>NC_088797.1:119684322-122084322 GCF_011386835.1 Chrysemys picta bellii | reverse complement strand
TTTCACTAGGAGGGTGGTGAAGCACTGGAATGGGTTATCTAGGGAGGTGGTGGAATCCTCTTCCTTAGAGGTTTTTAAGGTCAGGCTTGACAAAGCCCTGGCTGGGATGTTTTAGTTTGGGATTTGTCCTCCTTTGAGCAGGGGGTTGGACTAGATGACCTCCTGAGGTCCCTTCCGAACCTGATATTCTATGAAGCTGAAGCTAGACCAATTCAGAGTAGAGATAAGGCACTGATTATGAACGGTGAGGGTGATTAACCATTGGGGCAATTACAAAGGTAGAGTGTGGATTTTCCATTATTTGGAGCCTTTAAATGAAGATTGGATGTCTTTCTAAAAGCTCTAGCTCAATTACAAGATATGGGCTCGATGCAGAAATCACCGGGGGAAATTCTGTAGACCTGTGTTATGCAGGAAGTCAGACTAGATGATCACAATGGTCCCTTCTGGCTTTAAAATCCATCACTCTGGAAGGAGTCTAAGTGTCCACTGAAATTCATTTGGGTTTGGGTACCTAAATCCCCTAGGTTATTTTGAGACTCCCAGTCTAAATTCACCCACTATATATAGTAGAGAAAACAGAGAAGTTCACAACTCCTGCAGGATACATTGTACACAATGTGACAGCTTCTGCTCTCACTTACATTGCTGTAAGCTTGAAGTAACTGCATGGATTCACAGGGCTTTAAGCAAGAGCAGAATCTGGTCCAGTTGTTCCTGCAGTGACCTCCCTGGTGGCAGTTCAGCTCCAGCAGCAAGGAAGCCAGTGTCTGGTTCACCAGCTCATGTCTCATCTCTGCCAGCACACTTGAAAAACAGCTTGGTCATTTTTTCCTCTCATGGCGGCTCCGTTGCTAGGACTGTTACAAGCTGTTTCAGCTAACTTATCTCAGCAGGCTAAGTTCTGTAGATGAATTGATGTTGGCAACACATATTTGTTAAAAGAAATTGTCATGTGTTCAGAAAGGCTCTGTCTTAAAACACAGCTGATGTGCAGGCTGGAGAGTACCCGCTTTAGAAATCATATGGCACACGGGCTTATCATCAGCCACCTTTCTGCTTTCATTCAGATTGAAATCTTTGCTTGAGCCAGGTCTTTTCACACCTCCCATTTGACAATGCTGACAATAAAGGAGTTTATCTTCTCTGATGTGTGGATTTCACTGTTCACAGAAAGTATGAGCCAGGTCTAGCACAGACTACATTAACGCAAGACCAGCAAGCATGCGAGACGGGTCCAGTTCATTGTACCACAACTGGCTGTGACTAATTGCTGGGGATACAGTGGTTCTGATTCTTCCATTGGCCGGTACCATGTGTAATTATTGACACTAGGGCCCAGTGAGTGTAATAATAATAATCCCTGGCTTTTAAACAGCGGTTTTCACCAGAGGTCTCAAAACACTGTACAAAGGAGGTCAATATCATTCTCTCCATTTTTACAGATGGGGAAACCCGGGCACAGAGCGGTGAAGTGACTTGGCCAAGGTCACCCAGCAGGCCAGTGGCAGGGCTAAGAATAGAGCCCAGCTCTCCTGAGTCCCTGTCTAGCTTTCTATCTATGCTACCAAGCCCATCAGATAAGTATAAAATGAAGGTTGGAATCAGAGCCACAGCTCCACCCCCAAAGTTGAAGACCGTTGAAGTCGTGCTCTGAAAGTTAAGGCATGATTCTGTGGGTATGTCTACAGTGTAGAGACTGGGGTTCTTGAACTTTCTTTTGCTGGGCCCTCCCTTGAAAATATTTCAGGCTGTGATGACCCCCCTCCCCCCACAAAAGGGATGCTCCCCTCATAATGTGCTACCCTTACTTCAGCGCCGCCACCAGCAGCAGCGCAATCTTCAGAGTTGGGCCAGTAGCCGCCACTCCCAAACCGTCCAGCTCTGAAGGTAGCCCCAGGGCCAGCAGCAGCACAGAAGTAAGGGCAGCATGGTAGGGGTGGGGATGTCACTTTTTGAAGATGTTTGGGATAGGGCTGGCGCCTGGGCTCTGGGATCCTCCCTCCTCAGGGGGTCTCAGAGCTCAGGCTGCAACCTGAGCCCGAACATCTACATTGCCATTGTACAGCCCACAGCTGGAGCCCTGTGAGCCTGAATCAGATGACCCAGTCCAACCAGGGGTGTTTAATCACCATGTTCACATACTTTGTGTCTCGCCAACCTGTCAAGATGAAGTCTCTGATTGGAACCATCCTGAACTCTGGATTTCTCACGGGGGCGTTGTCTCTAAAGCAAGTCCCAAAGTACGTTTGTAACATCTGAGCATCTCCCCAACCCTAATTTGGAGCGCTGTGTGCGAAGTGACAGCCTTGCAGTTCTACCCAGCCATCCCCGCTCCTGGGCCCAGCGTGAGAACGGATGAGAGCACCTAGGAAGGTAAAAGCCTGCATGCGGGAATGGAATGTGCTATAGGTTGGTGAGTTAAGGAGGGCTCTCAATGCTAGCAGATGCCCCTGCTCCCTTACGGCTGTAAGTAAAGCGGCTAATAGTCCCCTTTAGATTGTAGATCCATGTGTTGTTTGCCCCTGGGCCCTGTCCTGGGCCTGAGTCCATATCCATTATAAATCCGCTGCATCAGCTGTGTTGTTCATTTACCGTGCAAAATGGATAGCTGTATTGGGAGAACATGGGGATGCTTGTCTCCCACCGTTGCATTCTAAGTCCATCCCTGACGCTAGAGCAGTACCTAGCCCTGAGCCCTGCTCTAACCCCATCCCCATCCAGGCGAATCTCTCTTGGACTGGCGATCATACATGGTACTTTACATCTGTAATGCTGATGCCGACTACACGACACTCATCCTGGAGTATGGTGTCTCTCTCTCTCTGGTTAGAGCACAGGATTTATGCAGTGCAAACAGATGGGCGAGGGATTAGTTGGGCTTCACTGATGCTTGTATTTCTATGTAGCAGCATTAATTAAATTAACATTAAAGTGAGAGGCTATATAGGAAGGAATACAGAAAGAAAAATATGGGTGAGGATGTTATTTAGTACCCATAAAGGAAATGCTGTGTGTTTGCACTTCTTTTCTGGCTTGGTTCTAATCTCCAAATCTGGCATGGATATTTCCTTGTATGAACTTGAGCAAGTCACTTTAACCTCTCAAGTGTCTTAGTTTCCTGGCCTTTACAATGGGGACACTAAAAACTTCATACTCTGTAATGATGCACATTCACCACCAGGCCATCATCTTGTGTCAGGGCACAATCCTGCAGTGTTTTTCATCTCCGCTGCCCCCCGGCAGCCATCTGTCTTTGTGCACCACTCAGCCCTCCACCTGAGAAATGGCTAGACCAAACCTCTTCCAGGATAACCAGATATCCAGATATAGTCCAAAGTCCCAAAGAATCACCCCGTCCTCTGGACCCCGTGCTCAACCCTTTGCGTCTCTGGCATTTCAGCCCTTCACAGAAGCCAGTCTGCTCCTTCAGGCTTCTCCTCCTCGAATTAACACTCTCAACCTATTTATAAGGCCCAGGTGTCTGAGTTTATCACCTGATCCTTTTAGCACCGCTCTCTCTGGCTGACAAGTAACTACCCAGTTACTGCCCAGCTGAAGTAACGGTGACTCAGAGGGCCTTTAACCCTTTCTTGCCCATGATGGGGATATAGTATATTGCACTGAATTTGCAAAGCACATTGGCACCCTGCAGTGAAAGGTGCTGTACAGATGTCTAGGTCCTGATCACTGTCGTGTCGTACCTCCCTGTCATCATACTGGATTCCATGCTGAGGTAATTGGGTGAAATTCTATGGCCTGGGTTACCCAGGAGGTCAGACTAGATGATCTAATGGTCCCTTTTGGCCTTAAAATCTATGAAGCCATGAATGTCTAGCCTGGTGAGAGGTAGGGAAGTATTATGGCCATTGTACAGATGTGGAACGGAGTACCAGGGCAGGTGAAGAGGCTTGTCCAAGGTCACACAGCTACGGGCTGAGCTGGGAATGGAGTCCAGGTCTTGTGTCCTAGTCCAATACTCTATCTACTCAATACTGGGCCCCTACCTCTGGCTGCTGAGGCCTTGCAACTGAGGATTTCTCCCTGCCATGGGGGAAGATGCTCTGAACTGGTGTTGGTTAAAGAAGGGGACAAGCAGAATGCACAGAGTGCTGTAGACCCCTGGAGGTTAGGTACACCCTGGGGTGAAAGTAACTTAAAGGACTTACCAGTACGCCAGAGTCCTGAGGGGGCGTGGCCTCAACCGGAAGAGGCGGGGCCTTTCAATATTTAACGGCCCTGGGGCTCCGGCTGTGGCTGGGAGCCCCAGGGCCTTTAAATCACCTCGGAGCTACCAACTGCAGAGGCGGCTGGGAGCCCCGGGGCTCAGGGCGAATTAAAGGGCCTGGAGCTTCGGCCGCCTCCTTTAAGTCTCCGCCCGAGCCCGGCTGCCAGAGCTCTGGCCGGGATTTAAAGGGCCCGGGACTCCCCGCAGCGGCAGGAGAACCTGGCCCTTTAAATCCTCGCCCCAGCCTGGCTGCTAGAGCTCCGCCGGCACTTTAAAGGGCCCGGGGCTCCCTGCAGCGGCTGGAGCCCTGGGCCCTTTAAATCACTGCCATGGAAGCCGCTCCGGTCTGGCACGGCGTACTGGCTCTTGCCGGTACGCCGTACCAGACCATACTGGCTTACTTTCCCCTCTGGGTACACCAGAGGCCATTTCAGCTGCTTGCCATTCCAGGAGCAGTCGGGGGAGTGGAAAGGTAGCCCCTAGAGCCCACCTTTCCCTTCCTTCTCCTCAGCTGCATTGAGAGTCAACTCAGTGCGCAGCAGAGCAATCCTCTTTGTGATGCAGAAATATACCTCCTAGTGCAATGGATTGAAGTGTCCGTGCTTTCAACCGCAAGAGAACCAGGGATGTTATCTCCAAATCTGTCCAGCCTGCTCAGCAATCCTCACCTCATTTTAATCAATTAATTAGTTTGTAGCTATTGTTACAATGCTCATCACTTTAGTATCTGGGAGTCAAATGGAAGTCCAGGGGATTCAGAAGTAAGTGAGAAAGAGAGAGAGAGAGAGAGAGTGTGTGAGTGTGTGTGTGTGTGTGTGTGTGTGTGTGTGTGTGTGTGTGTGTGTGTGTGTGTGTGTACACATACACATCCAGGGTTCTAGTTACAATAACTTTTCCTGGCTGTTTTCTTTAAGGAGGATAATGGCTACGGCTGAATGTCAAAAGGCTCAGAATTTGCCTTTAGGCTGGATGCATATCCAAACTGTCCAGATCTCTCGACTCGACAGTCTGACTGAGAATCCCTCAAACTGGCTGAGATGTCCAGCAAGTGTTGTTAACATATAGCCAGAAACACACAAACAGCGACTCACATAGTTTTTCAGCACTTCTGCTTCAACATAATCACCTGGAGGTTCCCAATCACAGAATAGTTCCTGTTCTGGAGTTGTTCTAGAAATGGGCCAAGGGTCACGAGATGGGGGAAGGGAGTTCATATTTATTTTTCCACACAAACATGTATCTGCTGAAACTAGGGATGGATAAACATCATGGAGCTGGAGGCTTTGGAAATAATCACAACCTACCTTTTGATTCAGAAAACTGCTCCTATTGGTGCTAGAATTATTGAATATTTGTCTTACAGCAGCTACGAGAGGCCCCAACCAAGACAGGGACTCCATGTTCACAGATATCATGAAAAAACAGTGTCTGCACCCCAAAGAACCTAAACCCTAGGTGTATGATGAGAGACAACAGGTGGGAGTTCTAGTCCATGTACACATTGAGCCAGCCCCTCAACTGGTATAAACTAAGGCCTGGTCTACACTAGGGGGGAGATTGACCTAAGATACGCAACTTCAGCTACGAGAATAGCGTACTGAAGTCGACATATCTTAGGTCGACTTACCTCGTGTTCTCACGGCGCAGGGTCGACTGCAGCTGCTCCCCCATCAACTCCGCTTCCGCCTCAGTGGAGTACAGGAGTCGACAGCAGAGTGATCGGGGATCAATTTATCGCGTCTACACGAGACGCGATAAATCGATCCCCGATAGATCGATCACTACCCGCCGGGTAATGTAGATGTACCCTTACATAGCTCCATGCATTCCCCTGGAGTTACACTAGCAAAGAATCCTGGCCATGATGTCTGCCATAAGGGTGATTTTATAAAAGATAAGGTATAGATGGGCCCTGCTACCCACCACAAAAAGTTTGCCAGGCACCAGTGGGTGCCCTCTTCTAGGTATCGATATTGGCTTAGTTTCTCTCACCCATTGAACTTAGTGCAGAAAGGTGGGTGGCATCAGGGAACTAGCCACAGTTCCATGATTCTGAAGGCTACAGAACTAGTCCTGGCCATGCTTGGAGCTGCTGGCGCGCAGCTTTAGCTTATGGCATTGAGACAGGGTCCTTAATGAACCCTACACCAGTGCAGAGTGGAGCTCGGCTGTGTCCCATGCCTCCCGGAGGGGAGGGGATGGGTGGGGAGGGGGGGAAAGGCCCACATCTGGCACAGATGCACCAGCAGGGAGCTTTCCTACACTGGGGGTAAGTGCAGGGGAAGCCAGAGCTCAAAACAGAACGATTCAATTTTCCATTTCAAAATGCCAGTGTTTCAATTTTTTAAAAAAATATATATATTACATGATGCGATATACAATTCTTTTTAAATAGTCAAAATTGGAACAAAACATTTGGATTGACCCAAAACAAAAAAAAAATATTTGGAATTTCATTCATTCATTGGAATCTCTATATTTTTTGTTTTCATTATGGTTAAGAATTAAAAAAAAACCCCTGAAACTGCAGATTCTCCAAAAAAAAAAATCCAGCTCCTTCTAGCTGTCGGGAGTTCCCAAATGCCAAAGAAATTCTCTGCTGGCAATGTGCAGCCTGAATCTGGGCCTTTTACAACACTTCTGAGCAGCATAAAGGAGACATCTGAGAAGAGAGGCAGGCCCATTGTATTTCTGTTGTATTTCCTCTCTTACCCTCTCCTCTCCCACCCCCGTCTCTATGTTTTCCCATTCTGCCCACTCTCTGATCCATTTTTCACTCTCTTGCCCCTTCTCTGACCCTTATATGGTTTTATTATTGCCCAGCCAAGAATCCAGATCACAATAACCCATAATGCCCCACAGTGAAGCCATCAATATAAGTTAGGAATGCAAGCGATATAGGTTTTCAGCACTGTCGTTCCCTGCAATCAGCCTCTAGTCTCTCCTCCCTTAATAATACCTGGATAAACCATTTGGCTTCACTTTACAGATTTATAACCTCAAATCCAAGGCAATTTGGACTTGATTAAATCCTATCCTCTATCAGGTCTTTTAAGTCATAGAAGCAACTTGGCTTCCCCCCTTCATTACAGTTCTGGTCCTTGGTTCTTAGCTCTAAGAATGAGCTTAGTCAAATACATTGTATGCCAAGAATAGCTAATGAAAGGGCCGAGGTCGGGCTCATAACACTGACTCATAAAAGAGCTATTAACCCCAGGTGAGCCTTGCTCAGTGCCAATCTCATAGCCAATGTGTCTAAGGCCTGGTCTATACTGGGGGGAGGGGATCAATCTAAGTTACGCAACTTCAGCTGCGTGAATAACGTAGCTGAAGTTGACATACTTAGATCTACTCACCGCGGTGTCTTCACTACGGTGAGTCGACTGCTGCCACTCCCCCGTTAACTCTGCCTGCGCCTCTCATGGAGGTAGAGTACAGGAGAGCGCTCAGGGGTTGATTTATCGTGTCTAGTCTAGACACAATAAATCGACCCCCGCTGGATCGGCCGCTGCCCGCCGATCTGGCGGGTAGTATAGACATACCCTAAGTAGTCATAGGTGCTGGAACTAGGGGTGCTGGGGGTGCTCCCGCAGCCTCTGGCTTGAAGCAGTTTCCATTATATACAAGGTTTACAGTTTGGTTCAATGGCTCTCAGCACCCCCCTATACAAATTGTTCCAGCCCCCTTGTAAGCAGTTCATATTGAGACACAGAGGTTAACGTTTCAGCAGAAGGTTCGGTGCATGAGGTTCAAATGAGAATGTACAGAACCCGGTCCTGCCTTTGACGGATGGGGATGATATTTGTAAGCTGGGTGCAATTCCCTTTGCCCAGAGAAAGAGCAATACTTGTAATGGGAAGGCTCCAAAATCTTTATTAACTGCTGTTATTTCTTGGGGCTAGAGTGTGTCCTTTTCTCACATGGCCAACCCAGGGGTGACTGGCAATAAGACTCCATCAGGACCCTGCTCCCCTGAGCAAGACCCACCCATAACTCTTCACTCTGGATACTGACCATGAGCTCAAATGGGTGGGGAAGGAGAAAAGAGGGGGGAGATTAGCTGGCTGGGTTGTACGGGGAGACTTTGGCAAACCAGTAAAGTGCCTAAAACCACTATGGCTTATTGTTAAAAAGCAACCTAGTCAGCAAGCTGTAAATTGGCCATTCAGCAAACTCAGCTTGACTCAGGCAGGAGGGGAGGGGGTTTTGGGGTGCCACGGAAGGGGCAGCTTGACCCCGCATCCTTCCTGATAAGAATTGTGTTGAAGTTGCTGATACATGCATTTTAAAAGAGCAGGAATGTATATTGGGGTCTCAGAGCCGCAGACTCTGGAAAAACCCAGACCTGGTTAATCAATAATCAGAAGAAACCTCTTGCTTGAAACTGCTTACTTAACAAGGTTTCTTTAAGGGACATGTCATTCTATTACTAATGTATAAATAAGGGGGAAAAGCTTGAGATAGTGAGACTCCTTCGGGGACTCGTTTCAGGACTGGTCTCTCCCTCTGGATAGATCTTGTGTTCCCCAGCAGCAGATGGGCTGCCCCTGTGCCACTCGAAAGCCACACTCAGCTTTGGTAATTATCAAGCGTTGGGGGTGTTTTACTAATCATGTTGCGGACATGTGTAAGTGCTTGAGACTAGTAAAGTTTAGCTTTAAGTGAAAGCACTCTTGTGTTGTCCTGTTTGTGCCATCCATTTATCAGTTGGATGGCCGTGTCACCTCTGATTTATTTCCTGACACCTCCACGCACAGAGAAAAGTTACCAAGAGCTTTGGGTTGAAAGAACCCTGGGTAACAGGGTGCAAAGGGTAAGATGCATTCTTCCATTGCCTTCAATAACATTTCCTTCCTTGCAGCATAAGGAATTAAGCCACAGTTCCTTTCTGGGGCAGCACAGCTACACCTCACCCCTTACTAAGAGCAGAGGCTAACGGCTCAGTCTCAGCAGTAGCAGTGATACAGCGCCACACATTTGCCAGTGTAATGACGACAGACCCCGGTCGTCTGCAGGATCGAACCTCAGAGCTCGCAAGCTAATGCATGAGCCTCTACCGCATGAGCTAAAAGCCACATGGCTGTTAGCTAAGGCTGTAGCACCCTGTAACAGGGTTGGGACTCACCACCGCAGCGCCTCCTACTGGTTACTCTGGGAATTAGCTCAGTCCAGTGGAGCGTCCCCTCTCGGTGGTATCCTGCCCGATGTCTTGCCCTCGGTTGGCTCACCAATTCATGGCGTCCTCTTCTGGACCACTGCCCTCCGGCAGTACCCCTTGGGGGGGGAGGGGCAATCAGCAGTCTCTATGTCCAGCCACTATAGTCAACCACACACCCCAAAATCTAATCCCTCCTGTCAGGGATCTGGCGTGGTCTGTAATGGCCGCTCCCTACGGCCAATGGCTGGGTGTACTGCAAGGGGGGACCCAGGCCCGCCCTTTACTCTGGGTCCCGGCCCAGGGACTCTCTGGCGGCAGCCTCGCTGTCCTCCTTCTTTCCCCTCTGTCTGCCCACTTCCCTGAGCCACTTCCCCTACGGCCCCTTGCACCCGCTAGGCTCTTCTCTTCAGGGCCTGCAGCCTGGCAGGCCTCAGGCTAGAGCTCCTCTCTGCTCCCCAAGCCTAGCCAGCACTGCGCTGTCCGCGGTGCTAGTCTCCCTGCTCTGGAGACAGACCTTCTCCTCTCGAAGGCCTGGGATAGATTGACTCTCCTCTCTCTGAGCAGCCTTCTTATAGGGCTGAGCCGGGCCCTGATTGGCTGCCTCCAATCTGGGCCCTGATTGGCTCTCACTAAGCTCTTCTCCCATTGGCTCCCTGTCTGCGCAGGTCCACTGGCCTGCCGCAGCCCATACTCTCAGGGAGTGAGGCAGTCCGCCCCACTATACACCCTTATTAATCTCTAAGGGTATGTCTATACTACCCGACGGATCGGCGGGCAGCAATCAATCCAGCGGGGATCGATTTATTGTGTCTAGTCTAGACGCAATAAATCGACCCCCAAGCGCTCTCTCCTCGACTCCTGTACTCCACCGCCACGAGAGGCGCAGGCAGAGTCGACGGGGGAGCGGCAGCAGTCGACTCACCATGGTGAAGACACCGCGGTGAGTCGATCTAAGTACGGCGACTTCAACTACGTTATTCACATAGCTGAAGTTGCGTAACTTAGATCGATCCTCCCCCCTAGTGTAGACCAGGGCTAAATGGTCTTGGTTCCACGGGGGGGGACAGAGCACCACACCCAAGAGGTGTGTGGGTTACACCAGCACTCACACACTATGGCTATGAGAGCCATATTAATATCTAGAAAGACAGAATCACAGCATTCTAAAAGACATGAGGCCAGCTCGTGTAAATAGGTGAAGCTCCAGGGATTTCTATGGAGCTATGCTGGGTTACACTCCCTAAGAATCTGCCCCCGCTTCTCTTCCCTGAAGCATTTAGGATCTAAATGAGACAAGCACAGGAACTGATGACAATAGGCAAAGGGAGGGTGGAGAATGATGCAAAGTAAATGTGGTGATAGACTCAAGGAGCTCAATCTAGTTAGCTTAACAATGAGAAGGTTAAGGGAGACTGGATCACAGTCTATAATTATCTACACAGGGGACAAATATTTAAAAGCGGGCTCTTCAATCTAGAGAAAGCTATAAGAGGATCCAGTGGCTGGAAGCTGAAGCTAGACAAATTTAGATTAGAAAAAAGGCATACATTGTTAATGGTGAGAGTAATTAACCATGGAAACAATTTACCCAGTATTGCAGTGGATTCTCCATCACTGGCAATTTTAAAATCAGGATTGGAGATTTTTTCTAAAAGATCTGCTCTAGGAATTATTCTGGGGAAGTTCTATTGCCTGTATTATACAGGAGGTCAGACCAGATGATCACAATGGTCCCTTCTGGCCTTGGAATCTATGAATCTATTTAGCATTCAAGAATGTGTGAATAACAGGGCAAACGATGGTGTAGCTAGCAGAGGAGAAGAGTCTGAGCCAGTTGAGAGAGTGGGACTGAAGGAGGGTTTACAAGATGGATTGTGAGAATGATTTGCGCACAGGGAGAGGAAGTTTGTTCTAGATAGAGGGGCCAATACGAATATAGGCTTGAAGATCTAAATGGAGAAAGGGAGTCTTGAGGTGAGAAGAGTGAGCTGGATGAACAAAAGGCAGAAGCAAGAGCTAAGCATCCAGAAAGAGTGGACAGATGGTCCAGTGGGTGAGGGTGTTACCAGGAGATCCACGTTCAATTTCTTGCTCCAGCCCAGGCTTCCCGGGCAACCTTGGGCAAGTCACTTGGGTCCAGATTTTAGAAGTATTTAAGCATTGCTGCACTCAGTTTTGCAACACTTAACTGATTTAGGAGTCTAGATTTCATTTTCACAAGTGATTTAGACACCTCTGAGCCTAAATTCCATTGACTGTCACTGAGTTTTTGGATCCTAAGTGCATTTAAAAATGAGGTTTAGTCCCCAAAGTCGATTAGGCATTGCAATGCTGAGCGCAGCAACACTTAAATACCTTTAAAAATCTGTGACTCTCTGTTCTTCGGCTCCACATGTATAAAATGGTTCCCTACACCTAGCATGGGTGTTGTGAGGCACTCGGGTATTATGGTCAGAGGGTCCATATAAGGACCTTCCATTGGTGCATTGTCAATGTGTCAGCACCGTGACAGACCCCAGCAGAAGGCGTCACAATGCGAAAGGTGTATTTAAGTGGGAAACAATAGAACCATTCCCCCTCCATTTTTGTTGCCGGCTGCCAGCCGTTCTTGAGACAGCAGCTGTATTTGTTGTCTTTCTAAATGAGATGGGAAGGTGGATATAAGAGGAGGAAGAACAAGGGTGCAAGTTGTGTTTGGGTAGAGCCACAAAACTGTGCAATAGTTTCCCAAGGGAAATAGTAGAAGCCCCGACATATTGGGTCAATTAAAACTAACCTGGATAAGGCTCCGGGGATTGTACTGAAAACTCGCCTGGACAAGGCACTGGATTGTTCATGAACAATCCTACACTGGCTGAGCTCTGGGACCAGGTGACCCAATATTTGGCAATTAATTGATCTTTGACTATTAGTGGTAAATATGCCCAATGGCCTATGATGGGATGTTAGATGGGGTGAGATCCGAGTTACTACAAAGAATTCTTTCCTGGGTGTCTGGCTGGTGAGTCTTGCCCACATGCTCAGGGTTGAGCTGATCTCCATATTTGGGGTCGGGAAGGAATTTTCCTCCAGGGCAGATTGCCAGAGGCCCTGGGGGTTTTCGGCTTCTTCTGCAGCGTGAGAGAAGGGTCACTTGCTGGAGGATTCTCTGCACCTTGAAGTCTTTAAACCATGATTTGAGGACTTCAATAGCTCAGACATAGGGTAGGGGTTTATTACAGGAGTGGGTGGGTGAGATTGTGTGGCCTGCATTGTGCAGAAGGTTAGACTAGATGATCATAATGGTCCCTTCTGACCTTAAAGTCTATGACTCTATGACTTCTCTTCTATCCCCAGTTGCTGTGGTCTTATGTAATGTCCTGAGACAAAGATAGCTTTATCTAAACCAACCAACACAAAATAAGATACATCATAAAAAGCATAGGCAGGCACAAAACAAACAAAAAAAAAGAAAGAAAAAAAAACATTAGTAATTGCTGCTTTGCAGAGGAAAGCTCCAGGGTCCACAGACTTAATTATGTTAATCACACCATCAATCTTAATGCAGGCGAGACTGCAATCCTTTGAAGAACTGAGGCTATTGATGCTTCTGCAGAATTCCTGTTTTTCTTCCATTTGCTAAGGTCATTGATCACCTGGCATCATTAAAAGGGTATTAGTTATGAGAGAGAACCCAAGCCAGTTCAGATAGATTCAAATGGCCAGGTAGCCTTCTTTTCTTGCATTGTATTGACTGCCACTGGAGAGCGTTAGGTCTTTTACTGAAGCAAGTGTTATGCAAAAATCTCACTGAGGTGAAAAAGAGCAAGGGAGAGAAAACTTAAAAGGGCTGTGAAATCAATCTTCCCTCCTACTCCTCCTTTTGTCACCTCCCACTCCCTTGGTAATTTTCCTACTTTAAGGTAATTTCAGGCATAAATGTGAAAGGGCCATCCTCCTACACAGTACCAGGGACTGAACTCGAGACTATGAGCCCCTCAATGATTAAGTCCACTAGCCAGAAACTGTAGCAGATGTATAGCCTGTGTGGATCAGGTGCAGAGGAGATATACAACATACATTGAACAGTGGATTACATATGGACTCTGATCTATCTATATCTGCTGGTATTTCTCTCTCTCCTATGTTTGTCTGTCTGACTTGCATTGGATACATTGCTTGTTACCTATAGATTTCTGGTCTGAAACTAGATTGCATTCCCATTGATCAAAATTAATTGCCAAATGATGGCTGTTGATATGAGATGAGCTGATGATCTTAGCACCACCTGGCAGATAAGCAGCCACATTCCCTGAAGAATTATCCTGACTGCTCTTTAATTTTGGAGTTATTCAAAGTCTGTCTCCTACAGGGTCTAAACCACAGGTTTGAAATACCTATAGAAGGCTCAGTGCTTTATAGCTATGGGGGCAAATCCTGCTTCTAGTGACACAGTGACATCAGTGTGAGCTGCACATATAACACACTTTGTCTCACACATATACATTTCTCATAACCTCAGTTTTCTCTGGACACTGTATTTCACGTCATCCATTACCACATGTGAAGCATCCATCCGAGTTTAGAATTCTTCCCTTTAACGGTTAACAGCTTTTCCCAAAGGGAAATCTCTCTCTTCCAAAGGGAGTTTTCAATAAACAAGATGCATAGGATTTGCATTTCTGATCAGCCACTAAGAATTATCCAGTGTGGCCCAATGGATCTATCCTGCTTCTCTGATCCAGTATCTGATGCTTCAGTGGAAAGCAAAAAATCCCCATTTTACACTGAGCCAGTTGCAGGGTAATTTCCTTCCTGGTCACTAAAGATGAAGTAACACCCTGAAGCATGGGCATGTATTGATTTGCTCTTAGTGCACATAGCTACAGACATTATGGGCTTTCAGGAAATTACCCGGTCCTTCTATAAATCCAACTAGTATTTGACTCTGTAGCCTTCTACAGCAGTGAATTCCATAAGTTAACTAAGCACTACTTAAAGAAGTATCACTTTCCGTTTGTAATAAATTAATTGCTCTCATTGCAAAACATGGCCTCTTGTTCTTCAGTGATAGAACAGGATAATAAGGAAGGATTAACCAGTGTTTATGTCCTTGGCAGTTTGGAATACCTTAGTCAAATGCCGACCTGTCCCTCTTCTTTCACAGCAAATGGGATGTGGATTAGCTGGAGAAGAGAATTAGGTGACAGCTTTATTTTGTGATTTCTCCATAGAGATGACTGATCTACCTAGTACAAGGCAAGTGGTCTTTCTTCCAGTACTAGCCCACTTTTCATAATCACACACATCTTGCTTCAGGAGATGGCACTGAAATAAAGGATGACTAGAAAGAGCAGGTTGTAAAAGCCTTTAATACAATGGTTCTTTTGCTAGTTATTCAGCAGCCTTTTTTTTCGCATTAGTTATACAGCGAGACATTTCACAGTCCATAGATAAGAGGATTTTTTTTTTAACACTACGATAAGGGAACAAAACTATGATTAAAACTTCCACCCTGAAAAAAAAAGACTTGCTTATATAAGGAAAGATTAATCTGAATGGATTAAAATTGATCACTCTAAGGACATATTCTGCAAAGAGAGTTTTTAACAACTGGAAACGAGAATCTAATGAGGAGAAAGCATGCCGAAGGAATAAAACGGTCCAGCTGAGTCCTGGAGAGATGTGGTTAACGTTAGGGAGGTTAGCACCTTGCCAATAGGCAGCAGGAAGCAGAACAAGATATTGGACTTTAGAGGAGTTAAATGCAAAACGCAAAATAAATAAATAAATAAATATAAAAGTTAAATGCAAAATGCAAATAAATAAATAAATAAATAATCTGTGCTAGCGCAACACTATTGTTGAAGTTCTTCGTGCCCAAGAAGTCAGGAAATTCAAAGTCACATCTCCCACGGAAGATGGAATTTAGTCCCCTTGCATATATATTACATTGTATTATCATTTATTTTTGTGATGGCCCCTGGAGGCACGAATCAAGTTCAAGATTGTGCTAAGCACTCTACAGACATATAGTAAGAGATGGACTCTGAAAAATTGAGATTAGCTAGACAAGATAGACAAAAGAAGGACCATAACATCTGAGCACTTCGCAATCTTCAGTGCTCCTGTGAGGTACAGAAGTACTATTATTCCATTTTACAGATGGAAAACTAAACCAGAGAGGAACTAAGGCTATGTCTACAGTACCACCAGATTGACGCTCCAGCGATTGATGCACTGGGGATTGATTTAGTGGGTCTAGTGAAGACCCGCTAAATCAATGGCAAAGCGCTCTCCGGTCAACCCCAGTACTCCACCCAGAACAAGAAAAGTAAGATAAGTCAACAGGAGAGTGTCTCCTGTCAACTCAACGTGATGCAGACACCACAGTAAGTTGACCTAAGCCACATCGACTCCAGTTATTCACGTAACTACAGTTGCATAACTTAGGTCGACTTACCACGGTAGTGTAAATATAGCCTAAGTGACTTGCCCAAGGTCATCACGGAAAAAGCAGGTATTGACTGTATATTTTCAGAATTCCAGCCCAGGGCCTTAACCAAAAAAAAAAAAAATCCTTCTAAGTATTTTTTCATGTAGCACTGACTATTGGACACTAAAGTCAATGGGAGCTGAGAGTGTACAGGAATTTACACAAAGTGTTTACTACCTCATGCTTGGAGAGGTTTAATGTATCACTGATTATGCTGTTCCCTTTTCAGTGCAGAATATGCTTAAATTACTGGGTTTATTGCTGAGGAACTAAACTGCATTTTACTGACTTTCATACATGTAAAGATCTCAACTACCACACGTGCACTAATGTAGGGTTTGTTTGCTTTTTGGCATATTCACGTTGGGCCTGTTGATGTTAAGGTGGGTCAAAGAAGAACACGTTCGGGATCCTTGCTGCAGAATGAGAGGCTATTCCAAATACAGAGCAAATACAGAGCAATTCCACAAACTAAATATGAGTTAACAATGTAATACTCTTGCAAAAAAAGAAAAAAGCAGCAAACATAATTCCCGGGTGTTTTAGCAGGAGTGTTATAAGCGAGACACGAGAAGTAATTCTTCCACTCTATTCAGCTTTGATACCACCTCATCTGCACTACTGTGTCCAGTTCTGGGAAAGATGTGGACAAATTAGAGAAAGTCCAGAGGAGAGCAACACAGGTCTAGAAAATATGACCTATGAGGAAAGACTGAAAAAAAATGGAGTTTGTTTAGGCTGGAGAAGAGAAAACTGAGGGGGACATGATCATAGTCTTCAAATGTGTAAAAGGTTGTTATAAAGAGGAGGGTGATAAATTGTTCTCTTTAGCCACTGAGGACAGAACAAGAAGTAATGGGCTCATATTGCAGCAAGGAAGATTTAGGTTAAACATTAAGAAAAATGTCCTAGCTGTCAGGGTAGTTAAGCACTGGAACAAATGACCTAGGGAGGTTGTGGAATCTCTGTCACTGAAGGTTTTTAAGGGCAGGTTAGACAAACACCTGTCATGGATGATTCATAGATTCATAGATTCTAGGACTGGAAGGGACCTTGAGAGGTCATCGAGTCCAGTCCCCTGCCCGCATGGCAGGTCCAAATACCGTCTAGACCATCCCTGATAGACATTTATCTAACCTACTCTTAAATATCTCCAGAGATGGAGATTCCACAACCTCCCTAGGCAATTTATTCCAGTGTTTAACCACCCTGACAATTAGGAACTTTTTCCTAATGTCCAACCTAGACCTCCCTTGCTGCAGTTTAAACCCATTGCTTCTGGTTCTATCCTTAGAGGCTAAGGTGAACAAGTTTTCTCCCTCCTCCTTATGACACCCTTTTAAATACCTGAAAACTGCTATCATGTCCCCTCTCAGTCTTCTCTTTTCCAAACTAAACAAACCCAATTCTTTCAGCCTTCCTTCATGATACTTAGTCCTGTCTTAGTGCAGGGGACCAGATTAGATGACTGTGATGGGGTGTTCACCTCACACTTTCCCTGAAAGGGTTAAGGCAGACTGAGAACGGAGGTAATTAACCCAACAGGCCACAGCTGAGGGGACTCAAGTGGCTAAGCGGCAATCCCCCAATTGAATGAGGAAGACCAGCTAAGGAGGATCTGGCTTGGCTGGGACTATAAACACAGGAAATTGGCAGCAGAAGGGGGCTGCTGGGAAAGTCTGCAGTCACTCCCTGGGAGAAGGGAGGTGAATTTGGGCTGCCAAACCTAGAGAGGTGGGGCAGCCAGGAAGGTAGAACAGGCAGCAGCTTGTGGAGCCAGAGGAGGGGCTGTGGGCTGGCAGAGAGAGATGAAGTGATGTCCTGCAGTAGCAGGAAGGGGTGTTGACCTGGTGAGCTATTCCCCAGAGTGACCAGGAGAATGAGCCATCCTAGCAATGGGTGGAGCACCCCGTCACAATAACCTATCGAGGTCCCTTCCAAACCTACATTTTTGTGGTTCTGTGATATTGGTGTGACCATGATCAGAACAGACAGGTCTCCATGATCATCAATCCAGCTTCAAGGCAAGGGAGGGTGAGGTTTCTCATCCTCAGGTAGCGAATAAGTGAGACATTTTCACATAAAGGGAGAATATTTTCAGGAAAAAAGATACATCTAACAAAGGGATCCCAATGGGATCTGCTTTTTAACCATAGCTATAGAATTGCTGGCCCTACACCCTCATAAATTCTCAGTTATGTAGAAGGGTGCATGTAATTATCTGAAACATTTACCATGGTAATTAAAGGCAATTACTTTTATTACAGGATCAAAAACAAACATTATCTATAATACATCCCTTCATTTCCCTATCGCTCATGCAATATAACGTCATCACAGTAATTGCTGTACTTCACTGATATCCTACAAGTTCCAAAGGCAGGGACACAGTAATTTACTCTGCATTGCTTCACACTATGGGAGTGGATGAATATGTTTCCTGTGAAGTTGATGGCACTTCTCGGCTAGTTAGTTATAGAAAACTAGTAGTGTAATGGGGTCAGAACACCTCTGAGTAATTATGAACATGGTTTGGATCACTGCTGCTGAATTATCATCTTATTAGAGATTCTAGGCACATCCATTGGAGCACTGTGGAAGGAGTTCTGATTAGAGCTAGGCAAATAACTGATTTTTTTTTAAAGTTTTCTAGCTGTCCTGAAGAATTGGGGGGGGGGGGGGATCATCTCAGACTGACCCGAAATGAAAATTGATCAATTTTTTGGCAAACTGAAAAGTTTAGCAATAAAATCGTTTTGGGTCAAATGGAAACTGAACCTAAATACTTTGGTTCTGAGATTTATTTAAAAAAAACTGAAGTAAATGCAAAATAGTCATTTTGAATCAAAAAATCAAATCAAATATTTAATTTTTAATTATTTGGGGGAGAGGGGGAACCAAAACATTTTTTGAGAATTTGTCAGTTTTACTAATGTTTGTCATCCCAAAGCTGCATTTTTTGGTTTGTTTTTTGGTGAAAAAGTGTCAGTTGCAAAATTTTGCCCTGCTTTTGTTCAGATACTAGTGATAAGTGTGATATAAGAACCTGAATAGAATACGAGAGTCCCTAGAAACATTATCAAATAAACCACTTCTCCTCATGAGATTACAGTATTTTAGGCATAGGAGGATAAATATTGATTATAAAGTTTTAATTTTCAGGTTTCTACTTAAGTGTATCCACTTAAGGCAGGGAATGGGGACTGGGTTTGGAAAAGGGTACTCTAGGGTTCTATACCCTGCATTACTATTGACTTGTTATGTGATGCTGAACATGATGCCTAACTTTCTGTGCCTCAGTGGACCCATCTTTAAAATAGGAGTAATGTTTATTATTTATATTACGCTAGCATCTCCTCAGGTCCAATCCGAGATTGGAGCCCCATTGTGCTAGGCACTGTGTGCACATGCACACACAGAGAGTAAGGGACGGTCCCTGCCCCAAGTTGCTTACAGTCTAAAGCTATGTCTATACTACGCACCCTTTAGCGACACAGCTGTGTTGCTACAGCCATGCCACTAAAACGTGTGCAGTGTAGCTGCTGTTTGTCGGCGGGAGAGAGCTCTCCCACTGACAAAGAACTTCCACCTCCAATGAGCAGCGTTAGTTTTATTGGCAGGAGAGCTCTTCTGCCAACAAAACGCTGTTCACACTGGCGCTTTTTGTCGGTAAAACTTTTGTCATTTGTCATTTTTTCACACCCCTGAATGACAGGCGTTTTACCAACGAAAGTCCAGTGTAGACATAGCCTAAATAAACATACCTCAAAAGCAGTGTTGTGAGGCTTAGATAAGCACTCCTTGGATCAGGGAACTATATCAGAACAGAGATGTTGTTATGTAACACAATTGTACACAGTAGCTCATCCGATTTTCAGTCCCTGAAATGGAATGAATGCCCGAAACCAAGAACAATCTTTCCAATCCTCAAAAATACCTAGAATTGCAGATATTAGCAGGCTATTGATCGGATGCCTGGTGTATTTAATACCTTGGACTTTCAGAGTTGCTGGTTAGCTTATGAATACAGGCAAGCTTAATGCCAGTGGGGCAGACCTTCTGCTGGTATGAATTGCTATTGTTAATCTCCACTAATTTACTCCAGTGGAAGATCTGGCCAAATTTGTCTATTAAATGGCTTTTTAAGATTAACATTTGCATAATCTCTCATTTTATTATGATTAGCAGTAATATGTCAACAAGTGGCCTTTCCTAGGTGCCCCCTCAGGGCACCCCAGCCAACAGCCCTTAGCTCATTTTCCCCTTTTGGTTTCTCAATAAACTTTAAAAAAGAGGCTACCACAAGTCCAGTAACAACAGCCCTCCTTAGGGTCTGGTTTCTGGACTGTTCAAAATGCAACACAAAACTCTTCCCTCCGGCCTTAAGTTGGGCAACACCCCAACTCCCCTGGTCTCAGAATCTTCCCTACAGACTCCGTAGCATCCCCCTTGCCTGCAGCCACATGCTGCTCCTTATAGGGAAGTGACCTGACCAATCCCAGGTGTGTCTCTTCAGTAATCAGGGTTGGCTGGGCCCAGGCCTTTAGCCCTTAAGGGCAAGACATTCTGTTACACAGTAGTGTAATAGTAGCATGCGGGAGACCCAACCAACACAAAGGTCCATATTATTATTGTGCTAGGCACTGTACAAACATATAATAAGAGACAGCCCCTACTCCCAATAGAATACAATCTAAACAGACAAGACAAACAGAGTGTGAGAAAGGAAATATTATCCCTATTTTACAGCTGGGCAATTCAGCACCTTGAAACTAAGTGATACACAGAGCGTCTGTGGTCAAATCAAGAATCAAACCCTGTCGCTGTCCAGGTCTTTCCTCCTTAAGGAAGGTTTTAGGATTGTGTTTTGAGCAGGTCTCACAGTCACTATCATTAATTACAGTTTTTGTTTGTGGGGGTTATTCCCAGTCACCCACCCCGCCGCACAGTGTAAGTCCGACATTGCATATCATCAGAAAACCAGTGCTGCACCATATCAGAAATTGAGAGTATTTCTAAAGTGACAGACACAAGTTGGAAGAATGGAACTGTCAGGAAAATGCCCCAAGAGGATAATAAACCTGTGTGACAGAGGACAACGTGTATACCGGGTGATGGTGCCAGGACAAGACAGTGATTGTAAATCTGAGTCACCATTTTCACATCAATCACATTTCTCTCCACAACGAGCTTGCGGCATGAGTGTGTGTGAACGCTCAGCTCCTGTGAGCATGTTTCACTCAAGGAGACAAGTGGGGCTGTAATTGGAGAAAACAACCCCCAAGTGAAGATACTGCAGAAAGCCAAGAGGAGGGGTCAATCAGAAGAGAAGGCGAAGAGAGCTGAGCTGAGGTGGGGAGGGGACAAGTTACCCTGCCAAAACTAAGGTAGTAATAATCATACGTTGTGTATAAAATAACATTCACGTAGAACAACACCGAGGGGGTTCTGCAGAAGATGACTGAGATGGGATTTTGACAAGGAAGAATGATTGTGAATAGATTATACCAGGGAAATTGTGACAGGGAATGGGGGGTGCTCAGTGTGAATGTGAATTTGTACACTCAAATGTGTAGTAGGTCCTGGATTTCTGAGAGGGTGTGTTGGACTGTCAGAGGGAGCAGAGTGTTATCACATACTCCCCCTCAGATACAGACACCACACAGGTGACAGCAAGCCATTAAACAGACAGAATGGGTCTCAATGCGGAACAATGGAGCATTCAGAAGAGTCTTGTGCTTCCTCTAGTCAGGGGGTTGTTTGGTCCCCAGCAACAATGTGTTGGATTGAAATTTACCATTTAGCCAGGGGTCCACAGCCTTTCAGAAGTGGTGTGCCGAGTCTTCATTTATTCACTCTAATTTAAGGTTGCGCGTGCCAGTCATACATTTTAACATTTTTAGAAGGTCTCTCTAGAAGTCTATAATATATAACTAAACTATTGTTGTATGTAAAATAAACAAGGTTTTTAAAATGTTTAAGAAGCTTCATTTAAAATTAAATTAAAATGCAGAGTCCCCCGGACCGGTGGCCAGGACCCGGGCAGTGCGAGTGCCACTGAAAATCAGCTCGCGTGCCGCCTTTGGCACGCATGCCATAGGTTGCCTACCCCTGATTTAGCCGATGAGATTAACATATGTAAAGCAGAACACCAGCAAGCAGGTATCAGTTACTTACATGTGGGAAGCCCACTGGGATGATAACACAGGTGCCTCCAGGACCAGTAAGTTTACAGTTCCCCGATCTTTTGTCAGGCTGATTATATATATAACCGTTTGTTATCTTGTCTTATAAAATCATAGAATCATAGGATTGAAAGGGACCTCGAGAGGTCATCTACTCCAGTCCCCTGCACTCATGGCATTACATATGTAGTCGTTCCTCATTACCCTGTTAACTCTCCTCTCCTGTCATACAGGTTTTGTGTTAGCTTAAACCGGTCTTTCCTAGCCTTGTGGTTACTTTATCTTCCTATGATGACTCAGCATCTTTCCTGTCCATGCACAATTGCACTTATGCTGAGATGTTAAACCATGGTCAGAGCAGTGTAAGAGTCAAAGTGATATCCCCTACAGCGGGCTATGTCAGACATAAATAGAACTTTGCTCCCCACACAGTAATGCCCTAGGTTGCTACAGGAGACTCTATGGACCATAACAGGATTGTATAAATAACTCGTCACAGTGCGGAGAGGGTTTAACCATTGGAACAAGTTCAAGGGAAGTGGTGGATGCTCCATCTCTTGATATCTTCACACCAAAACTGGACGCCTCTCTGGAAGAGATGCTTTAGTCACACCCACGTTACTGAGGTCAATACTGGGGTAACTGAATGAAATTCAATGGCCTGTATTATACAGGAGGTCAGACTAAATGATCTAATGGTACCTTCTGGCCTTAAAAAACTATGAATATATGGAAAGTCCGACCGGGCCACCTCCTCTACCTCTCCGTGCCTCAATATCTAACCCACACGGGTGTATCATGCTTAGCCCTGCTTTCCAATCAACCATTCCACCTCCTCCCACCATGAGCATTTCCACAAGCTAACCCCGGGTTTGTTTAGTGGAGTCACTTTTAAAAATAATCAGAAATATCCAGGCCCCCATTAGCAATGAAACTGCTGTGAAAACCAAGGTCTTCAAACACTGATTAATGAATCTAATCATTCCCATAGCAAACACCATAAAGAATGAATGGCTCATTAGAAAAGAAGCTCTGAAAGGAAATATTTAGCGGGATGAGGTTTCCTGGGGAACGCTGAAATCTTAAAGATCAAAAGCAACATCAAATACATTTAGCTCCATTTACATTTTAACCATTTTTTTATTACAAAGCCATATTATTTCAATGAATAAATATGGGGAAATTTATGGCCAGAAAGCAGCATTTTTTTAACACTACCAATTCTCTAGAAATCCCCAAGAATAAAACCTCTTGATGCTGTTGCTGTTGCCAAATGGTATCATTTTGGTCACAGCTCGAGTGCCAGAAACGATCCATATTTTGCCTTGATCCCATTCCTGCAATTGGTTCTGCTCAGATGGGTCCCTGCCTCTCTGTAGAACCACAATAGCTCAGCCCACACAGTCACAGTTGCCGAATCAGCGTCAGCACCCACCTAAATGTTAATTCACACTGATGTTTTCATGGGTCTTCGTGAATTTGTCCCGAGAGGGGAAATTATATCATTTTCAGCTGCAGATTTTCACCGCGAGGAGGGCAAAGTCCTGGGGGAAAAGCTGCCATTTCTATCCCGGATTTCCACTTGTTGCACAGCAATGGCATAAGAGGATTCTGCCTGCAAAAAAATGCCTCTGGAAGTTACTGGTCTCCGCTACTTGGCCACACTGCCTCTGAGAATGAACTTGCCAAATCTATGTGCTTGCTTTTGTTATCGGCTAACTGGGGCTACACCTGCATTCTGACTCTCAAAAGGTGCTTTTAGAGCCACAGAAGAATTAGCGCTATGTAAATGCAAAGCATCCTTTGCAAACAATACCCTGGGAGGTGAGAATGAGAAATGTTTTGCCCATTTCATCACCCCACAACAATGATTTTTTTCTCATTTTTCACTGACAAAATGAGATTTTTCACCCATGGCATCTTCTAATGAACCTAGATTATATACAAAAGGGACTGTCACTTTAAATAAACGGGTATACATGCCGAACACAAGGGACTGACAGAGACTGGGGTCTCTACGGGCTTTATAAAGAACTAAACAGCTCTGCCTTTCATTGGCATGGGGCTTAGACCCTCATATATGATGCTGCTAGAACTTAGTACTCTCATGCAATTTGCATTAGCAGGAGCTGCTGTATTCAAGGGGATATTCATTGGTGGGTGTACCACCAACTCCCAATGGATGGCTTAGGGAGGGCATATGGGACTCCATTGAAACCAAGCTGTTGGAGGTTGCCTGAGAGATGTACCGAAGTTTTGAGGTCTGTGCTGGCCAGCTCAGGACCCCTTAACATAACGGGGCTTGTGAGTATCTTGGTTCCACTGAATCTGAATGGATTCCATTACCAGGAGCTTGCAATCCACTTATACCACTCCCCATCACCAGAGTATCTGAGTGCCTTCAGTATAAAATCAATAGCAACAGCGAAGTCCATAGTGGACTTCATGGAGTCTCTGGCATTTCTCTTCTTATAGGATAATAATTTTGCTTGGGATAAGTGGTTTGTGTTTTGTTTGTTTGTTTTGGGTTTGGGGGGATAGAGTAGTAAGGTTTGGGGGGGGATAAAAGGGGTATTTGAATTGTGAGCATCACTTATGGGGGAAGGTTTCAAAGTAGCAGCCGTGTTAGTCTGTATCCACAAAAAGAACAGGAGTACTTGTGGCACCTTAGAGACTAACAAATTTATTTCAGCATACGCTTTCGTGGGCTACAGCTCACTTTTTCAGATGCATAGGGTGTTTCACTCTATACATCTGAAGAAGTGAGCTGTAGCCCACGAAAGCTTATGCTGAAATAAATTTGTTAGTCTCTAAGGTGCCACAAGTACTCCTGTTCTTTTTGTGGGGGAAGGGCTTTCTCAAAGAAGAAGGCTTTGCAACTGTGACAGAGTGCCCGGTGCTAATAGGTGAACCAAGTCTTTGCTCACTCAGGCACCAATCAGTTATAGAATCATAGAATTATAGAATATCAGGATTGGAAGAGACCTCAGGAGCTCATCTAGTCCAATCCCCTGCTCAAAGCAGGACCAACGTCAACTAAATTATCCCAGCCAGGGCTTTGTCAAGCTGGGCCTTAAAAACCTCTAAGGATGGAGAATCCACCACCTCCCTAGGTAGTTCCCCCGGAGAAGACTGACTGGGGATATGCAGCTAATTAGTTGATCAGGCCAGAAGGGCTGGTGAACCAGTCATCAGCTGAAGGGTATAAAAGAAGACACAGGAAGGAAGTGAGTGGGGAGGATTTGAGTTAACTGAGCTCTGGCCCTGTGGGGGAAGGGAAAGAAACAGTAAAGACTTTGCTGAATAAGACTGTATTGGTATTGGGAATATAAATAAATTCACATGAAGTTGCCACCTCCTGGACAAAGTCTGAGAGGTTTCTGGGGCATCAGATGATGGGATAGAGTGTGCCCAGTTACAGCAATGTTTACTACAAAATGGTCCAATTCTGGATTCACCTGATCTCCTCTGGAAGTTTGCTCCATAGCCAGATCCCCTTAATTGAAAATGCTTTATCCCCAGCTCTTATGTGCATTGTCCTGGACTTTGAGACCGGCATTGTCCGAGAGGAGAGTAGCTGTCACCGTGATTCATAGATCAAAATTTGGTCTCTGATGCAGCTGGAGCCTGATCTGTTAATTGCTCTGAAAATTAAACTGTCATTGGAAGCTAACTAAGCCATGGAAGAGAAAGGGAGGAAGATTCCTAGCAAGCTGGAGGCGAAGAAGGCATTTTTGGAAATTGTTGCTAACTGGTGATCCACACATAGCGAGGTGTCAAACAGGACATTGAGACTTCAGTGGAAAGTGGAGATGACCTATTGGCCGTTTCTGACTAGCATCACTTTGTTCTTGGCTCGGTTCAGCTTGTGCCAGTGCTCTTCATCCGAGAGCTGATTTCCTGTTGGCATCCTGACATTTTAACAGCATCAGTGATTGCATCAGTTGAGAATGAGAAGTTTCAGTAGCTTTTTTTTCCAGCAGAAACCTGGGAGTGACTCAAACCTGGGGTTTATCATAGCTTATGGATGGGTGAAGTTTGTGTTTCTAATTGAAAATTCTGGGAAACTTTAAGCAGGCATCATGTAATTAAGCAGATGGCATTTAGCCAGGACACAGAGGCTAACACTTCTTGCTGGACCTCTGTATTGCACAGACTATTTCTGTTCTAAGACTTTTAGTGCCTTCAGAAGCTGAGGTTTTTTTCTTACCACTTTCATGCAGTCAAATAATGATGACAGGAATACCGAGAAATGAGATCAAATGTATTCTGCGTTGCTACTGCTCTTTTACCAAAGTGCCTCTAATACTCCGTTGCTAGAACAGCTCATCAGCTCCTATCAGAGGCTGAAAAAAACTAATAGGTTGGGTGCAGTATAAACTGATAAGAAACACAAGCAAGGAGAAGGAAAGCCAGATAGAAATGTCGGGATCCAATGTTATTTCCAAAGGTTAGGAGAGAATGCATATTTCCCTTTTAAATGTCAACTTAATCTGAAAGACACTGAACCTCGAATAACATTTTGAAGTTAATGCAGAATTTCTGGAAGAAAGGTAATTGCCGATCTGGCAGCTGGGGATTTCATTTTCAGCTGATTGTTAGCATCAATACCATTGTTGTTTTACAATGTAAATATACACTTCTGTATAGACAGTAGAAGGGGAAAACAAATAATTTCTGACCAGGTGTTATATCTCCGGTTATTGCGAGCTGCTTAAATCAAAGTGACATATATAATTATCTATCTAGAGGGTTTTGTCGCCCCATCACCAAATATCTGAGCACTCACATTCATTAATAGATGCTACCCAAGGAGGTGAACGTATGTCATTTATAGCAGCAAATGCAGCTTTTTGCCGTGATGAAAAAAAAAACAGGTAGAAAGAACCATTTTGAATCTGTGATTCTGGACATAATCCCTGGGTAAAATTCTCAAAAATGACTTAGGAACTGTGAAAGAGTGCACGCATTTCTGGCACGTCCCCTCGCGACTGGGTGTGGCATAGATGACTCTTTCCTTGCTCGTGTCCTCTGCCAATGGCCTCCCTGGTCCTGAGATGGTCTTTGTTCCCTTACTCTGTCTGTAACTTGGTCCTCCAGCCAGGTCATGATTTACATCCACCCACTCTGAGGTAACAAGAAGGCCATCAAACCAAAATCCCAGACTTTGCTCTGGGTCTATAGCTCAGATCCATGGTCCTCAAGCCGTTCCTTCAAGGCTAGGGTTCATAGGGATCTCCCCTGGCATCCCCCAATCAAACCCCAAACTAAAGGTAAAAATTAGAACCACTCCTGGTGGTTCTTGACCTTTCACCCCTCTCTGTTCCTCTCTTGACCACTTCTCAGAGGTCTTTCTCTGGAAGTCCAGTTCCTGCCCAGGTGCACCACAAGGAGCTACTCTGTCTCACCTGGCTGCTTGCCAGCCTTGTTTGTTCAAGCAAGGATACCAGGCCAACAATCTCCCTCGGCTTCTGCCTTGACTCTCCCATTCCCTCCACTCCCAGATACTTTATGGCTTAGTCCGTCACCTCTCCCAATAGTTTTTAAGAGCTGCAGAATATCTTTTTAAATTGGGCCCCCTTTTCCTTGTATTCTGGATAGGTGTTGCAAAGAAAACGGTTACTCCAAGGCTTCTGAGTTTTCCATATCAATATTTCCTTTACAAATCCATAAGAGATGAATTGTGATTTCCTGGATCTTATATGTCTTGCATAGTCCATCCTTGCATTTATGGATTAAATAGTCATCTATTTCTAATAAACAATGGCCTGGTAAAACTCTGAATAGTCACTTTGCCCTTCCTCTCAGGGCCTTTGACTACATCAACATTTTCAACTGTTGGGCATGCTTAGGGTAATCAGACAGCAAATGTGAAAAATCAGGATGGGGGTGGGGGTAATAGGAGGCTATATAAGAAAAAGACCCAAAAATCAGGACTGTCCCTATAAAATCGGGACATCTGGTCACCCTAGGCATGCTTCAAGGCATTTTTCCCCTTTTGTTTCATATGCTCACAGTTCCTGCCATTCCTTCATTGTCAGCTATCTCTACACGCACTGGGATCCATGCTATTACTGTAGTCACACCCAATTGCTCCAATTCATTTGTTAGCAGTAATATTTCACGAAATATATCATTTCTGCGGTCAGACGTGCAATTGTATAATACCATCCCTTTCTGCTCCAGGCATCCTGGCTTTAAACTAACCAACCAGCTCCGCTCCCTGCTGGGACTTTGTGGCAGACTGCACCCTTGTTTTCACACCCTATACACTATTGTAATAATGGTTGAACAAAATATAGCTTGTAAGTTATCATTTGAAAACGACGACTGTGCTGGTCAGTAATATCAGAATGAAATGTGTGTAGTAACATTACACATAACTTTAAGACTAACAGATGTATTGGAGCATAAGCTTTCGTGGGTGAATACCCACTTTGTCAGACGCATGTAATGGAAGTTTCCAGAGGCTCTGGAAATTTCCATTACATGCGTCTGATGAAGTGGGCTTTCACCCACGAAAGCTTATGCTCCAATACATCTGTTAGTCTTAAAGGTGCCACAGGACTCTCTGTTGCTTTTTACAGATCCAGACTAACACGGCTACCCCTCTGATACATTACACGTGATGTTATGAACATAAGCTGAAATCATGACTGAAGAGTATTTACCAAACAGGTCTGGGGAGTGAGTAGACCTATTTCTCAAAAACAAAGGATATGTTGACGCCTCTAGCCAGGTGTCTTCAAAGCTGATGGGCCATCACCTATCAAGTAGCCATTCTTTGGCAAGGAAGCGGGGCAGGAACAAAAAGATATACATCTTAGCAAACAACAGCATAAAACCTCTCCCCCACCAGACGCCATGTCTCCTTTCATCTGGAAAGAACTTTATCAAGGGGTCACTCTCAGGACAATGCATTCAAAGGGTGACTGAACTGTAAAAGTGATGGGCACAAACATCCCAAGTTCTCTCCTTACCCATCTCTCTTTTTTCCACCTACGATGACAAAAAGAAACAGCCTATGGACTTTGGAAGCAGATACTGGCCTGAGAGTTTGGTCAGCAGTGTACTGAAAACACATGGTCAGGGACTTCACCTTGAACCAAGTCAAGGGGTTTAATCCAGAACTGGGAGTGTGTTGGGGTCGCCCAGAAAGTAGTAACCACGACTGCCAGAGTGTGGCTGGTGTTTGCTGACAGGGTGCTGGGGTCAGAGCTGCTGGACCAGGGCTGTGGCTTTACACAGATACTCAGGGTGGAACCTGCATGCTGTTTGGCCCCTTGGGAGGAGCCCAGGGTGGCAGCTACAGCACTGGGAGGCACCCCAGGTTACAGGGCAAATGGTGACACAGCCCCTCACTGGTCCGGATCGCACCCCGGATTGTCATAGGCTCATCTTTAATTGGGTCATCCTCCAGGTGCAGCCAAATAGCCAAACTGGGCTCTCAGGCCCACATTAACCCTTCCAGTACCTGTGTGGGGTGCACACCCCATCACAGGAACCTAAATCCCATTTTCAGAAGTGACTCAGGCACTTAGCAGCCCAAGTCCCACAGTCTGTAGGTGTCTAAAGTCACTTTTGAAAACACAGCTTAGGTTCCTAAGTCACTTAGGCACAGATGAATGTGTTTTTCCTCTTGTGCTGCAGTTCCCCACCAGTAAAATAGTTTATTATCCCCATTTTATTTATGGGGAACTGAGACACAGTTAGATTAAATGACATGCCCAAGGTCGCACCGGAAGTCCAGTATTATTATTATACTGATCTCATATATAGCAGATTTTCATTCATAGGTCTCAAAACCCTTTACAGAGGTGGTCAAGATCATCATTCATACTGATGGGGAAACTGAGGCATGGAGTGGCAAAGTGACTTGCCCCAGTCACCCAACAGGCAAGTGGCAGATCTTGGAACCCAAATCTCCCAGTCCAGTATTTTACCCACGAGACCATCCATACTTCTGGTGAATTTTATCGATCTAGTCTACAGTGTGTCAGCATTCGCTACTATTCTAAAGTGTCCGCCCAGCATGCACTGGGATCAGTGTAAAACGTGGGACTATTCTTCACAGAGAAGCTTTTGGGTCGTCTAAAATCATGCTCGCGGACCTGGAAGAGAAGTGACCAGCCACCATTCTGTAATATGCTGGGCAGTTCCTCTCCAAGGATGCGCGCTGTCAATAGAGCCATCAAATCCACCTGCTTTCTTTATTACTGGTAAGAACTAGGCAGCTGATCAGAAGATTCAGGGTTGCCTGCATACAGCGGCATCAGACGTGTCTCACCCATTGAAGGACTGGGATGTCTATTCATGCACAGTGATGGAAAGGAAGTGCATAGTAAAGCCATGGAAAAAGAGGGGTTGGAGGTGGACTAGTGGTCTGAAATGGTATGACTGCAGATTTTCTCTCTCCTCCAAATGACCAGGAGCTGTAGGGGTGCAGGCAGCCCTGACTATCTGAAGCTTGGGGAAGAAATGTGTCTTGTGCACCACTAGTGATCCATCCAGGCAGTCATGGTGTGACACTTAGAGGATGTCGACACAGCAATTAAACACCTGTGGCTGGCCCAGTTCAGCTGACTTGGGCGCATGGGGTTCAGACTGTGGGGTTGTAAAATTGCTGGGTACCTATTCAGGTTCAGCCTGGAGCACGGGCGCCGAGATGACATGACGGGGAGGGTCCCAGAGCCCTAACCCCCGCCCAAGCCCGAACATCAACACTGCCCCTCAGCCCGAGCCCCAAGAACCCGAGTCAGCTGACCTGGGCCAGCCACGGCCATGCTCAGTGTAGATGTACCAGATGTATTCCAGTGTGGATGTACCCCTAGAGATTCTAAATGGATATTTACCGGAGATGTGATTTTTTTTTTTAAGGGACAGAAGAAAGCATAAAGTGAATGAAGACTGAGAGGTTCTTACAAGACATAGAGGACTAACTGAAAAAGTGTCGTGGAAGTTGCTCATCAGCAGGTTCACAAGGTCTAGGGTGACCAGATGTCCCGATTTTATAGGGACAGTCCTGATATTTGGGGCTTTTTTTTTATATGGGCTCCTATTACCCTCCACTCCCTGTCCCAATTTTTCACACTTACTATCTGGTCACCCTAACAAGATCAGATCTTTGAACAGTTCTTCTGAACTGCTTTGCTTTGGGGATGTTACAAGAACAGATTCCCCCTCAAGACTATTCCAGCTTTCAGTCAATGCAGAAATACAGTGATAGTCGATTTCTCCAGGTCTTTTTGGTATTTCTACTTTTGATCCAGACGCAGAAAACAAAGAAGCACAATAAAAGGTTTGGGTTTTCATCAGCTGTGAGCCACAAAGATTGGAGTCTGACTGTTTTCTTCATCTCACCCCTCTTAGCACCCCCAGACTCCCCATTCAATACATACATAACATGTCCATGGTTTGAAATGATCTCCATGCAATTACGTGCTACAAGTGCCCTAATCCGGAGATCCACTGTAGAAACAAAGACTCTCTCATCTAAATCACAATATGGTTGGTATGCCTGTGTATAGGGTATTTCTGTCTGCCTAGGTAGCTGCTTGTTGCTGCAAAACCCTAATATTCTTTTCATCCACATGCATTATTGCAGCCATGTTAAGGGGCTAATACCCTTTTAATACTTAAGTCTGTACAAAATGTGCTTGTGCATCATTCAATGAGAAGCTTAAATATTCAAGCAGCCGTCTTTCTGTTTAAAAAAAAATAATCAGCTGGTGGTATTCGTACAGCGTTGCTGGTATTGTAGATTCGGGATCATTTGGAATGCTATCTACAAACTCATGACTGGCAGGAGGGAATTCAGAGACCAGAGCATTAAGCTGGCTGGCTGTGACCCTTGTCTCCTGCACAAATCCAGATGGTCTCTATGCAGAAATGAAGAATAAACAGTATGCACAGAATGGGGCTTGGATGGTGCTATTTGTGTCAGGGGTATGACGAAAGCATCTACGCGTGTTTAAGGCTGAGGGGGAAGGTAGGTCAGGAAGGCTCAGAAGGGAAGAGAGATGCATAATGCAGTGGTCGAATTTGGATGTATAACTGAACTGCGAACTGAACTTTCTCCTTTCTTTCTATATTAATTTTAGGACTCTGGAGAATGTCGGCCTGTCAGCCTTACAGAGTGAAGTCCTCCTCTTTACCCACAGAACAGGTACTGCACTAAGACCTTGTTTCCACTCCCTGACAACAGTGCTCCATCCCGACCATCGATAGAGACAGAAGCTCTCTTCCGTGCCCATCAATTCCTGAGCCTCTAGGCTGACATTTCTAACACAGGTATCAGATTGAAGTGGTGGTGGTTTTTTGTGATATAGGCACTTGTCCCCTGATAAGTACACTGAGACCACAGAGTCATTTCATGAGAACCTCCAAATAGCCACCAGTCACTACCAACCTGGGCTGGATTTGAAACAGAAAACCAGGAGCGGAAGGCTTCATATCTCCTTCTCAGTCCCCAGAACCAACCTGTCCCTGACACTGGTGCCAACTGGGGGTGGGGGGAAATGGGTGGATTTTGCACTTGCTGAATGTTCCATGGTCCCCATAGGGACCTGAGATAGCCATGGACCGACCACTTTTAAACCGTGGTCCTGTACTAAATCAGTACAATTTCTGTCAGAGCCGTCTGGTGTGGTGCTCTGTCTGCCTGGTCTCAATGCCACCGAAATTTGACCAGCCTACCCCTCCATCCAGACAGAGAGAGGGCCAGGCCAAATTTCAGTGAGTGATGTTGCACTCAAATTTGGCTCAGCTGCCCCTCTGCCCACATGGAGGGGCAGCCGGGCCACATGGTGTTGCCACCAGGATGCTAGTTCTAATCTAATCCAGATTGGTATTAATCCAAAATTGCCTGGTTACCTGATGACCTAAAGATTGTGAAGTAAACTGGAGGTCACAGTTCAAGACCTAGCTGACAGGTGTCAACCGCACAAAGCCACCATCACAGTTGTCCCTCTATTAGTCTCAGCAGAGGCGTCAAGGTCTGAATGGGCCTGGAGAATGAACTTTCATTGTAACGAATAGCATAAGGGAAGTCTGCACTCCTGTTTACTGTACCTAGCTCCTTTGGTCAGGTAAAAGACTTCGGTTCTGGGGCTTTTCACAAGCAAGAAATTTCATGTTTGTTTGATAGACTATGGGCCTGATCAGTGAAGCCAAAGGGAATCTTTCCACTGGCTTCGGTGGGCTTTGGAGGAGCCCTAAGTGATGCACACACCAAAAATCAGGAGGAGGAGGAAACCTGAGGTGTTGCAAAATTAATTCCTTTAGCATGTGTACAACTTCATGTCACCTGCACTTCATGGTTTTGCATTGCTGATCTTAATAATTCACAGTGATAAACAGTAAGAACACCAAAATTTGAGTGGGACAGAGGTAAATTCAAGTCATAAATGATTGATGTATTGTCCTTTATAAGTTGATACAGTTGAGCGGTATGCACTTAATCAGATACACTTAAGGCACGTCTTCACTACCCGCCAGATCGGCGGGTAACAATCGATCTATTGGGGATCGACTTATCGTGTCTAGTGAAGACGCGATAAAATCGATCCCTGATCGCTCTGCCGTCGACTCCGGAAATCCACCGCGGCAAGAGGCGGAAGCAGAGTCGACGGCGGCGCGGCAGCGGTCGACTCGCCGCCGTCCTCACAGCCAGGTAAGTCGACCTAAAATATGCAACTTCAGCTACGCTATTCACGTAGCTGAAGTTGCGTATCTTAGGTTGACCCCCCCCCACCTCTGTAGTGTAGACCGAGCCTTAGAATCTGAAGCATTTGAAGGGTATGCGGTGTAATTGCATTTTTAACGCAATAAGACACTGTAGTGGGGTAGTCACCCACTCCTACCCTGAAGGGCTTAAAACAGCCCTGGGAGAGGGCTGTGGGAGGGGAAAAGCTGGGCTGATTGGGAAAGCAGCCACAGCTGTAGCCAGTGCAATCAGGGCCCAGCTGGCCCTTATAAGAGGGCAGAGGGCCAGAAGGACACACGCTCTTTCTATTTCCCAAGTAGAGAGAAGGAACTGGCTGCCTGGGAAGCTGAAAAGGGTACCAAGGGTGGAGCAGTGCTGGGGAAGGGCAGAGGGAGCTGGGGAGCTCCAGTCTAGCTAAGCCCCAGGTTGTAGGCCGAGTTAAGGGCCCACAAAAGGGTACTAGGGCTGCAGAGGGGCAGCCCAGAGATAGGCAGAGGCAGCCGGTCCTAACCCCCTTGCCGACGATGAGTGGTTTACAGACTGCAGTCTGCCCCAGGGAGCGGGAGCTAGATGATGACTGGCAGTAGCCACTGAGGCAAGGTGGGGATAGGGGGTTGGGGATTCCCCTGGACGGGGAGACCCAGATTGTGGGTTACTGCGGGGACAGAAGCCTGACATAGAAGGGCACCAGGGTCCGGGGGCCAGCGGCAGGCGAGACACCGGTCTGCAGAGGGCGCTCCGCACTGAAAGAGCTAATTCCCGATGCGACCAGCAGGCGGTGCCGTGCTGGTGCGGCGGCGCCGCGCCACAGACACCCAAGTCATAAATGGTGAATGCAGTCATTTTGCACACATATATATTTCTCTGGCCAATCAGGGATGTGAGTATCTATTGTTTTCTTTGTCCAATTTGATTGCAAGCGCCAGGTGTCCTCTGGATGGTATGCAATGCTGAGCGCACTGCTGATCCTTTATAAATATCAGTAACTGCCTTTCTTAACTATCAGTGTGAGTGTTTTCTTATGAACTCATAGCAATTAGGGATGGAAAAGTTTTAAGGTTATTTAGTTCCCCTCAGTTCCACCTATGCTAGATCATTCCTGGCATTCACTAGAGCTTTGTCCAACAGAATAGCGTATCCCTTGGGAAGATAAGACCCATAGGGACGCACGGTATAAGCAAGGGAAATTTCCATAGAAGACCCTGCGGCAAAATTCAGTGGTGACATAAACAACAGTGTAAGGTGCTAGGGTTGTATAACTCGGACCCCTACGGCACTACCAAGAAACAAAAATAAATGAGGAACCCCATGAAAATCTGTGTTTTTCAGTGCTAACCCTTGACTTGTCCATGAGATCTCAGCCTGGATTTCTTAGACCTTGGGTGTATCTTTCATCTTATTTATTTATTTTGCCTGCTGCAAGAAACCTGCTTGATAAAAATGCGTTATAGTTTCTGCAACGGGACACAATGCATAATAAGGATTTAATGTACGTGGCATGCATTGATTTGTTAACTTGCTGCATATGCAGAATGCTGGCGGAAAGTCTGTGCTGCTGTATTTAGGCAGGGATAAAAGGGGGAGCCTCTATTTATTACTTAGCATAACGGTTGAGAGGTACCTAGGTTAGATCCATTAAACTGTAAATTATGAAAGGTACAATGAGAATGAGTTAAGGCATTATGCTATCGCTGCAAAAACTTTATTGGAAGTGAGTTATCAAGATGTCTTCTATACATACTTTATTAGATATGTATCAATGACAAATGTGTACTGCTGATAGACTTATAAATGAATCCAGCCGCACGTTCATTCTTATCTCTATGGAGATTAGCATATCTCATCAATACTTGTGTCCATGTAAATGTATGGGCTCATTAATAACTGCCAGGAGAAGAATTAAATCATGGTGTCTTTTTTTTTTTTCTTAGAGAGAGAATATTCCTGGAATTAATTAGTCAAGTTCCTATCAAGCTTCGGTCAAGTTCTTCCTATTCTGATGTGTGTGCGTAACAAAGTCTGTGGTTGAAAGGACAGCTGGCAGAGTTGCTGATTGGTTTTCAAGGAGGGAGGGAAGCAATTGGGGACTGTCTGATTTGCACATCCTCCTCTTGTCATGGATACTTTTTTTAGCAAGCTTCCTGTCAAGCTGCCGATTCTCTCACCGTCCTCTCGTTCCATGTAAACAAACTGCAGCTCAATTTAAAAATGAGGCAGGAAATGGGATTCCAATCACAGTGCGTTCTTGTTCCAGGCTTGTAAGTAGTGTATGGTTTGGAAGCGCACTATTAAGACTATACAACACCTTTCATTTTGGCTTTAGAGCCAAGGAAGTGTGTGTTCACACTGGGCTTTCCTTGGGCTGACTCCTGATTCAGTATCATGATCTGCTTGATGTGTGCTCTCCCATCCAACACCTGAACTGAGATTTAACATCTGTCCCCTGCCAGGCATGAGGCAGGAGGCCCCTTCTCTCCTCCTCATGTTCCCAATGGAAATGGAGAAAACTCAGAGGGTTTGTGCTTTGGTTAAGCAGCTCCAGGTCCTGTTGGTGATGGGAAGCTGAACAGAAGCATTCTGAGGACCTGCAGTTGCAAGTTTTGCTCCGGTTCAGATTTGCCTAGCAGTGACAGGAGTCTTTGTGGAATGATTTGTAGGTCAACCCCTCCCAGCAGCTCATTCTTTTTGTGGGAGGAGTTTGTAGAGCGTCTTTTAGGAGAGATCCTTGGGATTTCTGTGGCCCCCCTTTCAAATTCACTCCGATTCAGCCTTGGTTTGAATCTGAGCTGTGTTCGTGAACCAGGAGTGATTGGTGCTGATTTGGCGTCAGAGCTGGATCTGAATTCTCTTTATTCCCCTGGGACATCTTCAGACCTTCCAGGCTATTACTGGCATTTCAGGTTTGGGCTGTATTTGCTGGGAAATGATACATGGGGCAGGTCAAGAGACATTTTCTCATATGCCCAGTTGTTGCAATGAAAGTGAATCTGGGACTATATTTGGTCACAGTTAACTACAGTAATATTATGGCTGACCTCCGTAATGCTCTTTCTCGGTACATAATATCGCTGGTCCACTTGCATGCTCCTGGGTGTGGTCTGCCTGTGATAATACCACTGCATTCTGGTCTCACAGGAGCAAGAATGATCCTGGATGGTTAGGTCTCTCCCTGTGGCTTTTGCTGGAGGGAAATGATGAACAGCACAAAGGGTGGGACCAGGGCAATTTAATGAGGCTTTATAGAAGGAAGCTACAGCTGCACAAAGCAGATGGGGAATGGGAGACCTTGAATGAGAATGCAGTTTTTCTGCAACTGCTTTGAGGAGCACATCAATGGGAGAACAATATTTTGGTGACGACACCTGTGTTGCACAAGTGGTTTTACCCATGGTGGAAAGAGTGGGAGCAGTGACTCACACAAATACTGTATCAGTAGCAAACCAGCATCCTGTTTCATTGCTGCAGAGTCCAGAGCAGATGCATCCAAGTCATGGAAGGAAGCTACACAAAGATGCTTGCTGGTTAGTTGTCAATGCACAAAAACTTAAAGTAGCCCAAGGTCCCCAAGAATATGTTTGCAACCATTTCCTATGGGATACATTAAACCAGGCTGACATTAATCATGGTTCTTGTCACCCTGGCTCAAAGAGCAGCACTGACTGATTTTGCATGCACACCAGACAGGCAGAGTGTTAACTCAACATTGTAACGCTCTCTCTTTTTTCAGAGTCATAGAGTTTAGGGCTAGAAGAGACCACCAGATCATCTAGCCTGACCACTGTACACCACCCAGCACCCGCACACCAAACCAACAACCAAAGTATTACAACCCTAAGCAAACTGAACTATTGAGTGCACAGGCAGAGAAGAGGGGGGACCAAGGCAGACATTTGCCTGTGGCTCCGGCAATGGCATGGAGTTGATTTAGTAAAATATGCCCAGATGATCCTAGCAACTCCCCACACTGCAGCAGAAGGCAAAAAGACCCAAGGCCATTGCCAATCTGACCTGGGGGGAAATTCCTTCTAATTTTCTTGCTTATTTATAAACTACACAAACCTGATAGAGTTGTCCAGGAAGAGAAAGCAAGAGGAGGCCACATGGAAGCATAAAGGCCACACATTCGGAAAGATCTTTAAGGAACTGATCGACAGGAGAAAGGTGGACAGCCCACCATCATGTCTCCATGTTGTACTTGTAAGCAGGGGAATGGTCCCACTATTGTGGGGAACTTTCCTGGCTTCTGCACTACCCCGGTGAAGTGGGCTAGTGAAAGAATCTGAGTCCTCACTCCCACTTCCTTTACCCAGAGGCCTCCCTGCCCTCGAGGACTCCCCTTGCACGCTCCTGTCTGGCAGAGTCCTCGTAACCCCCAACAAGGCTGGCCCAGGATTTCTGGGGGGCTCAACCCCCAACCCTGCTGTGGTCACCTAGGTCAGGGGCGAGGGTGTCCCCACTCCAGGGTACTCTCTCTGCACTGGATGCTTTCCTGACCCACTGATCATTACATACAATTTAAAGCAAATACAAGTTGTTTAATTAACAATTAATTTAAAAAAAAGGAATAAGGAAAAATGGGAAAGGTTAAAGGAAACACGTCACCCTGCTCTGTGGCAGGGAACATCACAACCAGTGTCTCTGGAATGTCAGGGCAGTTCAGTCTGTTCCTTGTAGGTCCCAGGCTCCTTCTCAGGCCCTGGCTGTGCTGCAGAGACGCTGGGGGTCGGACACTTGCTCTGGCGGTGGCCACACGCTCTCAGACTCTCGGTGGCAGGACCCTTCTTCCCAGCGTCGCCCCCGCCCTGACAGGGTTACGATCCCCCCAAGTCTGGCCTGCAGAGTCTCTTGGCTGAGGTGTCTCCCTGCGCTGGGTCTGCTGCCCAGGGTCCCCCTCATCTCCCCAGCTGCTCCCCGCACCCGGCTCCGGACGGCTCCAGCCCCGGCCCCAGCTCCAGCTCCGGCTCCGGCTCCACTCTGCCTCAGCACGGCTGCTGCTGCTGCTCTGCCTCCAGCTCCCTGGGCTGCTTGTCTGGCCCCTCTGGCTCCGGTTGCTGCAGCTCTGCCCCCAGGGCAGCTCTGCTCTCTCTGGGCCGTGCTCTGGCTTTGGGGCTGCAGCCCTGCTCCCAGCAGCTCAGCTTGGGCCCCTGCTCTCTCCTTAGCTCGGCCCCACTCAGTCTGACTCAGGCCATTCCAGCTCACATGGAGGACGGGATCCCCCAGCCCTCCCTGACTCCCTGATTAGCTGCCCGCCCTGTCAATCAGGCTGACCTGGAGCATTGGCCTCTCCCTATTGCCCCTGGGGACTGTCAGTCTCAGGCTCCTGATTTCCCATCGACCCCTCCCCTTTTGGTACTGGGAGCGAGCAACCAAAACACCCCCACTGAGTGTTAGTAAGGGGGCAACAGTCCCCTTACATACTCATTAACCAAAGTGATGAGCAACAGAATGAAGCTGAGCGGAAGAAAATTTAGTGTGATTAACAAGCAACATAGAGGGAAATCTGCCAGGAGACTCCTGGGACAAGCGGTGGATGACATGTTTCTTTAAAGACACAAAACTGGACAAAGCACTGGAAAAATATATTCAATGGAACAACACTGCAGTAGGTATAGGGATGGTCTGAAGGGTTCTTTCTGTAGTTAGTGGCCATAGTATCGTTATAGTGGCTAGAGATATTGGAGCCACATTGTGCAAGGTACAGTAAGTACAGCTAAGAGACAGTCCCTGCTCCAAAGATCTTAGAGTGAAAAACACAAGACAGACAAAGGCTGAGATGAGAAGAAAGGGCACAGAAAGGTTAAGTGACTCACACAAGGTCACTTAGCTGGTCAGTGGCAGAGCTGAGAAAACGTGTGCTTTGGTTTCTGGCTCTATTGTCTTTTTATAATGAACCGAGAAGCCTTCTCCCACCCACACCTGCAATATTTGGATCTGGTGCCAAATGGCCACAGACTTCTGGGAATTTATGAACCCAGGGTTCTGGTTCAAGCTCATCTCTAAAAATAATAGCACCAAGGCTTACAAAATTAAGCTTGGAAAACATCGGCAGAGATCTCAGAAAAGCCTGTATGCCCATGCACGAAAAAGAGATCCATGTTAGATATTAACATTTGTATGTTTTCCTTCCTTTGTAACTACATCAGAAACTTTCCCTGGTATCTCATTAGCACTTTTGTCACTGTATCACAGCAGCCTGTGCTCTTTTGCTAGTCCACTTAGACAGAAGGATCAGATAAGCCGCTTAGACTCTTCTTGTAAAAATGAATTCTAAATGAGAAAACTGTGTAAAATTGCCCTTTGGCAAAAAGCTAACAAAGACCAGTTAGGTGGTTTTCTAACATTTTTCTTTCAGGCGCTGCTACTGGTAGCTAATTTCAGGGTCGGAAGCAACACGTTTGGAGTCAAGTTGCAAAAGAATGAGGTGCAAAGAGAAGAGCAATTACATAAAACGAGCCAGGAGAGCATTTGACTATGCAGTTCAAGAATATGATTTGTGAGTTGAAGGAAGAAATACTGGATTTCAGACTAAAAAAGTGACCACACACACACACACACAACCACTCAGCAACATCTTGGAAGACTTACGAAAACATAGGACCCTCCGGTCCCCCATCTGGCAACTTTTACTCATACAAGTAGTTCTGGCTTCAATGGTGCTACTTGTCTTCATTGAGATTTGTAGCATGAAGGCTTTGAATTGGAAGGGATCCCGTTGTGGGATTAATCTATTGTTCAAAGCAGAACTGATCTCATTATCCCGTGAACTATCCCTGATGGACGGATGTCTAGTCTTGCACTTGAGTGTCTTCAGTGATGGAAATTCCACAGCTTCCCTTAGGAGTTTCATCCACTGTCCTGACTGTTCTTACAGTACTAAAGTATTTCCTAATGTTAAATTGACATTTTCTCTTCAGCATCCTAAGTCCAATAGTCCTTGTTCTATCCTTGCTGTCTGAAGAAGATAATTGGCCTGTGTCCTCTTTGTAATATTCCTTTCTGTATCTATACCGTTATGTCTCCTTTTCTCCAAGCTGAAGATCTCCAGTCCTCTTAGTCTCTCTTGCAGAGTCCACTTTCCAAACATTTTATCATTTCAGCTTCTCTTCTCTGTACTCACGTCCATTTGTCTAGATCTTTTATGAAAGTGCAGTACCCAGAACTAAACACAGTCCTCCAACCTTAGCAATGTAGCAAGGACAGTGACTTCAGGAGTGGGCAAAATGCATTGCAAAATGGAAGCTGATTGGGATCAGAATTGTTCCACCTTGTTACAAATGTAAACATTCTTCTGTTTATCCGAAAAAATCCCCAGATTTGCGGAATATTTTTTCACTGAGAAATGGGACAATTTCCGAGTTATTTTCAAGCAGAAAAAGAAGTTATGTAAAGTAGCATTTTACAGACTTTTGAAAGCTGAACTTCCCACTTCAGGAAAATAAATAAAATAAGGCCATGTCTACACTTACAAGCTTACAGCGGCACAACTGTACCGATAAAGCTGTGCATCTACAACAGTGCTTGTATAGCCGTGTTATGCCAATGAGAGAGAGCTCTCCTGTCGACATAATAAAACCAGCTCAATGAGTAGCGGTAGCTTTACTGGTGAGAGAGCTTCTCCTGCCAACAAAGTGCTGGGCACACAAGCATTTATGCTGGCAAAACGTATGCCGCTGAGGTGTGTGTGTGTCTTTTTCACGCCCGGGAGCGACAAAAGTTTTGCCCACATAAGTGCTAGTGTAGGCATGGCCTATGTAAAGAATACCGAGCTCTTATATAGCACTGTTCATCAGCAGATCGCAAAGCTCTTTATAAAGGAGATTGATATCAGTATCCCACAATGCAACCAGTCCCACCCCCTTTCAGACCCACCATGTGCTGTTAACGATAACATATATAGAGAGATTTTTCCTGTAACCACCTCCCTTAGCTGGTTTTTCATGCCTTATGTTTTTGGGAAAACTGGTGTAGGGCAAAGGAGCCTTAAACTACCTGAAGGGGGGTTCCAAAGAGGATGGAGCTCGGCTGTTCTCAGTGGTGGCAGATGACAGAACAAGGAGTAATGGTCTCAAGTTGCAGTGGGGGAGGTCTAGATTGGATATTAGGAAACACTATTTCACTAGGAGGTGGTGAAACACTGGAATGGGTCACCTAGGGAGGTAGTGGAATCTCCATCCTTAGAGGTTTTTAAGGTCAGGTTTGACAAAGCCCTGGCTGGGATGATTTAGTTGGGGATTGGTCCTGCTTTGAGCAGAGGGTTGGACTAGATGACCGCCTGAGGTCTCTTCCAACCCTAATCTTCTACGATTCTATGTGCAGTTAAATCTTGTGAAAATTCACATGGCTGCAAGTTTTCAAAATGAAAATTGACATGCTTGTGAGTTTTGTGGAAAAGTGAAATTCCAAAGGAGTCTGGAGTCATGTGAAATAAAATGGCAGACAGCTTCACTCCCAAAACTTCTCCACTATCACATGGCTGTGCAATTGCCATGACTGAAGCAAAGCACAGGAAAATATACTACCCACAGGGAGTAATGTTGCACTGGGTGGGGATGGTAGACTTGAAGTTTTCATGAGCCTTTTCTATTTCTTCAGTTTGAAAAGTCTGGGTTAAGATGTCACATCTGGCCAATAGAGGTAGATGGTGTAACCCTCTTAAGACACTAATTTTATCAAAACCATATTCCATTCCTATAGCATAATGCAAAGCTGCAGGAGCTTAATATCAGAATATTACAGCTTTAGCATAATCATCCACCAACAAATGTCCCCCCAAACAAGCCCATTCCTAAAGACATGAATGCTGAATTCCTCCCTGATATAAATGCAAAATAGTCCGACTCCACATGATTAACCCAAAAAATGACTTCCTTTCCTCAATGACATTGGTTAAATTGTTGCATAAAAAATGCCAAATGGTGACTATTTACTTTTTTTTTTTTAATTTTGTGCATTAGAACACAGGTCCAAACTGTGGATAAATTAATACTGCTCCTTCGTAGCAGGATTATGGCGACATGAAAAATACACTGATTTACCACTACTGTATGTTGTTCCAATTTTACACCAGCGTAATGTTACTGAAATCAATGGAACCAGAGCAAAGTAAATCGGAGTAGCACAGACATGAATTACCCCATGTTTCCAGCAACAAAGAGTCCTGTGGCACCTTAAAGACTAACAGATGTACTGAAGCATAAGCTTTCGTGGGTGAATGCCCACTTCGTCAGACACATGACCCCATGTTTCCAGAATCCCACTATTAAAAATGGCAGTGCTAGGATGTATCAGAGGGTCTAAACTACTGCACCCATGGTGTTGTCTTGAGTTGTATTAGAAAAGAGCATTTAGGACAGAATGTGTTGGGAAAGTGGAGCAGTGATCAAAGTGCCTGTGCAATTCAACGTGTTTGGATCACACAATGTGTGTCTGTATCACTGAAGTCACAGCCAGAAGACACAAAACAGCCATTAACAAGCATTTTGGAACATCTCCCCCCACCCCGCCATGTATTGAATTTTTGCCCCCCAGTCTTCTGTGCCATTTTGATTTCTCCTCTTTGTGCTTTTGTCTTTTGATTGCTAAACGCGACTCACCCACCCCGAGGGACTGTTTAAATTACTTTTGAGGAGGAAAATTACTGTAAGAGGAGGGGAAATTATTAGAACTATACATCAAGAATTGTAGGATCTTAGAAAGGCCCCTTGAGTATGCATGTAAAACTTTTCAGCACACTTTTAATGCTGTTTCAGTATCCAAGGGGAAACAAAGTCATTTCCTAAAGTTTGTGTGTTTGTGTGCTGATTTCATGTCTTCATCTTCCCACCCACCCCCCTTTCTCCCCAAAGGAGCCATCTGATTGCTGGATTTCCTTGTCTGCAAAGGACTATCCCGTTAAATTTCAAGCTGCCCAAATCAGCTCTGTTGGATTGTTTTAAATGTCCAATATTGCTGCTCACATTTTGCATCAGCACCCTGTCAAAGAGGCTTTCTGAACCTGGTTGGAATGGGCAGTGCTGCTGGTTGTTTCTGGAGCCACCAGGAAAGCTGAACTGAAAGTGTGTGTCCATCCCGGGCAGGATGATAATCCTCAGATGGTTGCATAATGAACAGTTTGCTCTCCTGCCTGGGCATGGGTTGATAATCTCAACCTTGCATTCAGCTACAGTGATCATGGCTACTATAGTTCACAAACATCAGACTAACGTAACAGGGGGAATGAAGCATATAAGATGAATAGCACTTGCCAAGACACACAGATTCTCAGGTCCCTGTTGGACAGCGAATTCAACAATCGCATGAAGAACGATCTGCAAAGCTATAAATCAATGGAAGTTACATTCCGCGAAGGAAAGTGAGAGATTTGCCTTCGGCTATAAGGAAATAATAGAAGCTGTCAGTACAATTTGTTCTATGTTTTATAACAGACATTTGATGGTATAAATAATATATTTACAGTATAGTGAAACTGGCCAGAATTCATGGCTATTGCAATAGGTGGCAGCAGGACATTAAGCATTGCTTAGCGTGGTACTTGGGGGTGTAACTGGGAGTAGTGAGGTGAAATTAAGGACCCTTATCCTCAGTTGGAGTGAATCATCAAAGCATCAAAGGCAATGGCGCTACATAGATTTAAACCAGATGGGGATAGCTCAGTGGTTTGAGTATTGGCCTGCTAAACCCAGGGTTGAGAGTTCAATCCTTGAGGGGGCCATTTAGGGATCTGGGGCAAAAATCTGTCTGGGGATTGGTCCTGCTTTGAGCAGGGGGTTGGACTAGATGACCTCCTGAGGTCCCTTCCAACCCTGATAGACTATGATTCTAAGGAGCAAAGAAATGGAAAATACAGACCGATTTTTCAGGGTAAAATGGACACTGAGATCTATTTGACTGTAGATTAACCTTCCAAGAGAATTGGTGGCAACCACATCAGTTGAGATATTTTAAATTTACCTGGACACAGCAGTGGGACATATACTGGACCAGATGCTCAGCTGGTGTAAATTACCCTCACTCCATTCAAGTCAATGGAGCTACATTGATTCACACCAGCCGAGGATCTGTCCCGATATCTGTAAGAGACAATCCTGCATTAGCAGACCCATGTCCTAGATAATCATTATACAGCCACTTCTGCCAGCCAGGACTTTCCCTTTCCTAAAATCTATGGTGCTTCGATCGCTCACTGTGTAGCCCTAGAGCATTATGCTAGCACAGTGGTAGCTATGGTTCAATTTTCACTGAGGTTTCCAACCTTCGAAGTCTCTGATTCAGTCAGGTACTTGCGCAAATGCATAGCTTTAAGCATGCAGGTAATCCCACAGAAATCAATGGAACTACACCTGGGTCTATAGTTAACTAGTAGAGCTGGGCAGAAAAAAAAACATCAACTGGATCATTTCCATAAGAAAACGCACTTTGATGGAAATCAAACTGCTTCATCAAATCATGTTGCTTTCACCAACATTTTGTTTTGGACAAATAAACATACCAACAATATTGGGATGTCTCATTTCACATTTTCAGATCAAAATGTTTCAATTTTTTTTTTTTGAAGTGACTTTTTGTTTGGAAGTCTTTTTCTTTTGGATTGGAAACAGGGGTTAAAGTAAGCCGGTACGGGCTGGTACGGCGTACCGGTAAAAAAAAGTGGGGCGGTGTACCAGTAAGAAAGTGGCCGAAGCATTCAGTACCGGTTTACTTTCACCTCTTTTGGCTGCATAACAGCTTAAACTCAGCTAATGTTCTGTCCCTGATTCCGATTGTATTTGTGTATTGGATCCAGGGCAGAAAAAAAACTGCCCCTGGGTCACACCAACAACTGTGAACTAAACAAGGGTGCCAGAAATGGCCCCTCATCCTGCGGGTTGAACTGCGGATGGAACATTAGCTGAGTTTAAGCTGTTAGGCAGGTGCCCTGGGCTTCTCCATCAGCCAATCCCCCTCCTTCCCCCCGCAAGCTGGAGAGGAGCTGTGGCCACTGCTGAGTGCGAGGCAGGGGTAAAGCGCTGAGCTAGCCGCCTTCGGCAGCCTGGCCGGAGGAGGAGGGAGGAGAGAAATGTGACAGAGAGAGTTTTCACTTTTCAGGCTTTTATTCCAATATTACAGTTTTATTAGAGACAGTATTGGTAGTAGTAGCTTTAATTTCTATATCAAAGTCATGCAAAAGGATCCATGAAGCTAAGTGTGTAGGATAGGTGGGTTGCTTGCAATACGACCCTACCAGTAAGAAATGTAAGTTACTTTTGTGACATTGTGCAGTCTATATGGCTTTATAAAAATATGATAATAATTGAATTTAATGTAACTGGGATATGCTGCCTGCAAAAGGTCTCTTGTAAGGTATCATTACAAAGCTTATAATCTACTGAGTGCCATCATCCTATTTGTATAAATGTACCACTCTTGTATCTAAAACTAGAAATATGAAATATAACTCTGAGGGCCTATTGTAATTATGCAAAGTGTGGGCCATTAATGGTGGTTTGAAATCCTGATGACTCCCATTAACCAGGACCATTGTCTGTAGATGGCTCTGTTTTACGTGTAAGTCTTCCTGTATAGGTGTGTGCTGGCAAGTGGGCAATGAAGTCTTGCAGTGACATGTGATCATGTCACCTGAACTGGAATCCATCTTTAACCTGGTGCTTTTCCAGTGAGGGGGGTTGGAAACCCTGAGGGACAAAGGGTTCCCGCCTTATGCAAAAGATGTATAAAGGAATGGAACAGAACAAAGGAGAGAGAGGAGAGGAGCCATCATGAAGAATCCCCTAGCTACCACCTGAGCTGGAACAAGAGCTGTACCAGGGGAAAGAATTGTGCCGAGGCCTGCAAGGGGTCCAGTCTGAGGAAAAAACTTACTGAAGCATCTCTGAGGGTGAGATTATCCGTATTCAGTTTGATTAGACATAGATTTGCCCATTTTATTTTATTTTGCTTGGTGACTTACTTTGTTCTGTCTGTTACTACTTGGAACCACTTAAATCCTACTTTCTGTATTTAATAAAATCACTTTTTACTTATTAATTAACTCAGAGTATGTATTAATACCTGGGGGAGCAAACAACTGTGCATCTCTCTCTATCAGTGTTATAGAGGGTGAACAATTTATGAGTTTACCCTGCATAAGCTTTATACAGGGTAAAACGGATTTATTTGGGTTTAGACCTCATTGGGAGTTGGGCATCTGAGTGCTAAAGACAAGCACACTTCTGTGAGCTGTTTTCAGGTAAACCTGCAGCTTTGGGGCAAGTAATTCAGACCCTGGATCTTTGTTGGAGCAGATGGGAGTGTCTGGCTCAGCAAGACAGGGTGCTGGAGTCCTGAGCTGGCAGGGAAAACAGGGATAGAAGTAGTCTTGGCACATCAGGTGGCAGCTCTCAGGGGGGTTTGTGATCCAACCTGTCACAACTGTCACCCCGATTGCATTCCATATTATAACAAAGTAAAATGTAACAAGTCAAAATCCAAGTGGCATGTTTCCAAGGATCCATAACAATTTTTCCCCCCAGAACTTACTTCCTTGAGAATTTTGAAATGTTTTGATTACTTTCTGAATTGGAATGAAAACCAAACATTAAAATCCTGAAATCCTTTAAAAAAAAAAAAAAAAACTTATTTTTTTGTCTTCCACGCAGCTCTGTTAACTATGTACCTTTCTAAATCAGGCATATGTTTGATTTCTGGTTTTTCATCGAGACTGTGAAATTCCATAGTTCTGACATGAAACAGCATAGTTTCAGGTAGAATTGTGCTTGAATATAAACTTCACCAAACCGTAGATTGGTCAAACTCCAAATTCAGATCCTAATCATGCAAGTAGCCCATATTTCTGTTATGAGCTGGACCAAAATCCCAAATCCCAGATCCAAACCACTTCCAACACTGGTGCGTTTAAAATCTGAATCCAGCTTTTGTGTCCATCTCTTTACATTCAGCTAAATTTTGCGTTGAGTTTGTTTGAAACCAGAATTCCCAGGGAACTCAAGGGAGGCGGTACTGATCAAAATATACCTATGTATTCCTTTGATGCTTGACTATATGATATACCTATATTTTCAGAGGGCCCTTATCAGAGGCAAAGAAATATATGTATTTAACTTGTGAGATTGAGAATACTTTGCATTTTTATTAGTGCTTTTTTGACAAAATCTGAAAGTGCTTTGCAAACTTTAATTAGGCCTCATAGCACCCATTGTAGATAGGCGTTGTACTTCATGCTCATTTGACTTCAGGCTACCCAATTGCATCCTCCAGGGACTCCCTAGCCCTGTGGAATTCTATCTCCCCTGATGCTTAATTTGCTAACAGCTGGGAGAGGGGAGTGTGTTTCTTCCTATGCTGCTGTCTGTGAAGGCATAAAGCCACTTCCTAAGAACTGCCTGGGGCAGTGGGCTTGTACTCCTCAGACTTTCAATCTAAAAAACCAGTCATACAAGACAGCATGCCGGGGTAAAATCAGATCTCACACACAAACTTGTTGTGTTTTTGGTCTCTGCCCGACAGTAAGGATATGAGAAACCCACATAGACACAGCTGGGTCCCAAATATACATTTAGAGTTGGTATGCATGGGTAAGCTCTAGCTACAAATACACCATGGTGCTCTGTTAGGTTCTGGTCCACTCTAATAGAAAACAGGGAGGCCAGCTAGAGGGGCCCCAAACTATTTAGACGTATACTACCCAATTCCTGTACACCACAAGACCACGCTCACATAGGAGACAGACAAGATATATTTGAGAGGGTCTCTAGAATTGGAAGAAGGGAACATCATAGGAAGGCACGGGGTCAGTAAAGGTCTTGCAGTAGCCAGCCTGGCACCAACCTCCCCAAAAGGACTCTGCAGAGACTAGCCTGCAATGCTCACTTGAAATGAAACCTGAATAGCTTCATGTTCATTTGACTTCAGGCTATCCAGCCCTGATTCCCTGGCCCCTTTACAGGAAACATCCCTATCTGATAACAAATATCAGCAGGCGCTCCAGAAAGTTTCAAAAGCAGAGACAGCAGGAGTCGGGCATACCTATGACACAAGAGCAAAGGTAATAAAAGAGATCATTGCTAGGCGTAGCCTTAACTGAAATCACAGCATTTCCCAAACAATGCTATTTGCAGTACGGGAATTATTTCCTTCTCTAAATATAGGGACACACCATGACACTTCAGATACCACAGAGAAAGAACCATTGGCGACTGTGGGTTTTTAATGATGGCAACATCTCTATGGAAGGTGTGGTTAACAACACAGTCTACAAATTGCCCATCCAGGGATGGTACAAGAAACACCATAAAGAATGATTATGGAATAATCTGTTCAGGTGGGGAATTTCTTCCCAAGGCTAGGCAGTGAATACTTGGATGGTGCCTGAAATCTGAGGGTTTATATCACTTGCACGTTTGTACCCTGTCTAATGGAATCATAGAATATCAGGGCTGCAAGTGACCTCAGGAGGTCATCTAGTCCAACCCCCTGCTCAAAGCAGGACCAATCCCCAACTAAATCATCCCAGCCAGGGCTTTGTCAAGCCTGACCTTAAAAACCTCTAAGGAAGGAGATTCCACCACCTAACTAGGTAACCCATTCCAATGTTTCACCAGAAGTGAGGTTCTTACCCACGAAAGCTTATGCTCCCAATACTTCTGTTAGTCTCAAAGGTGCCACAGGACCCTCTGTTGCTTTTTACAGATTCAGACTAACACGGCTACCCCTCTGATACTTGACACTTCACCAATGTAACTCTGGAAGTTTGGTATAAATTTCTGAACCTTTTATGACTCTGACTAAGATCTTAGCCTCACTAATATCTGGCAGCAGTGAATTCCACAGCTGCATTATAGATTTGCTGCTCCTTTTCAAGCTCGCTAGGCACATTCCAACCACATGCTGAACTGCCTTAAGGGTTTTCTTTAGTAGCTGGCCTGTCTGAAGAGCCTGCCATTAAAGACAGCAACCTGGAGCATGCTCAAGGAAGGCTCGGTGACTCAGCAGAACAGTGGCAAATACCCTTCCCCCCTCTGTTTTTATTTTTCCTCCTGTGAGTGGGAGCCTGAAGGGGGAAAGGAAATGCTCATGGGGGGAATATACATTTTCAAAAATAAAATTATATAGTTGGCTTTCCTGTGTTGCAACACATGATAAAAACTGGAGGCTAGAAAACTCCAACTCTCCTGACCTAGATCCCTTGGCTGGGCCAGGCTGGGGCGCCATTGCAGAATGATACACCCCAGGGGTCTGGGTTAGGGTCTTCACCCCACACTTGCCCCGCAAGGGTTATGGCAGATTGAGAAAGGGGCTAATTAATCCAACAGGCCTCAGCTGAGAGGAATCAGGGGGCTAAGTAATCCCTGGACTGAGTGAGGGAACCCAGCTGAGGAGGAAAGAGCTGGGTTGGGTTTATAAGGACTGGAAATTGGCAGCAGAAGGGGGTTGTGGGGGAAAGTCTACAGTCATTCCTTGGGAGAAGGGAGGTATGTTTAGAAGGGATAGGGACAAGTAGCTACAGTTACTGTCTGGGAGGAGGAAGTTGAGACACTGGCTAAACCCAGAGGAGGGGGGCAGAGCTATGGAGCCAGGAGAGGGCTCAAGGAAAGGCAGTAAGATCTTAAAGGGAACAAACCTTCACTGCTGACTAGAGGGTTCCTGAGGCAGAACCTGGAGTAGAGGGTGGCCCCAGGTTCCCCTGCCAGGGGCACTGAGGCAGGGAATGGGAAGGCTGTCTAAGACTGCTAAAGAAACCCTTTGGTATCTTGGAAGGGGAAAACATGTAGGGTGAGCTGGCTGAAGGGCTATGTCACAAAAATAAGAGGCTGCAGCTCATGGTGTGACAGAGGGGCTGCAGAGTGGGAGAGATGGAGTGGGTGTGTGCAACCACAGGAAGGATGATCACATGGCAAGCTATTCCCCAGAGTAGGGGAAGTGCTCTCCTAGCAGTGAGTGGAACCCACTCCCATAGGGTCCCATACTGTGCCTTAATCATTCCACCAGCGTCTGGCTGGAAATCTATGCCCTACTGTGCTTACATACTTTGTGCTACTGCAGTGCTTTTAGTTTTTATATATATATTGCAAAAATACTGTTCAATAACCCTAAAACTCTGAAAACACATGGTTCATCTTACCAATCATATCTCTACAAGAGGCACACTGCTATATCTTAGTAATAATGCCATTTGTATACCCTAGCCCTTGTTCTTCAATATTAGTATCTTCAAGAGTGTTTTGATCCCTGTGACAATGTCCCCACATGACTAGGTTTGATCCACACTGAGAGTGTTCAGGAAGCCGTACAAAATGGTGGCTAGAGCAGGTTGATATGAATAATCCAGTTGAATAGGAACTTCCAGCATGATGCTGTGGCCAAAAAGAGCTAATGCGATTGAGAGTTGCGTAAGCAGGGGAATCTCAAGGAGTAGTAGAAAGGTTACATTCTCTTTGTATTTGGCACTGGTGTGCCTGCTGCTGGCATACCATGTTCAGTTCCGATGTCCTCTATTCAAAAAGGACGTGGATAATTTGGAGATGATTCAGCGTAGAGCTGTGAGAATGATCAAAGCATTAGAAACCATGTCTTAGAGGGAACAACTCAAAGAGCTCAGTCTATATAGTTCAATAAAGAGAAGGTTCAGGGTGAATTGATTAGTCTATTGGTACCCACATGGGGAACAAATATTTAATAATGGGCTCTTCAACCTAGCAGAAAAAGGCACAACAGGATCCCATGTCTGGAAGTTGAAGCTAGATAAATTCAGACTGGAAATAAGGTGCAAATTTTTGACGATGAGGGTAACCATTGGAATAATTTATAAAGGGTTGTGGTGGATTCTCCATCACTGACCATTTAGAAGTCAAGAATTGATGTTTTTCTAACACCTCCTCTCTCTGAATTATTTGGGGGAAGTTCTCTGACCTGTGTTATACAGGAGGTCAGACAAAATGACCACGGTGGTCCTTTTCTGACCTTGTGATCTGAGTCTGATATTAAAAACCCATAGAAAGAACTCCTGATGTCTGTTTCTGGCTCTCCCATTTAACTCCTCTCTGCCTCAGTTTACCCATCTTTACCATCTGTACCCCTCTGTCTGTGAGAGTCCGAACAGAAAAACTACCTAATTCTCTTTTTTTTTTAGTTCACTTATAGACCTTCTATTTGCAGTCCATGAGTCTGATTTGGCTGTTTTGCCACAACTTAGATCACACAAATTGGGAGCCCTTTCTTTCCAGCAAGGATAGGTGAGGCTCATCCCTGGGAATCCAGAACTGATCAAACTCCTTATGAATTTGCAGCTGTCTCACATTTGTGACTGGTAACCTTTTCAGTAGGTGACAGGATGAGAGACTTATAAAAAAGGAAAAGCAAAAAGCAACATCCCTATAGAAAGCCCAGTGAAAAACAATGTCAAATTCTGAACGTTGAATTGCCATAAACAATATTACCATTACAGCAATTGGAGGTGAATTTCAAAAGAAAAAGGCTGAGAGAAGGCTTTACAGCACAATAACCTGTATTTCCTCTGGGATAATTACCTCTGATATTACACCTAGTGTATTTGTATCATTATTTCCTGTTCCGCAACCTGTGATCAATACCTCCTGGAACCTGAGACATTCTGCTACCAGCACTGAAATACTCTTTTTACATCTTTATGCTCTCATGTGAGCTCCTGTAATTTCTAGCCTTATTTAACCAGCTGTCGTTTGTCTAAATCTTTCTCACTAACCAACCACTGCTGGTGGTAGCAGGGGGAGAAAAAAGAAAACCCCACCAAACTGTCAACCTCTCTGCTGATGATTTCCAGCGTTGCAGCAGCAGAATTATATCACTTTTCTTTTAAAAACAATTCCCCACCCATAACCATGCCAACAAGTGTTAGTGACCTTTCAATATTCATAATTCTATATGGTTTAAACTCAGCAGCGGTAAGCAATTTAACTCATGAATAAGAGAGTGGTCCCCAAAGGTCTTGTATGAGAGACCTGGTGGTCCCCTTTTCTTGCCAAGCCTCATTGATAAAATGCTTGCTGGCCTTGACGGGCTGAAAAAGTTCTTTAATCAGAATATCTGTTTGTGACTTTGATGGATGTGGAGTTGCCTGTAGTAATGTGTGCGTGTGTGTGTTTGTGTTGATCTGATTATTGTGACATTCACCGTGTGCCTGGATTGAGTTAATTCAATAGCAGGTTTGTCAGGGAATTCACGCAGGAATCTAGACCCTGACATACACAAACACTTGAGAGACAATGCAAGAACTATTCACTTTGAAACCCTGCCTCAGCTCCCTGCCGGGCGTGCAGTGCAGCTTTCCCGGGGAGTGACTCTATCCTGGCGGGGAGGGGGATCAAAGGGAACCAAAGCAGGTTTTGAAGGAACACATACTCCCTCAAGGAGAGAGACTTTTTTGAGACTAGGATTTGAGAGCCTGCCGAGGAAGGTTATACCTACCAGGGTCCCCATCAGGAGGATAGACATGTGTAGGCCCCTTTGAAAATCTTTTCCTCCTATGCCATGCCTTGCTCCTATGGCTAACTAAACAATACTTTAATAAGGCTGTTTTGGGTTACTGTAATCTGCTAGTCATAGGCTCCCGAAGGGGAGGAGCACAGATACCAACCCCAGTCAGACTTGCTGGAGAAACTCAGTTGATTCACAGGGTACTGCAGCCCCACAGTCTAAGAGTGGGAGAGCTGTTTAGTTCCACCTTAGAAGTAAGGGTACTGGGCCCCGTTGCTGTGGGGGTGCACTCAGAAACTGGAACAGGGATAGAGAAGCACCAAGTAGAGGTACAGCTAATGCAGGAACCATGACAGTGGTGTTGAACAAGTCACCTCACTGCTCCGTGCCTCAGTTTCCCCATACGTAAAATGGGGATAAGGATACTGACCTCCTTTATAAAGTACATTGCAATCTGCTGTGTAAGAGTAGCTATTCTTATGTGTGAGTTTTGAATGTCTTATTCTTTCTCCTTAAGCCATCATAACTGGAGACACCCAACTGAACACTCAGTGGTCCAAGTTTTCAGAATAATTCAGCTGCCACGTAGGCACTAAAATGAGGGCTGAGTTTGCAGACGAGCTCAGCACGTTGGCGGCTGATCTCTTTTGAAAATCGGGCCACCAGTGTCCAGACAGGGACTGGTGAGGGCTGAGCACTTTTAAACCATCTGCCTAAGTGGGAGCTGAACTTTGAAAATCTGGCCCCAGCTGTGGATGTTGAAGATTTGAAAATTTAGCCCCAGCACTCATAGCAGTTAACAGACAGGAATAATTTGGGGGTGATCGTGAGGTGGACGGGGAAAAGATCGTCCTTGTTGTTTGAAGAAGAGGAATGTATAATGTACCACCCCATCTGCTTTAAGATGAAGCAAAGCAGACTGCCAGAGAGATTCAGGAGTTCTGATCTGCCTCATGGGCATCAATGCCATCAGGGTAGACAGGTTTCTGGGTTACCCAATGAGTCGGATGGCAGAACAATGCGCCACTTTGCAACACAGCGCTGAGAGCCTCTCAATTAAACTGCATTTTTAATATCGCTGAATGCAAATCCTTTCTTCATCCCGCATGTCAGGTATGATATAGGCTGTCTCTCTGAAATGTAAGTGACAGTAAAAGGGGTAACAGATATGCAAAACAGAAGTAACCAGAACACTGGGAGTGGAATGATATTAAGAGGATGTGTCAGGGATATTGCACTGAGGGTACTCATCAAATTGCTCTCAGATCTCATTTGGCTTCTGCTCTCTCTCTCTCTCTCTCTCTCTCATTCCTCTTTTACCAAAGGGCAGGACAAATCCTTCACTTTCTCTGAGGCTTGGGCTCCCGGAAACAGTATCCCTATTGCATGCACAACCATTTTGCCAGCCGAAGTCTTCATTTGGGTGTCTCATCACTCTGTCTAGCTGGCTTGCAGGCTTCACTCATGGTTCCACTGAACATCAGTTCTTCTGTCAGCAAGGCCCTAAACATTATAGCCCAGTGTCAGAATCCAGCCAGGCACCTGGGATTCTGGAAGCTTCCCTCCTCCCCGCTTCCTCACAGCTGTAACTGAACATGGTCAGAAAAGGGGAGGAGGGTTCTTACATCATTAGTTCATTTAGGGCAGGGGTAGGCAACCTATGGCATGCATGCCGAAGGTGGCACACAAGCTGATTTTCAGTGGCACTCACACTGCCCGGGTCCTGGCCACCGGTCCAGGGGGCTCTGCATTTTAATTTGATTTCAAATGAAGCTTCTTAAACATTTTAAAAACCTACTTTACTTTGTATACAACAATAGTTTAGTTATATATTATAGACTTATAGAGAGAGAGCTTCTAAAAACGTTAAAATGTATTACTGGCACGCGAAACTTTAAATCAGAGTGAATAAATGAAGACTCAGCACACCACTTCTGAAAGGTTGCCGACCCCTGATTTAGGGCCTGATCCAACCCTCGCCCCCGAAGTTAATGAGTCTTTCCACTGGCTGCCGTGGGCCTTGGGTTAGGCCCTCGCCTACAGTGGCAGGGCCATTGCACATGGTGCCATCATCACTGCCAGAGGCATCCAGCAGAAATGTGTTCTATGGAGGTGAGGAAACTCAGCAGTAGGGTCAGGGCACCATTGAGCTTTCTCCCACGCTGCCCTCGTGCCTGGGGGGAGTTCCCCACAAATATCTGCAGTGCTAATTGTGATGTTCTGTACCTCGGGGGAATACCCAGCACCCCCATGTTCATCCTTATAATGTGATTGTGAGGTATCCAATGCAAAGTTTGTCATGTAAGGTGTTTTCAGAAGGCTCGTGATGCACTGAGCATTGTTATAATAATGTTACAGAAATCGTTGTTATAGTAATGTTATGCCTTTTTTTTTTTCTTCAATAGGATCACATTAGCTATTCTCCAGTCATCTGGTACAGAAGCTGATTTAAATAAGAAGTTACTACCTCAGTGAGTAGTTTTGCTATTTCACATTTGGGTTTCTTCAGAACTCTTGGGTGAATACCATCTGGTCCTGGTGTCTTCTTATTGTTTAATTTATCAATTTGTTCCCAAACCTCCTCTAATAATACCTCAGTCTGGGGCAGTTCCTCAAATTTGTCACCTAAAAAGAATGGCTTAGGTTGGGGAATTTCCCTCACATCCTCAGTCATGAAGACCTGATGCAAAGAATTAATTTAGTTTCTCCACAATGGCCTTATCCCCCTTGAGTGCTCCTTTAGCACCTCGATCGTCCAGTGGCCCCACCGGTTGTTTAGCAGGCTTCCTGCTTCTGATGTAATTAAAAAATGTTGCTGTTACTTTTTAAGTCTTGGCTAGCTGGTCTTCAAATTGGTTTTTGGCCTTCCTAATTATAGTTTTACACTTCACGTGTCAAAAGTTATAGTTTTACACTTCACACTCCTTGGGTCACTCAGACATATCAGCCTCCTCCATTGCCCTGCCTTTTGGTGAACATCTGCACAGCTACATTGTTTGGATTAGCAGCAGTCATGACATGGCGTTCTTTCAGAATAGACTCCTGTGCTCATGGCTGCATGATGACATGTTTGATCTGCAAATGGTATATAATGGTCACTGATGTCAGAGGTGCAAGAGCCAGGCTTTCCTGACCTTACGCATTCATACAGTTGGCTGCCAATAAGGATCAGGGCCTCCACACCCCATGGTTCGGTGTGATAATGGGCTATATAATAGACAAGCCGCTTCAAGAATGGCCAGATCACTGATACTGTGCGGTTGAGTCCACACCTTCCTTAGTTTGAAAACTGCTGGGTGAGACCTATTCTCTCCCCCTTAACCGCCCTTGCAAAAACATCAGTAAGCCCTCGCTCGTTTTGCAGCTGGACTTTATAATACCCTATGTCCCACATCTTCTAAACCTCTGTCCTTCCTCTGGACTGGCACCAAATCCTGCCAGTTCTTCCTCCACATCAGCGCAAACCTCTGCCCTTTCCTTTTCTGTTTCTAGAGCTGGATTGCCTCTTCCAGTTGCTTTTGGGGTCCCTTTCACAGGACTGAAAGTACATTCTTAATCTAGCCCAAAGACAGTGCTTGGCTATTTTGCCTCACTTAACCCCCACAAACACTGTGGATTTCCCTGAGCACTGAACTATGCCTTGGGCAACAGACATCCTTGGTTTTTAGGCCATTTCTATAGTACAGATTTCTGCTGACAAAGCTGTGTTGGGGAGGGATTTGAAGAGGCTTGATCCCTGACTGACATAGCTTTCCTGGCTAAAGCCTATAGTGTAGTGTAGTGTAGTGCAGTTATACCAGAAGATGTGGAATTTTGCTGTTATGGTTTGTTTCTGGGGGAGGATGGCGTGCGGACACAGAATAAGCATCTGCCTCCACACTAGGAACGGTTGCCAGGATAGTATACTGTTGTATCTATACTGGTAAAGCACTCCTGCTGTAGACATGACCTTAATTTGTTTGCCTATTGTGGAAATTGCAACTTTAATAGTTTTTAATATCCTCTTATTGTATTTAATAAGGAAGCACTGCTCTGAGTGTTCTGTATTTGAAAAGCTTGATGTTTAAATAAGTTGATTTAACACAAAATTAAATTATTCCTATTATGTTATTAGATTAGAGGGAAGAGCTAGGGAGATCCTGGGGAGTTTCATTCTAGCGTTAGCCACCGATTCCCTCTAACCTTGAGACAATCTCGTCTCGACGTTCTTGTGTCTCATCGAACACACCGGAAAAAGTGGGCCAAATGCAGGAAGATGACTGAAAAGCAGATGTTGCATTGGGTGGGGGGGGGGGGATATTTCAAAATATCCATAACAAATGAAAATGTTGCAACACTCAGAAGTGAAATGTTCATTTCAGTCTGCCCATGTCATAGCTTTGTTGCATAAACAAATCAAGCAACTAGATTTTGGAATGCAGTCATAGGGCCAGATTCTACTGTTTGTACTTCCATCGGTTATACCTTATGTTGACGTTACTGGGATCGTAACGAAGCATGCCATTATTCAAAGCGTGGTGACCTGAAAAACAGTGTGTGTGCTGTCTGCAGCTGTGAACATGAGAGGAGGGCAGTTTTGCATAGGAAATCATTTCACTTCCATCCGTGATTAGCTGGCCCTGTTGCATGGGTGTGGGGCATGACGGTTTGCTGTGTGGGAAAACTTGATTCCTTTTGTTGGGACAGACATTAAAGGGAATCAACTGCCGTGTGTAAAGTGTCCGCTCCTCTCCAGGGCTCTCAGATTTCATTAGTCAGGCTCATGTAGAAACCAAGGGCTAGTGGCCTTAGACGTAATCCTGAGCTGGGGTGGTGAATAAGGCGTATTGCCTCAGAAGTAGCCTTGAGGGAAACTGAGTACCAGACACACCTTGAAATCACTATTCCCCCACCTGCTTTCCCCTTGCTCCAGGGAATGAGGTTGCAGATTACTACCCACTTGTATCAATGATAGAGTAACACTCACCCAAGCTGGATCAAATTCTCTGCCAGAACTCCATCCATTCTCCATCCATTCTCCACCCCTCCTGACCACTCACCATCCGCTTACAACACAATAGGTAGCCCGGCTTACTCCTATATCCTGACCCACATGCAGGTGACGTAAGGGAGATTTTCTCCCTTGCATGGGTGATAGTTCAAGACACAAGCTAGACCTTTATAGCTCAGTGGTTTGAGCATTGGCCTGTTAAACCCAGGGTTGTGAGTTCAATCCTTGAGGGGGCCACTTAGGGATCTGGGGCAAAATCAGTACTTGGTCCTGCTAGTGAAGGCAGGGGGCTGGACTCGATGACCTTGCAAGGTTCCTTCCAGTTCTAGGAGATAGGATATCTCCATTTATTTATTTATTTTATTTTATAAATGTTTGTTTTGAATAGAGCCATGACCAACAGCAGACAGGGAAGAAGAGATGTGTGTCTACTCTCTGAAGGAGGCAGCAAACCCTGAATGCCTATTAGATGATCTATGGAAGGGAGAAATTTGCATGACCGACCAGTTGTCTGAAGACATGCTGCACTGATATCCCGTCACATTTTATTCATGCGACGCATTACCCTTGGGAATGTTGGTTTTGCTTTTCTGATGGGGAAATCAGTCACTTTCACAAGGAAATGGTTTGAAATTCCAAGGCAGGACTTTATTTTTAATGCCATTCCCTACTGGGGCTAAGCAAAATTCAGGATCAGTGAGCTGGCCACCCAAGTATTTTAATAATTAATGATAACCCATTTAATTCTCCCCGAGCATTGATTAGATGAGGAGTGAAAAGTGGTGACTGTCTCCCACCTCAGAAACAATCTTAAGATTAACATAGAAGTTGTCTAGAATGTTGAAAGGTGAATTGGCAAAGAGACTGGGATTCAGCATCTTTAACAAAGTGGAAGTGCTAACTTTACAAATCAGAAATCTTTGTATTTAAGAAGAGGGGGAGGGAATGCCAGATCTTCAAAACAATGCAGTACCCAATAGCTCCCACTTAGGCTTGTAAATAGGTGGCCAGATGTTCCATTTGAGAAGGCTGGGAGCAGTTGGGATGCAGAGTGCTTTTGAAAATCTGGCCCAATATATCTGAAAACTGTTTTTCTTCTTTCTACCTTCATTTCAGCATTCAGTTTATCTCCTGCAAGAACTGATGGCTGATACTTCTAGCTGTGTGGAATATTCAGGCAAGCCAGATCCCTTTCTGCTCCGTGTGTTTGTGCTGCCGCTGACAGGTGCAAGAGGAAAACAAATCTCTTGAACCTTTCATCTTGGAAAGTAAAAGGAACTTTTCAGGTAGAGTCCCTGGGCTGGGCTTCTCCCCAGCGCCAGAGCATGTGCTGCCATTCCCATTCTTTCCAGGAACTTTGTTTTCTTAAATAGAAACAAACAAACACTCTTCACTAAGTCCTTCTTTTTAGGTTTCAGCTCCACACCTCTCAGGAGCCTCTGACAAGCTTCCCAGTCCCAACCAGCTCTGTGAGCACCTGGCCGCTTTGCACCACCAGGGGACTTACCACAAGAGTTAGCGCCGTGCACTGTGACTTTCCCTCCTCCCGCACAGCCTGTCTCAATCAATCCCCCCTTCCACCTGCCCACTAGCAGGTCTTTGTATGCCCAGGTGCAGCTCAGCTCCCTTTAACTGGCAGGATTGAACTCACCTGCTCTGGTCCAGGAGCTCCAGCCTAGTCTATCCACAGGGGCCAGCTACCCTGTGACAGTTAGTTTTTAAAAGGAGATTGTCTGTCTTTCTAGGACTGCTGAATCAAAAATAAGTTGCCTGACGTGAATTCCAGGCTTAGGATTGGATGCAAACTTTTACAACATTCTATGGGGCTTGGGACCCAAAGACAAGGCTGAGATCTTCAAAGGTGATTGGGGTGTTAGCTCCCATTTAGTTCAGTGAGAGTTGTGTTGCTATGTGGCACTGGCTAAATAGCCTAGTGACAGTCCACTTAGGAAACCTCTTCCCGAGCTTTTGGCCCACAACAGAGGCTAGGGCCCGCTGTGGAGTTCACAGTTATAACCTGTGGTGTACTGTGTTGGAATTGCAAGCTAGCCCATCAAGTGAGAAGGATTTCCTGGTCCTGCTTGCAGGCTGGGGGCCTCTGAGGGAAGCCATGTGATCTTGGTCCTCTGAGTCCTTCAGAATCTGCCCACAGCCAGTCTGGAAAGAGTCCGCTTAAAGCAAGTTTAAGTGAGTTGTACTTCTCTGCCATAGGAAGCAGCTTGGTTTTTTTTCCCCTCTGTTTTTTTGGGTTCTCGTGTCATCATTCTGAATCTTAAAAATAGTGTCATGTTGCAACCTTCCCGAAACAGTATTTGTTTTCATCTACCTGCTCTGTGTGCATACCATGAACATAACAGAATCAGATCCAACCTTTTCCAGAATGTTTCATTGTTTGGATCTGGTGGTTTTGGTAGTTTTGAAGGAATCCTTTCCTTCCTTAGGAGTAAATTTGCAGTGGGTACAAGAGGCAGCTATGGCATTTCACACCCATCTCGCTTTTAGGACAATGTGAAATACTTGGCTTTATGAACAAAGATTCAAGCAGTAGTTTTGAGTAACCCAGTCAGGGTGGCCTTTAGCGAATCCTCCCCAGGGATGTTAAAGAAATGGGGAGAGGCAGGTTTGGGGTGTATTTCGTTCTGGTAAGTGAAAGACAAGCTTTAGAAATGAGATTATTCTTGTTGTTGTGTTTCTGGGTGAGATCCCTGACTCTGACCTATATCCCCGGAGGTTGCTTAAAGGCCACATGCTTTGCTAGATCTGAGGACTACCCCCCCCGCCACACACACACACACACACACACACACTGTATTACTATAACTTTTTAAACCAGAGAGTAATTGGAAATCTTATAGGGCCTGTCTTGAATGGGCTCTAGCCCCTGCTCTTGATTTTAACCAGTCTCTGAACAGAAGCGCATGATTGGAAGTGCCCGTTGCTGACACAGCCTGAACAACAGAGTTACAGGCAACACTAGAGTGAGAATTGCAGGAGACCATTGCAAACAAGAGGAATGGCAGTAGAGTCTAATCGTGTGTAACATGTAAATGCGCACACGGGCACTGAATGGAAATGTAAGGCCCCAAATCCAGATGAACTCAGTAAACAACAGAGGGGGAAATGGGCAGTAAAAGCCTCTTTAAAATGAGTGTTTTAACTGGATTTTCACACAAATTGGGCTGAATAAAGCAGTTAGCAGAGTGCCTATGTGAGGCATGCAGAAGTGGGTTGGAGCGCAGCTAAATTAGCCTTGTCACATTCATTTCCCTTCTTGCTCATCTGCCATTTGGAGATGAGCCACCCCACAATGGCCCTGGTTTCTTTCATTTCACGCATCCCAAGGGATTGTGAACAAGACATCCAAGAAGCCCTTTTACCGCTTCTGTTTCATTACTATTCACATTAGGAGAGCTGCTTTCCCCCTCCCCCTCTTACTGGAGACTATATATCTCAATCATCCAAGTATCCCTTACATTTGGGCATAAGGATTTTTGCTCCCTAGCAATCAGGGTGTGGGGTGGTGAGTGAGAAATGCAGATCTCAGTGTAGTTACCACAACTGCCACTCATTTATCACAAGCTTTGCTAATCTGATTAGCTGTTCTCAGAATCATATACTGTAGCTCCATTTCTATGTAGCAACCAAAAAGATTTAGCTTCAAGCCGTTACGGCAAGGGGCAATGGGTCCGATTTCCTGCGTTCTAGTCCTACCGCTGGCACCAGTCCAACCTAGGCTTACCCAACTGCAACATTTCTTTTTATACCTGCAATGCAGTGATGTTTGTAAGATTTAGACCCAGGTTCTGTCATAGGGTTGCCAGGGGTCCGGTTTTCGATCGGAATGCCCGGTCGAAAAGGGGCCCTGGCGGCTCCGGTCAGCACTGCTGACCGGGCTGTTAAAAGTCTGGTTGGCGGTGCAGCAGGGGCCCGTCGGTAAGGCAGGCTCCCTAGCTCCGTGCGGCTTCTGGAAGCGGATGTCAAGTCCTTGCAGCCCCTAGATGCATGGGTGGCCAGGGGGGCTCTGCGTGCTGCCCCTGCCCCCAGCACTGGCTCTGCAGCTCCCATTGGCCGGGAACCGTGACCAATGGTGGGAGCGGCACCTGCAGGCGGAAGGGAAGCATGCAGAGCCTCCCTGGCCGCCCATGCGCCTAGGTGCCGGCAGGACCTGGTGGCTGCTTCCTGGGAGCTGCTGGGACCCCAAATTCCCTTCCACACCCCAACCCTCTGCCCAAGCCCTGACCCCCCCTCCTGCACCCCAAACCTCTCATCCCCAGCCCCAACCCAAAGCCCACACCTCCAGCTGGAACCCTCACCCCCTCCTGCACTCCAGTGCCCTGCCCCAGCCTGGAGCCCCCTCCTGCACCCAAACCCCTCATCCCTGGCCCTACCCAGAGTCTGCACCCCCAGCCCAGAGCCCATACCCCCCATCCCGCACTCCAACCTCCTGCCCCAGCCTGGAGCCCTCACCTGCACCCCAAATCCCTCATCCCCACTCCAGAACCCGCAACCCCAGCCAGAGTCCTCACCCCCCTCCAGAGCCCTCACCCCCCCCAGCCTGGTGAAAGTGAGTGAGGGTGGGGAACAGTGAGCAATGGGGGTATGGAGTGAGCAGGGCCTCAGAGAAGGGGCAGGTGTGGGGCAAGGTGTTCGGTTTTGTGCGATTAGAAAGTCGGCAACCCTATTCTGTGATTGTTGCTCCTGATGAGTAGCTCCTTAGTCTGCTAGTCGCCCATAGGACTCTTCAGAATCAATGTGCCCAATCTGTGTTGGGCTCTGTCTGTAACCTCTGCCCTAATCACACACCACTCCCAGAGCTCAGAACACAACCAGGAATCTTGATCTCCTAACAATCCACTGCTGTCTCACAAGTAGCTGACTTACCCATTGGCGAGTCACATGACCATCCCCTTCTAAATGCCGATCCACGTAAAGGATAACAGTCTACTTCTGCTGATAGTTACTCCTTCCATTCAAGTAGCAGAGGTCGGTGCTGTGCGATTGCCAGTCCCTGGGCTGCTCCCTGTAAGGGTAGCAGTATCCGGCCCCAAACAAAATTTTAAGTGCTTTGCTGATCCTTTGCTAAAAGGCTGAATCCTTAAGTTCCAGGTCAGGATTAAGTCTCTCATTGACTTCAGTAAAAATAATTGGCCTATAATATTTAAGGTGAAATATTTAAGACTAGGCCCACTATATGTAAGGAGAAAAGTACAGGCTTCCATGCAAGTGTACCGGAGCCTTGTGGCACTTGCCTGAAGATCAAGTTTGGGAAGGTTCATTTGTCCACAGTTATCACGCTACATGGAAGGGTCCATATAAATGCTATTATTATGAAATTTCCTTCCATCATACAAAAATAAATGATGTAAGTAAATTACTTGGATCGCTAGGAACTGCCAGTTAGAATGATTCAGAGATTAATCAATCTCGTTAAAATGCTGAGCGGCCAATTAAAATGTTCATTCAGCTAAACGCTGTTGCAAAATTAAAATTTAGCAAATCTAATTCCGTGAATGATTTAGCGAAGAACAATCAAACAAAAAGATTTTGTCAAGGCCGTTATTATGTAAAAACAACAATCAGTTCAGTTCCGTGGGTATTTATACAGCGTCTCTCGTAAGGGAAAGAATTTGCAGCACTGTAAGCTGAACAATAATTAGCTTAATGAATGCCCGGAGGAAATATGTAGGGCCAATTATAATAATTTCCTCTCCCAACAAAAAGGAACAGTCCTTTAATATCAAAGCTAATTGGAGCTAGGGTGACCAGATCACCAAAGAAAAATATCGGGACGCGGGGGGGGGGGCCGTCGCGGGGGGGGTGACGTGGGGGGGCGTGGCAGGGGGCGGGGCCAAAAAAAAAAAAAAAAAAAAACTTCCTCCGCAAGTGCTGGAGGGAGGCCCGGGAGACTCAGGGGAAGCGCGGGGCCGGGGTGAGTAAGAGTCCGGCCTGGTCCCGAGCAGGCAGGACTCAGTCGGGTGGTAAGGAGAGGAGGGGGGCGGCCCGCGGGGCCAGGCGGCGGTTGTTCTCCCCCCCGGGCAGCAGGACTCGGGAGCAGCCGCTGCTGCAGCTCCCACTGCCGCGGGGGAGGAAGCGGCCATGGCGCTCCGCGGCTGCGGCTCTGGCGCCCCCGAACCCCCCGAGCCGGGGCCTGCTGCGGGGACCCAGTAGCGCGCACGCTGGGCCCAGCCCCTGGCCAGTGTCTGGGCTGCTGCCCAGCTGGTGCTATTGCGCGGCGGCCCCGGAGTGGGGGCAGCAGGCCCCAGCCCCCCCGTCCCGCAGGGGAACGAACGGGGCTGGGCGGCCGATGCCTCCGCCCCGGGGCCACCGCGGGATAGCACCAGCTGGGCAGCAGCCCAGACGTGCCTAGCCAGGGGCTGGGCCCAGCGTACGCGCTGCTGCAGGCCCCGGCTCGGGGGGTTCGGGGGCGCCAGAGCCGCCGAGCGCCATGGCCGCTTCCTGCCCCGTCGCCTGGCCCCGCGGGTCGCCCCCCTCCTCTCCCAACCACCCAACTGAGTCCTGCCTGCACTGGGCCAGGCCGGACTGTTACTCACCCCGGCCCCGCGCTGCCTCTGAGTCTCCTGGGCCTCCCTCCAGCGCTTGTGGAGGGAGGGGGAATGGTGAGCCCGGGGAAGAGGCGGGGATTCGGGGAGGGAGCCAATCGGGAGAGGAGGGGGCGGAGTCGGGGCAGGGGGGGGGCGCGAGCACTTCCGGGCTTGAGGCTCGGGGCATTTCCTTGTTTGTCCGGTTGTCCCGACCGCACGTCGGTCGGGACGCGGGACAAACAAGGAAATATCGGGACGGTCCCGATAAAATCGGGACGTCTGGTCACCCTAATTGGAGCATGTGGTATGTTTTCCAATAGGGAGGCAAAATGCCATATTTTCATTGAAGACATTGGGGCAAATTCTCTGCTGGTCTAAATGGGCCCATTCTGTTGATGTCAATGAAATTCAGCACATTGATTCCAGCAGAGAATTTGGCGAATGAAGATGAAATTTGCACGGGTTTGGTTGACTGGGTGTCTCATGATACTGGTATAGGCCTGGACTTTCACCTCCAAGGGCTGGTTTACATCACTCTGATTGTGCTGGTGGACCTGATTATAAGACCCATGTTGGGGGACATGCATAACACACAGCTTTGACTTGCAGGGTCTTTGGGACCAGTTTGTGGTTTAATGTGCTGCGGCTCCGCGGTGTCCAATACTGCAGCACGCTTCAGGGACATGGTGACAATATGGTTGAATCCTGACTTTGTCTTCTGAAGAAGAGCTCTGTGTAGCTCAAAATATTCTCTCTCTCCAATGGAAGTTGGTCCAATAAAAGCTAATATCTCACCCGCCTTGTCTGTCTCCTAGACACAGCCATGAATGAGTGTTGGCTGCATACAGCCTTGTTGTAACAGAGTTTTTAATGAGCCAGGAGAGCTGGGCTTTATTCCCAGCTTCGCAACTTACTCGCCTTGAGCAAGTTGCTTAGCCTAATGTTTTCAGACTTCTGTGAGTTCAGTGTGGTAGGTAGGCACCTTATTTTCTATGAGAGCTGGGAGAGAGTTATTTTTCAGCTAGTTTTTCAGGTGCCTTTGCTGGCTGAAAGCTTGCCCAAGATAGTGCAAAGATAATGAGTGTGTTTGGCTCTGGGATTTTCCAAAAGTACCAGAGGGTTAGCTACCCAACACCTCTGCAAGCCCCAGAGTACAGCACAAGGCATGCAGATTTAAATAATAGATGCATGCAGCTACCTGGGGGCCTCTCTGAGGTTTTTCATCTGGGACTCGGGAGATCTCTGCCACAAACTCCCAGTAACTTTGGTCAAGTCACATGTGACCAGATTTTCCAAAGTACTTGGCTCCCATTCCAGCCCCTAAAAAAAGGGCACGATTTTTCAAGGTTCACACAGCAGTTCCCATTCTGACACTCAGTGAGCTTTCCAAAAGTATACAGCACCCAACATATTCTTTTTAAAAATCTGGCCGTTAATCTCTCATTTTGCATCAGTTCCCCGTCTGTAAAACGGGGACAAAAATACTCCCTTTTATCTGCCTTGTCTATTTCAACTGTAAGCTCTTCAAGGCAGGGACTGTCCTGCAAAGTGTTTATACAATGCCTGGCACAATGGGGTCCCAATATCAGTTGAAGGTGGGCTCTAGAGCCTACAAATGCAAAAATAGTAATAACATACGCATGTTACGTTGGTGTAAGATTGGAAGAAGTGCACAATGGCTCTGTTTTTTGCCACACCAGCCAGGCAGGTGAGGAATAGTGCTGTATGGCACCAACAATGCTCAGATAAAATGATCAGATTGGTATCACTTGTTAGGTATATAAAAAAAAAAGTTCTGAGAAGAGAGCACTGCTACAGGACTGATGCCTCTGGCTTTGAAAGTACAGGCTGCAGCATTTAAGTAGCAGCAGGAGACCATAATTCCAAGGCACCATTTTATCCCTGTGACAAGTACATGTTTCTGCTCATGCCTGAAATACCATCGATTCCCAGCTCCCTTCAGCGGCACGTCTTCCCATAGGTGATTACAAAGCGACATGTGCGTTGCTGGGCTTCGCCTCACTGGGTCAGGCTGGATGACCGATGTGACATAACCCAGCAGGGTCTGTCGCATGCTTTGCCAATTAAAAAAGGGAAATACCTGTTAACTGGAGGCAGGTGCTTCTGCTGCAATGGGCATATTGTTGGCCTACAGAGAGCTTGATGAGCACCAGGCATTATTCACTGTGATATCTGCAGTTCAAAAGGAGTAATTCTCTGCAGCATAGAGGTCCTACACCAAACCCTGTACACCAAGTGCAGTTTAGAGATGCATATGGGCTTTTGCACTATGGTGAATTTCACCCTACTCTGTCCCTAGTCTGCTCTATGTAAGGTAGATCAAGCATGACTTGCATACGAGACAAGCGTTGTATGACTCCTCCCAGCTCGTGCAGGGCTCCGTTTTGGCTCACTCAGCAGATCTGCTACTGACAGACAATGAGAGGTCTCCAGTGGGATGCATGCTCTTTGTCCTGACGTTCACGCTGCAAGTGCAGTGCAGCTCTGAATTGAATCAGGTGCCAGTGAGGGGGCAGACTGTGATGTTCACACTGCCGCTGGCGTAACAAAGGCTGCGTGCAGTGCTGATGTGTATGCGGTGCGGGCAGGCGTTTTTATATAATGTGCCCATGCAAGCAAAGAGGAGAGTTTCTTATTCCGAGGCAATGACTGATTTACAACCAAAGAGTGTCACGAAGCATAGGTCTACACTGCAAAAAAACCAACCACCAACCCTGCATCAGTGAGTCTCAGAGCCCAGGTCTAATGACTCTGGCTTACAGGACTCGTGCTACGGCACTTAATAGAGGCGTGTAGATGTTCCCACTTGGGCTGGAGCCCAAGTTTGAGACTCTCTACTCCTACCGGGTTTCAGAGCCCAAGCAGCAATGTCTGTACTGCTATTTGTATCACCGAAGATCAAGCCCCGTGAGTCTAGGTCAGTTGACTCGGGCTCTGAGACTTGCTGATGGGGTGTTTTTATTTATTTATTTATTTGTACAGTGTAGACGTTCTTAGTGAGGTTGATGATGGGATGGAAAGCCAAAAACCCCACATGATTCTGCTGCAGAGATACCAGCTGGAGTCATAGCTCCATTTATTGTGGGGCCATCGGGTATGTTATCCAGTTGCTTTAAGGACTACAGTATAACATGCTTCTGTGGTGGCTAAAAGGCCATTATAGCCTGCAAGGAATTCAGGCGCTTCAGCAGATGCTTCCACAGCCGGTAGCACCGGGCCGTAGCTAAACTGGTGCTGGGGATGCTACTTCAATTTACAATACTTAGTTCTCAAACAGCACTTGGCATTCATAGATCTCCAAGTGCTTTGCAAAGGAGTGAAAGCGCATTAGCCCCTTTTTACAGCTGGGGACACTGAGATACAGAGAGGGAAGGGATTTGTCCAAGATGATCTATCAAAGTAGTGGTAGAGCCATGATTTGAACGCAGGTCTCCTGAGTCCTAGTCCAATGCCCCAGCCGCTAGGCCACGCTGTCTCATATAGTAAGTTTAGTACCCTGGCCCGTGCATACTCCCCACTATATGAGTTCAACTGCTAACAAGGGCCGGCATTGGCAAGTCTGTAATGTAATGACACAGACTCCATCCTATTTCTCATCTGCACACTGCCCCCCTGCTCTGACCTCAAAGGAGTTCAGGTCGCATTTACACTAGTTTGCAAATGACTCTTCCATCTCCCTTGCACCTCCCAGGTGACTACTTAGCCACATCTCAATCATCACGCCACCCTTTACACAGCTAATTAATCGAGTCCAGTGACTTGCCAATAGGCGGGAGACTTCGCTAATTAGATAGGCTGGCTCTAATGCCTGGCTGCTGTGTGGCCCCCCATCTATCTCATCTCATCATGCTTAACGCTCTCTGGACTCTGTCTTTTTTCCCCCCTACCAAATAGTTATCAACTTAAAACAAACAGTGACTTACCCTTACTGCTCCCATAGTAGCTAGCTTCAGTCATCTGTTCACTATATTGTACTGTGAAAAAGAATTAGGCTAAATTGTTGTTTCTTTAGGTCTTCTCCTTTTATCAGATCCTGAGTTTAGCTGCATTGGCTGCAGCTAGCCTTTTTCTTTTTAATTCCCCAAATTTATAAGGGTAATTAACCATTGGAATAATTTACCATGAGTTATTCTAGCAATTTTAAAATCAAGGTTGGATATTCCCCCCCTGCCGCCAAGAGATGTTCTAGTTCAAACAGGAATTATTTGGGGGAATCTCTCTGGCCTGTTTTAGACAGGAGGTCAGACTAGATGATCACAATGGTCCTATTTGGAGTCTATGAATCTATGAAAAACATTAGCATCTCTTTCATTCCTAGCATTCTGTTTCCTTTCACAGTTGCTTCTAAATGATGTGCTGTAGATTTTGGAATTCAGTTCATAACTCCCAGATCCTTGCTCTGATCTGCATTTTGAGTGGATAGGAAACCTTTGATCCATCCACAGCCCTGTAAACCTTACATATATCTACCCTGAATTGCATAAGCCACATATATCTCGTTTCTGAATCTCTCCATATCACATGCAGGAAGACCTTCACCTGGTCCATCAACTTCAGTGGAGATATGACTGCTTATACCAGCGAAGGCTCTGCCCCAGGAATCTGATTGTTATCTACTGTAGAATTGGCTGACCCACCAAAGTGCTGTACTGTCTGCAAATGTCACCTCCTTGCTGCCCATTCCTTCCTGAAAGAAAATGAGTGAAATTCCATCTAATATGGAACCTGGCAGAAAGCTCCTTCTCCTTGTTCCCTATCCTAAAAGGCTTTTACTGTTGTTGCCCAAGTTGAATCTCCTTCCATCATATGGCTAATGCTTAACTGTAGTAGCCCTGTGACCTTATGCAGTAACAAGGCCTTCCTTAGACTCCAGGGAACTTGTGTCCTCAGCATCCCCTGGCCACCAATTCATGCTATTTCTGAAAATTGATTCTTCCAGATTGCTCAAGCATGATCTCCCTTTGTGAATCCTTCCCCGCTCCACATCCCTGAGCATCTCTCCAGCCCATCCCTGAGTAGGATATAGACAGTTACTGAGGTTGCACTTTTTGTGTGCTGGTTCTGTTGCTGGTCCCGTTTGTCCGTGATTTATAGCGTAACACCCTGAACACGTTATTTGTTCAAGTGCTAGTGCTGTGGATGCGCTCCTGTTGTCTGGGCCTTTTTTTGCCCATCAAGCCACAGACAACAGGAATTGTAGCATATAATGAAGATTAATGACTTTTGGGGGGCACAAAACTGACTGGATAAGGCTAAAGTATGAAAAATGAGTGGAGATGGGTTTTCTTCTCAATTGACATGATAGAAACTTCCAAGGCTGAATATCCAAACCCAGCCATATTGATATGAATATTCAAGAGATTTTTAAAAAGAATTGGCTTAATTTTATTTTCTGTTTATATCTAGAAAGCACAATGCACACGGTGCAAGAGTCCCAGGTTTGTCCATTACCAATAAAGTCATCACTCACCTCCAAATCTTGGCGTCTTCACTGATGATACCTACAGAGCCATTCATACAGAAGTTGAAATCTGGGGGACCCTGCCCCATTTTATCTCTCTACAGGGAACAGATCAATATAGCCAACTCCAAGCGTTCAAAAATCACAAGTCAGACAGCCACACAATCATGAGGCTGGCTTAAAATGCACAAGGCGGCTTTGCTTATTTTTTGTTCTTTAAACAGTACGTTTTTTGAGGTTTAGTAACTGAGTCCACTCACTGCTAGGTCGAACATGGTATAGCAGCTCTCTTGTTTCTCTAGTGCCCCCTACTGATGGTGGCTCTGGTGCTGTGATGGTTTCTCTACCAATGCCTAGGCCCTCGACCAGTGAGTTAAGGCCGCCCCTTCTGACATCACAATTGTCCCAACTGAAAGTCCCAGAATATCTTCCACACAAACAAAATCCTTCTGCCCTCTCTGGGGCTATTCCTCAGACGGTCTTCAGGGCTTAGCCTGCAGTCCCCTTGCAATGGGTTTGTATGTTCCTTTCTTTGTGGCTGGTAGGGGAACTCAGTCCCGCCCTCTTCTGTGGGTTCCGGCCCAGCACCCCGTACTGAATAGCTAGGTGTGGTCCTTTTTCCTGTGCTGCAGTTTTCCCTGGAACAGCCCCTTAAGTTCTTCTCTGGGAATCTACATCTCTTCCATGTTTGAGCCAGGTCTCTCCCAGGCTCCCCTGACTGGAGATCTGTTCTCCCTGCTCTGAGCTTCCTACCTGGCTCTCACTCCAGCTCTCTCTCCAGCTGGGCTTTATCACCACTTAGAATATGTCTGTATTAGAATGATACAGTGACTCAGCTGCAGCTATGGTGCTGTTATGTTGTAGCGTAAGCATTTACAATGGTGACAGACGGGGTTCTTCCACACTGTAATAGATCCACCGCTGCAAGAGGTGATGACTAGGTGAATGGATGGTGATTCACAAGCCTGGGTATATCTAACCTGTAATTAGACACCGCAATTGGCCCATGCCAGCTGGCTTGGGCTAAAGGGCTGTTTAACTGCGGTGTAAACACTCAAACTGCAGTCCAAGCTCTTGGACCCTCCAACCTTTCAGAGTCCTGGAGCCCGGGTTCCAGCCTGAGCGCAAACATCTACACTGCCGCTTAACATCCCCACAAACCCCAGTCAGCTGGCGCTGGTCAGCCACCGGTGTCTAATAGTAGTGTACACATACCCCCTGTTACAGGGCTATTTTAGAACTGGGTCGGACCCTGATTGTTATTTATTATTTTAGTTTTGTGGAGAATGCCATGAATTGAAAACTTTTTTCCCGTTCTAAAACAGAACATAAACAAACAAACAAACAAACAAAAAAACCTTGAAATTCCCTGTGAAATTAAACTCTGGAAAAGGAATTGTTACAGGCTGATCTAAATGTTTTGTTTTGATAAAATCAAAACATTTCATTCTAATTTTGGCTTTTAAAAAAATTGTTTTATGGCATTTTTTTTTTTTTAAAATTGAAATGCAAAACTGTTTACATTTTCCATTGTGAAAAGGTTGACTTGGAACTTTTTGACCATAGAAAAATTCTTTATTTCCCCTCAATTTTTCTATTGGAAAAAACATTCATTGAAACTGGCAGCTTCCCATTGTTCATTTAGCTTTTGCTGAATCTGCATTTTCCAACAGAAAAACATTCCACCAAAAAATTTCCAACCAGCTCTAGATTTCTTTATTTGCTTACTGGTTTTTTTGTTTTGTTTTTTGTTTTTAAACTTCGCAGTTCACTTGGATCTTGTTTCCAAGTTTTTCTCCATAACCCTACAGCCTAAACCTTATTTAAAAAAAAAATAAGCTGAGATTTTCATGTATTCACATGACTCCAGGAGCTGGGGCTTTAAAAAACGCACCAAGCACCACAAGACTTGTAATAAAATCATGGAATTGTCAATACTGCGGACTCAGGCCTGATATCAACTGCAATGTGCTTGCACTGAATTTGTGTATTTGGATCCAAGCAATGTTAAACTTCAACAGCTTATTTCTATGTGGGGCTCAGGGATGAATCTGGTCAAGATGGAAATAAAATTGGACATATGTAGTTCATCCTGATGAAGATTCAGGGGCATTGAGACTATAATAAGCTCTCTCTCTGTATTTTTCATCCCCCCCCCCTTTTTTTGAGGGGGGATATTCAGAAACCTTGGAAATCTACAGCTTAGGGAAAGTTAGTAAAATAGACAAGGGAGATAGGAGCGTCACCCTATCTGAGCCCTCCTGTGTGTTGTGTTCCAGTTTCTCGTACTCTTACTCCAGATCAGTAACGTTTTACTCTGTAAGTAGCCTGTGGAGGGCAGTCAGAGTAGTCAGGGTGTAAGGTACTACTCAATGGAAACCAGACATTGCACAGTGACTTTCTTGCTTCATTGGCACCTCCTCATTTATCCCAACCCTGGGTTATTTGTCTGATTATCCTGTTGTCTCTTGTTAGATTGTAAGCTTTTTGGGCAGCATTATTCAGGCCTGTCCAGTGGCTAGCACAATAGTGAGGCTCTGATCCTTGGCCGGGGCCCCCAGTGTGCTGCTGCAAGGTCAATCATAAATGAACACGATGATGATGCAGTTGGAAGTGACCAGTTTAGGATTTGGTAACGGCAATGGGCAGATGTGGGTAATTAAGCATTAGCTAGATCTGCTTGTGTATTTCTAAAGCCCAGGTCAAAGCAGAATGGGTTGGATTAATGGAAAAACCAACAGCGACAATAAATGTGTGTGCTGCGGATGTGGAACAAAGGAACCAGATCAGACGAATGGGCAGAAACAAATAACCTCATTGGCTACAAATAGTGGAGTTATGATTGAGAGGGGAAGCATGGTCAAGTGGTATACGCCATAACTAGGCAAGCAAGCATATTTGCTCCCCCTACTGTTTTTTTCCCATCATTTTTCCACCCCATTTTTCCGCCTCCCGGCTTCGTGCCCTGGTGGCTGCTCCGCTCACCCAGCCCTGATTCATGCACTAGCATAGGACTCAGGAGACTTGGGTTCATTTCCTGCTCTCACAGCCATCCCTATGTGAGCGTGGGCAGTCACTGAATCTTTCTGGGCCCCATTGGCGCAATGCGGACAATAGCCTTGCCCTACCTCCCAGGGGTGTTGTGATACATTAAAGACTTTGAGGCAATCAGAAATTATGTTGATGGCGGACAGATAAACACATACAAGAGAGAGATGAATGAATTATATGACTCGTCTGCATGGTGAATTCTCACAGCCAACTCTCAGGCTATAAATAAGCCCCTGTGCATTCTCTAGTCCTGCATCGTTTTAGCAGATTAGACAAATCTGACCCTGTTATATGAAATATAGGCAGCCAAAAGAGGATTTTATTATTTGGTTTAATAAATATACAGCTTCTACTCTACTGCCTGTTCCTTTGGGGGTGCCTTTATTGTAGGGATCAGGGAATTGCTTCTAATTCACCCTAGAATGAAAACCTGATGGGAGATAAGCTGAAGTGATCAAATGGAATGGACCGAAATTCCTCGGCCTCTACAATAACAGAGTCCAGTATGGCAAACTGGGGCTTTACCAAGAATATTTTTTGGTGTCACAGGATAGTGGCACAAAAGTAGCAGTCAGTTAAGGCTCCAGTAACTGTGGGCTGTTTGTTTGTTTTCCTCTTTGCTTCCCTTGATTGAAAAGTTTAGAAATAGACAAGTTTTTATTAACCTGCAAAAGTATGTTAAAAATTATTTCTTTCCTAACCGCTCATGAGGACGACTGGGAATTAAGAGGTCAAAGGTTCCATTCTGCACAAAAGTGGACTGTCTGTAAAACTGAAATTACCAGTCAGGTAGCAGGTGGAACAATTCTCCATGATGAGTGCTGTTTAGGGGGGTCACTGGCTGGCAGAGAGACAAATAACGGAGATAGGAACAACACAATTCAGCTGTGCAACTAATTCATCCAGAACAACACTGGCATTGTATTCAACCACTGGGGGGGAAGCTGCTCCAAAGAGGCAGATTTGTACCTCTTGGCAAAGCATCTTTGGCTGTATTTGCATGGAGGTCTGCTTCAGAAATAGTCCTTCCCCTTAGTTATCTATTCCAGTGCATGCTAATTAACATGGCAATGCTGTCTCCTACTGCATGTGTCTGATCTGTTAGTAACTAGAGACAGGAACTAAGAATCAGGACTCTGAGATTCTCCTCCCTGGAAGTGATGTCTCCCTTTGCCACGCACAAGTGAGTGGCACTTGGGAGAGGCCACTCTTTTTTCCAACTCAAGAAGGAGCCAATCCTGAGAAGCCCAGTGGATCATGCAAGTTCCTCTGGGGCAAGCCACGTCCAAAGAGGCCAGCAAAGCAGGCTTGATCATAGTCTGAAGATCATCATGATCCCAGTGTGAGTGGCTCTTATTTTGATGTCTCAAGTAGGTGGAGTTCATTTTATAGGCAGAGCCGGGGAAGGAAGAATTTACCCTACCTCCAATTTCCAGTTCAGCCCCTGTCTTCCTAGGTGTTCTACCCACTTGCTGAGTGACCCTGAGCAACTCAGTCCATCTTCCTATGCCTCTGTTTACCCATCCGTACGAGAAGTATAATAATATTTCCCTGTCTCACCAGAGTTCAAACACAGCAATATTTGTGTACTGCACTGGGATCCGCTCCTCCCTAACGAACTGTGGTGTTAACAACAAAGAATTAGACTGTTTTATTGGGGGCGGGGGATCAGTGTGTGCCAATGCAGAATAATACAAAACCATTTTCTGCAGTGCTTGGTTTGCATTGAGGTTACAAAGTTACATTTAGCTTCAATGAGGGGCAAGGGAAGAAATCGGAACCAATGAATTTATCTACTGAAACTCCATATGTGAACTCCTGGCTCCAATGAAGTCAATGGGAATTTTGCTACTGATTTCAGTGGGGCCAGGATTTCACCCCATAGATCAAATTCAGCCCTAAATCCATGGGATTCACACCAGTTTGTGCTAGGGCTAAATTTAACCCCCCATTTATATATACAAAGGAAATGCATACATTTGCATTTCTCTCCAGCGTGGCCCATGAAAATCAGTGCAGTTTCAAGCTTGCTCATGGCCTCTGATGCTCCTTTATTGGCATCACATTTGAGCTGCAAACACTACACGGGCAATGTTTCTATCCAAGCATCATAGATCAGATCAGCCATTGTACAGCTGTGATGACAGCAGTGGAAGGGAGAATAGAAGCTGCTTGTCTGATAGTCTCTGCTTTGAGCAATGGGGTCTTAGCTCTGCTCCCTGGACTCCCACTTATCAGTCAGACCAGTGTGTGGGGAACAGGGGTAAGAGGCTGCTCCATTGAAAGTAGGTGAAGTAACTTCTCTCCACACCCAGAACACTGTGGGAGCAGGGGTGGAATTGTGACTCAATCCCTGGTCTGTTCTTGGGGTGGTGCTGCTAAGTGTCTCCCCTTACTCAAGGCAGATTTTAAGGTTCCAGTCCAGACCCATTTTTTTCACTGTTTTAATCAATGATGAACATTCCACTAATTCAAGATTCTTTTTTAAAAAAACTTCTTTTCTCTTTTATCCAAATCTCTCTGTTCTGGGGCTAAACTGTCTGTCAGTGTCCCTTACGAAAGAGAGAGAGAGAGAGAGAGAGAGAGAGAGAGACAAGACACATGGAGGTGAACCAAGGATTCAGGAAATATTACAAAACACTGCTTGATCTTCCAGCCAATTCCCCAAAGACCTTTCCTTATGAATCCAAGTACAGCTTGGGCTCTTGTCAGCAGTCCCTTGTGTGGTGCCAACGGCTGCCTTTCCTACCAAAGTGCTGTCGCTCTCATTTCTGGGCTTTTTCTGTAAATATGGAAACCTTGAAATCTGTGTGACTTTGATATGACTGATTTTTGTGTGGAGAAATTCTCTTTTTAGCCTCTCCAGGGTTTCGACTGCTACAGTAGCTAACAGCTTTTCACCAAATGACACAATGATCAGTGATCTCAGCTATGCCACTGAATATATGAGGACTATAACCACCAAGCAATTAAAAAACCCCAAATGATAGAGATCATTTTATCGTAAACAGATATTATATCACTTTCTTTTATTCAAGATTGAGACTTTACTCAATAAAAGGTAATAGGTTGGTAGCTTATCTTGGGTTAGAAACTTAATAGCAATATAAAATGAGTTTTTATATTGGAACAACACGATGAACTGATAAAACAGTTATTGGCTTCTTCTCCCCTTTGGTGCACACATAATTCCCGTTAACATTAACTGGAGTTATGTGTTAGTGCTGAGTGAAGAATAGATCCCCTTAGAGATTAATAGATTTTTTTCCTCACTGAACATTACACTTATTTTCTTTACAAGGTGGATGCATTAACTTTGTGTGTGTCACTGAGAATTTGTCATTTTATCTCTAATTGGCATTACTGAATATGGCTAGAAAATGTCACTTTTCCCTACCAGTAATTAGGTGATGGAAGAACCTATGAGATCAGCAAGACCATTGTTCACTGAGAAAGGTGTACAGTCCCTCAAAAAGGATGCAGTGGATATTAGATAGACCTGAACTCAATCTTAGCCAAATTACAGAATCAATTGGCGCTTCGCTGGAAGGCCTGAGCATGGGGAAGTGCATAGTTGCACTGCCCTAAAAACAGACCAAAGTCCTAATCTGGCTCACGGTTCCCACCTTGGCCTGGTGGGGAAAGTAAAGCACTCTGTCTGGCTCATATTATTTACTTTAGCATCCTGGCTGAACTATTCTAACTGGGTCATTGGATGGGGTGCAGCCAAGGGTCTGCCCATTGCCCACCTCTACCCTGCCCCCCCCCCCAGGCAAGAGGAGGGTCGTATTCCCCCCCCCCCCAGGCTATTGGCTATAATGTGAGTAGTTCATGGAGGGGAATAAAGAGATACACTGCCCCCTTCTCTTTGGCCTGGTCCCCACTAACTCCCCACTTCGGACTAAGGTACGCAAATTCAGCTACGTTAATAACGTAGCTGAATTCAAAGTACCTTAGTCCGAACTTACCGCGGGTCCAGACGCGGCAGGGAGGCTCCCCCGTCGATGCCACGTACTCCTCTCGCCGAGCTGGGGTACCGGAGTCGACGGCGAGCACTTCCGGGATCGATTGCCTGCCGCCGGACCCTCCGATAAGTGTAGACGTACTGTTTGTGTGGGTTAGTAAAGGGGCTCACAATGGGAGCTGGTTGAAAGCTTTTTGGCTACAAGCTTTTTTTTCATTCAAAACATGAAGAACTTCATTTTTTTATTCAAAGTTCTGTGGGTTTTTTTTTTTTTTTTTTTTAAGAAATTGAAATGAAATAAAAAAAACCCAGTAATGCCAGTTTGGGGAAGTTTTGAAAGTTTTACGGTCAAAATTATTGTAAAACTCCCACCTTTTCTTGTGTTTTTTTTTTATCACCCCCTACCCCTAACATTTATTTTTAAAAAAATGGAAAAAGAAAAGAGGGAAATCCCCTCTTTTGTACAAATGTACAAAGCCATTCTGAAATGAAGAATTAAAACTTTTCATTCCACAAGAATCAAAATGGGACATTTTTGATATTTTCTAAATGTTTGTTTTTCCAGTTTTGTTTCTAAATGTAATGTTGTCAAAAGCAATACAACTTTGTGAAAAATTTCAGTTTTGTCTAAATGGCATTTTCAGATGGGAAAACTGTTTTGACAAAAATGATCCAACCAGTTCTAACTACACACAAAGGCCATGTCCTGCCCTGTCATGAGAATAATTTGTAGCCAAATCACTAACGAGTTCTGGGAGCAACCCTGATACCAGCAACAACTGTACTCTTCCCTGCTATACATATCTGACACGAGTTCCACATTTGTGGAAAGAAAGGATGAATGTGCCGAGATCGTTCATCGCTGGGTTTTCTTACTGAATGTGAAAGAATCAATGGTAGGTGAACAAGGACAGACAATGACTTTGGGCTGGTCTACCCTGAAAACTTACAGCGGCATAGCTTCTTTTCTCGGGTGGAAAACACGAGAAACACGAGAAACATAGAGACACGTAACTATGTTAACCTACCCCCTGGTGTAGACAGTACTAGGCGGATGGAAGAATTCTTCCATTGACCTAGCTACTGCCTCTTGGGGAGGTGTGTAACCCTCTGCTTGCTCGGAGTGGCACTCTGCCAGCCCTAGTGGTGGCTAAAACAGCTAGAGATTGATAAGCCTGATACAACCTTGGCTAATAGAGTGGTGTCTTTTGGCCAAAGCAGTAGAAGCCCATGCATTAAACTCCAGAGGTCATAAGAACGGCCATACCGGGTCAGACCAAAGGTCCATCTAGCCCAGTATCCTGTCTACCGACAGTGGCCAATGCCAGGTGCCCCAGAGGAAGTGAACTTAACAGGCAATGATCAAGTGATCTCTCTCCTGCCATCCATCTCCATCCTCTGACAAACAGAGGCTAGGGACACCATTCCTTACCCATCCTGGCTAATAGCCAGTAATGGACTTAACCACCATGAATTTATCCAGTTCTCTTTTAAACGCTGTTATAGTCCTAGCCTTCACAACCTCCTCAGGCTAGGAGTTCCACAAGTTGACTGTGCGCTGCATTTGATCCTCACTGCTGATGCCCCTGTGTGGGTCAGCGTTCGAAGTGGCCACTAAAGCAATCGGAGCACCCCTTTGTTGCTGGAATGTCTAGACTGCTGCAGCCTTTTAAGTGTAGACATAACCTTTGAGAAATAGGAATTACTCTTCTACTGTCCTGCCAAGTAGATATGGTTACAATCAGAGAAAATGAATGGGCATGCCCTTCCCATCGCTCTTAAATGGGTTGTCGGAAGGGCTCGTCATGTTAAATATGACTGCCTGGCATAATTCGGTTAATAATGTTTATACATTTGGAAATGTTGCTGTTAAGAAAGAGATGGCTAACACATCCGTTTTGCACAACCATCCATATTGTTTACAGCATATTTAGTGGGGGAAGAAGCTCTTGAAATGAGCCCGTCTCTGTATCATAAATTCGATGTGACCTTGTATTGCCCAGCGCCCGCATTGCCGTCCTTTAACACTCGTCACCGGTTCCTTGCCGTTTGCACAACGTTTTAAAAAGCTGCTTTTTGTGCTCTGTTTTGCAGTGGGAAGAGACAGCAAACATATTAAAGGTGCCTCAAGGCCAGGTTGTGACCCCGGCTGTGCTCCCACACAGGAGATTAAGAGGATGGAACAAGACTCATTGCCCCCTTGCAAGAGCTACTCCTGTGGGGAGCTGTCTATAAGGGAGAGGGATAGCTCAATGGTTTGAGCATTGGCCTGCTAAATCGAGGGTTGTGAGTTCAGTCCTGGAGGGGGCCATTTAGGGATATGGGGCAAAAATCAGTATGGGGATTGGTCCCCTTTTGAGCAGGGGGTTGGACTAGATGACCTCCTGAGGTCCCTTCCAACCCTGATATTCTATGAGAGCAGCTAGCATTATGCTGCTACTCCTGTTCTCACACAGGTAGGTGGGGAAGCTCAGGAAGGAATGGGTTTGAGCTGCACTTCACAATAGAGCAGCCATCACAGCTGACCTAGCACCATTAAAAGGGCTGTTGCAGCTTGTTTCTCTCGTGAAGTAAGTAGGAAACAGAGACTGAATTATTACTCTCTGTCACCGTTCTGCTTGTGCCCTGGGGCAGCGAATACACCTGTGTACTACCCTTAGGATTTCCAGTCTGGCTCCTGCTTTTCCATTGCTCATAACTGTCCCACTCTTTACCTTTTGGGGGTGAATGTTTCTGGTCCCTGTGAGTGATTTTAAAAGCTTGAACACAAATAATTCAACTAGTTTTAATACAGGGGGGAATTAAATAATGGGGGACGTGGGCTTTTATTTATTTAAGTGCCCTGCAAAGTGCTGCCTCCAATACTGTAGTGCCAGAATAGATTTCTACCAGGATGTCTTCTTTAAAACCCAAATATGCACCGCAGCTTGTGATCTGTCAGCAAGGGAAGGTTCCGGCGCGTCCTTCAGCACTCATTTGTCGGTTGCCCTCCTCAAATGGATTCAAGGAATTCACAAGGCATTCCATCCATTACAGGCTACAGTCAGCTTACCAAAGAGATGGAGCTGCCAGATATCATGTTCAAATACACGGCACTTTCCTGGTCTCCCTTCATTCTGCACAGTTGAATTTCTTCTGGATAGCTACACGTTCTGAACAAATTTGTGTTGGGTGAAGGGGAACTGCATACATTACATCCTTCCTGCGAGTATTTCAGGAGTTCACTCCCGCGCACAAATCTATCAAAACTACCAACTGATCTTTTTTCCCTCCCTCCCCCCGCTTGAAACATTCTCCTTCTCAAGGGTATTACACAAGCAAAAGCAGATTAGCGTGCAAAGTGGGATATTTATAAAGACACCCATTTACTGTGGCACTGGCTGGGCTAGCCCCATTAGGGTGACCAGATGTCCCGATTTTATAGGGACAGTCCTGATTTTTGTGTCTTTTTCTTATATAGGCTCCTATTACCCCCCCCACCTCCGTCCCGATTTTTCACACTTGCTGTCAGGTCACCCTAAGCCCCATTGTCTTTCACAACCAGGCCCTTCTCTCTGGCCTTGGCTACACTGGCGGTGTACAGCGCTGCAACTTGCTGTGCTCAGGGGTGTGAAAAAACACACCCCTGAGCGCAGCGAGGACAGGGCTGTAAAGTGCCAGTGTAATCAGAGCCTGCAGCGCTGCACGCTCGCTCACAGCGCTGCAAGCTACTCCCCTCGGAGAGGTGGAGTACATAGAGCCGCGGCAGCGCTGTGAAGTCCCGAGTGTAGCCAAGGCCTCTGTCTTTCTCAGTTCTGACAGTGTCCCTCTTATCTAGCGTGACATTTATGGTCTCCATTATGATAATGACTGGCCACTGCATGGCATATTAAAGAGTTTGTCTTCTAAAGGCATTCTTGCCACAGTTTCTTTTTTCTACGCTTGCAGGGAAAAACAGGCCTGGCTGATGATTTGAAATGAAATGTAACTGGGTGATCCTTCAGTGGCAGATATGCATTACGTACACTTGTCCCCGGCCAGAAGTCCCTTTTATAAATGCTATTTCTCTCCCTTCAGCCGAGTATTGATATTCAGCTTTAGTATATTTTAACTTTTGTAAAAATCCTAGCAATCGTTTGGGGCTGCAATAAGAGACCTCCTAGCAGTGGTGTAAGAGAGGTATCGCATGCTCTGTAGGCCAGTGCGCTGCAAAAGTTGCCAAAAAAGATAGCCAAAAAAAAGTGAATTTCAATTTATAGTTTTTAAGCCTTTTTTTTTTTAAACCAAGTTGAAGCCTGTAGGATCACATAGGTTGCATTTAATATGGGCTTTTATTTGTGCTTGGAGCATACCTTGCCCCCACCTCCCCCCGGCCCAACGAGAGTGACAAACACCACCCACGCACACCTGAAGATGGCTGTGTGTTGGGTGGAATATGTCCTTGGTGCAGATGGTTGGTTGAAGGTTGGCACGGTGCGTGTGCTTGTTTTCAGAGTTTGGGGCTGCTTTTGAGACCCGTTTCAGCTTGTAGGTTGTTGTTGTTGTTTTGTTTTTTGAAAAATCTGATTCCCAGTCCCGGGACTTAACTGAGCAGGAATGTGCATGTGTGACATTGGTGTAAAACTGCATGTGCATCAGATTCTCGGACGCTTACGATACACATTTTTACCTCTGATTTTCTTTCAGAGGAAAAAGCAGGATATTCCCACCGTCCCCAAAACTGTTAATAATACTAAACAATAGCAGAAGCACCACCAGCAGCATTAACAGGACTCTATTGTTCTAGGTGCTGTACAAACAAGGTAAACGATCCGTGCCTCAAAGACCTTACAATCTCTCCCACAGGCCAAAGAGAGATGTGCGATATGGTTTCATTAGTTTATTTGTCAGCTTCTATCCCAGTAGTTCAAAGAGCCATGTGCCACTACAGGACTTCCCAGAGACATTTGAGGTCTCCCCAGAAAACAGCTGATACTTGGAAATGTGTGGAGTCCTACTCACCCCCACACATACTTCTGTAGTAAAGAAAAAGAAATTAAACTTGGGTCTTACGTCTGGGAACAAATCCGGTTAGTTTGGACCAGATGCTCAACTGGTGATTTTTGCCAACTGGTTTTGGTTTGTAACACCACTATGCAGCATGCATGCCAACTTGGAACTGCATGTTGGCTGTTTGGATAGAACTCATATTTTCTTCCTACAAAAACCACTCCAATGACTTGAACTAAAGGAGACTCTCCATGAGTTAGTAACAGTGTGGTGTCTATGACACACAATGGGAATTCTGATTCTGCCCTGCAGAGAGCAGAGATACATCAAAGATGCTTGGAAAACAGTATTTTACATGCAAATGTCAAAAGAAATGAAAATATTTAAAAAAAATAATATTTTCCTTTTATAATGAAACATCCATTTTTCCTTTCAGTTTTTGAGAAGTGAAACCAATTGGAATGAAAACTTGCTTTAGTATAGGGACACACCACCCAATCCACTGTGTTGGGATCAGGGGCTGGTGGAGGAAGCAAGTTTCACAGTTGCGAATTTTTATGGCCTTTTTTTCGATAAGGCAGCCCAGAACTTGGTTATAGAAGTCTTGCAAACTTGAGTTGGTCAGAATATTTTTGACTAAATGAAATTTCATTTAAATAGGTTGTTTCATCGAAGCTGAAACGTTTCTCCGGATGTCCAAGTTTCAATGAAGTTTTCCTCAGAAAGGTTTGGTGAGATCTGCGGCTCTGTGGGCAACTCTGACCAAAGAGAGGAGGGGAGGGGGGAAAACTGGAATAGAAAACCTGAGCTTTTAAATCTGAAAATAAACACTGCAACACAATTCATTTTTTACAAATATTCAAAATGCTTTGGGTGTTTTTTCAATGTGTAATGAAAACAAATTCTGAAACCTCAAAAATTGTCATGAAGCAGCATTGCTGTCCTCTGAACAATTCTCTTGAGTTTTCCCAAGAAAAACCCTGCCTTCAGAGGTCAGAATGAACCATTCTGCACAGCCCTCGTCTGGGACTGGGAGAGATTCTCCCTTCATGGCTGCAATAAAAAATAAGGCGGCGTGAGAAGACAGCCTGACTTAAATACAGTAGGCTCTAGCTATCAATTAACAAGCACAACAACAAGAATTACAAAACAAGTTGTGAAAGGTAAATGGATTTATGCTTGTCAGAAATATTTGAAAGACAGTTCACCCCAGTAGGGAAAGTCTTTCTCTTTAATATATGACTAATCCTCCTAAAAGGGCGGGAAGGACTTTCCATAAGAGAGGAAGAAAATTGCTGAGATTCGAATAGCAAATATTTGCGGCAGCCATTTATTTCCCCCAGATATTTAAGGTATCTGGAAACGGGGAAGTGCTTTTCCAGATGAGACCACGTTGCCCCAAACATGAACAATGTGGAATGTTCTTAACAAGACCTAGACGTTAAGTGTCCGATGGTAGCAAGATCACAATACCCGAGGCTGCGAGCTAGCAGTGACTCGAACGACTGTAAATTAGTCCACCATAGTCAGAGAGAAAAGAGGGGCGAAAAATGACATTTTTGCAGAACTAATAATATTTTAAATTTTATTACTTAATCCCGGTTTGTCACAATTCACATTTATGGCACCTGTTCCATTTAACTGCAAATAAAACCTGACAAGCTGTTGTTCTGCTGCTGGCGATTTTACCAATAGTTTAGGAGCGTCTGGTGTGCTGCTTTCTTTATAAACCTAATGCTTCTAGGCACATTCTGTCCAAGGGGACATCATCTTTATTTTTCTTTCTAAATGAATGGGGTTTTTAACAAATTGTATCAAGACAGCAGAGCTGTGTGACAGGGAAGCCAAATAGAGCACTCTACAGTGGACTGCTTAAATTTCCTCAAAGTAAAGGATGAGCCATGTATCATATCTACATAGTGGGAGTACAGTAAAATATAATAAGGTTTTGTCTACACTGGAACCTGGACGACAAAAGTTTTGTTGTTCAGAGATGTGAAAAAAACCCGAATGACAAAAGTTTTGCTGACAGAAAGCGCCTCTGTGAACAGCGCTTTGTCACCAGGAGAGCTCTTCTGCTTGTTGGGGGTGGAATTTTTTTGTTGGTGGGAGAGCTCCCTCCTGCCGACAAACAGTGACTACACGGTGCGCCTTTTAGCGGCAAGGTGGTAGCAGCATTCCTGTGTCACTAAAAGGGGCGTAGTGTAGACATAGCCTAAGAATGCAGTGGTTAATGATGATGGCATACTTAGGCTTGGAAGGATTAAGTGTTTATTGGTAAATGTAGATGTCCATTTCGCTGTAAACACACTACCTGGCAAAAAAAAAATCCGTTGATAATCAAAATGTAGAGAGACTTGAGACCTCAGAATCCGATTCAAGGATATTTATTTTGTATAGTTGTCATGTGCGATGTTGGCAATTTGTGTGTTAAGGGTTACAAAGTTGTAACGTGTTGAATTTCAGTTTCTACTGTCATTAAAGAATTGTCTGACACCCCCCCCCCCCGCCATAATTTCATACAGCTGTGAGAATTTAAATCCAGAAAAATAGAGGAAAAATGCTTAAAACCCCAAATTTCACACAATGGTGAATATTTAAATAGATAAAATTAAAAAGGCTTAAAATAATATTGCTATTAGCCACCGAAATTGTAAAAAAAAAATGGAATTCTGCCAATCCCACGTATATATCTGTGTAATTCCCTTTATTCATCCTCAAGTGCATGACAAAAAGCATTGTTGACATGGCTGTTTTGGGTGCAAATGGCTTATTTATTTATTTTTAAATGGAGATTATCTCCTAGAACTGGAAGGGACCTTGAAAGGTCATTGAGTCCAGCCCCCTGCCTTCACTAGCAGGACCAAGTACTGATTTTGCCCTAGCTCCCTAAGTGGCCCACTCAAGGATTGAATTTACAACGCTGGGTTTATCAGGCCAATGCTCAAACCACTGAGCTATCCTTTCCCCCCTTATTATTAATAGAACTAATAATACCTAGCTCATGTAGCACTCTTCATCAGTAGATTTCAAAGCACTTCACAATGTTTAACGTATTTATCCTCACAAGTAAAGTGGAAGTACTATAGTATCAGCCAGAGATCCCAGCTGAGATCAGTGACCCTTGGTGATGGGCACTATATATATACACAGAAGCGCAGCCTGCATTTCTCCTGTAGGCCTGGCTCAGTTCTTCCTCAGGCAAACTCGGATGGATGCTGAGAGCAGCCTGAATAAGGACCTCAAGGTTTGGCCCTTTGTGTAAAGCTCTATGGAAGCTTTACTGTTCATGAGCAGAAGGGTTGCCAACTTTCTGATTGCATGAAACTGAACACCCATGCCCTGCCCCGCCCCTTCTCTGAGGCCTTGCCCCCCCATTCACTCCATTCCCCCTCCCTCTGTCACTTGCTCTCCCCCACCCTCACTCACTCGCTCATTTTCACCAGGCTGGGACAGGGGCTTGTCGTGCGGGGGGGAGAGCTCCGGCTGGGGGTGCAGGCTCTGGGGTGGGGCTGGGGATGAGGGGTTTGAGGTGCAGGAGGGGGCTCTTGGCTGGGGCCCAGGGGTTCAGAGTGTGGGAGGGGGCTCAGGGCTGGGGCAGGGAGTTGGGGCACGGAATGGGGTTCAGGGTGTGGGCTCTGGGTGGCGCTTACCTCAGGCGGCTCCCGGAAGCAGATGGCATGTCCCTCTGGTTCCTAGGCAGAGGCACAGCCAGGGAGCTCCAAGCGCTGCCCTTGCCCGCAGGAGCCGCCCCCGGAGCTCTCATTGGCCAGGCACTCTGGGCGGGGGCAGCACGTGGAGTCCCCTGGCCACCCCTGCCCCCAGGAGCCTGAGGGACATACTGGCCACTTGCAGAAACCATGTGGAGCCGGGGCAGGCAGGGAGCCTGCCTTAGCCCTCCTGCACCACCAACTGGACTTTTAGCGGCCTGGTCAGCGGTGCTGACTGGAGCCACCACGGGTCCTTTTTGACCGGGCATTCTGTTAAAAAACCAGATGCCTGGCAACCCTAATGAGCAGTAAGGATCTCGGTTCTACCCTTCATTCATAAGACAGCACCTCCAGCAGCAGAGACACCCTGAATACCATGGCGCTGGGTTCAGTAGTGATTCTGAGGGAAGAGCGCCATCTGTTGACTTGAATCGCCATCACTAGTTCCCACCATACAGGTTTTCCTTCCAGATCTTTCATTCAAGGAGGGACCAGGTCCTGTTTAGCTCATTAGGAGATCTAAGGAGATGATAGTACTAGGAGGTATGAGTTAGGGCAGAAAAAAGATAAAACACCAGCAATCTACATAGCAGAGACCAGATAGAAAATCAAAAGTCCCATCCAGCAATTTAATCCACAGTCTTTAGATGAAACATGTAGACAGCTCTAGCTGTTTCCAATTTACTGTCCAATTTCCAATTTACTGCCAACTGGAAACGAATCCTTCATCTCCTTTATTATAGACTCAGCCCACAAGCCTTTCAACTGCTGACCAAAGGAAGACTTGAAACTTTTCGGCTACATTTATGTTGCTTGTAACAAATATCAGGTGCAATAACTGCTCTTTAATTATACTGAAACTTAACACTGCTTCCTGGTACATGAAGTAATTATATGTTCCTAATAAGTGAGATTAATGTTATATAATTACATTCAGTAGATCTAGAAGTTAAGACAGAAATAACTATGCATTTAACCTATAATGATACAGAACTTACTATGTAAATAGCTGGTCATGGTAAGTGGTAATTACCTCACAATTAAATGGGCAACATTTACCCTCTCTGTAAACAGAATTTATTGGATAGCTGTACCATGTAATTTAATATATCAACCATTGCTACACTCTTAATTTTAGGGGATAGAAGTTTTGTTTTTCGTTTCCATAACTTCTGATAATTTTGAGAAAGGAAGCTATTGGCCAGGACAGTATGCATGAATGTAAATGTTAAGCAAAGATCTGTTCTCTATAACTATGTGGTAGAGTCAGTTTTCTGAACTCATGCTTTGACTTCTTCTTGGTTGGTTTTGCTTTTGAATCAGTCATGCCATTAGGTAGCTGGAGATGAGAGTTTACTCAGCTAGTTCACAGCCCTGCCTAGGAACTGCCTAGTGCTAATTTGCCATTTAAGACATGTACCTCTGGACAAGTGGTGATTCAGATCTATCAGCCTTAATTTAGTATTTATTTAAAGAAGACCAAATCTACTGATCATTTCTCTTCTGAATTGGTAATCTGCTGGTATGTCTCAGCTCAAGAGCTGTGGTAGTGACATCAGTAATAACAATAACAATAATAATAATAATAATCTTCTTACCATATATAAGAATGCCGTATACCTCGGGCGGCACGTGACCAGAATTTTGTCCGCTGGTTGGATCATGAGCTTTCCCAGCCTGGGTGGGGTACCAATGGGGAGTGCAATGTGAATGTTGATCCATGCCCCCCAATAATAATAGTAATAATAATAATAATAAATATAGTGCCCTGTTACCTTAGGATCTAAATCCCCAAACATTAGGTGTCTGAGAGACTGCTCAAAGCAATTGTGGAAATGTTTCATGAATATTTTTCAAAAAAAAATCTTGAAAATTGTTTTCAATGTTTTGAAATTTCAAAATATGTCAACCCACTTTTACATAAGACAAAAGTCAGAAATTTCAAAAACTAAAAGAAAATTGACCCATGTCCATGTGTCTGTATTGGGCCACAAAGTATTGCTGTGTAAACAAGTAACTGCCCACTCAAAATATACATTTTCATGTCAACGTACTTATTTGGGCACTCAAATACGCGTAGAAAACATGCAGTTACCTGTTTGCTGGGTGCAATTTTCTTGTGGGGGAATTGCCTAACACCTAATATTTCTAAACCAAGTCTACAATCTTAGTCTAAATTGTAAGAAGGGAATGGGGAAACATAATCCTTGAATATTTTTTCATGGACTAGCTGAATGCACAGTGGACACTTTTTTTTAATTCTTAAAGGCATGTATCCATAATATTGCCCATTGTCACAAGTGTATTACTGTAATTATAGATTTTCCCCCTTCTCATTTTATTGCTACATCACATATATAAGCTGGAACTGTAATTCATTAATACCATCTCTGAACTGGTGCAAGCTTAAAGCCATTATACTTGTCTGCACATTTGTTCCAGTAAGTGTTACTTTCCTTCTAATTATCTTATTTCTAATTCAATCTCTAGTAGCCCGGCTTAACACTTTTCTTTGCCTATTCAGATCAGCTACTGATTTTTTTTCTTTTGAAGCTTTTATTAATCCTTTAGTCCTTAAACTATACAGTCAGCGATTGTGGAAAATGTCACCTTCCAACATGTATGACCAGAGCCGGCTCTAGGCACCAGCAAAACAAGCTGGTGCTTGGGGCGGCACATTTTTAGGGGCGGCATTCTGGCGCGGGCCATGCCGCCCCTAAAAATGTGCCCCAGACGCCCTAACTCACCTCCGCCGCTGCCGCTCGCGTGCCGCTGCTCGCCCTCCCACCCAGGCTCTCAAACCCGGGAGGGAGGGGGAGATCCCGAGCGGCCGCGGCGCGCGAAACAGCTGATTCGTGCGCTGCAGCCGCTCAGGATCTCCCCCTCCCTCCCAGGTTTGAGAGCCTGGAGGGAGGGAGAGGGAGACCCCGAGTGGCCACGGCGCATGCGCTGCTTCTCCCTCTCCCTCTCTCCCTCCCTCCTAGGCTTGAGAGCCTGGGGGGAGGAGTCAGGGCTGGGGATTTGGGGAAGGGGCGGAGTCGAGGCGGGGCCGGGGGTGGGGTAAGAAAAAAACGGGGGGGGGCGGCCAAAATTGTTTTGCTTGGGGCGGCAAAAATCCTAGAGCTGGCCCTGTGTATGACAGTGGGATCCTAGTCGATTCTCATTGTGACTCCTTGCTTGGCTAGAGCTAAGGGAGTCCATGTTAACTTTCAGATACCATCAGTTAAAGGCATTCTCATTAGGAGCTGAAAACGATTGGATGGTGCCTGAAGCTATCCAGTGTTTACTGGGTTGTGCAAATCATAGAGCTGGCAAGTGGGTTGTCCTCCTCCTGTACCTCTAGATATAGATCTACCTGCTTGTATCAGGGTATGGCATGGTTTTTGCAGGAACCTTGGCCCAGACTCTCAAAGGTATTTAGGTGCCTAACTCCCTTGCAAGCAGGTCCCATCTCGCATAACATGTTAAGTGCATTGCATTTATGGTCTGTAATCTCCATGGTCATTTATACAAATGCCTGAGTGAGCAAGTTCCCAGCAGCAAGGGATGCAATGAGATCCTTGTGTGGCTTTTTTGATGCCCTCTGTGTTGGGGCTCTGGCAAAGATTCTGCACATCCTTTCTTCCATATAAAATAGACCCCTCCCCCCTTCTGGAATAAGCACGCAAGTTAAAAATGTGCTGCCGAAATATTTGTCCAAGGACAATTTCTCCCATGAAATGTTCATGCAACATAAAAGGGGCGTGAGCACAGCTGAAGCAAATTCATTTTTCACTCACTGTAGAAGATTTATTGTGGAGTATGCCCAGCTCTGTTTCTAACCTCATCTTTATAGCCGGATATTAAAGCAACTAGCTAGTAGCCCCAAATAGCCACCAGCCAGTCCTATATATGATTTCAATTTGTTCTTGTTTTGAATTCCATATGCTTATTTCTACTAGTTTATCCTGGAAATTTTGACTTTGTTTCCACCCTTCCTCTGCACAGCACCAGAAAAGTGAAAGAGCACCCCTACTTGCTATGTGGGATATGATGCTACTACGCTGTTCTAAGAGAGACCAAAGAGCAAGCACTTTCATCAGGAACACAGTATATCTGGCTGATGATAATGTTGCCAGGGCTTATTGAAGTGAGGTCATAATGTCATGGCTATTGTCTCATGTGCTAGTATGGCTCATTTGACAATACACCTTTGACTATGGACGTCTAGGTTTAAAAGAAACACTCATACACAGTTCTGGGAGAATAATCCAGTCGTATAGCAATGTTGCACTCATTGTGCAATCTGTGGATCTGAGGATGAGATACAACCCTAAAACAAAGGACCTTCTGTGTTGCTTGGCTTCCACTTCTGACCAACACTTAGGGACACTGGTATTTCAATATTTAACTACACATAGGCCAGGAAAAATTTCTACACCATTCCCCCAGCTTCTATCCCACACATCCATTTTTGAGCAGTTGGAGAGCTGGTTGTAATCTTCAAAATTTCAACACCATTTAGAATGTCAGAATTTTAAAATTTTGAGGGAAAAAAGTAGATTAAAAGAATTAAAATAATAAAAAAAGTCCTGAAAAGTTTCCCCCCCCCCCACTCCCACCAAAGAATTCTACAGGGAACAATTTCCTGGTGATCAGCTGTATTTAATTGTGAGGGTTGTTAAAGGAAAGTGGTGGAATTCTCCTGGTTTCAGTTATTTTATACAGGACAAGGAAAAACAATGGAGAATAAACTTGCTGGGGAAAAGAGGACAATTTAGAAGTCCTAATGAGTAGAGGTGGTCAGAAAAATGGAGGTTATTTTCTTCTGAACATATTGACTTTTCATTAAAAAAAATTAGAAATCTGACATTTTTCTGGCTCTCAGCAACTAAGAACTTAAACATTTCAGCCAACCTCTTCTCCCCATCCCTCCCCCTAAAAACAAACAAACAAACCACAGTTGGAAAACTGCCAATAAAAAGGAATAAAATCCAAATGAAAATAGAAAAATATTTGGCTGAAAATGTTTGATCGTTTTCCCACCAAAAATTCAAACTTTGGAGGACAGCAACTCTTTCTGGAAAAAGTTTAATTTAGTTGAAAACCCAATTGTCCACTGAACAAAATTTTCCATTAAAACTTTTCAACCCATCTCACTAATGAGGGTTTTCCTGCTCTGGCTTCTATCGGCATGATCTGATATCAATGAAAGGCTTTCCATTGCAGTCAGCAAGCTTTATTTCAGGAACCCTGACCAGCTACATATAGCTGGTTGGGAAATCTCGAACAAAATATTTTTTTTTCATCAGGAAACACTAATTTATCAAAACCAAAACTGTTTGCGGGAAAGTGTCAGTTTTGACAAATCTTCCAAATTGAAATAAAAAAAAAAGTTTTGAAATTATTAAAATGTCTCTTTGACATTTTTCAAAGGGAGTTTTATTTTTCAATTCCAAAAGGCTTTTTTTTTTGAAATTTTTGATAATTTATACTAAAAGAATGTTTGTTTTTAAACCGTGGAAATTGAAATATTTCAAAATGATTGAAACAAAACATTTTGATTGACCCGATCCAACCTTTTTTTGATGTATGGGTTTGTGATTTTTTTTTTTTAAGATTTTGCCTTTGTTCTATCTCAGGGGGGAGAAAAAAAAAATCAAAATCCTGGAAACCCTCGCAGGATCAGAAAACGATTCCTGCCCAGCTCTAACAATATGCTTTTTTGTTATGGTAAAAAGGTGCAAGTGGTAAGAAAAGATTGGCAGAAAGATGCCAGAATAACCACTACATTTTAATACACCCTTTATTCTTTGAAAGGTAAGCAGTCACACACAGTGTCTGTGCAATTTTGCTGTCAACTATTTGGATAATTCATCTCACAAAATTGATTGTATAGCTCACTGCATACGTTGTTAGTCAACAAAATGCACTCTGGCATGCAGTGCAGAGCCTGTAATTATTTGACTGGTGGCCAGCCTCGGTTGCACCCGGGAGCCATAAATAGTATTTAGCGGTTTTATAAAAGCTTTTTAATTTGTTACTCCACAGTTCATTTACATTGTCCACTATATGTCATGGAAAATGCCTCCTCTCTTTGCAGAACATTATGCAGAGCATGGTGTGTGGTATCAAAGTTAGGTTTTTAATGGACTCCAAGGTAGCAGTAGATAGCTAATGCAGGAGGCTGTTAAAGCCAAATTCAAATTAATAGGGTTAGTCTAGATTCACACTTGTTTAACTCCAATCAGCATCTCGTCACAGTGTTTAATTCACAAAGTGAGTAGATCAAAGGTCCTTCACCAGAGGGTTGGTCTCAAACAGTTTCAGGAGGTCACTGTGGCAACCTTTCCTTTCTTTCTGGCTAGACGAGGGGCATGTGTCCTGAAGGGTCTTTCTCTTGCAACGTGGGATCACGATATGGAAAAAAGTAGAGAACATGTGGCTTTGATACTGTGGTAATGGATTCTAGAGGGGATTCCTGTGACAGAGGGTTAGCACTGAAATCCCTTCCTGTACTTGCAAGCAGTTTTGTTTAATTTCTCCTAGATGGCAATTAACTGAAGGGGAGAAGGCACATTCAATATGTTTTTGTTTTAAAAAATTCTTATTGAAACACAGATGTCTTGTTAAGAGTTAACACCTAAGCCCAGAAGAGAGGTCTGAGAGAGTTCCAGGGTTCACTGTACCTCTGCCTGCTCCATGCTCTACTCAAAGGCACCCTTTTGGGTCTCGGGCCTCTTGCTGTATGGGCAGGAACTGGTATCTCTCTCCTTCCACCCTGGGGATTTAGGCCTGCAATACTCTCTGCTTATCCCAACGGGTCTGACCTTAGTCCAGCACCTAAAGTTTGCTGTCTCTGAAGGATAATGACAGAGTTACCGATGACCAGCTGTAAGGATCCAGGGGTTCTTAGTTGTGGTGGGTCTAGAACCCAGGGTGGCAGGTCTCTGACATGGCCTCAGCACCACCAGATGAGATAAAGCACCACCTCATCAATCCTGGAAGGCCAGGCCCCACAGCATCCCCCAAGGCATGTGGCTGCCCAATCGGCTCTCACACACTTCCCCTTTATATCACATGCTCTTTCTTAGTCTCTTTGGTGTCTTGAACCCGGTATATGAATTCATCTGAGGGGGTGGTACTTCTCTGGAGTTCTTTACTTTCCCAGGATAAGCAGTAATTACTGCCCACTATTTTTAATTCTTGGGGAAAGCTCATTGACCTTCCCCATATATCTAGAATACAGTCCCTAGCTCCCAAAAATAAATCTAGTGTACTTGTGGCACCTTAGAGACTAAGGTGCCACAAGTACTCCTGTTCTTTTTGCGGATACAGACTAACACGGCTGCTACTCTGAAAGATAAATCTATCTAGATAGATAGATAGATTTAAAACATTTATAGATACAAAAGTTTGACTAGTCCCTGGGGCCATATCTCAATATGATAGTCTTTTGAAGTTGCCAAACTTCCAAAGTCTCATAATTGTTATAAGGGCATCTGAGTTGTCCCCTCTCTCCACAGTCTAACACCGACTGCTTTGCCTCATCTCTTGTTCTCTTGCCAGGGTGGTCCTGGCTTATTCAGAACACTGCTTACTATTGACTACCTGGAAACAGTTCCACCAATTCACAGTGGTTCATGGCATGTAAGTAAGGAAGAGTTGGAGCTGGTTCCATCCAGAAACAATGCTGTCCAGTGGCCCGGGTACAGCTCTGAAACCTAGGAGACATGGGTCCTTTTCTGGCTTTGCTACTGACATGCTGTGTGACCCTTGGACAAACTTTACTTCTTTGTGCCTGTTTCCCTTCTGAACATGTATCTGTTGTGCTTATTTAGTTGGTAAGTTCTTTAGGGCAAGGACCATCTCTTATGAATTTGTACTGCTCTTGGTACAATGGGATCCCGATCTTGATTGGGAATCTCTAGGTACCACCATAATGCTATTGCTAATAATCATCAGTATGTTTCTATCTCTCTAGGTATGTATCTGCCCTCCATCTCCATGCTAGTCAAGTGGCTCCATAGTATCCGAATGTCTAGGCCACACAGGGTTCCATTTTTTCAAACGTAACAGTGGAGGTTCTCTCTATCCGTTTTAATGTCCTCCTGGTAGAGAGTTGTAAGTAACTTATTGCACCGTGAACTGTTTTGTGTGGGTTCTGCCAATCCATTTAGCTTTCCAATGCTTTGGGCACATCGGGGTACAATCACATCTCTACAGCTTCTGGTAGATTTCAAATTCACCCGAAAATATCACAGTCAGATTTGCCAAACCTGCATGAAAACCTGCAGTGTAGTTACAAACCCAGCAATGCACCAGTGGCTAAATCGATTGACCTTTGTGCCGTAGGTCACTGACTGAGTTCTCCTTACTTGAGCACCTTTGAGCCTCCTTTACCACCACAGTATACACACACAGATGTAACCCAGGCCTGCTTGGTGTGACACTCTGATCCCCTCTGGTGTCAGCTAGAGACTGATGAGTCTGCTACAGCCTGGGTTAAGAGACATGTGTCTTTTAGCTCAGGCAGTAGAGGCTCATGCATTAAACTCCAGAGGTCCCAGGTTTGATCCTAGCTGCTGCAGACCATGGTTGGTCTTACACATACACTAGCCACCAAGCCTGGTCACTTCAAATGAGAGATGGAGAGACAGGCACGTGTCATGGTAGAAGCACTGTAATACTTGAAGGACAATGACTCCCACTGGGGTGCTGCGACTCTGTACTATTCCCAGTATGGGGAAGTAATTAGCTTCCCTTGCTTTGCTAGTCCCACAGTGCCCTGATGGAGCCTGCTAGACCTACACAATCCTGTGCATCCTAAATTAAACATCCCGATTCTCAAATCCTTCCTTTGCAACTGGAGGCTGCGGAGTGGTATCAGTTCCGTGGAGCAGGTGTGACTTCCTGATTTCATTCATTTGGCAAATTGCAGCACTTCTTGAGTAGCATCATGCTTGGTGCTAGCAAGTAACTAGTTTATAGATCATATCTTTGAAGCTGTTGGAAGATCAGATTTATAAACCCTTCTTTCTCTCACGCACACACTTGTGCTGTCTCTCTGGCCCTCCACCCACCTGCCTAATCAAGCTCCTGGAAAAGTGCTGAAATGTACAAGCCAAAGATCGACTGAGGGTACATCTACAGGAAAAAACCAAACCAAAAACCCATGGCAGTGTGTCTCAGAGCTAACTCAACTGACTTGAGCTTGCCAGGCTCATGCTATGGGGGCTAAAAATAGCAGTGTAGTTGTTGCCACCCAGGCTGGAGCTTAGACTCGGAGACCTTCCCTCCTCACCGGGTTTCATAGTCTAGGCTCCAGCCCGAGCATCAACAACCACACTGCTATTAGGGTGTTGTTCTTTTTAGCTGTGTGGACATACCAGAAATTACTTCACTACATGACTCTGAGGGAGATTCTCTTCTTAACGCACTTCATCATACTGGAGCATCCCATGTGGGTCAGATTCTATACAGGTGGTCATTGCTATGCAATGGACAGAGAAGGAGTGGGTCATTTGTAAATAATCACTACTGTGAGACTGCACTATGCACATTTGATAACGATGAAAGGGCCTGATCCGAAGCAAACGGAAAGACTTCCAATGACTCCAGTGGACTTTGGATCAGGCAAATGGCAAGTATTATTATTATGTATCATGGAACTGTGGTAGTGTCTAGGGCCTGGTCCACACTAACCCCCCACTTCGAACTAAGATACGCAACTTCAGCTACGTGAATAACGTAGCTGAAGTTGACGTACCTTAGTTCGAACTTACCGCGGGTCCAGACGCGGCAGGCAGGCTCCCCCGTCGATGCTGCATACTCCTCTCGCCGAGCAGGAGTACCGGCGTCGACGGCGAACAGTTACGGGATCGATTTATCGCGTCTAGACAAGACGTGATAAATCGATCCCAGAAGATCGATTGCTTACCGCCGGACCCGGAGGTAAGTATAGACCAACCCTAGGAGCCCAGGCATGAACTAGGACCCCAGACCCTACAGTGCTAGGCGTGGTACAAACACTGAACAAAAAGACAGCCCTCGCCCCAAAAGAGCTTACAATAATAATCACTTCTATTTGATTCTACATAGCGGGCTGTTATTCCACATGGGCTTCTCCCCAGGTTCTAATTGTGCAGGCAGAACTTGCAAGCATGAAAACTTTCACCTGCATTTTCCAGCTGCAAGCAGTTGATACAATGTTTAACGCTTGTACTTGCCCTTTAAAGTGCCCATCAATTGTATATGCACATAGCTTAGAAATTGAACTGAACAGCCCACTGGGACCAATTATTTAAACCTAATTCTTGGAGCCAATAGGTTATACAGGTGCACATTGTAATGCTTGCCATGTGTGCAGATGTTAGCCTATTTAAAGGGCATTAGCATTACATGCATTTGCATCTTGTTGATGTTTCCTTGCCTAAAAGTGGCGGCCAGCACTGGTGGCTGACAATCTGAACCACCGAGTCTTTTTCACTGAGAACTTTTCATTTTGCTGTTGTTTTCATTATTCTTTTGGAGAGTTTTGTAAATCTGCTCTGTGTCTCTGAGAGTGTTCTCAGAAATGTGCCGGTATTATCAGTGTGGTAGGATTCAGACAAATGTGTTACATAAACACCTTCCCAGAGTTTATTTAGAGAGAGAGAAAAAAGCAAAGCTGTTGAGCATATAAAACACTGTTTATGTCTTAACACAGAGTCTTTTTCAGCCACATTAGTTCTCTCTTTCTGTGTCTATTTAGGTTTATTATGCAGCTGCAACTACCCATTCTACAGTTGAAGCTTCAGCATAGTTTCTGTTTATAGGTGAATTTTGCATCCATATATAGTCTGAGCAGTTTTGAAAACTAGAACACCAGGTCAGGGACCAGTATATTATATTTTTTGTGGAAAATTTGAGGGCATTTGATCAAAGTGTTCCTGAGATATGTAAATAACGATACTAAATTCCACCCCTTGTTGCAAGGTGGAAATCTTGCAGGTGAGCAAAAAATTCATAACTAAATACAAAACTATTCAAAATTGAAGGGTTTCAGCACTTTACTATGAATGCAAAAAATGGGAGGAATTTTTCAGTGAAATATATTAATCTCTTTCATGAGAACTAGCTACTTTCAGAGCAAAAATCCGCCCCTTTTTATGCAATGTCATTGCTCCTATCCAAAACGGGTGAAAACCTCCATTGCTACACATTTTGGATTAAAATATGGCCGTGATGTCAAAACTGTGGATAGAATAAAATATAAAACTGGGGAACAAAACTTCACCTAACAAAGTTTTCGTGAGAAGGTTTTCATGTGTCCCACGCTGCTTCATGGGCCTGGTTCTACCCCACATTAAAATCGGTAGTGAAGGCATCCGATCAGGCCTTATGAGCCTGATTCAAAGCCCACTGAAGTCAGTGGAAAAACTTCAATGGGCTTTGGATCAGACATGAAGTGACCCATCAGTGCCGAGCAGCATGGCGCAATGAACTATTCAGTGATAATGAGAAATGACAAATTCTCGCCTGTTCAGCTAATGTTTGACTTTGGGGGGATTTCACACGATGATCTTACAAGTGAGGAAAATTGGAGGCCCTGACCTTTAAAGGCAGTTCAATGGGAAGAAAGGTAATAGAGTATGGCATATCTTGCCCAGAAGAGACGAAGAGTGATCCGACATGCCCATCTATAACACAGTCTAACGGGATACCATAATTAAGAAACCAGATAGGATAGAGGGTAAAGAGTAAAGTGGGATTATCTATCTAATCTTTCTCTTGAAAATGGCTAGGATAAATGGTAAAAAGTAAAGTGGAATTTGCTATTATCTTATCTATCTTATCTAATCTATCTAAGGTTTTATACTGCTGCTTATCATCTTAGTATGAGAGCTCCTTCCATGTAAAAGCAATAGCCAAGTCCCTAGTGGACTTCATGGAGTCTCTCGTTCTCTTCGTTTTTCAAGGTACGATCTTTGCTTGGGGTAGAGTTGTGATTCTTATAGATTTTTATTAATGTCCCTTATTTTTTTTTGTTGGGGATTCTGTGGTGGCGGGGGTATCAGTGTTGTGTGATTCTTATGGGGGAAAGGTCTTTTCACAGGTGAAAGTTTTTTGCAGGGTTTCATAAAGATGGTCAGACTCTGGATTTGCCTAATCTCCACTGGAAGCTTATTCCATAACTGGATTCTCTCCCCCGGCTGGTTTCTGTGACCACTCACTGAAAGATTAATAGCGTTTATCTCAGAGCAGTGTGTTTTACCACCATCCTTCCTAGGAAGCCAGAACAGGAACTGCTAGGTTGTATCAGACCCATGGTCCATCTAGTCTAGTGGCTGGTGTCTTGTCTCTGACAGTGTCTGGTATCAGCTTCTCCAAAAGTAGAGCTGATTGGGAAAATGTTGTCCCCTCCACCCTGCTACCATGGAAAATTTTGACTTTGACCAAAAGCACAAAATATTTTTGCCCCCCAAAAAGTGCCTCATGGCAGTTAGAGTTCAGTTGCCTCAGATTCTGATTCTCGTACATATGTTAGGCTCCCTGGTCAAATTACATCTCCCATTATGAACCACAGTCTCACCACAGTACATTATGAGGAGTCCCATAGCTGCAGTGCATCATGGGAGATGAAGTCTGGCTGGAGAGATTCTGGCCCATAGAAGAGAATGAGGGCATGAGGAAACTGAACTACAATTCCCATGATGCAACATAGGTTGTCTCTGAGTCAAAATATTTTGGTTTTCAGTAGAAAACCAAAGATTTTTCACTTTTCAGGCATTTGGGGTTTTTTTTATGAAACATAATTTTTTTCCACAGAATGCAGATACTTCTTGCAAAATGTTTGATTTAACCAAACCCTAATTTTCTATCAGAAAACTTTTTCTTTATGGAAAAGCTTCAACCTGCCATACTTCAGAGGCAAATGGAGGAACCCCTGGATTAGGCATTTATAAAATGACCAGCCACAGAGACTGTCTTTCTAACCCTCTCTAGTTTGAGGTTGGCTTGTACCAAAGAAAGAGTTGTGGGGGCCACCTGAAGACAGAAAAGAGTTAAAAAGTGAGAAAATTGTATTTCAGCAGAAGGAAGAGTCTGGAAGTAGAACTGAGAGGCTGAATTTTTCTGAGTGAATTATCCATTCTTACTGTTTGTGAATAGGTCACACAATTCTTGAGTCTGTTCATTATCCAGTCCTCCCCCACATGTCCAGCCCATCTTGACTGGCCTCATTTAAAGCATATTTCTGCTCAAGCACCTACGTAAGGGGAATACTAATATTTCTTCTTGAGAAAAGGAAGGGAGACAGAAAAAAAGAAGCATATGCGATAGATGTTGGTTAAGCTAATTAATGCGCAGGAAGGTGCTCTGATACCGTGGTGATGGACATGGAATAAGAACCTGAAAAGAACATCAACAACATACACCCCACATCCACACCTGTCACACCTCTTCACAATTTTGAACCTCGCAGTAAATATATGGGAACAAAAAATTGGCATAAAATATTTCAAAGCACTTAATAAAAATGCAAAGACAGATTATTTAGCATACAAGCTAGAAGATCCCATCAGTTAAAAAGGAAATAAGAAAATGCAAATGTAAGCTTAGTTTCAAACATTGTCAATTGATCCCTTGTGTCACAAAGAGTATTTATAATTCATCCAGGTATTTCTTGCTGAAGAAAGTTAATCCTGCTATTTTCCCTTAGCATTTCCGTGTTCCTCCCTCTCTCTCTCAGAAAATTATCCAGGTTATTTCCAACATAAACATATACAGACTGCCAGTTTTGTGGTTTTAAGATTTCTCCCACTGCTAACGTGACTCTTTTTTATCTATTCTATAGCGTGATAACTTAGAACCTGCAATTGAAGAAGTATTTTAATTAAAGAAAAAAATCTTTAACGTAGCAGCATAATTCTAAGATATTGGTCTGTGCTGCGTAGAATTTAATATCTCTCTGTGTTAGAAATTACAGTGCATTGACATACAGAAATTCAGTGGTTGCTATGCATTAGAAATAAGGTCAGAGGAGAAAGTGCTCTGAATACTATCGGTTTTTGCTACAATCTTTTACTGAGCCTTTAGTTTGTGTAAATATATCACCCAAAGGAGATGTTTGAGTCTCTCTCTCTAGATTTTTCTCTTAGGACAGGTAGGAAGCAATGGAACAGAAGGACTTTCTTCACCCAAAAGTTATATGCAGGGAGCTTTTTCTTCCGGATCTTCATGGTGGAAAGGTTGTCTTGTGGTTTAGGTACTAGACTGTGATTCAGAAGATCTGAGGTCCATTCCTGGCACTGTCACAGACTTCCCGTGTGATATGGAGGAAGTCACTGAATCTTTCTGTGCCCCAGTTCTCTGCCTCCTGCTTGTCTGATCTGTTCCTTTCACCCATCCCTTTGTCTATCTTGTCTCTTCAAGCTTGTACATTCCTCAGGCCAAGGACACTTAGTATGCGTTTGTCGAGTTCCTAGCACAGCAGAGCTCCCATGTTGGCTGAGGCCTCTGGGCACTTCTGCACTGTAAATAATTCTGGAGAGTAACAGGGCTCTCCATGGTATGTAGGAGGACATGGTCTCTTCAAAAAACAAACACAGCGGGCGCTATCCCCAGCTAGTGTAAATTGGTCTAGCTCCATTGCAGTCAGTTTTTCCAGCAGCTGAGGACTTGGCCCACAATTTTCATGCAAGTAACCTGCAAATTAGTGCCACTGCCCTGGAAGAAGTTGATGCAAATGCACTGCCTTAAATGTGCAAAACAATGCAAATGCTTGTGGGGAGGGATAGCTCAGTGGCTTGAGCATTGGCCTGCTTAAACCCACTGTTGTGAGTTCAATCCTTGAAGGGGCCACTTAGGGATCTGGGGCAAAATCAGTACTTGGTCCTGCTAGTGAAGGCAGGGGGCTGGACTCAATGACCTTTCAAGGTCCCTTCCAGTTCTAGGAGATGGGATATCTCCATTAATTTATTATGGGATTGGAACCACCTTCCCATCCAAGGGAAATGATGGAAGCATTGGATAAAGCACTAGAAAATATAATGGGGGGAATAGTCCAGCTACTTCAGAGGAAGTTTCAAGAACCCTCTTAGCGCACAATTATGTAATAATCTGCCCATAAGAGAATGATTCTTTCTAAATTAGAGGTTGGTTTAATATCATGGAGTGTAAATTCAGTTCTGGCAGGCAGATTCACCACCCTACACCAATACCCATTATCTCTAGGCTAAAGTACATCTTATTAAAATCTAGCCACCGAACTAAATGCCCTGCAAAGCTCATTGTGATGGTGGATAGACCCCATATTGGTGAGGAAGGCACCAGAGAAGCGCTACGTGTGGGGCTACCTCCACCTCTCTGGCCCTGTCAATCATGTATGGTAGGGAGGAAGCATTTAAAAAGGAGGAAAGTGCAGTCAGCTAGGGGCAGAAATCACCCTGAGCAGGAAATGTCTGGCGTGATTCTGAAGCTGCAAGGGGAACTCCCATCCAGGAGATCTCCACCCTGATTCCATGGGGAATGCAGTGAACTCCAAGGGTATGTCTGACAGAGCCATCCCAATTCAGTTCTCCTATCGAAAAGACTCCTAGAAAACCATGATGTAGACATCCCTGAAGTAAGAAGGTACTGGTGGTCTTTTCCTCTTTGAATTGGCTCTGGGAAGTAGTTACAAAAAAATGACTAAGAAACTGAGACCTGAACATAAGCCACCCAGTGTAGATGACGTACTGAAGACCTGTCTTAACAGAGAAGCCTTCTTTATCACTCACCTTGCCACTGGCCCTGAACTAGGTCCCGAGATTCCAACAACAGAAATACCCAGTGCCACCAAGTTGGGGTAGATGCTAAGGGCTGAACAAAAGACCCATATAGATCAGCTGATGCAGGCATTCCCTCAGGTCTTCTCTGCCCTTCCTGGACGTACTCACCTAACTTACTATCACAATGAGACCGACCGCAGTCAGACAGTGGGAGAGTCTCCTCGGCTCTTACCCAAGAGGATGTGGGTTGATCTCAAAAGCAGGCCTGACTATCAACCCGGCGAAGTGCAAATTTGGAAACAATAAAACCATGTACCTGGGATATACGGTGGGACATGGACATATACGCCCACTTGTAGACAAGGTGCAGGTCGTGACCACCATTCAATATGACCAAAAAGCAAGTTAGACAGTTTTTAGGATTGGTCAGATACTTCAGTTAAGCAATTTGCCACCATCGCAGCCCCCATTATGGACCTGACAAGAGATGAGAAACTATGGAAAGTGCAGTGGTCAGACAATTGTGATACAGCCATTAAAATGTTGAAAGAGACTTTGTGTCATGATCTGGTGCTCTTCAATCTGGACTTCTCGAAGGAATTTATACGGCAGACAGCCTCATTGGAAGTGGGACTTGGGCTGGTACTCTCCCAGACCTTTCAGGGAGAGGAACACCCCATATTGCAGTCAAGTCAAAAGCTATTTCCACATGAAAGAGCCTACTCAGTAATAGAAAAGGAAGCCCTGGGCAGGATGTGGGCCATAGATGCCCAACACTATTACCTTTTCGGGAACCCCCTTTTGCTGGTTACAGATCATGCACCCCGCTGATGGCTACACACAACGAAGGACACGAACGCGAGGACCATGCTGGTACCTAGCCTTACAATCCTACAGTTCCAGATGCTTCAACGGGCAGGGCAGGCTTATACTAATGCCAATTTATTTTCTCTGAGTGCAGATGCTACAACAGACCAGGAAACAAACCCACCACTCTCCTCTGTAGAAAACCACGGCTTGAACCAAAAACTGACAAATAACTTCAAATGCTGTATAGATTTCACAAAGAATAGTCAATTGGCAGTAAATATATCCGCACCTTTAAATGAAAAAAACCTAGGCCTCTTAGAATGCATTCGTACCTCCTGAAGCCTCCAATTCATAAAACAGAACACCATCTATATTTATGAGGAGTAATTCATATCAATTCATAATTATCTCGTGTAAAATTCATTCTCTCTGTGTTCCAGTCAAGTACAATATTCTAAGGCAAAATGAAATGGCCATAATAATAAAAAAAAACATTCATAATAATCACACAGCATAGATTGCCCTGTGTAAACAATCTCCAGTGCCTGGAGTAAGATTGCAACTCCTGTTCTTAATAGGCCACGAGGTTTACAGGCTAGGTACCATTCAGATGAGAATGCTGTCTACTTGTAGCTCTGACTTACACGTCGCTTCATAGGTAAAGGTGACTCTTGAGTTGTGAAGCTGGCTCTGAAATTTTCTTCAGGTTGAGTTCATGGGTTCCATTGCTGTTTGATATTTATACGCCTCTTCTCTATCCAAGTCATGGAGCTGCCCCTTGACCTACAGGCATTTAAACTAGACTCTGTATTAGCTAAGTGATTTGAGAATACGCAGCAACGTTTGTAGCCACAATCAGTTTTTCCAAGTGTTGGTTAGGGTTACACTATGCTGCACAAGTGACCTACTGAGGGTCGAATTCCTTATATGGATGGCCACCAGAATGCTGTTATTCTGCAGCTCCTTTCATTGTGTGGAAGCAGAGAACTCTGTTTTTCTTCGACAATTGGAAGAACTCAGCATGCTATACAAATATGAATGAATCCACAACACCGGCCAGAAGGAGGTAGTGCTTATTTTTCCCAGATTGCAAATGGGGAAACTGAGCCAAAGTGCATTTAAGGCCAACGTTTTCAAATGTGGCTTTGGATGTCTCAATTTTAAATTGCCCAACTTGAGACATCTCAAACAATACCTGATTTTCAGACATAGATGAGTGCACAGCCTCTGAAAATAAGGCACCCTTTAATACTACCAAGCTCTTCTGTAGTGCTTTACAAAGGAGGCCAGTATTATTATTCCCAGTTTACAGATGGGAAAACTGAGGTACAGAGCGGTGACATGACTTCCAAAGGGTCACCAGCAGAGAGAAGAATAGAAACCAGCTCTTCTCAGTCCCCGGGTAGTGTGCTAGCCACTTGGCCATACTGCCTTTCTTTAATTTGTCTCACGAAAAAGCTGACTAGGCTGTTAATCTCTGGGAACAGTGTGGACCTTCCAGAAGACTGGAAGAAAGGAATGTTGTGCTAGTATTAAAAAAGGGTAAAAAGGATGGCCCAGGTAATTATAGGGCTGTCAATCTAACATGGATCTCAGGCAAGATAATGGAGAAGTTCATATGGGAATCAGTTTAATAAATAATTAAAGGAGGTTAATAAAATTAATGCCAATCAACAGAGGCTTATGGAAAATGGATGCTGTCAAACTAACTGTGATGTGGCGTTCACCCCACACTGGCCGGTAAAGGGTTAATGAAGCTCTAGGGAGGGTGTGCAGGAGACAGCCAATTAGAAAGGGGGCTGTGAGGAGCAGCCAGTCAGAGCCAGGCAGGCCCATAGAAGAAGGGCTGCAGGTTCAGTAGCTGGCTGGCTGGAGGACAGGCTCCCTTACAGGTGGAAGAAAGCCAGAAACCTGAACAGAGCAGTGCTGCTAGCAGGGACAGGGGGGCTAGGGAATTGCTACTGGCTGGTAGCTGCAGGCTGAGGTCCTGAGACAAGGCTGAAGAAGCTACTAGGGCTGCAGGGAAGTAGCCCAGGGAAATAAACTGACAGTTGGGGCGGGGGAATGCAGCATAGGGTCCCTGGGCTGGGACCCGGAGTAGTGGGTGGGCCTGGGTTCCCCCACCATCCCCAGTCACCACTGAGGAAGTGGCTGGACCGTCGGACTGCAGTACTGTCCCCTGGAAGGGAGGGACACAGAGTGAGGCACAGCTAGAGGGCTGTGTCCTGAAGAGGACACCGTAGTCCTTGGAATGACACGGATCCAGGAGCAGAAGTGACAGCGGAGAGACTCCACAAGACAAAGGCACACTGGCTAGCAGAGCTTATCCCCGGGACAGCTAGCAGGAGGCGCTAGTGTGGTGCGTGAACCCCGACACACTAACTTGATTTTTTTTTGAGGAGATTATCCTTATCAACCAAACTTATAACAGTGTTGGTGTAAATATACTTAGACCAAGATTTTCAACACTAAGTAATCAAACTGTTGTGTGGTACCAGTCAAACATTTTTCAGAAGTCTAAGTGACTAGCTCAATGTCACCTAGTGAGTCAGTGGCTGAGATGGGAATGTAATAATAATACCAGGCTCTTGTATAATGCCTTAAATCTACAGATCTCAAAGTGCTTTACAAAAAGAAGTCAGTATCATCATCATTAGAACCCAGGAGTCTTAATTTCCATGATCACCCAGATCAAACTCTGTCCCAGTTATACCCCTGTCATGGACAGACTAGCGGTTAACTACAGTTACTCAAATAATACAGAGTACTGTGCAAATATTTTCCAAAATGAAAGTGATAATTTGGTTTCCCATTATTTAAGGGGTTTCATTCTCTGTTGTTTAAGAATCCAGGCAGCTGCACAGAATTTATGAAACTGTTTGCCAAGTTCAACAGGGTGGAGATAAATTCTGTGTGGACTAGTCTCTCTGTAACTCATCCACCCGTGGCATGGGGTAGGCATCAAAGCAAGAGATGGCATTCACTTTGCGAAAGTTGATGCAAAACCTAACCTAGCTGTCCGGCTTGAGGACCAGCACTATGGGACTCCGCCACTCGCTCTTCGATTCTTCCACTGCCCCCAGGGCTAGCATTGATTCCAACTCCTTCTGCATGGTTTCCCAAATCTTCTTGGGGAGCAGGAGGTGGTTCTCCCTCACCTTTTGGCCGGGGATGGTGGTGATGTGGTGACTGGTTACCAATATTCTTCCTGGTTGAGTGGACAATACTGTGGGGAAAGCTGCTACGACCTGCCGTACCTGTTCTTGCTGGGTAGGGTTGAGTTCTCGGCCAATGGCTACCGAGCTTGACTCCTTGTACTTGCCGGCTAATGGCCCAAGTTCGGATTCCAGGGGGCATGGGGCAATCATGAAGCCCTCTTGGTCCTTTCACTCTTTCAGAAGGTTTACGTGATATATTCGTGTGTTCCTTCACCATCCGGACACCTGGATCTCATAATCAACGGGCCCCACCCGCCGGACCACCTCGAATGGTTTCTGCCATTTGGCTAATAGTTTAGACTCGGAGGAGGGCAGTAACAGCAGAACTCGGTGCCCCGGCTCAAAGTTCCTCATCTTCATCCCCCGATTATACTGGACCTCTTGGCTGCGCTGTGCCTGTAACAGGTTCTCCCTGGCCAGGGTGCCCAGTTCCCAAAGCCACTCCCGCAAATGGAGGATATACTGGACCGAACTTCTGACCTGGGTCTCTTGTTCCTCCCAGGTTTCTCTCAAGAGGGCTAAGATCCCCCGGGATTGTCTCCAGTAGAGGAGCTCAAATGGGGAGAACCCGGTGGAAGCTTGTGGCACCTCTCGTATAGCGAAGAGGAGTGCTGGCAGGAACTTGTCCCACTGGCGAGGGTCATCCCCCACGAATTTCCGTGGCATCGCCTTCAGGGTCCCGTTAAAACGTTCCACCAACCCGTCCGTCTGGGAATGGTAGACCAAGGTCTTGAGGGCACGGATGTTCAATAGTCGGCAGAGCTCTGCCATCAACCTGGAGATTACATTAGTCCCCTGATCCGTCAATATCTCTCGTGGCAACCCCACGTGGGAAAATATCTGTAAGAGCTCATTGGCGATGACGGGGGCCGAGGCTGTTCGTAATGGTACTGCCTCAGGGTACCGAGTCTCATAGTCCATCACGACCAGGATGTGTCTATGGCCCGAGCTACTTTTCTCCAGGGGCCCCACCAGGTCGAGGCCAATCCTCTCAAAAGGAGTGCCAATCACTGGTAGAGGTACCAGGGAGGCCCTTGGTATCCCCTTCGGGCTGGACTTCTGGCACTCCGAGCAAGAGGCACAGTAATCCCGGACCTCTTGATGTATGTCTGGCCAGAAAAATTGTTGGGCTACTCTTAGTAAGGTCTTTTCTTGCCCCAAATGTCCCGCCCAGGGGATCGCATGGGCCAGGCGGAGTAGTCCTCTTTGGAACCTACGCGGGACCAACAATTGGCGCACCTCGGTCCTCATCTCTGGCTCCTTGGCCACTGGATAAAGCAAATAAGATCGAGTAATAAACTTACACTGGTGAGGCTTCTGACCAGGGCAAGAGGGTATAATTCTCGGGTGCCAGGCTGGGGGATTGGGAGATTTGCTGGTGCCTTTCTCTGTGTGATTTGTGAGTTTCTCAGGGAGCAGTCATGCAATCTAGCTGGGTGTGGGGCTCCACATGCTGTTGTAATAAGGGATAACAGCGCCTGGAGGGGTTTGATGCTTGTCACTAGCAAAACATTGTGAGAGACAGCCCAGGCTGGAGAGTTAAGGGGGCCCAGCGGTACCCCAGTTCCAGGTTGTACCCCGGGGATCTCATCACACAGGCCCTTTATTTGTAATGCACATTCACACCAATAATTTGATCACCTCTACTGCCAGCTCAGCCTAATGTCATTTTAAAAATGCTACGTGGGCTATTAACCGTAAAAGACAAGGCACTGGACTGGGAGTGAGGAGACCAGCTTCACCACTGAGCTGCTGTGTGACCATGGGAAGCCACGTCACTTCTCCGTGCCTCCCACTCTTTGCCTGTCTTGTCTATTTGGCCTGTAAGTTCTGCAGGGGAAGGGCTCCCTCACCACGTCCGCACAGAGCCTAGCACAAGAGGGGCCTGATATTTGTTCAGTTTGTGGGTGCTACTCTAATACAAGCAGATAATAGTAATAATAATAATCTTCCTTTGTCTTCATTCTCCTCATTTGTTTATTGTCTCATTCCCTCTCTTCATTCAGTCATTAGAAGCTGAAATGCCCATAGGTTGCATTAGCGTTACTCTCAGCAATGTAATTTCTTTGCTTTCATCCTCCCTTAAATGCACACAGACCTGCTACAAAGTTATTGTGGCAATTTTCTCCATGTTTCTCTGGCACTTGGAGCTGCTGTTGCTGTGAGTGGCTAATCCACCTTTCTCTTTGTTGGCATTTTGTTTGTGTTGTCTTTGGGTTCCCAGCTGTTTTCATTCTATGCTAATAGGAGGTTGGAATCTGCGTGCCAGTGATACATTTGCTGTTGCTCGGTCTTTTCTAAGGATGTTTTCTCTTGACATATACACAATTAGTCATTGCTGATGCACTTATCGCACATAAAACATGTCTGGGATTAGTGGAAGCATTGTTTTTTTCCCCCTCCCTTCTCCATATTAATTTAATGTTGATATTAAAGCCCATCAGCTGCACTGTGCATCCCATCAGTTGGATGTACATTTTCGTAGTCATTAGGGCTGTAACCTATGTAGGTACTTGGCCATCACTGCAGTAGCACTACACTCCTATGAGGTGGGTAGTACCACTATTCCCATATTACAGATGGCGAATAGAAGCCAAAAGGGGCCAGATTCTGCTAGTCCGATTCGCTTTGAATAGTACCATACCCCATGAGCACTCTTGATGAAGTCAGTGGAACCACTCACTAAATAACACTGCTATCCAATGTGAAGAAAGGTGCCAGGATTGGCCTGGGAAGATTGATTTGACAAAGGTGAGACAGGAAGTATATGGTAGACCCAAGGTCATCTGAGTCCCAATTTGAAGGCTTCAATGCAAAACCATCCTTCTTCCTATTGGGCCCTGTCACTACAGGTCTATCCCCTGCCCTTTTCTGGTTTTTTTTTTTTTTTTTTTTGGTCCAGTCTGTACCAGATACTGGCTCAAATCAAAATGTCCGAGACCAATAGCCCAGAAATTTGGGAAAGCTTGGATCCTGCTCTGAATTTAGCAGCTTGGCTGTTATCTTTACAATGGGCCATAACCCTGGAACTGAACATCCCTGATGTTTGGGAACGCTGGGATCCAAGCTCAGTTCCATCTCTAGTGCATTTTCTTTAGTGGCATTTGCCCTCGGGATTCTCTGCCTGTCTAGATCTCCCTCTTTTTAATCACTAAAATGTTCTGAACTGTAGGAGCCAAGCAAGAATCATCAGCTTAATTAACTGCCTGCCAACTTCTGTCAGGGTAGGTATGCACAAAGTGATATTATATACCCTGTGATGGTCTTCTTTAAAATCTTCTCAGAAGCTTCATCTTAGGACAGGGGTGTGTGTGTGGAGGGGGGTAATCAGATCACTTTATTAGTGTCTGTTTCTAATGCTCTAAGATTCTTAAACCGAGCTAGTTGAATATTCTTTGTCAAATAGGTTATTTAGGAAGGTGATCAAATGCTCTAGCATTGGGGTCTATATAAGTGGAGAGACAGGAACCAAAAATGAAAGGATGATAATGTAGCCATGTATTCGGTATGTGCTGTACCAAGAGAAAGGGAAACATGGGTCTGAGCACAGAGCAGATTTACAAATTCGGGTGAACTAATAGTGAAAGCAGATAAGAGACTAAATAAAAAAAACAGGCCAGATCCTCAACTGGTGTTAATGTGGATTTACATAAGCTGAAGATCAGGTTCACAGAGTATGAGTGAGTGTTGCGCTGGGGTAGCAAATATTTCCGATGCTTAGCATGCTTGGAATCCTCCCTCGCCCTCTCCTAAAGTCAGAACATACAATTCAGCTCAGCTATAAGTGGGTGCACGTTTACTGGCATCCGCAGAGTTGCAGTCACTTATACCAGCACTGAATCTGGTTCCGAGCCTTGCAGCTCTGTCTCCTGGTCTGGCTGACCTTGCAAAAAACCCTAATCCTGACGATAGAAAGCATTTTATTGCAGAATTGGGAGCAATTTTTGTTTCATTTTCAGACTGAATCCAGCTTGGTCTGGGAGTGGCAATTCCATATCACCTCTCACCCTGAGTGCAGCAGCTCAGAGCTAACAGCTGTTTTACTGGGGGGTTGGAACCTGGCCTTCAGCAAACACGTTTGAAGCTCATAATGTAGATTATTCTCTTGGCTCCAATTTTCACACCCATCTGCTAGAATGGCAAGGCTCCCACTCAGAAGGTGGTATTATTTATTCAGGCACAAGTGCCAAGCAAAGTGAGCGTAAGATGGGCAGAAGGTGTATACCAGTGGGTCTCTTCTGCTGCCTATCTATGCTAGGGTAGTATGTCACCTATAGGTGCCAGATGAACCAAAGGATCCCATTCTCTATCTTTTCAAAACCCAAACTCAAATGATCGATATTTTGGAGTTTTAGCTAAAGGAACAAAGTTTGAGGTTGTGGAGAGGCTGGTAAAAGGCTCTGTTTTTAATCAATTTCCACTCAGAATGAGTTGATATTCAGAGGAGTGCATTCTGGGAGAAGGAGCTTTCACTGCCAAAAGGATACATAAAATTCCAATATATATTTCAAAAACCTCTTAAAGTCGCAACAGGATGCTAAAATACAGACGGGCTTGTGGGTCAACCAGCATGAAGGCAAGTTCTTTGCACACTCTGGCATCAGGGAGTCAAACCCAAAAGGGTGCACATAGGCCAGGACCTGTGTGTGCGTGTGTGTGTGCGCGTGCGTGCACACACACATATCCCATCTTCTTGGAGCATCCCGTGCTCACAATCTGTGTGAGACTCATTTAACTGAATGGAACATTCAATGAAACTGAAAGGCAGAAAGTTGAAAACTGCCCAAGAGGAAATGCTCTTTCACACAATGCAAAATTAGACTGTGGAACTCATTGCCACAAGACATTGCTGAAGCCAAGAGTTTAACAAAATTCAGTGAAGGAGTGGATATGTACATGAAGAACCAGAATAGCCTGAATTTTAATAGTAAATATAAAAGAGACAGAGAGGATTTCGGAAAGGTAGAAATACTTCTAATTTAGTCTTAAGCCATCTTGAATTATTAGATGGTTTGATTAGACCTATTTGGGGTAGGAGGGTAGAATTTGCCTCCTGTGGTGTTGTACCAGCATCTGTTGGTGGCCCCTAGGGCCGCATGGGAAATCGGCTTCCCATCCCATGAGAATTTTTGAAATTTTGAAAAAATTTCCCATCCAAAATTGGGACAAAACATTGAAATGGCAAAGATGTTTATAATCTGACAAACCAAAACAGCAGCAAAAATTATTTTGTCAATTGAAACATTTCATTTTGATAATTTTGAAATGTTTCATTTTTGATTTAGACCTTGAATCCCATTTAAATTTTTGTCTAAATTTTCTAAAATTAAAAAAAAAAGATTTCTAGCCAAAAAAACAGAAACTGTCCAGATCATAGGTGACAAATTTCAAAAAACAAATTTCCAATTTTTTTCAAGTGGGGAGATTTGTCACTCGTGACCCTCAGGAACATATTCAGTTTTGATGAATCAGCATCTTTAGATGAAAAATGGGTTGTCGAAAACTTCCTGACCAGCTGCACTGGCCACTATTGGTGAAAAGATACTGGCTGAGATGCCCCTGGGGTCTGATTCAGTTTGGCAGTTTGGTTTTCCTGTGGGTCCGTTACAAAAAACGCAGGCTCGAAACATATGCTGGGAAACCATTTTTGAGTTTTCAAAAAGCACTTCTATTGAAACAAAAAGAAAAGTCAATGGCTTCAAAGGGTGACTTGCTCTAAGAGAACTAAAGAAAAAATATTGTTACAGTGACAGTAATATTAGGTGCCACCAACAAAATCAATCAATGAAAGCACTTTGGAGAGTTAAAAAGCCAAATGAGTGAATAAGCTTTTTCCAGGGCCGGCTCCAGCATTTCTGCCACCCCAAGCAAAAAAAAAAAAAAAACCGCGATCGCGATCGGCGGCGGCAATTGGGGGGCGGGGGAAGCCGCGATCGGCGGCGGCAGTTCAGCGGCAGGTCCTTCGCTCCTAGAGGGAGTGAGGGACCTGCCGCCCCCGAATTGCCGCAGGTGCCGCCCCTCTCCCTTGGCCGCCCCAAGCACCTGCTTGTTAAACCCTGGCTTTTTCCCTACATTCAATATTCCCTTGTATAGAATATTAGTACTCAGACTAAAATCTCCTCCGGACTATAGAATTCTTTTTGTTTTTGTTTTCTCAGCAGTCTCTCTCTTACTCCTAGTAAATGCATTTATTTGTTCAAAATTGCAGTATGTTGCCAGTGTTTTCTGATGCACTGAGAGTCTCAATATTGCTCCCACTCTACAGATTGATTCTTGTCTCCAGCTGTAAACTCTCACAGACTAGACCTGTATTCTGTATCCTGTCATGATCTGCATGTGTTTGCTAGACTACTAAAACGCTGCCGGTCCCCCTCTTTCCCTTTCAGGACAAACCCAGATTTTGCCCTGAGGTTGATAGCAAGGATTCAGCCTGCTAGGAAACTTCGATCCATGCATTCTTCACCTCCAAGCTGGATTGCTGCAATTCACCAGTGCATCTGAAGCTGAATGTAAAGATGACGCACAGGCTCCAGCTAGTACAGAGTGCGGCTTCGCCAGGGCTTATGCCTCTGTGAGCACATCAGGCCTGGGGTTCATCCCTCTCTGGCTCCTGGTCAGCTTCTGATGCCAGATGAAAGGTTTGGGCTCAATTTTGAAAGCAATTAATAGATCAAGCCCTGGCTACGTCAAAGACTGAGCCAATCTGTGAGCCACCATGACTGCTGAGTTCCTCTGGGACAATGCAGATCACAAACCCCAGGCCGAGGAATCTGAGAGCTGGGGAAAAAACATTCTTTGTTGAAAGGATTCAGCTACGGAGCAGACTTTCAGAGGGGATCAGGCAAATGCCGAGTCTGACCATCTTTAGGAAATACTGCAAAACCTTCCACTTTGAAAAAGCCTTTCCACTATAAGGATGACACTCACATCATTGGCACCCCCTTCTGCTCCTAAACCCTTAATAACCACAAACAAAAACCAAACGATCACAAAAGCCACCCCCACCAACAGCCTCCTACAAGCAGAATTTTGACCTTGAAAAGAGAAAAGTGTCAGAGATTCCAGAAAGGCTACTAGAGATCCCGCTCTTGCTATCATATTATAAGGAAGGTGCTTAGCTTTGACGTGATGGTGAACAGTATGAAGCCCTAAGATGGAGAGATGTTTAAGCTCATATTCAAGAACTGTGTGTGTTTCTGCTTTGGGTGGGAGGTTAGGGATACTGCTGTGGGTACAAGACTGGGCATACAGATTGCCAACTGCATAGCAATGATATGACTCCAGTATTGTCTTCACTATTACAACTCTCTTCGCTACAGGTGCCTGTTTGTCCTATTCTGGCACGTGCTGAATGCTGCTGGATGAAGGTGGACTGCATGCATAAAGAAGTATGACTGCTTCCCATTTATATTAGGATCCAGTGCAAAATCAACCTAGCCTGTCTCAAACCTTTCCTTGGACCTGCTCCAGCCACCTCACCAAATTTACCTCTCTGCTCTACCCTTGGCGCCTCCCACATGACTGGCAATTAGTGCATAGAATGGAGGCTTTGCTGACCAATACAGCTGCCCACTGGTCTCGGACCAGACTGGACAGTGAACACAGATGGTGATGGCTTTCAGTCACTGCAGACTAGCACCAAGGTGGGATTGGAACCATGACTTATACACAAAGAGCTTTGGATTCCACAGCCACTCCACTGTGCCGTCCCACAAAGATGCATCACGCTTAGCATGGAAAGAAACCCTGGCTTTTACAAATGATGTGACTGCCTTAACTTTGCTTAAACATCAGCTTTGGGTGAGCATGTGGCATTTATAATTTAAAAAATCAGCCAGAGGCCTAACAAATGTCAATCTTTTTTTCTTGTAGGCATCTGGGGATGGAGGGAAGTGACTGGACTGGGGCACATTACACTCTGGTATTCTTCCCTTTCTAACCTCAGCCAGCAAACATTGAATATCAAGTAGATCTGATTTGGGAGCACGATCATTTCATGTTATATGCCAATATGACTGTTTACATAGTTGTGAGTTGATTGATTAGGAAATAAGTGCTCTTCAAGTCGACAGTGTAAATAATGAAACTTTATTAGTGATATATGTGACACGTTTAACAATGCTAATTTTCTGAACTGCTCTGTGTAATTCACTTTGCTTTTTCGGCAGGATGTAAACAATGGAGGGAAATCTGTAATTTGATGGTACTTTTTAAAGAAAACGAAAGATTCAAAATTTAGGAATATCTCCACAGTGTCACCTAGTGGAGAAAGAAATGAAGTAGCAGGAGAACCCATCTTAAGTATATTTTTGCAAAAGATGCCTTTATGATGATGCCCATCTGTTTTGATCATTTTTAGGATAAATTAGTGTACCTCTTTATTCGACTTATCTAGTTTAAAGGTGCACAAGAATCAGTTTCTGGAAAGGTTGAAAAAGGAAATCTTCCATTCTCTTAATTTTTGAAAATGTATCAAAAAGCAGAATCCAAGAGGATAGGGGCCAGAAACCAAAATAAGATTTCTTTAATCGTCCCCTATGCTCACATCTCAACAGATTTATATCAGTAAATCTTGATGTTTAATTTCAGTATTAAAAGGACACTGACACTTTCAGATTAAAAATCCTATTTTAAAAACAAACCAACAAACAAAAACTTCACCTGTTCCAAAAATCACCTTAGAATGATTATTACGACCAAAAGAATTGAAAGACTCTATTTGATTTCCCACTGTAGCCAGCTGTCCTGATTTCATCCCAAATCATCATTCTTGGTTTTGCTCAAAGCCTCAGCTCCCGGAGTCATATGATTATGAGAGAATCTCAGCATTCATTGAAACATACTTCATGTTTGCAGGAGAAAGCTTGAAAAATCAACACAGAAAGGTTAAAAAAAAAAACCTAATCACAAGTAAAAGGACACCCTAAAAAAATAAATAAATAAACAGCCCCATGCTTTTTCAGCCAATCGTGTGATTTTTTTTTAAATCAGTTTGACTAATAACTTTTGAACACATGAGGTTGCCAATCCCAATGTCCTTTCATTCTCTTGGTCCTTAGCAGTAATATTGGTAACTCTATTGACCTCCATTATCGAGGATTCATACTGGTAGAAGTGAGAACTATATTTATTCCACTGTTTTTTTTTATTATTATTTTCATTTCACTCAGGTTGGAACATTAAAAAAAAGTAGAGTTTCACTTTCCTTTGCAACTAGTTTCTAGTTGGTGTCACACTCCGGTTCTCCTTCATTAGCGTAACGCTGCAATGATTGAGTTGCATACGTTATGGAGAAATGTTGATTAGTTTAAAAAAAGAAGAGATTTCCATTGGAATTAGAAATGTTTTTAAAAAATCAAGCTTAGCTATGCTAAAACTTATTTTACACTGTCTATATTTGGGCCAAATATGACATGACAATGTCCCTTTAAATAATACAAACCATCAAGCAGTGTACGATGAAAAAACTTAAAGCATCAAGACAAATTCTGTTAGCAGAGGTAAAGAGGAATTAAGCAGGATGGGGAGAAAATATGTTTTTTTCAGGTGTGACAGGAAATTAATGTAGAAATAGAACAATTTTTCTGTCTCATATCGCTCAGGTTGCAAAGGAGAAGGCTCTCACAGCAACAGAAGATTGATTGTGAGCAGGGATAGGGTGTTTCAAAATACCTATTGTGTTTGTACAAGGGGAGAACTACACTTAATTTGCTTCTCTTGTGATGCAGGCTCTGCCCTTGCCCCTCTGGGTGGGTAGCAATTGCAGACTTGCGAAGTGCTGCTAGCTAGCAAGTACCACGGTGTGTCTGCTCAGGAATGCTAATGGAAGAGGGACTGGTTTAGACAGTGTTCCATTTGGAGCGCTCCGCAAATGCACCTCTGAGCTGCTACTTGCAGTTAGGGGGCAGACCTAGGGCTAGTAAAGGACGGGTGGCACAAGGAGTAGTCCTGCAGCTCCATCAGGGATAGCTTTGCCTTTGAAGCATTGATGCAGCTAGAATCCTTCTGCTGCTTGGGGTAGGCACATTTGTTGCCAGTAGCAACCCCTGGTTCCTGCTGTCAGTGACCACCACATCCCAGCGAATCAGGTAAATAGTGTGAAAAGCCGCAGTAATACAGAGCCCAGCAGAGGAGAGTTGGGAAGGGACTGGTCTGTCGCTGGTACTCAGCTGACCCAGGGAGGTTGTATACACTGTTGAAAAGAACCCCGTTAACTAGCCCTGGTGCCTTGTTATGAATTAGAGCAAGCAGGCAGAACTAGCAGTCTGAAGGTAATAGGACGAGATCAGTCATTTCAGCTGGCCTCTTTGAAGGGAGACCCAATGTGCTGCAGAAAGGCAGATTCGCTGGGAAGGCCAGACACAGACTGGTTGATATGGGAGGAGCAGGAAGCGTCCAGGAGGAACCTTTAATGCTCTAAGGGAAGGTCTACACTGCAATTAAACACCCGCAGCTGGCCCGTGCCAGCTAGGCTGACCAGATAGCAAGTGAGAAAAATCAGGACACTTTTTTTCCAGGTGATGAGGGGGATATAATTGTGTATAGAAGACAAAGCCCCTAATGTTGGAACAGCTCCGATCATATCAGGATGTCTAGTCACGCTAGTGCCAGCTGACTTGGGCTTCTGGGACTCAGCCTAAGAGGCTGTTGAAATGCGGTGTAGACATTCAGGCTAGGGCTACAGTCCAAGCTCTGGGACCCTCCCACCTCACAGGGTCCAAGAGCCCAGGCTCCAGCCCGAGCCCGAATGTCTACATCTTAGTTAAACAGCCCCTTAGCCCAAGCCCCACGAGCCCGAGTCAGCTGGCACAGGACAGCCGCGGGTGTCTAACTGCAGTGTAGACATACCCTAAATGCCTTCGCTGTTCAGTGAAGGTCATAAAACAGGATAATCAATCACATGGGAATTTGTCTCTTTGGTGAGGGCCTCAGGAGTGTCATGACACATGGAATATGAGTCTGTTTCAAGGAGGCAGCATTTATTAAAGAAATACAGCTACCCACAACAGAGCACACAAACAGGCTTCCACACAGTTTGAGTTCCAGCTTAATCTACTTTTTTTTTTTACCAGGGACCACACCCTTTTTGGAACTTTATGGAGCACATGGAGACATCTAGTGGCAGGACAATACACTGCAAGTAAATATATAATTACAAGGAGCAGCAGGAATTGGCAGAGTAATGATACCTACCAAAGGAGAGGGATAAGCAGGTCAAGCTTGGATTTAACTAATTGGAGGTAAATTCAAGGCGAGACCTTGAGTGTTGAACAATGCAGGATTGGGGCACATACACCAAAAGGAGGTTGTACAATGCCTCCTAAGCACTCAGTCCACTAGTAAGTCTGCTACAGGTGCCCATGTGTGGCAGATTTACAGAGAGGCTCCAAGCGGAGAATATTTGCTCAACCTGTAGCGGCTTGTGATTTTTAGCACAGGAGGTTCCCCATGTTCAACTCCTGGTGTGTCAGCTAAAATGGCGGCTGTCACATACATACCTGGATTAGCATTGACTAATTTATAGTGGAAGGACACTAACAGGCCACATCTACAGCTTGGGTGAGCAGTGACCATTAATTAAAAGCAAAGCCTCCTGTTGCCAGTGACTTGACTTGACCAAGTCTTGAACTGTGCAGCCAGGAGGAGTAGGATAGTGGGCAGGCATGGTTCCAGGCACACCCATCATGGGATCCCACCTCATAGCCCATGACTTGGGTTCCTTAGGGAGCCACATCAGTAGCTTCTGACTCTGCTACTAATGTTCTGTCTAGAATCTTAGAATATCATGGTTGGAAGGGACCTCAGGAGGTCTTCTAGTTCAACCCCCTGCTCAAAGCAGGGCCAATCCCCAAACAGATTTTTGCCCCAATCCCTAAGTGGTCCCCTCAAGGATTGAGCTCACAACGCTGGGTTTAGCAGGCCTATGCTCAAACCACTGAGCTATCCCTTCCCCTCTTTAAAAAATAAACTAAGCCCCTCCATTATGGAGGCAATTTTCTTTTCATTTAGCTTAACTTCTGCGGAAATTATGTGCTGCTTCTCTGTGAGGAAAAAAATTACAACAAAAAACAAAACAAAATGAAAAGAAAAACCAACCACACGCACCCAGCCCTCTTCCATTGATCTCTTGTAGACTCCTGCATTTGCCTTTTATGTGAAAAGAAGAAAGTATTTCCCAGTGTCCCTACAGAGAAATTGCAGTCACCCACGTCTGAGAAGGGATCCCAATTAAACACACCGTTCTCTTTGCAAAGCAGAATCTGACTTTCTGTGCAAGTCACTGTTCTATGTACATGGGTGTCTGTCTTAGCAAGGCCAACACCAAAAATTGTGAGATTGCCTCCCCTACCCAAAAATCACAAGCTTGGCTTAAACAACTTGATGAGATTTAAAAATACATATACGCACACTTCCATTTTTTTAAAAAATTCCCTTCTGATGTTTGAGCCCTTTTTGGCACCTATGAGCTAGAAATTTACTATTTTTAATGAAAAAAAAAATCATGACTTGCTCACATAATCACGACTCCAGGAGTTAGGGATTTAAGAAAAACATCAAGTATCACAAGACTCGCCAAAAATCGTGACGGGGTGCCGTCTCTTCCCGCTAGCCATATCATTCGCTTGCTTCTCAGGTTGTCTCGGCATGAGTTGCTACATTTTCTTGCGATTCTAGGCACCAGAAAAAAAAAATTAACTTGGGCCTGGAATGAAAAAGAGAAGACAGTAAATGGTAGCCCGGGATGACATTGATGCCTAGCTGTGAGACACAACTCCATTTGTTTAAAAATAGAAATAAAGGTCCTGATACGGAGAAAGTCAAGGGCTGAGGACACTCACATTGCAAATGTGATTGCAACTGTCCAAATGCCTATTGGTGAAAGTCATTTGCAAATTATACATACACACACGCCTGTATCACATACGTGCTGGTGATATCTATTTGAGCATAGGTTCATAGATTCTAGGACTGGAAGGGACCTCGAGAGGTCATCGAGTCCAGTCCCCTGCCCGCATGGCAGGACCAAATACTGTCTAGACCATCCCTGATAGACATTTATCTAACCTACTCTTAAATATCTCCAGAGATGGAGATTCCACAACCTCCCTAAGCAATTTATTCCAGTGTTTAACCACCCTGACAGTTAGGAACTTTTTTCTAATGTCCAACCTAGACTTCCCTTGCTGCAGTTTAAACCCATTGCTTCTTGTTCTATCCTTAGAGGCTAAGGTGAACAAGTTTTCTCCCTCCTCCTTATGACACCCTTTTAGATACCTGAAAACTGCTATCATGTCCCCTCTCAGTCTTCTCTTTTCCAAACTAAACAAACCCAATTCTTTCAGCCTTCCTTCATAGGTCATGTTCTCAAGACCTTTAATCATTCTTGTTGCTCTTCTCTGGACCCTTTCCAATTTCTCCACAGCAGTTGCACTTATCCAACATTTGCCTTCCAGGGTCGCTATGTTCATGTTGTGAAGATGTTTATATCTGTGACAAACTGGTCAACTGTCCTTGTTGCTGAAAAGGCCAATAGTTTCTCTGCGGCTGAGGCAAAAATGATCAATGTAACCTTGCAAAAGGGCCATTCTATTATGCTACATGTGGATGGAAAATGGGGGCCTGGATGACAAATTACTAAGTGTGTTTATCAAGTAATGCTGCTAAATGGCCAGTGATCACGTGGCCACCAAAAGCTTCAGTGGCGCAATAAGATCACCAATGACTGATAGAGAGAGAATATCCAACCAGGTCACGTTAAGGACCTAACTAGAGATCGAACCAGGTGGCGTTTGCTCTGCAAGGAGGCTACATCCCTTTGGGATTTGCCACAATGATGTGACTTATCCTGTATATTTAACCATCTCAAGTGCACTCTGCCCCCTAATTCCTCTTCCCAATGTCCGAGAACCAATCCCAGTGCAGCTTTAAACGGACCCCATTCTTTTTTAAATCTACCTGTTAGAGAAATGTTTCCAGGCTGCCTCCTTCTCTGAAATTGCACCCCCTCAGGGCCGAGGTTGGGTTAGTGATCTGATTTAAAGTGTACAGTAATTCTATAGCGCTAACAACTGGAGTTTTATGCCATAGGAAAAGAGAAATTCTTAGCTTCCCATTGGGATCAAAAACAATTACTTCGAGCCCTGGAAGGTCTTGCAACATCTGATGTTAAAGGTGTGATAACTTTGCTGTAGAAAAAGACCATTTTAAGTCATACTTAGAGGTGTTTCCAGTTTATTAGGTGTGTTTTTTTTTATTCCCTATACAGTTGGGCTCATGGGAACTAAGACATCTGCAGGTGAAAAGATACAAAAAATAGTCCCAATGGAATTTTTTTACATCACTCCCAAATATTTCTAAATTCATTCTTTTTTTTTTTTAAACGTGGTTTACACATAATACATGATGGCATGGTGGGGCATAAATGCTGCTGGCCACAAACTCTGAATATCTAAAAACAAACATGCTACTCTGAATCTTGGGTTGTCTAACTTTGTAAGTGTAGGCGTGGGCTTGACATATACAACTAGATGTGGGTGAGGCCACATTCCTCAATAAGCATGACTGGAGAGGTAAATGGATCAGTCCGCTAGAAACTGGATGTCTGCAGTAACTAAGAAAAGGGGGAACACCCTGGTACCGTTTACAGTGGACAAGATCACAATGGACCAGATAAGCCTGGAATGTAAGATGAGGTAAAGAGTAGATCATGCATGGACAGAGTATGCCGTTCTTACAAGGTAACCAAACCAATCGTGAAGCAGGTGATGTAATGTATAGTAGTGAAATGTATGTGTAAATGTACATAAAGGAAGAGGTTGTCTGTGTAACTTGGGGTTTGTGATGTACCCTGCATCCACCTACTGCAGTTGAGTCTGGTCAACTCAGCATAGCTTTGCTGTATGCCAAATAAAGACACCTGAGAGATGAAAACGGGAGATGAACTGAGTGGAAGAAGACTTGGAGGGAATCCCCAAACACACGAATCCTCACCAACTTTCTTTCTCAGCACTAGCATGGCATCCATCACCATGCTCTTTGAGTGCCTATTACTCCAGGGCAAGGAAGAGTAAAATGCCTTTCTCTTTCATGTTACTATTACAGAACTAAGAGCCAGATCCAGAATCCATGGGTCTCTTTCCATTGACTTTCATATGCTTCCATATGCGTGTCAAATATAAAGGGCCTATTCATTTCAATGGGTCTTGGTGCCCCATCTTCTCCTGAGACCAGCCAGGGCAAAACTGTGGGAATGTGAGCTAGACATATGCCATGGAGGAGCAGTCTCCTTAAACTGAATCAGTTTACTTTGCTCATTTGGTTTACAAACATGGATATGAGAAGAGACATGTTAACCTAGGGGTTACATCTCTTTAATTACTCCAGTGTATATGAGAAAAGGAGTCTGCCTGATAAATATTTCATCAGCCCCTGTAATAAAATTTTGATTCTGTTTGCACAATTAATCTATATTGCGTTGATCTGTACCTTTTGGGTTTCAATAATTTAGCAAAATCTATTAGTTGTCCCCCCCCCCAACTTCTAACTAGCTCAGGATGGAGGAGAAATTCACATTTGTGGAACAGTGATCAATTTTTCATTCGGTGCCATCGCTTTTAATTCAGTTATTTACGCATCACAGCATAACCTCTCTGATTTCTTTTTTTCAAACATTAAATTACTTTAAATACCTGGCCTCGTTTGGAAGGAAACCTTGCAGAAACCTTACGCTTTTGGAACCACTGTCTGCAAAAGAACTAATTAGCCGAAGGAGACATCCTTGAAAGAATAGCGTGCTAAAAAGCATCCCAGAATGCTCTAAAAGGAAGGGCAAGACATTCATATTTCACAAGTATGGGTCAGCCTAATTAATGAAGCTAAAAGCTTGTGTCCAAAGTAAGAATTGGAGAGAAAGACAGAGAGATTGGCTAGGGAAAGTACAGGTGCTGAGACGGATTCTTGCGTTTGCTGCTCTGCAGTGTGAAAAAGGAGAAAGTGCCAAGGTGGCCTTATTGTGTGATACCTTAATTTAGTATTTCTGTACAAGTGTAGTTTTAAATCAGCCGGGTTTCCTGTTTGTAATAAAAAGGGAGCCGGCTGAAAAGGTTTCCATCAGATCTTTTTTCAATGGAAAATAGGCTTTTTGATGAAAAATATCCTAGTAGATAGGACACTAGACTGGGACTCGCACAATGTGGGTTCTATTCCTGGCTGTGTTAGTGGCCTGCTGGCTGATCTAGGACAGGGATTCTCAAACTTCATTGCACTGCGACCCCCTTCTGACAACAAAGTTACTACATGACCCAAGGACCTTGGGTGAGGAGAGAGGGGCCCGCAGCCCGAGCCCCGCCACCTTGGGTGGGGGTGGAACTCGGGCTTCAGCTTCAGGCCTGAGTCCCAGCAAGTCTTATGCTGACCCTGTCAACCCCATTAAAATAGGATCATGACCCACTTTGGGGTCCTGACCCACAGTTTGAGAACTGCTGATGTAGGAGGAGCCACATCACCGCCCTGTGCCTCAGTTTCCCCATCTGTAAAATGGGGATAATGATACTTCCCTCCTTGTGAAGTGCTCTGAGATCTACTGATAAAAAAAGTTATATAGTAGCCAGGTTATTATTTTATTTTATTATGAAATCTAATTAAATAGCTTAGTTATACTAAGTTTATTGTTGGAAAACCAAAAACTGTAAAATGTTTCAGGTTTTGGTAGTTTTCAGCTAAAAATGTTCATTTTCCCAAGTATCATCCCCCCCCACCCAAAGAAACATTTTTTTCTGGGGGGTGTTTAAGAAAAAATGAAAACTTCCACTGAATATTTTGACAAAATAGTAAAAGATTTTCAGTTTCACCAAAGTTTTCCATGAGGAAAAACCTCATATTCTGACCAGCTCCAGTTATAAATCAATAAAACTTTACTGAAACAAGCAAAGTTGAGAACTGGTTATTCCTTTTTAAATGTCACCAAAATGTATTGTTTTTCCATGGGTGGAAATTGTTGTCAGAGGAGGCTGACGGGCCATAAAGATCTCATGGGCTCATTGGAAACGCTGTAGAGTGTCACAACTTGATTACTATTATGTGTGTGTATATACTCAGAGCAGTCACTGTGCTCAGTGTTTTCCAGACAAAGCAATGATCCCATCCCCAAGGACTTTCCAGTCTAAGGAGCCCATCCTGCTCCCATTCAACTCAAGGGTAAAATTCCCATTGACATCAATGGGAGTGCAACGGTAGCCATTGGGATTACAGGTATCCTCGGGGCCTGATCCTGAAAGGTATCACAGATTTTAAGGCAAAAAGGAGTCATTATAATAATTTTGTCTGACCTCCTGCACACTACTGGCCATAGATTTCACCCAGTGAAAACACGGGAGTTGCAGGGAGCCAGCAGCACACCTTAGAATCAGGCCCTAACTCAGACCACGTCATAGGCGCCGACTCTGTGGGTGCTCCAGCCCCGGAGCACCCACAGTGAAAAATTGGTGGGTGCTCAGCACCCACCGGCAGCTCCCCGCCCCCCTGCCCAGCTCACCTCCGCTCCTCCTCCTCCCCTGAGCGCACCACGTGCCCACTTTTTCCCCCTAGTCCCAAAGGGGGCAGAGTTGGGGTGGGGACTTTGGGGAAGGGTTTGGAATGGGGGTAGGGCAGGGGCAGGGAAAGGGTGGAGTCAGGGCCGGGGACATGGGGGTACGAGCCTCCACCAGCGCCGGGGAAAGTTGGCGCCTATGGACCACGTAGTTTAGATGCACCATACATGGGATAAAGGTTCATCCCAGAGCAGTTGAACATTAATTTTAGGATGGTACTTGGATTATCCCAGGAAGTCTTCACTAATGACCTTTACTAAAAACAGTGATCTGGGGGGGGGGGGGGGCGGGAAACAATGTTGTTTTGGAGGCAGAGGAGGAGAAAAGGGAATTAACATTTTTGATCTGGTTCCAAGGAAATGATTTGACCATGGAAAGATTGAGGGATACTTTGCATATACAAACAGAAACCCATAATGCTTCTTTCTATGAGCATACTGGGCACTGATTTTACATCACTGACCTCGACTCTTTTATCAAGCAAGCAGACTGTCTGGTGGCATTTTAAATCACTATTTACATGTTAAAGCCCATTTACTCGGAAGAACCTATGATTAGCTTGGCCTTCTAAAACGCACTGCTGAAGACATGGCAATTCCCTTAAGCAGTATTTCATTTTCCCTCCTTAAAATTCTTCAGGTGACTTGAATGCTGGTGAAAGGTGATGGACTGACAACCCTGGCACGTGGAGATTACAGAATTGATACAGAATGGGCATGGCGGGAGAAGGATCTGCTCTACTGTCCAGGGAAAATTCCCCACTCTTGCACTTTGAGTGCAGAAGGTGGGGGCCTGCAAGAATTCTAAAAATTAATACTGGCCACTCCAGGCTTGTATTAAACTCCCAAGGTTTCAGCTTTTCTCTGACCTAGGCTTGATAAATGCTGCCACCACCCCAGTGAAAAAAATGCTTCTTGCAAATCCTAGCAAAACTCACTTGGGAAGTTTTCCCTGAGGCCCCTCGGCTTTTTCACCTCTCAGGGAAGCCGAGAAAGAAAACAAACAAAAGTGAAGCCCAGGTGTTGCCACCAGCTAATTGAAAAACATATGCACAGACCTTTTAAGACACAAAACCAATCAGGATTTTTAAAAAGGTAAATTTTATTAAAAAAGAAGGAAGAAAGGAAAGACACCTGGAAAATCAGGCTATTGCTAGATTTTATAAAGCAATTGAAAAGGGGTTAAACACCAGGAATGGCTCCGTGGGGTCCAGTTTCATGTTACAAAAGAAAACAAAAATACCTGCGCTTAGCACAGAGGAAATCCACAAGCCAAAATAAAGAAATAAACCTGATCGCATCTATCTAAGCGTTCCCTGTCCCAGTGAATCCTTCTAGGTATGGAAGATTATTTTTCATACCTGGTTCAAACTTTACACAGCACTCCAGCTGCCCCGTCATTTTCCCCCCCCCCATTTTAAAAAGCCTTCCCATTGACTCTTTTGGTCAGGTGCCCACTCCCTTTTCTTTACCTGGGGGACTTCTTAACCCTTTACAGGTGAAGCAAGCAGCCACCAAGCGGGACTTTATAGCTAACTGGCTGGCTGGATGTCCATAAAAGGGAGTTACCCACCCCCTTCATTTATCACATCTACCTTCACAAGCAAAGACTTCTAGTGGTTGAAGAGTTATCAGTTTTCATGGCCCATTCAATCCTCCATCCCTGTGCTGAGAAGGTCAACTAATATGGCGGTTAATGCCCTCTGGATACTTTTTGTGAGGTGAACACTTGTCCATTAGAAAGTCAACTGAGACCAGGCCAACTCATTACACATAGGTCATCTGGTGTAAACAACTTATGGCCACAATCAATCTCCGGGCCTAATTGGAGCCAAGAACTTAGAGAAGTGAAAGATTTTTGTGCCACATAACCCAGCCTCCTGAGTTACTGAGCTCTGCAAAGCAGCCACTTTAACGTGTGGAAAGGGTGTGAGAGTTTATCAAATCCATCCTTCTGAGTTAAGCTGCAGCTGGCAGACATGACATCTGACATGGGGGTGAGTGAGATGCTAATCAGTGGGTATACAAGGTCTCAGCAGACAATGTCCTAACTAAGATCCACTAGTGTGTGAAATAGTCTGCTGAGGGAACTGATGGAATCCCTATCACTTGAGAGCGCTAGAGCTGGATTCTCTGGCCTGCTCTCTCCCTTTCAGCTGCTCAGGAGGCCCTGAAAGTGGAAACTTCCCTCAAGTCTTCTGCTGACCCAAATCTCCTCCTACCCTCAGCATATGGGAGTCCTCAGATGGCATAGAGCCAACAAAGCCATTTTCGATGCTTCCCTCCCTACTCCCCATTGCATGGAACTTATTGGGGGTGGGGAGTGGTAGGAAGAGTAGTGGTTCAGAGTGTGTTGGGCTCTGATGATCTCCAGCTGGGCTAGGGGAGCATTGCCAGCCGACTCCATTCAGAACAAAATTGCCTCAAGCCCAATGCAGGCAAAGACTCACAACCATCCCCTTGACAGCTGCCCTCTCTTCTCCGCTAGTGTAAATGGGATGAAGCAGAGAATCTGGGCCTGAAAACTGACCTAGGCAGAACACTTCAGGGAACAGCCCTGCATTGCCAGAGGATGGAGATGATGAGCTGCCGGATCTTTCTTCATCTCCAATACCACTCTTTCAAGAGTCAACCTCTCTATTTTTATTTATTTATTGGCTGTAGAAGGACCATTTTTTCTATCAACCAAAAGGAACATGGGTGATGAGAATGAAAAAGGTCAGTGTTTAGATTGACAGTGTTAACCAAATGTCATTAAGTGAAGAGCTACCAGAACAAGCAAAGATCGCTGAAGACCTACTAGGTAAGCTAGTCCATATCCAAGCAAATAAAGATTTATCATTTCCATATTCCCTGGGATTGTCAGACTAATTTTGGGCAGAGCCTCTTGTAAATGTAAGTGACACAAACTCACCTGCAGGTCGACTGTTTGACTTTCTGTTTCTATCACCCAGCATCTCATTTTTATCCAGATGATTCTACATCATGTAGTTCCTCCTGCTACATAGTCTCTTTCCTCCATTGCAGCCAGGCATTAGTAATGAGGGACTGGGAAGAGGAAAGCTTCATACATCGCAGATGCAACCTAATAGAAAAGGGGGAAGGGATAGTCCAGTGGTTTGAGCATTGGCTTGTTAAACCCAGGGTTATGAGTTCAATCCTTGAAGGGACCACTTAGGGATCTGGGGCAAAAATCAGTACTTGGTCCTGCTAGTGAAGGCAGGGGGCTGGACTTGATGACCTTTCAGGGTCCCTTCTAGTTCTATGAGATAGATAGATAGTATATCCCTCATTAGTCAAAGCACTGTGAAGTCTAATCAGATAGTTTACAAGGGCACCTTAGGACACTTTGAGGAGGACAAAGGAAGATTACAAACAGAGATGGCTCCTTGAAGATGTAGAAAGGCAGAAACCACTTCACTCTGTAGCAGAAGGCAACAGGTAAGTCTCTCCTTTCACAGCAGGTAACAAATGCTTTAATGTAAGCTTCCCATCTTATCCAGGGACGTCTCCTTTTCACCTCAGTACATGGGAGACAGAAGAGAAACCTAAGCAGCTCTGTCCCAGCCTCTTCCACAGGGCAAGTGAACCAGGGCAAGTCACTCAGGCCAAACTTTTTAAAATTTGGGTGCCTACATTTAGGTGCCCAAACCCAGGCTTAGGCACCCAAATGAAATGGCCCGATTTGTCCAAGTAGCTGAGCACCTCACTGAAATTGGCTAAGATTCGCTCACTCTGTGTTGGATTTGAAGGTCCTTTTTAAGCAGTGTCCTGTGGCTGTGAAGGCAGTCTATTAAAATCTCACTTCGAATTCTGGTCTTGCAATTTCACCTGTGTAAACAGCCACATCTGGATCCATTCAGCACCGCCACAAGCCCATGCCCATCAGACACACACCTGATCTGTTCAGCAGCAGCTGAGGGGAGAAGCTTCAGTGATGGGCAAACATCCAGAGAATTTAGATTCACTTGATGAGCGGCGGGCGGAGGGAACCTGCAAAACTGATCCAGCAATCCCTGAAGAAGCAACTTTTGTCAAGGGATTTGCACTGCATTTTGTTTCCAGTCACAGTCAGACACACCAAGAGAGCAGCCCTTCTGACAGTTCAATGGGAATCCACAGGCCTGCTCACTTCTCTGCCTGAATGATGCAGGACATGCCAGTTATATTATGATCAGTTATATTATGTTACTGACACAGGGGGGGCACTATTCACCGTTAACCTACCTTTACTCTGCAATGACACCGGTGGGCTGGTATCCAAGCAGTAGCACTGAGGGACTCAGAAGAAACCAGCCCGTTTCCCTGCCCTCCCTCCCTGTTGTGGAATAGCAAGAGGCTTGGGCTTTCAGAGAAGTCATAGCTGAAGAAGCCCTATTAGTTTGGCTAGTCTATCCCCAGGCCCGAGTAACAATTTTACCTTCAGGATATTCTCTGCTACTTTGTCCTCTCTAGTTTTAAACATGTCAGAAAATACAGCTACTACCAAACCCCATGGGAGACTATCCTTAAAACTTAATTCCTCCGAGTTAGAGATCTCAACATCTGAGACTTTTCCTTCATAGTCAATTCTAATTTTCTGAGTTTCATTCCATTTATCCTACCACTAGTTTAGAACAATTCCCCTCCCTCAGTGGCATTTATAATTCCTCTCCCTCATTGTTTTTTATAATCTTTAGCTAGTCTTCTAATACCATATCTTTATTATTCTGGTAGCTCCTAGCAACTTCAGCCGGAGCAAGGGCCCCGTTGTTCTAGTAACTCTACAAATACACAATAAGACTCCATCTTTGCCCCAAAGAACTTACAGCCTAAGTAGACAAGAACAGACAAAGGCTGGTGGGAAGGATTATGACCTCCATTTTACAGTCCAGAGAGATTAAGGCTGGGACTTTTAAAGGTATTTCAGCATTGTTGCACTCAGTGTGGCAGTGCCTTTAGGAGCCCATATCTAATTTTCAAAAGGGATTTAGGCTCTTGGGGGGGGGGTCAAAATCCCATTGATAGTTAATGGGATCTAGACTCCTAGGGAATGTCTACACAGCCTGTGGCACCAAGCCTTGTGACTTGCCCAGGCCCCACAGAGAGTCTATGGCAGAGCTAGGAGTAGAACCCAGTCCCAGCCTTACCCACAAGCCCATCCTCCTCCTAGTTCTCCCATAGCTGTTTTTATGTCTCTTTCTCACTTACCGTGGAGAATTGCAATGAGGCTCGTGAATAAGAAAGAAGCCAAGCAGCAGAATGTAATCTGTAGTTTCCCATTCTTCAGTTTTCATCTTCTTTTTGTTAATACTATATAAGAACTGGTTCAGAGCATCTTAATGAATGCAACAGTTTTATATAGTGCTAATTACTTTGATGTAAATGTCTAAAAACACAGCCAATCTGTCTTTTATATGGTTTAAATGCAGCTGAAGTGATTATTTCTCCAGTAAATCTTCTACTGATCTAACGGAAACTGATTTTAAAATAGAGAGGAGGAAAAAAAAAGGTCATTGCTATTCTTACAAGCTGTCTGCATAGTATTATTATAAAAATTGCATTTCCAGCTAATCAAAGATGTGTTTAGTAGGACTCTACCTGTAAGGGTTGCACATTCAGCAGGATGCACAAGGAATTAAAATAATAAGAAGAATAAAAAAAACTTAAAGTATTGCTCTATCAGTAGTCATGTATTTGTATGAATGGAGCAGAAATGTGCCATTTAATGGTATAGGTTCTTATCTCCTGAGTTCTCCTATAACAAAAGGACCAAAAGCGGCTAACAGGAGTTTCAGAGGGTGTTTGGAAGGGAGCGTGAGAGGCGTTCCTTCCAGGTTCAGCACTATGCGTGATACCAAGATGGCCAGTGATGGAACAGTGGTGGCGATCTGCAATGGATGTGCCATGTTCTTTTTTCAGCCTGAAGACAGAAGGGATTTCCTGTGCATGAAGTGCAAGCTGGTGGCTGTGCTGGAGGAAAAGATTGTTGGATTGGAGGGGCAAGCTAAGATGCCACTAAGAATCAGAGAAGCTGTGGAGTTCCTAGAAAACCAGGTTTGGGAAACCCCAGAATCCCAGGTTCAAGGAAGAACGGAGCTAGCTACAAAGGAATTGGTGAGAGAAGAAGTCAGAGAGGAGGCCTGGCAGTTTGTAACCACCAGAGGCAAGAGATCGGAGCAACGTTCTCCATGGTTGGAGACGTGGATGAGGATAGGCAGACTGGCCACCAGAGAAAAGAGAAGCAGGAGGAATTCCACACAGCTAGAAGTTTCAAATCAATATTGGGTCCTCAATATGGCAAATATGGAAGATACTTCTTAAGATACAGCAGGTCCAAGGGAATAGAGAGATGTACAGGACACATGTGGATGGCAGCTTAGGCCAAGCTTACCCCTAAGAAAATCAAGTTTACCCCCAAAGAGTTCTCCAATCATCCAAGGTAGACAGACGATCCTTCTTGGAGATTCAAGACTCAGAAAAATTGAAAGAACCTTCTGCAAGGGACTGGTGGAAAACAGGAGGGTGTGCTGCCTTCCCAGAGCCAGGACATTAGACGTATCTTCAAGATTGGATAGGCTTCTGAAGTCTGCGGGCAAGGATCAATTGGTGATGGTTCATGTGTCACAGGATATCTCACAGATAGTAGATGACTTCAGGGAACTCAGAAGCATGCTGTAGAAGAAGAATATACAAACAATCTTCTCTGGGATCCTTCCTGTCCCACTAGCAAAGGAAGACAGAAGGCACAAGATTCTGGAAGTGAATCACTGGCTAGGTAAGTGGAGTTGGGTGAAGGGCTTTGGTTTTGTGGAACATGGGTCCACCTTCTATGGGGAGAGGGAAATGTATAGTTCAGAAGGCCTCCACCTCAATAGAAGGGGGACTGATCTCTAGCTGGCCTGTCCCTAAGGAGTAGCCAGCAAACTCCTGGGGGTTAAACTCATAGTAAAAGGGGAACTTAAAATGAATGAAGATATGAGCACGCAGCACAAAATCAACATGCAGAGAACAAAATTAATCAAGAAACCGATGGACATGAAGAGAAGAAATTCTTGAATTGCCTGTACACTAATGCTAGAAGCTGAGGTAACAAACAAGAGGAATAGGAATTGCTTATTTATGAGCATAAATTGGATCTAGTTGGTATTACTGAAACTTGATGGGGTGATTCACACACTTGGAATGTTAAAATCAATAGTTATAACCTCTTTAGGAAGGGTCGAGTGGGCAATAGGGGAAGGGGGAGTGGCACTCTGTCAAAAATGGCATTACCTGTTTCTGAGTCATGGACAACTCAGACAAAAATGATCTGGAATGTTTATGGATCAATGTCCTAACAGATAAAGCGCAAGATGGGGTATTATTTGGTGTCTGCTACAGACCACCAAATCCCACTAGGGAACAGGATGACCAGCTCCTTATGCACCTATCTATAATGCCAGGTTTCAGAGTAGCAGCTGTGTTAGTCTGTATCCGCAAAAAGAACAGGAGTACTTGTGGCATGTTCCATTCTATGCATCCGAAGAAGTGGGATGTAGCCCACGAAAGCTTATGCTCAAATAAATTTGTTAGTCTCTGAGGTGCCACAAGTACTCCTGTTCTTTTATCTATAATGTGTAAGAAAAAAACCTGTGTGCTCATGGAGGACTTTAATTTGAGTGACATAGACTGGCGGTCTCATGCTGCTAGTACTAACATATCCTTGGAATTTCTGAACATTCTAGATGACAAGTTCCTAGATTAAAAAGTGTTGCAACCAACAAGGGGGAATTTTATATTAGACTTTGTCCTAACAGATCAAGAGTGAACCAATCACAGAACTAAAAGTTAATGGTAGCTTAGGTACAAATGACCATGATTTGATCACATTTATAATGTGCAAGCACAATAAAGTCCATATATATATATATACACACTTGGTGATTTAATAGGGCCAATTTCACAAAGCTGAAAACAATTATGAGCCAGATCAGCTCGGAGGCAGAATTTAATCAGAAAAATGTGCATGATAACTGGGAATCATTTAAGAACACCTCACTAGATACCCCAAAAGCCGCAATCCCACAATTGAGGAAGGAGGCTGTGCTGATTAAACCAGGTGTTTTTGTTGTTGTTGTTGTTTTTTACACAGTAGATTATTGCAGCTGTAAAATAAATAAATAATATACTGCTAATGGAAGAAAGGGGAAGTTGGGAGTAATGAATATAAATCATAAGTTAGGAATTGTGGAAAATTGGTAAGGGAAGCCAAGGGACAAAAGGTGTAATCTATGGCTAGCAGAATTAAGGACAATAAGAAGTTTAAAAAAAATATTAGGAACAAAAAGAACCCTGACAATGGTATTGGTCTATTGCTCGGTGGAAATAATAAAATTATCAATAATAATGCAGAAAAAGCAGAGGTGTTCGATAAATATTTCTGTTGTACATTTTGGGGGGAAACAGATGCTGCAGATGACACTCTTTTTATACCACGTGTATCTCTGGGGGATATTAAACAGAAGCTGCTAAAGTGAGACATTTTAAAATCAGCAGGTCCAGACAACTCACAAACAAAGGGTTTTAAAATAGCTGGTTGAGAAGCTCACTGGACCATTAATGTTGATTTTCAATAACTCTTGGAGCACTGGGGAAGTTCCAGAAGACTGGAAGAAAGCTAATGTTGTGCCAATTTTAAAAAAAGGATAAATGGTAAGGTAAGAATAAATGGGATGACCAAGGTAAGCATAGGCCCGTCAGCCTGACATCGATCCAGGGCAAAATAATTCAATTTGATTAATAATAAACTAAAGGAGGGTAATGTAATTAATGCAAATCTGCATGGATTTATGGAAAATACATCTTGTCAAACTTGATATCTTTTTTTGATGCAATGACAGGTTTGGTTAATAAAGATAAGTGTTGACATAATATGTTTAGATTTCTGTAAGGCGTTTGACTTGGTGCCGCACAACATTTTGATTAAAAAACTAGAACAATATAAAATTAGTATGGCACACATTAAATGGATTAAAAACTGGCTAACTGATAGGTCTCAAAATGTAACTGTGAACAGGGAATCGCCATAGAGCAGGTCTATTTCCAGTGGGATCCCACAGGGATCAGTCCTTAGCCCTACACTATTTAACTCTTTACTAATGACCTAGAATAAAACATAAAATCAGCACTGAAAGATTGCAGATGACCCAAAAATTGAGGGAGTGGCAAATAACAAGAGGACAGGCCACTGATATAGAATGAACTAAGTGACTTGGTAAGGTGGGTGCAAGCAAACCGTTTTGATGGGGTATACAAACCCCGCACTGGTGAGGCGAGGGTTAAGGAGCTGCTCTAGGCCCAAGAGGCCGGCCACACACACACACACACACACACCACCCCCTCTGCTGGATGTGCTCCCCAGTGGAGGGAGCATTTAAAAAGGAGCAACTCAGTTCAGTCTGGGCTTACTGCGGAGGGAGCAGTCAGGTGCAGCAGCCTCCCACTGGGAAGCCACCAGGACTCAAAGCCACCAGGATCGAGCCTCATAGCCAAGCCACTGGAGGCAGGGCCGGCTCTAGGTTTTTTGCTGCCTCAAGCAAAAAAATTTTTGGCTGCCCCCCACCCCAGCCCTGGGCTTCCCCCCACACCCCCTGCCGCCCCAGCGCTGGGCTTCCCCCCACCAGTGCCCTCCCCCCACTCCCCTGCTTCCCCAGCCCTGGGCTCTCCCCCCAACCTGCACCCTCCTGCTGTCCCAGCCCTGGGTCACTGGTAACTCGCTCCCAGGGCGGGTCATTCAGCAGGAATTTTAGATGTGCACAGAACACCGACAGGATTGGTTCCCATATGGTTACAGAACTGCAGTAAAGTGGAACAATTTTCAGCTTGTGTGATTGGAGGATATCTGGATGCATATTATAAGACTGTCCTACATAAATGAGGAAAAGTTGAGGTGCTTTTATTATTCTTTTGTTCCATTCTTTCTTTCAATGGGGAATTTGCCAATGCAATATCATTGTCTTCCTTTTCCTTTTAAACAAATAAAACTAAAAAAAAAAAAAAAAAGGCAATGGCTGTTGAAAACAGCAATTCCAGTCCTAATAACCACTGGGAAGCATTTCTTGCTCAATTTTATCCTACTTTTTCTACAGCAAGTTACAGTGGATCAGTATATTTCATTTGGGAGAAATGAAGTAACAGCTGCCTGAATTGAGCTTGAGCACTCCTGAATTTTGAGGGTGTTCAAATTTGGAAGGCAGGTGCTAGATTCCCTTTCTGAATATTAGCGATATCTGGAAAGGAAAAGTCAATTTCTGCTTCCATGGCTCAGAAGTGGAAATCCTCCTACGTGCCTGGTACTGTATCTAAAGCTGCCCAGGTCCAGAGCCTCCCCTCCCTTACTTTTCATTTTAAATTCTAGTGGGATCCATGTACCTCCCTTGCTAGGCTTCAGATAGAGAGGGGCACTGTCCATTTAGTCCACCCAATTCCTTCTTTGGGGGCTGCAAGGTGAGGTCACACCAGTATCCCTAATCCAGTCTGGGGAAGTCTTCTGAAGGGGATATCTGGGGCAAAGCCTTCTACTCCATGGGCACACTTGTTCCCCATTCACAGTGCCACCCCTTTCGACTCACAGCAAGCTGCAGCATGGCTCAGCTACCTCACCCCTCCCTTTTCTATTGATAGCTGCCAAGGCATTGCTGGGAAATGTAGTTCTTTCCCTGCTCCAGGGCTGGCTCTATAGGCAGGGAGCTGGGCAAGGAACTACAGCTCCCAGGGTCCCATGGGTTTTCAGCTCCCACGCTGGATCCACAGCTGCTCCGTGGCTCCGCTTCTGCGGGGTTGTGAGAGGGGAGGAAGTGAGTTAAAAAAAAAAAAAAGGGATGGCCTGAATGCCGCCCCCTGCAAATATGCCACCCCAAGCACCTGCTTGTTTTGCTGGTGCCTAGTGCTGGCCCTGACTGGAAGACTTTCAAGGGCTGGAATTGAAGGTGATGACTCACCATTGCCAGCGGAGGAGACTTAGGAGATGGCTCTGAGCAGAACACAGGCGGGACCTTGAGTTCAGCCCAAGATGATGCCAGAGGGACTGGAACAAGGGTAGAAAGTGACCCAGGGAACACATTTAAGGGTAAGAGGCCCTAGGCCCTGTACAAAGGCTACTACTTCGAAAGGCCCCGGAATCTCAAGTAGAAGAGAGGTTATTTTACCGCTGTATTTGGCACTTGTGCGACCCCTGCTGGAATCCTGTGTCCAGTTCTGGTGCCCACAATTCAAGAAGGATGTTGATAAATTAGAATAGTTTAATAAAGGAGCCATGAGAATGTTTAAAGGATTAGAAAACATGCCTGATAATGATAGACTCAAGGAGCTCAAACTATTTAGCTTAACAAAGAGAAGATTAAGGGTGACTTGATTAAAGCCTATAAGCATCTATATTGGAAATAAATATTTCTTAATGGGCTCTTCAATCTAGCAAAGAAAGGTATAACACAGTCCAATGACTGGAAGCTGAAACTAGCCAAAATCAGTCGGAAAGAAGGTATACATTTTGAATGGTGAGAGTAATTAACCATTGGAACAATTTACCAAGGGTTGTGGTGGATTCTCTGTCACTGGAGAATCATCAATTTTTAAATCAAGACTGGATGTCTTTTCTAAAAGATCTGACCTAGGAATTATTTTGGGGAAATTGTATGGCCAGTGATATACAGGAAGTCAGATGAGATGATCAAAATGGTCCCTTCTGGCCTTAGAATCTCTGAATAAGAGCAGAGCTAGTTAGAGGCAAGCCACCAGGTCGTCAGGACTTTGGAGGAGGCTAAAGGATGGGTAGGCAGGATGGTTACTTTATAAACCATGATATCTTGATCCTGTAATGGTAAGCAGCTGGAATAGATCTGGCTGGCCAATCCCCATTAGAATGGCATGCCCGGTGATAATGCCAGATTCTCCAGACTGTCCCCTTCCCAGCAACTTGCCTCTAATGTGAGCCAGAGAGGTGATTTCTAGGGACCTGTTTTCACTGCAACAGTTAGCTCTAGTTGTACATTCAGGTTATTGCCACTTGAGCTAGCCTAGGAAACTGCCCCAGAGCTACACAGAATTATTGGATTAGCATCCAAGGAATTACTGTAACTCCAGCAGCTGGGTCCCCACTGTATTACTGGCTCGAGTTCAGCAACACTGGAGCATCAACCACCCCCCCCTTTCCCCCAGCAGGCCAACTAGCTGGAGTTTAAAGCACCAATTAACTCGAACAAGAGATTTGTGTGTGTGGACAGAAGTCAGGTTTAGGGCAATGCTTGATGTATAGCTCAAGCTAACATTGCAATGAAGTACAAGGAGGGGAGATCATACCTCATCCTCCCCGGCACATTCCACTTCTGCTGAGGTTGCCAATGGGAATGCCAGTTGACCCGCTGGTTCTGTGACACGGATGTTTCTCCACCAGGAAATGTATTGAGACCTCCCCGACTCATTGCGCACAGGTCCCCCAGAAAGCCACATAATAGCATCATGACTTTCAGCCACTACCCGATCGAGCTGGTCCTCAAGCCACCCAGTGGTCCTCAAGCCATCCAGTCCTATGAGCCATGTGGCCTGACCCAGTGCCCATTAAAGCCAGTTGGAGGTTCTTAAAGAGCATCTTGATGGAGGAGAAAGAGAAATCAGTACCAAGCGCAATCGCTTTATTTCCTATGGGTTTGCAGAAAGGTCAGGCGAGTGGAGCTTTGAATCCAACCCAGATTTCACATGCCAATAGCTCCACACCTAATTGTATTCGAGTACTACCCAGAGATAAAAGTTTGGCAGTTCACTCCCCTGTTGTTTGTTTGGGGCCAGTCAAATATGAACAGCAACGATAATCCAGCTTAAGCAGGCATTACAATGGAAATCCTTCATACGCCGCCCATAGATCAGTGGCTCATCAGCTGGCATGAGCAAAGCCATTGCCTCCTGTAATTAGAGCGAGGATATATACGAATATCTAGAAATGCAACTTGCTCTTCGTGTCCCTTGAGGAAAGATTTTGCTGGAGTGCCAGCTCGCTGAGCCTGAAGTGTCTGTATTTTTGAACCTGAGAGTTAATCATCATCAAATTATCATCTCAGCAATCACTCAAGAATTTTGTTTTGCTCGCTGGAGGGGGCAGAATGCGGCACACCTGAGTGTGACTGATAGTGACTGCTGTGATTTCAGTGAGGTTGCTCCCCCCTCTATCCGCCCCCACGTCTGTAGTATGTTTTTAGTTCAGTGACTTTTGTGCTGGCGGAAGACCCTCATGTGGATGGCCTTGGGGGGTGAAGCCACCTATTCATCTGCAGAGGCATCACGACTCACTGTGCTCCGTGCTGCACAATCCATGTGCCTTAACACACTTCTGGTGAGATGGGTGGGGATGCCACTGCCCTTTTCTGGCCCCTCTAGGCTGCACAAGGGGCTAGGGAAGAATTCCCTTGGCATAAGCACTGCATTGATTATCTGTGAGCTGATTCCAACACAAGGCCAGCCGCTCATAGCGGGACCAGAAGGGGGCGCATCAGGTTGGGAAGGGGTGTGGCTGTATTGCATACATCTATGGCCATTCTGGTTTTCTATAGACAGCCTTGGGGAGGCTGCTGTAACTTAGAGCAGCCTACGTAGCCCTGGAGCAGCCCGTCCATAGGAAGGCACAAAGGCAGAGGTGCAGCTCAGCATGTCCGCCATGCTCTCTAAGGGTGAGAGCACACGTCAGCCTCCGAGTCCATTCAGTCTTTGGTCTCTCTGCTGGGACTGTCAGAAAGGGTATTGTTAATCCGGCCTACATTCGGTTTTGGCCAGGCCGCCTCTCAACCCCGCGGCGAACCCGAAGCAAGGAAAAAGGCCCCAATAGACTGCACGGCCTTATTAGGGCATAGTGCGTATCACAGGAAACTTATGAGGGATGTATCCATAGTGTTTACCGCAAAAAACGTTTCTGCAGTTTCCGCATTATATTGTTCTTCCTAATAAGGGGAAGACAGTTTGGGCACTAAAAGCCAATCAACACGTGCCACATTTATTTTCTGAACTATATACTTAGTCGCCCCTGTATAGCAATTAGAGGTGTCCCGAATTCAACGTCACTGCCAGTCCAAGTCTGATCAACCCGGGCTTGACCCTCCCGCTCCCGAATCCAGCCTGAGCGTGTGTCATGTACCCGGCTCAAATTCACTATGTATATGTTTTCCCATCTGGCTGTTGTTTGCATGGTCGTAAGTAATGAGTTAAACATCATTTTTTATGTGTTGTGTCTGTAGTTATCTTGCTCATTATCCCCTATTGTGTTTAGTTAGGAAAGGGTTTTATTTTCTTACATGCTTCCTTCCCCTTATCTTGCTCGCTTAAATTTTGTTATATGGCAGCTATAGTTGTTTAAATGTAGTTATATATTATTGTAGTGGTTTAATAAGGATCCGTGAAATAAATATTTACTATATTTACCATACTTACCATTTTACAATAAAATTGAGTTGTATCTATTTCTCCTCATCCTGGGTCATTCAATTCAGTCCTTCACCGAGAATCCCTAAAGAACCTCTAGTCTCAATTGGGCTGAACAGGTGTCAGTTGTGCCACTTCTTTTCCCCCGGCTGCCTCTTCGAATCTAGACTGAGACCATCAGCTCATGCCACACGAGCCACCAAAGAGCTGTCAGGAGGTGTCGAAGGGGCTGATTCCGGCTCTGACTTACGCTGTCGTGAAGCAGGAGTCAATGACGCGTGTGGAAGTCAGTGAACTCAATGGAGGCGACACCGGTTTTTCGACTCGCCCGTGTGCAGAGGGGCCAGCACATGCCCCGTGTTGAACTTCAGTCTCTCATAACCCCTTAAAATAGCCTCTGCACAGGGCTAAATATAGCCTCAGGGATGTCAACACAGCAGCTGGGAGATGTAATTCCGAGCACATGTATACGGCCGTGCACTACTGCTCCATCGAGCACCTAAAAATAGCAGTGTAACCCACACACCGCCTGGGTGTGGTGTTCTGTCCCATCTGGGGGCACCGAGACCACTTAGAGAGAGATAAATGAGTCTGTTCTACAGCTTTAGCTAACAGCCAGTTGGCTTTTAGCTCATGCGATAGCGGCTCATGTACTAAGCTCCAGAGGGCGCCGGTTCAATCCCGCCCACTGACGACCAGGGTCTGTCGGTGTTACACCAGCCTGGGTGGCAGCTTGGATAAACTGCCCAAGTACAATCCTGCCTGCCTCTCTGGGTGTTCAGGTGGCTAATCTGAGCTGCCACCTCTGCAACTCTGGCCACACTCTCTTTAGCATGTGTCTTTCTACCTGAGCTGGGAAGCACAGCTCACAGCCGCTGTCTAGACATGCAACTAGTGGCTTCCAAGAGGGTTTTAACTCAACCTGGTACCTAAAAGATGAAAGACCTTCCATATTCCGTCCCAATCTCCTATCCCATCCCTGAACATAAGGGATTTTGTATCTGACATTCTAAACAACATAGGGTAATTTAAGACTTGTCCGTTCTTATAAAAATACAGTGGCATATTTATTGCTCATTAATTAAATTATCTACTGGCTTTATTATGTAGTGCCAATTAAAATTTACTAGCAGTCTACCAAATGTCTTATAGAGAATTACTTTATCTGATAGGTATTAGTTTTAGGCAAGATTTAGCTGGAGAATCTCATATGTTTTATTTTGCTAGTGTCAGAAAAAGCTAGGAAATCATGGTCTCTTAAGGATATAGGCTACATGATGATGCTTTCAGGTTGGTTATGGTTCAAATGATTTTGATTCTGGGTCATGATAATAAAATGGAAAGGTGGAATTACGGGACTGGTTCCTGTGTTCGTTGACTTCCATAGGGCAGGATCACAGTCGCAGTGAAATTTCACAGAGCACTAGGACAAATTACAAATGTTTGTGATTTTTCTTCCTTTAACATTTCTGTGAAAGTGCTGTTGCCCCTTTGGCCTGAGAGGTTAGTCCATACATGGGGCGTTGCGGGGTTGTTTCCATTAGGATGAGAAAATGATGAAACAAGTCACACAAAATCATGGATCAGGTACTCAAGGAATTCATTTTGAAGCACTTGCAGGAGAGGAAGGTGATCAGGAACAATCAACATGGATTCACCAAGGGCAAGTCATGCCTGACCAACCTGATTGCCTTCTATGATGAGATAATTGGCTCTGTGGATATGGGGAAAGCGGTGGATGTGAAATACCTTGACTTTAGCAAAGCTTTTGATACGGTCTCCCATCGTATTCTTATCAGCAAGTTAAAGAAGTATGGATTGGATGAATGAACTATAAGGTGGATAGAAAGCTGGCTAGATCGTCAGGCTCAATGGGTAGGGATCAATGGCTAAATGTCTAGTGGGCAACTGGTATCAAGCGGAGTGACCCTGGGGTCGGTCCTGGGGCCGGTTTTGATGGGATGGATTGCACACTCAGCAAGTTCATGGATGACACTAAGCTGGAGGGAGAGGTAGATGCACTGGAGGGTAGGGATAAGGTCCAGAGTGACCTAGACAAATTGGAGGATTGGGCCAAATGAACTCTGATGAGGTTCAACAAGGACAAGTGCCGAGTCCTGCACTTAGGACAGAAGAATCCCATGCACTGCTACAGGCTGGGGACCGACTGGTTAAGCAGCAGTTCTGCAGAAAAGGACCTGGGGATTACAGTGGATGAGAAGCCGGAGATGCCTCAACAGTGTGACCTTGTTGCCAAGAAGACTAATGGCATATTGGGCTGCATTAGTAGGAGCACTGCCAGCAGATTGAGGGAAGTAATTATACCTCTATTTGGCACTGGTGAGGCCACATCTGGAATTTCCATCCTTAGTGGTTTCTAAAGCCTGGCTTGACAAAGCCCTGGCTGGGATGATTTAGTTCGGGTTGGTCCTGCTTTGAGCAGGGGGTTGGACTAGATGACCTCCTGAGGTCTCTTCCAACCCTAATCTTCTATGATTCCATGAAGTCAGGTATAATCATGGTGTCATTTTGTTTATTTACCCAAAATGCCCACAAAGTCCTGCTTCTCTGACTGCAGTGGAAACAAACAGCAGGTAGTGTCCTTACTCAGAATTCCCCACACCTGCCACCCCGGCAAGCCCTGAGCCCAAGAGGCCCTGTCTCTTTGCTTGCTCTCAGGGTCACACTCGCAGTTCCTTCTCTTGGCTTGCGTTGCCTCCTACACATAGAGCCTGCAACCCCTATCCTAACCCCTACATTTGCAACCAGGGAAACCTTACAAGGTTTGGCTCTGATCTGCCATGTGGCCTATCACCTCAGGTGCCTGCCATCATGGTCTGCAGCTATTCTTACTACATAAAAGGCTTGTTTGTTCCTTCTGTTGAGCATGAAAGAGAGTGCCTGGCACCCCCGTTGGCTTTAATAAGGTTTGTGATTGTCTTTGTATTTAAGATACACCCAGGAATAATTATTATTCTTGTCTCTGGACAGTCGTTCTCAAACTTTTGTACTGGTGACCCCTTTCACATAGCAAACCTCTGAGTGTGACCCCCTTATAAACTAAACCCGCTTTTTTATATATTTAACACCATTATAAATGCTGGAGGCAAAGCGGGGTTTGGGGTGGAGGGTGACAGCTTGCGACCCCCCCATGTAATAACCTCGTGACCCCCTGAGGGGTCCCGACCCCCAGTTTGAGAACTCCTGTCTTTGGATGTAATAGGATGGCAGCCATTAGCACCTTTCAACATAACAACAATGGATTGTTGTTGTTTTTTAATTTAAAGGAACATGTGGCAATTGAGCCTACAAATTTACCGAATTGTAAACTCAGCTGCAAAAGGTGAGCGAAAGTTGGTAAGAGGCCACAATAACCTATAAGAACAAATGTTGATGGGAAAAGCGAGGCAGGCTGAATTAGTTCAAACAAAAAGGCTTCTTGACATAATGCAAAGGCTGCGTTAAGATCATGCTTGGTAAATAAGGAGTGTGCGTCCGGAAATCAGTGAACCAAAATTGGTGTGTTGGAAACTAGGGGGACCAAATAACGAAAGAGTGGCTATTATACCCATCACTTCTGATTTTGGAGTCCTCAAAAAGAGACTGGGGGGGGGGGTGGAAGCTGGCTAGTGCAACACTAGCTGAGTGAAGCATGAGAGAAGAGGAAGGAGCGAGCTTCACCATCATGGCCGGTCCCCCACCCACCTCTCCTGGGACTCTGGTCCTTCTTTATGTTAATCCCTAAGAGATGGCCTAATGAGACACAGCCAAAAAGAGAGACCCAGATGATATCGCCACCTCCACCAGCTTCTGTCTAATAAAAGTCTGGCTTGGCTGGCCAAGACTGCATATTTTGCAACATGGGTTGTAAGTCTGTGACCAGAGTGGCAGCTAAATGCAGTGCTCTAAACAGTCCAACGCTGGTACAAGTTTGCCAGGTCTCGGAGTGGCTGATTAGACCATGTGCTGGGCCTGTATTTTTCCAGCAGCGAGGTTGTAAGTGAAAATCAACCCCACAGACAGAAGCTGCGTGGTCTATCTTTGCTCTTCCTTTCTTTCCCCTTTTGTGCATGTTTGTCTTGTCTTGCTTTCTAGGAAATAGGATCAGACTTTAACAACAATAGCTTTAGCTCATCTCATCTAATTTCTCTTTTCCCCAAAATGACAGTTCTTACCATCTTTAATACCACCGAGGAGATTGCCAAACAAGGGGGATTTTCCTTCTAAAAACTCTCTCCAGCTAAACAGAAAGGGAACAAGAAAAGTTGTTACAATAAAAGCCTTACTTCATACTTTACATTTCAAATGGTTAAACTGTTTTTCCTTCTTTTGTGTACTAAAAGGTGACAAGGATTTTTAACGATGTGTTTGCCATGATACAAAGCAGGCGAAGGTCACTATACCAAACCCTGAATCTCCTTTAAAACTGTTTAATGTTGGACAGTGATTGCATTATGTGAACACCATTGACTTTTTGGGCCCATATAATCCATCTAAATAAATACAAAAGACATCAGTTTACATTTCCTGCCCCTGATTGTGTCCCTGGGCTGCCCTCCTTGGAGGGGATCCTCCAATCACAGAACTCCAATAAAGCAATGGCTTCATCACAGAAGAATCGGGCAATGTATCTTTTATGACTGGTTGAAGGTGCTCGAGCCAAAAAGAACCCAGCTTGACTCTCAGATTCCAAGTAGAGTTTGCAGCAAAACCAAACTCCTTTGCCCTGTAAACCGAGTGCTAGAACAGGTCAAAATGTTTTGAATGTTAAAGTAGCAGTTCACTCTGATGTCTTGAAAAGAAAGAAGACATCACAGCCAAAGCAGCATCCCATCAACTGCTCTGTTATCCAGCAATATGAAGTCTCTGTAATGTCCTGCCTTTAAGATATTTTTTTAAATTAGTTTTTTTCCCCTTCCCTAGTGCATGGATCAATAAGTAATTTGGAAACTAAAACACTTGGTCTGGTTGAATGGTTTGTATACAACAGTGGTGACAAAAGACAAAGAGAAAACAGCCTGAAAACGTTAGGCAAAGAAAATCCTGAAGAGCGCTCACACTTCACTGATTCCATCAGCGCTGTGTTCTATATGTCTCTGCAATATAAACGATCTCAGGGAGCTTTACAACATTCACATGGTGTGTTTAACTTTACACGCATCATGGGCTGGATTGGGGCACATGCAAAGACAGAAGTGGAGGAGACAAGGAGAGTTTCCTACCCTCTCCTTAGTGCATGGACTACTTCCTACCCACAGTACTTGGGGCTCAGTACACCCCAAATGGTGTGGTAGGGCAGCTGCCGCACACAGGAGAATAAGGGGTTAAAGCAGCACCAGGGAGGCTGCGCAGATCCCACAAATCAGGAAAGGGCTTATTGAGCCCACCAATAGGGGGAAGGCTTTCTGGAGCAGCCAATCAGGGCTGGCAAGGGCCACATATAAAGGGCTGTTCAACAGAGCAGAGGAGAGTCTCTCCCTGGAAGGCAAGGGAGGAGGACTGGCTGCTTGAAGAAGTGCCATAGATAGAGCACTGCTGGGCAGGGGCAGCGGAGTGAAAGGGTGAGCTGCTGGCTGATCACTGCCAGGCTAGGCCCTTACTACAAGGGCTGAGAGGGTGCTAGGGCTACGGGGGAAGTGTCCCAGGGAAAATAGGCAGCAGGTTGGCAGAGGATAGTAGGCAGCTCCTGGCTATAGGGTCCCTGGGTCAGGACCCAGAGTAGCAGGTGGGCCTGGGTCATCCCCCCACTTGCCAATGAGGAGCGTGGCCAGTATCCAGACTGCCGTTTTCCCCTGAGGCGAGGGGCTGGACCTCAGACTGCAGTTGGCTGCTGAGGCAAGTGGCAGGACTAAGGACTGCTGGTTCCCCCCTGAAAGGGGGGAGATAGTGGAAGGGGGGCACAGCTGGAGGACTGTGCCCAGAAGAGAACACTGCGGTCTGGGGAGCGATACGAGCTCAAAGAGTGTAGACAGCAGTGATGGTAGGTGTGACACCATTAGCTGAAGGCGGACTGGAAGGGCCAAGAGCTAATTCCCAGGACGGCCAGCAGGAGGCACCGTGGTGGTGAGTCCCACCTTGTCACAGATGGAGAGAGAGGAAAGGGGACAAATCTATGATGGGGAGGTACTCTTCCCTAGAGTAGTGCCTCCTATAAGCCATCCCCACATTATCGCCGACCCTAAGCATTCAAAAATCATGAGTCAGTCCTTTGACCCCCAAAATCATGAGATTGGCTTAAAAGTCATGACATTTGTGGAAAAAAATGCACTTGTGGTCTGTCTTGCCTTTTTGAGCCTTTGAGTTATATTCAGTTCATGCCTTCAAGCTTCTCTCTGAAACCAAGTTGTCCAGGAAATTTATTTTGAAACATGAAAGTTGAACGTCTCCCATGATCACCTGACTCCAGGAGCTAGAGCTTTAAGAAAAATCACCAAATATGGCCTGAGTGGTGATCAAATCACACAAGTTGGCAAAACTGCTATGGGCCAAGGATTAGCTGGCACAGTCTGGTCCAGTCCTATAATCAAAACGTTTTACACATGACATGGTAAGAGAGGAAAGGGAAGTTAGAGTAAAAGGAGTTATGGAATTTTTTTTATATATTAATATGTATTACGATACCATCCAGGGCTCCGTTGTGCTAGGCGCTGTACAAACACAGAACAAAAAAGACAGTCCCTATCCCGAAGACCTTACAGTCTCCGTTTTCCTTTCTTTTTGCTGCTGTACTGATGTGCTTACCTGATTTCATTATGCCATTCACGGAATGATCACTTCAATGTATCCTTCAATTTGTGATGATACTACTGTGGGCTGTTGAGGGGCCTATGTAAAGAACTGCACAGAGAGAGAGCGCCATCTGCAATGCACGACAAGATGTATTATGTATCATACAAAACTCAGGAATGACATCATCTTGAGCGCCATCTACTGGTCAACGTATGCAGAAATCTCATTTACAGAGCACTCCTGTCTTTAGTCACGGAGGTCACAGAAGTCACGGATTCCAGTAACCGCCGTGACTTCAGCCTGCGGCGATCGGGAGCTGCAGGGTTCCCCCCCCTGCGGGGGCAGGGAGCTGCAGGGTACCCCCCACCACCTCTGGAGGCCCCCAGAGCTCCAAGCCGCCTCAGGTGATGGGGGTATCCTGCAGCTCCTAGCAGCCATGGGCATTGGGGGAACCCCTGAGCTCCTGGCCACGACAGGCTGTGGGGGCTCCCAGAGCTGAGGGCAGCAGGGGAGCCCCCAAGCTTCCAGCCCCTGCAGGCTCCCGGAGCTACGGGCAGCAGGGGCACGCCGCAGCTCCCGGCTGCCACAAGCAGTGGGGAGAGCCTACCTCCTGACTGCAGCAGCTGGCGGGGGGACCCATGGAGCTGCAAGCGACCGCGGTATCCCGCAGACCCCAGCTGCTGCAGTAGCAGGGTCCCTGACAGCTCCCAGCCATGGGTGGCAGGAGACCCTGGCGCTCCGACAACCAACCTGCAGTGAGGGCCCCAGAGCTCCTAACCGCGGCACAGCTGCCCCACCGCCAGTGGTGTGGGCACCCTCAGATCCCCATTTTGTCACGGATATTTTTAGTAAAAGTCAGGGACAGGTCACGGCTTCTGTGAATTTTTCTTTATTGCCCGTGACCTGCCCCTGCCTTTTACTAAAAATATCCATGACAAAATCTTAGCCGTAATCATGAGCAACTGTTCTCTATTTCAGTTCATAGGTGAAATTCATAAATCTGCACCTACCCAATGCTTCAGGAGCTTCTGAGAAGTATTAGACGTACATTTCATACAAATGGCCATCCATCCTGTACAGAAATTCAGCACCCCCATAGGTAAAGTTAGACCCCTGTAGATGGGACAGCATTCTAGTGGCCCCATTCCCTGCTCTCTGGGGGTGCCTATGTGGTTATTATTATTGATTTGTATTACAACACTATCTAAAAGCCTGACCACGGTGAGGGCCCCATTGGGCTAGCTGCTGTACACATACACATAGGAAGAAAGTCCCTGCCCTAAAGAGCTGCAGTTTCAATAGACAAGACAGACAAAGGAAACGTTACTATCCTCTTCTTCCAGTTGGGGAGCTGAGGCTGAGAGAGATTCCGTGATTCAGACAACATCCGTATCAAAGCCCATAGCTGAGTCCCACTCTTCTGCATCCCGGTTCAGTGCCATAATCATAAGACCACCTTTCCTCCAGATCCTATCTTGGCTCCCTCCTTGTTCCACATAAACACGGGGCGGGGAGGTGGGCTAGTGGAATAAATATAGGTTACAGCGCCTTCGCTGTGATGATGGCACTCAGGCGTGTGCAGCGGCGGCTCCAGGCACCAGCACTCCAAGCACGTGCCTGGGGCGGCAAGCCACGGGGGGGGCGCCCTGCCGGTCCCTGTGAGGGCGGCAGTCAGACTGCCTTTGGCGGCATGCCTGCGGGAGGTCTGCCGGTCCCGCGGATTCGGCGGCAATTCGGCGGCGGGTACGCCGAAGCCGTGGGACCGGCGGACCTCCCGCAGGCATGCCGCCGAATCTGCAGGACTGGGGACCTCCCGCAGGCATGCTGCCGAAGGCAGCCTGCCTGCCGTGCTTGGGGTGACAAAAAAGCTAGAGCCGTCCCTGGGTGTGTGTCTCTGTTTCACCCACCTTCCTCCTATCAGTGCAGTTGAATGCCTCACCCAGATTCTGACCTAAGCCAAGCACAGATGAGGGTTAACTGGCTGGCGTCTGCCCAGATAAAGCAGCAGTGATGTTGGCAGACTGAGAGGAGCAACCAATGGAGTATCTCTGCCTTTGCAGGTCTGCCATCAATTACTCAAGTTCACACCAGGTGGCTCTGGAAAGCCTGCTGGATTTGTTATCTACATTGTTTGAATGTGTATCTCCCACTATATTCAGAATGTGATTTATTTGAGGAGCAATTATTTTTTTGGATGCTGTCTCATGTTCCCTACCATGATAGGCTTCAAGGAGACCATTTTAAAAATTGGACTCCTTTATGGTTTGCTTTATTATATCAGCACTACATATTACAGTATAGTGGGAGATACACAGGGCCTTGAACATAAATAAACATGATATAGAGATTTGCGGGGGGTACAGTGGGATCTCATTACTGCTCCATTGAACATTAACACCCTTTTAAATGTTGGAAGGCTTCAAGCCTTGTCTCTCGTCTATATCTATACTAACATAAGGGCCCAATTCTTCAAGGCTTTGGGTCCAATCTTGGTGTTGCTGAGTGCCTGAACCTCCTGCCAAATTCAAACACAGCACTTGGCAGGATCAGTCCCTGAAAGACGAACCACAGCCAGGAAAGATCAAACTGTATTTAAAATAAATCTGGGACAAAATGATCTGCCCTATCGGGCAAGGAGAATAAATCAATGATGATACGTTTCAGCTAGCATTAAAGTTTACTCAGTTTGTGTATTTTTCCAGCAGCATTGTTTGATGAACCACCTACGTGATAGACCCTTTGTGCATTGCGGTGATCTCCTGTTGTGTACACAGACATGGGGCTATTCCCCCCTACAGGGCACTGTACCAAACAGCTTAAATTGTCCTCAGACAGTTTAACTTCCATATGTATCTCTTTTGCCTGGAATTTGTATTCCGTGCATTCGTTATAAATCCAGACCTGTTTGAAGACTCCATGCTGATTTAATAAAGCACCATGAAACTCATTAGCATAAGTAGCAGATATTAGTTGTGAAGCCGTGTTGGCTTTGGGACCTGGATAAGTCTTGTCGGTGATGCACCTTTTGTTCTATTAAATGCAAAAACTTCACTCTACACCTAATGTCAGAGATTGAAACCAAGACACGGGATAATGAGGCCGAAGAACAACAGCTGGATTTCAGATACCATTAGAAGTGGACAGCCAGCCCCGGCCGCCATTTAAACATGTTCACTGCACACAAATTCTAAACAAGGTACAACTGTCTGTATTAGAGACTGAACAGAGCCGCAAGCATAAATCCATCTCTTTGCTAGCCTGGGTTTGTGGTAGCCTGTATCACATACTCATGACCACAGCTACGACAGAGTAGGAAATTCCTCCTAAGGAATAGAATCAGGGATATTTACATCAAGGAACGTATCAAAGGGTGCCTGTCCTTTACCACCCCCTGCTGGCCAAGAATGGCTCTACTTCAATTTCCCTTCAACTTAGGCACCCTTACAAAGTCCACCAAGTCCTGATGTTCAAAACATCCCCCTTTCTGAGTTCCAGTTTATTAAGTTGGGCACAAACTCTTTCAAAAGAAGACTCAGACTTACACAGCCTTCATTCCAGTTTCCATCAGGCCCAGCCCCTCCTCCTCGAGGGTCTGTCCTCTCTTTAAAGTTCTCTTCTGTCTCATGAGTCCCAAACTGGGAGAGACAGTCCCTCTGCCCTGATGGTCTGTCTTCCTGCTCTCGCAGCACCCCTCACCTAGAGCTTGGTCTTCTCCAAAGATATCTCCCCACTGATGACTCAGGACTGATGACTCAGGACTGCTGGAGCCTTCTTACTCCCTGCAGCATCTGCAGACATCTGCCAACAAGCACCTGCAGCTGCTTTCCCCTTGATAAGGTCCGTGTGCCTTCTCTTAAGCCCGGGTGGGGAGCAAGCAATCAGTCCAGGTGCATTGGACCCTGGGCATGCTTAAAGGAGCCAGTCACCCTCTGACAGAGAGGAAGGCTGGTCTTGTGGGAACTCTTGGCTTCGAAACAGACCCCCTATACGAGCTTGGGTGAGTCACTTCAATTCTCAGCTCATCTTCTGTAAAATTAAGACAATCAACTTCTTCTCTCTGCCTTCACAGATGCTAGCTCTTTGGGGGTCACAATAAGACCCTGATCTCAGTCAGGGGTTTAGGTCCTACTCTGATGCCAATAACGGCAAAAGATTGATTGTGTAAGTAAATCATCTCAGCGATAGGTGACAACTCTGGAGACTGAAGTCCTCTGTTTCTGTAACCAATACAATATAGGCAAGGGCTGTGCAACCTGCCCTCACTGCACCCCACCAAAAGACACCATCCTGCCCTACAGCAACCCCCTCTATGGGATGAGAGAGTAAGTCAGTCTCTGTGGCCTGTTTGATAATCATCCAGACTGCCAACGAAGGGGCCTAGGGCCATAATGGATGGACCAGACAACCCTGGTGGGCCATTCTGTACTCGACTCTGGTTCCTCAGCCCACCAGAGATATTAGCTGATGACTACTCCACAGAGCTGTGAGCACGGGCGTGTATCTGGGGCAGTTCACAGAATCCCCTGACCGCTGTCCTTCCTGAAGCAAGAGGAAGACCCTGGTACACATCTACATAGAACGCATTCAGGCTTCAGCTCCTCCTCCAGCTCTCCCAGTACCTCATTCATGCACACTCTATCCATAGCCCCACCAAGTCGCAAGACCTCCTCGTTGACCTCCCACTCCTGCCACTAGCTAAGATGGCTGTCCATCACACAAGGAAGAGGCAGCTGGATGGGGGAGTGTTCTATGTCTTTGGGGCCTAGTTCCAGAGTAGAGTTCCTCTGGGTGGTGTCCACTGATTCCTTAGATGCCATTGAGGAAGGGTGGGTGCTGTCTTGAGTTCTCTGCTTGGTGTCCCCTTCTGGTTCCCTGATTTTTAACCTTTGACCTCACTCCCAATCATTTTTTTTTCATTCCCCGCCCCAAATTCTTGTGTGGCCTGGATTCAGTGGGTCTTCCCCCTTGGTTCATGGGGCAGACTTTTAGGTCTCCCACCCACGCCAGTACCTGCAGTAGGCATACAACTTCACCTTGTTTTCCATTCCTCAGACCCATCAATTCTCCTTCTCACCAAACCCATCCATTCTCCTCTGCTCTTCACTCCCCAGCCCATCCATAGCCCTCCCATCCCACTAAATCCATCAGTTCTCTTTTCCCCACCAAACCCATTAATTTTCCTTTCTCCATCCTTTATTCACCCAAAACCCAATAGTTCTCTCCACTTTTTTCCATTCTCTCAAGCCCATCGATTCTCCCCTCGTTCAAATCTACCACTTCACCTCAGGGATGTGCTCTTTACTGCCTCCTCCAGACCATGGCCCATAATGTTGTGGGGAAGTGAGATATCTCAGGATACCACGGCTAATTCTCTGCCACCAAACTGAAAGGAGCATTGGGGTCAATCCCCTGCCTCTTATGAAGTTCATACTATTTCTGGGTGAGCTCTTAAATGATCACTGCCAGAGGTGGCTTATCCCAGGAACTCAAGAAAACACTTCTGTTTGCTTTTGTTAAGCACTTGATTGCATCACATGGCAGGTACAGATTTCCTGGAGGAAGAGATATTCCCTGGCCTCCCATAAACACTCTTAATCTTCCATCCCCAAATTTCAAATGATGAAGGAGAACTCTATTATCTATATGCTCTGTGTATTTTTCAAAAATACACAGATAGATTCCCCAGTCCCTGTCCTCTACTTTCAGCTCACCACATATGCTCCGTGTGCATTCATCACAGCTCCTACAAAAATATTCTCACTGAGCTGTGATGAATGCACAAAGAGTGTGTCTATCACCATCCCTGTGTCTTCCCAGTCCCATGCCTCAGTTCCCCTTCTCCTGATCTCTTCAAGGCCACAGCAATTGCATCAACTTATATTTCTGGAGTGGCTCTCCAAAGCCACTACAAGCTATCTCAGCTTCTCTTTCATGATGTCTCAGCTACCACTCCTCTCCAGAGCTGGTGCTGCATGGCTTCTTAAACTGTTGGGCTCCTAACCACCACTGGGGCTGGGGAGGGAAGCGTCACACCCCTAAGGTTCCCATTTGTGCCATGTGCAATGATGGATGTTATGATCTGGAAAATTTTCACTAAGACTAAAGAAAATCATTTCACAAAGGCTACTGAGCTGTATATATGCGGTAGGGCCTTCAGATCATTTCAGACATGGCTGGACTTCCACTGGTAATTAGCGGTGAGAAAGCCTAGTCCCCACAAACACCCATCCACTCTAGTAATAGGAATTATTTAAAAAACTGTAGAGTATTTACTTTAAAAAAAACCTTCTGCAACTCTCCCCTTAACCCCCAGTGCAACAAAGCAGCACGTCATTAATTACTTTGAAATCAGATTGAATCGAGACCTTGATCAATTTCCCTTTTTGTCCACGTTACTGGCTGTTCTGCGGGCAGCCTACCTGTTCCTCCCTGGGCTCTGGATTGAAGTTCCACAAAGCCCCAGAGCTACAAAGCCAGATTAATTACATCCAGTATGACTTGGCAGTTTCAGGGGGAGAAAGTGAATTTTCCAAGATGATACATAAAGCACTAGCTCTGTTCTTTTTTTTTAAGTGTGCCATTACTGTCTTAATTAAAGGGTTATAACAACCTATCTTTTAAAAAATATATATCCCATTACTACTTCTTAAAGATTATTCCTTCTTTTATGTCCCCATTGCTGGGAAATGCACAGGAACCCGGGTGTTGAGGACCTTATAACGTTGAATTTCCCCACGGAGTAGGGGAAAGCACAATCTAAGAGGAAATCATCCTTTCCCTCTGCCTTTTGGCATCTTCTCCTCCATGTCTGATGTCACTGTCTGTTTTCAATATGACAGCTAATGCTGCGGCGACAGGTGCCAGGAGTTGATCCTGAATGTCAGTTAAATATGACACACCTAAAGAAAAAGTTGTTTTTTTTTTATTAAAGAATTGGATCATCGGGGGGTAGAATCAAGCGTCCGGTCCCAGGTGTTCAATTCACTTCTCAGCAATACAAGGGCAGCCCCTGTTCAGGAAGCTCAGATCCTACTCCATGGGAGGCAGGCTCCCAGCCCCAAGGGATACATCCATTCACTATGGGATGCTGATAGAGAGATGCTGTGCAGGGGTCAGGTCAGTAGTGGCAGGATTTATGATGTTCTTGCTAAATAGTGCAGGTAGTGAGCCAGCTGGCTCATAGAGGCTCGTGCCACACATTAGAAGCCCAATGTGGGAGTTGGGGCTGCCCTGTAGTGCCCCCTTCGGGGCCATGTGTGGTACTGCAGGTGCCAGGAGGATCAGTTGAAGCCTGAATGCGTTCTATGTAGATGTGTACCAGGGTCTTCCTCTTGCTTCAGGAAGGACAGCAGTCAGGGGATTCTGTGAACTGCACCAGATACACGCCCATGCTCACAGCTCTGTGGAGTAGTCACCAGCTAATATCCTTGGTGGGCTGAGGAACCAGAGTGGAGTACAGAATGGCCCACCAGGATTGTCTGGTCCATCCACAAACCATTATGGTCCTAGGCCCCTTTCTTGGCAGTCTGGATGGTTATCAAACAGGCCACAGAGGCTGACCTACTCTCTCATCCCATAGAGGGGGTTGCTCTAGGGCAGGATGGAGTCATATAATCATAGAATATCAGGGTTGGAAGGGACCTCAGGAGGTCATATAGTCCAATCCCCTGCTCAAAGCAAGACCAATCCCCAGACAGATTTTTGCCCCAGATCCCTAAATGGCCCCCTCAAGAATTGAACTCACAATCCTGGGTTTAGTAGGCCGATGCTCAAACCACTGAGCTATCCCTCCCACCTCTTTTGGTGGGGTGCAGTGAGGGCAGGTAGCACAGCCCTTGCCTATATTGTATTACAGAAATAGGACTTCAGTCTCCAGAGTTGTCACCTATCGCTGAGATGACCTACTTACACATTCAAGCTTTCGCCATTATTGGCATGAAAGTAGGATCTAAACCCCTGACTGAGATCAGGGTCTTATTGAGACCCACAAAGAGCTAGAATCTGTGAAGGCAGAGAGAGGAGGTTGATTGTCTTCATTTTACAGGGAGGAACTAAGAGGTGAAGTGACTCACCCAAGCTCGTATAGGGGGTCTGTTTGGTGCTCCCTGTCTGAGTCTGCAAGGTTCGGCTGCCTGTTTGGAGGCAGGACAGCGTGTGCCATAAGCTTGTTGTCAGCCTCTAAACAATCAAGTAACAAAACACCAGCTCAGGATTCGGCTGCGTGCACAGCTTTAATCAAAGAGAACAAAACCCTTCAAATGCAAGTACTGAGTTGCAGTGTTTAGGGCAAGGCCATGGCCTGGGCTCTGGGTTAGCCCTGAGGTGTTTCTCCTCTGTCCCACTCTCATCCAGCTGTGTCCCTGAGCAAGCACAGGCAAGCCTTCTTAACTGGCGTCCTGGATCTTGATTGGTCAGTATTCTTCCAGGTCCCTCTAGGGGTCTGGAGGTCTGTCTTGTTGGTCACCCAATCTGAGTGGCGTTTTCTCGGGCAGGGAGCGTCAGGGTGCTGATGCCGTCAGTAGGGGGCAGAGAAGGTCTGATAGACCCCCATCACACCCAGTCATTAGAAATGTCTCCGATTGCCTCCCCAAAACAAACCCACCTGAGCATCTATAGCTGTGAATTAAGGGCTGTCCAAACGGAGCAGCCATCCCTGAAGAAAAGTTCTGCATTTATTTCTTTATCAGAGTCATTTCACCTCTAAACCTTGAGTGGGTTCTAGAGGCTGCATAGGTTGCTATGTTTAACTCTGTTCTGTCCTTTTATCTTGCTTCATTGGAGTCCCGTTGAATTGGGCCCAGTTGTCTGCGATCCCTCGAGGTCAAGGATAATCTCTTTCACGGGTTTTATTTTTCATGGGTCCTTTGGTGACTGAGGAGTCAGTTTCTTCAGCCACAGGCTTGTTGGCCGACATTGCAGGTGGTGTTGGAAGACAGGATTGGGCCGTGATGGCTGCATGTCAGTTGTTTTTCCTTTGTTTTCAGGCATTTTTCTGCGACCAGGGCAAGGCGATTTTCCTCAGAAGTCGACGTTCCCTCTCTGACACGTCTTCGCCAGTTATCCCTACCCTGGGCTGCTGTCTCCCAGTCTGTGGTGTCAATGCCACCTCTCTTGATGTTTATCTTGAGCGTGTCTTTAAAGTGTTTCTTTTGGCCTCCCCATTTCATTTCTCCTTTGGTGACTTGGGCGTACAGCAGTTGTTTCGGTAAGTGTCCATCAGGCATGCACACACAGTGCCCACTCCTCCTCAGCTGGTGCTGGATAATCAAGGCCTGAACACTGAAGATGTTGACTTCTGTGAGGACACTGACATTAGTGTGATGATCCTCCCACTTTATGTTGAGCATCTTCCAAAGAAAGTGCTGGTGCTGGCGTTCCAGGTTTTACAGGTGTTTTCTACAGGTCATCCAAGTCTCACAGCCATAGAGGAGAGTTGGGATTACCACTGCTTTATAAACTAGAAGTGTAGTGTGTGTTCTCATGTTGTGATTGTTGAACACCCGGTGAGACAGTCTGCCAAAGGCAAGGCTGGCACAGCAAATTCTGTGCTGAATCTTGATGTTTCTCTGCCCTCTGTGAGAGATGGCTGCCAAAACAGGCAAAGTATTCTACATTTTCCAGTTCTTCTTTGCGATATAGATCTTCCTTGCTGGGTCTGATGATTGACCGGGGACTTGCTGGTGGAGAACTTTTGTTCTGATGATGTTCAGAGTTATCTCAAGGCTTTTGTAAGCTTCAGAGAAGCAATTAAGGGCTGTTTGAAGAACCTCCTTTGAGTGTGCAACTACAGCACAATCATCTGCACACTGGAGTTCAGTTATTGTTGCCGCTATTACTTTAGTTCTGGCACGGAGATGAGAAAGGTTGAAGAGGTTGCTGTCAATCCAAGGTTGGATGCCAATGCCCTCTGGTGGATGGTCTTGGGTTAGTGTTCTCATAGCTGCTAAGAAAATGGAGAAAAGAGTAGGTGCCAATACACATCATTGTTTTACGTCAGTTCGGATCACAAAGGGCTCAGAGGTAGAGCCACTGCACAGGATGGAGGCAATCATCTGGTCATGGAGTCTTACAATGGTGATAAATTTGCTTGGACAGCCAAACTTTAACATGATTTTCCACAGAGCCTCACGGTTGACAGAGTTGAAGGCTTTGGTCATATCGATAAAGGCCATATACAGCTCCAGGTGTTGTTCTTGACATTTTTCCTGGATCTGCCTGGCTACGAAAATCATGTCAGTGGTGCCTCGTCATGATCTGAAGCCGCACTGGGACTCTGGAAATACTTCCTCTGCAAGAAGGAGCAGGCGATTCAGTGAGATTCTAGCAAGGATCTTCCCAGCGATGGAGAGGAGGGCAATGCGTTGATAGTTGCCACAGTTGGCCCTGTCTCCCTTTTTGAAAACGGTGATGGCGCTAATGTTATGTAAGTCAGCAGGGATTTCTTTGGTGCACCAGATTTTGAGGAGCAGCAAGTGAAACTTGTTAGTCAGTGTTTCTCCCCCGATTTTCAGTAATTCAATTGGGCCCAGTATGAACATTATGAAGCCAGCGTGCTTTGCTCTAAAGATCCCAATTTGATTCATTTCAGGGAATTAAATGGCCCCGCTACAGAAAACCCAGCAGAACATCATCCACAAGAATAGAACAAATTCTTTTTGCAGTGTTGGATCTTAGCACCATCTAAATCCCATTCTGTCTCAACTCTTCCTTTCATCTGGACATGTGCAGGAACACGGAACGCCTGTTTATCTTGAAAAATGTGTGTCCATCTTAGTCTGATCGCTTGAGCCGTATCACATGGTGTCACTGCAGCTTGAAAAATTCACCCTTCCAGGCTGGTTCTCACAGTACATCATAAATATTCCATGCAGCATTTTGTGACCATGCCTGCCTTGATGTCTTCGAGTGGACTCAACACGGAGTGTTGGCTCAATGTCACACAGTGATGCCGAGGTGTATTTTTGTTTGTGGAGGCCAGAAATTGCCATAGTGGGAAAGAGACCAATGGACCAGCTAGTCTAGTATCCTGTTTCCAGCAGTGGAAAATGCTGATTGCTTCAGAGGAATGTGTAATTCACCTTTTGTTCAATGCTGGATCATGCGTGGAAATGTCTGCGTGACTGCAGCTTGTGATGAGTGTGTGCATGAAAGGCCTGATCCTAAGAAGAACTGAATGCCTCCTGAGAGGCCTTCAACTCCCAAGATATTGGAGCATCCGACTGAAGTATGAGATCAATATGGGTGATTGTATACCTTTCTGGTGTCACTGCAGATTCTACAGTTAGGGCCCAGCTCTGCCTCCCCAAATGATGTTGGTGAGCATCTTATTCATCTAGCTCCAGGTTCTGCTACACTTGCTAATGCTGAATAGTCCCTTCCCCCCCAGGTTCCCATAAACCAATTGGCCTACTTGCAGGGTAAGGTACCATGGCAGATTGTGGTCCTCAATGTCTAATCTTAAGAGTTGCTGGTGGAGAAAGGTGACTGGAGGGAAAAAAATAGTTTTGGCATGCTCTCAATATTCTATTCTGGTAACATTGAAACTTTTCAGTCCAATTTTGACATTTTGTTTTGTTTTTAATTCAAATGTGAAAGAAAAGAAATTTTAAAATGTAAAGTCATTTCTACACAAAACATTGAAACATTCCATTCTGAAAATGTCAAACCTAAATGCTTTGACGTTATCAAAATGCTGCTTCCGTTTCTTCTTCTTCTTCTTCTTAATGACATTTTGTCAAAATGAAAACATCTGGCTTTCGATAAATCAGCATTTTCCTATGGAAAAATGTTCCATCTGAAAATTTCTGACCATTTCTGTGGATAGGTTTTCCTTTTGTTTTTTGTTTTTCCAGAACCCATTCAGTTCTTGGCCTCTGCCAATACTGCTGGCAACGAGACCAATCGGTATTCATTGTTGTGGTAGTTTCTGAGATATGAACACCTGACAACTGAGAGGTGGGGACTGAGACCATCCAACTCACTTCAGATCTGTAACCAATTGGCTATCAAATGGCAACAGTGTTTGCTGAGTATCAACCCGGGATGGATTTGAACTGGGGCCTTAGCAAGAGAAGGTTCCATCCCATTCGGCACTCAGTCACACAACACATTATTACATTGTGAAACCGACTGCCACCGGAAGTCACTGAGGCCGAAAGCATGGCAAGATTAATAGATTCATAGATTCATAGATTCTAGGACTGGAAGGGACCTCGAGAGGTCATCGAGTCCAGTCCCCTGCCCGCATGGCAGGACCAAATACTGTCTAGACCATCCCTGATAGACATTTATCTAACCTACTCTTAAATATCTCCAGAGATGGAGATTCAAAAAGGGACTGGACATTTATATGGATAAGAAGAATAAGAATCAGAGTTACCATAGTTAATTAAAACAACATTTTTGGAAAGATGTTAAACCTCATATCCCACATCTGTCTATTACAGGATGTTCCCTCTGAAATATCTGGCCACTGTCAGGAATTGCCGTACGGGATCAGATCTCATCCTATAATTTTTCTCTATGTTCCTATGATCCACCATTGTTTCTCTGTTCTGAAATCTGTGCTCCTTTTAGGAAAGCAATCTACAACCAATCAGCCAGTGAGATCTAAAACCGAGACATTCGTATTGAGGGTGTATATTTTCCACTTGGAACAAGATTAATCCAATCTGCTTTCATCAGGCATGTATAATACAAAAGTAACATAAAACATACACTATTGTTATGCAAGCAGATGGCTCTTCAACTTAGTTCAGCAGAGAACCATTCTAATTTGCAATTGTCAAGGAGACCTTTATGTATTACTGACTTTTGCTGTACAGTCAAATGACATAAACTCCATTGATCAAAGGCAATTTTGCTGCTAGGAAATGCTCTTTCATATCCTGAGGGGGGCCAAGCTGATGGCAATCACAGCAGTGGAGGGAGCGCTGGGAGCCTGCATATTTGAATCAAGCAGTTCCAAAGTCACTGTGACTTGTGTGCCTGTACATGCTAACAAATGATCAAAAGGGGAATTAATGAGAGTGTTGCAGGTATCAATCTGCCACCAGGCATTGCAAATAATCCCTCTTTCACCAGGTCTGCCACTTTAACAAATCTTTGTTATTTTATGTGACGCGGCTTTGATTTGATACACAGAGACGTGTGCGTTCTCTGTGCAATATGCATGAAGAAATAGTGTGCCAGGAATATTCCTGGCATAGAATCCAGCCCCTTAAATAACAAGTGCAGGTTTCATTTTATGTTTGGATTTTGGATCTGTGAAAGCTCTGTTTATCCTTGTTGTTAGTGTAGCGGAGCAGTTACCCGGCTCCTGGAAAACAAGGTTAAAGGCTGACTGGGGAGGCAGCCACAGCTGTGGCCACATCCAGTCAGGCCGCACCTGGCCCTGTTATAAGGGCTCAGGGAGGAGCTGGGACAGAGTCTCTTTCTAGCTTTGGAGAGAGATGGACCTGGCTGCCTGAAGGAGCAAAAGGTACCTTGGACAGAGCAGTGCTGGTGAGCTGAGGCCTGGTGACCATTAAACACTTCATTCTGATGCTATCAACATGGAACATTTTGACATTTTTAAAGTCTTTTCTCCCCTCTTCCCCCCCCCCACCCCCCCGAAACAAAATATTGGTGAAATTGACCCGATTTGACAATACATTTTGGATTTTGCTGGAACTGCATTTTCCAGTGGAAAATGGTTATTATGAAGTGTTTCTGACCACCTCCACTCAGCCCGGGGGCAGGAGGCAAGGCCTCATTGATCTCTGGGAGATCTGCTCTAAGTGACTCAGCACTGGGTCCTGAAGAACTCCAGCAGGAAGACGCATTAGGCTCTCAACAGCTGGGTGCTCAGATACAATGGTGATGGACACAGCATAAACAACTAAAGAGACAAATGTAGGGTGGGACAACAAGGCACATGGGGCAAAGTAAAAGACCATCTGAGGAGATTCATGGAAAATATATCAGGCATAATATTGCTTTTACTGGTATGCATGTGTACCATTGCCGTCCAGTGCTTATGTCACCCTCCAGTGGCCAGTAACAGGTGGAGCATTGATAAAGACCATCTTCTTGGTCATCATTGAGGTTTGAACCCAAACCCTCCAAAGTAAATTCACACTAGACAACAGGCTACACATCTTCTTACCTCTGATGATAGCGATTTCTGTTTTTAAAGCAGAAGGTCATGAGGTATGTTTCCCACTGCTGCCTATATAAAGTTAGCTGTCAACTTTATAGCCACGACTTGTTATACATGTGCCTTTTTAGTCAACTACCAGGAATTCTGCGATTTTGGAGATCTATGCTGACACTATAATAAAGTTGTGACATTCAGGAGTCCTGATCTGTATTTCCTGGTCCCAGTTGCATGACCTAGCCTCACCGTAGCACCTAATGATCCTTCAATATATGGTGTGCTAAGTATAAAATAGTTCAATTATGGGGAAAGTTAATCCAAGCTGTTAAATGGTCAACAGGAAAATATGTTACCATGTTACACTGGAAGGTTATGGCGACTTATGCTATCACTATGCTAGCTAGCTATTTGCATGCTGTGATCATTTATATTGCAAGCAGACTGGCTCAGCAGAAAAGAGAAATTACTCAATTAAAATAAATAACATTAATTGCCTATGTATATCTTAGTTAAATCTTTGAAATGTAATATAAAGAGACAGCTTAATGGCTATAGTTTAGATTGCACATAAAACCCAACTAATAAGATAGCACCTTAATCTCCTGCTTTAAAGGGAATTACACCTGGCTATTAATAAAGCACAATAGATGTTAATGTACCTTTATGTGGCAGAAATCATAGTTTGATGGGAATCCAGTGCATATGGGTAAATTTTGCTTTCTCTCCGACTTATTTTGGGTTATTGTTACTGCCCAAGGGCATTATCACTACTGTTGTCTTTTTTAATGGGAGCATGGTTGACAGCCCATCTGTATATCTTGGCAGAAACCTAGCCAGAAATACTCCATAAATATGGTTCGGGGACTCCTGGGTTCTATTCTTGGCTTTACCTCAGATCCACACTGGTCTTGATTGAGGAAAGCCCTTAAGCCACTGCTTAAGTCCTGTTCAAGTCAGTGGGACTTAAGTGTTTTCTTGAATAGGGATGGACTTAAGTGAGTGTTTAAGTGCATTCCTGAATTATGGCCTCTGTGAGCTGAGAAAAGTCCATTAGACTCTGTGCCTCGGTTTCTCTGTCTGTGAAATGGGGATATAAATATTAATAAGGCATTTAACACAGTCCCACACGACATTGTTATAAGCAAACTAGGGAAATGTGGTCTAGATGAAATTCTTATAAGTAGGGTGCACAATTGTTTGAAAGATGGTACCCAAAGAGTAGTTATCAAAGGTTCACTTTCAAACTGGGGAGACATATCTAGTGGGGTCCTGCAGGAGTCTGTCCTGTCCTAGGTCCAGCACTAATCGATATTTTCATAAGTGACTTGGATAATGGTGTGGAGAGTACGCTCATAAAACCTGTGGTCTGAATTCGGCAAGATGAAATTCATTAAAGACAAGTGCAAAGTACTTCCCTTAGCAAGGAAAAATCAGATGCACAAAACCAGAATGGGGAATAAGTAAGTAGGTGGTACCGCTGAAAAGGATCTGGGGGTTATGGTGGATCATAAATTGAATACGAGTCAACGATGTGATGCAGTTGGGGAAAAGGCTGATATTATTCTGGGGGATTGTGACAGGATATACCAGGCCCTCAGGCCCCCTACTGGAGGCTTCACAGCACTACCACACCCTGCTGCAGAAAAGAGCATTCCAGACTGCCTAGAGAGGCTTTGAGGGAAGCAGCCAATCAGAGTCCAACGGGTTCATATAAAAGAAGCCGCTGGACAGAGCAGTTTGGTTGTTGGCTGGAGCCAAAGGAGCAAGGACAGTGCTCCGATCTGGCTGCAGGGCTGGACAGATCAATGCTGGCTGGAGCCAGGCTGCAAGGAAGGTATTGGGGCTAAGAAGGGAAGGGGGCCAGGGAAATGCCATAGCAAATAGTTAAAGAGAAGCAGTAGGTGGCTGCTACTTTTAGGGTCCCTGGGTCAGAACCCGTAGCAACGGGAGGGCCTGGATTCTCCCCTACCAGCCACAGTTGGAGTAGGTAAAACCCCGAGCAAGGGAGTAGCCCAGAAAGGGGCTGAAAACCCAGAAGAGGGTCAGTAATTGTTGAACTTTGTTTCCCCTCCCTCCCCAGGAAGGGGGCTGAACTACAAACAGTGACTCAGCCGCAGCGCCAGGAGAAGAGTCTCCACAGAGGAAGCCCTGGGAGCAGAGCTCCATATCCCAGCAAGGGACAACACTTGAGTGAGCACAGGAGGGGCTAAGAGATGCTATGAAAGCTAGCCCATGAAGGGCAATAACCAGAGTACTGTGATAGGCCCTGTTGGACTGATTGAGGACCTGAGCCCGGGACTAGGTGCAGGCAGACACCAAAAGAGAGTACTGGGATAAGGTCTATTTGATTAGAAATAAGTCCAGGGAGGGCTGCAGGTGAAGAGACCAATGGAGGGTCCTGTGATAGGCCCTGTTGGACTGTTTACCACGGAAGGGGGGGGATCTGCTTTCCGTTTGTTTCACATACAGCCTGTGTGTCACTCCTCCAGAGGACTGAGGCACTGAAAAACCTGCCTGCGAAGGTTAGCTGCCAGCAGGGGTCACGGCAAGCAGCACAGTGCAGAGAGAGTGCAGGGCCTGACACACTCGGTTGGTAGGGGCACTCGTGAGGGCATAACGAGTGGGGTCCCGCAGGGATCGGTTCTGGGTCCGGTTCTGTTCAATATCTTCATCAATGATTTAGATAATGGCATAGAGAGTACACTTCTAAAGTTTGTGGAGGGTAGGATTAAAATTCAAAATGATCTGGACAAAGTGGAGAAATGGTCTGAAGTAAATAGGATGAAATTCAATAAGGACAAGTGCAAAGTACTCCACCGAGGAAGGAACAATCAGTCACACACATACAAAATGGGAAATGACTGTCTAGGAAGGAGTACTGCGGAAAAGGATCTGGGGGGGGTCATAGTCAAGTATGAGTCAACAGTGTAACACTGTTGCAAAAAAAGCAAACATCATTCTGGGATGTATTAACAGGAGTATTGTAAGCAAGACGTGAGAAGTAATTCTTCCGCTCTACTCCGCACTGATTAGGCCTCAACTAGAGTATTGTGTCCAGTTCTGGGCGCCACATTTCAGGAAAGATGTGGACAAATTGGAGAAAGTCCAGAGAAGAGCAGCAAAATTGATTAAAGGTCTAGAAAACATGACCTATGAGGGAAGATTGGAAAAAACTGGGTTTGTTTAGTCTGGAGTAGAGAAGACTGAGAGGGGACATGATAACAGTTTTCAAATACATGAAAGGTTGTTATAAGGAGGAGGGAGAAAAATTGTTCTTCTTAACCTCTGAGGATAAGACAAGAAGCAATGGGCTTAAATTGCAGCAAGGGCTGTTTAGGTTGGACATTAAGAAAAACTTCCTAATTATCAGGGTGGTTAAGCACTGGAATAAATTGCCTAGGGAAATTGCGGAATCTCCATCATTGGGCATTTTTAAGAGCAGGTTGGACAAAGATCCTGTCAGGGATGGTTTAGATAATACTCCGTCCTGCCTTGCGTGCAGGGGACTGGACTAGATGACCTCTCGAGGTCTCTTCCAGTTCTACAATTCTATGAGAGGCGAGTGTGCTTCGCCACAGGCATATTAACAGGAGCGTCATTTGTAAGACATGGGGGGTAACTGTCCTGCTTTACGGTGAGGGCTCAGATGGAGTATTGTGTCCAGTTCTGGGTGCAGCACATGTGGAGAAACTGAAGAGACAGCAACAAAAATGATAAAAGGTTTAGCAATCCTGACCTAGGAGGAGAGATTAAAAAACTGGGCATGTTTAGTCTCAAGAAAAGGAGACGGAGGGGGAACCTGATAACAGTCTTCAAATGTTGTAAGGGAGGCTGAGGCACAAAACGTTCTCCATGTCCACTGAAAGTTAAACAAGTGTACATCTTCCTCTGCAGCAAGGGAGATGTGGGCAGGGCCGGTGCAACCACTAGGCGGACTAGGTGGCCACCTAGGGCGCCAAGTGGTTGGGGGCGCCAAAAAACAGTGCCCCAAACATTTTTTTATTAAACAGCGGAGCACAAGGCTGCCACTGCTCCCCGGTTCCAGAGGGGCTACCCGCGGCACGGCCAGTCCCTCCCCCCGGGGGAGCAGCCGGCGGCAGAGCGAGGAAGGGGAGGGTCTAGCGCTAGCAGCTGCGCCTTCTTCCGCGGGCCGGGGTGGGCTCCCCGCCACCCCCGGGGCTCTCAGCGGCAGCAGGTGCAGGGGTGCTGGCTGCCTGTGCCACCGCTGAGAGCCCCGGGGGCAGCGGGGAGCCCGGCTCGGCCTGCAGCGCGGGGAAGAAGGCACAGCTGTTCTCTGTTCTTCGGGCGGAGAAGCTGGGTGTCTACTCCACCTGCAAGGTACCTAGTCGGGCCGCGGGGAGCCGCACGGGCCTGCGGAATGCTGGGGGGGGGCAGTCCAGTCCCTGGCCTGGGGAATGGTGTATGTGGGAGCAACCCTCCCCCAGCCAGCGCCACCCCCTCCAACACCCACCGACCAGCTACCTTCTCCCCTGTGCACTCCCCGCCCCAACAATCTGCCCTGTCCTGCCACTTTTGCCTCTGGGCAACCTCCACCCAGCATCAACCTCGGGACCCCCCCACCACCTGCCATCTCCCTTCTGCCCACTCCTCCCTTTGCAAACCCCTCCGTGCCACCTTCACCCCCTGCAACAACCCCGGGCACAGACACACCCCCGCCTGCCAGCCCCTTGCAACAACCCCCTCCTGCCCACTTCTCCCTTGTGCCACTCCCTCCCTGCCACTGCACCCCCTGCAACAAGCCCCTGTTGCCTCTGTGCAATCTTCCCTGCCACTACACCCCCGCCCCCTCCACCTCTTGGCCACCTCCACCCCCCACAACAATCCCATGCACTCCGCTCTCTGCCACCTTCACCCCCTGGAAGAGCCCCCATACGACCCCCCTCTTTGCAGCCCCCCCGTACCCCTTGCACTTTGTGAACATCTGAGCCCCTGGGGGGAACTTGGCCGTAGGAAGGTGGGGGTTGGACATCGGAGGGGGGACGCAAGGTAGAAGTTTCGCCTAGGGCGCAAAATATCCTTGCACCGGCCCTGGATGTGGGTTAGCTATGAGGAAACCCTTGCTAACTAGAAGGGTAGTTAGGCTTTGGTGTGGGCTTCCAAGAGAGGTTGTGAAATCCTGTTGTAGCAGGTTTTTAAGACCAGGTGGGTAAACACCTCTCAGGAATGGGCTAGGTTTACTCGGCCCTGCCTTCACACAGGGGGATGGGCTGGATGACCTCTTAAGGTCCAGCCCCTACATTTTGATGAAGGTCATTAGCAGGGTTTGGATCTCTAGCATTGCATCATAGTACCAGTACCACATTAACCTAAAGAACTAATCCCATTAACATGACACAGTAGCAGGAGGATATTCTCTGTGGTCAGCCGCAGAGGGGGTGAGACCGAGATAGCTCAAAGCCTGAGTTGGCCAGATATCCGGAGATCTCAAACGTGCGCATCTAGTTTTGTTCAGGGTCAAAGGGGGAGATGAAAGTGTTGGGGACCCAAGGGGAAAATTTGGGGGATCCTCTTTGTGGCGTGCAGGTCAAAGCAGTACAGCCTTTCCATCCTGCCTTCATTAACCCATGCTGCTTCCATTGCCCCTGGGTTCGGCTGAGTTTTAAAGTTAGCAGGCTGCAGGCGCTGCAAGAAAAAAAACTTCATCCGGGGACAGACTGTGAAGGACCAACCCTGTGAGTGTGTTGCTCTCCGATGGATTTTCTTTGTTTCCTCCGCTTTTCACCGCCTCCTTTCTGATGCAGACCAATTGGAACATCTTGCGGAACAAAATGACAGGAAGATGGAAGTATAATATGTGTTTAAATATCAGTGACCGGCTTCTCTCATGGCATTCTCAGCATGGGGAAGGCTTGTTATATAGTGCCTACTTTAATCATTTCAGACAGGCTTTTTCCTCCTGCCTATCTAGGTAGCTATCAATCAGGAGGAGAGAGGCTCTTCCTCCAGGGGGTAGTCAGAGTGATGGACGGCTGCATTATTAATATTGTTTGCTACTGGTTCTCCACGTTATCTTTATTTGTAAGTCTGCAGCCAAAAAAAAAAAAACAAAGAGCCCAGAGCCCATATTGCTGGTCCGTTTAAAGCATAGCCCATTGGCACATGCATTCAGGAGTGCTGCATTCCTCATCCCCCTCAGCCACATCTGAACCTGGAATGTTTCAGAGAACTCAGAGTAAAGAGGTGACTTCAAGGGAACAGGGCTCTGAGAAACACACAATGGAGAGAGTGACTGCAGGAGAGTTGATAATGCACAGCCTACAAATAACAAACTCTGCCAGAAATCCTGTGTCCACAGCCTTGGCAAGTGTCAGAATAAAAACCATACACCTTCAACAAAATCACACCTGTGTAACCACTAACACATTAGATTAAATTTAAAGCACTTAAAGGATTTGGCTCAAGTGGGAGAGCCCTACCGTTTTATTTGGATGTTGCATTCGCCTTTGCTTCACGTCCCAAATTGCTGGGGCCTCTTAAACAGAAGAGGTGGTTTCTCTTTCACAGTGTGAATTTTATATATAGCACAAAACATGGTCTTAAAAGAATGTTAAGGTTGCAGAGTCAAGCATTCAAAAGTTAGGAAACAGCACCAGTAGGATTGTTTGTGCCACACCCTTGTGGCACATTCATTATGATGCGATCTCTAATCACCATTATGGTATCCACACCCGTCTGCTCCAACTAAGACCCAGGGTCTGAATACTTGTCCCAAAGCTGCAGGTTTACCTGAAAGCAGCTCACAGAAGTGTTCTTGTCTTTAACACTCAGATGCCCAACTCACAATGGGGTCTAAACCCAAATAAATCCGTTTTACCCTGTATAAAGCTCATACAGGGTAAACTCCTAAATTGTTCACCCTCTATAACACTGATAGAGAGAGATGCACAGTTGTTTGCTCCCCCGGGTATTAATACATACTCTGAGTTAATTAATAAGTAAAAAGTGATTTTATTAAATACAGAAAGTAGAATTTAAGTGGTTCCAAGTAGTAACAGACAGAACAAAGTAAGTCACCAAGCAAAATAAAATAAAATGCGCAAATCTATGTCTAATCAAACTGAATACAGATAAGATCCTCACCAGTTCCAGAATGCTCCCTTTTACAGACTAATCTCCTTTTAGCCCGGGTCCAGCAATCACTCACACCCCTTGCAGTCACTGCCCTTTTTTCCAGTTTCTTCCAAGTATCCTGGGGGATGGAGATGCTCTCGCTTTAGCCAGCTGAAGACAAAATGGAGGGGTCTCCCAGGGGTTTAAATAGACTTTCTCTTGTGGGTGGAGACTCACTCCTATGCAAAGTCCAGCTCCAAGATGGAGTTTTGGAGTCACCTGGGCAAGTCACATGTTCATGCATGATTCACAGTTTTTTACAGGTAGCATCCATTGTTTACATGCTATCTTGAACGTCCTCAACTAGAGGTCATATGTGGATTGGAGCATTCCAAGATCCATTGTCCTTTAAGTGTTTCTTGATTAGGTACTTAACTTCAACATTCCTTTCTCCAGGAACTGACCAAACGCTCTTCTAAGGTTATTTAGAAATCAAGCCAGTACACAGCCAACATTCATAACATTCATAACTTCTAATACAAAAATGATACATGCATACAAATAGGGTTAATACATTCTGTAGATCATAACCTTTACGGAGATATGTTACATGGCATATGTAGCATAAAACATATCCTAAGCATATTTCCATAAAGCCTTATGGGAGGTACCGTCACACAGCAGTAGGACTGTTTGTGCCACCCCCTTGTGGCATATTCATTACGATGCAATCTCTAATTACCATTATGGTATCCGAGTGCTTCAAACACACACTAATCAATGTGTTTACACAACACCCCTGAGAGACAGCATGACTACTCCCCATTGTACAGATATGAGGCTAAGGGTATGTCTACACTTACCGGGAATCTACGCTATGGCGATCGATGCACCAGGGGTCAATTTTGCTAAATTGACTGCAGATCGCTCTCCGATCGACTTTGGAACTCCACTGGAATGAGAAGTGTAAGGTAAGTAAATAGGAGAGTTTCTCTCATCAGCACGGTGTAGACACCTCAGTAAGTCGACCTAAGCTACGTTGACTCCAGCAACGTTATTCACATAGCTGGAGTTGCGTAACTTAGGCCGACTTACCCCTGTAGTTTAGACCAGGCCTAAGACACGGAACAATTGAGGACAAAAGTGTTCGCTAATTTTGGGTGCCCATTTTGAGACTCCCAGGGCCTGATTTTTATTTTTTTAAGAGCAATTAGCATAATGTTGCATTTAAGTTTCAAGTAGAGTTCCCATAGACTTCATGCGTGCCTACCACTTCTGCACATCAAATCCCAGGGTCTCAGGTCAGGCACCCAGAAAATGAGGCACACAAAAACCTGTGAAAAGTTTGCTTCAAATGACTTTCCCAGTATCACACAGAAAAGTCCGAGACAGAGGCAGGGAAGAGACAATTCTCTAGGGCAGCATTCAACTGCCTTGATCACAAGGCCGTCCTTTCTCATGCTGCAACCCTGCCCCATTCACTGTGCACCTCCCAACTTCTGCAACAAATGAGATGGGTTCTATGAACAGCCTCCTTCACTGCACAGCCCTTCAGCCCCAGAGTACTGGCCATGCTGTGCACTAGATGTGGCAGGGGGTCCTGTGGAAAAAACAGTATGCAATAAGGTAACTAATCACCATGTCATAACAAGGGAGATCTTGTCCGATCTCAGACTTCCCCACCCTCTCTGGCTCCTAGTCTTCCCTTCACCCAGTTCTCCCTGTCCCTGCTGCTTCCAGGTCCAGTTTTTCCTCCCCTTCTCCCCTTCCTGCCCTCCCCTCCCCCAGCTCCTTGTTCTAATCTATTCCTTCCTCTGCACCAGGATCCGCTCTTGTCTCTTCTCCATGCAAGTCAGATCACTTTCTTCTCCATGCTGCCTGGGCACCAGCCAGTCTCCCTGCTTTCTTTTATTGCTGAAACATTCCCCAAAATCTCCACATGGAGCAGCCACTTGGCATGGAAAATTTCAACCCAAACAGTTACCATTTGTCAATTTTATAACCAATTGAAAAGAGAGCCTTAAAATGAGAAGCGTCGGGAACCTTAAGTATAGGCAGCACTACTAGCTCTGCCGATCACATGTATATATCTGTGACATTGCACTCCAGATGCTTCATAGTAATATTATTATGACATAATTATCCTGCACCTTGCACAATATATGTCTTGTGAGGTGTCTATTGAAAAGTTATGGTTTGGTGATTGAGTATCCTATATGTGTGCGCCTGTATCATTTTTGTATCTGAAGTTATGAATATTGATTACGTAGCTGTATTTCAAATGTAGTTACACCTGGGTGACACCCACTAGGCAAGATGCTTCCAGTCTAGACAGCTGGTTGTGAAGGGCCTATTCAAAGTAATGGGCTATTAAGGGAAACAATAGGCCTCAGGAGAAGCTTATCTCTCACCTGTGGAACCTTCCTGAGACTGTGCCAGACAGCCCATGGATAATGATTGCTATGACTCAGGAAGGCAGGCAAGGGCATGTGACCAGACCACATGACTCTGAACTCCATTTTGGTACCTGTATTTTTCCACAAACTGGTCTGGGAACTGAAGTTGAAACAAAGGGTTCCCGCCATATGGAAAAACTATATAAGGCCGGGAGTCACATCATCTCTTGGCCTTAGTCCCCACGCAAGAGAACATCTGCGGATCAAAGGCTGAACTGGGGGAATTGCTGGTCCCAGGCTAATGGATTTCTAGCCTGTGTATGGAAACTTGGTGGCCTGCTTGTATCATCAGCCAGGGTGAGAGGGTTTGAATCAGTAATCTATCTAGTATTTTAGTCTTAGTTTGTGTTTTTGTTTAATTTCCTAGGTAACCTGCTTTGATCTGTTTGCTATTACTTACAATCTGTCTTTCTGTAGTTAGTACCTTGTTTTATGTTTGATCTAAACCTGTGTGACTCTAAGTGAAGTGTCTGGGGAAAATCTCAGCTCTGTGAGCAAAGGCTCCTGCATATCTTTCCCTCATTGAGGGGAAGGTGAACTTTATTAATGAGGTTACATCGTACAGATCCCTGTGCCGTACAGGATGATATAATTTTGAGTTTGTACTTCAGCAAGGGTGCAAGATGGGGGAGCTGGTAAACTGGCTGTTTGTCCTTGAGTGGCTTAGGTAAAGCACTCAGGTAACTCAGTTGGGTATGTGGCACCACCTGCTGTCATGTAGGGTGATAAGAGGACCTGGTGAGGCTGGCTGAATCTCCAAGAAAGCAGTGTGAGAAAGGCCTGTCCAGCGGGGGGGTTAGAACTCACAGTGGTTCCCACGGCTCCCAGACTGCACCCCGGGGGTAATAACCTGTCACCATACCTATATATGCCTAGATTCAACAGTGCATTCCTATTCAGCAAAGCACTTAAATGCATGACTAAAGATAAATATGTGCTTAAGGGTTTTGATAAATACGAATGGACATAAGAAATGCTTAAATGTTTCGTAAAATAGGGACATAAAGCGGGTAATAATTATGCTGAGCATAAACATATGATTTTACATTTTCCAAGCAGTGTCCAAACTGTCAGCATAAAGTAGCAGGGATGGAAGGTGATATAAAAAATGTAAAATATTATTTTATGAATTTTTATGCAGCTTTTATTCTCTCACCCAGCCAAGTTCTGCCCTCAGTTACATAGGCACAGTCTCACTGAATTCAGTCAGGTCAGCTTCATTTAATCAAATAGAGAATGGAGTGCAAAAAGTTTCGGTTTGCATGCAAAGAATGGCCTTAAAAAAAACCCATAAGGTCTCTCCCTGCCCTTGCATTAACCTACTGCACAAATCTTGCCTGACCTTAATGGTGCTCCTCCAAGATCTTTAATAGACAGACCAAGGAGAGTCAGCCAAAGACAGTATTCCTGCCCCTATAGAGTAATTTACACTAATCCACAGAGAGTCAAATTTGGAAAAAGGTTTTAAAGATGTAGACACCTAAATGAACACTGCTCAAGACAAGTGGCATGTGTGCAGGGACCCTTAGAATCAGTATTTAATTAACCTCCTTAAAAAGTCCATTAAGCTCACTGGTGCATGACCAACAGGCAGAAGCTTGAGTACCTGACAGGATGTGCGCAACATCAGAGAAGCTTGAGAAGCAGAACAAAATTAGTTAGGGGAGAAGTTTGCCTTACAAAACTGTTGCAGTTACAATTCCTAGTTTGCAGGCCCAATGAAAAGGAGCCTGTGAGCACTTTGATTAAGCCGAGCACTGGAAGGTGACAGAGGATGTGTCTATATTGCAACTGGGAGCATGCTTCCCAGTCTGGGGAGACAGATCCAGGCGGGTCTGTACTCGGATGGCTAGCCTGAGCCGCAGCCCAGGCCATCCCTGGCTAGATTGAAGCAGAGCTGGTGCCCAGATGTAGGGGCGGCTCTATGGTTTTTGCCGCCCCAAGCACGGCAGTCAGGCAGCTTTCGGCGGTCCGCTGGTCACGTGGATTCGGCAGCATGCCTGTGGGAGGTCTGCCGGTGCCGCGCCTTCAGCGTCCCCACCGCCGAAGCCGCGGGACCGACGGACCTCCCGCAAGCACGCCGCCGAAGGCAGCCTGACTGCCGCCCTCACAGCTACCGGCAGGCCACCCCCCGCGGCTTGCCGCCCCAGGCACGCGCTTGCTGCGCTGGTTCCTGGAGCCGCCCCTGCCCACATGTAGTGGCTACATACCCTAAGCAGCTTCCCAGCACAGCTCAGATGCTCTAATTGACTCTTCTCTTGGATATTAAGTAGGCCTGGGAAAAAATTCTGTAAACTTGTTTTTCACTGGAATATTGGGGGTTTCGATTAAACAAAAATTTTCATGGTGTGTTTGGTTTCCTCAAACGGTTTAATTTTTTTTAATGGAAAATTGCAAATATGAAAATTGAAATGCTTAGGTATTGGCCGGGTTTAGCCTTTTTGTTTGCTTGTTTGTTTGTTTGTTTGTAAATCTTTTGGCCAAAAATGTTTTTGTTTTCAGCAGTTTTGAAAAATTTCAATTTTTGGTTGGGGGGTGTTGTGTCAAAAATCAAACATTTCTGTGGAAGATTTCTACAAAACAAAACTGTGTTCATCAACATTTTCTGTGGAGGGGGGGCAGGGGGAAGCTTCCATTTTCTCAGAAACTCTAGTATAAGGTCTAAGAGAAAAAGGGAACAGATTCATTTGAATGATAAAGAAAGACTTTTACATGATAGCAAGGAGGTTATCACCACATCCATCCCTCAGCCATTGCAGGATTGTCTCCTCTCCTCAGGATTCTCTACAGTTTTTCCTAATTCCTTTCCCCTGATGACACAGGTTTCAAACACAAGCCCTCAGGGTTTCTGGGTGCAGCCATGCTCCAACTCTGCATCTAGCAGCCTGCTAGCAATAGTTTACCTGAGGCCCATGAAGCCCTACCCCAGTAAGGCTCTACCTTTGAAGTCCAATTGGTGGAGTCCCAGAGCAGCTGATCAGCCTGCTAGCCCTGTTTCAGTCACCATCGGGAACAGGAAGCTGTCTGAATAAGTGGGCCCTATCCTGTTCTTGACTGTATGCCTTGTGCTTCCCTGGTTTTATGTCCTGGCATCCCCAATCTCCAGTTGGGCTCCTGCCTCTGATCCTCTGCTATCCTTACCCAGCCTGACTCTGCTTCCCGACTTGTGGTGCTGATCTCCAGTTTGTCTCCTGCTTCTGACCTTCCGGTATCCCAATCCAGCCAATTCTCCACTCCGGCCTTGTGACTGCGGACTCTGGCTCCGACTACTTGGTCTAGCGTCCCATGACCTGTCGGTGATATTCCCTTATTTGCTCTTCAAACACTCTCCCTCTTCCCTTATTCCCGTCCTCCTCCTCAAGTCCCCTACCTGTCCTCCTTCCCCTTACAAATCCCCCTCCTCTTTTTCCAGATCCCTTCTTTCTGCCACTTGTTTTGTGCCCCCGCATCCGTTGCCCCTAGTGGGAACCGAGTAGGTGGCTTTGAAAATCCCAGCAGTAATATTGATTGCTGGGAATACCTGTTGCCCGACTCTTTGAGGAGGGAAGCAGCGTAGTCACGTTGCTGCCATAATCTGCCTATACCGCGTGCAAACATCCAGTCCTCACGCTGAATGGGCAAGATAAAAAGAAACACCGTGACCTTTACCAGGGTGACAGTGCCCCCAGAATAGAAACACCAGCCTGTTCTTCAAGCAGCTCCATTACAGATTAAATAACTGTCAGTTGCATTTGCCTTTGACAGAACAAACGGGGTTTGCACTGTAGAGACCTGAGCGTGGATACCCTGCAGCCTTCCTTCGGCTATTTGCTCCTAGGTGCAAGACAATTTCCTAAAGGCATTACATTAATGAATCGGTTTTGGCCCTGGAAACCGAGCTGGCATTGCCATATTTAACCGTCAATGAGTACACCGAATACTAAGCAGCACTCTAATTCCGTGTCCTTAATGAGTATTAAATAACAAAAGGGAGGGAAGCTGATTATACCAAGCTAACGACTTTTAATTAAAATGGGAAGAAGCAATGGTTGTAATTTGCAACTGCCTCAGACAGGAAACAGATAGTGAAGTTTATTGTGTGCCCTGGTGAAATACTCCCGCTTTTAATTAAAAAACTTCACTCCTTTTAGGCCTGTAGTCCCCATATTAGACAAATTCTACATTACTCACATCCCTGCAACTTTAGTAACAAGACTCCTCAGAAGACACACAGGCCCGGTCTACACCTAAAACTTACGTCAACTTAGCTCCATCACAGAGGGGGTTGAAAAATTCACACTCCTGAGAGACGTAGTTAAGCCAAACTAAGCTCCAGTGTAGATGCAATTAGATTGACGGAATTCTTCTATCAACCTACCAACTGCTTCTCATGTGGGTGGATTTATTACAGTGATGGAAAAACTCCTTCACTTCTTGTAGCAAGTGTCCACACTACAGTGGCATAGCTGCAGCACTGCATCTGTGCCACTGTAGTGCTTGTAGTGGAGACATAGCCTTAACTCTTTGATGGGCTTCCCTGGTGGCTAGACCCAAAGAGAAGAGACTTGGGATTCTCAGAGACTTTATCTTTGATTTCTAGTTATTTAATATCTTTACTCATTGGGTAAAGAGGGGACTAGTGGGATGGGATCCAGGGAGGCAGAATTATGGCACTTAGGTGACACAGGACAAAGCTGTTTACACTGGGCCCTGGATTGGAGCCCAGTGCAGCGAGTGGGTCTGGGTTACCCTAGTAAATCCTAGGGGTTGCCCAGGGCACCTGCTGACACCTTTATAGGGCTAGTCCAGGGGAGAAAAGACCCTGAGGACTGAAGGGTCAAGAACACAAGACCTCAACCCAGCGAGAGACCAAGAGAGCTTCACCTAACCCAGAGGGCTACCCCATTGCTGGACACTTCATTTTCTCCAGATGGGACAGATATGGAACATTGCTTTCTTTCAATATTTTAAAACACAACTTTCTCAAAATGGACACCTTCCAGCAGAAGGTTTTCATTTATGACAAATGACATTTTCCGACGGACAAAAGTTCCATTAGAAAACTTTTTACCAGGTCTAATTTTAAAGCTTTTTTCCCCTTGGATCTCTTTGAACAACTGCTTATTGGAATTATGCCATCACAAGAGACAAAACGTGAAAGCTGAGTGGGGAAGGCAGTTTTAATCAGACTGTTTCAAACCCTTTTGTGGAAAAGGAAGGATATTCTCATGGGTAAAAGTAGTGAACTGGAACTCAAGGAATCTGTGTTCTATTACTGGCTCTGCCAAACTTCCTGTGTGGCCTTGGCTAAATCACTTAATCTCTCTAAAACTCAGTTGCCTGTCTGTAAAATGGGGATAATAATTCCTTTTCCCACCCTATCTGTGTTGTCAGTCTAGAGTGTAAACTCTTCAGGGATGGGACTGTCTCTTACAATTTGTATGTACAATGCTAGCACAATGGGACTCTGACCTCAGTTGACTACTATAATACAAATAAATAATAACAATTTCTTAATAAACATTGGGGGGCAAGGGTGTCTCTGTTACAAATTCACCCAAAAATAAAGACTGAAATAGAATAGACATCTGACTCTCCTAAAAAAATCTTCAAGCAAAGCAAGGGAGGATCAAAGTTCATATTCCTCAAATTTCTAAGGTAAAGAAAGGAGCAGAATTTTGTTTTAAAGAAAACCTGGTCATGCCTTCCTTATATCACAAAAAGGAAAAAAGGGTGTATTTGTTTAGATTTAATTTGCTGGTCACCTTTAAAACGGGGTTATATTTAAAAAAAGAAAGTTAAACATTCACTAGTATGATATGTGAGCAGCATCCGCCTTAACTCTGAATTCCTCCAGCCAGACCCTGCTCTCTGAGAATATAGCTGTCAATCTGGAGTAAATCCTCTAAAGTGCTTGAGGATCTACATTGGTGTGTGTGAGAGCAGGAACAGGCCCCCTGGTTATTTATTCATGGATATCACAACCCCAGCGTTACTTAAAAGTAGATTTTTGTATTTCATGTTCTTGATTTTCATGACTGTAAATCATTTATTGAACGTTATCAAATATTGATATGCTCTCTATTAAAAATGCCATAAATAAGCGATGCGTGCAATCCAGAAACACAGAACCAGCCTGATGTTAGATAACTATCTAGCCCCAGATACAGCATTTGGCAGTGCAAAGAAGTTCTTATAAGACTTCAGAAGATTACCTGCTTGGCTCTTGTGCTAGAAATCCTTCCTAAAATAGACAGCAAATAATTGCTGTTTGTTCAGAGTAAAATGAGTTTTGGAGGAGGGAATCTCCTCTGATCTTCCTTATCTATATCTTTTTTTATACTAATGGTCTTCTTATTACCACTTTAGATCCACATGCTGCAGTTCCATTGACACACAGCTCCTGGGAAGTCTGAACCTAAAAGCGGTTAGCTCACAAAGGCTACTTGACTGCCAAATTCCATTTTAAAACTGGTGGGGTTTTTTGTTTTGTTGTATTATACTACACCAAGTTCAAAAAGTATCTCTGCTAAAACCAGCGACCGCTATTCAAATAAAAGGGGGAAAAGTCACATGCTTCATTTCAGCTCAGAATGATTATTTAGGTCTAATTATACACATGACGCAAACTTTTCAATGAAAACTAGTTATCAGCTACACAGCAGGGTTAAGAAGGATGTTCAGGTAACTGGTTGTACAGACCTTGAAACATGTTGGCACAAATCAGCATGGCTCATTTGAAGTCAATAGGATTACAAAGGTTTAGGGTAGATGAGGATGCAGCTTGTTAAGTGTGCCGGCTATCTAGCTAACCTGACACATGTTTCTAATTAATAATGAATAATACCAGCTGGTCTGAACTTCCTCTTTGTACAGTCCTAGGGCTAGATTGTGCCATACAGATGTATGTAAGAGGGGAATAAGATCTAGTGTTACTGACTTGTGTGGTATTTGCTGTCTTTCATAAAATCCCAGCTCCTGCAGGAAACTGGATACACGAGAACCTCAGCTTTCATTTTTTTAAAAAGGTTCATCACTGGAGGAAAGCCCCAAACAATGACCCCAATGCACCCTAAAAGCTCAGAAACCAGAAGGGAAATGCACAGGACCCTGCCTTTATTCTTTCTAACAAAATCTCATGCTGTGGGGGAAGTGACATATGATGTTTGGACACTAATGCAGGATCCCTCCCTGCCTGACACTTCTGCGCAGTCTTCTTGGACCTTTGATTGGGGAGGATGGGAAGCAATGGAAGAAGCCAGCTGTGTGTTCCCCCTCCTTTCCACCCTGCCTTGGCACCACTTCCTCAATGCACCAGCCAGCACAAGGCCCAACTGAAGCGACTACCGCTCTTGAGGAGAAAGGAGGAGTTAGGTACCATCCCATACACAGCTTGTGGCCAAGGCCCAGTCTAGCCCTGGGAGCAGGAACTTAATGTTATTTAGTGGAATTCACCCTCCAAAAGTGGGTGGATTTTTTTTTTTTTAAAAGGTCCTGGACTGCCAACCTTTGGTGGTGCCTCCGTATGGCAGGGTGTTAATGGCACTGGCTTGCATCTGTCTCCTGGGGCAGATTCTCAACGGGTGCAAATTGCCATAACTGCATTGAGGAGATTTACTGATTTACACCCGCTGAGGATCTGGCCGCCTCAGTTTGACCAGTGTCACGTTGTACACACATCGGCTGATGGGTGGCCACATGAAATGGGAAAGCCACTGGATTGCGGGTGCCCCACACGGTATCTCTGAGGGTTGCTTCATTCCAAGTCATCTTGTGCAGACAACCTGCTGCTGTTTCGTTTTTCTCCCTGGCATCTTCTCTATCTGGCTCAACTCGGCAAAAAAAAAAAAAAAAAAGCCGACTGGTTGGCTGTGCTTCCTCATTTACACACTTTAATCTTTACCCTCAGTTCAGCACTGATGCTTATAGCCACAGACAGGCGATTTGCTGGGATTTCTGTTCCTTGTCATGCTCAGCCGTGGCATGAAAATTTCATGTTGATTAATGAGAGCTGCTGGCCACCACGAGCTATCCCCAGTGAATCACGCACTAATTAGTGTCAGCCTTGATAAAGGCTGTCAAAATAGGGGAGACGGCTTACAAAATGAAAACATCAAGTGTGAGCTGCCCCTGATTTTCCTACTTATTTTGCTGTCATTGCATGCAAGCAATAAATGATTAGCCCAGCCTCCTCCTTGCCTTCATGCACTGTGGCGCTGATTTCACCTTAATGAATGAGGTGAATTAGCTGACTCCCTCACCTTGCGCTGGGACCAAAGTACTTCTCTCACTCTTTCCAATGCGAAACTCGGAGAGCTTTGGTAAAACACAAGCGCTCGAAAAGGCAGGCTTTATTCATGCCGCTGCACACCTGAGCTCTCTGTTCATTGATTGGCCAGGTTTATTGCAGAGGTACCTATCTGAACAGGCAAACAGAAGGCCGGCCTCGCAAAGGACATTGTGAATGCTCTTTGGATTCTTGGGGCCGGATTCTTATTTACACTAAGAATACACTAGTGCTAAGCGAGGTAGAAACAGCCCCCTGGGACACCCTGTGCAGGGGCCTACACAGTTGGCATAAAGGCTCTACACAGCATCCTTGCTCCCAGCCCCAGCACAGAGGCAAGCTGGGAAAAGGACATGGTTAGGTAGAGAAAGGAAGAGGCTGACCAGAATGCACTGCCCTGCAACTATTCCCATAAGTGAAATAGAGCAAAAATTACAGAAGCCCTGAGATTGCTCTAGGCTACACCAGGGTTCAGTGGGCTCCTGTATAGTCCCAGTGCATATGGAGTGCAAAGGTTGCTTAAAGCTATGAAGAACAGGACCCTTGGTGTGTATACTGTTTGTGTCCCAGGTTGCTGGGAGCTCCGTCAATCAAGGGACTGAGATATGATAATGGAGCACATAGTGAAGTCCATTGTTTCACGCGTATCAAGCCAATGGGTTTTGCTCTGTTTTATTATTTGAAAGAAATGTGCTTGTCCTCTGTAGTTAGAAGTTCCGCAGCTGTGAAGGGTGGGGCCTGTCTACGTGGAAGTGAAGGTCCATTGAAGTGAATGGGAGTCTTTCCATTGACCGTCCTGTCCTTTGTATCAGGCCTATACTTGGTAGCCTCATCCTAAGTCTGTTCCTTGTCATGCTCAACTGTGGTGTGAAAATGTCACTCTGATTAATGAGAACTACTAGCCATCATGAGCTATCCCTGGTGCACCAAGCACCACCAAAGCCAACCACTGGTTGTCACCCATTTCAGCAATCTCAGAAGAGAGGCCAATGACCAAACAGGGATAGTCTGGCTTGTCTTGTCACCTCTAAAAGTGGTAGTGACAGAGGACAATTTCCTGCAATATTCTGGACAAATCTTACTGAATTAAGTTTAATGCCTTTTGAGCTCCACTGTATTAGAAATGCAATGGTATATGTGTTATGGTAGGATTGTATGTAACTTGTCTAGGAGCCTGACTAATGTAAACTTTGGGGAAATGTTAGGAACGTCAAAGAACTGGTCAGGATAATACATGTGAAGTAGGTTTCCTAGGAAGGACTTGGGAGGCCTTTTGAAAGAGAGAGAGAAACCCATTGTTCACTGATTATCTGCTCCAGATCAAAGACCCCTGACCCGTAGAAAGGATGGACTAAACTTTTCATGAGTTCTGAGCAGAGGTTGTTCTGAACTTGTGACCACAAAAGAGACCCCATTGTGGTGGGGTGTGGAGGACAGCTGACTTGTCAGAGCCCATGTCAGAGTTGGAGTGATCTCTGCTAAGCTTATTAGCCTGCATATTGCTGCTCTTATTGTTTTAAATATGTTTTCTCTAATGTCTTTACCCTAAAAAATGGATGAGCTTGCATAGAAAGAGCCGTGCAGTAGCGTAACTGTGGACAGTTGCACTGTTGTTTAGTCTCTGAAGACAGAGAAAACCGGTCTGCTTAGGCAGTCAGTCTCTTGCTGGGAATCAGACAGGGAAGGCAGTGAATGGTTGAGCCTGGAGATACCAGAGTCAGAAGGATGAGAGTCTCAGGTCTCCATCCAAGAGACAGTGCTGTGGCAGTTGGAAGCCTGAGAGTAGGCTCCCTTACTGGACCACTGAGGGGAAAAACAGGTGAAGTTGCCTTGTGTTCTCCAGAACAGAGCTGAAACATGGTGGTAAGGCAGCCTACACTGCTTCTATTTATCTTGGGTGGGAAAACAGAGGACTCCTTACTCCAGGGGTGTCAGTCCAACCATTTATCCCAGCTCTTAAATTCCCCTGAAATAATCACAAAGGCGACAAACTATTCCTAATATGAAGTGCTTCTGAACTTTCATACAGATGAGCTGGGCAAGAAAGATGCAGTTTCCTTTAAAAACAAACTAACTATCTCCACGATACAGCACTAAGGCCGGATTCTGGTCTCATTTACGTTGGTGTAAATCTGGAGTCACTCCATCAACATTAGTCCACATTCACATTGCTGGAACTGAGTTCAGAATCTGGCTCTATGTACCACTTTGTTTAGGTTAAACATTTTTTGGTTATGAGCCTTCATCCACCAGTGGTAAATTCTTACAAATGGGTCAATTTACATTTATTATATTCTGTATGCTAGGTCTAGACTATAATGATTGTTATTAAGGGAAGTATCCTGCTGCTATTAAAGCAGCCAAGGTGCACAGAAATTAATGTAGGGATACAACATGCGTATGTTCATTCATCTGCACATGACTCAAATTACCCAGTATCAGGGGGTAGCCGTGTTAGTCTGTATCAACAAAAACAACAAGGAGTCTGGTGGCACCTTAGAGACTAACAGATTTATTTGGGCATAAGCTTTCGTGCATCCAAAGAAGTGAGGTTTTTACTCACGAAAGCTTATGCCCAAATAAATCTGTTAGTCTCTAAGGTGCCACTCAAATTACCCAGATTCAGGAGAAATGTTTTCTTTAGTGCCATCTCTTTCACGGCATCATTTGTGGAGGAGGAGCGTGCTGCAGAATCCTGTGAGATACAAGAATGTTGCGCTCGACGGAACTGGTAAATTACCTTTCAGTCCAACCCCCAACGCCTCCGCTGTGCACTAGATGTCGCTCATGATGGGGTTTACAGACCCCGCACTCAGGGCTGGTCTACACTGAAAACTTGTGTTGGCATAGCTGTGTCTCTCAGGGGTGTGAAAAATCCACACCCCTGAGATGTAGCTAGGCTAACGTACCCCCGCTGTAGACAATAGTAGGTCAATGGAAAAATTTCTCCATCAATCTACCTACTGCCGCTTGGAAAGGTGGATTAACTACAGCGACAGGAGAACACCTCCAGTTGCTGTAGTGAGTGTCTACACTGAAGCACCACAGAGATGCAGCGGCAACGGTGCAGCCACATCGCTGTAGCTTTAGGCTACGTCTACACTTCAAACGCGAAGGGAGTTGTGGAGCAGTACTGGAGCACGTGGCAAAGAGAGGACCTGTTTAAAAGTGGACTCTGAGAGTCAAGCAGGCAGCCAGGCTGTAGCTTCTGGGACAGCAGGATCTACAGAGGAAGGGTCTGGATTGGGATAAGACCGGACTGGGAGGTCAAGGGCCTGCCACCCTTTTCTCCCCCACCCTTCTCCCTGACAAGGCGGAGCAATTGGACCCTGAAAAGCAAGCTGGGAAGCCCCAGATGATTGAGTTCTTGAGACTGTGTGGGCAACCCTCTGAGGAGTGGGAAGCCGAGTGCTGGGACCATCCCCAAACTGAAGAGAGAACGGGGTGGCTGATCTGTCGTACCAGCTAGAGGGGATGAAGACCTTCTCCCCCCTTCCTCCTTGGGCCCAGGGCCAGGACCTAGTGGAGAGGGAGAGCCTGGCTACCCCCACATTTCCCCCCCTCAGTGCTCCCCAGGTTTCCCCAGTCAACCAGAGGAGTACTATGCACTCCTGCCTTCTAGCCCCACAAAAACTGTTCAGACTCCACCAGTTAGGTACCCAGGCTGTGCAGTTTAAGTTCCCTTCACCAACTGACCTACAGTTACATGCAGCAATGCTATTTACAATGTCCCTTATACCCTCAGCCATAGGCGCCGACTCCGTGGGTGCTCCGGGGCTGGAGCACCCACAGGAAAAAATTGGTGGGTGCTCTGCACCCACTGGCAGCTCCCCAACCCACTCCCCCGCCCCATCTCGGCTCCGCCTCCGCCTCCTCCCCTGAGCGTGCCGCTGAGTCCTGCTTCTCCCGCCTCCCTCCCAGCGCTTGCACCACGAAACAGCTGTTCCGCATGGCAAGCGGTGGGAGGGAGGGAGGGGGAGGAGGAGGAACGTGGCATGCTCGGGGAAGAAGTGGGGCCAGGGCGGGGATTTGGGGAGGGGTCCAATAGGGGCAGGAAGGGGGCAGAGTTGGGGAGGAGCTGGGGGCGGGGCGGGGGGATGCAAGCACCCACCGGCGCCAAGGAAAGTTGGCGCCTGTGCCCTCAGTCCTTTTCCTAGGGCCCAAGAGAAGGAGCAATCTCCCTTCCTGAAGCTCTCTCTAAATCTCAGCTTTGTCTCAGCTGGGTAGGGCCAGGAGAAAAAAAATACCCTCGGAGGTCTCTGGCTTTTGAGCAGATTTCTCAGCCAGACAAATGCCAAAGTTGCGGCACTGGGTTGTGGAAGCTCAGATCTTGAGATGAAGCGTTTGAATTTAGCTAAGGCTAAAATCAGGGTTCTGAGCGGATGCCTGGATCACTTCCTATGTTATCCACACGGGTCAGTTGGAAAGTGGTTTCAGAACAAGAGCATTAGCCACCAAAAGCTTCCCCCATACGTTATTTGTTTGCGATGACCAGTCTCCTTTCCTCTTGCAAACAGGCAGGGGTGTAAGTAACTTAAAGGGCTTACTGGTACGCCGGAGTCCTGAGCGGGGACGTGGCCTCAACCGGAAGAGGCGGGGCCTTTCCAGATTTAAAGGCCCTTGGGCTCCGGCTGTGGCTGGGAGCCCCAGGGCCTTTAAATCACCCCGGAGCTACCAGCTGCAGAGGCAGGGCTCGGGCGGGGATTTAAAGGGCCCGGTGCTCCTGCCACTGTGGGGAGCCCCGGACCCTTTAAATCACCGCCGGAGAAGCCGGTCCAGTCCGGCACGGCGTACTGGCTTACTTTCACCTCTGCAAATAGGTCACCTCTCAGTCCTGCACCAGGGGCCTGTCAGCAGCATCCATGGGTAGTGTGGGGGGTTCACAGGCAAACTACCCAGACTGTTGAGGAAACTAGGCCTTCTGAAATCAAGAGAGAAACATGCACAGGGGAATGGCAGCTGCTGTAACCTGGAGCAGCATTAGCTGATTTCCACTTGCTAATTTATGCCTGGTTCGGTGTGGTTTTGTTAAACTGTTGGGCTCAGTATCTTCATCTCACATCAAACAACACCGGAGTCCACTGTTATTTTTTTTCTCAGATGACAGACTGGGCTAGCTAATGAATTAGCGTCTGAGACAGCTAATTGTAATTTGTAACTGCTTAGGTACTTGTGAACATTGCTTCAATGAGGCCTCCTCCTTTGTCTGAACATTGCTACTAATGAGAGCACTCAGGTTGCGAGAGCCTTGAAAGTCCATGAGCTCTGCTCCTCACTGCTGGGACATGAATCCGGATCCGCTGCTCCTCAAAGCTAGGAGGTGAATCCAGATCTCTCAAGTCCTAAACCAGTGTCTTAACCACACAAATATCCTTCCTAACCTGCCCCAGCCTCATACAGAAATCCCGATGATCCAGAGTTCCCAAAAAGCTTATTTGTGATTGGCAGATTATTTTGTTTGGCTTTTCTTGTGTTAGGCAAAGAATTTTACTTCTAGTGCCACAGTCGCTTGGCCATGTCTCTACTGAAAACACACAAAACAGAATTGGAAGGGTTTACTACCCCACTATTTCTGGCTGAGTTGTACCATTGCAAATACGTATTCAATACCACTGGTTTAAATAAAGGCCAGTTGAATTACAGAGCTGAATATTCAGAGGCTCAAGGTGTGTGAAGGCAGGTAGTTTTCAGAAGGCAACAGCATCAATGAAATGTTTGTTTTCCCCAAAGTAGATCAGCTGCAATGCATTTGTTTTGAATACAGTCCAATTTGTATTTTTTTTTAAATACCATGTATAACAAAAGAATACAAGGTGTATACATAACACCTACTCGAAGCAGCAATCTGTTTTCTAAAAGGCACTTTAGTTCTTATCAGTCATGCCCCAAAAATTTTTATCCCTTTGAGTCACTCTCATCTCTGAATAGCACAACTGTTTTGTTAATTCAGCATGAAGTTAGTCTGTTGACATGAAACTCTTTAGCAAAAGGGATTGGCATCTTTGCTTTCTGTAAATACAGGGATCTTTTCAGTTAATTATATGCAAATCAGCTTTGCTAACAAACACCTAAATAACTCCGCCTTGTCTTCATTAGCCTGGCAGCTACAGTACATTTCTCAAGGAATTAGACAAGGAATATTAATCAAAGCAGCTAGTAAGTCTTACTGAGTGTATTGATTGTTGGCCTCTGTATTTCCAAGGAGTGGTATTAAACATACCAAATGACTGAGGAATGTTAGTAGGATAGAATTATACAAATATATATGCACAAAAATTCATGGTCACATTTGCATTGTGTTGAATTTTTTTCTATATATCTTGGAAACATATCACCAAGTAGTTTTTTTTACCAAATAGAAACTGTATTTTGGCTGTAGAGTCTGATCCTAGTAGGGCAACAGCTAGTATTTTGGAGCTGTGAGAATCTCCACATTTGGTATTGTAGAGGAAAAATGAACAAAACTAGAGATGAGGTTTTGTTTTACAAAATCTCATCAACCAGGTTCTGGGTCGCCTTCCATCCAGACCCCCAAAAGTTAGGAGGTTTTGATAAAATGATTTAAGTTTGAACAATCTTGAATTGCAAATTAAATTTTGCAGACAAACTTTGAAAACCATGCAGAAACTAAACTTTGAGAAATAATGTTATTTTCTCCATGGACAATAAACCAACCCCCTTACCATGCTAGCAATATCACAGGGTAGACCTGACAAAACACACAGTATGATCACTAATGGCAAATGTGATTGGGTGGAAATGGAAGGTCCAATCCTGAAGTCTTTGTATTGAAATTCATGGAAGTTTCACTGGAGTAGGAGAAGTTTCACATGAGAACCTTAGTAGCATAATCGATGCTGAAGTCCACTAATGCCCACTCCGTCCAATAGCAGGAAATCACCATATATGGGACATGCTGTTGGAATTTTATGTTCCCCGCTTGATGTTCTAGCAGAAGGTAAAATCCCCTCCCAAAATCCCTTCTGATGCATTTCAGGGGGAATATACTTTTCTGACCTCAAATCTGGTGACCATTTCAGTGCCATGAATGGGAGTGAGATTCCGTTTGATTAAACTTTTAGTTCCATTCGAACGGCTGTCCAGCCATGTGTCAATAAAAAGTCAGATGCATAACAAGAAGAGCAAACAAATTGCAAGGGCAAAACACCTACCATATCAGCATGGCAGGTGATTGCAGAGAGTTAGGCAGACAAGTGGACAGTCTGGAAATGCGGGAAGACAGGGAATGATGGAGTCAGGAGAAGGGCCTCTGGAGGGGATCTTAGATAGGATCAACGGGGAAGATCAGAGACCGTTGCAAGGACATTACGGATACCTGAAAAGGGTTAGGTGGGATGGTTCAGATTAACATTATTGCAGCACCTAGAGGCTGTAACTTACATTGAGGATTGGTTGTGTTCGGCACAGTGTATGCGTATAGTAGCTGACCGTCCTTGCCCTGATGAAATTACAATCTCAACAGTGGAGCGGGTTGGGGGAAACAATTTCCACCTCACAGCAATTTCTGGTATTTTGTGCCAAATGAGGGCTGACAAACTGAAATCTCCGTGTTTCCCAGAATGAAATTTTCTGAAATATTTGAATCCGGAAACATCGCAATGAACTTGTTGAAATGAAACATTTTGATAATGTTGCAATGAAAGGTTTTGACCTTCTCACATGCTTTCTGCTGCTGCTCACCCGCTGAAACCATCTCCCACCCTTCCAGTGGGCAATCCTCCAATGAAAGAACACACGGGGCACCATGTGACAAGAGTGACCCAACCACAGAGTATTGTATATTGAAGCTTGTTCTGTTTTGACTTGATGTGGAAAAAAATTAGAGTTTGATATGAGATCAAATACTTTTGTTCAGATTACTCTTCCATTTTGAAACTTTTCTACTGAAAATGTTGAAAAAGCAATAGGTTCCCATGAAACATTTTGATATAGACGAAACAGCATTGTCTGATTGAAATATTTTTAGTGGAAAAGTTTTCTACCATCCCTACTCAGTAGACAAGACAAAGGATAGTAGAGGATCCAGAGGCACAAGGATGTGAAATGAAATGCCCAAGGTCAAGGAACAGAGCCCATGTTTCTGAGCTTTCGTGTACTGTCCTATCCGCTAGACCACGTTGCCCAAAGACAATTTGGCCCCTTAGAATTCACAGACAGTCTTTGTCTTAGCTTAACCCTCTTAGATTTTAATATTTCCCTCCATTCTGGGGTCAAATGGTCAATCTCAGCGACTATAGGTTTTGCGGTTAAGTGCTTGGGCCAATGCCGGAAACTACAGAATCACATCGAGCAGGTGCATATAGTGGTTGTCCCCCTATATAAGATGTTTTGCTCTCAACCAGCTGAAACTGTGCTGGCAAGTTTCAGAAGGCAATTCTATCTGTTGTTTTCCATTTTAATCAGCCCTTTCAATCAGCCTTTTCTTCCTAGCATCCTCGCGGACATTGATTTATTTCAATTAAGAGTCTCACGTTCAAGTACCATAATTAGTGTAAGCACAAGGTCCAGGTAGCCTATACAGGAGTATAAAAAGGATTCTAATTCACCTGCATAGACTAGTAGCTCAAGTCGCAACCTAGCCCTTAGCCAATACAGAAGATTATTGGGTGATATTCTATGGCCTTTGCTATGCAGGAGATCACTTGTTTCATGAGCAGTAAGTGATATAGCAGGCAGAGATGTGGGAAAGAGATCCTTACTGAGTACTCTGAGAAGCCTATTCGTGTTTCTGTGGTAGTAGCCTGGTCCAGCTTGCAATCTGATGCCCCATTAAATTCGGTCCCTCCTGAAATTTGACCCTCTTCTCTGTTTTTACTTTTTTCTTTTTTTAAAAAAAATTTCTCCTCACTTCCTCTCTCCATTTTCAATTTGTAACCCCGACCCTTGCCAGATGAATAAAAGGGAGCTTGTATCTGAGAGAGGGGTGTGTGTGACAGGGATCCTCAAAAACTGCAAAACAACCATTTTTAAAAAAAAAAGTGAATCAAAATTCAAATTTTGATGCAAAACCAAAAAAGTGTATAGTTTCATTTAAAAAATTATCATACCAACTTAAATGAAGAAAAACAAGTTTTCATTCGAAAATTTTCCCAGAAAAAAATGTTTTGGTTCAGTTTTTATGTCCCTCTCTAGATCCTGTTTTGTTTCTTTTCCATAACATCACCAGGCACACAGACATCTTGTGGCTGAATAATGTACTGCAAGTAAACATGTCATCATAGCCTGTAACGTTTGCAATCAAAGAAAACACCCATCCACAGAGTGTTGTCAGGCTTTATAAAGATAGAGTTCTGCATTGTAACATTTGATGCCTGTATAACATGCATGCAGAAGGCTCCAGCACTCTTTAGGGCGAGGAATGTTTTATGGTGTAAATGGTTAAGCTTCAGAGGTCAGAAATTCAGCGAAGCATGAAAGTGCTTGTTAAATTTCATTTTAGTGTATTCTTGAGTCTTTGGGCGCTTGCTCTTTGCTGTGAGTTGAGGAAATCTGGTGTATAATGAACCACGGCTTGTATTGAACCTCAAATGGGTTCAGGTTCAGTTTGTTCTGCACTTTGAATGCTTCTTATGTCACCTGAATGAGTTGGCCCAGCCCTAAAGTAACCGGATTTGAGAAAAAATACTAGCTAAAGGGCTAAAATATTGAACAGATTAGTAAATGTCTTAACAGATAAAGGTAAAGATGGGGGGGTCTGCTACAGACCCCCAAATCACACTAGGGAACACGATGACTAGCTCCTTAAGCATCTACCTATAATGTGTAGAAAACATGGGCATGGGGGTCTTCAGTCTGCATGTCATATGGTGGGGGTCTTATGCTGTCAGTACTAAAACATCCTTGGAATTTCTAAATATTAAAGATGACAATTTTCTAAACCAAAACGTTTAGAAAAAGACCAGTACAGGGGAGTTCTCTATGAGATTTATTCCTGACAAAGAGGAACTGATCACAGAACTAAAAATAAGTGGTTGCTTAAGTACAAGTAATGGTAACTTGATCATATTTATTATGTGCAAACAGAAGCATATCTAAACCAGTAATACATACATTTGGGTGATTTAAAAGGCTAATTTGACAAAATTGAAAATAATTCTGAGCCAGATCAGCTGGAAGGAAGAATTTTAACAGAAAAATGTGAATGGATAATTGAGAATTCTTTAAGAATACTTTACTAGATACCCAAAAAGCCACAAGTGAGAAAGAAGACTGCACTTAAAAAAAAAACCAAAAAAAAAAAAAAAAACCAGACAGCTTTATAGCAGAAGATAAGGCAACTATAAAAAGTACAAGTATATATATAATCAATGGAAGAAAGGGGAAGCTGATAGTAAAGAATCTAAATAAGAAGCTAGGCAATCTAGAAAATTGATAAGGGAAGCAAAAGGACAGAAGTAGAGCCTTATGGCCAGCCAAATTAAGGAGTTCTTCAAGTATATTAGGAACAAAAAGATTCCCAACAATGGTATTTGTCCATTGCAAGACATAAATGGTAGAATTGTCAATAATTATGCAGAAAAGGCAGAAGTGTTCAATAAATATTTGTGTTCTGTATTTGGGGGAAAAACAGATGTAGTCATTACATGATGTTGATGAAACAATTTCCATTCGAATAGTAACTCAGGTGGATGTTAAACAGCAACTACTAATGTCAGACACTTTAAAATCTGGATAATTTACCAAGAATTTCAAAACAGCTGGCCAAGGAGCTGGGTGGGCAGTTAACTTTGATTTTCAACAACTCTTGGGATATTGGGGAAGGTCCAAGAGACTGGAAGAAAGCTAACGTTGTGACAATATTTAAAAAAGGTAAATGGGCAAATCCAGGTAATTATAGGCCTGTCAGACTGACACTGATCCTGGGCAAAATAATGGAGTAGCTGATATGGGACTCTTTTAAAAAAGAATTAAAGGCGGTGTTGTGGGGTGTGTACCCTCCACACAGGCTCTCAAGGAGTTAAAGTGGGCCTGAGAGGACACTTATGGTACCTGGTGGCATCTGGAGGGAAAGCCAACTTAATTGATGATGAAGCCCAGCTGGACAGGACCACGCTGGTTGGTGTAAAGCCAGGAAGTTGAGAGCAGTAGAGGGCTGCAGGGAGGGAGTCTGCAGTCACACCCTGGGAACAGAGAGGAGGTGAAGAGTAAACCAAGGAGGAAGAATAAGCCATGGGATCTTAGCCCAGAAAGAAGGGTCAACCCAGAGAAGTTGTGGGGAAGAAAGCTCAAGAAAGGCTCCATAGGAAGAAGCCCAAGGAAATGGCAGCAAGGAGTTAGGACTGTGAAGAAAGACCTTGGTTGCTGGTTATAGGGTTTCTGGGCTGGAATCCAGTGTAGGGGGAGGATCTACGTTCCCCTACGGGCCACAAGAAGTTGGCATAAAGCCCCCTGGGATAAGGATTTCAAAGCCCTTAGCCAAGACGGTGCATGGACCAGGGGCCCCAGAGTTGGGGCTGAAGATCTGTTGTAAGGGCATTGGACTGGTATTTGAGGAACTTCATTACCCCGGACTATATAGTGACCTGGCCAGAGAGCTGAGTCACTAAGGGGGAGCACCTCGAGTTGCAAAGACAGAGAGAGGTCATAGTAACAGTAACTGATGGAAGGGGGCACCAGAAGAGGCAAAAGCTAATTCCCAGACCCGGCCTTGAGGAGATGCTCCTGCGGTGAGTGGAACCCCTTTTACAGAGGGTAATATAATTAATGCCAATCAGCAAGGGTTTATGGGTAATAGATCCTATCAAACCAACCTGACACCTTTTTCATGAGGTTACAAGTTTGGTTGATAAAGGTGATAGCATTGATGTAATATACTTAAACTTTTGTAAGGCATTTGGCTGGGTACCACATGACATTTTGATTGAAAAAAATAGAATATCAAATTAACATGACACATGGTAAATGGATTAAAAACTGGCTAAATGACAGATCTCAAGATGTAACTGTCTACGGTGAATAATCATTGAGTGGGTGGGTTGCTAATGGGATCCCACAAGGATCTGTTTTTGGCCCTATGCTATTTAATACCTTTATCCGTGACCGGGAAGAAAACATGAAATCATCACTGATAAAGTTTGCAGATGACGTAACGATTGGGGGAGTGGTAAATAACAAAGAGGTCAGGTCACTGATACAGTGTGAGCTGAATCACTTGGTAAACGGGGCACAAGCAAACAATATGTGTTTTAGTATCACTAAACGTGTACATCTGGGAACAAAGAATGTAGGCCAGACTTACAGGCTGGGGGACTGTAGTGGGGCGGCTGCCCCACTCCGAGAGTATGGGCTGCGGCAGGCCAGTGGGCCTGCGCAGACGCACAGCCAATGGGAGAAGCTCTTACTGGGAGCCAATCAGAGCCCAGATTGGAGGCAGCCAATCAGGGCCCAGCTCAGCCCTATAAGAAGGCTGATGCAGTTGCACTGATTTATATTCCATTGATTTTAATATGCCTGAACCTGCCTCCCCAATCCCATGCTCAGGGCACTCTTTCCAATATTTAAAACAACACAACAATCAACAGCTACACTGAACTATTAACATTTACTTGGGACCAGTCCTATTGTCTTAATTCATTCTCACTCTTCAACTCCACGAGTAAGTTGTTAACACACACACCGTTCAGTCTCTGTCCCGCATCCCTCCCAAATGGACAAATAAAAGGGAGATGCACCCCTCTGTACGTGGACAATTTCCTGCTTCTTGTTAACCAAGTTTCTTCTCACTCCTCCGTTAAGTTCCTCCCTCAAATCTCCTTGCTCCTCCCCTCATTTTGTCAATAATCTCTCCTTTGCCTCTCACGTTTGAACATGTGCTCCTGTCACAAGTCTAGCTTCTCTTAAATTCGTGTCTCACTGAGATTGCAAATGCATTACATCAAGGGAAGTGGCTTTATTCTATGTTTAGCAAAGCATCAAGTGCATTTACAAAGACAAAAGCAACGTAGGATGGGCTAGATTTCATCCTGGTCTAGTCTCCACCAGGTCAGAGGGTGTCAAGACCTAATCAGTCATTTACTTTCTTCAGTCCTTTAAAAGTTGGTTTGGAGCAGCCCCTTCTCTCTCTCTCTCTCTTCGCACCATGAAGAGTGCACCGTGGGTTTGTGCACTAGTATTTCACCTCTGGAGTCTGGATTTGAATGCTGTTTTAGGTGACTTTTAGGTCTTTGTTTAGTCACTGTACAACTCACTGTTCACATGTCCCTCTCTGTGCCTGCTGCACAGAACGTATGAGCCTGCATTTACAGCCTGATCGAAAGCCTGTCAAAATCAGTGGAAAGATGCCTCAAGTCAGGATCGAGATGCAGCTGCAGGACTATGGGGAGGCTCCAAGAACAGAGTGGCAGGGTGCTCGCATTCAGGACTGCAGCTGACTGTCAGGGGGAAGCTTGTACACATGTGCCCACCTTGTGCCTGGCTCGTGCCCATGTCATTATCCCTCCTGTTCAGCAGCCCAGCCCTCCAGCGCAGGAGGCACATGAACGCGATGGCTTAAAGTAGGTGATTTCTTCATCAGTCTTTGCCTGGCTCAGGGCAGGAAGCTGCCGCGTTGGCTCCAAACAACTTTTTGTCACCTGCAAGTTACAGAAAAGAGCAGTCTGCTGGCTCAAGGAAGAGACACTCTGGAAGGCATCTGGCCCCTGGCTGAGCAGTTACGACAAACTTGTGACAGCCTCTTAGCCCCACAGCAAGGCTTTAAGGAGACACAGAGTGCAGCGTAAGAAGAGCAGCAACTGCTCACGCAGGGAGTCGGTGGTCGAGACGGGCACAGACTCCAGGAGTCCTGGATCCGAGTCCCCTGTTTTAATCACAGCATCCCACTGCGGTTCAGGAGTATCTTTAAACGAACCAGAGGGGAGAGTGAGACTAGAGGGTTATGATGAAGATAAAGTCCCCCCCTTTTGCCCATCCAGAATCTAGCTTCATTTTCGGTCTGATCCAAAGTGAGCTGTGGCTCAGAGCCTTGGCCAGCATTATGCTGTGTCATAGCTCCCCATGAAGGAAGACTTGTACCTTTTTCCCCTTCCAGGACTGGTACAAGGTACATTAGTCAATGTCCTGGCGTCCTCGGTGCTTTGTCCTATTTCTCCACCTCCTCCTTGACAGGCTCCTTCCATCTCCTGCCAACTCCCCTCCCCAATCACCTCCTTACCGTGACCACATTTTTTCTGACCTACACATTCCCTGTTTCTGCCTTTGCCCCCACAGGGGCGAAGGGGGTGCTGAGGCTATCTCCATGCCATTTTTTTAAAAGTCCAGATAGATGAGCTGCAAATCTGGACCTGAATTTATCCAGAGGTAGCCGTTTGGATCTGAGGTTCTGTCTTAGCTCAGACCCATATCCAAGTATTCCCCAACCTCGGTGGTGGGTTCAGATCCTGGGTTTTGTTTTGGGCCCTCTCTAAAGTTCTTCTTAAAAATCTCAATCTTAAAGCTGAAAGCAGTTAGATCTGCAAGGAGACGCCCAGTGATGAGCTGCCAAAAAATTAACAACCGGTTCCCTCCTCCTCACCCCAGGAGGGGGTCATGCCCCCCCTAGCCTTCCAGGACTCCTGCCCCATTCAACCCCCCACGTTCCTTGACACACACACACACACCCCCCGGGACCCCGCCCCATCCACCTCCCTTCCCTGTCCCCTGACTGCCCCCTGCCGCCCGATCCAACCCCTCCTCTCATTCCTGATGCCCTCCCAGGACTCCTGCCCCATCCAACCACCCCTTCTCCCTGTCCTCAACTGCCCCTGGAACCCCTGCCCCTGACTGCCCCCCATCGCCCCATCCAACCCCTGCTCCTTCCTGACTGCCCCCCTGGGACCCTTGCCCCCATTCAATCCCCCTGTTCCCTGCCCTCTGACCGCCCCGGCCCCTATCCACTTCCCTGCAAACTCCCCTGCCCTCTTCCAACACCCCCTCCCTGCTCCATGCCCCCTTACCGCACTGGAGGCCGGGCTGAAGCCGCCGGGCCTGGGCCTGGGCCAAAGTCTCTTGGCCGGAGCCGCTCAGCCGGAGCTGGGGCGCTGGGCCGGAGCCGCTCAGCCGGAACAGGGCTGGGCTGGGCCGCGCCGCGCCCCCCCTTACCTTGCGAAGCCGCCGCTTGTTTCTGAACCCTCCCAGGCTTCCTGCGCGAACATCTGATTCGTGGGAAGCAGGGGAGGGGGAGGAGAAGGGGGGCAGAGCGTTCAGGGGAGGAGCCGAGGAAGCAGAAGTGAGCTGGGGCCGGGGGCTGGAGCTTTACCAGTTGTTACATGTAAAAGCCCTTTTAGAACCGGTTGTCCTGCACGGGACAACCGGTTCTAAAAGGGCTTCTCAATTTAACAACCGGTTCCTGTGAACCGGTGCGAACCGGCTCCAGCTCACCACTGGAGATGCCCAAGTGTGCACTGTAATGTTCTAATGTGCTCTCTGAAAGTGACATCTAGGATCTGAGCTTGAGCTAAGGCCAAGAAAGCAAAGAGGGAGCCTTTGCTGATATAACTAGGACCCAGCCTTCTGCGGCAACGCACCAGTCACAGAATAAAGCCGGCTTTCTCCGGGAGCCTGCATAGGGTCTAGCTGAACACACTGCAGTGAAAGGCTGAAGCCTTTCAGGTTCAAAGGAATGTGAGTCTATCTGCTGAGAGACAGGCTGTCATTACGTGAGTTCTCCTGTGGAGCACAGGGCAGGAGAAAACACAGCAAGAAAATTGGAACAGTCCCTTTGAATCTCTCTGTTTCCTGGATGCACAGGAATCCACTCAGGGCTCTTGTCTTGCTTTCAGAGAGGGGCCCAAAGCTGCAAAGTGTGGGGTGAGGCTGAATTTTGAACATCTCAACGTTTGAGGGTGTCTAGATCTGGGTGCGATCGGCAGAGGGACTGGAGCTGGATTTCCACAGATACAGACTAGAAGGGACTGCTGCCGAGAGGGGTTCTCCGGGAGAGCCCAGCAGCGGCGGAATTCACTCCACCCCTTCCCTTGGTCTGATATAGGCCAAGTCTGATGATCTTCAAGGCATTCTGTAAGGATCGGCTTTTTACCGAGACATTTGAACATGGGGGTGGGGGGAATTATTGGGTAGCGAAGAGGGTTTTGAGCTTCTCTGTTGCCTGGTTTGCTGCTGGTGGGCTATACGGAATATTTTCAAACAGCTCTGTTGCTGCCTTATTTGTGTAGTGTATCTGTTAGTTTCACATCTGAACGGTGTGTACCTGTGAAGTCCTTTGCAGGAGCCTATGCAGAGTTGAATCCTAGGGATTTACCTTTCCCTGCCTAAAATGTCTTGTAGTGCTGATGCATTCTGTCACACACAACGGGCCAAATTCAGCCCTCGTGTAAATGCCAGCACCATTTGGGATCTCTGGGAGTTGCACCCACTTCTCCAAGGTGAATGTGCTCAGTGTCAGCTCACGTGAGGAATCAGGATCTGCCGCAGTGCCAGCCTGTGGGCCGCCTAAGAGTGCAGCTATCCTGAAGGCGGCTGCCTGATTGTCTCCACCATCTGACTGGTGAGAAGTCAGCAGACCAGCTGGTAAACCCAGCAGCAGCAGCTGTAGCTTGGTGGCTGTTCAGATCATTTGCCTGTGGATGTGATCGCTCCGGTGCCTCCTTGGCCCTGCCTTTTCTAGTCCTGCCCTGTCCCCGCCTCACCTCATTTCAGGTGACCCAGCTCTGGGTTCCGACCCTGAGCTCCTATTCCTGGTTACTGACTCCTGCTCCAACCACTAGGCCTGACCACGCACATCCTGGTTCCTGAAGTGACTACATTCCAGAGAGGCAGAAAGTGGTCCCTAAACTCAGCCTTTAAAGCCACCTCAGGTCCCTTTTGAGGAAGGCCCTGTATAAATGCAAGACCTCATTATAGCACCTGTTCCGTATCCCCTTGTATGGGAAAATAAAGTATGCAGACTTCACACAGCATGTGGCTGGTAAGGTAAAATCAATATCCACTTCAGTTCATGCCTGTGATTAGCTCTAAGCATAATATAGTGCTATAAGGGTTTTAGCATATTCATTGCCCTCCTGTCCTAGAATCAAAAGCTAAACACTCAATTCCCTGTATTCATTCCCTGCAAGATATTACCACTGCGCACTGATAACACAGCACCTTCCATTTCAGAATCTTGGAATGCTCATTAATCCTCACACCACCTCTGCACCTATGTAGAAAGCTTTGCACCAATACAGGTAGGGTAAACCAATGTCCAGCGACATGCAGCTCCACATTTTTAACACTGCCTGTGTTGAGTGCCCGGCCTGATCATGCCAGATGCAGAGCAGCTCCAGCAATGGGAGCTGAACACCTCTGAAAATCGGGCCTGACATGGCATGAGTTTGCCCCTCTAAAATTCAAGCACCCCAATTTAATGGCTACTTCAGAAAACTTGCCGGTAAGTCACTTACCCCCAAAGTAAGTCATGGGCAGAGGTAAGATTAGAATCCAGACCCCCTGACTCCTACCACCAGTTACAATTACTGGACATCACTGCTTCTCTTCTATGTCTTTTCTATTTGCTCGGCGCTCGGGCAGAACGTCCAACCTAGAGATTTACTGGTGTTTGCATGAGGTGAGAATGGTTAATTAGTTATTATAATGCATGCTAGTCTCGAAACACTAGAAGATATGCTCCTGTGGTTAATTCATTTTTAATACTGGCAACTAAATAAATAAGGGTCTATAGAGCAGTGTGTAATGTGTTGGCCAGACTTACTGGGTCATAGTATTGTCTCACCTGCTTCTCAGATGCTGGGTTCTTCTCACAGGGCAACCGATGTTGGGTCGTGGACATGCTGCCTCAAAGTACTTACATAATGCAGGGAGCTGGCTTTGCTTTCTCCAATTCTAGGTCTTGTATATTATGGAACAAATTATGTGGTTCTTAAATAAGTACCAGTTCCAGAGTTTGGCCCTACACTAGGATGAAATGTCAACTGCCAAAGCCAGTTGTTTCTGATAAAAGGGGAATGGCAAGACCAATTCATACCCCTAAAGAGATTGTAGTGATAGCTTTGCTGTTTTCAGGCACCTTTTGCTATTTCTTCTACAAACACAGTCACCATAAAAAGTCCATACTCAATTCCTTCCTACAGTCTGGGTTCATACACAAAGAATACAAGAAGCACAACCTGAAGATCAGATCAAACAGTCTCCCCAGTCTTGGCTGTTGTCTGGGCTCCTCCTTCATGACTGCTCAGCCCCCACCCTAGATCATCTCTCCCCAGAGAACCTTACTTATATCCAGATGGGGTAAAAAGTCACCAGAACACAATTATTTCCAAGCAGGATCAAAACCTCCCAACAGGACAGGGTATTTCAGGCAAACACTGTGAGCCTGTTACACTTGCTGTCACTTCTTTTGCCCTTTACTTTAGGAACATAGGAATTACCATACAAGATCAAACAAGTGGCCTTTCCTGTAATGTATCATGCCAAGATTTGGACAAAGACCAGCAATGGCTGTACTGAGGAGAACCCAGCTGAAGAAGGTGCTAGGATTATCTCTCTGCCAGTACCGCTTTCCACATGAAAGTAACTCTTTGTAACTAGCAAGAGGCCAGAGAGGCAACAGGCCCTAAAGAGTTGGATACAGCAACTTGCACAGAAATAATATAGCTGTGATTGATGTTTAGTGTTATCCTCAGATAGTAATCGGGAAGATCTATGGAGTACATTATATTTGATTAGGTTTGTACGCTTTCAGACTGTTGATATTTTTTTTTACACTTCAGTATTGCAAGAGAAATGTTGAAATGCGTTTTGCTAATGTGCAGTTTATAACCGAGAGAAACACAGAGGTACAAATATTACAGGAATTATTATTAGATTTGCCCCCATTAGCTCCCCTCCTACTCCCCTGGCTCATGAAGCAGCCTTTGTCAATTGCCAATATTAATAATGTTTCAGATGTACCTCTACAATGGTACAAAAGGATTATAAGCTCATCAATAAAGCTGTAAGTTGTGCTTGCACACACGAAAGCATGTAAGATTTAATTTTCGGATCACATGAATTTCTATTGATTTGAGCGGATAAGGCTAGGACTGGGGAAGAAAGTAATCTGCAATTTGTATCTCCTGTGCCTAATTCAGCTGCCTTTGTGTTGCAGGAAAAACAAAGTAAATAGAATGGCTGGTAGCAAACTCATGAGATTCTTCCCAGAGCCCTTTCTTGATTTTATCCAGTGTCTGTTTCACACAAAGAAACAGGTAATATTGATCACCTTCTATTAGATGAACTTTCAGATTTATTTAATGCCACAAATGGTCCTGTGACTGACTAAATAAATTATAATTAGATTGGCCATGCCCACCACGTTATGTTAAACAACAAACTATTTTCCTCAGTAAAAAAAACTAACTTCCCCATTGTGGACATTTGAATCATATCTTCTTTGCCACAGGGAAAAAAAATGCAGCCTGTAAAAAGCTAAGTATAATTGTTCAAGATGCTTGCAGGCTCCCCACTTCTCACAAGCTTAAGTAGAGGCAGAAAGAGTCAGTATCTTTAATGGGATACCTGTAGAGAGAACCCAGGTGGTTCACTTCACTCAGTGTCATTACTGAACCAGTTCTGGGTGCTACTCCTGCAGGTGCATTCATCTTTTGGGTGATCGTAAAATGGAAGTCCGGGCCACTTGGTTATTAAAAATCTCACAGTGTTTTCTTTGCAAAACCAGACTTTTTAATCCCAATGTTCCATCACATTGCAACCTGGGTAATTGCTGTACCTGGATTTCCCCTTCAGTTTCAATTGTATATCTTATTCTTCATGTCAGCTGTTTACAATTCCTGTGTGCTGTTAAGCAGCTGCCAAGTTCCTCCCCAGAGGTGGCTGCACTTCAGGGATGGGCAAAGTGGTTCCTGTACATATTTACAGTAGGATTTTCAAAAATTGCCCCATCTCTGCTCCCAATGAAGTCACTGAGAGTTTTACATCAGTGGGAGCAGAGCTAGGCAAATGCTGAGAACCTTTTAAATCCCAACTCTAATTCACAAGGAGTTTCTGAGCCATAGATGAACAATACGTTTATATAGCAAGATTGTCAATTAATATTTTAAAACTTATTTTCCAAGCCCAGAGAACAATAAAACAAAACCAATAAAATAAAACAATAAAATCTTTCCCCAGTCTTAACTGGAGAGTAAATAACTTTAGAACATATGTCTCTAATGAATGTTTAAATGTGTTATTTTGCCTCTTTCTATTTTAAGCCGCATCGTCACCGAAACATACCGCTGCGACATTTTAAGGGACTCCAGAGGGTTATCTCATTTAATACTGATCTTCAAGGCTGCCTCGCAAATGTTCATCCTGTAAATGAAGGAGCCGAGATGGAGATGATTGGTGCCAGACTTTGACATACATGATGTGCTTTTCTGCTCATCTCTCTTCCATGGAGATCAAAGGCCAGCATCTCCAGCTAGATTATCCACGAGCATCAGCGTTGTCTCTGACAATCAGAGATCGGTGCAGGGAGGGAGAACTTTGAAAAATGATGGCAAGCGAAGTAACGTGGGTGCAATTTCAGTACTTTAAGTCAGGCTGACCAGTGCTACAGCCATCACAAAGGCATCAGCTCTCCATCGCGACTCAGCTGAAGAGTGACAGGTTCTTTCAGTATCTGCACTTTCTTTTCTTGTCCCCGTCTGTGGCTTTTGCAATGCAATTAAGCTGTCTTGCAGTAGTGATGGCTAGTCCTGCAACGTGTTAAAGGTCCCACTGAAGTCCATGGGACTAGTCATGGGAGTAAGTGTTTGCAAGTCGTCCTGCCCCAGAGAGAGATTTCAAAAGCGCTTAAGGGATTTAGGAGGACAAGTCCCATTGAAAGCCAGTGGGGTTTGTTCTTTGACATCCATTAGGTGTTTCTGAAACATTTTCCTCCTAAAAAGCACCAAAGAATCTCCATTCACTAGCAAATTAGATGGTGTTTGAACATAACCTGAGCAGTCATGGTAACTAGCACAATGTTATAAGTCCAGGGCTTGATGTCCCCTGATTCAGAGCTCTGCTTCAGGTACAGGTAGGTGATGAGGAAATCATTGGCTAATAACTGCCAGCTCCCAGATTCTGCACCAGCCCAGCCCCTTAGAGAACCTTGTGATATGACTTGGAGAATCAGCACAATTTATGAACTCTGTGAGAGATCATGGACTCTCTGTGTCTCTCTTTGCCAAGTGGCAAACTCCATTTGGACAGTGCAGCCCCCTTGCCTTCTCTGTTGTCCTTTTAACTCCATCTTAGACTGAAATGCCAAGGGGCGGTGAAACAGGGCTGACAAGAGAGGGCTGTTAAATCTTACAACACCTTGAGGCAAAAGGCTGCCTCCTACCCAGGAGAACTAGTTTGTCAGGGGAGGGGTCTGGCCATGAAGTCACCTGGTAGGAGTCTGTGATCACCTGAGCTTGATCAGGAGGTCACATGACAGAGAATGGGACAATTCTAAAAGGCCAGGAGCTTCACTGCTTTGGGCTTTCAGTCTTTTTTTTTTTTTTTTTTACCAGCTCAAGCTGAGGGTTGCTGCTGCAGGAACCTGGGGAGTGGAGGGCAGGGCAGGGCAGGGCTGGGCTGGGCTGCTTACCTGAACACAGCTGGACTGCCAGGGAATGGTGAGCTAGGATGAAGGGCATTGCAGTCAAGGTGTCTGTTGTTTTCTAAATGATCTGTGCTCTCTCTTTTAAGTAAAGAGTAATGGGGGGTTAGAAGTCTGTCTGCGTTTGCTGACTTTCCCTATTGCATGCCCCTGAAGAGAGAAACTGTGCTCTAGAAAGCTCACACCTTTAATGGGATTGTGGGGGATGTGCGAGGGCTGCTGGGGAGGCTTGGAGGAGATGGCACTAGTTTTAGGGCCTAGGCCTATGGCACCTGTAGCTGTAAGTACGTTACGCCTGATGCGTACTGCTGACAGTGGTGGGGAGGGGCTGAGCTGGCCACCCCGCTGCCTGCTCAGGTTTGGCCCTTCTAGCCCTCTGTCATGATGAGGGGCTGGTAGGGCCAAAAGTGAGTGAGTGTCATCATGGCCTGGTGCATGGGAGCAGTTACAGCGCCCCTCAGGTGTGGCCCCACAGCCCTTCACTTGTGAGGGAGGGTCCATGGGGCCAAATCTCTGTGGCCCTGTGCCACCATATGCCTGGGGGTTATAATGACACTCTCACTCAAGTCTAGACTTGGCCCTCCTCACACCAGGTTTAGCCCTACTGGCCCTCTGTGTGGGCAGTGGGGTGGCCAGTGCTGGTCCAGATCCTACACCAGGGCTGCCCCTGGGGGCCTGCTGGCCCTGCCCTGCTTCCAACAGCCCATGTGTCCTCTCAGGGATGGGGAGTGACACCGCACCTGGGTGGCTGGGCTGGAAGGCTGGGGATGAGCATGGCACAGGGTCGGTGGTGAGGCACTGGGGCCAGCGCTGTGGCAGGGCTGGTTCCACGGGGATTGATGGTGAGTGCCAGGGGACAAATGTCTGGGGATGCCCCTGGCCTGGTGGTGATTGGATTGTGGTGGGTCTCCGCTGCCAAGAGGGGTGGATATGAGGTCTGCACTTCGAGTGTGTGCCTTGAGGCTCAAAGCCAGGGACAGTGCGTAGACTTTGCCCAGCCCTACAAGCGAAGGTCACATGGGATTCACCATTTGGATCCCCTTGTAACAGTCTGGTGAGTGTCCAGCAGGGGGAGCTTGACCAAATCTGGAACACCTTGTTCCATAGGAGTATCTGTGTAAGGTAATTCCACCACTCTTCCCTTCCTACTACCTCCATCCACTATGCTGGGGGTGGGGGTGGAGATGGCCCAGGACCCAGCTCCACTGATTTGCCATGGACATCTCTGTTGCTGAGTTACAGCCGGAATCTAGACAACATAACGGAGGCCAGCCTCCTATGCAGCTAACCTGGATTAACCACACCCTGCTAAGAACATTAAATGTCCCTCCCTGTTTATACAGAGTTGTAATTCATGTTTTGCATGGTGCTAATTGCCACTATTCATCAAGGCTGTTCTAACATGGCCTGATCTGCTCCTGAAGGCCAGAGTGCTGTAGTTTTCAGACTTTAAAGAGTTAATGGTGTCCTCCTACTCCCTTGTTACCTGCTCCCTGACCCAGGCCAGTTTTCTCCCTTCTATCCCCAAACTAGAAGAGGAGAAAGGAGCCACTGGAAACAAGTGTGTCCCATTGTGTCCAGTCCTTCCTGCTCTGTAAATACTACTGGCACCTGAAACAAACTGGGTCAATTGATTTCCAGCCATGCTGTGAAACTGAATAGTTTATTTCCTCAGTTCTCAGCAAACAGCATCACAGAATTGTTTATTATTTAGGCATCTTGTTCTAACCACACATCCCACTGCAAGTTCAAGCCTCAGAAACCTAACCATCTATCACAGATTTTGTATTTTGCTCGTGGCTATCTGCTGAGGGGTGTTAAGGACCACAATCAGGTGTGCCTTTGCTCCAAAGCCAATCACAGACATCATTAAAGCGAGCGGGGATGCCAAGCTCGCGCCGTCAGGCTGATCAGTAGGAGCGATATGACCCTTTATGTCAGGGCTAATCAATTATTTTTTTTGTTATGGTCCAATTTTTTTGGTCAAGGTATAGTCAAGTTCCAGACTCCAGAGAAAATGATACAAAACGAATGATGATCATAAGTACATTGAAAAGCATCTGGCAGTCCAGATTTGTCCCGTAGTCCGCCTATTGATTATCCCTGCTTTATGTAGTAAAAACAGCTGCAGACCATCATGGGTGCTGCTGGAAGTGCTAAGCCAAATGTCTAAGAGCTGAGACACATGGGCTAAGGGATTTTCCTGGTTGTCAATGCAGGGCTCAGGCTATTGGTTGTGGGGTGTCTGTGTGGGAGGCAGAAAGTCAGGAGAAAAAGTTGTGTGACTCTGAAAGCACATAGAAACAGGGCTACTGGGGCACAGAAGCTTGCTATAGGAGCAAACGTGGGGATTTCTGAGCACGGAAACTACCTCCTGTTGTTTCCACTGTGTTCAGGGACGCAGGACTTTGTGTCCAATTTTAGTGAATAAACAAAATGACCCCAAAGAACATCATCAATTTATCATCCTAAGGGGAAGGGGGAACCCTACAAGGCCCCAGACATTGGCTAAACTGCTTGGACCATAGGGGCAATAATATTTTGCAGGCTGCCTCCTCCCCAATTCCCCCCCCTCCCCCCCCCCCGAATCATCTGCCATTAATTAAAAAAATATTAAAGTGTCACTCAGCAAAATATCGGCTCTTTCTTAAGAATGTGAGTTTAACTTCTTTAACAGACTTGAGCCGATTCTACACTTAAAGATTTTGCCACTTTAGCTATGTCAGTTATTGGTGTGATGGTTTTTTTTTTAATTTTGGCAACACAGCTATGTCAGTAAAAGCCCTAGACAACACACAGTCATACCAAGAAAAAAGTCCTTTTGCCAGTGTAGCTTATTTCATTCAGAGAACTGGTCTAATCTATACCAGCAACAAGAATTTTTGCAGGTGCAAGCTTCATCTGCATTAGAACGCTTGGCCAGTATACTTGCCTTTTAAAAGTAGACCATGCCTCAGAGATTCCTCAAACGTCACAGTTTCAGTTTTGATGTTTGTAATAAAATAAAATCAATCATAATGATACGTACTAGTTATATAGTGCTTGAAATGTTCAAAGCACTGTACAGACATTAACTTGTTAAATGGAACCAGGATCTAAAGCACTACTGGTTTGGATTTGTTAAACTTCCAGCCACGCTCAGTTTAATTCTCAATAGATTAGAATTTCATTTTCTTTGCACTATAGAAAATGTATAATATTTTAGTTTGAGAACTAAAAATAATAAAAATCATGGGCAAAATTCTCTGCTGGCATAACTCCATTGACTTCACCAGTTGGAATAAGTAGAAAGGTAAGACGAGTTGTACAAAAACAGCACTTCGGTTCAGTACCAGTGCACACTTATTTTGGGGTCAGAATCAGTGTGTATAGCTGTATTGGTATAAACCACACCTACTCAGAGTGGTGCTCTGTTCCCTCTAGTGGTGGCTGAGCCAAAGATTGAGGTTAAGGCGCCTGCTACAACATTAGCTGATCGAGATGGGTCTTTAGCTCAAGCAGGAGAGACTCATGTTTTGAGAACCCAGGTTTGATCTCCACAGCTGAGGACTTGCCCACTGGCACAGTGTTACATAACATCTTCAATTCTGCTAGTAATGAATCTGGTTTTGCCACAGCCAAATTTCTTTGGGAACCCAACCGTGTTGATGGAGGGGGTGGGATCAAGCACTTTTGCACGATCATGTGCTTCCACGAGGGGTTTGTTTGTTCCTGGAAATGGGACTATATGAGGTCCTATGCGAGTTACCACATGTAACTTTTTTCCCTGCCAACATGGTTAGAACTCAAAATGTCAAGCAGAAAGCAGCTTCAGAATGACCACGGGCATTCAGAGCAACTCAGCTCTATTCTTTTCTGTTCAGGTTCTGCCTCTGCAGCCAGCACCGTATTATCAGAGCACTAGCATGTGTGTCCAACACTGATGACCAGTTTGCAGACTCACACAAAATTCTAGCAGGCCACTGTTGGTTGGAGAAACTCTCCCCGCTGGGGAGAGGCTAGGAATGCACTACATGAATATAAAGAAGAGTACAGGAAGAGATAACGGTGGTGGGAGAAGGGGGTCCTCTCTACAGTCCCTCTCTGGGATTAGGGAGGCAAAACTGCCTCGAGCAGAAGGTCGGGCATGGGCAGCCAGAAAGAGTTGCCAGAATCTTTTGAAGAAGATACAAAGCCAGAAAGGGGATGGGTTATAATTGTTGAGGACTATAACAAAACCCCAGGATAGGAAGGACTCTTTGATCTCTTCGCTTCTCAGAGGACTACGTTGGTGAGGAGGGAAAGCCAGTAGTCCCCCAGTAGGAACAAGAGAGGCATGAGGAACAAGATGTCTGGATGAACAGCCAGCAATGAGAATTCCCATGAAACTCTCTGAAGATGGACCTTGTGGACTTTTCATTAAGACTATGGCTTGGGGTGGAACTGGAACCCTGTAAACCAATAGGGGAGCCCCAGGATCGATGCTCTGTTGAAAGAGTGGTTTCTGTAGTGGTTTGTGAGACTGGCAGGGCATCTTCCTGCTGCTGGGGTGTCAAGGAGCCTTCGACCTGCTGACACAATCCCTTCTGGCCTTCAAATCTATAGGGCAGATCCTCAGCTGGTGTAAATGGTTATAATTCCATTATAATTATAGTTCCACCTCATCCCTTTGTCTTGAATATTTAATCTGTTCACAGCAGAAATTGTCGTCTTATATGTGCGCACAATGCTTAGCAGAGGGGGGTCCCGTATGCATTCAGGGCCTCAAGGCAGTACCATAACACACATGATGGATAATAACCATGCGTTTGCAGTACATTTGCAACACTGAGCAAAACGAGGGACGCCCTGCAACCGTTTTTTATAGCTGTTACTTGCCTACTCTCTTGCCGTAATAGTGTGCTTATTCTTTGCAGCCCCGCTCCCATTCTGGTATAATGGGCCTTTCTTTGTTTTATAGCTCTCGGAAACATTCATTTTAACGAGAGCTGAATTTCGGTGTGAAGATGATTCCCCAAGGGCCTTTTCCTTTTCGTTCTCATCCAGACACCCCAAAGAACAAAAAAAAGCTATAAAATGCCCTAATAGGACTGGCAGCACTGTGCCTTACCAGAAGCCTTGCATAGTACCGGTATTTTGCTTAACAAATAAAGCATTTTACTAGTGAGTGAGAGAGAGCAGAAATCCCTGCTGGGTTTGCAGGCTTCAGGAAGCAAGGAGTCCTTCCTAAGCCAAGTATGCTAATTTCACCTTTGGAGAACAATTTCTTTTTTTATGCCAGTTTTGGTTAGGGTAGATACAGCAATAAAACCTGGGATTTATTTCGCATCTGATGAGCTCGGTACGTCTGTTTTAAAGCTGTTTTGAAAAAAGCTGGAGGAAATGAGAGCATTCGTGTTTGTTAAAGGGGTGCCATCAAGATGAAAAATACTTTTTAACCTGGATCACTGGTAACATTTTAATTAGTGGCACTGAAACAATTGTAAAAATCCTGTTCTCCTTTTCACAATGGCTATGTCTATGCTGCACAGTTAACCCAGGAGATTTGCACCCGGGTCTGAGAACCCAGTTTCGTCTTGCCTGGGTGTAAACGTCCCCACTGCAAAGCCGTTCCTGCATTACTGTGTCCTTGGAACCATTAGGAAAGGGATAGATAATAAAACAGAAAATATCATAATATCACTGTATAAATTCATGGTATGCCCACACCTTGATTACTGTGTGCAGATCTGGTCACCCCACCTCAAAAAAGATATATTAGAAATGGAGTAAGAGCAGAGAAGGGTAACAAAAATGATTGAGTATGGAACAGCTACTGTGGGAGGAGAGACTAAAAAGGCTGGGACTATTCATCTTGGGAAAGAGGCAACTAAAAGGGGGACATGACTGGTGTGGAGAAGGTGAATAAGGAAGTGTTGTGTTATGTGAAGGAGTAAATAAGAGGCTTACCCCGTGAGATTAATAGGCAAACAAACAAAAGGAAGTACTCCTTCATACAATGCACAATCAACCTGTGGAACTCATTGCCAAGGGATGTTGTGAAGGCCAAAACTATAACTGAATTCAAAAAAGAACTAGATAAGTTCCTGGAGGACAGGTCCCTCTATGGCTATTAGCCAAGATGGCTAATGATGCAACCCCATACTCTGTGGGTGTCCCTCAGCTTCTGACTGCCAGATGCTGGGACTGGAGATGGGGGATGGATCACTCAATAATTCCCTGGTTCTGTTCATTCCCTATGAAGCATCTGGCACTGGCCACTGTCAGAAGACCAGATCCAGGGCGAGATGGACCATTGGTCTGACCCAGTGTGGCTGTTCTTATCCAAACACCAGTTTGGGAGCTGTCTGAGATCTGAATGTTGTGTGTACACTCCCATTTCTAAGGGATCTTCCTGATCTTTATCACTGGCTCATCCAAAACTGCAGATGCAAGCCGTGCAGTAGGGCTTTGGGTTGTCTAAATGTGGATCTCAAATTTGGTGGCTTGAGCTTCTCTTGAAAAACAAAAGAAATACTCTAACATTCTAACAAACAAAACCTTTTAGGACCTTCCCCTCGGGTAGTGTCAGCTGGCATCATTCCATTCACCCCAGCTGAGGATCTGGCAGTTCGGTATCCTCAATGAGGATAACAGGGAGTGATTCTTTTACACCTCTGCCTTAAAGTGGGTGAACCCTAAGCCAGATCCATTCCTAGTCTCCAGCAAAACAGGCATGTCAGGGGGAGGAGGGGAGGTGAAAGGTCAGAAACCGGGAGGAGGTAGGTGGGGTGGAGGTAGGTGGACAAGTGGGCTGGGGGGGAACCAGAGTGCATTGCAAAACAGGTAGCCTCTGCTTCCCAGAGGGCGATAAGTAGAGTATAAATTAGGGCAACTCAGGGTGTCTATACAGCAAAGACACCACCGCAACAGCGAGTCTCCGAGTTGTGGAGCTAAAAACAGTGCTAGAGCCCAGGCTCTGAGACCCTCCTCTCTTGCCAGGTTTCAGATCCCAGGCTTGAGACCAAGTGCCTACATGGCTATGTTTAGCTCTGCAGGGTGAGCCTGAGTCAGTTGACCTGGGCTTTGTGTCTCAGGACTGAGGGTCTTTTTTTTTTTTGCTGTGTAGCTGCTGTACAGCCCCTGACGCTGATAAAGGCTAACCTGTTAACTCTGCGATGCTTGATCATAGCCGAAAGGTCAGGAAAATAACCATTGGGGAGCTGGCCAAAAACTCAGGGCAGTCAGTTTTTATTTTGTGCCTTAAAATCCCTCCCTTTACACCTCAGATTCCCACTGAAGTCAATGAGAGTCTTAGGCATAGCAGGAAAGTCGGATTGGACACTATATGGTGAACCAACTATCCCTCAAGTCCACCCATCCCGCTAAACCGCACAAACAAATCACTGAACCGGGAAATCCCAGCTAATGTAAGTTGTCTGTTCTTTTCCTTACCCTGTGGGGATAAGAACAGAGCAGCGGAATTGTTGTTGCCAGCTGGTAATGAAGTCTAAGGGCCTGATTCTCCTCTCGCACTGCTGTAAATCAGGAGTGGGTCCTTTGAAGTCAATGTAGTTATGCCAGGGTGAAAGCAGTGTCAGAGCGTGTAATGGTTACTCACTCCCTATAGATCTGTCACTAAGAGTAGTAGATGAAAGGTCACTGCTCAGATGAGAACTGCTTTTTAGATTACAAAGGCCCCATTGATCTCTGGCATTTATATGACCAGGGAGCTGCCTAGCAGTGCTGGAAGTTTCCCCTCCCCATTGAGAGCTTTACAAACGTCCCATATTGCAGCTGAATTTTCACCCTGTAAACTTTATACTTTAGATCCTATAATATGGGTGGGGCCTTAATTCTTTCCAAGCCTGTCTCTGCTTTCATCAGGAAGACAAAACAATCCTCTGGCCCTCATGTTCATGAGGGAAATTCAACCTGGCTTAGATGGCCAGAGCCTGGGAGGGGGTGTATAGACTCAGCCGTTTCAGGAGGTCGGAAAAGCAAAAGGAAGTGTGTCCATATCAGAGGATCCAGAGCGGGAGGGAGGCAGACTCTAGCCAGGAAGATAGGGTCTTGCATAAAAGTAGTTAGTTTGGGAAGCAACTCTCTCTCGCTGATGCTATTTATAGAGAGGTTCATTTAGTGCATGTGTTCACTCCAGTTAACCCAAGCTCTTACCTGGGTTTTAGCCCAACCCCTTGCCCCCACCTTCCACACACACACAACCTCTGACCTGACTTAAGCCCAAACTAGCATGTATGGCTGGGGATGTTGGTTAGAGCCTGAGCTTTCTTTTAACTCAGGCTAGAACCCGACCCCTTAACAGTGAGGACGCAGGCTAAATCACCCATGTGCGGATAGTCCTCCAGTGCCCTTCCCACAATTCCCCCTGAATGATAGACAAGTTCTTCCACAGCTGACCCTAAAGCATCTCAGCACAGAATACCTTTGGATGTGTCCCAGAGAAACACACATGAGTGCAGAAACAGTGGGGACACAGCAACATCGATTGTCTCCACTGCAAAGCACTATCACATCCAACTAGAGTAACTGGGGTGCTCAGACCAAGGGCCGGTTACCTGGGTTAACTGCCATGAAGACATGCCCTCTTACACAAAGGGTATCAGGAAGCAGCAGAGACAGACACAGGAAAGTTGGGTGTGATTGCTTTTCCTGTGCTATGAAAGGAGATGGGGCTGTATGTTTGTACAGCACCAAGCACTCTGTTGGTGCTTAGACAACCACAAAATGCTTAATCCCCAGCTGTTGTCTCCAAGAAAGTAGACCTCCCTTAATACCTGCTTCAGAGTCCAGGAGGTTTTCCCCACTGGGTGCACAGGTGACCCAACCCCAAAATGAAATGACCTTTGACCCTTCTGATTATTTAGGCAAATCAAGGATCCCTTTAGTGAAATGACACTAACAAATGTCTCATGAGAAGCTATGTTCAAAGAGGGCTGCAGAGCAATTTCCTGTGGAAACTTGGATGCCCTCAGAGACCCCTCCAGACTGTGGCAGATGAAGGATGGATCCCACTGATTCACGGATCAGAGTCCTGACTGGTGGAAGATGAGTGTCGGGTCCAAAAAAATTTCAATCCCCAGATCCATTAAATCATCTAGGGAGCCCCCTTCTCCAGAGGTGCGGCTCCCTAGATGATTTAATGGATCTGGGGATTGAAGAGACCCCGGAGGAAGGATACAGGTGAGGGTGGGGTGTGGCTGGTTTCAGCTGCTTTCTGTTTCCTCTTGTGTTAGAATGTAGGTCCCTACAGCGCTATGCATTATAGTCCGTGTCCTAAGACTGTTCCATCCTGCTACACCAACTTCAAACTCATGGTGCACCGAGTGACAAGAAGGCAGTGCATACAGCAGCAGGTCAAGCACCCAGCCAGCTGAATGCATCAGAGAATTATGATGTGAAATAGTGCAATTTCCAAACACATCACCTACAATGAAAATACAAGTAACAGAGGGTCCTGTGGCACCTTTAAGACTAACAGACGTATTGGGAGCATAAGCTTTCGTGGGTAAGAACCTCTCTTCTTCTGAAGAAGTGAGGTTCTTACCCACGAAAGCTTATGCTCCCAATACGTCTGTTAGTCTTAAAGGTGCCACAGGACCCTCTGTTACTTTTTAGAGATTCAGACTAACACGGCTACCCCTCTGATGAATGAAAATACAGTACCTATGTCCCAGCAGTTACGGTTACGATTAACTGCTTCGTGACTGAAGCTGGTTGAAAAATGACGGGTTTTCCATGGAAAATGTCAAAATAATGTTCATTTCACTGATTGAGGGCATTAAAATTTTGTGCATTAACATTTTTTTTTCTGGAATTTTTATAGAAAATTTGGGGGTTGGAAAATTTTCTGGGTTTTTAAAATATTCTTTATTTCCTTTTTTATTCCCTATTTGTGGGGGCCCCCCTCATTTTTCCCCACTGACAAGGAAGACAAAAGGATGGAAAATAAACAAAAAAAAAAAATCCCAACCCACGTTTTTGCTTGGAACATTTGAGGAAAAAAATCTGAAAATGCTCAGTTTTGATAAAACAGCCATTTTCAACCCAAGAATTATTTAGAGCTAAAAAATTCCAACCACCTTTGCCTGTTCTCTTTGTTTCTCTGTACCTCAGTGTTCTCGTCTGTAATATGGGATGATGATACTGAATGATCAGATGGGCCAAAGGTCACTTCATTTTGCTGCTGGGTCATCTGTGCTGCCGCTTGGGACCTTGGTGCTTTGAGGGCTGTGGATGAAAAGTGGTAGGTAAGAACTAGGTATTATTACCTTGGGTACTGGTGGCTAAACTGAACAAGAGCTACCCTTGCCTGGACCCACCCTGGCAGGTCCCTCTCGTTGCCTGTCTCTGGAGGCCCTTGTCTTCCTGAGTCTGCGCCATGAGAAGCAATAAAGAGAATGAATCCCATAATGCTGGACCGTTGCTAGGAAAATTTATGTTGGAGGCAGAGAGCAACCCACTGTTCAGCAATGGCAGAGAAAATAAACCTCGAAGAGAGGAACATAGAGGATGTTTTTTTTGTCTCTGCTACATCATCTGAGGAATGAGTGCACTCCTCTAAACGTGCATCTGTCTGACAGGGACTGCTCTGCAATTGCATTTGCCTGGTTGTGGAGAGAGCCCTTTGCAAATACCTTTTTGTCTCCTAAATTGCTTACAGCGGTGGATAAGTCCCTTAATCTCCTGTTTAAAGGATCACAGCGTATATATTCCACACATGTTCGACAACAATCCTGCTCTTCTGAAGTGCCAGTTTGTCATTCAGATCCCGGCGTTTGTGGTAATACAAAGGGGCAGGAATGATCTGGGCTGTGGAAATGCAAATGAGCTTAATTGGAACATTTGGTTATAGGGCACATCAGACCAGATATTGCAAGGCTCCAATGGCTTGATTTTTATTTTAAAAATAGAAGGTTTCCTATCATTTTATCCTCTTAATTATTTGCGCCTCTGAGTTACTGATGGGGAGACAGTAGGGAATACAACACCAGGTTTCTCTACCACAATGAATTATTCACTCACACTTCTGCACAGCAGTGGATGTGTCATCCAATTTAATGCAAACAGCTGAAACGTGTATAGTCCCAAAAATAGTGTGTCCTGTAGAGACGGGGAATTTAGACTCTTTGGTTCTATTCCCATCTCTGCCACTGACTCAGTATGTGACCTTGGGCATGCCACTTAAACACCATGAAAGGCACTTCACCCATCTCTAAAATGTTGAGGAGTAGCCGTGTCAGTCTGGATCTGGAAAGAGCGACAAAGAGTCCTGTGGCACCTTATAGACTAACAGACGCATGACGAAGTGGGTATTCACCCACGAAAGCTTCTGCTCCAATACGTCTATTAGTCTATAAGGTGCCACAGGGCTCTGTCACTTTTTATCTCTAAAATGGGAATAATGCACACCGTACAGAAAGGAGTTTTTAGCCCAATCATCAATACAGCACTTTGAGATCTTCAGATGAAACATGCTGTGGAAGTGCCACCTATTACTGGAAAGGTCCTTGCTGCAGATCTAGAAAGTGAATTTCATGTTTGTGAGGAAGGCAAAAATTTGGGGCCTGAGCCAACGCACAATTGAAGTCAATGGAAAATCACCCATTAACTTCAAAAAGCAACAGAGGGTCCTGTGGCACCTTTAAGACTAACAGAAGTATTGGGAGCATAAGCTTTCGTGGATGAGAACCTCACTTCTTCTTGCATCTGAAGAAGTAAGGTTCTTACCCACGAAAGCTTATGTTCCCAATAGTTCTGTTAGTCTTAAAGGTGCCACAGGACCCTCTGTTGCTTTCTACAGATTCAGACTAACTCGGCTACCCCTCTGATATTTGACACCATTAACTTCAGTGACCTTTGGCTTGGGTTCTTCAAGAGGAAAGATGGTATTGTCATTAAAGTACAGGACTGAGAATCAAGGGAGATGGGTTATAGTCCGAGGTCTGCTAGAGGCTACTCACCTGATTGGAAGTCCATTGATGTCCATAGGAAGACTTCACTGGTTTGGATTGGGCCGTATGGCCAGCAGTTATAAGTGGGGCCAGATTTTTCCAAAGAGCTCAGCTCCCATTCAGGCACCAGAGTAAGTGGCCAAACTTTGAAGAGGTCAGCAGATTGGAGTGTGTTGGGTGCTGAGACCTTCTGCAAAACTGGCCAAATGTATCCCCTGGGAGCTGCTGGGGAGTGAGCATCTAGTTCCATTTGTGAGTTCTTGCTCAATTCACCTAATCGGTCTTTGCCTCCATTATCTCATCTGATGTTTGGACCTGGGATAGACGTTTGGAGGCATCTGTACTTGAAACTGAACTTAAAAAAAAAAAAAGTTGGGTAAAAGGAAGTGCTCACATCAGTATCATTTACAAAGGACTGGCTTCCTGTGGCTTCTCACAAAGTTTGAACTAATAGCAGAGAAGTCAGTTGAGTTCAGTGGCCTAAGAATTGTTTCCAAATCACTGTCCTTGTGCTTCATGATGTCCTGCCATAACATCAAGTGTTCACCTATAAACCCCTCTTTGGACCATTACCTTGTTGTGGTGGAGAGGCTTGTGACCCTCAGAATTATGTTGTCTGGAGTCTTGTACTCCTGGTGGGGCCGCTCTGGGTGAACAGTTCTAAACTGCACTTCCAGACGAAACACGGTCCAAACTTCTCAAGACCCCAGTGGCAGAAGAGGCATATTCGAGAACTGTCAGCTCTCTGAGGCTGTGAAAGCAGATGAGGGCTGCAGCAGGACAGAGACCTCTGGTTGTCTGACTTTCCTGCCACGGGGTCCAGGGCTCTTTCCTGTCAAGTTTTGTGCGGTTGCTGCCTCTGTACCAGCTCCTCCAGGTTAAAAGATTTCACGTGTAGGTCCCAGCCAAGGGAGTTAACATCTACTAGCAAAGTCCTGCAGCAATGGATGAGTTCTGATAGGGATGGGAGCAGTGATCTCTGGGAGTCCCTAGTCACAAATCTGCACGCAGCCACTGGCTGTGTGTTGGTCGACTTGCGCTTGGATTTGTGAGACAGAAGCACATTTTGGCAAGAAGACGTTATAAGAAGAACATAAGGATGGTCAGCCAAAGGCCCATCTAACCCAGTATCCCGTCTTCCGACAGTGACCAATGTCAGGTGCCCCAGAGGGAATGAACAGAGCAGTTAATCATCAAGTGATCCATCCCCTGTCCCCCATTCCCAGCTTCTAGCAAACAGAGGCTAGGGACACCATCCCTGCCCATCCTGGCTAACAGCCATTGATGGACCTATCCTCCATGAATTTATCTAGTTCTTTTTTAACCCCTGTTATAGTCTTCACCTTCATAACATGCTCTGGCAAGGAGTTCCATAGGCTGACTGTGCATTGTGTGAAGAAATACTTCCTTGTGTTTGTTTTAAACCTACTGCCTATGAATTTCATCTGGTGACCTCTAGTTCTTGTGTTATGAGAAGGAGTAAATAACACTTCCTTATTTACTTCCTCCACACCAGTCATGATTTTATAGATCTCTGTCATATCCTGCCTTAGTCATCTCTTTTCCAAGCTGAAAAGTCCCAGTCTTCTTAATCACTTCTCAGATGGCAGCCGTTCCATGCTCCTCATCATTTTTGTTGCCCTTTTCTGAATCCTTTCCAGTTCCAATGTGTCCTTTTTGAGATGGGGAAACCACATCTGCATGCAGTATTCAAATGTGGGCGTACCATGGATTTATATAAAGGCAACATGATATTTTCTGTCTTATTATCTATCCCGTTCTTAATGATTCCCAACATTCTGTTCGCTTTTTTGACTGCTGCAGCACATTGAGTGGATGTTTTCAGAGAACTGTCCACAATGACTCCAAGATCTTTCTTGGGTGGTAACCGCTAATTTAGACCCCATAATTTTATATGCATAGTTGGGATGACGTTTTCCAATGTGCATTACTTTGCATTTATCAACCCTGAATTTCATCTGCCATTTTGTTGCCCAGTCACCCAGTTTTGTGAGATCCTTTTGGGATCCTGCAAAGGGTTTCTCAGTTGCCACATCTGCTCATCCTGAATGGGGAAGGGGTGAGAAAAGGTGTCCTCAACACAACATATGAAAGCAGGATCAAGGCTAACAGAAAGGATGCACCTCACCTTACCAGTTTGGATTATAATGTCCACAGAGGTGTCTTTTCTAACATATCAGAACCATCATGACCACTCCATGTGCTTTATTCAGTACTCTAAATTTGTGGGATAAAGCAAGACTTATTCACTCTTCACACGTGGGCTAGCCTATGTCTATCTTTTCTGTCCACAGCATAGACACAAGTGTCAATCTTTGTCTGCTAAGGATGGCTCTGTGATTTTAAAAAAAGATGGTTCCTGCAAAGGTCATTAAACCAAATTCTCTTTGCTCAAGAGATCAGTAACAGCTCTAAGATTGCCTGTGGCTTGGAAGGGAAGAGTTCATGGCCATAAATCCACCTCACAAGGGACCAAATTAATGAGTTTGGATGTCAGGCTGGTCTAGGGATGTGGGGTGAGAGTCACAAACCCTGGGTGAGGCATCTTTGCTTGTTTTTTTTTTTTTTAAATCACTGCTATAAAACTTCCTCAGCATTCTTAAAAACAGTTAAAATGTTTCAGATCTTTAAAAAAAATCTTCATTTTTGGATTCTTACACATTAGATTATTTCTTCATAATCCAACACAACCATTTAAAACAAAATACTGGGCCCGATTCTTGTTTATACCAATGTCCTTCTGCACCACTTTAGCCATGAAAATTGGCCTTAAAGTGGGTAGAAATGGTCCCTGTATCTGCAAAGGGCTTCCACGGCAACTGTAGTGCTGGTGTCAGGGCTCTAGAATCAGACTATCAAGGTTGGAAGGGACCTCAGGAGGTCATCTAGTCCAACCTCCTGCTCAAGGCAGGACCAACCCCAACTAAATCATCCCAGCCAGGGCTTTGTCAAGCTGGGCCTTAAAAACCTCTATGATGGCTTTGCTCCCAGCCCCCTGTGAAGGGGCAGATTGGAGTCACATCAGGGGTGTGATCAGATCACACCACACTATGGGTCAGAAGTCTAGAGCAGCTTGAAATGTTTTGGGTGTGTGTGTGTGTGTGTGAGAGAGAGAGAGAGAGAGAGAGAAATGGCTTTTCAACCAAAACCAATTCGGCAGAATATGTTCATTTTGGTCTCCATCTTTGAGAACAAAAGCCCAACACACTTTGCAGTAATAATTTTTGGTTTTCAGGTTTTAAAAAGAAAAAAAGATTATAGTGTTCACAGAGATCACTTCTGCCTTTTTTTTCCCCCCCCTCTGAAAACACTTTTTGGAAATTAAATTTTTCAGATTTTTGTCTTCTTTTTGTCTTTGATTTTTTTTCAAGAAACTAACAAAAAAAAAAAAAAAAAAAGAAAAATCCACAATTCCCAGCAACTATTGACCATTTCTCTCTAGCTCTATCTAATAAAAAAGAAAAACTCAAGTGCTTGTCAAATGTTTATGCAAACCTACGGGATTCAAAAATAGGTCCAGAAATCACGTGATCAGACTTTTTGGCAAGATTTTCTGAACCCATCCTGATTTCAGGCAGTCCCAAAGTCCTGTTATAACAGCTCTTAGAGTTCCATCTGTTCTCTTGTCATACTTAGATGGCTCCTTGGGACTGGGACCATCTTTTGGTTCTGCGTTTGTACACCTAGTAATGTGATCCTGCTTCATGACACGGGCTCCTAAGTGCTACATTAATATAAATAACAAATTTCCACTTCTGCCTTCACAGCCCCAAACAGAGAGTGCTGAGATGTGAGGGAGAAAATCAGGTGCCAAACTTCTCCTCACCCTAAACAGATCAGATTTAAATCTGGGGCAAAAGTTAGTCAGGGCCAGCTATTCAGCTGATGTAAATTGGACTAGCTCTGTTGACTTCAGATGTGGCCGAGGATCCGGCCCTTGGTTATTATTCGAGCCACAGAAGCATGCTTGTCCCTGCTAATCATGTATTATAAATACCCTGCAACAAAGCAAAGTTTAAACATTTCAATATCTAAGCTAATGACTTTTGGACTTGTGGGAGGTCTCATTCTACAAAACTTGGTGTGCAAAACTTCTAATTGACCCTAATGAGCATGGAGTACTTGAAGTATCAATCTGTATGTGTATAACCATTATTGAAAACTAACCATATAGGGTCAGAGTTCAACATCCTTACTCCCATTCAGTAGTGATATGTAAAGTTAAGGTATCACATTTGGCCCTATTTTTTTTTTCATATATGGAGATATACCTATCTCATCATAGAGCTAGAAGGGACCCTGAAGGGTCATTGAGTCCAGCCCCCTGCCTTCACTAGCAGGACCAAGTACTGATTTCCCCCCCGAATCCCTTCAAGGATTGAACTCACAACACTGGGTTTAGCAGGCCAATGCTCAAACCACTGAGCTATCCATCCCTCCCCCTCAAATGTTGTTCCATGGCATTCCTTTACCAAGTTAGACCTGCAGAGCAGCAGCCTTATGAACAAATGTGTTTACATTGCCACCTTGCAGAGCAAAATGCTACTGGCTTCAATTTAGATGCCGTTAAAGCTTCAGCTTGAGGGTGTAATGTGACATTTTTGATTTGGGATGCACTGCGTACCGTAACTCAATGGCAATGTCTGCTCTCCATATCGTTCCAAGGCAAAATAGCTCTTAGCTGCGCGGGTGTTGATGACAGCTGTTTCAGATCAATTGCTGGAAAGAGATAACAGGAGTGTCTTGGATCATTACAGGACATGAATCTTTAAAAGTAATTATAGGTGGTAACAACCAGGATGACAATCGAATCCCTCCAGTCTGCGGCGCGCGGCAGAAAACAACCGCGAATGCTCTTTCCCTGTGGGAATGCGCCTGCTGATTGCGAGATCCCGCTGCCGTTTGATGTGAAGTCGCATTGTGCATGCTAACAAGGAGCAATTTTCTTATTACCCGTTTCTTCTTAGTATAGCAGATCTAATTGGAATCTGAGGAAGTTTCCAAAGCAGTTGGATGGTAATTTTCTTCCTTTGGCGTAATTAAGAAAAAAAAAAAAAACCTCTCTTTGCCTGAGGTGGTATTGACTAGTCATATTTAGCATTTCACACACTAGTGCTGTTAAAATATCGTGATGAGGCAGAGACCCCATGCCAGCCCATGGGCCCAACTAGCCCCTGCAGCCAATGCCAAGCCTGGAGGGGAATGAACGGATTGAGCCTGGCTGAGTTCAGAGCTGATTGGCCAGACAGGAGCTTTGTCTTTGCCTAAAGGGCAGAGTTGCATGGACGGGGGCCTGCTAGCTGGAGCAGCCATGGAGGGGCAATAGTTAGACCCCCAAGAAGCAAGCGGTGCATAAGTCAGGGACTATCTGGGTATGAAGCCAGAAGGAAAGAGCAGGGAAACGCCATAGGAAGACTGCTGGGTGCAGGGGTGGCAGGTTTGTAGAAATGTTGGTGGTGTCCAGAACCTGTCCCCGCCCAACTCCGCCCCCCACCTGCCTAAGCCTCTGGGAGGGAGTTTGGGTTGGGGGAGGAGGTCTGGGGTGCAGGCCCTGGGCTGGGGCTGGGGATTAGGGTGCAGGAGGGGTACAGGCCCTGGGAGGGAGTTTGGGTGCAGAAGGGGTGAGAGGTTGGGCTCTGGGAGGGAGTTTAGGTGGGGGAGGGGGTCTTGGGTGCAGGCTCTGGGATGGAGTTTGGGTGCAGGCTTTGGGCTGGGGCAAGGGATGGGGCTGCAGGAGGGGATGAGGGGTGGGCTCTGGGAGGGAATATGGGGCATGGGAGGGGGTGTGGAGGGAGGGGGTGCAGGCTCTGGGATGGAGTTTGGGTGCAGGCTTTGGGCTGGGGCAAGGGGTGGGGCTGCAGGAGGGGATGAGGGGTGGGCTCTGGGAGGGAATATGGGGGATGGGAGGGGGTGCGGAGGGAGGGGGTACAGGCTCTGGGATGGAGTTTGGGTGCAGGCTCCGGGCTAGGGCAGGGGGTGGGGGTGCAGGCTCGGGGATGCAGTTTGGGTGCTGGGTGCAGGCTTTAGGCTGGGGCAAGGGGTGGGGCTGCAGGAGGGGATGAGGGGTGCAGGCTCTGGGAGGGAGTATGGGGGATGGGAGGGGTGCAGGCTCTGGGAGGGAGTATGGGGGATGGGAGGGGTGCAGGCTCTGGGAGGGAGTTAGGGGATGGGAGGGGGTACAGAGGGGAGGGCTGTGGGGTGGGACTGGGGATGAGGGGTTCATGATGCAGGAAGGGACTCAGGGCTGGGGCAGAGGGTTAGGGTGTGGGGGGATGAGGGCTCTGGCTGAGGCTAGGGATGAGGGGTTTGGGGTTGGGGGGGGCTCAGGGCTAGGACAGAGGGTTGGGGTGTGGGGAGGTGAGGGCTCTGGCTGGGAGTGCAGGCTCTGGAGTGGGGCTGGGTTGGGGATGAGGAGTTTGGGGTGCAGGCAGGCTGCCCCTGGGCTGGGGTCAGAGAGGACTCCCCCCCCCCCGGGAGCACACTCGCCTCACACCGCTGTCACTGCACATACTCCTAGGGTCCCTCTTAGGTCCAGGAAGTCCCCTCACCTCCCCTGTGGTGGGTGCCGGCGGGGGGGGGGGGGGTCTGCCATCACATGTGAGTCTCCTCCCTTGCTGCTGTGCGTCACTGGGGGTGGGGGATGGGGCTGCCCCTTGCCCAGCATGGGGCAGGATCAGTGACTGCAGGCGGGGGGACCTCCTGTGCTGGTGGAGGGTGCCACTGGAAAAGGGAAGGGTCCGAGGCAGAAGGGCAGGATGGGGGGCACTAGGACCCTGCGGCAGCAATTGATGTCAGAGCCGGCAGAGCAGAGCGAGCTTGGAGCTGCAGCCTCCAGGGCCCCTGGGAGGCGCATGGGGGCAGCAAGTGGGGACCAGGGGACACTCAAGGGAGGCGCGTGGGGGCGGCAGGCAGAGCCGGGGGAGAGACCCGGCCCCAAACATTGGTGGAGCTGGGCCCCCGGGCCCTGAATATTGCTGGAGCCCCGGCACCACGCGCCCATACAACTCGCCGCCCCTGGCTGGGTGGCTCCATATTGAGTTGTTTGCTTTTTATTTTAGAACATTTCGGGGCTGAGCTCCTCCGGCACCCAGAAGGAGATGGAACTAAAGGGACAATTAGCCGGTGGGCCAGAGCGTACCTCAGCGGACACGGGAGACAGAACCTTCTTCCCCTTGGGGAAACCCGTGGTTGTATTGGGCCACCTAGGAAGTCCACAAAGGGGTCTTGCTCCAGCCCATAGCACTACATAGATAATATTTTCTCATCAAGGAAAATAATCTATATTTGTCCTTACTGGGGCTAAAACTTCATTGACAACATTGGGAGTTGGCCTGAACACTGACTGAAAAAAACACTGCATGAGAATGTTAGGATTTGGCCTCCTATTTGGAAAATGTAGAAAGAAATTCTAATGAAATAGCTCGGGGTGTAGCCTAATAGATTTTTCAGGCCAGAAGAGACCATTCTGATCATCTTGTCTACCTTTCTGCATTGCACAAGGATGGGCGTACACTCCTGCCTTCTACTGAATAGCATCGGAACTGTTCAACGGTGTGATATACTGCAAGCAACTGATTTAAAGACTTTTTCAACCAAAAACTAGCCTTTATATTTTAAATGAAAATGTTCATGGAAATTTTTGTTAGCTTTTGTCCAGTGTAAAGTTTTAAAAAATAAATGTGCAGGGTTTGGGGGGTTTCCACTTTTAAAATACCAATTTTTTGTTGGTTTTTAGGGACTTTTGGGGGGGGGGGGAGGGGGAAGGAGTTGGCAAAAAACTGGATGTGACGGGGCAGCACTGCCCCGCACTAGCCCCAACAGTATCAAACCAGTAGCACGGATGGTGGAAGTCCCGCCCCATTCGTACTGGGCATGCTCCAAGTGCTCTGGGAGTATAAAAGGAGGGAGCTCAGCTCAGTCTGGGCTGGCGGCCGCAGGGGAAGGACCTGACCGGGAAGCTCCTGCAAATGACCAGCCACCTCCCGCGAAGGCGCTGGGGACGGAAGCCTCTCCAGGCTGTCTCGAAGTCCTACAGCGGGAGGAACCCGAGGAGGCGACGGACCCGGAGGCCCACAGTGAACCTAGGGACTCGTGGGAGACCCCAACTCTCAAGCCAGTAGGAAGCGACCCAGGGGGGGTGACGGACTGGTACCTTGCCCCCAGTAAGCCTCAGTGTGTTTCGGTAGGACCCCCCTGTTGAGCCAGTGACAGGGTCCTACGCTGCGGTTAGGGCCGTAGGCCGGGGCCCAATGGAGTGGGAGAGACTCCAGCCACTAAGCCGTACCGCCCTGCAACCCGGGGCAACCCTATGGACTCTGGCCACTAGGCCACGCTGCCCTGCAACCTGGGGTGACCCTATGGACTCTGGCCACTAGGCCACGCTGCCCTGCGACCAGGGGCAATTCTATGGACTCTGGCCACTAGGCTGTACTGCCCCGTAACCTGAGGCACAAACCCTCACACTCAAATATTTCCATTTAAACCCCCCTCCCCCTCCCACACACACAAGATATTTTGTTTCTTTAGTTCAACATTTTCTGAAAAAAAAAAAGAAGTTTGTCATTTTCTTACCGGTTCCGTCCACCTGGCGTGGAGGTCATGGGAGCATAAAGTAGCCTCAACCTCCCTTCCACCACTGGGCGAGCTGCAGGAGGTCAGTGCAGTCCTCAGAGTAGTCACTACTGGACAGCAAATGGCCAGATGGCACCGCAAATGAGATTCCGCTGTTCTGAGTGATGGGGGGCTTCTATGGAGATTTCTTCATGGAATTTCCCCGCCCCCCTTTTTCCCCACCATGGACGGTCCAAAAGCAGGTAATTGAGTGCAATTCCATCAGCCCTCCCATGAGGTGAATGCCCCCCCTTCCTTAGCTAGCTTTAATGAATATTGACCTCTTAACTCCATCGGCTTGCCTCTCATTCTGCGCCTCTCCTCCACCTCTCTGTTTAATCCAACAATCTCAGGACATGCATGCAAGATTGTTTGCGCTGCAGCTGTTGCCATCTGGAACAGCTTTGCTCAGCCTGTCTGCTTTATCAACGCTCTATCCCTTTCTGAAAGTGCATCTGGAAAAATGCCTCTTGCGTTCACCTCTTAATTTCTCTCCCCGTCTCCTATTTATTCTGGAACTCTGTAATGATCTAATTTAACACTGTGAAGTTTGCAAGAAAAAGTCTACAGCCTAAAGTTGGATTGCCTGGTGAGCATTGTTCTTGGGGTGGCTTGACAATGCCTCTTTTTCCTGAAGAGTCCCGATGTTCAAGAGAGTTTATTGAAAGGGTTTTCATCAGAAGGAGAACAGTGGGCAGGGGGTGCTGGGCTGTTGAGCTGTTACCGCTCAAGAAAGAGACCTTGGAGTCATTGTGGATAGTTCTCTGAAACACCCACTCAATGTGCAGCGGCAGACAAAAAAGCGAACAGAATGTTAGGAACCATTAGGAAAGTATTAGCTAGTAAGACAGAAAATATCATAATGCCACTATATAGATCCCTGGAACAACCATAGCTTGAATACCGTGTGCAGTTCTGGTCACACCATCTCAGAAAAGATGTATTAGAATTGGAAAAGGGACAGAGAAGGGCAACAAAAATGATTAAGGGTATGGAACAGCTGCTGTAGGAAGAGCGTTTAAAAAGACTAGGACATTTCAGCTTGGAAAAGAGATGACTAAAGGGGGATATGATAGAGGTCTGTAAAATCATGACTGGTGTAGAGAAAGTGAATAAGGAAGTGTTGTTTACTCCTTCACATAACACAAGAACGAGGGGTCACCCAGTGAATTTAATAGGCAGCAGGTTTAAAAGAAAGAAAAGGAAGTGTTTTTTTTCACACAAAGAATAGTCAACCTGTGGAACTCATTGCTGGGGGATGTTGTGATGGCCAAAATTGTAACTGGATTCAAAAAAGAATTCAGTAAGTTCCTTGAAGATAGGTCCATCAATGGCAATTAGCTAATATGGTCAGGGACACAACCCCATGCTGTGAGTGTCCCTCATCTCTGATAGCCAGAAACTGGGAGTGGACAACAGGAGATGGATCGCTTCCTGGTTGCCTCTGGGGCACCTGGCAGAAGACCGGATACTGGGCTAGATGGACCTTTGGTCTGACTCAGTATGGCCGTTCTTGTGCTCCTATGTTAACATGATGGCCAGAAGAAGTAACTAACCCCCATCTACTGTTTGTGGTGCTTCATCCCCCTCTAGTGGTGGACAGTCTCCCCCTCCCCCCCCCTCACACACACAGGTGAATGAACTTGCTTGGCTGAGTGAACTGTCTCTTTTACTCAGGCTGTAGGGGCTTATGCTTTATGATTAAGGCTGCAAGTCTGTCACGGAAGTCCCGGATTCCATGACTTTCCAGGACCTCTGGGACTTCCGCAGTTGACAGGTGCGACTGACTCCAGGGTTGCCCAAGCAGCACCCCCCCGACACACAGCAGTGGCCAGGGCCGGCACCAGCGTAGGAAGCAGGTGCTTGGGGTGGCCAATTCAAAGGGGCAGCACATCCGGGTCTTCGGCAGGAATTTGGCGGTGGGTCCCTCATTCCCTCTCTTCCTCTTTGAGCTGCCGCCAAATTGCCGCCGAAGAGGAAGAGAGGAAGGACCCGCCACCAAATGGCTGCTAAAGAAGCCGCGTGATCGAGCTGCCGCCGAAGTGCCACTGCTCATCTTTTTGTTTTTGTTTTTTTGTTTGTTTTTTTGCCGCTTGGGGCGGCAGAAAAGCTGGAGCTGGCCCTGGCAGTGGCGGTGGTCCCGGGCTGGCGGGGCCACCTCCTGTCAGCAGCAGTCCCGGGCTGCCCACTGCCAGCTCAGAGTGGTGGTTGAGGTATAATGCTTTTCAGGGCTAGTCCTGGGATGGGGTAGCTTTATGCATCTTCCTTTGCTCACAACCTAACCTTATTAAATTGTTGTGCTTTCCAGTGTGGTTATGAACCAGCCTGGCTCAAGCATGTTAAGGGACCCCTTACGAACGGCCGCAGCTGAGGGCCTGTCTCACGTGTAATCATTCAACCCCCCGTCCAACCAAGCTTATAATTAAAACTGGGGGGCAGAGGTAAGAACAGAACGTGGCCAGCCCTGGCCAGGAAGCAGTCAAAGGGCCCTCAAGAAGCCTCAATCGTTCTGGCCCCCTCCAACCCTAATCAATCAATGCTGTTCTTCCTCCCCTCCCCCCCTGTCATTTCTGCCTGCCACCCACACACAATCTAGTAGCGCTGCATCTTCAGTAAGGCCGTAAAGGGCACTTCCTTAAATGACTTTTCAGTGCAGTGGTTCAGCAAGGGAATAGGGCACAAAAACTGAAGGCTTCAACATTAGCTTGCATGGAATGACCTTTTACTGCATGACATTGGGAAAAGAAACCCATGGTTTCATGGCTATCATCTAATATACTGCAGAGATCCCTGGGCACTGACCTTAACCTAAATAAATGTTGTTGTTTAACAGTCGCACACTGTCAATGTACATGGTGCTTTAAGGACAAGGAAAAAGCCGAAGTCCTAGCCTTTAAGAACTCGCAGTCAAATGAAGTTAGTGGTATTCCATCTTTTTACTTTAGGGATGAATTTGGCATAATCTAGCTAGTCATACATAACACTGTGTGTCAAGATATGCTGCAACCTAAATTAAACTCTAATTCATTATAGAGCTAAAGAAACAATTTGCAACAAATAATTAGCTAAATTTAATCCCTTTTTTCTTTTCAGAAATGGTTTGTAACCAAGTTACCTTCCCCCTCCCCCCCATGTCTATTAATTACACATGCACCCACTAATGTTGGCGAATATTTTATGGTCTGAATCTGAAAGGTGACCGTCAGTTTTGATTGGACATGTAAGTCTCATGGTTTTAGTTCCCTGACTGGATGAGCATGATTATCAGAATCAGGTATTCAGCATGGAGGCTCACTTTTGCCAGCCCTAAATGTGCTTTCCATGAATTTTCTGCAATGTTTGCTTAAATGTTGTTTCCATGCTCATTGGAGGAGGAGGGATAGCTCAGTGGTTTGAGCATTGGCCTGCTAAACCCAGGTTGTGAGTTCAATCCTTGAGGGGGCCATTTGGGCAGGGGGTTGGACTAGATGACCTCCTGAGGTCCCTTCCAACCCTGATATTCTATGATTCTGGCCAGTAATCCCATTCCCTAAAAGCATTGCAGTTGCAGCAAAGGGTTTTCGAGCCCGGCCCCAATATGGAAATTCCTTCTCAGGATTCACTCAGATGCTCATATTTTATTGGAGGCTGAGTCAAACACCGAGTCGCAGAAATATAAGACGCTGCTATCATTACAGTATTTCCAGCCTAGTTTGTTCAAAATACTGTACAAAAGGCAAACACTTGAACCTCCCCAGATAAAAGGCAGTCTTTGATATTTTGTATTATTTCAAAGAGTTTTGATGTACTTAGTTACTGGTGTTTCATGCAGGGATAAGATTGTATGGCTGGGAGGGACAGGAGAAAACAAAAATAAGATGAGAAAGGCATATGAAACTCAGAAAGAGAGAACAATAGGGGAGGAAAACAATATTCTCAGTACAAGCAGCGATAGCCACAAATGGATATGAATATTGAACCCAACTTATTTGAAACAGGATAGGAATATAAAGGTTCTGAGTAGCACCCTGTATAGTGGTAGCTATGAAAATATAAGAAACTTCCAGTAAAATTATAAACACTTTGTCTTGTTCACGTGCAGATGCTCTGCTCCCAAAGTTGTATCTACTCTTAACATTCATAGCAAAACATGTCCCTTTGTTTGCCATTACCATAATCAATAGCACTGCATTACTCATTTGGAATCTGCATAGGTTTGCTAAATGGGGAATGCCCTTTGGTTTCCATGTTCAGTGGATAAAAACAGCCCAGCTTCTCTAAAGTTTAGTGTGCTTAGATCGGGGGAACTAGTTCTAGGCCTTCTCTAGTTAACAGCTAGATTGTCATTAGCCTTACATGCCAATGTAAGGGGATACGGAGGTGCAAGGTGCCCTTTTACTCCCTTGTGCAGATGGCTACCTATAGAAAGGATGCAATGGAGGAGTGGAAGCCGGCGCTCCAGAGTTGCTATTTCCTCCCTATGCATGCAGATGGGGACTGGGCAGAACCAAGACTCCATCCCCATAGCAGTGCCAACATGCCCAGTGATGTATTCAGTGTGAACTTCCTTGAGTCACAATATGCTTCCCAGGCTGCATCTGAGCCAGGCCAGCCGCATGCTCCCCGTTGCTCAGAGACGATCACAAAATGATGAGCCACCACTGAAATACTAATGCCCCTGAAAATATGGCAAACCAGTTGTATTTAGACAATGAATCAAGTCTGTCTCCATTTGGGACCCCAGCTACTTGAGGAGAGAGCTTGGTTTTTTTTAAAATGTGATGCAAGCTCCTCAAGTCCTCCTGGGTATCTGAGTCTGAATCAAGCTTCTCGTCCTTCTTGTTATACTCTGGACTGACACCCTTATGACCTGTTCTTCTTGACTGACCCGGGACGTGCGTATTTGCTTCCCATCTCCATCAATCCCGTTCTAATAACTAGGGATGGATGAATTTCAAACGATTCAACTTGAGTCAAATAAACACCTCCCCAGAAGTTGAGATCCTTCTCTAAACTTTAGTCAACGCTATCCGTACTTCTCAGATTGTCAAGAAACTGGTCAGACACCTCCTTGGCATAGGTGTTTCTGATGATAGCTCTTTATGTGGTAATTTCTGCTTCCCGATGAATAAGAAATTACCATAGATGTGACACTGGTTTAGCAATCAGATGGAACACTGGTTTAGCAATATTTTAGCATTTCTGGTCAGAAACAAGTCCCACAAAGAGATGTAACAAAAAGATGAAAAAATAATACAGAAAAGATATTCAAACTTTATTTTTAAGCCTAAGAAAGTTCAGTCCAAAAATAAGCCCTAAAAATAAGAATCCATTCAACTTTGGATCAGGCCATCCCATGACAATCCCGTGTAGAGAGGATTCTCTGGGAAGGGGGAAATTCTTTGCACATCCCCATCTAGCCAAGCACATTGGGAGGTCCCGCAGATGTGGTGCGGAGATACAGAACAGGGCCTCTTTATGAATGCCCATGGCCACTAGAGGATCCCTGCAAGGTGCAGGTTCTGGGGACTGAGTCTGCTGGAAACTCTCTGCATGCAGCTTTCCTCTCTCCTGTGGGTTTTTAGATGACTTCTTATAAAACACTTCTAAGGCCATGTCTACGCTACAGAACCTATAGTGTGTGAGGCAGCGGGAGGAGTTCCTCTGCTGACCTAACTGTACTACCTCCCTGAACAACATTAGCTAAGCGGATGGAAACATTCTTTTGGCAGCTTAGCTGTATTTACACTAGGGGTTTTGCTGGCATAGCTATGTTGCTGAGGGGGTGTGTGTGTTTTTTTGTTTCCCCCGCCCCACATTCCTAGCCAACATAGCAATGCCAGCATAACTTTGTATCGAAGATCAGGTTTTACAGGGTCAGATTAAGGCTATATGGGGCCCACATTGGTCACAAAACTGTAGCCCCAACCTGTGTGTAATTCTTCCTGTGAGAGGAGATTCCTATGCTGCCCTGGGCTTTGTTGCTTTCTGTGCTAATCGCTAGCGTTTCCAATCTTGCAAACCTCCTTTAGATGATCTACTCCATACAATTTTGCCCAGAAGTCACTTTAGCCTTTTATTACACCAGGGAAGCAATTGAAAATCATAAACAGCCTAAAGCAAAATGCAGTATGATGCAGGGGGAAAAGTTCTCACCTGCCTCCAAGTTCTCTGATTTAGCCAGTTGTGTTAGCCCTTTAATTTGTCTTGGTATCAGAGGCAGTCTCTATGGTTTCAGAGTAGCAGCCGTGTTAGTCTGTATCCGCAAAAAGAAGAACAGGAGTACTTGTGGCACCTTAGAGACTAACAAATTTTGTTAGTCTCTAAGGTGCCACAAGTACTCCTGTTCTTCTTTTTGCGGATACAGGCTAACACGGCTGCTACTCTGAAACCTGTCATTATGCAAGGCACTGCATTTAGCCGTATGGAATGGAAATCCATCAACCTCATGAAAAAAATTAAATTTGTTAGTCTCTAAGGTGCCACAAGTACTCCTAGTCTCTATGGTGTGAGCTCTCTGATGAGGCAATCCATTGCTCAAAAACGATGAACCAAGGCTAGCAGGAAGCACAACAGAATGGACCAAGGTTAGACAAGGCAAGGGAGCCACTGTCTCTCTTTTCCCAAGAACTCGCAAGAGCAGCAGCAGGGAATTCAGCAAAAGAAATGCCATGCCAGGAAATTAAGTGACTCAGAAGCTTTGCTGCAACATTAGAGGCTATTGTGAAAGTCTGAGGGCATGTTCTCACCTTGGAGAACATAATTAAGCTTTCACTGCTGAAGCATCTGGGGCCAGTCTGAAACAATGGAACGGGCCACTAATAGAACCCCTTGCTGTGTGTGTGGGAGGGATCTGGGGATTCAAAGCACCCAGAAATATCTTCTAAAACTAAATGGAGAGCAGGCATTGAAACAATTAATGCAGCTTTTTATTAACTTAGCAAACTTTTTAATAAGGTATTGTCTGTTTCCCCGGAGTTAGCTGGTCAGCAGCATGGACACCTGCAAATTGTTTATCATTTCTCATACAAATCAGAGCCTATTGTCTAGGCACTGTACAAATACAAAGGGAGAGACAGACCTGGTTGACATGGGAAACAGACAAGACAGACAATGGGTGGGAGGACAGCAGACGGGGACCTGAGGCAGGAAGAGATTAATTTCAACTGCTTTAATCAGAAGACAATCCTGGCTGCCTAGCTAGTGCTCTAGTTAAAGCTCGTTTTTGTCCAGAAGCAAAATTTCTATTGCACAAGAAAATCCGATATCTAAAAACATTGTTCTGAATCGGAAAGAAAAGCCAACATTTTGAAATTTCCTATGAAACTATTTTTTTTTTGACAATTGCCTGGAGTTAATCAAATGCTGCATTTTGATTGTGGCTATTTAACTGTGTATTATTTTAAATTGTTTCATTTAAAAAAAAATATTGTGTTTTATATATATTTTTTTATTTTCAATGTAATTTAATTTTATATGACCTTTTATAACCTAAAATAAAATAAGTTTCACCACAAAAAGTTGTTTTAAAATCAAAACTCAATATTTCTTCCCCCCCCCTTCAATGAAATTTTGTGAAATTGACACGTTCCCAGAGAACATTTTGATTCTGATGAATGCTGATGGAAAACGTTGAGTCAAAAAAATTCAGCCGGCTCTACTAGTTAGTCATTATTTGCCATTTAAATGCTTATGATAAACGCTGGGCTCTAACTGCTGGGATAGAGTGGTTGAGACACACACCGAACAGAAGCACAAGTCGCTACCGACTATATTAGGGTTGATGCGTATATTCTTTTTTCCATTTTCTTTTCACGTCTTTTGCTGATCAGCAGCTTTTTTCTGAAGTAGATCTGAAGTAGTCCTGAAACAGGTAGACTAGAGCTGTTTCAGTGTTACTCAACTTAATTTATTTCTATAGAACTTAAAAGTTCTATAGGACTTCAACACAGTTAGTGGTCTGCTTAACAAACAGTGTTGGCTGCGTTCCTCTTGACATGCTTCCTTTATTCAAATTATTTTAGAATAGCAGTATTTCAGAATCGCTGGCCATTCACTGGACTGTCGTGAGGGGAATCCAAGCCTCTGTCTCTGAGTGTCTTAAACCTCAGGAGTCTGAACAACAAAATCCAGTCACTGCCCCAATCTTGGGGTCCCAAAGCACACACTCAGGCCTGGTCTACACTGGGGGGAGGGGAAGATCGACCTAAGATACTCAACTTCAGCTGCAAGAATAGCATAGCTGAAGTCAACATATCTTAGGTTGACTTACCTCGCATGCTCACGGCGCGGGGTCGACTGCCACCGCTTCCACCTTTCGCCGCGGTGGAGTACAGGAGTCGACGGCAGAGCGATCGGGGATCGATTTATCGCGTCTATTGTAGACGCGATAAATCGATCCCCGATTAGATCGATCACTACCCACCAATCCAGCGGGTAGTGTAGAAGTACCCTCAGAGTGCAAACATGCACTCCTAGAATCCTAGAAGTGCAGAACTGGAAGGGATCTTTTGAAGTCTTCTACTCTGGTCCCCTGCACACAAGGCAGGACTAAGTATTGCCTAGATCATCCCTGACAGGTGTTTGTCTAACCTCTTAAAAATCTCCAGTGACAGAGATTCAAACCTCCCTGATATAACACTGTGAATACTGCTGTCCAGCTGCCTAGCTTCTCTGGGCATAGTGCTGACCCTTCAGACTGCCCTGTACCTAACCACACCCTCTCTCAGAACTCAGTCACACCCATGCCACCCTCCAGTTTGGATGATGGTGCCATATATTTGTCAGCCCTATTTGAGACAAATGGCCCTTTCCCACTGAAACTGTCCTCAAAGCTTTTGACAAAAGATGCTTTGCATCTAAATGATTGCACTTTCATATCCTGGTTTTAACGGAACAATTAGGCAATTCAACTAGATCTTCTTTTTAAAAAAATAGAGAGCTGGAGCGCTTATTAGATTAATCTGAGAAGGGTCCACACCAGGCAATCCATTTCAACCTCATTACCTGGAGTATTACTCTGGAAGAAAAGAATATATTTAAGTGCCTGTTTATTAACTGATTGTCAAAGTGGCCTGATTATTTCAAGGAGATGATATAGCACAAGCATAAGATGAATTGAAGAGTAACCGGATGATTGATTCATTTCCTTTGGAGAAAAAAAATAACGAAACATAAATTTGTCAGATCCAGTTATGTGGGATTGATATTTTATGTAACCCCTTTTGAAGCTGAAATTAACTTTCCTAAAAAGGTGATATTAAAAAGGAGATGGGATGGAACCTTCTCCTGAGACACCATTTTCTCTAATAAATCTTAAAACATAAAATTTTGAAAACTTTTTTGAAGTGTGCTGCTAAATTGATGTATGCAGTTCTAAACTGTAATTATGAAATATGCTTATCTAGATTCCCTCTGTTTCTATTGATCCTACATGTCCTTCTGATGAAAAGCTCATAATTCATAGCGTTCTCGATGTTTAGAAGTATTGGAATTATTTATATCTCGCAATCCGAGGGTGCTGCTAAGCGAAATGGAATTCGAGACTGATTTGTAATGCAGCAAACTGACTGTTTTCAAGGGTTGAGCATAGATAGTTACAGCATCCTGCTTTGACACTGAGAAATGGAGGCTGCAGCACCCTAGTGGAAACCATAAGGACTCAAAACATGTGGCCTGATCCAAAGTGCATGGAAGACACCATAGGGTGTCGCAAGGTGATTAGAAGGCTTCCAACACTTGTGTTTGCCAGGGACAGCAGATGGTTTCATAGTTGACCAGAAAGTGAGTCTAATGACGCACATGCTAATGGTCAGTTACTAACTTTGGCTATCTGTGCTCACAGCAGATGAAGCCTCACGTCCTGTGAGGGAGGCAATGTACCTGTTTATGCTGCTGTTTCCCCCTGGAGGACATCTGGCTATAGTAAGTCACTCACTCTAAGATTTTTGCCCCAGAGAGAGTGCCCCCAAATGTGGTGTTTGGCCCCCAATCTGGTGAAGTTCTGAAGAAGACAAAAGTTCAAAGCAACTGTCACCCATGTAGCATTAAATGTTGTGATACACTGTAGCACCCAGCCAAGGGAAACAGCGAAGGGAAGAGCCCCTAGAGCAGGGGTGGGCAAATTTTTTGTCCTGAGGGCCATGTTGGGTTTTGGAAATTGTATGGAGGGCCGGTTAGGGGAGGGGGTCATGACCTGGCCCCCACCCACCCCCTATCCACACACACCCCTGGGACTCCTGGCCCATCCAACCACCCTGTTCCCTGGGGCCCCCTACCGCCCTATCAAACCCCTCCTCTCATTCCTGACTCTTCCCCCAGGATCCCTGCCCCCAGTCAACCCCCCTCTTCCATGCCCTCTGACCGCCCTGACCCCTATCCACACCCCTGCCCCCTGAACACCCCCCCCCAAACTCCCCTACCCTCTATCCAACCCCCCCATTCCCTCCCCATTACTGCACTGCCTGGAGCACCAGTGGCTGGTGGCGCTACAGTAGCACTGCCCGGCTGGAGCCAGCCACGCTGTCGCCACCACAGAGCACCAGGTCAGGCAGGGCTCTGCAGCGGTGCTGCCCCAGGAAACTCACAGCCCTGTTGCCCAAAGCGTTGCGCAGGCGGCGGAGCGAGCTGAGGCTGTGGGGGAGGGGGAACAGCCGGAGAGGGGCTGGGGGTGAGCTTCCCGGGCCAGGAGCTCAGGGGCCGGGCAGGAGGGTCCCGCGGGCCGGATGTGGCCCTCGGGCTGTAGTTTGCCCACCTCTGCACTAGAGGTAGTGGGAAAGAAGGAAGCTGTTTTATCCAAGTCAATCCAATATGTAACTGATGTCTACACTAGACGCGCTACAGTGGCACAACTGCACCTATGCTGCGTATGTGGTGACGCTCTATGCTGACAGGAGAGAGCTTTCCCATCGGCATAATAAAACCACCTCCGTGAGAGGCAGATGCTCTCTCGCCAACATAGCACTGTCCACACTGGCGCTTAGGTCGGTGTAATTTGCATTGCTCAAGGGGTGTGGTTTATTCACATCCCTATGCAACATAAGTTATACCGACATAAGCTGTAGTGCAGACAAGCCCTGATGAGAGGTTTCAACTGAAGTTATAAAAAGGGGATGGTCCTGGGCTGCGGTGATGTGAATGAGCTCAGAACCAGAAGGTGATGGATGCGAATGTGGAGCCTCTTGCCCCAAAATCCACCTCTTGAGGGCTTCTATCCTGACAGCTGTAATAAACCCGACTGAATCAGCAACAGCGTTTCAGATCACTAAGCAACTGGCAAGATTACAGGCTTACGCCTGTGGGATAGGTCACTGCTGAGACACAGAAATACCAATGCTCCCAAAGCAATCCCTGTCCGGTGTATGCATTGTAGAATAATGGAACTGGCTTTTCTTTATCTTTCTTTCTTTGCTCATGCAATGATATTACGGGTATTTCAGAATGTCTTCTTCACAGCAGCTTAAATTGCTACTGATTCAGCTGAGGGGAAGATGTGTGCTAAGCCTTTACATTAAATCAAGCTTTCCTCCTCAGGCAACTTCCCTCACAGCTCCATAAACAATCTTCAGAGGGAAAAAAAATAGGAAGATCCTGGCTAGCACCCTAATCACTGAACTATCCTTCTTCCTGTAGGGCACCATGTTTCTACAGAAGACCCATTCTTGTGGGTTGTTCTCCCTCTCCGTGTGTGGCTGTGCAGAGGGCAGAAATGGGCTCCTGTATGTGTCAGGTGTGAGAGGGCAGAGAGTCTATTGATTTACCTAGGGACAGTAGACTGTCATGCAAACAGGGCCTGCCCAGACGCTCCACAAATCCAATTGACTTCAGTGGGAGCAGAGCGCTTCCCCAAATCACACCCCTGTTGTTTCCTTGAATCTCTCATAAACAGGCATTGAGACCAGGGCTGGCTAGAAAAATGAGAATCCGTTGTGGGGAGGGTTGGGGGGAAACTGAGGTTTTGTCAATTGTTTTCCTTCCAAGGCAGAATGAAAAAGAGAGAGAGAGAGAGAGAGAGAGAGAGAATTACCTCAGAATAGCCAGTAATCTGGTGGGTAGGGAACTCACCTGCGCAGCTTTCTGATTTTCTCCAGCAATTCCATCCTGGCCCTAAGAAACCTCGCAACAAAAAAACATTTTGCTCAAAAATCCCTGACCCACTCTAACTGCAAGTAAAACTATGTGGCTTGTGTATGTGCGTAAGAAACTTAACACATCTCCACTCTTGCCTTAAAGGGCATTTTTCACCACAGCTTAAGCTCCGCCATACGGTTATCAACAGGCAATATGTGACCATGATCCCTCCTGTAGGATCACAGCAGCTACCAGAACAGAGCACTTGAGCTCACTCCGTGTCAGACGGTCTGATTTTTAGTCCAACGCTCCAGCCTTTTGTAGAAACCGCTCATCTCTCTCCGGCTGACATGCAGAGCAAATCAGCAAGCATTGCCTTGGAGTCAGGTTGCATGGTTGTCATTTTCAGTTTCAAGTGGAACGGAAATCCTTTGTATTAATGCTGTGTTTTTTCCCTCCCGTTGCCTAATTTTATCCTCGTTCTGGGTGGGAAATGAGTGACTCAAAAAAGCTCTGGTTGATCGCTTTGCGAGAAACAGAAAAGGTCATTCACAGCGCAGCCAGGGAAGAATAAATTTGGGAGTGATTTGCCAGCGCAGTGTATTTTTGGGAGTGTCTGCAGAGTTTTGAAGCATGATCTAAGCCTGCTGTAGATTTCCAGAGTTCATCCCTGGCTGTCCACCTTAACTCCTCCAAACATTTTGATACCAGGAAGGGGTAGATGGAGCGGAAGCAGCATAAGAAAACTTGCGAAGGGATGCACAAAGCAATCACTGAAGCCTGAATCTCCAGCTTGGACAAACATGCTGCAAGCCAAATTGGGAGACTCAAATCCTTCTCTGAATCCTTGTTTACATGAGGCAAGCTGGTCACTTTCACATCACTAAGGCTACTGGAAATGTACAGTGATCTGTATTGGCTGGGGAGGATTTAGTTTTGCACCGAGGCATGCTGATGTATGACAGCAGTAGGGTGGTGGGGAGGTTCTGCTGGAGGTTATGAGCATTGCTGGAATTGAGCTGAATATGTGCCAGGATAAGGTCCAGGCATTATGGACTCTGCAGCTGGTGCTAGTGTAACACTATTCTCCTGGATGGGTCACTGGCAGCAGGGATGGAACTGTGAGTGTTGGATCTAAAAGTGTGAGACTCTATTACTGGCGTTAAAACCCAACTTTGATTGTCCCAGCCATGGCAGACACACTGAGGCTGGTGAGGGCCAGTCACCACTAGAAGGAGACAGAGCGCCACATCAAGACTGCATAGGCTACATCAGCCCATGGTACTAATCCCCAAACTCCCCACCCATCCTATGCTCCTGTGAAAAGTACCAAGAATGACTGTGCGTGAAAGGAAATGTTGTTGTCTTGTGGTTCAGACACTGGACTGGGCTCCAGGAAATCTAAGTTCAAATCCTGGCTTTGCCTCAGTCTCCTTCTGTGACCTTGGGCAACTCACTTAATCTCTGTAGTTCCTTAAGTGAAAAAATGGAGATAATCTTCCCTTTGTCTGATTGTCTATTTTGGATTGCAAGCTCTTCAGGGTAGGGACTGCCTCTTACTAGACTAACTATATTGTCATGCACAAAACATAATGGGTCCCTGGTCACATATGAGACTTGCTGGTGCTACTGAAATACAAGGAATAACTGACTTTCCTTAGCTGGTCTCTCAAAACAGACACATTGGCAGGGCAGTGGGGGGTGGGGGGATGGGAATATTTTGGTGGTGCTTGAGCTGCCAGGGTTCTGTAAATACACGGGGAGCAATAGTCTCCAGGGCTGTCAATCGTTCACCTTTTGACACACTCTAAAAATACAGCTACAATTCTAAGTACATCTACCAGATGATATGGGGCTTTTGCTAGCCTGAGGCTGTATCCATCTATGGCTTTAAGAGTCGGACTGCTCAGTCACTCAGCACTGGAAAAGATACCGCCGTGCTGCCAGCAGGACAAAATGGAACGGTTCGGAATCACGGATGAGCTTCTGTCATCTTGCATCACGCTCCTCTGTCAGGCCTGTATTAGCACAATCCACAAATGGCTACAGTCCTTTGTAGATGAGTGCTTCTGGATATCCAGAGGGCCTAGGGCAGCGGTGGGCTGCCGTTTCCCGCTGCAGCGCCCATTGGCCGGGAACAGAGAACCGCAGCCACTGGGAGCTGCGGGGGGCAGTGCCTGCGAACAGTCAACATCGGCAAAATGTCTCGCGGGCTGCAATCAAATTACCCTGATGGGCCACATGTGGCCCATGGGCCGCAGTTTGCCCACCACTGCCCTAGGGCATATCTGACCAGCCTTCTTTTGTGCATAATTTGCTGTAATCTTATGTCTATGTCATGATCACCTTCCTTTATAAGTATACAGACAGCATGCTGTTTTCTCTCCAAGTAGGGTGACCAGACAGCAAATGTGAAAAATCGGGACGGGTGTGGGGGTAATAGGAGCCTATATAAGAAAAAAACCCAAAAAATTAGGACATCTGGTCATCCTATCCCCAAGACTTTGGGGGAGATATGTTTAGATCATCTGTAGGAAGAAGTACTTTTCATAACAGACGTAAAGTTTGTCCATCCCAGAGTGTCCCAGCACCCGTTGCTGTGAGGATTATTGCATAATAATATCTAAAGACCTTTTTCCAGCTTCAAGGATCCTAAAACACTCTACAGCCATTGGCCCAAATTCTGCCCTGAACATGCGTAGCTGAGGTCATCACTCTGTGGTGTATTTAAGTGCTCAGGCACCATGGTGATGACTGTCATATAAGCATGTAATAGACAGTAGTGGTGGTTGAAAAATGCCTCCCAATTACTTTTCATGGGAAATTTAGAGGACAAAACCTTCCCCCCGCCCCCAAAATCAACAATTCTTCCCTTTTTTTTTTTTTTTTGGATGGAAAACTAAAATTTAAAAAACATTTTCTGTACAAAATATAAATTTTTGAAAACCAAAACCCCTGCTTTTTATTGAAAACTGAAAATTTTTACCAATCCTCAATTTTTGGTTTACCAAAACTTTACTGAAAAATGCTTGGGTTTCAATTTCCTGTGTTTCACTAAAAAAATGAAAGAAATTTACCAACGTGGAAATTTTCTTAATATTTTTTTACTTTTGCTGGAAAGCTATTTGTTGTGTAAATGGAATAAAACGTTAACCAAGGGTACGTCTATACTTATCTCCGGGTCCAGCGGTAAGCAATCGATCTTCTGGGATCGATTTATCACGTCTTGTCTAGACGCGATAAATTGATCCCGGAAGTGCTCGCCGTCGACGCCGGTACTCCTGCTCCATGAGAGGAGTACGCGGAGTCGACAGGGGAGCCTGCCTGCCGCGTGTGGACCCGCGGTAAGTTCGAACTAAGATACTTCGACTTCAGCTATGTTATTCACGTAGCTGAAGTTGCATATCTTAGTTCGAAGTGGGGGGTTAGTGTGGACCAGCCCTAACTCTAGATAGATCATTCATCCATTACTGCATTTCTACAGCTTTTTTGTTAAGTGGGGGGAAAGAATAATTTCTCTTATTTAAGGAGTTTAGGATACCAGAGTTAGTAACCTTATCTCATCTCACCTCATCTGAAGGAGATGTTTCCTCTGAAACACAGCCCCCTCCTACCATGGCAGGTCATTAGTTCAATGGCAACTCAAGGGGAACATACCATCTAATGAAGCACAAGCTGTACTTGTGTTCTTTGGAAATCCTCTGTCCAAATATTAATTCTTACTATGCATTTCTCTTCCCTTCCCCCTGCCCTCCAGATGTTGGAGTTGAATCCAAAACTTTTACAAGGATCAGAAATAAAGACCCCACATATTTAGGCATTTTAGACATTAAGGACCATACCTGCACCAAGGCAGGGATGGTGTCCCTAGCCTCTGTTTGCCAGAAACTGGGAATGAGTGACAGGGGATGGATCACTTGATGATTACCTGTTCTGTTCATTCCCTCTGGGGCACCTGGCATTGGCCGCTGTCAGAAGACTGGATACTGGGCAAGATGGACCTTTGGTTTGACCCAGTAGGGCCATTCTTATGTTAAGTCATGTCCGGTGTCTAACACAGTTAGCAAAAGTCTGGTGCTTGAAGTACTGGTGTCAAATAGTGTCCATGTCCCTGGATTTAAATAAAGGTACTGATAACCACTAGAGCTGACTGAAAATCTTTTATCTGTTTTTTGACAAAAAATATCTTTTCAACTAAACGGATTTCTTGGCAAACATTTCTATTTTCACTGAAAACTTTTAGGTTTAAATAATAATTTAAGTAATTGCCTGAAATCTATAATTTTGTGAGGAAAATTTTACTGGAAAAAAAAGCTTGTTTTCATGGAAACTTTTCACAAGAAAAACACTCATTTCCCAACCAGCTCTAAAAACTCCCTTCCACATGCTGTAAGAGCACCAGTCATTAAGGTAAAAATGAAACAAGGAGATACCAAAATCAGGATAGCTGTAGCACTCAAATTTACATTGGGCTAAATGTTGAGCTTGATCTTCTCAGGGTGTTACTTTTGCACCCGCAAAACAGTGCGAACGATCACCTACACGTGCAGTATAAGTCACTGGGACAGTTAAATGCTGAGTCTGTGGGCGATGCAGTGCAATGATGCTGGCTCGTGGTATTGCAGGTCATGTGTTCTGCTCGTTGTCAATGCTGGTGGTGTCTGATGTCAAACAGTGTCTCTCTGACTCCAAGCCAACGTAGTAAAGTATCTCTTTTGCAAATCAGGTACTTGGAGGGTCAAATGGCAGTATCCTAGAAGATTAGGGTTGGAAGAGACCTCAGAAGGTCATCTAGTCCAACCCCCTGCTCAAAGCAGGACCAACACCAACTAAATCATCCCAGCCAGGGCTTTGTCAAGCTGGGCCTTCAAAACCTCTATGGATGGAGATTCTACCACGTCCCTAGGTAACCCATTCCAGTGCTTCACCACCCTCCTTGTGAAATAGTGTTTCCTAATATCCAACCTAAACCTCCCCCACTGCAACTTGAGACCATTACTCCTTGTTCTGTCATCTGCCACCACTGAGAACAGTCTAGATCCATCCTCTTTGGAACCCCCCTTCAGGTAGTTGAAAGCAGCTATCAAATCCCCCCTTACTCTTCTCGTCTGCAGACAACAGTAGTTGTTGGTGAAAATAATTATGAAGGGAAAATTGTACTAAGTGTAAGGGGTGGGGAAGTGAAAGGAGCTTAGTGTTTGAAAAAAACAAGACCCTTTGTTTTAGTTGAGTTTAAAGGCTAGAAAAGCTCTCCTTTCTTAACCTCCATGTAGGAAGCAGTTTGGAAATAAAGACAAACAAACAATAGACTTGAAAAGACTCCCTACACCTGTAATATACCCAAATTACAGTGCTCGTTCTCCTGCCACAGCATCTCTTTACTATTTCCCATTACATTTCTACTGAGTTGCACTGAATGTGTCCAGCAAAGATGACAAAGGAATTATAATTGTCTGTGTTATCTGCTGAGACAATCTGTGTCCTGAGCCGGAATTCTGATTTCATAACAAGATTTACCAGCGGCAAGGCTAGAAATGAAAAGCCGTTTCCCTCTTGTCGCTCTGTTATCGTCAGCAAGAATCGGGGAAAGGTCTGTTTTCCCCTCTCTTTAGTCTATCAGGACAACACAGGGCCTCTGCGCTAGCAGTCTTATCCTCTTTGAAGATGAGCAGAGCTCCGTTTGCTCTTTGTTCTGCTGTGAAAAGTGTAACGGAAATGACAAGGTCACAGCACATCAAACGTACCCAATTTTCCTTCCAACTTGCATTGAGTGGGGCACAGAATTCTATCTCCCAACAATTGCATCTGTTGGACAGGAGGGCTCAGAAGATTGGGAGTGGAATACAAACCTCCAGGCCACGCACAGGGGCTAGCCATGGGATGGATAGAACTGGTGAAAAAACCAGTATGGAAGAAGGGATCTGAAGCTGTTACATTTTGTCCCAGGCATAGGCATCCACTCCATGGGTGCTCTGGGGTTGGAGCACCCACGGGGAAAAAAACAGTGGATGCTCAATATCTACCAGTCACAGCTTTTTTGGCAGCACCCCCAATCAGCTGTTTGGCCATGCCCCGATTAGCTGATCAGGCTGCTGCCAAACACCTGATTGGAGGTGTGGCCAAACAGCTGTTTGATGACTAGGGGAGGGGCTTGGAGGAGGGCATAGAGCAGCTAGTGCAGGGGCTTCAGGGAGGGGTGGAGTGGGGGTGGGAAGAGGCGGAGCAAGGGCAGGACAGGTATAGCCAGAATGAGGGTGTGGCCTTGGGAAGGGGATGGAGTGAAGGCGGGGCCTCAGGGCAGAGCAAAAGTGAAGCAACCCCGGGGGAAAAGACAAATTCAGTGCCTATGTCCAGACCCCTGCTTCAAATACAGTTCAGCTTGGTAATGACATGAAAGTGAAATGAGTTGAAGGATCTCAGTCTAGTTCCTTGCACATATGTGTTCTTCTCCTTTTTTTTTTTTTTTTTTTTAAAACACAAGTCAAATCTTGGGTTTCGGTTAGCAGTCGCCGTTCATGTGCCAAGAACAGAAGTGCTGGGTATGGAAAAATCTCTAGCCATTGGTAATTACTACTGTGGTTATGGCTGGTCAAAATATTTCTATCCATTTTTTTTTTTACATGAAATTTTGGGTTCATGAAATGAAAATGTTCATGGAAAAAATCTGCTTCCGCCCCCCTTCCCCCTCCCTTTTTTTCCCCTTCACTGGAAAACTGAAAAGCTGAAGAACAAAAATTTTCAGCAGTTTTTGGCCAAATATTTTCAGGTTTTGTTTTTCCAATAAACAGTAGAAAATTTCCACCATTTTTCTCCCAACCAACTCTATGTATGTTATTTTATTATCTTAAGCAAATATTTGTAATCGCATCGTTGGTGTGCACGACACTTTACATATAGAGAAAAAGACAAGAAGGGGTGAAAATCCCGACCCTGTTGAAAAGTTGGCCATTGACGTCAATGGGTTAGGATTTCATCCAGGGTTTTACAGTCTAAATCGGGGCGGGCAAAGTTTTTGGGCCGAGGGCCACTTCTGGGAATAGAAATTGTATAGTGGCCCATGAATGCTCACAAAATTGGGGTTGGAGTGTGGGAGGGGGTGAGGGCTTTGGTTGGGGATGCAGGCTCTAAGATGGGGTCAGAAATGAGGAATTCGAGGTGCGTGAGGGGGCTCCAGGCTGGAGCTAGGGGCTAGGATGTGGTGGGGAGGGGGTTGCAGGCTCTGGCTGGGGGTTTGGGCTTTGGGGTGGAGCTCGGAATGATGAATTTGGGGTGTAGGAGTCCCCTCTGGGCTGGGACTGAGGAGTTTGGAGATCAGGAGGGGGATCAGGGCTGGGGGGTTGGGGAGAGGCTCAGGAGTGCAGGCTCCAGGCAGCGCTTACCTCAAGTGGCTCCTGGAAGCAGCGGCATGTCCCTTCTCCAGCTCCTATGTGGAGGAGCGGCCAGGCAGCTAAGCACACTGCCCCATCCTCAGGCACCACCCCTGGAGCTCCCATTGGAGCAGGGCCATTGGAGTGCATAGGAGCCGGAGGGAGCCGTGTGGAGCAGCCCCCGACCCTGTGGCTCACCTGGAGTATGGCAAGCCCCAGACCCTGCTCCCCAGCGTGAGCTCGACAGCTGGCTTAAAACAGCTGGCAGACCAGATCCAGCCCGCGGGCCGTTGTTTGCCCATCCCGGTCTAAATTAAGCCTACCACACTGACCTCAGAATACAATGAGTTCGTGGGTCTGGGAAGGGGAGAGACAACCATATATAATGAGCTGGGAACACTGGTCTTGGAAGAAGGCTGTTATTTATGATTTGTTATTTGTATTATGGTCACATCTAGATGGCCCAACTGCAATCAGGGCCCCATTGTGCTAGGTGCGGTACAAACATATAGTAAGAGACAGTCCCTGCGCTGAAGAGTTTACGGTCTAAGCCAACAAGACAGATAAAGAATAGGGCAGAAGAGGTGTTACTATCCTCTTTTTACAGATGGGGAAATGATGGCTTAAGTGCCTTGCCAAAATCTAGGGTGACCAGACGTCCCGATATTTTAGTGTCTGTCCCGCGTCCTGACCGATTTTTGGTCGGGACGCATTTTGTCCCGATATCCGCCGGCAGCTTTTTTTGTTTGTTAGCTCAGCAGGCAGGACAGGGCACCCCCCCAATGTGTCCCGATATTTTCTTCCTCTCATCTGGCCACCCTACCCAAATCACACAGGATATTTGTGGCAGAGCCAGGAATTGAACTCAGACCACCTGAGTCCCACTACCTTAACTAGAAGACCAGTCACCTGTCCTTTCAAGAACAGTAGGTGGTTTTGGTTGTTTTGAGTATCCATTGTGTTTAACCCCAAAAGGGAAAAGTGGCAGGGACTCCATGAAGTCCAGCAAACTGAAGTGTTGATGGGCAGCACTACAACCCCCCCACACAATGGCATGACAACATGGAGGAAGCTCGCATGGCTATTACCCAAGCTACACCTCTCCAGGTCCATCATTCCCACACCTTTCCGCAGCACTTTACAAGGCAAAGAAAGCAAACACCCACAAACAGTGAAGGTATGGTTGCTTAAACTTCGCAATCATCTAGAGTTGTTTCATCAATGTCATTCATTTGTCTGCTTTGTAACACTGACTAGCAACTCCTTTCCTCCCTCCATTATTTCAACCCAGCAACGGCAACATGACTGGCAAAGAGAGGAAATGTAATTAATGTGCATAGCGTTGCGAAGCCAAACATAATTTCATTATGTACCTCCTAATGCAGGATTTAAATAGCGAGGACAGATTAGATAGAGATGGATGGATAGATTAGACAGATCTGACAGACAGATATATAATTAGTGGTAATGACTGCAGTGTAACAGCTAACAGTTTATCAAGCCCCCTTGTGACAACTTTGCAAATGATGCCACGGACATGCTTTAGGAAAATAGTTTTTTTTCCTAGTCAAAGCTAATGGAAGTAAAAAACTGCTCCTTGTCAAACAAAGCCAGAGGGGATTTGTCCTCAAAGTCACCCAGAAATAAATCTTTTAAGGTCTGAATGGCAATTACTTTGGGCGCTGGAAGTAGTTAACGCGATTTATAAACTTGAAATAAAAACTAATATTAAATGCAGCGTTTAAAGGCTAAGCCAATTGTCCTACTGTATCACTGGTATAAATAAGGAAATCCTGTTAGCCTTTAATGAAATTAGCAAAACACAACAGTGTAGCCATAAAACTTTTCCACGTGTTTCCCCTTTTGTTTTTTGGAAAATGAGGGTATCTTGGGAGGACTTTAGTACCTGACAATTTGCATGAATATCGAATGACCAAAAATTAACTGAACTGATTCAATTCAATGAATCCTATTAGCTAATACGTATAACTGCTAACCTCTGAGACAGGAGGATAGCCTACCCTTCATCCTGGGAAGTGACATCAGTAACAGCAAGGGACCTGAAATTCCTAACCACAGCTTGAGCTCACAATCTTTTCTGCTCTGCTACTTAACATCTTGAATTTAATTACTTGATTTCTCAGCCAGCACAGGACAACCTTGGGAACATTTTCAAACAATAAATATACCCAGGGCCTGATCCAAAGCCCACTGAAGTCAGAGAACCTTTCCAAAGACTTCAGTTGGTTTTGGACCCAGTCACTTAGGATTCATGATATTTCATCCTTTGTAAGCTGGTATCATTCATTGCTACTGGCGATAGTAAGTTGTATAGAGAGGACGATATGGGCATACAAGCTAGCAGCAGCTAGATGTTATGAATTTTAGAAGACTGCAGGGTATCCAAGGATAATAATTGTCATGCTGTCTGCAGTAGTTTATGACCATAAATGCCAACCTCAGGGCAGACTCTCAAAAGCAGGGCAGACACCCCAAACTATGTGCTATGTTCTATAATTAGATTTCACCAACCCAGGAACAAATGGAAACAACTGGATCACTGCAACAGTTTTACCGTCCCTTTAGGCACACCATTCTATCTTGCCACCTAGGCAAGTTGGATATAGTGATAAATGGTCACTTACATCAAAAATCACAATATTCAGGTTGCTCCTAGTCCTAGGAAACCAGTCACTTACCCCAGATCAATCTGTATCTTAGATTCCGTACCAAAGACAATGCTGGTAGCTAATCCTACAGTAAATTAATTCAGGATTTGTTAACTAGAAAAAAGAAATGAGTTATTTCCAGGTTAAAGCAAGCAACATACATGCACAAATGCATTTTGTGTATGGTTCCAAAAGGTGACAGAGATGTAGTATCAGAGGGGTAGCCGTGTTAGTCTGAATCTGTAAAAAAAAAAAAAAAAGACTTCTTGCATCTGAAGAAGTGAGGTTCTTACTCACCAAAGCTTATGCTCCCAATACTTCTGTTAGTCTTAAAGGTGCCACAGGACCCTCTGTTGCTTTTTAGAGATGTAGTAATGTGTCAGCACTGAATGTCTTGTCAGGGCTAACCCAGGTTTTCATAGATTCATAGATTCATAGATTCTAGGACTGGAAGGGACCTCGAGAGGTCATCGAGTCCAGTCCCCTGCCCGCATGGCAGGACCAAATACTGTCTAGACCATCCCTGATAGACATTTATCTAACCTACTCTTAAATATCTCCAGAGATGGAGATTCCACAACCTCCCTAGGCAATTTATTCCAGTGTTTAACCACCCTGACAATTAGGAACTTTTTCCTAATGTCCAACCTAGACCTCCCTTGCTGCAGTTTAAACCCATTGCTTCTTGTTCTATCCTTAGAGGCTAAGGTGAACAAGTTGATCCTGGGGATATCTGATTTTATATTTCTTAGCTCCAATCCTTGTAGGAGTCCACACAGCAAGGAGATGAAAAAAATCTTCATGTCCATTATCTTTATTTCCCTCTTCCAGCATTCAAATCGAAGGGACAAGGCCTTCTGCATGTACTTCTCTGTGGGTGGAGAGGGCAATCAATAAAGCTTTTGTCCTACAATGGTCCACTTAATTTTAATAGTCCTCCTGGATGGGTTGGGGAAGTTGTTCTTCCCGACTGAGCTCACAAGTTCAGAGCAGGCATTTTTACAATTATAAGACACTTATACTTTATCTTGTAGCATGGACTACAGACATTATACATAAGATTAATGCAGGCAGCAATTTACAACATTTTATAGAGCCTAAAGAGTAAACACATCCTTACAAGTCTAACACCTATTTTGAATAATATTAAGCTATAGGAGATCTGGTCTGGTTTCCAGCTATGAGTTCGTCGGTGCTCAGCAGACTCCTACAGACCTAGCAAGAGTTGGCACCTGGTTTACCAGCATCACAAAAATGACAAAGCAAAAGCTGGGCAAAAATGGGAATTTCCATCCTGCAGGAAATTCCAGTTTTGTAAAACAATTGGTTTTTATCCCAAATTAAGACAAAATAGTCAAAATATCAAAACTTTTCATAGAACAAAAACTTCTGGACAATTTCAATTTGTAAATGTGAAACCTTTTTTTTATTTTTATTTTTTTGGTTTGGAGTTGATTCAACATTGAACTGCATCTGCCTGAGCTCCTGTGGTGCATCATGGGAGATGTAGCGTGGCTGGGAAACCAGGTCAATGGGGAAGAATGAGAGTATGAGGTACCTAACCTACGATTAGCGTGAGGCATTCCTCTTGGATTCCTCACGGACACTGAACTCTCACATAGTAACAGTCATGACTAATGCTTTCTACCCTCTCTGGATGGCTAGGGGACTCCTTCCCATCCTGACAGATGAAGACCTGGCTTCAGTTATTCGTGCCTTCATCACCTCTCAGCTGGACTAGAGCAATGCAGTATGCTTGGGCATGAATCTTCAGCACTTTGGAAACTTCAACTGGTACAAAACACTGCAGTGTGGTGTCTCCTCAGCAACACAGACTACTGTGAGCATCTTGCACCTGTCCTACACTGGCTTCCCATAGAATACTGAATAAAGTTTAAGGTCTTGGACCTTATCCTGGACCCAGGAGAACTAAAAGACCATAAAGCACCAGGATGAAGACTGTGATCAGCAACTTAACTCCTCTGGCACAATGGAACTCTCAACAATAAAAATAAAGCTCATCTGTTCAGGAGACAAAACCTTCTCTGGGGGGCCAGTCAGGAACTGAAGACCATCACAAACCTCACTCCTTCCCACTCCAAGTGCAAGGTAAATGTCTTTGATCTTACCTTCTCTAATATAAACACAGAGCAATGGAGATATAGAAACAAACAAGCTACCAAAACAAGACATGCCCTGCTACACATACTTCTGCTGTTGGGAAGATCAGAGAACAAACCACACATGACAGACGTGTATTCATGTTGCTTAATGCACTACTGCTCGGATACTACGGTGATGAGTGCAGTATTAAAACCTGTACGGAATAGAATAGTCCCTGAAGCTCAAGCGGATGCAGATTGTCAGCCCAACCCCAAACAAAATGGTTTCATTTTATTTTCCCAATGGAAAATTGAAAAATGTTGGAAAAATCATAATTTTCTTGGGAAAATGTCAGTTTTGCAGAAACCAATACTTACTCTTGAAAAAACCATTTCAATGAAAAGTCCTTGATCAGCTCTTACTCACAGCAGCCAACTCAATACAGTAACTGTCATGGATTGGTGAATATGTACATTATGCACGCCACTTTCTATTCTTCTTTGATTCCTGTCATCAGCTCAAAATCTGTCATTCATCAGCTTTCCTCCTGCTCCAGCCTTCAGACCCATACAGCAGTATTGGCATGACATTTGTCTTATATATGATGGTTTTTGTTTTCATTGAAATGCCTTAGCCTGCCAGATCTTGCGGAGTTTTTTAATGCAGTAGCAAGTAGTCCAATTATTCTTTTTATGTCATCTTTACAATTCCCTTTCTTTGATAACAGTCCTCTAAAGTACATGCATTTTTTCCACTTGTTCTAGTTCTTTGTCACCAAGTTTGATCTTTACCTCTTTCTCCTGTCTTCTAATTTCCATAATGTTTTTCTTCTGTGTGCTGATCTTCAATCTGAATTTTCTGCTTGCCCAGTCTACCCTCTGAGTTATTCTCTGTAAATCCTTCTTGGTCAATGTTGTGAGGTCAGTATTGTGAGATCAATATTATCTGTGAATCTAAGGTTATGCACTGTCCTACCATATAATATGAGTCCTCTGGTTTCATCTCTCAGTGCTACAGCCGTTATTGCTTCCAGGACTCTTTTGAACAAACCTAGCCATAGCTGGCATCTTTGTCTCACTCCTACAGTCGTCCTGAACCAGCTTTTTGTTTACTCTTACTGCACTCATTGACTTGTTGTAGATGCTTTCTATCCGCTTAATCAATTTCTGAGGATGCCATCCATTCTCATAACTTGCCATAATCCTTTCTTTCAAATTCTATCAAAAACTTGTTTGAAATCTATACGGTTTGATTGTTCTTCTCAGATATCCGTCTTATCAATAGTAACTGATCTATTGTACTCCATCCTGGTGCAAATCTGAGCAGTTCACCTGCAAGCTCTGCTTCTGCAGACATCTACATTCTCCTCTGCAATGTGCTGGTGATTGCTTTTCCTGGCACACTCAGTAAGTAGACTCCTCTGTAGTTCTTGCACGCATCTCCTTTTGTATAGATCAGCACTATTATCACTTTCTCCCATTCACTCAGCACTTGCTGTTGTTTGTAAATCTTGTTGAATAGCTTGTGCATCATTTTTACTATGTGCTCCTTGCCTGCCAGCAGCAGGTCTGGAATTACACTGTCATTTCCTGGCATCTTTTGTCTTTTTTGAACTTTCTGTTGAGATCTTTACTACTACTTCTGAGAATTCCGGCATCTGCTCTTCCTCACGCCTGCTGGCAAAGCTTCTCCAGGACTATTTCAACGTGTTCTGCATGTTGTACAGCTCTCCAAAGTATTCTTTCCATCGCTTATTCTTTGCCAGGATCAACTGCAAGCAACTCACTCAACTCTCCTTAGTGGCTCCAAGTAGCTATAGGTGCATCACTGAACCACATCCCAGGACCTCACCTCGGCTGGCATAATAAAATGAGTGAGGGTAGCTAGGAGCAATAACTGATGGGGAAAGGGGACATTTGGCTCTCCAAGTGCATGAAGTCTCCTGCGGCGAAGCTGGCAAAACAATTTTCAAAGTATAACATTGGCGGAAATGGTGCTGGATCAAGTGAATGGGTAGCTTAAAGCAGTGTTGGAGATGGATTACAATATACCGGCAACCACAAAGCCAAGAATTCTTGGTCAAACACTTGTGAATATTGGAAGCCAAATAAAGAATGGAAAGAAGAAAAGTACACCAGCTTCATCATCACCTGGACAAACAAGGGCCATGTTTTCTGCTCAAAAATGGTGGCGGGGTGAAAAGTGTGCAGTCGGAAGAATGGAGAACTATGTGATGAACTCAAAGGATAAGACATTTATTGGCACGCAGAATGTAGGACCATTATACCAAGCAGGAGCATTTGGGCAACAATGCACAAGTTGAAAAGATTTGAGTGGGAAATCGTTGGTTTATGTGGCATGAGATGAGAAGAAAAAGGAGAATTCTACCAGGATGAACATAGGATGCTGACATTGGGAGGAGAAGGTGATGGATACCAGGAGGGTGTTGCATTGGTGCCAAAGCTGAAGCCGAGCTAGGCTCTTATAGCATGTAATCCAATATCTCCTCGTACGTGGAAGGTGAAATTCAGAATAAAATTTACAGTGCAGTTACAATAGTACAAGTATATGTGCTGACCCCAGCAGCGCCGAAGGAAGAAATCAACAAACTTATGCTGATCTACAGAAAACGATACAAGAAGTTTCAAGACAAGATGTGTTACTGGTGATGGAAGGTTTTAATGAAAAAAGTACGACTGGACTGGAGCAATGGGCAGGTTTTGGACTAGGTGACGAAATGAAAGAGGAGAAAGGCTGCCTAATGTCTGCTTAAGCAAACACACTAGTCTAATGAAGAGAGCCACAAAGGAAGTGGACATGGATATCAGCTGAAGGTGATAAACTATGTACTTGTGAATCACAGATGGAAATTGTGTGTTGTCATGCAGATAACATGCGGCCAATATCTGGTCAGATCATGAATTAACCCTGGCATCCACGTCCTTTAGGTCCCAGCAAAGAACTAATCACAAAATGACTCACTGGTCTAAAATGGTCCTGACATAAATTGGAGGAAATTTAATGGACTTCCAGCATTCTCTTTCTTATAGAACTGGTTCTAAAGTGCCTAGCTGTGTCAGTTACTGTTCCTGAGAAGAGTAATGGTTGATGTGGTTGCCTCTAGATGGTCACTGCGCTCTTGGTTCCTGACTCATTGCTTTGTAAAGTGCTTTGAGATACGGCGAGTATAAAGGCGCAAGGCACACTCTCATCGTACAATATTTGGAATATTTATTATACACAACCAAGTGCAAACATAATATTTCAGGGAGCCAATTTCATCCAAGAACCGTGTGAATTTTTATGTGGGGATAGAAACAAACAAAAACATACTTTTTTTTTTTTTTTTTTACATTCCAGGCTCTTAATGCATTTTCAGATCTGTCATTCTAGCATGGGCTTGAATACAATGCCCTCAACAGGGGATCGAAGAGAGTGATTTAATAGGGTTACCATATGTCCGTTTTTTTCCAGACATGTCCGGCTTTTTGGTAATCAAACCCCCGTCTGGGGGGAATTGCCAAAAAGCTGAACATGTCCGGGAAAATACCGGCCGGGCATTTCCCCTCCCGCGGCTGCTCTGCTCCTCCCCGGACTCTTCAGCTCTGGTTAAGAGCCGAGCTGCCCGAGCGTTACCGGTTTCAGGCAGCCCCCTTGCCTCTGGACCCCGAGCCGCCGGCCGGGCACTTCCCCTCCCGGGCTCCAGCTACTCTGCTCCAGGTGCGCAGGGTCCGGAGGCAAGAGGGCTGCCCAAAGCTGGAGCGCTCGGGCAGCTCGGCTCTTAAACAGAGCCGAAGAGTCAGGGGAGGAGCAGAGCAGCTGGAACCCGGGAGGGGAAGTGCCCAGCCGGTGGCGCCGGGTCTGGAGGCATGGGGGCTGCCCAAAGCCCGAGCGCTACTGGCTTCACGGTTTGCCGGGCAGCCTCCAGACCCTGCGTCCCCGGCTGGGCGCTTCCCCTCCCGGGCTCCAGCTGCGCTGGGGAAGTGCTGGCCAGGGGCGCAGGGTCTGGAGGCTGCCTGGCAAACCGTGAAGCCGGTAGCGCTGGGGCAGCCCTTTTCGCGTGGCTGGGAGGAAGGAGGGGGAGTTAGGGCGGGGACTTTGGGGAGGAGAAGGGGCGGAGTTGGGGCGGGGCCAGGGGTGGGAAAGGGGCGGGGCCAAGGCCCCATGGAGTGTCCTCTTTTTTTATTTTTTAAATATGGTAACCCTAGATTTAACCCCCACGCTGAAATTCATCCCTGTGCAGAGGGTCTCATAGTGATTTTTTTCCTGCATGCCCGCGCAGTAGAGTAAAGGGGCAGAAGGAATTCCCTGAAGGCCCCATGTGGGCTCTCTGCATTGTCAGAGCCTGCCTGGGGGAAGGAGCAACAGTGGGTGGGCTCCTATTCTTCGCATAGGCGAGAGGGGGAGTGGGCACAGCTTTGGCTCTAGCATCCATAGTGCATCAGATTATGCACAAGAGCTGGCACAGAGAGGGGAGAGGTCTGTGCCAGCAAAGGGGACAGAGCAGATTCACAATTAGGTTCCTGCTGCGCTCCGGGAGCCAATCTCGCTATGCATCTATCCTCACTCAGGCTAGACTGTAACAGGTTGTAATCCAGCCCAGGGTCTTTGTATCATCGAGTCTCACTTCAGCTCTTAGAATAGGGTTCACGTGACCCCTAAGTAGCAGAACTGGGCAAATAACCCATTTTTCTGTTTGGTGGCTGAACTGAAAGAAAAAATAAAGTTGAATTCCTGAAACAAAACATGGTGTTTAGTCTTCAAGGGACTTTAATTTTTTTTTTTAAAAGCTTTCCAAAACAAAAGTCAAAATGTTTCGTTTTGCAAATGCCAAAACAAACTCTTTAGATATTTCTGAATTCTTGTCCGTTTTCTCCTCCTGGCTGAAACAACTTGCTGAATTCAAGCCCCGTGTGCATATTGTTTCATTCAACCCAAATCTGCATTTTTAGCCCTCCAAAAAAAGAGATTTGCAAAAACAAGTTCACCCTGCTGTATTAGTTCATCGGCCTTACTCTGGTTCTGCACAGATATGAATGGGAACCCATGAAAATAACTCTTATTTTTCTGTATAAATTAACTTCCTCAACTTGATCCTAAAACTTTCCAGATGAGGAGATAGTAGTTGTAGTTAATTTGTTACAAATTATAGGCTCAGTCCTTATGCTACAGCACAACGATACGATTCTGGTTATTGCCCTAGGGTGTTGTCAGAGGTAAAGGTAAAAAGTGTGTTGTTCATCCAGGCTTCAAAGCTATTCTCAAGCTTGTTTTGAAACTTAACAGGGCCAGGCAAAGCGGCTGCTTTATCCCACGGAAAATGAGGCTTATCATGTGAAAGAATAAAAAAGCCTGTTTCAATGAGTAATGACTAATTAAGAGCGTTTTGACAAGGGTGTAATTTCAATTGGTAACTCAGCATAGAGATAATTTCACAGTGTGTGGAAACTATTGTGTGAAAATGTAATCCAAATCGAAAATACAATATAAAAACATATTTTTGAGGGGAGATACTCCTCAAAGTGAAATGACATTGGTTAGTGTTCTCCTAAGTAACAATCCACATGACAGGCCTGTAGGAGCAGTACAAAGGCGCCAAAATGGGAAAAAAATAAAACAAACTGCTTTCTTTGACATTAGCAGGGTGTAAAATCGCTCCAGCAGCTGTCAGTAGTTATGGAAACATAAATCTCAGTTACAGCTCTGCACAAGAAGCGGAGGAGAGATCCCTGGAGTTGCTACCTGTAAGCTGTTTTATATGTAGCAATATGTTAAGCAGAGTGATCATATCTTCATTCACACATGCAGCTAAGTAGGTTCTTTCCCTCCCACACCAGCCCACCCTCCCTCACCAGAAACAGGTTAAAACAATAGCCTGCCACAGTCTACCTAGCGAACACATTCATCGTTTTGTAGGGCCAGAAGGGACTTTTACGATCATCTAGTCAGACCTCCTGAATAACAGAGGCCATAGAATTTCACCAAGCGATTCTTGTATCAAGCCCATAATTTTTAGTTGAGCTAGAGCATCATTTGTAGAAAAACACTGATATTGATTCAAAGATGTGAAGAGATGGAGAATCCACAACGTCCCTTGGTAAGTTTTCCAATGGTTAATTACCCTCGCTGTTAAGCATGTAGGCTTCATGATGAATCTAAATTTGTCCAGCATTAGCGTACAGCTGTTGGGGCTTGTGCTAAAGGAAGGCAGGGAGTAGCTCCCTTTTATGGACACCCAGTGAGCCAGTTAGCTATAAAGTCCCTCTTGGTAGCTGTTCTCTGCTAGCTTTACCTGTAAAGGGTTAACAAGCCCACAGGTAAAAGAAAAAGGAATGGACACCTGACCAAAAGAGCCAATGGGAAGGCTAGACGGGGCAGCTGGAATGCTGTGTAAAGTTTGAACCAGGTACGAAAAAGCATCTTCCATACCTAGAAGGATTCATTGGGACAAGGAATGTATAGATAGACGTGATCAGGTTTATTTCGGCTTGTGGCCTTCTCTGTGCTAGCCCCAGATGCTTTTGTTGCTTGTAACTGTTAGGCCCAAAAATATGGAGTATAGAACATTGTTTGGCCAGCTTATCCAAAGTGAGGCTAACAGTAGTTGCTGGGCCATTCCTGTCTCTCTGTGAATCCTGAGGGCATGCTTGCTTGAGCTGCAGAGAACGAGGTAAGTGGGGGGGGGGGGGGTGCATTCTTGTACCAGAAGTGCTAGGAACAGTTTGTTTGGACATATGGAAACTTGCAGTCTCCACTCCCTGTTTCTGTTCTTCATCTGTTCTTAACTCCCTCCTTTCTCCTAGTTTCTGGTGCATGACAACAAAGCTGATAAGAAGTTGCTGAGGCATCACAAATTGTTTGTAGTGCCAAAGAAAATAGATATGCATGAATATTAGAAGCTTTCTAACTCATAAAGGGGGGGTTGGGTTGTTTTAACTATGATGCGACGGAACTGTCTATATAACCTCACTAGTTATTGTAATCGGGGCTGGTTCTCTTTGGAGATGGGCCGTTCTCTATTGTTGTGTGCACTCTTCAATAAAGAGCTTGCGTTCGGACCTTGCTGGTGTTGCCTGTCTCTCTGCGGTCACACAACGAACCGTGCCGTCTGGGTTAGAGTCCCCGACATAACCTTTAAGCTGAACCCCCAAGAAAGCCATTTTGGGTGCTTAATTTTTGGAATTGCTCTTTTAAAATCTAGCAAAAGCCTAAGTTCCAGAGGTATTTTCTTTCTTTTTGTTTTTAATAAAATTTACTTTTTTTAAGAACCTGATTGGCTTTGTGTCTTAGAAGATCTGTGCCTATGCTTTTCAATTACCTGGTGGCAACAGCTGGGTTTCCCTTTTGTTTGTTTCTTTCTCAGCTTCCCTGAGGGAAAGGTAAAAAGGCCAAGGGCCTCAGGGAAAACTTCCCAAGTGAGTTTTTCCAGGATTTGCAAGCGGCAGTTTATCACTTGTGTGGTGGCAGCGTTTACCAAGCCAAGGTCAGGCTTGTATTAAACTCCCAATGTTACAGCTTTTCTCTGACCTTGGATGGGTAGATGCTGCCACCACCCAAGTGCAAAATCCCTTTGAGAACCCAGGAAGGCGCACTTCGGAATTCCTTCCTGTGAGGTACCCTCAAGCCCTTTCACCTCCCCTCTGGGGAAGAGTTGAGAATGAAAGAAAGAAAAAAGAGAGGGGAGGAAATCAGCTGTTGCCACCAGCTAATTAAACATGTGCACAAACCTCTTAAGACACAAAAATCCAATTCTGTTTTTAAAAAAGGTAAATTTTATTAATAAAATTAAAGAAGAAAATACATCTGGGAACTTAGGCTTCTGCTAGATTTAAAAAACAACTACTATTACTAGGCATCAAGAATAGCTCTCTTGAGGTCCATCTTAAAGGTTACAAGCAAAACAAAAGCACCTGGGGTTAGCACAGAGGAGTGCAGAGGCCATAAATAATTAAAAGGGATAAACCTAATCGCATCTTACTAGACATTTCCTGATCTGCTTACATATCTGGGGTCTTATATGAGTAGTTTCTAGGTATGATGCTGATGATTTTTCATATCTGGCCCAAGCTTCTCACCGCCTAACTGCTCCCTGTTTGCCTCTCCCCGAGAACAACCACAGACAGACAAAAGGGGAGTCTTGTTTCAATTTTAAAAAGTTCTAGCCTTCCCACTGGCTCTTTTGGCCAGGTGCCCACTCACTTCATTTTACCTGTGCATAACAGTGAGACTTTTTAACCCGTTACAGGTAGAGCAATTAGAGAACAGCTACAAAGAGGGATTTTTATAGCTACCGGCTGGCTGGGTGTCCATAAAAGGGAGCTACCACCCCACCTTCATTTATCCCAATTGTCAATTTCAATTTCTTTTTCAGATCTATTAGTTAGCCAGTTTAACATGCATTTAAGATGTCTGCCTTAATTTTGTATAGTGCTGTTTTTTTTTAATCAGAATGTTGTTTGGTACTGAGCAAAATGCCTTAGACGTCTAAAGTATATTATGTCAGCTCAGTTACTTTTGTTGACCAACCTTGTAATTAAAAAAACGTAAGTTATTCGACCAGTTTGTTTTCCAGAAAACTATACCAACTGGCATAAGTTATGCTACCTTCATTTATTTCTTTATTGATTGTATCCCATATCACCCTTTCTGCAATTTTCCCTGGGAGCACTGGCCTATGGGATACAAACTGGCCTATAAATACCTGCATCATTTGGTTTACCCTTTTTAAATATTGGTAAAACTCACTTCCTGTTCACTGGGATTTCCCTAGCATTCCGAGATTTGTTAAACATCAACATCAATTGCTCAGAGAGCTCCTTGGCCCATTTGTTTTAAACTCTTGGATGCAAGTTATCTGGTCCTGCAGATTTAAAAATGTTTTACTTAGATCTGGGTTCTGTGCCTGGATCTGCCACCGATTTCCCATATGACCTTAGGCAAATCACTTAATCTTTCTTTGTTCCCCATCTGTATATGGACACAATAATGCATCCCTACCTCAATGGGCTGTTGTGGGGATATATTTGTTGCTGATTGTGAGGTTATAAAACGTTGAGGGTCATATAAGTACCTAATTTTAAACCACACATTTAGATACTTATTTAGGACTTTTTGGATCTGAACTATTATCTACATATACACTTAGGACTTGATTTTTTTCAAAGATATTCTCCACTGGGGTGAGCACAATTTTGCATCCCAAAACTCCCACCTACATTTTTTCCCAACTACACTGAATTTCAGGTTCAGTATCAGACCCTGCTCCCCAGGCCTGAAGGGGTAACAATATAAAAAGCACTGTGGAGCAGAGTTCCTCAAAGCCGATAGGAAAAGTGATCCGAGTAAAACTGATTGTCAATCAGTTAGCCAATGAACATGTGCTGTAGCAAGCAACCCTGAGCTCTAGTAGAATTCAGCTCTGCCACCTCCAAGTACTTTTTTATAGACCTCAAGGCAAGGTTTGTTATATTAGGCCATAATTCCTCCATTATAAAATGTCACCCTAATGGTTCTGATCTTTTGTGAGACTTTTAGCAAATTAGAAGGTGATGGGATGGTGGGGGATTTACTGCATGCTCACAGCCATGTGGTAATGGACAGGGATTTAGTGACAATGAGATGATGCTATTTAGTGAGACTGCATTAGCTGAGTATGGCAAAAATATGGAAAAAGTTACAACAAAAGTTACAACTACAAAAACATGGATTCAACTGATTAGAATGGGCAACTTGCTTCTGCTCAAAGGAAACCCCAAAACCTGAACCTGGCAATGAAGTGAACATTTAAGAGGTACAAAAAAGTCAAGATAAAAGCAAAAGATAATTTCTGTTATTGTTAGGGATGGGGCGGGTGGACCTTGTTTTGCCTAATTTTAAACCCATCCCGCTACTGTGGTCTCAAAAGCTCAATCAGATTTGAATGTTATTGGGTTATGTTCCTCTTAGGAGAGGCTTTCAATAAGTGAACAGAAGTAAGAAATCCATTGGAAGAACAGAGTGAAAAAATGGAGCAGTGAGTAGAAAGAGTGAGAATACAGCACACACCGATTGTGAAAAATGGAAACTGGGATTAGAAAAAAGGAATATTGTAATGAAAAGTGTGTGTGTGTGTGTGTGTGTGTGCGCACGCACAAGAGAGAGAGAAAGAGATGGCGGTGCAAAAGCACCCATGTATTAAGGTTTGGTTTTTCACCTAAAGCAGGGATTTAACCACTTTATTTATTTTTTTTTTTTTTTTTTTTTTTTTTACAACTGCAGTAACTGCACCTGAATTGTTTTTGGGTTTTTTTTCACTGCAACACATTGCAGGCACAAGTCCTACAACTTAGGCATTTAAGTACCTCAACTGTGGATGCAGATAGAAAGCTAAACTTTTAATAACCGATACGCCACATGGCTCCCGGAAGCAGTGACATTGCCCCCCTCTGGCTCCTACACATAGGGACAGCCAGTGGACTCCACTCTGCATGCTGCCCCCGCCCCAAGTGCCGCCCTTGCAGCTCCCATTGGCTGGGAAACACAGCCAATAGGAGCTGCAGGGGTGGTGCCTACAGACAAGGTAGTGTGCAGAGCCGCCTGGCCGCGCCTCCGCAGAGAAACTGGAGAAGGGACATGCCGCTGCTTCTGGGAGCCGCTTGAGGTAAGTGCCACCTGGAGCCTGCATCCCTGAGCCTCCCCCTGTGCCCCAACCCACTGCCCCAGCCCTGATGCCCCTCCCGCCCTCCAAACCCCTCGATCCCAGCCTGGAGCAGCCTCCTACACCCCAAACTCCTCATCCCCAGACAGAGCCCGCATCCCGCCCGCCAGCCCAGAGCCCCCTCCCACATCCTGACCTCATTCCGGGCCCCACCCTGGAGCCCGCACCCCCAACCAGAGCCCTCACCCCCTCCTGAACCCCAACCCCAATTTTGTGAGCATTCATGGCCTGCCATACAATTTCTATGCCCAGATATGGCCCTCGAGCCAAAAAGTTTGCCCACTCCTGGATTAGGCCCGAGGGTGCTACAGTAAAACCGACAGACCCCGGTCATTGGCAGGTGGGATCAAACCTGTAGAGCAAACTCATTTTATTTTTATATATATATATATATATATATATATATATATATATATATATATATATAATCATCTTCTCTCACTCCCTCCCTCACTAGATGGGACAGAAACCACACCCAGAAGGTGTGTGAGTTACACTACATATGAGTAACCGTGGCAGAATCTGGCCCTAAGTGTAGAATGTGCCCATGGGGAAGGGTTTAGAATTCCTTATCCTTGCAGGCAATCCCTTTGCATTCTGAAGCATAAAAAATGATTACCCTTACCTTACACCGGCATAACTATAAGTGATATTATGGGTCATAAATTATACAGTCCTTTCTAAATTCCAGCTCCAGTATTTAACTAGCTGACCTCCCATGAGGGGACAGTGAATTATTGCTCAGGCTGACAACCCACTGCATGGAAAGAGCTTCCTTTTCTCTCTTCTAAATTTCCTGGCCATTAATTCCATTGAGAGAACAACTTCTTTATTACAGTGTAATAATCCCTCCTTAAATAAGGAAACACGGGCCAAACCACTTCAAGGCAGAAAAGTAAGGGCTTGAGTCTCCTTTGCAGTCAGGTTTCTTTATCCCTGTCTGGCTTTGTACAGGGACTGTAGGTGAGCATAAACTAGACCCCTTTACACCTATACTGGGGAGAGAAAGGAGGCATAGTGGTTAGGGAGCAGACATGGGAGACATGGGTTCAAGTCCTCGTTCCAGCACAGACTGCCTGTGTGACATGGGCAAGTCACTTTGCCTCTCTGTGCCTCAAATCCCCACCTGTAGCGTGGAAATAATAGCATTTCCCTACCTCATGGGTCATCCAGGCCTTGCTTCTGGCAGTCAGAGGCTAGGGACACCCAGCACCTCAGGTTGCATCCCTGACCATCTTGGCTTTTCACTCCCTTTATAGGACCAGAGTAAGGAATGTACACGAGAACCAGACTCTTACGCTCACACAGATCACCCCGTGGGGAATAGGAAGCTATGACATATTTTAGTTTCATTGGTAGGGAAAAAATACAAACCCAAGCTGACAAAACTATCAATCAGAGACACCTCCTTTGCTGCAACCTGCATGTAGGTCTCTGCCCAGTTAATGATGGTCTTGTTTATACAATGTGATTGTCTGACATTTTGACTCGGTTCTACCTTATCCATCGGCTTTGGAGGTCATTGTTTCCTCTTTCGCCCAGGAGTGGCTGTGGGGAGTCGGGAAAGTCCCTTTCCCGTGAGACATTTCAAGAATGAAGCCATTACATTCAAAGAATAAGTGACTTTAATTAAAGCTATGGATCTGCCCCCATGCTCTCCTGCAATGTGTTTCCCATCGCATTGTTTAGAAGCAGCTTTTTTTATATGTTTGAACAATGAGAAATGCCCTGCGTAGTATTTAATTATTCAGTCTTCTCACAGGGGCTGGCTGGTGCTGCTTGATGAAGGCTCTGTTGCATGAGGCAGGAGTGCAATAATAAACTTTATATCTCAATATATTTGACTGTAAAATAGATGTACTCACGTGGTTTTATAAACCTCAGTGAAAGAAATACCAGCACCTTGCAGGGTATGGAGCCTGCTGTCTAAAGTCATGTTTATGAGCTTAATCAGTGGGGAAAAGAAGGAAAATATGCGTTCAAATATATTTTCTAAAGTCTGTGATCTTTGATAATATACAGTACACGGTGCGGCTTTTCACTTTAATTGCTCATTGAGGGCTCAGCCTTGCAAGGCACTCAGTTAGGGTAATCAGATGTCCCGATTTTATAGGGACAGTCCCAGTACTCAGGGCTTTGTCTTATACAGGTGCCTATTACTCCCCCTCCCCCCATCCCTTGCTATCTGGTCACCCTACACTCAGCACTCCATCCAAGTGCTTAGGTGCGAGCTTAATTTAAGCCTGTGTAGTCCCATCGCCTAAAATGCAAACTGTTGGGTGTGCTGAACTCTTGAAAAATCAGTCCAACATCTCCCTGAGCCTAAATCAGAACTTAGGAGCCTAATTTTAGGCATCTTTTTATCTTGACTTTTATTTCCAAGTATGTTTTGGACCTGCATTTTGACAGTGGTGTTAGTATATAGGTCTGTTTGTTAGCCTGGGATAGAATTTTGGGTTTGACTTTTTGATACTCTTATATCTTATACTAAGACTGCGTATGTTGCCTCTGCCTAGTCAGATGGGTTTGTTAGCACAATGGGAACATATAAGAGCAGTTAAAATGTTACTCAAATGCACACTTTAAGATTGCATCAACACCTATCTCAAGGCAAGGTCAAGCAACCAGTCAGGAGGGGCAAAGAGGGATTGTGGGGAAGGTATAAAACACTAAAAGGCCAAACAATTGCCTGTCCCTGACTGTAGCCCCACCTCACTCCTTACCCCTCCCATGGGGTACAAAAGGGGTGGGACTGTGGGTGTGTATTGCAGGTATATTTGGGCCTGCTAAGAAGGAGGAGGTGGGAATGGGGAATACGGAATATGGAATAGGGAACGGGCAATGAGAATAGGGAAGGTGGATGCAGGCAATGAATGCGTCAGAGCTGGGAAGGGAACACTGGGAAACAGACTCTGCTGGTGTGTAGAGCTATGGATATCCTAGAATCCTAGAATCTCAGGGTTGGAAGGGACCTCAGGAGGTCATCTAGTCCAACCCCCTACTCAAAGCAGGACCAACCCCAACTAAATGCTTGTTTGGAACTAACTTCAATAAACATCACATTGCCTGCACTTCGGACTTCTGGTCTTCCGCTTTCTGTCTGCGTAACAAGAACCAGGGGAGGAGGGTGAAGGGAAAGCCCTCTAACAAGTGGTATTTGTAGAGTGCACTGAAGGTGTAGGACCAAATTCAAGAGTGAGGTGTGTAATTCAGAGTCACTTCAGACTCAGACTTCTTTAGACCTGCCTATGCCCATTCTGCCGATGTGTAAACAGGTCGCAGTGGGTGTGACTTACCCCCTGAGAAGCCAGATAAAAGGTGTAAGTTAAAGTAGCACCACCCTACTTACACTTTTGGCACATAAACGACACTCATTTAACCCCCTTACGCAATAGCAGAGTGGGTGGAAAGAGGTGTCAGGAAGTCTACCAGTGTAAAGGAATCTGTTAGGCCAGGGGTAACTGGGTGATATTTAATGGCCTGCGGTATAGATTACATGATCTACAAATTAGTGGAAGGATGTCTGCCTTACACATCAGCTCTGATCCTGGCCTACAAAAGTGTGATATTCATGTTTATGGTGAAGCCCTACCTTTACTGGCTAGAGGGAGGAGGGTGGGCAATGGAGCAGTGCCACATTTTTATCCAACACCCCTGCTATTGGGACAGGACAGTCTGTCAGGGAGTGCAATGCCAGGCGCATATTACTGCCGATCCATAAATTAACCTGTGAAGCGTGCTGCTCGTAGCATGCCTGGGATGGGGCGAAACCCCCATTATGGGTGAGAAAGGGTTAAAGGTCCGATTAGTTGCATTCGTTTCACCGGAGCAGTGATCAGCTAGTGACACCCAGATTTTATAAATAGGCCAAGAATGTTCAGGCAGGGAGGATAAGCAGGCAGGAAGGGACTGGCTGATAAGAGACCATTGGAGGTTAGAGGCCTCTGGAAGATTTAGGTTGGGCGGGATGGTGCTTGACACCGGAGCTGCAGAAAGGCAGGAGGGTTGAACACAGGGCCCAGAGGATGGGTTGATTCTTTGGGACTTTGGACTATGTCTGGATATCTGGTTCCCCTGGAAGGGGTTCAGCCTCGCTGATTTTCACCTGGAGGGCTGAGTGGTGCACTAAGACAGATGGCTTGCAGGGGGCACTGGAGATGAAAACCTCTGCAATGTCACACCGTGACACAAGGGAGTGCACTGGGGGTGAGTGCGCGTCATAGCAATGCTGCCACGTGACACACCCCTTCATAAGCACACCGTACCGAGCCCTCCCCGAATCATCCAGCCAGGACTCTGAAAGCTTGGGATGCAGCACCCATGTCCTGTGAGGAGCAGGCAGGGGGGTAGCAGTTAGTTATTCCCTCTCCTGTGCACTACACACAGTGGATTGGTCGCTATTATCCCCAGCGGCCCTCCGCCCTGTATAGAGATGCTGAGTAGGGGAAGTAACCCACCCTCCAACAAAAGAGCTGGTGGTGTTAAATTGCTGGGACTTTGCAATAGCCATGCAAGACTGGAGGACAACTTTACAAAGCAGGGGCACATGCGGGATGTCCCACACAATGTGGGACACTGGAGAGGTCCACAAGCAGCCCCCGCCCACTCCCACACCTTCTTGAGCACTAGGCAGATGTTCTGCTATCGCATGAATGCACTGAGGAATATGGGGAGGTGGGATTAGAAGGATCTCTCCGTATCTCCCTCCATCCTGTAGAAAACCCATGCAAGGTTTGGTTTGTACAAGCCCCCCAAAAGCCCCCAATTATCTCTAATCTCCTTGGTTTGCCAATTGAGCTGAGCTCTAGATTTCTCCTGACGCCTGACTGCAGCCAGGTTGGGAATATGAGAGCAGCCTTCACTCTTTAGTTTTCTGGTTCTAGCTAAGCCGGAAAGCACAGAGATCAGCAAAACCCAATTGAAATAAATGAACTGACTGTGCAGATTGCAGTCAAGCTGAGAGTGAATTCTGAGTGAAAGCTTTGGGTCCTATTTTATTGTAGGTGACCTAGTTCACCCACCCTGGTTTCAAATGGCCATTTCATTACTCTGCTCGGAGGTTTATTTTTAAAATGCTGCTTGCGACCCCTGGCATTTTCCTCTAATAGGAAAGAAGAGGGCAGAAACACAAGCATGGCACAGCATGAAATGCCAAGGGAGCTCAGTGCGTCAGTGATAAAAATAGTTACGCTCCTGGAGATAGTGGGAATTCCTTTCATATATGGCAAATGCAGTTTTCCACTTTCACTGCAGCCATCAGATCCTGTACTACTTAGCTTTCAGGGTCTCTCTGGAAGCTGTAAACCATCTCAAGACCTGTTGTTTTCTAAATGCACCGGCCTAAGAAACATAAACTTTGATGGCGAGGACGTCTGACATGCTGCTCTTCAAATGCATTCGAGATTGCTACCCACAGAACACTAATCACTCCTAGCTCAGCTTCTGCTCCTGGTATGTTTCTTCCCACTACGCTGCTTGTTCCGAAGTTTAATGAATTCTGTTTGGTGGTTTTCGTCCTTTCCCGTGGGTTAAGAAACATTTGAGACATTTAAAAATTTCAATTCTGACAGTCCTGTCTTCTCCCTTTGGCAACATGGGCAGCAGGAAGAAGAGAACATGACTCCAAATGAATTCATCCCTGTGACAAGATTTCAAACGAGACTAGAGAGTGATAATATTAACAGCAAACGGCCCACCATGCAGCATGTGACAGCAGGCTCTGAGGCAGCAGCAGGAAGAGAGATCTTCAGGATATGACCTCTACCTCCCCATATTCCTATAACCCCACCAGCTCTTCAGGGGGCCTGGCCTGATTCACTTCCCTGACGCTTCACCACTGAGGCGGAGACCTTGGGATGGATAATAAATCCTGGCTCACGCCCCAACAGTGTGGATGTCCACAGTCCAGTGCCCTTCCTGCTTCTGATACCTTCTGGATGTGGCCTGCTTTCTTTCTGCCTCACCCGCTGGAGCCGAGCTGAAGAGTTGAGATGGTTAGGCAGAGAGCAGCTTGCAACCCATCCCTATTCGAGGTGTGTCTTCAAGGATAGGCTAGATAACTTCCCACTCCCTCACAGGATCCGTCAAATGAAATAGCTTTGCCCCCTCTCTGCCAGCAGGAATCACGTGGACTTTCTCCAGCCCACCAAAGGAGACTTCCAGGGGAGCCCACATGATTTGCTGTTCAGTAATGCCCCAGTAATGGATACAAGATTAAGGGGCTTCCTAGGCCTCCTATACACGCTGCAGGAAGCATCATACAAGATAGCAGTGAGAACCATCAGAAAGTCACCTGGTAAGAGAATGAGGGTACTTGAGCATCTGCACTTATCCAGTGCCCTGTTTCAGAGCTCTGGCCAGCAGCTTGGACAAGTGATCAACGTCACGTGATGGAAACCCAGCAGCAGCGCTGTCTTTACGAGGGAGTTGGTCCGGATAGATAAGAGAGACCCGGGGTTAGGGCAAAGGCCTGGGAAGGGACTCTGCACCAGCCAGGAGGAAGGCCTGGTTGGAGATATCAGTAGGGAGCAGGAGTGGAAGCCTCAGCTGGGATAAGCTTAAGGAAAGGCCAGAGAGCAGAAGCTGTAAAATCTATGGGAAAGATTTGAGTTGATGCTGAATTGTTGTTAATAAACTAGGCCGAACGAATAGGATATGTGTGAACCACAGTAGACTATGCACATTCTTTAAGAGCTGAGGCATCCGATACATGACGAGAGAGGGAAGCCAACCCCATGAAAACATCTTGTTTCGAAAGGTGTAGAAAACCCAGTCCAAAATCTCATTAAAACATCAGGTTTGCTTTATGGGTTGATGCCTGTTTGAGCTGGGTTACAATACAGACCGATGTACCTGTGCTCCCATTACCACAGTATATGAGCACCTCGCAACCTTTAGTAGCAGCATTAATATCATAGCCCAATCATGGACCGGGACTCCACTGTGTCAGGTGCTGTACAAACACAGAACAAAAAGTTTCCTGCCCCAAAGAGCTTAAAACCTAAGTATCAGATAAGCAATCAGAGATGGGTACAGACAGATTGGGGAGTGCAGGGAAATAATGAGGCGATATTGCTCAGCATGGAAGGCACCGGTATCAATGCACCAGCCACCTAACCATTGTCAAGTTTTTTGTAGGCATCACGGCAAAGGAGGGATTTGAAAGAGGACAATGAGGTGGCCTTTAACACATTTATGGGGAGCCCAGCCCAAACAAGGGGCAGCATGGGAGAAAGCACGAAGGGGCTTGCTCGGGAATTTGACAAGTGGGCAACGGAGACTGCCATCACTGGCAGGTGTTGACTTTTCGATACTGAATGAGAGATGATAGGCAGGGGAAGGACCTTGGAAATGAATGAATTTTATCCTCACTGTGTCCCAGTCTGATAGGAAAGCTCTGTTATTATTTATAGATTGGGGAGTGAGGCACAGAGAGACTAAATTGGCTGTACAAGGCCGCACAGTGGTGTCTGTGGCAGAGCAGGGAATTCAAGCTGGACAACCCTTACTCATGAACTGCCTCACTCACCCCTACACGTTACCCATCTTGATCTACATGGTGCCAGTCAGCAGTTTTGAGCTTGGGGGACATCGCAGTGTTCACTGCGCTACTGGAAGGCACCGGGACCCCCACGATATGGGTGATGCATAAGAGCCTGAACGGACTAGAAGAGGAATTTCTTCAGAGGATAAGTGAGGGGCATTGTACAGAGAGAGAGAAGGAGAATGACTGGATCACCCTTAAAGCTGTTGCTTTAGTGGATGCAAAGTGAGATGTCAGAATCAGGATCATTCAGTTTGTCTGATGCACAAACACAAATCCATGGGGCATAGTGTTCACGCCACAGTTTACTGGCAGGTTTTGAACAAATGCATCTAAAAATCAAGTAGAGGCATTTGTAACATTCCTCTTGGCCATAGCAGGAGGAGGCGACTGATCCTTCTTTCGCCGCAGGAATTTGTGCCGGGGTTGGTTTAATTATATCATGAGCCACAGGGTTGCTCTTCCAGAGAATCAACCAAAGAAATGGCACAGTAAGAAGGTGCATCAAAGTCAATGAGGCTCCTTTCACCAACCTGATCTTGAGAATGTAACATCAAGACTAGAGAATGGCTGTGAGAAAAGATTAGGCATTTAGGGATACAGGAAAATCTCATTTCCTTTCCTGCTCATAAATCATCGGAGATCCATCATCTTTCCTTTTACCAATAATTTGAGCAGTTTCATGAATAAAGGATACTGTTAAAAAGGATTTTAATGGTGAATTCAGTGTTCAGGAAGGTCCATCCAAGGTAAGCCAAGGGAGTAATAGGATGAAATTAGGGAAGCAATTATTTACATTGAATACAAGGAAACATTTTCTAACTAAGGCTGGTCAAAATTCAGTTTTCAATTAAACATTTTTAAATTTTTTTTTGCAAAAAGTGTTTCTTTTTTTTCCTGCTGCAAAATCAACCACCCAAAACCTGAAAAATTGGACCAAGCCCCAAAATATTTCCATTTTTCACCTACATTTTCCAACATTTGGAAAATTTTAGACAATTTTGTTTTGTTTTCTCATTGAAATTTTCTGGGGAGAGGAACTCATTTTTTGATCCAGCTCTATTCCTAACAGTGGGATGTCCTCAGAGAAGTGGTGGACATATTATCTCATGGTATAGGGAGAAAACTTTTATTTTACTGTTATCTCCCTTGCGCCATCTTGGATCCTTTTAACAACAGGGAATCCATATCGATTGCCCTTCTTCCTCAGCCCCAGTTACACCTTTGGCGCCCTTTTGGCCCTAAGGCAGGAAACTAGGTAGGTCACCTGACCTGAAATCTGCCCAGCAGCCATACATTATAAAAGGGTCAACCCGTCTGTCAGACAAGGGCTGCCCATCTTGGAGGTAGCGTGTGCTGCTGCTGCTGCCCGTCTGAGAGGCAGAATGCTGCAGTGTTGCTACGGCTTGCCCTGGAGGGTGGACATTAGTACCACGCATAGGTGGTTTCTTACCTGCATGCGAGAACAAGCCATCATCTGCCATTCTGATCCTGCCTCAGACATCCACCCACAATGACGCAGGGAAGAAGAGCTGCAAGAAGAAGAAGCCAGAGGTTCCATCAGCCTGTGCCTCAGGTCCTGCTTTCCACCTGCCTTACCATCTGGATCGGGTCTGGAGCCAATCCTCTTGTGCCAGTGCCAGGGATAAAGCTGCAGGATATGGTAGAGACTCATTTGTCCTCCATCTAACCTACCCAGGGTCAACTTGGAAAGGGAGCTAAGCCCTTTTTGTCACAGCCAGTGCCCTTTGTATTTGGTTCCCTTGTTTTCTCGGTTATAGTTTGGGAGTCCTTATAGTTACCTAGCTGTTACTTACCTGAGTTATTCTTCCAGTAAACCTGTTCCTGGTTTGCACCCTATCTGTTGTCTGTTTTTCCTTTGGGGGAAATAAGACCCTGATAATAGACATGGGAGGGGGGGAATGTTCCTGAGACTGGTCCTCTGGCCAAGTATAAAATCCAATCAACAATGTGTTATAGAATATCAGGGTTGGAATGGACCTCAGGAGGTCATCTAGTCCAACCCCCTGCTCAAAGCAGGACCAATCCCCAGACAGATTTTTGCCCCCAGATCCCTAAATGGCCCCCTGAAGGATTGAGCTCACAACCCTGGGTTTAGCAGGCCAATGCTCAAACCACTGAGCTATCCCTCTCCCCACTTTATGACACTTTATGACAGTTCAAGTCGGTTGTAAATGATAGTCCAGGACTTTAGCAGGGGGTTGGGCAAGTTGGCCTCATAGACATTTTGCTTTTTTAATATCTTCTGTTACCATTGGCTTGGGCTACACATGGTTTAAGAAGACTTGCTGTAAGCTCCCCGCCAATAGCTCTGCCTGAACTCCTCAAGAATGATCAGAGACAGCAATACCACCTGAGAAATTTTATAACATGGGGGAAGCATTTCAGCAATTTTTGGTTTCCTCTTGTCTGTATTACAGTCGTGTCAGGAGGCCCCAACCAAGATTGCTGTATGTGCACATAGTAGCAGACCGTCCTTGTCTTGTAGCGTTTAGAATCCTAAATAGCTAAAGCAGGGAAAGGAAGGCTTACTCCCATTTTACAGAAGGGGAAATGAGGCTGAGGGGAGACTAAATGATTGGGTTACACAGGATGTCGATAGCAGAGCTGGAACATGAACCCCCATCTCCTGAGTCCCAGCCCTGTACCTTATCAAGACCATGAGGTGGGCAGTTCTTCCCTTTGAGACACAGGGACGAATTCTCAGTTGCATAGGTGTAAGCTGAAGTACCTCAATGCTGAGAGTCCAAAGAGACCCTCCAGCCAGCCAATTACCAGCTGACCTCTGCACCTCCCTGTAGGTCCAGACTGTTAATCGTCTACTGAGAATTCTTGGGGAAACAGGAGTCAGAAGCAACTGTGCCACAAAGCAAAACAAGTACTGGATTTTCTTTGTGGCTTTGGGATCATTCTATTCCAGTGCTGAAAGCACATCTCAGGTGGCAGCAAACCCCCTGCACACAAAAATATCTGGGTTTGTTTAGCTCTGTTGCACACAGGATGCCTACTTTATATTTTAATACGGAGCCCACCAGATATTCTGCATCCCACACCAACGGCAAAAGCACTGCAGAATGGGCCATGATGGGTGAACGACAAATCTGCCTGTTCTGTTCAGCTAAGCAACCCAAAGTTCAGTTGTTCAAACAACCATGACCTCACCAAGACAACTGTGCTGCTCTGGGACAATACAGATCATAAAACCCAAAAGAGAGGACATGAGATCCTGGACAAAGTGTTTGTCGTTGATGGGATCAGGCTGTGGAATGATCTACCCAACGATATTAGATACATCTACAGTCTAGAATGACCTTTTTAGGAAGTGCAGCAGAATGTTATGTTTTGACAGCTTTCCTATCATTACCAGGACATCCACAATTACCCTCTCTCACTTAACTAAAAAGAAAACAATCCCTAGGTGACGAAGTATCAAGGTGCGCTGTCTAAGTCCCAGTCTGTAAAGGTAACAGGAGAGCCAAAGTTCCCTGCCTGTCACGGGCCGGGGGGGGGGCAACTTTCTCCGAGCAATTTTCCGAGCAACTCCATAACCTGAAAACAGAGAAGAGTCACAGTGTCTATGAGGGACTTTGCTATTGCCAATATCTTGAATGCGAAAAGCATTGAGATAACATGGTGAGGGGCAGTATTAGAAAACCTAACAAAGACAAATTAACAGAATCATGCAGTATCCTAGAATATCAGTGTTGGAAGGGACCTCAAGAGGTATCTAGTCCAACCCCCTGCTCAAAGCAGGACCAACCCCCAACATGAAGTGGAAATTCTCACAATAGGCTAGCAGTTATGGCAGAACTATTATATCAACAACCTTTCTCATTCTCGTATTTTTGCTCTTATTTATCTGGGCTTAGATGCAACCAGGAAGGGCAGAGACTGTGCCTATGAAAAGTAATAGGAAGAAAACAAGTTTAATCCAACATTTGTAATCAAAAACGATTATGACATGGTTGGAATTTTGGGAGGAGTTTCAAGAAGGTCCATTTTATAGGAATAAGTTTGCCACTTCTCTAATCGTAATGTCTGGACTCAAGAGACCTAGCTCCACCACTGGATCGCTGGGTGATCTTGGTCAAGTCATTTTCTCTCTCAGTGCCTCCATTTCTCCATCTGTAAAATGGGGATAATGATACCGACCTTCTTTGTAAAGTGCTTTGAGATTCACTGATGAAAAGAGCTGGAAAGTATTATTGCTTACACAGTCCTATAGATGGGCACAGTGCTGTACAAACGTATAATTTAAAAATGGTTCCTGTCCTGAAGCGAAGACAGGACATGCCACAGGGAGAGAGAAGAGGCAAGAGCAGGGTGGTGCAGCAGGGAATTGAAACACTAGACAGTATTGTGATTATTAATCATATTTAACCATTTTCATCCATAGATTTCCATGCACTCTACAAAGACGAGCCAGCAGCATTATTCCCATGTTACAGATGATGAAACTCAGGCACGAAGAGGTGAAATTGCCTATCCAAAGTCATGCAAAAAGTCATCATCATGGCTGGGAATAGAAGCCAGGTCTCCTGACTCCGTCCAACATGCTATACCGTGCACCATGCCATGCTGGTTCGGTATTATCCAGTTCATTATTATGAAATTGGAGCTGGGGGTGGGGAATAATGGTCTTTGAGAGAGAATTGAAATAAGTGGCTGTTTAAGAGGGATTTGAAGACAAAAAAAAAAAAAAAAGCCAGATAGGTTCTTCAGATGATGAGTTGGATAATGGGGATTGGCAACTGTCTTTAGAAGGTTATTCAGCTATTCATGATACCTAAATATTTGGCTCCCAGACATGGCAACGTAGTACCATGAAGAACACTGTTACTTTCAGTTCCCTACACTTGCAAATGAAACGGCACAGATCACTGTTCTCTTAAACCTAGGGTGAGCAGGGGCCTTTTCCCTAAAGCCTCATAGATCTCAGAGGCATTGTGCTGAGCAAACCTTTCCCTTAGGAGTTAATGATTTCTTCACTTTATAACCCGGGCAAACCTAGTTATTTCAGCTCAGTTCTGCTACTTTACCTATTGTTCTGTAAAGTATTATTCATTCAGGGCTGTCTATAGCCCCAGAATGCATTCTCAGAAATCATTTTGGGAGGATAGAGATTTGATTAGGGTGATGCATTTGAAATGTCAGAGGTATCTCTACCTAATCTAAAAGAAATGGATAGAGGTGACAGATGGGCTCACTGATAATGGTAAAAGCACCATTCTTACAATGCTTTTATAAACTACCTCTGTTTGTTCTTTTCCCTTCTCTCTGCCTCTCCTCCGCAATAAACAGTGGGGATGATACAAGTCAGTAAATAAGGAAATAGATTTGACCGGGGTCAGCGAACTTAGTTTCTGATTAGTTTTCATTTTTTTACATAATCTTCCTTCCCTGCTCCTTAAGACCCTGTTCCGGTTAGGTCTCTCTGTGTGTGTGGTCTGTGAATGCTTGTACACACACACACACACTCACACTCCTCTTCTTCCTGAACTTTTGCCCATTTGTGGAACTGAATGTTCAGCAGTATGCAGCAAATTTAATGTTTGTCCACCATTATTTTGGTGCTCCCTTGTCCCTATGAATGTCTAGCCTCTGGCTATTGAGTGAATGAAAAAAATCAGTCAAAAAAGATTGGCCCAGATCCCCACTGAGGATTTGGCCCAATGTTCCTGCATCAGCCAGATGGAGACACTGGAAATCCTATCAAAGAAACCCGTTCCTAAGACATTTCCAGCCAAATTCTGCTCAACCAGGAGAAGTGTCTTTGGAGAAAGATCTGAACCACAACTAAGCCCCGAAGGGGCTACATTTTAATTTACTAATTTTCTTTCATTTCTAATGGGAACTGGGCCTCCAGACCCTTGAGATGGCTTTGAAAATGCCCGTCTGACACTCGAGACTCTTTGGGTTTGTCTGCACGGCAGGTGGGTGGTTCCCAGCGGGGGTAGATAGACTCGAGCTACCTCCGTGTGGACGCCCTAAAAGTAACAGTGTGGATGCTGCAGCAGAGGCGGCAATACAGGTTAGCCATGTGAGCTTGGACCCAAGGGGTCAGGCAGGCTTGGAGCTGGCCGACTCTTGGAGTCGAGCACCTTCCTCCGAAAGCTTATTGGGTGCAAGCCTCCTCTCAGCTAGGCACACAGAACTCTCAGCCATGTCAGCCTTCCACACTTCAATCCCCACCCCCCAATTTATGCTCATCAGTTGCCCCAGCGAGAGTGCAGCGTCGTGTCATTCTGAGGAGCTGCCAGTTGTCTCACAGGACGTAGGCTAGGCTGGCATGAGGCAGGCCAAGCAGGGGTTCTCTGCGGCAGACACTGACTCCAGCTTCGTTTTTAGTTGGCTGATGCAACTGTTAAGTAAAAACATTTCGCTGAAGCCGGAGCCTCCCTGGAAACACCACACGCTACCCTGGAGCTTGTTCAGCTGGGCCACTGTGAGGTGGCAAGGGAAATGAAGCTTCACCAGGATCTGCTTTGGCTGCTGCCAGACCAGCGCGTTCAGAGGAGACTGCTCTGAATGCTGGCCATGCTCAGGGCTAGATTGTGACTCAGACTGTGCGTTGCCTAAGGGAATAAGATGGGGAAAGAATTGACCCTGTCACCCGGATACGAACTTCAAGGGGGCTTTGCTGATTTACACCAGCGGAGGGCTATAATGCCCATCTTGGTGGACAGGCAAAGGCGTTAGAAGGAGAAAAATACATTTTCTTTAAGCAAATCTCTATTTCCATAGTCTATCCACATGTAAGGATGTGCCTAGTAGGTACCTTGACAAGGGGGACAGCTTAAGGTGCACCTAGCTCAAGGAAAAGGGGCAAGTGTTTTAGAACATAGAAAAACAAGTATAAATATATAATAGATGAACATAGATATACAGTATGAGTGGTCTAAATATACATTAAACCACTCCACAGCTAGTACTTTGAGATGATGGTTCTTAATTTTGTCCATAGTGGGACCCAATTTTCTACACCCAGAGGCCGGAGAATCCACCTCCCATCTAGCTGGGAATAGCCTCCTTCCTTCTATTAGGTGGTTGTGACCCCTGACAATGGCTCGTCATCTCCTTAGGGTGTTTACGATCCCCTTGTTAAGAACGCTGTGATGGGTTGTACACCTCATACTGATACCTAGAGGGTTAACAGGAGCTTCAGAACTCGGTTAACCCACCTGCTGGCACCTTGTAGGGATGTTGAGTAGGTCCATTAGCAGGGCCATCTGGAAAGTCCGTAACACGACTGAGAAAGCACAGTTAGAGAGAGAGAGAGAGAGAGCTCCAGGAGAGAGGAGGTTGGGAGTTCCTGCTCTCTGAGAACTGTCTAACAGAAGTAAGGCACAAAGGACTGGGGATTGAGTAAAGTTCAAGCCTGGGAAGTGGCTTAAGTCTGTATGTTTGATTTGGGATTTGTTGGAGAACTCCAGGGAAGAATCCAGCAAGTCACCTCCCTAAAGGAGGGCTGAAGTCTGAAACCTTGGAGACCCTGGGAGGAATAAGAACAGGAGTACTTGTGGCACCTTAGAGACTAACAGATTTATTAGAGCATAAGCTTTCATGGACTACGGCTGTACAGTAAAATGGAGCTGAATCTTACTGTAATGTTATTGGGTGTCACCGGATGGCGCGATAGCTGGTAAGAGCTGATGTAAAGATCTGCCAGAGGAAGCCAATTTTCATACGGAAGAAGAAGATTTACTGGGCCTGCAAAGCCTAGGAACATGCTCCATATTCGTGAGCACCATCTACTGGCTCCTTATCTATTGACAAACTATATGTATACAGAGAGAGCACTCCTGTAACTGACAATTGGACAGTTCTGTTTATTTGAATGTGTGAGAGTTAGATCCTGGCGTATAGTCAAGCTGATGGAGCTCTGTTTAGAGGCTGAGTATATCACCAGAAAAGTCTGTCGTCCCTGCCCGCATCTGCTCTGCTTTCATCTCTTTCTCACTGAATCCCTTGCTTAAATGCCGAGCTGCTGCCTGCAGGGTGTGCCATGCAAGCAAACACACGTTGCCCGGTGTGGCGACATCCACAATGCAACCTCTTTCTTTTAGCCATTCTCATAATACTCTCATCTGACTTGAGGACAGCAAACACTGCTGAGCTGTGCACGCACAGTCCCTTTTTTTTTATTTCATAACACAGCCATGGATCGACCATGTTTAGGCATCCATGCCACCCATGCTGCCTAGCCTTGTTTGTATCAGTGCATCTGTATCAAGCAGCTTTCCCACAATGCTTCAGCAAAGAATAGAGTGCCTGGAGGAGATACACACACAGAGCAGCACCTGGAGTAATGCTTTCTGAAAAGGCGCGCCCCGGGCATATCTGGGAGAAAGGTGGATGGGCTAAACTGGTTACATAGAGCCAGTCTAGTCTGTTGTGAGAGAACTATATACAAGATAGATATTTAAGAATTTACATTTATATATAGAGAGAGGAGAGAGCTGCTAGGCCATGCCCATCCATGGAGATGACATGCCAGCTGTGACTCAACTCCTCCACAGACCCGAAGTTGAGAATGGCCTGCGGTTTAATTGGCAGCAGGTTTAAAACAAATAAAAGGAAGTTCTTCTTTACATAGTGCACAGTCAACTTGTGGAACTCCTTGCCTGAGGATTCTTTTTGCAGATACAGACTAACACGGCTGCTACTCTGAAACCTGTCATTTATATATAAAGTGTCATCTACTGGAATTTAAGAATATGTAGCATTGTTGGTTCAATAAACTTGTTAGGCACTGCAAATGGCTCCCTAATTAAGCTTCTAATCTACATCGCACTCACAAAAAAGTACCCCAAATTAGACAGGATGGCCTAGTAGATAGGGCACGGGTCAGACTCAGGAGACCTGGGTATAACTTCTAGCTTAGCCACAAGCTTCCTGCATGACCTTGGGCAAGTCGCTTAATCTACCCCGTGACTCAGTTTCCCATCTGTAAAAAGGTGGATAATACCATTAATGACTGTGAAGTGCTCATCTACTTCAGCAATGAGGATCATATAAGTAGAATATAGGAAGGCAATTGTGGGCTGGCTAAGGCAGAACTATCAGTATGTGCTGATACCCCTGTTTTTAAATCTATCTACCTCAGGATAAAAAAGCACTTATATAAGCCAATATTACTGGCATTAGAAGGGTGACAGTTTAAGGTTAAAAAGTCCCTACGAGGCGGCTGTTCTCCATCTCTGGAATTCTCATTGAGAGAAATAGCTCAATGCATTTGAAATGAGATTTTTTTTTTCTTTTTGTCTCGGATGTTCATTACACAGGACCATGTTTTTGCTGGCTCAAAGAGTAGGACAGGCAGCTGAACCAATGCCCAGCCTATCTCCTTCAGATAACCAAGTGACCCTCCCTTTCAGCCCAACCTCAGCTGAACGAGGAAATACTTCATTCAGCTTATCCATAAAAAACGATATTAATTTGGGGCTATTTTTTTTGAACGTTCACATAACATGACACACAAATAGGTATCTGAAGTGAGAGATTTAGGATTTTTAAATTGCCTAACAGCAGAGTATTTTGCAAATATTTTCTTACTCTGAGTATATAGTTTAAAATGAAAAAAATAAATACCCCAGCAGCCACTGACACAAACAATCACTGTCAAGAGAAGTCTTAAATCCATTTGCTGGCTCCAAAGAGGTGCTAAATGGATTTGATCGCTGAGATGCAGCCTGAGCCCACAGCTCCTGTCACAGCCCTGGTCTCATGAACAGAGCAAATGAATTCCTGTTTGGTTGGTGACTCGCCAATTGCAGACTCATCACAAGGAAATGGTGGTTATCTTTTCGGAATCACCTTCTCTTTATACATTCTGCTTCTGTAAATGAATCAATTGGCCTCTGCCCTCTCTGCCTGTGCAATAGCTGAAATGTACCCTGGGTTCCTTTTGTTGTTGTTCGTCCATGTTTAGTCTGGTGAAGCCAGTATGTGTAGGTAGAGTGGAGGAGAGGACCTCAGTGGAAAGATTGAAGGTTCAGCTAGATGCTTGTTCTCCTTAGGTTATGGTCCTATCCCTGAAAGTCTGAGATTTCTTCTCCATTAGCAAACAGGGGAGTGCTGTCGGTCAGCGTGGCATCCAAGCATCTTGGAAGCAGGTCTGAGCGACCCACAAGAAGAGAGGTTTCAGAGTAGCAGCCGTGTTAGTCTGTATCCACAAAAAGAAGAACAGGAGGACTTGTGGCACCTTAGAGACTAACAAATTTATTAGAGCATAAGCTTTCGTGGACTACAGCCCACTTCTTCGGATGCACAAGAAGAGAGCAAGTCAGTGTAGTCCAGAGCAGCCTAGCCAGGTGGAATGGAGGATAAGGAAACATTTCTTGTTAGCTCTGCAAGAGTATTTGTGGGTGACTTCAGGGGTAGGGAAGTTGGATATAAACTCCCAAGGAATCGGGAGTCGGTCTGATCATCTAGAAGCTCAGAGGTGTGAGAGAGACAAATAGGTAACTAGAGCAAATCATGCAAAAGGCCAACAAAAAGTCCACACAAAGATGTGCCTTTAAGAAAGAGGTGAACAAATTGGAGAGATATTGCAGAGGAGATAAAATAAAAGGTTTAGAAAACATGATCTATGAGGAAAGGTTAAAAGAATTGGGCACGTTTCGTCTAGAGAGGAGAAGGCTGGGGAGCATGTTAACAGTCTTCAAATATGTAAGCTTGTTATAAAGGGGACAGTTATCAATTATTCTCCATGTCTACTGAATAAGAAGTAATAGGTTTAATCTGCAGCAAGGGAGCTTTAGGTTAGATATTAGTAAAAAAAATTCAAACTATAAGGATAGTTACGTTCTGCAGTAGGTTACCAAGGAAGGTTGTGGAGTAAGTCCCCATCATTGGAGGTTTTTAAGAACAGGTTAGACAAAGACCTGTCAGAGATGACCTAGGTATACATGGTCCAGCCTCAGTGCAGGGGGCTGGATTACATTACTTCTTCCAGCCCTACCTTTTTATGGTTTCTGTGATAAGCGCAACAAAGGAAAATATGGAAGCCTCAGGGGTTTACCATCTTGTTAATATTCCCCTGAACCCAGCTGGAAGATCTCCCATATTCTCCCATGTGCTCCCCAAACTCAGTTTTTTTATGGGGCTACTTGAACTGATTAAGAACTAGGGGCCACCAAATGAAATTATTGGGCAGCAGGTTTAAAACAAATAAAAGGAAGTTCTTCTTCACACAGTGCATGGTCAACTTGTGGAACTCCTTGCCTGAGGAGGTTGTGAAGGCTAGGACTATAACAAGGTTTAAAAGAGAACTGGATAAATTCATGGAGGTTAAGTCCATTCATGGCGATTAGCCAGGATGGGTGAGGAATGGTGTCCCTAGCCTCTGTTTGTCAGAGGGTGGAGATGGATGGCAGGAGAGAGATCACTTGATCAGTAGCTGTTAGGTTCACTCCCTCTGGGGCACCTGGCATTGGCCACTGTTGGCAGACAGGATACTGGGCTGGATGAACCTTTGGTCTGACCCAGTATGGCCATTCTTATGTTCTTAACATAAGGATCACGTGAAATAGGAAACAACAGTAGGAAATTTATAGTAGGGAACAATCTTGCACTGACAGAGGAATACACTAGGTCAGTAGTTCTCAACCTTATCCATGCCAGGGCCCAGTTAGCACTATGGGAAAGGAGGAGTAATCATGACCTACAGACATCTGTTATTGATCTTCCTGGTGGACATGATCCTGGGTTTGAGAACTCCTAAACCGGTTTATAGTCATAGGCCTTTGCCATTTGTAACTTCTGATTCTGTATCTGCCGAAGTATGTTTCATGTACCCCATAGAGATCAGAGGCTTTTATTTACCCACAGTGTCTCTTCTGCCTTCACCATTCTATTTAATCCTGCCTCAGTTGGGGGGATGGACCTCTGAAGGTCCCTTCCAGCCCTACAGCTCTGTGATGACTGCATGTAGACTGCGTCTGTTACACAGTTCATATGGCACAAGGAACCTCTAGGATATGGGATCATGCAAAGACAGCAGACACATGTGTATTAGGTTTGGCTACAGAATTTCTTACTAGCTCCCTCCCTGCAGCACCCCCTTCCCCAACCTCTTATTTTACAGCAGCTGTAGGAATAGTGCAAGTTTTAATAAAATATCAATTTAATATTCAGACAAAAAATGATGAGATCCCAGTGAGGCCCTGAGCATATGTGAGCATTTAAAAAAAATCCATTGCACTTTTCCTAAGAGTAGGGATGTTAACCCGGGTGGGTAATTATTTTGTCTCCTCCTGAATTTCCCCTTCTCTTTCAGTTGAGTGCTCAGTAGGTCTGCTAATGCTGAATGGTTGGCATGTTCCTCTCCAGAGGTGGCTGTATTACAGTGTTGAGTGAATGATTCCTGTGCACATAGGCCAGATCAGCTCACTCAAGGAAAATACTTAGACCAAACACTCTTTGGGGCAGGCATTATCTCTTTGTTCTATTTGTACAGCGCCTAGCACAATGGGGTCCTGCTCCATGCCTAGGGCCCCTGGGCCCTACTGTAATAACAAGAATAAATAAGGGTGGGAGTATAGGTGACTCTCCTCAGCCTTTCTGCTTCTTGACCCTGGGGGTTGTTTTCAGAGATTTCAAGGCCAGAAAGAACCATTAGCTCATCTAGTCTGACCTATATAACACAGGCTGGAGAATTTCACCCAGCTGTTCCTGTGTCCAGCTCACAACTTCTGGCAGAGCTAGGGCATCTCTTTTTGGAGATACACCCAGTCTTGTCTTGAAGACCTTAAGTGACTTATTGTTCTGCTGATCCAGAATTTCTGGAGCCCGCTGCACTCCAGCCAGACGCCCCGGAACCAAGCCGGAGCTCGGAGCAGATGGCATAGAACCAGTTTTTTCCGTTTTCTGTTACCTGGGGATTACCCTAAGCTAGTGCGACCCTGCAGCTGGTTCTGCAAGCCAGTCCTCCATACCCTGCCAGGACAGCACAAAGGGGACAGAGAGCAAACCAGCTCAGGTTTAGTCAGTCACTGACTAATTCTTTGCCAGTCCTCTGCCACAGTGGCAAAGAACCGGGAACACAGAGTTATGCTAATGCTCTTGATTCTGCCACTTTTGCTGCCTGAATAGCAGCTGCTGCTCTCGCATCCTTGGCTCTTGGTGCCGCCCCTTATCCCAGCAGAGACCTTGCTAAGAGGAAGCCCGCAAGGCGACACTGGGATTGCTGATCCTCCTTGGCTGTAGAGTACTGCTGAAGGAGCAGTCCGGGGAAGACGTAGGAGTATATTTTGGGTATAAGGAGGCTGGTGAATTGTGTCATCATCAGCCCATGATTGCTAGAGTGCTATCTCCACTTAATTAAAAGTAGCACTCCAAAGGGCTCTGGTTTCCACTGGACTGAAGCTGAGCGGTTCTGATTTTACTTAATGTGTTAATCAAATCATCAAACTATGGTGGCATTGCTCCCCCCAGTGGCCTGCAAACAGGAGAGCTGTGACAGCACAGCTTAAGTGGATGCATGTCTGCATTTGCACCTCAACGTCACCTCACTGCTTCCAATCCTAGATAGGAGAGGATTCTTTACAGACTGAGAAGATGCTTGCTAGAGCACAGGGTTATTCCTAGGTTGTCCACCAGTTTGCTGCTGAACATTGCTGGTGTGCTGCAGAAGGTCTCCCAAGGAACTCCTCGCCGGTGCTCCACCAGCAATGGGCTCCTTTGGGACACTGACTTGTGCTGCTGCATTAACATTAGCAGAACTGGCTCTGCTCCAGTTGTTTATACAGGAGCTGATTATAGGCCAGATTGGGGCAAGACCCAAAGCAGGGGGAAAGCCGTGTGAGACCATAACCCTACAGTCTCACACCTGTCCCTGCTTTGAGGATGCTGGTGCTGCTAGTGGTGCTGGATCGGACAGTGCTCTTGCTCTCCAACTGCATTGTGACTGCCCCCAGCACAGGAGTACAGGGGAGAATGGGAGAAAGGATCACTGCACAGGGCCGGCGCTTCCACTAGGTGACCCTAGGCGGTCGCTTAGGGCAGCAGGATTTGGGAGGCGGCGTTTTGCCGCCCTCGGCAGAAATTCGGTGGCGGGGGGTCCTTCCGCTCCGGGTCTTCCGTGGAAATTCGGCGGCAGGTCCTTCACTCGCTCCAGGACCCGCCGCCGAAGTGCCCTGAAGATGCGGAGCGGAAGGACCCCCGCCGCTGAATGCTCAGAGGAGGAGCGCTGCCGCCTAGGGCAGCAAAAACCCTGGCACCGCTCCTGTCACTGCACCATCTGCTTGTATAATTGTGCAGGGCAAGCTACAGTGTGACCAAAGTGGTGTTTTCTTGTGAGCACTTTGGCCTGACCCAATTGGGATGGAAAACGCATGGGAACAGGCTGTTTGGTAGCATTCATGGGTTCTTGGTCCCTGAATTAAAATGTAAAATATATAGATTTTAAGGCCAGATGGGCCTATTCTGGTCATTTAGTCTGACTTCCTGCATAACACAGCCCAGATAACTTCACTAGTAATTCTTCCACTGAGCCGAATAACTTGTGGTTGAGCTAGAACATCTCTTCTAGAAAGACATCAAGTCTCAATTTAAAGACTCCAAAGGATGGAGAATCCACCACAACCCTTAAGATGCTCTTTCCATGAGAATTTCCATGCCCATTTTTCAGAGGGAAAAACTGAGGCACGGGGAAGATTGAGTGACTTGCCCAAGGTGACATGGAGTCTATAACGGAGCTGGGAGTTGAACCCAGATTTCTGGATTATATAAAACAATCCTGGGATATGAAGAATTGTTTTCTAAATTTATCTGGGGTTAGTTGAAGAGTGAGGTAAAAATTCAGGTATCCACTGCTTTTCTGTGTCAGCTGATTCTTCCATCATTAGTCGTGTAACATGCAGAATGTCCCTTTTCTCACAATATCCAGAAACCTTATCCAGCAAAGTTTAGTCCTGTGCATTTGTAGGACCCTTTAAATTTTCCCCAATCCATTTGGCTCAGCCAGAGCTGAATGAGTGGATAGCTCCTGCCAAGCATCAGAGACACAGAAGTTAGTCACCCAATGTCATTTAAATAAATCAAGAGAAGCCTTGAAAAGATGGCAGGCAAAGTTGGGCTTCCTTTCAGGCCAAATTAAAGTGTAATTCGGGAGAGAAACCACTAAACTGAATAGCTCATGTTCTGGAGGCAACATGTATTTACAGAAAATGAAATCTTGGTTGAAACACTTTTGAATCATGTCGAAGTGTTCATTGTGAACTGGAAAGGTCCTTCTTGATTTACTCGGCTCAATTTCTGGGCTTTATTTTTTTTTTCTATGCTAATGGCAAGCCATAAATCATCGGGGCAGTAATCAGATTTTTGCAGACGGCCATGGGCATCATTTTCAAGCACTTAAACTTTGCCAGCCTACCTCCATTTCTTATGAATCCTGGAGATTAATGCCAAAGGATATTTTTCTCCTTAAAATTTTTTTTTGCAAATGTTGATTGCTACTTTCTTCTTCTTGCACCTCACCCTCTCACTATCTTTTATCCACTAGTTGAGTAACCATTTTTGCTCCCTGGCAGGTGCAATTATGCCAGATCATCCATGAGGAACAGTAGCACTGTTGTATTAATTTAGATGCAATGTATGGGCGGGAGGGTTAACGTAACCCAGTCACTATGCAATATTAAACAATGTTAAACAAGGTTCGAGTTTGGTACTAAGCAGGCTGAGGTCTCTGTTTACCATGGAGCAAACACCATTAAAAATCCTTTTATTAAAGATAGAGGAAGAAGGGGAAAAAAACAATTAAAGCATTTTGAAATATTAAGTATTGATATGAATCGTTTAATATGAATATCCCATTTCCCCTTTAATTAGAGAGTGCTAGAAGAAAGAGCCCCCTTGTTAGACAGTCTTTTAGATCATATGAAATATGGTAGTAACTGTTCTTTAGGGGGAAAGAGGAGAAATTAGTTGAGATGAGCTGGAGAGGATGTTAGTCCAACCCCATTTCAACCTAGGTGGTGTCTGGGATTCAGCTGTCGCCAGCAGCGGTAGCCGTGTCATCTGGGTCCTTCTCTCTGGCCTGAGCTGTTCAAGACACCTCTCATGGTTAAGACAAAGAAGGTCTGGGGGCCCAAGAGGCGGTGGGGGTGGTAGCCATGATGGGGAAGCTCTCTCCAGTAGCCAATTTTTCTCTCCAAGTCTCTTTCTTTAAGGACCCTGTGGCACAAAGGCCCATTTGTGGTTCACTACTCCGGGCTTGTCTACAGTGGAAACACTACAGTAACACAGCTGCAGCACTTCAGTGGAGACCCTACCAGTGCTGCGGGGGGAGTTCTCCCATCAGCATAGGTAAGTGAACTTCCCGAGAGGCAGTAGCTAGGTCAATGGAAAGATTCCTCCATCAACTCAGCCCTGTCTCTGCTGGGGGTCGGGTCAGCTTAACCATGTCACTCAGGGGTGTAGATTTTTCACACCCCTGAACAATGTAGCTGGGTCGAACTAACTTTTTAGGGTAGGCCAGGCCTCTGTGTCAGCAGGTCTTCTGAGGCCTGACCTACTCACTGCACCTAACACACCGTTGTCCGAACCGGTATTGGAAAGATGGCATGTAAGTTAACACTGGAAAGCATGAATAATATTCAGGTGGGTGATGTAGGCACAGGGTGTGTACAAAGAGTTATGAATATGTGCTAGAATTTTACGTTCTTAAAATGTGTTGTGCAAGCCATCCACAAGCCCAGTCTGCCCTAAGCAAAGGAATGTGTAGTTGTTGGTCAGCCAGAGACAATGAAGGCCCATTAACGTATAAGGTAAACAAAGCTATCCAGCCAGGGAGTAGACAGCATAGTGTCTACTCCCCAGCAGGAGAGAGAAACTTTATCTGGGCTGTGAAGTCAGGCTCTGAACCTCAAATGGGTCACATTGAATCAACTGATTTTATACTTTTATAATGCAATAATACTGGATATCAAGTGAGGTCTTGCCTGACACGCTGGTGAATAATATCATTGTGAAATGTGTGTTATTTACGCTTTATAAGGAAATGTGGATACTTAATGATATTATGCTTTAAAATCTGCAGCCAAACGGGGAAAACAGGTTCCCTACCAGACAGGAGAGAAGGCAGCTATTTACCTGTCTCTGATTAAATTAAACCAGGTCTGACTAAAACCAATGGAATCCTCATTTACACATGAATCCGCATGGGGATGGGAAGTCCACAGGAAGGGGAGAACAGCATGAGGTCATCCTGGGTCTGGGGACAAAACAGTGAGTTTGGGAAGATATAAGGGGAGAGGAGATGCCATCTTGGCACCTATCACTGGACAGACATAAGGGGACAGAGCTCTTGCAAGCATCAGAGGGGTAGCTGTGTTAGTCTCGATCTGTAAAAAGCGACAAAGAGTCCTGTGGCACCTTATAGACTAACAGACGTATTGGAGCATAAGCTTTTGTGGGTGAATACCCACTTCGTCAGACGCTCTTGCAAGCAGACATGCCAAATCCACAGAAAAAATGCAGAGATTGGGCTTGGTTTTGGCTTAATAGGCTTGTGAGTTGCTTGTTGGCTAGTTTTTGGCTCGTGGCTTGTAGCTTGTTGCTTTTTTTTTTTTTGATCAGCTCCTGTCAAGCAGGGGCAAGGCGGGGAGAGAGTCGAGGTGCACAGTGAGCCCAACCCAGTCCCAGGCTGCTCGCAGGGGAGATCTAGTCACAGAGTGTCGGGGTTCTTAGGGATTGGCTTGTTTTGGCCTTGTTTTGAAATGGGATTCGCTTGATTTTTGGCTTATTGTGAAAGTCGGGGTGCTCATTTACCACGTGAAAGTTGGCAACTGTGCCTGCAAGCTGAAAGAGATGGGTACTGTATCCAAGGGGGCTAAAGACTCTGGGAATGGAAGATTGGTAAGGAAACTACCTTACACAAAGACTGCAGCTTAAGTTAGGTCTTAGCCATGAGAGAATGTAGCTTTACTTTTGTTTGTAACCCTTTCTAACTTTATTCCTTCTACATGGTATCACTTAATTTATGTCCTTATGGCCAACCCGGTGGCCAAGAGGGCTACATGTATTTTTTTGAATATATAAACAGGGGAATCTTGGGTAAGAGAATAAAGGTTATTTAACCTCTTTATTTGGCACTGGTGTGACCACTGCTGGAATACTGTGTCCAGTTCTGATCTTAATCATTCAAGAAGGATGTTGATGATCAATTGGGGGAGGGTTCAGAGATGAGCCAGGAGAATGATTAAAGGATTAGAAAACTTATAGTTTCAGAGTAGCAGCCGTGTTAGTCTGTATCCGCAAAAAGAAGAACAGGAGTACTTGTGGCACCTTAGAGACTAACAAATTTATTAGAGCATAAGCTTTCGTGGACTACAGCCCACTTCGGATATGCATCTGAAGAAGTGGGCTGTAGTCCACGAAAGCTTATGCTCTAATAAATTTGTTAGTCTCTAAAAATTATAGTGAGAGCCTCGCAAGCTCAATCTATCTATCTTAGCAAAGAAGGTTAAGGGGTGACTTGAGCACAGTCCATATGTACTTACATCGGGAACAAATATTTGATAATGGACTCTTTAATCTAGCAGAGAAGTATAACACAATCCAATGGCTAGAAGTTGAAGCTAGACAAATTCAGACTGAGAAAGAGGTGTAAATTTTTAACCGTGCAGGTAATTAACCATTAGAACAATTGAGTAAAGGTTGTGGTGAAGTCTCCCTCACTGGCTGTTTTAAAATCAAGATGGCATGTCTTTCTAAACGATCTGCTCTAGGAATTATTCGGGGGGAGTTCTGTGGCCTGTGGAATACAGGAGGTCAGACTAAATGAGCACAACAGTCTCTCCTGGCCTTGGAACCTATCAAAGCATTGTGCAGTACTTTTTCCTTCTACCTTTTGCACCTGCAACTAGGTCCAACACAAGTCAGATGGTTGAAATAGCCCCCATCTAATGAAGCCATCAGTCAGCCTCCGTCTGGGGTAGCAGCAATTATTCACGGTGTAGCTGATGACCTTTCTCCTAGCCTGTCTTAGTGAATGATATATTCCTAGTGAGTCTCTTTCCCCACTGGAAGAAGCATGTGAGCAATATTTCATAACTGCTAAATGGTAACGATCCCTGTGCATCACTATTTCCTTTTATCTTCACTGCCCTTTAGATTCAGGTGCCATGGTGGATGAAAGGCCTCCTGGCAACAATGTGCACTGGAGCAGGCATAGAGCCAAAGGACTGGGATTGGACATGAATAGCTAGTCTACCGGGGCTTGAGAAAGTCACTTGCCGTAAAGAACTTTCTACTGCCAGACAAATTGGCAGAACACTGCTGGGCACCTTAGTCCAAGCCCTACTGGAATGTTACCAGCTCTCTGTATGCGTTATCATGCATGGTATACCTCAACCCCAATATAACGCGACCCGATATAACACGAATTTGGATATGACGTGGTAAAGCAGTGCTCCGGAGGAGACGGGGCTGCGCACTCTGGTGGATCAAAGCAAGTTCGATATAACGCGGTTTCACCTATAACGTGGTAAGATTTTTTTTGGCTCCCGAGGACAACATTCTATCAAGGTAGAGGTGTATTTCCTCTCTGGCATTTGTCCTGTCTCTCAAATGTCCCTTTTTTTTCTTTACTGGGAGACACTCTGGATACTTGCATCATTTGAAGCAAGATCCCGCCCGTGCCCTGGATCCATTCTGCTGAGTCTGCTTGTATTCAGCAACATTTTAAAGTGATATTAGCATGCTGAAAGTTGGTGGAAACTGGTGGAATTTAGTCTTCCATTTATTCAAAGAACAGGCAGGGGAAGTGGCACTATATTTGCACTGCTAAAGCATTTCCACCCTGCTACTGGAGGGACTACTTGTCGGGCTAATAGTAATTCAGTCTCTCTGGTCCGTACCATCCTTGGCTTCTCAGGTGAAACCGTCAAAGCAGTGCTCATTAGTACCAGCTGTGATGGATATTTTTAAAGGAGGTCTCCGTTAAGGACACTCTACTGTCTTGTCAAAAGCCAGCAGAGCTAGTAAATTGCAAGGAACTTAAAAAGACAATGAAATTAAAAATGCCTCTTTTCAGGGTGGCTGACTTAAGAGCAGTCAAGTTAAAAATCCCATCACAATTAGCGAAGAAACAGATTTTTTCCCCCACCATGCAGTCCAGCATGTGCTCTCTGACTGTCAATGATGCTTCAAAGGAAGACCACGTGTCTTCAGAAGGCAGCTCACTGAAGTTCCAGTCCTGCCATCTGATCCATCATGGTGGACTCTTATATCTGTGTGAAGCCCCATTGATTTCAATAGGACTCTCTGTGAGGGGCAGTACACACGGATATGACTGTAGAACTGAGGCTCATTTGTGCACTGTTCTACCAGGGGAGATCAGCAAATTCCTTTCTAAAGTTCCACTTCAGCAAGGTATTCAAGCATGTGTGTAATTCTAAGTACATGCCTAAACTCTATAAAAGTCACTGAGACTTAAGCATGTGCTCTGCTGAACTGAGAGAGACTGCTGAATTGGGGCCTAAACTCCTGTCCTACTGCAGATGATCTACTATGCCTTGATGCATAAGCTTTTATTTCCCTTCTGTCTGGTTGCTTCAAGTTTTTCCCCCAATATTAATTAAGATGGACTTCCATACACAAATAATCTGAAACATTTGTACTAGACCTAAACTCCCAGTCTTTGTAGTCTCTGTAGTCACATTCCACGTGTGGTGGTTTTTCAGAGTTATGCTATAAATGCAGTCTAGAAATGAAAGACACATATTAAAAAGAAGCAGCTTGCGTATTAAAGGATATGTAGTAGATGGCCTTTGCAACAGTTTAAAAATAGAAATACTAAGGTAGTCATCTGGGACATGCATTTTTTTTTGTACCTGTAGAATTATGATGGCACAGGTAGAATATCAAGTGTATGTTTCAGAGTGACCAGTCGCAGAGTCATTCATTACCATAACTGCATTAAAGGAAAATAAGTCAAAATGATTTTGGCTTTCAATAGCATAGCGGGCTGAGCTCTGTTCATAACCAATCCGCTCATGCTTCGAATGGACTACAAATCAGACCGGAAGCGTTATTCATAGGCTTGTCCTTTGCATCCATTCAAGGAAAACCTAGTTTGAATTCTCATGGTTTTCCCTCTTCCCCCTTTCACTGTTAGGCTAACAAAGCCAGCGGGGGGAGGAAAGGCCGAAGAAATCTCTGTTGGAAGGATGGCTTGTAGCTTTCCCATAAGCTGACATTTGTGTTTTGTTTACCAGGCCAAGCAAGCTTTGGAACATAATAGATGATGCGGTTCAGGTTTTATTACATTCATTGTGATTTCATTGTAAATTGCTGATTTCCATAATTGGAAACACATAATTACTGTCCTGGTTACATTGTCTATATTATGGTGGTGGCTACAGCTCCCAACCAGGATCAGGGCCCCATTGCGCTAAGGGCTGTACAATACGTAGTAAACAAACGTACAGTACAAATATTTATTCGGAGTGTTCAACTGGAGCTAGAAGTGCCCATCCTGTGCTCTGGGTGGATATGCCGTGAATTAAAAGACTAGCCAGATATACACACCTCCACTCCTCAGCTTTAGGTAACTACATAAAAGAAGTATTAATATCCCCTCACAGGGCTGAGAGAGGGAGATTGACATCTGTGCTGTGCTTCTAAGATAGGGGCCATTTTAAGCCACTTTTGCACCCTCCTGATCCTCAGCTGCTCCAGGGACAAGAGGCCCTGGCATTCCTTCAACAGCTCTGAGCACATGTCTACGTTACAGCAGCCTCCCCAGGCTATAGACTGCCTGGAATCGCTAGTGTTGGGTGCTGCAGCCAGTGTGCCCCCCCGCAACCCCCATTATGCCTCCTGCCCCAGGGATTCTGAAGCAGCCCGACAGCTGCCTTCTGCAATGTCTGCAGCAGAAAGTCTCCCTCCCCTAGAGTCTCTCTACAGCGCTCACCCAGGGGCGGTTAAGTCACTTTCCCAAGATCCTCCGGAGAGTCTGTGGCAGAGCTGGGAATTGTGTACCAGCCCTGAGTTGCAGTCCAGTGTTTTAACCACCAGGCTATCCTTCCTTTCACATCAAGTAGCCCCAGCAGGGAAGATCTGGGTTAATGATTGCATCTGAAGAAGTGGGTTTTTTACCCATGAAAGCTTATGCCCAAATAAATCTGTTAGTCTTTAAGGTGCTACCGGACTCCTTGTTGTTTTTGTGGGTTAATGATGCGATGCAACAAGTGGATGAAACCAATAAACCGATTGGCTTGGACAAAGAAGATCTGAGGATCTGGCCCATAAAGCTAGATGCCATCTGCAGAGTGAGTGCCTTTCCAGCCCTCACTAATTCTCCTACACATAGAATATGATGGCCGAAAGAGCAGAGACACTGGTGTCTTCTTCCGTCTCCATGACTATTGCCTACCATTACCCTCTGTGAAAAGAATGGTGCCGTTAGGTATCAATTCTGTTTGCTCCTGCCGGGGCCACAGCTATGTTGACAGCCCCTCATGCTCCATAGTGTCGACTGTGGCTGATGGCTCTAATAATAAAGTTGTTGTTAGATCCATCTGTTTGTTCTTTGTTGGTACAGCATCTAGTCCAGGGGTTCTCAAACTGGGGGTCAGAACCCCTCAGGGGGTCACAAGGTTATTACATGGGGGGTCACAAGCTGTCAGCCTCCACCTCAAACCCCACTTTGCTTCCAGCATTTATAATGGTGTTAAACATATAAAATGTGTTTTTAATTTATAAGGGGCATCACACTCAGAGGCTTGCTGTGTGAAAGGGGTCACCAGTACAAAAGTCTGAGAACCCCTGATCTAGTCCAATGGGATCCTGGCCTGTGACTAGATCTCTGAGGCACTGTAGCAATACAAACAATTAATAATAATAATAATATCAGCGTGGGCATGTGGTCTTTGTCTACTACCAGGAGAAGATCATCATCCAACACAGCTTCTATTCGGTTCCCAGATTGGAGCCGATGGAAGCGGGAAAAGGGGACATCAAGAACCCAAATTAAAACTCCCATGAGGCAATGTGGCACAATAGAATAATGCAGTTCAATGTTGAACTCACTCAAAACACTCTGGGCCAGTTCAACAAACCAAAATGAAAAAAAAAATTTTTTTTTGTTTCAGGAATATCAGAATGTTTTGATCAAAAATGCCAAAAGTGAAATGTTTCACTGTTTCTGATTCAAAAAACTTTTGTTGTATTTGTTGTATGAAAAACTTTAGTATTTCAGAGTGGTAGCCATGTTAGTCTGTATCAGCAAAAACAAAAAGGAGGCCTTGTGGGTGATGCTGTGGTGGGAGTCTGCTATAGACCACCAGACCAGGGGGATGAGGTGGACGAGGCTTTTTTCCGGGAACTAGCAGAAGTTACTAGATCGCAGGCCCTGGTTCTCATGGGAGACTTTAATCACCTGATATCTGCTGGGAAAGCAGTACAGAGGTGCACAGACAATCCAGGAAGGTTTTGGAAAATGTAGGGGACAATTTCCTGGTGCAAGTGCTGGAGGAACCAACTAGGGGCAGAGCTCTTCTTGACCTCCTGCTCACAAACAGGGAAGAATTAGTAGGGGAAGCAAAAGTGGATGGGAACCTGGGAGGCAGTGACCATGAGATGGTCGAGTTCAGGATCCTGACATAAGGAAGAAAGGAGAGCAGCAGAATACAGACCCTGGACTTCAGAAAAGCAGATTTGACTCCCTCAGGAAACTGATGGGCAGGATCCCCTGGGAGAATAACATGGGGGTGGGAGAAGGAGTCCAGGAGAGCTGGCTGTATTTTAAAGAATCCTTATTGAGGTTGCAGGAACAAACCATCCCGATGTGTAGAAAGAGTAGTAAATATGGCAGGCGACCAGCTTGGCTTAACAGTGAAATCCTTGTTGATCTTAAACACAAAAAAGAAGCTTACAAGAAGTGGAAGATTGGAGAAATGACCAGGGAGGAGTATAAAAATATTGCTCAGGCATGCAGGAGTGAAATCAGGAAGGCCAAATAACACTTGGAGTTTCAGCTAGCAAGGGATGTTAAGAGTAACAAGAAGGGTTTCTTCAGGTATTTTAGCAACAAGAAGAAAGTCAAGGAAAGTGTGGGCCCCTTAGGGAGGCAACCTAGTGACAGAGGATGTGGAAAAAGCTAATGTACTCAATGCTTTTTTTGCCTCTGTCTTCATGAACAAGGTCAGCTCCCAGACTACTGCACTGGGCAGTACAGCATGGGGAGAAGGTGACCAGCCCTCTGTGGAGAAAGAAGTGGTTCAGGACTATTTAGAAAAACTGGACAAGCACCAGTCCATGGGGCCGGATGCACTGCATCCGAGGGTACTAAAGGAGTTGGTGGACGTGATTTCAGAGCCATTGGCCATTATCTTTGAAAACTCATAGCAATTGGGGAAGGTCCCGGATGACTGGAAAAAGGCTAATGTAGTGCCCATCTTTAAAAAAGGGAAGGAGGAGGATCTAGGAAACTACAGGCCAATCAGCCTCACCTCAGTCCCTGGAAAAATCATGGAGCAGGTCCTCAAGGAATCAATTCTGAAGCGCTTAGAGGAGAGGAAAGTGATCAGGAACAGTCAGCATGGATTCACCAAGGTCAAGTCATGCCTGACTAACCTAATTGCCTTCTATGACGAAAATAACTGGCTCTGTGGATGAGGGAAAGCAGTGGATGTGTTATTCCTTGACTTTAGCAAAGCTTTTGATATGGACTCCCACAGTATTCTTGCCAGCGAGTTAAAGAAGTATGGGCTGGATTAATGGACTATAAGGTGGATAGAAAGTTGGCTAGATCGTCAGGCTCAACGGGTAGTGATCAATGGCTGAATGTCTAGTGGGCAGCCTGTATCAAGCGGAGTGCCCCAAGGGTGGGTACTGGGGCCGGTTTTGTTCAATATCTTCATTAATGATCTGGAGGATGGCGTGGACTGCACTCTCAGCAAGTTTGCAGATGACACTAAACTGGGAGGCGTGGTAGATACACTGGAGGGTAGGGATTGGATACAGAGGGACCTAGACAAATTAGAGGATTGGGCCAAAAGAAACCTGATGAGGTTCAACAAGGACAAGTGCAGAGTCCTGCACTTAGGACGGAAGAATCCCATGTACTGCTACAGACTAGGGATCGAATGGCTAGGCAGCAGTTCTGCAGAAAAGGACCTAGGGGTTACAGCGGACGAAAAGCTGGATATGAGTCAACAGTGTACCCTTGTTGCCAAGAAGGCTAGCGGCATTTTGGGCTGTATAAGTAGGGGCATTGCCAGCATATCGAGGGACGTGATCATTCCCCTCTATTCAGCATTGGTGAGGCCTCATCTGGAGAACTGTGTCCAGTTTTGGGCCCCGCACTACAAGAAGGATGTGGTAAAATTGGAAAAAGTCCAGCGGAGGGCAACAAAAATGATTAGGGGTCTGGAGCACATGACTTATGAGGGGAGGCTGAGGGAACTGGGATTGTTTAGTCTGCAGAAGAGAAAAATGAGGGGGAATTTAATAGCTGCTTTTAACTACCTGAAAGGGGGTTCCAAAGAGGATGGATCTAGACTGTTCTCAGTGGTACCAGATGACAGATCAAGGTATAATGGTTTCATGTTGCAGTGGGGGAGGTTTAGGTTGGATATTAGGAATGACTATTTCACTAGGAGGGTGGTGAAGCACTGGAATGGGTTACCTAGGAAGGTGGTGGAATCTCCTTTCTTAGAGGTTTTTAAGGTCAGGCTTGATAAAAGGCCTGGCTGGGATGATTTAGTTTGGAATTGGTCCTGCTTTGAGCAGGGGGTTGGATTAGATGACCTCCTGAGGTCCCTTCCAACCCTGATAGTCTGTGATTCTAATTGAGGGCCTCATATTTCCCAGCTGGCCTTCCCCAGCCAGGAAGGGCAGGGTGCAAAGCTCAGGTTGTGATCCAATGTTTTCCCAACATATTCAGATACTTTGTGACCAACACTGTCCAAAATCCAAACAGAAAAGACCCAGTATATGATCCCATCTGATATGGTCCTTCCTCTAAGGACAAAGAGAATTTGGTCCATAGGTACTTGATTTCATCCACAAATGAACCTGAAGATAATTTTGCTGCGACTCAGAGCCTCTGATGCAAATACACTAGTAGGAAACCCCTCCTCATGTGACACAAGTGCTCAGATACCATGGTGAGACATGTGATAGACATACCTAGCTAGATAAATTAGATTGATGGAGGCAGAGTTTTTCTCAGTTGAATATTTCTCTTATTTCTACAAAGCATCAGAGTCTGTGAAATTTCTTCTAAGTATATTGAAGGGAAACAGATCTCTCTCCATTCTAGCAGAACAGACCTGCTTTCTGTTAGTGCCAGAATGAGTTAAAAATCCTTTAGAGGAAGGAGATGGAGCTAACTTTGTAACTTGAAAGGACTGTGTCATCTATAGTAGTTAATGCAGACTCTCTCTATGGTGCCTAATTGAATTCTGCATGAAGCAGGTTGTAACCTTTCTTCCAGCAGCTGATTGGAAATATATTGTATCATTGTCCTACCTTCAAGATCAAGACTCTTTCCTTCAGCTCTCATGACAGAACAGTGAGTAACAAGGGGAATGAATTATCAAGTCACAGAAGCCTAGCCTGGGTAATGAATTCTATTGTTGCCATTCAAAGGGCTTCTTGGGGAATGTAAAATGGGGGTGGGGGGAATGCTTTTGTGGATGAGAAATGAAGATTGTCTTATCTCCCATGGGACAGCCACTTATGAGCAATGCTGTATGGAGTAATATAGTCCTAGTTTGTAGCTGAGGAAAGGAAAATATGAGAGGATTTTATTTATTAAGCTCCACTATAATAAGACTGTAGTGGAAAAATGGGAAAAGAATGATATTCACTCATACTACTAGGAATGAGAGATGTATTTGTAGCCAGTGAAATTCTGGTAGTAAAGGCCATTCAGCTGTGTAACATTTTTAGACAGATGTATGCAGCTAGTTACTCAGTAGATTGTCTTTTCTTCCCTGGTGCTAGAGGGTGCTGCTGTGTGATACTAAAAGCACAGAGCACAAATGTTCCATGAATGGATGGGGCAGCCTATGAGTAGATCTGGTCCGGAACACATGGAAGAGGAAGTCAGCCACACCTGGGACACTAAACCCACATCCTGAGGGTGGCTCTTTGTTCCAGGCCCCGATGGAAAGTTCTGACCAGGGTGCAGTATCCACATGTGAAGAAAAGGCTTGAGTGTCCTGTTCCTACCTCCACGGTAACCCACTCAGAAAGTTAGAGCTTAACCTTGTATAAACTCCTGAACAGAGGTGCTCCATGCAGTGGAAACCCCCTAAAGAAGTCTCCCAGGGTCACTACATTGGAGGGAAAGCTCTGGTATGAGAAGAGCTGGGAAAGAGCAAGCAAGACCTATGAGTGTCTGATAATCAATATAAGGCATCTATGAAGCATGGTCCTGAGGACAGGGCATTGCACTGCACTGCAACTCAAGAGACCTAGGTTCTATCCCCAGGTCTGCTGTGGGACTATGGCTGTCTCAGTCACCTTTCTGTTTCCCCTCCCATTCTTTGCCTGAAAAAGGAGATGTAACCAGAAGTAATAGAATAAACTAATTGCAAGGAATTAGTTGGAAATCAGGAAGCATTTCCTATGGCCAGATAGATGGATTGCTCTGACTGCTAATTATGATTGCTTCATGGTTACCTCTTCCTCCTTCTACGATTTACTTTGTTTATCCACCAGTCATGCCTTGCCATATGCCAAGATCTTTGGTGGGCAGGGCTCATCTTTTTTTCTTTTTTTAAATTATTATTACATGAGGTTTACCATGTATCATGGTGTGGGCCTGATCCCTAATTGGGAGGGCTAGGTGCTAAGGCAACTTAATACAGCTGGAGGTCTACTGTGCCATAAAATAGTTTATCTGGAAAGATGGTGGAAGCCTCATTACTTGGATTACTTAAAACTAGACTGGAGAAGGCACTAGAGAATATCTTGTAAATAGAGCTGAACAAATTTTTTGGGGGGTTCAGTGGCTGGCAAAAAAATTAAAAAAATATTTTCTTTTGCAGAAACAAAATGCAAAAAAATTCTTTGGGTCGCACAACATGTTATGACTATCAATTCAAAATGATACGCAACGTCCATTTGAAACCACATTTTCTAAATGTCCATTAGAATCAATGTTTTGTTTTGAAAATGTCTTTTCAAAACAAAATGTTTAAAAGGTTCATTTTGAAAATGTTGAAATACAGCATTACATGTCCAAACTTTTCATTTTTTTGGTCGTGACTGTTCACTGAGAACTTGAACCAAACTTGCAAATAGCTTTCGGTGGCCGCCAAAAGAGCATTTTTCATGAATTTACTAGAGTCATCTGGGATGGGGTGTTCACCCCACACCAGCCCTGAAAGGAGTTAGGAAGTTGAGAGAGGATCAATTAGGGTGATAGGCCTCACATGTGGGTATGAGGATTAGACTGAAGAAGCAACCCCGGATTGGAGGATGAAGCTCAATTGAACAGATGTTGGCTGGGCTAGTATAAAGCCAGGAGGCTGGCAACAGAAATGGCTACAGTGTTCAAATTTGCAGCCACCCTCTGTGCATTAAAGAGGGAAGGAGGGAGCCTGTACCCAGAAGAGAGAAAAGTGCACTTTAAAGACTGCCTGAGGTGGTTTGTATAGAGAGACTCATAACCCAGAAGGGGGAAAACGACAGTGACCTGGACTAAGGGCCAAGCCACAGAACAAGTGTTGCAACTTGTGGAACATGAGAGAGGCCACCAAGTGAGAGACTGAGACAGGGAGCTGAGACACCACAAGAGGAGGTGTCAAACCAGTGGTGAGCTAGTTCCCAGGTGACCCAGGAGGAGGTGTCTCACCGCAATGAGTAAGTACCCTGTGACCTGGCCAAAACAATTCACACAACTCTCGTTGTAAGTCAAGGGACAATTCGGAAGTTAGCAGGTGGAGGAGGGGCACCTGACAGGAGTCTCTTCTAGCTCTAATCTCTAAGGAGCCAGAATCTGAAGATGTTTGAGTCTAAGCGTCCATTAAAGCCAATGGCAGTTTTGCCCGAGTATAGACTGGGTGAAAACTGACAAGATTCTGCCCAGTGATTTTGTGACTCTCTTGCATGCCATGTCGTAGATGTCTAGTTTTGGGGTGCTCAAAGGGTTCCTTTGTCCGATATGTACATAGCATGGAAGTTACAAAATCATACGAGATACCAGATTCCTTTAATGCTTCCTCCAAAGGCCATTTCGTACTTTTGTTTATAAGATGAACAAATATTTTCTTGTGGCTTTACCTGAAGGTAGATATCTGCAGCAGCCACTCTTTTGATTCCAGGCATAATGCGGAGCGGGTGGGGAAATCATCCACCTACGTAACTATAGATCTCTTGACCAGAAAAGCATTTCTTCTATCTGTGCAGGACTGGCGAAAATGTAGGGGTTATCAGCTAGAATTAAAAAGTGATGGTTAATGTATTCTGCTTACTGGTGAAATACCTATTTCTGGGGAAGAGAGAGAGCATTTGAAAGAGCACTTCATAACGATCACTGGGAAAATGGCAATTCATGTGTGATGTGATAGCCTGGCTAAATGACATCCAGGTAGTTAGGATGATGGAGCTAATCCTACTTTATTAGGTAGGATAACAGTTTGGGGACCAAAGGACTGGCAGAATTCCCCAGTGTGTTTGCTGTGGATGGAGGTTGACGTGACTTTAAATAAAGCTGCCTTGCTTTGTACTTACTTTGCCCTCTGTGTGACTCGGGACTCAGTTATGATGAATATAAAGGGAATCCTTTATTGAGGTCCATGGATACAGACAGACCATCTAGTTCTCCCTGGCTTTCTAGCTCCCAGAGTAATCTGAATAGTCTTTGTTGCCTAAATCCTAACCTGGACTGAGCAGACTGCAAGACACTCCTGAGTACACTGCACTACTGAGGAATATGTGGGTCAGGTGTTTGATAGCAAAGCTTAACAGGTGATTGGGCTGCTTTAGGGCTTTCTTTCCTGTAATACATGGTATAGGAAAAAATACATGATCATCTTCATTAACGGGCAGATCCTGCTAGGTTGAGGGCACTCAATACTCTTCGGGAGGTGATGGATATCATGCAAGTCCAGTCCTATGATTCCACATTGCAGTCAATTCTCCAAAGTTTCAGAGTAGCAGCCGTGTTAGTCTGTATCCGCAAAAAGAAGAACAGGAGGACTTGTGGCACCTTAGAGACTAACAAATTTATTAGAGCATAAGCTTTCGTGGACTACAGCCCACTTCTTCGGATGCATATAGAGTGGAACATATATTGAGGAGATATATATACACACACAGACAGAGAGCATAAACAGGTGGGAGTTGTCTTACCACCTCTGAGAGGCCAATTAATTAAGAGAAAACAAACTTTTGAAGTGATAATCAAGCTAGCTCAGTACAGACAGTTAGATAACAAGTGTGAGAATACTTACAAGGCGAGATAGATTCAATGTTTGTAATGGCTCAGCCATTCCCAGTCTTTATTCAAACCGGAGTTGATTGTGTCTAGTTTGCATATCAATTCTAGCTCAGCAGTTTCTCGTTGGAGTCTGTTTTTGAAGTTTTTCTGTTGTAATATAGCCACCCGCAGGTCTGTCACTGAATGACCAGACAGGTTAAAGTGTTCTCCCACTGGTTTTTGAGTATTTTGATTCCTGATGTCAGATTTGTGTCCATTAATTCTTTTGCGTAGAGACTGTCCGGTTTGGCCAATGTACATGGCAGAGGGGCATTGCTGGCACATGATGGCATATATCACATTGGTAGATGTGCAGGTGAACGAGCCCCTGATGGTATGGCTGATGTGATTAGGTCCTATGATGATGTCACTGGAATAGATATGTGGACAGAGTTGGCATCGGGGTTTGTTACAAGGATAGGTTCCTGGGTTAGTGGTTTTGTTCAGTGATGTGTGGTTGCTGGTGAGTATTTGCTTTAGGTTCGGGGGTTGTCTGTAAGCGAGGACAGGTCTGTCTCCCAAGATCTGTGAGAGTAAAGGATCATCTTTCAGGATAGGTTGTAGATCTCTGATGATGCGCTGGAGAGGTTTTAGTTGGGGGCTGAAGGTGACAGCTAGTGGTGTTCTGTTATTTTCTTTGTTGGGCCTGTCTTGTAGGAGGTGACTTCTGGGTACTCGTCTGGCTCTGTCAATCTGTTTTTTCACTTCAGCAGGTGGGTATTGTAGTTTTAAGAATGCTTGATAGAGATCTTGTAGGTGCTTGTCTCTATCCAAGGGATTGGAGCAAATGCGGTTATATCTTAGGGCTTGGCTGTAGACAATGGATCGTGTGGTGTGTCCTGGATGGAAGCTGGAGGCATGTAGGTAAGTGTAGCGGTCAGTAGGTTTCCGATATAGGGTGGTATTTATGTGACCATCGCTTATTAGCACAGTAGTGTCCAGGAAATGGACCGCTTGTGTGGATTGATCTAGGCTGAGGTTGATGGTGGGATGGAAATTATTGAAATCATGGTGAAATTCCTCAAGGGCTTCTTTTCCATGGGTCCAGATGATGAAGATGTCATCAATGTAGCGCAAGTAGAGTAGGGGCGTTAGGGGACGAGAGCTAAGGAAGCGTTGTTCTAAGTCAGCCATAAAAATGTTGGCATATTGTGGGGCCATGCAGGTACCCATAGCAGTGCCGCTGACTTGAAGGTATATATTGTCCCCAAATGTGAAATAGTTGTGGGTGAGGACAAAATCACAAAGTTCAGCCACCAGGTTAGCTGTGACATTATCAGGGATACTGTTCCTGATAGCTTGTAGTCCATCTTTGTGTGGAATATTGGTGTAGAGGGCTTCTACGTCCATAGTGGCCAGGATGGTGTTTTCTGGAAGATCACCGATGGATTGTAGTTTCCTCAGGAAGTCAGTGGTGTCTCGAAGATAGCTGGGAGTGCTGGTAGCGTAGGGTCTGAGGAGAGAGTCTACATAACCAGACAAGCCTGATGTTAGGGTGCCAATGCCTGAGATGATGGGGCATCCAGGATATCCAGATTTATGGATCTTGGGTAGCAAATAGAATACCCCTGGTCGGGGTTCTAGGCATGTGTCTGTACAGATTTGTTCCTGTGCTTTGTCAGGGAGTTTTTTTAGCAGATGGTGTAGTTTCTTTAGGTAATCCTCAGTGGGATCAGAGGATAATGGCCTGTAGAATGTGGTGTTAGAGAGCTGTCTAGCAGCCTCCTGGTCATATTCCAATTTATTCATGATGACGACAGCACCTCCTTTGTCAGCCTTTTTGATTATGATGTCAGGGTTGTTTCTGAGGCTGTAGATGGCGTTGTGTTCTGCATGGCTGAGGTTATGTGGCAAGTGATGTTGCTTTTCCACAATTTCAGCCTTTGCACGTCGACGGAAGCAATCTATGTAGAAATCCAGTCTGTTGTTTCGACCGTCCGGAGGAGTCCACGCAGAATCCTTTTTTTTGTAGTGCTGGTAGGGAGGATTCTGTGGGTTAGTATGCTGTTCAGAGGTATGTTGGAAATATTCTTTGAGTCGGAGACGTCGAAAGTAGGATTCTAGGTCACCGCAGAACTGTATCATATTCATGGGTCTGGAGGGACAAAAGGAGAGGCCCCGAGATAGGACAGACTCTTCTGCTGGGCTAAGAGTATAACTGGAAAGATTAACAATATTGCTGGGTGGGTTAAGGGAACTGCTGTTGTGGCTGCTTGTGGCATGTAGCAGTTTAGATAGTTTAGTGTCCTTTTTCCTTTGTAGAGAGGCAAAGTTTGTCTTGTAAATGGCTTGTCTAGTTTTTGTAAAGTCTATCCACGAGGAAGTTTGTGTGGAAGGTTGGTTTCTTATGAGAGTATCCAGTTCTGAGAGCTCATTCTTAATCTTTCCCTGTTTGCTGTATAGGATGCTGATCAGGTGGTTTCGCAGTTTCTTTGAGAGTGTGTGACACAGTCTCTCAGCATAGTCTGTGTGATATGTAGATTGTAATGGATTTTTCAATTCTCCAAGTGTCACTAGACACAAAACCAACATGTCTCCAGATATTAACACGGTGGGCCTGATTCATGACTGCATTACTCCATTTTCCCCACCAGCACAACTTTGCTGGCAGTAATGGAATGATTAATCAGTCCCTGTGTGCCAAGAAGATGCAATTAGCACTCTTCCACAACAGAAAAGGTTACTATAGTGACAAACAATCAGAGTTAGTATCCATGATACATATGTACCAATATATTAGAAACCCATGTTCTGCACCACAAAGAGCATTTGCAACTCATAGAATCATAGGAATGGAAGGCACCTCGAGAGGTCATCTAGTCCAGTCCCCTGCACTCATGGCAGGACTAAGTATTATCTAGACATCCCTGACTGGTGTTTGTCTAACCGGATCTTAAAAATCTCCAGTGGGCAATTTATTCCAGTACCCAACTACCCTAACAGTTAAGAAGCTTTTCTTAATGTCCAACCTAAACCGCCCTTGCTGCAATTTAAGCCCATTACTTCTTGTCCTATCCTCAGAGGTTAAGGACAATAATTTTTCTCCCTCCTCTTTGTAACAATCTTTTATGAAGGAGAGATGGTTGTCTGGCTTCTCCATAAGGACCAAGCTAAGGTCACTTGGATGCCTTGTTTGAGAAGTGCAGCCTTAACTCTATCTCCTGGATATTTTAGATTTCTCTACACTCAAATGCTCTTTAACATCTCAACCTTCACTTCATCTTAACCATATGGCTTGCATGGTAAATACCTAGGATCATTGAATGCTTCCCTCCTTGCATCCTCAAAATCCCAATGACGGCAGTAGGGTGATTTAGACCTAGGTAGATCTGAGCAGAAGTTTAATGCATCGTCTGCCCACACCTCCTGACCAGCATGTGCTCACTCTTCAATACCACTCCAATCCGGGCCCTTCTGTGATGATGTGGATTTACAGTTGTTTGTTTTTAGGAAAACTCCTGTGTGCTAAGATATGGTCTGAAACCCCCAATGTGTGGGGTATCAAACAGCCATCAGATGGAGTCATGGGGGGGGGATGAGCCCTTTAAAAGGGAACTGCTCCAGCCCACCTGTCCCTCACTGGCAGCCTTGTTGTAGCCTGATAGAGGACAGATGTCCCTTAGAAAAAGCCACAGGGGATCTGGGAGGAGGAAGCGGCAGTAGAAGCGAACAGATGGCTCCTGCAGGGGACTCTGTCTAGAAGAATCGGAGCCCAGAAGCCAGAGGAAGAAGGCTGGGCTCCAGCCAGGAAGGGCTGGAGTAGTGGCTTCAGGAAGAGAGGACTGAGAGAGAAGAACTGCAGGTAGGGTAAGAGACACCAGAGCTGAGTGTGAACTTTTGAACTGTGGAGATAGACTTTGTGGGGCCCTTGAGGACTGCTTTGAACTTTGTTATTCAACAAGCCCCAGGCAGGGGGTGTGGTAGCCATGTGAGTTCTCAAGGGGCCCTGAAGAGGTGAAACAGAGGCAGGGTGCCACAGAGTCACTCCTGGCTGCAGGGCAGGCAAGGGGCACTCAGGAGGCAGTTGAGTCTCCAACATACGGTAATGAGTTTTTTCCTATTTAATGAGCTGTGATTTTATACTGACCTGACTTGCAAAAGGCTCTGTACACGATTACAACTTCCCTGAGCTATGCAGGTTCCCGCCATCTGAGAGTGCACAATGGTAACACTTAAAACATGTCTTCTCTTTGGAGAGAGACGTTACTGGTTCCAGAGACATCCCCCATTTTAAATATAGGGAATCCTCTCATGACTATTTACCCAGTAGATTTCAACGAAGGCAACGTATTGTCATGCGTATAGCTTGAGAAGGGTTGCTGTGAGGAGCAATATTGTACCAGCGATATGTAGCAAATCGAGAGATAACAGGTGACCTTGTGAAGATGGGAGAGCAGATTTGTTGTTTCATTCTGTAACTATTTTGTTTGTTCAGTGTCAGATTCCTCATGCAGTATCGGACCATCAGGTCCCTGAATTGCTGGCATCAGCTTATCGATCGACAGCGTCTTTACTCCTAAATCCTCTCTAATCCCCCAAATCCTCTGGCAATTGTCCTCTTTTCTGCTTTCTCCTATGTTTTCCCTACTGCAGAAGGCTAGGCAATAAGTAACAGCGGCTTTTCTGCTTGTTGCTACCTGCCACAAGGTAAAAGGCTCAAGGCTGCAGGATTTCCCCGTGCCGCGATACTGTTTCAGAGGAGTGTTTTTTTTTGTTGTTGTGGTCACAAGGTTAACTTCTCTGTTGCCGTAGTGGTGTTTATAAACCAATCTCAAGAGGAAGAATTGTACCTCATGGAACATTTTTTCCAGTGTTCTAACCGGGTCTTGTCTTCAGCGACTGCTTTGTTAAAGAGTCAGTTCTATTCCCCCCCCTCTCCCAGCATGCTGTGATCAGACAAAAGATTGCATTTAATTAACCCTTTACCTTCCATAGGAATGCAGTAGTGTTCTTAATCTTTCCCAGTGTGGGGCTAAATGGGGTGATTTACACACAGCCCCATGTACGGCCTGGTGCAGAGCTGCACTCAGCCTGGGGGCGTCCCAGAACGTACAGGTGGTAATACGTACTCTGAGCCATCCGTTGGTGCAGAGTGGGGAGGGGACGATGGCCCTGCTTCTCTATTGAAACCCCCCCTCAGATGACTTCCTCCTGGAGAAAAGGAGATAGTGAGGAATCTCTACCCACAGGGACTTCTGTGTTGATGACTATGCAAAGCCAGGGGCTAATGTAAAGGAGAAGTGAGAACATAACACCCCCACCCCTTCTTGGCCTGGCTGAACAATATCTATGTACCACCCTGCTGGGGATACCCAGAGCTGTGAGCCACTGTCTTACTGCTCTGCCCCAGCAGAGTTTTGCTAGAGATTAGACTGTGTATCAGCTCCCTGCTACACCAGCCTGTCTCTCCCAGCCCAAACACAGCGTAGCAGGTAACAATCAGTGAACTCCAGCTCCCCAGAAATGTGGCTTTGCTTTGCCCAGCCCCTACCGCTGTGCATACACACAAGATATTAAGTTTGCTGCTCTGTTTAAAGAGTCAATACCTCACAATTTATCAATGTAACTGGGGTAAATACACCCTGCCCTTCAAACCCAGCACCAAATTGGTTTATAGTAAAAATAAAACACATTTATTAACAAAAGAGCATGGGTTATGTGATCCTAAGTAAAAGGGATACCGGCAAAGATAGTTACAAACAAATAAAAGTGAAATCCTGCATCTAAAAGTCTAAAACTTAATCTAGCAAGATACAGTCTTGGTTCAAGATGGTTTCTCTCACCCCCAGTCTCCTTTCCAGCTTCTTACTGGCCAGTCGGGCCAGGACCCATCACAGAGATCAGATCTTGATTTATGTGTCTCCTTAATGTAAAGAATAAAGGTGGAGTCTCTCTCTGTTCCTTATATGCTCAAAGGGATGTCTTTGTCTGACAAGTCAGGAAGGCCTCCTGGGGATTCAGTCTCCTGTGTCTCTCTGGGGAGACATGTTAATTCTCCTGTCTCCTGAGTTGAGGATTAGGCTAATGCCCAGTGGCTTCGCTTGATAGCTTTGTTTACTGCTAATATGTAAGCAGAGGTAAACCCCCATTCCTTTGTCTAGGGCTGACCTTTAGCTAGGCAGTCTGGTCTGAAACATCTTCTAGTAACATCAGAAGGTATTCATTATGTCACAGATAAGGTTAACACATGTGTTTAACAATACTATTGGTAACTAGTGTGGTGTTAGCTTTCATATGATGCCTCGCAGGGCATATTTTGTACAAATATTATTTCAGTAGTGGGCCGTGTGTGAATACTGAGTGTCGTTTCCCTACCACCTTAAACAGGAACAAAGAGTCCTGTGGCACCTTATAGACTAACAGATGTATTGGAGCATGAGCTTTCGTGGGTGAATACCCACTTCGTAAGACACACTGGCAAGGACTGATGATGAGCTGGTCCTTTCATAGCACCTCATCACCCAGACACTGGTTTGTAATGGCAGGTTCCCTTGCAATTGAATTGAGATCCCAGAGCCACGGAGAGCAGCTGACATGGGGTCCTGGAAAAACAGAAATGACCCAGGTAGTAGCAACACAGATACCAAGAGAACCGGATTTGCCGCAGCTCCGTGGAGGACTAGTGGTGGCACTTAGCAATTCAAACACCAGCTTGTATCCCTCAGTCAAAATCAAAAAGGCCAAATATATCAGTTTTACAGTTGAAAACTGCTGTTTGCTTGTGTGGGTCCCTCTCTCCCTCCCCCCAATGATCCTGGCATTTATTCAGTTTGGAGCACAGGGTTGGAACAGCTCTTATTCTAATGCACCACTTATTCCAGTACAGTCTGTGTGTGAACCTCAGAGGTTTCTTATCTGGGCTTTTATTTTGGGTCTTGACGTTTTTCTTCATTAAAAGCCGCATTGATCTTCTGAATGTAATTAACTCTGCCTTCCTGTAATTATTAATTTCTTAATAGCTTGATAGAGGGCTTCTTACTCCATCTCAAGTGCAATTTTGATGCCCTTTTTCCTCGTGCATTGAGTCAATCAGTAATAAGAGCTTGCATTTTTATAGAGCCCGTGATCCCAAAGGTTCCCGAAGTGCTTTACAAACATTACATACTGTGATCACTTAATTCACCAGTGACATGCAACCACCCCTGGAGTGGAATGCAGCTGCTACTTTAAGAGGGCTCAGCAATACTACATGACCCGTTTGGTCCTGTTAGGACAAGAAATGAAGATTATTGCATACAAGTGAGTCTGCATGGGGAGTTTAGAAAGGAAGAATGTAGCTAGCCAACTGAGCAGTGACTGAGCAAGATTATTGGCTGCTGCCCTACAAGACCATTCAGGGAAGTAAGAGGTGCCCCTTAACTCCCCAGCACCAGCAATCCATATTGTGAGTAGCAGTGTGGAGGTGCAGAGGGAAGAGCAGTTTATGTAGGGTCACTCTTCCTCTTATGCATGGGTGGGAGGAGGAAATGGGTGGGGGCAGGGGCCAGAGCAGAGGGGGAAGCAATCTGTGCTAGGGTTAGCGCTGACACAGATCGTTTTCCCCCTTGGATCAAGAAGGAAAACCAAAGGCCAGATTGTTAGTCTGAATAGTAACCATATGGCCCCGGGCTTGTTCCGGGGGCAGTGCAGGGATCTGCCACCCCTGGCCTGGGGCTTGTGGTGGTCGTAACTGAAGCTATAAAGGGGAGCTGAGATGGAGCATTGTGAACCCCTAACTTTGTCGGACCTTCTCGAAGACACACTTGAGGAAAATAGATGCAGGACTCCAGATAATCGTGAATCATTCCAACTGCTCTGTTACTTTATTCACTTGGCAAACCCAGACTGGTGCAGAAAAATAAGAATCTGCTTACCCTTAAAACAAAAATAATTAAGGTACAATGTAAACTAAATATTGGGCAAAACATCACAACTTTTGTAAGCTCTCCGCAGCCAGGCTTATCACATGTTTTATTCCAGTTCCAAGGTTGTTCTGTAGCCAAGTCACGATACTGGCTGGATCTCTGTGTGTGGCCCATCCGAGGACAACTGTGGAAGGGTGTGACTCCTCCCACATGGAAAGGACCCCGGTCTAGGGTATTAACTGGGACAGAAAGCTGTAGAGCGTTTCCTGCCTCGGCCGGGAGAAGGAAACTGATTGTATCCACAGCACCGGAAGCTGGAAGGAGCTGCCTTGGTGTCCTCTTCCACTAATAAACAGATGTGATTAAACTGAGCTTATGCCATTGTCCTTACTCCTAGGACTGTGCTAACCCACGCATCAGGAGGCCACATAGCCGTTCTTTAGGGCGCCCACGGTGTTGGTGAAAAGGTCAAACAGCTTTTGACAGAAAAACATTAGTTTTGTGTAACAATTTTACAGGTCTCTTGATCTTCCATTTGCATCTTTGAGTGCCCCTCTCTTTCACACACCTCCAAATGCTCCATACCAATTTTCACTCTGACATGCTGCCTCCCAAGAGATGAAAGTAACTAAAGAATCCTGTGGCGTTTTCTCCCCCATCTTCCTTAGATACAAGTCTCCAATCACCAAGAAAGCTCCAGTTGTGGCTGTTTCTGTTATTCTGGGATAAAACATCTCCTCCTCCCCCTCATCAGCAAAGAAAGCAATTATAGTCACTGGCAGGCACAGCTATGAGTGGAAAATTCACTGTGCTACATCCCCAAAACTCTTCCCTCGGGCAGCAGAGAAGACAGGAACCTCACACCCTGTCAGCAGTCTGGCTGAGTGGTTTAATCAAACTGACAGTTTCTCCAGTACTGCCCTCCCTTTGCAGAACATTGTCCCTTATCACCAGGAGATCATTTCACATGGGCTTGTATCATAGAATCTCAGGGTTGGAAGGGATCTCAGGAGGTCATCTAGTCCAAACCCCTACTCAAAGCAGGACCAATCCCCAACTAAATCATCCCAGCCAGGGCTTTGTCAAGCCTGACCTTAAAAACCTCTAAGGAAGGAGATTTCACCACCTCTCTAGGTAACCCATTCCAGTGCTTCACTACCCTCCAAATGAAAAATCTTTTCCTAATATCCAACCTAAACCTCCCCCACTGCAACTTGAGACCATTACTCCTTGTTCTGTCATCTGGTACCACTGAGAACAGTCTAGATCCATCCTCTTTGGAACCCGCTTTCAGGTAGTTGAAAGCAGCTATCAAATCCCCCCTCATTCTTCTCTTCTGCAGACTAAATAATCCCAGTTCCCTAAACCTCTCCTCATAACTCGTGTGCTCCAGCCCCCTAATAATTTTTGTTGCCCTCTGCTGGACTCTTTCCAATTTTTCCACATCCTCCTTGTAGTGTGGGGCCCAAAACTGGACACAGTACTCCAGATGAGGCCTCACCAATGTCGAATAGAGGGGAACGATCACGTCCCTCGATCTGCTGACAATGCTCCTACTTATACAGCCCAAAATGCCGTTAGCCTTCTTGGCAACAAGGGCCCACTGTTGACTCATACTCATGTAGCAGCCATCCAGAGACCATGACACAGAAGGAAGCAGCTGAAAAGCAGAAGGCAGGAATTGGACATTGGGATTGATACAAATGTTGTTTAGATCATTTATTATTGAAGCACATAGGAGCCCCAGTCATGGACTGGAACCCCATTGTCCTAGGTGCTGTACCAACACAGAACAAAGAGACAGACCCTGCCCTGAAGTTCTTCTGTAACTTGCTGTCTTTAAGTCAAGACCTGTGGACTTCAGTAACTCAGCCAGAGGTTACTGGTTTAGTCTAGGAGTGGGTGGGCGAGGTTTTGTGGCCTGCAATGTGCAGGTCAAACTAGATGATCACGATGGTCCCTTCTGACATTCAAGTCTGAGTCTATACTCTACATTACTGCTTGTTCTCAAGTGAGGACAGGTGAGTGAGTTATAGCCAATTCATTTGAATGTTGCTTCCATTTCTGCTCCCAAATTGTCCACAGAGTGCAAAAGTTTCACCTTTATTCATGATTATTGACTAATTGCTTCCTCATGGTTTGCAGATAATTAACAAACCAATGATTGTGAATATTTTAAACTTGAAATTCAGACACTCTGCTGAACATTATTTCTGTGCCCTTGCTGGATGATGTATGCAAATCATAAACAAGCAAGTTTCACATGGCATTTGGAAGAGAAGAACTCTAAAGTATTGTTGTACAACTCACAGTTCACTGTGGGCAAATCCACACTTGCTTTTTCATAGATTTTTATCGGGTATTTTCATCCCCTGTTCAGAAGGAACCATTATTATCACCTAAGCTGACCTCCCTGCATAATGCAGGCCACCAGATTTCAACCAGTAATTCCAACATCAGTCAAGCCAATAACTCATTTGATCTAGGGAATGCTTTTTTGGACAAATGGCTCTGTAGCAGGGTGGTTACCCCGCTTCTGCCTGAGGGGTTTAAAACAGCCCTGGCAGAGGGCTGGGGCAAAGGGAAAAGCTACTGGGCTGATTGGGGAAGTAGCCACAGCTGGGCCACGCCCCAATCAGGCCCCAGCTGGCCCTATATAAGAGGCTGGGAGCCAGCCATTCAGTAGTCTCTCTCTGCTTTCAGAGGGAGAAGGGGCTGGCTGTAGTGAGTGAGACACAGGGTATCTGAGTGGAGCAGGGCTGAGGAAAGGCTGGGGAGCTCCAGCCTGGATAGCCCCAGGCTGCAGCCTAGTAGGAGGCCAAGGGGTATGGGGGTTGCAGAGGGCAGCCCACAGGTAGGCCAAGGTGGTCCAAACCCAACCTTACCTGTGGTGAGTGGCCTATACTGCAGTCTGCCCTAGGGAGCAGGGGCTAGTTGGTGACTGGCAGTGGCCTTACTCTGAGGTAAGGTAGGGATAGTGGGTGGGGGTTCCCTGGGGAGGGGAGACCCTTGTACTGAGGGGTGTACTGCCAGGGGGCAGCACCCCAGATATAAGGGCCCTGGGGTCCAGGAGGGACACGGGGGCCAGAGGACAGGTGGACCACTGGCCTGCAGAGGGTGCTACAGGATGCTGGAAGAGCTAATTCCCAGAGTCACCAGCAGGAGGTGCCACAGGGGTGAGTCTGCTCCTCTACAGGCTCCTTTAAAACTTGCTCACTAGAATATTGTCTCTTTCTTTGTGCTCCCATCTCTGTACTCACCTGTTGTGTCTCGTCTCATACTTGGATTGTAAAACTTTGGAGGCAGGGACTGTTTTTCTTCCTCCTCCCCTCCTGCATTTGTACAGCACCTGGCACAATGGGGTACAGATCCATGATTAGTAATTCACAAAGGGGCTACTGCAGTAATCCTAATAAATTGTCACAGAAGACAAATACTAAAAGGAGCACAAAGTGAGGGCTGGTCTTCACTACGGGGAGATAATCGATGCATCAGGGGGCGATTTAGTGGGTCTAGTAAAGACCCACTAAATCAACTACAGAGTGCACTCCAGCTCCCCGAGAAGATTATGGTAAGCATCTCCCATCGACACAGTGCACAGAAGACACCGACGTGAGTCGACCGAAGCTATGTTGATTCCAGCTATGTGAATAATGTAGCTGAACTTAGGTCAACTTACCCCAGTAGTGAAGACAAGCCCTGAAACTGATTTTTAAAAAATGCAAATGGATATTGGCGGACAACATTTTACACTAATCCCCCCACCTCTATTGCAGGATAACAATTATTTTGGGTAGGTGGTGGTTGTTTTGGCTGCTCAAATTGCAGCATTTTATTTTAGCAGAGAGGCACTAATCAGACAAGGCTTAACTTACAACCGCTTCAGAAGCTTGCATCTACTCTCACTGGTGTGGTGTTGCTTCATTGACCCAGTGGAGTTACTCCTGATTTATGCCAGTGTCCGAGAAGAATCACAGTGTTGCCAACTCCTGGAATTTTGAGTTTAGCAATACCATCCCCCACCCCTTTTTAAATGGAGCTCTAACTCCTGGAGTCAGGTGATTAAAGCAAATTCTACTTTAAGCTTTAAAAATTAAAATTCTAACACTTATGGTCGTGGAGCAAAGCTTGAAAATGTGAAATCCCAAGGGCTCAAAAACCAATAAATTCAAAATGTATTTTATATTCTCATAATTTTTAAGCTGATCTCTTTATTTCAGTTTGCTTGACTCATGGTCTTTGAATGCTTGTGGCTGTCAATACTAAATCAAGTCCTGTATTTATAAAGCAGAGAAGATTACAGCTGGTCTCTTCCATAATATGTAGGAGCAGCTTGGTGAATTGAAAAGCCCTGGAATTCAATGAATTGAGAGACCAATCTCTTCAATTAAGTTGGAGCAGTGCATGCTCATGGCGATCGGGGGAGGTCCCAGATGACTGGAAAAAGGCTAATGTAGTGCCCATCTTTAAAAAAGGGAAGAAGGAGGATCCGGGGAACTACAGGCCAGTCAGCCTCACCTCAGTCCCTGGAAAAATCATGGAGCAGGTCCTCAAGGAATCAATTATGAAACATTTAGAGGAGAGGAAAGTGATCAGGAACAGTCAGCATGGATTCACGAAGGGGAAGTCGTGCCTGACTAACCTAATTGCCTTCTATGATGAGATAACTGGCTCTGTGGATGAGGGGAAAGCAGTGGATGTGTTATTCCTTGACTTTAGCAAAGCTTTTGATACGGTCTCCCACAGTATTCTTGCCGCCAAGTTAAAGAAGTATGGGCTGGATGAATGGACTGTAAGGTGGATAGAAAGCTGGCTAGATCGTCGGGCTCAATGGGTAGTGATCAATGGCTCCATGTCTAGTTGGCAGCCGGTTTCAAGCGGAGTGCCCCAGGGGTCGGTCCTGGGGCCGGTTTTGTTTAATATCTTTATTAATGATCTGGAGGATGGTGTGGACTGCACTCTCAGCAAGTTTGCAGATGACACTAAACTAGGAGGCGTGGTAGATACACTAGAGGGTAGGGATCGGATACAGAGGGACCTAGACAAATTAGAAGATTGGGCCGAAAAAAACCTGATGAGGTTCAACAAGGACAAGTGCAGAGTCCTGCACTTAGGACGGAAGAATCCCATGCACTGCTACAGATTAGGGACCGAATGGCTAGGTAGCAGTTCTACAGAAAAGGACCTAGGGGTCACAGTGGACGAGAAGCTGGATATGAGTCAACAGTGTGCTCTTGTTGCCAAGAAGGCTAACGGCATTTTGGGCTGTATAAGTAGGGGCATTGCCAGCAGATCGAGGGACGTGATCGTTCCCCTTTATTCGACATTGGTGAGGCCTCATCTGGAATACTGTGTCCAGTTTTTGGGCCCCACACTACAAGAAGGATGTGGAAAAATTGGAAAGAGTCCAGCGGAGGGCAACAAAAATGATTAGGGGTCTGGAGCACATGACTTATGAGGAGAGGCTGAGGGAACTGGGATTGTTTAGTCTCCAGAAGAGAAGAATGAGGGGGGATTTGATAGCAGCCTTCAACTACCTGAAGGGGGGTTCCAAAGAGGATGGAGCTCGGCTGTTCTCGGTGGCAGACGACAGAACAAGGAGCAATGGTCTCAAGTTGCAGTGGGGGAGGTCCAGGTTGGATATCAGGAAAAACTATTTCACTAGGAGGGTGGTGAAACACTGGAATGCGTTACCTAGGGAGGTGGTGGAGTCTCCTTCCTTGGAGGTTTTTAAGGCCTGGCTTGACAAAGCCCTGGCTGGGATGATTTAGCTGGGAATTGGTCCTGCTTTGAGCAGGGGGTTGGACTAGATGACCTCTTGAGGTCCCTTCCAACTCTGATATTCTATGCTGGGACTTGTAGTCTCCATGGGTCATGCCTTTGCATTATAGACAATTGACGTCACAGACTGTTATAGAATCCCACACATTGCACTTACCTCATGGGCTCTATTTTGGCCTGGATGCTGCCTTCTTAGTAGAACTGAAAGGTGTTTGAGAGCTCATGTATGTAGATGTTTATAAAAACTCTTGGTTCAATTTTGTATTCCCCGTCTCAGAGGTAATAAAGTGCAAAGTGCAGTTTCCTACCAATATATTTCTCATTATCCCTATAATGATGCTGATGAGGACAACAAGAGTAATAGATAAATAGAAACTTGGCAAGAAAATAAAGTGGCCAAAAGTTTGGTATTTTTCATTGAAATTATCAGAGTACCTTCTAAAGATAAAACTGCATTACATCCCTGGAAGATAGGTATTTGGTGATCTAGAGAGTCTATGTACAACTTACCATTTCATAACATCAACTGGAATTCATAACATGGAATGCCTCTCTGTAGATGTGGGATCCACCATTTGCTGAGAAGGACTGTGGCGTGTCTCTGTCAGACTAGAAACAATGGTTGTCTTTAAATGGTCACCTTTTCAGATAGAAACACCTTGAGATACAAGCCTGGCTTCTACCCAGGAGAACTGGTTAACCAGGGGAGAGGTCACCTGGCAACCAAGCCACCTGGTAAGAGTCTGGGCTCACCTGTTGAGGCAGCTGACACAGGGGGCTGGAGAATATAAAAGAGGGTTTCTAGTCTGCTATTCTGGAGAGAGAACAAAAGCAGAGATTCCACATTCTGATTGAGAAGCTATATATGGTAGGGAGGCGCAAAGAAGGCCTATGCCCAGAGCTCTCCAGATTAGTGAGGAAACAGGGGTAGGGAACTATGTGTAGGAGGATACATTATTTTGTCTATACCTGTATTTCTCATGCTCTCAGTAAAAAGCAATGGTGTCTTTTAGAATCCTGTGCAAATTGCATGTCTGGTTTTCATTATCACATCTCTCTGATGAGAGAAATCGTAACCCAGAAGGCTTACACTTTTGGTGGGATTCTGGGGAACATGCAAGCAAGGCCGGCTCCAGGCTCCAGCTTGCAAAGCAGGTGCTTGGGGCGGCCACTCCGGAGAGGGGCGGCACGTTCAGCTATTCGGCGGCAATTCAGCGCCGGTTCCTCATTCCTGCTCGGAGCAAAAGACCTCCCGCCGAGTTACTGCCACAGATCACGGCTTTTTTTTTTTTTCTTTTTTTGCGCCGCTTGGGGCGGCAAAAACCCTGGAGCCGGCCCTGCATGCAAGTGCTGCTGGGGAGGCTTGGATAAGATGGCAGCTGTTTCAGGGCTTGGTAATTGGACCACGATGTGCATGCCAGGAGGGGAGTCAGACATGAAGTCTGTAACTGTAGTGTGCCTAGATGCTCAAAGCCAGTGGCAGTGTCTAAACTCTACCCAGCCCCAGCAAGAGACAAAATAAGACACTTACCTAGGAGATCTAGGTTCAAATCTCTCCTCTGAATCGGGAAGAGAGAAGATTTGAATCGCCATTTCCTGTATCCCAGGTGAGTGACTCTATACTGTGGTGACTGAGGTAGTCTCTGTCTTTGGCCTAGTGAATATTCAAGTATTTATACAAAGTGGAACAGCTTCACCAGGAGAGACTGAGAGTAACCCACATCAGAATAGCATATAGCCTGGGGGTTAGGCTGCTTACCTACAGGGAAGAGCTGAGTTCACTTCCCTGCTCCAGAATGGAGATTCAAACCTGAGTCTCCTACAACCCAGGCAAGTGCTTTAACCACTGGATGAAAAACACTTAGTTTGTTGGCCCCAAAATGAACTTATCAATTTGCTGACCAATTCCAAATGTTTACCAAACCAAATATCTCCCCTGACTTTTCAGTCATGTCTTAATAAGAATATTCATACCTGCAGTACTCCTACAGATCTTTGGATAAGCTCTTTTAATCATCCACAGGCTAGTATGCATTGAACTGTTCTAAATGTTCACAAATAATTTGCAGACAGAAAAAAGGAGTCCTCCTCTTTACCAGCTTTATCCTTTGGATAAACTAATCATTACATATCACCTCTTCAAAGCAAGTGTGGCTTGAAGCAGCCTGGCTAGTGGATAGATCCTGGCATGGGAGTCAGGAGATCCAGATTAAATTCCTAGATCTACCACTGACCTGCTGTGTGAATCTGGGCAAGTCATTTCACTTCTGTATCCCCATTTGTCTTGTTTTAATTCTCCAAGAGGGACTGTGTCTCCTATTAGAACTGTGTGGAGAATGTATCACAGGGGTAGCCGTGTTAGTCTGGATCTGTAAAAAGTGACAAAGAGTCCAGTGGCACCTTATAGACTAGCAGACATATTGGAGCATAAGTTTTCGTGGGTGAATACCCACTTCGTCAGACGCATGTGGAGAATGGAAATTCCATTTTGTGGAGGATTTCCAGACTTCACATTTTTGTCCCAATTAGCACCAAAATCCAAAAACTTCAAAATCCTCAGCAAGAGAGAAATTTTGGGGGTTGAAAAAGGGAATCATTTGGGATCAATCAACATATTTCATTTTGACAATCTTTATAATATTGGTTTGATTGTTTTACTTGAGTTTTGTTCTAATATGTATCAGGCAAAAGTTTAAAAAGTCTTTTTGAAACGGAACTCAATGGTTCACTCCAGAAGTGTTGAAATGTGTCAGCTTGTTGCTTTTTTATTTTCCACAATGAAAATTTGGCAAAACAGACAAGAGTTTACAAAGCATCCGATGGAACTACGTGCCCCTGTTCCGTCAAAGCTTTTCTGTACAGCGCTCTTTCTGCCCAGCAGCTCGCACGACGGAGTCTGTAAGTGTCTGTGCTTGTTGTCCTCGTGACTCTTTCAATGCACTTTCATTCTACCACTGCTGTTCCAGTCCTGAACAGTGTTTGTTAGAAATCAGTAACCTGAACAAAGCACTTCTTTCCTTTCCCATCCTGAAAATAAACTTCACTAAATGAGACAGTAATTCTCTAATTACTAGCAGAAAGCATTCTTTGCAGCTCTGTAATTATTTCAGTGTGATGCTTTTCATATTTTCTACTAATATTAAGTAGATTTATTCTGTTTTGGTCATTGTTCATATTCCAACTTTCTTTTTTTTCCCCCATAGAATCATAGAGAATCATAGAATATCAGGGTTGAAGGGACCTCAGGAGGTCATCTAGTCCAACCCCCTGCTCAAAGCAGGACCAATCCCCAACTAAATCATGTTTGTCTTGGAAATATAATCCATGTGTGCATGCAGGTTTTTACAAATGTAATTTATTTTTAATAGGGTTATCAAAAACAAATGCCATCTACCTGGATTAAACAGACTCGTGAAATGAAAATGTTTAGCTGCTTTATAACACATCTTGTATTGTTTCCAATTAACTCTTTTCATTTTCTTCCAAGTCAAAGTCTTTGGTTTGTAATGTAACAAATTATGTGCACAGACAAAGGAAATGAGACAAGATGTTCTTTTTCCCCAGAGTAAATTAAATTTTCTGTTTGCTCTCCCCAGTCTGTTCTCACATTGATGTATTGTGGCGATAAGAGGGAAATTTATGTGATGGACCTATTGAAAGGGCTAATGGAAGTTAGATACATCTCCCTATCTTCCTGGGTGCTGAGGGGAACGAAGTGCAAAAGCTGAAAAGCACAACCTGCTAGAGCGAGTGTGTATATTGTTGGCAAATTCCCAAGTATTGCCAACCAAAGAATCACCTACCCACTGGTAGAAGTTCCATTGCTTTCAATGGATGGCTTAAACAATCTGCTTCAATCACTGTACAGAAGTGAGTGACACACGGGATGTACCCAAAACTTGGATAAGAGGGAGTTTGGGATCATTATGAAAAGAATTCCCATGACTAGAAACTAACCAGTCTGCTTAGCCCATCTCTTTCTCTCTCTCTCTCTCTCTCTCTCATTTATATACCCTGCATGATAGTATCTGAGCATTTTTGTAACAGTTACTGACCTCTTTTTATTCTGCTAAATTGCTTCAATGCACAGATAAACCTTGAGAAAACAATGGAGCATATCAGGGAGCTGTAATGCTACAGAACTTTGCCAAAATGGCTCATGTTTCTCCTCCTAAAAGTTTTTAGATTTTTTTTTTAAATGAAATAAGTCAACTCTATCTTCCCAATCTAAGTGAGATTCAGCATTTACTGGTGCGGTTATGGCTTCTATCACTCTTTGACTATTAACGTGTTTCAGACCAGTAATCTGAGAAGCAATTTCACCTTGGCTATCTTTGTAGACCACAGTCCAGACTGCTGTCTATACAGATGATGACAGTCGGGGATGAGTTTGAAAACTAAGAAGTGGAAGGTATTTGTTTTTTTTTTTTTTTTATGGCTGGTTCAGAAGCATGGAGAAAATAATGATAATTTAGATCTGTAGCAAAACTGCAGCAACCAGACATGAGACCTTGTCTGGGACCAGAGCCTAATCCCGAAACCCAGTGCCCAGGACCAAAGCTGAAGTCTGAGCCCCACCGCTCAGGGCCAAGGGCTTTCAGCCCTGGGTGGCAAAGCTCAGGTTACATGCCCCCCACCTGGGGCTGAAGGCCTTGGGCTTGAGCTTTGGTTCCCCTGCCTGCAGTGGTGGGGCTCGGACCCAGGCCCCCCTGCCCGGGATGGCGGGGCTCAGGCTTTGGTCTCCCCTCCTGGGGTTATGTAGTAACTTTTGTTATCAGAAAGGGGTCGCAGTGCATTGAAGTTTGAGAACCCCTGAGCTAGACCGATATACGCCCATTGAAAATTGGGGCTTTGGAGTTTCTGGATTTATAGATATTTTATTTTAGAGTCAATGGGGACTATTAGATCATCTAGTCTTACCTCCTATATAACACAGGCCATAGAATTTAACCCGGTTACTCCTGTATTGAGTGCAAAAGCTTGTGTTTGCTAAAGCATACCTTCCAGAAAGGCATCTGGTCTTGACTTGAAGTCACCAAAAGATGGTGAATCCACCACTTCCCTTGGTAGATTGTTCCAGTGGTCAGTGCAGTGAAACTTGTTTTGTTACTTGCAAAAGATGAGCAATCTGGTTCAGATAAAATAAGAACTATGTTGGTCCTTCATCTAAACCTCAAACAAAATACATTTTCAGGTTCAAAAAAGTGCTTCCAGAGCTTTATTTCCCATTATTTTTCAGGTGTGTGCTCTTCTGCTCAGTACCAGAAATGCCAGAATACCGCTATTTTTGCAATGTTTGTGGCCTGATCAGAAAAAAGAAGTCTCAAGAGAACAATTCTTGGAAGGTTTCCACCATAGCTTTCCCAGAACAAGAGGGTGTGCAGTTCAGATCTGAACTTTTGGGTAGTTGTCTGAACCAGCCATTCCTTTGAGGTTCATCTACAAAGCCAGGTTCACAACCATCCTTCCTGCCCCCCCTACCCCCCCGCGATTTCTGCTTGGCCTGGCTGGGGGGAGGAGAGGAGCTCTGCCTTTTTCCCACTGTGCCTTCCCCCCGGCATGGTTGGCCCCTGTCCCTGGCAGCCAGGGCCGGGTGGGGAGCAGAAGGGGCAGGACCAGCCACTTCTCACTCCGGACGCTCTGGCTCGCTGCTCTTTGCAGTGTGGTGGTTGGCTGCAAGAGCCCAGCTAGGGAGGCAGCAGGCCACCCTCTGCCCAGGCCAAGCTGCTGGGGACAGTGGCCAAGCAAGCTAGAGTCCCCTCCCCCACCCATCACGTTTCTGGTTCACTCAGCTCCTGTCCCTGGCAGCTGGGTCTGGGCAGGGAGAGGGGCACTGCTGTCACCTCCCCAGCCAGGTGCTCTCTCAGGCAGCTGCTGCACCGCACAGAGCAGCAACCCAGAGTGGCCAGTTTCAGCCATGTGAGAAGTGGCTCCATCCCGCTCCCTGCCTGGGCCCAGTTGCTAGGGAGAGCAGCCGAACGTGCCAGGGAAGAAGCACAGTGGAAGAAGGGCAGATTGCCCCCCTCCGTCCCTGCAGGTAACTCTGTTGTGACAGGGAGAGCGTGATGGTCCTGGGCTAGTTGGAGGGGGTCACTGGGCAGAGGAGACACGGGGGGGGCTGTCATGTGTCCTCCCCCTTTAAATGTCCCCCCCCCCCGAGTATGAAGAGGCACAAATCATCTATGGAGACTTGAGTTCCGTTGCCTGTTCTGCCACTGACTTCCTGTGTGACCTTCGGTAAGCCACTTAGGGCCAGATTTTCAAAGATGCAGCTAGGTACTTAGTGGGATTTCCAAAAGCACCTATCTGCATCTTTAGACACTTAAAGACCTATGACAATCTGGCCCTAGCCTCTGTGTACTTCAGTTGTCCATCCATAGAAAAATGGGAATAATAGGACATCCCTGCCTCACGGGTGTTGTGAGGATAAATACATTAAAGACTGCAAGGTACTAGATTCAAGGTACAGACATGGTTCCCATTACTGTTGAAAGACCTTAATTAGCAGAGCCTTAACTCCATTCCTGTTCTGCAAATCAATTAAGCATGTGCTTAACTTTAAAGTGCCTTGCTGGCCAAGGATGAATTTAAATATGTTCTTAAAATTAAGCACATGCTTAAGTGCTTTATTTCAAATAGGATCACTGTTAATTACAGGCCCGATTCAGCAGCCTATACTTCCGAATTTTTATTCTCCTTCATTTCTGCCTGCTCTGAGTTACACCCACTTTAATTGTATAAAAGCTATTGAATGTTGCCATTTACTCATTGTAGGGTTGCTAATTTGGGTTGGACGTATTCCTGGAGGTGTCATCAAATGACACAATCTTTCATTAGAGATTCATCTTTAATTCCTGGAGACTCCAGGACAATCCTGGAGGGTTGGCAACCCTAGCTCTCTGATGGGCAAGAGGTGAGATTTCACAGCCCTATTGAGTGCTGCCCACTTCCAATTAGCAAGGCAACTTTGAATGTAAGTCTAAATAGAGAATTCATGGCTAATTGTGTGCTCAGAAGTGGAGAAAGGGGTTCCAAACAGATAGTTGGCAACACACACAGCTGTAATATCAGTGTCCCAATTTTTCAAAGCGGGGCCTGAAGATTGGCCCCCCACCCCTCTCTTTAGGCACTTGCTGTCATAACTATAAAGGGAAGGGGGTAACAGCCCTCCTGTGTACAGTACTATAAAATCCCTCCTGGCCAGAGACTCCAAAATCCTTTTCCCTGTAAAGGGTTAAGAAGCTCAGGAAACCTGGCTGACACCTGACCCAAATAAGGACCAATAAGGGGACAAGATACTTTCAAATCTTGGTGGGGGAAAGGCTTTTGTTTGTGCTCTTTGTTTTGGGGGTTGTTCGCTCTTGGGATTGAGAGGGACCAGACATCAATCCAGGCTCTCCAAATCTTTCTGAACAAGTCTCTCATATTTCCAGCTTGTAAGTACACACCTAGGCAAGGCGTGTTAGTTTTTATCTTTGTTTTCTCAACTTGTAAATGTACCTTTTTGCTAGAGTGTTTATCTCTGTTTGCTGTAACTTTGAACCTAAGGCTAGAGGGGTTCCTCTGGGCTCTTTAAGTTTGATTACCCTGTAAAGTTAGTTTGCATCCTGATTTTACAGAGATGATTTTTACCTTTTTCTTTAATTAAAAACCTTCTTTTTAAGAACCTGATTGATTTTTTCCTTGTTTTTAGATCCAAGGAGGTTGGATCTTGATCCACCAGGAGTTGGTGGGAGGTAGGAGGGGGGATGGTTAATTTCTCCTTGTTTTAAGATCCAAGGGGTTTGGATCTGTATTTACCAGGGAATTGGTGAAGAGTCTCTCAAGGCTACCCAGGGAAGGGAATTAGCACATTTGGGAGTGGTGGCAGCGGACCAGATCTAAGTTGGTAGTTAAGCTTAGAAGTTTTCATGCAGGCCCCCACATTTGTACCCTAAAGTTCAGAGTGGGGAAGCAGCCTTGACACTCTCATAAAAGTGGTGTGATGCTCAGCAGTGCTGAGTGAATTATCCCCCAAATCCTACCAGAGTGAATGGGAAAAGCAGGGGCAGAAAATTAGACTGGTTTTTATTTAGGGCCCTGAATCTAGGGTCGGATGCCTACAGTAAGGAATCCTTGGCCTAGGTTAGTAGAATGTTAACATTATGAAGGTAAGAACAATAAGGAATAAATAGGGCCCTAGGTTCATTCTTACCCATATGTAGGAGGTTTGATTACTCGTTAGAAAGCTCAACGTATACTGGGAGCTGAATCCTCAGCTGAACTAAGATTCCCTATTGATGCTGCTGTGGCAGGGGAGGCAAAGATGGATTTAAGCCACAGGGCTACTCTAACTGAATCTGGTGCTGGGAAAAATCCCCTAGTTAAGTACAGGCAGGATCAGGGCCTAAGTAGGAATCAGACACGCCTGATGGGTGTGGGGCACAGCAGAGTCAGGGAGGAGGAAGACCAGGTGATTGTAATAGAAATACAAGGTTGCATGTTAGTTACAGCTGAGCTGTTTTAAAGTTTACATGTGCATTCACATACCTGGTTCCCATTCATTTTACTGGGAACTGCACTTCCAAATCTCCTAGGCAACTTTGGAAATCTCAGGTCACACAACTGGGAGGCTTCCTAGGTTTGGGGTCTCAGACTTGCTCTAGGAACATCTCTAATTCCCTTAGACTGTGCAGTTGAATTAAACTTCCTTTGAGAAAAAGGATATTATTAAACTGATTTGAACTGAAGTTATATTGCAGGGACACCTGGGAGGTCAACCAAGCTGTGTGTACAATGCCCAACACAAGGAGGCCACACATAGAAATTGACAGTCCCTGCCCTCAAAGAACTTGAGATCAAACAGAACCACTCCACTAGGACTGGAAGGGACCTCAAGAGGTCATCTAGTCCAGTCCCCTGCACTCATGGCAAGACTAAGTATTATCTAGACCACCCTTGAAGAAATGTTTGTCTAACCTGGTCTTAAAAGTCCAATATTAAATATTCCAAAGAACTGACAGATCTTGTTTTACCTTCAGGCTAACTAGAAGGTACTGGATGCAAAACAAAGGCAATATGAAAATGAGGTTTAGAAGCTGCGGTTTTATCCTAACCTAACTATGGTTGTTGAAGAATGCAAATTGGCTCCCGTTGATAAGCTAAATCAAGTTTTGATGAAACACACAACTGCTGATTTGTATATTTAAGATTTCCCATGTAAGCAATGTCAGACAAGACAATGCATCCAGGCATATTGCTCTCTTCATCATGAGACACTAATCCATTTAAAACGAGCCTAGTTGGGGGTATGCATTATGTGAGAATTGACAATTTTGAGGTAGGTTCATCATTCATTTCACCACAAAGGAAAACATAGGGGTAATGTGATTAAAATGGTAACTACAAACACTCAAGACATGTTTAATGCATATGATTACTGATTTTCTTCAGTCTTGTAATGTAAAGTGAATGATGCTTTACATCTGGGTAGTGGCACCTTACCTAGATTACAGGAGCACACAAATGCTTAAAGATTGAAGGGGGGGGGGCTTCCCTCCTATTGTGTTGACTCAGTATATTTTGATATTCCACAAAATACTTAAAAGGTGTGTAGGTTCTGTCTTTAAGATGAAATGTACTGTGATGGGGTATAGACTCCACTTTGGCACTAGAAGGGTTAATGTGGGCCTGGGAGTCAAATAATGCTAGCTTGCTGCAGCTGGAGGATGGGCCAGGCTTAATTAAAGATGAAGCCCATGTGGGGAAGGAGCTGGGTGATTAGTGAGGGAAGCACAGATTAGAAGGAGGATTCAGAGAGAGAGAGGGGAAGGAAGGAACACTCTGCAGTCCCTCCTTGAGTAGATTAGTCTAGGAAAGAAACCCAGGACAGAGGAGGTAGGGAGTTCCTTCTCTCAGGGAAGGGCCTGTAGACAGGGCCGGCACCAGCATTCCAAGCAAGTGCTTGGGGCGGCAATCTGCCAGGGGCGACAGTCCGTGTGTGTTTGCCGCCCCAAGCAGTGCGCTGAATTGCCGCCGCAGACAGCGGGGGCAGTCCGTGCGCCGTTAGGGCGGCACGCGCGTTTCCCCGGCGGCGGCAATTCGGCGGCAGCTTCTGTCTTCAGCCGGAAGACAGAAGCCGCCGAATTGCCGCCGCCACGGAAACGCAGACTGCCCCCGCTGTCCGCGGCGGCAATTCGGCGCACTGCTTGTAGCGGCAAAAACAGTAGAGCCGGCCCTGCCTGTAGAAGACAGACTGAAGAAGACCACAGATATGGACTTAATCCCTGTGTGGGCCCTGGGAAAGGGGAGGGCACAAGGAGGTAGGCCTGAGGGATCTGTGCTCCAGCACAGAAAGAAGGAACTAGGAGGACCTAGGGAGAAGTCAGAGGCCTTGGAACCAGAGAAGAAGCTGCATGATCAGTGGTATGAAGTGCAGCCCTAGCTATTTTGGTTTTGGGGACTTTTAGTTGTACTTTTGGTACCCTGGAAGGGGAGAGGCTTTAAAGTGACCTGGGCAGAGCGACGAGTCACAAGAAGAGGAAGGCCCCCAGCGGGTCAGAGCAGCCGTCGGCACAGGGCGTTAGATGAGGGGAATCTGTTATGCCCCATCCAGCCACGAGGGAGCCTTGCAGGAGTGAGTCCACCTTTCTATGTATATGCACATGGCCCTGCAGTCATGTACGTGTGTCACACACACACACACACACACTGCCCAGATGCCTCTCCACAGACAAACATGCTATTCCAATCTCAGTGGTTTTGTACTCTGCCCTTTTTGGTCCTGTTCCAAAGTCCATTGACGTTCGTGGAAAGACTCCCATTGACCTTAATAGCCTTTGGGGCAGGCCCTTTGTTCTGAGGCACCACTGCTCTATGGCACAAGATCAAATGGCTATAAACTGGCCATGAACATAATCAGGCAGGAAACTAGAAGGTTTCTAACCAGAGGAGTGAGGTTCTGGAATGCCTCCTAGTAGGAGTTGTGGTGGGAGGGAGGCAAACAATTTCATTAGTATTAAGAGAACTGGACAAATTTAAGTGCAAATGATGGGGTTGATTGTGATGGTAGAGGACAGGGCTCAGCAGTCCTTGGGCTCACTTCCAGTTTGTCTTATGTCTTCAGGGTTTTAGCTGGGCACCTGCAGGAGTCAGGAAGGGATATCCCCCTCCTCCCCAATGTATTCTGAGATTGAGGGTTTGTTGTGGTTTCTACACCACTTTTGTCTTCCATCTGTCACTAGCTCTAGGTAGCCTATGGATCTGAGTCCATTTGAGTCCAACAGATGGATTTAATCTGTTTTTGCATCCATAAGGGAAACTCATAAATAAGTGAAAGGAAGTGAGGGCATGAGAAATAATTTATTTGCACAACAATAATGAGCGGTCAATGAGGTGTGAGTTACTATCTCCTCTTGTCTGTTCTCTTGTATTTAACACTTTGCAGTTTTCTGTGATGACCCTCTGTCTTCTGGCACCAGTGTTTGTTTAGATCTGTTCTAATTGGTTACATCAGACTCCTTTGGGACAAGGTGTTTCAGCATTTGGAGTTTCTGAGCAAGTTTCTCAGGCTGCAAAGTGACTAAGATGAATTAAATATAACCAGACAACACTTGTGTTCCTGCTTCACTCATGTTGCCTTCAAGCAATGAAAGGTTTATTTTTGGCTTTGTTTTTTCCCTAAATTGGTCATTATTATCATTGCCAATGTTGTTGTGGGGGTCTGAAGTGTTTCAGAAAACATGTTAATTCCTGTCCAGACCCTCCAAAGTTTACCTCTCTGCTCTAATTGAGACTCTGCGTTAATCTCTCAGGAGGATGTGCATGTAACATAGTCATTAGGCTGGTGTTACACTGGACTTCTTCTTTTCTATTGCTGGGCAACAGTCCTGGTGTGTGTTATGGATTGCCTTTCCTTTGTGCCACTTCCAAGGAATTTTACATCTCTGAGATGACACTGCAGCAAAGAGAAAAGGAAGCTTATGATGGCGATGGGATTTCTATGGGGAGAGCGTATTTTTATCACTTAATGAAATCCCAGCTGAAATGATATACTGATGTAAAGTGAACCCTTTTGTCACTCCAGATTTGTGAGCTGGGAATCTGCCCCATTGCAGCTTCGGCTTTAATAGTGAGGTGAATAACTGAAACATGAATGCAGCAGCAAGTAGGGCTGGTCTTCCTTTCCAATCAGGAACTGCCAGTTTCTCTGAACTATTTTCTATGGGTCTGAGAGTTTTGGGCTCTTAATTGATGGCTTGAGAAAAGTCAAGATTTAATTCCAAAACACTGCCTGATTTATTTCATGTGCTTTTGTACTATAGACCTCAATCCCTTAATTGAAAGGAGGCATATGAACTAATGGGGGACTCTCCTCTGGCTCCTTCATCAAGGACACAATGGAGACAATGTTTTGTCTATTAATTTTTTTCCTCCTGGACTTCTCCATTTATCTCCACTCCTCTCTGTGCCAACAGTGAGATTTGAGAGATTCCTTCAATACACGTCCTGCTGTCGGAGTCAGCAAAGAGATGACAAGTCTTTGCGTATGTCTACTATGTCTCCAGCCCATGTGTCAGCTCTATAACACATGTGGACCCTAAGTAGTTCTGGAAACACAGGAGGTCCCTCTAGTCCAGTGTTCTGTCTCTGACAAGGAGCAATGGTGCCATGTGGCTGGTGATAGTTCTGTTAAAACCCAGTAATGTATATGAGTAACTCAATTTCTTCCTCACAATGGCCATTACCTTTCCATTGTCCATGTTGCCCAATAGTTTAGGTGTCAGGTGCTTGTGAAGTTCCATATAATTCTCTCTAGTCTTGCCCAATATCAATAATTTGGTTTTATCTACAAATGTTGCCACCTCACGGTTTAACTCTGCGTAAAGAATCATAATTTTTATGGCCAGGTGGGATCATTATGATGATGATCTTGTCTGCATAACACGGGGAATAGAATTTCACCTAGTACTTCCTGCATAAAGCCCAATTAACCTTGAGCTTGAAGTAGAGCAATATCCACAGGTACCAACTTTCCAAAGTGCCTGGGGGCGCTCGACCCCTGGCACTGTTCCAGACCCCATCCACACTCCACCCTTTTTCCCCCCTGCCCTGCCTCTTCCTGCTCAGTTCCGTCCCCTCCCCCAAGAGCACCATGTCCTCGCTCCTGCCCTCTCCCTCCCGGCCTCCTGCATGCTGTGAAACACCTGTTCGCGGTGGGCAGGAGGCACAGGGAAGGAGTGGGAGGTGCTGATTTGCGGGGCCTGCCGGCAGGGAGGATGCACTGGGGTGGGAGCTGATAGCAGGGGCTGCTGGTGGGTCCTCAGCACCCACCATTTTTTCCCTGTGGGTGCTCCAGCCCCGAAGCACCCATGGAGCCAGAGCCTATGGCAACATAATTTAGAAGGACATCTAATTTGATTTACAGATTTCCACCACAACCATTGATAAGCTGTGTGGATGGCTAATATATTTACTGTTCAAAATTTGCACCTTATAAATACATTTATCCTGCTATTAACTTCCTTCCATGTTGAAAATGTTATTCCTACTCTTTTCATTTTCTACTTTCCGTTTGTATTCCAAGATCTCGCATCTTATTGCTACAGAGTTTCCTTAACAGCCTTTTGCCAGGGGCTTTATCCAAGGCTTTATGGAAGTCTAAATCAAGCTTAACGACTTTCTCCTCTATTCTGTCGACTGCCTCATGAAGTCTTTAGCTTTCATCTCTGCTGACTGTCACAACTTGTGTCCTGTCTCAGAGCTTGAGGGAGGATCAGCTTCTCAGAGCACCTGGATTATTTCTCTCAGCCATGTTTAACATTACAACAACTCTGGACTCCAGTTGTTTAGTGCCTGCTGCATTGTGCATCCAGACTCTGTACTACAATGTTCAAGGTTGTTTTTTAGTGACTATCAAATTAATGGATTAATAGATCTCAAGTCCAGAAGGGACCATATGAGTTTCTAGTCTACTGTCTGGCATAATACAGACCACAGAATTTACCTCAGTATTTCCTATATCAAGCCTGTAACTTCTGGCTGAGTTGGTTGGTGATAGGTGTCAGGATTACAGCCTTAAGAAACAAAATCATGGTGTATCCATACTATGGAGAGGAACACTAGCGGCACAAGCTTTCCCACCCCACTTGGTTTAATGAAGTATTTGTATCATTGTTCATAGGGCTTCTAGCCTATCCTGTCTGCTAGAGGGTGACACAGTTATACATATGGAGCATTATTGTGAGAACAGGCTTTCTGGAGAGATTTCAGATATTTTTCCAGCCAGGTTGGAAACCTTAAAAGAACAGCCAGATTTATGGGATTTGGGGAACCTCTTCTTTCACTCCCAGAGAGGACTCAGGATTATGATGAGGAGGGGGTTTAAAAAAATAAGCTGACTCGTGTGCAAATTTATAGACTTAGTTTGGCTTTTGGACAAATGATCTGAGTTGGAGGCTTGGGGTTTGTCTGTCTTTATGTGAACGTGTTCACCCTTGTCAGATGATGATCACACTTCTCTATTACTCCTGAGAGAAAACCACTCCGTTAAACGATGTGCTTGGATGAACATCTTCGATGCTTTACAATAAACAATTACGAGAGTGTCAATAGGAACTATAGCAGGTAACAGACCGTTTCCTAGCATTGTTAGCAAACAGTGGATTCTTGCTTTGCACAAGCTGTACTTGTGCTGTTCCTCTAGACAGGAATCCAAAGCAACCAGGCTTTCCTCTTTGAATTCCTCCACAGGTTATAATGATGCGTGCTCCCAAACTGTACACAACACATTTAAGACTCTATTTTTAATCTTGTTGTCACTAAAATGTTTCAACCTGCCCAAGCTTCGCCCTCATGGGTTTTAGACTGTCAACAGAAAGACTTGTTGTTCAGAACTGAAAATTCCAGCTCTGTGTCATGTAGACAGGTGCCCATTATGCTCCTCTGGTTGATACCAGGGCCGGCTCCAGGCACCAGCTTGGCAAGCTGGTGCTTGGGGTGGCCACTCCGGAGAGGGGTAGCAGGTCCAGCTATTCGGCGGCAATTCGGCAGACGGTCCCTCACTCCCGCTAGGAGCGAAGGACCTTCCGCCGAATTGCCACCGCAGATCGCGATCGCAGCGCTTTTTTTTTTTTTTTTGGTGGCTGCTTGGGGTGGCCAAAACCCTGGAGCCGGCCCTGGTTGATACACAATGGAAACAACTATATGAACAGGCACTTTGTTGTTTGTTTTTATAACTTGGATAAAGGTCTCACTGGAGCCGTGTTTATGCAGGGTGGGGAAGTCTCCCTTCATGGTGAGAGAGACAATTGCATCATGGGAGTCCCTGGCTGTGGTGCATTTGGGGGGTTGTCAGTCTGCTGCTGGGGAACTCTACCCATAGAGGAGAATGGGGAGATGAGGAAAGTGAACTACAGCTCCCATGAGGCACTGCAGCGGGATAGCCGGATACAAGGTGCTTGTGTACGGGCGAGGAGTATGTCACAGGCCCCTTTTGATGCCGTGTGACGTTTCCTGAGAGCTTTCAAAACATTAGTCCACACCTGCCATTGCCACACTCTCTCTCAATGGGCTACTGACTCCTCCTTCAGGCTTTTCACATCCAAGAGAGACCGGCAGAGAGGCTGATGTTTCATGCTTTCCGTTCTCTCATATTCTGTGCCAGATCTTGGTGGTGAGCTGCTGCAGCTCTCCTCAAAATCTTTAGGAACTTGGCAGCATCTAGGAGTAGACCCTTAGGCAGAGTACGGGTAAATGACCCACAAGATTGAGAGGCACTGGACTGATCTGACCATATTCACAGGGGCTTCATCCATCAGTGATGATGCACTGGATGAGTGCTCTCTGTTTTTAACCCTTGCTTTCCTCCTCGGACAGATGAAGATTAGTTCCTGCTGTAGAACCAAGGATCATAATGTGAGGGACATAAATTAGCATTTCCTAACGTGTGCCTGCCACCCCTCGCCTGATGAAATCTCCATTTATTCATTGTGTTTCCCCCCACCTATCCCCCCCACCCTTTTTTGGTGGCATGCTTCCATCTGACAGACGCAGTATTTTTCATTGCAATATTGCATCTTATTCCCTAAAGCATTTATTGTGTGGGTCACAGGTTTAATAGATTGGGAACGTAATTATTCTTATCCTGTTAAAACTTTGAGTGACAGCCTTGGCGCTGTGTGTGTGTGTGTATGTGTTTTTTTAATGGTGAATTGCAAGAACACCTCTTAAATCTTTGAAAACCTGACAGGCTGGACTCCTCCTATCAGACTCCACTGACATTTCCCTTGAGATTCAGGCTGATAAAAAGATGCCTGGAAGGGGATTGGAATGATCAAGGCAGAGAGGCTAACTTCCTGCTGAGCCATGTCATCTGGTTTTGGTGTTAATCTAACGCTGTGTAATCTTACCATCGGTGTTCATGTGTAACAGGGGAAAACCTGGGCGCTGGGAAAAGCTTCCTGTTATATTTTAAACAAATATGGAACTAATGCAAGCACTCCTAAACTTTGGTTTTAATTTTTATACGGCAAGACAAGCCCTTCTGACCTTTCCTATTTCACTGCAGGGACAGTGACTGTGAATGCGGGGGAATGCATTACACAAGCCAAGAGGCATTAATTCTGATGGGGTGGTTTAATGAAGCAAAGTATATTAATGAGCTCAAAGATACAAGAAGGAAAAGAATGAAGAATTGGAAGAAAGAAGCTCCCTCCACCCACCTACCTATCCGTAGCATGTTTTCCTGGTATGGCTTTCTCATTTCACTTTCCCCATTTATTTGTTTAGGAATGAACCTAGATCTTTAGCACAAGGTTACAATGCAGTGAGTTTCTTTTGTGTCTCTTAATGTTTTTAAAGTACTTTATTCTTCTTCAGCAATCTACAAGCAGAGAGGGCCTGTAAAGGGATTTGAACTGCTGTGAACCTCACAATAAACTTTCCTGCCCAGAGGGAGTGTGTAGCCCAGGGGTCAGCAACCCCCGAAGTGGTGTGCCAAGTCTTCATTTATTCACTCTAATTTAAGGTTTTGCATACCAGTCATACATTTTAACATTTTTAGAAGGTCTCTCTAGAAGTCTATAATATATAACTAAACTGTTGTATGTAAAGTAAATAAGGTTTTTAAAATGTTTAAGAAGCTTCATTTAAAATTAAATTAAAATGCAGAGCCCCCAGGACCCGGCAGTGTGAGTGCCACTGAAAATCAGCTCGCGTGCCGCCTTTGGCATGCGTGCCATAGGTTGCCTACCCCTGGTGTAGCCCGTGCTTGTGAGAGTGTAGGTCTTTGTACCCCCTCTAGTGGCTGGACCATGTAAGACGTTTGTCGTCTGCTGCCTTCCAATTAGTGGAATTGATCTTTTGTCTCAAACAGATGACACTCATGCTTTTTAGATCCAGAGGTCCTGGGTCTAATTCCATTGGATGACTCAATTGTGGGGAGTTACTAGTATCCTACAAAAGGAGAATAAAGTTCAATTTAATATAATATATGGATATATACCTATCTCATAGAACTGGAAGGGACCTTGAAAGGTCAAGTCCAGCCCCCTGCCTTCATTAGCAGGACCAAGTACTGATTTTGCCCCAAATCCCTAAATGGCCCGCTCAAGGATTGAGCTCACAACCCAGGGTTTAGCAGGCCAATGCTCAAACCACTGAGCTATCTCTCCCCCCTAGTGCTGCTGGACTGTACCAGAGGAACAATTCTGCACAAACACGGTTCTCTATTTAGCCATAGCATCAACAGAGCACTGGCCACAGCATTACAAGTAGTGCTGGTAGGAAAATGGGCTTGATCCCCATGGAAAACCTAGACGAAAACATGTTTTGTTTTTTAGAAAAATCCAACTTCGCATTGAAAAATCAAATACTGGAATATATCTATCCAGAAATGCTGTTACGGTGCCTTAGGGGAGTTTAGTTTGCTTCCTTTTCCCACATTCTGTTTCAATCTTATTGAAACATTTCATTTTGATAAGATCAAAATGTTTTGTTTCAACTGTCATTTTTACTGTCTTTTTGTGGTGAACTGAGGGAATCTGTCTGCGTACAATTTACAAATTCTGTTTTGACATTATGAACTGTCTGTATCTTTATAAAGCTGCAAACACCGTTTTGATGATAAGGTTGATTTTTTGCCTTCTCAGTTGTCCATTCACATCCATGTTGGAGTGAAGTTTCAAGTGGCGGTGACATAGGTGAGCAGAGCCAATACGTCTTTCTTTGAAATGGACAGTCATTATGGCCTATTAATCATAGACTATCAGGCTTGGAAGGGACCTCAGGAGGTTATCTAGTCCAACCCCCTGCTCAAAGCAGAACCAATCCCCAACTAAATCCTCCCAGCCAGGGCTTTGTCAAGCCTGACATTAAAAACCTCTAAGGAAGGAGATTCCACCACTTCCGTAGGTAACCCATTTCAGTGCTTCGCCACCTCCTAGTGAAATAGTTGTTCCTAATATCCAACCTAAACCTCCCCCATTGCAACATGAAACCATTACTCCTTGTTCTGTCATCAGGTACCACTGAGAACAGTCTAGATCCATCCTCTTTGGAACCCCCTTTCAGGTAGTTGAAAGCAGCTATCAAATCCCCCCTCATTCTTCTCTTCTGCAGACTAAACAATCCCAGTTCCCTCAGCCTCTCCTCATAAGTCATGTGCTCCAGCCCCCAATTGTTTTTGTTGCCCTCCGCTGGACTCTTTCCAATTTTTCCACATCCTTCTTGTAGTGTGGGGCCCAAAACTGGACACAGTACTCCAGATGAGGCCTCACCAATGTCGAATAGAGGGGAATGATCACGTCCCTCGATCTGCTAGTCTAGAATAGAACTAGAAAATTAGGATGGCAGAAGATAATTTGTTGCAACTTCTTTGCAGGGGGTTGGGGTTTGGAGAATGCAAAATCCCCAGCAGTAGAACACAGGGACCGGATTTTGGGTGATGGGGCATGTAAACTCAAGGAATCCAGCCCTCTGCCCATGTCCCGACCCCACCCCCTAGGACTTATCACCCCCTGCTCTTATCATGGCCCAGCTGCATCTCTTTGAATCTGTCCCCAGGTCAGAAGCCAGAACCAGGTCAGGGTAAGAGTGGCACTGGAAGTTAGCTGAGGACTGTCCACGTGCCCTGGGCAGGGGGGCCTAAGAGCAGGTCCCAGCCTGGTTCCAGCTTGGGCAGGGGCTTGGGAGGAAGAGGAGTGGCAAGGCCTTGTGCGCCTCCCCCCCCCCCCCCCCTTTTAGGCAGACTCTGTCACCCCGATGTAAGACCTTGACAGGTAGTAAGTCATATATTGGCCTTGTGCCATCTTAATGGTTCAAAGGATGATACTCCTGTTGGGTGTAGAGAGGTCCTGTAGGCAAAGAGTGTTTCATGTAATGCTTCTTTTCATGGTCTCGCTTGCAAACTGGTAAGCTGCAAACTTTCTATCACCAATCTGTTCGTTCTCCTGACTAAAGCATTAGCTCTCTGTATGAAGAAACCATTTTGTGCTTTATACTGTTACAACTGAAGTATTGCTGGATTTCAGTGGAGGTCAATTTTATTCCAGTGACAGTTACCTGTTCCCTGGGAAATCCTTCCTGGTGAAGATTGACATGAATTTAATCATTATTTCAGTGGTAACCTTTCCACTGAAGGTAATTTGTGAGCACTTTGAATGATAGTCTGCCATTACTATGGCAAATCTTTGTTTAACAGGATGATCCTCAAATGGTCCCATTCTGTCAAGAGCCTGTTTCTCCCGTGGTCAGTTGGGATAGTCAAATGAAGTGAGAGGGATACTGAAGGTTTTCTGTGATTTATTACTACTAGCATAAGCCATGAAATTCTTGATTATTTCCTGAACTTGCTTGTCCATTCCTGGCCACCAGAAGTCTTGTCACAATTGTCTTTTCATTAGATACATCCCCAGATGTTCTTCCTGTGCCAAGTGAATCAATTGTTCTCTCAAACATGTAAGCACAAGAAGGCAATCAGTTCTCACAATCCATTCCTTTACAAGGGACAGATCATGTGACACACGCCTATACTGTTACAAGTGTCCTGGTGTCATTGTCTTGTAAGGCCACCTATTGACTATGTCAGTCTTTGGGTCTTGAAGTACCATGTATTCTCTTCTAGCTGTTGCCCACTCTGAGACTGTGATCACTCCTTGAGTTGTAGCAGTGATTTGTGTAATGATATCTTCATCTTTCTCTATTGCATCCTCATGATAAAGTATGGTCAGGTGAGAGAGACACATCTCCATTGGTGTTTTTGGCAGCTGGAAAAGACATTGTCTGGAAATCCTTAGGACCTTGTATTGTACAGAACCCACCTCATGGGTTGAGAGAAAATTCCATAGGCCAATAAACCACTCTTTGCTGTGATTACCAGTAAGTAGGCCAGTTATGATGTGCATACCATTTCAATACAAACTGAATTTAAACCATTTCGTATGGGTCACTGGACATCGCAGTGATCACTGCAACCTGGGCCAGATTTAATCTGATAACCCATTGATGCAAATATTATAGCTTGTATATCCCAACAACCATCCAACCTTCCATGACCGCATACTCTCTTGTAATCTATCCCGGGTGCTTTCTGCTACATTAAGAAATTTCTAGGTGAATGTTAGTGTCAGGCTGTCTGGAGTAGCTCACAAGCCCGAGTGCCAACCTCAGGGCAGACTGTCAAGAAGCAGCACATAAACCCCAAACTGGTTGTGTGCTCTATACTTGGATTTCACCAACCAAGTAACAAGTGTGAACTCCTCAGGCACTGTAACAACCTAACCATGGAATCAGACAGTCCACTTGGGTACTGAGGTCTATCTTTCCACCCAAGCAAACTTGCCTTTGGGATAGATGGTCCCTTACACCAACAAAATCGGAACCATATTCAGGTCCCAAAGGACCAGTCACTTACCCCAGGCCAATTGCACCTTAGACCTCCCATCAAAGACAACACTTATAGCCAGTCCCTATAATGAACTAAACAAACACTTATTAACTAAAAGAAGAAATGAGAGTTGTTTACAAAGTTAAAGCAGCTAAACAAACACATGCAAATGAGTTACCTTTTGGTTCCAAAAGGTAACAAACAGCTGCAATATGCAAGTTTTCTGTGTCCTTTAGAAAAACTTTAGAGGACACAGAAAGCTAAGCAGTTTGGGGATCCCTTGCTTATGCTTAGAAATATTGCCCTCTCCAAATTCCAAGCAGCATAGAGTTACTGTTCCTTCTGGTCAGGGATTGTTGTTCCCTTCCACCAGAGTTCAAACTGATGGGACAAGTAATTGCTCCCATCTTCTCTTCTGGGGGCTGAGGGCAATCAACAAAGTCTTTGTCCTTTGTGTCACAGTGGCTCATTTGGGTTCAGTGGGCCTTCTTGTGTGCACAACCAGCACTTTACTTTACTTAATGCTTTTTTCCTGTTTGGTGAGTTGCACAGCTGCAGAGGTTTACAATGCAAACACTAAGTATGACTTTATTCCATGGATTACAGATGTTATAAGTCAGAGCAGTACATGCAGCATCCCTCATGCATTTCATCAAGTCTAAACACATTTTTATAAACCTAATACCTATTTTAACAATATTAACACATAGGTCAGCCAGACTGGTCTCAAGCTATGTATTTGTCAGTGTTCAATAAGGCCTAGGGGATCTGGCATGAGCTGGAACCTGATCTGCCAGTATCAGTTATACTCTTCCCGAACAAATGATAAAAAATATACATTATGCTTTAATTTACCTGTTATTGGATGGTGCATGAATCTGTCTCTCTAAATCAATTTTAACAGGCCGCTTCTTAAATTGAAAAGTAGCAATTAACACCATGAAGTCACTCCTTTTCCAGTAAGAACAAGGTGGAGTCTCTTAGTCTTTTCTCATAGGTTTTAATCTTTTAGTATTGTCATCATTATTGATACAATTGTTCCTCAAGGGGTATACAATTTAGCTGGCGAAAGATCTATCCAGTAACTCTGTAAGAATAGTGCAGTTGTAATGGGTGCGCATGCACACACAGTACTTCATTGTCTTCTAGAGGATAGAATATATCAGACAATTGGCTCTGGCTGAACATTGCCAGGACAGCCTACAGAACCAGTTTGACCAGGGAGGGCCACTGACACTTCAAGACAACTCCTGGAGAGTACAGAACCCTGGTGCGATTAAAAGAATGTTCTAGGGATTTCAGGCGAGAGAAACCAATCAGAGACACACTCGGAGAACAGAACCCATTGCGGGTGTCTGACGAGGACAGTCCTTCCTAGGCTGTCATTATGGGATGGTAGTACTGTAGGTAAGACAGAAATTCATACAGGTTGTTTCAAAATCTTGTTCAAATTGCCAAATATAACTATTTTGTTTTAAGGTGGCTGTGATTCCACATGCACCCTCCCCCCCCCCCACCCCCCCACCCCCCCCCACACACACACTCTGTCTCTTGGATAATTTTCAAACAACATTAAATATTCTTCCAATCCCCTTCCTCTCCCCCACTCCAAAAAAAGGGCCAGATTTTCAGACATGTTAGGGCAGGGGTTCTCAAACTGGGGGTTGGGACCCCTCAGGGGGTTGTGAGGTTATTACATGGGGGGGTCGCAAGCTGTCAGCCTCCACCCCAAACCCTGCTTTGCCTGCAGCATTTATAATGGTAATAAATATATTAAAAAAAGTGGTTTTAATTTATAAGAAGGGGTGGCACTCAGAGGCTTGCTATGTGAAAGGGGTCACCAGTACAAAAGTTTGAGAACCAATGTGTTAGGGGCAGTCATGTTCACAATTATGCACCTAATGGGTGTGCTTAGTCAACACCACATTGTACAAATTGGGGTCCATGTCAGAGGGAGCAAGATCAGGTTCTAGGCCCTTTAGGCATGATTTTCTGATGTGCCCAGCACCTGGAGCTCCCATGAAAGTCAATGGGCCATTAGCCTTTGTGTGATCATCTACTGTTTTTGGCAATTGCTATAGAATATGGCAGCCTTTTGTCTATAGGATTGACGTCTGCTATACCTTTTGTCTCTGAAAGATTTTCCTACATTGCAGTGTTTTGTCATCCTGGCCTTTTTACCGCAGTGTGTCATCAATTAGCACTTGTCCTCTGTCTTCTGATACTTTGATTCCTGTCTCATTACAATATGCTGATCTGCATCTTGCCGAATCTACCACCTTTTAGACCACATGCTGAAAGAATCAAAATCCCTCTGTATCCCCAAAGCCTTTTGCCTTTCCATTTCTGTTTTAGTATTTGTGTGCGCGCGCACGGGGACGTGTGCTTCCCAAATTAGAAGGGGTTGAAATTTCAAGGTCTGTGCCTCCCAGTAGTCAGACAACAGGTAATATTATACCTCTGAACAGAACTCCATGACATTACCGAGTCCTTGTGCATGAAAACTGCTTTTTAATGATGTATTTGTGAATACGATCCAGAGTGAACATTTGTGCCACTTTGGGCAAAATCTTGTGGAAATGGTTAAAGCTGACTGTGAGCAAAATTGAAAATGTTCATGGACTTGGGTGAAAATTCAGCATAGTCCGTGAAATAAATATCAAACTTTAATAAAAGACTTAAATAAACACCTCCTTAAAGGACTCCAATATTGCCACTCTGCCACTTGCGTATTTTTATTAGTCGACATTAGTAATAGTAACAATAGTAGGAACGTTTGCAGTAGCATATGGCCAGACACCATGTGTTGGGCATTCTTCAGATGGGCAAGAAGAAAGAGCCCTGGCCCTTAGGAGCTCACAGTCAAAGGACAGACTAGTAAAGAGAGGTCAGGAAAGGGAAAAAAGAAAGGAGATTTTCTGTGCAAAGCATTAAGATTCAGTATAGGCAGCCCAGCAGAATAAATTGGCTTTGTCCAAAGGGTCTTCTAAGGGCTGCATGCCGCCCAATAAGTGCAATCGCTGTTATTCGCTCAGTGACCTATTGCCCATTCACTGCCTCTCTAGGGTTAGAGCCAAGTTTCAAGGGACGCACGTCTCAATGTGGGCTTCAAAACCTGATGTAACTGCTTGACTGCTGCCAAGACTACAGGCTGAAGCCATGTTGCTGGGCCGCTCAGTGTATCAAGTACAGCCTGGAGTTGTGTAGATTTCCACGGAATGTCAGTCAAATGCCATGGCACAGCAGGTGGGGCCAGCAGCACCGATTTGGCCACAGGTGAGCATGAATTGCCTGGTGTTATTGTGGTTCCTTTTGCTATGCACTGCAAAACGTTTGCGTAATGAAATGTAATGTTTCACCACAATTCGTCACTCCTCCTCAGTCTCTACTCATGAGGGGCTCGGAGCTGGAACAGCCGAGGGTACTCCGCTCAGAAGATTGTAACCTGGGCAGAAGTAGGTGAGGTTCATGGGGTGGAACTTGAGTGCCTCAAATCAGCAGTTAGACAGTAGAGCAGGCTGGGAATCTGGTTTCTGATTTCACAGGAAATTCCAGGATTAATATTTGTTTCTGTTCCTGAAGAGAGGGGGAATGAAGATTTCCCATGAAATTCCATAAAAAGTTGTTGTTTTGGGTCAGTCAGAGCATTTGGTTTCCATGAAATCAAAACATTTTGCTCTGATTCAACCTTTTTGAACATCTTCCTTTTTTTTAATATCCTTTCAAACGATTTCAAAAAATTGTTTTATCATTTTTTAAAAAATCAATGTTCCATTCTGAAAATGTCAAAACATTGACATAGACTTTGATTCTGCAATACCTCAAAACATCACTCTTTTCTTCAATGGCACTGAAGTTGTGACTACAAAGTCCATTGTCATGACTAAGTTATGCATGTTCACTGGTCTCCATTGTTACTTGATTGTCTTCCTTTCTCTGTCCCCATTTGTCTGCTATTCATCTGGCGTGTTTTGTCAAAATCTTAGATTGTGAGCTGGTTGAATCAGTGACTTTCTGGGTGTTACTTGTAGAGCTGGTTGGGAATTTTCTGTTGATGATTTTTCAGTGGAAAATGCAGTTTCTAAGAATCAAAAGTCTCTGAGGGGAAAAATTAGATTTTTGGTGAAATTTGTCAATGTGCTGTTAGGAAAATAAATAAACGAATAAAAACACCTACAATTTCATTTTAGGTCAGTTCAGTATTCAACTGCAACTCCTTTGGCACTGTGTGCCACAAGGGAGCTGTATAGGGTGACCAGATGTCCCAATTTTATAGGCACAGTGCCGATTTTTGGGTCTTTTTCCGATAGGCTCCTATTACTCCCCACCCCATCCCGATTTTTCACATTTGCTGTCTGGTCACCCTAGAGCTGTAGAATGCCCACCATTTTCCCCTAATGGGTCATACTCCTATGGACTACATCTCCCATGATGCACCACAATTTCCACTTTGACTAAGATATGTAGTGCATTATGGGAGTCACATGATTGCATGGGCATGATGGGAAATGTAGTCCAGCTGGGAAGCTTGGCTTATATGAGAGAATGGGGGCAAAATGCATTCAAACTACAATTCTCATGAGGCACCCTCACCATCATCAAATACCACTTAACAGGCTCAAAATGAAACGTTTCAGCTCAGAAATGGCAAAACATTGTGTATGGACATTTTTAATAAAAAAAAAAATCTGATCTTTTCTATGGAAAATTTGGGCAGTTCAGCTTTTTGGATGAAAACAAATGATGAAATATCAGAATTTCCTGTAGGATGGAAACTAATTTTCACTCACCTCTAGTTCTGTGTGTACTGCACCCAGAAAAATGAGGGCCAGAATTCCTGATTGTTGTCCTTAGGTGCTGCTGTATTAGACATAAAAGAAATTGCAGTGTCTAATTGGTTTGGTGGGCAGCTTGAAAACATGTTACAAAGATTTATAAGCAAGGCCTCATTCCCATCTATCTTTTATTCCACTTATGCCTACTAACAACTTGAATGAAAAAAGATAAATATTCTTTAAACATATAGTGAGTCTGGCAAATCAATAATCTGCCTTAACTAAAGTTTTGAAGCTTAAATAGAGTCAAAGACTTTCATTAGGGAAGCATCTCAGTTGTTTGAAAGTTCGAAGCTGCAGTCTTGATTTTTTTTTTCTTTTTTTTTAAAGTTGGTTTTACTTAATACTCCTCTGAGCAGACATGTGCTGAAAGGCATCCAAAGGTGCCTTTTTTCCCTATTTTCCTTTTCATGGTTGATGTGTTCCCTTTTTATTATTATTTTAAAGGAATGGTCATGAGTAATTTGAAAAAGTAGAAACATTCAACTGTGAACTGTGGGGATAGTAGAAGGCAGGGGAATGATCCAACCCTTCCCATCCCCTTCTGCCCCCGCACCTCCCATATATATGTTGCAGCGAGGGCCTATTGCCATGGTCACAAAAAGTAGATGTGAGAGCTAGAGGCCAAACAACTGTCCCTGGCGTCACTACACTGCTGAGAATCAGAATGCCCTGGACACACCCAGCAGCCTTGGGAGTCTACCCTTCAATCCAGCCATTCTCGAGCCAGTTCTAAATGCCCCATCCTTGAGCCTGATAGTCATGCATTTCTGGAGACGATCCAGTCCATAATATATTGTGATGGATCTACTGAGCAGCAAATTCATTATTCTTTTCCTTTGATCTTTGGAGGGTCACTGGTTACCAGGAGCTGGGAAAACAGACCCATTCTGTTCTCCTGGCCAAAGAGGGCAAGGGTGTGGAAACACTTTTTAAAAGGGTCTGTCTTCAGCTGAAGTGTAAGAGCTGCAAGCTGCCCCCATTCTTCTAAATGGGGTGCTGACTCTGAAACATAATAATGACTGTTTAAATTCCAACATTGTTAAATGGGATCTTGTACCAAGTTGTAAATATTGTTTGCAACGGCGCTAAACCTACTAAGGCCAGGTCTACACTACCCCCCTAATTCGAACTAAGGTACGCAACTTCAGCTACGTGAATAACGTAGCTGAAGTTCGAAGTACCTTAGTTCGAACTTACCTTGGTCCACACTCGGCAGGCAGGCTCCCCCGTCGACTCCGCGGTACTCCTCTCGCCGAGCTGGAGTACCGCAGTCGACGGCGAGCACTTCCGGGTTCGACTTATCGCGTCTAGTCTGGACGCGATAAGTCGAACCCAGAAGTTCGATCGCTCGCCGCCGAACTACCGGGTAAGTGTAGCCAAGGCCTAATTTACTCCAGACATTAAGGTTCAGGAAAGGCATAGACTATTACTGATAATATTCTTAGCTTCCAGAAAGAAACCATCCCAGCCAACAACAAACATTTCTCCAAGATCCACCTTCCTATACATTCAGTTAAAGTAACCTCGAAAGATGTATAATAGCACCGTCTGGTGACACTCAGTAATGTTATCTTAATTACTTTGTTACTTATCACTTCAGCAAAAACATCAAGCTACTCTGGAATGTTGAGCAGACTTTTAGATTGGAGCAGAGTTTGAGTCGAAAAACACTACTTATTCTTTCCTCTATGTTTAACTCCTGCCTTGGAACTGGTACCAAGTTCATAGAATATCAGGGTTGAAGGGACCTCAGGAGGTCATCTAGTCCAACCCTCTGCTCAAAGCAGGACCAATCCCCAACTAATTCATCCCAGCCAGGGCTTTGTCAAGCCTGAGCTTAAAAACCTCTAAGGAAGGAGATTCCACCACCTCCCTAGGTAACCCATTCCAGTGCTTCACTAAGCATTCCAGTTCAGCTAAGAGACAAAATTTTAATACAGACAGTCTCTGTGATGCATTCCTAACTCGCAGTTTTGACCACTGAGCATTGTCACTTGTTTGCCGTTACCTTGAACCTTTGCTTACTCCATTGGCTTGGTTTTAATCAAATGGTTAATACATCTCCGAGCTCTTGCAATACAGAGCAGCAGAAATGCACAGCAAAGACAGGGCTGGGGACATGTTACCATTTCCTGCTCTCTTCCAACCTGCTTATGAAATCTACTGGTCATATATTTATTTGTAGATCTGGGCAGGTTTTTTGACCAAAACAGTTTTTTCAGCAAAAAATGCAGATTTGGTGACACCGTTAATGCATTTGTGTCAATTCCAGTCAATTGTTTTGGCCAAAACAATTAAGTAAATTAAACCCATGAATGTTGAATTTTCAAAATGAATTTTTTTATTTTATTTGAAATGACTTTTATTGTGAAAATTCTTTTTTTTAAATTTAAATATTTTGTTTTCACATTGATCATTTTTGTTTGATCCAAAACACTTTTTTTCAGTTTTAATTTCCCTAATTTTTTCAAGTTTTTTGAAACTTTTTTCAAATTTTGTGAAATTATCAGCAAACTAAAAATCCATTATTTGTACAGCTCTCTGTTTGTAATCCCTGAGGCAAATTTTCAAAGAAGTCTCAATTTTGTGTGCCCAGTGTTGCATACATAATGCTGTGTGCATACGGTTCACCGGGTTCCATCACTAGAATTACAAGCACAACCACCAAGAGGCCACATCTTGAAAGCTTCGCTTTTCATGCCACAAAATAAGGGAATGTGCCACTTTTCATTGTGAGCACTTTCAGACTCTCCCATTGGTCTCTTTCACATATTGCACTTATTTGGTAGCAGACAGTAGAGAACCACCCAGCTGTGCATGTTTTAGCCCTACTACGTTTGAAGCTATGTTGCCTAGTGGTCAGAGAAGGAGATACGGAGCCAGAACGGCTGGGTTCTATTCCTGGCGTTTACACTGAGATGCTGTGTGACCTTTAGCAAATCGCTTAACTCCTCTGTCCCTCAATTTACCCAACTGTAAATTGAATAAAACAATGCTCCTGCCAGCTTGCGTTAGGTAGATATTAATCAGTTAAAGCTTGTAAAGTGCCTTGAGATGCTCATGTATTTCTCTTATCCCAAGGAACGCAGGGAAAAAAATCAAGCTTGTGACAATGTGATTATTTTGTGCTGAGGTGCTGTAAACACTTAACTCAATCCAATGCCACGGGGAAGTGAATGAATCATCCCTTTGAAATCACACGTTAGGACCCTAAACCAGGATTATTTCTCTTCCTTTTTATTAAATGAGAGATGCTTTTGTAGCCCCACAGCTAACCGGATCCTGAGCTGTGCGGCGTGCCCAGATCCCTATGAATGTTCACAGGAAGTGGAGGGATACTCAGCACTTCTCAGGATTGGGCCTTGTATCAAGGCATGAATCAACTTTCTCCCCTCTTCACCACATTATCGTCAAATTGTCTTGAAAATGACTCGTGCTTCAGAAAGAGACCTCCTAATACCTGGTGGTGAAGTTGTCAACAAATGTCTCTTCAAAGGCTGTGCAAGATTTCTGTTACAATGAGCAATTTCTGTCTCTGGGAATGATGCAGGCGAGAGGGGAAAGGGGAAATCCAAATGAACTCTGAGCCAGCTCAACGCCTGCTCAACAAAACTGCATTTTAGTCTAGGGAACCAGACAAAGGAAGTTAATTATAAAATCATTTATGCCCTGATTATCAGCTCTGCTTGCCTAAAAACACTGCACACTTGCATTGAAGCAAGCAGAATGTAACTTTAGTACACTTGTGTTGTCAATTACCTACCTAATAGGCTTATAATTGAAATTATTATCATGTAGTTTTCATAATAAGCAATAAACACTGTACAGTAACTTACGGAGCCGCTGTGAGTCTATGGAGACAATTTCTAAATCATGTAATCAAATAGTCTACTTTGTGAATCCTGAAAACCTGTTATTTCTAACAATGGAACCCTGCATACGAGCAGCCCCAAAATTCAGGGAAGTTTGGATGAAAATCTGTTTAAAATAATGGAATTAGCTTTGGTGTTTTCGGGCATGATCCCAAGCTCCTATGTGGGGAGGGATAGCTCAGTGGTTTGAGCGTTGGCCTGCTAAACCCAGGGTTGTGAATTCAATCCTTGAGGGGGGGGCATTTAGGGAACTGGAGTAAAAATCTGTCTGGGGATTGGTCCTGCTTCGAGCAGGGGGTTGGACGAGATGACTTCCTTGATTCTAATTCAATGAAAAGGCTTGCACTGATTTCACTGAGGTTTGGATCAGGCCCTTAAAGAAGACAGCATGCCTAGCTGTTGCCTAGCATTTATCATCCCTAGATCTCAAAGCACTTTACAAAGGAGCTAAGGGTCATTATCCCCATATTTCAGAGGGCAAAAATGAGGCAAAATAACTTGCCCAAGGTCACCCATTAGGTCATTGGCAGAGCTGCGAATAAATACAGGTCTCCAAAGTCCCAGTGCAGGGTTCCATCTGCTTGACCACACTGCCTCTCAAAGTGCAAATAGATATTTCCATGTCTGCCTTCAAGCAGGAAAAATATCTGGAAGGACTCGTATGACCTGAGATGCATGGGCCTCCCTTCTCTCCCATTCAGCCGAATAAAGAAGGGTTAGAGTTGAGCTTTCAGAACCTGCAAAGGTCTGGGTAGGGTTAGCAGCACCACATAGTCTGCACCCCTCCCACTGCATTTGGAGGTGAAAAAACTACCCTCAAGGAGGGACCAGGAAAATGGGGGAGCTTCTGAGGGGCACAGACTCAGTGGTGAGCTGGAACCAGTTGTTACATTTGGAAGCCGGTTTAGAACCGGTTGTTAAAGGGTGGGCAAACTCCAGCCCGCGGGGCTGTCCTGTCTGGCCCGCCTGAGCTCTTGGCTGGGGAGGCTCCCCGGCCCCTCCCCCCTCTCGCAGAGCCTGGCAGGAGCGCTCCTGGACAGCTCTGCAGCTCCTGCCACTTTGAGTGGCCAGGAGGAGGGGTTGGATAAGGGGCAGGGAGCAGTTGGAGGGGGCGGAGGTTCTGGGGGGTGGTCAGGGGACGGGGAACAGGAAGGGTTGGGTAGGCATGGGAGTTCTGGTGGTTTGTCAGGGTGGTGGTGGATGGGGTCAGGGCAGTCAGGGGACAGGGAGTGGGGCAAGTTGGGTAGGGGGTGGGGCCCTGGGGGGCAGTTAGGGTGGGGGGGTCTTGGGCTTGTACTAACCGGGCGGTGCTTAATAACTGGTTCCCTACCGGGTCGGCGGCGGCACTCGGGCGGCGGGTCGTTCACTCACTCCGGATCTTCGGCAGCACTGGAGGACCCGCCGCCGAAGACCCGGAGCGAATGAAGGACCCACCGCCGAAGAACCGGTTATTAAGATTTTGGCAGCTCATCACTGCATGAACGCCTTGTCAGACACGCTTCTAACTAAGGTCTGGGCGCCACACTCGGTGATGTCTATGGGAGTTTGGCTGCTGATTGCAATCAGAGCAGGAAGTCCCCTGTGGAAAATAATATTGCAAATGCTTCATTCTCAGGCTTGAGGTAGTCTGGGTGGTAACGGCTTCCGTTCAGGGATTTTCCCTGATCATGCTAGCTGCGCTTCCAGACCTTGTTTCCAAAAGACCTATCATGGAGGAGGCTTAGGGGGCACCTAAGCAGGTTGTGGATCACTATTGTCTGGCCCTGACCTGATAGTTTTTAGCTATTTGCTCCAGATAACTGCTCCGCTACACCAATCAGCCTTTAACTTAGTCACACACAACCATCCGGTTTTGCTTTGTCGATTTACCTGCTGGAGCTATTTGTATCCACACAGCGCATCAGCAGTTTTTTTGAAAATGGGTCCCAGCATCCTCCCTTACCTTTTCTCACGATTACCTATCCCATCTCACTACCCTACCCTTAGCCTGACCTCCTAGTGGAGTCTTTTCTTCTAGTTAAAAAAAATCAAGGCTTTTTTGTTTTTATCAGTAGACACTAGGGTTGCCCATTTTGGTTGGACGTATTCCTGGAGGTTTCATCGCATGACAATCTTTAATTAAAAAGATTCATCTTTAATTCCCGGAGACTCCAGGACAATCCTGGAGGGTTGGCAAACCTAGTACTAGATGCATTCTCTGATTCCTGCGCAGAGGGTGGCCTGCGTAATGGGAGTTATCTCTAATGTGGACTAGTGGGTATGAGCAGGGCCGGCTTTAGGAAGTGTGGGGCCCGATTCGAACAGTTTTGACAGGGCCCCCACAGGGATGACTAAAAAAAAAAAAACCCGTAAAAAAAACCCACGTGGGGCTTGTACTCACCGGGCGGCGCTCCTAGACTTTGTTGGCGGTTCCTTCACTCGCTCCGGGTCTTTGGCGGCACTGAAGGACCTGCCACCAAAGTGCCGCCAAAGTCCTGGAGCACCGCTGGGTGAGTAAAAATTAAAAAGGTGCCTCTAGCCAGGGAAGGGATTCTCTGCCACTTGCCCCCCACTCTGGGCGGCCCTGCCACTGGGTGCGGGGCCCTCTTAGGCGCGGGGCCCGATTCGGGGGAATTGGTGGAATTGGCCTAAAGCCGGCCCTGGGTATGTGCAGCGCTCATTGGAACTATTGCCACTATCTTTAAAAACATACTGAAATAATACTTTCCGGGAGTGGGGGGAAAAACATTCCGACCAGTCAGACAGCTGAGTGTTGCTAAGAAATCAAGCCCTTGATGTTTTAGATAAGGTAGAAAAAGGTGCTGATTACCCATTTCATCTTTCACATGGGAAAATTTGACTAGTTAAGAGCCCTTGATGATAATTCTCATTCTAAAGTGCATTTGTTTAGAGGCAAACTCTCTTCAGAAATAGGCTTGGTAAACCATTGTGCCTCTCTTTCTTTCTCCATTCTGTTTGAGGGCATTCATTTCAGAGCCGAGCTTTGGCTTCATACAATATTCTTTCTTGCTTAAAAAGCCTGGCCAAAAAAAAAAATCCATATGATTAAACAGAATATATTATTCTGCCTTGGTCTAATTTGGATAATAAATCAGAAATCTCACTGTAGGTTCTCGAATGCCAGTTGAGCCATCTAACAAGTTTCTCCTTCCGTTGCTCTATTAATTCTTTTCTTCAAAGAACTCCTGGTTGTCTACTAGACTTTGATTTATGGAAAACTGCAATAATGAATGAATATGTACATAAATTAAGGTTTATTTTCAGATGACCTGGCCTTCTGCATAGTTTGTTTTTCTTTTAAGTTCGAACAGAAGGGTGTTCATTAAACACACCATTATGTCATCATTGTAGCTCTGTAAACGCAGTTAATAGATGGAAATTAGAGTAGGAAGACTTTTTTTTTATGACAACCTCCTTCTTGTGACAGTGGCCTTACTTTTATCACTGAAGTCCATAGGCATTAAAGACCGACAAGAACAATTAAGTCTTCCATAGTATCTGCTGAACACGATGTGCAGTATTTGGATAGGATGGATGGGCTTGTGGTTAAGGCAATAGAGTGGGACAAATGAGAGCTGGGTATAATTCCTGGCTCTTTCACTGCTGTTCTACATGACCTTGGGCAAAATCACTCAATCTCTCTGTGCCTCTATCTCCTATCTGTAAAACAGTGATAATGTTTCCTTTCTCCTGTCCTATGTCTGTTTGTGTAGTCCCTACCTTGAAAAGAGTACAATCTCAGCACAGCACCTAGCACACTGGGGTTCTGATTTCAGTCAGGACCTCCTGGGCCTGCCATAATTCAAATGAGAACAATCATTAATTCCAGGCCATTTTTTAGCCATCTTATACCAAATTCTGATTTAAAAGATAGATGTCTTGGCTTCAGTGTAAAGTAGCTAATACTCCACAGAAGGCAGGTATCCTGAGGTGACAGATGCCATAAACATGTTGCAGAATTACAGAAGGAGGTTTAAAGTTTCCCAAGTGTACTCTGCTGATGCAGACTGGTCATTTGGGAATAGCTACACAGAGTGGTGTGAATCGCCACAGTTCCATTGACTTCAGTTGCCATTCGTATTTGTAAATGTCACAACGTCCCCCTTTGTTTTCATGATCAAATCAAGCTGAGGGCTCCTTTGTGCTGGCTTACTCTCTTGCCTCGGGCTTGCCTGGTTCCAGGAGATACCACTCCGCTTCTCTGGCACATGGGTGGGCAGGGGTGGGGAAGGGCCTGAGCCTTGGTTCTGCCACTCTTTCACAACAGCAAGCCGGCACAGCTGATCTGGTGCACCAGCGGATGTAACCTGTGCGCGCCCCTCCCCACCCCCCCACAAGCAAACTGTGTGTTTTGGGGCTGGGAACCAGGTAGCCCTGGTTTAGAAACAATTTTCCATTGGGTAAATGTCATTTTGACATTCATTCATAAAAATATATATGGAGATATACCAATCTCATAGAGCTGGACCCTGAAAGGTCATTGAGTCCAGCCCCCTGCCTTCACTAGCAGGACCAAGTACTGATTTTGCCCCAAATCCCTAAGTGGCCCTCTCAAGGATTGAACTCACAACCCTGGGTTTAGCAGGCCAATGCTCAAACCACGGAGCTATCCCTCCTCCCTTCAGTCAGTCAGTCAGTCAGTCATTCATTTACTTATACATGCAAAATCTTCTAGTCTTAATCCCATCTCTATGAACCTCCCTAATGCATAGGTCAGCTGTGCACATGATACGGGATTTGTCCCCAAGACACTCCTAGATGTATGCCTTCTACCCCCGCTCCCTTCCCTTCACAAACACACATGCAATGGTGACAGCCGTCCTGCAACAGCATTCTTTTAGAAATTTCTGTGGTGCTTTTCCCCTTCCAGGAGAAGTCCATGAGGTGATTCATGTTGACCTTTGTGATGTGATTTTTTTCCCCATCATTACCATGATGAAACTGGCAGCAGAGGCAAAATTATAGCTGTTGTGAAGTTGTTCTGTTCGGTCCCATTTCTGCACCTGTTAATACACTATTACAGTAACTGCCAGAGCCTTGTCATTTGCAATAGAAAATTGTCTCTTCCAGGATAATCGTTCTGTGGTTTTCTAGCTAATGTCAAATCCAACCAGCTTGTCAAAAGGGTTCAAAGATGTCCCACTTTGATTAAATGCATAAAAAAACAACCAAACCTATTATTTTATTGCAAAGAAGTTATAAGACACTGTTTGTATATGACTGAGACGTAACTAAATGCTTGTATTGTTTTTGCAAATGGATGTTAACAATCTGAGTCAATGGGCTTGTCTACCGAGCATGGCAATGCACACCAGTGGGGTAAGAATTCAAATACGCATCATGCTAGGCACTAACTAGCCCCTGTAAATCCTGCTGGTACACACTAAAGGTTTCCTAGTGCATGTTGGCATAATATGATTTCAAACAGTATTAATGTGCACGAAGTAACTACAAGAATTAATGCAGAACACATTGGTGTTCATTAGAATTCACATGGCTGTTCTGTACAATGATACATCAGGTAGCCAGTCCCCATTAATTTGGGGTACAAAGAAGGGACATTGGGCCTCTAGTTAGAATCTACATTCAAATGCAGTAGGGAAAAAGATAAGAATGGCCATACTGGGTCAGACCAATGGTCCATCTAGCCAAGTATCCTGTCTAATTGCCGTTGATGGACCTGTCCTCCTTGAACTTATTTAATTATGTTTGAACCCAGTTATACTCTGTCTTCACAACATGCCATGGCAGCAAGTTCCACAGGTTTGATTGTGTGCTGTGCGAAGTACTTCCTTGTGTTTGTTTCAAACCTGCTGCCTTTCAATTTTGTTGGAGTCATCCCTGGTTCTTATGTTACGTGAAGGAGTATATAACACTTTCTTTTTTCACCTTTTTTCACCTTCTCCACACCATTCATCACTTTATAGACCTCTATCATATCTCCCCTTAGTCGTCTCTCTTCCAAGCTGAACACTCCCAGTCTCTTTAATCTGTCCTTATATGGACTTTGTCCCATACCCCTAATCATTTTTGTTGCCATTCTCCATATCTTTTCTACTTCTAATATATCTTTTGACTAGATCTGCACATAGTGTTCAAAGTGTGGGTGTACCATGGTTGTAGATAGAGGCAATATATTTTCTGTCTTATTATCTATCTCTTTCTTAATGATTCCCAACACTGTTAGTTTTTTTGACTGCCACTGCACATTGAGCAGCTGTTTTCAGACAACTATACACAATGATTTCAAGATCTTTCTTGAGTGATAACAGCTAATTTAGGCCCCATCATTTTGTATGGCAAAAATAATCCTAAATATACAATATGCATTATTTTGCAGTTATCAACATTAAATTTCATCTGCCATTTTGTTGCCCAGTCAGCCAGTTTTGTGAGATCCTTTTGTAACACTTCACAGTCCACTTTGGACGCAAGTGTCTTCAGTAATTTTCATATCATTTATAAACTTTGCCACCTCACTGTTTACCCCTTTTCCTGACTGTTTATGAATATGTTGAACAGCACTGGTTCCAGTACAGATTTTTGGGGGACCCCACTGTTTACAATATTCCAATGTGAAAAATTACTATTTATTCTTAAACTTTGTTTCCTATCTTTTAACCAGTTACTGATCCATAAAAGGACCTTCCCTCTTATCCCATGACTGTTTACTTTGCTTAAGAGCTTTTGGTTTGGAATCGTGTCAAAGGCTTTCTGAAAGTCCAAGCATACTGTATCAACTAGATCACCCTTGTCCACATGCTGGTTGACCCCCTCAAAGAATTCTAATAGATTGGTGAGGCATGATTTCCCTTTACAAAAGCTGTATTGACTCTTCCTGAATCTATCATGCTCATCTATGCATCTGATCATTCTGTTTCTTAATATAGTTTCAACCAGTTTGCCTGGGACCTTACACTTATTAGCCTGTAATTGATTTCACCCAGGTGATTTCACATTGATTTCACCCTGGCTTTCACCTTGCACAGGGTCACCAGCACCCCTTCCAGTCCTGAGTCCCTGCAAAATCATCTCTTCTGCAGTGCTCAGCCTCTCTCACTGTAACACTCACAAGGCCTTATCAAGTTCGCTGCTCCTTTAAAGAATCAATACACAGCACCAGCCTATTAGTTTGGCTGAGGGTTTTACACGGCAGTTTGAAACACCACACTGAGATGGTTGTGTAATAAAGCAAGATTAAGTTTGTTGGATATGTCCGTGATAACAAGTAGACATAATTGGGACAGAAATGGTTACAACCAAAGAAAAGTAAAAATACATTTCTAAGAGTAAAACCAACATAACAAACCAGAGTCTTTTCTTCACAGTAGACTTCTTACTACACTCAGGGCTGGTCCACACTAAGCCCCCAATTCGAACTAAGATACACAACTTCAGCTACGTGAATAATGTAGCTGAAGTCGAAGTATCTTAGTTCGAACTTAAAGGTCCTTACCGCGGGTCCATACGCAGCAGGCAGACTCCCCCGTCGACTCCGCCTACTCCTCTCGTGGAGCAGGATTACCAGCGACGACGGCGAACACTTCCGGGATCAATTTATCGCGTCTAGACAAGACGCGATAAGTCGATCCCAGAAGATCAATTGCTTGCCGCCGAACCAGCGGGTAAGTATAGACGTACCCTCATTCTTCCAGCATGACTGGTCAGGCCTTAGCCAGGCTCCAACACAGAGCCCAAAGCCCTTGGTTTCTTTGTCTCCTCTGGTGAAGGATGACTAAAATGTCTCTGCTCCCCTTATAGTACCCCAAAGTTCATTGTCTTTGCCTCAAGAGTGAGGGGATGAATGCCTGCTGTTCAGACTCTTCCTGTTTTTCCCATCCCCCGTTGACTTGTACACAACGCTTAATTTACATTGGAGACAGGTAGACAGCTACCTTCCTTCCTGTCTATGGGAGAGCTTGTTTCTCCCTTTGTTTTGTGACAGACTTTAAAACATAATATCAGTGAGTATCCATAATTCCTCATATAATGCTGATACATACATTTCATGACAATATTAATCACCAGTGTCACCTGCTTTCATAAAAGACCTTACTCAATACACTTTTATAGTACACTAATATTATATGCAACCAGTTGATTCAATTGCTTGTTCTTTGGGGTTCACCCCCCTGGGCTGGCTGGAGGCTAATCGTCACAACCTGGTCATAGGTGATTTTGTTCAAAACATTTTATCAATGAAAAAATGACCTTTTCATCAAAATAGAAATTTCCATGGGAAATGTCAGATTTCAACAATTTTTTTTTTTTTTTTAGGTTTTCTTTGAAAATCTGGCCAAAATGTTCACTTTTCAAGGGTTTTTTTTAGGAAAACCAGAAAATTTCTGAAGAAAAAGTGTGTGTGTGTGTGTGTGTGTGTGTGTGTGTGTGTGTGTGTATATATATATATATATATATATATATATATATATATATATATATATATATATATATATATATATAAAATTCTTATAGGAACAAAAAACATTTCCAATTCAGCTCTGATAATCATGAAACATAGGATTACCCCAAAATTCCACATCTGGTTTTGCACTCCATGCAATCTAAGTGACTACATAACACAATAACAATGAGGAGTCCTTGTAGTACCTTAGAGACTAACAAATTTATTTGGGCATAAGCTGTCATTGGCTAGAACCCACTTTATAGATGCATGAAGTGAAAAAACAGGAGTAGGTGTAAATACATGAAAGGATGGCGGTTGCTTTACCAAGTGTGAGGTCAGTCTAATGAGATAAATCAATTAGCAGCAGGATACCAAGGGAGGAAAAATAACTTTTGAAGTGGTAAGAGAATGGCCCATTGCAGACAGTTGACAAGAAGGTGTGATTAACAGTAGGGAGAAATTAGTATTGGGGAAATTAAGTTTAGGTTTATTAGAGCATAAGCTTTCGTGGACTGAAGAAGTGGGCTGTAGTCCACGAAAGCTTATGCTCTAATAAATTTGTTAGTCTCTAAGGTGCCACAAGTACTCCTGTTCTTCTTTTTGCAGATACAGACTAACACGGCTGCTTCTTTGAAACCTAAGTTTAGGTTGTGTAATGACCCAACTCCCCCTGAAGGTCGAAACAAGACTGGACTTCTACATCGATTGCTTCCATCGACGTGCAAGAGCTGAAATTGTGGAAAAGCAGCATCACTTGCTCCATAACCTCAGCTGTGCAGAACAGAACACCATCCACAGCCTCAGGAAAAAACTCTGACATCATAATCAAAAAGGCTGACAAAGGAGGTGCTGTAATCATGAATAGGTTGGAATATGAACAAGAGGCTGCTAGACAACTCTCTGACACCACATTCTGCAGGCCATTACCCTCTGACCCCACTGAGGATTATCAAAAGAAACGACATAATCTGCTCAAGAAACTCCCTAAAGAAGCACAGGAACAAATCTACACTGATACACCCCTAGAGCTCTGACCAGGGGTATTCTACCTGCTACCCAAAATCCATAAACGTGGGAATCCTGGATGCCCCATCATCTCAGGCATTGGCACCCTGACAGCAGCATTATCTGGCTATGTAGACTCTCTCCTCAGGCCCTACGCTACCAGCACTCCCAGCTATCTCCGAGACACCACTGACTTCCTGAGGAAACTACAATCCTTTGGTGATCTTCCAGAAAACACCATCCTGGCCACTAGGGATGTAGAAGCCCACTACACCAACATTCCACACAAAGATGGACTACAAGCCATCAGGAATAGCATCCCTGATACCATCACGGCAAACCTGGTGGCTGAACTTTGTGACTTTGTCCTCACCCACAACTATTTCAGATTTGGGGACAATTTATACCTTCAAGTCAGCGGGACTGCTATGTGTACCCACATGGCCCCTCAGTAGGCCAACATTTTTATGGCTGACTTAGAACAACAGTTCCTCAGCTCTCATCCCCTTACACCCCTACTGTACTTGCGCTACATTGATGACCTCTTCATCTGGACCCATGGGAAGGAGGCCCTTGAGGAATTCCACCAAGATTTCAACGATTTCCACCCTATCATCAACCTCAGCCTGGACCAGTCCACACAAAAGGTCCACTTCCTAGACACTACAGTGCTAATAAGCAATGGTCACATAAACACCACCCTACACCGGAAACCTACTGACCGCTATACTTAACTACATGCCTCCAGCTTTCATCCAGACCACATCACATGATCCATTGTCTACAGCCAATGTCTAAGATACAACCTCATTTGCTCCGATCCCTCAGTCAGAGACAAATACCTACAGAATCTCTATCAAGCGTTCTTAAAACTGCAATACCCACCTGGTGAAGTGAAGAAACAGATTGAGAGAGCCAGAAGGGTACCAAGAAGTCACCTACTACAAGACAGGCCCAACAAAGAAAGTAACAGAATGCCACAAGCCGTCGCCTATAGCCCCCAACTAAAACCTCTCCAGCGCATCATCAAGGATCTACAACCTATCCTGAAGGACGATGCCTCACTCTCACAGACCTTGGGAAACAGGCCAGTCCTCGCCTACAGACAGCCCCCCAACCTGAAGCAAATACTCACCAGCAACTACACACCACACAACAAAAACACCAACCCAGGAACCAAACCCTGCTACAAACCCCGGTGCCAACTCTGTCCACATCTCTATTCAAGGGACACCATCATAGGACCTAACCACATCAGCCACACCATCCAGGATTCGTTCACCTGCACATCTACCAATGTGATATATGCCATCATGTGCTGGCAATGCGCCTTTGCCATGGGTATCATCAGAGAGGGCCTGAGCCAGAATCTTTCCACTGACTCAGCGCAGGCTTTGAATCTGGCCCAAATCCATCAGTAGAGCTGGGAATAGAAACCAGACCTAATGCCCAACCCCAGTTTGTAACCATGGTATTAAATTCCCTATAAAACTGGTTTAGGGATATAACATGATAGCGGCTGATTCTGTAGGCCCTTAGTAACTTGACTATACCCCTGAAGTAATCATGGACCAGAAAAATTTTACGAGTTCTCATAAATGACTTTTTCCTCTGATACAAATTCTTCTGATACTTTATGGAAGGTGCCAAAGCACTTGTTGTACCTGGGATCAAATACAGCACAGTGCTGCACCTTTTCTCCAAGCACTTCAGATCTGTGCTAAATAATGGATCTGAAGAATCCAAAATGTCTCATGCACGGCTGTTGAAATTAGACTTGGTCCCTTATGGTTCATGTTCAAAGAAAGCTTAATGGAAGCATAAAGGAAATATTGAAATAAGCCTAAATGAGAATATTTTAATCTGTATATTTATATCTGCTAGGTTGGTTTCCTGAACAGCAATAGGAACCTGCCTCGATGCTAATGCCTTTCTCACTTTTCTAGTCTTTCTATCCAAATGTCAATATGCAATGTTGCAAGATGGATATTTATAATTATGCTGGATTTCATTAGCTAAAAAGCCTGAATTAGATGGCAAAAATTAGATTGTAATGAACAATTCAACAGGAGGAAGTTATGAATTGGTGTCTTGAGGATATCATCATGACTTAGAAATGAGGCAAATTAGATGAGTCCAGGAGATGGGGGGGAAAGGACAGCGTGTAGATTAAAATAACTTCAAAAGCAGGAGAAGGCGGGCAGGGAGAATTTGGAATTAGTTTGAAAATCTTAATACACATTTTAATATTGCAGAATAATTCCCAATGCCATTGTCAGCGATTGTGATGCAAGGTGCCGAGGCAAGCACTTCAGTAGCTGACACACACAGGATCATAACGACAGGGGAATAAAGGCATCCGGCAGAGACACATTCCATTACTGGCACCCTTCATTGATTTGAAGTCAGTGGGGCTGTGTGGACACAAGTGAGAGCAGATTTTGAACCTCCCCATACCTCAGCTATCGATTCTTCCAGGGGTACTCCTTAGTAGCTTGTCATTTTGGCCTGTGAACTTGTTAGCTCTCATAAGCTAAGCAGACTTGTGCCTTTCCGGTATCTGGATTGGAGACCCTCTACCAAGGAAAATAGTCAATAGAACTGGAACCAGTGCCTCCATAGCCAGAGATGAAAAACTGCTATTTATATTCTTGTGTCTCCTACCGGCTCCAACTTGGATCATGGGGCCCATTGTGCTAGGGGCGGTACATACCCATACTAAGGGTCTGCCTACACTGGAACTGGAGGTGTGATTTCCAGCTCTGGCAGACACCCCCTGCTAAATACCCCAAGTACAGTCCTATCCGAAACCCTCAGTACATACTCTGGGTGGCCAGCCTGTCCTGCTGCGTGTGCAGCCACGATTATACTGCTATTTGTAGTGTACTGGCTTGATCAAAGCTAGTGGGAGTGTGTCTCCCCGAGCTGGAAATTACACTCCCAGCTCCAATGTCGATGTACCTTAAGAGACCGCCGTTGCCCTGAAGATCTTACAATCTAAGTTGACATGACCGATGAAGGACAAGAAGGAAAACAGGCACACAGAGGTGAATTTACTTGCTGAAGGTCAGCCAGCCAGCCAGCAGGGAATAGAGGCCAGGTGTCATGGTTCCCCATCTACTCCCTAGCCACTACCTCATTCAGTGCAGGGCCGGCTCCAGGCACCAGCTGAGCAAGCTGGTGCTTGGGGCGGCAGATTGTTCGAGGCGGCATTCTGCCCAATCCTAGGGCGGCACGGCCACTTTCTGTTGTTGTTGTTGTTGTTCCGCTCCAGCCGCCCTGTAGGGGGCGGCGGCGTGGAGAACCAGAGCGCCCTGCAGGGGAGTCCTCTTCCTTCCCTCCCCGCCGACCGGAGCGGAGCCCTCGCGGCAGGCGGCGCAGTGGGAGGGGCCATGTGGCAGCGCCCCTGCTGTAGCCCTGGCCTCCCCCTTCTCTCTCTCTCCCGCCTGCTCCCTTGCCCGCCCCCCCAGCCGGTCCCCCTGCACCCGTGCTCCGGCCACGCCGCAGGGTTTTTTTTTTTTGCTTTGCCGTTCTTGGGGCAGCCAAAAACCCAGAGCCGGCTCTGATTCAGTGTATCTAAGACTATTATTCTGAATAACTAGATCATACCATGCAGTCTGGCTGTTCTGAGAGGACAGCTATTTTGACATCTGCATGTCTCCGCTTGTTATATATAGCCACACAAGCCATGTAGCTGATGGCTGCTGATACCCTCTCTCCAACTCAACTATTAACTAAACTCAGAAATGAGTTACCTTAAAAATACCTCTAGCAATTTTATGCTGATCATTAAACCAAAATATTTCACTCTGGAGGCTTGTGCTAGTAAGGAGCCTTTAAATTACGTAGATCAATTAACTGCATTATCCTTTATATAGATTATAGAAAGGCTTCTGTTGCTACTGTAGGGAAATATAAATAATGAAAACAAGGCAGCTCTCCAGCAAACCCCTCTCTCCTTGCTGTGTTTCCTTTTCTGGTTGCTTTTCCCTTGGCTGGAATTGCTCTATCTTTCCTTGGTCACACTCTGATACGCCTCCAGCAACTGAGAATCTGATTTTAAAAGTAGATCAGAAACTTTAAAAGCCTGAGTCCCCCACTTCTCTTGCAGCCTTCTTGTTCTTTCATCTACCTCTCTGGAGCTACAGAAGGGGAAAGCAATTGAGAGAGCCCTTAGAGGCTACGTTTTTGGCTTGTTTATAATGTTACTTCTTGGAGAATAAGGATGTTCTTGAGGTTACGGCACTGAACAGAGACTCAGGATCTAGGTTCAATTTCTGGCTCTGCCACTGTCTTCTACTTGGACCTGGGGGCAAAGTTCATAGTTTCATAGACTCTAAGGACCGTTAAATTATCTAATCTGACTTTCCATCTACCACAGGCCATTCATTTTCACCCTCTATTAAGCCCAAAGTCTTTAGTTAGGCCAAAGCAGTTCAGTCCTTGGGAGATTAAATTGTTGTGTGCCACAGGCAGAGAGTGAGGTGCCTCCAAGGACCCCTGAAATGGCAGAGGATTGATTAGGTGAGTTATGCCCAGATGTTCCCAGCCTGTAGTCTGTGCCCCATCCTCCAGAGGAAGGCATTAAGATAAGCCCTTTGACTGAGAATCTTTCATTTAATCTCTCTAATATGGGGGCGAGGTCCATTCCCTTTCTCCCTGCCTTTGTCTCTGTTTGGTTAGATTGTAAACTCTCCTGGTCAGGGTCACTGTGTGTTTGTACAGCACCTAGCACAATGGGGCGGCCATCTCAGTTGGGGCTTTTAGGTACTACCATAATGCAAGTTAATAATACTGTGGTACCTTGACATCTTTGGTAGGGCTTGGGAGGCCTGATTCTGTGCTGACCTGTAGGGGCAAGGAACAGTTAATGAGGATGCTTTTCACACTGGGCTGGGTGTACAAAGAGACTCCACTTGTAAAGTCCAATCAGTTCAGCTCCTGCACAAATAACTGCTTGACCTGGGCTTAGGTGCTGGTCAGACGCACAGGAAGGCAGGAGGCAGAATCCACCCCACCCAACATACAAAGCAGCCAGTCAATGGAGGCCACTCTGCTGTTCACTGGCTGGCGTAGCCCTTATTGCCCTTATACTGCAATCCCCACCCCCGAGGACGAGGCTGGCCGTTTCCACGCACGTTATCAGGTCCTCTGGCCCCACCTCACCACTGCTCCCACCCCCAGTGGCCCTCTGCATGCTGCCACACTGAGTGCACAAATGGAGTGGGGCAGATTGTGCCCATACCTCAATCCATATCCCACCATCTCCGTGCACAGCACAACCACAGCATTTCTCCTGCCAGACGCCAGTGCGGCCATGACAAGACTTTCCCCTCCGTGGGCTGCTCCTTTCTTTCCTTGTCTTTATTCAAAGTTGTGCTGGTCTTATCTTGAATTAGTTTTTTAAAAGAGCTGGTTAAGCCTCATTGTCGTCAGCAAGTCCAATCCCAAAGGTCAGCAGCCTCCTAGTAGATGGGGCCCCACCCAGATCCATCTGTAGCGCGGTCCTGAAGACAGTCTGGCTGGAGGTACAGTCTGTGTCTGCCATTGCATCTTATTGCGCCATCAAAGCTCCTTGTGAACACTCTTAATTCAATTTAAACCTGCCGTCTACTGATTTGGGTTTACTTAGCAAGGAAATATGGTAAACTAAATCAGTATCAGCCAGTTTTAAATCAGATTAAAGGTGTCCACACAGAGTTTTGGTTAACCTTTAGTTAAACCAGTGTCACGCTGAATAAAAATAAGGCCAAGGAATAACTATGTATAGCTCTAGTATTGTAGGGAACACGTACCACTAGATATCACTTATCCACCACATCAGTACAGCGCCTCTTACATTTTCTCGTCAACAGAAAACAAGTCCTAAGGCAAGACTTTTCAAGCTTGCATTTTTGGGAGTTCATCAGTTCTCAGTTGGAAAATGGGGGGGGAGGGAAGCCACATATTAAGGAGATACCTTAATATGAACAAAATATAGACTCACACTAATGAGGGGGAGAAGTTATAAACCTTTGTCATTATTTATATTCCAACTGTTGCTGTTTGTACTGTTGTAGCGCTGAGAAATCCCAGGACCCGATTTGTATTCGGCGCTGCACAACCACAGAACAAGAAGGACCCTACCCTGACTAGCTTACAATCTAAATAGTGAAGACAGACAAAGAATGGGAGGGAAGGTAGGCACCAAGAAATGAAATGACTTTCCCAAGCTCACCCAGCAGGTTAGTAGCAGAGTCAGGAATAGCACCCAGGATTCCCTAGTCCTAGGCCAATACCCTGTCCGCTGGACAGCATAAAAAACAACAACCACCCTTTGAATTAAGAATTAGCACATTAGGAAGATAAGCTTAGCTCAGGCTACAAGGAGCCAGATGTTTGCGCAGTGGCTCTTAATGAGGAAGTAATTATATTGATTGATCATGAATTATTGATTAATACACTAATATATTCATTTTATTTTTATTTATAAACTGTGTTTACAATGCCAACACTATTACGCTGTATTGTTGCTAGTTACCAGTTTGGGACAGTGTTCACAGCCACCGCTGTTATCTTGGGACCTGACTTTGCGAGCAAGGTCATTGGTCGTTAGTTGCTGGTGACAATTAGTATCCAAATAGGATGATTAGTTGGCCAAGCAGAACGTGAGGCCAGCTGCAGAGAAAACATTATGCTCTGAAAAGAAGTGGGGCTAAAAGGTAGTTTTCTAGCTTAGGAGAAAGCCGACTGAGAGCCCATGTAATTAAATTCATTGTGGGCTGTGTCCATGCCGCAGAACATAATAGGACTAAACCAGAAATTGGAAGTGATGGCCTGGCTTTCCATTGCCATGTTAATTGTCATGCCGCTGCGCTACCCAGCCACCAAATTGTATTTATGCAGGATTAATTAGTACAATTCTCCATAAAACTAATATTCAATGTAAATGAAGCAGATTAGCATGGCATTATATGGTGGCTTATGAAACAGGCAACACATTTTTAAAGAGGACCTGTTAGAGAGTATGCATTAAGAACCTGGGGATTGAAATGCAAATGTCAATCGCTCGCTGCAGTGGTGACGGGGTTTCTGCTGCGATGGTGCTGAAGTGTGTTTGCAGAGATAGGGCCTTGCTTCTGTATGTCCTGCTGAGAATCCTCATGTCCCACTGGGGTTCATCTCACTTAGTTCTGTTTGACTTACAGCTACATTAGCGACAACTGCACTGATTTCATTAGGAGCGGAGGGCACTGAGAACTGTGCAGGATCAGGTCCATAAACTGTAAGGGTTAGATTCTGACACAGGCTGTGCACCTGCACAGGGGGAGTCAGAAAACCCCTACGTGGGCTACCTTGGGCAGGCACACATGACTAAGCCCAGCTGATCACCTGCTTAATCCTCTCCAGAGCAGATGGCTGGGGAGTGTCACAATGTTACTCCTAGGGCACTCCTAGAGTTCCCCCCCTTGCCCACCTTTCTAAAGCTGTGCCTAAGGTCACAATCGGGTCCTGTATAACTCTCTGCCTTGCTAAGAGAGAGAGAGAGAGTGTGTGTGTGTGTGTGTGTGTGTGTGTGTGTACACACGTATCCAGCAGGCTCTATAGCTGGTGGCTGGAAGAGACTCATTCTCTGGATCTGGAACACGAGGGGGAGACAATCTCTACCAACCAGTGAGTTACACGTATAAGCACATGTGTGCCCGTTAGACCCACTTCACTTTAGATTCTGAAGGATACATTTTCCCTTCTGTGTAGTACTTGCTTCAGGTTGTAGATCTACAACCTATCCTGAAGGACGATCCCTCACTCTCACAGATCTTGGGAGACAGGCCAGTCCTTGCTTCCAGACAGCCAGCCAACCTGAAGCAAATACTCACCAGCAACCACACAACAAAAACACTAACCCAGGAACCTATCCTTGCAACAAAGCCCGTTGCCAACTCTGTCCACATATCTATTCAAGGGACACCAACATAGGACCTAATCACATCAGCCACACTATCAGAGGCTCGTTCACCTGCACATCTACCAATGTGATCTATGCCATCATGTGCCAGCAATGCCCCTCTGCCCTGTACATTGGCCAAACCGGATAGTCTCGACGCAAAAGAATAAATGGACACAAATCAGACGTCAAGAATTAGAACCTTCAAAAACCAGTCAGAGAACACTTCAACCTCTCTGGTCACTCAATTACAGACCTAAAAGTTGCACTCCAACAAAAAAACTTCAAAAACCGACTTCAACGAGAAACTGCAGAATTGGAATTAATTTGCAAACTTGACACCTTTAAATTAGGCTTGAACAAAGACTGGGAGTGGCTGGGTCATTACACAAAGTAAAACCTATTTCCCCATGCTAATTTTTCCCTACTGTTACTCACACCTTCTTGTCAACTGTTGGAAACGGGCCATCCTGATTATCACTACAAAGGTGGTTTTTATTATTTTTCCCCCGCCTGCTGATAATACCCCACCTTAACTGATTACCCTTGTTATAGTTAGTATAGCAACACCCATTTTTTTCATATCCTCTGTGTATATATATATCTTCTTACTGCATTTTCCACTGCATGCATCTGATGAAGTGGGTTTTAGCCCACGAAAGCTTATGCTCAAATAAATTTTAGTCTCTAAGGTGCCACAAGTACTCCTCGTTCTTTTAACCAAATAAGAAATTATCAAGTTAAGCTATTTTTCTAATAGACGTAATTGCTGTTGTATTTCTTGATATAGTTAGGATATATATTAAATGTTTTATGAATATAAAATTTTGCCCTCCCAGGGCATGTCTGCAAATGGATGTGGTTTGGGATTTAATGCAACTTATCAATCATTTGTTCATGAGCAAATGGTTTTCATATTAAAAGGAAAGAAACATTCTAATGTATTCATGCTATTATTGTTCCTTGGAAAAGCTCCAGACCTGCAATAAAGCAGTGATTGGAAATGCACAAAGTATTTTAATATCCTAATTATTTTGGTTTAACTTCCTCTAATAGTTTAAGCCGATACTGAATTTATTTAGAAGCCATTAAAGAAGTGTGTTTGTGGGGTCGGGGGGAGTTGTTGGTTTGGGGGTTCCCCCCCCAACAGATCATAAACACAGACTGAACTTAAGAGATTAAGTATTCATGTTCCACATGCCAATGAATGTTTTAGGAGGGAGATAAACAAAAAACAGATCATCACTCACAGTCAGTGCTCATTTTAATTTCAGCCCCATTTTTGGAAACTCATTAGAATGTCGATTCTTCTGTCTTTCACAGACGATGATCAGACACCCACAAGCATCCTACACTTCTGGCGTTAAAACAGGTTTGTCAAAGTGTAAGGATCTATTCAAAATGTCCCCCCTCTGCTTATATCGCCTCCTCTTCCCTTGGTTTGACTGGGAGTGTTAGTGTTGTTTTTTTGTTCTTGTTCTTCTTTAGTGCCTTTCACAAGGGATCTGTAGATTCTTCCAGGCCTTTGTTTATTATGGGCATTACACAGAGGTTCAGATCCTGACTGCTATTTAAATACCTCACTCCCACTGAAATCAGTTGAAGTGAAGAGCCTAAATAGCTTTCAGGATCTGGGCCTTTGAGACTCCAGATGAGATCGGGATCCATTGTGCCAAGTTGCATAGAAATACATAGTAAGACCCAGTCCCTGCCTTGAAGAGCATACAGTCTAAAGGCATAATCATGACCCTGGCTACAAGCCAATGTAGAGGATCACAGGTGTATAAACATCCCTTTGTTCCCCTTTGTGGGCTACCTATATTGCTGGTAGCAGTGCAGAGGAGTGAGGGGGAAAATACCCTCTGTGGTGGTGCTAGTCTCCCCAGCCCCACTACGCAGGTGGACGAGGAGTGGGTCATTAGGGGCAGGAAGTGGGTACATCCAAGTCTTCTCCCAACAATATGCTGGCTAGCGCCCTTGAGCTGGCATAAATGAGATGTCATGTATAAGGCTGATGCAGATTCTTGTTTTAGGAAGGAAATAAAGGTGTCGCAAGTAGAGCTGGGTAACATTTTTTTTTTTTTTGGATGAAGACATTTCACTCCCCCCCCCCCCCCACAAAAAAAAAAGTTGGGATCAAATTCGGTAAATAGTTTCCACCCAGGGAGGAAAAAGGGAGACAGAAAAATGAGAAAAAGTAAAAACATTCCATTTTGACATTTACAAAGTGAAACAATTCAGCATTTAATCTTCAAAGGTTTAGTCTAGAAATTCAAGGCCGCCCAGAGGAGGGGGGGCAAGTGGGGAAATTTGCCCCGGACCCCGCAGGGACCCCCATGAGAGTTTTCGGCGGTTCTTCGGCAGCAGGTCCTTCAGTGCTGCCGAACACACCCGGATTGAGTGAAGGACCCGCTGCCGAAGACCCGGAGCTTCTTCCGCTCCGGGTCTTCGGCGGCAATTCGACGGTGGGGGTTCCTTCCGCTCCGGGACCCGCCGCCGAAGTGCGCCAAAGACCCCAGGCCCCCTGAATCCTCTGGGCGGCCCTCTAGAAATTGAGCTAGATTTATTAAATAAAGGTAAACACCTGAAAACTAAACATAATAAAAAATGTTTTGGGTGGAATGAAATGTTTTGTTCAACCCTAAATGGAAGGTTTTTGCATTTTTTGTTTGTTTTTGGAGAGGGGAAAAAAAACAAAACAAATTCATTTTGGATCAACTCAAAGCAAATATATTATATCTATATTGTTCAATTTGGCGACTGAACCAAAAAAAAATCAATTATTGGCTCCGATCTTGTCATAATCTTCTCCCTATCTGCTCCTGTCATAACCCCGCTACCCAGCCCTTCACTTAGGGCTGTGAGAATGTCACAGTTAGGCCCAAAATGGCTGACATGGATCAAGGGTGGGAGAAAAGGACCCATTTAAGAGCTCGCATTGAGGCACAGAGAGATTGAGCCTATCGACACTGCCCCACAGTTTGGACTAGGGGAGTGTGAATAGTCGTGCATACCAAAGTACTGCACTGTAACTCCCCCGTGTGGATACTGCGGGTGTGAACTACAAAGTTCCTAGTGTGCACTGCTATTCACACCCCTGTAGTCCAAACTGTGGACAGTGTAGACAAGCGCTAAGTGACTTGCCCAAGATCACACAGGAAGTTAGGGAAGTGGTGGAATCTCCATCCTTAGAGGTTTTTAAGGTCTGGCTTGACAAAATCCTGGCTGAGATGATTTAGTGGATGTTGGTCCTGCTTTGAGCAGGGGATTAGACTACATGACCTTCTGAGGTCTCTTCCAACCCTAATATTCTATGATTCTAAGCTTGTGTCAGATTTCATAATTAAACCCAGATTGCCTGAGTCCCAGTCCGATCCCTGAACCACAAAACCAGCCTCTTACAAAAGGTCTGTTATGAGTCCTGGTTTGTGTTGTGTTAGCCAAGCTATTAATTTATTTATTTGTACTGTGGTAGCAGCTAGGAGCCTGAGTCCTGGACCAGAACCTCACTGTGCTAGGCTCTGCACAAATGAGATTTAAAAGACAATCCCTGCCTCAAAGAGCTTACAGACTAATTGTAGTTGTAGAGAACATTCCCCAGATAATGTAATGAGCATCATGGAGCCTGATTCACCACACTCTTACTCCAGTTTTACACTGGTTCAACTCCAGCAAAATCATTGGACTGAAACTGGCATAAAACTGCAGTAACACAAAATGGAATAGCGTCCCACATGAGTAGAGTATCTGGAATTAATGGCAAATTTCTGCCCTAGAGTCATTTCTCAAATACTATGGCTTGAAAAACATCTGCCTTTCAGACATGAGCACCCACAAACACTGTGTTACTTACGTTATAATTTCCCAATTAGGCTTCCAAGCAGCTTGGCAGAACCCAGCTCATAAAATTAATTTTGAAGTGCTAATTTGGCACCATTTTGTTATGCATAACATTAATTCATTACATTAATGTTGACATGTCCGTTATTTTTTAAGATTTCCAACTGGTGTTGTAAAGTGACTTTGAAAAATAGACTGGACAGATAAATATGATTAGAGTCACTAGGTTTTGCTTAGTTGTGACTGAAGGAGACAAGCATTTTGAGTCATGCTGGAGGTGAAGCACTTTCTTAAAGCCATTGGGCCAGGCTTCAACGTTCTGGCATCTGATTTTTCATTGCCTCCTTGTGTAACCGTTTACACCACACTAAAATGAGTGCAAGTCTGTAAAATACTACCAGCGCTGGGAAAGACTTTTTGTGTCAATGGTTAAACATCAGACCTGTGACACTGCGAGGGAATGTAGTCTAGTGGTTGCAGTTAGAACCAGCTGACCAATGAAACTTTCCTCCCATGGACAATTTTGATTTTTGGAAAATAATGAATCCCGAATCAGGATGCCATGTCAAAAACTATTTTTTTTTTCTGGACGAAAATTCCAATATGGAACAGAATGTTTCATCTTACTCCCAGCTGTTCAACTCTTCAGGGAGCTGCTTTCCTGGGTGCTGGATTCCCCAGGAAGTGGGCAGCCCCTGGAAACCTCTACCCAGTGAGGCAAGGTGCCCAGGCTGGCAGGAAACCACCAGGCAGAGAGGCTGGCCAGTTTTGATGGAATGGATTTGTTACTACAGAACATTGCAATTCCATGTAATCAGTATTTTCTGAAACTTTATTTACCTGAAAACTTTCAACTGGTCTAATTACAACACGGGCTTGAGAATCAGAATTCCTCATCTATCTACTCTCAGCTAAAGGGATATAACATTATCTATAATTATTGACACAGTCTCTGATCTAAAGTGTTCCATCTGTCTAATGATCTTCTCTGTTCCTGACCAAGACAAGGTGGGTGAGATGATATCGTTTATTGGACCTATATGGCTACAAGAACACTGCAAACATTCTCTGATCTAAAGTCATCTAATATTATCTAGCTCTCGCTGGTCTTTATAAAGCTCCAATCAACTTGGTAACCAAGCAGCAAATTTCCAGTTGTGCCAGTGATCAGAGAAGTCAGTTCATGTCCTGATGCTTCTGTTTACCCAGCTGTAGCATTTCCTTCCAATTACCAGCTCTCACAGCCATTTCAGCAAACCACTGGCACAAGTGATGGCATCTCTCTCACACCTGTCTCCTTTGGCTCTGTTGCATACCCAGCTGGATTTCAAGATGCACCTAAATCATCCATTGAGGGAGCATAGCAAACACTAAATGTGGTGCTTGAAATCATGGTGAGTTTTGGATAAGATTGTTACAGGAACCGGGCTCCATTGACGTTCAAGGGAGTTTTGCCATTGACTTCAATAGAGCAACAATTTCCCATTTCTTTCCCAGTCTTGTAAAAGAATCCTAGAACTCACCCTCACTGAACTAAACGTCTCTATCTATCTTGTCCTTTTTGCACTAATGATGAAACTAATCTGCCTCACAAACGAAACAGAGTTTAATTTTCCTGCCCCTGGTAACAAAGAAATAATGTTGCAAACGAAATAAAGCAAACGAATGGTGCATGAACTGCTGCCCTCTTTTGGTTATATTCATCAGACCAGCTATTTTAGGATGTATTCATATAAATTAGGAATATTCATGAGTTTTCTAGTAGTCTTTTCCCATTCAGCTCACATCTAAACTTACAAACTCTAAGCAAAAGGCTATTTTAAATCCATTTTTGCTGGCACTGCTGAAGTTGTCAGTTAGTCCCATGAATGTATTATTTAAAGGGCTGTTTCTCTTAGACTAGATTTGTTTGATTTTTTTCTCTTTATCATTGTTAAACTCTTATGCACACTCAAATAGTATGTTCCATTGTAATTTTGCAAAGAGTGTTAACTTTATTACCTTGACATTTCGATAGCAAAGCAAAAATAAATCAAGGAGGGAAACATATTCTGCATAAATGAAATAGAAAATAATTATGCCAAAATCTTGACTATTCCAAAGAATAACCAGTAACTAACCCTACTAGTCTTTAATTGGACACAAGGCTTGATTTACAGCTTATTGAAGTTAATGGAAAGACTCACATTGATTTCAATAGGCTTCAGATCAGAGCCATAGGGCCAGATCCTCAGTTGGAATAAATTTGCAGCTCTCCAAGGAAGTTTCCAGTCACATATGTCAATGGAGTTACACTGATTTGCATCAGCGGAGATCTGGCCCATAGTGCATAGAACCCGTAATGTAAGTATGCACCGTCCTGTTATGTCACTGAGAACTGTGCACATCGATTGGAGGGTGTCCATGGCTCTCAGAGTACATTCTCTGGTCACCTTTGACTGATGGTTTTTAGAGAGACTCTCTGGATGGACTGTCTTTCGGGAACGTCATGAGGGAGCTGCACTGACAGACCTTTGCCAATGTGCTAATTGCATAAGATTAGCTTTAAAGACACAGGATAAAACAGTGAGCAGAGAAAAGGGATTAATCCTAATTTTCAAATTAAGGAGGCAGCAGCGACAAGGAATGTTTTTGCAAGATGCATTATTTTTCTGACCCTCTTACTTTGTTTTTGTTTTGGAGCCTGAATCTTATCAGGGTCTGAAAGTTCTGGTCCGAATGTTCATCAAACACGGTGATTCATGATAATAAGAAAAAGAAATGGAAGGAATGAAAAGGAAGGATGGTGGGTGGTTAGGCCACTGGCTTGGGAAACCAGGGTTCAGTTCTGTCCTCTGCCACAGATATCTTAATGTGGACTAGTTTTCCGGCCTAGGAATGGGTGTCAAGATGACTGGATTCCGTCTTTTAGAAAATGCTCATATAAAATGCTTTTGTAAAGATCAAGTTGACTTGAGAGAGTGTGTGTGTGTGTGTGAGAGAGAGAGAGAGATGGATGCACCCAGATTTTGTCCTCATGACATTTATGGATTTGGTTGTAGACCTGAATGTCTCAGAATTCAAGAGAGGGTTCAGTCTGCCGGCAGTCTTTCAGCCAAATTCCACCGTAAGGAGCACATGGATGGTTATTTATATTAACGAGAGTGTGGTTTGTGCATCCGGATGGAGTTTCATCTTTTGTAAGCTGATTGTCTTGGCCCCCGTGTGTCTTAAGCAGGGTGCAGGTCTACCGCCCTATGTTGAGCCAGCCTTGACATCTCTTACATCCAGGAGTGCGAGAGGTATGTCAGTGGGGCTGGGCAGAGTTGTGTGACCTGTATGCATTTAATTGAGATGTGCAGCCGCTATCGTGCTACAAACCTCACTCCGCAATGCCGCCTTGTAGGTGAGTGCTCAGGGGCAAGCCTTAGGCATTCTGAAAAGCACAGTGCAAAACCTAGTGCAGTTTGCCTGGAGAGCTTTGGCCGCATACAAACCTAGCCCCGGCCCGCGAATTGTTTCTGCAGCTTACTAAATGTGCATTTTTTTGGCAGCCTCGCTGTTTGTTTGCATAATGTTGGCTTGGTGCAGGTGATCACATCTACCTCTGGTGTCTCTTCCCAGAGAGCCTGCTGACAGCTAATGGAATGACTCTTATCTCAGGGGGTGAAAACCTGGGATGAAATCCTAGCCCCTCTGAAGTCAGCGAGAAAACTCCCATTGACTTCGGGAGGGTCTGGATTTCACCATTGTACTTTTGGTGTTCAGTCGCTGCTGATGACGTGGCCCAGGGATTCGTTCCACATAACTGTCATCTAAAATGCAACCTGGCTTTCTTTATAGAGACCTCACTGGGAATGCAGAGATACCGGAGAACCATCTCACTTCAAACACTGAAGCCATAAGGATCGGCTGTTTGTGCAGAGCGAGCCCCACCTAAGCATGCATAGGGCATGAAGGGTAAACTAATAAAGGACCCTCTGAGTTAGACTGATGGCCACTTTAGCAGCCCTGCTATAATTTAGCAGATCCTCATGGTTTGCTAAGCAAGATGGATTATCCATCTTGCTGGAACAGGAGCAAGCAGGCATCCTCAATATGATTGGCAGCTTCTATACCCAAGCCTTCTCTGTACCCCTGCAGGACTGAATCCTTCCAGGGAGATTTCTTTATGTAATTTCTAACCTTTCATGTTGACTTTCTGCAGATCACTCAATATATTATAACATATGAAAATCTCCCTTCTTCTTTCCCATGGGGCAATGCATGATTCAGCACGCCTGGGCCAGTGACTCATTTACTTCCCATTTAGTTGTCGTGACTGTGTAGCCTAATTAGATGCAAACTTTGAAAAACTAGGCGTTAGATTAGAAAAGTTCTTGCATAAAGGAGCAGTATCTTCCCCTGTACTAAGTTTTGCTTCACTGGTTTTTACTCTTGAGCTGCTGATATGACAACTTACTGCAGCATGATTTTCTTACTCAGTGAAGTGATTAAAGCAATATCACTCGGGAGACTTACTGTTTGTCTGCACACATCACCATGACCATCATGACTGCCCCCAAAGCAAGTACAGAACTCTGGCGCATAGCAAAATCAACAGGGAGAGATTTATTCCTCTTTGGATGCAGGAGACTTGTCTTCTCTCTCAGGCACACTGAGTTTTCTTTCTGCAAGATGCTGACTTGTGCCGTAGGCAAAGGATAAAGGAAATGAATTATGATCTAGAAACTTACCATTCACTCACCACACAAAATAATGAAGCGCAAACAATGCAGGATGCTATTTGAAGAGTGTAGGTATGGTCTAGGGAACTGGTTCTCAAATATAATATTCAGTTATCCCAGAGGAAGGAAGAAAGAGAAATGTGCAAACTGTGTTAATTTTAGGAAAAGCCTCAAAAACAACAAACTACATTTCATGAATCACTGATGACCCATCCATTGATGGTCCATGGTAGAGTTGCAGATGACCAAAACCCTGTTCAAGGCACTTCTATGGTTTCCCAAAGGCTTTCATGATCAGTCAACCTCAGATAAAACCACTGTCCTCTCTGCACCCTGCCTGGCTGCTACCTGTCGGATGTCTCCCGATCATAAGTTCAACCCTGATCAGGTGACACCAACATTCGACAATGGTAGCAAACACACAGGAGGACAGAACAAGAATTGTCAAGAGAAGTGAAAGCCGTGGTGGCTGCAGGCATCCAGGAGAGAGTATGACCTAGCTCTATAGCCAGATTCTCAGCTAACGTAAATTGGTGTAGCCCTTTTGAAGTCAATGCAGTTCTGCCAGTTTACACCAGCTGAAGATTTGGCTTGTAGAATTCTATAGACACCAAATGGGGGAGATGGAACTAAGTAGCCACATACATCACAATAAAATGAGTTTATCGTCATCTTGCCTCCCTTAATAGTGCCCTGATTGTTCCTTTTTCATACACTGTCACTTATTACAGTCATAGCAAGAGAGCAAGTGGGGAAGATGGAAGAGGTCCACAACCACATTGCTGTCTTTGAAAGTATGGAGCTCCACTCCACATGGCAGGCATGTGAAACAGCCAACTCTGCTTCCCACAAGCACTGATTGATTAGGGGGCAGAGAGGAGGGGCTGGCTCCCTACAGCCTTGGTAGGCCAGGAGTATGGCAGGAATTCCCACCCCTCTCCTCCAGCTGCCCATCCACCTCCCATTGGAGGATGTAGTGCAGCACCAGAGGCAGAGCTGAGCCTGCTATCACTTGATATTTGGGCCTAGTAGGAAGCAAGTGGGTTCTCCACACTTAGGCATGTGGGTAGGAATTTGAGGGCAGCTCCATAGACATGGTCCACAAGATGAGAAAATTTGGAGAGCCACTGGTCTGGGGGTCTAATGGAGAGCCTGGAATTCTAATTCCATCTCGGACACGTATTTCCACTGTGATATTGGGCAAGCCACTTTCCCGCTCACTGTCTCACAGTTTCGCCATCTTTACACCTTTTTGAGGAGGAAGGTGCTATGTACACTCAATACTTGGTAACCATGTGGCAAATAGAGGTGAGCCGACATCCGCACCTTGGTTCAAACACCCCCAAGGCTGGGGTAGTTTAGCTCTAGATCTATAGCTCAACTTTTCTGGTCTGGGGTCTTTACAATGGGCTGACCCTGAACTTCAGATCTGAACGCTCCAAAACAGTGCGAGAGATGGCTTCAGGAGCTGAGCTCTTGTGGTGAACTGCTCTCTGGGGCTGATCAGGACTGGGCTCCCTTATGATAGCAGTATCACTTCATTGGCTTCAACGGAGTTACTCCCAATGCATGGTAGTTTCACCTGGGGGTGAAAACACAGTGGCACAACCAATCTCTCGCTCTCTATGTGCCTAACAGGGATGGTCAGTGGCCTATTTTCTGCCGTAACATAGAATCGTTGTATGAAAAATGTTGAGAACCAGTGCAGCCGTGTAAATGGAACTATAATAATTCCAGACACATGAGCAGTGCCTCTTCTCCCATTTCCTAGTGCTCCAGTGTGTCATAGGAGGGGTAAATTTTGCCCAGCCTGGATGACTTTTGGAGTGTCCATTGAGCAGTGCGCTGGCTGCCTGTTGATACAGAGGAGTTTTTATTTATTTAATATCTGAACTTTTTTGTTCCAGTACCTAAAACAACAGTACAAGTCCTGGGCATGAAAAATGCAGGAGCAGGTGAATTCCCACTGGACAACTGCAAAAACAGATGTAAATATCCAAAGGATGGCTTTGAAATAACCCTTCATTGATTTTTTTCCCATCATTAGGCTAAAACAAAAAATCCTGTTACATCGTTGCCTCTTAAATGCAAACCCAGACAAGTCTCAGTGGCCATTAGGTCTTCTCCGGGGATTCAGCCCCTTTGCTTGGCTGTACTGGCATATATGCTAGTGAGCCAAGCCACTGATCATCGTCAGGCTGTTGGACAGGGTGTTCTTTTGAGTGAAAGATTCTCTTTTACTGTGTATGGGATTTTTTAAACTTTTCTCATAGTTATCTCTTTGATACACATCTGTACACCATGGGACTAGACTACACATGGGGGATCTCCAGTCTTTAATTGAGATTGGATGTCTTTCAAAAAGAGGTGCTCTAGCTCACCCAGATGTTTTAGGGCTTGGTGCAAGTTCTCTGGCCTGTGTTGTGCAGGAGATCAGACTAGATGATCATAATGGTCCCTTCTGCCTTGAAAAGCAATGAATCTATAATAGGCTATAGAACATTCCCACTCTAGGTCATCATTTTGAAGATGGATCCTAGCTGCTGGTGCACCATATGAACTGCTTGGCTGATCTTTGCAAAATAAGTGGTCTTAAAATAGTTTCATCCAGTTTCCTGTTTACCTCTGTGTGGATCCCCAGATCACCATTGGCTGCCATGAATGATGCCACCACAGGAAGTGAGTGACTGAATGAACCATGGACTCTGACCTTCCAAGGCAGGGTCCAGGTATATTGCTTTAATGATGTGGAATAAACGTGCACTGCTTGGGTTTCTATCATGCAGATAAATGGAGGATGCCAGGTTCCAGGGCAGTCAAGCCAGCATCTTTCCCTTAAAGGAATGTTACTTTGCCAGCCGGGAGGGTGAGGAACATTTCCCCAGAGGATACGGTAATACCATTCAATTACAACTCCCTGGGGAGGAAGAATGCTTTCAAATCCCGAATAAGATATTTAATTTAAAATTAGTTGAGTGGTTATTTGGCTGAAAGGGATTTGACAAACAAGATCTACGTCTGAGTCTTCAGGTGAAGGAAATATTCAGTTGAATTTAATTAGCAAAGGAATTTTACACTGGCTTCCATCCAGTGCTAACCTGCAGGTATCTCAAATGCTAATTAAAATGTCTGCACATTAATAATGATCCTCCTCATAAAGTTTGTAAAAATTCACATTTCTAAACAAAAGTGCTTCATGCCCAATATTCCCAAAGCTCTTTTTTAGAGACTCCCAGCAACACGGTGCGTGTACTTATGCATTTTATTACTCGTGCTGGTCTTAACCAGTTTGTTTTAAAATCGAAAAATGTTCATGCACTGTGGTTTTGTGGTTGGTAAAATGGTGGACAAGAAGAGAGCGGGCCTGGAAATGATCTTTTTTCCTGTCAAATCACCATGATCAGTCAGTCCATCAGCCCTCACAGAGAGAGCACCGATCGCAAAACGTCATTTGTGTCGTTCTAGCCAGTCCTTTGGCCACCCGCTGGCCTGGTCAGTGGCACCGGACACCTGATTGGCAAAGTGCACTACAGCCCAGAACCTCTGAGTGATGCGCCAACCTCAGCCTCCCAAGTATCTGGGATTCCAGGTGCACGCCACCGCGCCCAACTTCTGTAAAATATTTTAGTGAACAGGATTTTTTTTTTTCATTTTTGGGGAAGATTTTCATGAAACAGTTCAGGATTTTGTAAAAGCAAAAACCAAAAGAAATTCAATTGCTAAAAAGAAACAAAACAAATGGTTCAGATTTTTTTATATATATAAACTTTGTTTTTCAACAAAAAAAAAAGTGGTCTGGCATTAATCAGGAACAAATTCAGTTATTCTGTATGAGCATGAACTGCTGTGTACAATGTAGGTGAAACAGATTTCACAGCTGTGAGACATACTCCACAATAGCACTCTTCTTATTATGTCATCTGCAATAGGGTATTGGAGATGGGAGAGGTAATATCTTTTATTGGACAAAGTTCTGTTGGTGAAAGAGACAAGTTTTCAATCTTACACACAGCCCTTCTTCAGGTCTACAAGGTATGGTATGTCATATCTCAAAGGCTAAACATGGTGTGACCTGGTAAATTTGTAGAGGGGAGACCTCCCAGGGTAACCTGCAGTGGGCAGAAAAGTGGTTTGATGATTCCACATGGGTCAGCTCTTTAACTGATGCTCCAGTGAGGTATTAGAGGGAATCTTGCTGAACGTTTTACCTTTTGGATAGTTTGGAGTCATTAAAGATTCCCATTGCACTTTTGTCATGAGTGGCATGTAAATTGCAGTGTCCTGCTCAAATTATATGCTGCCTGGGTGCCATTGAGTATTATTATTTAGTATTGTTTCATTTTCACTACATTCTCCATTGGCTACGGCATTCTTCGTACATGGTAAAGACTCAGCTGGTGCATTGGTTTCACTATATTATACTAGCCAAGGATCTGGACTAAGCACCTGGCCCATGGAATTTGTAATCTATACTGAGTAGGACAAAAACATCCTGCCGGTGGAAATACCACCCGGCAAGTCAGAGGAAGGAGGGGTTGCTACATTTGTGGGGTTGCCGGTGGAAAGGTGGCTTCCGGGATATTGCCTTTAACTATAGCTTCTCCGTGCAACTTCTCTTTCAACATGATCCAAACAGCAGAGACCCAAAGTTTCAATTACTGAGTGCAGAGAACCAAAGCCAGGTTGTGGCTAATGGAATTGCTCAGGTCTGACACTAGTGCGAGTGAGAGCAGAATCTGGCACACGATCACTGTTATCGGGTAAACGGGCCTCATCTTTCAGTCCTGCTGCTGAGTTCAATAAGACTACATTCCCTTACAACATCATTGGATTTCTGCAGTCCATTGGTGCCCATCTTTGCATTTTGCCTTTTTAGATCCATGTGCCCTGGGAGAATGGAACCTTTCCATGTCTTTGTAGATATGATGCAAAGCCTCACAAATCTCTCCAGGGCACCTTGTACTAGTCTAAAACTCTTCTTTTAACCATGCGGTTTTCTGTCCAGCATGAAAGTACAAAAACATTCAAAGTCGAAGGCTAGTTAAGAGTCTTGTTAATCCCACTGGCAGGTGTCTGGAGATAGCTGGAGAGGTTCTTTAATAGGCTTGATGGTAATGCTATTTCATGCATCATCTGATAGAATAAGAGCTTTTTTCTAGTGCTCAAGTGCTAACTTCTCTGTCACCTCAACTTGTGCATGATTTTCAGGAGCACTGGGGGGGAAAAACAGTAAAATCTTAAAAGGGAATTTAGTTTCAGAGCCAGAAATATTCACTGTTTGACTTTTTCTGTTCTGTATTTGCTTGTCAACCTTTCTCTTTATTTTGTAAAGGCTTGGAAGAATCTGCCCTGGTACCTTGGCATGCACAATGTGGAAATGGGAATTTGAAAGGTGAGCCAATATGACTGTGTCTAATTTAGGAACCCGGCACACTGTCAAGCGAGTCAACAAAATAAGGCTTGTTTTCCTTTCCACAGCCACCCCAATTAAAAAAAAGAATGACTAGTGAGGGTATAAATGATAAAGACAGATGTACAGCTGCATATAGAATAACCGAGTCTAAATATTGACCCCAAAAATCCTTAGAATTTTTTGAAGCTTGAAATAGTTCAGTAATTAAGAAAAAAAGATATAGGATTGTTTATTTAATTAACTGCAGTGGGATAATACCAATGCGAAACTGGTGTCAACAAGATCAGAATCTGGTTTAAAATGCAGAGGGTTTTCCATTCGCTGTCCGTAAACCTGGTTCTACTGAATTACCCAATACGGGCAGTACTTGCAGAGTTCCTGCAACAAGTCTTCACCGATCATTTCCTTTCAACACAGTGACCATGGCTGTTTCCCAGAACAGAAGAGCCATTCTTTAAAAACCTCTTGGATGTGCTGGGGCATATAATGGGCTTAAAACCACCATAAAGGAAGTGACTGCTTCTCTGTTATTGGCTAGTCATCGTGGTCAACTGAGAGCTGAGAGTTAAGTCTGAGGTTACTCATGGAAAGTAAAAGGAATGCCCATGTAACCAGAAAAAGCTAAAAGTGTGAGCTTCTGATGGCCCCATTAACACTCGAACATAAGAACAGCCATACTGGGTCAAATCAAAGGTCCATCTAGTCCAGTATCCTGTCTTCCGACAGTGGTCAATGCAGGGAATGAATAGAAGAGGTGATCCATCCCATCACCCATTCGCAGCTTCTAGCAAACAGAGGCTAGGGACACCATCCCTGCCCATGATGGATAATAGCCATTGATGGACCTATCCTCCATGAATTTATCCAGTTCTTTTTTGAACCCTATTATAGTCTTGGCCTTCACAACATCCTCTGGCAAGGAGTTCCACAGGTTGACTGTGCATTATGTGAAAAAAATACTTCCTTTTGTTTATTTTAAACCTGCTGCCTATTAATTTCATTTGGTGGCCCCCTAGTTCTTGTGTTATGAGAAGGAGTAAATAACACTTCCTTATTTACTTTCTCCACATCAGTCATGATTTTATAACATCACCTTCTCAGGTAAGCAGGACATTAGTACAGTCTTCGGAGCACCACGCATCAACATTGTATCAAGGAAGAATGTTCATTTCAGTCTGTTTGACAGGGGTTGGTTTGCAACTTGACTACACAGGCCTCCATTATGGCCAAATCAATGCTTAAAAGGTCACACTGGGCCTAATTTTGATCTACCCCAGTGTAAATGTGGAGTAACTCTGTTGATTAAGTAGAATTATTCCATTTTAATACCAGTGAAAGTTAGATTTGAAGCTGGCCCATGATATGTACATATGAGAGACATTGTTACAAGCACGATAAGGCTGCAAAATTAAGCACTGAATAGTTAGGAAATGTCAGTATTAAGGTTGCCTATGCAGCCTTAATTCAGCCCCTTTGTGTGTATGGATTATAATACAGTCTTTAATTACATGATCTTATTCTATTTTTCTCTCTGTCCTTGTCTGCTCCTATTCATCCGCTGGCTCCTGTTCCCCTTTGCTGCCCTCTCCACACCTATTTCACAATCGCCACTGCAGTGGTATAATTGAGCACACAAGAGATGCTGGCTGCCAGGAAGAGTAATTGAAGGGAAAGTCCAGGCCAGTCTCTGCAGCCCCTGAATGGTGAATGCTTGGTTACTTTGTGGGGATGGAACAAGCACAATCTAGTCAGCATTTCAGAGTTGTGCGGAAATGGAGCACGTTCAGTGTGGATGAACTGTCTGGAGAATTTAGCTGCTAAACAAGACTTTACTGAGCATGTATGAACTATATGTTTTTGGAGGATTGGCCAAATTTTAGTGAATGTTCACAGGAGGAGTGAAAGGTGCATCCCTGACACCAGGGTATCCGTCCTACCAAATCTCTAGCCTTTGCTCCAAAGAATGGAGGCACTCAATCTTCTCAACAAAATGATTATCAGATTATTTTTTTAAGATTAGTTATTTTCCCCCAATCTTATTCTCAGAAGTGGCTGAATCCTTTTTTTTCTGAAATTGCAGCCTGAGGCAGGCATCCGGCATCAGAAATTTCAGCCCAAACAGTTAAAATTGGGAAAGTTATGAGCAACTGTAAACAGGGTCTTATAATGGGAAGTGTGAGGCAACCTTACAAACAGGTGATAATATCTGCCTTGCCTATAATTATAGAAGTGGTGATTGCGGCTCAGAACTACAGACTGTGTGGAGTTTTGTACTCAAAGCAGGGATTTTTCATATGAAAAATATATTGTATCTTCCCCAAAATGACAGCACTTCCTACTTGAGTACAACATTTATTTATTTTTTTGAGAATTTAGCAGTAATTCATTTAAATCAGCTAAATAGTTTAGAAATTAAAATGAATTTTAAATGGATCTGTTAAATGGATTTTTTTTCTCCTTGTCCCAATTCATTTTAGTAATGGAATAAAACAGACCTTGTGCATTAGCTGCATTTTGTGAGTTGGGGGGTTGGGGGAAGTAGTTTTTAGGATTAATGGTCAAGTAGTATGCTTCAATAATAAATTTCCCTTGTAGCAGGGACAGACAAATAATGTTCTATAAAGAGCTTGGCAAAAAAGTGCCCTTTTTCAAAATGGCTGCCATGTTCCATCATTCTCAGTGAGAGAGGCTCATGGGAGTTGGGAATTAACTCCTTGGAAAACCCCATCTTTAATCTCTTGATACCCCAGTTCCCTTCTATAAACTGGCGATGACAATACTTTTCTCCCACACTTTGTCTTGTTTCTTAAGGAGACGATTTTCAAAGCCACAAATGGCAGTTAGGCACCTACTGACTGCTGTGTCTTCTAAATTTTTCTCCTTAAATTGTTAACTCTTTGAAACATGGACTGGCTTTTATAATAATTTGTATAATGCTTAGCGCAAAGTGGCGTGATCTACTGGAATGTAAATAACAATAATGTTCTGTCCGCGCTGTGAATCACTTTTAACTCTTCAGCTTATAATTGGTGTAAGCAGAGTCAGGATGAGCTCTACCCTGACATCTGGTGGTGAATTGTGGTGAGTTGTGGAAAAGAACTTCAGGGGCTGATCTTGTTTGCATAGGCACACCCACCTTGCCTATCATGAGCCCACAGTAGCCCAAATGGTCACTTTGGTTGCTGTGGGATCCCCAGTTTCTCTGTTATTGGGGCAGGAAGAATAAAGTGTTGTTACCCTCATTATGTGAATCAAGAACAGTGGAACTGTTTTATGACAGAGGGACTCTCCATCAACTAAGTAGCACTTACTAGACAAGGGACATGGGTTCCAAAACTCAGTGAATTGAGAGAAGGTAGGGACAGGTGTTTGTACCTGATAGTATGGCCCCCCTTTGAGGACCTGAAACACCAATTGTATCTCTTTTCTCCACTGTAGAATATCAGAGCTAATTTTGATTCTATTAGGAGTCTAGCTACAGGCTGCTAAGCTGAATTCACTTTCACTTTGGGTCAATGGTGCACCAGCACTGAGGCTCCCTTACTACAAGCTGAAATCACTGAGTGCTTTTGGCGGGAGCTGAAGATATGTTGCTGAGCGGCTGGCGGAGCGGAGCAGTTTGTGGGACGGCTGGAGCGGCTCACGGGATGGCTGGTGTAGCGGAGCGGCTGGCAGAGTGGCTCGCGGTGAAGGCCGCAGCAGAACCCCACAGAGAGGTGGGGCAGTCGGCCTTGGGGTGCCCCTTAACACCCCTGTGCGTCCCCCCCCCCGGCAAGATGGGAGGGTAAAACTCTGCAGATAAACTTTTGAACTCTGGGGCTGCACTGACCAGGGACAGAGACTTTTGGGTCAAAACTTACTTGGGGGTAGGTCTTTTGCTCATGGTTTGTGTTATGAATCCTGTTTGTGGTGTTTCCCCAACATAATGCCACATTGTTTCCGTCCTTTATTAAAAGGCTTTTGCTACACTCAGACTCCGTGCTTGTGAGAGGGGAAGTATTGCCTCTTAGAGGTGCCCGGCGGGTGGTATGTAATTGTCCCAGGTCACTGGGTGGGGGCTCGAGCCGGTTTTGCATTGTGTTATTGAAACGGAACCCCTAGATACTGAACCCGGTCCTTGTTGCTGCCAACTCGGACGGGCAAAAGGGTTACATTGGTACACAGCAGTGGTTCTCAACCTTTCCAGACTACTGGACCCCTTTCAAGAGTCTGATTTGTCTTGCCCCCAAGTTAGAAACTACTTGCTTACAAAATCAGACATAAGAATACAAAACTGTCTCAGCGCACTATTATTGACAAATTGCTTACACAGTTACCATATAATTCTAAAATAAATCAATTGGAATATAACATCGAATTTACATTTCAGTGTATAGTATATAGAGCAGTATAAAGAAATCACTGTATGAAATTTTAGTTTGTACTGACTTTGCTAGTGCTTTTTCCGTAGCCTCTTGTAAAATTAGGCTAATATCTAGATCAGGGGTCGGCAACCTTTCAGAAGTGGTGTGCCGAGTCTTCATTTATTCACTCTAATTTAAGGTGTCACGTGCCAGTCATACATTTTAACATTTTTAGAAGGTCTCTTTCTATAAGTCTATAATATATAACTAAACTATTGTATGTAAAGTAAATAAGGTTTTTAAAATGTTTAAAGCTTCATTTAAAAATAAATGAAAATGCAGAGCCCCCCGGACCTGTGGCCAGGATCTGGGCAGTGTGAGTGCCACTGAAAGCCAGCTTGCGTGCTGCCTTCAGCAGCCGTGCCATAGGTTGCCTACCCCGATCTAGATGAATTGATGTACCCCTTGGAAGATCTCTGCGTACCCCCAAAAGTATGTGTACCCCTGATTGAGAACCACATTTGGGGATGGGGGTCAGGGAGTTGGCTGAAATATTTCATAACTCCATGTTTGCCTGCTCCCTTAGAGAAATGCTTGGCAAATTATCTGTGGACTTTCAGACCCATTTCATGACCAAGGTCCTTGGTCCCATGGGTGTTTTGTCCCTTGGAGCCGGAGCCTGCAAGTTGCGGAGCTCTTGCTGAAGTGAGCTGAAAGATGAGTGTGCAACCCAAAGCCCATTGATGCCAATTCTTTCAGCAGATTTCAGGGGCTTTGGATCAGATGCCCAGTATGGCCAAGCACAGTCCACTCTGTCTGTCTGTCTGTGTGTGTGTTCCCCCACACCCTGCCCACATGGGTTAATCTTCAGATTTCATCCAGGCTGAATTTATATCAGACTGCTAAATGATCTAGTTAGAGCTAGAGGGCCAGTTCTGCCCATACTGAATACAATATATTATGGTGTGCTTTCTGCCACAAGATGTAGGGGGGCATAGCTGAGCTTGGTGTCCTGCTGCCTTCTCCCAGACTGCAGACCCCCTGCTTGCTCAACAAGACTCCGATAAGCACTCTCAATGCCCGTTGGGGGTGAGATCTCTCTGACTCAGGCCCTGACATTGACTCTTTACTGCCATAGCAGCTGAGAGCTTCAGTGTACGAATCCTGCTTGACTTTCTGCCATAAACCTATAGAGACATGGGCCGTGCCCACTGCACGAGGCGTACACGTCCTAGTAACAGATGTAAGAACGGGAGGAGGGGGGGCTGGTACTCATTTGTGTGAAGATCCTTTTGTGCTGTCATGGCAGTGCAAAGGGGCCCTAATCTGAGCAGAAATGGTGTCCTGAGAGGGCTTTCCTGGCAGGCACAGAGTCGGTACATGGGCTGTAGGCTGGTCCTGTTAGAAGGCCAGGTGGAACCAAGCATAAATTAGAGTAACCCTGAGGTTGCTCTAATTTACACCGGGGCAGGCAGACAAGCCCCCCCCCCCCCCATTCCTTCTTCTCAGGGCACAAACGGAGGGGCTGAGACTAAGGCTCACTACCCTTCCAGGCAGGCTTGCAGACAGCTGGAGAGTTGCCAGGGCACGACATTGAAAAGCTTGTCTGCATCCCCTGCTTGTATCCGCACGCTCCGCGGGCTGAATTCACTGAATCCAGGCTCTTCCAATCACAGGCACCTCCAACCTGTGAAGGGCCAGCCGGGAGGTGAGAATGGAGGAGGGATAGAGCTTGCAGGCGCTGGGCTGTTTGTGGGGAGACGCAGGTGTTGGCGTTTCTGCCCTTTGAAACCTTTCCTAAAATCTAATATAGGGACAAGGAATTATTGTTCATTAGATTGGCCCTTAAATGGCAGTAGTTGCATTTCCCACTTCCCTTCACTCAGGGAAACAAAGGTAGGCAGACTGGTCAAGTGGATAAGGGCCTGGACTAGGACGCAAACAGACCTGGGCTCAAGGCTTGGTACACCCAGAGATTTCATGTATGACTTTGGTTGACGCCCTTAACGTAATCTGGGCCTTCGTTCCTATCCATAAAATGGGACTAACCCTCCCCGCCCTGTGAGCGAAAGCTTTGTAGGAATAAAAATCCATTAATGAATATCAGGTGATGAAGGCTAATAAAGTGCCTAGGGCGAGTCTGCGCTGCATTGGCGCAGTTGTGTGGGTGTGGCGCGTCTGGTGAAGATGCATTGTGCTGATGGGGGAGCATCTCCTGCCAGTGCGGGCAGCACAAAACTTGCATTGTTCACGAGTGGAGGTGGGCTTTTTTCACACCCCTGAGCTACATAAGTTAGATCAACTTAAGCAGTAGTGTAGACCTGCCCCTAGATAATGCATCAGGGAGTAAGCAGAATCTTTCCAACGCAGATGTGTTGGAGTCCACTGAACTAAACCTGGGGCAGTTCAGGTTCCTCTGCCGTGCATCCCCATGGTGTTTGCTTCCCTATTAATACATAGTGCTTTTTAACAAATATGTTCCTAGTGCCTTGCATCAAAGAAGCATCCTACAGCTCTTTACAAACGTGTGCTCTCTCATCCTGGAGCATTAACAGTCTACCCATCTCGCAAGAAGGGCAGAGTTCAGTATCATTCAATGCAATGCATTCTGAAAGGAAGAGAATGCCCTGGAGGCCAGGTCTAGACCCCTTTCCCCTCTGATACACAAACGCGAATCCATTGATGCTAAGACCTCAGTGGTTCAGGAGCCAAATTAGCGCTCAACATTACCCAGCAGAGCCACAGTCGTGCGAAAGCATTGTCTCAGTTACTATAGTGCTAGCTAGTTTATATATATTCTTCTCACAGCCAATGAGTTAATGACTTGGTGCAAGTCGATGAATTAATTGATTAATAACATCATGAAAGCAGCCTGATGGGTTAATAACTTAGCCTGGTTAATAATTAAATCTCACAGGGTGTTCATAGCAGGTGCTGCCAAGAGCCACAGGTGACAGTAAAGAGCTACTTGCGTCTCGCAAGCCTTTGAGTACCACTGCTCTTATCCATTTGTTTAGGGCAGGGGTAGGCAACCTATGGCACATGTGCCGAAGGCGACACGCGAGCTGATTTTCAGCGGCACTCACACGGCCAGAGTCCTGGCCGCCGGTCCGGGGGGCTCTGCATTTTAATTTAATTTTAAATGAAGCTTCTTAAACATTTTAAAAACCTTACTTTACATACAACAATAGCTTAGTTATATATTATAGACTTATAGAGAGAGACCTTCTGAAAACATTTAAATGTATGATTGGCACACAAAACCCTAAATTAGAGTGAATAAATGCAGACCCGGCACACCACTCCTGAACGGTGGCCGACCCCTGGTTTAGGTATTGGCAAAACATCTTGCACTGGTGTATGTGTGGCAAACTAGAACTCCCTTTGCCACTGCTGAAATGCAGCAACCTCTGGGCTGGAACATACGCACTCTGTAACAACCCTGGTCCGGCACCTCAGCTGAACTGCACTTCTTCCAGGTAGACTCCTTTGCAGATTGTCTCTGACCTCAGAAGGATCTTTCGTGCCAAGGCATTGATAAAGGCATACCAATCGCCAGCAGCCTGTGTGCTGTCAGTAAAAATAAAATACATGGAGCTCTAGCTATCTTGTAGAACTGGAAAGGACCCCAAAAGGTCATCGAGTCCAGCCCCCTATCTTCACTAGCAGGACCAAGTACTGATTTTGCCCCAGATCTCTAAATAGCCCCCTTAAGGATTGAACTCATAACCCTGGGTGTAGCAGGCCAATACTCAAACCACTGAGCTATCCCTCCCATTTTGAAACATTACAGTAGTTATTGCCTATGGGAGGAGGCGCGGGGAGGGTCACCACCAAAATTGCTGGCCCAAGCCATGTGTCAAGTGTGTGGCTGCACACAAGGACTCAGAAAAATTAGAGGCTCACAGGAGAAATAAAGCCCAGGGTGGCCAGATAGAAACAGCGTCCAATGCTTTGTTTGGAGCATTAGGGGCTGCTCTCAGCAATGCAGCTGTACATTGTCCCTTACTGAAGAATAGGGATCTTGAGTTACTTGGAGTTCAGATCAATGCATGTTACCTGTAATCTTGCTGTACCGCCATTCCCAGACTGTAAAATGGAGCTAATAATTGCTTTCATCCACTGTTTGTCTGTTTGTTGTCTTGTTAGACTGCATGCGCATTGGGACAGGGCCTGTCTCGTACTAGGTTACTGCGGAGTGCCTAGCAAAGTGCAGCCCAGCTCTCTGTTGGGGCCTAGAGCCTCCACCCCAATACAACTAAAGTTTTGAATTCTAGCAATGCGAACACGTGACTCAAATCATTCCGCTAGGTCCTGCTGACAGGCACTAGGTAACTGCGTTGTCCCACTAGAAAAGGAAACACTCGCGTGAAATATGTATCGACAGCTGTGGGCTTGGTGTGTGAGAACACTTTGATCTCATCAAGCAGAAAACAATTTGATGGAAGTATTTTCCTTATGGGTATCAGGGCAGGATTTGTCCCAGCACTCAAGGTATCTATGAAGTGTTATTTATTCAGATGCTTTGTTATTCCGTTTCATGAGGCAAGGCAGCGACAGCATCTCGTTAGCTGAATAAAGGGAAACCATTCCTTGTGTGTGTTTGTTTTATACCATGTAGCATGTGGCTTGTAATGGTGGGCAATGTTCTAAACATCAAATGGCATGACAGCTACTCATAATGAAGGGCTAATATTCCACCCATTCACTTAGTGACAGCAGGATGCTGATTAAAATGCTAATCGCTAATTATGATCTATGGGTAGCAGCCTGACTGCAACTGTCAGCAATTCTCGATATGTGAACTGAGAGGTTTGTTTGGGAGTCATTGGACGTTCTTGTCTCACATCCCCAAAGCATTTAAGCAAGTACGTCAGACCATTCCTGTCCACCAAAGCATTTAAGTCAATTAGATGTAGGCGTAGACAAAGTTAAGCAAGTGTGTAATTCCCAGATCCTCAAAGGTATTTAGGTGCCTATTTCCCATAGAATTAATTGATTTCACTAGGTGGTAGGTGCCTAAATATCTGTGAGGATCTGGGCCCAAGTGCTTTATTGACTAGGGATGGAGAGGCTGAATTAAGGGCAACTACATAGTCATTGTATCCATTCCCAAAGGACTCTGGGTATGGGATTTTGGAAGGTTCAAGACCATACTTAGAAAATATTTCCTCCTACGGTTTAAGTGCATCTTTCCCTCCCTGCTTTTTTTGACCTACGAATGTTTAGTTCCCTCATTCCCACTAGACGCAATAATATCCTCATACAGGCAAAGAATTCTGAATGATGATTATTTGTACTGACACAGCCTCTAGGAGCCCCATTCCTGGACCGGGACCTCTTTGTGCTAGGCACCGTGCAAACACAGAAGAGATTACAAGTAGACAGATCTAAAGTGGATCTTAAGAGACTTTCCATGCCCTGGGCTTGATCTTGCTGCCTCTATTCAGCTAAAACATTTGTCCATTTCAGGAGGTGTCAGATCACGCTTGATCTAGGCCAGGGGCGGGCAAACCTTTTGGCCTGAGGGCCACATCAGGGTTCTGAAACTGTCTGGAGGGCTGGGTAGGGAAGGCTGTACCTCCCCAAACAACCTGGCCCCCGTCCCCTCCCACATCCCACCACCTGACTGCCCCCCTCAGAACCCCTGACCCATCCAACCTCCCCTGCTCCTTGTCCCCTGACCACCCCCTCCTGGGACCCCCCCACCCCTAACTGCCCCCCCAGACCTGACCCCCTATCAAACCCCCATGTCCCCTGACCCCTATCCACAACCCCGCCCCCTGAGAGGCCCCCCGGGACTCCCATGCCTATCCAACCGCCCCCTACTCCCTGTCCCCTGACCACCCCGATCCCTAGCCACGCCCCCGCTGGCCCCCTGGGACTCCCACGCCTATCCAACCCTCCCTGTCCCCTGACCACCTCCTGGGACCCACCTGCCCCTTATCCACCCCACCCCCCACTCCCTGCCCATGCCGCTCAGAGCAGCAGGACTGGCAGCCGCCCAGCCGGAGCCAGCCACGCCACTGCACTGCCCGGCCCCCAGAGCACTGGCGGCACAGCAAGCTGAGGCAGCAGGGGAGGAGTCAGGGGCTAGTCTCCCCGGCTGGGAGCTCAAGGGTTGGGCAGGAGGGTCCCATGGGCCGGATGTGGCCCATGGGCCGGAGTTTGCCCACTTCTGATCTAGGCACACAAGAATCACATTGCCCGGTGCTGTGTCGGTCGGGGAGTACAGCAGCTGTTTAATAGCTCGGCAGCATTCCACAAAAGTTCAGTAGAGGAAGGACACTGTGGCCAATTGAACCTGGATTTTTTTTCGGGAGGCAGAATCTAATTAGCCACATTGCTATTTGTCCAGGAAGTTAAAGTTAAACACCCCGCTAAGAAGTACATTTATCTCAAACTGTTGTTAATTGAACAGTGTGTCCCCCTGGGTGGGTCACTGGCAGTGGGGATGAACCCTGGGCCATTTTGGATGTAAAATCTAATCCTCTGATGCCTGAGGTAAAAGGCCCACAAGTCACTTACCTTTCAGGCACAGCGCAAGTCTTAATTGACTAATTTTTGTAAATTGCTTTGAGATCCTCCTCTTATAAGATGCTGCTATTGTAAGCAGCCTCCAGCAGCAGGCGCCAGCGTGGTTGGGGAGAGGGCATTGGGCTGGGACTCAAGAGACCTATTCACAGCTCTGCCACTGGCCTACTTGGAGACCTTGGGCAAATTACTTCACCTCTGTGTGCCTCAGTTTCTCTGCCAAATGGGGATAGGTGTGCCTGTCTCACTTGTAAAATGAACAGGAGTACTTGTGGCACCTTAGAGACTAACACATTTATTTACAAATTTATTTATGAAGCATTACAAACATTGAATCTATCTCCCCTTGTAAGTATTCTCACACTTCTTATCAAACTGTCTGTACAGGGCTAGCCTGATTATCACTTCAAAAATTTTTTTTCTCTTACTTAATTGGCCTCTCAGAGTTGGTAAGACAACTCCCACCTGTTCATGCTCTCTGTATGTGTGTATATATATCTCCTCAATATATGTTCCACTCTATATGCATCCGAAGAAGTGGGCAGTAGCCCACGAAAGCTTATGCTCTAATAAATGTGTTAGTCTCTAAGGTGCCACAAGTACTCCTGTTCTTTTTGCGGATACAGACTAACATGGCTGCTACTCTGAAACTTGTAAAGTGCTTTGCCATCTATGGCTGACGAGAGCTAGGAAGAGGTGGTGTCACGTCGCGGATAGGTTTTCCAACAAAATTCAGCCCCTCCCTTGAGACAGGGCCTGTGAGTTAAATGAGCAACAAACACACACAGGCATTCCGTTAGAGACAATCTGTTTAATAAATATGACTGTAAAAGCAATAAACAATAGCAATTGTACAGAACACTACATTATCTTTAACCAAGAAAAAAATACATCAAAAAAGTCATTTCAAAATCAGCAGTAGTTCCAAGACTATAAGAAAACTTTTTAAGTGGCTTACTATAAAAATAAGTTGGCTAATGCCAGACTTCAAGGGCCAGTTAGAATCCTGGGGGCTATTATACAGTGGCTGCAAAAAAAACCAACAACGTTCCCATCTTGCTTAAAGTGGTAGTTGCAAATACAATAGTGGGTGATGTCAATGCCTGTGGCTAATGGACTTATGTAGCTCCACAGAAAGGATAAACAGGCAGAGAGGGTGCCCAGTGGGTGAGGGTGGGACTGACCTTTTCCCTGTTGGCATCACCTTTTTTTCAGAGCCATGATCTGTACCTGACTTTTACTCTCTGGCGTATGGTGTAGCTGCATGCCCTTCCCGCCCCCAGCTGTTCTGAGGGCTGTGCTTAAAAGCAGGGCTGGTCCTTCGGATCATTTGGATTTCAGCAGACTTTGAACCCAGCTCCCTATGGGTCTGAGACTGCACTGGTCTCTCATACGGACCACGACGGGCCCAATCCTGAAATCTTTCCTTGGGCTGAGCAGGGTTTTACAGTCTAGCTGCTAAAAGTCCCTGCTGGAAGTGGTGAGCAGACTTACTGTGGCCAGCCAATTACCTTGGCTAATGGACATATAGTTCCAAACCCTTAACACCCCGGTTAAGTATTTGGAATGCGCTTGCTCTAGCTACGTGCCCCAGAGTGAGGAACTGCCGCCTTGGCACTGGGAGTACTGGATACGGAGAGGAAGTGCAGGGAGGCCACGCACTCAGACATACAGCAGCGAGACACCTGAGGAAGGAGAGGGCCCTGACAGGTAGCCAGGGGGGTGAGGCTGGGGTGGAGGATGGGCTATGAGCTAGAGCCAAGCCCTTGACCCAGAAGCAGGAAATTCACGCTGCTGAGCGGCAGGGAGGAGGGGTGGGGGTCTGAATCCACTGTTTCTGGATGCCTTCTTGTGCAGTGATTTAGACCATGCAAAGGGGGCATGGGTGAGCTGGCAGCATTTTACGCCCCCCCCCCTTTGCACGGGTCTAATTGACTGCATGCACGATGGAGAATGAAGTCCAGAAGGGGTAGTGGGAGGCAGCTGGGGTCATGATATTTGCAGGGCAGGACTACGGGCCGTAGAAGCTCATCCCGGCTCGTGCCATGCCGTGAGATTGGGCGGCCTGCATGGGGGCTGCTCTGGATCATGCCACATGGGCAGGTGCCTTAGTGTGAATGGGCTAAACCGTTTTTTTAAAGAAAGCATCTGGCTTTGCAGCTTAGGGGCTGATTTCCTGGCTTCGCTACAGGGAGCTACGAGCAGTCACAGGCGGCAGAACGAAGGACGGAGAAAGTGAAGGTCCGAACGAAGACAAAAACCAAACCGGCCCAGAAATGGTGCAGTGTCTACTCCTGTGTATTTCTGTGTGGCTCGTGAAAGTTGGCTTGGGGTAGCTACCCCACCCACAGCCTGCAGTGCTAAAAGAGCAGTTAACTCTAAAGCCAAATACCCTTATTCCCCCACCCCCAACCCTTCAAAAAGACCCCATGCACGTTGCTGGCCACTATCATTATGAACTTTCTACAAATAAGAGATTGATCAGAAAAGAGAGGAAAGTGAGCTGTGGGGGAGGGGAAGGGCTATGGGGGCAACAGGGGATTTCCTTTCCCCCTATTAAAATAGAGCACCTGTACACTGCAATTCCAACCACGGTCTGGGTATAATGTCCACATGCACAGGATTAAAGCTAAAAACCTTTTGTCGTCTGAAGAATTAAAAAGTCCAAATGCAGTGAGTTTTTCTTTTTTATATATATATATCTATATCTATATACAGATGTACTGGTGTCCTTGGTTCAAACATTTACATAGGTAGGGATTTCTTTTGTGCTTTGAGTCTCAGCAGCTATGGAAATACTTCCTGTGGCAAAGAAAAACAAAACAAAAGCACTCGTTAGCTGAATAATAAAAGCGTTTCCGGAGAATGAAAGATTTTAAGGTGTCTCGCCCTTTGGTGTGAGGATTTAATTGGTCGAGCCTGGCACATTCTTCCCAGAACTGTTCTCTTGCCACTTAGAAGGTTGAATGGAACGTCTTGTTCTTCTTTCTGACGAAGATGATTCACCCATGTCGAAGAAAAGAGATAGAGGGAACGGAGGATGGGGGAAAACTGTGTTTCTACGAGATAATGTATAACACTGACTCATGTACTGGCATCTGCTGTGAAAAGGGGTCAGAGACTTGACAACCCATTGTATGATTTGCCTTTGCAAAAGAAGGGTTTGCTGTGACAAGTAGCTACTGTGTTTTGGGCTGTGGAGGCGTGAGTGGGACCCAACACCCCCAGCCTTTGGATTTCCTAAACGTACAAGGCATGAATGTTAGTCTCCGCTTGCAGAGGGGAAAAAACTGCTTCGAAACAAACCCCACACTGATGAGAAACATCCCATTATGTCTATTGCTTTGTTTCCCCAAAAGAAAATGCCCTGAAAAAAAAATGCTGATTTCCAGAAAGACCTGGGGTTATCTCACAGGGCTAGTACGGGTGAAAATGAGATTCACCACCCAAGCTCCCTGTAGGGACAGGTGCCTAAGAACGGGCTTCACAAAAGCCAGCACCCACTGAGCCTCCCAAGCTAGCCAATAGGAAACGCTGAGGAGAAGGATGTGACCTAAACCTGCGCATCTAATTCAAGGCCGGAGGCAGGCACCAATCTCAGCCATGATCCCTCTCCTGGAGTTAGGCGCCTATGGCCGATTAGTCCTTTTTCAAGGAAACCCAAGGAGGCGGTGCCCCCATAGGAGCTCTAGCCCATTGATTACAGGATGCAGGAGAGCCAGGTTCAGGTTCCCCCCTCTGCCTGACGTGGAGCAGGGGTCTCCCACCTCCCTGGAGAGCGCCTAACTCTCCGGCTATGGGGTATTCTGGGGCAAGGTGCTCTCAGTCTCTCTTGTCGGAGCTGTCTGGGGCTAGGGCATTGTGGTGGAAGACCCAAGTTCAAATCCCTGCTACACATCTGGCCCGCGGGATGGGAAGAACTGAACATGGGTCACTCACGTGAGGGCTGCCCTAACCACTAGGCTAAACGTTATGGGGGAAGGGGTGCAACACCACCTCCTCCAGCCATTTTGTGTAGGTTTAGGCATGCTCAGAGCACATCTACCGGACTGGGCCTCAAAGGCAAGACAGGTGGGGGAACACCATGTCTGTGAATCCTGCTGGGGCTGAGGAGTGTTAGGCTCTGAGCTGCTGGACAGTTGTCAGGACTTTGTGCATGCCTGGCCACTGAGAATTAGATGCCTGAGAGACTTTTAATGGCAGAAACCGAGGTGCTGAAGGACTTTAGGAGCCCACAGTGTTAGGCAGCAGTTTGGTGTAGTGGTTTTGTGAATGCTAGTGGCAGCTAAAGTGGCACTTGTGTGGCCACTGTTGCCTTCCCAGAATACCAGATATTCCACTACTTCACAATGTGCGCTCTTCAAAATGGCATCCCCCATCCGATACCAATTAAAACCAAGTCCGGTTTTATCTCCATACCGGGGGGAACAAACCAAGAAGAGGACAGTCTGGTTTAAAACCAGACAAAGTGCCTGCCTATACCTAAGTCTCCCTTGTGAATCCCACCCAATGAATCTTTGTGCTTTATGTTCCCCTCACACACAACTCAAGATCTATTCCTGGCACCAGCGAACTCCAATCTGGCTTGCTTGTTTTTCTCGCTGGCAGGATTTTAGGGTATGTCTCCATTGCAGCTGGGAGGGGAGCATCCCAGCTGGGCAGACAGCCTTGCTTTTGCTCTGCTCCAGCTAGCACACTAAAAATAGCCGCACGGCTATTGGGCCACCGGAAATGGCCCCGACTAGCTTAGGGTGACCAGACATCCCAATTTTATCGGGACTGTCCTGATATTTACTTGTTTGTCCCACGTCCTGGTCGGGACGCGAATTGTCCCGATAATTTGTCCTCCGGTGCACAGGCGGAGGGGGCTCGAGCCCCCCCACCCCAACTCCACCCCTCCCTCCCCCATTGGATCCCTCCCCAAATTCCCACCCTGGCCCCGGCCCCGCCCCCACACTGCCCCATTGGATCTCTCCCCAAATCCCCACCCTGACCCCGCCTCTTCCACAAGCACGCCGCATTCCTCCTCCTCCCACCTCCCTCCCAGGCTTGCGCTAATCAGCTGTATGGTGTCACAAGCACTGGAGGGAGGAGGGAGAAGCATGTCATGGCAGCCAGCTCAGGGGAGGTGGAGGCAGAGCGAAGGTGAGCTGGTGTGGGGGGGCAGGGCGTGGAGCTGCCAGTGGGTGCTCAGCCCCCACCAATTTTTCCTATGCTCCGGCAGCTCTCGGGGTTTTTGTTTTGTTGTTGCTCCACCGGCACTCCCCCTCCCCCCCGCGTCCCGATATTTCACGTTTCTCATCTGGTCACCCTAGACTAGCTGCTCGCGTCCAAGCCCACCTCATCCCTTGGGTTTGAGCTCGAGCTGCTGCCTGTGTCACACTGACCACACTGCTATTTGTTAGCTCGAGCAGTCTGTCTACCTGGGCTGGGAGGCACACCTCCTGGTTGGGAGCGTAGACATAACTAGAGGGGCTTATTGGGTGGTTTCTTTATGATAATGTATTAATCCTTCCGCTTCTGCAACCCCATCGACCTCCACAGGGTTCCACAAAGTCTCAGTCAGGGCAATATTTAAAATGCATCTGTGGTGCATTAGATCTACAGCAGCCAACAGCACACGATGGACCTGGGAAAGTACCACGGCAAAATTCTGGTTCATGTAAGAGACACAAGCTGCTCTAGCTAGACCTAAGGTTTCAGAGTAGCAGCCGTGTTAGTCTGTATCCGCAAAAAGAAGAACAGGAGGACTTGTGGCACCTTAGAGACTAACAAATTTATTAGAGCATAAGCTTTCGTGGACTACAGCCCACTTCTTCGGATGCATCCGAAGAAGTGGGCTGTAGTCCACGAAAGCTTATGCTCTAATAAATTTGTTAGTCTCTAAGGTGCCACAAGTCCTCCTGTTCTTCTTTTAGCTAGACCTAGTAACACTACATGGCTACATCCCCAACTGCTCCCCAGCACACGTGGAGAGGAAACGCATAGGTGGCCTGTTCTCTTCCTTGATCCTGAGGGGTCAAACTGGCCCCCAGCACAAGACAGAGCAGCCTAGGTGCTGCCCTGAATTGAGTCAGCTCCCAGGTCACTCCACTGGCCAGAATCACATTCCCTCTCCCCTTAATCGCTGTGGGGTGCCCCCTATGTGAGGCCGCCTCCAAATAAAGGTTCCCATTCACTAGGGGAATCCTCAGTTGGTGCCTCAGATCAGTTTTAAATTCCCTTTTGCCCACTGGAGCAGCGCGAAGCAGGTCCGTGCTCTGTTCAAACATAACTCGTCTGTGCTCAAGGCCAGGCAGCTACAAATGGATGCTCCCCTAAAACTGGGGCCCATTCTCTAGCCCTTAGTCTCAAGAGTCATTCTTAGTCATGCAAGGCGTCTCAGGGACCTCAGTGGGTCCACTCCTAAGGCCAAGGATTGCAGGAGTGTCGCTTTACAAGCCACATATAACAATGCTCGGAATATCTGTAGACACCTGCTTCAGCAGAAACTGTCAACCTCACCCGATCAGCTAAGGGAAGAGTTCCATTTAAATTCTTCCCACATTCATCTAGGCCCCCAGTTCAGCAAAGTACTTAAACATGGCCCTATGTCCTTTTGTCCTCCGTGAGACTGCAGCACATAGGCTAAGCACTTGCACAAGTACTTTGCTGAACGGGAATGGATTTGAGTACTATCCTGAGTCATGGCCATAAATCTTTCCCTTAATGTTGTGAAACAAAGGGGGTATTTTCTACAGGTGCCGATTTTGTGTCTTATTCTTATATCCCATTACACCGGTGCTACTGCATTGAAGTTACCAGGGATTGCACCAGAGTAACTGAGAGATGGATAGTCCTCCTGTGTTTATTATGGTTCTAACTAAAGCCTGTTTGTACATTCCCAACATCACCAGTCAACAATCACTGCTGTTTATTCCCCCTCTGAGAGAAGTCTGCTTGAAGGCGAACGCTGCTGTCCAATACTGAGATCCATATTTTGCTCTGCTCCCCAAGAGGCCGGCTGTGGTGATTTCACGGTTTGCCCGGCCGTTCAGAGTAGCTCATGTGCGTGGCAGCAAACACATCATTTCAGGCTGAGCTTTTAAACTGTACTTACCGAGTCGCGCTCCTGCCCCCGTGTACTGGAAAAAGGGGACCTCCTTTTATGCATTCAATCTAGTGCTTACCCCAAAAGTACATAGGTGCCAGAAATGCGATGACATTTCTCTGACAGCACATGTTAGCGATGACATGATTACAGAGTTTTTCGGGAGGAGAGCGGACTACACAGAAAACTACATGGGCAAAGCCTCAGGTTGTTAAATTTCTTTTTCATCATAGGGAGGTGGAGGGGAGGAGGAGTTAGCTTGGTGGCTTTGAGAGATGTTAACACAGCAGTAGAGGGGGGGGTGCTCTGGGAGGGGTGGTGGGAAGGTTCAGAATAAGTCTAGCCGATTAGAACTCAGAATCTAACCAGCGGTTGGCTGCTGGAAGTTATTTACCTATGGGCCGGGTATCCAACTTCTCATCTACTAGTTGCTCAGGGCTCATCAGTTCACTTTGAGGGACATTAGGCATGCTTTCCCTTTGACTGACTGGACTGACCATCTCTTGATCTTTCTCATTCTGCATCTGTGCATAAACATTAATGCCCGGAATCTTCCTAAAACATTAACAGAAACCATCATTGCTGTTTACGCTATGGATCACGTCACGTCGTACTTGTTAGACCTGAGTCCGTAGACGACAAGGGGGGGAGGGGAGGGAAGGAGGGGGGGAGGTCGTACCTTTTGAACTTGTAAATTACAAAAACGGCTAATCCCACAAACACCACAGATAGCAGCATCAGCATGGCCGAACCACTGTGACTGGGCGTGAGGTCCACCAGGGGAACTACAAGAGAGGAGATCTTTAAAATAGCCACACAGCATGGACTGGAAATAACGCTCTAAACAGATACTGTGCGTCCACCACCCCAGCCATGTACCTTTGCAGTGATATCTGTCTAACCATCGCTCCATGGTCTCTCCAGGGCATATCCCCATCAGGTGTAAGGATCACCTCCAAGAGGCAATCAGTTGTTGGAAGTGTAGCTATGCCTATGGCTTCCTATAGAGCGGAGGCTCTCAAACTTTTGTTACTGGTGACTCCTTTCACACAGCAAGTCTCTGAGTGTGACCCCCTTTATACATTAAAAACACGTTTTTATATATTTAACACCATTATAAATGCCGGAGGCAAAGCAGGGTTTGGGGTGGAGGTTGTCAGCTTGCGACCCCCCCATGTAATAACCTCGCAACCGCCTGAGGGGTTCCAACCCCCAGTTTGAGAACCCCCTGCTATAGAGTTCTGGTCAGCCTTGACATACAGATCCATGCGAGTAGGCCGCTGATTTGTATTGGACACCGAAGTGGTTGGAGAGGGAAGTGCCAGCTGTATTCTATAGAAGTAAAATAAAATATTTGCAGCCAAAATAATTGTGTTGATCTGGTGCTCTGTGCTCAGTTGTATTCATTATCTGGATGGATCCTGGCTTTCCCACTCTGACTCTGTGATGGTGGTCACTCCTTCCACACCCTATGCTCTAAGAAGGGTGGTGGGAATGATGTAGGACACCTTTCCCCATTCCTAAGCTCTGCCTGCCTCCCTTTCCCCCTTTTAATGGCACTCTCCTCTCCCTTCTCTCTCTCTCTCCACCTTCTACCATCTCCCATCCGGTGAGTTTTCCATGGGATGGAAGCATATAGGTACAAGAAAATAAGGGCGCGTACTCTCAGTGCCTCTCCCTCAAGCCTCAGGCAACTCTTGATAACACCCCTTACATGATGTGTGTGTAAGACAACACACAGCATCCTGACGCTGATGTGATGGCTACCCCGAGAATAAATGACAAATTACACCAAATCAGAGCGACGGACACACGCAGTCACTCATACATGCACACACAAAACAGAGGCACATGTGCATGGGCGGGCACGCACAGACACAGAGTCATGCAGACACGCAATCACATGCACACTGTTATGTAAATAAAGCAGTCACACTGTAGTCAGACCAGATACACAACATACACAAATGATTACATACAACAGCTACAGAAAGTCGTGTGCTCATTTGCATCCAGCAGACACATACACAATAAACACGACAAACACATGTGTGGCAGTTGCTCAAACACACACAACCACGCTAGCGCATGCTTATGCACATACTCTGAAACACAATACACACACACACAGCCAGATAAAATACAGAGAATCTCTGTTTCGGCTGCTATCTAAATAAGGCAAAATGAAACATTCCGCTTTGATGTTCTGGCTTCAAGAAAATCACTCTCATGAAGGATAAGCATCATTATTAAATAATACTTAATTATAAACGTGTTTTGTCTTCTGAGCCGGTCTCATTCCTTTGTGGATCTCAGCTCGGGGTGATGACAAAGTGGCTCTCTGACTAGATAACTTCAGTGTCGCTCAATGTTCTTGTTATAATGCTGGGATTAGAGCCGGGTTACCAACAGCCTTTTTACTGCTGGACACAGAATATTGGTATATTTTACTTTGCCTCACAGTTGTGGGTTGTTTTGGCTGAGACGTAGGAATGAATGTGATGAATGGGCTGCAGCCTGTTGTCCAGAATCACCATAAATTAATCCTTCTCCTGGTTAGGCCTAAGCAACAGAGCCACAGGTGCAAAAATGCTGAGTCCTCCAGTGGTCATTATTCATCTGCATGAGGGAGCAATGTGTGGGCAAGGCAGAGCTGAACATTCAGGCAGAGTGAGTGTGGACAATACCACTGAGGTGCCAATACAAGCACCAAGGAGCCGCTGTGTGGGCATACACGTACGCCACCAATCCAAAGCATCGTTACAGATGATTTAAAGTACTGCAGATGGGTGACTGGTATTACAGAGGACTAGCTGGTGCAGTTGCGGGAAGCTTTCACTTGTGGCCATCAGCCTTCAGACCTGGCTCAGGTCACAAGTGTGAATGATTTCGGTGGTACTGTCCTCATCTCAGGGGCATCCACCCAAGGGACAAAAGCCCACCAGAATTGCTAGTGTGCTATTGCTACAGTGCTGTATGTATATATGCCTAGCGCCCTATTGATAGATCACAGCCCTACTCTAGGTGGGTTTTAAAGATCTAAACCAAAATTCAAAACAGGTGGCAGCCTTAATTGCTTGACTGTAGCAAGAATAGTGCACGTTTGGATGGACGTCTATTGGGAAAGCTGTGTGGAGAGGGTAGGTTTCCTGGGGCCTGCCAGCATGACACCTCCCTGGATCTCTTAGTTTGAGGTTTTGAATCTGGTGCTAGATTCTCTGAATCAGTTCCAGGCTTCCCACCCTTCTCTGACTCTGGCTTTTTCTGATCAACATCTCATCTGGCCACCAGAATTATTTCCCTGCTTCCTTTTCAACCCACTCAGCATTGTCCATTTGCTGGTCCTGTCCATGTGCTGGATCAGAAAGAAGGCCCTGAGTCAGTTTAAACGGAGCTTTTGTTGGTCTTTGGGAAATCCAGTTTCAACCAGGATATGCAAGTCTCCCCAGTGGATGGTACCTCTCTGGAAGTGTTTATAACCGGAGTGATTCTCCTGAATCACCCCCACGCTGTTCTTAGTTCCTGGCGGAGCTGTGGCAACCTTCATCCCCCCCGGAGTTGCATACAGACCCTGGCATACAGTGATACATCAACCATTCATACACTTAATACAACACGGTCCCCGGAGATATTGCATGCAGTTGCACTAGCTGTCACTAATAAAACTTTGGGGTATGATGAATAAATGTAGGCTTGTGTGGCACTGTAATGTATGCCCCTTCACCGGAGTTCTGAATGCTTACTACAAATATAAAGTATTTCAAGTACATGGCTGGTGGATCCGACTGTGCTGCTAGCAAGGATCTTACAATAGATTTTGCTACTCAACAACGGGCAAGACTTTGAAAGGGTGAACACTGACCTGCTGATAAATGGGCCGCATGGACCAGGACTCGAACCCCAGGCTTCAACTCAAACTGGACCAAGTTTTGGTTCAGTTTGTGGATCAATATTTCTGAAATCTGGAAGAAACGGGGGGAAAAAAGGTTAGTGATTTGTATGTGGTCATGGCTATAGAGAAATCAAGGCCATCTACAAAGCAGTGGCTTTACAGAGAATAAGTATGTTCAATGTGCGAGTCAACAGAGATTTACTGTATCTTCTAAAGAAAAAAAGAACAGCAGATGGGTACAGCTGTCAGGACAGTACAGATATTTATGTGCTACGAGTAGCTACTGAAACCAACTAAAAAGCAACAGAGGGTCCTGTGGCACCTTTGAGACTAACAGAACAAAGGTGCCACAGGACCCTCTGTTGCTTTTTACAGATTCAGACTAACACGGCTACCCCTCTGATACTTGAAACCAACTAGTTACATGAGTAACCTTACTCATAGAGGAAGTCCCACTGACATCAAAGAGACCGCTCACGTGAGTAATAGTACTCATGTATTTAAGTGTTTGCAGTACCAACCCAAGAATAGCAAATGAGTGCCCTGCAGTATCTGCACGTGCAAAGCTAAAAAAAAGGAAAAGATAAAAATCAGTGGGTCAAATGTAATGGTCTATGCTATGCAGGAGGTCAGACTAGAGCTTCATGATAGTCCCTTTTAACTTCAGCATTTATGAATCAACCTGGAGATCCACCAGATAAGGGTTCCTCGCAGAGAGCAGATGCTACCCATCCAGGATCAATGCCTGTAGAGCAGGGGAATCAGGCTTTGGTGTGAACTCTATTTGAAGATTGCTTTCCTGAACCACAGCAAGGCAGGTTTTCCTTTTCATGACGCTCTTGATGATGTACACAGTAACTGTTTTTCTAGAATATATTATTACTGTTTGTATTCCAGTAGTTCCTAAAGGCTCTCAACTGAGATCAGGGCCACATCGTGTTAGGCACTTTACATACCCATAATAAGTGATCAGACCCTGCCACAAAGAGTTTACTGTCTAAACAGACAGGGCAGATAGGATGAAAGTATCGTACATGTAAATCAGGGGTAGGCAACCTATGGCACGGGTGCCAAAGGCGGCACACAAGCTGATTTTCAGTGGCACTCGCACTGCCCGGGTCCTGGCCACTGGTCCGGGAGGCTCTGCATTTTAATTTAATTTTAAATGAAGCTTCTTAAACATTTTAAAAACCTTATTTACTTTACATACAACAATAGTTTAGTTATATATTAGAGACTTATAGAAAGAGACCTTCTAAAAACGTTCAAATGTATTACCGGCACGCGAAACCGTAAATTAGAGTGAATAAATGAAGACTCGGCACACCACTTCTGAAAGGTTGCCGACCCCTGATGTAAATGATGTATAGACTTTTGCAGTATGTTCTGTTTGGATACTTACAGCCTCAGTTTCTCCAGATATTTCATCCATCCCATCAGTTCTCAGGGTAGTGAACCATTTTCCACTTTATTAACATGCACAAGATTAGTGGGGGATGGGGTGTTGTGGAGGAGAGGTGGTTGGAAAACTTGAAAATAACGCAACAGGACAGTGTTGGGTTTTTACAGCCAAGTGAAATTCAGGAAGGGCTATACACTTGTGCCCACTACTTAATCTAATTTGGTTTAAATAAATCTTTATTCCTTTTCAAAGATTAACAAAAAATTGTCAGGGAAACATACATGACCACCATTTTTAGACCATCTTTGTTGTGTTCCTGATTTTTCTCAAGTTAGGCTACTTTAGTAAAGTTACGGAGATGCAGTTCGGTGTTCTTTGACTATCACTCAGCATGGTCGGAGATTGATCTGTTTGGGGTTTTTTAACATTCTTAATGATTTTTGTCAATACTGTTGGATCCTGCATTTCACTTTGGCCACTGCTCACTTGAATCGGTGCCCTTGAACCAATATATATTTGGCAGCAGCTGACGATGGGCCTTTTATTTTTAAAAATCTATCTCATTTATGCTTTTTAAATCTTGTTAGTGGTACCAGAATGTGTCGTAAATATATTTCTCTCAAGAGGAAGAATAAATAACAGTAGCTTGTCAAGATTCAGCTGCAGATGTTGTGGATGTGATCGAATTGCTTAGCTACGAACAGCATGGTTAGAGAGGGGATGCACCCTGGTATGCGAATGGAGCACAAGCTACACCGGTCTTTAAGCACTCAAGTAATCAAGCACTCAGAGGCTGGCAGCTACAAGGGGCACCACATCCCCCAAAAAGGAGGGACAGATATCGATAGAACTGATCTAAAACCATGGTCATTAATGGCTATCTCATAGAGGTGGAAGGGACCCTGAAAGGTCATTAAGTTCAGTCCCCTGCCTTCACAGCAGGACCAAGCACTGGCCCAGACAGATTTTTGCCTCAGATCCCTAAATGGCCCCCTTAAGGATTGCACTCATAACCCTGGGCTTAGGAGGCCAATGCACAAACCACTGAGCTATCCCTCCCACTCTGTAACTGACATAGCATCAGCCAATCTCCAACTAGCCCCAGGTGTGACCTAGAAGCCATCTTCATATCCTTGTAAGGTTGTTCTTTGTCCTTTGCAATTTTAGCCCAGGCCCTAGGCAGAGATTGACCATAGTGTAGTTTTCATGCAAGCGGCGGCAAATAGCATAACAGGCCTGTTATGTTATTTCTGGTGCAGAGTGGGAAGGGAGGTTGTGGAGGGGGGAATTGTGCAAGTCTCAGTCCAACTAAAGACACACGTGATGTGCAACCACTATGGCTGAGCAATGATGCCCCAAGATGGAGAATGTGGCTGCTGACTTGCTGGCAGGGAATGGTTTAGTCAGTGATATGGGCAGAGGATGGAGGAGGATCAGAACCTGGTACGGATCAGCTCAGGTAGGAGAATGCCCCAGAGTGTTTGCTTGGCACAAGTACAGTCCAGAAGCATTAAAATCCCACTTGTCCTGCTGCGCACCCTGGATAACACTGAATTCCTGCAGAACAGGCAAAGCATGATGAGTCCAGGGCTGCTGTGAAAGCGTCACGGCACACAAGGGATGTGAGCAGCCAAGCACGGCCTCTTTTCCCGGACTTACAACCACAGTGATGATAACTGCTTCCATGGGCAGCTGGGGACAAATGAACCAGAGGTCACCCAAACAGAGGCTTTCTTAGCTAGACTTTTGATTTGTGGATCCTACAGGTGTAGGCTTTGATTCCTCAACCATTGCTGCCTGCCCTTGGTTTTGTTCTTGCCTATCCCGCAGTGCAGATCGGAGCTGGAGACTGCTAGAGCATTGCCTAGGGCAGCGTGATCTTACGGCACATCTTTGTTGTCCACCTTCCAAACACAGAGACCTGGCGTCTTTCCCAAGGACATCCCTCTTTTTTGAAGCAGGCATGGCTCCGTTTTTGGTTTCAGTGCATGACAAGTCCACTGTACTCACTGAGGCAGCATGATATCACATTGGGGGTCCTGTGTCCGGTGGAACAGTGCTAGGGATTATGTTTTGCTGGAAAGGTAGGTGAGGCAACTTCAAAGCGACTGTGTCTAGTTCAGAGAGGTCTACCCTTTTCTGGCCAGTTTAACAAACATATCCTTATTAGGGGAAATGATAGGCCTAAAAAAATGTCCTTCTACATCCTTTGCCCTTAGGAGTTCGTTATTCTGAGAAGCTTCACCTTCAGTTTAGTTAGTTATGTATCCTAATAAATCTTCAGGAGTCTCCCCTCCGAAAATAATTAGCGCTCAGAATTCATTTGGGTTCTCAACTGAGCCTCACTGACTTTATCTGCTTCATTTGCAGAATTAAGCATGACGTGCAAAGATAATTCCGTACAAGAAATCAGTCTTTCATCAAAGAACATAAACTGAATAATAATAAAAAGACAGGTGGTGAAAAAAGAGATTCCAATTTACCCACAGAAAAAAACAAAATGAATTTGGCATCTCTTGGAGTTTCCTAGAGTGAGGACTGGGTGGGAACTCTGCAGCAGTAAGACTCTAAAAGGGCATGTTTCTACACATAGATCTAAACACTGGGCATCAAGAATTTGGACTTACATCCTCAACTGGCACCGCCCCTTTAATGTCAGTGGAGCTTACACCGATTTACATGCGCTGAGGATCTGAATGTTTACATAGATTTTGTGCAGGATTTGCAAGTAGTACATAGCATGTGACTTGTTCTGACTTTTTCCGTTCACTGGATGAATCAGTAAACAACTAAAGAAATAATTAAATATAAACGTTGGTGGGAAGGGATTTGGTTTAGTGCTTAGTAGAGTGGTGTGGGAGTTAAGACAACAGGGATCTGCTTTCAGCTCTGCTACAGACCCTGCAACTTGGGCTGGGTCACGTTGTGTTTCTGGACCTCACTTTCCCCATCACTGACATGAGCATAATCATACGGGGCTAATTTACCTGGGGTGTTCTGAGGCTTTGTAAATTGCTTTGAGATTCCTTAAGGAAAGATGTGATGTAAGTGCAAGGTATTATTAATATCAATTGCTGCCTTGACAACACAGCAGAGATGGTCCCAAGGGATACTGTACTGTTGCACTGGGACCACACAGGCCATCAGTGGTCCTAGGTGAACTTGAGAGGTCCTGAACACTAATACAACAGCTGAACCTCAGATGGAAAAATACACTAGGACAAGAGGCGAACTTGAGAATCATAGGATGTCCTTGACACAGAGGCAAAAGTTGAGCCTGGGATAAGGAGAGAGGCTGGTGTTCACAGGGACAATAGGTGATCTTGAGAGACGTCTGGGCATTAGGGCCATAGGGTAAATTTGAGATTCATCTCTAGGGCACACAAATCACCTTTCACCCAAGCTGAAAAACAACTTGTCATCCTTTTGCACAGACAAGTGACCCTGAAGAGAAGAGGGAAAAAAAACTCCACCGCTCTGCAACAGCAGCTGCTCAAGGAGCATGGAGGGATAAAGTCCTTTTACAGGCACTTCTGGGGCATTGCATGGCCATATATTTCAAAAAGTGAGTGCAAACATCTCTGAGTGTCCTCAGGGCTGCCAGCACCGATGTGCGTGCAAGCAAGTCCCCAACAGGCATCCGTGTAGACTGCAGTTAATGTGGATCTTTAATTCTGGGGGGGGGGGGGGGCTGATTTTCAGAGGTGCTTTCTGTTTGATTTGCCAATGCTCAGAGCCTCTGAAAATCACGCCCTTGCTGCCCGGACACTGTCACGATGAGCACGTTTGGAATATGATTGATCTGTAAGAAGGCGAATATTGCAAATAACACCTGATATTTTGCTGAGAAATCTATTAGGAGGAGATGGAAAATTAGGAGGCAGATAAAGAATAGTCACAGATGGAAAAGGGCCCTCTGCTATGGAGATGAGGTAGAACTGGAAATGGATTAGCAGGAAGGAGCACAGGAAACACACACATGGTAAGAGCCGGCTGTCGGTACCCCCTCACTCTCCTTTGTTTCCCAGGTGGAGCGTGCAGTATTGGCCAATGCCCTTTCATCCTCCCAATTCATTATTGCACATTGGCTGTTCTGTCATCCATCCCATCTTCCGTCTCTCTAGCTGTATGAGACCAGACATAGCTGCAAGATGTTGATCCGGCTTGGCTGCTGATTGTAGGCTGGCATTGTCATTTTCAGTGATCCCATGTCACCTGCAGTGTTGACCTAAGTTCCCTTTAAGCTGCGCATCTGTGCAGCAGGCTATCAAGGACAGCACAGGTGTGCAGGGGGGAGAGGCACCTCCCCTCCCTGCCCCAGAGCTGCTGCAGCTGGCGAGAAGAGCCCCAATCCCAGCACTGCTGCAGCCGGGGAGAGGTGCCATTCCCCCAGCCCCGACGTGGCCGGGGCCAGCAAGAAGCACCTCTCCCCCAGCCGCAGCTCTGGAGATGCCATGGCTGGCGAGACACTCTCCCCGGCCCCAGAGCTGCTGCGGCCAGTGAGAGACGCCTCTCCCCCAGCTCTGGGCTGCTGCAGCGAGAGAGGGCTGGGGGGAGTCCTCTCTCCCTGCTGCAGCCCTGGGGCAGACTGCACCCCAAACTCCTCATCCCCAGCCCCACCCCAGAGCCCACATCCTCAGCCAGTGCCCTCACCCCCCCCACCCCTCTGCCCCAGCCCTGAGGCCCCTCCCACACTCCCAACCCCTCGGCCTCACCCCCGCGACACGTCACCTCCATAACAAAATTAATTCCGCACATGGATGTAAAAAATTTGGGGGAACATTGGTGGTGACTGGTGCTCATCTCCTTGAATATCTGTAACCAGCTCACTACAAGGGCTCATTTTAGATTCTCATTTTGTACCATAATTTGACGAGCTCTGCAGACCAAATGCAACTGGAGAAACAGGAGAGGTTTTGGCAAACACTAAAACCCTCGCTAGGTATGCAAACATCTCTCCGGCGCTGCCCAGTGCCCCTAAAACTTCTGCCCATAATTCACTTGACTAAGTACCAGTAATTGTTCCTGGGTTTGACTCCAAGTCCCATGATAACACAATGTGGAGATAACCAAAACTGCAAAAAACCTTACCCGTTTGGAGATCATCTACTGTAATAGGCCAGTATGCTGTGTTGTCATTACCCTCTACTAAACCGAATCAGAACTGCTCACCAGTGTGTCTTACTTTCAATGGGACTTGTGATCCTAAATTACTACACCCATCTGAAACAGTTACCTAGCGATTCTCCCTCAGCTCAAGTGCTTTTGAAGCAGGTCGGTCTGAATTTTACACCCGCCACCTCTCTGACATATGTCCATGGTATGTGACATAATGACAAGCACGGCATGCTAAGAGTCCCAGGGCATTTTTTTCCTTTTGTTGTGATTTGCAGGCGCAGTAGAGCCTTACTAGTGGTGGCCTGACAAATTGTAAATCAAGTAGCAATGCTCCGGGAGTGTAAATTATTCCTGCAGTTCATACTGGGTAAGCTGTCACCCAACACAATTGTAGAAGTAAGCCGAGTGTCAGTTGCCACCTTTCCACGGAGAAGCAGCTGCATTTCAGTGGTGAATGAAGGGACCACATGTAAAGTGCTTTGGGGATCCTGCGTCAATTCTCAGAGTTACGATGCTGAAGGACACAATCCTGTACTGATTAGAGCTAGCAGAAATGGCCTAAATAACTTGAGATCCTTGAAAGCATCATTCATTGAGCGTTAAGATTTTAATCGAGAGAACTACATATTGAGAAACAGCCCCCAGCCCCATACGGGGCCCTTTTTTCAGCTGTCATGAGCAATCAGACTGATTTAAAGAGAAATTCTCCTCCTCGGGGAATACAATGAATGCAGTTCATGTCGATAAATATAATCTGCAAAAACCTATGACAACCATGGTACTGTATGTACAGAAAAAATCCAACGTCTGTCTGTGTGGTTCCAACAAGAACATAGGTGACAAATGCACCATTCTAAGGGGAAGCCGGAGAAGAGACATATTGTCTCTGTCAAGAATCGTATGGTCCACAAGACATCTCTCCTCCTAATGCCCTTTCCCTTCCTCCCCAGCAGCTCTGTTATCTCAGCCTGCCCCTGTCCTTCCCATGTTCAAATCAGGCTGCTTTCTCCTCCTGCACACTATCTGGGCACCAGCAGCTGGACATAGAAAGAACAGGAGAGAGTTTCCTGCTCTGAGTTCCTGGGCTCAGTGGTCACCAGCAGCCAGGTGGTGCAGTTGCTACAACCTGCTGGATGCTGCAAGGGGAGGATTACAGGCGTGAGGCTTGGCAGGTGTGAATGTATGCTGTTTGCTTGTTGCATTTCATTAAGCTTAGACACTGCAATTGGCCTGGTCAGTTTCACTTTGTTTAGAATGAGCATCATTTTCCAGTTCCTTTGAACTGAGGGAAATGCTGTTCCTTAAGAGGAACATTTGTGTCTTGAACCCCACCCCTTTCTGGCCTGTCTCTTTAGACTGCAAGCTCTTTGGGTCAGGGACTCTCTCTCACTCTGTGTCTGTACAGCACCTAACACAATGGGACCCTGATCTTGACTGGAGCTCTGGGTGCTAACATAACAACTGTCAATAAATGAATACGTTGAAATCCTCCCTTTAGAACCTCTTTTTATTAAATTATTCATGAAAACGTTTCTGTTTCCATTCATTTTTGTAAATCCTTGTGTTTAAATCACAACATTTAAATTTGATCTTACATTACTTCAGAGTTCAGAGAGCTCCTTTGAAGAAATAAATAGAAGGTGCTGTCTCTCTCTCTGTCACACACACAACGGGCTTTACAAGATTCACAGAATCGTAGATAGGTAGGCCTGGAAGGGACCTGGTCATCCAGTCCAGTGCCCTGCGTTGACGCTGGACCAAGTACCATCCCTGACAAATGTTGTCTAATGATGAGAATTCCACGGCTTCTCTTGAAAGCCTATTCCAGTGCTTAACTAATCCTTCTAGTCAGAAAATGTTTCCAAATATTGAACCTAGATCTCCCTTGCTGCAGATCCCTGTCCTCTTTATAACAGCCCCTAACCTATTTGAAGACTGTTATCAGGTCCCTCCTCGGTCTTCTTTTCTCAAGACTAAACATGCCCAGTTTGATTAGTCTCTCCACAGAGGTCAGTGTAGCCGATGATTTTAGTTTATGGTTTCTTTATTGTGTGATTAACCAACATATTATGTCATATATAATTTCTGTATGCGAAATAGAGTTAAATTGTAGGATTATAGAAGTATAAGATTGATCAGTAGTTACAAGGGATAATTATGTATTAGGTATCTAAGTAACGAAGGATGACATGCAAGGCCTACAGGCCGAGGCCTGTAAGATTTTAGCTTAGCCATACTAGAACATATGTCAAGCATTTTTTAAGCCTAAGTAAGTGACCAAAGAATGACCCTATGCCACAAGATTACGGGAAAAGATGTACCAATGGGGGATACTGCTAATTTTTCGCAATAAGAATAATTTTCTGCTTACAAGATACCCAGTAGTCACATTTTTCAAACACATGCCCTAACCCCAAGGTGCACTATGGGCATAAATGCTAATGAGATGTAGTCAGAATCACATTATAAAAAGAGGGTGTCCAGATTAGGAAAATTGAGATCCTGAAGGAAAACTCCAGCAGGAACCATCCCTCTACTGATGATCAATTGGGAAGGCAGCCATTAGAGTTTAAGAATATTATTAAGATGTGAGTCTGACCATCTGTATAACTTCTGCATAGGTTTTATAGAATTTCGATATGCTTGGGTAATCATAACTTGAATTGTAACTTGAATAAAACTTGTAACACAGACGAGACCTTGTACTTGTAAATGTCTGCGCGGTCACTAGCCTTGGTCTTTATGTGTTTCTAGAGATTCTAAATCGGAAATAAGTAGCCGAGGTGACTTTCACTCTGCTGAGCTTGGAACCGTAGCCACCAGAGCCGAACCCACGATGGTTCATTATAACCCACTCCAACATTATAAAACTCACTTTAAAGAAGATAAAAGGCGACATCAGGTTTTCTAAACCTTTCGTAATTTTTGTTGCTCTCCTCTGGACTCTCTCCAATTTCTCCACGTCTTTCTTAAAGGCTGGCACCCAGAACTGGACACAGTACTCCAGCTGAGGCCTCACCGGGGCCAACTAGAGCACAATAGTCACCTCCCATGTCTTACACACAACAGTCCTTTAATACAACCCAGAATGATCTTAGCCTTTTCAGCAACTGTGTCACATTGTTGCCTCATATTCAATTTGTAATCCACTATAGCCCCCAGATCCTTTCCAGCAGTACTACCGCCTAGCCCAGGGGTCGGCAAGCTATGGCACGCGTGCCAAAGACGGCACGCGAGTCGATTTTTAATGGCACACTGCGGCGGCCGCCGGCTCCGCTCAGTCCGCTGCCGAACCCCGGTAGCGGGCTGAGCGGGGCCGATGGCAGGGACCCCGGCAGGCAGCAGCGTGCCATTAAAAATCCTGCCCGGCCCAGCCCGCTCTTCTCCGCCCACCGCCTACCGCTCTCTCTGGCGGGGGCAGGGGACAGACGCAAGCTTGGTCCTGCCGGCTGCTGCTGTAGGACAGGCTCCACCGGCAGCCAAGCTTCCCCCTCTCCCATCTCTTCCCCCAGCGTGCTGCGTCGTGCCCTGCCTCCTCTCCCTCCCTGCCGCCGATGGCCCTTGCGAGGGAGGGGAGAAGAGGAGACCCAGCGCCCTCGCTGCTCAGACCGGGAAGGAGGAGGAGAAGAGGCAGGAGCGGGGCCTTGGGGAAAGGGGGTGGAATCAGGATGTATCCCTCCAGCCCTCTGCCGTGAGCCGCTCAGGGTAGGGGGCTGGGAGCACCCCCCCCCAATCCCAGCCCACCCCCCAGCCCTCTGCCCTGACCCCTGCACTCCCTCACACCCCAGCCCCCTGCACCCTCCCCCACGACCCCAGCCCTGACTCTGGCACCCCCCACACATACCCAGCCCCCCCACACCCCATGCCCTGACTCCTGCACCCCCTCACACGCCCGCAGCCCTCTGCCCTGCCTCCTGCACCCTCCTCACACACATCCTGCCCTGAATCCTGCACTCCCCACACATCCCCAGCCCCCCCACATCCCCTGCCCTTACTCTTGCACCCCCCACATCTCCACCCCCCACCCTGAGCACTAAATGGGAGCTCCTGCACCCCCCCCCACATTCCCACCTGCACCCCTCACACCAAATGGGAGCTGCCCAGGTAAGTGCTCCACACCCAAACCTCCTGCCCCAACCCTGAGCCCCCTCCCTCATTCTAGCTCCTGGCCAGACTCTGAACCCCCAGCCCTGTACTCAGTGCACCCCCACCCTCAGCACAGTGCAGAGAGCGAGGAAGAGAATGGGCCAGAACCAGGGAGAAGGTAGGTACCCACTCTATGTGGGCAGGGCCGGGACCCCAGACTGGCAGCAGGCTGAGCGGGGCCTGCGGCCGGGACCCTGGCTGGTAGGAGCCAGCGGACGGAACCCCAGACCGGCAGCATTTTAATTTAATTTTAAATGAAGCTTCTTAAACATTTTTAAAACCTTGTTTACTTTACATACAACAGTAGTTTAGTTATAAAATATATAGACTTATAGAGAGAGACCTTCTAAAAAACGTTAAAATGTATTACCAGCACGCGAAACCTTAAATTAAAGTGAATAAATGAAGACTCGGCACACCACTTCTGAAAGGTTGCCGACCCCTGGCCTAGCCAGTTATCCCCCATTTTGTAGCTGTGCATTTGAGTTTTAAGTTCAGAAACCTCCTGTAAATGAAAAGCAGAAGATCTGTAGTAGAAAGAGAACAAAGCATATAAAGTACTAAGGGAGTAAATTAGGCCGTCATCAGTAAACATCAGCATAAAATGTTCAGAAATGAACTCGGGGACAATCCAAATGCTACCGCAGGGGGTTAGCTACAGGTTGACCTAGTGCAGGCCCTCATAACAACCCGGGGCAGCGAAGGACCTGTGATTCTGTACAGTATTAGAGCAAGTCTCAGGATGCCGAGTGAGACATACTGAGCCTGCGTCAAACAATTCCCACGGCAAACAATACCAATTGTATGACCAACTAGGAAAGGGGAGTTGTAGCTCCCCTCCCCCCCCCGCAAAACAAAATACATGTTTTATCAGCCAGGTGGGAAACAGCGAAGATGCAGCTCCATAGGAAACGGTTGGCTATGAATTGGCAATAATTTCTATAACAGGAAAGGTTACAATTTGACCCCCACAGGATGAATAGCAGAGATGCTGCTGGAGTCCCACTGAAAGAAGTAGCTCTCCTCTCCCCTGAAAAGGCTTATGACAGCATGCCAATGTTTCCTTTCTTTATGACCATGGAGATTTGGGGATTACCAGGGGAAAATATAGAGATATACAATCATTTGCAGAATACAATAAGCAGCAGAGTGAAAAAGGGGAGCTGGGTCAGCAGTAAATTAGATAGTCTATGCACTGCCTTCCTTTCCAATTTAGCGTGGAAAAGGGGAGGGTGGGCATTGCAGGGTAGTAAATCTCCTTCCCGGGTGTTTAATACTTGCACAGGGAGAAAATTACAGAGATGAGTAGTTTGTTAAGGAAGATGGAGGCTGAGCAAGGGTAAGCATGACAATGTAGGTGACCAGATAGTTCTGAGCCTGGCTAACAGGGTGTGGTTAACAGAGGGTTTTCAAAGCATGGCAAGAGACTGACACTGGTGGGAATAAGTTCCAGGCCACACTCAGCAAAGACCTCAAATTAACAGAAAGGCAGGGAAAAAATAAGGTTGATTTAGCTGCCAGGAGAAGAATTAGTTTATTCATTCCATGGAGCAGCCAGCAAATGCTGGGCCCCGTTTGCCATCCAGGAGCTCAACAATGCCGGGGACTTGGCCCTAAGGCAGGGGCTGAGGCACCTTCAAGTCCCGCTCAGGCCAGACTTGGCACCCACTCCTGCGCAAACAGACACAGCGATGACACCTCGCAGACCAGCCACATTTCACATTTTAAATTAAAATCCACAGCAAGTTATGCCTCGGATTGGGTTTAACCTATTCTAGCCCCACAGAGTCGGAACATTCCACACGCTCGAATTCTCTGGCTTGTGTTACGCAGTACATGATCTGATGGTCCCTTCCAACCTTAAAAATCGATGCATCTATGAACTATCAAGTTCCACCAGCTGCTTCTGTTTCCCACTGCGTGGCCAGATTCTCTCCATGCCTCACCAGCTGTGCTCCTCCCAGGGCTGTTCTAACTCATGACAGCAGGAACTGTTCTCTAGGGATCCCGGCCATGCCTGCGCCCATCCCCACCCACTTGGAATGCCATCTAGGAGGTGATGTGGATTTATGCCAACTTTACATCACTGGGGGATTCCCTGCTGCATGGGAGTCCCAAGTTGCAGCTTCATCTCCCCTTTAGGGAAAGGCAACAAGGACTTAGCCTGGACCAAGACGATGGTTTTGATCCCAGTGGAGCGGATGTAACTGCACCTTAATTATTTTTTCAGGCCTGCGTTGGAAATCTTTTCCCTGCTGCCCTTCCCACTGCCGACACACACATTTCTGCAACGAACGGAAACAATACCTGTTCTAGGTCTTCTGCTGGTCTTTTGTTTTCTCCCGTGGCCTCTTGATACGGTAAAATGAAGAGCTCAGCGGATGTGGGCAAACCAGGCAGGACTGCGACCAGGATATGTTTGCTTGAAATACTTGTTGCCTGGTTATGTAGACAAACAGCGACAGGTGAATTGTAGTGATAGCCCGGAATGCCGAAGATTTGTGTGTTAAAGCACCGCAGTACATACATTCAGGTATCTGCCGGTGATGGTGAAAGTCAGCGGGGCCTATTGGCATTCTATTGTATTCTTGTTCTGTCTGAGCTTTCAGACCAGGCTCTTCAAGATGGTACGCGAGCCCCCAAAGGCACTGATTATAACCAGACGTACTAAAGGCAGGTGCTGAGTAACTTTGCACACACTCAGCAGTTCTGACCCAGAGCATCTCCTACTGTGCCTGTCCTGGGTCAGCATGTTCTAGAGATGCTGAACTAATTGGAGCTTTGGTAATGAGGTCGAGTGCAAACAAACTCATTTCTCCTTATGGTTCCCTCCGGCGGGGTTGACTGTCTGGGTCTCCTGATGTGGGCGGGTGAGAAACGTAATCGTGCATTTATTATTGCAATCCCATTGGACACCATTGTTTTCTCTCTCAACAACCAATGAGGGGTGTAAGGAAAATCTCTAGTGCCTCATTTGGATCTCACACTGCTGCGAATCAGCAGCAACTCCACTAATGCCAGTGGATCAAAACCAGGCCCTTTAACTTGAGTCAGCAAATGGAATTACCTGCCCCGAGTAATTCATTATCCTCTGGATTTGTGGCTGTACCTTGCCAAACAAGATCAACCAAAGTGTAATGAAACAGCAGGAATCCATGTACATTTAATCAATATCGGCAATTCGATAAACACAGGTTGCTTTGGGAAGTAGGCCAGAGACCTTGCTTTGACATTGTGGGGTACATTTTCAGAAGGGCAACTTCCCTTCCTCTGACGCACGCTGTGCCCAAAAGTTAGCGCCTGCACTTTGATGCATGCAGTTGCCAGGGTAAGCCTGAGTATTTGCACCCCTACCTAGCTAATTGCGGTGGGTGTGCAGCAGGCAGTCACAGACACAAATACCCAGTTTGGCAGTCTCTGTACATGCTACGGGTACGATTTATGTGGGCAAAAAGGGGAAGGATGTAGGGTTTGCCATGCTGGATCAGACAATTGGGCTATGAAGTCTGATTTCCTGCTTCTGGCAGTATCAACAACTGATGCTTAAAAGGAAGGTGAAAATAACCTATAGCATACCTTTTTAGTTGCTCAGTAATGCACAGTGAGGGAGCATCAAGGGGATGGAGGGATGAAGGGAATTCCCTCCCAGTACTCAGAGGTGATATGTGCACATTCTGAAATATGACATGGGACTACCCTTCCTCTAAGCACAATGATTACCTTCAAAGATAGCCCTTAACTTTATTGTTTAGCGCCTGTAAAATACTGCTGTGTGTTTGCTCTGTCCTGACGGAATGTAGTGTTGGCTGGGGGAGGAGGGAGAGTCTTGAGGGGGGACGTCACCTTGAAAAGTGGAGCTGGCCCAGGAGTGGGTGGGGTCTTTGAGCTGTCCCATGCCTTCCCCTTGGAGCACGAAGCCGGCCCATGGGAGGTCGGGCCATCCCATTCCTTCTCACTAGAATATGGAGCCAGCCAGTGGGGGGATGCAGATTGGACAGTCCCATCTCACTGGAGCGCAGAGCCAGTGGGGGGATCAGGCTGTCTTGTCCAGCTGATGTACGGAGCCTGCCTTCAAGGCACTTATGAACACGTGGAAATTTCATAAAGTTCAGCTTCTGGGCCAGATTCATGAATGGATGGGGCCTATTTTCTCCTTTGGATGCTTCCAAAGTCTTATCGGGTGAGACTTTTGCCATGTTGGGTTGAGATCTCATGAGATCATCACCTGTTTAACCTTGAATCCACACAGCCCTAGGGATGGACACTTTTGTCTTGGACCCTCCTCAGTTATTATTTCACACTAGGGTTCAATCGCTGTTAACAATGCACTGGCAAAACCCTTGGTGCTGTTGCTGTTCAGAGAATGGGCTGGCAACCTGGGCTGCCAGTCTGAATTTCAGGCAGTTATGGGACAAGAAAAGGGCAGCTGCAGACAGCTGAATTGTTTCCCCTACCTCCTGCTTATGTGGAATTATCCAGCGCACACATTTTAATTCTCGGCCAGTGGTCTGAATGAGCTCTCTCTTCCAAATGACCTCATGAGCAGACTGTATTTGCATAGACACACCCACTTTATCTAAGGGATCACTACATACACCTTCTTTGCCAAACTGATCAATTTTGGTTGTTTTTGGTTAAAATTTACTTAAGTATTGGATGCAGGGCTAATGAAATTTTGTTATCTTTATTGAATGACTAAAGGACAGCAGAACTGTGCAATATGTGGCCTGATTGAGAGGGTCGCCCTAACTTGAACTTCACTCACTAAGCATGGGGTAATAAAGCCACAGCCAAGTGTGTCAAGGAGGAGAGTTGCAGACTCCATTTAAACAGTATTAGGGTAGTTCTACAAAACAAAAAATGTAGCATGTCTCAGAGACCAAGTTAACTAACTGATTAGTTTATTCATTTTGCTGACCAATAGCCGTATAGATGTTCATGTTCAGGCTGGAGTCTGGGCTCTGGAACCCAAGTGAGAAGGGAGGGTTTCAGAGGCTGGGCTCCACCCCAGGTGGGAACATCTACACTGCCATGTTTAATCCTGTAGCGCAAGCCCTCCAGCATTTAAAGACAGAGCCGAGCAGACTCAACTGAGAGTCTCTGTTTCTTCTCAGTGATCACTAGAACTGAAATTGCCAATAAATTGGTCTAGGGGGCTGAGTCTTAGAGCTGGTGTGGGGCCAGTGTTTCAGTGAAAGAACACAGGGATGGCACAGCAGTGAGGTTCCTCACGACCCAGTGAAATCACTAAGAACTGGGCTAGGTAATGGAACCCACAGCACACAGCATTGCCGCTAAAGGCAACGGCAGAATATCAGCAGGGGTGGAAGCATTAACTGACCCCACCCCACCCCGCCACACCCACCCACCCCATAGAATCCACCTGCACCTGGACTCTAAGGACTTTGCTGACCCCAGTCAACAAACAGTGAGTGTGGTGCAGTGAAGGGAGAGGGGACAGTCATATATTGGACTTTTACACTGCAAGGAGGGAAACAGGCAAAGGATTACTGCCCAACATAGAGGGTTTACTTATAGTTTGCATACTTTTGAGCCACCGGTAAGGTGTTTTCCCAAATTAATGCTGTTGCTTCTCCTCTCCTTAGATACAACAGTTGTAACAGCTTGTTACAAACAGATTCAGTGCATGCGAGTGGGGAAGTGTTGCCTCTTAGGCTACGTCTACACGGTGAGCTAGGGGTGTGATTTCCCTGCTCGTCTACACAGCTTGATGAGAGCTTGCACTAGTACACCTTTACCCTGATATAACGCGACCCGATATAACACGAATTCGGATATAACGCGGTAAAGCAGTGCTCCGGGCGGCGGGGCTGCGCACTCCGGCGGATCAAAGCAAGTTCGATATAACGCAGTTTCACCTATAACGTGGTAAGATTTTTTGGTCCCCCGAAGACAGCGTTATATCGAGGTAGAGGTGTATATAGAGCAGCGTATGTGTACACGAGCAGGGGAAATCACACCCCTAGCTCATAGTGTAGATGTAGCCTTACAGGCACCCAGGGTGGGGTTTAGTTCAGTGGTTCTCAACCTGGGGTACAGGGCCAGTGGTACACAGAAGTCTTCCGGGGGGTACATCAACTCATCTACATATTTGCCTAGTTTTACAACAGGCTGCATAAAAAGCACTAGTGAAGTCAGTATAAATTAAAATGTCATACGGACAACGACTTGTTTATATTGCTCCATATGCAATACATTGTAATGCAAATATAATATTTATATCCCGAGTGATTTATTTTATAATTCCATGGTAAAAATGAGAAAGTCAGCAATTTTTCAGTAATAGCGTGCTGTGACACTTCAGTATTTTTAAGTCTGATTTTGTAAGCAAGTAGTTTTTAAGTGAGGTGAAACTTAGGGTACATAAGACAAATCAGACTCCTGAAAGGGAAGGTTCAGAGGAGTCTGGACAGGTTCAGAGCCACTGGTTTAGTTTTCCCAGACTTCTGGGTGGAGGCTCAAGATGGTTTCGTTTTGTAAATTTAAGGGCCGCCTTTCCAAGAAAATATTGACTCCAGCCTTGTTGCTGCCAACAGCCCCTGACAGAGGATTACATAATCTTAGCAGGTTTTTTACATTTCCAAACACTGGATTTTGTAGGCCACATTTAAAATAATCAAAACCCCGGAGCACGCAGCTATCGGCAGGGCACAGAGCTCAACCTGTAGTGAGGACACTGCACCCAAAAGACTGTAGCTCAAAATCCCAAGAACATTAATTAGCGCTAAGATTCCAGATTTTTCTACCCACTCTCCACAGCGGCTCTGGCTTGCAACACCCACTTCCTGGAGGGAGAGATGAGGGGGAAGGGGGCAGAAGGGAGGGAACTGGAGTCCAAGTGATTTTCTGTTGCTGAGCTAAGGTAACCTGGCTGATTAATGATCCACACTACTAGGCATCAGCCACAGGGCAGCCTGCAGTGACCCTGCCGTCTTGCTACTGCTGGTATATGTTTTGCTGTAGGTAGGGATAGAATACTAGAGTGAAGCAACATACATTGGGAAATATGGTGCGGGAGGGGGAAGCTGATAATGTAGGACCCTCTCCCTGGCCAGGAAAACAATATGTTTTACAAGATTTGCTTTTAATGCTGAAAAAGAGAACCTGGGCAAAGGAAAAAAAAAAGGCGAGCTAGTCCTACATTTAGTTTCATACATTGTAGAACTCCTCTGAAGACAGGCCTTGTATCTAGAGCATCCGTTGGTATGTGCATAATCACCTAAGAGGCTTAGACAAGGACTATCAGTGCTCATGATCTAGGGTATAAAGTGATCACCTGCAGTGAACAGGAAGGAATTTTCCCCATGTAACCTTTCAGATAATTAGCTAGATGCATTTTCACCTTCCTCTGCAGCATCAGGTACTAGACATTGCTGGAAGGGATGGGACTAATGGTCGAGGGACCAATGGTGTGAATGATCATGATAAATAAAGTTATATTGGGATAATCCCAAATTAGGAACATTATAATCCAACATAGAGAAAAGACCAGGGACATTTAGTAGAGAATCAGAATATTTCTGCAGAATATTTACACTAGCATATGGAACTCTATAGTAAGGATATAATCATCTATTGACATTTCTAGGTTGGTATAAACATGTAATACAAGGAGATCATTTTCTATTGAATTAGTTTGGTTTTTAAAGTAATTGTGTAGAACACTAATTTCTATAGCCCACTCTTGGTTTTATCCCTAAATTCTATAGGACTTTTCCATCAAGGTTTTTTTAAGTGTGTCATACAGCCATGTGATCGGCTGTCAAAGCGTTCCTTCTTTTCAAGTCAACACTGATACAATACCGCTAGAGTTTTTGTTTGTATCACTCTGGTTGTGATAAGTAGCCTTGACATCCCAGGTTTATAATCTATTTTTAGTGAATTGATTTTGTTTTATTGCATTGTTGATGTTGTGAAAACCAATTTAGAAGCTGAATGGACCATCAGATACTTTATATAGACACACAAAGGTCTAAAGGTTACAAACCAAAGCTCATAGGAAGATTATTTCTTCCTCCTCCTCCTCCATGTTTTGATGAGGTTAGAAGAAGAAATTGCATTGCGTGTTGTTCATTGAAAATAACTTTAAAGATAAAAGCAAGACGGGGACAGATTTTTAGAAATACAGCCCCCAGAATGGACTTTCACAACTGGTGTGTGCCTTCCGCAAGACAGTCTGATCATTTGTGGCACCAGCTATGCAAATGGCTGGTGTGGCAGTCGGATATTTGTGCATGCAGTTACTGTCATCACACACAGGAACACAATACCTGTGGGTACACATTCCATGCATGTACTCTCTCTTACACACACACACACACACACACTTCTACAAATCAGTTGCACAGACCCTTTTACATTGCTTCAGTCTGTATCACAGTGTAACACTGACACCCCAGTCGTCAGCGGGCAGGATTGAATCTACGACCTCTGGAGTTTAGCGCATGAGCCTCTAATGCATGAGTTAAAAGCCATATGACTGTTAGTTAAGAATGTAGAGCAGACTCATTAATCTCTCTCTAAGTGGTCTCAGTGCCACTAGATGGGACACAACACCATACACAGGAGGTGTGTGTGGGTTATAACAGCAGCACTTGCAGTCTCCACTAACTGCTATAACATTTGTCAGCCTTTTATAAACCCTAATCTCTAGCCCCAAATAATATTTCTTTAAGCCACAGCTCTTGATAGTTTCCAGTACACCAAGTATGTAGAGGAAAATGCATCTCCAGCACTGGCCCATGTCTCCAGACTGATGTATGTGGAGTAAAATGCACTTGCATGGCTGGACCATGCAGCTAATGTTATATGCTGGACACAAAGCCCTTACAATCCTGCCCTTTGTATGTGAAGAAACACACTTTCGCTGCTGCTCCATAAATCTGGAACGTCCTTTTTGTGCATTTACATGGGACAGCTCTGCATTCTGCCGCTGTGTAAAGACAGCAGCAAAGGGAAGTAATCATTATTATGCAGTGTTAAAACTGCTCGCATTGTTATTACATAGGTGCAACTTGGGTCTTATATACACTTTCCTCTGAAGTACTTGGCTTTGGCCCCTATAATAAAAAAGTAGTGATACTTCCCAGAGGCAAGACCTATGCTCATCAGGCCCACCCACCATTACACTCAACCACACAAAAAACGGGGGTGTAGAGCATAGTATTTCAACAGATCTCATCATATGTCTCCCTCTCTCTCTCTCTTTCCACGATCTGTTGGCTCCTTGAAGACTTTGGGCAGATCATTCTGCTCTTCAAATCAAGGCCAGGATAGACACAATGATGATGGAGGAATAAAAAAAAAAACGTATTCCATTGCTTACCTCCACTAGAGCTCTCTTGATCACTCTACTGACGTCCCGTCTCCATTCAGGGATATCTGGGTTGTACTCATCCAGGTTTGGCGAGAACGACAAGCGGAGAGATTGAAATCGCTCTGGGGATACAATGGCACACTTGCTGTGAATAAACTCATTGACAGACCATGGAGTTTCAGCATCGGGTTGTAAATCAAATATAATATATTGCAGTGGATTTTAGCCATTGTAACTAGATAATACAGTTATCCCAACTGAGTGAGAATCAAATGCGAGAAAGAGCCTCAGCTGGTGTGAGAAACATTGACATAGCTTCAGTGAAGCCACTGAAGCTATGCTGATCATTGTCGAATATGCCTACATTGAGGGATCCACCCAAAGGCTATGGGCACCTGGGCATCACATACAAAACTGTACAAGGCAGGAAAATGTCCTCGTCATCCTTTCCCCTTATCATTCTCTAACCATACTCCAATATTGATTTGTTTACATTTGTACTACTCTGCTGTAAAAGGGCACTCGCCAAAAGGGTTGACCACTTTTCACAAAGATACTAATACACAAACTGGCCTCAAAAAAGGACCTCAGCAACTTCTTAGACACAACAAAATTTAACTAGCTCCCCTTGCCCACAGCATCCCTATCAGTTAATACACACTCTGCTACCCCAGAGCTACCCATCTCCTTGCGCAGGAGGGATAGATGGGCATTGTTATGGACCTGCCGGTTAACAAAATTGGGCTACTATGGACCAAGGAAGGGGCAAGTGAGTTTCAAAACAATGTCTCAAACTCTGCTCCAGGACATTCCCAACGTTTCCATTGAATTGCTGTTCCCTTCTCAGGAACAGCAATGAGACCCCCTCCCACCGCAATATTATGAATACATCATTCTAACACCAGTGCGGTAGGCTGTGATCCACCCGTGTTTAGCAAAGCACTTAAGCACATGCTTAAATGAACCATCCTCCTTCCATATTTTTACCTATTATGCTTAAGGTCATTTACATTGAATAGTGCCTTTCAGCTTCTGGACTTTATAACCCGTCCTATATTGATAAACTGGGCACATGTGGCTCTAAAACTTTCAGGGTCAGATCCTCAGCTGCTGTACACTGAGGTAGCTCCATTGAAGCCAAAGGATTTACGTCAATTTACAAGGATCTGGTCCTTGCTTCATGCAATTTGTGTGTGTGTGAACTTTGCGTTGGAGAAAGAATCGCATCAAGCGGACCAGAGATGGAAGTTCATGGTTCATCTAAGAATAGGCACAACACAGGTGGTAGCAATGCAAGTGTCTTCACGTTGCCTTGACGATGGACCTGAAGCCTGACTTGTAGTAACCATTTCCAGGGATGCTAGGGTAACTCAGACTGGCCTATTCATTCCTTGGAATTTCAGCTGAAATTTCCCAAAAGGATGTCAATAATGATGGTTTTCTTTTTGCCATGTGGACACTTGTCCACTGGGACTTGGACTGAAACCTACAAAGCAATTTAAAATTTGTGCTATTCACAGACTGACTATTATATATGCCACTGGTCACTTCCACTAATTTCAGCATGTCATTCCTAACAAAGACTAATGTATGATCAACTCATCAAAGGTTTATCAAAATGGAACAGCACACAGAGCCGGGAATACCCTCACGTAGGCTGCTGTGTTGTTTTTTCCTTTCCTTTCCAAAATGCAGGTGACTTATCTAGCAATTAGGATGTTTACCTTATGAAAGGATGCAAATGAAACACTCAAAAGCATCACTTGAAAGAAGTGAGGCAACGTCATCATTACTTTACCCTGTTGAGCAGCAGGGGGCTGGAACGGGGAATTTAACTGAAATGTTACACTAAGGCCTTGGCTACACTTACCCGCTAGTTCGGCGGCTGGCAATCGAACTTCTGGGTTCGACTTATCGCGTCTAGTCTGGACGCGATAAGTCGAACCCGGAAGTGCTCGCTGTCTACTGCGGTACTCCAGCTCGGCGAGAGGAGTACCGCGGAGTCGACGGGGGAGCCTGCCTGCCGAGTGTGGACCAAGGTAAGTTCGAACTAAGGTACTTCGACTTCAGCTACGTTATTCACGTAGCTGAAGTTGCGTACCTTAGTTCGAATTAGGGGGGTAGTGTAGACCAAGCCTAAAACTTGACTCCTGAAATATGGAAGAAGGCTGCTGCATGGGATTTGGATGGGATTTTAACAGATGCTCTGATAGAGAGACACGGCACATTTATATTTGCAACTTGAGAGAGAAGCTTCCGGGCTGAAACAACTTTGGGATAAGAAATAAAAAAGAACTTGGATAGCTTCCACCCCCCGCCACCCAGCCTGTGGGTCTAGATAGGTCACTTCATGGAAAGAGGCACCGCCAATATTTTAAAGAAGAGTTGCCTCAAATCATTTCCCCTTTAATCTGTGATGAATCCCATTTCCCAGGGCTGGAGCTAAGGGTTGGGGAATCTCTCATAAGCAAGGTGGGAGGCAGTTAGCCAACCAACTGATAGTATTTGCACTTCACTGGACCCATACGTACCTTGCACTAGAAAACGACATTGTGCCAGCATCTCAGCCGTGATGCAACCTCTTTTCCATGCTCCAGCAGCATGGAGGGGTTATAACGCTGACTTAACTAGTTTCTTGGGAATTTCCCCAGCGTAGGGATATTCTACCCACACAACCACCCACCGGCTCCTTCCAATTCCCAGGACAGGGACTGTGTCAGAATTACCACCTATTCCCAACCTCCAGCAGAGACGTGTGTGTGGAGGGGTGATGCCATCACCACCACCTCACGTCATGGCCCTCAGAGAAAAGTTGTGTTGAGGATGGGGCAGAGAAAGGGAAAGGGGGTGTGATCAGAGCTGCTGGAATGGCCCCTATCAGGGGCAGCTGCCATCAGGTGCAACTGAAAGTAGCTCTAAGGCTGCCCTAAGTTTTCCCTAGGGCCCAAATGATCTGGAGAGCGCTTCAGCCTAGCTGAGAATCCAGCCCATGCAGGGTGTTGGTAACACAGCACGGTTCTTAACAGACGTAATCGTCTGAATGGAGACTGAGTGTGGAAATGTCTGTGAAAATACCAGATACATGGCATAATCTTCTCCACTCCACAGGGGAAACAAAACATTTCCTTTCAGGAGTATTTTTCTGAGGCCCAGGGATAAAAGCCTGATTGAATGGTACCTAGAGAGGGGGTAATTCCATTGGAGGCATGAAATAGCCCAAACCTGGGAGACCATCCAGCATATCACTGTGATCTGTGCTTGCAATACAGGGGAAAAGACAATAGTCAATTGTGCACCACTAAGATGTATGTTCTAATGGACACAGATCATCAGGACAAAACATCTGCTCATCAATGGAGTTAAGCCAGTCAATAACATAACCCACTTTTCCAATGGCCACGTTTGAAAATATTACAGAAAAACCTCAGAATTAGGAACACCTCAGGAACGGAGGTTGCTTGTATCTCTGAAATGTTCTTAACTCTGAACAAAATGTTCTGGTTGTTCTTGCAAAAGTTTACAACTGAACGTTGGCTTAATACAGCTTCGAAACTTCAGTATGCAGAAGAAAAATGCTGCATTCCCTTTATATTTGTAGTAGTTTACGTTTAACATAGTACTGTGTTGTATTTGCCTTTTATTTGTTTGGTCTCTGCTGCTACCTGATTGCGTATTTCTGGTTCCAAATGAGCTGTGTGGTTGACTGGTCAGCTCATAACTCTGATGTTCACTAATCTGAGGTTCTACTGTGCAATAATCATCTAGAAGTGGCTCTACTGTAAAATGCCGAGCAAGATTCTAATTGAGACTGGTGTAAATCTGGATTAACTCCAATTGCCTTCAGAGAAATTACTCCGGATTTACATCAGTGTAATTGAGAACAGAATCTGCCCTAATGCATTTTGGAGCAATACTACTAGGCTTCTCTTTTTAATAAGAGTTTGGTCCAGGATGTTGCTATAGGAACTACTGATGTGTCACAAACACAGCACACTGTTGTTGTGGGTACATCTATGCAGCTATATTCTCATCCGGTGCTGAGTGATGCCACCACTGCTTTGCTGAGGGGAATCAACAGAAAAATAAACGGGTAAGGGCTCACCATACACTGCAATAGTCTTTGTGTCCTGCAGAATGGTGTTCCCTGCCGAGACCTGTACCGTGATCGTGTTCATCCCTTCCACAGAGAATGTGAATGTGATGCTCCCCTCCAGGGTGACCAGTGGCTGCAAACACATGAGAAAAGGGAGAATTAGGCTGCCATCTGACCATCCTGATTCCAGAAGTCCTACCTCTGCTACTCCAAACAGGAGGGAGGTTAGGCATATGGTGTGTTGGATCTACGGGGGAGGATGACTGAGAGACTCTTTACTCCTTGACTGGTTTCTCCATCCTAGGTTTATAACCAGAGATCTTAAAAGTTTTTTTTTGTGGATGGAAATAAAAAAAAAAATCCGTCATTTAGAACTCTCTTCTATTAATTGTATTACGGTAGCACCAAGAGGCCACAAACAAGACCAGGGCCCAATTGCATTAGGTGCTGTGTATAAATAAGGTGCCATCAAAGGGCTTACAGTCTGAACAAGCCAATGGGAAGGAAAGACCATTATCTCCATTGTACAGCTGGGGAGCTGACTCAGAGAGGGACAAAGCGGCCTGCTCCAGGTCACACAGAGTCGGTAACAGAGGTGGGGACGGACCCAGATTTCTCCCTCAATAGCCTACGGTATCTTCCAGGACACCACAGTTACTAGAATGAAGGGTTTAGGGCAGATATGGGCCTCCTACACATTTGCCATTTCTCCGAAGGAGATGCTCATGGTTACACGTCTCCACTCCAGGAACTCTAGGCTACCATTTACGTTTGTGAAGACACTACACTAGTGCTTGCTGTTCTGGCCTTTCTGACCTCATCCAGCAGCCGCTGCCATAACCTCCCATATTCCTTTCCTAGTTTGGATTTTCAAAAGCACCCAGAGTTAGTCGAACTCTGCTCCCATTGCGGTCAATGGTAAAACTCCCCTTCAATGGGAGCCATTCGGCCAGCACTAGTCACGAATATGCTTAATTTCTCAGACAGGAGGGTAAGAGATGACAATAATGGTCTGTAAGTACCTACGGGGGAGAAGATTTGATACTACAGGGTTCTTCAATCTAGCAGACAAAGGCATGACAAGATCCAATGACTGGAAGCTGAAGCTAGATAAATCCAAGCTAGAAATAAGATGCAATTTTAAACAGGGTAATTAACCACTGGAACAACTTGTGGTAGATTCTCCATCACTTGTTTTTAAATCAAGATCGGATGGCTCTCTAAAGCTATGCTCCAGTTCAGTCACAAGACATAGACTAATGTAGGGATTACAGAGTAAAATTATATGGCCTTGCTATGCAGGAGGTCACACGAGATGAACTAATGGTCCCTTCTGACCTTACCATTTACGAATCTATGAATCTAATTGGGGCCTTTGGGTACTTCTGCAATACAGATAAATAACAATTACAAAGCACCTGGTGAGATTTGCAAGCATCCTAACTAAAGAGACAGCAGAAAGTTGTATGTGCTCTATTTCTGGTAAGTAGCGTCCGTAGGCAGATACATGTATTGTGTATTATTTTGCATCCCCCAGAGTGTGGTAATGAAGAATTCTTGCATACACAGTTTAACAGACAAAAAGAGAACTTTGCATTGGTTTAGAGGGGAAGCGTTGGCGTTATTAATAAAAAGTTTTCCTTCTTGTTAGTCACGCACTCCACATAGACTAGGGAACAGGGTTTAAGTCCTGGGGCTATACAGAGGCAGCTTCAGATGAACAGAAAACTTCAGCGCAGATAGTTAGTTTTGTAAAAAGTGTCAAATTTGTATTTTAGTTAAAAAAAAGAAAAAAAAACTTTTTAGCTTACTTTGCAATCAGATCCCCTCAGTATTATTCAATGGGGGGTTAGGAATTTGCATAAAATTCAAATGATCCTTACACAGAGATAGCTAAGTAGTTAAAAAAAATGCTGATTTGCGTAGATAGGGGAGGGGAGTTTATCCCACATCTCTCTACTGTGGGGTAGTTTACACCTTCCTCTGAAGCACCTGGTGGTGGCCACTGTCAGCGACAAGGCACTGGACTAGATGGAGCTGATCCAGACTTGCAATGCCTAGGTTCCTATTGTTTTAGAGCAATGTGCCGAATCCTGACTGCTCTGATTTGTAATAGGTTTATTCAATATTCAAGAGTATTCACAGGCCCCGCCCACTCCCGGACACATTATTCCTCCTGGGATGGTTTGCTACGGTTCTGTAGGGGCATACAAACCTCGGTGTTGTTCCCGAACCACCAAATGTAAGTCAGCGTGCCCACCTGGCTGGGCCACAGTACCGCCGTAGCATTGACCTCTTTGTTCTTGGTAGTAACAAACGGGAGAGACAAATGAACATGTTCCAGGGGGCCTGCGGAGATAGAAGAAGTGGCAACTAGGGTGAGCGCCTTCTCTTAGGCATCAAAATGTGGGCCTGACACTGGATCCTCCAGCTTTTCAAATGAGACAATAAAGAGGAAAGTCATGTGGGGCACCACATGTAAAAGTATTCTGTCTTTGTACTGTTGTTGAGGAAAGACATTTGGGACCCATGCATCTAAAATCAGGAATTGCTATTACCTGAACTAAAGAACTCCACCTCTACAGCTCAAAGGCTGTAGCAAACTCATAAATCTATATACATGGACTACCCACTAGAGGGAGACAGAGTCACACTGGGTGGGCTACCCTGGGAAGACACCAGAATTTTCATGAGTAAGCACTAATAGAAGTATAGTAATATTACAAATACTTGGATCCATTCCTAAAGAGCCAGATATCAGGTGCTGTAAATTGGTATCACTTTGTGAACTTCAATGGAGCTACATGAATTTATACCAGTTTAGGGCCTCCACCAAAGCATCTATCCCATGTATCCCTTCTTCGTAACTCTCACTTTTCCTCTCCCCGTGGTCCTTTTCTCTCATCTACATTGTGCCTTTTATTTCATTGACGTAGCCAAGTTTTGTAGTTTAATGGACAAATAGCATTTACTTTGAAACATGCCCTGGCTGTTCCTTTCTCCCACTTATGATGGGAAAATGGGGAGGCGTGGGTCTGTAATCACAACTTGTTTTATGGATTGTTTTCTGTGTGTGTCACTATCGTTTTTCTGGAGAACAGAAGTGTGGTCCTTAAAGAGATGAAGCAAGAGACAGGACAACAGAACCACAAGATAATTTGGGGGCACAGTTCTCCAATACAGGCTCAGTTCAAATTCCGTACCCAGGGGCTCCAAACACTGAAATGGGCACTTCTGGACTGATTTCAATATCCACGCGTGATCTGGCTGCTCTACTAAAGGAGTCGATATTTGACACCAGGACTTCCCAAATGACTTCACACATACACATAGCATCATTTATAGAGCGTTATTCACCCACAAGGATCACCAGAGGATTCCTCACTTTTTACACCTGTGCAGAGAAGGTGTCAGAAGCTACCAGCTCAGAAGGTGTCAATGACTGTGCACAAGGTGGAGCACGTGGCTCCGTGACACACCTGTGAAATGCAGCCTTCTCTGGGGTAGAAGCACGGCAACTATTTAACACCACAACCATACGATCCGGGGCAGTCAGGATCAGACTACCACCGGTTGCAGGCCAGGATTATGGGTAATCTTTATTCTGATGGCTGCTGATGAACCCCCTGCCACACCTCCAGAAGTGGCTGAATGCTCCTGTTTTTCTCACGCTTCGGAAGCGCTGCAGGATTTTGTCCTACACGTCTGTATATTGTCAAAAGTATTCCCCGACCAGAATCCACAGCCACAGGGGAAATCGCTGGTTATGTCTAGTCTTGGGTAGGGGGCGAGAATTGAAATTAATCATTATCCAGCCCTATGTGTGTTTTAAATGAGGTGGCCTTGTTCTGTACTCACTAAGTGTCCAGGGGCAGCAGAAGGAGCAAAGGAGGCAGAATGTCAAGCATCCAAAGAAGTGGCAGTGGTAGAGCTAGGAGCAGGACCGTGCACTGCGTCAGCTCCAACACCTAGTTCTCACCGATGCTAGCTTATCTCGTGCACTGTTGGATGTAGTAGTGCTGAGAAGGCCTCTCAAAGGGCCCGGCGCTGCATCGATTCTTTAATGCCCTTTCAGGCCTTCACTGCTTCCTTGTTATGCTAGAAAAAGAAAGGCTCATCCACACAGGCCCATATTATTTTAAAATCTGCATTCCAATATACAACGGGAGAAAAGGGATGTGCTGTTTGGACTGCATTGGTTGAACAGCAGGTGGTGCTGTATCACTCCATATAGGTGTATGGGATAGGAAGGGAACTCTTGTCCAATTACAAGAGAATTGCACTTCCAAGTTTTACATGCGGTCTATGAGCCATTTCATTACTACAACTCTGCATCTTGCCCCAAAACACCGTCCGTGCCCCTAGAAGACTCTTTGGGTGCACAGAATTGGTACTGAGAACATAACCTGTGTAGGGCTGGCCTGTACCTAAAAAATCTCTTTAACCGGCTACATCATTTTAAAGAGTTAAAGCAACAGACAGGGAGACTGAATAAGTTTGCTGCTGACCTGAAATGCCTGCTGAGATGACTCGTAGATGGCCTTGATGCTAGAGAAATGGCTTACAATCAGAGCCTGCTGTATGAGCATGCCCCTACAGGCATAACGCTCACCTTTGCTCTCTCTCTCCTGATCCTTGGTTTCTCACCACTGGTGTAATCTGGGCCTCAGGCCAGTTTAAACAGCCCATAGGTCCCACTCCGGTGCAAAGGTGATTCTCTAGTGGTGCAGAGTAGGTGGAAGGATTCTTATGCCATGCCAATTCCCTGCAGCTGGCATAGCAGGGGAACCGGGGCCTATAGGAAAATGTGTGGCAAAAATGTCCCCCCTTCCCCTTGAATGATCTTTGCTTCCAGCCCTCTGTGGCTGTTTGCAGCTGGTAATAGCTAGAGCAAATTAATGCTATTCCACCTTGACCCAAGGGGACCAGGTCTGCACAGAGATTGCTGCAGGATCAGGGAAGTGCCAAGGGTAATGAGTGGTGAGTGACATAGATTAGATATGACATGTATATTATACTGGTGAATTTAATGTGATATGGGCACACCCCAATGAATAGCCCATCAGAAAACCCTTATTGCATGGAGACTTTTAATGACATTTCAGAATATCTAAGTGATTCTGGTGAATGTTGGGCTTATTTCTATTACAAAATAATATTTTTTTGCTAAATTGGTTACATGACTTAGGCCCCTAAGTCACTTAGGCCATTTTGAAAATTGTATCTAGTCTCACAAAAAAAGATACAAAGGCCACCTTTTAAAGTATCCTTTTCTAGTGTCCAAAAACTACAGGCTCCTTAGATCAGCTGGCCAGACAGCTAATTAGTGCAGGTGGCTGAGTTAGACAACAGCTTTCTCTTTTCCACTTGTGGCCTGCATAAGAAAACAGCTATTGTATCATGTTGCCTCATTAGTTTGCAAACAAGAAGAGCACAATGATGATCATCCCTTTGAAAACTCCTCTTGTTAAGCTGCAGCTGATTACAAAGCCTGTGTGCGTGAAGCTGTCAGAACCTCCCTGGAAATATTACCACCGAAACAATTCTCCATTTGTTTCCAGGGATCTTCACAAGCTATTAGAAATAACCCCTGGCTTGCAATCCGCTGACTTATCCATAAACAGGAGCAGGCAGGGGAGGCTCAGAGGGAGCAAAGAACGGCTTTTCCTCAGAGAACAAGGTGTAGCCAGCTGTTTGTCTTGAGAGCCAAACCCACACCACGACTGATCAGTCAACGCTGCATAGGAGGGTTAACCAAAATTCGAACACAGCATCTTTTGCCATTGCAGAGGGGGGAGGGATAGCTCAGTGGTTTGAGCGTTGGCCTGCTAAACTCAGGGTTGTGAGTTTAATCCTTGAGGGGGCCATTTAGGGATCTGGGGCAAAATCAGTACTTGGTCCTGCTAGTGAAGGCAGAGGGCTGGACTCGATGACCTTTCAGGGTCCCTTCTAGTTCTAGGAGATAAAATATCTCCATGACAAGCAAACAAAAAAAAGCCTCTGTCTGTCCAATTGCAATAGGGGTCATTAGCTCTATGCAAGGGCAAATATTCTGCCAGCTAAGAAAAAAACACCTCAGCATTGGCCTCAAAACTGAGAAATTCCGTCAAACTGCCCAGGCCTCAACATAAAGAACCACATTGATTAAGTCCCAAAATGTGAACCCCAAGTTAGAGAGTAGTTTAAGAGTTTCATTCCTCTAAGGCATTATTTTTGGATTCAATGCCTCAGGATGATGCTAGGAAGTGCTGTGCTGCAGAAGGTGCCATCTTTCACATGAGGCATAAAACTGGGTTCCTGACCACCTGTGATCATTAAGAGGGGTGATTTTCCAAAGACCTTCAGTGGGACTTGGACTCCTAAGTCCCTCAGGTGGCTTTTGAAAAAACTCACCTTAAATCTACCATGGCACCTTTTACAAGAGAAAAGCTGTAAGCCCCAGTGTTCCAGCTAAGTTCCCCCTGCAGTTTTCTGTAACTATAGGATTATACTTCACTCTGCCGTGTTTGGAGTGTTGCTGGGCACTGTTAAACAGCTGCTGTCTTGCACCCCAGGGACAGCTGCATTCTTGGTGAATAAAGTAACCTCGAAGTTGCAATCTGTGCATAGAACTTGTTGAATGCTTTGGGATCCTCTGAAGGAAGTATGCTATAAAAGTGTCAGGTATTAATTAAAGAACAATTACTGTAGCCATATTTCCAGGGGTTTAACACTTCCTTTCTAAATAACATGCATGTACAATAAAAAAAACAAACAAACCCACAACTCCCTGCCCCACACCTCCACACCAAATCCTGGAGCTAAACCTTCGGGAAAACTCTGGGAAAGTTCAGACATGGATCAGAACTTTGTGGCTTGGACCAATTCTTAACCAGAATAAAAGGGAAATAACAAACTCTATCTAGGGGCAGAGGAAAATTTGGGTTTTAAATTGGCTGTCATTGAGATATAAGTAGGTTAGAAAGAAAAGCAGTGGAAGATATTATTTTTCTCATAACTTTCTCCAGCTTCAGGAATTTGGTTTCCATCATGATAGAAAGGGTGATTTCCACCCCAGAAGTGGCAGCATTTCAGCAGTGGGCACGTGATCCCTATGTATCCATACAGGCCAAACTTTTTAGAAGTGGCCAGCGATTCTGGATGCCTCCATTTTTGGCTGCCCAATTTGAGACATCTTAAAGGAGCCTAATTTTCAGAAAGCACTGAGCACCCGCCCTTTGCAAATCAGATCCCTTTCTTTAAGGCATCTCAAGCTGGGAACCTGAAATTTGAGGCACTAAAAATGAGGAGTCTTGTTTTTTTTTTTTAATCTCGGCCATTATCTGTGAATAGTTTTTGGATTCTCCGGCTCTCCGTTTTGGGAAGGACAAAAGTTCATTCTCTCTGACTCTGCACACGTCTCAGAAGGTCTCCTCTCAGAGAGGGAGCCTCCTGAATCGTCTCTAAAGAATGGAATGTTTCTTTAAGATATTTTGTAAACCAAACACAGTAATAACATACAAGTTACATGTAAGTACAGGACAGCGCTGTCCAATCCCAGGCTGTTTTCCACCTGCACGGTCACTCGGAATATGCCCACGTTCTGGTAGACGTGCTTGATCCCGTCCTCCGTCGAGCTGAGATTGGCGTAGGACAGGGTGATGCCGTCTCCAAAATCCACCTGAATGATCATCCTTTGGACGTCGCCCTATGACAATGGGGAAGGAGTCAATAAGGAAAACGACTCTTCTCTGACTTGACCTCACTAGTGGCCTGAACCTACTCCCACGGACTTCAGAGCAGGGAGAAGATTAGGCTGTACAGCTACAGGAAGTGATTTCAGAGAGCAACTCGGGATGGTTCAGAGGTTTTGCAACAGCCTGTGATCCCTTTCACTTGTCGGGCTGGAGGAACCCACTCAGTCCTGGCTCGTAATGACTCTTACCTGGCTGAGAGCTGTACCATGGCCTGTTTGAAATGAGCTGCAAGCGCTCAACTACTCACAAAACCCACCAGCACTAATTGGGCCCCGGGTTGGCTGGGTCAGCAGGGGCAGGCTGAGGACTGAACAGGCATGGTGACTAATCTCCCCTCCCCCTGCCTAGAGACGATCCCAGCAGTGCAGGGGTAGGGTCTGCCTTGAGCAGCTGTTCGGTGGGTAAAGCGGAGGATATTCGTCCCCGGGGCTGTCTATCTGGCACTTTTGGCGACCATGAAAAATAAAAAAGGAAACACAGCAGCAAAAACCACAGCAAGGAGCTCCATGTTCCATGCAAGAGCGGAGACCCTGGAGAAAGCCTGTTATGGGGGTTGATATTCCGCACTAGCGAATGAACTTGCTTTTTATACTGAAGACAGTAATCAAAGCCCAGAGTCAGAACCAGGCTAAGTGGAATGAAGCAGGCACGGGCCAGGCTGGAACAAGGCAGGATCTATCTTGGCTGTGGGCAAATGCTTTTAGGTGGACTGCGGTGTAATAAATCAGGCAGTCGAAAAGCCAGCGGTGCTTCTTAGGTTGCCCAGAACCTAGCTCTGCGGCAGGCTCTCATCCCTGACACTTGGCACCAAAAATAAAACACCCAACTCCCCCAACCCTATAGCCTTGCCTGCTGCCCTTTCCAGCGTGTACTCGGCACGTGGACAAGCATAGTGGTAGATTATATGGATCTGCAGAACCCAAGTAAAGTGGACAGTAAGCCCAGTGCACTTCTCCTGTGGCTTCGCAAATGGGCATCAACGCAATGAGCATTAACCCAAGTCCAACTTCTTGAATGAGCAGCATCTTCCAACGCCATCTCTAGAGGTCTGTAATGCAAACTCTTAGGAAGCATGGCCACAATTTGCAAAGGTGGCCAGCTAACGTTAGGTCCCCTAAATTCAGTCCCTGTATATTAGTCACACTGGGGTAGGCAGACACCTGTTATGATAGCCAGGAAAAGAGCAATCCTTTGGGTTGGCATTGCTAACTTGATTTAATGTATGTGTTACCTACAAGGTGTGGTGTAGCCGTCAGGTGGTACATTGCAATCCTAATATAGACTCTGATCTAGCAAAGCCCTTAAGCCTCTACTTAGCTACTGACCTCAATGAAGCCTGAGGCAGAGCTAGGAGTGGAATCCAGATCTTCCAAGGCCCAGACCCATGTCTTGAGAACCAGACCATTAAAAAATAAAAGCACTTTGACATAATAATTAAGTTTTCAAAGACACTCTATTGACTAACAAAACCCAACCTTTGGGGATTTAAACACACATATAATAGCACCTTTTTTATCCACACCAAACTTACCTATTTCTTGCAAAAAAAATCTAGAACAAACACAGGACCTAAATGCTTTCAGCAAGCTCTCTGAATCTTTTCACTTCAGCATTTGTTAGCAACATGCCATGCTGTCTGCAAAATATTATTACACTTTGATTACTTTTATACTGCCATTAGAATTTTGGTATATGGGAGATTATGGCCCATCCCAATCAATCTAATAAGGATGCAGCCTTCCAGCTTTCCATTTAAATTTCACCCAGAAGGTTGTAATCATGAATTTTCCGTATTAAGTGCTAGTCTTTGTATGTAGATTGAAGTATTAAAACAATGAGATACAGCTCAAAGTTTTTAATTCTAGTCCCATGCCTCAGATTTAATTTAAAAGTCTTCAATTATGCATGGGCTTGCGTCTCTTTTTTCCTTACAGATGTTTAAAACGGATTTAATTATCCACTGCAACAGGCAGACACTGCTTCTGTCGGGATGTCTTCCTGAATGAATGTTTTTAAAAATGTGCTTTACACAGTCTTTATGCAGATTCACCCATTTCCCCCCATGGCACTTTTCCGCTTGCATCCAAAAATGTGTCCTTGAAGACATTTCTTTATGGGAGACGTTCCACTGAATTCCTGTGCACGTCTGTCTGTAGAATGCTCTTTAATAAGACTTGCAGTTCAGCAAATCATTAAGCATGTGCTTAACTTTAAACAAGTTAAGTCTGTCCTGATTCAGCAAAGCACATGCTTATCTTTAAGTGCATGCTTAAGCACTTTACTGAATTAGGGCCTAAGGCCAGCGATTAATAATGATGCTTATTGATGGTTTCTTGCCGTTTTCCTCCAAGAAGAATATTTGGATGACTACATGTAAAGTCAGATAAACTCAACCATAATCAAGTTCAAGGATGCTGGTTTCAAGTTGATTTTATTAACATTTATTAATAAGTTGTACACAAGTTGATTCTTGGAACATTTCAAAGTAGCAAGTAACAAGTAACAGGAGAACTGGTGTTTAGGTATGCGTGGAAACATTTACCTTTCTTTAGAAAGCACAGGTCAGTTGAGACCAGTCATTAAAATATGTGTATACGAAAAATGTGGCCACCTCAGAGTCACCTCCAGGAAAATGGCATTGTGACTGGGTTGCCTCTGCAGCACCCCTTAGTGGCCCATCAGGGCCTGACTCCCACCCAGGCCTCCACTGGTAGACTGCTGTGAAGTCCAAGGTAGCAGTGTTTTGGCCATCCAGCCAAGGCAAACTTCAGTCCTGCCCCATCTGGGGTGATAAGGACTAAAGGAAATGAGGAACAAAAAACCCCCAACTCCTAATGGAATCATCCAATGAACCTTCAGTGGGGCCCCACCCCTCTATTCAGGGCTTGTCTCCAAACAGTCTGTGCTTCTGCTGATCCCCTAGGGTCTGGTTGTCCTTTCTAGCAGGGACTCGTCCAGCCAGCAGGATAGTTCAGTCTCACACCAGGAGAAGCAGAATTCCACCCTGGGCAGCCCTTGACTGAGCTACATCTCCTCCTTTTAACTCTCCTCTTGAAGTCTGACATTTGCTGCAGGCGTGATCGGGCCAACTGGATCCAGACACTCTCATTAACCTCCTTGTTGCCAGTGTGGGGCCATCTGCCCCATCACAGGCACACAAGTTTCAGTGTAAAAAACGAATGGGTCCAGATCCTCGCCTAGTGGAAATCAGCATAGCTCTACTGACATCAATAGAGCTACAGCAATTTATATCAGCTGATGGACTAGAAACACTTGCTCCCAGATCTTGGGAAGAAGAGGCAGACCTTTCGGGGTTCTCCTACCTCTTCACTAGCTCAGTGACTGTCAGTGCTTAACCACAGATTCACCAATATTCCTCTCTCTGAGTCCCATATGATCACAGGCTGTTTTTGAATTGTTTTTCCTTGTTCCTCCCGGTGACATTGTTACAGCATCAGAAAGTCATATTCCACTTTGCTGAGTTTGATCATCTCTGTGCAAGACCCAGATCTATGAAACCTTTTTCTGATTTTCATCATGTGCTTCTGTGGAGACACCATCCTCTTCACTGCTAGCATTTGCTCTTTCCTTCCTCTTGTCCTGCTGTTGTGTTGACCTATGAGACTAACTGATTTTTCAGGGATAACCATGACTTCTCCTCTCTTCTACTCAGTCTCAGCTTGTTCCTTAGAGAGGGCAACTAGAGTTAGAAAGTTAACAGCTGTACAGGTCTCAGCAGATCTTTTCTTTGCTCATCAGCTTCATAGCTTTCTTGTCCTCACAGTTAGTCCTCTTGTGTCAAATGGAACTGGAGTATGAACACTGAGTTGGAAAGGTACAGTACGTAGGGTAACTATCTACATCTCAGAGCTGGGGAAGCACTAAAGCAGCAGTGTTCTGAAGGGCCGAAGACAAGAGAAAAGGTCTGTCTGTCTTACCTCACAAGAGTTGAAAATGTGGCACATGTGAAGAAACTGGTCCATCTTGGATAGCTTAGTCATTAAAATCATTGGCCATCACCTCCGGAACTGAGGGACTGGCCTGTCTTTGTCTCTGGGTGCACTAATTCACATGTCCTCCAGCAAAATCACATATGCACGTCCACATTATCCCGCTCGTTTTGACATGCCTGATGTCCTCCTCTGATGTGAACAGCTAACCAGAGCACACTCTTTGTTTTTGATACCTACCTCTCATCTGCAGTGGAAGGAAATGGATCTAAGGCCTTGCCTATGTACAGCTTTGGTACCTATTTAACGATTTGCATTAGGGATGTGACTTTTACAGAAAAAGTTAAATAGGTACAATCCCTACTATACCTGTGCGGCCTTATAGCAGTATACTCGATTCACCGAAACTTAGGGAAATAAGCTATACCAGTATAAAAACCTTTATACCAGCATAACTGCATCCACACTAGGACGGTTGTACTGAGCCCGTTAACCCAATATACTTAAAGCAGTACAATGTGCATGTATAGACAAGGCCTAAGATTAAAAGGCTCCTCACACAAGGCCAGACCTACTGAAAGCAGCTTGACTTTTCAGGGTGCTTTCAAGTAACTCTTATCCCCTTTGGATAGCTCCACCATTTGCATCAGTGGTGAGCAACTGAAAACAGGTTCACAGGTGACAGGAGCACCCATGTCCCAGCGCAAGAAGCATTTCATTGTTTCTTTCTGCATCAGTGAAACCAAAGGAGCTGTAGCTGGCCAGTTTTTTCCTACCACTTCAGCGGCCAAACAATTAAGGCTCGTTGTGCAGCTCATGTGTCTAGTATTTTTAGAGAGGGCATCAGCGGTAGCTAGCGCTGGTTGAAATTTTCCACACATTTTATTTTTGACCAAAAATGTGAGTTTTTCCAAACAAAAAAAATAAAATAAAAAAAATTCATTTTTTTTTAAATTTCCCATATTTCAATTAATAAAACTGAGAACTGTGAATGTTTTGGTTTGGGTTGTTTAGTTAATGTTTTTGCCTACTTTCTCTCCTTTTTCTTTCCTTTATTTCCCCTTATCAGTGGCAAAATGGACAAAAAGGAGGGGGAGTGAGTTTTTGTTTTTTTATCAAAATTTTGAATTGTTTTTGTCATTTTTTTTCAGAGAATGAACATTTAGATGCACCAAAGCACATCAGATTGTTATATGCTGCTTCCTTTGCAAATCAGTATGCGAGTTTGTTCAGAGAAGGAAAAGGTGCCGTAAAGCCTTAGTCAACACCTACAACTTTTAACCACCGACCCCAACAGTATCGGATTTTCCTCATTACATCGGCTAGGATATCGCTATACAAAAATCAGAAGCCACCACCACGGAGATCTAAGTTAGTCTCTGTAAGCCGTCATGCATTTTGTGTTTTTGTGTAAACACATCAGTGTTTAGGACTTGCTTGCCAAACCACAAAGGAAACCAAATGAGACAAGGGAAGGGGGAGGAAAAGGCAATCTGGACAGTGAGGAAATCAGTGAGGGAGCAGAGAAAACAGGATGGGAGATTTCATGGATTCTCTCCAATGACTTCATAAAATACTTTAGATACAAGAGGAGCCAGGCTGGGAGGAAATATACTTGCAGATTAGAAATGTGCTGAGGATACAGGTTTTTTTTTTTTTTTTTTAAAACCACCTTTCATCCATGGATCTCAGAGCTTTTCAAACACATTAATTAAACTTTGGATCACTACAATGAGGTATGTTCGGTATTATTAGACCCATTTTACAGAGAGGTAAGCGATCTCATCAAGAAGTCACAGAGTGAGTCAATGGCAGGGCCAGGATTAGAATCCAAGAGCCCAGATTTATAGTTCTCTGTTCTACCACTAGGCCACTTTGTAAAGTTCTAGAATCAGGAGGTGTGTGTGTGTGTGTGTGTGTGAGTGAGACTTTAAGACCACCCTTGTTCTGGTGGAAGCTAAATGAGGCTAGGGTTCATATTCACCATTGGATTCCATCGTGATGAAATCTTGAGATCTTTTCTTGGGAGATTTTAGCCCTAAACACCTAAATGGCAGAAAAACTCAGCCATCTCAAAGCGAGGCAATCTCATAAGATCAGACCTGTATGTGAGATTTCCACCATCTTTGGCTGAACCGCAGCAACATCTAATTGGAACCAATGATCGGTCCATTTTGCACTTTCAGATCCTGTTGGGAATCCAAACCAAAGGAGACAGGCTGGTGTCAAGATTCTAACCTGCACCATCTTTGAAATTTGAAGTGGTTTGGATGTGAAGTTCTGGTTCTGATCTGTGGTTGATGCCTGGAAACAAACTTTGTGTCCCAGCATCACCTTATATCACTTATTGCCTTACATGCACATTCAGACTGAGATGCATTGTTAAATGGATTTAATCCCCTACTCCAGTGTCTCAGCTCTTAATGTCTTTGCAAGCTTGCATGATTCAGATTAACGTATGCCCAAGGGGGCCCATAAAAATAGACCGTACCTCCTCCAGCTGCACCATGAGAGTAACGTTGTGCCCTTGTTCTGCGGTGAGTTTCCCATCCGAGGTGATGATACGCAGTCCGCGGGGGGCCTTGCCAGGACACTGCTGGGGTTTAGCTGTGTACTGTTCTCTCACGCCATCGGTGCAGTTATTAGACACAACCTTTCTGTACCTGCAAAGAGAGAGATCTCTGTGTAAGGAGGAGATGCAGGGATTCACAAGTTCAAACCAGGCATGGGAAGTTTTCAAATTTGCTTCAGGTGGGTGAGGCCGGGAGCAAACTGGCTTCTAAGTACTTTGTAGCTAAGTGGTCCAGTCGCACTTTCCACAGATCTACAGTGCAGAAGCAGCCCATAATGTTGCATTTTCAACTGGATACAATATTCTCATACATTGCTCCCCTAAAGAGTTGCATAGTTTTGCTGGACACTTAAACGACTGCCGTCCTGCACTGCAGAGCTTTCTGCTTCTCAGTGGGGCATGAGCCAATTCTCTCTAACGATCCAATCTTGCACTTTTTTAACCACCTTTCACCCGAGGAGCCCAGAGCTTTTAAAACACATGAAGTAAGCTTACGATCACTGCAGTGAGCGACGTTCAATATTATTAGACCCATTTTACAGAGAGGCAAGCTAGATCATCAAGAAGTCACAGAGTGAGTCAGTGACAGGGCCAGGATTAGACTCCAAGAGCCCAGTTTCCTAGTTCTACCACTAGGCCACTTTGTAACCTGAGCTAGGGCTGAACACAGCTCAGGAGAGTGTGTGCGCACAGATAACTTTAAGACCATGTATTTTATCACAGCAATTTTGGGCCCAGCAGGGTTACAGTTTGGACCAAGACCCAAGATAGAGCAGCCTGAAGGTTGCTCTGTTGTGCACTGGGTGCTGAGACTATGGCAGATGGAGAGCAGCAGAATTTAGAAGAAGTTGTGTAAAGGTGCTGGAGGGCAGGATCTGGCCCCATGCATTTGAAAAGTGCTTTGAGATTTTTTTGACAGACAGCTATAGAAAAATATCAGTTATATTTATATTCTAAGGTTAAGCTGTTGAGTGCAGCACGGTTGTGTTTATCTAATGCACAATACACTGTAAACCTCTTGAGAAATTTTTTTCCTTTCCCTTGTAAGATGCCACTGTGAACCCCAATGTGCCATTATTTCGTTTTTCTCTTTTAAGTGGATTTTTGGTGTTGCCACCGCATTCCAGGGAGAGACATTGCTGTTCTAAGGCAGATTCTGTTTGTGGAGTCACAAACATGGCTACATTATATTTATCAGTGCTGAAGGTAATGGGCTAGATCCTTGGACCCATGTGTGCAGCTTGTGAACCTATAAGAGGTTGATGTACAGTTGTCAGTTCTTTGTGCATGTTTTATGCATCTTATATTTAGCAAATGCAATTAGAACTTGACACCTGCAACTCCTGTTGACCTTACCTGCAACTGATTTTAATGGGGCTGTAGAGGGTCATGGAGTAGTCAGAACTTCTCAAGGGTTATCTAGTTATTATTCTCTTTCTTCAAATTTAAACCCAATTCTTATTGCCTTCCTCTAACATGTATCCCACTCTCAGCTTTGATTACTTGGATTTTCTTCGGGATTTAGGGCATGATCCGAAGTCCACTGAAGTCAATGGCTGTCTTTGCACTGACTTCAATGGATGTTGGATAAGCCCGTAGATCACATTTGTCCATTACTCTACAGTTTGCTTGTAGCATCATTTTTCCAGAGAAGATTTAAATAAGAAAATAAAAACAAACAAAAAAGAATTATGGGCCTGATCCAAACCCATTGAAGAAATCAATGAAAAAACTCCTATCGACTTAATCAGTTTTGAATTGGACTCTGTGTCTCAGGAAATATAGGCTTTAAATAACTCTGGGATGACAGCTTGTAGATGGCATGTGGCTGAAGGCTGCAGGGTAGGATTTGCTAAAATCATCTTCTGGTAAATCCACTTACCCGGTGCTGTTGAGATAACTCTGTCCAAAGCTACAGTCTTTTGACAAGGATGACGGGTTATACCAAAACGCCGGTAGACACTGGCCATTGGTGTGACGCTCATATCCATAATCACTGTTTTACCATAAAAAGAAAGAAAATGCATTGACAAGGAAATCAGCCGTTAACTCGTCCTCACTAATATGGATGCAATGACTCTGGGTCCCTTTCCTGCATTTTCAGCTTCAAAGGATATAATAAATACAGCACCTGGGCCTGATTCTGGTTTTGCTTTTGACTTCAGTGGCATTAACCTAGATTTAGGACAGCGTACGCAAGAGCAAAACAAGCCCTTTTGTTTCTAGTCCTGGTGGTTTATGAAATCGTAGATGGTAAAATGTCAGGCCTAGATTGGTGTCTTGGTCTGGCATTGCTTCTTGGATACAGACAGATCCAGGCGCAAATGTAGCAAATCCCAGAACTCACAGCAATTTTCAATTGCTGCGGATTCAGTGATACTTTAGAAACTGAATAGCTTAATCCAAACTGACGTTATTTGGACACAACGTCACCTGAGGCCTAAAGCAAATTGAGAAAGCTTTCAGGAGGGACAAACTTCCATGCACGATTTTTGGTATGGAACAGAAAAGGCTGGGTTTTTTTGTTGTTTTTGTTTTCATTTCTGCATTAGTTTGGAAAAGGAGAAGTTATCACTGTCAAAAGGAGGAAGAGGATTGAGCTGGTGGAAAATGGTAATTATTTCTTTCTTTTAATTTTCCCCTTGGACCGTAACTGGAATGCTGTTGAGACACTGTCCTGTACATATTCATCCAGTTGCATCACGGCTTTGCAATGGGGAATATTAATTACACAATACTCCTGTTTGTCTTCTTACAAATTTTGGAACATGGTCTTCTTAGCAGATTTCCTGTTCTAAAATGCCACTCTCCTTTGTAGAAAGTGACCTGATAATTACAACCGCAAGGAGGAGAAACTGATTGGAGGAGGCTTGGATGGGAGCTAAGACCTTGAAGGAAAGGAGATAGGACAGAAGACAAAGGAAGTGGAAGGAGCCAGGCTGCCGGGATTGTATACAGAGAGAGCCAGGTTGTTCTTCCTGTAGCTGGACCAGAGATGGTGTTCCAGGAAAGTGACTGCTTCGTTTTTAATTCCAACGAAGAGATGGTCAAACAAGAGTAAAAATTGTGAAAACCTTTTCCCTGCTTTGACGTCAAAATGCTGACTTTCAAAGTTTGAGTTTAATTAAACTTTTGAACTATAAGCAACGTTGCAAAGGAAAATGTCATGAACAATTTACAATATTTTCTGTTGGAATTCCAGCAAGATTTGCCATCAAAATTTAAAAGCTTGAAACATTTCAACCAGCTCTATTCCTGAAGAGCTAGAAAAGAAATGGTGCAAGGTGGTCTAAAAGGATAAAACTAAGAGTAAAGGAATGAAATTGGCCAAAGGAAAACGTAGGCTGAATATCAAAAATGACATCTTAGTGAGGTCTAGTTGACTATGGAATAGTGTTCTTCAGGGATGCATTGGAAGCCCCATTGTCTGGCATATTTAAAACTGGATTTACAAAGTAATTGAGGACATGCTCTAGGAAACAGTCCTGCAATTTCCAAGTGATGGACTAGATGACCTAAAATGATCTTTTCCATCCTTAGTTTTTATGATTCAATTTTCAGGAGCCTGGAGCCTAGTTCCTAACATACCAGTGACTGACCATTGCTTAATGGCTTTAGAAGTTCAAGCCAAGTGCTCCTATAATCATCCTTATTGGAAGGAGGACACCAGGGCTATGGAAATATTCTCTAATGAGAAGTAAAACCATTTTAATTTGCCTAGAGAGAACAAATATTTATGTACAAACAGGACCTCATTCCTTTGTAATTCAATTGTCGCCACGTTGAAATGCTATATTCCCGAGTTATCATGTGTCAATATAATTAAAAAGCTGTAACACTCTACACATAGCATGTCCCTAGTCAGTTTTGTTTTTCACCTAACAGTGAAATCTGCCCAGAGGGGATCAGCATCCAAAGTCCAATTTAATCCAACAATATTGGTCTGTAATTTCATATTACACACACACACACACACACACACACACACACACACACACTACAAGTTTGATTACAGTTGAAATAATGTGGGTACTGTATTCAGGCATCTGGATAGACCAAACCTGAATTAACTAGGTTTGGCTGCGTTTGGATCATATTCCTCAAAGTCGCAGAATGAAATGATATGTTCCAGAGCAGAAATAGTTTTCCTAAGTATAGAAGTTCTCCTGTGACCTTTTTAGCTTTGCAAGTCTGTGCTGCCTTGATACGGACATACAGAAATATCATACTAGTAAATGACATAAACTGCTCTTCCATATCTCTCTAGGGATGCACCAGCACCTCTTTCCCCTCTGCAGACTTGGAAACTAATGAGTTTCTTGGCTACTGTCTGGTGCACACAGAGCACTGAGGATGACAACAAATTGCAGCCTACGGTTTGGCACAACAGGCTTTGTTGCAATTGACAAGCGGTAGCATCAATTGGATCACCGTAGCATAATCTAGACTGCTGAAATCTGAAAGCATCAGGGATGGACTGCAATCAACTAGCAGCCTCATTGCCAGACATCTGGTGTTCAGACTAGGTACATTTTGTGCCAGACTCAGAACAGCATAGGTGAGAGCTTGTCAATGACAGTGCAGCATATATTAAAAGGGATTATTTTAATGAATATTAGAGATCTGATTCTGCTCTCAATTATACTGGTTTTATAGTGCTCGCCTCCACAGGCTTAACTCGAATCACACCTAATTGGCAGTGTAAATAGAAGCAGAATTATAGATCCCTGCAATCAAGATTTTATGTATTTATGGTCAAAGACTAGTAGTAAACTTAAAAATATTGTAGATTCCTCACACAAAAAAACCAACTCTGCAAACTGGTGTTAAGGTTATAAGTACCATTTAAGGGAAAAGAAAATCTTAGAAGAACTTCATAATTTACATTGTCTTGTCTCAGCATAGAAGGATGGACTAGAAAATCTCTAGAGATCTCTTCCAGCCAACTTCTGTTATTTTCTTTCTCGCTCACTTTATATATATATATAAAAAAACCACACACACACACACACACGCACACATACACACATGCACACATGCACAAAAGGAAAGTTTTAAATTAAGGTTAAACTATTAAAACTCAGATCTGAAAAAGAAAGATTTGATTTGCAAGGCACATTTTAGGAGGTTCAGTGGACAGTGCATTTTTATGGTCAATGGAAGGGAAAGTTGGTGGCAGAAGAACATGAGGAAGAAAAAGAAAATCTTGGGTCGATGATGTGATATTCTGGGTGGTTCAAAAGGACTATTCATCCACAGAGATTAGTGGAGGATCATACAGAATGGGATACCATAGTTGCAAACCTCCAGTAATGTAAATGCCGCATGAGAAGAAACTATTAAATTCATCACTGCAAAGAACAGAAATGTCCAACTAGGGTTTCACTCAAACAATAACCCTGTCCATGGACCACTCTGCTCACCTCATCCAAAATCAAGAGACATCTTAATGCCTGAACCCAGGATCTCCTCCACACTAACCAGTTCACCTTAACAATACAGGTCAGTGCTGTCAGAAATTGAAAATGCCACCTGCCTTTTGACCTTTAAACCTTACATCCATTAAGTGACACAGAGTCAAGGTACCTGAGATACAGGCATCTTTAATTCCATACGGCTGTGTGGCTCACCTTGCTAAACCCCCTTGTGGAAAAGTCCTACAGAATTTAATAGAAATTGGTAACCTTTCGATAGAATTTTTAAAGCAGCCTTTAGAATAGGGATCTAACTCTATGTTAAGAGTTTTATATTGCTACCCCTCACTGTAGCATCTAAGAGGCAGATCTTTAAAGGCATTTACGCACCTTTTGAAAATCCCACTAGGTGCCTATCTGCATCTTTCAAGGTCCCTTCCAGTTCTATGAGATAGGTATATCTCCATATATTATTATATTTATATATCTTTAAGCAACAAAACACCTTTCAAAATCTGGCCCCAAGTGCCTAAATAATATATCTGCTAATAAACCATTACTTAATGGTTGAAAAATTCTACAAAAAGAAGAGATCATTCTCTATTTAGTTCTACAGATGTTCAGAGTAATTTCTATACACCCACACCCACACACCCACACACACACTCTTTAATATCAATACAGTCCTATTAGTTTCATACCTATCAGTTAATTAGGACTTATTTGGTTCATCTAAATGTGGTGCACGTCACCTCAGATACTATAGCTGCAGCCACATGGACAAGCCTTCTTAAAGGCCCCAGGCAAACTCCAGAAATATACGTGTTTTAAAGTAACTAGAGACAGCTTAAACCCTTCTGGGTAAATGAGAATCAGGCCCAATGGGAGTACTGATGGAATGAGGCGCTAGAAAATGGCCCGAAGTTAGTTGACCAAAGAATTGGCCCAAACAAGGATTTCTTTCTGTGGCTACAGGTGTTGCTACGGGAGAGATACTGCTATGAGAGCATTCAGGCTGTAGAAAGGAGTAAAATGTCAGGAACACTGGTAAGTTAGTGCTTTAATAACATGCGAGTAGCTGTGTAATCCATTTACCCAAATGAATAAGTACAATCTCGTTTCTAGGCAGTTGCTAGGAAGGATTTGCCTTAGGAATGGAAGCTAAGCACAGGCTTACTTCATTTTTGAAGCACCATTGCCCTCTGGCTGTGAGCCACAGACCATGCAAGTACCTGCAGTTTTGCCTTTGTCCCCTGATGTTTTCTACTTTAGCTAATTACAGGTGAGGTTCCCTAGCAGGAGAGCTCACAAAAGCTGGAAGTTACTCCCAAGGTTGTTCAGCCTTGTTGAGGGGGAAACAACCAACCTAGCCTCACCCAGTAGTTCTCTGTTCTTGGTTAGATAAAGATTGTAAATGTCCCCCAAATTTGATGAGATTCCTAGGAGAGAAGCTTTACAAAATCTTTGTTTATTTTATGAGGGCATATTTGTTGCTCTGGTCGGGGGAGATACACACACACACACACACACAAGCACCCCCACACAATTTTAGATCCTAAGTCAAGATTGACCTGTGTTAGCATAACAAAAAAGGGCCACACCATCAGTGGAACCATAGAATATTAGGGTTGGAAGAGACCTCAGGAAGTCATCTAGCCCAATCCCCTTCTCAAAGCAGGACCAACCCCAACTAAATCATCCCAGCCAGGGCTTTGTCAAGTCGGGCCTAAAAAAACTTCTAAGGATGGAGATTCCACCGCCTTCCTAGGTAATCCAGTCCAGTGCTTCACCACCCTCCTAGTGAAATAAAAACCAGCAGAATTGCTGTCCTGATGCCACCTCCTTCCTCCAAATCAAGGCTTGCCGTTAGTCACTTAACTCATTTCTTTCTGTTTGGCTTCCCAAGCTTCTCTGGGAAATCTAGGTAAAACTAAGTGACTTTTTATATTAAAAGGAAAGCAAATCAAGTGGCCTATTTTAGTTGCTGAGCTGGGCTTTTCCCCAGGACAATGCAGTGGGCTGTGTGGACACCAAAATGGATCAAAATCAAAATCCAATTCCAGAAAGTGAATGACTCAAAAAAGGAGAGAGAAAGAAAAAAAGGAGAAGAGGCAGGGACAGCGATATTTGCCCCAGCGATAGTACGTTTGGATCATCTGTGCTACAACAAAATCACAGTCATAAGAGTGAGGAAAGTCCTCACAGCTGAGCTAGACCTATCGCCAGTCAGCACAGCATTGTTTGAATAGTGTTTTCTCCAGCCTACTTTTAAATGGCTACTGGGATCCTGGCCTGATTTTCAAATGGTACCGAGCATCATCGACGCCCACTGATTTCAGTGGGATTTGGGGCTGCTGATCAGCTGGGAAAACAAAGCTGCAGGTTCCAATGCTGCAACATTTCCTTGGGAGACGACACCAAATCTAGCAGGTGTCACTCTCTCTCTTCTTAGGAAGTTTTCTCCGGTATTTTTTTTTTAAGTAAATGTAGAAGAAATATGATTTTTTTTCCCTCTTGTAAATTTCACCACATTGCTCCTAGTCCTACAATGCAGTGCCGTGCCTGGAGCCCCAGATCTTCAGTTTAAATGAAAGACAACTAATAAAACCCACGCATTCAGTTTTAAGGAAATAAACAAGGAAAAGAGAAAACACTGGGGCGGGGGGAAGAGGGGGAGGATTTTCAACAGAACCGACTCCCTGTGTCCACAGTAAATTACAGCTTGTAAATCCCAGGGGCAGTTCTGACTTAAACCTTGGCTGTTATGGTCCCTACAGTCATTCAGCAATCCAGAGTAGCTGGAGCCCTGGCCACACCCCTCTCATCCCCTAAATCCCCCCTTAGCATGAGCATGCTCCTGGCCCACTCCTATGATGGAAAGGGGGCAGGTTATGATAAGGCCATTCCACTGGTCCTACCCCACCCAGGCAATAACCCATAATATTCCCCAGTGGGAAGATCTGGCTGGTTCCTGTCTTCTTTACACTGCCACAGTGATGTAAAGGGGCTGGGATGCAGCTAGAAGCAAGACCTCTATGTGCATGAAATGCCAAGCGACGCAAGGAACCATATGATGCGGAAATATACTTAGCACCAGCTGAAGCTCAATGGGATGTGAGGGAGTCACAATCCCAATCCGTGGGAAGACACATCCAGACAAGAATAGCTAACGACAGTGCCCAGCTGCACTGAATGCATCTTTTCGTGTTTACACGTTGTATCACACTGCCCTGTATTCCAGAATCACGGCACTCCTGCCACTAGTCTCTTTGGGAGGACAATGGTCTGTGAGGATGAGATCATTAAAGCAGCTGATCAGGGTTTGAGTTACACTTGCGGAGTTAATTTATGGCACCAGTTGTTTTTATGCGTGTTTGTCTTGGCTTTTACTGGCTGTTTTATACGGAAAAAAAAGAAAATTGTAAGAGAGGAGAAAAACAAGGAAAATCATCATATCCTGGGAGCAACACATCCAACCAGGCTGCAAATAGCAAATGAGCTGAACCTCTTAGGGTCCATGTTGCAGCTTATGGGTTGAATTCACAACCCATCACAGATCCTGGTGGAGGCCCTCTGGCAATGGAAAGGGCACTTGGAGGTGAGCTGGGGGCAGCACAAAATAACCACAATGCCTCTCTGCTCAGGAGTTCACACCTAGACAATTCAGCCCCCAAAGTGTGCCATGCTGCACAGGATAGGGACATGAGCTAGACAGCGGGTGAATATGTCAATTCAGCCTGTTGGAGCCTTTGCAAATGGCGATCCTGACAATTTCTTAGGGGAGGTTAATGCTGCCTGTTCCAGCAGATATCTTTGTCACTCTTTTCCTGAGTTCTTGTTTTATCCCTGCGCCAGCAGGGGGGTGATCGATCTACATACCTGCCCAAACATGCTCCTCTAGATATCTGCAAGCCTAACCCTTTGTATGCAGATCAAGTGAGTATCCTGTTGGCATGGGCAGACACACATCCCACATTTGTATCCCATCTGCATTTCTTACCAATCAAAGTCTGCCTCCGTGCAAACGCATGGTTCCGATGCCATGGCCCCAGCGTATTTTCCCTGCATGCACTTCTTCTCCGATTTGCGTTTCCTGTAGATCCGTTTCGCTCCCATAATGCACGCTTCTCCCTGAAAACAAAACCAGAACAGTCTAGCCTTACGCCATCGTTATTATTTTTAGCACCCCAATTTGGTAAATTTTTAGCAGTTGTGGTGACATTATGGGATGATTTTTTGGGCCAAATTCTCTGTCGGTGCAGATGTGGACCAGACTTTCCCCAAAGTTCAGGGGTATTTGAATCCAGAGTTTTGATTCGAGGATCAGATCGGATTTATACCTTAGGTGCCGTAACAACTGACAGCACAGACTGATCCCTCTGATCTCTGAGATACTGAAGAGACAGAGCTAGTCCATTTTTTTAAGTCTTCTTTTTTAGCTAACCAGCTCTACTGAACTCTGTCATTTGTTTGTACATAAAGCTACTCCATAAATTTTGAGTACAGGATGAGCATATTGTCTGTTACGCATTGAACTCAAACACTTGTTATATAACTGACTAAAGAACCCTGCAAAATGTTTTTTCTCTAGGGAAATCAGAGAAGAGAAGGCTCAGACTTGCACTCTCAATAGGAACCAAATCTAGAGGCAAGAATACGGGGCAGTCTTCCATGAATAGTTTCACATGCTCAGAAGCAGACGTCATCGAAGATGGACTGTGCAGTCCTTGGCTTTTTAGCTTATGCAAGCACAGAAAGACAAAAACAAAATACATTTGGCTGGCTTATATTTTACTCCTGTTTGCATTGCTGGATGAAAACGGAGCTTTTTCACAGCTTTGCCTGGCTCATGTAAACAAAGGGCAGAGCAGTGGCCAGGGTAAAATAGTGTTGCTGCACGGACTTCAAAGGAGATGAACATCAACTGACAATCTGACCCACAGTTGGGACTTCAGTCTTGCGTTTGTGTCTCACTGGAACAGTCAGTCTAAGCCCAGCCCACTTTAATTTTATATTACCTCTCAAACCCTCTCCCAAGAAGTTATAAATAGAGATCCCCTATTCTCTGAGAATGTAAACAAGTTCAGCTCTATCGACTTCAATAAACCACTAGACCACTTGGGCCATAATTTATTCTAACCTTACAGAATATAAAACACCATGTAGAAAGTGTCATGAGCTAGGAATTATACTTTAGGGCCCAGATTCTCAAAGGTGCCTATCTCCCATTGACTGTATTGGCACTTAGATTCCTATGTACTTTTGAGGATCTGGGCCTATATGACTATCTGAGCCATGCTTGCAGGTGTCCAGGTAAAACTTGGAACACCTGCTTCTTTCTAAGCCCTGGCTTGTATCCATTAGAGATGGAAGCAGCCCGTAGGCTGCAGTTTGAAGCCAGTGTATAATTGAAATGAAATATTACAGGCCAATAATAGTTTCATCCAGTGACTCTGAGCCACCAAATTAGCAGGAAAGGACCTTGGTCTTCACCAGTGTTCAGCTGCAGAATCATCAAGACCTCAACTCATATCCAGCTTTCATGCTTCTTACCTGGCTATGGAGCTGCCACGGCCGGTAGTCCTCTTCTGCACATCGCCTGTCAAAAATGGACTTGTAGTCCACTTTCACCAGCTGCCATTCCGAGCGATGGCTGAAGTGTCCGAACACTCTACAGAGCACAGCAAGGAAGAGTTTATACATTCAAAGGCATCACCAATGCAGCCTCCTAGGTATGGAATTTACCCAGGGTCAAATTTTCAGAAGCGTCAGAGGGTACATCCACACTGTAGCTGGGAGAAGTGACTTCCCAGTTCTGGGAGACGTACACATACTAGCTCTATTGGAGCTAGCATCTAAAAGTAGCAGCATGGTCCCAGTGGCAGGGAAGTGGCTCTGTCTAGCCACCCAAGTACAAACCCATCTCACCTCCTATGTACATACTTGGGCAGCTAGCTGAAGCTGTTGCCAGTGATGCTGTGGCCACACTGGTGTGTGTGTGTGTGTGTGTGTGTGTGTGTGTGTGTGTGTGTGTGTGTGTGTGTGTGTGTGTGTGTGTGTGTACACACAAACTGGGAATTACACCTTCCAGCTGCAGTGTAGAAATATCCTAAGTGACTTAGGATCCTAAATTCAACTGATTTCAATGAGATTTTGGGTAACGTTTTCAAAAGCCCTTAGGCAACATAGAAGCCTAAGTCTAAATGAAAGTCAGTGGGATGTTGGCTTCTAAATACCAAAGTCACTTTTGCAAATGTAACCCCTAAACTATTAAGACTGTTTATTTCAGGACAAGGCTACAGTTGTTGAGCTATGACTGACACTAACAAGGGTCTTTTGAGGGTAACACAAAAAATGAAGAATGATCTTCTAAATATCTACTAGAGATGGGACAAATCTAGGCCTCAGGAATCGGAACCACTGGCTATTTTATGGAGTGGGGATGCATGAGGTGGGGAGTGGCACCCTATCCAAATGAACTTGCCTGTAGGATTCTGGTCCTAGAGCGGATCCAAAACAAGAAGGGAAATTTGGTTTTCAATTCTGGTTTGGCTTTGGCTGAAACCTGATCAGGAGAAGAAATCTTAGAGGCCCACTGTTGGTTTGCCAAAGGTTTGCCATTTGAGGCTGATGTTGTTCAAGAACAACCCACAGGATTTTAATATCACTGAATCCAAACTCAAATCCTGTCCCTGGTTCTACCACAAAGCAGAACCCTGGGCTCCAGTTTAATCAAAATCCAGAACCAGATCTGGATCCGAATGGCACCTTCTTAGTGCACCTTTATTTTCAGCAGCTAATTTCCAAACCACAAGTTCTATCGATTACAACGGGATTCATTTTCACAAGCAGAAACTGAAATTCTCTCACGTTTTTGGCAAATTTGAGCCCAAGCAAAATGTCAGGGTGAGTACAGATTTCTGTGCTACGCAGAACTCGGAATCCCACACTGAAACTAAATCACAAGTCCCAGGCCACATTTTGTCATTCACGCTTACCATTTTGCAGCATCCCAGTTAAAAATACAAAAGCACAGCTTAAAAAACAAAAACAAAAAAACACACCCTGTTTTTCATTCCAACATTCACCTGCAACGGGTAGCTCTGCTTAAAGTCTCACAAAGCTTCAAGAGTCAAATATTTACATTGATGGGCCACATGGCCACATTTCTGAAGCTTAGGTGGGTCCCACGTATGACCCTCCAAGTCAGATTTAAAAATTTCATTAAAGTTAATGTTTAACATTAAATATACACAAGTTAAGAGGGAAGGTACTGTACATCTGGGGTCAGGCTTGAGTTATGAGAGTTACCGGTATTATATGCAAATGTTGCTGACTTTTGATATCACAAGCATGAGTGCGTACTCCCATCCCCTGCCTCCCCCATATCCCAGGTTCAGTCTCCGTACACAGCCTGGCCAGAGGTGTCTTTACACGAGAATCTGGCCCAAGTACGTGTTTATGGTGCAGTTCTCATCAGAGTTAACTTGATGTTGGCTGTTTTCCCTTTACACGCTCACTTACGTCATGATCAGAGTCTCCTCGCCAGGCTCACCCAATACCCCGTCAACAAAGAGTGGGGTGGACGTGAAGCTGTACTTGCTCCAGGATCTCCCTTCATCGAAACTTAACCTAGTGGGAAAAGCAGAAGGGTCACCATCTCTCAGACACAGCTGCAGGAAATGGAGCTGATGGACATAAAGAGACAAAAGGTAGGAGCTGTCTCAACAGCTAGGCAGGCCAAGTTTTAAAAAAAATGACTAAGGATTATTGGTGCCTACTCTGAGTTGCTTTAAAGATGCTTGATTTGCAGCACGTTCTGAGCACCCACCCTCTGAAAATCAGGCCCTTTTAAAGTGTCACTGAGCATCATCATGCTGAGGCTTCCAAAACCAGTAGTCGCTTTTGATAATCTTGATTTTAATGCCCCACACAAAAGTTTCTTCTGGTTTGGCCAAAAGGTCTCCATCCCACTACTGCTGAATCCTTTTAGCCTGCCAGAGCAAACAAACAGCCGTCTCTGCTCTTGGACACTGCCGTGTAAGTCCTAGAAAGAACGACTTGTTTGGGGCATCATAAATCAGAGCATTGATCAAGCTAGTCTGGCATGATACTGCTAATCAGCGGCCAATACTTAAGTGGTGGTAACTCGTGAAGTCTTGTGTGAGACTGTAATTTTAAGGGCAAGATGGACTCTGCAGCCAAGATTTTTAAAAAGTGACTCGTGATCCTTCAGCTTGAGATACCTTAAAAGGAGCTATTTTCAGAGTGCAGGAGCTCGGCACTTTCTGAAAACCGGGTCCCTTTAAGGCATCTCAAGGTGTAAACCCAAAACCACTCATCGCTTTCTAAAATCTTGATCTAGATATTGGCAAGATGCTGACCGTAGTGCTGGCTACGGAACGATAAACAGCACAAAGCGATGCTCTGTCAAACAGCTCAACAGCTGCTCCGAGTGGTGACAATGCTACTTGATTTGGTGGGTAGCCCTGATGTTATCTAATAAAGTTGTGGCATAACTGCTGCCCTCCACCTAGGAGATAATTTCATCCACGGTTTTGCAAATAAAGCATATTTGGAACTCGTTAGGAGACTGATCCTACTCCAAACTCCAACTTACTGGTCAGACTCTAGGGGCCAAACCTTCAGCTGGGATGATCAGTGTAGTTCCAGTGATTTTAATGGACTGATGCTGATTTACCATCGCAGAGGATCTGGTGCCAGAACTGTAACCGGTTTCCCCACTTGCACTTGTGTGAAATCGCCGGCACTGCTTTAGCCCTTATCAGAGCGAATGCATGTAAATTTCCTAATTGACATATTCTGGCATTTAGCTAAAAAAATTAGTCACAGCTTAACTGCCAGCAGCACATAATGTGGAATGAAGGACTCCCGGACAAATGGGATCAGCACGGTCACAGTTATTACCATAGATGTCTGATAGGCAACGATGTGTGTTTCATGGCGACCAGGACACCACCTTGATCCAGGTATAAAAAACTGTGCTCCTCTTCAAAGATCTGCAAAACATACATATACCCAGATCCGTTTTCCTTAGCCTGGATTACAGGCCACACTCTTATTCTGGGAGAGGCACTGGATGGGGATATGTTTACCAAACTACGGAGCAGGGGGAAGACACGTTATTACCCAGACAGTTCCAATTTTTTATGTTGCTATCTTGCTGCCCCCTTGTGAAATGCATTTCATCCTGCCGGCTGGCAGGGAGAATCTATTTGAAATGTGATACTTTTAGATCATCACTCATCCCCACCCTGCAGCTCGGGGAGCTTTGTTTGAGGTGCAGGGAGCTTCACTTTGCAGGTGACTTACAAAGACCGTATGGGAGGGTTTTGAGAGGACAAAGAGAGCTGGGCAAACAATGCAAAAATTAATTCCCCTCAGTATTTGTTCACACATTAAAACAGGTTTCCTTTGGTCGGGTCCCTTTTATATTCTCCTGCAAACACCCATGCAGTCCGGTTTTGGTAGTATCCCTGGATAGCACATTTTAAGATCACTGCTTGGCTAATTTAGGAATTCAGATTTTAGGGGTCTAAACTCACGTCCATTGAACTTGACGGAAAAGTTTCCATCCACTTCAGGGACACAAAACCAGGTTCTAAATGTACCCACCTGATGATAAGAGTTGCACTCCTCCAATCAGAGAGAAGATATGCTACTCTGTGACCAATCACAACAGAGCTCGAATTTCAGATTTCGAATAGCGAGCCACGGAACGAAAAGAGTTTGTGTAAGATGCTCTCGTACGGCAAATAAATGATGGAGACCCAGGATCTGGTTGCAGCCATTTCCCCAGCAAAGATCCATCGAACAAATTATTAATTAGTCACTCAGCTCCAGCAACAATAAAGGCCCATTTCAGGTAGAGAGGAAAGTCAGTCCCGTGGTATGCGCTTGCTTGGGACTTGTGAGACCTAGGGTCATTTCCCTAGTCTGCCCTAGACTCCCTGTGTGACCTTGGACAAGTCAGAGGCTCTCTGTGACTCAGTTCCCCATCGGTTCCTGTAGAGTGGAAATAACAGCACTGCCTACCTCATAGGGGTGTGGTGAGGATGAACACACTAACAAAGAGATGGGGGCCAGGTAAGTACCACAGAGAAATAGTTTTGTGAATGTCCCTGGAAGTCCCTGCCATTTCCTTCCTTTATTCACCTTCGGAACTCCTCTGCACCGCTCCCATCGGCTTGACTCATCCTTCCTTTTTTTAAAATGGGGGCGACATCCAGACTCCATAAATGCTGATCCGTGGGGGCAGGGGACGCTGTATAGCAACATGAAGGACTCTGCTCTCCACTTCCCCACTGCTTCCAGCCCATGCTAACACTGGAACGCTGGAATGTCCAGACTGAGTCAGACCAGTGGTCCCTTGAATCCAGCACCCTCTAATCATCAGTGGCCAGTATCAGACACTTCAGAGTCCAGGCCCAAGCAATGCCACTCCCCACGTCCGAACTCATCTCTCCCGCAAGGCAGAGCATTTGCCAATCCAAGACTGACTATTTGCATTGTTAAAAACACTTAAGTATATACTTAATTGCAATGTATGACAATTATTGCATGTTAAATAAATGCCAGCTAATTATTAAAACATATTTAATGATGCTCAGCAGCCATGCATTAGATTATCCAGCCTTCTACCTGATTGCTAAAGCTCATTAGTTATGTGCTCTCAAAGCAAGGGATATTTAATTAACATGCAGAACAGTGGGGAGGGAAGGGGGCAAACACATTTGTTTCAGTAATCACAGTGTCTCGCTCGTGTGGCATGAAGCTTTGCTTTCTGTGCCTGAGATTTATAATCCGAGCAGAACAGGAGATATTTTTCATTCTCCATCCATCTTCTTTCAGGTTAACTCCTTGCCTTGATGTGCTCCATCAAGAGGATAATATGCTCATGATTCTGCTGTGCTGTCCTTGTAAGCGAGGACCTTGTATTTTGGAGACTATGTTTGTATTTGCCGTGGTTGTGCTGGTGACTGGATGGGGAACCTTGATAATTGTATTGAGGGTGTAATCATCAGAAGGGAGAGGAACTGTGGAGGTTCACACAGGGGGTATAACTAAGAGTAATATGAAAGGAAGAAGAAACTGCACTTCCCCTCTCTCATAATAAATGAAAAAAGGTGACTGCCAATGAAATAATAAGGCAGAAAACTTAATAATAGAAGGGAAGGGTTTGTTTTTTTTTAATACTAAACTAAACACATGTTAACCTGTAGAGCTCAGTGCCACAGGATATTACTGAGGACAAAAACATAATCATATTGGGGGAAAAATAGGCATTTATATGGATATTAAGAATATACACAGTTATGCTAGACAGGATATGAAACGTAAGCGACCCAAACATTGATGCTTAGGAACACAGGAATGAAAGAACCAGCATATTGGATCGAGTCCCGTAGTTCAATATCCTGTCTCAGACAGTGGCCAGCACCAGATGCTTCAGAGAAGAAACGCTGGAGCCGGCAGCTATGGGATAATGTGTCCACAGGGAACGTTTCCTCCTAACCAAGTTTATCAGAAGTGGGCTAGTAATCTAAGGCCCTGACCCAAAGCCGATTACAAAGTCAATGGAAAGGCTCCCATTGATTTCAACAGGCTTTGGATAAGGTCCTAAAGCATGAGGGTTTATATCCCTTTCATGGAACAAGCCAACTACTGACGGGGGCTTCGTAGAAATTTCCCCTTTTGGATGCATCCATGGACACGTGTCCATTCCCAAGGTTAACTCCTTCCTTAGAAGCAGCTGGTCCAACAAGGACAACTGGCCTGATCCACTGTGGTAATTTGTAGGTCCTTAATGAGATTAATTAAACAAAGGGTAATGTGGGCAGAATATCAGGGGAAACTATCTAACAGAGAGATCGGTATGAGGGTGGAATAACCTCCCAGGGAAGAGGAGAAAGTGACAGCCCTTGAGCAATGGAAAGCTACAGTAGACTGATTTAAGTGCCTTCTCTGTGCTGAAGCTCTGGTCCACCAGGGAACAGACTAGAAGATGGTGACGCTACCTTAGGGTGCTCAGGACGGCGAATCACCTTGTTCCCTCTGCCTCCAGTGAGAGAAAGTCAGCTCCCTAACACTGCCAACCCTGCAGCCACTCAAGTACTCCTCGGGGCTCTGCCAGCCCTTCTTTGCCTTGCAGGAACAAAAGGTATACCCCCGCCCCCGAGCCCCTCTACATGCATCACCTGCAGTCATGCACTGCTCATAGGGTGATCAGAGGTCCCGATTTTATAGGGACAGTCGTGATTTTGGGGTCTTTTTCTTATATAGGCTCCTATTACACTCCACCCCCATCCCGATTTTTCACATTTGCTGTCTGGTCACCCTAACTGTTCAGCCCGTCACCGGACACACAGAAATTACCAGTTCGCTGTTCCCAAAGGGAACAAGACATACTTCAGCTTGTTTGATTCAGCTGAGTCACAGTTTGCTTTATACCACAGCACTGAGATGTACAGTACACTCCCCATCAGAGGCGCCAGAACAGTGGGGCCTGGGTGAGTTACAGGGGAGAGGGGGTGGAGAGGAGTGAGTGGAGGTGGGCCCTGCTCACTCACTCCCATCACAGTGGGGCAGCAGGTGGCCTCCCCCATGGCCAGGGGTCTCTGCTCTATTCTCCGAAGGTCTGCATCATTTGAATCCCTTGGGACAAGGAAGGGAGTCAGATAACACACAGGTTTGGATCATAGGGTTTTGGGAAATCAGGAGTATGCTGTCTACTGTAAAAGGAGAATAAGTTTATTCACAAAGAACAGAGATCCCAATGAGAAGTAAGTGAGACTACTGGACACAGAATGATTGCGAAAAAACGAACCATAAACCGCAATCCTAGGTACTCTCTTCTCAATGGTTTACCTGTCCTATTGAATAAAATAGATTTTCTTCCAAGGATTCAGTCTTTGACAGAGGTGCTGGTTTTCAGTCAAAGCCAGGATCCAAGTTTTCATGAATACCCCAGACATTTCAAGGTGTGTCCCACAGTATTGGATCCCCAAATGGCCCTCTCAAAACTCATTGTGTTGTCCCCATAGTCAGGAGGACCCTTGCTGTTCTTCTCTTCCTGTTGAGGGATAGCTCAGTGGTTTGAGCATTGGCCTATTAAACCCAGGGTTGTGAGCTCAATTCTTGAAGGGCCCATTTAGGGAACTGGGGTAAAAATCAGTCTGGGGATTGGTCCTGCTTTGAGCAGGGGGTTGGACTAGATGAGGTCCCTTCTAACCCTGATATTCTATGATGACTCCCCATCCCCCAGTCAACTCCTATTTCAATGGGGCTTCCATTGCTTTGGTTTACAATGCTTAATCTACATATGAACCTATGTAATGTATGTGACTATGCTCCCCTTTGTCTGGCAAAACCAGTTTTTCACCTCTACTAGGGATTAATACCTCAATAAAAACTATAAGGACATATTTTCCATATATAGACCTACTTTTTAAATATAATCAGTACATACACATTGATACCTTACAAAACACTGTTTATGGATGGCTACCACAAAAGCAGTGTCTTAGTTGTGTTAGTTTGCCAGGCTTGATAGGAGTTGCTGTTATAGAACAATGAACCGTTTCCCAGTTGGCACTCAGGGGTCCCTAGGGTCACAGTGACCTAAGAAGGCTTTCCCATTTCTGATTTCTTCTATTCTCTGTCAAGAAAGTATTTGCTACATTAAACTGGGAGTATTTTACTAGTAAGAAAGGACATGTGCAACCCATCCAAGTAGATCTCAAGCAGCAGTTGCCAAGCTGAGGGTTGGCGGGGAGCCAGTCACAAGTGTGGTGATATCTTTTTGTTAGATCTGGGCTCCAACTAAAATTTGTATCTATCACTGGTGCTTACTGGCCCCTGTTGCCATAGTACCTGAGTGACTCACAATGTTTAATTTATCTTCACAACACCTCCCTGAGGCCGGGCAGTTCTATTACCCCCATTTTACAGATGGGAAACTGAGGCACAGGGAAACTAAGTAATTTGCACACACTCACACAGGAAGTCTATGGCACGGATTGAACCTGGCTCTCCCAAATCCTATGTAAGTGCCCCACCACTGGGCATTCCTTCTCTAGATGTCTGCTCCAGCCACCCAAAACTCTAGCATAGCTAAACTCCCATGGAAATCAACAACCAAACTCCCTTAAGCTGTATTTGAAAATACCAGGCTTGGTGGCTTGGGCACATTCGCACTTTTTAACAGGAAATCGTGTCAGAAAAAGCAAGTAGGGATTACCATTCGCTTGGGTTAGTATCAATTATTCTGCCACTAAAAAGAAAAACACATGACCTTTTTAAAGAAAGCACCTTCCCTTCATTTGCCACTCACGGCTGCGAGTCATGTTATTTACCTGTCTCCACGTGTTCCCAGCGTCCGATGAAACAAACATGCTGATGTCGCTGTCTGACAATTCAGTACCTATGTTACCTGTAAGGAGAACATTATTCAGTGCAACAACATTTTAAGGCATAGGAAAGCGAGCTGCCTCAGTGGTGTAAATGTTCTTTACCTTTTCCGAAGCAAAGGATTTCAGTGTTGGGGAGGGGGAAGAATTATCATCTTAGTTTGGCAAGGAAACGTAATTACAAGATCAAAGTCCAAATACTTCTATTTCCATGCACAGTGGAAATGCAATAGGCGGAATCTGATGTCTGCAACACTTTATGTACAACAGATAGTAACTGAATGTTTCATACCAGAAGCCACGATAATGCTAGGGGCAGTATCTCGGCTGGCGATGTTTCCTGACGTGTACGGGTTCTCGGAAACCTTTAGGTGAAGGTGCAGCGAACAATAGGGCTGGAGAGAAAGGGGGGAGAAGAGACAAATCATAAAGGGCATCCCATGCAGTCTCCCTTCCCAATGGGCATTCGTACATCAGAGTGATGGCCATGGAACATCAGAACAGAGGACAGGAAGGGGTCCCCTGCTATTGTGGACAATCTGTGAGAACCTAGCTTTTCTTACTCCTTCCCTGAAGGCTCCAAAAAAGCTCATTGCAAAATAGAAACAAAAACAACAAAGCTGGAAGCAAATGGAACGCCAGCCCGAGGGACATGTGCCAGCCAGTCTGTGAACAACAGGGTAACAAGGTCTGATGATACCATTAGCACAGCTCTGCGAGCGAAGCACTGCAAGCTGCTACGTACTGACACGGGCAGCCTAATGAAAAGACAAACCCCAAACTGTCTCTCAAACCCTGGCAGTGACAAGCTGGTTCTCTCTCTCTCCCACTCTTTTGATTCCTTTTATTTAAAGAGATCTGTTCCATGCCACAGTAACAAGGCAAAATTGTAAGGATAATAACAAAGAGGAGAAGAGTATTAGATGCCTCAGCTGCATTGGGCATGCGACTGCTGGTATTATTCATTATTATTATTATTTAAAAAGCACAGAACATATATCCTGAACCAAGGCGCTTGCAGTCTCAGGGTCTGGTCTTGACAACAGATCCACACTCAAGATGCCTCGCTCCCATGCCGTGTCCAATTGGAGACAATGAGCCTCTGGGAGCATGGATCTCTTTGGAGGATTTTACACAGGATGCAAAAGGCCAGAGCACCAAACCCAGAGGGGATGAGAGTGCTGAATAGGGAAAGGGCAGAGGAGGGATAGAACAGCAAGACAGTATCTGGGTGGTTTGGATGAGGGGAGAGAGAGTGTTTGGTGGACTGGAACTAGGGGAGAGCTCCATGCACACGGAAGAAGGCACCAAGATCTGAGGCTGGGAGAAGCACGTAGGGGGCAGGGGCTGGGTCTTCTATGTTTGCACAGTGCCTGGCACACAGACAAATTAGAGAGGTGAGAGCACATGAAGCCTCCACTGAAACTAACAGGAGCTGGAGTTACTCAGGTCTTTTCTCAGGATTTGGTCCAGAGTGCATGTAAGTACGATCTCTACCATGTGCATCTGCAAAGACTGGAGGAACCACCCAGAGCATAAGTGAGAAACAAGGGTACACCCACCTCCCTCCAACACCCTCCAAGGAGTGGGAGGAAGATCATGATTAACCAGAGAATGGGCACCGTGCCCCAAAGTGATTCATAGAAGTTAGACATGGATGAGACCCTGCAGTGAACACTAGAAAGGTTGTGATTTACTGAGTGAAAGGAAATATCTGCAATGCCGTACAATAGCAAGCTATTTTCAAATGCCAATCTGTTAATGGTCAGCATTGTTTTAGGCCTTCCTTTGGCTAGTTCAGGATGGTCACTTGGAGCATAATATTGTCCCTGTCGTGGACACATTTGTGCCTCTCCGAGTTTGAAATGTGAGTCCCTCAATGAGGATGTCAACCACCCAAGTCAGCAAGTACCACTCCCGCAAAGGTGAGCCCAATGGCCGTGTGGGGAAGAGGGAGGTGAACTCTTGCTGATGGGACACAAAGGAAAAGGCCAGGGTGGCATGGGTGGGAGCATCACTAGACAAGCAGAATATGCCAAACGCCATAACCGCAGCTGACAGTCTTGTAGGGTCAGACTCCACAGCAATCCAGAGGAGGATTCTGGGAAAGAACCCACTTCGGCTAAGCAGAAAGGCACTCAGGGAAAAGGGATTCTTCCTTTTAAATTTCTATCCATTCTGAAGGGCTAAAGGGGGAACATGTTTTTCAAACCACAATAATTAATGTTGCCCTCTGGCATTTTGCAGACGGTAGCTAATGGAAGTAATTCACCCAATCTCCCGCTCCAACAGAGATTAGCTCACGTTTTAGCCTTCAATCCTTTTAGATTGTGCTGCTTGAGGTTTCCTTTTATCTTGTATCTGTATCACTTCATAGATACATATTATATAGGTGTAAGCTCTACTGATGGAAAGTGCTATATAAAAGCCAGCTATTCTTACCATCGTTATTACATAGATACAGGGTATAGACAACAAGTACTAAGACCCAGGGCCCCAGTGCAAGAGCTGACATGCTGCCTATCAAGTGCACAACCATTTATTCATCATAATGCAGTAATGCCTAGAGGCCCCAACGGAGACCAGAGCACCACCTAAAATCTGACCTTTCCTCTCCACCCACACAGCTAAAACTACTGCTCAGCTTCTCATCCTCTTGCCTAATGCAACCTTCTCCTCTCCGGCTTTGACAAATGCCTTCTTGCCCCATGTACATCCATGCAAAGGTGTCCTGGCTTGTCACTTTAACCCCCCCCCCCCCCCCCTTTGCTTCCCTCCACTGGCTCCCCCTTCCCCACCGCATCAAACACCAGCTTCCGGTCTCCGCTTTTAGGCCTATTCCTGCACAGCCTATCATCTCTCCTATGATACTGAGACATCATTAGTTATTATGAGTTATTCATTTTGTGGTAGCGTCTAGGAGCTCTAGTCATGGATTCAGACCCCATTGTGCCCACGCAAAGCTGGGTAACTAACACCCTGAGGTTCCTTTGCAAGCCCCAGCCTAAAACCTGGCCCCGATTGGGCACAATCTCCTATTTCTATTGCACTTCCACAAGTCCCTTTTCCCCAGGCTCCTTCTGAACAAAAATGTCCCCATGGAGCCCTGGTTTATTTGGAAGCCTCTACTACATTTCTAGCAGCTCTGCTCAACAAATCTTTTTTCTAATCTCTGCGCTTTGCTTTCTGTGACTGGCACGTCTTGAGTCCTCACGCTGCACAATCTCCTCACTGCCATTAGCTCCAAAATTGAAAGAAGACTTTTAACAGCTTGGGTCTCTCCTCCAACTCAAAGCTTGTTCCTCTCTTATTTTGCATCACCGGTGCATTTTCTGTACAGTTTTCCCCATTCCTTTCCCCAGCTACAAGGCTCTGACTTTTATTCAACCAGCGAAAGGAAAACTGGCAGCTGGCTCTTTCAGAAAGATCACCTGTCCCAGTACATGTTCTAGTAAGTCAGTTTAGTTCAGGTTTCTTCTAATTCCTTCCTGGCAAATTTCTAGCTTAACCTGTGAGCAAGACCTTCCGTGCCCTATTTGGTCCCTGATCTGCTGGTTTTCCATCCCTTGATAATACCTAAGCATGAGGAAGTGCCCATACCGGCTCAGCCAACGGGTGTGGCATCCTACCTGTTTCTATTATTTGACACTCCAGGGGAAGGTTAAAAACCAAACAAGCCCCTCTGACCACATATTTCACGTGGCCAGTTTGTGGAATGCTGTAAGATGGGTGAGGGATGGCCACCTTCCTTCCCATTCCCTACCCCTAGAGCAGGGCCGGCTCCAGGCACCAGCTTGTCAAGCAGGTGCTTGGGGCGGCCACTCCGGAGAGAGGCGGCACGTCCAGCTATTCGGTGGCAATTCGGCGGACGGTCCCTCACTCCGGCTCGGAGCGAAGGACCTCCCGCCAAATTGCCGCCGCAGATCGCAATCGCGGCTTTTTTTTTTTTTTGGCTGCTTGGGGCGGCCAAAGCCCTGGAGCCGGCCCTGCCCTAGAGGCAATGATCCAAAGAGGACTGAAGGCAATGGACAGACTCATATGGACCTTAGATCAGGCCTTGGTATTTTAGGCCTAGTTCCCAGGTTGTTGCTCTCCAGCACTGAGTGGAGGCTACGTGGGATGGGAGTTAAACAGGAGACATAGTCCCCTGCAGAGAGTGGAAATAAACAAACCAGAGATGTGCTTGTTCCATTAGTCAAGAGAGCAAGCCAGGGGGAAATGGGGCAAGATCTGGATGGGGAATGGGCACGTGTGAAGAAATTTAAATGCAACCCACAGAGTACAAAGAGATGCTTGGCCGTGCAGTTCCCCCCCCTTACAGCTCCTATCAGTCAGGAGTAAATTGATAGCTGGGCAGCAGCACGGCCGTTTCATGCAGGACTGAGTTCCCCAGGTCCTGTTCCTGCCCCATCACCTCTCAGCTTGCTCTCAGATGACGTACACTCAGCCACAGCACTGTATGGGATGAAGCCGGGTGTTGCCCTTGGCTTGCATAGCTATGATCCTGTGGATAATCATGATGTTATCCAAACCTTTGCTATCCAGTTCTTAAGCACAGCATTTAAGAACAACCACACTGATTAACCCTTTGTCATCAGGAGCTGCCCTCTCCCCAGTGTAAACGGCTTATAATATCATCGCACTGCAGGCAGTGTTACTAGTGTCATGGGCTTTGTAAATTCTGTCGCTAGCCCAAGGGCACAGGTAACCTATGTTGTGGCTACTGGCGACTTAGCTACAAACTAGGAAAACCTGTGGGCTATTTCTACAGCTATCATGACAACTGTTACATCGCTGTTACAGGGATGCAAAGCAAGCCCTGATATTGGTGAGGCAGTGTAGTCCAATGGGCTGAACCTGGGGCCAAGAGTAAATAGCTCTACAGGGATAATTGGTGCTGTGACACTGTCCAGCTGCATGCCCTTGGGCAACTCACTTAACTTCTCTAGGCAAAATTCTGCTCTCGTTCACAGTGGGGCAATCAGTGCGACACCTTCCCCAGCTGTAAAATGGGGATCATAACAACAATATACCTAACAGAGTTTCCCAGCACTGAGTGGGTGCTGCTGTAATACATAGAATAACAATTACTCAGTATGATTACATGCAAGATTCAGAAGCTGAAACTGCTGTTGGTTTATCATCAGTCTTACAGGGCTGGGCTCCCAGACCAGAGCCCAAACCCTCCAAAATCCTGACCCTAGTTTCCTTCAGTCTGCCAGACATTCTTATAGCTCTCCGATTCCTCCATTACTTTGAAGATCCTGGTGCAGGACTGCTGCTCGTTTCAAGTTTGACTCTCTGGGGAGAGGGAGGCAAGGAGTGTAGGTAGAGTGGGGAAACGTAGGGCTCTGTCCACTAGCTTCCCACCTGTTATGTGCCACAATTAGGGACTGGCTACCTGCTGTGGATAAAATAAGAACCTGCCTCGTTCTGTGCTCAGAACTCAAATCTCAACTTTTCTGAAGGCCTATAAAATCCACTTATTTTTCTTTATGTTTCATTCCCACTCCCCCCATCCACAGTTCTTGCCAGTTTTGCAGAAACAGAAGTACTACAACACAATAATAATAACAACTATTACCACCTAACTCTCATACAGCACTTTTCATCAGTAGATCTCAAAGCGCTTTCTGAAGGATGTCAGTATCATGATCCCCAGTCATAGATGGGGAAACCGAGGCACAAAGAGGGGAAAGTGACTTGTCCAGTAAGAGTTTTGGGTTGCGGTATGTTTTTTTTTTTTTTTTACTATTTCTTGCCTTGACTAGAAGCAGCAAGTCCTGAAAATCTTACAGGAGAAATTGTTCTCATGAGATGCTCTGCTCGGTTCTGTACACCGAAGAGGCTCAGATAACCTTTGGAGAAGTATCTGCATTTGGTTGTGCTGATCCAATCTGCGCCTTGAGGGACGTCCCGCCACCCTAGTAACCTTCTCTTAATGTCTCAGTCATTTCTGTGCAAAAGTCCCACCGTCCTGTAAATAGGCTAGTAAATCCCTGGGTACCCTGCTGAGAAAGTACATACCCCACACTGCAAATGAGCTGGGCTACTTCTGCTGGGGTACGTAAAAAAAAAATGAGGAGCATCATTACCACATGGGATTTGTGTTACAGGAGATGGGCCCAAACCAAAGCCCTGCCCCAGATCCGAATTTTACAAATGGCCATTATATTTATAATAGGCTGAGCCAGAACCCTTGGCTCTAAATGCACTTGGATCTGACAGTAAGCACTTCCAGACAGACACGATGCACCCATCACAGGTATTTAGTATATACTGTTGCCGTAGCACTTTGGGGCCCCGGTCAGGGATCGGGACCCCACTGTGCTAGAGGCTGTACACACACACACGGAGAAGATGGTCCCTGCCCCAAAGAGTTTACCATCAAAGCCGATGATGAGAGACAGCAGGTGGCTACAGCAAAGAGACAAGAACAGCGAGACCATTATGAGAAGTGCTTCCTGATCCTGACTGGCTCCCAACAGTCAGAGCTGTGGGGGTGTCCAGATTACTATCCCAATCTCTGTATGGGCATGCCGATGGAGGTGAGACTATGATATTTATTTTAAAACGGTTGCAAAATTCCATAGAAACTCCTCTGAGTTCTGTTTTGCTAAGTTATACATACACCTCTACCCAGATATAACGCGACCCGATACAACACAAATTCGGATATAACGCGGTAAAGCAGTGCTCTGGGGGAGGGGAGGGGGTAACTGCGCACTCCGGCAGATCAAAACAAGTTCACACACACACACACAGATTTTTGTAATGTCTTGACTGCCCTAGTCTCTGGCTACGTAACATAAATGAAAAACAAGCAACATATAATAATAAATGACCTACAATGGACACTACAAAGCCCCCGTCCCCCTTTTAATTCTGCAGCCTGTGCCCATCTCTGGCGACTGGACTGCCCTATCTCCGGAAGATCCTTCCTGAAAACTCCACTGGTCCCCTGCTGGCACCTACAAATAGCTCGCTCACCCCACCTAGTGTGCAGAATTTCAACTACACAGTGACAGAGTCCGTATCTTCACCTGCTGTCTAAAGGAGATCATCAGCTCTGCAGAAAGAAGCCTCATTATAAAATGTTTCCTTCATTAAAGATAAATAAATAAATAAATAAAATAGCCGGCTCTTCCTATAATGTCTGGCTGCCCAAGCCTACCATCACTGTGCCCTTGTAATGAAGATTCCTGTCCGTGCCATACAGCATAGCCATGAAGACCAGCCCTATTTTTTTTTTAAAGTCAGGATCATCTTTGTGTTGTTACCTGGGGCAAAGTTATTGTTGTTGTTTTTTAAAGCAGCACTTACTAGGAGGCAACGAACAGGGTTTCCTCTCAGATCAGTGTCTGGAGCCTGTAGCAAGCGCCAGTCTCTTCCTTTGTTGTAGGTGATGAAAGTTTTCACTTGGTTGTCAATCTTCTTGTTAGCCAAGAACATTCCCTTTATCCCTGCTACCTAGGAAAAATTGACATGGCTGAAAAAAATATATCAATTGGACTCCGACCTTTGGTGTGCACATGTGATTTCTGTCAAACTCAGCAGGGAGTCAGTCACAGCATCCGTGTGATGGAGTCAAGGGGGAGAATTGCCAATGGGTATTAAAAGGAGGAAAGTTATGGGCTTTGTTGGAATAACACAGAGAAGCGCTGCAGATGGGAGAGAAAGCTTGTGCTTTCGAAGGAGTGTGGAAACCTGAAATGATGTAGGTAACACTCAGTACAAGGTGACAACCCCTCTCTTTGGTAAGAGGAAATACACAAGGAACAGTCACTCATTTCTCTCTGCTGAGTCAACCACAGCAACTGCTCCCTTGCAAAAAAAATGATAATAATTAATACTTTGCATTTCTATAGTACCCTCCGTCCAAGAATCTCAAAGTGCTTCATTAATCACTGGCATATTAACCTTAGAATCCCCTGCGTGCATTTTTATCCCAATTTTGCATGTGGGAGAAACTGAGGCACAAAGCAGCTACAGTGACTTGCCCAAGGTTGTGATAGAGTCAGAAATGAGAACCAGATCTTCTGACTCCCTGTCCAATATTTTATCCACAAGGCCAGGCTCCCATACTCAAAATCCCGTGGGGATTGTGAAAAGATGCTGTGTGCTTTGTTAAAAGGTGGATTACATCTAGAGTCCTGTGAGAATCAAGCAGGAAAATATCTTCGCTTTGCCCAACGCACCTTGCAAAACATTCCCAGGTTGTTCAACACACTGAAAATCAATAGTGCAATATCCATTGTAGCTTGAGAGCGAGTCTGTTAGGCTGTCGCTTTATAAACAATGAGAACTATGATGGGATTGGAGGGGGGAGGGAACCTTCTATCTGCCATCGGGATGGTTCAAGTGTCCTCTTCATCTCTGTTCTGATGGCAGGGAAGTGAAGGAATCGATACACAATGTCAGCTGTTGGGCCATTTTATTCACAGCGGTTATTACTTAATTGGCACCAAACTGCAAACTCCTGCAGCAGAATCAAGAGCTGTTTTGGCCTCAACTTACTTCACGACGAGCTTAGAGGAGAAGTTCCACAAAGGGCTCTTTTCATAGCAGTGGAGAGTAGCAAGACACGCAGGAGAAGTTATGCGGTACCTGACAGTGAGGGGACTGGTTTCCCTCCATACCTCTCCTAGAGGCCCCATCCTTTCCAGAGAAGCCACTTCCCGCTCTCTCTGCATAAGATTCACCTGCCATATATGCTGATCTTCCCCATGCCGATTCCATTAATCTCTACCATGCATTCTCCCCTTCCCCCTGTGATACACAAACTGGTTGCCCTGCTGCAGACAACCTCCAAGCATGTGGTCCCAGCCCACTTTTGAGACACCTGGTCCCACATTCAGGTTTCCCCTGCCATGATGGAGCTTGCCCCTTCCAGTACTACAATAATACTGCATCATGTGACTCCTCCACCATTCCTGAGGCACCCACCTTTCCCTTAGGCTATCCTGCTCTGGGACATCCCAGCTTCACATGGACCTTTCCCTGTCCTGGGAGATAAAGGGATAGCCCCTCCCCAGAGGATCAGAGGTGGGGGTGACCTATTGTGGTCTCATCCCTCCCAAGTTGTATAAGAACTGTGGTCCTCAATCAGACCCTGGTCTTTAGTCCTTCTCCCACCTCATGAAGAAGAGAGATGAGCCGATGGGGTGGTGGCCTTTCCTGTGCTCACCTTTACCCCAACACCTGCGCTGAGAAGATCAGCACCTTCCCCTGCCCAATGACTTGCTGAGACGGGAGAGCTCTGCTTCCTTTCTGACTTCTCCCCAAAGAAAGGAACCTTCCAGACTCAATTCTCCTTCCATTGGAGCAAGGGCCTAGCACCAGGGGACAACTCACTGGGCCCAATCCTCCTCCCCACTCAGAGAAGGGAAGAACTGGCAAGCTCTTGTTCCTCTCTGCTCAGAGACAGCATTATGATTTGTGAGACCTCAAGCAAAAACAAGGCCTCAAAGTAGGGTTGACAGCCCTCCAGGATTGTCCTGGAGTCTCCAGGAATCAAAGATTAATTTTTCATTAAAGATGATGTCATGTGATGAAACCTCCAGGAATACATCCAAGCAAAATTGGCAACCCTACCTTGAAGTGCTGGTAGGTGGGAAATTGGTCCTTGAGTTACCTCCTCCCGGTTTGTTGCTGAAGGAAGGAGTGGGTGGAAAGGGACCTACAGTTTGCAGTGGAGCACAAGGCCTCCAAAATATCAGGGCCACTAGCACCCCTTTCTGTTTGTGCCTAAGGCCAGCCCTCCCTCTGCTGCAAAAAATGGAACTATTCCCTTTGGAACAGGGTCTAGCCCCTTTACTCACATCCAGTAATGTCTTATGCCACAAACCATCCCATCCATTTCAGGGGCACTACTCATGAAGTGAGGTACTACTCGGCGTGAGTAAAGGAGGCAGAGCCTCGCCCTTTGTGACATGTGAACCGCACACAGGGCCAGACTCTGTTGCACTTACTGACAATGAGGCCTAATGCCTCAACGGTATTTTGTCGCCTAGCTCCCCTTGATTTCAAGGGGTATTAGATGCCTAAATATCTTTGAGGACCTGAGCCTAAGGTCCTGCTCACCAGGAATAAGGAGATCAAAATCTGGTCCTTATAATGGAGCCAAACTAACTAGAAAATTAATATTTGCTATAAATACAGCCGGAATACTACATTTTTAAAAATGTAATCATTACATCTGACGTGGGTTTTCCCCCCAGATTATTTCTGGTTTCTTTGAAGAAATGGAAAGATACCAAAATAGAAAAGGTGTACTGAGTCTACCCAGGGGTGAAAGTAAGTTAAAGGACTTACCGGTACGCCCTGAGCAGGGGCGTGGCCTCAAACGGAAGAGGCGGGGCCTTTAAATCACCCCCACAGCTACCAGCTGCAGAGGCGGCTGGGGGGCTCAGGGGCGATTTAAAGGGCCCGGGGCTTTGGCCGCCGCTACCGCAGTGGCGCTCCGGGCCCTTTAAATCGCCGACAGAGCCCTGCCGCCGCTACCCCAGGGCTCTGGCAGCGGGGCTCAGGAGGTGATTTAAAGGCCCTGGGCTCCAGCTGCTGCAGGGAGCCCCGGGCTCTTTCAATCGCCAAGCTGGGGAAGCCGGTCCGGTCCGGCACGGCGTACCAGCTCTTGCCAGTACGCTGGACCGGACCAGCTTACTTTCACCTCTGAGTCTACCTGTGTCACTGTGTAAATAGCGATGGCTGAGAATGTAACAATAGCTCTGCCTCGGCTATCACAGCCAGGGCCAATAACTCCATTTGTATTTTCCTTTGTTGTTCTCTCGAAATGGTTGTACTATAATCCCTGGGAGATGTTCGCCATAAATGATTAAGGAGCATTTTATATAGATCAGGTGATAAATGTGTTCTGAAGTCCCATGAAATTCTTCTTTTATGATTCCAGTCCTGGGCTGGGACTCGGAGTCTTTTCCAAAGCAAGCAAAGCGTAAATTGTGTTGTCATTTTTAGACTGGTTTATCTTGGGAAAGACCTCATGGAGTATATACGCACCCACAGCAGGGAGACACACACATTGTGTACATATACAACACTGTATATGCCCCCACTGCATACACCCCAACAGCAAAGACAGATACACACACAAGACTGCATATGCACCCATGAAAGAGACACACTGCTTACATGCCCACACCAGATGCATCAACACTTGAAAGACACAAACACACACTATACCAAACAGACAAACTCTGTGCACAATGCAGACTGATATATACTGTGCACACACACCACACACAGTCCACATATTCAGGCATGCCAAAAAGATACCTGCACTACACATACCATTTACACACTGTTTACACACTCCCATTAGACAGACACACACTCTGTGCACATCTCAAACTGACAGGCACAAACATTTCACATACCCTACCCGATCACAGATACTGCATACGATTCACACACACAAGGCAAATACAACACCCACACACTTCTACAAGCTATGCACATACTACACACTACGCGTGCTTCTACATGCTGCATATTAGACAACGTACGTCACACAGGAGACACACTACAGGCATCGCCCCCACCACACAACTACTGCAGATTGACACACGCCGCACTGGGCACCATTAAAAACAAACACACTATTTGGCTTTAAGGTTTTCTTTTTTTTTTAAACCAGTAGGTCACTTATTATGACTTTGAGCAGGTATTTATGAAGGGGTGGATTGTAACCCTACTACCCAGCCTGAGCTGGGACAGTGTGTAGCTGCAGCGTTCCAGAAACAGTGGACCTTCACTGGTCCCTGTCTCTCCCTTCCTCTAGGAGGAAAATAACCCCTGCTATCCCTTTGCTGGTGCAGATTACTTCCCTCTCTGCGCTGAGCCCAATATCCTCACTGGGTGCCCTGGGGCTGGAGCAAGATTCCATCCACTCTCCTCCCAGCACATCCCCACTCCACATGTGCAGGGGCGGGAGTAGCAGCAGAAAGACAGATGCTGTCTCTGGCTCCAGTGATGCAGGTAGCCCATGCATGGAAATATGTCCCCATACTTTCCATGCATGGGCTACAGGGTTCATAATTGATGCAGGGTTCATAATTGACCCATATGCTCTTTGGACCTGATCCACCTCCGACTGAACTGGAGAGATTCCTGCTGATTTCAATGGGAGCTGAATTAGAGCCACAATGGGGAACAGGGCCACAACCAGTAATGTCTCACCTGCCTACATCAAAAGGTAACTGCACACGTTATTCACAACACACACTGTCCAAGCACCAGTGCAGACTGTCAGGGAAAAGATATGGAGGGGAAAAAAGTACTCTAAGGGAAAATAAATCTATTAATAAAGACAGAAGAGGATGAAATGAATGATGATGACTCAGAAACAGCTGGTACACCAAATATTTTTCTATAAATCTGTCTTTAGCAGAAAAAATACAAATCTAGACGATCGGCGGCGGCAATTGGAAAAAAAAAAGCTGCGATTGGCGGTGGCAGTTCAGCGGCAGGTCCTTCGCTCCTAGAGGGAGTGAGGGACCTGCCGCCCCCGAATTGCCGCAGGTGCCGCCCCTCTCCCTTGGCTGCCCCAAGCACCTGCTTGTTAAACTGGTGCCTGGAGCCAGCCCTGTCTAGACCATTAGGAAATAAAAAAAAATAACTGAGATGTGCTTTTTTGCAACTTCCTTACATTTCTCTAGAAAGGGGGGATAGCTCAGTGGTTTGAGCATTAGCCTGCTAAACCCAGGGTTGTGAGTTCAATCCTCAAGAGGGCCATTTAGGAATCTGGGGCAAAAATTTGTCTGGGGTTTGGTCCTACTTTGAGCAGGGGGTTAGATGAGATGACCTCTTGAGGTCCCTAACAACCCTGATATTCTATGATTCTAGTCCAGTCCAATAGAGGGGTAGCTGGGTGAAATGTAAGGGCTCATGTCAGGCAGGAGACCAAACCAGATGATCTAATTGTCCCTTCTGGCCTCAGACTCTGTGAATCTATGCTGTATTAAGAGAGCTCTGAAAAGTAATTCCTTTGACAATATAAATATATACTGGTGGAACTGACCAAACATATCCTAGCTGCATGATTTTGATTAACTGTTTTGTCAACATTTTAAATTTTGATCAAAAAAACAAAGATGAAATTTTCAGTGAAAGTGACATCATGTTTTCCGCATGGCTGTATATACTAGTGAGCTAGCCTTGATGATATGGATCCTTGGGCATTTAAGGGAATGAGCAAAACAAACTTACTGTTTCACTAAGAGCAGGTCAAAAAAAAAGTCCCAAAACTGTGGAAAAAATTGGTTCTCTTTTGTTGGGAAATTTTGAAATTTGAACATTTTCCATCATCTCTACAATAGTAATACTCATCGGGCTCAGTCCAATCCCCTTTGAGTGATGCAAAACAGACGTACCCAGGTGGAGGATCTCGCCTAATTATTCTATACACACTGCCACCCTCACACCCTCCACTGAAGCCAGACAAGTTTACGCGTGACAAACACCCCTGCCCCACACACACCAACTTGACCCCATCCCAGCACCAGTACACTGCTGCAAACACACCACATCCACACTTTTCTAGAGGCTGCTGTCCTCACACCAGCACAGAGTTTATAGGATTTCTACTTCTTTTTAATTTGCCTTTGGAGTTTCTTTCTTTCTATTCTTCATCTCCATTTACCCCCAAACACTTATCGTTTGCAGCAGTCTACTGGGAGATTCACGCTGGATGGCTTCCAGCTCTCCTCCAGCCAGAACATCAGGTTTCAAGGGAGGTTTGTGCCAGGCTCAGTGTCAGCCAATATTCTTTCTATCTAGGTAATCAGCAGAGCCGACGCTACCAGTCTGATCACATTAATTTCAATCCCAGTTCCTATCATCTGTCAGCCTAATAAAACAGAGACTTTTATTTCCCCCTGGGATGTAGGACACCTTTATGTAATGCAGTGAAACCACTCCTTGAACTGACAGTAATAAGAGGCAACAGCCTTTCCACGGGCTGCCAAAGTTGCAGATAGATTAATAGTGAAGACCTCACAAGGATGAGGAAATGGCACGCCCATTCTCCTGCAATTCACCTGCATTTATACAGCACCCGTTCGGGCTTTCTACATGGACATCTCAAGGTGGTTTCCAGTTAAAGGATATTGTGACAAAGTTCTGTCCTTGACTCCGTGGGTCCTGTATTTCCTGATAGATTTTGCTAGCCTCAGAGGCTCATTGTGACCCTCCACATAGCCCTTCTCTCTCTAGAGGCAAGGGTCACAGTCTACTGAGCCATTTTCATCATAAGCCAGCAACGGAGGTAAGGAGAAACAACCCTCCCTGACACAGTCTCTGTTGTCTCCCAGTATCAGTGATTAATCAGGGAGGGGAGAGGAGGGGGGAGCCCAGGCCCGCCCTCTACTCCGGGCTCCAGCCCAGGGACTCTAAAATTAGCAGCTACAGAAGCTGACTTTTTTGAAATAGGATGTATACTATTCCCTGGGCTACTTCCCCACAGAACCCTCCCCTCTCAATATCTTCTTCACAATTACCTCAGGGCCTCCTTCCTTGCACCTGATACTACTTCATTCCTCCAACAGCACAGCTCCCTCCTATAGCTCCTGGCACCCACACTGCACTGACTAAATGGGAGGCTTTTAACTAGCTCCAGCCAGTCCTTGATTGGCTTCAGGTGTCCCAATCAATCTAGCTATCTCCACTACCTTCTAGAAGGATCTTAATTGGCTCGGGGTGTCTTGATTAACCTGGAGCAACTGCCATTTGGTTACCATGGTACCAGGGATTTGTTTAGCCTGGGGCTAACATACCTGTTCCTCACTACTTTACTGTAGTCATCTGGCCTTGCCCCATCACAATATTCAAAGTCAGTCCAGCTCATGGAGTTAATACTCAGGTAAAAGTGCCTTCCCTTTTACAAGGACTCAATATTATTCAATAGATTTCATCCTGCAGGGTGGGAAACCACCTGTAGGACACCTAGGGTGAGAACTTTGCCCTACTCCAGCCCCTTTGTGTCATGCAAATGAGCCAGTGTGCCATAAGGGACCCTAAAAGCCCAGGTTCCATCCAGGGGAGGATTCCCACCCTTCAGGCACTGCAGAAGACAGCTACTAGTCTGCCTTCCAAGGACACCTTTGCAAGGTCTGGCATAGGGAACTGCTAGGGGAGGGTCAGGGTGACAGAGCTCCGCTGAGATTCTGGGCCGCTCAGGCAGGTAGTTATAACCTAGATAGGTGCTCAGGGGAGTCTAAGTAACACCAGGGGCCATTCCAGTCCCCAGAGCAACCCAGGATCAAGAGGGTGCTACAGGTGGTTTAAAGCGGTCATTCCCCCCTCGCCTCTTGAGTTCTGGGCTGTGACTCTTAAAGGTGCAGCACAAAACCGCTCATCCTTGGGACTCTGTGGCCCTGGGACTGCACCTAGGCAGGGTGTTGTGTGTTTTATGTGATCACTAGATTATGGCTTTTACAGTTTCCACAGCAGGAATTCTGGCTGAGTCAGCTAAAATTCCTCCAGGGGGTTCCCAGGTCATGAATGTTGTAGCAACTGCAAGGTGCTGTAGAGCTGTTGAGTTTGGCATGGGCCCCTAGGTGTATGATAATGTTGAGGCCAGATCTTACATGGAGGTACCTCCTTCACCCTTGAACCTCCTTGTACCTTCACTTTGTGCCTACCTTGTACAACACTACAAAATCTGGGTTCTTTGAGGTTCTTGGATAAAAGGCATTGTACCAGTCCAAAGTTATGTGATGGTGTTCAGCCACATAATGTCTCCACTAATCACACTTGTGGTACAAGGTTGTGTGTGTTCATCACAAAAACAATGTTATCGGAACCGCGCGAACTCCCAGGATGGGATTGCGTCATTAGCACTCGTGACATACCTCATAGAGGTCAATCATCACATTACCCTCCAGCCCTCGGCTACTCTTGACATTCTCCAAGGCCAGCGTGAAGTAGACCCCTCGGGTGTCAGATATATAAAGGTTGTACGTATCGTTCTGGTTCCACTCCTGCACGGCTGCAAACACCTGATTCTCATCCGTGCTGATAACGTGCATATCCTGGGGAAAGGACACAGAGGCATGTTATTGTAGGACAACTCAGTTGTATCAATTCCAAGGTCAACACAGGTTGAATCCTGGAAGATCAAGGGCTGTATTCATTCTAGAATCTAATCAGAAATTGTAGACAATATTCTTGCAAGTAGCATATTCCCTTGTCGGCATATTTTGCATGTTCTCTCTTCTGCCTGTATGCAAACCAATAATTAACTGCGGAGGTGTTAATTGAACATTCACATGGGCAACACTTTTAAGCACATTATTGTACAGTAGCAGTTTGTGAGGAGGGGTGGTGTATAATATCGGGTGGGTTTTTTCCCCCTTGCTACATCTTAAACGTGAAATGTGATTGAAAAGGAAATCACTGTACATTACTGAGCTAAGAGGAGAAAACAGCCACATCTTATGCATTTTGTGGGAGTTCAGTGTCCCTCAAAAATGTACAGATGCCAGAATTGCTAGTGAAATTCTATGGCCTCTGATGTTACTAATTAATTAATTATATGGGGGGAGGGATAGCTCAGTGGTTTGAGCACTGGCCTGCTAAACTCCAGGTTGTGAGTTCAATCCTTGAGGGGGCCACTTGGGGATCTGGGGCAAAATCAGTACTTGGTCCTGCTAGTGAAGGCAGGGGGCTGGACTCAATGACCTTTCAAGGTCCCTTCCAGTTCTAGGAGATGGGATATCTCCATTAATTATAATTATATTGCCAGAGCACCTAGGAATCCCAGTCACGGATCAGACCCCAGTGTGCCACACCCTGTGCAAACGTATAACAAACAGATGACCTCTGCCCCCCAGATGGAATCGATCAGGGGTTCTCAAACTTCATTGCACCGTGACCCCCTTGTGACAACAAAAATTACTACACAACCCCAGGAGGAGGGAACCAAGGCCTGAGCCCACCCAAGGGCTTCAGTCCCAGGCCGGGGGCCTGTAACCTGAGCCCCGCTGTCCAGGGCTGAAGGGCTTTGGCCCTAGGCAGTGGAGCTCAGGCTTTGGCTTCCACCCTACGCTCCAGCAAGTCTAAGCCAGCCCTGGTGTTGCAACCCACTTTGGGGTCCCGACCCACAGTTTGAGAACCGCTGGAATAGATAATCAGAAGGCTCCCTTCTGACCTTAAAAATCTATGGCGAAAATAAAAATTCTAGGTTTTCTTGGCACTGGCTAACCCTCAAAAGGTGGGGACGTTCCCTCTTGCTCTGGACCGACATCCCAAAGGTTGGTTGCTTATTTGAAACTCAGCCAAACGTTTTGGACTGCAAAACTGGGAATTTTATCAGAGGTGGATTTCTTTGGCTATGATATTTCCTCTTGCTTCTGCTAATGCTATTAATAGCACACAAATAAAATGTCCTGATGGGTTTTCACACTTCTTGCTGAAACATGGAAGTGTGAAAAACAATGAGGAGAAAAATTCCAGTTAAAACCATTTTTTAGTATATTCACGGTAAATATCAAGTAAAGGTTAAGCTCAGTTCAGCTCAACTGGTTCCTCCACCCTAGATTTTATATCCGAGGGATAATATCCACTTTGACTTGCTTAATTACATCGCAGTAATGAACATCTCAAAATAATCTGGTATTTCAGGCAAATAGACTAGGTTACATTCTGAGATGATGTAGAAGATGGGATAAATCACACTGGCTTGCAACGATTTAGGGTGTATGTATACGGCAAAAAAGGTGTGTTTGTAACTGGGGTTAGCTAATTTGGGTTAAAACAGCAGTGAAGACGCAGCAGCTCAGTTTTTAACTCAGGTTAGCAACTCAAATGTTAACTTCGAACCTGGAGTTAAACTCTAGCTGCTCAACCAAAGTTATAAACCATGTCCTCACTGCTATTTTAATCTGAGTTAACTATTGTGGGGTAGCTAACCCAAGTTTTTCCCCAGTGTAGACATATACTAAGAGTCCCTTATGTGTATACACACAGACACACACACTAGGAGTCACTCAGCCAAATTCAGAAATAATGTATTACTGAGGTTGTAAGTAGAGCTGCTCAAACAGCATTTGGCAAATATACTTTCAGGAATTTCACCATTTTTGATCAAATAGTTTATTCACCCAATACTGATTTTTTTCCCCCTATATCTGACCAGTTTTAGGGAACGCTGAAGGCCATTTCACGACTGCCGGTGAAATTAATCAGGTCACTTATTCGCTGAAAACTTTTCTTTCTAAACTGGGGTGAGTCTCAGTAAGTGAGAAAATCCAATGAAGGCTAAGGGAATCTAAGGCTATGTCTAGTTTGCAAGCACAGGGTGTGATTGCATTTTTAGTAGACACACAGGTTTAATCTAGCTGCAGACAAGCTGTGGCAGCTCATGCTTTAGTTGGGGCTGTCCAAGCCCGCCCAGAACATTGGGTAATTCCTTGTGGTGCTAACCTGCTCCGAAGCTTCACCACTCTGGTGCCCAAGCAAGGTAGATTAAATGTAGCTTGTGTATTTCAGCTAAAGATGCATCCCACCCTGTGATTTCAGTCCAGATGTTCCAATAGTCCAAAGGAGTGTAAATAAAGTGAGTCTAAATTGGTATAACACACACATTACAGAGGCCGGAAGGAAGTATACATGATGTCATCTTACATTTGTCTCTGCATGTGTCTGTTGTCCTATATATGCCTGCACAGTGTAAGCACATGATGGACAGGGGCTGACATACATGTATCAATTGTGTGCTGTGTTAGTCCAAACCCTTCTTGGGACTCAGTCAGAGAGTTTCCCTAGATGCAGCACAGCGTGGTGGATTGGACATTAACATGCCGGTCTAGTGCCTGCCCTTCCTGTCTTTCCACAGACAAGAGAAAGAGCAATGTTATGCCCGAGAATTTGATTGGGTGTCTAGGAAAGTCTAAAGGCCAAAGCTTTCTGAATTGTTAACACAACGCGACTGCCCTTTTCTCGCTCGGTCGGGGATCTTTGCCTCTTGGCAAGTTTAATAGCAGGAATGCAATACAGCACCGATCCTTTCTATCGTTATTAAACTCGGAACTATATACATGACTTGACTGTATGACAATCACATTGCTTTGTCTGCCTTCATGTTTACAGCTGGTGAGTAAGCTACTCCAGATCCAGCACAAGATGATGGCCGGAGATTTAGGTATGTCTAGAAATGGGGTGAGTTTAAGCAGACTGCACCAATGAAATGTTGTTAGGTGTCCCTGTGCTATTCTGTGATGAATTCTGTTAGCGAGATCATGAGCCACCTATTACAGGTCATGATGCCATTGTACAGAATGGGAAGGGCAACTCAAGGTTTCCTCTCACTGTACCAATTAATGTTCCTTAACCCAGTCCCAGAGGTACCATCTCCCAGGGTAAGACAAACTTATCAGGTAAGAACCAAGTAAGAGTTCACAGCCCTTTGCTCAGACTGGTAACCAAAGCGTTAATTACTGGCAGCAGTGATTGTGGGTTTTATGACATAAACTCTGCCCACAGAAGCTGGACTGCAACCCATCAATTCATGTCACCAAAGCCACCAGCCGTCAGGTGGCAACTCTCTTCCCGGGTCCAAATTCGAAAGAGGTGACAGATGCAGAGGTGAAAAAGTCTGTATTCCATTCCTCAATCCCACGAGCCATTCGAGAGTTTGGCACTGGCAGCACTGTTTACCACGTTTGGGCCCGATTTCTTAGTTGAGAGAGATTAAAGAGAACCTAGGCATAGAAGGAGCTGTTTGTTTCAATTCCTTTGGCTAGCACAGCGCTTTGTACATTTTTAATAAAGGTAGCTCTTCTGCTTTGATAGCAGCATCGCAAATATATGCATTTTTTCCGTTCGCTCCTTCCACACCAAATGTAGCTCTTCATCTTTTGAAGATGTTATGAGATTGTAATGAAGCACTTTTTCTCCTTAAGTATCACACTCGCACTTGGATGAAACAACAGCATTTACTGTTCCAATTCCTATTTCATTTACAATAGGCTAAAATGAATTATAACTTATTTCCCCCAGCTTTCCGTAGATCTCAGAGAAGACAGACAGATGGAGAACTAAACACGTAGTGGGAACACGGCTCAAACCAAATATCTCATCACAGATGGTCTGAGCTAGTTGCAAGTGGGAATTCTAAGGGTCATTTTGCATGGGCATCACAATCACTTGTCTGAAAAGATTCCAATTATTTTTTGAACATCTGTTTCAAATAAGCGCTTATTTCATAGAATCATAAAATATCAGGGTTGGAAGGGACCTCAGGAGGTCATCTAGTCCAACCCCCTGTTCAAAGCAGGACCAATCCCCAACTAAATCATCCCAGCCAATGATGAAGTCAACGTCTGCTCTGCCTTGATAGGATAATTCCTCCTGGTTCTTTAGAATGGCTGGAGTTTCACTCTATGTAAGAATACTTGGGCCAAGATTTGCAAAAGCGACTAGAGATTTTGGGTGCAGCACGGGGTTGGGTTCTGCATTGTGAAAAAGGACTTGCTGTGGGATGGGAAGAGACATTGCTGGGGACATCATCCCTCAACCCACACACCCAAACCTGCAAGTCCTGTGTGGGTAAATTAATGCTGACCAGGTTAGTTGTAACTAACATCGATCCGCTTACACATGTTTTGGGGCAGTTCAGGAGGATTCCATGGTATGGCAGCCCTTGAGGTCACCACAGCAGACAGCCCTGTACCTTCATAGATCCCTTTAAAGACCCACCCACATCTCAGGGGGAATCTACCGGTTGAGGAGATGGGATCCAGAGAGAAGGCGAAACCGCCACCCAACCACAATGGAAGAGTTCCAGGAACCTTGTGAATTTGGATTTTCACTGCCCCATGTAGCAGTAACCCACATCTGGCCCTAAACATCTGATTCCAGATATAACTTTGAAGGCCATACCTATTGATAGCCACCTAGCAGGCCACGCAATTGAATGCTAGTAAGGCAGATGACATTGTTCTGAGAAAGAAATAAAACTCTTAAGAATGAGGTTCCCTTTTGTTTAAGAAGAAGTTTGAAGTCCGGCTGCCAAGCACTGATGTCTTCTGAATGGAACGTTTTTTTCACCCCCCCAGACTGACGCTTTTTGGATAGGTCTCTCAAAAACCCAGCTCCATAAGGCAATCATATCCTTTCAGGCTCCATTGCTAATTCGCCATTGTTCTTAATTAGGTAAGATACGGAGCAGACACAAAAAACATCTCTTTGCTTGCCTCCCATTAAAATCTGCTAACGAGGCAAAGCATAAAAAGTGACCCACACGAGGGGGGGGGGGGGGGGTTTAAGGCAAACTGCCCCCAATGGTGTTAATTGATTAAAATTAAATAGCAATTTACGCAGACCTGAGCACAAATCTACATGTCATACTGATGTCCTTGACTGACTGAAATGCTGACACAGCCATAGGCTCTTTTCCGCTTTCAAATATTCTTTAAAAACAAGTTTTGTTAATTAAAGCTCATTCTGAAGTTACCGCTTGGCAGCAGTCACCTCTGAATTGATTGGGAGCTGTGTGTGTGAGTGTGAATATATCAGCAATAACAACATACCTTGGGCAAAGAATACTTTGGCAGCTTCATCTGTGCAAACGTGTTTCTCCTATAGGACACGTAATAGTGTGGCCGTCCTCCCGATGTTAACTGCAATATAAAAGGGAATTTTATACCCAGGGTTACCATCATCCGCCTTCATTTTTCTTTGAGGCGGGAGGAAAATATTAGGCAGGTTGCAAAGGTGAATGAAACTGTGATAGCGACGGTTTAACATAGCGGCTGTTGCAGGAGGTGACAAAATATCTGTCAATCAAACTGTCAATGACTGAAATTGACAGTCAGTGCCACTACCTGTCCCTGTTGTTTGTAAGTAAAGTCAGAGGGTGAAATTATGGGTGAAATTCTGGCCAGGGGAAAACTTCCATTGATTTCAATGGGGCCATGATTTCACCCTCTGATTTTATATCCATATTGCAGATTACTATGGCACATTCAGGTCCTCGTTACCTGCAGAGGTATCAGGTGGTCAAGTGATTAGATCAGCAGGTTGCAAGGTAGGACCCGTGGGTTCCGTTTCTAGCTCTGGCACTGACTTCCTGTATGACTTTGCACGTCACCACACTTCAGCATCTAAATAAGTGGCCTGACATTCACACTAGCAAAGCACCCACAGCTCCCAAAGTCAATCGGACTTTGACAATCAGGCCATTTATATAGGTCCTGAGCATGGATTGAGGTGCCTGACTTTAGCAACCCAACTTTGAAAATGCTGGAGTTCAACTGCATGTGTTCCATTTTCCCCACCTGTAAAAAGAATCTGGTCATGTTAACCTGACTCACAGGGATGTCATGAGGATTAATCAGTCTTCATAAAAGACTTTGAAATCCTTGGATGAAAGGTGCTAATATACGCACAAAGAACCAATATGTTCAGAGCTCCTCGGAGCAGAACTGTATGTTAAGTATGGTCTTACAAAGACTTTTTGCAATCGTGGGGTGTTTTAAAAGGCATTATTGTTAGTGATCCAAGAACACAGAGGTCATGATTCACAACAGATAAAATAAATGGATATTATGAAAGATAGTCATAATTTCATCTCTAATTCATTGATTGACAGCTAGTATTGACAGCAAAAATTGTCCACAAACACATGTTTTTGGTTTGTTTGTTTTTTCCTTTCTGCAAATGTAAGTTATCAAGGATGGGCAATTTTTTCTTCAGTTTTTTAAGCAGCTGGAAAAGTCAACCATTTACTGGTTAAAATGAAATCCTTTAAAACCTACATTTAACATACTTCTTTCCCCAACTGATCTCACAGCACAGTACAAACAGCGACAAATTAATCTTCATAATACCCCTGGCTGCTGAGGGTTTTTATAGGTTGTCTCTTCACACAACCATTGAAATGTTGCCAGCTATAGGGTGGAATGCAGCATTTATTAAAAGCACAGAGTAACACCGCACAACTGTTGAAAACTGGAAATTGCAATACATTGTATCCTGCTTAAAGAGAAGGATGATTTGAGAAGGCAGAATGTAGCTAGCCAGAGTGGAATTAACATGCCTATTGTCACCGTGTGCACCATGGGATCTGGCTGGACCATTGGCAAGAGGCCAACTCCAGCAGCACACCACCAATACAATGATACCCGAGCAATGATTCAGTTATGACACTGAAGAAAGATTCCCACCGACTGAGCCGTCCCCGCCACTAGCACCAGTATCTGATTTGCAATCAAAGGGTATGTCTACACTACACTTTGTGGACCTGCTTTAATTTGCATTACCAAACACATAAATGCTAGTATAGACACCTCCCCATGTTAGTTAAATCCTAATGTAAACCACAAATGCTTGTATTCTGGACCAGACCATCTAAACAAGCATTTACGGCTGTGTTAGTTACCTTGAGTCAATTAGCAATCAATTAACTCAAGTTAAAACAGCAACACAGACTCAAGTCCAGACCAACCCCAAAAGGATCAGGTATCTACTCCAACAAGTCAGACCTATTGAAGGTCTCAGAAGGCATTCTGAAACCAGATTATTTCCAGTTCACGTACACTGCCCCTGCACTTTTTTTCGCCAACTCTCTTATTAAATAGACAGCGGCAGCAGGATAATGAAACCGATGGCTGTTCAGATGCATTCTCCGGTTCTCATCTAGAACAGAGATTGGCTGAATACATCTCATCTCCATCCTTGTCTCAATAATCGTAGTCCATGCATGACAATAATGGCTGATTACTCTCCCCAGTCCTTCCCTCTATCACCTCCTCCCCTCTTCTATTCCTTTCTCTCACTCAATAAAAGCCTTGATTGGTCTACTGCACTTGTGATATCAAGTGACTGGCACACCAACTTAAAGCCGAGTGGTAGAGGGTCTACTACTGGAATGCATGATGAGGCTGGTTGATTGGCAATGAGGATTATTCCAGTACGCATCCTGAACGCTCCAGGCAGCACCTCCATGACCTCATGTTGATAAGATACTTGAAACAGAGTCAGAAGGAACCAATTAGCATTCTGATGGGCTGATGCACTCTGCAAAGCTCCTTTATGAGGCACTCCGGGCTGGTTGCTTAGTTGTGTGTGTGTGCGTGTATGTATATATACGAGCGAGGGGCAGGGAGGAGAATTACTTGGAATCAATCAGAGAATGCACGTTCCACACCTGAACAAACACATAATCGTCCTGCACAATCAGGGAGTCGGGGTCAATGTAGCCTGGAAACGGTTTGCTCCGGGTGGCTTCGGTGCAGTTCTGCATCCTGCAGGTGATGTACTGCGCATCTGAAATCATAAGGACAAAACAAAATAATGGTCAGTTATAGGGCATAGATCTCTCCCAATGCTGCAGTATCAGTGGCAGGTTCTTGCTTTCCTCTCCATTCACCCGGCCCATTCCTTCATTACCGATGCTGGTTTATTTTAAAATATGTCCCTGCAGAGCGCTGGGTGCTGTATATTATTTATGTATAATGTGGTAGCGCCTAGGAGCTCTAATCATGGACCAGGACCCCACAGTGCTAGGTGCTGTACAAACGCAGAACAAAAAAAGGCCCTGCCCCAAAAAGCTTACACTCTAATTAAATCAAATCTAATGTAAACAATGAATCGAACGTAGACCTGAGGAGCAGACAGGGCCAGATCCTCAGCAGTGCATGAGGCGCACACAGTGCATCTGAGCTGTATGCGCATCAAGATGGCTACAAGTAACCCCCATGCCCCAAACTATCCTCCTGGGGACATCTCTGTGCCAATGCCAGAGCTGTGCATTTACCCTCTGGCTGCCCACAGGCCCCAAGGTGCTACTTCAGTCTTCTAGCACTGCTCATAGACTCAGACTTTAAGGTCAGAAGGGACCATTATGATCTTCTAGTCTGACCTCCTGCACAACGCAGGCCACAGAATCTCACCCACCCACTCCTGTAACAAACCCCTGTCCTATGTCTGAGCTATTGAAGTCCTCAACTTGTGGTTTAAAGACTTCAAGGTGCAGAGAATCCTCCAGCAAGTGACACGTGCCCCGTGCTGCAGAGGAAGGCGAAAACCCCCCAGGGCCTCTGCCAATCTGCCCTGGAGGAAAATTCCTTCCCAACCCCAAATATGGCAATCAGCTAAACCCTGAGCATGTGGACAAGACTCACCAGCCAGACACCCAGGAAAGAATTCTTTGTAGTAACTCAGATCCCACCCCATCTAACATCCCATCACAGGCCATTGGGCATATTTACCGCTAATAGTCAAAGATCAATTAATTGCCAAAATTAGGCTATCCCATCATACCATCCCCTCCATAAACTTATCAAGCTTAGTCTTGAAGCCCGATATGTCTTTTGCCTCCACTGCTTCCCTTGGAAGGTTATTCCAGAACGTCACTCCTCTGATGGTTAGAAACCTTCGTCTAATTTCAAGTCTAAACTTCCTAATGTTCAGTTTATATCCATTTGTTCTTGAGTCCACATTGGTACTAAGCTTAAATAATTCCTCTCCCTCCCTGATATCTATTCCTCTGATATATTTATAGAGAGCAATCCTATCTCCCCTCAGCCTTCTTTTGGTTAGGCTAAACAAGCTAAGCTCTTTGAATCTCCTTTCATAAGACAGGTTTTCCATTCCTCAGATCATCCTAGCAGCCCTTCTCTGTACCTGTTCCAGTTTGAATTCATCCTTCTTAAACATGGGAGACCAGAACTGCACACAGTATTCCAGATGAGGTCTCACCAGTGCCTTGTATAACGGTACTAACACCTCCTTATCTCTACTGGAAATACCTCGCCTGACGCATCCCAAGACCGTATTAGCTTTTTTCACAGCCATATCATAATGCCCCCTCTTTCCTGGGCATAACAGCTATTGTATTCCCCCTATGTCTCTGGTATGGTGGCTCTAGGGTGGGTAAACTGGCTTTGGCTCGTCTAAACATGGACTGTAAAGCACAAAGCCCTGACACTAATTTCCACCCCGCCACTCCTCGGTTCCTTATCCCCAGTTTGTGGCAGCATTGCTCAGCATTTTAGCTCATTTGCCTTCAGGCCAGCTGTCAAAGCTATCTTGATCTCACTTCATAACATTCTTCCATTCTAAGGTGGTCAGGATGGAGGCCGCATCTGAGGACAGTGGTGTATAATGCCTACAGCCCTGACCGTGTAAGCTTAGCCCTATGCTTAACTTTAAGCCCATGACTAGATCCACAGAGTTCAAGAGGACTACCCACAGATTTGAAGTTAAGCACGTGCCTGAGTCTTTTTACGAATCAGGGGCCTTTTGCAATAGACTCAGTTGTAATAACTAATAAGCAGCAGGTTTAAAACAAACATAAGGAAGTACTTCCACAGGTCAACCTGTGGAACTCATTGCCAGGAGATGTTGTGAAGGCCAAAATTATAACTGCATTTAAAAAATAATTAGTTACATTCATGGAGGATAGGTCCATCAATAGGTATTCACCAAGACAGTCACGGATGCAACCCTCTGGGTGTTCCTGAAAACCTCCAACTGCCAGATGCTGGGACTGGACAACAGGCAATTAATCACTCGAAATTGCCCTGTTCTGTTCATTCCCTCTGAAGCATCGGGCACTGGCCCCTGTCAGAAGACAGGATACTGGGCTTGATGGACCATTGGTTTGATCCAGTATGGCCATTCTTATGACTATAGAGGGGATTCTTTATTGAGGCTGCTGGAGAAGAGAAACCCTGTGGTTCTTCTGGACTCTCTAGCTCCCAGATTGACTAACCCAGCCTGTGCCATGCAGTGTCAAACACAGTCTCACAAATTCATGAGAACTTCTGGCCACATCTCAAGAGGCTTGCCAGCTATACATTGTGTCAAGTAAAGTACCAGGTAGGAGTCCCCTAGATTAAAAGCTTTAACCAGAGTGGAGAATCAGGGTCTCAGTCATAAATGTAGGCTTTTCCAGCTCAATTAAGCAGTTGCAGTTTGTATGAGGACAAAGCTCATTTAAAGAAAGAAGGATTTTAGCATTAGCACTGGCTTGACAAACTCTAAATGGCATTTAATCTTGAAAGTACTTCTAATCATCTTCCTCTTTGGAGTAGCATAGTCCCTAGCTTGGTATAATTACGTCCCTCTGAACAGAGAAACAACATTTTTTCCATTGAAATTGAAACCGCTAGCTTTTCATCATTTTCTATTTAATCGTTTAAAAAAAAATTAAATCCGTCATTTAAGTTTTTTTTCTTATTTCTAAGGATGTTGTCTTCTATTTAAAACAGACACGCAGAGTACAAATCCATGGGCTTTAGTAAAGTTAGATCGTGGATGATTTGGGGCCTATGTTTGCAGAGCACGTTGGAGATTTAAAGGGCTAAATATTATTAGTCCATACAGTATAGAATTCTTTGCATTTTCGAAGTGCATTACAAAAGACTAATTGATATACTCCAGATAGCATGATCAGAGTACCTTTTCGTTCTCTGCAATATGATTTTCTTTAGACTAGCCACTTGGGGGCAATAGTAGATATGCACACTAGCCAGCACATCAAATGAAATCAAGAAATCTCCCTTTTCAGGGTCATTTCTCCATTGTCCCTATTAGCAGGAAACCACAGAAGGGAGAGAAAAGGAAGGAAAAGAATCAGAGGCGATGGAAGGTTGAGGTCTTTCCTCCTTACAATTACTGAGCATGTGAAATAAATCCACCTGATCATAAAAGATGGCCTCAACCGAAAGCCCCAGAGGAAGACAACACATCAAAAAGGCAACATGCCCTGGGGAAAATTCCTTCCCAATCCTAACTTTAGCCATTGGCTTAGCCCTACCCCTGTGATCAAGGATCATGCTACCCAGAACTGCTGATCCTACGAATGCTTACTCCTTTGAGTAGCCCCTTTCTCTCCCGCTCTCCTTCTGCCATGGTTTGGACGACTTTCTGGAGTGAAGACAACTTATTTTCCACACCCACTCCTTCCCTTCTACTTCTGCTTTGCTCCCAGAGTCGCAAGCTCTCTCACATGCAGGGGGAGACTATTCTAAAGACGGGCTCTCTGCTACAGCATGTGCACATATTGACCACTGTTCTAAGACAATCCAGCCTGTAGCTGGCTTGGCTATAGGCACGTATATCAGATCTGACAGGGAAGGACTGCAAGCTGTCATTGCAAAATGCTCCTAACTACTAATAATCGGCTAACCCCCTGAAGTCATCATTCAGACTAAATAACTCTAGTGGTCAATGAACCAAAGCATGAGATGCATATTCGTTTACTCCAGCCAAATTTCCTTTGTCTTGGAGCCCAGAAATAAAGGGAACCAGACATCACAATAAAGGGCCAATCATTCTTCTTTACCTTGTATCAACATTAAACACAATCTCTTTTGGCATTCTGTTCATGGGGACTTTTTATGCGATTCCATAGGAAGCGCCTTGTAATTTAGCATTAATTAATGTTAATTAATGTATTCAGTTGCTAAGCTCTGGAATTAATTTCATTACTTTTCCTGCACAGATGTTTTCCCTGCCATAGGTAATTAGGACATTATGCTTCTCATTTCCAGCATCCTCACCTCTAACAACAGCTGCTGCTTTTAATATACAACCACCACAACAAAGCCATGCTGTGCCTAGAGAGAAGAACACAGCAATTGCCATCTTTGATCAGAGCAGTATCCGGAGTACTGTGAATTAGACCATGATCCTTGGCATTGGCCAATACTAGATATTTCTAACGAAGGTGCAAAAAACCTTGTGAAAAACAATGAGAAAATAGGCTTCCTGTTTCCATAGGGAAACACCAGGAAATAAATCTGCATTGGCCAATACTAAATATTTCTAACTAAGGTGCAAAAAACCATGTGAAAAACAATGAGAAAACAGGCTTCCCATTTCCATAGGGGAAACACCAAGAACTAAATCCGCTCTTGTCAAGGAGAAGCATGAAACACAACTGGTGCAACTGGAGTTTGACAGCTGTGAAGGCAGCATACTGAGATATCTCAATCCCTTCTGGCTCGATGAAAAAGCTGTGCTGATAAGTTCTTCAGGGAGCTTGTGTCCAGCCCTTCTTGATGATGTGGGTGTGTCACTGGCAAACCCCGTGCCAGCTCTTGCCAAGTCTGTAGCCATCAGCTGGTAAATTCATAGCTGGAAACCAGACCACCTCACCTGTATGTTAATATTGTTCAAGGTAGGTGTTAGGCTTGTAAGAATGTGTTTAGACTCTATCAAATGCTTGTAAGTTGCTGCATGCATTAATCTTCCTTGTAATGTCTGGATCTCATGCTATAATGTAATACGTAAGTTTTGCTTTATAATGGTAAAAATGCCTGCTATGAACTTGTGAACCTAGGCAGGAAGAGTGGCTCCCCTGCCCATGAAGAAGAGCCATGGAGGCTAAATGGGCCATTGTAGGACGAGACTTTGTTGATTGCTCCATCCACCCATGAAGAAGTTACAGGAGCTCTCATCCCATGGGCTTGAACTCTAGGGGCAGGCCATGTAAAGATGTTCACAAGAAGAAATGGTTTGTTGTTTGGATTCTTTGAAGGTAAGAAACAAAAAGCAGAGATCCCCAGGGTCAGCCTGAGTGAGCTGGCCTGAAAAGACATTCAGTGGACAAATTACTACATCTCTGTCACCTTTTGGAACCATAGACTGTGACTCACTGTGCTTGTATGTTGCCTGCTTTAACTTGTAATAACTCTCTCATTTATTTTTCCTAATGAATAAATACTTAATTAGTTTACTATAGGATTGACTACCAGCATTGTCTTTGGTGTGACATCTATAGTACGAACTGATGTGGGATAAGCATCTCGTCTCTAGGAACTGGGAGCAAGCTGAATATTTTGCAATTTTTGGTGTAAGTGACTATGGGCTTGTCTATACTTACCGCGCTGGTTCGGCGGCAGGCAATCGAACTTCTGGGTTCGATTTATCGCGTCTAGTCTGGACGCGATAAATTGAACTCAGAAGTGCTCCCCGTCGACTCCGGTAATCCTGCTCGCCGCGAGGAGTACGCGGAGTCGACGGGGGAGCCTGCCTGCCGGGTCTGGACGGCGGTAAGTTCGAACTAAGGTATGTCGACTTCAGTTACGTTATTCACGTAGCTGAAGTTGCGTACCTTAGTTCGATTTGGGGGTTTAGTGTAGACCAAGCCTAAGACTAAGATTAAGATTTTGTCGAGGTGATTTTTAGTAAAAGTCACGGACATGTCACGGTCAATAAACAAAAATTCACGGAAGCCATGACCTGTCTGTGACTTTTGCTGCTGCAGCTCCATGGTTTCCCCTGCCACCATGGTGGCTGGGAGCTGTGGAGTTTCCCTTCTGCCCACAGCAGCTGGGAGCTGCAGGGTGACCATATTTCCTCTCCCTTCCCCTTCTCCGTGCGAGGCTGTCACTGGTTGCTGGAATCCTGAGGAGGGCCCCCTCAGGAGTCTGTCGCCTGCCACTGGAACCTTGCCAGGGCCCTGTTGGCTGCCAGTTCCAGAGTCCCACAGCCTCTGGGGCTGAAGCAGAGAATATCACAGGGGGTCTCTGGAAGTCACAGATTCCTTGACTTCCAAGACATAATTGTAGCCTTAACTATGGCTAATTCTAGCTTGTCTAGGTGGCAAGATAGAAGGTGTGCCCACGGGGACTGTCTGTGACTCCATGGTAAGTTTATTACTGTCATCCAGGAGTTCACACTTGTTACTGGGTTGGTGAAATCTAATTATAGAACATAGAGTCAGTTTCGGGTGTCTGGCCCACTTTATGACATTCTGAGGTCGTGAACCCTCCAGACAGCATGACAGTGGACATGGCTTAATAGATGGTGGAGGGGGAGTTTTGGAGGCTTTGAAGGACCCCTTCCGACATGAAGAGTCAAATCCCTTTTATAAAATGGATTCAGAAGCCCTGTGGGACACCCTGCTACAAGGTATTATTTGGGCTAATAACTCCAGGTTCTGCCCCACCACTGAAGACAATAGAAAGGCTTCCATGGATTTCATTGGTGGTTGGCTCAGGTGGCTGGATAGTAAGGTGAGATGGACAATTTATTTGTAACAAATAATATTCATTGTGAATTTATTCCATTTGTTTCTGTTTGTAATTCATTCAGGAATCAGTTCCGATTTCTGCAATTATATCTAGTAACCATAAGGATTAGCCAAATAGTTTGGCCAACCAGTGTCCAGCAAACAAGTTGTCTATGAACTGTTCATTTTGTCTATTTGCTATGCATTGTTCAGGAGTGTGATTGGCCATCTAAGTCATAAGGCGTTGTTTCTGCTCTTGGACTGGAATATTGAAACTTTTAAAATAAGAGAATAACAAATAATGAATAACTCACTTCCTAGTATGAAGGTTCAGATGAATAATTATTCATGGAACATTCAGGATTCACGAGCATTTTCACAAGCAGCCAGCAGCATACTCACAAACAACAAATGTTAAAAAACAGTGAAATGAAGCCAGTTCATTTCTGAGGGATATACTAACAAATCTGATTTCATTCCTATTATTCCACCTGCTGCACTACATATCAAACCCAGGATTTAATATTTAAATGAATGAGGGCGCCATCTGCAGTTCCAATATCTGGGCTACAATTAGAAGAGCTAACAATCCTCATTTTTTAGGGCAAATTCTGATTATCAACTTTGGTTGGGAAGAAATTACTTATTCCCATGACATACTTTTGCCCAGTCATGGGGCATTCTGGGGATTCTTTGAAAGAAATGGCCATTGTCAGAGGCAGGATATTAGACTAGATGGAGTATTTATCTGCTCCAGGGTTGTAATTCTTATGTTTTTCTTTGCAACACCTACACAGGAAGAAGAGAGGAACATAGTCTTGCAGTTCAGAACTATGGGTCAGATTGTTGGCTGCTGAAAATCACCATAGCATGTTGATTAACACAAGCTGAGGATCTGGCCCTACCTGTGATTACAAAACAGCACAAGTCAAATTTAAATTAAAAATCTACAAACAGATCAATGCAGCAGAAAAACAGTAAAATGGACAGAGATACTTATTAAATATCAGCAAAACCCAGAATTTCTGCTACCACTTCATATTTCTTCTTTGCTTTTTTTCATCCCGTCCTTTAAAATAATAATTCTCTGATATCCAGTTTATCCACATCTATCCAAATAAATGCAAGTCCCTCTCGCATACTCATTTAAGGACCTGATCCTCCGACCTGTATTTATAATATGTAGTTATTGTACTATTGTGAGTAAGACTGCAGCAGCAGAAGAACTGTTCAGGAATTAATCAATTAATTTTTGTTGGAAAATACTGATTTGTCTAGATCAAATTTTTCCAGGAAACATAACAAAAGAATAGCCATACTGGGTCAAATCAATGGTCCATCTAGCCCAGCATTCTGTCTTCCGACAGTGGCCAGTGTCAGATACTTCAAAGGGAATGAACAGAACAGGACAATTATCAAGTGATCCATCCCATCGTCCACTCCCAACTTCTGGCAGTGGAAGGTTTAGGGACACCCAGAGCATGGGGTTGCATCCCTGACAATCTTGGGTAATAGCCATTGATGGACCAAGCCTCCATTAACTTATCTCACTCTTTTTGGAGCCCAGTTATTCTTTTGGCCTTCACAACATCTCCTAGCAATGAATTCCATAGGTTGACTATGAGTTGTATGAAGTAGTACTTCCTTATGTTAGGTTTAAACCTGTTGGATGACCCCTAGTTATGTGACATGGTAAGTAATATTTCCCTATTCACTTTCTCCACACTATTCATTGATTTTATAGATGTCTATCATATACCTTCTTAGTCGTCTTTTCCAAGCCGAACACTCCCAGTCTTTTTACTCTCTCATAAAATGGAAGCTGTTCCATACACCTAATCATTTTTGTACCTTTTCTAATTCTAATATATCTTTTTTGAGATGGGGCAAGCAGAACGGCTTGCAGTATGCAAGGTGTGGGTGTACCCTCAGTTTATATAGTGGCATTATGATATTTTCCGTCTTATTATCTATCTCTTTCCTAATGGTTCCCAACGTTCTGTTAGATTTTCTGACTTTTCCTGCACATTGAGCAGATGTTTTCAGGAAATCAACCACAATGACTCCAAAATATCTTTCTTGAGTGGTAACAACCAATTTAGACCCCATCATTTTGTATGTATAATTGAGATGATGTTTCCCAATGTGCATTACTTTGCATTTATCAACACTGAATTTCAATTTTGTTGCCCAGTCACACAGTTTTGTGAGATCCCTTTGTAACTTTTCAAAGTCAGTTTTGGACTTAACTATCTCGAGTAATTATGTATCATCTGCAAATTTTACCACCTCACTGTTTACCTCCTTGTCCAGATCAAATTTATCAATTTGTTCTAAAACCTCCTCTATTGACACTTTAATCTGGGACATTTTCCTCAGATTTGGCACCTAAAAAGAAGGGCTCAGGTGTGGGAAACTCCCTCACATCCGCTGGAGTGAAGACTGATTCAAAGAATTCATTTAGCTTCTCTGCAAGGACCTTGTATTCCCTTAGTGCTCCTTTAGCAACTCGATCGTCTAGTGGCCCTACTTATTATTTGGCAGGCGTCCTGCTTCTGATGTAGTTAAAACAATTTTTGCTGTTAGTTTTTGTGTCTTTTGCTATTCAAATTCCCTTTTGGCCTATGTAATTATACCTTTACACTTGAATTTACTTTTACCTGAGTTTATGCTCCTTTTTTATTTTACTCAGTAGTATTTGACTTCCAATTTTTAAAGGACACCTTTTAGCCTCCAATCACCTCTTTTACTCTGTTCTTTAGCCAGGGTGGCTTATTTTTGGTCCTCTCACTGGTTGTTTGTTTGTTTGTTTGTTTTTTTTGGGGAAAGAACAATACATTTAATTTGAGTCTTATTGTGATGTTTGTAAATAGTTTCCAGGAAAGAGTGGGTTATGACAATTTTTTTGACTCAAACATTTTTTTGGAAAAAAGTTTCAAAACCATTGAAATTTTTTGACATTTAAGATAAATACAGTAAATAAATAATAAAATCTAAATAAACATTTCAAATTTGTTGGCTTGTTCATTTCCTTGCTTCCATAAAAGATTTCAAGATTTTAACTTTTCATCCCAATTCAGGACGGGACTTTTCTTTAAATCTGGTGAACGTGTGTGTGATGGGAAATCCATTTCCTGCCCAGCTCTGAGCAGTAGATTCATATTCTAGATGTCCCATTTATTCAATTGCCTGCAGGTGCTGTGGTAGTTTCCAAATGTAATGTAGGCATTCATCTTTTGAACTACCTACCGGTCGACAATATTTTGTTACAGGAGTTACGCTATCTGAATTAACTAGACTTGAGACTGCAGGAGTTCAGAATCTTTCATTTGCTTTTGTGTGGGTGCCTAGCCACACATCCATGATTGAAAACGTTGCCCTCCCTGACTTGCCCAAGTTCAGGCAGCAAACCGGTGGAGGATCAGGAGATAGAACCCAGGTCTCCTGACTCACAGCTATTTACCTCTCATGCAAAGCAGAACAAACAAACAGTCTGTATCAAAATGTTTATATTAAAAGCCCCAGAGGGATTAAAACTGCAGATTTTGGGTGTGAATCCCGATCTGAACTGTGCAGAGTGTTTACATTCAAGTATTAGATTTGGCCCCAGACGCCAATGAAACATTCTTAACTTAAAGAACCCCCAAAACTTTATTTTTTTCATAAATTTTGTTGTTGTTTTTTCATAAACGTAATGCCTCGCTAAGTTTCTCAAAAATTTACAGACCTTTCAAGGGGATTTTGGTTAAGTTTCAATCTAATTTGGCGCTACCTTCTAACAGCATACTCTCTGCCCTCTGGTTACAGAAAATAACTTATGTTATGGTGTTGTTCAGATCTACATGAAATTAACTGTTTCTCTACAGCATTGACCTGAAACCAGGCAAAAAATCTGTAGCTTCTGCTGACTTTTTTTGTCAATAAGTTTCTGATTTTATTCCAGACTCAAAGTGGAACCCTAGGGACACAAAGTCATATGAATGGAAATGTAAGATAAGGCTCAGATGAATTTCTTCCAACTGAAAACACAACGATTGCCATTTGGCTCCTACTTAGAATCTGCCCAGATTGGACTTTAAGAGAAACCACTAAATATAAACATCACTTTCTATGTACTTGGATTTTATACTGGAGATCAAAATCCACGACACTTGGTACTCTAACAGAAATTAACCAAGAGTATTAAAAACTTAAATCACATCAGTTAACACTGTATAATAATCAAACTGCCATATAACTCCCATACCAAATTAATCACATACCCAGCCGCTTTTTGGGGACTCCAGTTCAAGCACTAGCATTGATCATACAATTTAACGTATGACATGAAAGACCAGATCCTCATCTGGTGTAATTGGGAATAGCTCTACTGAAATCAGTGAAGTTATATAGATTTATATTAGCTGAGGGACTGTTCTTTTTTCCCATCTATAAATCTTTTACACTATGTATAGAAATACAATAAATAAAAATATGAAGACAGACCATGATCAGGGATCAGAAGACATAGACACAGTCAGGAAAAAGTTATTAGTATTCCGGCTGGGAATGCCCAGGACTAAGTCAGATGATGATAAATGCTCTCACAACCCCACCAGCCAGATTTTCTAATACCTTACTGCGGTGACATCTCTATCCTCTCTCATCTGAAGCCATGGTTAATGTACTGCTGAGCATCTGCTGGGAAAGATACCAGGCGCAAGAATAAAAGTATCTTGTTATTTGCATTGAGGTCCGGCGCTTTTGCTTAGATCCTGGGTTTCAATTGCTGGGTGATTTTTTTCTAATTTGTTTCGATAGGGATACCTTTTCAAATTAAATCCCTTTATTGAATTTTCACCCTTGGTTAGCTCCCAAACATGTGGCCCTTGCAAAAGATTAGAGAAATAGTTCACAAATTATAACTCTTGGGCTAAGCCTGAAAAAAAAGCATCTTATTAACAACCCTTTGCCTGCTCCAGTTACATGCTACTCTCCTCCATGGGAGAAAGGTTTGCTCACCAATCAGAGGGGTGGAAATTATCATCTTCAGGGAAGGCAAGTTTGTCTAGTGGCTAGAACTGGACAGTTAAGCAACCTGGGATCTATCCTCAACTATGGTAATGACTCACCATGTGACTTTGAGCAAGTCACTTCACTTACCTGTACCCCAGTTTCCCCATCTGTAAAATGGGAATAATAATGTTTTTTACTTTTGTCTCTACATTTATATAGGCCTTTTCTTCTAAAGTATTCTTCTTATGTCACAAGAACTAGAATTGGACCAGAAGAAGAGAGAAAAGGAGAAAAGAGGAATTGGAGTTTAGAGCCTGGAGAATACCATGAAGTCAATAAACCTTAGTGTCACTAAAAGAGAATAGCCCTTAATAAACACTTACTACAGAAACTGTTCAAAACACAATACAACAGTGTAGCTACTCCATTAGAGGGTGTTATAGTAGAATATTTTAATACTATTTAGTATTTCCATAGGAGCAGAAAGGACGGATCAGCCTCCTTTCTGTGTCCAGGGAATGTGAAAGTTAAAAAAAAGGAAAGAAAAGACACAAATGGTAAAAAGCACTGAGATATTTAAAATTCTTTCAGTTTTAATAATCTAATGTGTTATTAAAGGGAAAGGACATTAAAAATATATACAATTTCTATTCCAATGGTGTCTTTTAAAATTCATCCTCTGAAGAAGAATTTCTTACCCATAACGCTAAGCAAGTTAAAAAAAAATGTCTTGAAACAGTTCCCTCCCTGACAGTTTCTGGGCTAAATCCTGCCGTCATAAATCCGGAGGAACACCACTGACTTTGGCTGTTTAATTGAGACCAGAGTTTGACCCACTGGGATTTTTCAGAAGTTAATCTACGATGTCATAAAAACAAAAAAATAAATAATCCTGCAAATGGTGCAAATCTATTATTTACATTGCAGCAAAGCTGACATTTGCAGGAGAACCATCATGGAATTAAAAATGAGAACATCCAGGACAGTCGGGTGGTTTTTGTGAGGTACACAACCGCCTGAGGCAATTGAAAGCTGCAGGAAAAAAGCCACAGGGAAAGACCTGCAGAAGTGGGGAAGCGGAAAGATTAAACAGCAGGAAACAGGGGAGTGGAGAAAAGACCAGCAGAGGTATCAACGGACCTGAGAAAACTTCTGTCCAACAAGGAAAGCTTGAGAAAGGAGTTTGAAGTTGTAAGCAGAAGGAAAATTGGCCGCAAGAGCAAAGAAAGGTTGAAGGGGTAAACACAATGGAGGAGCAGGTGGAGATAAACTGGAAAAGAGAGTATCCTTTTACCGACTGCCTTCAAAGGCTGCACATCCCATGGGAATCCTCTGTCCTGCAGGTAACCTCCTTCCACAGCCTGTTAATACCACCCTTTCAGCTAGGTGGAGGAGCTGCTGCTTGGCCTTGAACTGAGGGAGCTGCTCTAAGACCCTGCCCGTGAGAGACTGAACAGAGAAGAAAAGTAAGATCTCCTCTACTATAGGGTGTTGGCGTCAGAATGGCAGGCCAACCCAGAGCACGACAGAGCTGGTAACGACAATACAGTCTGGAAACTAATGTACTTACGGCCATCCACTGTCTTCGCCTCCAGGTGCACAAGGTCTGGCTCTTTACTGGAACCCATCACAGACCTGCAAAGGACAGACGGAAGTTAAAGCATTAAAATGAACAAAGCCCAGGCAGATGCTGTCCACTGCATTTATTCCACAGTAGAAGACCTCATTTAGGTGGAGTCAAATTTGTATCAGTAACTAAAAGCTAAAGAACTTTGAAAGACCATACTAGTGTTCCCTAAAATAACAACCCTTGGAAATTCTAGCCATGCTGACCTTCTATAAAACCAGAGTTAACATCCCTCCAACAGCCTTAACTCTGCCTAACCCTGCATCCCCACCACCTTCAGAGTGGGGAATGTTGGTGTGTCCTTTGCTTTGATTTCTGGGGTGTGTTTCAGTGCGTGGCATGCTGATGTGCCTTTTGTTCTGATTGGTGGTGTATGCCTTGGTGTTCAGTGCTAAAATCAAGCTTCTCTATTATGAGATAAGTGACAAAGAGTCCTGTGGCACCTTATAGAGTAACAGATGTTTTTGAGCATAAGCTTTCATGGGTGAATATCCACTTCATCAGACGCATGTGAGGTATTCACCCACGAAAGCTTATGCTCCAATATGTCTGTTAGTCTATAAGGTGCCACAGGACTCTTTGTTGCCTTTTACAGAACCAGACTAACACGGCTACCCCTCTGATACTGACTATTATGAGATGTGTTATGAGATTGGTAAAACAATCAACTGGTAAGCACCTGGAGGATACTGGAGTTATAAGGAATAGCCAGCAAATCAAGCCAAACCAATGTAATTTTCTTCTTTGATGGGGTTCTTGGCTTAGGATATAGGGGGGAAGCAGTAGATATGGTATATCTTGATTTTAGTAAGGCTTTTGACACAGTCCCACCTGACATTCTCATGAGCAAACCGGGGAAATGTGGTCTAGATGAAATTATTATAAGCTGTAAGACTGTATCCAGAGAGCAGTTACCAATAGTTTGTTTTCCCACTTGGACAGCATATCTAGGCAGGTCCTGCAGGCGTTCCTGGGTCTGCTACTATTCAATATTTTCATTTATGATTTGGATAATGGAGTGGAGAGTATGCTTATAGAATTTAAAGATGACACCATGCTGGGACACCATGACACCATTGGTCTGAATTCAGCAATATGAAATTCAATACAGACCAGTGCAAAGTACTTCACTTAGGAAGGAAAATCAAATGCAAACCTACAGAACGGGGAATAACTGGCTAGGTGGTAGTGATGCTGAAAAGGATCGCGTGGCTATAGTGGATCACAAATTGAATATGACTCAACAATGTGATTCAGCTGCAAAAAAGGTGAATATTCTGGGGTGTGCTAACAGGAGTGTCATAGATAAGACATATGAGATAAGTGTCCCGCTCTCCTCAGCACTGGTAAGCACAGCTAGAGCACTGTGTCCAATTCCAGGTGCTACACATTAGGGAAGCTGTGGACAAATTGGAGAGTCCAGAGAAGAGCAACAAAAATGATAAAAAGTTTAGAAAATCTGACTTATGAGGAAAGGTTAAAATAACTGGACCTGTTTAATTTTGAGAAAAGAAGACTGAGAGGGGACCCGATAACAGATTTCAAATATATTAAGATCTATTACAAAGAGGGTGGTGACTAGTTGTTCTCCGTGTCCACTGAAGGTAGGACAAGAAGTAAAGGGCTTAATTTGTAACAAGGGAGATTTAGGTTAGATAGCAGGAAAAACTTTCTAACTATAAGGTTAGTTAATATCTGGAATAGGCTTCCAAGGGAGGTTGTGGAATCACCATCACTGGAGATCTTTAAAAAGAGGTTGGTCCTGTTAGGGATAGTCTAGGTATACTTTGTCCTGCCACAGAGCAGGGCCTGGACTAGATAACTCGAGGTCCCTTCCAGCGTTAGATTTCTATGATTCTATGTAGAACACTAGTCAGTCCTCTATATCAGACTTTGCATGCACATTAGTTTAATGCACATCCCTAATGACCAATATTCTCTCATTAATTAACAACATAAAAAGAAAATTCCCTGTCCTGTCAGACATTTCATTGGCTCAAATCTAATTAAAACTGTGTTAAGTTAATAAACCAGATGGCAGTCTGGCTAAGAAAATGCTTGTTTGTTCACTGGATAAGAAATATCAGTGTAAGACACTCCATACGGCATGTAAGGGATTATGGAGTAAAGTACACCTTTGGTAAAAAGTCCCTTTTAATTGTTAACATCTATCTGGAGAACACCCTGGAACAGGCCAAAGGGTCATTAGTTTGATATCCTCTCTGAATTATAGCACTGCTAAATCAGCATAAATTCTGAGGGCACAGTCCTGTTATTGGTTTTGAACCTGTCACCTCTTTCCCGGAGGCAATAGTGAGAGCAGATGGGCCATCCTCATGTGTCTCCATTAAGGATTTGCCTGCCTCAAGGTGGACCATTTTCTTGACAGTAGCCTGAACTATGGGTTAATACTCAATTAAAGCAAGAACATTCATTTCCGGTGATGGACAAGTCAGATGCTATTCTGTCCAATGCCTCATTATTTGCAGGCAATCAAAACTGAGGTTGTAATTCAACTCCCACTTGTACTGCAATCTGAGTTCGATCCAGCTCTTAATCAACACTAGTCTTAACTAAGTAACTAACAATAACCATTTTAAAGATGTTATGAAAAATGGGACTATTTGTTTTGATTATCTCTAGCTTCACTTAAAGAATCCTATTGCAATTCATCAGCTAAAGAAGCTTCTTTTTCTTTGCCGGACAGTGTGAAACATTTCCAGAGAGGCTCAAAACCTGTTTCCTGACTCAGAGCTAGTTTGCTTGTTCTGCACCAGCACATTTGGGGTACGTTTTCACTACTTGCCGGATCGGCGGGTAGTAATCGATCTATCGAGGATCGATTTATCGCATCTCGTCTAGACGCGATAAATCGATCTCCGAACGCGTTCCCAGTCGACTCTGGAACTCTACCAGAGCGAGAAGCGGAAGTGGAATCGATCCCGCGCCGTGAGGACACGAGGTAAGTCAAGTCGACTTCAGCTACGCTATTCTTGTAGCTGAAGTTGCGTATCTTAGATCGATTCCCCCCTCCTAGTGTAGACCAGCCCCCTGGTGTCTATTTTCCAGCAATGGTCAAGCTACACTGGTAGAAGCAATGGTTTAAGTGCTAGTGTAGAAAGGGGTCTGTAATGAGCCAGGTTAAATTTTTCAGGTGAACAGTTCATTCACCAAAAAACAGTTTTAGATGTACAAAAACTTTGTGAATTCAGTGAATAGTTTCAGCCAAAAAACTTGTTTATTTTAATAAGATGAAACATTTTATTTCAATATTTTAGAAACAAAATGTTTCAATATCTCTTGTTCTGAAATTAATAAATGTTGTTTCAAAATTTAGCTAGATTTTTTTTTTAAGCTAAAAACCACCCCAAACCAAAATGAAACAAACCTTCAACCCAAAACAGGATCATTTCAAGATTTTTTGAATATTCATAATTTTCATTATTTGGTTTCATTTTACATTTTTTTTACATTTAAAAAAAATCAAAAACATTAAATATGGTCAACGTCAAAACAAAGTGTTTTGCCTCAATGAAATGTTTCATTTAAGCCAAAATGATCACTTTTTCAATTTTTTGATTCACCAAAAAATTTGAAAATATTCATTTGTGGTCCGACGGGAAGCAAATTCCCCCTTCCACCGACAAATTTTCAAAATTCCCAATGTACCAAAACAATTCCAATATTTACTCAGCTCTACTTGCATCATCATCATTTATTAACCATTTATAAAGGTACTTCTAACAAAGTGTGACCCAAATTAATAAAGAATGATTAATTATTATAATGGTAGAAAGGGATTGCCAATCCTTACTGGAAATCTGTTGAATTATTTGGATCAGAGCAGCAGAATATATGTTGGACTGCCTTTAAACCAAACTACTTTTGAAAGAGACAAAGTGGGGAATATCTTTCATTGGCCAAACATCTGTTGGTGAGAGAAACAAGCTTTTGAGCTTACAAAGAACTCGTCTTCAGAGTCTACAGACTCAGTGGGCTACAGAAGCACTTTTCACTTGTGAAAGATCTTACCTAGGGTTTATTTGCACCCTGTCCCCACATTATAATTTGGTTGCATGTCTCTTTCCTAGAGCTATTAATAATGAAACTTTTAAAAGAAGTTTTATAGTGAGAAGTTTTACTCAAAAAATAATGACCCCTGGGCCTCCAACACCCATTTTTAATAAATTCTTCTTCTGGATTACCCAGATGACAGAAAAAAGTGCAGCCATTTTTAATGGCACTTTCTTCCAGTTACCATCCATCAGAGAAAAGGGATTTAGGGCTTATTTTGCCAAGTATAAATCGGTTAACCTCTGCCTCCCGTGTCCAACTACCTTGCAACTTTCGGATATTGTCAATGGGAATTTGACAATTCCGTTTGACGAGAACAAGATTTGGCTCTTAATGGGATATGAAAACCAGAGTCCATTCACTAAACAGACCAAAAATTTACTCTGGGGTATCATTCCTTTGCTGTTATTTATTACACCGACTTCAAGTGTATATGGAAGTGGTTGGCGTCATCATAATGCTACTATATAAATCCATGGCACGATCACACCCTGAATACTGTGTAAAGTTCTTATTGCCCCATCTCAAAAATTATAGATTAGAATTGAGAAAAGTACAGAGAAGGGCAACAAAAATGATTAGGGGTATGGAACAGCTTCTATATGAGGACAGATAAGAAAGAATGGGCCTATTCAGTTTAGAAAAGAGATGACTAAGGGGTAAAACGATAGAAGGCTATAAAATCTGAATGGTGTGGAGAAAGTGAACAAGGAAGTGTTATTTACCACTCCACATAACACAAGAACCAGGGATCAACCGATGTTATAAATAGGCAGCTGGTTTAAAACAAACAAAAGGAAGTACTTTTTCACACAACACACAGTCAACCTGTGGAACTCATTGCCAGGGGATGTTGTGAAGGCCAAACGTATAACAGGGTTCAAAAAAGAATTAGATAAATTCATGGAGGACAGGTCCACCAATGGCTATTAGCCAAGATGTTCAGGGATGCTATCCCATGCTCTGAGCTGAGTGATCCTAAACCTCCAATTGCCAGATGCTAGGAGTAGACAACAGGGGATGGATCACCCGATAACTGCCCTGTTCTCAGGGCTGACGAGGGGCAGGGGAAGCCAGTACAAATCCTGCAGTTTATAAACTGAAAGCCATGAAGCTAGATAGGAATGGCTGAGCTCCAGAGCAGGATCCAGACTGCTGCCACCTTTGTCCCTAGGAAGTGGGCATGTAGGAAACTGTTCTCTAAAACAAATGTCAGTCAAATACTTCTAACTCCCCATTATCAGCTGTGTTAGCGATGGCTGTCATCAATCTATTTTGCCCACTAGGCCCATGTTGCCTTATCTTCCAGTTTCCCTCCATTCTCTCTGTTCTCAAAGCCTGAGTGCTGATACTTCCATCTGCCTTGTATTGCCTGCAGCTGACTTTCTCTCTGTCTTGGCTTATCATTTTAACTTTGTGGTGAAAACCTACCCTGCTGATTGTGATTCATCCTTTTAATCACAGGCCTTCTTGAAAACACAAACTCCCCCTGGACTTCAATCCCCCTGGTATTGATAAGCATACTTATCAAAGTGCACCTATGATATTTTTCCAAAGAGCTTTTTATGTTTAATTGGTGTAATTGTCTTGATGCTTTTTAAAGCAAAAGCACAAAATATAAAAATTACAAACTTTTGGGGTAAGCTAACGTGGAAATGCCAATGGGACCACAATCTAATGTTCCCTGCTGCCTTTACAGAAAATGGTTGTGTTATGAAATATGTAAGACTACGAACCTTCCGTTACAAAGTGGCTTCCTAAAATATTCATCAACTCCAAGCCTGCTGTGTAGTCGTCTGGGCTTGACAGCTTCAAAAACCTAGACTGAGAGCCGTGGAATTACAGCCCAGCAATGGTTTTGGCTGCAGACTATATAGGTAGGAAGCAGGATCAGAAACTGACTAAAAGCGACAGACAATGGCAAACAAAAGAATTGGGCACTCTACATTGAACATCAAAGGTTATCTCACCAAGTGTTTCTGCAGTCCCCGCCCCGCCTGCACCATCACGCTGACTGCTGGGTTTCTAAAAACCTGTCTCCCCGTGCACTTCCAGGAAATCCAGTAATGACCATGTCATGCAGGATCTTTCACTAGTGTGAAAAGCCTAAAATTCACGGCTGCTGGGAGTAAATGAGATGAATGACTGAGTCAGGCTTCTCAGCTGCAGAGAGACCCCATCACTAGGGTAATACAAAACCCCCACACTTCGTATTTCGTAATTTCAAACACATTGTTTTTAAGCACAGGTCATTATGAGCTGCAAGTGCTGATCAATAATTTCAAATACGGGCAGCTGGGCTAACATTTTCAAATGTACATATGGATCCATTTTCAAAGGGAGCTTCTGGTCTTGGATGCCTTCCTGATCAGTTTCCCAGTTTAAGACACCTTGGATCTCATTTTCAGAGTCAACTGGAGTTTTCAGTAGGCAACACTTTCTGGAAGTCAGGCTCCTTTCAGGACCCTCAAGGTTAGGGTTACCATATTGTGTGCCTCCAAATGGAGGACACTCCACGGCCCCCGCCCCCAGCCCCGCCCAACCCCGCCCCATCCCCAAAGTCTCCGCCCCCTCCCCTGCTTCCCGCGAATATTTGATTCGCGGGAAGCCTGAAGCAGATAAGGGGGGTGTGGGGGGAGGAGGCGCGGCCCAGGCTGGCCCCCCGGCGTTTCCAGCCTGGGTCAGCTCGGGCCCTGGGGTGCCGGCCCCGGCCGACCACCCCCGGCCCGCCCAGCACTGCTGGCCCCCGGCGGCCCGGCGCACCCCCCGGCTCCCGGCGCACCCCCCGGCTCCCGGCTCCCCGCGGGCCCGGCTCCCCGGGGGCCCGGCTCCCCGGGGGCCCGGCCGACCCGGCTCCCCGCCGGCCCGGCTCCCCGCGGGCCCGGCCGACCCGGCTCCCCGCCGACCCGGCTCCCCGGGGGCCCGGCTCCCCGCCGGCCCGGCCGACCCGGGGGCCCGGCTCCCCGCCGGCCCGGCTCCCCAGGGGCCCGGCTGACCCGGCTCCCCGCCGGCCCGGCTCCCCGCCGGCCCGGCTGACCCGGCTCCCCGCGGGCCCGGCTCCCCGCCGGCCCGGCTGACCCAGCTCCCCGCGGGCCTGGCTGACCCGGCTCCCCGCGGGCCCGGCTCCCCGCCGGCCCGGCTGACCCGGCTCCCCGCGGGCCCGGCTGACCTCCCGATTTTCCCGGACATGCCCGGCTTTTGGGGATTTCCCCCCGGACGGGGATTTGAGCCCCCAAAAGCCGGACATGTCCGGGAAAATCCGGACGTATGGTAACCCTACTCAAGGTGGGCATCAAGAAATTGAGACGCCCCCAAAAAATCAGAGGCCGCTTATGAAAATGTTGCCCTTAATGCCCAAGCTGAGGCAACCAAGTTTGAAAATGTCACCATTTATGCTTTCCACTGAGCGTGCCCAGATGGCTGTGGGCTCCTAGATGCGTGTATGTTGGTTAACACCTGATTTTTTTCCCATTCTAAATACCAAATAAATCAGACAAACTATCAGATAATGCATAAAAGTGAGGTTCTGACCATGTTTGGTCATTAGTATCTTGGGAACTGGTTAGTTCACAGGGTGTTTTCTCAGGGATGCCATGCATAGCAGGAAAGGAAGCAAAATTTCTGGTGACCAAGAGGTAAGTCTGGATCAGTACTTCGGTCCTAACGGGCTCTACATTGACTCTGTCACAAACCCCTTCCTGCCCTGACATGGCCTCTTCATATGACCTGCCTCCCAAATGCCAGTTCTCAAGGCTCCCTTTAGGCTCAGAACCAACAGAAGGGGCTGCATTGAGAACTGAGCACTGGGGCAGGGAATAGGCAGTACAGAGCCAGTAACTCATTGGCCAGGGAGATGTGGCTGGAAACAGGAGAAAAGGATGGAGGAACACGAGTCTCTCTGTCCACTTGGAAAAGACATGTTCTGATGCTTTTGTGTGTCACGAGGGGTTTAGATGGGAGGAAAAGCTATTACTCTTCTGGGGGGAGGGGGGCGGGAGGGAGGCATAGGAAGAGAAGAACTTGCAAGTGGAAACTAGTTCCTTTCATTAAATTTTTTAAAAGAAATGTTTCTTTTTTCTTCTTCATTAAACCAACTTTGTAACCAGTTGAAAGACAGGAATACTCCCCCCGCCAAATGAGTCACATTTTAATTTAAAAAAACTAAACTTGAAATTTGGCAAATTTCACCAACTCTACCCAGTAGAGGCATAATTCCCTACATTTGCACCAAAACACAGGCAGTTGTTAATAATTTGCAAGCAAATTATTATGACTTGTGTGTTCCAATAGTCCCTAGAAGCCCTCACCAAGATCAAGGCACCATGGTACTAGACATGATGTACCTAGTAAGAGACAGTCACTGCCTTGGAAAGCTTACAATCTCAATAGGCAAGAGAGACAAAGGAATTACTGTTATCCTCATTTTACAGGTGGGGAACTGAGGCACAGATGGTGAAATCCTTGCCCCACTGAAACCACTGGGAGTTTTGCCATTGACTTTAGTGGGACCAAGATTTCATCTAGAGAGATTAAGTGACTTGCCCAAGGACAGACAGTGTCGGAGCCAGGAATTGAGCCCAGCTCTCCTGAATCCAGCACTTTAAGCCCAAGACCATCTTCTCTTTAAAAATGCTCAGGCAACAAAGGCCTGATCCAAAGTCCATTGAAGCCAATGGGTAAAATCTTGGACTATTTGAAATCAATGGGAGTTGTGCGATTTCAGGCCAAGATTTCAGCCCTTGAGAACACTCACATGGACTCCAATTGGGCTTTGGATCAGGCCTCATGTGGGTGAAGAGCTACAGCTAGCAGTAAAAATGCAGGTGAAGTTGCAAATGGACAGCTTGGAAAATCCAGCTCCAAATATGATGCTTGAAAACGACATCTGCATACCTGCCCCTGTCCCCCTTTCCAGTCATCAGACTCCAGCAGCTGGCAGTATGGATCCCTTGGCTGGCCCTGTGCTTAGTCATATTTATTTTGAGATGGCTCAGGGCAACATTCCTTCCGTTCTTCATTTTCCATTTCCAATGCTTCTCCAGCTCCTCATTCATTGCATTACCCAGAAAGGCTAATTAGCCGTAACAGACAGGTGGAAATGCATGCTTGGTTTTTTTGAGATCCTTACGCTGAAATCATCCTATGAGCATAAATATTCTAACAAGCTTTATCCTGTCACAACAGAGTCATAAAGTTGCTCTGTTCAGCACACGATAATGGCTTGGTAATTCAATTATTGGGAGTATTTGTCTATGGGGATTTATCTTCTTTTAGCCTCAGCACTTGTGTGAATCCCTTATCATAAATCTCACAAATGCTAAGCCAGCTCCCCAACTCCTCCGGGGCATGTCTTGTCACTTCTTGTTAAAAAAGTTGACAGCGTCTTCCAAATTACTCAAGGGCAGGAGCTTGTTTTTGTTTTAAAAGGCCAGAAGCACAACAAACAAGAGATGAGGAAGGTAGATCCCTAGATGCTACCATTCCCCCCCCCCACCCCCGCTGATGGTCTTGCAGTGCCTTGAATCCTATCTCTGAATAAGAATTGTAATGCTTTGCACTTATTACAGTCCCTTTTGTGCCAGGTTCTCAAAGCCTCTTGTAAACAACAGATAAGTAAGTTTCCCAACACTTTATTGAGGTATCTGGGTATTATTGCACAATGCCTGTTTTACAAATTGGTAAAATGAGTTGGAGAGAGCGATTAAGGGCCAAATTATGCGCTCAGCTGTACAGTTGTAAATCCAGAGTGACTCCACTGATTACACAAGAGTAAATGGCTCTAATTGACTTGGCCAAGATCACACTGTACTTATGTGACAAAGCCAGAAATACAGTCCAAGAATCTTGGCAGCTAGACCTGAAACCACTAAACCAAACCCCTTTGCAAGGATGGTGGGTACCACTAGAAATAATGCTGTAGAGTGTAACTTGGTGAAGATGCAGAAAATGGTCATTAACAATAAAATACATGGGCCAGATTCTCTGCTATGATCACTTTCTTCCCCATCAGCCTCCAGCAACCACCCCCCTTCATTAGAAGATTTCCTGATTTCTCTATCTGCCCCTAACTCTAGGCACAGATTCGAACAGCCTGGGGCAGCTGGAACATGTCACCTGGGAAGAATCGCTCAGGTGACCATCCAGCCAACTGGGGATTGCAGAAGGGAATGGTGGTAGTCCACCCATATCACTGCCCTGACATGCCCCTTGTCTCAGGGTTGTGGGGAAGGTAACATAAGCTGCCCTCCAGATTATACAGATAGCTCTATAAGGCCGTGTCTACGTTAGAGCTGGGGTGTTAATCCCCTGTCCAGCTACACAGCCTCATGCTAGCTCGATGAGAGCTAGTGCACGTATAAACAGCAGCATAGCCCAAGTGGCAGCAAAGGCCCAGTTTCGCCATGCCAAGTACGTACTCAGGCAGGTTTGTACTCAGTACAGCTGAGTCACACCTATGCTGAAAGCAGGGGGGAGGGATGGCTCAGTGGTTTGCGCATTGGCCTGCTAAACCCAGGGTTGTGTGTTCAATCCTTGAGGGGGCCATTTAGGAACGGGGGAAAAAATCTGTCTGGGGATTGGCCCTGCTTTAAGCAGGGGGTTGGACTAGATACCTCCTGAGGTCCCTTCCAACCCTGATAGTCTATGATTCTACCGCAGCAATGCTGCTATTTGTACTCACAGTAGCGCGATCAGAGCTAGCACAAATACACCTATGCAAGCAGTGGAATCACACCCCAGCTCATAGCATAGACATTGTTAAGGTTAGGCTATTTCCAGTAACAGGGATCCCCCAACTCCTCCCTTGGCAGCTTGCTCTACTTACTAATTCTTCTAAGGGCAGGTCTTCACTACGGGGGGGTCGATTTAAGATACGCAAATTCAGCTATGCGAATAGCATAGCTGAATTCAACCTATCGGAGCCGACTTACAGCCTTGAGTTGTGCTTCCTTCCTGCTCTGTCCTCACTGACTAATGGGAACGATTTGTTCCCTGTCCTCTTTATCTATAAGATTTCCTGTTTGTATTCACTCACTCACTGCATCCCTTTTTTGCATGTTACAAGTAGAACCCAGGGAGCCTCAGGCATCTTCTATTCAGAGCTATTTAAAAGGGGGGGAAGTCCTCTGGGTTATTACTTCTGAATGTAGTGCAGTAATACAATTAATTGACTTATGCTACAAGGACCAAGCCTACCTTTTGGCTTCAAGGTTCCATCCTTCTGACAACTAAGGGACGCAGTCCAGCCAGTGCTTTCCACCCCAACAATCTCAGCTGGTCTGGGTTCTTTTAACTTTACACTCTCACCACAGGCTGCCTGGGGACAGTACGGAAGGGCCATGAAACTTATACAGCCTATTGAAACATTTTCAAAAATAGGGATATAGTTTACATGAAAATATCCATCAAAAATTGTCCTTATTATAGCCTGTTATAAGCATTCTCTTATTTGCTTTTGTTTGGGCAGGGATGGTGTCCCTAGCCTCTGTTTGCCAGAAGCTGGGAATGGGCGACAGGGGATGGATCACTTGACGATTACCTGTTCTGTTCATTCCCTCTGGGGCACCTGACACTGGCCACTGTCGGAAGACAGGATACTGGGCTAGATAGACCCTTCGTCTGACCCCGTAGGGCCATTCTTATGTTCTTATTTTTTTCCCCTCTCAAACAAATTCTCTTTTGTGCCAAATATAATGTGTCCACAGAGGTATGTAAAATAACTGAGAAAATCCCTTGAGCTCTCTTGGCCTAAACTATGCCTTCCATATTTGCACTCCCAACCAGTCAGCTAGATCTGCTTTTTCACAATTACACTCATGTGACTCAGATCGCCTCAGGAAGGCATTAATTGGCACTGATGTAAAGGAGATCAGAATCAGACGGCTGTATGCAGACACTGGCTAGGAACTCAGGATACCTTAGGCTCTGACCTAAGCACCTTGGGCAAGACAAAAAAAAGGCCATATTTTTAGTGCTGAGCCCCCACAACCCGGGCCAGATTTTCAGAAGGGTGCAGCTACCATGGTCACACCCAGGTCTAGATTTTCAAGAGTTTGGCACCTCACACACTGAGATCTTTTGCAAATCTCACCACGGCTTTTAGCTCCTAAGTGACTCCTTTGAATGTATGTCCCCAATTGTCAGTGCCGAGTTCTTTTGCAAATCTAGTCCTCGGTCTCTCTAGCTCAGCTCCCCCTGTGAAAAACAGGGATACCCACCTTTCCTTTGTCTGTCTTGTCCATTGAAACTGTAAGCTCTTGTGGGGGAGAGACGGTCCCTCACTATGGGTTTTATAGTGCGTAGCACAAGAGGGCAATGTGTTGGGTTCTTTCTACTGACCATCTTGTTAGAGGAGAACAGTCTACTACTGCTGTCTTCTAATGAAGACAGCCCTGGAACTCAAGTGACCCGAGGTCTGTGCTGAAGGTCCCATATTTGAACTTTACTGCATGCTCATGCGAGAGTTTACTCTGCAGCACCCTGCCTCGGTTTTCCCCTTTTGCAGAGCGATCTCAACACAATCCAAAGGAAATTAAAACATTTCCCACCTGAGGTCCAATTTATTTCAGTCCTCAAGGACACAGTGGCCCCAGGCCACACCTCTTACTTGGGGGATTTCCAGTCCTCTTTTTCAGAGCCGGGTCACCAGTGACTGTTCAAAGTCACTGTAGGGGCCTAACTTACAGCTGCTTCTTCAGGCCTGCTACACCTCCTCAGGCTTCTGTTTCTCAAGCACCTGCTGCCCTTTACAGGGAATCAGGTACTTTCACACAGGTATCCCTTCTTTAGTAATCAGGGTTGGCTAGTCCCAGGCCCTCCAGCCATTAAGGGGCAAGCCACCCTGTTACCACCAGGAATAACAGATGGGTGGAGAAGACAACTTATTTTCTGAGACCCTGATGATTAAATTAACTATGATACATGATCACACACTGAGCTAGAGCCTTTGGCCAGGAAGCTGGTGCAAACATCCAGAGGGAACCACAAATTGTGGCGAGTGATTCCAGAGGGAAAAGGTGCATGGCTGGGATGTCCCTGAACCATCTTGATCCTTCCCCTTTGGGGCCATTTGCATCTGGCGTAAGTGAAAGCAACCCTCGGGCTGCTCTAATCTAGTACCAGAGGCTCAAGCCTGGACAAGGGCTGAAGCAGAGCAGGGTGGGGAAAAGGGCAGCTTTATGCCACCTTTGTAGGTCTGTGCCCCCCGCCCTACAACTTGGGCCAGAGGAACCAGATCCCAGGATTTGTCCCACTGTTTCTCAGATCAGACAATATAATATGATCAGTTATTCCCACAGCACACACCTGGCAGTGCTGTGTTCTGGTCTGTGTGCGCGCCGGACAGAGTCCGCAGAAGGCATTTACAGGAAGAATACAAAGTAAACCATACTTATTCAGTGAGCTACTCGTTAAATGTACAACAGAAAGTAAGGATAAAACTTTCCTAGCATGTGTCCAGACAGTTCAGTTCACAGCCAAGTTAGCTGTGTCGCTAACTGCCCCATTTAATGAAATGCAGCTCTGGAGGTTTACCCCATGCATAGGTGTGAAGGCAAATTCGCTTCTTACTCAAATCCCTGTAGAAGATAAGCACGTTCTTGGGCCCTGGCTAGCAACACAGCGCTCTTCTGCTGAATCACCCTAACATCAAGCTCTTGTATCCTACATAAAGATGTATGCATATTTCTCTTGATGAGTGAGTCCAATTAGCTCCACTCCAGGATATAGGCATGAGTTGGAATGAATAGGATTTTGCCCTCATTTAGCCAGTGTGACAGGCCCAGACCAGTGGGGTACAGGAGTCTGGTAGAGGGCAAATATACTGGTCACTGGATGAGTAGTTTTCTGTTCCCTGAGTGACCAGAGCAGGGGCTGCACTAGAGTAATCAGGAACCTGCTAGAACCAGTTAAGGCAGGCAGGCTAATTAGGACACCTGGAGCCAATTAAGAAGAAGCTGCTAGAATCCATTAAGGCAGGCTAATCAGGGCACCTGGGCTTTAAAAAGGAGCTCACTTCAGTTTGTGGTGCGAGTGTGAGGAGCTGGGAGCAAGAGGTGCAAGGAGCTGAGAGTGAGTGCTGCTGGAGGACTGAGGAGCACAAGCATTATCAGACACCAGGAGGAAGGTCCTGTGGTGAGAATAAGGAAGGTGTTTGGAGGAGGCCATGGGGAAGTAGTCCAGGGAGTTGTAGCTGTCATGCAGCTGTTACAGGAGGCACTATAGAAAGCTGCAGTCCACAGGGCTCTGGGCTAGAACTTGGAGTAGAGGGTGGGCCCGGGTTCCCCCCAAACCTCCCAATTGACCTGGACTGTGGGTTCTTCCAGAGGGGAAGGTCTCTGGGCTGTTCCCCAACCCACATGGTGAATCTCTGAGGCAAGAAAATCCGCCAATAAGCACAGGACCCACCAAGATAGAGGAGGAACTTTGTCACACCAGTATCACTGCAAGCCTTCCCTCGAGATGAATCAGCTGGCATGGGTAAAGTACCCTCTACACCACGTACAAGGATTACCCACAAATAGAGTACGACGCTCCTCCCCCATCCCTCACCTCACCACTCCTAACACCGAGGGTCCGAGTCCAAGAAGGGTCAGTTACATGAATAATAAGAACACGTGCAATGACCCAGCTGAGGATGCCATTGCAAGCATTATTACTTCAGGGCCAACCCAGTCGTCAGCTGGGCTCCCGAAGTTCCCCGCCCATGAACAGCAAAAGTAGGGGCAACACTAAGTGACTGATGCTCTGAAGCATTTTGACTTGGCTCCTGCCAAAGACAGGCTTCCTGCATACACAGCTATTGGGGATTCAGTGGGCTCCAGTGATTAGTGCACTGGACCCAGTCAGGAGACCTGGGTTCACGTCCTGAGTCTGCCAGACCTACTATGTGCCTTTGAGCACGTTATCTGTAAAATGGAGATAGAAATATTTACTCCCTTGAGAAAGCATTTTGAGTACCACACATGAAAAGAGCTCTATGGGCCTTTTTTAATGACACTGAAGTCAATAGAAAGCCTCCTATTGATTTCAGTGGGCTTTGCACACAGCCCTCTAAGAGCTAAGTATTATTATGGCAAATCCGATGGGCCCAATGGGATAAGGAATAGGCTGTGTGTGTCTTTGAGCTCCCTCATCTGCACCTCTTCAGGATGGCATCAGTGTCCCCACAAAACACAATAGGGATAAAGTCCTAAATCACAGGATTGAGCTTAGATATGCCGGCAGCCCAGTTCCAGATGGACGGCGGGGACTCAGGGTGTACTGGAGGTCTTCGAATTATCAGAGATTTTCACTGAACACACTGAAATACGTTTAGCATCTTAATTCAGAGAAGACTGCCAACAGGAGCATATGCTTCCCTGGTTACATCAGGAGGCAGAGATGTTACACGGACATCACTGGCTTGCAAGCAAAAGATGCCAGAGGCCTGGAATGTTACCTGTGCACTTTTCAGTAGGATGCACCCTGGCAGCAGTAAGTTTTAAGGGAACGTTGAACCTTGTTTTCAGGTGCCCTAAGCACAGTGGTACCTGGGGGCACCGCTTGTCCACCTCGAGGTGCTATTTGCCATCTACTTCTATTACCCTGGAGCCTGGACCTGCCTGAAACTATCAGCAACGGGACAAAAGCTTCTGCCTCGGAGCTCTGACCTTTCAAAGGATTTTCTTCCAAATCCAAAATCCACTTGGGAACAAATACGTATCGGTTGCCTTAGAAAACCACTAGCTGTTACCCACCAGCCAGTGATTTCATTCGGTGCCCCACGAGCCTTCATCTGGCATGGGCATGTTTGCTTTATGTCTAAGTTATTAAATGTGTCTCTTTTTAATTAAATGTTCTGTACAGCTCAGCTCATCCGCTGTGGCTTTGAAGTCACATCAAGCAGATGATTTTCTGGACACACTGTTGTGCTGCACTTTGAATGGCATCCTCTGCATCAGCCTCCCGCAGTCGCCCCACGGTGACTGAAAGGTTTTGTTTGGCGATGCCCAACGGCTTTTGGAAATAACCCAGACACGACGCTATTCAAACCGGCTCAGCCCACCTGATTTCACCCAGCCAAAAAGCTGACAGGAGCCACTGGAACGGTTTGCCAGACGAGCTCCGACCGCTTGGGTACAATGGAATTTTTAAAAGCTGTTAGCAGGCTTTTGATGCTGCTTTTCAGCTCCTCCAGAGGCTTCTTTAGTGAACAGAATCCTGGCTTTTACAATAATTTGCGGTTTCTTTCCCTCTGAAATAACTCACGCAAGAAATTTATTTTTAAAGATGAGCTCCATTTGCTTTTCCCCAGAAGAGGTAAGTTTTCCATCATCCCAAACACACCCCATCCTCCATCCACCCACCCACTCACCTCTCAGTCGGTCTCTCTCCCCATCTGCCTATTCATACATCTATATAAGCACAACTCTCTCACCCTCTGTCTGTCCACTGGTCTCTCTTTCTCATAATCTGGGTAAAGTTGCAGCTACATGCAGCAGTCAAATTGGAGTCAAACCAAGGTCCATTTCCAAACTAAGCAGGACCATATCAATCCACCATCTGCTTTGGCTTCTAATCCATCTCCGAATCCAGTTTAAAAACGTCCTTTTATTGTCAAAACTCTCCACGGACTCCCCGCCTTCCCCGACCTATGTCCGCTTGTTTTTCTGTTGACTTCTTCTCCTCTTGCAGTCTCCTTCTACTCCACTCAGCCCTTCATGGGGGCTCTCCTTATTAGGGGTCGGGGGGTTCTATGACTCTGGTGCTGTATTATCTATATGAAACTAGCTGCCACCTCTGCACCCTCCAATTGAATGAGTCACTTTCCCTGTTACAGAACCCAGACTTGTGATTACTTTCTTTTCCCCTCACCCATGACTGACTCTTTCTGTGAAACATTTGATGGCAATATGTCTTCACTAGAGATGAGCTCGAGCTGCAATTGAAAAAAAAATGGTTCTGGATTTCAAACACCCAGAATTCAAGTAAACTCTGGATCTATTCTAAAGATAGGGGATATTTGTGACATTTCGAATATGGATCTGGGGTCAGATTTGGAACCCCTCCTCCAAAGTCTAAGGGCGTCTTCATCTAGCTCTACCCCATAGTGCTAAGCATGTTGTATAAAAATAAACAGGATTGTATTGTAGGACAATGTTAGATGACATGTGTAAATTACCAAAAAGGGGATATCCACTCTGCTTGGAGATACAACAGTCATGTCCACCCAGCAGATTAATTGTTTGTATTTATTTTCTCTCTAATTAAGTCTAATCTCCTTGAGGCAGTGACTGTTTCCTTCTCTGTGTTGCACCCTGCCATGGTTTCATGCCTTCTTTCCCCTTGATACCATGTCAGTAAATATTACAGCTCTCTCCAGAAACTGCCATTGCAGCATTGCTCTGATGAAAGTGAACAATAAACATATAATTAACCATATTGTCTTTGGGGCAGGGACTGTCCGTTCTTCTGTTTGTACAGCAACCAGTACAATAGAGTCTTGGTTCATGACTGGGGTCCCTAGGTGCTAGATAATACAAATAATAAACATGACTAATATTGATAAAGCTAATGGTTGTATCTGGGCACAAATAATTGGCAAATTGAGCTCTTTCTCCCCGCTGTGTGCTAATTGCTTACAACCTTTCGATATGTGCAATTTAATAAGTCACTCAAAAATATTCAGGGTTAGATTATGATTAAACTTAATTGAAAAAAATATATTTTTTCCATAAATAAATCAATCACATTTTCATGATTTTTTTTAACCTTTCCAATCATCTCTAATTATGCTACCCAACCCATTGACTTCTACGGAACTACTTGCGGTGTAAGTTATTCCTTTATGTGAATAAGATTATCAAAATGTATCCTTCAATGAGTAATTTATACATACATATTTTAGCCTTACAGTTTGTTATTTGGCTAGGTCGTCACCTGTTTGCTATTATGGGTAGGGTGTAATTGGCTGTCCGAGTAACAAGATATTGTTGTTGCTCCCTGATTGGATGACAAACTTTTATAAACAGGAAGAGGGACATCAACGTGATTTCAAGATGGCTGTTGCAGATACTTTACACCAATCCCATTCACATTTGTATTTGTGAAACATTCACTTTCCGCTAACATTCTTACCAACAAAAACACACTTCTATGAATGTGTGCAGAAAATGTCTACAAAAAGTCACAAATGTCATCAAAGAGAATCCAGGCGGGTTATTCGAACTAATGTTCTCAAACATTTTAATGAAGTGTTTGCCCAGCTGTACCAACCATGGTTTCAAGCCTTCTTTCCCCTTGATACCACGTCAGTAAATATTGCCGCTCTCTCCAGAAACCCGCCAATGCAGCATTGCTCTGATGAACGAGTCCTGACCCTGATGGCTTTTCAGCAAAATATTGAAAATGGAAATACTTCATCCAAAAACTGCAATATTTTGATACAAAATGGCGCTGCGGTGCCTCCTAGTAGTTGTAGTTGAGTGCCTTATGCTCCCATTCTATGGGCTGGGTTGGGCTCTCCGATGCACTACTTTCTCCCCTCTTGTTGAGGGACTGCATCAGGCTGTGGTGATCATGGGAGATGTCAGTTCTTAGCACATCACCACAGTTAGAGCACATCACATGTATTAATGAAGTTTTCCTCAAAACACCCTTATGAGAGAGAGAAGTGTCAATCTTGTCCCTCTTTTCGCCAGATGAGAAAGCCCCAGGCCCCTGTTAGTTGTAAAGGTTTGAGTTCATCTGCGTACCCCACACCTGATATCTCCCACCCTGAGGTAGCATCCTAATCCCTCCCACAGCAACCAGTCTGGATGTCAGAGAATGACTTTTAGCTGCAGGTGAAGGAGTAAACGGGGAATGATAAGCCCTGAAGAATCAAAGATTCTGTTTTTATGGAAATCCCTCTTTCATTAGAAGGGAGTCAACACAGGAATACAGAGTTCATATGATCTACAAGCAGCTGAATGCTCTCTAAATAGAATGTTTTCTCAAAGTTTTGCAGGAGGTGTCAGCAGATTATTTTAAGGTTTTTCTGTGGTTTAAATTTCTCTGGGGACTTTCACGTAGCAGCCAAAAATAAGAAAAAGAAAATGATCTTGCAAACATATATAAAAACAAGGCAGCGGGAAAGATGACAGTGGTTTCTCTGGTAACATTTACAGTCAGATTTTTTTCTACGGGAGCATTAGCAGCCCCCGGTGAATTCATTCATAAGACTTAAAGTGCCCCAGGACTATTTATGTGAGGGCCATAGCAGGGTCATATGGCAATTAAAATATAATACTGAGCAATTAGGAATTTCAGCTTTGATCTGATTAGCAATAGAGTGTGTTTTAAAAGCCTATAAAGCCTCCTGAAAGTTTCTTTCTTGTCAAATAAAACATAAATGCATGGCGTATAGAAATGCAACCATGAAAGGGCCCAAGGCCCAGGGTTAAACTCAATGCTTTGCCTCACAGCCCTGGCTGGTGGCTTTAAGCCACTTTTGTGGCCTCCTGATCCTGGACCATTCCAAAGGGTGGAGAGATCCTGGAGTAATTTACCATCCCCAGGGACCAATCTGAATTACGCCATCTCCCCAGGATGCTCCACAATCTCCGTAGCACTGTGTGATGTAGCTCCACATGTTCCTCCCACTCCCAGCCCAGTCCCTGGCTCACCTCCTACCCCTGGGCTACAATGGGATCCTTGGAACATAGGCTTACCACGGTCTTCTGTGGTTCCTGCTCAAAGGGAATCCTCCTTCAACCTGAACCAGTGCTTTTAAGGCTGCCTTGCATCGCTCGAGCCCTTTTGCCCAGTGTAAAGGGACTAGAGTAGGGTGAGGATCTCACCCAATATTTTCTCTGTTGAAGGACTGTAACTCTGGAATGTTATCTCTCAAAGTGCACTTCTGCTTTGAAGAGCAACTGTAAAATTAGCATCATGGGTTTTGAGCTGATCATGTTTCAGTGATTTCCAGATCATATCTGCTCAGTTTAAAATAATTAAAAAATAAAGATAGGTTCTCACTAGCTGTCAGCCCCATAAAAACAGACTGGGATCTGAGAGTCAAGCTGGGTTCTTTCTGGCTTGCATGTCAGCACCAACAATAAAGATTCTGCAGAACAGGTTCTGCTCTGGGTTACACATGTGCAAAACCCCATGGGCTTGCCTCTCTGTTGCCTTGCTCCTTGTGGAGTCATTTACACTAAACTGTTTCAGCAGGGTTTTGCACTGGTGGAAAAGATTGAATCAGAAAGCAGGCCAATGGAAAACCAGGTTCAGTATTGTCATATACTGTCATCAATAATCCCAGTTTTTTTCTAGTGGGGATGCAGAACTCTGAAGGTAGAATTTGGCCAGTCAATGGAAATTAGTGAGCAATTCTGGTTAGAATGTGTGAGCCAGAATAAAATCTAACTCCCCTTTCTATAACTGTGTTAGTTTCTCAAAAAGCAGAATCACAGTTTAACATGCATCAATGACCAAAAAAAAATCAAAGACGTCCCATTCTAGGAGACACTAACAACTTTTGTTTTCTTGTTTAGTTTGTGTTTGTGGGAAGACGGGTAGGTGATTGGAGCAGTTTTTAATCGTATTTGTTATTCTTTGCTTTGCAGTGCTTTTGAAATTCCTCATTTTACTTCTCTTTTTTGCTAGACCGTCAGAGGACTTCAAGGGTTTATCTCTGTGGAAAGGAACATTAATCATTATCATCATTATTCTCATTGCTGGTGTCCATCAGTTCAATATATGATCAATCTCTCTTGTGCTTAATGACAGGCAGACTTCAAAACGCTTGGATTTTAGTATGGATAATAAGCATTCAAGAGTGTGGATGCTCATTCAAGCAATATAGCTGGACAGCTCAAAAAACATGCTTTCTTACAAGGTTCTCAGCTCTTTCTGCTTTTGTCAGGCCAGAAATACCATGGGAAACATAGGAAAAGATGTTCTTATGATATCATGGAAGCTTCTGGTCCTGTCTGGAAGCCAGAAGGGCAGAGATGAGTGAACAATTTTTTAAAAAAATGGGAGTGGAAATTCTAGATTGTAAAAGTTTCAGCAAAGTCCAGGTTAAAGGGAAAGAGAAAGGTTTGGAATAGAGACAGGTTCAAACCAAAATCCTGGATCTAAACTTTGGGGAGGTTTTGACAAAATTCAAATATGGATCTGGATCTAAATTTTGGCCCATGTCCTTTACTTCTACTGTGATTCGAACCAAAACAGTGGACCCCAACTCCCCTGAAGTGTTCAAAATCTGTTTTTTGGCAGGGGATCATTTCTAATTTGCGAGTAAAAGAGGGGTCCTATTTTTGCTGACCCAATTCAGTTGCTATACTATTTATTAATGTATCTATCTGTAACATGGTTCATGACACACCCCTCTTCCTGGGGCCCGCTTGCCCTCCCCAATAAGGCTCAGAGAGGCTTCAGGGTTGTGCAACACCAGTGTCTTTATTAACTTAACTTCATCCCACCACAAGTGTCCATCTATGTACAAGTTTTACAGGATTACTCTCCTCCTTTCCAGGCAGAGCCAGCCTTCCGCTAGGAGACCTCCAGTTCCCTCCCTGACTGACTGACTTCTCCCTGGCTGCCCCCCTGCCTTCTGGCTCCCTCCCAGCCTTTATAGCCCTTGGCTTGTCAGGCCAGCAGGTGTTGCCAATCCTCAGGCCAGCATCAGGCCTTTTCCATCCAGGGCTGGCTCCGGGTTTTTTGCCGCCCCAAGCAAAAAAAAATAATAAATAAACGGAATGCCGCTGCCGAAGTAAAAAAAAAAAAAAAAACGGAGTGCCATCCCTTGAAAAGAGCCACCCCGAAACGGCCAGAATGCCACCCCTTCAGAAGTGCCGCGCCAAGCACGTGCTTGGAACGCTGGTGCCTAGAGCCGGCCCCGTTTCCATCAGCCCCAATCTGCTTCCCCTGATTGGAGTTTGACTGGGCAGGGGCTAATTAGTTGCTTTTGCACCAGCACCCTGCTACACTATCCCACAAAGAATCTCCTTCTAAGGGCCAGATTCAAAAGTGATATGTAAGATGATGTAAACCAGACCTCGGAGAGTCTGCTCTCAGTTAAACTACTACCTCCTTATGAAACTGATGGGAGTGACTCCGGCTGTATAGGAGTGGAAGTGAGAGCAGGGTCCAGCCTCCATACAATAGCTTAGACCTACCTCTGAATATGGCCTGTAGTGCCGTCTGTGCTGGAAAATAGACCAGCGCAACTTATCGTGCTCAGTCCAATGTGCTCATGCTTTCCTTTTCACACAGGTTTGTGTTACACTAATTGCTTGTTGCCTGAAGGTGAGGAGATATTTAGTGACAAGCACTTTAGTGTCAGTGCAATTACAGTGCATTATTTCGGGCATGCACGGTAGAGAGACCTGCCTGCTGTCAAAATGATATTGAAATATTAGTGTAACAATACTGATGTATAAAGCAATGATGGATACAACTAAAAAGGCTCTGATTTGAAATTGCACTGAACAAAACCACAGGAGCTGAACAATCCCAAATCTTAGGCAAGTTTGGACCCAGATCCAGATATGACCCTCGAGGATGGCTGTTGTCTCTATAATAAACTGATTCTAAAGCCTCAGTTGAAACATCCATTAAAGACATTCAGTGCATGAAGATTGTGAGATGACCAGATACTATGGCAAGGGGACCATATTAGTACCAAAGACAGGTAAGACCTGTTAAATTAGGGCAGGGGTGGCCAACCTGAGCCTGAGAAGGAGCCAGAATTGACCAATGTACATTGCCAAAGAGCCACAGTAATATGTCAGCAGCCCCCCATCAGCCTCCCCCTCCCAGCTCCCAGCGCCTCCCACCCACCAGCAGCCCCATCGATCAGCGCCTCCCCCTCCCTCCCTGCACCTCCCGATCAGCTGTTTCATGACATTTTGAGCAGGGGGTTGGACTAGATGACCTCCTGAGGTCCCTTCCAACCCTGAGATTCTATGATACTATGACATGCAGGAGGCTCTGAGAGGGAGAGGGCAGGAGGGAGGGCACTGCAGGCTCAGGGGAGGGGGCAGGAAGGGGTGGAGAGGGGGCAGGGCCCGTGGCAGAGCCAGGGGTTGAGCAGTGAACCCCCCGGCACATTGGAAAGTTGGCGCCTGTAGCTCCAGCCTGGGGTCGGTGCCTATGCAAGGAGCCGGATATTAACTTCTGAAGAGTCGCATGGGGCTCCGGAGCCACAGGATGGCCACCCCTGAATTAGGGGATGGGTGGACCCAATTCTGAATTCAAACTCTGTGGCACAGGCTCCTGCCTACGTCACAGTTTTGCAGTAGATTAGTATTCCGAGAAGTGGTGAAACATTTATACAGCATGACTGATCCCACATGTATGCATATATCTTTGGTCTTGAAATTGGACTAGAAATCTTGGAACACTTGCCACCTGTTTAGTAGAACATGGCAACAATGCACAATGATTTAAGATTGGAAGTGAAGAAAAATATTGTATGGCAGCGTGTAATGATGTCCAACATCATGGTCACGACTGGGGATTGAACCAGTGATAACCTGAGCTAAAAGCACGAGCCTACACAGCATGAGCTAAAGGACTATGGGCGAAAGCCTGGCTCTGCTTAAGTCAGTGGGAAAACTACCCTTGACTTCAACAATCCCAGGATTTTCCAGCTGGGAGTTGAAGTACATTCATATTCTCTGTGGACTGAGTGCTGAGGGGAACATATACATGAGTGACAATTGCACTGCCATATAAGTAATGCACATGCAATAGCACGGCAGAAAGCAACGGTCAGCACTAAGAAGATGACAACCACTTCTCAAATTGTTGTTATTTGTGCTAGTGAGGTGGGTAGGAGCCCTAATCATTCACCAGGACGCCATTGTGCAAGCCGCTGTACAAGCGCGGACAAAAAGACAAAAATGACAAAAAGTTAACCTCAATACTAAAACTGAAGAGCAAAAGGTCTGAGTGATGACAATGTTTATCTCCTTTGGCAACGCCTCCTCAGCCCCAGAGCCTTCATTCAAAAGCACCACCACCTCCACATACACCTGGTGGAGCTGTGTTTGTGAAACCAAAAAATGTACTTTGTTTCTTACCAGTAGAACCTGTTTGGTGCGACACCCTCCTGGAGAAGCTGCCATCTTCTGCCAAACTCAACCGAACTGTATAACTGGAGACAAAACAGAGTACAATCACTGTATCTTCCTGACCTCTTTTTTTTTTTTTTAACTGCAAGAATCACATTAAACTATGAGGATAAACACAGTCAACAAAGGAACAGAACTGCAACCTGTACGGCTTTGGAAGTGTTCTCTGGCATCCAGTGCTCCTGCGGCAGTGCCTCCAAAGTCAAAGGGCTAATCTGTGGACAGCCAGGAGACTCTGACTATAATGGAAATGAACAGCACGCCCGATGGACGAGAGCGTGACAGTCCCCAGGCCCGTTCATGGCTTTGGAAAGGCTATGGGAAGCAGGGCCGTCTCCAGCTTTTTTGTTGCCCCAAGCGGCGAAGCGGAAAAAAAAAAAAAAAGATAAAGCCGTGATCGGCAGCACTTTGGTGGCAGCTCTACCACGCCGCTTCATTCTCCGGCGGCAATTTGGCGGTGGGTCCTTCGCTCTGAGAGGGACTGAGGGACCTGCCGCCGAATTGCCGCCGAAGACCCAGACGTGCTGCCCCTTTCCATTTGCCGCCCCAAGCACCTGCTTCCTTCGCTGGTGCCTGGAGCCGGCCCTGATGGGAAGTGAGGGGTTATGCGGCTACACCCCGGATTATGCATGTATTCCTCTTGTGTGCTATAGATCCAAGCTCTCCAGTGGCCAGCTCCACCAGAGAGCATAGGTAGGGGCTGTAAGAGTTCTGGGAAATGGCAGAGGTGGTTCCCAGGAGCTCTGTAAACTGTGAGCCTGCACTTGTCACAAACTCCTCATTAATGGGGTACAGCCTGTTGTGGCCACTACTACAGCGCAGGGGTTGCAGCTCAACCGCACAAGTGCCCTGCCTCCTGGGGGGGGGGAGGAGAAATCGGACTTCTGTTTGTCCCCGGTGCAAATCCTACTTTGCTTGCTCTTTGCCCAGGGAAACTGAATTTTGCTCACAGGGGGAGCCATCTTTCTATAGACCTGTCCCATATGTTATGATACTTTAATTACTCTCACTTAACTTACAATTATGCTCTTGGGGATTTCAGGCACAGGTCATTCTCTGTATACACTGTTGCCCACTACTGAATAGAGTATCTCTGAAATGCTGGAACTAAAACATGCCTGTGTTTGGGACCTGACTGAAAGGAAGCAGAAATAAGCCTTGCTACCACTGACAGCCCCTGAAGATTCAATCACAGTTCCAATAGCAGAGGCCAGTGGTATTCAGAGGGGAAAAAAATACTTGCATGGACTGTTGCAAATGATACATATGAGCAGGGACGGCTCCAAGTTTTTTGCTGCCCCAAGAAAAAAAAATGTTCTGCGCCCCCCGCCCCAACTCCGCCCCTTCCCCGCCCCATTCCAACCCCTTCCCCAAATCCCCGGCCCCGCCTCCTCCCCTGGGCACGCGGCATTTCCCCTCCTACCCCTCCCTCCCATCCCAGGCAAGCCTGGGAGGGAGGGGGAGAAGGCGGCAGTGGAGTGGAGGTGAGCTTGGGGGGGGGAGCGGTTCCTCTGCCCCCCCTTCTCCCAGGGTTACTTTTTACGGCCCTCCCGGCGCTCCCCACTGCCGCAGCTCACCTCCGCTCAGGGCCGGCTCCCGGCTTTTTGCGCCCCAAGGAAAAACAATAAAAAGGAGCCGGAGTGCCGCCCATTGTTAAGTGCTGCCCCAAGCACATGCTTGGAGCGCTAGTGCCTAGAGCCGGCCCTGCATATGAGCTAAACATAGTGATTGTGTCTGCATGCAGCTACAAACAGTTACCTACAGTTGACTGAGACACGTAACTCAGGGTCTACCTCCTTTAGGTGATATCAGATAATGAAGGTTTGGGGGTCGTTGCATTTTTTACTTTCATCCTGAATTTATGCTTGCAAAGGGTACTGAACTTACAGCCACGTGTAACGGAGAAATGAAAGTTACTTACCTGTAAGCGAGGTTCTTCAAGATGGGCTCTGCATATTCCCACTCTTGTGAGAGTTTAGAAAACAGTATGCATATTGAGTTGGCTGGTGGGTAAGGAGCACTAGCTGAACAAGGACTGTGACATCAATCTACCAATCTGTGCCTCTGAGCTAGTTGCGATATCTAACAAATAATGGCTTGGAAACGTGTCTATTGAATGCCATGTGGCTGCTCTAAAAATTTCTATTATTGGAACGTGTTTCAAACATGCCACCAAGGCTGCAATCTCTCTAATGGAGTCGACAGTCAGATGGGGGTCAGGGGGGGAGCGGGGGAGGAAAAATTGTCAAGCATGCTTGTAAATTTCCATTATACACTCTCTGATTCATCTTGATAATGTTTGTGTGGAAATAGGATTTCCTTTACAGTTACCAGCATATGAAACAAACAATTTAAGTGACAATCTAAAGTCTTTAGTCCTATCCAAATAGGATAAAACTCTTTTTGTATCCAGATAATATAGCTCTGATTCTCCCCTTATTCGAACGAGGTCGGGTGTGTGTGTGTGTGTGTGTGTGAAAAAAACACTGGCAATGTGATGGACTGATTGATAAGGAAATTTGAGGTGACTTTTGGAATGAATCTAGGATGTGGCTGAAGAACTTCTTTGTCCTTATAAAATGAAGGGTCAACCATTAAAGCATGAAGTTCACTAATCCTCCTAGCTGATGTTATTGCTATAATAAAGGCAGTCTTAATTGATAGATGAAATAAGGAACACGAAGATAAGGGCTCAAATGGTGGAGACATAAGCTGTGACAGCAGTAAATTTAAGTGTCATGGTGCCACAGGATCTCTCATCGGGGGTGGGGTACACATTTAGTAACTCTTTAAAAACTTAGGTTTCAGAGTAGCAGCCGTGTTAGTCTGTATCCGCAAAAAGAAGAACAGGAGGACTTGTGGCACCTTAGAGACTAACAAATTTATTAGAGCATAAGCTTTCGTGGACTACAGCCCACTTCTTCGGATGCATATAGAATGGAACATATATTGAGGAGATATATATACACACATACAGAGAGCATAAACAGGTGGGAGTTGTCTTACCAACTCTGAGAGGCCTCCCACCTGTTTATGCTCTCTGTATGTGTGTATATATATCTCCTCAATATATGTTCCATTCTATATGCATCCGAAGAAGTGGGCTGTAGTCCACGAAAGCTTATGCTCTAATAAATTTGTTAGTCTCTAAGGTGCCACAAGTACTCCTGTTTTTTAAAAACTTAATAACCTCCTGCAAGAATACCGATTTACCATCTATTTGTATATGAGAAGCTGCTATTGCATGTAAGATGTACCTTCAGCAAAGCAACAGAGAAACCTTTATGCTTTAACTATAACACAAAGTCTAATAGAGATTGAATAGGGGCTGACACAGGATCTATCTTCTATCAGATATCTGTAGTGAAAACCATTTCCATTTTAATTCATAATATTTTCTAGTTGATTTTCCTCTGGCATTAAGAAGAACATGTTGAATATCCATAGAGAAAGACCTCTCCAACTCTGTTAGAGACTGATTGCCCATGTTGTCAGATGCAATGACAATGGATCAGGATGGTAAACTGTCCCTTATTGTTGTTTCAGAAGGTCTGTTGATACTGGCAAGAATCTCTAGTTCCTTTTGGAAAGCAGGAGCAAACCCATGAACTACGACTGTCACAGCCAAGCTGGGGTAATCGGTATCATTCTGGCCAAGACCAGTCCTAATTTTTCTCACAACCTTCAACATCAGAGGAAATGGTGAGAATGCATATGTTAGTTCTGCATCCCACCCAAGGAGGAACACATCTGCCAGAGTGTGACAGGGTTCACTCACCACTGCGGTGTCTTCTGCTGGCTGTTCTGTGAATTAGCTCTCCTAGCCGGTGCATCCTCTGCTGGTGGCATCTCAACTCCATCACTTCAGTTCCCGGACCCATGTCGCTTCCAGGAACGCAGTGTCCCCTTCACGACACAGCCCTCCGGCTATGCCACACACTGTGCTCCCCACTTCCAGGGGACAGTATCGCCATCCCTTAGTCCAGCCACTTCCTCAGTGGTGAGTGGGGCCGGGGGAATCCAGGCCCGCCCAATACTCTGGGTCCCAGCCCAGGGGCTCTGTAGATGGCCACCACCTGTTGCATCCCCTCTGACTCTTCAGTTCATTTCCCTGGGGCACTTCCCCATGGCCTCCATCACCTTCTTTGTCCTTACCTCAGGGCTTCACCTTGCCAGTCTTACTATGTAGCCAGGAGTCCTCTCTAGCTTCCCCAGTCCCTGCTGGTACTCCTTCCTCCTGCTAGGAGCCTGATCTTCCCTCCTCAAGCTCCAGGCAGCTACTGAACCTGTTCTGCCCTGCAGCTCTTCCTATATGGGCCTGCCTGGCCCTGATTTTTGCTCCTCTCAGCCCTTCTCTGATTGGCTACCTCCTTCGCAGCCTCCCTACAACTCTATTAACCCCTTAGAGCCCAGTGTGAGACAGGCAGCCCATCACACAGAAATTGAGCATCCACTCCCACTCTGAAACAAAAATAATAGCATTTCCTGTTGAATCGTATTGCAAATAGATCTATCTTTGGTATCTCTATCTATACCTCAAAGAGCAAAGATGTCTCTGATTACAGAGTCTTTCAAAGACCATTTGTGCCTCTGTGTGGATTCCCTGCTTAGTTCTGGTTGAGGGATCCAGCTGATGTAAAGCTATTGGACTCACCTTTTGGGCTTTGCACCAGTCCCAAAGTTTCATTGCCTCCTTGCAAAGTTGTGGTGATCGGGCTTCCCCTTATCTGTTTACATAGTACATTGCTGTCATATTGTCTGTGGCCACTTGAACCACCGACCCTTGAATCTGGGGGAGAAATGACCTGAGTGCCAAACAAACTGCTCTTGATTCCAGAACGCTGCTACGGACACAACCTTCCTGTCGACCCCAGAGTCCCCTTGTTACAAACTTCTCGAGATGGGCACCCTAGCCTGTGTTTGCAGAGCCTGTTGTGATTATCATAGACAGGACTGGATAACACCCGTCTCAGAACATCCACCACCAGATGAAACTTTGGATTTGCCTGGGAACTGTAATTATCATATCCCTACTGTGTACCGACAGTCTGATGTTCTTTGATAACACTGCTCTACAGCCAAAATGCTTCTGAAATAAATGTCGTCAAACTTTACTAATTCTGGGTCACTAAGAACGAAAATGATGCTTAAAATTGTTGATTGGCTCTAGTTTTCAAGATATGCTATTGAGTCAGTATATACGACCCTTGACTTGGGAATGGCGGAGGATAAGTGAGTTATAAAGGGAAGGGATCTCAATTTAAACCAGAAATGACTAAAATACATCTTTGGCTGGATCTATGAATAAATCTATGACTGGGTTTGGACAGTACTTGCTTTTTAGGCAAAACAATGAATGATGCAATCTGAAGCTGGTATTGCGTCATACATTATATGAATTGCATCATGTTATTCCTAGAAGTCATGGATGATGCAATCATAACGAAGCTTACATCACTCTGCTGAACAAATTGCCCTATATCAGCTCTAGAAATCATACAGTGTCGTGCTCTCTTATTTGTCAGTGTTTGATTTTGCAAAGGGACACAGTTCTGTTTAGCCAAAGTGAGCAGAGATGCTTCGTACTTATGTGAACAGTGCAGATAACTTCTGCTATGCTTGTGGTGAAGTGACTTTTGCATCACAAAAGTGCAGTATAACCACTATGGTTAAGAAAGCCTATCACCTTTATTTTGGCTGCAAAATTGGAGATGAGGAGAAGAGGTGGGCCCCACACATATGCTGCAACACTTGTGCAACAAATCTTCGCCAGTGGTTGAACAGGAAAAGGAAATCTATGCCTTTTGCAGTGCCAATGATTTGGAGAGAGCCAACAGTTCATACCATCAATTGTTACTTCTGCATGGTGCCTCCAGTTGGAAAAGGTGTGTCAAAGAAGCAAAAGTGGACTGTGCATTATCCAAACATTCCATCAGCTATACACCCAGTACCCCACGGAGAAGGACTGCCGGTTCCTGATGCACCAGAAGCATTCTCACTTGAGTCAGATGAGGAAGAGGAAGAGGATGAAACTTCTGGTCCTGAACCATCAATGTCACAGGACCCACATTTTCTCCCATCCTCCTCCTCTGAACCACATTTCATAACACAAGGTGAACTGAATGACCTTGTCAGGGATTTGGAACTACCCAAGAGTAAGGCAGAGCTGTTGGGCTCCAGACTACAGCAGTGGAATCTCCTGGCAGGTGATGTTAGGGTTTCCATGTTCCGTGACCGTCAAAAGGATCTTGTCCCATTCTTCTTCATGGAAGGTGATCTTGTAGCCTGCAACAACATCGATGGTGTGATGGCAGCCCTCAATATCGTTCACAATCCAGATGAGTGGAGACTGTTCATTGATTCATCGAAGACGAGTCGTAAAGCTGTTTTACTGCATAATGGCAATGTTTTGCCATCAATTCCAGTTGGTCATGCAGTCCATCTGAAGGAAACCTATGACAACATGAAACAACTTTTGAGGTGCATAAACTATGACCAACATCAGTGGCAGCTTTGTGGCGATTTGAAGGTTGTTGCTCTCTTGCTTGGTCTGCAGACTGGATACACAAGGTACTGCTGTTTTCTCTGTGAATGGGATAGTCGTGCAAGAGATTGCCACTACATCAAGAAAGACTGGCCACTCCGACAGTCATTGGAGCCTGGGAGGAAAAGTGTTCAGCATCCACCACTTGTTGAATCAAAGAAGATTTTGTTACCACCCTTACACATCAAGCTGGGGCTGATGAAGAACTTTGTCAAGGCCATTGACAAAACTTCTTCGAGATGATGCATTTGACCATGCACTGCATGGCAAGGTAAAGATGGCATGGAAAGCCTTCCAGTTAGTGGCAATACATTTTCTCGGAAACAACAAGGCAGACAACTACAGGTTGTTGGTGGAAAACCTCCTCAAGGCATACAAAAACCTTGGTTGCAACATGTCACTAAAGATACATTTTTTGCACTCTCATCTAGATTTTTTTCCACCAAACTGCGAAGCAGTGAGCGACGAGCACGGCGAGAGATATTGCAACAATGGAGAAACGCTATCAGGGCAAATGGAGCCCATCAATGCTTGCAGACTATTGCTGGACAGTGACAAGAGATGCTCTATTTAATGAATATAAAAGACAAGCCAAGAAGCGCCGAGTAGACACTGAATAGGACTAAACTATGTACAGAATAGTTTTTTGCCTTTTGTTTCATAATAAATTTTATTTAGATAACCCTTTTGCGGATTTTTAAAGTGTTACATAAACAGGACAGGTGAAATATTATCATGTAAAGCAACCATAAACACATGAAAAGACCTAGGTTTACAATTTATGATTAAAACTCTACTATCTACACAATATACATAGACATAAAATGTAAAAACTTAAATATCTTAGAAACAGTAGCCAGTTGTTTTAATTGTCATATTTGAATTCAGCATATCAAAATACAAAATAAATAGCACATTTTATCTCTGAAGCAGACGACTTCTCAAAAATTGTAGACCAGTGTAACCAGTGCTGGGGCAGTTTCATCCTAAACCTTGCATAAACTGTGAAATATGTACCATCATACCCATTAGTGATAGAAAAAAAACATTACTCTCTGAGATGGATTCAGCAGCAAAGATTGAAAGGTACACTTTATCTTCAGGGAATGCTCCCTCAGAATGTAAGCTTTTGCTCTTTGGGAACCGAGAAGAGCTCCTGTGAATAGGATTTTCTGTGATGGGGTCGGTAATTATTTCTTTCATTTTATTAAAGAAACCTAAATTTCAGAATAGAGGGCATGCAAATATTGTGAGCTCTTCCAGCTCATCCTCTGAGGTTGCTATTAGGAGCCAGTCATCAAACTATAGAAAGACAGAAACCCCTCATCTCTTGAAGAACGCTGCTACTCCAGATAGACATTTTGTAAAGACTTTGGGTGCCCAGGAGAGGACAAAGGGGAAGACTCTGTATTGGAAATGATCCTGCCTTACAGCAAAAGGAAGGTACTTCCTGTATGATGGTCTTATTGAAATATGAAAGTAAGCTTCTTTGAGATCAAGAATAAACCAATCTAGAAAGGATAGGGAAGGAATAAAGGATCCTAGGGTTAATATTCCAAAATGCATCTTTCAGACGTACTTGTTTAGGTTCCTTAGATTTAAGACTGGACGAAGATCTCCATCTTTCTTTGGAATTAGAAAATAGCAGGTGCAGAACCCTTGATTCCTGAGATTTATTAGAACCTTCTCTATTGCTCTCTCCATTTGCAGAGAACTGATCTCTGATCTTAACAATGTCCCATGAGTGGGGTTCCTGAAAAGAGAGGGAGAGGAAGGTTGATTTGGAGGAAGTGTATCAGACTGGCTGGTATAACCATTCTTTATAGTATGCAACACCTATCTGTCTGTGGCGATCTTTAGCCACTCACTCTAACATTGACTTAAAAGGTCTCCAAATGTAAGGAAAACAGGATCTAACTTTGCTTTGCGGCTCTCAAACACCACTGAAAACCTGCAGTCTCACTGCAAGCAAAGAAGCAGTGGTAGGCCAATTATTTTGCTTCATTTGGGCTTGAATGGCCATTTCTTGTATGACTGAGAAGCAAAAGATTGTTGTTGTTGTTGGTATTGGTAGTGATGTCTTCTTTTGCTGAATGAAGAAGAATAAGGTGGGTTATACTGTCTTTGGAATCTGAAGAGATCTAGAAAATCTCCTTTTGAAAGTCTGCAAAAGACTCCGGGATCTGGACGTAGATCTTGTCTCTTTCCTTTTGGAGGCAATTGCCTGTGTAGTTCAAAAACCAATGGATTATTGGAAAAAATGAAAGTCCTCAACTTTAGATTTTGTTTCCCGTGGAAGAGAAGAGGAACGTAGCCAGGCATGTCTTCTGAGAGTTCTTACTATTGCCACTGGACTTGAAGATACATCTGAGACAGCAAAGAACAGCTTTTATGCTTGCTTACCAATGTTTTGACCCTCCTTAAAGAGGAATTAGTGACTCTGGGAAAGGAGAAGAGCATAGCACTGCTTCTGCCAGGGAGGAGAAGGGAGAATTTGAGAAGGACAGGAGATGAATTAGGGAAATATAACCTAGATGGAGCTACTATAAGGTGGATGTATAACTGGTTGGAAAACAGTTCCCAGAGAGTAGTTATCAATGGTTAAAGTCAAGTTGGAAGGGCATATTGAGTGGAGTCCCACAGGAATCAGTTCTGGTTCTGGTTCTGTCCAATGTCTTCATCAATGATTTAGATAATGGCCTAGAGAGTACACTTATAATGTTCATGGACAATACTGAGCTGAGAAGGGTTGCAAGTGCTTTGGAGGATAGGATTAAAATTTAAAATGATCTGGACAAACTGGAGAAATGGTCTGAAGTAAATAGGATGAAATTCAATAAGGACAAATGCAAAGCACTACACTTAGGAAGGAACAATCAGTTGCACACATACAAAATGGGAAATGACTGTCTAGGAAGAAGTACTGCGGAAAGGGATCTGGAGGTCATAGTGGACCACAAGCTAAATATGAGTCAACAGTGTAACGCTATTGCAAAAAAAGCAAACATCATTCTGGGATGTATTAGTAGGAGTGTTGTAAGCAAGACATGAGAAGTAATTTTTTTGTTCTATTACATGCTGATCAGGCTTCAACTGGAGTATGGTGTCCAGTCTGGGCGCTACATTTTATGAAAGATGTGGACAAATTGAAGAAAGTCCAGAGAAGAGTAACAAAAATGATTAAAGGTCTAGAAAACATGACCTATGAGGGAAGTCTGAAAAAAAATGGGTTTGTTTAATCTGGAGAAGAGAAAACAGAGGCAACATAACAGTTTTCAAGTATGTAAAAGGCTGTTACAAGGAGGAGGGTGAAACATTATTCTCCTCAACCTCTGAGGATAGAACAATAAGCAAGGGACTTAAATTGCAGCAAGGGTGATTTAGGTTGGACATTAGGAAAAGCTTCCTAAATGTCTGGGTGGTTAAGCACTGGAATAAATTGCCTAGGGAGGTTATGGAATCTCCATCAGTGGAGATTTAAGGGCAGGTTAGACAAACACCTGTCAAGGATATTCTAGATAATACTTAGTCCTGCCTTGAGAGCAGGGGACTGGGCTAGATGACCTCTCGAGGTCCCTTACAGTCCTATGATTCTATAATTTTAAATCTTCCAGTTGAACAGAAGGAGTATTGTTACAGTACAGAACAGGGAATAAACAGACCTGGCTTCTATTTTCAGCTTGTATGACCTTGGGCAACTCATTTAATATCTCTCTGCCTCAGTTCCCGCATTTTACAGACTGGTATAATACCTAACAGGGATGTTTAGAAGATACCTACATTAACTAGAGCTGTTTCAAACATGGTAAGTTCTTTTAAACATTTTGAAATATCAGTTGAAAATAGATAAAAGCCAAAAAAAGGCATTTCCCCCCTTCTCTCCCCTTTTCCTTTCCCCTTCCTTTCTCAGTTGCAAAATAGAAAAGGGGGGGAGGAAGAAAGGATGAAGAGAATGGGGAAATAAAAGAAAAAGATTATGACAAGGGAAAGGAAGGAGGAAAACATTTTGGTTTTGATTTGAAAATCGAAATATTTCAATTTTCCATTTTCAGGATTTTGTGTTTAAAAAGTGGAAAATTTTAGATGCATGTGAAAAAAAATCAGACAAGTTTCCTTTTATTAAGCAGGAAAGAATGGAGGCCCCTTAACAAACATCTTTATTCAGTCACTAGTGAAAAAGGGATGTAGGCTTTCCATGGATAAATAGATGGTTGTCTAATAAAATTAAGAGAGCTGGAATCACCAAGACTTTTCTCCACTCTTGTCTGCCTCTCATTCTACAGCTTCTCTAGATTGTGACAACAAAACATTGAGCACTATTATTATTGTCACATCTCAGAAATCTCCAGTTGTGGTAACAGTGCACCAGCAACAGGGTGTTTGAACTGAGAGGAATAAAAAGAAAAGCTTGATGGAATTGTTTTAAATGGAGGAAATATGCATCACTTTTCATTGTATCTGGTCTTTCACTAAATTCACATCACAACTTCTAGTTATACCTGCACAAAATGCAGGGAATGTTTTGTGTGTTCTTAGGGCCTGTTCTTGGTTCCCTGGAAGCCAATGGCAAAAGCTCCCATTGTGTTTGGTGGGATTGACTGGGATTAAGCCCATAGAGAGTTGCATCTATATAGGGCATTGAGATCCTCCTCATTTGCCAGCATCTGAGCTTCTATAATATTCATTTATTCACCTTGGTTCCCAACGTGCCAAATGGTGACATGGTAACTGGAGAGTTATTACAGAGTCTCCTGACATTGGTTGTGGAACATCTCATTAGTGTTCAAGGTAATTCCATTTCAGCCAATGGCACAAAATAAATGGTTTAACCATGAAGTAGCGTGAGATGTTGAATTAAATCTGGTAGGAGTTTGGGCAGCATTAATGACCTTCAGTGAACAGGCTGAAATAAAATGTTTTTCCCTATAGGGTACTTTGTCAAATGTATTCTACTGAGATGCCATTTTGGAGTGGACCAAAAGGAATGGTGGACCAAAAGGAAGAGAAGAATATCTGGGGGCTAGGCTTGATTTTTATCCAGACGGGACACAGGGATATTTCCCCCCATTTATCATGTACGGTGCTTTCATGAAAAAAATTGCACAGCATCTTACTGCCATGTTGTAATATAAGCTTTTCCTCTCCCAGGGCTGTTATGACAGGCTCATCCATGTAGTCTCTTAGGAGATGACATTTTATTTTCTTTGGCAAGCATTTCAGTCCGATTACAGGCAATTTTCGTTATTAGATTGAAATGATATAATGTTCTTCAATTTTTCAAGCCACAAATAGAAAAAGAATCTCTGATCAGTTTTGATCTAAATTTCCATCTAAGGGGCAAATGTTGATTTGTCACCGTGTTTTTATTTTGCTCCTGCTCAGGCAAAATGTCTATTGAGTACAAACTGAATTAAAAAAAAATTCTGAATTTTATTCTTGTTGATGAGGCAATAACCTCATCCTTACTTTTTCTCTATCGTTTCACATTCTTCTTTCATTGTCTATCTAGAATCATAGAATATCTGGGTTGGAAGGGACCTCAGGAGATCATCTAGTCCAACCCCCTGCTCAAAGCAGGACCAATCCCCAGACAGATTTTCGCCCCGAATTGCTCCCTTAAGGATTAAACTCACAACCCTGGGTTTAGCAGGCCAATGCTCAAACCACTGAACTAGCCCTCTCCCCCAATGTATTACAGAACATACATGGCCCTCAGTACTGTAATATTTGATAACCTCACAATCCATAAAGGTCAAGGTGGCTTCTCCATCACTGACAACTTTTAAGTCAAGACTGGATGTTTTTCTAAAAGATAGGCTCTAGGAATTATTTTGGTGATGTTTTCTGGCCTGTGTTATCCTACCCACCTTGTCCCTCTTATATAAGCAGTCTGACTAGAAGACCACAATGGTCCTCTCTGGCCTTGGAATCTATTACCTCCGTTTTCTAGACAGGGAACTGAAGTGCTGGATAGGCTAAGACTCAGCGGGACTCAGCGTTGCAACACCTAGCTGACTTAGCCTTAGGATATATTTACACTACACAGTTAAGTCGACTTAAGTTACATCAACGATCATAAACCATTGTAATTACATCGCTTGGGCATGTTCACACAACGCTCCCTGTGTCAGTGGAGCATGTCCACAGCTGGTACTCTAGCGCCAACAGAAAGAGCAGTGCACTGTGGGTAGCTATCTCACTATTAAAATCACCACCTTCTCCGGCTAGCAGTTCTGGGAATAGACCGCAGTGCATCATGGGGGCAGGGTCACCACCCCATGACGCGGTTTTCTCCATCCCATAATTCCAAAGGCTTCCAACTCTATTTCGCACCATTTTCCAACTGCTCCAGTAAACTCTGCCTGAAAGCATGGATCTTGCCACTGCTCACCAGTCCTGTGATAAGCATTATGAGCACAATGCAGCTGATCCTGCAGTACTTCCTGAGCTGCAAATCTGAACAGGAAGCCATGGTGACTGCCCTGCTGTGTGCCGTGGAAAGAAACAATTCAAGATTGATGTTGGCATTCATGGAGTAGCAGTACATGGTAGACTGCTGCTACTGGGCTTGGGAAACAAGCACTGAGTGGTGGGATCGCATTGTGAGGCAGGTATGGGACGATGAGGAGTGGCTTCAGAATTTCCTTGAAGTCTGTGCGAAGCTCACGTCCACCCTGCGGCGCCAGGACACCAAAATGAGAGCTGCCCTAACAGTGGGAAAGTGAGCGGCGATTGCTGTGTGGAAGCTGGCAACTCCAGACTGTTACCGGTCAGTCATGAATCAGTTTGGAGTTGGGAAGTCCACTGTGGGGGTTGCAATGATATAACTGTGCAGGGCCATTTATCGCCTCCGGCTACAAAAGACCGTGACTTTGCGCAACGTGTAGAAAATAATGGATGGCTTTGTAGCAAAGGGATTCCCTAACTGTAGCAGGGCGATAGATGGCGTACATATCCCAATTTTGGCCCCAGGCCATCTTGCGACAGAGTACGTCAACAGAAAGGGCTACTTTCACTGACATCAATGCAGGGTGATCAGGGAAGGTGCATGATGCACATATCTTTAGGAACACTGGCCTGCATAGAAAGCTACAAGCAAGGGCTTTCTTTCCAGACCAGAAGATTTCAACAGGGTGTGTGGAAATGCCCGTAGTGATCCTGGGAGACCCAGCATATCCCTTCTTTCCATGGCTCATGAAGCCATACACCGGAAACCTTGACTGCAGCAAGGAGCGCTTCAACAACAGGCTCAGCAGGTGCAGAATGACTATAGGATGTACGTTTAGCCGATTAAAGGGTCGCTGGTGCTGCCTTTTTGGCAGGTTAGACCTCAATGGGGAAAATATTTCCATGGTCACAGCAGCCTGCAATGCTCTGCATAACATCTGTGAAGCCAAGGGGGAAAACTTTCCCCAGGGGTAGAGCACTGAGGTGGATCACCTGGCAGCTGATTTTGGAGCAGCCAGACACCAGGGCTATTAGAGGGGTTTGATTGGGGGGGGGGGGGGTATTCAAATCAGGGAAGGTTTGAAGCAGCATTTTGACAACAAGCCCCAGTAATGTGTTTTCTATAATGAATTGAGCCAGGAATTGTTTACCTGCCATCGTAAATGACTCCTGGAATGATTCCTGCCTGACATTAATTGTAGTCTGCAAATGTGCCAATGGCCACTGTGTATGAATTTCTGTTGCAACCCTCCAGTGTAGGCCACAAATAAAGAATCACTGTCTTTGTAAGACTACATTTTTATTAAACAGCAATAAACAGATTAACATTTCTTACAAGGGACATGACAGTGAGCAGCACTCTTTGAAGTGAAGATCTGACAGCTGTAAGTTCTGCTGTCATTATGGAAAATGTCCCTAGGGGTGGAGTGCAAGGGGTACTGCAATGGGCCAGGAACATGAGAGGAATGTGTGGAGAGTTTGGGGAGGGCAAGGAAGGCAGTTCTGTATGGATTGCTAAGGGAGTTGGCAGACATATGTTCCACCTGCAGCACAATCAGGGACCTCAGCATCTCTGTTTGGTCCTCCATGAGCTTTATCATCCAGTCCTTATCTTCTATTATCTACTCCTCCTCTATCTCCTTTCTTGGCTATCCACTTCTAGTTTTTCATGTATTGTCTCTCTTTATGATCTGTGCTCACTATCTGATGATTGCAACACTTTGCTGATATGTAGGAGCTGGCCCCCAAGGGCAGATCTGCAGGCGGAGAAGAAACAATACACAGAGTCTGTATTGTGTGTGCACTCACAGTCTCGAATCATAGATGTTACATTCACCCATTTCTCACTTTCCCTTAGCAAGCATGCAGCACAGCCAAAGCACTACACATGGTGAGTTCGGCCCATGGGAGGGGGAAGGATGGTGCAAGATGGGACAAAGGGTCTGAGTGGTTTCAGATGGGGATTACTACAAGTTCCTAGGTACACTATTCTGAACACTGACACCGTTTTCCACAGGCAGGGGCGATCAAAGTTGAAATCACGCTCCTGAGAGTCACTGAAGATGCAAGGGTGCATCTCCTGCATGCATGTGGCTTCAGATCGGATCCACATACAGCTCGCCTGTGTGCTGCTTTGGTTCCTGCAGAAGTAATTGCTGAGTGGCGTGGCAAAGTTTCCTACAATGGGGGAGGAACAAAGCAGCTCTGCCAAGGAACCTTCGGTGAAGGATTGCAGAATATCTGCAGGAAAGTTTCCTAGAGATCTCTATGGAGGATTCCCGGGAGATCTCGGTGTGCATTAACACACATTCCCACTGAATTGCTGCACTGGGAAATGTGAAGCAGATGCAAACAGTACCTAGTGTTGTTAATTTTGATCCCTTCTCCCACGTGCACCATGTAACAAAATAAAGGACGCCTCTACTTCATGTCACCGTGCACTATCAAAGCAAAATGAGTACTTACCAGAGCTCCCCTCTCCTGCTTCATGCACACCACAGCCGGACAGCTGGGATTCCATAGTCAAAAAGAGGTCCTGGCTCACCACCAATGGAAGAGCCTGTTGCTTGTCTCACATCGTCCTCCAATTAGACCTCCTTGTCCACCACTTTGTCCTCAGGGTTGACTCTGCTGGCTGCTGAATGGAGTCCCCCCAAAGTATCCACGGGGCTTCTGGCAGTGGTGAGGTCGCATCTGAGAACGTCATGCAGCTCTTTGTAGAAGTGTCATGTTTTTGGTGCCACACCAGGGTGATGGTTGGCCTCCCTTGCCTTTTGGTAAGGTTACATCAGCTCCTTGATCTTAGCACAGCACTGCTGCATGTCCCTATTGTGCCCTTTCTCATCCATGCCATGAGCAATCTGCTTGTAGATGTCAAAGTTCCTATGGCTGGATCAGAGCTGTGACTGCACAGTCTTCTCTCCTCACAGACCCAACAGATCCAGCAACTTCTGGGTACTCGAGGCAGGAGCGCATTTACTGCAGAAAGCCGGCATGGTCAGCTGGGAAGATGCAATGTGAGCTGTCCGTGCCGAGAAAACAGGAAGTAGAATTTCAAAATTGTCTGGGGCTTTAAAGAGGGAGGGGTGCATGCTCGTGAACCTGGCTGCAGGGCGGTGGAGTAGAAACTGCTTATCAGACCAGTCATGATGGGCATTGTGGGACACCTCCAGGAGGCCGCTTAGGGGGACATAAGCAAGTGCAGTGTCTACACGGACACTGCGTCGCTCTAACTTTGTCACCAAAAGGTCAATGCTGCTCATTGATGTGGTTTTATTATGTTGGCGTGGCAGGAGAGTTACATCGGCAGGAGGAGTATTGTGTGTAAACCTCCATTGTTTTGTCGATGAAAGCGGACTTTTGTTCACAAAACTGAGTTGTGTAGACAAGGCCTGGATCTCATTTGCATAAGGGAGCTAGGCACCGAATCTAAATCCTATCAACTGTTAACATGAATAAATGGATTTTACTTATTTTAGATCTAAGCCAATTTATACCTCATGAGCCCATATCTTGCCACCATCTACAACTAGAGATGGTTGAAATGTTCCTTGAAATTTGAATGTGATTTAATATATTATATGAAGACCTTAAATACCTCTTTGCACATGGATTTAATAAGAAAGATTCTCAAGTGGTATAAATTCACATATCTTCATTGATTTCATTGGAGCTAAACCAAATTACACCAGCTGAGGATCTGGGCCTATATTTAATTTATCTGTAATCTCATTTGGTTTTGTGTTTTCATTTATTGGTCTGCACGTTTTAAAATCTCAATAATAAATATTACCTAGAAGAGATTGAAGGGTTTAATGTTCTCTGAGCATCAGACAAGTTTAATGCCTGTAGCTGTAGTCACCTGCAGTAAGAGATTATGCCCAATAGGTCACTGCCTTCCTTTCCAGATTTGACTGAATTACAATGTTGAAATCTCCCAACATTATCTTCTGTCCTCAGGTTAAATGAGATGAGCTCTGAGCAATTTCATAAAGAATTCCACCTTAGGGAATTTAGGGTAGATACATTAATAAAATTGAACTGTGAGCTGCCAGTCTCCTGTAAGAACACTGAATTTACCCTGTGGTTCAGAAAGTTCAGCTCTCATAACAAAAGGCACAGATTAATGTCTTGGATAAATTACAGCTTTTGGATGTTGAATCTTGCAGTGCACCAAAGGCGAAGAAGCCTAGCTCACAATTTTGCCGATGAACGCAAGGTATGTCTTAAAGAAACCAGTTGTCATCCATGACCTGTGTCACGCTGCCTGGAGTGGCTCACAACCAAGAGTGCTTTCCTCAGGGCAGACTGTCAAAAACAGGGCGGATACCTCAAACTAATGGTATGTTCTATAATTAGATTTTGCCAAGCCAGTAACAAATGTGAAGTCCTGAAAATCACTACAACAGTCTTACCATGGTGTCACAGACAGTCCTGTTAAGACTCTCCAGTGTATCTTGCCACCCAGACAAACTGGACTTAGTGATAAATGGTCACTTACATGAAAAAAAAATCACACAATATGCGGGTTGCTTCCAGTCCCAAGAGACCAGTCACTTACCCCAAATCAATGGATACCCTAGATTTTAAACCAAGCATAAGGCCTATCTAAAGGTTTATTAACTAGGAAAGAGAAATTAGAGTTATTTACAGATTAAAGCAAACAGACATAGGCACACATGAGTTGAAATCTAAATCCTAAGAGTGGCACAGCTGTAGTGATCTGTCAATTCAAAGTGTTTTCAGGGTGGACCCAGGAGGCAACCTTTGAGGATCCCTGGCTTTAGTTTGGTGTCTCTAGCCCTGTGAGAGTTCAAACAGCAAAAGTGATGGAAAATGTTCCTGTGACTTTGTTTTAGTTCCTTCATTCAGCTTCCAAATCCATAGGACGAGCTTCCTTGAACATAGCATGTCCAAGGTGCGATAGGGTCATTCACCCATCCTTTGTATTGCAATGTTCCTTGATGGCCCATCTGATTTGAAAGCTCTTCTTGACGGGCGGGGGGATGACATTCTTCCCATCTGGGTTCACAAGTTTAGAGCAAATATTTTCAAAGCAAAACCTGCATATTTTCGTATAGCATGGAATATAGACATTGCAAGTGAGATTAATGCAGGCAGCAATTTACAAGCATTTCATAGAGTCTAAACACTAACTACATTCTTACAAGACAAATTGCTATTTTGAGCAACACAGGTGAACTGGTCTGGTCTCCAGCTATGAGCTTGTCAGTTCTTAGCTAATGCCTGCAGTCTTGGCAACAGCGGGTGCCTGGTTTACCAGCATCACAACCTGATTCATACAAAGTGTTTGATGTCCTCTGCGATCCTGAAAGCTGGCTGGGGAGTCTGTCAACTCCATATTCATCCAGCTTGTCCAAACAAGCTACTCAGCTCCTGATAGTCTTAGCATCATTCAGCAAGATAGAGGGACAGCTACAGTCTTTGTATCTGACCTCAGAAGCAAGGGAGGTAACCCTGCCAAGTCCAAAGAATTTGAAAGCCTGCTCGAACTGGGCAAAATGTGTTCACCTTTTTTTTTTTTTCCCTAGTGGAAAATGCACATTTGGGTTAATGGAAACATTTTGCAAATTCACGTCTAATTCACTGAATTGTTTTGTCTGGAAACAAGGTAAAATCAAAAACGTTTGGAAAAAGTCAAAATGTTTCTACACCTCTACCCCGATATAACGCTGTCCTTGGGAGCCAAAAAATCTTACCGCGTTATAGGTGAAACCGCATTATATCGAACGTGCTTTGATCCGCTGGAGTGTGCACTCCCACCCCCCTGGAGCGCTGCTTTACCACGTTATATCCGAATTTGTGTTATATCGGTTTGCGTTATATCGGGGTAGAGGTGTATTTGAAATGACTTTTTTTCTAAATTTCCTTCAATGTTATATTAAAAAAAAAAAAACCTTACGGAAAAAAAGCTTGAAATTGAAACACAATTTTTGTTCAGCCCAAAATAACTATTTTTTCTCCCCAGAACTGTCACTGAACCCCCAAATTGGCTTTTTGCACAGCTCTGGTCCTGGGACCTCATCTTGGGGGATCACAGTCCTAGGCAAGCCTCCTAAAGGTAGCCTACCACTCCATCAGTCTTGAGAGGCTTCTTCTCCAAGAGCCCTCGTGATGTGGAAACCGGTCACTGTTCCTTTTTAATATCCACAAACAATCCTTAGGGATTACAATGAGATGACATGGGCTGCAAGGCCTCATGCTTCAGTATTTAAATCAATCAATCAATCTCTGAGTATTAAGGATTAGGCTGAGGACTCCATGGGGGGAAACTTTCCCACATCCCACAAACTTTCCCACTGGGGCGGGGGGTTCTGACACCTTCTGCTGAAGCATCTGGTGTTGACCCTGTCAGAGACAGGATACTGGATTAGGTGAATCACGGGTCTGATCCAGTCTGGCAGACTTTGTATGCTAATGAGGACATACAGCTCTGTACATTGATTTCATCCTGTGGATGTGGGAGATGGGAGTTTAGAGAAAGAACAGCTGGCTTAAACTGAATACAGGAAGTGACATGATACTAACTGGAAGAGATGAATATGTGGAGGAGCTGGTAGGCACCACAATTTTGCCTCTACTGAGGACATTTCTCCTAAAAAAGTTATACCAATGCACAGCCTGAAGTTGAACTTGATTTATCACTGACCTCAGAGAATCAAATAATTGCAGTCACACAAAGCAACTTCTCTCACCTCCAGCTTCCAGGAAGTCTTCACTCATTCCTCTCAGATATAGCCCTGACCACAATAATCCAGACATTCATAATGCCATCCCGAATTTACAAAAAAAAAAAATCCCTCTATCTTGACCTAGCCAAAAATACCATGCTCAGATCTGGATCGGAACTTCCCCAAAAGAACTGAGATATGTGGTCCCAGGGTTGGGTCAAACCCACCTCTAATTCCTTCACGGAAATCCTACAGCATGTTAATCTTCATGCCCATTTCTTCAGATCGCCCTAATTCTTTCCCCTTCGTGTGTGAGCTGCTTAAAGCTATTCACGTTCCAAGTGCCTTCCCCACCCCCAAGAGAATCTATTCAGAAAACGGTCATTGCATTTTTACCACAGATTTCTCATTGTGTCTCTCTATGTGAGACTATAAAGAGCTTTTACAGTTACTTTCCTCTCCATATGTGGCACAATGTTGCACAAGGCCCCATACAGACACATGTAACAATCTCTGAAGCATTGTTAAGCTTAAAGTGTAAACATAACAAAGTCAAACTGAACGCAGAAGCGGCTGCCTCAAACTGGAACGGTATAATTCAAATAAAATCAGCCCGTTCCTGCTACTAACCTCCATTCATTTATACTGAATAAGTTTATTACTGGTATATTGCACATTATTAGCACCACAGGTGTATTTGAAGGAATTCAGCTCCTTCCATTAATGTTTTAGTCATTATTCTTAGTGTTCATCTGGGTACTATTCAAATATTGTTCATGCGTGAAGGAGTCTACCTGGGACTGATCCAATACCTCCAGGAAGGCAGAGGATAGCAGGACAGATTTCACATTTGTCTCTCTTGAGCCGTTCCTCTCGTCTATGGTGCCCTCCTTTTATTCAAAGCTGCTGAAGAGCAATCAAGGGAAAACAAGGTTCTCCTCCCTGCAATCTGGATTTCTTTATCTTTCTATGCCTCCAGGAAAACAGGTTGCTGTTGACTTCCTGTTGTGTGAATGGGTCAAATTGAGGGCCACCTTGTGGCTCAGCTTGTACGAGTGTGGGGACATGAAGCATTCCTTGTTAACCTGGTGCTGGCAACATGTACTGGAGGTTGAAGCATGATGGGGAAACCAGGCTATGAAGAGAGGATATATGCTCCTTACACGGAGAAGGGGCAGGAGTGGTTGGAGTTTTGGAGACACACCTCCTGCCAGCACACTAGCTAGTGTGGTTACACGAACGTGCCAAAGGAAGTTAGCTACACCTGGTATAGGCCTGGAAAAGGGCGCTCCTGCTGCAGAGACGGGGAGCTAGATTGGGAAGCAGAGTATGATTCAGAGATTCCCAATCTGCCCGTTGACTGGGGCTTGTGGCAAAGCCAAGACTCCTCCCCAAGTGAGAGGTAGGCAATCAGGACGGTGTCTATTGTCTGGCTCCCAGTGTCCTGACAGGCTCCCTGGGATGCAAGCAATTTTCTCTGAGAAATGCCTCCCAGCAGGAGGTGCAAGATTCTGGAGTAGAGAAGAATCGTTTCAGGTTAACAAGATAATTCTTGGTCCACAATAGTTCAGCACGGCGTCACTTAGCAGTTGCACTGTTGGAGCCTGTGTGAAGTTTCCTCCCTGTACTGAAATCTGGCGCAAACGGTGAAACTGAAGCAGAATTTGGCACGTCCCTGCTTGCTCAGCAAGGGCTGAGGAGCCACCATAAAGGCACCGGCTTCTGGGCTGACATTTAGTTCTTTCCCCCGTTGTTTACAATCTAATTGCCAGTGCCATATGTGGACACTTAAATGATTTAAATAGTCATGAGAGGAGAAACTAAACACAGCGTTGCAAAAATATCAAGCATTTTGAATTGTATCAGTGCATCGGTTACACTGAACATAAGGCATCCATATATTTAGCAAATAACTGGGTGTTTGTTTATTTAACGCCGACGGGAACAAGTGGAAGTGATAACGCCTTCTGGTATCTATCTTGCAGTCATTCCAAAAGCCACTGAGATTTGCATATCAGTTACTGACTTTCCTTTCCATTTCATTCGGTTTCTGATTCTTCACCAGTATCATGAGGAACCTTGTCCTGGGAGAGTCTCATATTGTTCAGGGCTAGACGTGAAGAGATTCCGTTTGTGTGCTGAAGGAGGAGCACTGGGGATACTGCCTAGTATGTACAGGCAGTTTTACTCTTCTTTTTCCATCCTTCTTCCCTCCTTCTTTCTGGTTCTCCCTTAATATTCTCCACACATTCTCCTAAGAGGCACATTGGCTAGTTTTCCAACTCCAGCCCAGTTTGAATGGAAGTCTATTAGAAAGATTTGACTCATGCTTGAAATCCAAAAGCAAATGACTTATAGTTACCACGTTTTTACCAGCACACCTTTAAAATGTATCTGCATAACACACTCCGTACAATTTCAGCTAACAGTTCCTGCAGTGGGGGGCATTATTCTTCCCTCATATGCAAAGGAACACTACTCAGCCCACCAACCTGGAGCTGAAATAGATCGTATCTTTTGGAAAGACGTCCAATCTCGATTTAAAGGTTCCAAGTGATGACGAACTTAACACTCCTCTTGGTAAGCCATTCCAATGTGTTGTAAATTTTGTAGCTACTTGCTTAGCAGCCAGGAGAGCTATTTGGAAAAAAATAAATTGCACTGCTAGCAAAACAAAAACCAAAAAACCCTGCATTCCTGCCAGGGTGCTTTTGTTTTGCTTTGGGTTATTTATGAAAAATCAATTATTTTGGAGGTGGAAGGGAAAGTCTGTCTTTCAATTTTTGTATTTTGCCCCATAAAAATTACCATTTGCAGGAAAAGAAAATGGCTAATTATCACACAATTCAGGGCAAAAGTTCACTAGTTTCACATACACACCGCTTTTCATTAAAAAAAAACATTATTATTTATCATTTGCGTAATGGCAGTGCTGGAGGCCCCAGCTGATCTCAGGGTTCCATTGTGACACTGTGTACATAGTAAGAAACAGTGGATGTTCCGAAGAGCTTATAATATAAATAGACAAGAGACAAAAGAAAGTGGAGGGAAACAGAGGCACAGATAATTGAAGTGACTTGCTCAAGGTCACACACAGGCAGTCAGTGACAGAGCCGGGGTTAAAACCCACCCACGGGAATACACTGCTTCTCAGATGGAAAATTAGTATGTTTTCACGGAAATGTGTGAAAATCTCTAGACATCCATAGGGCAGTAAAACTTTATGGGAGAGGGGCTATTCCCTCATTGTTTGCACATATGCATCCAAGGATCTCAAAGCAAGTGAACAAACAAAGCCCTTATGCACACACAAGCAGGCTTAAGGGGGACAAGCATGATTGTTTATACAGACTGTACATTTGAGCAAACTGAGGTATATAGATTTGCCTAAAGACATGCACATCAGTGGCAAAATCAGTGATGAATATTACTCAAGAGTCCTATCTTACAGCCCTTTGACCACACTCCTACCAAGCAGAGCACCTATGGGGACAGGTTGATAGAAGTGGATGTGTTTAGTCTACAGAAGAAAAGGCTCGTAGCCGGGGGAAAGGATAACAGGCATCAAATATTTAAATGGTTGTTTTAAAAAAAGATGACAATCAATTGCGCATGTCCATAGAGGGTAGGACAAGTAGCAATAGGCTTAGTTTGCAGCAAGGGAAATTTAGATCAGATATTAGGAAAACCTTTCTAACATTAAGGATAGTTAAGCAATGGAACAAGTTATGCAGGGAGGTTTTAAGAATAGGTTAGACCAACACCTGTCAGGGATGGTCTAGCTATATTTAATCCTGCCTCAGCACAGGGTGGATGAACTAGATCAGTGCTTTTCAACCTTTTTGATACCAGGGACCGGCTTACTGCCTTCCTAAACTGTGTCAGGGAGATCTCAGGGACTGGTGCCCAGTCCATGGACTGGTCACTGAAAAACCCTGAACCAGATGACCTCCTGGGGCCCCTTCCAGCCCGACATTGCTATGATTTTATCTTCCTGTTTGGACAGACTGTGCCATCTGCCTGTCACTGGATCAGCTGTTTGGTTTTTGGTTATTCTTTTATTTCCATCCGCTATTTATTTCCTTTATTTTAAGTTGTTTCCCAACACATTATGCTTAGTGAAGTGTGTAAGAGACTGATGGATGCACTTGGAGGGCATGTTTTATCACAGTTTGTACACCAGTTTATAGCCAAATTAAAAGAAAAATACACTCTGACAGCTTTACCCCTGTTACTAAATTAATGCTGGGCAGCTGACTGTCTAGGCAAGAAAGAAAATAAAACAAAGCAACTGCAAGATGAAGGATCTTCATAGCTTTTGCCTGTTCATCCTCAGAACAGCATAAGGCTTGGTTATCCAATGGCTGCTCAATTTGCCCCCTAGATTTCAACCCACATTTGAAAAGGCTTGAGTGCAAAGGTACGTAAGCCAAATGCCCGGTGCATGGATATAACTTAAGGATACATACACCTGCATGTTTTTGCATGCACACGCACACACTCACGCACACACAAACCATGCATAAATACACACAGGCTTTTAAAAATATCGGTGAGAGTTCACATATTTTTTAAAAGCCTTCATTTAGCTGGAATAAATTCTTGTGGTCCTCCAAGAATTTCCAAGCCCTTCTGAAACATCCCACACATTTTGGTACCAGAGCAGAACTCCTATTGCCTTTCATGTTTTGCCACCACCGAGGTCATCAGAAATATGCAGGCCTAATGAATAATTTGTTTTCTTGATTGAGCTAGGGACTTCTTTAAACGTTAGCACACAAACTATATGCTATTTTGTCTTTTCACACCTCATGTTGCCAGTGGATCCTCAAAACCCAATGAAACTTTATTCTATATAACTATGTATCTTAATCTTAACTGGAGAAAATATTGCATTATAACAGAGATGCAGGGCTTGATTCTGGTGTAAAGCAGGAGTAACTCCCTGCTGTCAATGGAATTAGAGCAATGGTTAAGCAGCATAACAGAGAGCAAACTTAATCTCCTTGTTTTTGAATGAGACACTGAGCCCAGCCAAACCCACATCTAAGTCAGCTGAAAAAAATTCAGTACATCTCATTTAAGATTGGATGCCTTTCAGAATACGCCTTAGTCAAACACAAGCTACTGGGCTAAATACAGGATTAACTGAGTGAAATTATATGGCTTGTGTTACACATAAAGTCAGATTAAATGATCCTTCTGACTTTAAAATCTATTAATCGCAAAGCCATTAAAAGAGCATGATCAGGCTCACTGCTAGGTTTGATTTAAACACAGGGCCTGATTCTCCTCTTACTCTAGTTGTACACCAAGGCAATTCCATTCATTCCTTCCTATTCCAGTCTGGTTCTTATACTGCCGCAGTACATGAGGTCAGTGGAGTTGCTCCTGATTTACACTGGTGTGAGAGGAGAATCAGGCCCCAGAGAAGCCAGAAAAGCTCGGTTTAAAATAACAGGAGAACACAGCTGATACCCTCTTTTCTTGACAATGGGGGACATCCCCTGTGCCGAGCATTATCACCAGACATGTGAGCCACTGATGTTCTATTAGGAGGTTATAGGAACTTAAGTGATGTCTGGGCCTTGTTCTGCCCCCACTTCCCACAGAGGTGAATTAGACCCAAAGAGACCACAATCCACAGTTTTCCTTCATATTTAAACAACTGGCCTGCTCTCTGTGCACACCCTTGCTTCTCTGACATATATCATTTTACACAGGCGAGCGATTCTTCTGTCCCCCCGATTCTGAACTCCACTGTTCCCACTTGAATTCCTGATGGATTCACATCGGTAAATCCACTCCCCATTACTGTTAGTGGGTGCGACCGGAGCAAATCCCGCTTGCTCATTGACCAAACAGCTTCCCTTCCTCATGGGCCCTGCAAGAGTTTACCAACCCTTATTTTGTGTTCTCTGCACTGTGGATTATTTTCCCCTTTGAATGAACAAATAAACACAAGTCTAACACAAGGAGATGTGGCCTACATAAAACGTGTCCCCTTCCAGCTCCTGATGGAAAGACGACTGGTGATTTCAGTGGGATTTGGATCAGGACCTAGAGGACCTCAAAAAGTCCACTATCATAATTGGTGCTAATTAGCAGTCTCACCTACACAGTGATAAGCCTCTCTGCTGACAAGACAGAGATGCTGCTCATCTTTCAAAGCAAACCATTCAGGCAATGGGTTAAGGCACATGGCTGGGGCAATGTGTGGGAAGCTTTGTTCACATTGTTCTATAAATAGAGAGTTCTATGTATCTACTTAAACAGCACCCATCACCTTCATATCTGAGCACCTCTTTCATTAAGGAATTTAACTTCAGCACCTCTAGGAGGAAGGAAAGTGTTACGATTCCAGTTTTATACATGGGGAACAAAGAAAGAGAGAGAGAGAGAGATTAAGTGATTTGCCCAAGGTTACAGAGGAAGTTTGTTGCCCACTAGAAAGAGAACCCTGATCTCCTGAATCTAAGTCCAGTGCCTTTACAACATGACCAAATTTCCATCTCCAAGGCTCTCCATTTGGTACTTTTCTCCCAGGAACTAAACTCGCTTTTAAAAGAACAGATAGCTGAAATCACATATTAAGGAAATTCAATAAAAATATTTTCATTTAGAGATGCCTCGTTGGCAGAGACTGTCCCCTTTAACCTGGTTGTCTGGATTTCACAATCCGATTTAGAATATCAAAGGAACAACAGCGAATCTAGGAGGACCATTTTAAAACAGCTTCTCCACCACCGCTGGTGTTGCTCAACACTTGAGTGCATTTAGACATTTCTTCTGAGCTGTGCAATTAGGACTCTACATTTTCTCTCACATCACTTACACCTCCCATTCCCACCTGCATTTCATCACTCCAAAGAGCTCAGCGATTCAGGGATGAGTATTAGTCATTGTCTCTGTGTGGCTGACCCATCTGAACAGGGGAAGGAGACTCTGCATGAAGCAGAGGCTCTTATTTTCCAGCCCCTAATTACACCGCAAACCACTGTTTAAGAATATAGCAAAAAGAAACAGGTAACACGCCCACAAAACAGCTTCTTACCATATGAGCCAGCTGATTAAACCCACCATAATTAAAACGTACAAGACCTCCAACGAGCTTGTGTGTCCCTCGTAATGTTTTACTGTATCTGGAGTTTTCTTCTGATAGGTAACTTTTCTTATTCAGAAAATGGAGAATCACATACTGGCTCTGCGATTATGTGGTGGGGGTTCACCACAGAGCGACTGTACGTTCAGCTGGAAAAATGAATGTAATCATAGAGCAGTTGGAGCAGGCAGCAGCTGGTTTTCTGATACTCTCTCTAAAATCTGTCAAGTTAATGTGTGTAAAAGGCACTGGATTGTCAGCCCTGGAAACTAAAGTCCTCTGCCCAGAGAAGAGTCACAGCATGAGCGGTGTAAGCTCCCCCCCAGTGCCCAGGCAGTCAACCTAAGTCTTCAACTGGAGGAAATGCCTCCAGGGGAGGAATGGTTCAGTCTCCATGTTAATCCAGTCTCCTTTCCTGTTCATTCTCCAGGTTCCTTGAAGCCTTGGTCTCTCTTCTGCAACCAGGGTGCAAATGAATGTGACTACCGATGGGGTTTTGTGATACCAGGACCCTGTCTACTAGGAAACAAACTCGGATGGCAAATTCAGTTCAAGTTAGCCACCACGCAGCTGTCTACATTTTGGGTTGCTAGGGGGACTCTTGGTCAATAATAACCTTATGCCGGATTGCAACTAATGACTATTGGGGTTCTCTCGTCATTACTACAGCCCTAGCACAAGGTCTCAAAAGACCAAGTGACAGTCAAGTGTTGTGAACTACTCCAGGACTTCCATAGTGATAAATATTAAAACCTGCAGGATCACAGTTACTCCAGGCCAAATTCTGCCTGGAGAAATGAAACCACCAGGGACCACATCTGCTCAGCCACGGGGAGAACCTGACCCTTTAGTTTTATTTATTCCAAGTTGATTTATACTTTGTGCTTATCAGTTACCCACAAAGGGGCTGATCCAAAGCCCACTGAGGTCAAGGGAAACACTCCAATAGGGTTAGGATCAGGACCCACGGCCGTAGTTCACCCCTATGCAGGGTATAGGACATTGCTAAGTCCCATATAAGCTCCATTTCTGAGGCCTTTAAGTGGGACCTAAGTGGCTTTGTGCCAGCCCTCTGCATAGAGCTGAACCCAGTGTAAGGAGGGCCTGGGTTCCCCTATCAGTCACTGGCAAAGTGGCATGAGCCCAGAACCAGAGGCCAGAGACCTGACACAAGGTCTCGGAATTAACCGTTGGACTTTTGTTTGTCTGCCCCAAAAGGGGCAGACATTAATATTGTGCCCGGGGTGGAGGGCCAAGGTACAGAGCAGAGATCACCACAGCGAAGGAGTGACTGTCAGCAGGGGTTGCCAGAGTGAAAGTCAGCGGCTGTGCCACACGGAGATGCTCCTGTGGTGAGTGAACACAGGACTGTAAAGAGATATCCTATCTTCTAGAACTGGAAGAGACCTTGAAAGGTCATCGAGTCCAGCCCCCTGCCTTCACTAGCAGGACCAAATACTGAGTTTTGCCCCAGATCCCTAAGTGGCCCCCTCAAGGATTGAACTCACAACCCTGGGTTTAGCAGGCCAATGCTCAAACCACTGAGCTATCCCTCCCCCCATGCTTTACATTACATTGAGATTTAGATGGGCACACCAATCGGAACAAGCACTGTCTGTCAAGGTGTCCCATTTTAAATATTTATCAGACCCAAGTTTAGTGATTGGTTTTTCAGAAATTACTGGGAGAATCAAGCCCCTTTAAGGGGTCTCAAGTTGATCCAAAAATTGAAGTACCCAAAAGCACTAGATCAGGGGTAGGCAACCTATGGCAAGGGTGTCAAAGGCAGCACGCGAGCTGATTTTCAGTGGCACTCACACTGCCAGGTCCTGGCCACCGGTCCGGGGGGCTCTGCATTTTAATTTAATTTTAAATGAAGCTTCTTAAACATTTTTAAAACCTTATTTACTTTACATACAACAAATAGTTTAGTTATATATTATAGACTTATAGAAAGAGACCTTCTAAAAACATTAAAATGTATTACTGGCACGCGAAACCTTAAATTAGAGTGATTAATGAAGACTCGGCACACCACTTCTGAAAGGCTGCCGACCCCTGCACTAGATGCTTTTGAAACGTTTGGGCATGTTTCTGTAGCCATGACATGATCTGCACCAACAGAAGCAGACTCCAAAAGGAATTCAATTCACTTATTTTCTTCCTTGGACAATCATCATCTGGTTTATAATGTGCCAAGCAGGCAGGAGCAAGAAGAACTGTATGTTATTCTGAAGCAAGAACGATATCACCATTTGTTTTGAGGGCCAAGAAATACATCCATATTGTGTACCATTATCCAAGTACTTATACTGAACAGCTTCACACATTATTAAGGCTACTGTCCTGGCAACAACATTAGTTAAAAAGAAGAGAACACAGTGAAGGGTCTATTCTGGAGCCAACCCCTAAACCCACTTTCCATGTTTGGGGGCACAACCCTGTTCCCCTCAAACAACTCCCCACCATTAATGATCATTGAGGGTGCAAATGTTACCAAACTTGACACGATGTGGAGAAACTGGATAAGGAAAAGTTATTTACTTGTTCCCATAATACAAGAACTAGGGGCCACCAAATGAAATTAATGGGCAGCAGGTTTAAAACAAATAAAAGGAAGTTCTTCTTCACACAACGCACAGTCAACTTGTGGAACTCATTGCCTGAGGAGGTTGTGAAGGCTAGGACTATAAAGCGTTTAAAAGAGAACTGGATAAATTCATGGAGGTTAAGTCCATTAATGGCTATTAGCCAGGATGGGTAAGGAATGGTGTCCCTAGCCTCTGTTTGTCAGAGGGTGGAGATGGATGGCAGGAGAGAGATCACTTGATCATTACCTGTTAGGTTCACTCCCTCTGGGGCACCTGGCATTGGCCACTGTCAGTAGACAGGATACTAGGCTAGATGGACCTTTGGTCTGACCCAGTGCGGCCGTTCTTATGACATCCGCCAGTAAATACCCGATTTATAGTCACAGACCTTACAGGTGTGTAAATGAAGTCATAATGATGGTGCGTGCAGAGGCCCTCTAGAAAAAGCAAGCACTAAATGTTTGTCTAGGCCCTTGGGAGGGAAAACGCCACATCATTGGTAAAGAAGGTCACAAAACCTTTTCTTACCTTCTGATCGAGACTGTATGCCAGAATCCAGTCCTCCTGTTTGGGGTGGAACAGCAGGCTCTGGATGTAGAAGTTCAGACGGTACTTTTGATACGTGGCCCCTTCGTCAGAGCTAATCAGTAAACTGCTCTCAATCTCCGGGTCAGTCAGCAACATAATCTGTATGGATGGAACAGTCACAATTAGTTAGAGAGGCGTCAAACAGAAGGACGAGGAAACAGCCAGGACTTGTAGGTAAACATGGTGAAAACTGATGCGTTTTAGTGACAGTATAAAAACCAGACTACACAACTCAAGTGTAGCAAACCTGTTAGAACAAACCAATGGTGACCAACCTTCCTGAACGTAAAGCAATATATGATCATTGTGAACGTGTATCTGAAGTATGTAGCAATCAAATAAACAGTGGGATCACTTAGAACAGGGGTGGCCAATCTGAGCCTGAGAAGGAGCCAGAATTGACCAATGTACATTGCCAAAGGGCCACAGTAATATGTCAGCAGCTCCCCCATTATCTCTCCCCCCCCCCCCCCCGCCAGCGCCTCCTGCCCACCAGCAGCCCCGCCGATCAGTGCCTCTCCCTCCTTCCCTACACCTCCCGATTAGCTGTTTCATGGCTTGCAGGAGGCTCTGAGGGGAGGGGAGGGGAGGGGACGGGAAGGGGTGGTGTGGGGGCAGGGCCTGTGGCAGAGCCAGGGGTTGAGCAGTGAGCACCCCCCGGCACATTGGAAAGTTGGCGCCTGTAGCTCCAGCCCCGGAGTCGGTGCCTATACCAGGAGCCGCATATTAACTTCTGAAGAGCCGCATGTGGCTCTGGAGCCACAGATTGGCCACCCCTGACTTAGAATGAGCATAACTAATTACAATAGGTTAAAAGTTAAGTGCAACAACCACTTTGTGATCATCAACAAGGTCTGAACCCGGGACAGGGAACCCCAAAGCACAAACTTTGCTAAGGTTAACAGCAACAGTTGATTGTTATCCTTTTCGAGATCTAGTCATCAGAGTAGGCAGACAACACCCGGTGTGCACGCATGTTGCATCAGCAAAGGAAAATGTAGACTGCAAAAAAAAAAAAAAAAGGGAAATTGAAAATAATTCCCAGTAGCGGAATCTGTTAGATTGCAGAATAGTCTGAAGATAGAAGGTGGCAGAAAGTTTCATTGCTTGAGATTTTAGAACCTGGCTATCTGCAGGGAGCAATCTTGCTTTAGTAGGTGGATGTTTGATAACCCACTAGATTTGAGCATTAGCCAGATAAACCCAGGGTTGTGAGTTCAGTCCTTGAGGGGGCCATTTAGGGATCTGAGGCAAAAATCTGTCTGGGGATTGATTCTGCTTTGAGAGGGGGTTGGACTAGATGACCTCCTGAGGTCTCTTCCAACCCTGATATTTTATGATTCTAATTTCCAAGATACTGTGAATTATGGTTTCAGTAAGGTATCAGAAACAGTCTCTGCTCCGTGAAGTTGCTCCTTTAGCTTAGTCCAAGGGTGTTAGCTCTGGAAATACAGTAGATGTCTGGCTACTAGTGGCCACTCACCACCAATTAACTTATTAATTGGTCTGTATTGCTGATGAATCAGACAGAAGTGTGAGAGTCCAAACTCCTGTCTCTGCATGAAGGAAATAGGTTTGAGAACTACAGAGAGAATGGCTTCAGTCTTCCAGCAAGAGGAAAAAGCAATGTTACAAAGGAATAGAGTAGGAGGCACCACAAATGGTGAACAAAAGACCTTTGCCTGCAACAGGATTAAAGATCTGTATCATTAGTGTCATTTTTAAATACACAGTTTACTGTCTCTGAAAATGCCAGGCACGAATCAGCTCCTAGACAAGGCCAAACTGAAAGGAACAGCATCTAGCATTTCACAGTGGGAATTTTAATCTGTGTTCAGGCATTTCGGCATTTCTCTCTCTTCCCCCACCCACCATTCAGTAATAAAAGGCAGGCAGAGTCACAAAGAAGGGGTGGGAGTGGGGGACCCCACGAGACATCATTTAACACAAAGATCGCTAACAATAAATTAGAAGACACCATAAAGATCTAGATATATTAATCCAGCTATGCATATCCATGTGTATACATACGTAATATACATAGAAGATGTTCTGCATTTCTAGATGGATGACAGGTAATCCTCTAATTATGCAATACTGCATGGCAGTGTTGCTTGGCGGATAGCTCATTGGACTGGGATTCTGCCATTCTCCCGCTTGTGACCTTGGAGGAACCACATCAGCTCCCTGTTTCAGCGCCCCGTCTGTAAAATGGGGGGAAATGATAGCTCCTTTTGTAAAGTGTACTGAGATCTACTGATGAAAAGGACTAGATATGAACTAGGTATTATCAGGGCCGGCGCAACCCATTAGGTGACCTAGGCGGTCGCCTAGGATGCTACAATTTGGGGGGTGGCGACCACGGTGGTATTTTGGCGGTGGGACCTTCCGCCACCTTTGCGGGGGGCGGCATTTTGGGGCGGGACCTTCCGCTGCCTAGGGTGGCAGAAAAGCTGGAGGCGCTCCTGGGTATTATTATATTTATTAGGAATGATCATTATCCTAAGGTAGTGACTTCATAATGGCTGGCATACAAAAAGAATTACTATTAAAATTCACAGATCATCCGCTATCAACGGGCCAAGTAAAGCTGTTTTGTTTCTCAGACCAAACCACCCAGACTTATACGAGTGTCCCCCTCATTCTCCCAACGTTATTTCTGTGATAATACAACTACGGTTAAGCCGTATCAACAGGCAAGATGAATTATCTATTCTTGTGTGAGTTTATGCACTGAAAAAGAAACATTGTTTATGCTGATATTCGAAAAGATCACAGAGCGGAACACTAATTGTACTAGCGCAACTAGAGCAGAAATAAATGCAAATCAATGGCTTGATCCAAAGCTCATTGAAGTTAATGAGTCTTTCCATCAACTTCAATGGGCTTTGGGTGGTGACTGTCAGGAACGTTTGTTCCCCCCGTTCACTGGCCCCAGTATGAGGTTGTTCCAGATAGGGGAAGGCTGCCTTGCAACTATTTACACAGCTTTGGGAAACTAGGCTCCTTTGTGTGCTCTGCGTTGTGTGTTCACCTCAGACCAGACCCACTCAGACAAACCACCAGGAATAGGCTTTATTCTGTAAAGGACATAGAACAGGATTACAGTCCAGCAGCCTCCTCTCTGCTTGCCTGCTACGTGCTCCCAGCTCAGTCAGTGCTGAGACCTCCTGCTGGTGGGGGCAGAGGTTACATCCTGGCAGGATCCCGGAAGTTCTCCCAACATGCCCCATTTTTCAATCCACATCTTGTAGTTCCCAGGGCTGCTGTTGAAGCACACTGGACCTTGGGCTACACATTGTTAGCCAAGCTCAGTTCCAGTCTCACATTCTTCTATTTTAGATACTTATATGACCCCCATTCCCAGAGTATCTGCGCACCTGACCTCACAGTCTTTAATATATTTATCTTCACAACACCTCCATGAGGCAGGGTATTGCTTTTACCCCATTCTACAGATGGGAAATTGAGGTACAGAGAAACTAAGTAATTTAGCCAATGTCACATAGGGAAATCTGTGGTGGAGCAGAGTGTTGAACGTAGGTTTTTCAAGGCTAGTGCCCTAACCACCAGATCATTGTTCCTTGATTTATATTGTTCTATCCTTGGTTTCTACATCGTCACCCACTGTACAAGACCTCTGTGATGGGGTGCCTGCCCCACATTGGGCTATAAGGGGTTAATAGAGCCCTAGGGAGGCTGTGCAGGAGACAGCCAATCAGAGAAGGGCTGAAGGGAGCTGCAGGGCAGAGGAAGGCAGTTCTCTGCTGGGAGCTCAGGGAGAAAGAACTGTGTCTCTGGAGGGCTGAGAGAACTGCCAGCATCCTGGACAGAGCACTGCTGCTAACAGGGACCTGGGGAGCGAGAGACAGCTCCTGGCTGGCTGCTGGGGTTTGCAGGCTGAGGCCCTGAGGCAAGGGCAAAGAGGATGCTGGAACCAGGAGGAAGTGGCCAGACAATTTGCTACAATAGCCACTAAGGGAAGTGGCTGAACAGTGGACTTCAGGTCCCCCAGAAGGGGGAGCACAGTGTGTGGCACAGCCGGAGGGCTGTGTCGCTGAAGAGGATGTTGCGATCCTTGGAGAGACATGGATCCTAGAGCAGGAGTGACTGCAGCAAGGCATCACCAGAGGAGGGCGCAGTGGCAAACAGAGCTAATCCCCAGGACGGCCAGCAGGAGGCGCCACAGTGGTGAGTGAACCCCATTACAACCTCATTTTAAGAAGACAAAACAAATTAGAATTCCCTAAGGTGACATCTTCAACACAGTCACCATGCACAGTGGAATCAGAACCCCAAGCTGCTTACATGGAAATTTGAAAGCAAACTTGGTTACAAAATTTTTGCATGTAAACAGTCAGAGCTAGGAGCCCAAAAACAACAGCTAAAGCAGGAGAAATAGAAAGTGAAACTGACTGGAAACAAGGGGGGAAGGGGGAAAGAAGGAAGGGGTGGGAAGGGGAGAGACAGAGGGATTGGTCTAGTTTTATTTTCCAAACTGACAGAAATGTGAATGGTGAACAAATGTAGGCAAGTACACTTGATTTTTAAAATTCTTGTCTGGATAATCTAAGGTGCTTTTAGTAACACAAATTGGACTTTTCTTTGTCGTATAGAAGGCCAAATTCTGTTCTCAGGCACAGTATGACCCCATTCACCTGAGAATAGACATTATGAAGGCATCCACACGTTCATTGGGCAGCATTAAACACACAAAAATGAAGAAAACCCACCAGTAATAAAACAAGTCATAATTTGAATGGAGTGTAAAACCTAATGGTCCAGGGAATAAAGCTAACCTCTCCCTGAGGAAGTTAGGAAGAAACTGCCTCTATGGCCATGTTATTCCATCACTGCCCCCTTCATGATTTCTTGTATCTTCTTTTGAAGCATTTGGTCCTGGCTACTTTTGGAGAAAGGATCCTGGAGTATTTAGATTGTAAAGTCCTAAGGGCAGGGACTACCTTTGGGTTACGTGTTTGCACAGCACCTTGCAGAGTGAGGATGTGGTCTGTGATTGGGAGCCTCCACCCTTACCGCAAAGCAAGAACAATAATCAGAATGGAACACATGGTGAGATCCAGTTGGGCAATTCCAATGTGATGACCTTGGCCATAGTTTTTAATCTTCAAAATTTCCTTTTACACAATCGACTGTCCCATCTTCCCGTCAAGTTGAGCTACTAAAAATGAAAGCCATATCCAAAAATATTCCCATTTCCAGAGGGAGACCTTTGTTAAATGGGTCTTGGCATTGCTGTTTTTTCTATCTACGTCCAGGTGGAATGAAGAGCCAGCTTCCCCCAGCAAAGGTAATTACTTTCTGTTCAGATCAGTGCCCAGAAGCACTCAGAGCCCGTTTACTCATACCAGGCACAGTGAGCACAGGCAGCACTTCCCCGCAGAAAGTCAATAGAGTCGACACAAGCTCCAGCAACCAAACACAAGGCGCCCATTTATCACCCCCTCCCTGAAAAGGCAGAAACTTTATTAGCTTTTCCTGAAGGTGACAAATGAACATAAAATGCAACTTATAGATTTTAAAACACTTCACACAAATCTTTTTTTCCCCCCTCTTTCTTCTTTGGGATTAGCTAGTGACACCAGACTGACTTAGAAAGTTAAATGGACCCTTGCTCTCCCGCTGATGCAGTTTGGAATGCCCTGTAAGATGATTCTTTATCTACTTCCAGGGATGGAATTCTGATCCTTAGATGGCAAAAAATGGTCTGAGTGACTGGAGATGTGAAGCTTCCGTGACTTTATCAAAGCGAGAGCTGATGTAAGTAATGTCTTCCTGCAAACCCTTCCAGTCAGCTTCTTCTCTCACATTGCTAAAGACAAGGAGTCCACTGACGTGAACAGAATGACCCCAGTGAAATATAGGTGTAAAGGAGAGAAGAAAGAGGTCCTTAGACACAACTGGACTCCCATCCACTTAGCGATGTGCAACATTCCCCCTACAGACCCCATTACTCAGCAGCTCTGAGTTAGGCCTAATGAACATAAGTGAGTCTAAGGGGATCTAAGTTGTTGTAAATCTCATGGGGTCAAATTCATCCCTGTGAAGAGGGCCAGCAGAAGTCCCATGCATCTCTTCAGTGCCCAAAATAAGGCTGTAGCATGGACTCAAGTGGTGCATAGGCCTTACGCTGGCACTCCACACAAGGATGAGTTTCAGCCATGGTGTGAGACAAGAAGAGAGGAGCGTAGCAAGAGAGGCAACTAACAGGAAGATGCAAGAATGAGTTTAGTTAAAGTAGAGTACTCCCTACTTCAGCTTATACAGCCTTGTGTTTTCTAATGGCTCCTCAGCATGTAAATTACATCAATTTAGAGTCTCTAACACTGCAGCTGAGTGCAAGAGAACTGGAAGGTAGAGGAGTCCCAGTGCAATTACACTTCATTGATGCCATTTTGAAACTTTGCCTGTGAATTTGGCCCACAGTTTTCCAAGAGCAGTATTGAATTCAGGGGTAACTGGGATCTGCTCATTCTGTAATTCACATGTGAATTTCAAAGTGATGCCTCTTGCCTTTAAACAGTCCAACTAACTCATTATTTGTGCCCTTTGGGGACCCTTAATGAAAAGGAGATGAAACAAATCAGGCACGTGTAACCCATTGGTGAATGTGAGTTATAGCCCCCTCACCCCTCCCCGTTCATGATGATCGCTGGATATGAGTTGTTAGGAACAAGAAAATGTAGGCCATACTCGCAGGAGAGGCGGGGGATTCTACCTGGGAAGTAGTGACTCTGCAAAATATTTGGGGGTCGTGGTGGATCATCAGCTGAACATGAGCTCCCAATATGATGCTGTGACCAAAAGAGTTAATGTGATCCTGGGATGCATAAATAGAGGACTCTTGAGTAGGAGTATAGAGGATATTTTTACCTCTGTTTTTGGCAGTGGCATGACTGCTGCCGGAATACTGTGTCCAGTTCTGGTGCCCACGACTCAAGAAGGAGGCTGATAAATTGGAGAGGGGTCAGAGACGAACCATGAGACTGATTAAAGGATTAGAACACATGCCTGATAATGACAGACTCAAAGAGCTCAATCTATTTAGTTGAAAGAGAAAGTGAAGAGGAGATTTGATTACAGTCTATAAGGATCTGCATGGGGAACTTCACTCTAGCAGAGACCGGTATAATACAATCCAGTGGCTGGAAGTTAAAGCTAGACAAATTCAGACTGGAAATAAGGCAAATTTTTAACGGTGAAAGTAATTAACATTTGAACAATTTACCAAGGCTTGTGGTGGATTCTCCATGATTGACGATTTTTAAATTAAGATTGGATGTTTTTCTAAAAGATCTGCTCTAGGAATTATTTGTAAGAAGCTCTATGGCCTGCATTATACAGGAGGTCAGACTAGATGATCACAATGGCCCCTTCTGACGTTGAAATTTAAGAATCTTACAGCCCCAAGCTAACCCTTAGCTCAAATTGTAGCAGCTGATTCAGCTCTGGAGGTTCCCAGTTCAATCCCCAGTTTGACAGCCAACGAGGCAGCCATCACACAAGCAGATACTTTGGTGATGAAATCTAGAAAGAAGTCCACCAGCGCTGTAGTTTGGGTTAGACCAATAACACTTACCAACCAAGGGGGAGGGATAGCTCAGTGGTTTGACCATTGGCCTGCTAATCCCAGGGTTGTGCGTTCAATCTTTGAGGGGGCCATTTAGGGAACTGGGGCAAAAAAAATCAGTCTGGAGATTGGTCCTGCTTTGAGCAGGGGGTTGGACTAGATGGCCTTCTGAGGTCCCTTCCAACCCTGATATTCTATGATTCTAAGCTGTTGTTGAAGGCACTAAGTTGTGTCAATGGCAGATAAATTAGGGTCAAAATTAATGTAAAGAAATCCTTGAACATTTACTTGAATATTACAATAGGAGAGAATTGAATCAATGGTCATATCCCACATGTCTTACTCATGGAAGTAGCTTGGACCTAGTGTCCCACTCATCTATGCAGGTCTTCTTTCGTAATGGTAATTGGGATGTGGGGAAAATATGACCATTCATCTTCCCCTTCTGGGTAGCAGTCTGCACTGACTGTCACACACCCATTTGTTGGCTTCTACATCATGCACAGACCAATCCCAGTATCGTTGTTTGTATTTGTTTTCCTCAATATATATTTCTGCGGAACTGGACACTTTGACTTCCCTTGCTGATGTGGGAATGGTGTCCTAAATCCCATGGCATTTTTTCTACCTCTGATGGGAGAACTGAACATTTTGCAACAGAAGATTAATACACAGCAAGCATCTAGTACAATTTCAGTTTTGATACATAAGCATTCAAGTTAAAATTCATGACCATTTTTAGGTTTGGGAACATTTTCACTAGTTCATGGGGGTTGTCTGAATGCTAGTGAGTAACCATGTGACCATTCCGTGAATCAGAACAAACAGAACTCAGAACTTATATTTGTGAAAATATTTACAGATCTCATGTTTTAGTATTTAATAGGGCTGTTGATTAACTGCAATTAACTCATGTGATTAACTCAAAAAAGAATCGCAATTAACAAAATTAATCGTGATTAATCGCAGTTTTAGTCACGCTGTTAAGCAATAGAATACCAACTGGAATTTATTAAATATTAAAATGTATTAAATATCAAATATATTTATTTCAATTACAACACAGAATACAAAATGTATAGTCCTAAATTTATCATTTTACAGTGTAAATATTTGTAACAAAAATAATAACAAACAAAAACAATATTTTTCAATTCACCTCATGCAATCTCTTTATCATGAAATTGCAACTTACAAATGTAGGGTTTTTTTGTTACATAACTGCACTCAAAAACAAAACAATGTAAAACTTTAGAGCCTACAAGTCCACTTAGTCCTACTTCCTGTTCAGCCAATCGCTATGTCAAACAAGTTTGTTTACATTTACGGGAGATAATGCTGCCTGCTTCTTATTTACAATGTCACCTGAAAGTGAGAACAGTCATTCGCATGGCACTTTTGTAGCTGGTTTTGCAAGGTATTTACATGCCAGATGCTTCAGCCACCATTCCAGAGCACATGCTTCCATGCTCATGACGCTCATTAAATTTGTGACTGAACTCCTTGGAGGAGAATTGTATGTCTCCTGCTCTGTTTTACCTGCATTCTGCCATATATTTCACATTATAGCAGTCTTGGATGATGACCCAGCACATGTTGTTCGTTTTAAGAACACTTTCACTGCAGATTTGACAAAATGCAAAGAAGGTACCAATGTGAGATTTCTAAAGACAGCTACAGCACTCGACCCAAGGTTTAAGAATCTGAATTGTCTTCCAAAATCTAAGAGGGAGGAGGTGCGGAGCATGTTTTCAGAAGTCTTAAAAGAGCAACATTCCAATGCGGAAACTACAAAACCCGAACCACCAAAAAAGAAAAACAACCTTCTGCGGGTGGCATCTGACTCAGATGCTGAAAGTGAACATGTGTCGGTCCGCACTGCTTTGGATCATTATCGAGCAGAACCCGTCATCAGCCTGGACGCATGTCCTCTGGAACAGTGGTTGAAGCATGAAGGGACATACAATTCTTTAGTGCATCTGGCATGTAAATATCTTGCGATGTCGGCTACAACAATGCCATGCAAATGCCTCTTCTCACTTTCAGGTGACATTGTAAACAAGAAGCAGGCAGCATTATCTCCCGTAAATGTAAACAAACTTGTTTGTCTTAGCGATTGGCTGAACAAGAAGTAGGACTGCTTGGACTTGTAGGCTCTAAAGTTTTACACTGTTTTATTTTTTGTACATAATTTTACATTTGTAAGTTCAACTTCCATGATAAAGAGATTGCATTACATGTATGAAGTGAATTGAAAAATACTATTTCTTCTGTTTTGTACAGCGCAAATATGTGTAATAAAAATAAATCTAAAGTGAGCACTGTACACTTTGCATTCTGTGTTGTAATTGAAATCAATATATTTGAAAATGTAGAAAAACATCCAAAAATATTTTAATAAATGGTATTCTATTATTTTTAACAGCGCAATTAATCATGATTCATTTTTTTAATTGCTTGACAGTCTTAGTATTTAACCATCTCTACTTTAGGCTGAGCCAATCTCACCAGGGTTCCATACTGTTGGCAACATTTCCCCATCATTTTGCCCTGGGTATGGAGTTCACGCAAATGTGGGACAAGGCTATTTGCCCCATATGATGAAGTTCCTCTCCTCTTGCATCTTATACTGCTTGGTATTGATGGGGGTGTGAAGGAAGCACTGAGGTGGGGAGGGATTCTGTAAAGGAAAGATCTGCGGACACAAACAGCAACTTCTGGTTCACTTCAGAGTCACTGTGGACTCTGCTCAGAAAAACACGTATGAATGGTTGAAATGAACTAATACAGAGGCTGTTCTGGTTGCCAGTGAATTCCAGCACAGGGCAGTGCACATACACACAGGTCATTACCATGTGCTAATCGATGTATAAATGTGCATCAGTTGGAGGGGCTGGGGTATAGGAGCTTTTCCTCTCTTGGTTTGGTCTTCTACAGATGTAATGCTCTCGCAATTCCCCACTTTGGGCCAGGTCCTGAAAATCTCTGAATACCCATAATTCCCTCTGAAGTGAACAGAAGCTGTTCTCTCAATACCAAGTCTTTACTTTGTTTGTCTTTACTGAATGCCAAAGCGCTGCTTGCAGTCCAGCACACTTAGAGAGTGAGAAATATCAACCTTCCCAAGAAACCAGCTGCTTTCCCTACAGCTGGAATGAATTCTTAAAATAGATCCCTTTCCCCTTTAAGGTAGTCTTTAACTAGGAAAAAAAAAAAGAGAGCCACCTGCTCCTTGAAGGCTTTCTGTATGTAGCTTCAACTTTTCTTATTCAAGAGCTGAACAAACCCAAAGATTTTATTTCCCTTTGTTTTTATTTGTGGCAAGCTGCCTAACACCTTAGCAAGCTCTGTGAAAATTACTCATCTCCTCAAACTCTATTACTCCCAAAATAGGAAAATATCATTGAAAACAAGAGCAACAAGAATTCTCTGACTTAGCGCATTAATTACTGCACAGTGTCAGTAGAGGGCAGAGTTAAGGTTGCGGAGCATTTCCCTACTTTACCACGTTTGTATTTCTTTTAACTTTCACCTTCATTCTGAATGTATTATGCTTGTTTTGGGGATAAATACACCATCACCCCTATCATATTTTATTCTAAGTTACTGAAATGTGCTCTCAGGTAGAGAGGGAAACAATTTCTCATCCCACAATATTTTTGAGATTTCAGAAATGAGTCCCATTCCGCACTGGGAGGAAACTGAAACCTTACAATGAAAAAAACAGGGAGACACCCCTACATCCCTGAATAGCCAACAGCCTGGTACTTTGTGCCCTCACCTAGGATGTAGAAGACCTGGGTTTGAGTCCCAGCACCAAATCAGGCAGAATAGAGACTCAAAAAACCTCTTCCCTCACCCTTAGCTACATCTTATCTTAGAATTAATCTGGAAACTATTTTACTTAGTTGATTTATTTGTATCCACTTGCCTAATTACATTGCAAGCTCTGTAAAAAGAATAATCTGTTCCAACCCTGTATTTACCAGAATAGAAGCATATTAAAAAACACTAAAAAACAGTTCCCTTGACTTATGTGACATTTCTTGTTTGTTTGTTTTCTATAAGAGTGTCTTATACCTTCCTTCTGCCTGGCCTCCCAGACAAAATGATTCATTCAACAATGCCCAGTCTTGCCCTCCCACCCCTACTTTTGCTTTCCATACCTGGACTGGCACACTATTCCATATGCTAAAACAGTGAAGAGATTGAAAACTCTAAACTGTGTCTCTTTGAATAATGGGCTGTATCCTGTAGATTTAAGAGACAGAAAAGCCATCATATTCTGCCAACACTGACTTGTGCATAAATCCAAGGAAGATAGAACCCGGCTTTGTCAAGCACTGAAAGAAATTGTATCCAGTATTCCTTCTGATAGTGGCTAGCTGGATTTCATAACAACAATTTTCAATATCTTATTATGGGTATTATAGCAGTGTTAAGAGAAACTGAGATCAGGGCCCCATTGTGGTGAATTCTGTGTAATGGCAGCTTAAGAGACAGTCCCTAATCTGAAGAACTGAGACCACGTCTACACTAGAGACTTTACAGTGGCACGGCTCTACCGATGAGGATGCGCCGCAGTAAGATCTCCCCTGTAGCCATTCTATGCTGATGGGAGGGAGCTCTCCCGTCAACATCATTAAACCATCTGAACGAGCGGCGGTAGCTCTGTTGGCAGGAGAGTGTCTCCTGCCAACATAGAGCTGTCCATACTGGTGCGTCTGTCCGGGTAACTTGTGTCAGCCGGGGTGTGTTTTTTCACACTCCTGAGCGACATAACTTAGACTGACAAAAGTGCTAGTGTAGACATAGCCTTAGTCTAAATAGACAAGACAGGAGAAAGGAAGTCTTATATCCCCATTTTACAGATGGAAAAAGATCACAGAACACTTGTGAGGTTCTGAGAGATCAACTGGGGGAGCTGAGCACTTTTGAAAATCTGGCCATAAATGACTTCCCCAAGGCCCCCCAGGGAATCTGTGGCAGAGTGGGGAATTGACCCCAGGCCTCCTGAGTTGCCATCTAGTACTTTAACAACAAGACCAGCCTTCTTTTCAATCAGGAGCATTGTTTAAAAACTGATGGCACAACGTGGCCCACATAAATAACATGACTACTCATGGAACAGGAACTACTTACTCCATGTCAGTGAGGAAGGAAGACCATTGTGGAAGACCTTAATTAAGGATCATTTATGATGTTGGTAGGTATTTGTATTCCCATGTTACGGGTGGGTAAACTGAGGCACACAGGCACATGTTAACACTGGGCAAAATTCAGCCCTCTGCTTAGGGCCAGCACAAAAAACTATACAGCACCTAAGCCCCAGTGCGGGCGTTAGGGATATTTAGGTTGTGCTGAGATCAGGGCCGGTGCTACCATTTAGGCAAAGTAGGCAGTTGCCTAGGGCGCCAAGATTTGGGGGCGCCAAAAAGCGGTGCCCCCGATTTTTTTTTATAGCATTCCTGGGCTGGGCTGCCGCGCGGTCGCCGCTTCACTTCTCCCGCCTCCCAGGCTTGCGGCGCCAATCAGCTGTTTGGCACCGCAAGCCTGGGAGGGGAGGAGAATTAGAGTGGGGGCGGCGTGCTCGGGGAGGAGGCGGAGCAGAGGTGAGCTGGGGTGGGGAGCTGCCGCACGGCTCCCAGGGGGAGCTGCCTGGGGGAGCTACCGTGAGCGGTGCCTCAGGGCAGGGGGGGAGCTATCGTGGGGGGGTTGCCTCAGGGCGGGGGGGGGGCGCGGGGGGGGCGCCTAGGGCGCGAAACTTCCTTGCACCAGCCCTGGCTGTGATGTTGTACAAGCTTTAAGCATACAGCTGAATTCTACCCACAATGATTCAGGAGCTGGGCTGGAAATAGAAATCAGCAGTCTTAGCCCCCGATCACACGATGTAAACGTTAGCTCCCGGATCAATCAGTTCCCAGCTAAGGAACAAGGGATGATAAAGCTTCCTACTTGTTGAAACTCTTGTAAATCAAATTCTAGATCCTTATCCCTTTATTCGACATACATTTAGCGTTGCATTCAGGAGCTCAGCAGTGAATCAAATGCTGCTACTGCTTTTTCCCATTATTACATACCAGCCTATTTTCTTTATATACTCTGATAATAGACCCCATAACTTGAAACAGTTTAGAAGACGGTTGTGACAATTCAAGTGCAGTACCATAGAACATTGCCAATTTGGACTAATTCAACCCTTTACAGATTCTTGTATTTTTTGAATAAGTAAATAAACAAACAATAAAAATACCAGGGAATCTATACCATATAATGTACTGTGCTATTTTGGAGAGTGTAGTTTAGTTTCAATTATGTATAATCTCTAGTGTACCAGCAAATGTACTGCACCATATTTAGTAAGAGTAATTAAATCTTAAACATTTGAGACCTTGCTAGAGTGCTCTGCTATGAATTCTTTGCTCAGACACTGGTTTAGCTTGGTTCTACCATTTGACCTTGTGTAAGTGAACAGTTCATGGACAGTCTTGCCTAATGGTTGGAGCAGAAGTCCAGCCTACTAGTTAGAGCTAGCTCCAGATGGGGTGGGTCCAGAAACAAAGCCAATGGTCAGAGCCAGGATTCAGGAGCCAACGCCTAACCCCAAGGGTCAGGCGGCGTTGCAGTTAGAAGGTGTCGCAGAGAGTCAGAGCCAAGAATCAGAAGCCAACGTATTAACCAGAGTCACAGGCAGAAGGCGGAACCAAGCATCTGAGACAGGTGTCAGGAAAGAGTTGGGGGCTGGAGCAGGTACAAGCAGTGGCTGGAGAAAGGCTAGAGACAGCAAGTATAGGACCATGCACTAAGGAGCCACTGTCCTGTTACCGCTACTGAGCTTAAGTATCAGCCTGTTGATTCCTGCAACCAATCAGACGGCACAGCCAATCAGACAACTTCTGTCCGACTGGCTCTGCTGCACTTTGACCCTGACACTTTGCATCCCGAGAAAGCATTTCATCCAAGGGTCTCAAAGCACTTCCCAGACAGTAATTAGCAAATCCTCACGACAGCTCGATAGACATGTTTTGCAGAGGGGCGAATGAAGACAAGAAAGGTTAAATAACTTGCCCAAGCTCATAAGTATATCCGTGGCAAAACCAGAAATAGAACACGTGTCTGTGCTTGCAGTGGTAATAAAGTAGCAACTAATGGCCCCAACCAATTGTGCTAAGCACTGTGTGTCTAGACAGTAAGAGACAGTTACTGCCCTGAAAAGATTGCAGCCTAAAAATCTGGACCAAGGATATATGGAAAAAGAGAGATGCAGAGAAGTAAAGTAACTTGCCCCAGACCAACGGCAAAATTAAGACTAAAATCCAGGTGTCCTGACCCTATTTTCTGTACTATCCACTGGTCAACGCATCCCTCCGTAAAAGCCACTGAAAATGGTGTTACAGCAAAGATATTTGATGTACCTACTGCATAGAAAGTTAACACAAGTGGTCTAACCTGGCTTAAGTACATGTAGACACCACTGGAATATGAACCGAGGATTGCCTGGGGTGACACAGAGTTTAGTATCAGTAGTATATTGTCAAGGTGGGTGAACTGATGGCCAGACAGCTGCTGAGTAGGTTTCACCCCAGCTATGGAGAATCTGGGATTTACATGGACTGAGAGATTCATAGTTGCAGGAGTTTCTAGTCCATTTATTTTTATTAGGCCTCATAAACACTCAACTCTTGGAATGAGTCTCTTACTGTGTCTAGTGGGTGACTAGTTCAAAATCTAATAATGTTCATTATAAAGGAGACTTTGCATGATATTCATCTTAAATATTCACCCTGTTCTTACTTTGATGCCATTCCTCCTAGTTATCCCCTCTTATACTATCCTACAATTAATGTTTCTTCTTGCTAAGGATGTTTTTAGACAGTGCATACTCATCATTTAGCCAAAGTACCAGGGGGAACTTTCCTTACATTAGTTAGGAGGTCTGTGTAAGGGGTCATTATGAGAAGAGAGACTCCGACTTGTCAAGATATTCCTTTCCCACTCTGGAGCAAAAGTCTCACATTGTCTGGGTGATCCACAGTCATAAATTATGGCACAAAGCTTCTGATAGTCCCAGCTGCCAGTGATGCTGTTATTCTTGGCAGATAAGTTTTTAATTCATCTCTTCTGCGGAACCCGTTCTTAGAAGACTGTTTCATAAAATGGCCTGGGATTAGGGTAGGGAAGTTTGAAGATAGGATGATGTCATCATCCTAGTGATCTACAGTATTATGGAAATATGTGTTGGTTCAAGCCTTTGATGCAGAATGTTGGCCAAGAAACGTATCCACATATTTGAATGGCTCAATTTATTATGGAGTTATTGGAGGACAAGTCAGAACTAAAATACCTAGTGGGTGGAATGCAACTTTGTCTCCTTTGCTTTCCAGTTCATGTAATACATTGTTTGCAACAAACACAACCATTAGATACGTGCTATTACTTCTCAACTGGCCAGTTGAATATGGGAGTGTGATGATAGCTAATTTTACTCAAGACTTCCGTTGGCAAAGGTGCACAAAACTTCTGCCTCTCCACCTGTATGCTTGCCGGCATACACTTGTATAATTTTATTTTTTTATTACATTTATTTTTGCTCCACAAACTGCTTAAGCACATGGCACTGGAACATCTGATCTGAGCCGGTGTTTTACGGTAACCTGATTTTCCCCTGGAACTAAGGGTAGGTCTACCCTGGCAGTTATAGCGCCACTCAGAGAGCGCTGAAGGGAAACCACTGTTGCGTGTTCGCACTTGCAGCGGTATTCGGAGCAGTGCACTCTGGGCAGCTATCCCATAAAGCAACTCTTCCTCATCTGCCGCTAAGAGTTGTGGGAAGGCGGAGGAGGTCACGGGGCATACTGGGTCCTGTCCCAATGCCCTGTTGCTTCGCATCCCAGCAATCCCTGTGCTTCCATCTGCATTTGGTGCCATCTTTCAGCGGTTTGTATACTGTGCACTCTGCCTCTTCAGTCTGCAGCAATGGATCCTGAACTGTTGACCAATATGCTGCTCGCTCTCACTAATACGTCACGAGTGGCAGTGGACTTATTCCTTAAACTATAAAGGCAAGAGGAGTTTGACATTGATCTCACCACAGTACTAGCTATGACACGAGATTGCTTGTGGCATTCACGGAGGTGCTGACCACAGTGGAACACCGTTTTTGGGCTCGGGAAACAAGCTCTGAGTGGTGGGATCACATCGTCATGCACATCTGGGATGACAAGCGGTGGCTGCAGAACTTTCGGATGAGGAAAGCCACATTCATGGGACTGTGTGATGAGCTCGCCCCAGCCCTGCGGCACAAGGACACGAGAATGAGAGCTGCCCTGCTGCTGGAGAAGTGAGTGGCGATTGCCCTGTGGAAGCTGTCTACTCCAGACTGCTACCGATCAGTCGCTAATCAGTTCGGAGTGGAAAAGTCGACCGTTGGACTCATGTTGATGGAAGTGTGCAGAGCCATTAATCACACCCTGCTCCAAAAGACCATGACTCTGGGCAATGTGCGTGACATTGTGCATGGCTTTGCACAAATAGGCTTCCCTAACTGTGGAGGGGTGAAAGATGGCACGCATACTCCAATTCTGGCACCAGACCACCTAGTCACCGAGTACATGAATCAGAAGGGATATTTCTCAATGGTTCTCTGGGTGCTTGTGGATCACCGTGGGCATTTCACAGACATTAATGCAGGCTGGTCCGGAAAGGTGCATGATGAACGCATCTTTCGGAACACTGGCCTGTTCAGGAAGCTGCAAGCAGAGACTTTCTTCTCAGACAAGAAGATCACCGTAGGGGAAGTCGAAATGCCAATTGTAATCCTGGGAGACCCAACCTACCCTTTAATGCCGTGGCTTATGAAGCCATACACAGGGTAACTTGACAGCCGCAAGGAGTGGTTCAACAACAAGCCGAGCAAGTGCAGAATGACTGTTGAGAGTGCTTTGGGCCGGTTAAAGGCCCACTGGTGCTGCCTATACGGGAGGCTGGACCTGGCCGATGACAATATTCCTGTGCGTATAGCCACGGGCTGTATGCGCCATAATATTTGTGATGGGAAGAGTGAAAGCTTCACTCAGGGCCTGACTGTTGAGGCTCAGCACTGGAGGCTAAATTTGAACAGCCAGAGACCGGGGCTATTAGAGGGGCACCAGCGCAGGGCCATAAGGATCAGGGATGCCTTGAGACAGCAATTTGAAGCTGAAAGCCACCAATATTTGTTGCTGTGCTCGGGAGTGCAGTGCTTGGAATGCTAGGAGGTGATTGTGATTGGTGCAGACGATGCAATACGAAAGTTTAAGATAATTGTCTGTTGCTTTGCAGGGCTCTGTTTGCTTTCAATTAATAGAACAAAGATTGTTTTCAAAACCAACACAATTCTTTTATTAAAAATCAACAACCGGAGGAGAGAATCAAACAAAAAAACACATCAGCACTCAGGAGGGTGGGGGAAGGGAAGGTCCCAGCAGGAGGCGGGGTCCCAGCACGGCTAAAGATTTGTGTATGTCCAGGGATCATATCCAAACTTCTCCTTTGGAGTATAGTGCAGCAGGTACTGTATTTCAGCAGGGCCAAACTGCAGAGGGATGGATGTTGAGTGCAGTGGTAATGGGAGTCTGCAGTTCTAGACTGTGACGGGGCAGGAGTGGAATGCCGCCGGTACAGACTGGAGCCAGGAGGTTGATAGGAGTGCGTTGGCAGTGTCTGGGGGGAGCATGGGAAAGAGTTTTGCAACAACAGCTGCAGGGAAGGTCGGGCACAGAGCTGCTCGGTTTGCAGTGCCAGTATCGGTTGCAGCTTGTCCGCTTGGCGCTCCATAATGTTTAAGAGCTGCTTCATGGCTTCACTCTGGCGTGCCGCATTCTCCTCTTGGTCCCTCTTCTTGCTGTCCCGCCACTCCTTCAATTCCTCTTTTTCAGCCGTGGAGTGCAGCATAATGTCACACAGAAAGTCCTCCTTAATTCTCCGTGGCCGCTGTCTAATTCTGCGCAGCCTTTCAGCTGGCAATAACAAAGAGGGAGGCTGGGCTCCCAACGTCATCTCTGTGAAGCCAAAACGCAACATTTTACAGAAGCAGTATTGTTTGCAACACACAGAACACTGATTCAGTGATTTAAAACACAGCCAGTATTCACACACCTGTCACTAACTGGCTGACCCCCAGCAAGCACACATGAGCCACAAGCCCCCCAAAATGGTAAGTAGATGCAGAGACAGGGTAAATCAGTGTTCCTGGATCCTACTGTACACTAATGTTGGTGTTGTATTTTGATGATTTCCAGACTGTATTTAAGCTCCTGAAGGTGTTCCTAGCTTTATTGATTTTGTTCTGGATGTCCTGGCTTGTTCCACTGTCCTGGTTGATGGTGTTGCCCAAGTATCTGAATGTTTCTACATTGGTGAGAAGATAATCCTCTATCCGTACTGGTGATGGTGAGGCAATATTAAAGGTCATGATATCTGTCTTATTGTGGTTGATTTTCAGTCCTATTTTCTGGCTGAATACATTGAGTCAAGTTGTTTTTTCTTGTATATGGTGTTGGGTATGTGCACCCTCATGGCCTAGGATCATGTTTCAGGCAGCCTGCCTCAGTTTCCCCTCTTGGACTGTTCAAATACAACTTCCCTTCAGGCTTTTACGTGGTCAGAAATACTCCTCATTGGTGACTCCATTTATTAATCTAAAAGTCACTGCAAATAAAACTCAACAACCCCAAACAATGTCCATTCCAAAATCCATGGAATACAAGGTTTCTCTTCCTTTTCCCAGGCCTTCCTGCCTGGAGCCTTTGCAGTCTTTCCACAGCTTGGATAGAGTTTCTCCCAGGCCTCCCTGTTCTTATGTTAAATGTCCGTACAAATGGTAGTTGATCACGTTTGTCAGAGAAACTTTGACAGAACTATATTACATCTGAATATGAAATTGAAACGCTGCATAACATTGAGTAGATTTTGCTGGAATTTCTTTTCAAAAATTGAAAAAAGTTCCAACAATGGGGCACTGACCCATTTCAACTTTGTTGGAATGACATTCCAATTTTTCATTTTGAAGTGACTTTTCATTTTGTTTGTTTTTTTTTATTTGGTACGATATACTATCATATACATTTTTTAAAGTAAAAATTGAAACAATTTTGTCAACATGAAACATTTCCAACAACCCAAAACAATTTTTTGTTTTCAGAATTTTCGTTTATGGAAAATTTCAAAATTGCTGGTTTCTGCTCTGATCCAGAATGAAGCCAAATTAAAAAAAAAATTAAAAACCTTCACAAACTGGAACTTCCCTCCTCTTTACACTTTACTAGTTAGACAGCTTGCTAGCTCTTTTCATGCACATTTATCTGATTTGCTTCCTCTAGTGTTGCTGGTTTTGTGTGTGTGTGTGTGTGTGTCTGTCTGTGGGCATGCACAAACATTTTATACTCCATCGACATTTGGTTTCTTTGCTTAGATTTGCATTCCCAACTGGGGAATTAGCATCTGCTTGTGGCTTTTGCTGCTGTTGCTGATGATGTAATCAAATTAAATATATTGAATGTGCCTAACCGGAGTCATATAACCCCTAATAACAATAAAATGTCTCCTCCATTTCCATATTAATTTTGCACTAAGGAGGTGCACTGCAGTCTCCAAAGCAAGAACAGAAAATGCTTCTTTGCTTTTTGACAAAAATGTGTGGGTGTTTCACCATCAATGCAACTTTTGATGTAATAGTTCAACAGGCATGTAGACACTGTATGCAACACACACCTAATTTCAATCATGAATGTATCTCTTTAGAATGCAAAAAGAAGAACAGGAGTACTTGTGGCACCTTAGAGACTGTACTCCTGTTCTTCTTTTTGTGGATACAGACTAACACGGCTGTTACTCTGAAACCTCTCTTTAGAATGTGTCTATAGTATTTCTACGACTCTTCTTACCATCCAGATACCATGGTGATAGGCACCATGTGAGACCATAGACAAACAGACAGGCCCTGGCATGTAAGCATCTTTAGTGTGAGGATTCATGCAGAGATCCTCAACTGAGCAATTCTCCATGGAATTTGGGGGTTGGACGAAGGTAGTTTTAAGATCTTGGGGCTATCAAGTCCAATCCCTAGTGTTAATTAGAGCAACCTGTAGGCAGTTATAATTCACAGCCGCTACCAACAGCCGCAGGAGCTCAAAGTGCAGAGAGGATAAGGTGTGCTTAAGGGAGCCCTGTGCCTGCCCACTTCACCTGCCAGCAGATCCTACATGGTGAGTGGGAGGAGTAGTGATACAGGAGCCACTGTCAAAGCTATGAGTAGGCCCCTACCAAATTCAGGGCCATGAAAAACGCAGCACAGACTGTGAAGTCTAGCCTCCCCCACCCCCCATGAAATCTGTATAGTATTTCCTGGGGGAGACCAGCATTTATCATATTGGGGGTCCTGACCCAAAAGGGAGTTGCAGGGGGGGGTCACAAGGTTATTTTTAGGGGTCTCAGTATTGCCACCCTTACTTCTGCCCTGCCTTCAGAGCTGGGCGGCTGGAGAGCGGCACTGGTTAGCTGGGCACCTGGGTCTGAAGGCAGCGCCCCACCAGCAGCAGTGCAGAAGGAAGGGTAGCAGTACGCAACCCCCCTCCATAACCTTGTGACCCTCCCCCAACTCCTTTTCGAGTCACGACCGCTACAATTACAACACCGTGAAGTTCAGATTTAAATAGCCGAAATCATGACATTTACTATTTTTAAAATCCCATGACCCTGAAGTTGACCAAAACGGACCGTGAATTTGGTAGGGCCCTAGCTATGAGCCACGTGAGCCTCCTCTTATGCAGAGGGAAGTGTCCAAATGTTTATTGACTAACCTGGATGTATCCGAGCCTACAGATGTGTGTATACGTGTCTGTGGGTTTGTACGCAGACAGTGACAGAGTCAAATCCTCTGGCAGATTCTCAGTTGGTGCAAATCATGCTAACTCCACTGACCTCAATGGAGCTATGACAATTTGCACCAGCTGAGGATCTGCCTCTCAGACATTATTTCGCCTCGCGCAACCCCATCCACTTGACTAGGATTGTGCAGGGTGTGAATCAGTGCAGAATTAGGCTCATTTGTGTTAAGGATAGCACAGATTCGGCAGACCCGCAGCTGCAAGTTTAATGCAATAGTGTGATATATTTCTGTATAACAGCCTGCACAGGTACAAAAAAACCCACCAGCCCATCAGTCAGAACCTGTAATTAAAGTGTCAGCTTAAGGTGGCGATAAGCTCCCCGGGTACATGCAGCAGATGTGATGAGGCAGTTGTGGAAATAGTATACTACACACATCTCAGGGGGAGCGAATGAACACTGGAAAAGCAGAATGTTGAGCCAACAGGATTTGATTGTTTTATCACAGAGAGGGTTAGGTGAGTCATAGGCCAGAGGGAAGGGCTGGGTCTGAAAATGGGATTTGAATAAGAGTCTGAGAGTCAATTATGCAGAGTTTATAAAGGTTGTATGGGGTAAGAAGTCCTTTTTCACTGGATGTGTGTGGGGGGTGGGGTGGGGAGGGTGGAATTGAAGACAAACAATACTGTGCCACCCCTGCTATGCTGGGCAGTTTTCTGTCATATTCAACTTGGGTCATAACAATAATGATCATATTTTACACTGAGTATATAGACTGAGGAGCTCAACGCGTTTTACAAAAATGCATTACTTAAGCGTCACACTACTTCTGCAGGTAAGTAGATAGGTTGTAGGTATGAGGTAAACTGGTGTTACTTCCCTGCTGCTGCCCCCATCTTACAAATGGGTAAACTGACGTACAAAATCATTAAGTGACTGTCCAAAGGGGACACAGTCAGTAGTAAAGCGAGGAACAGAAATCTGGAGTCTTGGCTCCTAGCATCCCACTCTGACCACTAGCCACTCTTCCACAAAAGCCAACTAAGCCCAGATGTTGTAGATTAATAGAACGCTAAAATCGTTTTTTTCTTCTCTCAGGTGAGCACAGTAAAATCCCATGCAGCGAAATAAACCTGTGAAAGGAATACATTTGCTGGGAACAAAATCAAAGTCTGCACAGTAACAGTCAGAACCGTTTAGATGAATATGATGCAGTGCTGGATTTTTATTTTTATTTTTTTATTTCCCTGTCTTTAGCAGCAGGAGAACACTTCTCCTGTGACAATGCTCTATCCTGCAGGAAAATAGGAACTACTGTCTAGCAGAGAGCTACGGTCCACCTAGTCTGATAAACTGTGCAATTCTAGATGCCTTGCAGAGATGTGTCATCAAAACCCCACTGTGCTCGTAATAGAGTGAAGAAAGTTCTTCCTGACCCCAGCTAGTGATCCGTTTATGCCCTGAAACCTGACAATAAATCACCTTTGTAATTTTGCCTTAGCTAGTGCAAGTGTTGAAGATTTTTTTTTCATATAACTGTTTAATCTTCTTGCTGAGATATTTGTCATCCTCATCCACTGCACTGTCATTGTAATAATTAGAGCTAGCTAAATACTAATCGAGAAATTTGTCAATCAGCAAACGTTGCTGTTTTTTCACTGAATAATTTATGTGATGAGTATTTTCTTCCTAGCATTCAAACAGTTCTAATGATAATACAGTATTTGTGCCTAATTCATCAAAGTAATAACAGGGTTGTCTTTTCCATTTCCTCCAACTTTTTATAAATGTATGATGTTATTTGTTCAAATTTAAAAGCAGGAAAATGGAGAACAGTTTTACTGCTAATTAGCAAATATAATTAAAAAGAAACAGCATCACATTTTGGTGCTTACAGAAACATTAGAGAGATAATTATATCTGCCTATGTGTTTATACAGTATCCATTGCCATGGTATTTGATCACCTCACATTTATTAAATAATGTAGTTTCAAAACACTGCTGTGAGCCAGGCAAGCATTGTTACTTCTGTTTTGCGGGTGGGGAGCTGAGTCACAAAAAGACTGACTGATTTCCCCAGCGTCACACACTGAGTCCATGGCAGAGCCAGGAATTGATCCCAGACCTTCTGAGTCCTAAACTACTGTATTTGATACAAGACTAGTATGTTATATTCATATCCTTCTGTTTTATAGCCATGAATTGCATCTCTTCTTCTCAGGCTAAGGACAATACATTGCTGATAAATAAGAATCTACCTTAGCCTCCATGCAAGATTCAAGTCCAACCCCAAACTCCGTGCAGCTATGAAAAGTTTTGGTATGCATTTTTGTAACTTTCTTTTTAAATTCCACATTGTTGGCCACCTCGTTGGACTAAGGACCAGGGCCGCCCTAAGGATTCAGGGGGCCTGGGGCAAAGCAATTTCGAGGGCACCTTCCATAAAAAAGTTGCAATACCATAGAATTCTAAATTCTTCTCGTGGGGGGCCCCTGTGGGACCCTGGGACAAATTGCCCCCCTCTCCCACCCCAGGCGGCCCTGGTAGGGACCAGAAGCAGTAATCACAGGCTTGTAGAAGTTAGACCTGGAAAAATCCTTTTAGGTCATCTACTTTATAGTGCTGTCAATTTCCCAGTGGTTTGTCCAGTCAGGTTTTAATTGGCCCAAACAATAGGTGCGTCCAATCACGTCCCTCAAGATGACTTGCACAAAGCCTCTCTGAAATACTGCAGAAGAGGACATTTTGCAGTACTTCTAAACTTTCTCTGGTGCCTTCTCCAAAGCCCAAAGTCAATGAAAGTCTTTTTGCTTACCTCACTGGATCTGGCTCAAGCACCCAGAGATTAAAGCAATCTATTCATTCACAGAACAGGTATAGTGCCACTGCATGCTATCATCCCCACACCAACCCTATACATGTGCCTCCCCCTTCATCCAAGCTGACCACTTCTGGGGAAAGAGGGACATTACTATTAAGCTCCATGGCTCATTCAGGCCTGAGCCTCTCTGCTTTGACAAGAGTGCCGCTATTTAGTGCCAATTGTGATGGTGCTTTTGAGGTGGACACCTGCCAAACAAGATCACCAACTACAGTCACATAAACCACTGAGCTGACATCAGACAGTAACGTTGTTCTGTCACTCCTGAGCTGGGCTGGCTTCCTACAGCAGCCTAGATGTGAAAGGCTGTGTATCCCATTTCAAGTTCAAGCCAATCAGTCCCCCAATCAACTCTTTCTTTAGGGCCTGATTCAAAGCCCATTGAAACTGGTGAGAATCTTTCCATTCACTTGAAGGGGCTTCAGATCAGGCCCTTAGTAAACAGCTGGTATTTTGCTTCACATAACTCAACTGCTCTATTAAGTCTAAGTGAAAGGTACATCTGAGACATTTTATCAAGGGGGGGAGGGGGGGGAGAGGAGGTTAATCAATGAACTAGGTTTTAGACAAGAAGCCACTAAAGAGAATAACATGACCCAGAGTACAATGTTTCGGCTTTGGTTTCTGGGTAAGTTTTATGGGTCATCATGACTCTTGTAGCATTTGCAAATCTGTTCTGACAGGAATGTTAGGCTGCTATAGAGCGATAGCAGATAATTCACCAGAGATTTGAAACTCCAGTGAACATTCAACATTTGCATGAGCCCTGGACGAGTTAGCTTTTATGTCGGCGCTTGGCTGATTCTGAAAGCTCAACCGGCTTCTCTCACCCATTAAAATTAATTTTAAAAGCCTTTTAAAAAGTTTCGCTCTGTGCTAACCAACTTTCTAGAAACTTTGCCATCTGATTTTTTATTAAATAAATGAGTTTATGTTATAAGCATCTATGTTTAACTAAGCGAAAATAAATTGCAAGCCTAGGTAAATAATACACCGCTGGCTGACAAACTCGGCTTTTCATCCTATTTCTGTCTTGGGATTCCATCTATGAGTCATGCCTAAATCTAAGGACGGCTTCCTTCTAATCAGCTCCCTTGCTGGAACGCTACACCAAAGACCAATGAGCCATGCAAGGGACCGAACTACTGCTTTCTCAACCTTGGATATAGTCCAGCCAAATGAAGATTGAGGCACATTTGTGAGGCACTGCCGCTACCTCTAAAGGCTAGAGGATTTTGCTTGTCCCTAGAGCTGTGTGAATAATGGATTTTTCTGTTCATCGGCAATTTAAAAAAAGAAAAGGATCCATCAATAAAATCATTTTGAGTTGGACTGAATCGAACATTTCAAAAATGTCGGCTAATTGAAAGAAGTTTCATTTGACAAAATGAAAATGTTTTGTTTAATTTTTGAACAATTTAAAATATTTGTGAACTTCTAACATAAAACTAAACCAACAATTAAAATTAAAAGTTGTTTCATACCAAAAAAACAACCAAAAATGTTTCTGTTTGCCAGAAGCTAGGAATGGGTGATAGGGGATGGATCACTTGATGATTCCCTGGTCTGTTCTTTCCCTCTGGGGCACCTGGCATTGGCCACCATTGGAAGACGGGATACTAGGCCAGATGGACCTTTGGTCTGACACAGTATAGCCGTTTTTAGAAAATGTTAAAACAAAACATTTTTTAAAAATGAACAATTTAGCAAAACGGACAGAAATTTACGAACCATTTCACTGTTGCCAAATCTGCAGTTTTCAACAACAAAGTATTGACAGCCAAAAACTTTTGCATAGCTCTATGTTTCAGTTTTACCAATCTGGCCACTTTCCTGGCCTTAAATTCAATCTGAAAAGCCTCAATACTACTTCCTAATTTATCCTTATAATTACGTTTTCAATTTCTTAAAATATTGCCTTAGCAAATTCAATTCAAAGGATATTAGGGCATAACATTTCTACTCTCTTCAGAACATAACACACATATCACGCTTATTTTTGAGGTCAGAGGCAGCAGTTGTCTGCACGATTCTCTCTGGTTCCAAGGTTTTTAGCCAAACATAACCCTGATAAATTTTCACATTGTAACTTCAATGCCACATTTAACTCTCTTGTAGCCATAGATGTCAGCTAATTACACAATTTGTTGGATGAGTGGAGCAAAATGGGCATCAAATGACAAAATACTTCTGTGATTCAAACGCAGATTTGGCTCTGCTCATTGATACACTTTGATCTTCCTCCTCTGTATTCTCCAGAAATAGAGTAAATGGGACATATTCAGATCCAGCATAAGTAGGTGCAACTGCCAGTGAGGGTAATGGGTGCAGGGCCGGCTCCAGGCACCAGCCCACCAAGCATCTGCGTGGGGCGGCGCCTGGAGGGAGGCGGCGCGGCGGGGCGCTCTGGCCCGAGAGCGGGACCGCGACTGGGCCCTCCGCCAGGGAAAGCAGAGCCGTGGCGGGCTCGCCGCCCTCCCCCCGGCGCTCTGGCCGCCGGGGGCTCTCTGCCCTCCCCCCCGGCACTCTGGCCGCCAGGGAGAGCAGAGAGCCCCGGCCGGGCTCGCCGCCCTGCTCCCGGCACTCTGGCTGCCAGGGGCTCTCCGCCTTCCTTCCCGGCGCTCCGGCCGGTCGGGGATTGCGGGCCCGCGGCTGGGCTCGGCGCCCTCCCCTGCCGCGCTGGGGGGGACGAGGGGGGGGCGGCGAGTGGCTTTTTTGCCTAGGGCGGCAAAAAAGCCAGAGCCGGCCCTGAATGGGTGTCTAGCTGTTTACATCAAGGCATTCAGAGAGCACTAGCAAGATCCAGGAGCCAAGTGCATGATAGAGCCAATTTCAACATTTGCTTTTCCTCTGCTTCAAAGGTCTGGACCCTATTGAGGGTTACGCTGACCTCTGTGAAGTTGGTTTAATTTGTGGTTTCGCTGGCAGCTTTTATCCACCATGGGCCTTCAGGAAGTCACGGGAATTGAAATGACAAAGACTCATGCTCAGTGTATCTGATATGATCCATGCCCCTCTCAATGTAATTCTTCTAGAGCCAGCTAAAAAGAATTAAGTCAGGAAGGAAAATGCAAAAGGTCTCTGACGGTGAGTAGAGCTGGGTGGGAAATGAAACTTCAGAAATGCCAAAAACATTCCCATTCCACACGGGGACAAAACAGAGATCTTCTGAGGATTTTCAATCAAAAACCAGAGAGAGACCGATCGTGATGATTGGGGCCCGGTAGCCCCGCCCCACTTGTGAACCTGACTGTGGGAAAGTGGATACAAGTGTCACAACAATCCGTGATGTTAGCAGACCAGGTGCCGGCTCATGGCAAGGCCCTAAGGTCTCAACTGAACACTGACAAACACATATCTGGAGACCAGGCTGGCTCACCTTTGTGTTAGCGTTGTTAAGGTAGGTATCAGAGTTATAAAAATGTGTTTAGACTTTCTGAAATGCTTGTAGGGTGCTGCGTGTATTAATCTCATGTATAACATCTGTACCCCATGCTATAAGGTGCTATTAAGTGTTTGCATTGTAATCCTCTGAAATTGTGTAAATCATCAATCAGGAAAGAAGCATTAACTAATGTAAAATGCTGGCTTCCTACAGAAGGTTTCGGTCCTGCCCACCAAGAAGGCCCATTGAAACCAAATAATTGTGACACATCAAAGAACAAAGACTTTGTTAACTGCATTCCTCCCACGCCTCTCACCCACTAATTGGAGATAGGCACGTGGACTTATCTCATCATCTTGAGCTCTGAGGGGACAGGGGAAAAAAATCCCTAACAAGAAGAAACTAGATCTCTATACTGGTTGGACTTTGGGAGGGCAAGATTTCTAAGCACAAGCAAGGGATCCCCAGCTGCTTAGCCCTAAAGCACATATAGCACTTGCATGTTACAGCAGCTTCTGTCACCTTTTGAAACCTATGACTGTAACTCATTTGTGTGTTTATATTTATCTGTTCAAACCTTGTAAATAACTTTCATTTCTTTTTCTTAGTTAATAAATCTTTAGTTAGTTTATTATAGGATTGGTGTAGCGGAGAGGTCACCCACTCCTGCCCTGAGGGGTTTAAAGACAGCCCTGGGAGAGGGCTGTAGCAGGGGAAAGCAGCTACTAGGCTGACTGGGGAAGCAGCCGCAGCTGGGCCACGTCCCAATCAGGCCTCAGCTGGCCCTATATAAGAGGCTGGGAACCAGGAGCTCAGCAGTCTCTCTCTAGTTGTAGCGGAAGATGGACCTGGCTGCAGGGACCTGAGCAGAGTACCTGAGTGGAACAGGGCTGGGGAAAGGCAGAGGAGCTGGGGAGGCTGCAGCCTGGAAAGCCCCAGGCTGTGGCCTCGCAGAAGGCCAAGGGGTACTGGGGGTTGCAGAGGGCAGCCCAGGGGTAGGCAAAGGCAGCAGGTCCAAACCCAACCTTGCCAGTGATGAGTAGGCTGATACTGCAGTCTGCCCCAGGGGGGCTAGACAATGACTGGCAGTAGCCTTATACTGAGGTGAGGTGGGGATAGGGGGTTGGGGGTTTCCCTGGGAGGGGGAGACCCAGACTGTGGGGGTACTGCCGGGGGGCAACACCCAGTTAAAGGGGCACCGGGGTTCTGGGAGGGACATGAGGGCCAGTGGCAGCAGGACACTGGCCTGCAGAGGGCGCTCTGGAGGCTGGATGAGCTAATTCCCTGAGACAACCAGCAGGAGGCAACGCAGGGGTGAGTCCCACATCGCTACAATTGGCTACATGTGTTGTCTTTGGTATAAGATCTACAGTGCCATTGATCTGGGATATGTGACCGGTCCTTTGGGCCTGGGAGTAACCTGAATATTGTTGTGGGGTTTTTTTGATGTAAGGGATGATCTATCACAAAGGCAAGCTTGGCTGGGCAGCAAGATAGACCAGAGTACCCAAGGGGACTCTCTGTGGCTCCATGTTAGGCTGTTATAATGCCTGAGGAGTTTACACGAGATATGTGGCTGCTGAAATCTAAGTATAGAACTCACAGCCCATTTGGGGTTTGTGCCCTGCTTCTTAACAGTCTGCCCTGAGGTCGGTACTCACGCTTTTGAACCACTGCAGGACAGTTTGCCACTATAACCGTAAACCGTAGATGAGAAGAGGTGCAAAAGAGAGAGAGACTGGGTTGGTCCAAAACAAAGGCCTCCTGATATAACTTAAGGACAGTGTTAAGGCTGTGTCTTGTAAACAAGAGCAGGGCAGGGCTGCCCGGGGGGGAGGCAAGTGGGGCAATTTGCCCCAGGCCCCGCAGTAGCCCCCACGAGAATATAGTATTCTATAGTATTGCAACTTTTTTTTAATGGAAGGGGCTCCCGAAATTGCTTTGCCCCAGGCCCCCTGAATCCTCTGGGCGGCCCTGGAGCAGGGTGGGATTGGAAATCAATGAACCAAAATTGGCGTGTCAGAAACTCGACTTGAGTGGTGGACAAAATTATGAGAGGATGGGCTATTCCACCCATCACTCTCTTTTCGGGTCCTTAAAAGAAAAGACTTTGAGGGAAAATCAGGGATGGACGGATGTGAACACTGGCTGACTAAAAGATGAGGGAAGGGGAGCAAAGCAAGCTTCACCATCATGGCTGGCACCCCCACAGCCTCCTGAGATCTTCATCCTAATTTGGAGAGATGTCCTGACCAGACTGGGCCAGAAAGAGGGAACCAGATAACACCACTAGCTCCGCCCACTCCAGCTAAATTCCAAATACCAACTGGGAGTGAGACTATCTCACCTTGTGTGTTATTTTCCTTCCCCCATCTTATTTCCTCTCTTTCTGTCCCTCTTCTTTTGACTTCTGTTTAATTAGAGTCTGCAATACTGCTGGAAGCCTGGGAGCAGAAAGGTAGATAAAAGCAATGCTCTTTAAGATCCCAATGCTGCTACAATTTTGCCAGGTCTTGGAATGGCTAGGGAGGTTGTGTGCCTGGCCTGTCTTTTTCCACCACTGAGACTGGACGTGAGAGTCAACACCAGAGACAAAAGCTATTGTTGCTGATCTCTTCTCTTCCCTCTTGTGTGTGTTTGTCTTGTTTTATCTTCTAGGCAATGGGATCGGACATTAACAATAATAACCACTCCTGGCCATTTCAACTAACTTTTTCTCTTTTCCTCACAAACAACAGCTATCACCATCTTTAATGCTATCTAAAACACTGTCAAATAAGAGTTATCCCCTCCTCTAAAGATTCTCAACAGCTAGAGAAAAAGGGAACAGGAGAGGTTGTTAAAATGAAAGCCTTACTTAATACTTTGTTTCAAATGCTTTAACTCTTTTTCTCTCTTCCTTTTTCCTGTATCTCTAATAAAACATTAAAAAGGACTTTTTAATGGTGTGTTTGCCCAGTACTAAGCAGGCTGAAGTCTCTGTATACTAATCCCTGAACCTTGTTTAACACTGTTTAAAATTGGACAGTAATAGGGTCATGTTAATACCTTTGACTCTTTGGTCCATTTATTCCATGTAAATTAAATGCAACAGATCCCAGAATAGAATCTTAGAATACCAGGGTTGGAAGGGAGCTCAGGAAGTCATCTAGTCCAACCCCCTGCTGGACCAGCCCCAATTAAAATCATCCTAGCCAGGAATTTGTCAAGCTGGGCCTTCAAAACCTCCAAGGATGGAGATGCCACCACCTCCTTAGGGAACCCATTCCAGTGCTTCACCACCCTCCTAGTGAAATAGTTTTTCCTAATATCCAACTTAGACCTCCCCCACTGCAACTTGAGACCATTGCTCCTTATTCTGTCATCTGCCACCACTGAGAACAGTCTAGATCCATCCTCTTTGGAACCCCCCTTCAGGTAGTTGATGGCGACTATGACGCCACTCGCCTGTTGTTTAGGGCATTCATCAGGAAGGTGAGAAGCTCAGGTACATGATCCAAGAGCAGGGACTTGAATCTGTCTCTCCCACATCCTAGGAGTGAGCCTGCATCCCCAGGCTAAGGGGTCTCCCTGTATCTCACACTCTGACCAGAAATTCCATCCTGGATCTGGGAAACCTTTCCCCAGAAAGTTTCATCTACCCTTTTATGTGCCCACGAAAAGATTCCGTTTTGACAAATTGGCATTTTCTGGCAAAAAAAAAGAAAAAAAAAAAGAAACTAAATAGTCAAACAACCATTTAGTTGAAAAACCCCTGACCAGCTCTAATCCTAAGCTTGGTTTGTTTAGGTTGTTTAGCTTCTGAGGGGAGACATGAGGACTGTTGCATCCCTCGCTTTGGAGAGCTAATTCTTGGTTAGTTACCAAGCTGAGATAAATTTTATATGGAGGCATGTCACCTTCTTGGCCTGTCACCATTGTCAATATCTGCTTAATCTAAAGACATGCCTTTTCAGTCACTGAAGAATCAGCTGCTACTGGGATCTGAACTAAAGTTCTTGGTTCCAACAACACTAGCTTTTTTATACCACGGACAAAACATTTAAGAGGTATACAGCTCAGGACTCGATACATTAAGCTCTGGATCAGAGCTTAAAAAAACCCCAGAGCTACTCTGAGGAATAGGGACAGATTTAGTGTCTACTATCTCTAGAAGTGCCATGTCTGGAAGTAATTGCTTTATACCTATGGAAGCTTTATTCCCGGCCTTCCAATGATATTATTATTTATACAGTTTCATAGGCACTCTCCTACACATAAAATAATGGTTCCTCGTCCCAAAAAGTTTGCACAGTGTAAATTAGACTCTACGTTGAGGGACTGCAAAAAAGCAAAGGGACGGGGTGGTTATGGAAGGGACAGGATAACAGTAGTGAAAGATTGTTAGATATCCTTAAAGTTATGTTCATACCTTGTTAGTTGCGGTTTCTTATGCAACATTTGTTTCCATCCCTGGCGTTGTAAGTTGTGAAATACAAGATCTTAAAAATGTGCCAGACTAAAGGGGGAAATCCTGTTCCCACGGCATTAATTCTAAACTGATTTTAGGGGCCAATTGTCAAGAACAACTAGTGCTATACTAAAAACCAATGCTTCGTACATTTGAATCCCAGCCTTCATGATGGTTTAAAGCATCATGCTCTGATTCGATCTCAGTTACACTGGTGTAAATCAGGAGAAATTCCTCTGGAGTCACTGGAGCATAAAACTTGTTTAAATAAGATAAAAATCAGCCCCTAAGAGATAGATCCTTGCTATAGCTCCACTGAAGTCAACTGATGTACATCAGCTGAGGATCTGACCCTAAATCCCAATTTCTATTCATTTGCAGTGTTGCTGTAGCTGGTTATGAGAGAGACCAGGTGGATGAGGTAATATCTTTTATTGGACCAATTTCTGTTGGTGAAGGGAGAGGCGTTCGAGCTTGAAAGAGCCCTTCCTCAGGTCTGGAGAAGATACAGAGTGTCCAAACTAAAGAGAAGGTGGGACAGATTTTTGTTAAGCATAAATTACTTAAGCTGAAGTAGGCAATTACGAGTCAGATTGTTAAGCATAAGGAGTTGACACGTGCTATAGGAGGCCATTTAAAATTAAGTTGGCAACTACAAGTTGGCAGGCAGTGGAGTGAGTTACAAATTGTTGTAATGAGCCATAAAACCAGCATCCCTGTTGAATCTATGGTTTTTGGTGTCAAGTAAAGTTACGAAATTAAGCTCCCTGGCTCGCTGACCTTGCCTATTTCTAGTCAGTGATTTATGAGATTTTGTTTACTAAATTCATGCCTCAGAATAAAGCTAGGCTTCAAAAGCATGAAGGTAATTCGATTGATCTAATTTTCAACATTGTTGTTCTTAAAAAATTAAAAGTCAACAGCACAACAAATGACTAAAAACATCTTTGAATACCCTGTAATCTTTACATAGCATTATTTTAACAAACACCATACTCCTTTTATAATGTGGAACAGATTTGAAGGTGACATGCCAGGGCTAAGAATATTCGTCAGTCAAGTACAAACAGACACAGGACCAGTAAATATTTTTCAGGAAGAAAAACAGATGGCCCTTGCACTTTAATTAAAAGAGAATCTCAAATTGCTGGCAGAACTCGCAGCACCCATCCATAGGTGCTGAAACTAGGGGTGGTAGGGGTGCTGCCACACCCCTTTTCTTGAAGTGGTTTCCAGCACATACAGGGTTCACAGTTTGGTTCAATGGCTCTCAGCACCCCCACGATGCAAATTGTTCCAGCATCCCTGTACCAATCCCTTCTTTCTAAGCATATAACCATTAAAATGTGAGCTCATCACAAGTCATGTGGTTGAGCAACCTTTAGAGACATGAAATTTAATTCACCGAGAAATCTTTCCAGTGCTATTTAAAAATAAGTGACAACAGCACTTCAGAAATCCCAGGAATAGTCACGTGGCATTTTAGCAGCTTTTTTCCCTCCCTCACTACAGCTTCATCATATTAATCAGCCTTAACCATCCTCTACTGGTTTAGCAGCACATGTCCAGAAGCACTAATGAGGTAAGCGATAAGCTGTACTGCCCAGACCCTTTAACAGATTATTTAATAAACAGCAGACACGAGAATCCAAACTCTAGTTCGGAACAGGGAGACCTCTGAATGCTTGGCTGCACCACAGAGAATTAGAACGGATTCAATACTGCAAAAAAAGTGTTTGTGAAATTCATATGGAATCACAGGAACTGCTTGATCTGACAATGCCCATACCCCTTTTTATTTGCTGATCAGAGAATTTGAGTGAACGGGTTTTTGTTTGTATGAATGTCTAAGGAATGGCTGTTTCTTTATACAAATACCAATACTCGTGTGTAAACACCGGTATTCATGCACACACTACAGTGTCTGCTATTCTTTAGGAAGTGTACATATACCATGGTGCTGTGCACGGTATGAATGCTCAGCTAGCTAACTAGCTGAATCACTCACTGGTCATCATTTCGTATTCCTTATTTTCTCGTTTAAAAACATCCAGCGAGCAGAACAATGCTATGTGTTTTAGATGACCAGTCACACACCACGAACAGTAAAAAGCTGAAGTGGACAGCTCACGAACAACCCACGGGTTGAAACTGGTTTATCCATAAGGATTCGCTGAATCGTTTGGACAACAAATACATTGGCAAAAATCAGGCTCAATCTGCAAAGAAGTAACGGGCAGAAAAAAAGAACTAAATTACTTGGATAATTTATTCACACCAAATAGATCGCACAGCTCTATAAAGCATCTGTCAGAACCATGAGTGTGAAATCTGCGGGTCTGGAAATTGTATGCACATGATTTAGTACATGGATGGTCATAGACTCATAGAATATCAAGGTTGGAAGGGACCTCAGGAGGTCATCTAGTCCAACCCCCTGCTCAAAGCAGGACCAATTCCCAACTAAATCCTCCCAGCCAGGGCTTTGTCAAGCCTGACCTTAAAAACCTCTAAGGAAGGAGATTCCACCACCTCCCTAGGTAACCCATTCCAGTGCTTCACTACCCTCCAAATGAAAAATCTTTTCCTAATATCCAACCTAAACCTCCCCCACTGCAACTTGAGACCATTACTCCTTGTTCTGTCACCTGGTACCACTGAGAACAGTCTAGATCAGGGGTTGGCAACGTTTGGCACGCGGCTCGGCAGGGTAAGCACCCTAGCAGGCCGGGCCAGTTTATTTACCTGCTGATGCGGCAGGTTCGGCCGATCGTGGCCCCCACTCACCGCGGTTCGCCGTCCCGGGCCAATGAGGGCGGCGGGAAGCAGCGCGGGCGAAGGATGTGCTGGCCGCAGCTTCCCACCGCCCCCATTGGCCCGGGATGCTGAACTGCGGCCAGTGGGGGCCGCGATCAGCCAAACCTGCCGCGTCAGCAGGTAAATAAATTGGCCCAGCCCGCTAGGGTGTTTACCCTGGCGAGCCACATGCCAAACGTTGTCGACCCCTGGTCTAGATCCATCCTCTTTGGACCCCCCTTTCGGGTACTTGAAAGCACTATCAAATCACCCCTCATTCTTCTCTTCTGCAGACTAAACAATCCCAGTTCCCTCAGCCTCTCCTCATATGTCATGTGCTCCAGCCCCCTAATCATTTTTGTTGCCCTCCGCTGGACTCTTTCCAATTTTTCCACATCCTTCTTGTAGCGTGAGGCCCAAAACTGGACACAGTACTCCAGTATCATATGTGATAAATATGCATTAGCTCATTTGTATAAACCCCTAACAAAATCCATGACTCCCCATGTAGCCTTTTAAAAAATAAATAAATTGAATTTAGTAATTTTGTATTTAAGCACAATGTGTGCAGCTGCTGTTGCTACAGTTTCAAGCTCCACAGAGAGAAAATCACCTCTGGTGCTTTTTTCAAATTTGGAGACTCCAGAAACACACAAAGATCAAGGATAGTGACCACAACCATAATCACAGGTACAAAGTCTTATCTCTACTACAGGTTTTATTAAAGCAATAAATAAAGTTGCAGGATGTATGGGTAATTGTATGCATAAAGAAATGCATAAAGAAATCTTACAAATACCCATACAATGACTAATACTGTAGTCATACTCACATTCCCGACAATATTCTAGGGTCTGATGGATCTCTCAACAGATGATCATTGATAGAAAGGTGGTTCCCTTAGGGGATTTCCACTTTTACCCAACCAGAGAACCTTTCATATTGTTGTTCTGACCACACCTAACAACTTATGCTTGAGGGTTTCAACCCTATTGTCCTAATCTACTTTTCGGGTGCCTCATTTTTCGGGTGCCTCATTTTTCATAGGTTGTTGTCTTAGTTCCCCTTATTCTTATTAGCATCTACACACAACATGTGTCCATGGTAACCTACAGTACAGAACTTTCCATGATGTTACAATCAGGTGTTTTGTGGTCTAGGACAGTACATTGCTGGCTATTTTTCCATAACATCACCTATTGGCACATCCTTTCCAGTAATCTCGTAACCTTACTGGCATAGGGTTATTCCTAGGTCACCCACTCATGCAAGGGTTCTAAAGCCTACTGCCTAGTATGGTTGAGCTAAAATCTTACAGGACTCGGCCTGTAGGCTTTGAAGTATGGCTGTAATGCACTTATCTACCTCATTCACATTCAACAGTCTTAACTATTTGTCAACCTTATACTTCTATAATCTTACAACTGAAATCTATTTAGCATACAATGATTATGTATGAAATAACACAATATGACTAACACTAAATAACACAATGATAAATGGATGACAAAAAGAACTAATTGGCTACCCACCCCCTAATGTTCTATCAATCAACTTTCCCCACTGCTACCCCTACACTTCCCTCTCTCTGGCTCTGCCCTTGGATTCGCCTTGTCATCTCTCTTTCTCTCTCTCTCTCTCTGGTTCCCTCCTTTCCTTTAACTTTCACCTGTCCTCTCCCCCTCTGATTCCCTCCTTCCTCCAGCTACCTCCACGTCTTTATTATCATTATTATGTGTATTGTGGCAGTGCCTAAGTGTCCTAGTCATAGACAGCACTGCATTGTGCCAGGTGCTGTACAAACACAGAACAAAAAGATGGTCCCTGCCCCCAAAGAGCTTTCAATCTGAGTATAAGATGACAGAAGACAGACAGATACAGACAGATGGGAGAGTACAAGGCAACTATTTGACAATATCGACAGTATATTGGCAGCCTCACCGCCATTCAGTTTATTGTAGGCCCCCCGGCAAAGGAGGGATTTGAAGGAGGATACTGAGGTAGTTTTGTGGGTGGTTATGGTACGGGGAGCTCCCCCCAAGCGTGAGGGGCAGCATGGGAGAAAGCATGAAGGTGTTTGTATGAATATTTAACAAGTGGACAGAGGACTGAGCATAGGCAGGAGTCAACATTTCAATAGTGAATGACAGATGATAAGTAGCATGGGGATAGCCCATGGAGGCCTTGATGTGATAGCGAAGAGGCCAGTGGAGGGATACAAAGAGAGGGGTCACATGGCCAATGTGATGGGTAAGAGAATGATCCCTGCAGCAACATTCTGCGTGGATATGAGTGGGGCAAGACTGCATTGCTCAAGGCCAGAGAAAAGGATGTTGCAGTCATTGAGATGCGAGCCTATGAGAGTTTTGGACAAGCCATATCGTAGAGATGTTATGCGGAAATGTTTAGACCAAGGCGCGATGTGAGGCCCTTGCTCCCACCGCAGCCTGATGTACAGGGCTCCATGCCTCCCACCTATTCTGGGCTGAGGCTCTGTCTCCCTCACTCCCACGTTGGCAACTGTCTGGATAGTTGGCTGCCTGTGCTACTCTGCAGGGGGAATGAGGTAAAGGTCCCTGCCAGAGGGCAAATTTCAGGCCCTCGCTCCAAGTCCTGAGCCTTTCAAACATGAGCTCTGGACAGCCACTCAGGGGCTTACAAAAGGGCACCAAAAATTGGGAACCTCTGGAGAAACTTAACAGGTTTGGAGAATTGCGCAAACAAACTGGAAGGTCACTTGACACTGCTCCTTCCACTCCAGCGCCCAACATTAGCACCTCTCTAGCATAAAGTGGGTCCTTCTCAGCTCCTCAGCAGTTCCTTTAACTAATGGTATTCCATTATAGCAGCAACGCCCTTTACGTTTACACATGGGCTAGGAAAGACATTTTTCCAAAATGCTGCCAGAAAAAAGTCCCAAATACACAAAAAGGGCCTGATTTTCTCCATTGCCATGCACCTTGCGTGACTCACTCAGAGCTGGCCCAAGTGGGCATGAAATGCGGCCAACGCAGAACAGGCATGTGTTCTACCAGCTTTGTAAGTGATGATCCAGGGTTCATGGCAGCGGAGAGTCAGGCTCACTGAGTGTACATAGGTATATATGAGAACTCTATTACAGCTCATGTGGGCATCTAAGGCCATGTCTACACTGCATGTCCCCCTAGCATGAGTATAAGTAGCAGTTTAGATGGTGAGGCACTGCTTAGGCAAGTAGGGTAAAGACAGGCCAGAATCTTAGGGCATGTACCCTGCACGGCTCTCTACATGTCCAAGCAGTGCATCCCACGTCTATTCTGCTATTTTTAGCAGTGTAGTGTCCCACCGCCTCCCCACTGTTGGAGCCTTTCCCTGCAGCAAGGAGAGACTCTGGCAGCGGGCAAAGACTCTGGCAGTGGGGAGGAAAAGGGGGAAAGGCTCCTGCAACTCCCCGGATAGCTGTGGGTTCCTTTTCCCTCTGCCTCCCCCCGCCAGAGCCTTTCACTGCCTCGTGTAGTTAAACATCCCAATGTGGACACAGACTGCTTTTAACTGCATCTCCATCACTACAGTTAATCCACCTTCCCGAGAGGCAGTACTTAGGTTGACAGAAGAATTCTTCCATCAACCTAGCACTGTCTACAACAGAAGTTAGTTTGGATAACTACATCACTCAGGGGTGTGGATTTTTCACACTCAAGAGCAACGTAGCTGGGTTGACTGAACATTTTAGTGTAGAAATGACCTAAGAGACTTGCTCAAGGTTACAAAGGAAGTCTGTGGCAGAGTAGGGAACTAAATATGGGTCTCCTGAGTCCCAGTCTAGCTCCCACTGGAGCATTTTTCCAGGCTGTATCTATGTACTGTACCCATTAGGTTTCTATTTATGTTTTAATAAATGGTTACCAGGTGTTTTATTAATGGTTAATCTATTGTTAGTTTACAGTTAACTTATAACCATCTACAGCATCCTCTATTGATTTGCTTATAACCAGTTGTGACAGGTATTACTCGCATCTGTAATATGCTTATAACACCCATTAATCATTTATAAATGGAACCTTAATGCAAAGTGTGACCAGCATCAGTGTATACATGTATACCAGATTTCATATAGAATATATACTCCATTCTCGTATAGCAGCCACTCTGGTGTCCCATTGCTAAAGGTGGATTAGGAGCAGAAAGCACATGGGATGCCTTGATTTGAACTGTAAGAGCTGTCTGTTTTGATGACTGTCCCCAAGGGAGACGATGAAAATAGTGACAAAACAGAGACACCCTTGAGTTGTCTGAGGCTGCCGCATCAGGGCTTGGCTTCAGACAAAAGCCAGTCTGCAGAGCAGGCTTTGTTCTTCTGCAGCCAGCATATGTTGCTAAGGGGAGGTGATGCACAGCAGATACAACCAAGCAGCAGGGAGTGGAGGGAATAATATCCCATTGTGGGTTTTTCTTTCCCCCATTCCACATGCCCAAGCTTTTGGAGACACAGGAGTTGTTGAGTGCAACTTGGCTAATTATGAACTTTTATTTATTGTAATTTGTCGCTGTTGTTCTGAAAGTCCTATTTAGCAGTGACAGCTAGAGCTGGGCAGACATTTTCCAGCAGCCCAGTTCTCTGCTGGAAAATGCCAGTCCGTCTAAATTGAAAAGTTCCAGGGGAACGTGTAGATTTTGATGCGGTTCCAACAGAAACCTGGCAGAATACCCAGGTTTCCTGCCAGCTTGCCTGTCTGGCTGCCTAGCAATCCACCTGGCAGGCTGCCGAGTGCCTGGAAGCACAAGTAATCCTGGCTCCCAGTAGCCTGGGCTCCAAAGGTACCTGGCTCCGGGGCAGCCTACCAGGTAAAGCCCTAGCCTACTGGGCAGCTTGCCTGCTGGTCTTCTGAGGAGACACAGTTCCCATGGTTTCCCACAGAGGAGAGCAGCCATTCTGCCTCTCACCCCCGCCACCCAGCCAGGAGCGCCGCCAGCTTTTTTGCCACCCTAGGCGGCGGAAGGTCCCACCCCCGAAATGCCACCCCCGACTGTGGCTGCTGAAGATCCGGCCACCGCGGTCGGCGCCCCCGAAATGTTAGCGCCGTAGTCGACTGCCTAGGTCGCCTAATGGGTTGCGCCGGCCCTGCCCCCAGCTGCCTCTGTGGCAGAACACAGCGGTTGTTTAACGTTGGCCAGAATAACACGACTAACCTGTCTCTGTCCTTATGCAAAAGATAATGGGGTCTTTGGGGATAATAGATCAACATCTCCTTCAAAATATGTCACTTCTAGCAGTATACTGCTGGCGAACTGTTTCAGTACTGACTTGGAGGGAAAATTTGCTGCCATCTGGATTACCACCACCAATCTCTGCAGTACTTGGCAGTCAGGGTCAGGGCTTCACCCTGCTAGACACTGTACATACACAAAGGAAGATGCATTCCTTCCCCAAAGAGCTTAGTCTAAATACAGACAAAAAGTGGTGGAAGGGGATACATATATACACAGATTGATCAGAATGATGGACACATGGCTTGCTAGTTCCAATTTTTTGTTCAGCATTAGATGTTTTGGGAGCCTACCTCCTGAGTACAGACCAGGCCCACGCTTGCTGAACTTGTTAGATAAGATTAGTACAAAACCTAAGATGGTTGGTATGACTGTATTAGTTTTTACAGGCCATAAGTGTTTGTTACATTGTGTTTTAGGTGTACCCTTTTTTTTCTGGTGGGGTAAATATTTTATTTTTTAAGAAGTGGCAACTTGGTGAAAAAGTTCCATCCAGAAAAGTCTAAAGATGATGCAAAGAACTGTGAAGCAGTGCCCTGCCCTCCAATCCCTCCCTGCATGCCTCCTCCAACACAGGCAAAATCTCTGGGTAGGACAGAAACCAGCACAGTCTGTTCCAGTCAAGGCATCACCTTCATCTGGATGGACACTCCTGCCAGACAGCCATATTGTGTGCAGTGAATTGCAGTTGATGACTGTGCAAGTCAATTCACCCTCCACAGCTGTGGGACCAAGGTTTCATCCAATCAGTATAGCAATATATGGCTCTGTTTTGTGGGACCGATTTTGTTGAATTAAACTTCCTTTATCCCCCCTCTGCCCTATTCCAGCTTGAAAGGCCTGGTATGTTGGCTCATCTTCCTCTTAGCCATCTGGGCCACGCTTCTCTGCTCTGAGCTGATCCTTTTGCTGGGAGTTGACTCTGTTCCTCTCCCCGGGCTAATTTCCTTCCAAACCAGCTAGCCTGTTAGCCTCTCCTCTACAGCTCCTTCCATGGAGGCTGCATCTCCTCTAGGCTTGGCCCATTGCCACACACTGCTCTCCTTTAGGCCCATCCTACACCCGATTCCCAGCCTCAGCATTCTTTTAGCCGCACATTCATCCCACTCTTTGTTTCACCTCTCACGGGACAATAGACACTTGACCTAATTTACAACTTTTTTTCTAGGCAGGGAATTGCTTGCATGACTGCTATTCAGGGGCAGCTAAGGAGCTATACTGGAGTTCATGTGAATAGCTAGTAGTAAAAGTCAATGTCGTTCCTCCTTTTTTAACTGGTTGGATGGTATTAACTAGTCATACGGTTCATAGGAAACAGGCATTTAGCTCCCCTTATAAATATATACTACAGTGTTTTGCAGCAGTAGCCCAGAGCACTAACCACTGTGTTGTCCGCTGTAGTTTTTCCCTTACTAGAATACAGCAGTGCTTTGGGAGAAGGGCAGTTATGTCCCCGAGGATAGGTCTACATGGCAATAAAAAACCCACCGCACCAATTTTCAGCGTCCAGGTCAGCTGACTCGGGCACATGGAGCTCAGGCTGCGGGTCTATAAAACTGCAGTGTAGACATTTGAGCTTCAGCTGGAGCCCAGGCTCCAAGACCCAATAAGGAGGGAGGATCTCAGAGCCCGGGCTCCAGCCTGAGCCCAAATATCTTCACAGCATTTTATAGCCTCAGAGCCCAAGCCTGTGGCAACTGAGCTAGGCTGGCCATGGCTGTGCTGTGGGTCTTTTATTACAGGGTAGAGGTGCCCTCTGTGATTAAAGCACGTGGTCTAAATGTCAGCATAGAGGCCTGGGAATGTGGACTATTAGGGTATGTCTACACTGCACACTAAGCCCAAGCTCTGACTCAGGTTTGAGTCCAAGCATCCACTTCTGTCTGACTTGGACTATCAAAATCACTCTGACTTGGTTCAACAAGCACTCAGGACCTGAGTCCTAGGATCCTAAGAGGGGGCTGTGTCAGAGCTCCAGTCCCACTGTGACTTGGCTCCAAGCCTTGTCATTTTGCAGTCTGGATGCAACTCAAGCTGTGGACCCAAGTCAGAACGTCTGCATCGTATAGTATGGATGCGTAAGCATGGCTGTGGGCTTCGAGTCCAGCAAGTCCACAAGCCTGGGTCCCCCCAGCCTAGGTTTGCAACACAGTGTAGACATAGCTTTTGGTTCTATTCAAGGCTCTGCCGTTTCCTTGACATGCAATTGTGGGAAGGTCACCTAATCTCTTTGTGCCTCAGAGTCCCCATCTGAAAAGGGGGGGTGATGGTATCAGTCTTTTTAATATAATATATGGAAATATACCTTTCTCATAGAGCTGGAAGAGATCCTGAAAGTGGTCACCGAGTCCAGCCCCCTGCCTTCACTAGCAGGACCAAGTACTGATTTTGCCCCAGATCCCTAAGTGGCCCCCTCAAGGATTGAGCTCACAACCCTGGGTTTAGCAGGCCAATGCTCAAACCACTGAGCTATCCCTCCCGCCTCGCAAGACAGTTCTGATCTTCCATCAGTTAATGCCTGTATAAAGCGTCAAGATCCTTGAATGAAACTGACAAAGTGCAAAGTATTGGGTGATTGTTTTTATCTAAGAATCCTGTTGCCTTCCCAAGTAAAATGAATTTAGCAGCACTGGATTCAGTGCCTAATTAACTGTAGTTTTCATTAGCAACTTCATACTTCTATTTTGGCATGGGCTAATGTCACTGGCAGTCTCTCGGGAGAGAGAACCAAAGCAGAGTGGCATTCCTGCTGTGTAAGCTAGAGTAATACTTGAACTTCTTTGCTCTCACCGTACTCTCCAGGATCAGGATGAAGTCATTAGCAGAGCAATGACTCAGGGTGCTTCCTTTGACCTGTGTAACCAGCAGAGCAGAAGAAAGACCCAGGTTACAAGGCAATGCCAGTGACTGAAATGTCAAGACTAAGCATCCACTCAACTTTCTAAAAAAACCAAGAGCAAAGCCACAAAAGAAGCTGAAATGGTTTTCCCTAGGATTCAGATGGTGTTGAAATTCTCACCTCCTTAGGAGTATATGCATGATGGGAAGGGAGGAAGGAAGATGCTGCCTTAAGAGTGAGCCGCCAACTTGCAGAACTTTTCTTGCCAACAGTGGAATGGAGATCAGAGTCGGGCTCACAGTTTATGAAGCATTTTGATATCTTTGCACAGAAAAGCAATCCATAAATGCTAAACATTTCAGATATGCAATTGTCTTCATTTCAGTTCAACTCACGTATTTCTTTTCCACAACATACCACGCCCCCTTCATTTTAATTTACAAGGGGCCTTATTCTCATTTGCACTAAGGCAGTGTAGAGTGGCCCTGAATGGGTTGTTAAATGTAAGCGAAGCAAGTGTAAATGACAATCAGGCGTGTGTTCTTTAAGAGAGTCCAGCTACAACCGCAATAAATAAAAAGCAACAAACATGAATTATTCTGCTTATCTGCACCACTCAGTCTAATGAGGTTAAATTCTAGTAGTGAGCTTGTATCACATAAATAGCTTTTAGTTTTTTTCACTCCTAGTTCCTTCTCCCCTCTTTCCTGTCCTTTTCTCCACTCCAGCCATGCTATCTAGCACGGTAATGGCATTTAATGATACAGCACAGAAAAGCTATAGCGTAGCACAACAAGCAGCTTTTAAAAAGGAAAACTCTAGCTGTTGCTAGACGCGATATCACGGAGATGAGATGGTGGTAGGAAGGCTAAAATGTCTCTCCCTTTATGGTCCTGGATCGAAATCAAGCAATGGCATGTTTATCTACTGCAGTCTCACTCATATATGCAAAGTTCTATTTAAATGACGCTTTTAAGACTTGATATACTCAATCTTTCAATTGACTGAGCACAGAATTACAAACCAATGTGCCTTTAAGTGATTGGAAAATGTATTCATCCTCCATGGGTCTCCTAATCAGAGTTTGCATATTCATGATATAAAATATCTTCTCGTGGCTAACAATTCTTACCCTACGTCTGGTTTCAACTACTTCTGTATCAAACATGAAGCCAAAACCTTGACCACTCGTGGCTAGCGCTGGGTGAATTTTTTAGAAGAAGAGTTTATTCACTGAAAAATGCAGGATCAGTTGATCCCAAACTGCAATTATGATGCATAGTTTCAGCCAGTTGCCAAATGGCCATAAGGAGAAGCTCGTGATTACAAGCATACTCCCCCCTGTCTTTAGCCCAGTGGTTAGGGCACTCAAATGATATGTAAATGACCCAAGTTCAAATCCCTTCTCTAGAACAAACCCACATTGGAATTTTTCAATTCACTAGAAACTCTGAAAAAATCAGATTTGTTTCATCCTAAACCAAACCATTTTTTCAACGTTTTTGAACAGCCAGAGAACCAAAATATCAGTTATTCAATCAGTTCTACCTGTAACTCTTGAAGATCCCACAGCATTTTGCTCAAAGGTGGGGCTGGCAACTCTATTACCCTAAACATATTTGAACTTAGGTAACTGCATTCTCACCACCTATGTCACCCCTGATGCTTCAGCTGGATATGATTGTCTTCATTTCCTCCCATAAACAGTTGTGTAGTGTTGCTGCAAGCTGTGACTAGTCCCTTGTTACACTTCACCCCAGAGGTGGATGTATTTCAGGAATGAGTGAAGTCATTCTTGTATAGTGAGAGCTATTTTAGTTTGTAAAGTGCTTTACAATCTTTTGGGATGAAAAAGGTCTAAATAAATGTAACGTATTATTAGTAAATTTCCTTCCCTCCCAGTTGTCCTTTTCCCTGGTGTCTTCCTTCTCTGTATCTCTACTTAGAATGTATACAGAAAACACTATGACTCCAGTTTTCAACATCCATTTTCTATTATAGTAACTGTTGCCCAAGAGACAGACAGACACCTGCTACGGAAAGCACTATTAACCAAAGTTGACTTTAAAGGAATTTCTCTTTGGAATACATAACTTCCCTGATGACACAAACTCTTAACCTCTTAAACACATGTAGATAAATCGAGTTCAAGTAAGGATAACTTGTGAGGACACGTAATTGGTTACATTTATGTGAGACAGAGTAAAGGTGAACATTTACATAAGAGGCTATGCTCATGCTCTACAATCCTCAAAGGCAGAGCTGGAGATAGGGATTGCATTTACTAGCAAAGTATTACACCCATGCTACTGCACTGAGTAGTTGGCTAGGTTGATTATTGGTTGATGTGAGGAAAAATAAAACACACGAAGTTCAGATTTACATCCAGCGTTCATTTTTGGGAAGGTTACTCCTCAAACACCTGGTACTGGCCATTTCTGGAGACGACACACCAGACTAGCAGGACTATCAGTCTGTCCTAGTATTTCAACTCCTTGCCTTGCTGTCTTTCCCTCCTGCCCTATTATTGCAACTGTATCTCACTGTCTACATGTGTCATGACCCCCTCCAGTACAGAGGACAAGAGCCTACTACTAATACTAATGGAGTTATTTCTTTAGCTCAAGTAATAAAGGCCTGTTCTTTTGGTGCTGAAGGTCGAGGGTTCTACCCCCAGCTGAGACTCATTACAAATCTGTATGATGGAAGGAGAAAGCAGTAAAAATAAAACAAAGAAATCAAACTTGTGAGGCGAAAACTCAGGCGGCTTAAATTAATTCAGTTGCTCCACACGAGGGGAACAAGCCTTTGGGAGTCATGTCAGGCTGTAAAGACTAAAGGCCAGATCATCAGCTGATATAATTTTGCTTTGCTCCATTGACTTATCTTTATATGTGGTCGTGCCCACCATATGTTACTAACTTTCCAAACAGGCAAGCAAGATGGTCCCTGCTGACTATCTAAGGAATGGAATTATGGTGCCACTTTATACCAGCTGACGATCTGGATTTTAGGGCTGAGATTTTCAAATCCACCTAGGGTATTCAGATCATTACAGTAACGGGAACCGAGTAGCAAACATGGCTTTGAAAACCACAGTTTAGATTTTTAGATCCATTTTTCTTCCATCCATAACTATGTTAGTGCTTGGGCTGGGGAGGTGGCGGGGGGAACTCTACACAAATCCATGTAAACCTGCACACTTAGTGTCTTCACCAGCATACCTACCCTAGAGCAGAGCACCTCCTCCCACTAGCCAGTGGATGTCTATTCCAAATCATGGAACAATTCACTTCTGTCTGACGTGAGATATTGAAAACTCAGCTTGCGTCTCGGGAGACCAGCATGACCTGTTGCGTGCCAAGCTTCGCAGCACCAAGCCCCATTTAAATGTGCTTGTTGTTGTGGGATTTTAAAAGACAACAATCAAAACGATTAAGCAGAGATGAGCTATAGCCAGCCCAGTGACTGCTGGGTTTTTGGCAACACTTGGAAGACAGGAGCAATTAGCCATTAAGAATGAGACAAGTCAGTCAGCTGTACAAAAACCCCCGCCATTCTTTGCTCCATTCCCTGAATGATGCCAGCATTCTTCCTCGCTTACAAGGGAAAGTGCCCAAGACACCTCAGAGAGAACCAGGCAGGCATGCAACTAACTGGGCAGGCACTGTGGGACCAGTGTCTAGCTCTGACAGGCTCTGTGTGAAAAATAAAAGTTGCAGGGCTCTGTTTGCAAATGGGCTTAAGGAAGTCATGGAGCTAGAGACAGAAGGAAGAGTTAGTGGGAAAGGGGCCTGCTGCTGCTGTTCCCAGTTTAGCCGCCTTCTGCTCACTGAAGCTCTTACCCATTTCACTAGGTCAATTTAAACCAAGCTAATTAAAAGCTTTAAGGGCTTCGATAATGCACTGGTTTTGTAAATTAGCTTTGGGAACAACAGAGCAGGATACACTTTTTTCAAGGAGAGTTGATCAGAGCCTCTGGAAAGGGAAAAGGGATGTTTTGAGGCGAATGTGAAGATGGATGGCCCAGCCAAATAGTTCGGGAATATGGAGCTTCCAAGTCACATGTTTCCCAGATCTGAAAACCACCATTTCCCACCACTTTTGGTTGGCTATGTCTAATAACTTGGTGAGTCTCATTTCAGCTCCCAATGCCCAGGTGTTCACATCACAAAACCCACCGCACTTGTGCTAATGGACCTCCTGGTTGACAAGTCTTAGCAGAGGGATCAAGAACCAAATGGATCATGGAGATTGTACTACCCCACCTCCTTACAGAGGACACTTCCAGGACAGGGTTGGCAGAAGGAAGCTTACCCTGCTGCCTTCTCGCCACATTGCTTCTGTAGCTACAGCAGGATCCAGAGTTGTCAGTTCAACACCTTTCACCTGAACTAAACACACCTAACTTCTGTGTAACGTCCAAGAATTAGGGTGGACTTCAACCTAAAGCCCCTTTCAGCTCGTCCAGACAAATAGAAAGGAAAAATCCCATGAAATAGGTTTAAATATGAACAAAGATTCTTTTCTCTAATTAGGGCGGGTTAGCCTTTGTCCACGCATTGCTCTGCAGGCCCTCTGGGGAAGGCAAATGGCTCTTAACAATGGAAGCCTGAAGTTCTGTAAGGTTGGTAATGAATTTTGGACCAGAAGCTATTGCACGCCTAACGTATGGGTCTCAAGAGTCTTCCTGCGTTCCTCCTTGGGACCAATGGAAACTACATACCTTCAAGGGGGTTTGAGATCTGTGGGCAGGTCTCACAGGGAGCATGGTTACAAAGAGCAGATGCAAGAAGGAGGCATTCTAGAAGCAGCTCAGTACAGCACCCTTGACACAGATAACTTGATGTTGTCTGTTCATTAACAGGACAGGGAGGGATAGCTCAGTGGTTTGAGCATTAGCCTGCTAAACCCAGGGTTGTGAGTTCAATCCTTGAGGGGACCACTTAGGGATCTGGGGCAAAATCAGTACTTGGTCCTGCTAGTGAAGGCAGGCGGCTGGACTTGATGACCTTTCAAGGTCCCTTCCAGTTCTAGGAGATAGGATATCTCCAGTAATGTGGGTTACTCAAAGGATTCCCCAACTTCCTGAAAACTGGCCCCATTCTCAATGGGCCTGCACTGCCAAACACCAATGTGGGAGTCATAGTCATACACACAAACAAGCCAGAAGAGGGGAGTCAGAGAGATGGAAGCTGCACTCATCTTGGGTTATCTCTTCATGGCTATGGTACTGGTAACTCCATGGGGCTGGCCAATCCATAAGGGAGCTTTTTTTTTCAAGCCTCCTGCTAATGCCCCATTGCTGACGCCTTCTCTATGTGGCCAGGCCTCCCTGTCCTGGGTGAATCAGGACAACTTCAGAATAAGCAACCTAACATGGTGTCTGCCAAATTCAAACTAGCAGAGTGAAATCTTGGTCCAAGTGGAGTCAATGAGAGTTTTCCCATTGAGTTCAATAGGGCCAAGATTTCACTCATAGAGTTGGGAGGGGTTCAGTCTTGAACACAAGTGATCTGCATCTGTTCCAGCTATTTCCCAGGCCATGGCTGTGCTATTACTCCAGTGGCTGTGGCATGAGATATTCATGAGATCTGGATCAGGATAGAGAGACAGAGAGATGTTTGTGTACATCTGGTTGGAAAAAAGTGTCATTCCATCTTAGTGTGATCCTTTGTGCTCCCTGCTTCCTGAACAGCCAGGATTCAGTACAGACATTCAAGAGACCTGAGCTCATTTGGTTGTGATTGGGAATGTTACAGACCTTCCAGAAGACTAAGAGGCCTCTCAGACCTGCTTATATCAAACAGGGGAATAACTTCATTCTTGCCGCTTCCCATGGATCAATGTGCATGGGATAATTTACCTGGTTTTAGGCACAACATGGAAGAGATTTTCAAAGCCATAAATGAGAGGTAGATACTCAACTCCCATTGATGGTCAATGGGGCTTACATGCCTAAATGTCCTTTGTGCCTGTGAAAATCTCCCCCACTGTATTGGACTTTAAACACCATCATGACCTCCTCAGGAGAGCCCAAAGGAAAGATGCCCGATGAGAGGCCAATCTGTGCACTGAAAATGTAGGGAGAGATCCTACATAGTGCAGAGCTGCCATCAGGATGGGATTCAGGCAAACTGAACCCCAAGGCAAAAACTGCCACACGGTCCTAAATGTTACAGCAGGAAGGATGCATGGACTAATTTCGCTTTGCATTAAACTCAACCTGGGTCCCAGCAGCCTGCAGTGTGAATTGTCCAATGGATTGCTGAGTAATATTTTATGATCTTTTGGGATGGATTCATCAAAGGGATGAGGCACATTTTTTGTTTCAGCGTTTGCATTTTAAAGTGTGAATGGCTTTCCTGTTACTTCGAATTGGAAGGTAGCTAAGCTAGAGATACACATTTTTTTAAAAATATTCCTCCCCCACACCAAAAAGAAAAGAATTATTTGCTCATTATCCTTTGGATGAATCTCCCGTATTTCCTCCTGTATTCATGCTGTGTCTTCCTGTAGGAAATGTCTTTAAACTATAAGAAATGTTTTCCCATGTCAAGTACTAAAGGCACTATCTCTCTCCCACAGCAATAATGTACAAGATTATATACTGCTATATAGCTCCTATTCAGATAATTCCAAATGGAATCTGTATATGCAACTTTACTACAGCTGTAATTTAGATATATTGAGTAATATAACCCTTTTTATAGTATGTACCTTTTTTATTATGCACATGAATTGACTATTAATACTAAAAATTGTTTGCACTTACATGGCACCTACTCTCTAGGGATATTAAAGCTCTTTACAAGCATAAATACATTAAGCCTCACAAAACATTGGTGAGGTAGGGAAGCAGCAGTGTAGGAGGGGATACTGAGGCACAGAGCAGTTGAGTGACTTCCTGAAAGACATGGTAGCACAATATGTTGCAGAGCCAGGAAACTCTTGAATTTTAATCCGGAGTTTTACCCTCAAAGTCATCCTTATTAACCCTTCAGTGTCTTTAGATTAGGAACATACACTGACAGAAAATGATGTCTATAGATATTATCTCCAGGAATTTTAAATGATCTCCTTTTTTGTTGTTTCTATATATATACACACACACACAAATTGAATAGGCATTTCATAGGGTTTAACTTTATAGAAACAGGAAATGACTGGTGAATAAGTACTGCTATTTGGAATGTGCACAAACATTATTTATTTGTCTTCTTGGACAGATTTTGGGCACTTGTCTTATTAAAATCCTGTTAGTGCTGTGCAGTAAATTTTTTCAGACTCCATGCATAACATATGTATCCACTAGTCTCCCTCTGAGCAGCTGACGGCATGATCCTAATTAGGGGGCCAAGTAAACAGGCTGGTTGACACAGCTAATAAAACAATGATACATACAGCATTATTAGTTTATTGCCGCTGGGTCTGTAGGTCTCTGCTGTGACAAGGGGAGAACATGCTGCTAGCCTGTTACCACATAATGTTTGATAATAATTACCCATTAGGAAAGAAATAAATGCTTCTGTGCACCTTACTTTCCTGTTTATTAGAGGACTGGACGGTAGAATGCACAAATACAGTGGGGAGAAAAGTTGCTATAGAAATTTACAATGATCATAGTTAGAGCTTTAATCTATGTGGCATTCACTCCAAGATCTTCCATTTGCATTCTACCCTCTGCTCAAAGACACCTATTCCTCTTATGATGCTAGTGGGAAAGTTTATTATGATGTTTGATCTGCTCAACAGATACGAATACACACACCGCCAGCTGGGGAAACCATGTTTTCAGTTGCAATGCCCTTCACACCAGCCCTGGCAACATGAAGGGGTTGATGCTGCCCCTAAGGAATTTCCTTGGCAAAGGGGGAGACCCTACATAGTGCTGGCATTAGGACTGGATTCAGGCAAACTGAACCCCAAGTCCAAAACTACCACAGGGTCCTTGTAGCAACATTCCTGTATGGAAAGCCCACCCCTATTAGAAGTGTAAGTGGCAACGGCTAGAGTTCTGCCCTCCAAGATATGCAGTAGCATGCAGCCCCTTTTGCTCCCTCTGGATCATCCGTAGAGGCCCCTTTCTCCTCATAAGCAACAGGGATCCCCTTTCCCCTGGGGTGGTAGCAGGGGTGGTCTTGCAGTACTTACCGCAACAGGCATGGTGGGTCTGCCTGGTGGATAGGTCAGTTCCACTGCACTCTTTGGCTACATATACGGGCGTGGCATTGACGGGGAACCCGCAGCAATGGATCTCGAAGGTCACACCTTATTGAGTTGCATAGGGAAGTTTGCACTTCTCAGAGCTATTGTTTCAAACCGTTCGCAGACTCGGGCGGACATCGCTGCATCTGTTTCACTCAGATTGACATTCCCAAGCTTCTCTTTGCCACAATTAAAAAAAAATTGGGTATTTTTATTTTGATGCAACTCCAGGGCTACTAAAGCAGGGTCCTCCGGCACCTATGTCTTAATCAAGCTCTGTCTAGCATAAACTCTCTGGATTCTCTGTAGTAGTTCCTGGTGCAGGGGGCATCCGGAAATGAAAGTGATAGTTTCCAGAACACTTGTACTCTGGCTATTCCTGTCTGCTACTGCAGCCTCTTGGGGCCATAGATAGCCTGGTGAAAGTTAGGCAGCAGTTCAGGCCAGAGACAAAACCAGCTCCTGGCTAGGCCCACACTAAATGAAGATACCACTATCCTCCCATCTCAGGTCCTGTGCCAGACTCCAAGGTGAAATCAGACCTTCTGAGCACATTCAGCTTCCGCTCAAGTCAGCAAGACTCTGCTCTTCACAGAACCAGACCTTTGGCCGATTTGGTTCAATTCATGTTAATTAGAAACGGGCGCCCACCACCATTTACAGAGCTTATTGAAACTATAAAGGGAATAGTTTAGCCTGTGAAGAGGAATAGCGGGGTTCTATTCCCTTCACTTGTAAGGAAGACCTCAACATTTCACATCTCCCTGTGCTGCCTTTGCCGAGTCAGGAGTTTTCTTCCACATGAAAGGAATTTAATAATCAACTGGTACTGCTTTGGATTTGTAATGTCAAAGCACACAACTGCACCGATGATAAACCATCCCTCTTTAGCATGCAAACTCAGCTGGCTCCTCAGATGGAAGGGTTGCATGGATCCCGGGAGGATGCCTTCTAACTCACAATCTTTTACCTTCCAGAAAAGGGGAAGTGTGTGGAGAGTTTAGTTGCCCTCCAGGGAAATTTCAAACCCTCCATTAAAATCTTTTTCTTCTCTTCCCTGGACATGTGAAATAGTGCCTAGCCTGGTTTGATAAATCCACTCACCAAATGGTAAGTAGGTGAATTTCTCTCCTTCTGGGGTGAGGCGAGAAGGGGCTATTCAGCCTCTGGTTCCTTCAGAAATTAGGTTTTATTACAAATAAAAAGAACCAATATCGAACCCAATTTTCATTTTGCATCAAGGACTCTTACAGTGGAAAAAAGGCCTTAAAGTGAGTGTAAATGACACCCATTTTCAGGTCTCTTTACACTGCCAGAGCTGTATAACGGGGCCTAAGCAAAATGAGAATCAGACCCAAAGCACACCATTGCAAAGTAAGCCTCTGATCTGTGAAATGAACACAGCTGGTACCACATCGTTCTCCTGAGTCTGCAATCAGCTGGAAACAGTAGAGCGGTATGAACCCAGCACAGTGCCTGAGCAGCCACAAGATTGTACGCCGGTGTTCATTCGATCCCGGACAACCAAGCTTTATCTTCCTCCACGCCCCAGCAATGGAGCCACTCTGTAGCCATGATTCCAACCCACCACATGGCTGGACTAGCGTCAGCACTGCCTGTGCCCATTGGTTAAAGGAGATCAGAACAGGAGGAAGTGGAGCAGACCAGTTTTGTGGCAGGTCAGGCAATGTGATGCTTCATCAAACTGTAGTAACAGGGAGGAGAAAGTATGGACGAGAGAAGCAATATGTGCATGTTCCCATGCAGGCTCATAGCAGGGTGCTGTCTTTGAGTGTGTGCTTAATAACAGGGAACCCCTGGCCCTCTCTGCCCTCATTTATATATATACACACCATTATTTAGACCTTTGTTGTTTGCAGTGTTGTACCTGTGTTGGTCTCGGGATATAAGAGAGACAAGGTAGGTGAGGTAATGTCTTTTATTGGGCCAGCTTCTGTTGGTGGAAGGGATAAGAATTCTAGCTTCAGGGCTCTTCCTCATGTCAGGAGGAAGTAACCAGAGTGTCCAAGCTAAATACAAGCAGAAGGTTTCACACATGTTATACGAGACCACTTAAGATGGGCAATTCACAACTCTCCAGTCCTAGGACAATGGTTAGTAGATAGCAGGGTGTTACAACAATTTGCAATGGGTCATAAAACCAGAGTCTCTGTTAAGCTGTCAGTTTTTAGTATCCAGCAGAGTTACAAATTCAAGTTCCCAGGCTGGTGTTTGAAGAGGTTGTACAGGTTTCCTTTGAGGATGAGGACTGAGAGGTCAGATATGAAGTGATCACTTTGTGAAGCAAGCTTCCCACAGACCAGGAACACCAACTCAAAGTGGCACCAGCCCCTGCTTGAACAACAGATGCAAAACCTGCAGACATATCTCCACTGCTATGATGATCAACACCATCTACAACACAGTTTCAAGATCCCTGGGTCCCACACAGGCCTGTCACAACATGTGGTGTATCTCATCCAGTGCATCAAATGCCCCAACAACTATGTGGGTGAAACCAGTCAATCACTAAACTCTCAAATGAACTCAAGCAGAAAAACGATAAAACCCCAAAACATCCCATCACCAATGGGTGAACACTTTTCACAAGGCGAGCCTTCTATATATGACCTCATACAACACGTATGAAACCTTCTTGCTTAACAATCTGTTCCATCTTCTATTTAGTTTGTACACTGGTTATCTCCTCTGGACCTTAGGAAGAGCTCTGTGGAGCTCAAAAGCTTGTCCCTTCCACCAACAGAAGTTGGTTCAATAAGATATTGACTCGCCCACCTTGTCTGTCTCATTGTTTAGACCTGACCAGAATATAGAATCGTTCTGACGACAGTTTAAAATGGGACATCCAGGAAGGGGTGAAGGAGGCACACAGCAAAGGAAAATAAAAATGGCTGCCTAACTGCTAAATATATTTCCCAAGGGTCTGTTGGCCTGTGGCTCACTCAAAGAAAACTGCAGATAAACCAGACAGACACCATGGTCATTATCCACATCAAAACCCTGTATTAACAGACTTGGATAAACAGATATATTGTAACATTTTGAAAAGAACCTAAATGACTAAGGAGCCAAGTCTCATTGGAATTTAAATGGTTTCGAAAAAAAATGCCCATATATTTTTACACTCTACATCCGTATGGATGACCTAATACATCAGACGATGTATTAGCAATGACACAGAGATGTAGAGCTGGTCAGAAAACAGAGTTATATTCAATGGAAATTTTCAATATAAATGAAAAAAATATTTTTTGTCAAAACCTTTTGGTAAAAAAAAAAAAATCAAAAAAACTTCATATTTTTGGCCAAAAATTGAAATATTTTGTGCAAAAACCAAAAACTTTTATTCGGAAATTATGCTGTAGTGCCTTATCGGATCCATAGTTTGGTTGCCTCATTTCCCTATTCTCCTCTAATGACTGGGCTTCCAAGACAGACTACATCTCCCATGATGCACTATAGGTCTCCTCTCTTCCTATGCCAATTTCAGTGCATTATGGGAGTCCCTGGACATGGTGCAGCACGTGAAATGTAGTCTGCTGGGGACTCAAACCCACAGAGGAGAATGGTGACATGATGCACATACACCACAACTCTCATGAGCCACCACATTGGTATTTCTGAATTCAAATTTTCCAATTTTCACCTGAAAATTTTTGATTTTCAGACAAAACCCAAAACTTTTCCAGGTCTGATTGTTTCATTTTACAGCAACAACAACAACAAAAATCAACATTTTTCACAGAAATCTGATGCATTTTATGAAAAATTAATTTAGTCAAGAACCTACTTTTCCCTCAAAAAACTTTTGATGTTCCCAAAGGGGCATGCAGCTCTAATGTCAGTCAGAAGCCCTCCCAGCTTTTCACATGTTCGATTGACAGAGTGAGTGTAAATTGGTGTAAAAGTTAAAAAAAATCTTAGAACAATTTTAGGGCCTTGTGTATAGCAAGGAATTTTACCAAAACATTCAGCACTGGAGTTACCAGCAATCAACTCCAGCACTATTAGCATCTAGTGGGGAGTCCAGAGGCATCCAACATGAGAGTAACTGATATACAGCTCTTCTGCCTGAGTTTGCAAAGAGTCTGAGACAGTTGTGAACCACCTCATTCAACTTTTTGGGATGTTAACTTGGATGGCATTGACGACACTTTAGGTGTCAAAGTTGTTAACTGTTCCAAAGCTCAAAGCCTGGAAAAATGAAGACAGATCATATCACAAGGAAGGTGGTTAGGTGGTCCAGTGGTTAGGATGATAGACTGGGACTTGCAGAACCTACTCTACTGAGACCCTATGTGCCGAGAGCAGGGTCATATTTTTGCATATTGAGTGGGTGGGGTTTATTTTGTAGATGGAGCTTGGAAAAGCACCACTACCTTTTGTTCCACCCTCCTCCAATTAGACCCTTCCATGGCCTCAGGGTCCTAGAAACCAGACAGGTACATATCCCTATACAATTGCCCCTCAGCTCTGGGATCTCATCACCTGAATCAGCCTGACAGTAAAACAATCATTGCAAAGCCTTGCAGCTCATTCTGTCCTGCAATTATCAAGCACATCCTTGTCGCAGAATTGGGGCACTTTAGCAGGAAGAGAAAAACAAAGACAGAAAAAAGGGAGGTAAGCCACATTGCCTGCAGAATGTAGCACATTATTTTCCTTCTTTTTTTTTCGAGTCCTGCTGACAAGCAAAAAGATTTGTTTAATTAAAAATCTTTGTTAAAAATTATGTTCTCCCTTCTCTCTCTCCCCCCCCCCACAAAAAAAATTGTACTTTACACTTTATTGCCTTTTCAGTAATAAAGAAAAGGAGAGGGGGAACCCACACGTTATACCTGGCAACAAGCCAAGGCTCCAATTACAGCAAGCACTGTAGGAGTAAAAGCAATAGATTTTAATTGGTGCCCAAGGGTAAAGGTCAGCTCGCTCGGAACAATGGGTGTTTTTGGTGGTAATTGACTGAATCGTCTAGTGGGAGTTTGTAAATGTCAGTAACACACTTGAAATGGGAGCAAAGAGAAAGGTCTGGTACCAGGGAATGACAGAAGAGCTTTGCCAGTGGAAAAATTAGAAAGAGATTGGTTAAACAACACCTGAATGAGGAGCAAGATCTCGAACATAGCCCTCAACCCACCGAGGTTCAAAATGTGGGAGGCAATGGGTGACAGAGACTCAAAAGGGAGGATTTTGAAAAGTTAATCATGCTGGAGACTTGAAATGCCATAGGATTCCTTCCTTTAGCAGAAATAAGAGGAGGTTATTTACCTGTAACTGGAGGTGCTTTGAAACTCGTGGTCCCTATTTATATTCCAAACATGGGTACGCATGTGCGCCATGCACCGGAGCTGGAAGTTTTCAGCAGCAGTGTCTGTTGACCCACATGGGCGTCTTACATTGCCATGTGCTCCAGGCGAGGTTATAAGAAGCCGTGTGGGGCGACACGCCCTCAGTCACCCTCTTACTGCTGAATTGACAGTCTGCAGCGGAGGGGATGGTGGGCGGGTATGGGAATATAAATAGGTACCACACGTCTCAAGGAACCTCCAGTTACAGGTAAGTAACTGCCTCTTCTTCTTCAACTGATGGTCCCTACATGTATTCCAAATGCGGGTGAGTACGGAGCCATGATCATTTTGGAGGCACGTGCAAGGGTGCGATAGGGATGACACGTCCCTTGGTCACATCTGCAGCTGCCCACTGGTCAATGGTGTGGTGCGCTGCGAAGGCGTGGAGAGAGCACACGTCTGCAGGTGCCCACTGGTCAATGGTGTGGTGCGCTGCGAAGGCGTGGAGAGAGCACAAGTTGTCACACAGCAGATCTTCTGCCAGGGGACATCCACTAGGGAGGCAGAGTGGTTGCATGCACCCTTGTGGAGTGGGCCGTGATCCTGCTGGACCGTGCAGCGTTGGAGTGCACATAGCATTCGGCAAGGCCTGGTGAGGGCAGATAACACAAGATTAAGGTCCCTGGGGGTGGAGATAGGGGGTAAGAAACCACAGGAAGCAGTAAGTCAGGCCCTTTAGAAACTGGGGAGTGGTAGGGTGGGTAAACACCGATCGTCGGTCCGGCGGGGGAGGAAGGCGCTGAGTGATGCGAGGTCAACATGAATTGAGCCAAGTGCAAAGCCCAAGTTCTTCAGCTCCAGGAGGTAGTCTAGGATGGCGGGCACAGAGACTGCCGGAGGGGAAAGTGGTGGCGTTGTACCCAGGAGGTGAAGCGCCTCCATTTTGTGGCATAGCACAGCCGTGTGGAGTCCCAATTGCTGTGCATAAGTATGTGGCAGACCGGTGTCCAATAGGCATTGTCTATGTGGGAGCCCTATCCAAAAACCAGGCCGTCAGCTGAAGCAGGCCTGAGTTGGGGGTGTCGAACCCTGCTGTGTTCATGGGTGAGGAGACCCGTCGGGGTGAGGAGGCTGGTCGGTGGGCGGGCGGACAGTCTGAGTAGATCAGGAAAACAGAACTGTCAGGGACAGCATGGGGCTACCAGGATGACTGTGGCCTGGTCTTGGCAGATTTTGCGCAGGACTTGGGGGAGGAGAGGAATGGGGGAAAGGCATACCAGAGCCCATCATGCCAAGGAAGGAAAAGGGCATCGCCCTTGGAATCTCAACCCCTGACCACCTGGAGCAGTAGACGGGAATTTGCAGTTCTTGTGAGGGACAAAGTGGTCCCGACGAGGGGAGCCCCAGGCAGAGTAGATGGAGTGGAGTTGTTGAGGTACCTGGTCTGACTGAGTGTGTCCGCCAGGCAGTTCTATGTCCCCAGAAGGTATGCCGCATGGGGCATGATGTTGTGGTGGAGATACCAGTTCCAGAGGCAGATGGCCTCCGTGCAAAGCGTCCGGGACCTGGTGCTGCATTGTCTATGTATATCACTGCAGTGGTATTGTCCAAGAGTATCTGGATGCGTTGATCATGGAGAAGAGACAGGAATGCGTGGCTAGCCAGGCAGATCGCATGCAGCTCCGAGATGTTGCTGTCCACGTCCCTTGCATGGCATGGCTGTCTAGGTGTGCACCCCAGCGTACTAGGAAGGCATACATGGTAAGGGTGGCTGTAAGGATAGGAGTGGCTAACGGGGTGCCACAGAGTATCTTGGTGAGATTGGTCCTCCGGGTGAGAGAGGCGTGGACCCAACTCTGGACTGTCAAGGTTGAGTACAAGTGGGTGATGTGGGGCCTGCAGACTGAGAGGCGCCACAGTCGTACACAATGCATGGGTAGGCGAGCATGTGCTGTCACACAGGTGCAGGTCACCATGTGGCCTAGGAGGCAGAGACAGTGGCGTACTGTTGTGTGCAAGTTGCGGTGCAGGGTTGCCATAAGAGCGGCAAAGCGGTTTGCTGGGAGGAGGGATCGCACTGCTACAGACTCCAGGAGCGCTCTGATGAAGTGGATCATCTGCATTGGGAGAAGCACGGGTTTCTCCTCGTTGACACAGATGCCCAGTGAAGTGAAGAGCGAGCATAAGATGCCCGTGCGGGTCAATGGACACTCCTGTTTAAAATTTCTGGCTCTGGCGCATGGCGCGCAGGCATACCCACATTTGGAATACATATAGGGACCATCATTCAAAGAAAAACTCCTCTGTTTTATGATTATTTCTGATATAAATAGTTTTTCAGTAATAAAAGCGAGGGAGGCCAAATGTGTGTGGAACATATATAACTTTGGGATTCAACTGAGGGACATTTGAGAGGTATGATCTGGAAAGTGATGGTGGGGAAATGTATCACTGGGCTTTCCACTGGACCTCAGGCAACTATCTCCAAGGCTTTTCTTCACTAGACAGTTACATCGGCTAAGACTGTATCCTTGAGGAGTCATGTTCACTTACACAGGGCTAACCACAACTTTGCAGTCAGAGACCACAAGTCATGTTCAGGATCATGCCAGCTGGCCATGGGTAAATCCTACCAATACCTGGTGTACCCACAACTCCTCCCTCTCTACATCAACTGCAAAGTCAAGGGCATGGGCTAACTTTCTAGTTCAAGCAATCACTAAGGGTGAGAGGGAGGCTAGTCTACATGCCCATTCCACCCTTGACATCTCTCCTACCACTGTCAACAAAACAAGATGCCAAACAGGATGGCAGCATCTATCATCTTTTGTGTAGTTTGACCTGTGAGGGTATAGGTTTCATTTTCAGGCATCTGTCCCCTCCATAACCTAACTATTCCATGCACTCACTTGAATAAGCCACTTACTCCCCATACACTTAAGTTTATCCAAGCCACTCAGAATCTGACATAAACCCATTGTTCTGCAGCCCTGACCACCAGCCAGCAGAAGAGGTGACACAGCCGGGAAGACCCACTTCATGACTTGTAAATAGGGCAAGGTTACAGCTGTCACATGTGCTTCTCCAGGAAGGATTCCTGCTTCTTTCTGGGGGCTCCCCCTACAGCAGGTCCCTGTCTCATCCATCCAGGGGGGCTGTGACTTAAGTGATGCCACACCTGACAAAAACAGCCAACACATTGTGCACAGAAGGAATCTTCCTTTCTTCCTTCAAACACACAATAGTCCAACCAACACTGAAAAAAACCCTACCCCGATACATCGGTTGGAGATAATTGCTCCTAAAATGTCCTTGCATTTTGTGGGGCTTTGGTACAGGTTTGCTGTTTTAATCTTTTTCTTTCTTTGCTTTTTTGACACCAGAATTTCTCTCCTGGTCTCCAGGGCTGCCTTGTAATTTCGCTTCTCTTTGCCACTTTGATAGAGAAACCAGGAGTTTGGTCCTAGAGACTTTGAAGGATTTTGTTCTCTTTTAATACCTGTAAATTCAGTGCCATTTAAGCTGCTCAGCTTGGATTTTCTGTCCCCCGTTCAGCAAAGTACTGAAGCATATGCTTTAAGCATGATTATTAAAGTCCTTTGACTCCACTGGGAGTTAAACATGTGAGATATCACTTAGCAATTACTGTTTTTTTGTCAGATGATTTATTTGATTAACTCCCCCCACACCCACTATTCCGCCAACTCTAGTTTTAATTGCACTCATGGTAAATAAAAAGCCACTAAAATATATAGCTCAAGATCTTGATTCAAAGTCTATCGGAGTCAATAGCAAGGACTTCACTGGGAATTGGATCTGGGGCTGAACTGGTTACCTAGTTAAAATGCAACCTCTCAACACAACACACCTTCTGCCCCAAACTATTTCCACTCTCACTGGTGCCTTTGGCCTTCACTCTAGGTGGCATCTCTTTCTCCACTCATGTAGTTTGCCTCGATGCAGTATTACCTCTAAAAATTTTCTGCTGTGCTTTTTGATGGAATCCACGGGAACAAGTGCTAGGTCTGGATGAATGGAATGGTACACAGAGGAAATGCTGCACTCCTGGACCGAGTTCTTCTGTTAATCTACTTCTAAAAGTCAGGACTCAATTTTCCATCAAAGTGTGATACATCTCCCTAGGATTCAGCAGTGCCTCTGATCAACAAGCACAGTATTTGATGCAGAACTCATATTTAAATATCTATGGCACATAGTTTTCCAGTTCTTCCCTAAGGCAAGTGCAACATTCAGGACTAGCCTTACATGCAAGTAACACATGTCTGTGCCCAGTTTTGCAACTCAAAATGGCTCTGGGACCCAAAAGGCAAAATTCATGGCCCAAGCCCCCCACCCCTTCTCTAACCTATGGTAGTATTAGCATTCTCTCTGGTTTTCATGTCTCTCCTACCTCACTGGATTCCTTTTTTTTTTTTTTTTTTTTGCCAAAGGTGGGGGAAGAAGTGGCAAGGAAGGGATCAAACATTTAGGAGAGACATAAACATGATTTGGAGCAAATGGAGAAAACACCGGGAAATGGTCTGGTACCACTGCCTTATCATTCTCAATAGCTTCAATTCTTTTATCCCATATTCCATGTTCCGATGAACACTTTCAAGATCCCCACACACACCCCTCCCCAAAAGATATATTTCTGCTGATGTAGCAGGGGCACCTGTTCCTTCTCACTTGTAAGCATTAAGGGGAAAGAGTTCATTTCCATTTCCTGCAGGGTCCATCACCTGGCCCCAAATTCCCCTGCTCTATTCAAGAGGTCTGGTTGTGTCTTGCAGTGACCTCTTGCTGCTTATGCAGTATACATGAGTCATTCCTTATGGTCTCTAATTCTCATACTTACGTTTCAAGTTCTAGCTTTTCTCAGCATTCAGACACACTTTCAAATCCCATCCATTAATCTTCACCGTCTTCCCTCTCTCTTTGAGCTTCCAGCCTTTAGAATTCAGATTCTGCTTTCCTGTCTTAGGATGTTTTTCCACATCTTTGTCCATCTGCTTTGCTCCTTCCCCCCTCCCACCCCGCCCATACTCTGTGTATTGCTAGACAGAAGGCATAACACTTGAATATATACCATTTAGGCATTCAGATCACATACTAATACACATTCACGCTGGTGAGTGTGTTACAGGGTCTCCTCTGTGCTGATCTACAGAAGATACGAGTCTGTTAGAAGCCAATTTACAGAGATTTAGTTCAAGTTGTAGCAGATCATATTTTCAGCTCCTGAGGTCCCTGGGTCAATCCCCAGTACGGTGAATATCACACAGCATTGTTACCTCTCCCAATTTTATTGCGAGTCTCGTGATTATTTGGTATTTCTCTTAGAGCCCTCGCTCCTGGAGTCATGAGATTATGTGAGAATCTCAGCTTTCATTTCCTCATCATTTGTGGGTCTTTGACTCAGGATTGTGTTGAACGCTTGAGGTTGGCAATACCGGAGGAGGGAATTCACTATCATGAAGCCGGTTCTTTATACCAACATAAACTGTCTCTCTGCTGAGCTAACAATCTTTTTCAGGGGAATGAGTGGATTCAGGGGTTGGCTATGATATATAGACCTTTTGTCTGTAGGGTCCATCTCCTATAGGTTCTGGACAGACCCCAACACCAGCACAGAGCCCTACTGACTTCAGTGGAGTGGCATGTGAGCGCAGGGGGCCACTCTCATAGAGCAACATAGGGCCTAGGTTTCCAATTTCAATATGGCCCAGGTTGGTGAAGACCAAAAAGTCTTACAGAAAATGGGCCAGGACCGTAGGAAACAAAGGAGCTGATCCTAGTCCAGTTTCTAGTGGAAAATCACCACCACATAGAAGAGATGGGCTACAAACCAACTTCTCATCCACCAGCAGGTCTCCATGGAATAGAGAAGTAGGCCATTGGTGAATGGCTTTGCTTGCGCCAGTGCTATCATGTTTTGGAGATGTGACTATAAGAATTCAGCGTTTGATGTTGTCAGACACCATTCATAAATCAAGAAATATTACTCCAAAGGGTCGCTGGCAGACTGCCAACACTTCTTAGATGGTGGATCAAGTTGCTTGGGGTGCGTACATGAATTATTGGTTTTCCACAGACAATAAAAATGACTGGAGAGATAGGGCCAGACCTTCAGCCAGTGTAAGTTTGATTGATTTCAATGAAGCTGCACTGATTTACTTTAGCTGAGGAGGTGGCCCAAGATGTGATACAGCATTCCAAATTACAAAACTATTGAAAACTCAACGCTGCCTTCGTTTTCATGAACACGTTCACGTCGGTGGGTACAGTTGCATCTGTCAGATATCTTAAAGGTTTGAAGAAGTCTATCAAAAAGCATCCACACAATCTACCTGGTGGAAAAGAAAGACAGACCTAACTTCTGAAATGTAAATTAAGTCCATTCCCTGTCTGTAAGGGGTACTTGATGCATGGCTGGAAACATTAGTTTTGAACTTGCTGTAGTCAAAGGCAAAAGTAAGAATCTCAGATTCGGTCAATGTAATATTTGTTTAAAAATATGTCCAGTGATTACAAATTAATATGGAATCATAGAATATCAGGGTTGGAAGGGACCTCAGGAGGTCATCTAGTCCAACCCCCTGCTCAAAGCGGGACCAATCCCCAATTTTTGCCCCAGATCCCTAAATGGCCCCCTCAAGGATTGTTATCTTTAACTAAATTAGATCCTCGGCTGATGTCAATGGGTGTAGCCCCAAAGACCACAGAGATACAGTGATTTACACCGGCTGTGTACCTAGCCCATCATCATAATCTAATTCCCCAAACTGCTGAAAATTGCATTGTCCCTGAGACAGTTTTTGGGGCCGAGAACATCTGCTGTTCTGGAGAAACATCCTGTCCCATGGAGCTGCCTGCTATGGCCCTGATTCTGTTTTGGGATCTGTTCACAGATGGCATCCCCTTGACTGTAGTGAGCACAAGGTTCCATGCTAGCCAATTCTGATACAGAATCGAGACCTGTATCATTAGCAGGGAGTGAAGGAAGCAGCAGAGGCTGCCTGGATAGGAAAGCTTCAGGCTCCTGTACCCTCAGGGCTCATCTACATGGTGCCAAGAAAGTGCACCAGAGGCGTGTGATTTGTAAAGTGGTCTGATGTGTTGTGTTCTAGCTGCCCTGTGTAGACCCTTCTGGTGTGCTCTGAAAGGTACCTTGTTTGTGTGAACTAGGCACTATTTAGAGCACACCAGAAGGGTGTTAGAGCACAGCACATTAGCGCACTTTACAAACCACACCCCTCTGGCACGCTTTGCCATGTAGACAAGCCCTCAGAAATTGTACAAGAGGCATCAACCCCCACTTCCACTGCCAACATGGGAAACAATTCTCAGCGCAGGGTGGGTTTCCACTTGGAGAGGGAGAGGTTGACACCCCTGGAAGATCCCCCAAAATCTCCTTGGGGTTTTAGTGTCACCAAAAATACACACATCCATGGGGCAGTGCTATCTCCTGGCCCTAAACAGCCTCCTGAACTAGCGCCCCACCCAGAGTCCACTACTAACTGGGCCTTGCCCTGCATCTCCCACGAGAGAAAGCAACAGCAACGGGGCAGCTTACTTTGTCAGAGACAAGACATAAGTAGATTGCATGAGAATCCTGGGCTGTTGGTGTAACTGCTGCTGAGTGCGTATTACAGATCTTCATCTGTGACCAATCCACAGGAGAGATGAGTCTGCTACAGCATCAGTCACGTTTAGTTCAAGATGGATCAGCTCCTGCTTTTAGCTATGGAGAGCCCTGGTTCAATCCCTTAAACAGAGACAGGAAGAAAAGGCCCATGGCTGGATTGTGTAAAAGACATTCGTGCAGAGGGAAAAAGTAACTGTGATTTACCCATAGATTGGTATGTGATGCACACATTCACTTCATTAACTACAACCCTTTGGTTTCTTCCAAAGGAGAAAAATAGCTTCTCCTGGTGATTTATTTCTGTTTGTTCTAGATTTTTGATAAGATCCAAATTAACATTAGAGCAGGGCAAAGCAGGCCTAGGGTATCAGAGTGAAACAGCTTCTCCCTAGAAAGATAGAAAACTTGACTGAAGTGGTTCCCCATCAGCTATACCAGAGTTCACTGGACTGAATGATGGATGGCCAGAATGAAGCGTTCTCTAGAAACAAATCAGGCAGGGAAATCTGCAGCTACGACAACACAAAAACATCAGAGAGGCTCCAAGGTGATACAGCTCAGACCCTGGCATCCGGGTAGCACTGCAATGACTTCAGGCCTCATTTCTGTGATCAGTGTCAGGACTGGGGGAAACCAATTTCTGAAGTACTGGGAATAGGGTCTGGAGACATTCACCTCTAGGTAACTGGTTGCCACAAGGATGAAATTCAGAGGGTCAGAACAAGGCATTACGCCCTTAGGGTACATCTGCACTGCAGCTGGAGATGCGATTCCCAGCTTGAGTTACCCACGCTAGCTTAGTGTGCCAAATAATGACAGTGCAACCACAGCAGAGCAGGAGGCACATGGGTTACCTAGTGCCTCAGATGGGATAGTACTCGGGCAGCTAGCCTGAGCTGCCATCCACCCCACCGCAGCTACACTGCTATTTTTAGCATGGTAGCTCGTTCAAAGCTAGTATGGGTATGTCTACCCGTGCTGGAAATGACACATCCATGTGCACTGTAGGCATACCCACAGCCTCATGCTGGTCCTCTGCACTGGTGAGCAGTTCACCTTCAGGAGAAAATCGGGGACACGCCGTGCAAACTATTAACTCTTCCCTCACTGGTGCAGCATGGAAGTGGCACTTCCACTCACCAAAGAGGGTTAATCTCAGTCTGCCTTGATTAAAGGATAGAGACATTAATGTTCATGCTAGAAAGAAGAAAAAGCCAGGCCACATTATTCTCTTTCGCTTTCATGTTTAAAATGCATCGAGTTAATAGAAATAAATGTGAAGGAATGATGTATCTTGCCAGCCTCGAAACCGATGCAATTATAGTCACAATAAACACTCCTTATCTTGGAAATGCACACACAACAGGACAGCGCATAACATGCCAGGATAAAGGTGTTAATCATGCCTGCTAAATATAAAGGGGCGAAAAAAGGCAGCTGTAATCCATTTATCTCTAAGGAGGGAAAGGCACTTTATAGGGCAGCAATTAAAATCCAAACTGGTTGGGGGGGAGGGAAGCAAAGTTTAATGCCGACATGCAAAAAAGAGAGGGAACAAAACCCAAACTCAAACCCACAGGAAATAATCAATATCTGATGAGATGCCGCAGCACTATTAATAGCATGAAAGTGCTGGCAGACACTATCAACCCGAGTTTTATTAATTAACGGGAGATACACAGATACAAGGATTTCTGAAAGTACAAAGAACAAATGTGGTGCAGAGCCGGCTCCTCCAAAGAACACAGTGTGCAATTGACAAGGATGCAGGGTCTAAATTAGCCAGCAGCTCTTTGACTCAAAGAAATAGGCTCTCAAACCAATTGTAAATCCCCCCCTCCCCCCATTTCGTTTCCATCTCTCTCTGATTTTCCATGCAATGCTGAAAGGTAACCTACTTGGAGCCTTTTTCAGCTAAAGCCCGTAGAACTTATTTTCCGCGATGCTGAATGTCAATTGACTCCAGAAGGGATTTGGAGATCTCAATCTAGGTGGTTGTTTTTTTAAACCCACCATTGTATTATTCCCAAACACTCCCACTCCTCAGATGCCTGCTAAATCACTTTATTTTCCTCACAACAGACTGTAACAAATAAACCACTGTTTTCACAAACAAGGCCAGGGATTGATTGCACATCAGGGATTCTCTCTTCTCTAGACTTGTTGACAAATAATGAACCAGGCTTGATTTGTTTGGCAGGATCCATGTGTTCAGATTCCCCGCTTCTCCCCCCCCCGGCCTGTGTCATCAATCACAGGACCAGGTGGTATGGTGTTTCAGTGAGATGAGAGATATTCCCCAGGAGCTGGTTTTTCACCGCTCTTCTATGCCCAAAAAGTTTACACACAACTATTATTGGATTATAGTTTTCTTTTATTACAGATTGATCCTAAAGATGATGCTGTCATTTATAGTAGCAAAACCCAATGGCGACTCATCAACAGTGTAAACGCTAAATAATGGCTGGCTTTGTTCTCATCTTTATTTCCAATAAAACCCCTCATAAAGTGACATTGCCTGGAACCTCTTGTTACAAGAATTTGTTTTGTTGAATAAAATGAGATACAAACACTGGAATATAAACCCTTTAAGGAGAAAATTGGCATTCATAGACAGTAGGGAGCTCTGCAAATCTTGGAGTGTCTGTTTATAGCTGTATAAATATATATATGCTAGATAGAGCTGAGCAAATAAATTGTAACAAAGCATCTGCTTGATGCATTTAACTCTTCAGTAGAATGTTTGTGAACCTATGATGATTTTCACAAATGTATTCATTATCTGAACAAATCCAATGAAATGTCTTCTACAGTTTATGATTCAAACCATGTTGCTTAGTTGTGAGTGGCCAGATCTTTCACTTTTTACAATGAGAACATGAGCTCCAATTTTGTGTTTCATCTACATCAGCTGCTGATGGGGGCGCCACATGAAGGTAGGACACTTGCTCAGCTGCCTTGTGTTCAGCTGGATTCAGGAGAATATAAGAACGGCCATACTGGGTCAGACCAATGGTTTATCTAGCCCAGTATCCTGTCTTCTGATGTTGCTCACTCCCAAATGCTTCACATTGAATGAACAGAACAGTGCACTTATCAAGTGATCCATCCTCTATTATCCACTCCCAGTGTCTGGCAGTCAGAGGTTTAGGGATAGGGTTGCATCCCTGACTATCTTGGCTATAACCATTGATGGACCTATCGTCCATGAACATTTCTAATTCTTTTTTGAACCCCTTTATAGTTTTGGTCTTCACAACATCCCCTGGCAAGGAGTTCTACAGGTTGACTGTGTGTTGTGTGGAAAAAAAGTACTTCCTTTTGTTTGTTTTAAACCTGCTGCCTATTAATTTCATTGAGCAACCCCTGGTTCGTGTGTTATAAGAAGGGGTAATTAACTCTTCATTATTCACTTTCTCCACACCATTCATGATTTTATTGACCTCTATCAGAGCCTCCTTTAGTTGCCTCTTTTCCAAACTGAACAGTCCGAGTCTTTTTAATCTCTCCTCATTTGGAAGCTGTTCCATGGCCTTTAGTCATTTTTGTTGCCCTTCTCTGTTTCTTTTCTAATTCTAACAGATTTTTTGAAGTGGGGTGACCAGAACTGCACACAATATTCAAGGTATGGACATACCATGGATTGAAATAGTGGCATTATGATATTTATGTTTTGTAATATAGCCTTTTCCTAATGTTTCTGAACATACTATTAGCATTTTTGACTGCTGCTGCACATTGAGTGGATGTTTTCAGAGAACTATCCACAATGACTCCAAGATCTCTTTCTTGAGTGTTAACAGCTAATTTAGATCCCATCATTTCATATGTATAGTTGGGATTATGTTTTCCAGTATGCATTAGTTTGCATTTATTAGCATTAAGTTCCATCTGCCATTTTGTTGCCCAGTCACCCAGTTTTGTGAGTTCCCTTTGTAACTCTTCACAGTCCGCTTTGGACGTAGCTATTTTGAGTAATTTTGTACTGTCTGCAAGCTTTGCCACCTCAGTGTTTACTATTTTTCTAAATGATTTATGCGTATGTTGAACAGCACTGGTTCCAGTATAGATCTCTGCCCGACACCATTATTTACCTCACCCCATTCTGAAAACTGACCACTTATTCCTACCCTTTGTTTCCTATCCTTTAACCAATTACTGATCCAGGAGAGGACCTTTCCTCTTATCCCATGACTGTTTACTTTACTTCAGAGTCTTTGGAGTCTAGAAACTTTATCTCTGCATCCTGTCCTGAGGTGACATGTACCCAGTCAATATAGGGATAGTTGAAATCCCGCATTATTACTGGTTTTTCTATTTTTGTAACCTCCCTGAGAATTTCACAATCACCATCACCGTCCTGGTCAGGTGGTCTGTAGTATATTCCTACTGCTATACTCTTATTATTCAAGCACGGAATTTCTACCCATGGAGATTCTATGGCAGTGGTTCTCAAACTGTGGGTTGTGACTCCAAAGTGAGTCATGACCCCATTTTAATGGGGTCACCAGGGCTGGCTTAGACTTGCTGGGGCCAAAGCCCAAGCCCAAGGGTTTCAGCCCTGGGCAGTAGGGCTCACGTTACAGGCCTCCTGCCTGTGGTTGAAGCCCTTGGGTTTCAGCTTTGGCGCCCTGGCCTAGGGAGGTGGGGTTTTGGCTTTGACCCTTCCCTCTCCCCCCCCCCCACCCAGCTGGTGGGGCTTGGGTGGGCTCAGGCTTTGGTCCCCCCTCCTGGGGGTCCTATAGTAATTTTTGTTGTCAGAAGGAGGTTGCAGTGCAATGAAGTTTGGGAAGCCCTGTTCTATGGTACAGTTTGATTCATTTAACATTGTTACTATATTTGACTCTGTTTTCTTTCACATATAGTGCCACTCCCCCACTAGCATGACCCGTTCTGTCATTCCTATATATTTTGTACCCTGGTACTTCCGTGTCCCATTGATGGTCATCATTTCACTAGTTTCTGTGATATCTGTTCTATCAATAGCCCCATTTAATCTCAGGCACTGAAGTTCTCCCAGCTTAGATTGTAGAAGGGGATGATGACCCAAGATCAGGTACTTTGTCTGACTCATGACATAAAAAACCCATTTGAGTCTGGAAAGAAAGTTGGTGCAGTCCTTACAGATTTGATGGCAACCTACAATCATGTGGTAAGCCAGGCTGACTGCCAAGATGCTACAAGTTATTCTTTGTAGGCTGATGGTGAGGGGTATCCAGGAAATGATTAGGAACTACAGCATCCTCCTCTGCAACTCTGGGAGAAAATCAGTTGCCTTAAATATCTTCACAATGGCCTTCCATAAAGGTCAATTTTGGTCCCCCATTTGTTCAACATATACACATACAATCTTTCTGAAATGCAGGCTGAGAAGTATGTATATGCTGATGACATCTGTATTGCTAGCACTGGAAACAACGTTCCTATTTTTGAAGGGAATCTCCAGCCACGAGATGAGTATTTTGATACTTTACTTCCAGCAGTGCAGACTAATTCTTAGTGAAATCAAGACAGTGGCAACTACTTTCATTTAAAACAATTGCCTGCCAATTGGCCCATCCATGAACAAGGATGGTTACTGCCATTCTGACCAGTTGTCACCTATTTGGGAGTAAAATTCGACCATTCCTTTACACACCAGCTTGACCTGGAACACCTGAAAATGAAGATATCTTCCTGTACCGCCTCGATACAAAAGTATTGGGATCCTCCTCAGGAGCAGATCCTTTGTTCATCTGACCTGCCCTAATGTTTGCTCCAGCTGAATCCTGCACTGCAATCTGGGGGTGCAGCCACCTCGCTCAGCTTGTCAACATGGAGCTGAATCTGGCCACTCGTATTATTACTGGCTGCTTGAATTATACACCAACCTCCAGTCTGTATGTGCCAGTGACATAGCTCCATTAGATCTTTGATGAGATGCCATCACGGTTAAGGCTGCCTGGACAGTTTTGACAGAAGAAACTAACCTATTACATCTCTGGTGAGCTAATGCCCCATTTTCAGACAGGAAACAACATGCAGCACCAACTCAAAGGTCTCATAATATTCAGGGCAGGAATCGCTCTTCTGGGGACCAGGGTGTGACACCAAAGCTGATCTCTTGACACCTTTTTTGCAATGGTAGCTCACATACTCCTGGAAAAAGAATGGTACTGGCCTTTCACCATGCACCGATGATCAGCGCTTCCAGGGAACTAAAAACTATGCTCTCACAGCGTGGACGCATCAGTGGGAAAGAGTCTAATGCACTAAGTAAATTCAGGACTCCATCACTCCGCCGGCCTCCTAAGTCCATTTGATTGTAGAGCCTGGTCCAGGCTCATCCGGAGTTGCCACAACTGTGCACTGCTGTGACTGTGGGGCAACATTCCAGACAATAACTCATGTGGTGGAAGAGGGCCCAATTTGACACCTGTATTCTCTGGTTACAGAGCCTGGACGTTGCTCTCTGATGCTGTATATGAGAAGAAGTGGCCAGATTAAGTACAGATTATATGTTCAGTTTCCTGATTGGATGATAGCAACAGCAATAGGCCCTGTTATCAGCAAAGCACATGCTTAACTTCAGCTTTAAGGAGACTACTCATGTAGTTAAACTTAAGGAAGTGCTTAAGTGCTTTATTTAATAGGGATAGGCTTAAGCATGGGTTTACAGTTAGACCCGTGCTTGATTGCTTTGCTGAATCATTGCCTTAACCAGATTTCTTATGCAAATACTCATAGGAAAAAAATATAATTTGCTTTCCATGATTAGGCAAGAGTACAAGCTTAAAATTTATTTTCCATTAAACCTTACTAGAGAAATGTTTGTGGAACAGAGAACATTAAAGGTTGAGAGTGCAACCAAAGAGAATTCATTTGAAATGTCAAGCAAATATTCATGGGGAAATATTTGCAGTATTTACCTAGTAATAATAGACAGTCTACTCACCCTCCATCTGGTGTGTGTGTGTGGTGTGTGTGTGTGTGTATGTGTGTGTGTAAAATATATCTTTTGAGAAGTTGAGATTTCTAGTGAAAAACTAAAGCCATATAGCTTAAAAAGGTGACTAACAATCTTTCAGAGCAGGGTTATTTCTAAAGTAAACAGGACTTCTCTCAACATTTCATCATTTTGGGGAAGAATTTCTGCCCCCTTAATCAAAGAGTTTTCAGTAGAAACATTCTTGAGTGAAAAATTCACAAATATTCCCCCTCCCTTTCACAAAATTAAGGCAATTTTCCATTCCACATCGAAATGCAAAACCTGTCCAGTTTCAAGGGTTTGTGCATTTCACTACAAATTTCACATAGCTTTAAACTATTACTCTCTTTCTCTTGCTCTCTTAGTCAATGAGACTACTCCATGGGCTTAACTTGACACACGTAATTAAGTCGTTTGCTGGATCAGGGCCTTATAGTATAAGGATACAGCTTTTGATAAGTCAACCCTATCCTTTAAAAATCCCCTTTTGCCCTAACATGCTGCATCTTCCGTAACTCTCTGCTGATGCTTCCCTACAAACCAGTAATTCAGAGGTCATGCAATCCTGTCACCCAATAGCCAAGCTTTAGCAAAGGAACAACAATGGGAAAATGGGTAATAAATGTATGTCCAGCACACATCAGATACAATTACTACATAAATCCCCTCCATTGGGAGCTGGGACCAGAACCCTAGTCTTTCCACCATAAAATGAGAAGGCCCTTGTTACTTGATGTGAAGGAGAACTTCTCCACCTTCTAACAGAAGCTGGCCAGCCAGAATGAGACAACATCACCTGTTCATTCACACACAGATCTGAAAAGTTATTACTATGCCATCAATTAACTTTTGCTTCCGGTGGCACCCAAAATCCAAGCAGTACTGAGGCTCTTGAGAACTTTAAAAAGAAAACAAAAATTGTCAGGCTCAGTTTGAATTTTGGGGAAGAACGTGCTGGTCAATTTGGTATTTGATCTGAATTGATCTGAACCAGTTCACCAGTCCTTAGTATTGACCAACAAGTAGGACAACTAATTTAGATCACACAAACTTGCAACAGACCATCAGCCTGTGTTTGGTATTCCTGGGATGCTGTGGATCTGTACACCCTGGTCCAAATCTTGTAAGCTTTACACACATGTTACAAAGCAATGGGAGTTTTGGATGCTTAAGAGCTGCAGGAATGGGCCAACCCACACCCCACTAGCTTGTGAAGGAATCAAGAGCAACTAATGCCACTCCTGACAAAAAAAGCCAACATATTGTCGACAGAAGGAATCTTCCTTTCCTCCTTCAAACACACAACAGTCCAACCAACACTGAAAAAAAACCCTATCCCGATACATCAGTTCTAGCCAACTACTGCCCAGTGTCAAACATCCCAGTCCTGAGCGATCTCTCCGAGAGGCTAGTCAAAGCACAACTACAAATACATCAAGATGTTCAGACGTGATTAGTGATTGTAGGTGCCTCCATCTTGAGATGTTTTAGAGGGGTCCTGTCAGTGCTTAATTTGTGCTAGGGCCTTGCAGTTCATAGCCCCAGCACCTCTAAACTTGGCAATTCATAGCCCCGGCACCTCTGGACTTGGCAGTTCATAGCCCCGGCACCTCTGGGATTGCCGCATCAATTATGAAAATAAAAAAAAAAATTGCTAGAGCCCTGGCAACTAACTGCTTGAGCCCCTGCTCCTCTTTCATGACAAATTAAGCACTGGGCCTGTAGGAATGAAGGAAAGTAGATGTGTTTTGTAGTTTAAGTAAAATAAAGAGGTTTTTATCAGCCATGGAAAGGTTTTGAATATAACGGGGAAAAATGTAACAAGGCTTTAAAAACAGGGGGAGGGATAGCTCAGTGGTTCGAGCATTGGCCTGCTAAACCCAGGGTTGTGAGTTCAATCCTTCAGGGGGCCACTTGGAGATTGGTCATGCTTTGAGCAGAGGCTTGGACTAGATGATCTCCTGAGGTCCCTTCCAACCAGAATAATCTAGGATTGCTTCTAATTTTTCAATCTATTGGCATCTGGCAAGATTAACTTTGGGGAAAATACTGAGCTCAAAGTTTGGTTGATAAGAAAAGAGAAGCCTCTCATTTATCAGGAATAGTTCTAACTAGTTTAACAATAAAGAAAAGCTGATCTGTGATGAACTGGTAGTAACCTTTGACATACCAATGTTGTCTTAAAGAAGGAGCCCATTCATAAAATCATGTCTACTCAAGGCCAGGAAAGGGGTCAACCCCAAGCTGCCCCAAACTGGTTCTTAACTAAAGCTAGCCATTGGCAATGACATCACTTGTTTGTTAAAGAGTATCAAAAGATAACCTCTTAAAAGTATTCATTACTGTTTCCTGCCTATCCAGTTGGAGCTAGTCAGCATGGGTTTAAGCAACCCTGGGTCTAGGCCTTTTGTATTTTAATCGAGTGCTTATGAATTTGTTACTGCATGAGTAATGATAATTGCTTATTATTTAGGCTTTTTAGACATGTTTAGAATAAATTGTGTAACTATAATTCGGCCTTTGGATTTAAGAAAGGAATTTATGGCTGAATTGGTGTCATGGTGGCACACTGTGTTAATAAGTCAATAATAATTCCAATGGGCCCTGATTTTCAGAATTCATCTTAAGCACCTACCTTCTGAAAAGCAGCTCCTTTCAAAGACATCTCAAGTTGAACGTACCAAAGTAGAGATGCCCAAAATCTATAGTAACTTTTGAAAATCTTGGCCTAAGTTTCCAAGGGAGAATCAGCAACAGACCGACTTTGAGACCGTCAGAGGACTTTCATGATACCAGTGCAAAGTATTAATATTTTATTATTCAATGTGCTTTTTATTTCTCAGAGATAACTGATTAGGAAAAAATATATCACAAAATAACTTTTCAATGGGCCTAGATCCAGGCTTTATTCAAGCACATCCCTTTCTACATATATCAAATGCCTATTTCATTGGAAAATATCACGATGCAAGGAAAGAAATTGTACACAAATATACTGCTGTGTCAACGTTATTGATTTTCTCACCATTTGTAAAGACCTTCATTGTCCTACTTAAATCTATCAGCATTTCAAAAGGCGACCCTGGGAGCCCCATTTATCTGCAGCTGAACATTCTTTTCATTTCCATTTAACAATCAAAATCATGATTTAAATGGCTAGGGCCCCCCTCTCTGCTTCCATTACGTTAAATGTCCAAGAACAGTCAGTCATCATCCTCTCTCAAAGTACTGCACTCAGTTTCAATAATTTGTGTTGAACTCCTTTGTGGGACTAGGAAAGTTACAAGCCTGTGGTTTTCTTTTAAATCAAGATCTCATTATCCAGCCTGATTTTTTTAAATCTGAGCAATTTAGTTAAGTATGCTTCATTAATCACGTAGCTCTGCAGCAGCCCGGGTAGACCAGTCTTCTTTTTGGGTCTTCCAGCAATCATTCAAACAATACAAAAACTCAGTCCATTGGAGTGGGGAAGGAGCGACGTTCCACATCCTAAATCCCCTGTTGTGCATCCATGCACAGCTCAAAGGTCAGCATCCAAGTGGCAATTTTGCTTTCATACAACTTGCAAGAGAGAGAGAGAGAGAGAGAGACCACCCACAGCACTAACAGAACCGGTGTCAAAATTCCCAGCTCCATGCATCTCTCCTCCCCAAAGCCACCTTGTTCTTCCCCATTCTTCTTAAAGCAACCATGTCCCAAACATCAAAATGGACAGAATCATAGACTCATAAGAAAATAGGGCTGGATGGGACCGCAAGAGATCATCTACTCCACCCACCTCCCACCCATGCTAAGGCAGGACCAGGTATACTTAGACCACCTCAACAGGTGTTTGTCTGCCCTGTTCTGGAAAACCTCCAGTGATGGGGATTCTACAGCCTCCCTAGGTCACCTGTTCCAGTGATTACCTAGCCTGAGAGTTAGAAAGTTTTCCCTAATATCTAACTCAAATCTCTCTTGCTGCAAACATAGAGAACAAAGGCTAGGCCTACATTTGGAGTTGGGGTTGTGATTCCCCGCTCACGTAGCCATACTTGTGCTAACTCTCATTAAGTTAGCATGCTAAAAATAGTAGGGTAGCCGCGGTAGCATAGAATCACAGAACTGAAAGGGACCTCGAGTGGTCACCTAGTCCAGTCTCCTGCACTTTAGGCAGGACTAAGTATTATCTAGACCAGTGGTCTCCAAACTTTTTTGATCACGCACCCCTATCAATAAAAAAATTTTGAACACGCATCCCAGGCCGCGCCTCAGGGCCAGCTCTACCATTTTTGCCGCCCCAAGCCAAAAAAAGAAAAAAGCCACTCGGACTCCCGCCCGAACTGCCGAAGCAAAAAAAAAGCCGCCCGAACTACCGAAGGCGGCGCTGCTCCGGCGGCGCTTCTCCTGCCGTGCACCCCACTTTGGAGACCACTGATCTAGACCATCCCTGACTTGTGTTTGTCCAACCTGCTCTTAAAAATCCCCAATGATGGAGATTCCACAACCTCCCTAGGCAATTTATTCCAGTGCTTAGCCACTCCAACAGTTAGGACATTTTTCCTAATGTCAAGCCTAAACTGTCCTTGCTGCAATTTAAGCCCATTGCTTCTTGTCCTATCCTCAGAGGTTAAGAAGAAAAAAATTTCTCCCTCCTCCTTGTAATAACCTTTTATGTACTTGAAAACTGTATGTCCCCGCTCAGTCTTCTCTTCTCCAGACTAAACAAACCCAATTATTTCAATCTTCCCTCATAGGTCATTTTTTCTAGACCCTTAATCATTGTTGTTGCTCTTCTCTGGACTTTCTCCAATTTGTCCATATCTTTCCTGAAATGTGGCACCCAGAACTGGACACAATACTCCAGTTGAGGCCTAATCAGCGCGGAGTAGAGCAGAAGAATTACTTCTAGTGTCTTGCTTACAATACTCCTGCTAATACATCCCAGAATGATGTTTGCTTTTTTTGCAATAGCATTACACTGTTGACTCATATTTCGCTTGTGATCCACTATGATCCCCAGATCCCTTTCCGCAGTACTTCTTCCTAGGCAGTCATTTCCCATTTTGTATGTGAACAGCAAGGTGAGTGGCAACCTGGGCTAGCTGCCCCAAGTACAAACCTGCCTGGATCCCAGGGGTATGTACTCGGGGAGAGTAGCTTGTTAGGGTTGCCAATTTTCTACCTGCAGAAAATTGAACACCCTTGCCCCATCCCTTCCCTGAGGCCTTGCCCCCCGCTCACTCCATCCCCCCTCCTGTCACCTGCTCTCCCCCACCCTCGCTCATTTTCATCAGGCTGGGGCAGGGGTTGGTGTACAGGAGGGGGTACAGGCTCTGGGCTGGCACTGCAGACTCTGGGGTGGGGCAGGGGTGCGGGACGGGGTTCAGGATGTGGGCTCCAGGTGGCGCTGACGTCTGGCTGCTCCCGGGAAGCAGCGACATGTCCCTCCGGCTCCTAGGCAGAGGCACGACCAGGGAAGCTCTGTGTGCTCCGTGTGCTGTGGTTCTCGGCCAATGGGAGCTACGGAGCCGGTGCTAGGGGCGGCACCTGTGGGCGGGGGCAGTGCACGAACCCTCCCTGGTCGCCCCTCTGCCTAAGAGCTGGACAAGCCGGCTACTTCCTAGGAGCCGCACAGATCTGGGCAGGGAGCCTGCTTTCCTCTCTGCATCACCAATCAGACTTTTAACAGCCCGGTCAGCAGTGCTGACCAGAGCCACCAGGGTCCCTTTTTGACTGGGTGTTCCAGTCAAAATCCAGACACCTGGCAACCGTATAGCCCAAAGCTATACGACTATTTGGAGCATGCCAGCTCAAAGAGAGCTAGGGTGATTATGTCTGCTTGAGCAAGGAATCACACCTCCACCTTCATGTGTCGATGTAGTCTAAAGTACTGCTAATGGTACACTTGTCAAGCTTGTCCATGAGGCATAAAAACTACAGGATCATTTAAACTAAAATAATCTGAATTAGACCCCAGTTCTGCAAACATGTCTTCACATGAGTAATTTTACTTGCATGTGTAATCTCGTTAAAATCCACGGGACGACTCAGTGCATAAAGTTACTCATGTATGGACGTGTTTGCAGGATTGAGACCTTAATTTGCAAATTCCATTTTAGTTGGGGGATGAAAAGTTACCTGAGTAAGAGCTACCAGAGTATCGATGGCACATTGTACAAAAACTGGTGTCTATGACGGTTCTATTCAGACTACATGGGCATCCTGGGTAAGTATGGGTTTCAAGTCATCTAAATGACTTCATATCCATCATTCTTCTCTGTTTATTTGGAAGTGGTGTTTACCCCCTGCGCTCAAGTCAGAGACGGGCAATTCAATGTATAATGTGGAAAACCAAAACGAGGTTGATGAATGCAAAACATGGACTAGTCAGACCTCAAACAAGCAAGCTAGAGCTATTCATAGACCTAAAACTCTGAATATTTTCAAAAGACAGAAATGTATGCTGCCTCAAGGGAACTTAGCTGGTGCAAATGGTAACTTCTTTATGGCACATAATAGGTCACAGAAGTCATTTGTGGGAAAGGCAGTTATATAAAATGCAGGGTATCAAACCAGATGACCCAAGTGATCATTTCTGCCACTACTACATATGACCTTTCAGTCCCTCATTACAGCACAAGTATGTAATAAGGGTGAAATTCGCTACTGTGCAAAGGGCCAGCAAGAAGCCTATGCAATATTTAAATCCCAGTTAAGCCCTACAGACAAGATCCCACACTAATTTATCACCCATGCTGTGGGAGGAAGAAGTCCTAAGGGATTAAATAGTTCTTGGTACCTAGCCTTGTACTGGCCCTCTGTGCAGGGGTAAATTTCACCTCAAATGAACAATCCTTGAACAACTGTTCCCATGTCTTGGGACAACAGAAACTTTAAGATCGAGAATGCTGGTGTTCCTGGTTTTTTTTCTTATGCAGGCATTTATCTTGTGTATACTGCATGGAAATTCCCAATCCATATGCACTGTCTCAGTTTCCCTAAACCAGTTAGGTGCCTTTCAAGTGCAGAGGAAAATGAAGTCCCTGCCTCAAAAAGCAAGCAGTCTAAAAGGACACACACGACAGGCTGAGACGGAGCAGCAGGGTCTGCAGAGAGGGGGTGAATGGTACCACGGAGACAGCTAAAACCTTGCTTAATACAGAATTTGAGGGAGACTCTGCCTGGGGGCGTCCCCTTTAATCAGGGGTCTGTGTGGGACAATCCAGGGCATTATTCCCAATCATCACCCTACTTCTTCATACCCTGTGCCCTATACTTCCATATAGCAAGAGACCCTGTCAGAAATGTACAGAAGAGAAGGTAGCCTCTGCCTTTTACAAGCATGCCGGCATCATAAACTCTCACTAAATTGTAACTCAGTGGGGTGCTTGCCTAATTAAAACCTTTTGGGCTTTGGGAGCATTTTCTCTTCAGGATTTTGTCAGATCATGTTCAGTTGGCTAGTGGGAGAACTGTCAGGGCACATAACCTTACATGCAATCTGGTTTCCGGAGATCCTAACATCTTAACGAGTCTCTCCCCTTCTAAACAATGAAATCATCGCCAGCCAGAAGGTATACATATGATGGGATGCTCGATACCTTTTATGCCCATCCATGTCTTGTAGACAATCACAGTCCCAGATCCTCAGCTGTTGTAAACCGGCATTTACTTCAATAGAGCTATGCCAGTTTCCACCAACACAGGATCGGGTCCATAGTACTTACATTAGCAGTAATGAACATTCAGGGAATGGATGAAGATTAACCAGTCAAGGCAGAAGTCATATCATAAACTAACAAGACGCTAAACGTATTCTCACTTACCTTGCGCTTGTTGGTTGGGCAGACGTACAGGTAGCTCAAAATAGTCTTCAGGCCAACCTTATCGTTCAGTTTCTCATATGTTGTCCCGTAATCTGTTGACCTATAAATCAAAAGAGAGCTTTAATAAGTACAAATACTTAATCACAAAAGGCACAAGCCACTTGGCTGCTTTTCAATGTAAAGCCTATGTTTTACATAGTGGAATGGCTCTCCGGAGCTTTTTGAATGATTCATGTAGTATATAATGATGCTTAATTATGTACACACAGCATCATGTGAGTGGTTAACATTTGCATTTAAATTGGATTAGGAAACATTAAAACAGCATCTTCCCACTGCACTTTAAAATAAACATGTTCAATAAGAAACATTAATTCTCGATAGAAGAGGAGATGATGATAATTATTGTAAATGTCAAATAACTGAGAGCGAGGGGCTAAGTTATCACTTCAGTATATTATAAGCTCACTCAGGTTCTTTTTTTACATAAAATACTGCACCCTTTCCAGGCGCGGCCAAGTGCTGTTGCTTAGTAAAAACAATGTGTTCTCAGAGTGAAAGCCACTGATTTCCTTTAGGAAAGCCCAACAGCATGAGTATTACAGTTCACATGGGCTTGTTGTGTAAAAAAAAAAAAGACAGAGGATGGTAAAAAAAAGCTTAACGACTCTACAAATTGACGTGCTTCTTTTGAAAGTATCTCTGATATCAGTGTTGCTAGTAGAGACATCAGCTATCTGTTCTTAATGAGGACAAATAAAGAAAATATTTAAGGCTGTCTAATGTAGCCAAGAACTTTATTCTGACGCTTGACTGGAACAGAGATCAATTATTAGCAAAAGATTCAATTCGTTATGTGAATCCTGTTTAAAAGGATTATCTTCTAGTATCTAGAAGAATGTGGTAGATGATGGAACAACACTTAGTACTGTCTGGGACTATATACCACAGAAGAATGCAACGTGTTTCTGGACAAGCATAAATATTTCAAAAGAAGAACGTGTGCCTTTAAAACAAACACACTACTGTCACAAATGTTGTCATTGTAAGGAATGGATGTATCACTAAAAACTTCCACTTCCATGTGCAGAGGGCCAGAATATCACCTCCCAACCTATCATTCTGATGCCTGGCTGCCGACATCCATGATCTCCAGGTTTGGCTATTACATCTCATTATATCTAGGAATTAAACCTGGGGCTGACCAGAAGATGGCAATTCCATTTCACAGCAACCTTCAAGGTTTCAAAATTTGTTTTAATTCCACATTTTAACGAAAACAAAACTTTTCAAATATTTTTTTGCAAAAACCAGAATTGTGTCAAAGTGTCTGTTTGGGGATCAAAACACAAGCTTTTTAATTAGGCAATTATATTTTGATGGTTAGAACACTGTCCTGGGATGTGGGAGAACCAGGTTCCAAGTCCCTGCTCTGCCTGATTCATAGCAGAGTTTTTCATCCTAATCAGTGCCCTAACCACCAGGCTACATAGCAAGTAGGCATATGTGTTTTCCCGATCTCTCCCTCTGTTTTTGTCAAAATTGATACTGCTCTGAAAAACATTTCAGTTCAGTATATTTTGGCAAAACTGTTCCCACCCGCTCTAAATAAACCCCACACACAGAAAAAAGCTCCAAGTGGTAAAAAATGCAGCCGCTTCATTGCTTAGCAACCCTAGTGCGCCACTCTCTCCCCACGGAATCCAGAATCCAGCTGAAGCTTGCTGGATTCAAAGCCTTCCACGGGATTGGCCTGCAGCTCCCCCATCCTCTGTTACTGTGCGCTCCCAAGACAGCAACATTCCACCAGAACAATGAAGCCATCAGCAAGTCGGAGGCAGTTTGTGACAACAGGAGATAACTGGGCCTAAACTAGCACTCCCACAAAGAGATAAGCATGACCATGACCTTATAATTAATGGAGATATCCCATCTCCTAGAACTGGAAGGGACCTTGAAAGGTCATCGAGTCCAGCCCCCTGCCTTCACTAGCGGGACCAAGTACTGATTTTGCCCCAGATCCTCAAGTGGCCCCCTCAAGGATTGAACTCACAACCCTGGGTTTAGCAGGCCAATGCTCAAACCACTGAGCTATCCCTCCCCCCAAATATTATATTTAGACCTTGTGTTAGTGACTAAACTTATATCTATGATCTTCTCTCACACATGCACCCCCCATGCAAACGATTTCGCCTATGGGCTGAGAAGGAAGAAAGAGGGGTATCATTATTGTTAGTTCTACTTCTGAACGTATGGGAGATGCTGTAATGCTATGGTGCTGGGAGCCATACGCAGTAGGTAGAATACAACACAATCCTGAATTCCTGGCCTCCATCTGTTACACTAGCCATATCTTAACACTGCCTCCCCGTGGCCAAGATTTGCATATGCTCTTTATTGATATTTCTGTTGCATTGTGTGTGGCACCACATTCTGCCTCTATTTAAACTGAGATTATCAGTAAAGACGAAAGAGTAAAAGTTACCAAAGGGCAGAATTTGGCTCAGAGAGTTAGGAATCTGTATATTGATTAATGGGTTAATGTCTCCCTTTAATTGCACTAATGTTATCTCATTTATTTTGATAGAGTGGCACCAGGAACATTGCCAGGAGAATTCACCGCATACATTTTATTATGAAGATGTTAAAAACAAAAAGCCACACAGCAAAACAAGACAAAACGAAAAAACCAACCATGAAACAGATGTTTCAAATCTATTGTAAGTAATAATCTTATATTCAGAATTACTAGCCATTTTTTCTGACTCTCCAGGCAATTATTTTGCATTCATGGCTTTATTTACAAGGTAACATTATCTACAGATGGAAGAGAGTGCTTCTGTCAACATCTATAACAGCACTAGAAATAGTAGAAAGCTTGGGGGAAAAAACAAGATGTTTTGCAGATGAACAAATATGCAAGTGATCAAAGGAGCTAGCGTCTGATTTCAATCTTATCCATAATCCATGCTTTTCGTGATTCTGCCCTAAGTGACTAATAATCACACACTCCAAAAAACATAGCTAAATGTATCTTATTTGCATCTGTTTTTTCCTGTTCCTCTCATGCTATTTGAACGCTGCCCTTCTTTTTTATACATTTCTAAATATTATATACAGAGCTGGTCAGAACCTAGAATTCTGTTTTGCTGGAAATCCTGATTTTTTTTCTTCATTCCCAAGTCAACATGAAAATTCAAAATTTCATGTGGAACAAGAATTGTATATCAGAAAAATTGAAACTTTTTTTGACTTTGTTTCTTGTCTATATGGACAGAACTTTTCATTTTGACTGTATTGTTTCCCCTTGTTACCTTATAACAGAAGCAAAATGATAAAGTCAAACCAAGATGCTTCAACCTTATCAAAATGAATCTTTTCAATCATTTTCTATCAAAAATGTCAACAACGTCGATACATCCCTATGGAATGTTTTGATTAGGTGAATCAGCATTTTCTGACAGAAAACACTGTTCTGATGGGAAAAAATGGACCAACCGCAATCAGAAAGAATTAGCCATGGGCAGAAAAACAAGGCTTGCTTTCTTTACTGCAATATTTAAATTATATACCGACCACGGTTCCCAGTGAACATGGTATTTAAACACATGTATAACTTTAAGCACAACAGTAGACTCACTGACTAAAGCCGGTCAGAAAAATTATTATTTTCTGCAAAAAGCTTAGAAGAAAACATGTTTTCTGCAAGAGTTTTCAAGGTTTCATTGGAAAACAAAAAGGGTTTTGTTTGGGGCTTTTGTGGTTGAAATCATGACAAATTTTGACAAAAAACCATGAATTGTCACAAAACTTTCTGTTTTGTTAAAAAGCCATTTTGTTGACTGGGAGGAAAATGGTAAATAATATTTGATTAACTCTATCTGGACAACTCACATGCGTAACAGTACCCACATGCTTAAATAACAGACGGAACTGGGGCATATTTTGACCTCTGCAGCACTGAATGGAGGTCAAGACTTCCACCTGCATCCTGGGAAGGCAGTGCTTTATTCCATGTGTGACGTGTTAAGTGTGCCTGGATAAACTCTTGGGGTGCGGCTGCTCTACCCCTGCCCAGAGGAGGACACTATTGTCAAGGCTCCATATTCCCCTTACTATGTAGGTGTGCAAGAGAGCTGGACTGGTAGCCATGGAGAGTAAATCTTCCATTTGCTTACAGGATAGGTAGAGTAGAGGCACGGCAAGCAGTTCAAGACTCTCACAGACTTCAACAGAAGGAGCATTGTGGTTTTTGATGGGGTTGGCAGGATTAGGGTTGCCAATTTTCTACTCACACAAAACCGAACACCCTTGCCCCGCCTCCTGCCCGGCCCCGCCTCCTGCCCGGCCCCACCCCTCCTCCAAGGCCCCGCCCCTGCTCACTCCATCCCCCCCTCTGTCGCTCATACTCCCCACCCTCACTCACTTGTTCATTTCCACTGGGCTAGCTCGGGGGGTTGGGGTGCAGGAGGGGGTGAGGGCTCTGGCTGGGGGTGCAGGCTCCTGGGTGGGATCAGAAATGAGGAGTTCAGGGTACAGGAAGGGGCTCTGGGTGAGGCAGGGGGTTGGGGTGCGGGAGGGAGTGAGAGCTCCAGATGCGGGAGCGGGCTCTGGGGTGGAGCCAGGGATGAGGGGCTTGGGGTGCGGGAGGGGGCTCCAGGCTGAGGCAGGAGGATGGGGTGTGGTAGGGGGGTACGGACTCTGGGGTGGAGGTGCAGGTTCCAGGATGGGGCCAGAAATTAGGGGTTCAGGGTGCGGGAGGGTGCTCCGGGCTGGGGCGGGAGCTGGGGTACGGGGGGGTGAGGGTTCCGGCAGGGGTGCAGGCTCTGGAGTGGGGCTGGGGATGAGCAGTTTGGGGTGCAGGAGGGGGCTCTGGGCTGGGATCGAGGGGTTTGGAGGCCAGGAAGGGGGATCAGGGCTGGGGCAGGGGGTCGGAGTGTGGAAGGGGGTCAGGGGTGCAAACTCTGGGCGGCGCTTACCTCAGGCGACTCACGGAAGCTGTGGCATGTCCTCCCTCTGGTTTCTATGCAGAGGTGCAGCCAGGTGGGCCTGCACGCTGCCCCATCCACAAGCACCACCCCCACAGCTCCCATTGGCCACGCTTCCTGGTCAATGGGAGCTGCGGAGCTGGTGCTTGGGATGGGGGCAGCGCATAGAGCCCCCTGGCTGCCCCTACGCCTGGGAGCCAGAGGGAACACATGCCGCTGCTTCCGGGAGCCGCACAGAGCCACAGCAGGCAGGGAGCCTGCCTTAGGCCCCTGCGCCGCCGACGGAACTTTTAATGGCCCGGTCAGCGGTGCTGACCGCAGCTGCCAGGATCCTTTTTCGACCAGGCAACCCTAGGCTGGATGGAGACTTAGCCCTATATGAACAGTCAATAGAAAGCTTGTTGTACAGCTTGGTAACCACTGCTTAATAGAATTACCAAATGGAACCCTAGAGGGTTATATATTGATTGACCTCCCCTGACCCATCAGGTCATAGGTGGGTTCCCTTCTTAGATGGTAAGCTCATACCAATACCTAATCTTCCTGTGAGTATGTACAGTGCCTAATGCAACTATACTGTTGGCTAGGTCATCTGCAGGGACTGAACAGAAAACTTGTGGATCCAAAAACATACGTTTGCCTTGCTGCCGGAGATGGAAGCCCAGATCCATTAATTTAAAGGCAGTAGCTGACCGAAACTTCTGTACCTGCCCTTGTCTCCTAGAAGGGAACAAAGAGCTATACTACATTAGGCCTTGTCTACACACAGAATTTGTACTGGTTTATCGTAACATGGTTTTTAAACTAAGGCTAGGTCTATACTACCCGCCTGAATCGGCGGGTAGAAATCGACCTCTCGGGGATCGATTTATCGCGTCCCGTCGGGACGTGACAATCGATCCCCGAATCGGCGCTCTTACTCCACCAGCGGAGGTGGTAGTAAGCGCCGCCGACAGAAAGCCGCAGAAGTCGATTTTGCCGCCGTCCTCAAAACGGGGTAAGTCGGCTGCGATACGTCGAATTCAGCTACGCTATTCATGTAGCTGAATTTGCGTATCTTAAATCGACTCCCCCCTGTAGTGTAGATGTACCCTGATTTACTTAAACTGCTGCAAACCCTTGTGTGGACACTCTTAGTTCAAGTTCAGAGTGGCTTATTTTGACTTAGGTTGACTGGGAACAGGTTTAAGCTAAGCGACACCAAACTAAGGCACTCTGAAAATGAACAGAGTATCCACATCGGGGTTTGCACCAGCTTAACTAAACCAGTTTAAAAATCACAACTTTAATTAAAGCAGTGCAACTTTCTCATGCAGACAAGCCCTTACTGCAGGTCACACTAACACATAGTAGGTGCTACTGGAATTCAAATACTCAATAGTAAAAGTGTAATATTCAGAGACAGCGTATTTGGCTTGTTCCTGATCTGACGGACACCCATTTTGCACCATACCAATTTTATTAGCTTCAGGGGAGTCAATCCTGATTTGTACCAATGTATATTTAGAACGAGACTAATGTTTAATGTTTATCTGAAATCAAACTTATTTTTGCATGCGGCCAGCAAGACAAACACTTCTAATTTTTACCCAGCCAAATGACCTGACAATAATTAAACAGCACCAAACATCCAGATGGGTCTGAATCTGACTTCTCTGTGTAAATTAAGACCAAACTAGCTAAAAACGTCTAGAATAATTTATATTTTGTAAAATGTTTGTGAGAAAGTTGGCATTTAAATAACTTCATTATTATTCATTGACAGCTTTTCCCCCCCTCCTCTCTACTCCCATCAGGGCAAGTGACATTTCTATTACAGTATTATAACAAACTCCTGCACGTTTTAAATAGTCACAGAATTCCATTAGTCCACCTACTGTCATGAATATCTCAATCCATTCCTCACACTATTTCAGAACAGGCAATCAGCATCAGCCGGTGACATGAACCCTAAGGAAATTATCTTCTGCTGCCTTAAATATTGTGCATTGAAATCTAGAAGCCTGTCACTGTAAATGTATAGTTTAAATATATTGCTTGATAAGTTGTTATTTACTTGCTTCTGTCAGAAACGAAGGGGCTGCCTGTATTTCTCTATTTTACCTTAGCTGCTGCAGACTTGAAAGTTAGCCAGTCATCACACAGCCATGCAGAGAGGTCTGTCTGGGGCACTTGAACAAGAGAAATAAACTGTACTTGGATTCTGGCCCATATAAATATTGTCAATTTCTCCTCTGACAGCCTAGCAGTTTGTCCAGAGTCCTGAAAAGGGACATCATCGGAATAGAATAAAATAAAGCTCATATTAAGACACACAAAATTCCTTGCTAACAACTCAAAGCATCAAATAAAAAGATTTTTTTAAAAACATGTAACATACTTGGTACCATTTATGCTGTTTGTTTGTTTTTTCCGCTTCACTCCACTTGAGTGATGAAACAGGAAACAGATTGGTTTAATTTTCTATGCATTGATACAATGCTGTTTTATTTTCCTGCTTGATTCCTTTTTAAAATCATGAAACGATTCATATTTCTATTTGGTTTTGTAATTTATTTATTGTTCTAGTTGCTGCTTCGACTCCTTTCAAAGTTGTGCTCACAGCAGCTACATTCATAGATTTTAAGCATTCTTGGGAGGGGGTCTCCTTGCATCAGCATCACAGTATCTGCCTCCCAACCCATGACGGTTCATGGGTGGGATTAGCAGGCCAGGCCCATCCCAAAGGGGGGGAGGGGCGTGTGCCAGTCCTAATTTAGGGAGTGTGAGGGTGGGGGCGGCCTAGGACAGGGATCAGGGCCCGGTTTGCTCCACATTCAGCTCCAGGCTAAGCTGCACCATTGCTGCCTGTCCAGCTGCTGAGGAGAGGGGGCAGTGCTGACAATACAGTGATTAGGAGCCGCAGCATGCCACACGGTGACACCCGCAAGCCCAGGGTAGACACCACAGCACGAGCTGACAAGGAACTATGGAAAGTCAGAAGAGGGGGTCAGCTGCTCCCTTTGTCCCATAACAAACCATGACCCTGATTTTAAGGCCTAAAGAGACTATTCGATCATCTGGTTTGACCTCCTCTATGACACAGGCCAGAGCATTTCACCCGGTTACCAGGGCTGGCTCTACTAGGCAGTTACTAGGTGATCGCTGAGGGCGCTAACATTTGGGGGGGCGGCGACCACAGCGGCCGGATCCTCGGCCGCCCTGGTCATTGGCGGTATTTCGGGGGCGGCATCTTCCCCCGCCTCTGTCAGGGGCGGCATTTCGGGGGCGGGACCTTCCGCCGCCTCTGTCGGGGGCGGCATGTCGGGGGCGGGACCTTCCGCCGCCTCTGGCGGCAAAAAAGCTGGCGGCGCTCCTGCCGGTTACTATGAAGCTTACACAAATTTACACCAGCTCAGGAGCGAATCTAAAACCCTTTTCAGCAGCAATGTGGCTGGCATTTGGAAGACAGGACTCTTCTCTGCCGGGCAGAACAGGGTGTGGCAGGCTGGGGCTTACAGCAGGCTCTCATAGCTGTGTTTGTAATGTTTGAATAAAGGAATCATGACATTGTTATGAACCAGCTGTCTGTGACAAAGAACACTGGAGGAGGAGGAGACGACCCGGATTTTAAAAGCCTCCCTCCCTTCCTTGTGCAGTCTCAGACCTAGGCTCTGGCCCAAGCCTGAACATCCACAGTGCAGTTTCATAGCCCCACAGCTCAAGCCCAAGTCTGCTGACCTGGGCCAGCCACGAGTCTTTTATTGCAGTGTAGACATGCCCTGAGGGATTGTTTTAGGTACCGTGCTGGTCTCCCATCCCTTCGGCTGAATCTGTCTTTCCTGTATGGTTTATAGCCAGGTACCCCAGTATCCCACTGATTTTTTTGTCATTCAACCCGTTTCACAAAAGCTTATTATCTCAAGGTCCTTTCCCATTGCTAGGCATTTTAGTTCATCGCTTTTTGCTATTAAGCTTCTCACACGGCTATCTGGCCCTTTCCAGATTTTCCTTTTGGCCTTGTGCCTACTTTGATTTAACTCCTTTGTCCGTCACCCTGTTACTTGTCCAGGATCTCAGCCTCTTCTGATCTTAATTTCCTGCTCAGAGTTCAACTGCAATTTCTCGCCTATCCTTTATTACCAGAGATAGCTACTTTTGCCTGACTGACACCCCCAGCAGATGGTCTTGTCTAACCTCCATGCTCCTCTGCCCTCGAGCTTTTCCCAAGCTTCTTGTTTAAATAAAATCCCCAGTCCTGGCATATTTTCAGAGACAATGGCTTCAATTTGTTTTCGATGGAGTCAAGTCTTTCTGTATAACCACTCGCCCCTACCGAACACATTTAAACTCTGCTTCTTTACACCATCATCCAACTATTCAAACCCTTAAATGCGCCCCGGCCCCGCTCATGGAGACAAAAGCATTTCCAGAAAAGTTTCCATAGGCCCTAGATCCCATCCCCTCTCCTAGTCATCAGTTTAGCTTCCAGGAAATCTCTGACGTTTTCCTGTGGGCTTGATCCTGCAAAGGGCTAAGCACTCTAGCCCATGAGATGTCCCATTGAAATCAATGGGTGCACACATACACCGCTTGGCTACTAGCCATGAGTTCTGCACTCTGTGCAGCAAATGGTCTTGCACTGCCCTGACTAATCTGCTGTTATTCCTACCTACATAGTTCCTCAGGGCTTTTCTTTCTGATTGGGTACTATTCCCCAAAGCATTCAACCTGGGCCAAGTGCTTCAGCTAGAAGTCAACTCCCATTGGGAAGCACTGTGCTCTGATGGAGAAAGCACTCAACTGTGATTCGGGCTCTATTCTTGGCTCCGCCACTGGCTTGCTGGGTGACCCTGGGCAAGTCACTTGGCCTCTCTCTGGCTCAGTGTCCTCAGCTATGAAATGGGGATAATGATACTGGCCTCCTTTGTAAAGAGCTTTGAGATTTAAGAGCGAGGAATGATTACTGATTGCAGTGGGAGCAGAATTAGGCCAGGGTTGAGCACTTTTGGAATTTTACCCATTGTCTTTAAGACAGAAGCTAAGTAGTTTTACTTTTGTTTATATGAATAACTGATATTCTTTACTTTATTCCCCTGAACAGCCTGGCCCCCTCAGTACTGAACTCATTCTGTCAGTGCCTTCTTCACTCTGTCCTAAGCCTCTCAGTTTGGGATTGGCCTTGCTTTGTCTTTATGCCTTCATGTCTCACAGCAGAGGCCCTTTGCCCTTCCCACACACTCAAATACCGTCTCTCAGCTGGCTTTCTCTGTGGTCATTCACTTCAGACATGGGCTAACTTGCAGGCCACAGAGAAACTAGTTCAAAGTTTTATTACCTTCAAAGAGACTCGTTCAAGAGGGCGGTTTCATTATCTGCCCTGACAGCTCTAACCATTAGAAAGCACCACTTTAAATGTCTATTTTTAAGTGGCATGGCTTAAATTGCACCATTAAAACATCGCAAATTTAATCTGAAAGGTTGAAATTAACTTTTAACAGGCTCAAATTAAGGGGAAGGGGGAGGGGGGCGGGGGAAGAGACTTGCTCACTAGGACCCGCACAGAGTTAAAAACTCTCTGAGGATGAAACCTTAGTTGTATGGCCCCCACTCCCACAGTATCTGAGCACCTCACACTCTTGAATGCATTTATCTTCCCAACACATGCCCGTGAGGCAGGGCAGTGCTATTATTCCCATTTTACAGATGAGGCACTGAGGCACAGAGATGATAAGTAATTTGTCCAAGGTCACACAAGGCCTGTCTACACTGCAGCTGGGAGCAAGCTTCCCCGCCTGCATAGACTGACACTGGATCGGCTTGAGCTACTGCACCACCGATAGTGATGCGGATGCTGCAGCACTGACAGCGACTCAGGCTAGCCCCCCAAGCTTGGATCCACGCTGGGTCCAAGCCCCCACCAGCGTCGCAGAGTCCACACTGCTATTGTGAATGAGCTAGTTTGAGCAGTTCTACCCAGGCTAGGCAGCGAACTCCCAGCTGCAGTGTTGACGGGGACAATGGCAGAGCAGCAAACTGATCATAAGTCTCCCCAGTCCCTAGCTAGTACCCCAACCATTGGGCCATCCTTGCTCTCCTTAGCTGTATGCATGAATACAGGCTCTTACGAGCCACGTTTAAGCAACTACTTTTGACATTCAGGCAGGAAAAAGGATACATTATAGCACAGATACTCCTGCCCAAGTGCTGGGCTGTAGGTTACCTCAACTGGCAGATTTTGGGAGCAGGGACCATATTTGTGTTGTGTGTTTGTACAGCGCCTAGCACAGTGGGGTCCTGGTCTGTGATTGGTGCTTCTGCAGTAGCAATTAATAATAATAGGACGTGGAGTTTCCCTGCCTGCAGTGTGAGGAGAAGAAATCCTCCCAGTCAGGCTGCACTTGGCTCTGCTGCTCCACCCGTGTCATGAGAAGCCACAAAGCAGTTCACTCTTCAGCTCTAACCCTGACCCTTCTCCAGCCTGGCCTTCTTGCAGCTGCTTTGTGGTGGCTTGTACAGAACCGAGCGCCATGTGGGACATACATGCCCCAAATGCTGCCTGTCCCCCACACGGGTAACAGAACTGCACGAGTTTCACTGCCAGTTTGTGACTGCAGAAGTGGTAGGGTTGCCAACGCCGGCTGAAGCTATTCCGGGAGATTTTTTTTTTTTCCCAACATGACCTAAGGTCATTAATTGTACTGTACTGTACCTATTCAAATCTCCCAGATTGCTTGCAATAGTCACCGGCGATTGATGCCGTTTCCGGTAGAGTCCTGGCCAATCTGGGAGGGCTGGCAACCCTAAAAAGCGGTGGCTGTCTGAGACCGAGTCATTCGTGTGTAAGTTTCCCTTGATCTTCCAGCCTTGCCAGGCAGCCTGGAGGGAGTTTGCCGAGCTGCCTGCGTACCGCTGTTCTGATGGCACCGAGATGTGCTGAAGTATCACCATTGCACGGATGTCCTCTTGGGAAAATGAAACGTGCAAAATAAATGCACCTCTCTGTGTGCAACCAGGGCGATAAAACCTCAGAACTATCTTACTTATCACTCTGAATCACATGCTTCAGAGGACGCTGCCAGGAAAGCATGTGGGGTTTAGTGCAATGTACTTAGCCCTTCTCATGATGGGGCCTCGGCAATGCTCCTTTCTCCTCATGCAAACACAGCCCCAATAGGCTTCTGAGACAGCATTACCTGACCACACAGTAAGAAATGCTGAATAGAACCTTATGGATTCATTTGAGTGCGATAGCCAGCGCCCAGTATCGAGGGTAAATTCAAGGGGAGATCACAGAAACACAAGCCTTGCTAGAAGAACTGGAGTACTTGTGGCACCTTAGAGACTAACAAATTTATTTGAGCATAAGCTTTCGCGGGCTACAGCTGAAATAAATTTGTTAGTCTTTAAGGTGCCACAAGTACTCCTGTTCATTTTGCGGATACAGACTAACACGGCAGCTACTCTGAAGCCTTGCTAGGGCTCCCAAGTACACAGGGCTAGTGCACCTGTGGACAGGGCTGGTGCTATCATTAAGGCAAACTAGGCAGTTGCCTAGGGGGCCAAGATTTGGAGGAGCCAAAAAGCGGTGCCCCCAATTTTTTTTTTACAGCGTTCCTCCCCGAGCGTGCGGTCACCGCTCCACTTCTCCTGCCTCCCAGGCTTGCGGCGCCAATCAGCTGTTTGGCGCCGCAAGCCTGGGAGGAGAATTAGAGCGGGGGCGGCGTGCTCGGGGAGGAGGCGGAGCAGAGGTAAGGAATTAGAGCTGGGGTGGGGGAGGTGCTGCACGGCTCCCCGGGCCGGGGGGTGCCTCAGGGTGGGGAGGGAGCGGGGGGGCAGGGAGTTGCTGCAGGGCTGCGGCGGGGCGCAAGGTGGAAGTTTCGCCTAGGGCACGAAACTTCCTTGCACCGGCCCTGCATGCGGACCCATCCCTTACAAAGGTGCAGCATGCTCCCAGCTCTGCCGGCCAGTGTGGGTGCATTGCTCCTGGCTAGGCTTAAGCCCCAGGGCTTTTGCTGGGAGTAATGCCTGCGGCTGAGAAAAGTGTAGGGATTGATACTTTAACAAAGACTGTGGTGGTGGGGGGGGTTGCGATAGGTTATAGCTGTCTGGTGCCCCCTTGGGGCAAGGCTGGGTACCTCTCTTATCCTGGACATTCTTCCCTGGTGGTTGACAGGGTTACCGTAGATTGGTTTTGTAGCCCAAGGCACAGCCGTTTGGTAAGTACCTCTGAGGAAGTCTGCCCCCCTTCCAGGGGTGCCAAGGAGTCCAAATGAAAAAGGCAAAATACTTCTGCAGCCCACAAGAGGCAGGGTCCCTGCAGTCCCACACTGCGTCAGGGGAACGCAGTCCCCAGTAAGGGGTCTGGGCGCCTATCCCTCAGGTATTCAAACCAGCAGGGTTGAGTCCTAGGGCTCCCAAAAGATAACGAAGGCAAGAAAAGAAAAAAGCCAGACCCTTGTCTTCCTCCGAGCTCTCACACGGTTCCCCAGTAAATAAACCCTGCTTTCCGGGGCTGGCGAGTCCTGCGCTGCAGCGATGCTGGCTTCAGAGCACTCTACCTCCCGGAGCTAGGATCTTCCCTTTCAAGCGTGCAGTGGGCGGGGGCTAACCATGACCCGAGGAGCTCTTTAACCCCTTCCTGACTGCTGTGGGGATCTGCCCCCCAACAAGGATGAAAGAGAGAGAGGTTTTTGCACCTTTCCCCTCCTCTCCACCACCCACACCTAGGCAGAGGCTGGGCACCATCTGGTCCCACCATCCTGGAGGAGAAACTCGACCAATGAAGCCTGAGAGTAGCGTGGGTGAAGAGAACCCACATGGGAACGGCCTATTGTCAGCTAAGAACAGAGAGCAAAAAATCTTAGCCCCATTGGGGGTGGGCAAATGAAACTGAGCCAGCCACAAAGAGGGCTAGAGTGGTCACACCACAGCAAACCAGGGTAGCTCAGGGTCGGGAGGGTTAATACGTGGAGGAGTGCACCGCACGGATATCCCACCAAGAAGCAGACTGCTGCACAGTCCCTAATCAAAGCTGCTAGCCACACCACATGCAGTGAAAGCATCAGAGGTCTGACCACACTCGCAAGCCTGGGCACTACTACTCTACTGAACACTAGATTTGCAGCCCTGCCTTATAGAGAGGGGAAGAGGTTTTCCCTTCTGCAGTCTCGTCCCCATGCCAGTGCAGGCTAGAGAGGTGGAAGCACTGTTTCCAGTTACTCAGGCAGTCCTGGTAGCTTTGATGAAACATATGCATCCCTCTGTCAGGTCACTTCAAATCCACCCCCCCTCCCCCCCCCATCTCATCAAATTGGCCACAAGGCAGCATAGCTCATTTAAAGCCTCCGTGTTTAACAATCCGGCCGTCTATTGTACGAGCCTCGCAAGCCGTGATTTAATGGGCTCTTTTACACCTGGTTCTGATGTCCCTGTCTTTTTCAATAGAAATAACATTTCATCACATTGCAAAGACAGGCTTTCTTCTCGCCTGGCTCCGAGGATTTGCAAATTAAAGGTTGGGGGAAAATGGAAAATTTCGCACACAAAATGTTAAACCTGGATATGGTGGGAGTGAATCACTTTTCATTCCTTTTACTGTTCCTCTCATTCTGCTGAATATCTGTCCTGTGTCATTTGAACAAAGATTTTCCTTCATCCGTTGTACAATGACTTCGCTTGCCTGTAGGCTAGAGCTGGTGAACGCAAGACACCAGTACTTCATAAAATTGGTATTCAAATGCCGTACCCCCCACTCCCCTTGTGATCTGGGGTCAGATTCTGATCTCACGTCCACTGGTGTAAATCTGGAATATCTCCAATTAATTCAGTGGTGTTACAACCGTGTGAAAATGGAGTGAGACAGAACGACTAGGTGACATAGCTCAGAGCTTTTCTTGTCTCTCAAGCAGCTGCCTCCACAAAGATCCCTGCTATCAGTGTGCAAGACTCAGGGTAGCTGTTCTTTTAGACATACTTTGTTCACCTTCTGAATGAGAAGTTCTACCCCTGTCCTAATCACTCAGTCACAAAAGAGCCTACACTCCACTCTTTGTAAGAGCAGGGATGTAAATCCAGGCATCCTGGCCAAATTCCATTCTGGGGTACATTTCTGCCTTGCTAAACCCCTCTTTTTCAGGAGGAAAATTATCCTCCACTTTCTGTTTTAAAGTTCTGCTGTGCACTGGGAGGGCTGGTTCAGCCAATACTTCCAAGTGTGTAGCTAAAGGCCAGCACCAACCTCCCCCCACCCCGCCCCATGAACAGGCTGAAATGCCAGTGTGTTTGTTTCTGCATCTTCTGCAACGTGCACCAGGCTGACAGAGCCCAGCAGCACTGCATCAAGTCCCCCGAGGGATCAGCATGTCTCCTCGTTCGCGTGAAGCTGAAAACACGATCTTCAAAACTAAAGAAAATGCAGCTACAAAATGCTTGGAAATTAAGTTAAACTGAAAGAAAAAAAAAGTTGTGAATTTTATTAAACTGGCTCTAACCATTTTCTCCATGCCATGGGTTCTTCATATTTGCTGTCAAGGTCTAGTGGATTTCCTTGCCCATCGTCCTGGCTTTGTTTCTATCCACTTGTGTGTGAGGGCAACTGGAGAGGTAATCCCCTTCCGAGCACATCCGGTGCTGTTCTTTAATCACATGTATGGATGGCTACCGTACGATATAACCTTATAATGCATTCCTTCAAGGAAAGGAAGGCAATACCATTTAGGTCCTCGCCACTCCGGCCGGGACCTATGGAGCCAGTTTTCCACCATCCATCATCACCATTCTAGCACACCCATCGTTGTAGGATTTGTGTTGCCATTGCAACATCGAAAGATAACACAGCTTCTGGGCCAGCCGATTCTATGCCTATGGAGGTCAACACAAAGACTCCCACTGACTTCCATGGACTTTGGATCGGGTCCCCAATTCTTCTTCTTTAAAATTACATTTAAACAAGCCTTCGGGAGTCCATTAGGCTACACGCTTCCAAGAAAACACAGATTAATGATTTCACATGACCATATTGTTTACCCTGGGAATGTCTCTATCATTGCAGTCAGGTTGCTAAGCACTTGCACATTAAAGGAGTTCCTTTTCGTGTTTTGCCTCCCCACTTCAACCCCATTCCAGCTATAAATCACATTAATAGCTAGGCTTGGGGGACAATAATAACCAAAGTATTCGCTTTCTAATTGATGGCAATGGCCCAAATAATTTCAAGCAACCCTTGTGGCCGGTTAATAGGTTTTGCAGCGTGGGGCAGAACAGCACATCCGTCAATGAGCTGTGACATAGTTTGATATCCCCATTCACCCACAGAGATTGTAACCCTGTGTCAGAGCAGTCCCATTGAGGTGGTGAGAAATGGAAGGCCAAAAACCACACTGCAGTTGGCTCAATGAAAATGGGTGCTGTGTCCACCTGGTGGAATTTTCTTTCCACCTGTATTACTGCTACAAACCAGAACAACTGCTTTAGAAGTCAGGGGCAGGAAGGGATTTTGTTGCATGGCAAACAGCTGTAACTATGCTACCATAGGGTGACCAGACAGCAAATGTGAAAAATTGGGAAAGGGGGGGGGGGGGTAATAGGAGCCTATATAAGAAAAAAAAATCAGGACTGTTCCTATAAAATCGGGACATCTGGTCATCCTATGCTACCACTTTTAGCAGCATGCCTGCAAGAGAAGCTTGTTCCATATTTTTATGTTCAGATATTTGCATCATGACTTTGTTGTGCTAGCTTGAAATAATTTCATGATGTTTTAAGGGTCCTGAAAGCTGCAGAAAAGTCCTTTCAAAGCCTGGGCCAGCTCGTCAGCTGGTGTAAATCTAACACAGGAATGCTATTTTATAACTAGCTAAGGATGAGTCTACTATAAAAAATTGGGAGTGATAGAAAGCTGGTAGAGCGGGTGAGTAAACAATGTCCACCCCACTGTAAATTTTAACATTTTGAAAATTGTTTTCATCCCAAATTGGTATTTCAAAGATTTTAGGGTAATACAAAATCCCCCCCCCCCCCAAATCTATTTAGAAACATCAAAACCTTATTGACTCATTTCATTTTAGGTTTCAGAGTAGCAGCCGTGTTAGTCTGTATCCGCAAAAAGAACAGGGGTACTTGTGGCACCTTAGAGACTAACAAATTTATTAGAGCATAAGCTTTCGTGGACTACAGCCCACTTCTTCGGATGCATATGCATCCGAAGAAGTGGGCTGTAGTCCACGAAGTACTCCTGTTCTTTTTATTTCATTTTAGTAATTTCAAAACAAATTGCTAAATACCAAATTATAATTTTAATATATGGGAAATTTGGAATGAAATACTCCATTTTGATTTTGAGTCATTTCAAACATTTCCCATCGGAAATGTCATCAGAATTGACACATTCCCATGAAATACTTCAATTTTGGAAAGCCATTCAGCTGAAAATGTTTGAACCAGCTCTTTGAGCTAGACTTGGAGATAGGACAGGATATTAGATGGAGCATTCATTGCTTTAACTGAAAATAGCAGTAGCTATGAACCTAAAAAATTAAAACGTATGGTAGCTCAAATCTGTATTCCTTGTGCACTCAGGACTCATAGATTCAAGGACTGGAAGGGACCTCGAGAGGTCATCGAATCCAGTCCCCTGCCCTCATGGCAGGACCAAATACTGTCTAGACTATCCCTGATTGACATTTATCTAACCTACTCTTAAATATCTCCAGAGATGGTGTCATAACTATAAAGGGAAGGGTAACAGCCCTCCGGTGTACAGTACTATAAAATCCCTCCTGGCCAGAGACTCCAAAATCCTTTTACCTGTAAAGGGTTAAGAAGCTCAGGTAACCTGGCTGACACCTGACCCAAAGGACCAATAAGGGGACAAGATACTTTCAAATCTTGGTGGGGGGAAGGCTTTTGTTTGTGCTCTTTGTTTTGGGGGTTGTTCGCTCTTGGGACTGAGAGGGACCAGACATCAATCCAGGCTCTCCAAATCTTTCTGAACAAGTCTCTCATATTTCAAACTTGTAAGTAAACAGCCAGGCAAGGCGTGTTCGTTTTTATCTTTGTTTTCTCAACTTGTAAATGTACCTTTTTGCTAGAGTGTTTATCTCAGTTTACTGTAACTTTGAACCTAAGGCTAGAGGGGATTCCTCTGGGCTCTTTAAGTTTGATTACCCTGTAAAGTTATTTTCCCTCCTGATTTTACAGAGATGATTTTTACCTTTTTCTTTAATTAAAAGCCTTCTTTTTAAGAACCTGATTGATTTTTTCCTTGTTTTTAGATCCAAGGGGGTTGGATCTTGATCCACCAGGAGTTGGTGGGAGAAAGGAGGGGGATGGTTAATTTCTCCTTGTTTTAAGATCCAAGGGGTTTGGATCTGTATTCACCAAGGAATTGGTGAAGAGTCTCTCAAGGCTACCCAGGGAAGGGAATTAGCATTTTGGGAGTGGTGGCAGCGGACCAGATCTAAGCTGGTCATTAAGCTTAGAAGTTTTCATGCAGGCCCCCACATTTGTACCCTAAAGTTCAAAGTGGGGAAGCAGCCTTGACAGATGGAGATTCCACAACCTCCCTAGGCAATTTATGGGTATGGACTCTTAGGGTATGTCTACATAGCATTTTGGAGTGAGCTCCCAGCCCAGGTCCACGGACTCGGGCTAGAAGGGCTAATGCTAGTGCTTTAAAATATCTGTACAGACAGTGCTTAGAAGCAAGCCCACCCCAGTCCCTAGATTTCAGAGCCCGAGCTCCAGTCTGAGCCACAATGCCAAAGCAGTGCCTACACAGCTATTTTTAAGACCATTAGCGCAAGCCCTATTACACTGAATCTGTTGACCGTGACCAGGAAGCTCGCACCCACTCAGTCCAAAATCCTGTGCAGACACACTCTTAATGACTTTCGTAGGCCAGAAATCAAAGATTTCACCCAAGAAGAACGAGTTGTTGCTTTAAAACCTACAAACGCACCCCGGTTGTTGTTTACTGAATGAATAACTCAGCCTATAATTTCTGTGCCTCTTTTAAATATTATGCATCAACTAGAGTTGCAGAGAGGCATGTCAGCTTGGTCTTTTTCTTTTCTCTCTCTTTTTTTTTGGCAGAAGTATATTTATCACTATGTATCTGAAGGATCAACTGGGATATAAAGCATGCTATTTATAGCTACTCTTGGGATATGGAGCAAGAGCCAGTAATTTGTTCCCTTGACATCTAACCTTAGGTCAACTCCAGTAGCAGAAGATGGATTTTTACAGGAAATGAAATGAAAGCATAGAGCAGAAGATTAATACAGTTTTCTAAGCCCAAGAATAAAGCATGCCGCGAGCCGCTCTGGAGAAAAATGGCCAGTGGCATACATCATGTTTTGAGAACACAACAAGAGGTGGTCAAGGTGAGGTGTTCAAGCAGTATATTAGCGAATTGAGAGAGTGGTGTTTCGGTGTCAGGCAATTATAGTCCAATATTCTAGAGATGAACTTCACTCCTCCCGCGCCATGTTTCTGAAAATGATCTTTATAAGTCAATGCCTGCTACAGATAAAATGGTATCTTAGCCTTATGTCATTGGCAAATGATGGAGCACAGCTGAAGCCACAGCATAGATCCGCTCACAGAAGCATCTTGTCTCCTACAATATCTAATAACCATTTTGCTCTAGGTTATGAGAGTATATGTTTTTAGTGCTGAAGGGAATTTTTTTTTTTTCGGGGGAGAGAAAGGGGGGTGTGCAGGAAAGCCTATGAATTGAAGCACTGTAAATATTCCCCTTTATTAATATTCTCACGGATGGGCTGTATTCCTCTGTTACTTGTACCTTGTATCTCAAATTCTTTACTAACTTAATCAAAGAAATTGCATGGGGGGGTTTCACAGCAATCTATTTTTACTTAGTTAGATTTAAAAGGATAAAGAGAAGACTATCCAAGGCTCCAGGTGTACCCAACACATTATACCATACAATGAAATGCCATCAGCATTACAATAATGATTCCAAGGGCATCTCAGCCAGCCAGAAGCCTTCTGAGATTCCTACCCACCCCCTCATCACTATAGGACGCAAAGCCTCAGCCCTGTCAAGCTAACCTCTTGTGCAGCATGCCTGGAAGGTCAGCAAATTCAGGCTATTTTGGACCAATGAGAGGAGCAAGTTCCAGACCCTCATCCGAAGGGATCTGGATATTCAATTCTCACTAATTAGTAAACAAAATTAAACATAATTGTAATGCCAGGGGGAAAATCGGCACCCAAATCACTTATGTTCAGCCAGAAACCTGATCTTTTAAAATTATACAACATGAGACCTTTTTGTAACATCCCTAATGGCCTTTTCGAAAGATCCAACAGGACACATTTGTATCTAATTAACATTGGTGTAAGCCTGGAGTCACTTCACTAACCTCCGTGGAGTTGCACCTGACCAGAGGAAGGCAATTCCGTTTCACGGCAACTTTCAAGGTTTCTAAATTTGTTTTCCTTCCGCATCGCAATGAAAAGAAAACCTTTCAAACGTTTTTATGGAAACAGAATTTTGTTGAAACGCCTGTATTCGGACCCAAACCTGAGAAACGGGTGGGGAGCCACTGGCTTTAGACGCGGGAGACCTAGATTAGGAGTCCTAGGTCTGTCTCATTCTGAATCGGGTTTTAAAGCAGAGATCACTCTGAATCAGGCAGAACAAGGGTTACAGAGAGTCAGTCTGTCTCTCCAACCCTACCCTGCATGAAATCTTTGTCAAAAAGCATATTTCAGTGAAACTTCATGGCTGAAAATGGTCCAACCAGTTCTACTCCAGGTTCACATATGTGAGCTGAAATAAGAACTTACCACCCTATCTACGCTATGCAAAGGGAAGAAATATTCCTTTCCCATATAACACTGAGGGAAATTGACTTGTACTCTGCCTAGTGAGCAGATCACATAGATTTAACTACACAGTACCTTCCGATACAGCAGAGAGATGCAATGTGCCCCAAACCAGATTGGCTAAAGACAAGGTAAGGTGAACTATCTAGAAGACAGCCCTGCTAACCCGAACTGTTAACAGTTGTAGATTCAAGATTACCTCATGAAGGACACACAGATACATGAAGATACTGTAAAGGAAAAGAACCTTCATAAGTCTCCCTATGCTTTTTCAGGAGACATTTGCCAACTGCAGTTCGCCTGTTTGACAAAGTCACTGATAAATGTCAGTAAAGTGGAAGGCATTCAATTTAGATGTGATTTAATAAGACCTGCCTGGATCAGATGCATTAGTGACTGTCATCAGAATAACCAAGCGTTGTAACTGCCACACTGGGATGCGGGGGCTGAAAGAAGTGTAGAGTATGACCCAGTTGGAGAATGCAGCTCTATTTCTGCAACCCCCAGCAATTCCAGTCACTCCCCCGCCTCTCCCACACAGAGTTTCTCCATCTATCATACCTGCACGGTGTTTGCTCCCATCATCAATCAGAGGGGCTGTCAGAGCTCTGAGATGAGGTCTGATCGTTCACTTCTCATGAAGGTCCAGAAACAGGTGAGAAGATCAGGCAACTGTGACCAACCCTTTCAACCTGCCCCACAACAAACCCTGTGGGGAAATTAACTGAATTCCCTTTCCTCGGTGGAGCACTGAGATAGGAAGGGGATCAGAGAATTAGGCCATGGTAAATATACAGAAGACATTCTATGCTATTTCATGGCTCTGGAATAATGTATCCAGTTCCGCATGCAGAATCTTTGGGTGTATAAGGCACCTTAACCTTCAGATCATGCTTTCCCCCCTTCCTTTAAAATTTATGGTTACCATTTAGGCTGATTTCAATTTCCATTAATAATACATGCAACTGATGTACATTTAAGTGATTTTAATCATGTCTTGGTGACAGGTTTAGCTTAAAGCAGGGCTCCACTTAGAACTATCAAGTAAATTTCCTTTGAAAAGGTCAGTTTAACATTTAACAGGACAGTCCATTCCAGACAAATTAGATTTCGCTCCGCTTGTCTGGAGTGCAAACACTTTTCACGTCGGAGCCAACAGAGGGCTGTCAATCAAGAGCGAAAAGCAGCCATTGCTTGTGGAAGAGGCTGGCTGCCAACTTCTTCCCATGAAGACTGGTCCTCTGCTGCATAACTTGCTCACTGTAGTTCTTCTGTTTATTGAAGGGCTTCTCTGTAGAGCTACCACGAGCCCTGAGTAAGGGGTAACACAGAGTTATGTTACCCCGGGAGCAGGCCTGGGACTGAATTCATTCCTAGCTTCCCTCCATGATTCAGGAGAGGTGAGTATACAGGTATCAAGCGTTTATCTTCTGCAACTGACTACCCTCCCTAAGGTTACAGTTCTTTGGTGGTAAGGTGTTCACTGAGGGGAAGCACTGGTAACTGAGCATAAGGGACTGTCCCAAGAAACCCCCCTGTATTACAGTGAGTTGTAGCACTGTAACCAATCTACATGCTCAAGACAAACACATATCACGCCTGAGAAACTGGCTATTCCTTCATCTCCCAAGACAGGCCTCTACCATTGATGCTTGTGAAGAGCTTCCTTAGTTGTTACTGGAGATAGTACTAGCAGGTCACCTATAGGGTGACTAGATAGCAAGTGTGAAAAATCGGGACATGGGTGGGGGCGGGGAGAAGTTAATAGGTGCCTATATAAGACAAAGCCCTAAATATCTGGACTGCCCCTATAAAATCAGGACATCTGGTCATTCTAATCCCCTATTCCCTCTGATGCAACATTACCACACATTACAGCACCACTGCAAATGTAGACACTGGTGATTGAGACAGATTGTCAGTCTTTTGTGTTCTGAGGGCCCAGTCCAGAGGTGGTGAACCGCACTTAGGAGGAGAAGTGGGGACAAAGCCAGCACCTCAACGTCTCAGAGGAGGAGCTTGGCACTTCATGGGACCAGCAACTCAGAACAAAAGAACCTGAATTTAAGGCACCATTAATTACAGCCAGTTGAATAGTGGTGATGCTGCTGCTGATAGAGAGGATCTGGAATTGTGGTTGGAAGATTTCCCCCCAAGTTACACCAGAAACCACCCCCATGAGGATCTGCCCAGCCCTTTTCCACTTTATATCTTACTCAACATCATAGAAACAGAGAGACTAAAAGATGCTTCCTATTCCATCCCCTCCTTTGCTCCTCTTCCTTCCCGCAGACAGAAGCAAACCATTTCTACAGCTCATGCCATCTAGATGAAGCTACATTGCAACACCGAGTAGGGAGAACATGTTAGTTTTCCCTTTAAAGTTCCATCCCCAACAGCTTCAGCCAAGAACCATTTGATGGAAATTGCTCCGTGCTGAGGAGAGGTGGCGGGGGTGATGATTTCTTTTCTCTGCATTGATCGCCCATGCATTCCCAGAGTAGCCTACCACTGATTTTCTCAATGAAACACTGACGGTGATATTTAATATACAAGGTCTTCGTGATCTCCATATGGGTACAGTAATAATAGGCCAGCAGATCTTTGGGGGTTTACCAGAAGCCACTTGTCTTCGCTTTTAAGGACCTTCATGGCTTGTCCTCACCCTACCCGTCTTCTCTTGTATGGCATGGAGCTATCAACACCCATCTTCACTTCAGCCTTTCCTGTCTATTGGTCAAACTTTCCCACAGGCCCCTTTGTGCTTGGCTCATGCCACCTCTTATACCAGAATCAGCTGCCTGTAAGAAACTGAAAAGCCACTACCTTATCCTCCTTCAAAACCTTCCTTAGAACTCACCTCCACTATCCTTCCTAGAACACACTTAACAATGGTGAGGCAGCTGGTGTGCTGTGATCACTGCTTATTGCACTGATCTGAATCATCTCATTGTTACATTGCGCTCACCTGGCTGAGGTATCTGCCTGTTCTCCTATACACTTAGACGTGCACACACATAAAAAAGACTAGCAAAGCGAGCCCCAGTCCATGACTGGGGACTCTAGGTCTCGACAAACAAAACAGCACAAGCTCAGTTTCTAAATCATACATGATTATAAGAAAGAAACCACCACCACCACCACCCTGTTCTTTTGATAGGAAACTCCATATAGGGCCTATTACAAAGCCTGTTGAATTTAATAGGAGTCTTTCCATTGAGGAATTCAGAGCAAACTCTAACGCTCATATAAAGTTAAATGGAATTCTGTCAGAGGCTTATGGGGTGAGGAAACAGATGTGGATGACCTCTCTGCATGCAGCACAGTCCTGTGCTAAGAACATGATCTCACCTAAGAGTACATAAAATGTTTATGGGCTTTATAGAGCAAGAACAACAAAGACTCGTCAAGTTTACAAGGGAGGGACAGAAAGGGCGAAAACAGATAAGCAGAATGCTGGGAAGAGGAGGACGACACCAGGCATCGAAGGTGGATGAGTTGACAATGCAAAGCTATAGAGAATAGGTTTTTAGGCATGGACGTGATCATTGTAAGTGCATATCAAATACATACATAAAGTAATGCTCGGATTCCATTCTGGGATTCTGATTATCTCAACAAGCTACTCATGCGTCATCATCTCCCTCCCTTGATGGAACTGTGGAGTTGGAAAAAATTGAATCCTTATGTGCTAGACAGCAGTTGCCAAAGCAAATTAAATTATCCAGCCAGATTTTAGGTCAGGGACCTCGAACCTACCCGTCCACACATCAGGCACTGTTGTGACTTTGTTTAAAACATTCAGAACTCCCAATGAAATATAAACTTCCTTTGAGCTACGGACACAGAACCTGATGGAGTGAGTCACTTACGCATGGTTTTATGGGGTTTGCTGGATTGGAGCCAGAGGTATTATTTCACATGTGATGTACATTATAGCAAATCTGCACAATCCAGGCAAGATTAGTACATGTCCCTTTCCTTGCTTTTTCTTTCTTGCTGTTATGAGATGCTTTGAAAACCAGCGAGGTTGACCTCAGAAATTAAGGACCAAATCCAAAACCCACTTGAAACCAATAGGATACTTTCCATTGATTTCAATAAATTTTGGATTAGACCCCAAAGCGCTACCAATGTGCCTGGAGCTGATCAAATCACAAAATGCAGACAGCCCCTACTCTGAACAGTTCGCATTGTAGCCAAGACAGCGAAGACGGGACACAACTGCAGCAGCTTTAACTCTCTCCCCCATTCCCTTTCTGCCGAAGATTTACCCGCATCTCCCATTTTTTTCCCACCATGAGACCTATATTGTTGCTCTATCCTGTTCCTCAGCCAGGCGGCCACTGTCTGGTTCCCCAAGCATGACACACAGCCCTTTGGGTTCCCAACAATGTCTTAACTCATGCTCTTTGTAAATGAAAGCGAGATTGGAGAAATGGGAGAGAGAGGGATGAAATGTCCTCCCAACATCAAACTAATTTAAAGTAGAAAGGAGGAAAAAAAAGCTGTTAACTCCCCTGGATGTTAAACCTGAGTAATGGCCCAGCAAAGTCCCATTGCAAATTCAAGCACACCAAATTAAATAATACACATGCTGCTTTGAATTGTGGGCCCCAAGGAGCGGAGTACTCCAAGCCAAGTTCTCTGCCTTATGTATGCAGACAAACATATAGTGCACGGGGTTGGTGGGAGGATACAACAAACCAGTTTAGGACAAATGCAGTACTGTATACTGTGACGGAGCAGGGAGCGGGGCAGATTTGACCTGGGAATGTTGCAGGGGGGTTGCATTGGGGATGGGGGACTTCCCTTGAAGGAAGCTACCTGAGCTGTAACCTGAGCCAGGAGGGGGGTTGGGAGAAATAACACCTTCTGCCCGGGAGACTGAACAAAGGAGACGAGGAGCTGGGGGGAAGGGGAAGAGAGGAGCTGCTAGAGGAGTTTTGGGTTTGGTTTCAGTTTGGGCTGGGTGGTGCAACGCAGGGAACCCCAAGCTGGGGGTTAAGCTCCCTAAACCCCTGAGAAGGACTTGATTGAGGGGTTCTGATTGTACCTACATGCTCTGCTTGGGACTGTGTTCCTGTCATCTAATAAACCTTCTGTTTTACTGGCTGGCTGAGAGTCACGGTGAATCTCAGAAAGAGAGGGGTGCAGGGCCCTGACTCCCCCACACTCCATGACACATACCTGCTTTATTCTTCCATTCCCCATAGCATCTTCCAACCAGCAGTATAGTACTGAATTTAGATCACAGCAACAGCCTTGCACTACAGCCCAGATGCTTGCTAGTAAACAGGAAAATTGTCTTACTTAATTCTGGCTTTCAAAATTCTATCTTTAATTTCTATATTAACAACAGCAATGGAAGGCTTAAAAGCAAATGATTCAGACATGAGGCAGCTCACCTCTCCGACTGACAGATGGAACTGCCTGCCTTAAAGGCCACCCACAAGTGTAACTTTCAGTCAATTAAAAACTTTTTAGCATCCTGAGGGCACCCAATCAGAAGTGGGATGTGGCCCCTGTATTTTCCCCAGCAATACATTGCCGGCTGATGTTTGTTTCATATCACAATGTGGTTTCACAAATGAGCATGAGCATAAATGGCAAAAGACATAGGGGGAGTGGCTGGATGGTCCAAGGGACTGGGGACAGAACACAGGAACGTTCACCTCTCTAGGCCATTAGTGCAATTTTGCTCTAGGTTGGTACTGGCCAGAAGCCTATTCAGTGGCCTGAGATAGGATAGTTTCCACATAGTTGCTAGGACAGAAGCAGGGCCGGCTCTACTGTTTTTGCCGCCCCAAGCAGCGCGCCGAATTGCTGCCGCAGACGGCGGGGGCAGTCCCTGTGCTGTTAGGGCGGCACGCGCGTTTCCGCGGCAGCGGTTATTCGGCGGCAGCTTCTGTCTTCAGCCGGAAGACAGCAGCTGCCGAATTGCCGCCGCGGGCGGCTGTACATAGAAGCTGCCGCCAAATTGCCACCGCCGCGGAAACGTGCGTGCCGCCCTAACAGCACACGGACTGCCCCCCGCCATCCGCAGCGGCAATTCGGCGCGCTGCTTGGGGCGGCAAAAACACAAGGACTGCCGCCCCTTGCAGATGGCCACCCCAAGCACCTGCTTGGAATGCTGGTGCCTGGAGCCGGCCGTAGACAGCAGGACCCATATAATAACTGCCACTATAATAGACACCCTCAGTGGTAGTCTCAGAGACACTAGTGATTGAATGGGCCATGCTACCTTCTCCTCCATGGAACCTCTGGCAGGGATAGCGGTAGAATGTGGGAAGTTTACACAGCTGCTGCCTATGGTTTAAATGGAGGACATCCATCTCCTGGGTTGTTCAAGGGCCAAAATCCATGCGTTGTTTATGTAACAACCTGATAAAGACTATGTCCGCTCTTTTTACAGGCCCAAAGTCCAGAGTTTGGTCAAGAGGCCAGAGACTTAGTAAATAGCGAACAATATTAGATAAAAGAAGTAGAACAAACAAAAGACAACTGTGCTAAGATAAGCTTGGTCAGCAAAAAGCCAGGTGGGGAGCCATGATTGGTGTCTTTATCTGAAGCGGCAAACAGACCAAAGGAATGAAAGGAGACTATTATGCCTGTGTCCATTCTTTCTGTAGATGCTCTCCCCACATATCAACCTTGAATTTATGGAAATGGTTCAAGCATGTCAGTATGAGATATAACATCCTCCCTGCTGCTTCCCACAGATACCAGTGCCTGCCTTAGAAGCACAAATGAGCAACTGAAAAACAATTTCTACTGCTATGTACTTTTCAAATGTCTTTTTGTTTTAACCCCTAGGTATGTACCTGTTGGACAATCAGAAGGGCTACTTCATTCCTATGGACCCCAAATCAGAATTCAACATATATATTATATACATTTTATACACTGTTTGAAGTACTAATTGTATGTTACTTGTTAACCTGAAACCATGGGCGGAGACATTATGTAATCTTTGACTATTGGCTACTGTGCTTATCTTGTCTTGCTGCTAGACCTATCCAGGGGTTTGGGACTACCTACCCTGTCACTTTCCTCTGCCCATGAAAAATCTATATACTCTACTGTAATCAATTGACTGGCAGTGTCTCAGAGCCGAATAAGCAAGGTGACACTCCACCAGCGCTGTGCATAATAAACCCACCTGCTTGATTCTACACAGTGTCCATTTTGTGTTCCTTCAGTTGTAAAACTAGCACCTTTCACCAATGCTAAATTCACTTTTAAATAGAAAGAAGAAAGATGTAGAAGCGATTGACGCCGAACATGCTTTCTAGAGATAACCAAGGCCGGCGCTTCCATTTAGGTAACCTAGGCAGTCGCCTAGGACACCAGGATTTTGGGGGGACGGCATTTTGCTGCCCCCGGTGGCAATTCTGCGGGGGGTCCTTCCGTGCTCCGGGTCTTCGGCGGCAATTCTGCGGCGGGTCCTTCACTCACTCCAGGACCTGCCGCCGAAGTGCTCCGAAGACCGGGAGCGCGGAAGGACCCCTCTGCCGCAGAATTGACGACAACGACCGGGAGCACGGAAGGACCCCCGCCTAGGGCGCCAAAAACCCTGGCACCGCTCCTGGAGAGAACGTCAAGACCTTTTAAGGTCTTGATCTTACTGCTATTTAAGTCAAGGGTAAAACTCTCAATGACTACAATGGTGCACAATCAGGCCCTTCTATTGCTGTGTATTACAGGTATAGGTCACTTTGCTGGCCTTCGATAAAATGGCTCCCATTTTGCGCTGCAGCCAGCTGCACATGGCGTAAGGCAGGTATTCCTATATGCAGCACAAAGCTGAGATTTCTACACTTTGATAAGATCATATTAGAGGTGGCAGGGCCTTGGTGTTTTTACTCAGGTAGAACTTCCAGCAAGGACACCAAGACTTTTGCCTGAATAGAGGACTCAAGGATTTGGCCCAAGGTGCCTGACAAACTGGCCAGGCACTTAGAGAAATATGGGCCACATCACATTTAATTTTTCTTGATCTTCCATTGAAAACAGAGTTTCTTTACCACCCACCCACCATTTTGCTTGGATGTCAAGCAACATCCTACTATGTGCTGGGTGAATTCAAAGAAAGCGAGATGAGCCCAAACCCTTCTCCATAAGCCACCTATCCAGTGCATCTACTGGATACACTCAGAGCTCCTTGGAGTGCAGTATGGGGGGCCTTGTTAATGTGCCTGCATGCTGGATTTCTGCCTCTCCACAAGGGATACAATGTTCAGGTGATTACGGGCAGAGATTTGTCTCTAATTTGGTGCAATATCTAAGCTTCGTGCTATTTTCCATTTTTGTAATGGCAATCTCTTTAGTAACTTGCAGCTGCTCAGATGGGAAAAATGTCTTCCCCTTTCTGTTTAAGGCCAGATTTTCAAGGACATTCAGGGCCCCATGGACGATGATGGAAAAACTGTACCTCTCCACTCTCCCCCCACCCCCTTTTTCTCTCCACTTCCTTGGAGAAGAATGGGTGCTGCTGGGTGCTGAGCACTTTTGAGCATCTAGCCACAAATTAATCAGTTCTTCTTCACTGGCCTCAAAGTGCTGGATGATAATTTCCACCCATCAGCAAGAGAATCAGACCCACTTGTTCCTATAGCACAAAGAGGCTTGTAGAAGCTGAAGAACAGTCCTGCAGCCTTGAAGTCCCATTTGTTCCATTGAAAGGAAACGTCTATTACAAGAACTCACTATTATTATTACTACTATTATTACCTAGCTCTAGTAGAGCACTTTTCCTCCATAGATCTCAAACCGTTTTACAAAGGAATCAGCATTATTATGCCCATTTTACAGATGAGGAAACCGAAGCACAGGAAGAGAAGTAACTTGTCATAGCTATTCAGTGGCAGAGCTGGGAATAGAAACCAGGTTTCCTGAGTCACAGTCCAGTACTCTCAATATTATTCAACAGCTCAGGTGAATTGGAATCAGATTTTCCATTTCAGGGGAAATTACAGCATTTCAAAACTTTTCCCATTCTGAAACAGAACAAAATCAAATATTGAAATGTTCTGAAAAATGGAACTTCAAAAAAATGTATTTCGGGCTGATCAAGACATTCTGTTCCAATTTTGACCTATAATTTTTAATTTTAATACAGAAAATAATTAATTTCATTTTGAAAAGTCACTCAGAAACAAAAAGTCAAAACATTCCATTCCAGAAATGTCCAAACAGGACATTTCAACATTATCAAAACACGTCCTCTTGAAACTAAATTCATCAAAATCAACCCATTGATTGATGAAAATTGATTTTTTTGTCAAAAAACAGTTCTAAGAAAAATCGCCAGCCAGCTCTATTCAGTATCATTCATTCACTCTGCAAGGTAGGCAATCTTCTAAAGAACAGGTGGAACCTTAAAGTCCCAGGACCATCCTACAGTGATGGGCAGGCTATAAAAACCTAGATAAAGAGAGATGTGTCTGCCACTACACAGATTTGAATATTTTTTGAGAGCAGTCTTTATTTGAATCAACACAGGCTGGCCAATACATCTGGTGAGAAAACGCATCCCAGAGCAGGGACAAACAAATTGCATTGTGATTGCCAATTGCCTGTTGGCATCTCACAAGTTACTGTACACCGCGAAGACAATTAACACACGCAGAGCTTAGCTATTATGTCTCTGCACAATATCTTCTCTAAGCAATTTCCATAGAAATCTTGCAAATTAACAAGCATTGTTTTGTTTTTTTGCTTGCGTCAGCAAGATTTTCTGAAATAACAAAGAGCTTTTAAACTTAAAAGATGGCAACTGCCCAACCCAATGACTGTTTAATTATTTTTAAATTACATTAATAGAGGGGCTGCAGGATGAAATTATATTTGTTTATAAAACTGACCATTATTTTGTATTAGTGCACTTGGCTGAATGGATTTTATAAACTGACTATTATATATTCCTCCACCCGCTCTGTTTATTTTGCATTTTGGTGTATGGAATTGCTAAGCAGTAATAGCCACTAAATATATATATATATCTCATTACTGAAAAAATATGTATCTACAATGGGGCCATTGTGATCTTATGTCAATGGCCAGAATTTATTTTCAGATCAGGTCTACACCTAGTGTAAGTGGTGTCGCTTCACTCGCTGCAGTTAAACCATGTCAGTGTACACCAGCTGAGAATCTCTCCCTTCATTCATACTCTTATTCTGTTATCTATCAAGTCCAAGCTTCTTTCCCTCAGAAGTCTATAATAAGGGACTCAAGGATTTGCCCTTTTACACATTTCCGCTTGCTTCTTCTTGCTCTGTGCATTTTGCCCAAGTTTGTCACCTCACTGCCCCATTCGCCAAATCTGGTCTCTCTGCCTTCCACATAGGCATGGAATGACATTCCCAGTAACCCAGACTCACTTCAGCTTCAAGAAGCTATTTAGACACACCCCATTTAATGAAGCATTCAGGCTTTAATGATTAAGTCTCCCATAGTCTGTAATGGGGAAATTATAGATTCATAGATTTTTAAAGCCAGAAGGAAGATCCTCTAAGGCTACATCTACACTACGGGGGGGGGGGGGGGGGGGTCGATTTAAGATACGCAAATTCAGCTACGGGAATAGCGTAGCTGAATTCGACGTATCGCAGCCGACTTACCCTGCTGTAGGGACAGCGGCAAAATCGACCTCTGCGGCTTCCTGCCGACAGCGCTTACTCCCACCTCCGCTGGTGGAGTAAGAGCGTCGATTCGGGGATCGATCCCCGAGAGGTCGATTTCTACCCGCCGATTCAGGCGGGTAGTGTAGACCTAGCCTAAGTCTGTCCTCCTGTTTATCATAAGCCGTTAAATTTAATCCAGTTACTCCTGTACTACGCTCAGTAAATTGGGTTTGACTGAATCATTGTGTTTGGTTAAAGCAAATCTTTCAGAAAGGTACCCAGTCTTGATCTGAAGACATCAAGAGATGGAGCATCCACCACTTCCCTTGGTAGTTTGTTTCAATGGTCAATCAGTCTCACTGCTAAAAATGGGAGCCAAATTTCCAGTTTGAATTTGTTTGGCTTCAGCTTCCTGTTATGCCTTTCTCCAGTATTTTCTCCCCATGAAGATACTAATACACCATAACAAAGTCTCCTCTCAATCTTATTTTTGATAAGCTAAACAGGTCGAGCTCTTTAAGGTCGCTCACTCTAAAGCATTTTCTTTAGCCCTCAAATCATTTTTGTGGCTCTTTTCTGGACCCTCTCCAATTTTGCAACATCCTCCTTAAAATGTCGACACCAGTGACATACACAGCGTTCTAGTATCAGTCTCGCCAGTGCCATACAAAACACCCTAGTATCGGTCTCACCAGTGTCGTACACAAAATTAAAAGTCACCTCCCGTGTCTTACTCACTAGTGTCATTTATACATCCAAGATCACCTGGGTCCTTTGTTGCCAGAGTATGGCACCGGGAGCTCATGCTGAGTTGCTTGCCCACTATGACCCCTAAACCCTTTTAAGAATCACTGCTTTCCATGAGACAGTCCCCCATTCTGTAGGTCTGTCCTGCATTGCTTGCTCGTAGGTGCATAATCCCAATTTACCCACCTATCCAGATTGCTCTGTACAACTGCCCTGTCCTCATTGTTTACCATTCTGCTAAGCTTTGATCATTCACAAGCTTTATAAGCAGGGATTTTATATTTACGGCCAGATCATTGAGGAAAAAGTTGAATATCCTCAGGCCTCAGGCTGATTCCTGCAGAAGCATTCGCATTCAATGACGACTTCCCATTGAGGACTCCTTTTTGAGATCTCTCTCTTAGCCAGTTCTTAATTCAGCTATGCCAAACCACAACCCCAATGATAGCCCTATCCACTAAACCATCCTAGCCAGGAACTGACCTCAGGTCTGCCCGATTCCCAGCTCTGTACTCATGTCCACTGGACCAAGCAGCTTCTCTTATATTGCAGCTATAACGTTCTCCTACACGATCATGTGAAAACTGGGCTGATTAACTCTCACAGATAACATCAAATAAAGGATGAGATCCCTGTTGTGCATTCAGGTCCACAAATTACTATGTTAGAAGAAAAACTCGGTGGAAGGATAATGAGTAGTCCAAGTATCTCCCAAGTCTACTATTGGCTTCAAAACACTGTCATTGATCATCCTAATAAGCACTTAAGAAAGTAAATCAAAGGCTATTAAATCACATCTGACATCAAGCTCGCTTCCCTGAGTAACGCATAAATGTTGGAAATTTACAGTATGTGTGCATTGGGGGGGAAATGCTGGGTTTTAATACAAAATTTATCAGCTCGTTTTTTGTTTTCCTTGACCAGAGATGAAATGTGGTGTATTGTAATGTGCTTTTCACATACAAATAACTAAGACCCATCATAGCATTAACCTATCATGAGAGACTACAAAGAATAGTTTCTTCCAGGCTAAATAATCCTAACATTTTAGAGGGGGAATTTACTGAAGTTCTTAAGATTATGTCAAGCACAGTAAGAAATAATTGGTCTCTCCATTTTATGCTGCCCCATAACAAAAGAACATGTCATCACTGGAGGCAGCGACAGAATATTTTCCTCATTGCTTGTGGACAATCTGGCCAGTTCAATGCAATGAGAGGTCAGAGACTTACATGCTGCAGATGGCTTTATAGGGAATTTTAGAACCTATAACCACAGTTATAGTTATGTATGCTAATCTACTGCATGAGCAATTAAACCTTATGCTTAGGGAAGACACTGATTTCCCAGAGGTGTCAGGAAGAAATTGACCTAGTGACACCAGGTTAGTAATTGGGAGGGGAGTTTGATGCGACTTATGAATGTTAGTCACTCCTGGAGGCAGGTAGATAATAATAGTGGGCCAGATCTTGAGGCCTTTACTCGGTCAAGCTCACCGTGTAAAAACCTTTATGCTTCTATCCACTTCCTTGCATGGAGGGGAGTCTGACCCCAGGTTCATTGCTATTGGAGAGCTGGAGGTGGGGAATGATGCTGCCCCATAGCCCCCATCCTGCAGAAGTCCCTCTGCGAAACTGCCACAAATATAGAGGGCTTGTGGGGCAGGGTCTTTTGCCACCCAGAACAGCAAATGTCTTCAGCACCTCCCCGAGCTAAGCAAAAACAAGGCCAAGCAATGTGGTGCACCCCTTACCCCAAATGATGATTTGGCCCTCCCCAGAAGTTGGCACCCAGGGAGACTGGCCCCTAAAGCCAGCCCTGTTGAGGGGATACCCTCTTGTTGCGTTATACCCCTCCGAGTCTGCAGGCTAAAGCCGAGTAGCATCCTGAAAACAGGGACAGAAAAGATTTCTGGGGCTGCCGCTTGCATTCATAGGAGCCCTTTACCCTCTATTCTTCTCCGGAGGGGTGTTCCACTGGGGGAGACCCTGATATCACAGCTCTCTCTGAAGCCATGCTATCCATTTATACTCACTAGTGGGGTTTTCAGGGGAAGGCGTTATTTCTGGACCTCAACAAGCAAGACCATCAATACGCTGGAACTGTGCTGCTGTTGGCCATGCTCCTAAAGGAGCAGAACCAAATCAGTGTACGAATTATGTGGTTATCACGTCTCTTTTGTTTACTTATCCCCCTCACCCCCCCCAAAAATAAAAGATACTTATGATTCCCTGTTCCCCCAAGTGCTTGCAACTGGGGAAGAGTCACCTACCACGGTGACCAGGGAGGTTGTGTTTTAATTTCCTACGGCCAAAAGATAGGAGTATGGCTGTGGGCTCGAGCCATACATGTATTTATTTTACAGAAGGACCCCTAGACAGATTGAATACAACCCTTGTGGGTGCCATTTGCAATCTACTTTCATTCGTCTCCGTGACTCAAATAGTTGTGTGTACTAAATGGAGACAAGTAGTGTGTTTCACTAGAAATAGCAGCATGTGCAGCACGGCTCATAATTCCCATTGTGCAGAGGGGTGAAGGGACTTGCCTATAGCTGCACAAGGCAGGGGCAGAGTAAGGACTAGAACTTCTGGCTTTCAAGCCCCAGCTCTAACAAATAGACATACAACCTCCCATACGCAGGGGTAAAAATAACCTGAGAAGAGCTGAATGTGTGTTTTTCAGCCTCATCATAGATCCCCTAGGTATTAAAATATCCTGGGAAAATGTACACATCCATACTTGAGCCGTTAATATGAATACAGTGACTTGGGTCCTCCAGCTGCTGTTTATCCTTTTGTCACACCGAAGGAGTTTTAACACACAGCTCCCCCGCACGTCTCCGGTATCCGTTTTTTATTTAGAAGCGAAGCGACTATTCGGGTCTGATTTCTATGGCTACGCCACTCAACAATTAATGGCTCTATCAAACTGGCAGTTGAGCATTATGCCCATTTTAAAGCCTGCATCTTAACAAAACGCTCCCAGAAACACAGCTCTCTGCCAGCCACTGTGTGCTGGGGAAGGCTGATGGTTTGTAATTAATGACAAGAAACCTACAATCTGATCAGACTATTAGCAACATCACGTTGTCCTTTCCACCATACTGTGTTTCACTTTGGGACATGAAGATGACTGGCAGGATGAATCGCTAGCTCTGTTTTATTTCTGTCCCCTGCTATACCAGGCATTTGGGGCTAAATCCTGTTGGGGAAACTTTGCAATAGTAACAAGAGGGCTGGTGAAAGAGATCCAGGCTCAGGTCTCTGTTCTGCTTGATTAAGTGAAGTGAGTTGAACCTGGCTCTCCCACCTGTCAGGTGAACACCTTAACCACCAAGGCCATAGACTGTTTGTGTCTCTCTTTCTCTCTCTATCAGAAATTACATCCTAGACCAGAGAGCCCTTCCCTGCAAAATTGTTGTCAAATGTGTTACATTTCTGCAACACGTTTCGGTTTCTCCAGAAAAAAAGTTTTGTGGAAACTTCTTTGATCCCTTTCAATTTACCAACCCCATGCATTCAAATATCATGGAGTAGGACCTTCCTACCCCTTCAGAAAAACAAATATCAAGAGGTTATTTTTTTTTAAAAGATATACATTTGGGGTTCTCTTTATTTGCCTGTCGGTTTGAGACTTTCAAGCTTTCCCCACGTACACACACCTTGAGGGCTATAAAGTTATTTTATTTGGGGAAAGAAAAAGTCTGAGATTCTAATGCAATCCCGACTCCAAGAGCTGCTACTTTAAGGGGAAACACACACCACACACACAAAGTATCACAATACACACAATAAAAAAAATCACTAGATTGGCTCCTCTGGCTTTGTCTATGTGAGGATTTTGCCTTCAGGGACAAATGGAGGACATCTAAACCTCTCCCTACCTTTCCCCACAAAGTCATGTAAAACACAAGATGTGGGGGAAATGCTTCCCTGTGCACATCTCATGTCAGACCACTGGTCAGATTGCAAGATAATCAGAGCACTGATACAGTTTTCACACCTAGCTATACAGCACCGCACACACTGTTAGCAAAATACACAGAACAGGCTTATAGAATAAACCCCTTGGGACAAGGAACACCTCTGACACCACATTCGTAAAGCACTGTATCAGTTCACAGTGCGATATAAGTGATTTTTATAATAAACTTACCACCCCTTAAATAAGTTCTCCCAGGTAAGCTGGGGAAATGACTCGGCAAAATAAAAAAAATGCAGTCAGCCAGAGAGGCCGATTTCTCAAAGACAGAAAGCAAATAAGTTGCCAGAAGCAAAACTGCCTCCAATCTTGGGTGGAGTTGACACCAGGTGCCACATCTCCTTCTTCTACAACCCAGCCAGCCAATTTACAGCCCTAAACTCCTGTGCTGAACTGCCGTTAACCCCCTGCTCCCCGGGTACACCCTCTGGCAATGCTTTCGCTCTTCTAGCTGGCCTGCATCTTGGCCCTCCAGACTTGCTAGCCAGTACGGGCGTGCCGACAGTTGACTGGCACAAAGCATTAGAGATGTATTAAACCCAAGATAGCCTAATTGCGCTGGCTTCCTGCAAAGTGCAAAATTGACTTGAAATACTGCTGCTCATAAACAGATCTATTAGCTGCTACAGCCTGGAGCTCAGTTATTCCTGGGGCTTGCTGTCTGTCAGTGCCCCCAGGGTGTGTACACTATGGGCCTTTTTGCTGAGCAATGGGTGGTCTTGCTTTCTTCCCCCTGCCAAGCTTCCGAGATGAGAAAAATTGCTGCCAAGAAACATTTTAGGTTCTGAGCCTATAAGCTACCAGCAGCACAGCACTCAAACAACAGCTTTTCTGTTAACATGTCGAACGTTAGAACGTCTCACTCATGGGGCTTATTACTGTCCATTCAGTTTGTGTCTCTTTTCCACTAGCAGGGCAAGCTAAGATGAGTCTATGTATAACTAACAGACAAGGTGATGGACCCCTGAGCCTGCACAAAGGACCCACTGATTTCCAGTTGGAAGATGGGGGCCACAACGATAACCTCATTTGTCTAAGATCAGGTAGAGAACCAGTTTAATATCGGATATGTTCTCTATCTGGAGAATCCGTCCTGACTTTGCAGGAGATGGACTTGATGTCCTCTCACCCACCTTGTCTCGATGTCCTAATAGTTCTTTTCCCATCCCCTGTGACTAGTTGTCCTCCATAAGTCACACTGAAAGCCATTTAAGATGACAAACGATCCTCAAGAGAAAGGTTGGCCTTGTGACTAGGGCACTGGTCTGGCACTCAGGAGAATTTGGGTCAACTCCAAGGAATTGGACAAGTCAGACCCCGTCCCTCCTCATGCCTCAGTTCCTCACCTGTAAGAGCTGGGATAACACTCCTGTCCCTCGCCTATTTAGACTGCAAGCACTTCAAGGCAGGGAGTGCCTCTCACTTTGTTTTTGCACACCACTGTGTATTAGCAAAATGGGATCCTTGATCTTGATTGGAGCCTCTAGATACTACCACAATACACATAGTAATAAATGCTTTTGCTGACACCTCCCCTCTTACTAGGATGCTATTATGGAGGCAAGCCAAAAAGAAATGTGTTGAGCCCTATGAAATTCCAACAGGGCTGCTTGCACAGAGCCGCTTGCTCAGTAAGGAGCCAATTTTTCATTTAACAAGGTTCATCAAAAGCTGTGATTTCATGCGTACCAAACAGCGATCCAGACTACAGAAATCCCCTTAATACCAGGACTCCTGATCAATTAGTCCATGTGTTACTGTGTTTTTTTTTTTAATTTGAATGTTTACCTTTTTGCATTTTTCGTCTTTGCCTTATTTTTTCCCCAATACCATATATACTGTTGTATGCAGATACGTTATATTAGAAAAGATACTACTATATTAATGGTGACCAGTGGGCAAACAAGTTTGGATAAAGTAAAAAACAATCCACCATCCAAAACCTCGTTCCCACTATTTTTCATTAGCATGGGCCCCTCAGCATTTCCCAGGGCTGACTGGGATTGGAAGCAGCATATGACACGTAATAATAAAATCTCCTATGGAAGCATCTTCTCAAAAGATTTCCTGCCAGTTTCTGCAGGTGCAGGACACAGAGATAGAGCTGGTAGGCAAATGTGTTCTTTTTCCATAGTTTCAGAGAAAAAGAAAGTTTCCATGGAAAATTTGACTTTTCAGTGAAGTCTCCTCTGTCCAGGCTCTTTACCAGAAAGTCCCTCTTGTCCAACACCCCCCCACCTGAGTCGGGCCACTTACCATCACCCAGGAAAGGGTTCCCTCTCTGGAATCAGGATCCCTGTAACCGTCACATCCCTGCTGCTGACCTGTGGGGTGGTATGTTGTAACCTGCCAACCTGCAATGCAGAATGTCCGCCACTGCCTTCTAAGGTCCTTTCACTGGGATCAGATTCCCTAGGGGTTTGGCACTCATAGACTTTAAGGTCAGAAGGGACTATCATGATCATCTAGTCTGACCTCCTGCACATTGCAGGCCACAGATGCTCACCCACCGACTCCAGCAATAGACCCCAACCTCTGGCTGAGTTACTGAAGTCCTCAAATCATGGTTTAAAGACCTCAAGTTACAGAGCACTCAAAGCTCTCCCCTTTTGGAACCGCTTCTTCCCTCCAGGGGATATCTTTGCTGTTGAGTCCCCTACTCAGTTCCCCTCAGAAGTCCCTCTCAGAAGCTTTCTGTGTTCTGGGGCTTCCTAAGTGAGCCCTCAGAACCCTCAATTAGGCCCAGGGGTTTCTTAGCTAATTAACTGCACCTAACACCTCACAGGTGGCTTGGGGTTGGCTCACTCTCCTCAGCAGAGCCTGTCACAAGTAGGCTGCGTGAGTGCCGGACTCCCTCAGGAGCCAGCTACCCCATGACAGCAGCACCGTCCAGTTCTGCAGGAAGAATCTGATTTGGACTGACAAAGGCTTTCGTCTGTTATTATTTAGCATTCATATTGTGGTAATACCTAATGGCTCATTGGGCTAGGCATTGTATCAGTATATGGTAAATGACTCTTCCTTGCCCCAAAGACCTTACAATCTAACAGGCCAGGTACAAACACATAGAGGAGACAAGTGAGAAGGTGGGATAACAAACACAACAGGATGTGCACAATTCTTAGCCAGGCAGCAGTGGCAATCACAGCTCTCCACCTGCCTAAAGTAGGTTGTACCTTACTCTACGAATGACAGGAGAGGTGAGTTTTGAGGGAGAACTTGAAGGAGGACAAGGTGGTGGCAATGGGCGGCATGTGAACCACCGTTCGGGGAGGCTAGCCCCTGTCCCCACCCTTCCCCTTCCCCCACTCCTTCTGCCCTCGTCTCCCCCTGCTGGAGCCCCAAGCCCCACACTGTGCCCGCCAGACCCCCACCCCAGCCCTGGACCGCCCCAGCCGGCCCATCAAAGCACCTCCAGCCCCAGAGTGCCAGGCGGGCGACCCCAGTGCTCCCAGCTCCCGGGTGCCAGGTGGAGAAGCCCCAGAGCCCCGAGTCCCAGTGCTCTCAGTCCCAGAACGCCAAGTGGCATGGCCCCAGCGTCCCCAGTCCCAGAGCACCGGGTGGCCCCAGCACTGGCCCCAGCTGCCCCGAATCCCAGGACGCAGCCCAGTCTGCTGTAGCCTGCTTCAGGGAAGAGGAGCAGTCTGGATTGGGGCCACTGGGGAAGAGCGGAAAGCAGGAGGGGGCCTCAGGGCAGAGCATGGACAGGGACATGCCTGGCTGTTTGGAGAGTCTCAGCATCCCCTGGCCTGCCATATCTGCAGCCCATGGTGGTGGCTTTATGGATTTGGACAAGGACCTTTTCCACCTGTAAGGGGCGGCGTGGGACAGAGTATGACAGTGCTTGTTGGTGAAATGGAGAATTGAGTGATCAAAGCTACTCTCATAGGCAGAGCAACAATGGAATTGGCAGAGACTCCACAACAACTGGTACTCTTGCCAGCATGGCCAGGATAGGCAAAAGCTGTGATTTGCACTGGTTGAAATTTCCCTTCACTTGCAACCAGGGTAAGCTTGATCAATGCAAATCACTGCTTTGCTTGGGATTTGTGGCATGGCTTGAATATACCAGTTGCTGGCCCAGTGATTGCTAATCTGGAACTACACCTCTACCCCGATATAACGCGACCTGACATAACATGAATTCGGATATAACGCGGTAAAGCAGTGCTCCGGGTGGGCGGGGCTGCGCACTCCAGCGGATCAAAGCAAGTTTGATATAACGCGGTTTCACCTATAACGCAGTCAGATTTTTTGGCTCCCGAGGACAACGTTATATCGGGGTAGACGTGTATTCCCAAACACAAGCCAGCTGTGATAGGCTCCTATATAACAGCTGGTATATTACCAATGAGGCACCAGTTTGGAGCAGTATATAGCATGACAACAGGGCCAGCTCTAGGTACCAGCGTTCCAAGCATGTGCTTGGGGTGGCCCTTTTCAAGGGGTGGCACTCCACCCTTTTTTTTTTTTTTTTTTTTGGTTGCGCTTGGGGCGGCAAAAAACCTGGCGCTGGCCCTGCATGACAAACATGCAGAAAGCCAAATGGCATCCCTGATAGTCCGTTAGCCACCACTTTCCTGGCAGAGTTTCAAATCCAGACAGCAAGTTTCCCATGCAAGCCCAAGGACTCAACACAGAGCACTCAGACAACGAGATGGCAGCAAGATGGATGTGAATAAATTGCATGTGGTCATTAAAATTCTTCAGCTAATAATTTTGAGAGCGGGGAAGAAATGAGCCATTACCGGAGAAAGACTTTGGGTGCTTTCAGGAAATTAATGAATAAAAGGGTTCAGACTGGATGGAAAATCATGAGAAAAAGGTCAGTTTGAACTGAACTATTATGCTTTAGAGTAAACAGTCATCAACTTACACTGCAAAATATGTGGCAGAGCCGCTGAATGTTTGAATACAGGTAATTTGCAGCACCCAATCTTCAGCTTTCTCTCCATCCCCTCCTCGAAGAGCACAGCAGCAGTGTACACATGTTTGAACATTTCAGTTTTAATAATGGCTTTAGTCGCAGGCCTTTTTAACTGAAGACAAGTCACTCTGCAACAGGTCATAGCATTCTGCCCGTTCACATGCTGTCCCGACGTGCAGCTATCTCCCCACAAGTTCATTAGCGAGTGAGCAGAGTGGTGCCAAACCTCTCTGGTTTTATGTTTGCAATAAGGATTGGCGGCACATCCAACCGGCAGCTCCCGGGACAGATCCAGCACACGGGATGATTCTGTCCAGACCCCGGACACATCTGCCCTCTCGGCCCAGCAGACCTGCTCTACAAAATGGCATCATCCATGTGGCTTGACTTCACACGCACCATATGTGTGAGGTCACATTGTGTGGTGGATGCCATTTTATAGAGCAAAATAGTGTCCTCCACACGTGACCTTGCACACACTGTAGGTGCGAGGTCACACTGCATGGAGGATGCCATTTTGTACGGCATGTATTTCTGCATGTGGCTGGTGGAGATGCTCCAATATGAACATCTGGACCACAGCACTGAAAGGTTGGAGCACCCATCAGATGAGCGGTCGGGAAGGAACTTTTACCAAGACCAGATTGAGGGACCAGGGTTTTTTTTCCCTCATCATCCCTTAGTCATGGATCACCTAGTGGGATCATCCAGGCACATCGCACCTAACCAATTCCCTGCCATCGCCCGGCTCTCGGGCATTGGTGGCACTGGAATTTCTCCATTCTCCGCCCATGGGACACAACAGTTCAGTCTTCTGAGGACTGAAATATTTTAGTCCCGTTAAAATCATTAGGTTCAACATAGGGGTATTTTGGTGAAATTTAGTGGCTTGAGTTATACAGGAGATCAGACGACATGATCCAGGGATCCCTTCTGGCTTTAAACTCTATGAAATGATGAAAGCTCCAAAATCTGGATCAAGATTTCAGGATCATTTTGAATCTGAGGTTTTGTCCCATTAGAAAGATAGGAACCATGGGCAAACCCAGGATAACGCTTGTATTTCAAACACTCCCAAAGTGTTTTTCATTATTATTTTGGGTGTCAGTGGGGGGAAAGTTAGATCCAAGACTTTGGTGTGGGCCTGAGTTTTATGTAGCTATGTAACTGGAAAAAAATGTTGTTCTGTTTTATGTGTGCTATACCTTTACATTTTAAGGAGTCTCCCTGCCAGCTGCAAGGACAGTTGCCATTTTGTGTTTGGTTCTGAGGCTTGATCCTGTTTCCAATTAAATCAATGGCAAGACTCCCATTAACATAAATAGGATAAAAAATGTTCGAGTGAGTGTCTCTCTCTGGGAGACTTTACAAGACAGATAAGAACATAAGAACGGCCATACTGGGTCAGACCAAAGATCCATCCAGCCCAGTATCCTGTCTACTGACAGTGGCCAATGTCAAGTGCCCCAGAGGGAGTGAACCTAACAGGTAATGATCAAGTGATCTCTCTCCTGCCATCCATCTCCACCCTCTGACAGAGGCTAGGGACACCATTCCTTACCCATCCTGGCTAATAGCCATTAATGGACTTAACCTCCATGAATTTATCTAGTTCGCTTTTAAACCCTGTTATAGTCCTAGCCTTCACAACCTCCGCAGGCAAGGAGTTCCACAGGTTGACTGTGTGCTGTGTGAAGAACTTCCTTTTATTTGTTTTAAACCTACTGCCCAGTAATTTCATTTGGTGACCCCTAGTTCTTATAGTATGGGAACAAGTTAATAATTTTTCCTTATTCACTTTCTCCACACCACTCATGATTTTATATACCTCTATCATATCCCCCCATAGTCTCCTCTTTTCCAAGCTGAAAAATCCTAGCCTCTTTAATCTCTCCTCATATGGGACCCGTTCCAAACCCCTAATCATTTTCGTTGCCCTTCTCTGAACCTTTTCTAATGCCAGTATATCTTTTTTTGAGATGAGGAGACCACATCTGTAGGCAGTATTCAAGATGTTGGCATACCATGGATTTATATAAGGGCAAGAAGATATCCTCCCTCTTATTCTTTATCCCTTTTTGAATGATTCCTATTATCCTGTTTGCTTTTTTGACTGCCACTGCACACTGCGTGGACGTCTTCAGAGAACTATCCACAATGACTCCAAGATCTTTTTCCTGATTTGTTGTAGCTAAATTAGCCCCCATCATATTGGATGCATAGTTGGGGTTATTTTTTCCAATGTGTATTACTTTATATTTATCCACATTAAATTTCATTTGCCATTTTGTTGCCCAATCACTTAGTTTTGTGAGATCTTTTTCAAGTTCTTTACAGTCTGCTTTGGTCTTAACTATCTTGAGCAGTTTAGTATCATCTGCAAACTTTGCCACCTCACTGTTTACCCCTTTCTCCAGATCATTTATGAATAAGTTGAATAGGATCGGTCCTAGGACTGACCCTTGGGGAACACTACTAGTTACCCTTCTCCATTCTGAAAATTTACCATTTATACCCTGTCTTTTAACCAGTTCTCAATCTCTTCCCTCTTATCCCATGACAGCTTAATTTACACAAGAGCTTTTGGTGAGGGACCTTGTCATAAGCTTTCTGGAAATCTAAGTACACTATGTCCACTGGATCCCCCTTGTCCACATGTTTGTTCACCCCTTCAAAGAACTCTAATAGATTAGTAAGACATGATTTCCCTTTACAGAAACCATGTTGACTTTTGCCCAACAATTTATGTTCTTCTATGTGTTTGACAATTTTATTCTTTACTATTGTTTCAACTAATTTGCCCAGTACTGACGTTAGACTTACCGGTCTGTAATTGCCGGGATCATCTCTAGAGCCCTTTTTAAATATTGGCATTACATTAGCTAGCTAGCTTCCAGTCATTGGGTACAGAAGCCAATTCAAAGGACAGGTTACAAACCATGGTTTGAGCATTGGCCTGCTAAACCCAGGGTTGAGAGTTCAATCCTTAAGGGGGCCACTTAGGAATCAGGGGCAAAAATCTGTCTAGGGATTGGTTCTGCTTTGAGCAGGGGGTTGGACTAGATGATCTCCTGAGGTACCTTCCAACCCTGATATTCTGTGATCCACAGAAAAGCCCGTGGGTGATGTTCACTGGCCAGAGCCCAGGTTGGAATCAGGGGGTGATCGCCAGTAGGCGTCTTAGCACGTATGTAGGTTCTTCTGTTGTTTTTAAAGTTTTCTCTGTAATGCTTTTTGGTAGAGAAGAAATGTCCTTGCTTAGAAAGTGCTGGGTGGGGTAACTTAGAACCGTGGGCAATTGCAACTGTTTATAGTCTTTGAAGACTAAGCAAAGCATAGACACAGGCCTCTCTAGGTGGTCTCTTTTGCTGGGGAATAACACACTGTTGGCAGGGAACTGAATGGAGCCTGGAAAACCCCCGGAAAGCAGGGCATGAGAGGTGAAGGTGGGGAGCCGGAAGCCTGAGAGTGAGGACCCTCGCTGAACTGTTGCCCTGAACTGTGGCAGTACTTTAGGCTCGCTGAGAACCACTAACCATTGTGTATCTTATGCATCATCTCTGAATCTGGCCCAGTATGTGAATGTGTATAAAATAATACTGACTTCAATGGAGTTATATCAAGGAACATTTTGCCCCATTGGGCCTGTACGATGTGCCTACACAACTCCATGGCATGCAGTTGAACAGGATCCCCGCATTGACTGGATACCACATGGCCAGATTCCTCCTTTTATTAGCCCTTTTATAAAGCAGAACAACCACTGACAACCCCCATTTAAAGTGATATAGAGATCTGCGAAGCAGCATGAACATCATACATCTGTTATTTACAGTATATTGATAAAATATGTCACATTAATATTCATAATCATGATTTACATATTGGCTTTCGCGCTGCAATGGGATCAGGGGGGTTTTGATTTACCTGGTTGCACTACCACATTTCATGACTGGATGCAACAGAGAACGCACTTTTAATGTGCATAATAAATTTGCATCTTCATTAATGCTGAATATTTTATCCATGCAAACCAGGCGATGCAGAAGGCACTAGATTGAAATTCTAAACCAAGTCACACCTCAAAGGTTGCGGGCTCAATTCTCCTCTGACTCACCCCATGATGTAAATCCATTGGCTTAAATGTAAGCGAGGTCAGAAACGGGACCAGAGAATTCAGTTGTGGAAGAGGCCTGTGTTTATATGGCCCTGATTCCGCAAAATGCTTAAGCAGTGAAGTCATTGAGACTTCAACACACGCTTAAGTGCTTTGCTGAATCACAGCCTATGAAAGCATCTGCTGGAAGTTATAGGTGGGCTTGGCAGAATTCCATTTTTATTGTTTTGGAATTCCAATGGCTAATATCAATATTTATTATATTGGTGGTCAGACAGTAATTATTTAATGACTGTAGATGTCGAGATCCCAAAAGTTAAAGCTTTATAACACAAATTATCAACATCACAAGTCAAAATGTACAAAGTAACAGATATCCTTAAATCAAACTCTAATAAATTCTTAAGCAGCATGTTTCTTACTTTGACTATCTGTAAATTTCAATTATTATTGATGCAAATATGGTTTTTTTTATCATTTTGAGTGTGTATGGTAAAATTGACATTTACCAATAAAAATCTAATCCTTCCAAGCCTTGTTACATACCAATGTCCATAAGACTTTGCTAACATCATTGGAATTCACATTGGTAGCAGGTACCAAAGTACCCCAGGAAGCCCCTTACTAATATCAACTAGGGTTGGGAGAAACTGACTAGGTTTCTATTGTAAGGTTTTATTCTTAAAATCATAGAATCTCAGGGTTGGAAGGGACCTCAGGAGGTCATCTAGTCCAACCCCATGTTCAGGACTAATCCCCAGCCAGAGTTTTGCCCCAGATCCCTAAATGCTCCCCTCAAGGATTGAACTCACAACCATGGGTTTAGCAGGCCAATGCTCAAACCACTGAGCTATCCCTCCCATCCCTACTGCCCATCACCTTGGTATCTGATCACCTTCCATGTAAAATCAATAGCAACTGCGACGTCCCTAGTGGACTTGGGTGCTGACCACAAAGCATCCCATCCTGAGATGGGTGGAGGGCACTGAGCTCCCACTGAAGTCAGGAAACCAAATCCTGAGGTCCTTATTGAAGCCCCACTCAGGCAAGGACCCCACTAGGATCAAATTGTAAAATATACAGCTTCCTGTGTGCAAAACTGAGCATGTGAACTCAAACCCCAGTACCCTCAGGCATTCAGGAGAGCGACAGCCAAGGGTTTGAATGTTCACAGGAGGGAAAAACAAAATAGAGGCACATGCAAAATTCATTTTTAAATTCAAGTGAATTCCCATAAGACAGTGGTTTTCACACCACCGGGGTCCGCAGATTATGTCTAAGATTTCCAAAGGGGTCCGCACCCTCCATTTGAAATTTGGTAGGGATCCATAAATGAAAAATGTTGAAAACCACTAGGAGATACGTGGCAGCATTTCCCTGGCTCTGATATTCGGGTAAGGAAACTAACTTAGTCACACAGTGTAATTGAAGTACTGAATTTAGTGATAAAAATATTCAAATAGCTCTTTTCAAGTGCCTTTTCCCCAAAACTGCCAGTTAGAATGTATTCAATAAAAGGTCTCTCTCTGTCACTTTTTTGAATTGATTTGTTTCTCCTGCTTTCTCCAGCTAAGACACCCTAATCCTCTGCAGCTGCAACTTGTGCCATGTCTCTAAACCATAGGTTATGACCTTATTAATGCAGCTCAGCAGGTGGAAAATAAAAGTGCATTGAACCAGCCTGAGAAACACAGGAGATTGATTTATGGAATAATGGGGTATTTGGGAAGTTTCATTCAAAACAGGCAAGTGTATCTCACAAAGCTTTAAAGTGCTCTGGTATAACATAATTCTCATTTGTAGCAAGTATACTCCATACAGTCAAAAACAGGTAGAGGATATTTAACATAACCTGTAATTAGACAACATCATGTGATCCAAAAGGAGAAGGGAAGGTGAAATTGATCATGGTCCGTTTTGGTCCTTCCTCTGCTGACTCACAAAAGCAAACTGAGGAGAGAGCAAAGGGGTGATGGTGATGACACATGCATATGCCTCTACAAACACAACATCCTGGATGAGCGGAGCTGTAAACTGCTTTCCACTTCTACCACCTTTTATCCAGGGAACACAGGGTGCTTTGCAAACATGAATTCATTGAGACTTCTAACAAACTCGGTGAGGAAGGTAAATATTTTTTTTCTGTTTCACAGCTGAGTAAACTGATAGAGAGGTTAAGAGACTCTTGTTCAAGTTCATGACAAAGCTGGAAACAGAATCCGGGAATTCTGAAACGCTCTCTACTGCTTTAACCACTGTAATAATTCTAGTTATTCTGTACATATTATTTTAGATTTTCAAACCATAGCAAACATGAATCATCTCACCCTCAAAACATGCCTAGGAAATATGGTGATTAATATCCCCATTTTACATTTGCCTCAAGCTACAGCAAGGCAGAGGCAGAGCTGGGATTTGAATAAAGGAGTTTCAAGTTCAATGCACTAGGCCATGCTGCTTGCATCCCTTCCAAGTTAGAAGCTCAAAAGCCTGGTTTCATTTGCACCCATTTTACACAGGTGTAGCCCTAATGACTTCAATGTCCGTACTCTTTGTTGACCAAACATTGGTGTAGGTAAGATCTGAGATATGGAGACTTTTGCAGCCCTTGTTTTGCAGGACTAATCGATTTTGGGGGGATAAGGCAGGTGAAGATGGGGGTACTATCTTGGGGACGATTTAAAGCAGAAAATGTAATTGGTTGGAGAAGTGAGTGGGATAAATTGGATGCCTACCATGTATGACAGCGTGCCTTAATCTTGCAACCGTTTACACGTGTGCTTAAACAGAGGCAGCACGGCTTAGTGGACAGAGCACTGACTAGGATTCAGGATACCCGAGTTCTGATCCTACCTGTGTCACTGGCCCGCTGGATGACCTTGGGCAAGTCATTTTCCCGCTCTGTGCCATCTGTAAAATGGGGATAATGGTACTGAGCTCCTTGGTAAAGCCCTTTGAGATCTACTGATGAAAGGCACTATACAAAAGCTAGGGATTCTTATCAGAAGACGTCCCACTGATTTCAATGGGACGGCTCAATGGAATAAAGTAAAGCCCATGCCTAAATGTTTGCAGGGCTAAGGCTAACAGCATGCAATTAGCCGCTTTTCCTCTTCAGGCCCTGAATGAAAAGTTCAACACAGGGCTCCCCAGAACTCTGATCACATCAAAAAAAAAGAAAGGGAGAAGATTATTTCCCTCCACTTCCCACAGAGTCTATATCTGTTATTCTGACATTTTATTTATCTCAGACCTAAGCTTATCTTGCTCCTGTAGTAAAAACCATCATCTTCTCCCAAGTCTCAAAGTGTAATCCTCTTTGTGATCCAAGAGATAACTGAGAGAGGAAGAAAAATAAAACCTCGAATAATTGCTCGGCGTGAGATAATCTTTGCTTCTCCCTCTTTTCTCTTTCTTGAATGAATAAAATAAATAAATAAAACCCAAGAAGGGCGAGACAAGAAAAATCTATGGAGAGGATTATGGTGTAATTAATGCCAGGTCCAGCCGACAAGAAATCTCATTCGCTCGCTTCAGAGGCAGCATCTCACTTGCCACCAAGAGCCTATTGATCCACTAAGGGTATGTCTACACGACAGCCGCTAGAGTGGGACAGCTATGACACTGCAGCTGTAGGGCCCATATTGTAGACACTTCCTACATTGACGGAGGGGATTTGCCATCAATGTAGGTAATCCACGTCTTTGAGAGGTGGTAGCTAGGTTGACAGAGAATTCTTCCATCAACCTAGCTGCATCTACAACCAGGCTTTAGGCTGACTTTACTACAGGACTCAGAAAGCAAAATTTTTCACAGCCCTGAGCGACACAGCTAGGTAGATCTAATTATTAAGTGTAGATCAGGCCTGAAGCTTAACTTTCAAGAAGATTGTCACCCTCTTTCCTTGCCTCTCCCTTTTACTGTTTTTCTCACATACGCAAGTCAGCTGCCAATAGCCTTTTTACTCACTGGATTTGTGGCGAGCTCCATACATTATCACTGCAGAAGGAGGACAGGACTGAAGTTAAATCGGCTGAGGAATTCAAAAGAAATGCCATCCTGGCCAATATTAGTATATTTATAAAAAAAATAAATCCGTGTGCTATGGTCAGTAGGCGGTGTGTGTTATAGATTGCTAGAGAGCCCAACTGGTCACCAGACTGCTTATGACCATCGATAACTCCTTCGACTGCCGAGTTTATAACTAGAACTGGGCAATTTTTTTCAGCCAAAGCTTTTTTAACATAAAAACACATTTTGAAAATTCATGTCCATTTCTCTGAATTGTTTTGGTTGAAAAAAAAATACTTTAAAAATCTGGAAAAAAACCCAATGTTTTGTTTCGACACTTTTTACGTTTCGGTTTTTTTATTCAAAATTACTTTTGTTTTGAAATTTCTTTGCATCTTATTAATGAAAATCTTTCACTTTGTTTGACCAAAAATAATTTTTTGACTTTTCATTTAGGTGAATATTTAAAAAAAAAATGGTTTCAGCTCGAGCCAACCCAATTTTTGTTCAGTTTTTCAGAACCGTTAGTGAACCAAAAAAATCAGTAATCCACATAGCTCTACACTTTAACCAGTTATAACACAAACTACTCATAAACAGCTCTACTTATAAACAATTGCTAATCATTTTCCAGCCCTTTATTAATGTACCCTTAATATGTTATATGTGTGCCATGTATCACAGAGAAGACACTTTTCCTAGGTCGTGTGTAGATACAGAAAGACGTGCTTTTCTCTTCTATCTTTTGGAAACAGTCACCGATGTGCCAGAGCAAAGTAAACCAGGGATAGTGTGTTCTTTTATGGGCCAACATCAGCTCTCAAGAAATAAAACAAATCAGAGAAATGAAGGATAATTTTTTCCTCCCTCTTATTTCTATTTTCCTTGATTTTTTTTTATATAAGTGTATCAGGTGCTTTAAATAACAAGTGCCCTTCCACCATTTTCTCTCTTATTACACCGAAAATGGGAAACCTCCAATGGGACCGTCACAAGGATCCTTGCTCACGGCCTCTGGTGAAGCACAAAAAAACCCCACCAGATTTCACCAGGAAAGCAGGGGAAAGAAAATAGCAACAAAACATACTTAACACTCGTATGAACATTCTTCCTCTGAGGCTCTCGAAGCAATTGACAAACTCAAGGTTCAAGCCGAAGCCCATTGAAGTCAATGGGAAACATTCCCAGATAGCTCAGAGGCTGAAAAATCTGACGCAGGTGCTCAATGTGCAGGTGAGAGTAACGACGACAATAGAGACAGCAGGATCGCTCATGAGCTTCAAGTTAAGCACGTGCCTCAGGAGCCCTAGAGAGGACTTTAGCTGTGATCATTGCATAAAACTCACTGACTGCCAATAAGAATTCAGCAGGAGGAAATAAGGTAGCATATGCCCTTAATTAATTAACCCTCCCAAAAGACTACACTCCTGTGAGGTAAATAAATATCCCTATGGCCTTCTAATGAAAGGGTAAACCGAGGCAACAGCAGCTTGCTCATGCACACAGAGCATCTCAGTAACAAATTTGGGAAGCAATTCAGGGGCTCACTGCTTTTCTTTTCCCTCCCAGCATATGAGCAGCTTCTGTTGACCTCAGCAAGAGTTACTATCATACAACCAGAGAACTGGGAACCCAGGAGTCTTGACTAACATCTAATCTAACCACTAGATGACACTCCCAGTCAAGCAGTAAGTGTAGGCAGACAACTTCATTTCAATGTGCATAATGTACCTGGCCTATTCATAAACCTCTACAAGAGAAGGAAACATGGAAATGTGAAGTGGTGATCAATCACCCAGTCCTAATAACAATGGATGTGGGCCAGGAAACCCTTACTATTCACTTGAACAGTCCTCAAACACACGAGCACCCCTACAGGCCCTACACATGAGTTACAATAGAACCTCAGAGTTATGAACACCAGAGTTATGAATTGACCGGTCAACCACACACCTCATTTGGAACCAGAAGTATGCAATCAGGCAGCAGCAGAAACACACACACACACACACACACACACAAAGCAAATACAGTACAGCACTGTGTTAAATGTAAATGACTAAAAAAATAAATAAAGGGAAAGTTTAAAGAAAGATTTGACAAAGTAAGGAAACTGTTTCTGTGCTTGTTTCCTTTAAATTAAGATGGTTAAAAGCAACATTTTTCTATGCATAGTAAGGTTTCAAAGCTGTATTAAGTCAATGTTCAGTTGTAAACTTTTGAAAGAACCACCATGGTGTTTTGTTCAGAGTTACGAACATTTCAGAGTGACAAACAACCTCCGTTCCCGAGGTGTCCGTAACTGTAGTTCTACTCTAGGATCACTGGGGCAGCTTTGTGGAATGGAGCTCTTGTCATTGCAAACTGAAATCAAGTGTTACAGATCAAAACAGGCGGGTTGCTGGTTGGGTTTTGATCAATTGGTTTATTAATTCTGAAAAGGATTGTGTGTAAAAAAAAACAAAAACAAAAAAACCCACCTAAGTGACAGTTACATTAAATGTATTATCTAACTAGCTGAACAAGACAACCAGACCTCAGTCCCATCATCCCCAAGAATGAGAGAACAAAGGACAAAGAGAGAGAGAGAGAGAAAGAGAGAGAGAGAGAGCGCTTAGCTGTGAACCTTCCAGCATGTAAAAAATCCAATTAAATTCAATAAAAGAACTGTACCGGACTGTTCATGTTTAAGTAAGACGGTAATTATTAGCTCAATTTATCTACGTACCTCCAAAGCGAGCTCTCGGTGATGCTCCCCAGGTTGTAGTCATACAGCTTTGTCAGAATTAGAATCACCTGGAGGCAAAAGAAGAAATCATGGTTAGTCTGAAACAATTACAATCTCCTAGAACTGAAATGACCCAAGGGAGGGTTTAGGATTCCTTTAATGGGTGCTTAACATAATTGAATGAATTGTTAAAGCATTTGCCTAAACTGACATGGGAAGTGCTTGCAGATGCTGTATGTTGAACTGAGCAGACCTTTCCCTGTTCAACACTGCTGTACCATTATACGGTGCGTTCTTCCCCCAGGAGGCAAAGCGGGTGACAAAATACACCAGACAAAATAATTTCAGATACAGGAGGATATCTGCAGTATGTGGCAGAAAGAGTGATTGCCTCCCACGGGGATTCCTGAGCATGAGAACCACCAGCCTGTAATGGCGCAGAGGTCCTTCTGGGCCAGGATCTTGTCTTTCATGGTGGTCAGTACCAGAAGAAGATGCAAGAACCCTGAAGAAGGCCAATGTGGGCTAATCTGTCCCCCATGAAGGCCTCATTCTAACCCCTAAAAAGTAGAGAGTGGCTTAAATTCCAAAGCATGAGGTTTTGGATCCCTTCCAACATTGCCTGACAAAAACTTCCGTCAGGCAACCTACTCATACCTTACGGTTCCTTTAACTATGCTGGGTTTTGCTTTAAATTAAGGATTTCTGGGCCAGATCCTTCACCTCTTACTGACATGAGTGCAAATTAGGCATTCATACAAGACTTCCTCCTGGTTTGGGCAGTAGTTCCATCCTGTGCTCCAGCTTTTGGCCTTTCCTGAAACTAGGACGTGCTAGTACATCTGCACGGATCCATTGCAGGGGAAGAATAGCTGTGAGTGAAAGCTAAAGTAGCCAATGGGCTGCAGCAGCAGCTGCCCCATGGTCCTGGGAGAGGATTGCAAAAAGAACAGTTCCTTGGGCTATGCGCAGGGACCAAGATTTAGCCTTGTATCACTGCTCTGTGGGGTAGATATTGTTATAACCACATCACAGATATACAAGCTGAGCCATAGGGAAGTGAAGACCAGAATTTTTAAAAATGGGTGCCCAAAGTTAGGCATCTAAAGCTGAATTTAGACATCTAAATAAGTCATTGGATTCTCAAACTCCCATGAGACTGTCAAGATTACTTGTATGTACTTGTATGTATTTGCTGGTCTTAGTCAGTTGCTTTTGTGAGCCTTTCATACAGCAATAGTGGAGAGAAAAGACACTTAAACAACAATATGTAAACATGCTTGTAAAAGCGCAAAAAACTGGTGGAGGACTATGGGGCAACGGCCAGGCCTGAGACAATATCTAGCTAAAACTGCTCAGGAAATGGGCTTTGCTCCTGCGAAACATTTTGATTAAACATGAATAAAAGATTTTGTTTTCATCAACACTTTTTCTTCAAAAGTTTTCGGGTTTTTGTCAATCCCCCAACCCCTCCCCCCAAAACAAAGCAAAAAACCGACTGATTTGGGGGGGGTGTCTGGATTAAGAGTTGCGGGTTTCAGTTGCTGAAAACCAAAAAGGTCCGAGTTTGGCTTGGTCTACACTACCAACTTATGTCGATATCACGACATCGCTCAGGGGTGTGGAAAATCCACACCTGAGCAACGTAGTTATACTGACCTAACCCACAGTGTTGACAGTCTCGATGGGAGGGCTTGTCCTGTTGAAAAGGCTAGCGCCTCTCAGAGAGGTGAAGTACCCATGTTGACAGGAGAAGCTCTCCTGTTGGCGTAGGTAGCCTCTTCATTAAGTGCTACAGCGGCACAGCTGCAAGTGTAGACAATCGCTTAATGAAAAGGTGTTCACCCACAGGTGATGTGGTGTTTTTGTCTTTTTCATCTTTGTCCTGTGTGAGTCCATTTCGAGTGACTTTCTAGTTTCACCTGTTTAGTTGATATTGGGGCATTTAGTGCATTGGAAGAGGTACGCCACATGTAGGACCCATGGATCTTGAAAGGCGTGTTGCGGTCGGTGTTGATCATTGTTACAGTGGAGACATGTGTGCCAGGTTTTGCTTTTGTTGATCTGGCAGCATCCAGTGCCTCTTGGAGTTGGTGTGTCCTGGTCCGTGTGGAGCTTGCTTCTGATGATGAGCTTGGAGAGACTGGGGAAGGGGAGGGTTGTTTGAAGGCCAGAAGAAGAGGTTCAGGAATGATTTCTTTCAGAATCAAGTCTCCACTGAGTATGGGTTGTAGTTGTTTGATGTTACCCCCCATGGGTTCCAGTGTGGAGTGGCAGATGAGAACTAGGAGTGTGTGGTTGGAGGACATTTTATTTCTGTAGTGAATCAAGTTCTCTCAGGGTATTTGGGGCAGCCTGTTCCATGATACGATCGACTTGTCTGGTGGAGTGTCCTTGTTTGGTGAAAGCTGTTTTGAATGTGTTAAGGTGTATATCCTGGACTTTCTACTCAGAGCATATTCGGTGGTATCTGTGTGCCTAGTTGTAGATAACAGATTTCTTGATGTGTTTGGGGCGGTTACTGGATCTATGAAGGTAAGTAATCAGTGGGTTTCTTGTACATAGTTGTCTGTAGGGTTCCGTTGTTGAAGCTGATCGTGGTGTCCAGGGAACTGATGCTAGTGTGGGAGCATTCTAGAGAGAGTCTCATGGACGGATGATGGCTGTTGAAGTTGTGGTGGAAATCTATGAGGGAGGTTAAGTCATCTGTCCAGAGGATCAAAATATCATCGATGTATCTCAGGTATATCACTGGCTTCATGGTGCATTTGTCCAGAAATTCTTCTTTAAGATGGCCCATGAAGAGGTTGGCATATTGGGAAGCCATCCCAGGGCTGTTCCCATCGTTTGGACAAAGTATTTGTCGTTGAATGTAAAATTGTTATGGGTGAGGATGAAATGGATGAGTTTGGCAATGTGTTTGGGGTGGATATATGAGGGCCATCCATTGCCATGTAAATATTTGTGGCAGGCAGCTATGCCATCATTGTGAGGGATGTACTGTATAGGGAAGTGACATGTATGGTGGCAAGGATGGTGTTTTAATGTTGAGAAGTTTGTGGAGGAAGTCGGTTGTGTCCTGGGGGAAGCTGGCCCTTTGTGTGGCAAATGATTGAGGATGGGTTCTATGAGTCCCAATATTCCTTCAGTACGAGTGCTGTGGCCCACAGCACACCTCTGAAGATCACAGCACGTGGTGTACCTCATCCAGTGCACTAAATGCCCGAACAACAACTATGTGGGTGAAACCAGACCATCACCACACTCTTAAATGAACTCACAGGAAAATGATCAAAGACAAAAACACTATTGCCTGTGGGTGAACACTTTTCACAAAGCCATCACTCTATATCTAACCTATCAGTCCTCATCCTCAAAGGAAAACTACATAGCACTTTAAAAAGACGAGCCTGGGAGCTTAAATTCATAACTTTGCTAGACATGACATCAAGACGTTTCTGCTTTGCTGTAACCTTTGTTCCCTCCAAAACAAAATTTCAGCGAAACTGACACCATTTCACAAAGTATTTCAGTTTCAACAGAACTGCATTTGCTGATGACAAACTGTTGTGTCAAATTTTTTCCAAACCTGTTCTAGGAATTGCTCTGCATTCTACAAATCTGATGCAAAGCTCAAGGGAGTCCAATCCCATTTAGGGACGTGGTTCTTTGCTCCTTAATAATATTGTGCTGGCACACGATGGCTCCCAGTGGTGGATGGTAATCTCAATACAAATTATATAAATTCTTTGTCCTACTCCCACCTATGTCAATGGGAATGTACCCACTGATTTCAATAACAGCAGGATCTGTTATTTGCAGGCTTGGCAGAATGAAATTTTTTCTTTATTTTTTCTTCTAATAATTTCAACAGCTAATAATGTTTATTTTAAAACTTTTTTTTTCAATTTTTAGCAATTTAAATGTTCACAACTGTTTAAAACCCATGATTGCATGCTTTTCTTTTTTTTTTTTTTACATTTTCATCTGTTTAAATTTTCACAGTCACAGGAAATTGGGAGGGTCAGACAATTATTTAATTATAGTAGACATTCAGATTCAAAAAGTTAAAGCTTTACGATAATTAAAACACAAATTGTCTACATCACATGTCAAAATATACAAAGTAAATATCCTTAAATCAAACTCTAATGAGTTCTCAAGCAGAATTTTTCTGACTTTGCCTGTATGTAAATTTCTAATGTTATATATGGAATTATTTTTTTTCAGTTTGTGGGTGTACGGTGAAATCAGTGTTTACCAACATTTACCGATAAAAGTCTAATCCCTCCAAGCCTAGTTATCGGTGAAACACTTTCACATCCAGATCATTATGAGGAGAGCACTTTCAAATCCTTCTTGGGAAGGGACACCATATAAATAGAAGGCATTTTTGTTATTTCATTACTTGGTGATGTCTATCTAGGTTCTTAGTCTATGCCCATCACTGTGGTATCTGGTCACCTTATAATAGTCAATCGCATTTTATTCTAGAAACATATAGACAACCCCCTGACATCATAGTAGATGAGAGATTAAAGGATGTATCCAAGGTCACACACTGAATCAGTAGCAGAGCCAAGAAGTGAGGCCAGCATTCCAAATTCCCAGTCCAGAGCCTTGACCACAAAACTACTTTTTCTGCCATCTCCTGGTGTAGGGATTCTGACTTCAACACACTTCTGCACCGGATGCTGCACATATAACATGTCCCTTAGGTTTCATCAGAGAACATCTCCACAACAGTCTCTTTTTTCCATTCACTTTACCTTAAGCAGCAGCAATAGGGTTACTCCAAACCAAGACACACAGGCAACATGAACAAGTCACGGTTGGGCAGCAAAATTGCTTATTTATGCCAAATTCCCATATGCATTTTTTGTTAAACTGTTATTTCAATAACCTGTGCAAGACCATCTTTTTAAAAAAGTATTATTTCTCCTTTTCATTTCATTATTTCTCCTGTTTTCATTTCTTTGTTATTCAGACTGCAAAAGGTTAGTTTGTGTTTAATATCATGGTGGGTTTTGTTGTTGCAGTGGTTGGTTTTTTGCTTTGTTTTCCCGGGCTGTCGCCAGATAGCTTAGAGGAACCTAATGATCAGAGACATGCATATTATGTTGTTCTAAATGTCAGAATATGGGCGGTGATGGAACGCTGTAATGAAATGAAACAGAATGTCTCACCCTTCACATTTGTTTGTTTTTTTCTCTTTCCCGTTCCCCACATTTACCAATCAACACAAACTAACAAGGGCAAGAAGAAAAGAACAGCCAAAATAGTGGTGCGTGCAACATACACACACAGGAGCTGAAAATCTGGTTTTATGCCTGTGAGCTCTTTTAAAAACTGAGATGAAAAGAGAAACGTTCTTTTCAGGGATATAAACTCTGCTATTACAGCCAAAGTTACAGCTTTGCTTTCATGCCCCTGAAGTAAGGTGGTTTCGAAACGAGTCCCTCATCTTTCCCTGTTTAAGGGAAGTGGCACAGGATGCGATGGCCTTCTGGCAGAGGGGGGCTTCGCTCAGGGGCAGCTCTATTCTTTTTGCCGCCCCGAGCACGGCAGTGAGGCAGCCTTCGGTGGCGTGCCTGCGGGAGGTCCGCCGGTCCCGCGCCTTCAATTGTGGAATAAATTGCAGGACTATCAGTCCTCAAGTGATTTAGCCTGCATCCTCACTGCACAATGAGTGGGTTTCGGGACAGTAAAAGCAGTCCCTTGGGTCTCACCTGTATTCCCAGCCAGGCAGGCTAGCCAGGGCTTAAAGCACCCACAAACCCAGGTCAGAGGTTTTCTGTGTGGATGGTAGGCGGCAGTTGGGCTAAAGCCCTGGTAAACTGTGCAGTAAAGACATGTCCTGCATGGCAGGAATGAGAAAAGGAAACACTGTTAAGCCATGTCTAAGGCCTTGTCTAAAATTGTGGCAGCATGTAGGGTATCTGTAGCTACACACTGCAGTGCATAGCTACATGCGGCAGTGAAATGTTCTGGCAGGGGGGAGGCAGCCGGGAGTTGCCAGAGCCTTTTCCCGCTGTCTCTCCCCGGCCGGAGTTTTTGCCCATGGCTGGAGCCTTTCGCTGCAGCAGGGAAAGGCTCCGGCCGTGGGGAGGAAGCCGGACACTACATTGCTAACAGTAGCAGTGTAGATAAGGGAGGCATTGCATGGTTGTGTAGAGAGCCATGCAGAGTATATATCCTAGAATTCTGCTGTCTCTCTATTTTACTCACCTAAGCAGTGCCTCACAGTCTACACGGATATTTATACATGTGGTAGCTGGGTATGCAGTGTCTCTACTCCAGATGCCACCATAACCGTAAACCTACTCTATATCACCACTACTAAGGACCCACTGTGCAAAAAAGCCCCTGCATCCTCAAACTTAACCTTATTTCGACAAAAAGTTCCTTCCGGTTGGAGACATTTGATCATCGATATCAAGGGTCAGCAACCTTTCAGAAGTGGTGTGCCGAATCTTCATTTATTCACTCTAATTTAAGGTTTCGCATGCCAGTCATACATTTTAACATTTTTAGAAGGTCTCTTTCTAGAAGTCTATAATATATAACTAAACTATTGTATGTAAAGTAAAAAGGTTTTTAAAATGTTTAAGAAGCTTCATTTAAAATTAAATTAAAATGCAGAGCCCCCCAGACCGGCGGCCAGGACCCAGGCAGTGTGAGTGCCACTGAAAATCAGCTCGCGTGCCGCCTTCGGCACACATGCCATAGGTTGCCTACCCCTGATCTATATTCTCACCAATCCCTCAGCTCCTGACTGAAAATGTCTTCCACTTATACAGCACAACAGGATTTTATAGCAACTTTTATAGCTCTGTGGTGGGAAGGCTTCTTCAAACAGAAGAAACCAATCAAATAAAGTCTGTTATAACTTCCAGGGGAAGAAACTTTTCCTTAAACTTATCAGCCTTCTATACACTAATACAGTCTGTACCTGCTTAAGCAGTGGGTCCAGCTGCACCAGAAGTGACCATGGAGTTAAAAATGGTTCAGCCCCCTTTTATGCTACCCTGTTTCCCCGAAAATAAGACAGTGTCTTATATTAATTTTTGCTCCCAAAGATGCGCTAGGTCTTATTTTCAGGGGATGTCTTATTTTTCAGAAATGAAAAATGCCTTATTATCGGTGGATGCCTTATTATCGGGGAGGTCTTATTATCGGGGGGATGCCTTATATTACAACGAGAGGCAAAACTGTAAGTAGGCCTTATTTTCGGAGGATGTCTTATTTTCGGGGAAACAGGGTAGTATTTAAACTGCACTCTAGTGGATAGGGGAGTGGGATCCAGGAGACCCAGATTCTGTCCCTGCTGTTGATGCCCATGACCCAGTGGAGCTGGGGATGAGGGGTCTGGGGTGTGGGAGGAGCTCAGGACTGGGGCAGAGGATTAGGGTGGGGCCAGAAATGAGGGGTTCAGGGTTTGGGGGGGCTCAGGGCTGGGGCAGGGGGTCGGGGTGCGGGAGGGGGTCAGGGCTCTGGGCTCGCAGTGCAGGTTCTGGGTTGGAGCTGGGGAGGAGGAGTTTGGGGTGCAGGAAGGGATTCCAGATTTGGGGTGGGGCTCAGGGCTGGGGCAGGGGATTGGGGCACTGACTTACCTCCAGCAGCTCCCAGTCAGCAGCACAGTTGGGGTGCAGAGGGATGCTTCCCACCTGTCCTGGCACCGCGGACTGCGTTGCGCCCCGGAAGCAGCCAGCAGCAGGTCCAGCTCCTAGGCGGAAGCGCGCAAGCAGCTTCGCACGACTCTTGCCTGCAGGCACCGCCTCCCCAGGTCCCATTGGCCAGTTCCTGGCCAATGGGAGTGCGGAGCCAGTGCTGGGAGTAGGGGGATCCCTGTGGTCCCCCCGCCTAGAAGCTGGACCCGCTACTGGCCACTTCCAGAGCGCAGCACAGTGTCAGAACAAGTAGGAACTAGCCTGCCTTAACTGGACAGCACCGCTGATGGGACTTTTAATGTCCCAGTCGGCGGTGCTGACCAGAGCGATCCAGTGCCTTATATGCCATGACCCAGTACTGGGTCGTGACCCAAAGTTTGAAAAACACTGGTCTAGTTAGTATTGATCACACTATCATGACCAGGTATGCAATATGTTCCACTAGGGGGCAGCCAAAATCAACATAGCTGACCTGCACATGTGTTTCTGGCTGTTCACGGTCCTGTGAATCCCATAGTAAACTATGGAGACCAATTCTGTGCCACCCTCAGCAATCAAATATGCCAAAACTCAAATACACCACTGAAAGCTAGTTTGCAAATAAGTTTTCAAAAGCATGCTGGTCGCCTATGATCATGCAGCTTTCTGAATGACTTGAAGTTTTCATACATTGCATTTTAATAGCCCAAATTCTCAGTATGGGCCGTATAGTTAGTTGCGTATGTCATCCAATCAGAGAATCGAAACAATACCACCTGACTTATGTAACTCCCCCCCCCCCCCCCAGCATGTGTTTTGAAGTTTGAAAAAGAAAACAAACATTCTCAATGAGCTGTTTTGGCAGTCTATTGACACAGGGATTTTCAAAGAAATTCACAAATGATTCTGAATAATTAATTCAGCCGAGAATTTCATATTCTGCTAATCAATAGCAAAAAAGACATAACCCAAAGAACTCAGCATTTGGGGCAAATGGTGCAAACCTCATCCAACACGATATTCTTATTTAATATTTTTAGAACAGTCAGAAAGCCAGGATCAGGAACCCACGGTGGTAGATGCTGTACAAACACCTAAAAAGACCACAGTGCCTGCTTTAAAGATCCTTCCATCTGATTTCTCCCTCCCCCCTCCCCCCCACACACATTTAGAACTACTCATCAGGCCTTCTATACCTTAACAGAAACATCACCCACCAGGAGAAGAGAGAGAAAGGACAGCAGTCAATGTAGCACTTTAACCACAAGAGCATCCTTCTTCTCTTTGGGTATGTGTACACTTCAAACTGGTTTCAGAGTAGCAGCCGTGTTAGTCTGTATCCGCAAAAAGAACAGGAGTACTTGTGGCACCTTAGAGACTAACACATTTATTAGAGCATAAGCTTACGTGGACTACAGCCCACTTCAAGCTGGGTATGTAATTCTCAGCTCAAAGACACATTTATTTGCACTAGTTGTGATAGAGCTTGTGTACTGAAAATAGAACGTAGCCAGTGCAAGCCGTGGGAGGAGCTAGCTACCTGAGTATCTTCCCAGCATCTCCGAAAGGTATGTATTTGGAGTGGCTAGCCCCTCCCCTGCTATTTTTAGCATGCTAGCTTGATTGTAAATACAGCACGCAATATCTCCTCGAGCTGGGAATTACATACCCAGCTCAAAGCGTACACCTACCCAAAGAGAAGGAGGATGGCTGTGTGGTTAAAGCACTGGACTGATTCAGAAAACCTGAGTTTAATTCTTGGCTCTGCCACGGCCTTCTTTGGGAGAGTCTCCATCTCTCTGCACCTGAGCTCCATAGGACAATACTTTTATTAATGGATGTATATACAATGCTTAGCACAAAGGGACCCCAAGCTGGGGTGGGGCTTCTATGTACAGCTGAGTGGGAAATTGCTTTCTTGTCCTGTGAAATTTTTGCAATTCCACATATTTTCCCTTTCTGTTCTGCAGCAGGACAAATCAGAGCTTTTGATGTTTTTTAAGTGAAAAACAAATAAACAGAGGATGGCGCTAGAATAGCCAAAGCTGAGTTACTTGGGCCCTCACTTAGGATGTAGGAGCCCCAGGTTCAAGTTCCTGGTTTGAATTAGGCAGAACTGAGATTTGAATTTAGGTCATCCACATCCTCACTGAGTACCCTAACCACCAGATTATTGGTGTCATGCTCTCTCTCTCTCTGGTTCTGACCAGAAATTCCATCTTGGACCCGAGAAACCTCTTGACTAAACTTTCGGTGAATTTGGTACATGCCAGCAAAAAGTTTCAGTTTCGATGAATCAGCATTTTCCGACAAAAAACAGTTTTGTTGAAAAATTCCCAATCAGCACTAGTTGTGTGTGCTACCATACTACAAATAATTAACAAAGATCATCATGCGTATGAGAGAAGCAGTTAAAAGGAAGAATCCAGAAAATTAGTTGCCATGAGGGCCAGAAGCAGAGACCCTTGGATTCCCAAAGTAAAGGCACAATAGCTTTCGTTTCACTGGCAGAACGTCATATCTGGGGATGATGGAGACACAAACTGTAGACGCCTGTCTGTCTTCTTGAAGCATATTAACGCAATAGAATGCAGTGAAGAATGTAGCAGACTGCTTTTCACAGACAGTCTCAATGGGTAGACTATCACAAACTGTCTATGATTTTCTTGATGCTTAATGTCTGTTAGCATAAGAGTTAAATATATGCATCAAGAGGAGAATACACCCTTCTGTTTATTCATTTAATTGTATATCAACATGGGCCTTTGGGGGATTATTTCTGAATTAAAATCAGAGCAGGCTGAACCCAGAAAGCATTTTGAACAAAATTTCTGTGTCAGTCAACAACTTTAACTCAATGTACAATTCCTGGTGGTGCTTTAGTGTGGATACACAGCAAGGGTGAAAGGTTCAATTAGAGAAAAACGCCAAGCTGATATGTCCCCTAACTGCTCTGTAATGCAACTGCAGCCTTGACAGCAATTCAGTGGTCTTTGTGCTTTGCTGGGGAGTGACGATTTTATATGCTGAGTGGAAAATTTTGAAGTGAAATTGGAAAGTCTGCATTCTCATACGAAAATACACCTACGAGGAGCAATTCAAACACCAAATTTACGAGCAAACCAGACTGCCCCTCTTGCCACCGGCAGCTAAAAGAAAACAGCACGCAGATCTCCAAAGAAAATGGTATAAAGAAACATTTTGAAAATGTACACCCTGTTTGTGAGCATCATACTTTGCAGGGGGTATTAGTAGCTGTGCCTCGCAGGAAGACCCAGAGTATTTATTGAAGGGGTTAGTAGCACCCATAATCTCCAAACATACAGCATCTCCCCTGCCGACAATCAAACCCCCAACCATGAGAGCCAGACATAATTCATCCGATCCTTTCTGCAGAAGAAATGGAAAAAATATCGCAAAGCCAGTTGCATGGATAAAGGTTGAAGCAAAAGACCTTCCTTGGGAAAGGGACTAGCAGTGAAAAATCACCCCGGATTAATGTGAGATATATAATGCCTCACAGACTGCTTATTCTGAAATGTACTACAGCACATAAAAGTGAAAAATTAGCATGCAATGAATAATTTATTTAGCACTTTACTGTTGCTTAAACAAATCGCTTTCATGAAAGCGATGTGTATTCAAGCAATAAATCACTGTTTAGCACTCTGTCACAAGGCAAAGATACCACTTGACAGAATTACTGAATGGCATTGCATGGCCATGAGGCAAGTACAACCAAGATAAGGGTGATGTCCTTGAGTAATAGATTTTTGGGGCGGGGGGGGGGTAATAAGGGGGAAGGGAATTGCATCCTTGAAGTGAGACTTTCTTACTGGGACAGCCGGAAAGAGTCTTCCTTATGAATGTAAGTGTCTTTCATCCGCATAGCCCAAAAGTACATTCAAAACAATAACTGATCAAGCCTAGGAACAGCTCTGTGAGGTAGGTAAGTATTATTATATATACGGTAGAGAAGAGGCACAGAGAGTTTATGGGACTTTGCTGTGCACACAGAGCCAGGAATGAAAATCAGGATTCTGACTGATTCCTGAGTGTTAACCCCTAGATTTCATGCTTCCTCCTCCTCCCACATAGGGGCAGATGAACTGCAGAAGGTTCAGGTCTGTTCTGACTTTCAATCACCAATTCACCCTCTTTAGCAATAAAGGGACCAGGTCAAAAATCCATCTTCCCACAGTGCAATTCTATTGCATATTCCGCCTAGATTGCATGAGTGACTTCAGTGGAAGTGCCGCACATGAAACCTGCAACAAGGGAGTCGTGGCGCAGGTAAGAGAGTAGAATTTTGCCCACAGTCCTCAGCAGTCTGGTTTCCCCAGCAAGCTAAAGAACTCTAAGGCACGTCTCAGTGTGCATGAGAAAGTATACGTATTATTCCTCACAATGGAGTGTTCCACTGTGTAGGGAGAAACGTGGTCTTCGGACTAAAAATAGGTCTCTGTAACAATCCCCCCTGTTTACTACACTAACACTCAACAATATAATGTACCACATTGAAGAGAAATAAATATACTGGACCAGGCCCACCTATAGTGTAACTCCATTAACATCAATGGAGTTAAATCAATTTATGAATTTGGCTCAGTCATAAGATCAGGAAAGTTTTTTGTGAGCCAGAACTACTTTGTCTATTATTGCCCCTCCACAGTCGTTGAGAGAAAATGAGCCAAGCTGACCCTGCGTGCACTCAGGTGCAAAAGCATTTAAGTCAATGGCGTTATACCAGGGCTGAATCTGGCTCCATATTCTTATTCTGTCTCATAAGGCGCGACCTAGCATAGCACATGAATAATAATAGCACTGGAATTTAGGTCATTCATTTTTCCGTAAACACCCATGACTAAAGGAGCCAATCAGCCTCCCTTGCTGACCTCCGCAAGGTTGTAAGAGGAACTGGAGTAACTTTCCGCTTTTCTGCTATTTCTACATGCACGGTTTCTGCCTGCTTTAAACAAAACAAAACAAAAAAGTGCTCGGTCAACTAAGTCCAGCTAATTGAGTGCAAATCAATTACAACCCAAAACGTCTACCAGTTTCACCCCATCTCAACAGTAGCTGCACTGCACCACCCACAATCCATTAGATCGCCTAGGTCTTGCAGAGATTTGCCTGAAGACATAATGAAGTTCTTCAGTTACTTGCATTCACTCAATCTGCAACAAAATACGCCAATGGCAGCTGTTCTAACAAGCTACAAAGCATCTCGAGACCAATTGTAATGCAAAGGTCATATTTTCCAAGCTGTTTATAGATTGTAACCCTAAGGTTGTAATGTCACATGTAGTCAATAATTCAAGGTGGGAAATTACAACTGTTAATACCTCATCAATTCTTCATTCTTCCTCCTTAACTTATCCCCCAAGTATTGTCACTTAAGGTTTTTCCTTGAACCTTGGATGCAAAGGTTTTATTTGTTTATGGGGAAAAGATTTAGGATGGTAATCCCTTAACAAGTATCCAGGAATAATAGCCAATATAAAGTGCACATTTCAGACTTGGGATATAAATTCCTGTTAAAGGTCTGTTCTCACTGGGCCTGTAGATTACACAGAATGTGTTGATGCTGTCAGTACAAAAACTATTTCATTTCAGGGAAGAGAGGAGGGCTCGGATGAAAATCCCTAGCAGTTGCTAAAAATGCATCTGATTGTTAAAGGAAGAGGGAAATAATCTCATTTGTGACAAAAGTGAGATTCCCCCTCCTTTAGAAAAAAGTTAATATCTCAGTCAAACACAAATTATTTTACTAAAGCTCTTGTCACCAGGTAGCCGAAAACCAGTTCCACTTGTTCGCAGCAAGTTTGTCCAGGTCAAGGGGATCTTACAATAATGAGCGCTGAAGTACAAGGGTCAGTTGGGCTACAACAATGCATTACATTAATGCCTAGAAAAGCTGTCCCTTTCATTTGAAAATATACCTAGATTGCGTCTAGAGAGTTCACTTTTGGAGTCCATGAATCTCCAAGGCTTATTTCAGATTTGTATCGAAATCAATAGATTTTTTTTTTTTTTTTGGACTGGCAGCCTCCCTGAAATAAAACAAGAAAATCCAAAGCCAAAGAACAGTTGAAAATTCATAGAGACATTTCTTAGGGTATATGTCTCAACCTACACACTGCATGATAAGCCAGCATTGGAATTTTCCTTTAACACTTCACCCTGCCTGTGCTTTGCCTGGTTTGGAGCACGGGATTTAAAAGAATGAGCAGAAAAGACTCAAGGATTCTGGCTCTTTGACATTGAACCCTGTCCACTCTTCTTGGGGGCGGATAAATGCCACCCAACAGTTAGAAAAGCATCCAGCTACCATTAACAAGCCTCGGTACAAATCCTGTAATGGAAGGAATCATTCCTACCCTGGAATGGAAGTGTTTTAGTAGCTCCCATAAATGTCAGCCTTTGAGAGGCACGGTAGGCCTTGGCTTTAGAGCTACTGAAAGTAACGATGTGGCAATGCGGACATAACCCTTCAAACCAAAATAACTCTCAGCTATTTTTGGGGGGGGGGAGAATGTCCATGTTTAAATGCACCTAGTCATCGCAGGCAGGGCCCAGGTATAAAATAGGGGGTGAGATTCGGTGTAGAGAAATTACATTATCCTCAGGGAGCGCCCCCCCCCCTTCTGATATTGATGCTGAAGGGAAAGACAATAAAGGTTCCGCTTGGGAAGCGCTGAGAATGCCTAATAGTGCTCCACACCCAGGAACATAAGCTAGGGCCAAATTCAAAGCTGAATAGCTTTCATTCCCCCCCCCCCCCCAACAGCTGTTGTTACTCATCAGATGGGGAAACCAAGGCATGGAGAAGTAAAGTGACTTGCCCAAGGTCACCCAGTAGGCCAGTATCAAAGCCAAGGACAGAACCCAGGTCTCCTGAGATGCAGCTCTTTCCACTAGCCACTTGCAGAGGGGCTGGATGTAATCAGTCCTGTAGTCAAAACAGCAGGTGGCAAGTGATTAATACAGTAATAAAAACAACGGGCAGCGCTAGGAAGGGAAAAAGCAAGGATTTGCAATAACCGAGTTGGTTCTAAATGGACGCTCCATATGGTGAATAGGGGTTGAACATAAAACCCCTACTCTTGTATTATTTATTTCCTTTTAGAAATAGTGCACACCTGTAACCACTCCGTGTGCATCATCCCTTAAAATTCAAGGGCAGGACGGTGACAAGAACTGCACGTCAATTACATCTTCTGTTTCCCCGAGTGCACTTTTCACCACCAAACCGCCTAACTCAAAGGGATCTACATGTCAAAGGGTGTTATAATGAAAGGCACAACGATTCCTATCTTCTCAGCCCACTAAGATGTGTGAATAAGATCCCATTATCTGAAGGATAACAGATCAAGGCTGTCTTCTGTCTATGCCTTCGAGGTTTCGGCTGAAAGCACAGCACAGACGCTATCATCCCATATGATTGGTGATCTTACCATGAAAATGAAATCAGCTTCTGTCCTCTTGCTTCTGCTTTAAGGTCATGTGAGGTGTGGTGCTGGGGGCATGTTTTGGGGGCCTTTTCTATCAGGATGGCCAAGCTCCTATTGCCTACTGCGTCTTCTCCCACAGCTAGGAGATAGAGATGTGCTCCTGGAGATTCCTAGAGAGCATCAGTTGTGATATAGGACTATCTGGCTCCCTAGTATAAAGGGGTTACCACCCTCATTTTACTGTTGCAACATCTTCAGCTAACCCTAGGGACAGATCATCAGCCGCAGTCAAAATACATCAAATCAGCAGGCGGGGTGCAAAGGGCAGTGAAAACTCCTTTGCACTGCTCTGATGCTGGAGCTCCATGTGATGTGTTAGAGGAGGCTGCAATGACCACAGGACGCTAAAAACACAGTAAGGGTTGGCATCCTTTCTCTAACCACACCCACTCTCCCATGCCATGCTGGCAGCAGGTTGGGTGTATTTCATTAGCAGTAAAGGATGCGGCTGGCAGAGTTGTAGGAAAGGTCTTGATCAAGGGTGCGGATGCTCCAGTGTTACATGCAGAGGTTCCACCTGCTTAAACCCCAGAGCCCCTGGTGCTACTCCAAGCTATGTCCCTGTATAACAGAACAGAACCTTCCTGAATGATTTCTAAAGGAGACTTGCAATCTTGTCACCAGTTCAGTGCCCCATGTACTACACTAATCTGATTTATACTTAGGGTCAGCCATTTGTCAAGTTGCAGATATATTCCATTCCCTTTGACTTATGTTTTACTTTTGACATGTGCGCCTCCAGGGAAACACACAGCATACATCTGTCCCCCCTCGCATACCTGTTCAGCACCCGTTGCCGGAGAGAACGGTGTTATTTCTGTTTTCATGGCTTCAGGCTATTGGCAACAAAAAGCCCATTAATGTCAATCACCATCATCATCCTCAGGTTCTTGCAGAATGAAACTCAATTAGAAAAGTACTAAGGGTACATCCAGACTAGCCGCCGAATCGGCGGGTAGTAATCGATCTATCGGGGCTCGTCTAGATGCAATGTATTGATCCCCGAACGCGCTCCCGTCGATACCGGAGCTCCACCAGGGCGAGCGGCGGTAGCGGAGTCGACGGGGGAGCCGTGGCCATCGATCCCGCACCGTGAGGACCCGAGGTAAATCGATCTAAGATACGTCGACTTCAGCTACGCTATTCCCGTAGCTGAAGTTGCGTATCTTACATCAACCCCCGCCCCGAGTGTAGACCAACTCTAAGAGACTACATGCAAATAAAGACATTATATTCCCTAAAGTGATTAGAGTCTGAGGTCCTTTCTATACTGCTCAAAGGTGTGACTGCAGCTTGTGTAGACATACCTAAGCTGGTTTTGATCTAGACCAGGGATCTCAAACTCAAATCACCATGAGGGCCATGAGGACAAATACATTGGCCCAAGGTCCGGATCACTGACACCTTGTCATACAAAGATACAAAAGCCTCCCTCCTCTGCCCCCGGCCCCACCTCCACTCCGCCCCTTCTATGAGGCCCAGCCCTTGCCCCACCTCTTCCCTGCCCCCATTCCAACCCCTTCCCCAAATCCCCGCCCTGGCCCCGCCTCTTCTCCGCACCCTCCCCTGAGCACGCCGTGTCCCTGCTCCTCTCCTCTCCCTCCTGGAAAGTCCTAAGCACCGCCAAACAGCTGTTTGGCGGCGGGAAGCGCTGGGAGGTAGGCGGAGGAGTGGTGACACGGCACGCACGGGAGGGGCGGAGGCGGGGGGTGCTATGGCGGGCCGCAGGAAATAACTCTGCAGGCCACAAGTTTGAGACCTCTGATCTAGACAGTGTGAATATCAGGAGTCATGAAATCATGGCAGCAGGGGCTAGCCTCTTGAGTACAAACGCAGGGTCCTAACTGAGGATCTGACACATAGGACATACTGGGAAATTCTCAGATGCACAGGTGTAGTGGAGCCAGAACAGGGCACTGTTGCAAGGTCAGGCTGTGCGGAGAATGTCATTTTGCTCTACAAAATGGCGTATTCTGTGTGAGATCACAAAACGATGTCCTCTGCACAGCATGATTTTATGCACACCATGCATGCGAGGTCACAACAAAGGGAACACAGTCACACCATTCCGGTAGTACCAGTACTTGCACATTCCCTTTATTAGCAGGACTGTTGTAAGCAAGACACAAGAAGTAATTATTTCGCTCTACTCAACACTGATTAGGCCTCAGCTGGAGTATTGTGTCCAGTTCTGGGTGCCACATTTCAGGAAAGATGTGGACAAATTGGAGAGAGTCCAGAGAAGAGCAAGAAAAAATGACCAGAGGTCTAGGAAACATGATGTATGAGGGAAGATTGAAAAAAATGGGTTTGTTTAGTGTGGAAATGAAAAGACAGAGGGGACATAACAGTTTTCAAGTACATAAAAGGTTGTTACAAGGAGGAGGGAGAAAAATTGTTCTTCTTAACCTCTGAGAATAGGACAAGAAGCAATGGGCTTAAATTGCAGCAAGGGAGGTTTAGGTTGGACATTAGGAAAAACTTCCTAACTGTCAGAGTGGTTAAGCACTAGAATGAATTGCCCAGGGAAGTTGTGGAATCTCCATCATTGGAGATTTTTAAGAGCAGGTTAGACAAACACCTGTCAGGAATGGTCTAGATAATACTTAGTCCTGCTTGAGTGCAGGGGACTGGACTAGAGGACCTCTCAAGGTTCCTTCCAGTCTTATGATTCAGGACTGTACTGTTGCTCAGAAGTGGGAATAATTTGGTTTGTGGACCAGATTTTCAGATGGTGGAAGTCAGCATAGCATCATGGATCTCAGTGGAGTAAAAACAATTTACACCAGTTGAGGATCTGGCCCATAGAAGATAGAGCCACACTGAGAAATCCCCAGAGGAGGGGATAATTTATACTTTGTGGCCCAGTTTTGCATTTGGTATGAATCAGCATAGCTCCATTGACTTGAATGGAGTAATGGTGATTTATATCAATTGATATCTAGCCGTGTTTGCTTTTTAATTCCTAAATGTAACATAGTTCAGTTCTTACGGACTTCATGGAAGAACCGGCCTTTGAGGAGCGATTTCAATGTGGAGAGAATGGTGACTCGGCCAACAGAAATTTGGAGTTCATTCCATGGAAAAAGGACAGCATGAAAAACACACAGATAAGAATGGGGGTGATGAACATAGGCGTAGTTTGATTCCTATATTTTGGGGTAGGGGGCAGCTCCAGTCAGGCCATGCACGAAGGGCCAAATTCCACATCTGCCAAAGGGTTGCAGTTTGGGGAGGCAATGCCCCCCCTATCCCCATAATCTACTCCCATGGTGATGAATGAGGCGTTTAGGCTGTTGGTGGAGCAGAGGGTGGGGTGGAGGAAGAGGGCTAAGGTAAGAAGATGACATCTAAGAAGAATGCCAGGAAGAAATATTGTAGGGGCTTGAAGGCAAGAATGAATTGGTATCGGAGGAAGTTCCGCTGTCTTTTGGATTTTCTCCAGTAGCGTTCAACAGTGCAGTAATAGAATCAAAAGAAGTGGAGGTTGGGCATGAAGCAGGATTGGAATGGTGGACATCTGATGGGAGAGAGCAGCAAAAGGAGTCAAGGACAGAGTAAGGCAGGAACCGTGGGAGTCAGCTGTGAAGTTATTTAAATTTCAGGGAATTTTTGTATATAAAATTAATAAATAATAATTAGTGAATATCAGCAAAACTCTCAGTCCCTCAGCAGAGCCACTAACCCCTCATTTTACCTCACATCCGTAACCAGCTTCAGTGTGCAACTTTATGAACATCTTCTATGATCTTTTTAAAGGGATATGGCCAGCTAACATTAGGATCCAAATTTAGAGGGGAGGAAGGAAAGTAAAGTTCAGAAGATAAAGAGAAAGGTTTTCACTGAGTTCTTTTTTAAACTTCAGTGAAAATCCATTTGTTTTTGTTTATTTCATGTAATGATTCCATCCCTTCCCTGCAGTGATCTCAACACTACAGCTTTGGCCTAGATCACGGGAACCTGAAAGTGACACTTACGCCTGGTCTACACTTAAAATGTAGATCAACCTAAGGACATCACTCATAGATGTGAAAAATTCACACCCGAATGCTATGGTTACGCTGACTTCACCCTGGGTGTAGACACAACAAGGCCAATAGAAGAATTCTTTCCTCATCCCAGCTGCTGCCACTTAGAGAGGTGGACTAACTACAGTGAGAGAAAAACCCCTTCTGTTGCTGTAGGAAACATCTACACTATGATGTGGCATCGGCGCAGTAACTGTGTGGCTGTAGTGCCCATAGTGTAAACACAGCCTTACTAGAAACAGAAAGTGAAACTCACCAGTGTGATTAACAAACCTGAATGAAACACAAAGGGCTTGTCTTCACTCAGGGCCAGTGCAAGGAAGTTTCGCGTCGTAGGCGAAACTTCCACCTTGCGCCCCTCCCCCACAGACCTGCGGCAGCTCCCTCCCCGCCCTGAGTCCCCCCACACACACACACAGCTCCCCCCCCCGGGAAGCCGTGCAGCAGCTCCACACCCCAGCTCACCTCTGCTCCACCTCCTCCCCGAGCACGCCGCCCCAGCTCTAATTCTCCTCCCCTCCCAGGCTTGCAGCGCCAAACAGCTGATTGGCGCTGCAAGCCTGGGAGGCGGGAGAAGGGGAGCAGCGACCACGCGCTCAGGGAGAGGGTGTAGGAACGCTGTAAAAAAAATTGGGGGCACCGCTTTTTGGTGCCCCCAAATATTGGCACCCTAGGCAACCACCTAGTTTGCCTAAATGGTAGTACCGGCCCTGTCTTCATTGCAGTGTTAGCTTGAGGTAAAACTCGAGCGTTGCCCCGGTCCACACACACAAATCTCTAGTGAGGGTTAACTGGGGATTGAAACTCAAGCTAGCTAGCAAGGCTGGGGGCATGGGTTGAAGTTTAAGTACCGCTAATACCTGAGCTAGAAATTCAGTGAGGAGGGAACTACCGGGTAGTTAGCACACTAATCCAATCAATCTAATCCAATGAGTCTATGCTGCTAATCAATTCAGCCTGTGCAGCTCCAGGGGAGTAAGTTTAGTGTAGTAACTCGGGCTAACTGTAGCAGTAAAGACAAAAAGTAAAACAATCACACAGATATGGAAATGTGAGCGAGGAAGGGCTTCTCAAAACTTTTCCATCAACGCTGGGTTTTTTCCTTTTCTTTTCTTTTTTTTTTTTTTTTGACCGAAAATTGGGATTCTGACAATTTTTTTTTGCAAAAAAACGGTCTGCTTTCCACAGGAAATTCTGATTTTTCATCAAAAAAACCAGATGCCCCAATACCAAATTGTTTTTGGTTTTCAGCCCAAAATAGAATTATTTCAATTTGGCTACTTCACTGCAGCAACTCATGGTTTGCCTCATATCCTCATTGTCCTCTATGGGCCAAGCTCCCCAGCCAGACTTCACCAAGAAGGGAGGCCATGATGCACCATGGAGACGTAGTCCAACTAGGGAACTGGCACATAGAGAAAAATGGAATTACAACTCCCATAAGGCATCACAGCAGCATTTCCAAATCAAACTATTCTGGGTTTTGGCCGTAATATTTTGGTTTTCAATTTGTTGCTGAGAAGTGGAAATTTTCCCGGGGGGGGGGGGGGGGGGAAATATTTTCTGAGGTGCTCTTGAATTAGGCATTAATTTCTTTCAATTTTATAAACTAGGGTGTTATTAGTAACCAAGGTAAAGAAAGAAAACCTGTTTCTATAGAACTTAGATACAGTACAAGTCCTTTGAAATGGAAATAGAATAAGCATTGCAAAGAGCAACTCTGCTTACAGCAACATCCAACTTATAGTGAAAGTGTTCCTTGAAAAAAGCACTTGTTCCATTGCAATGTTATTGCCAATCTTTCAATATTTGGTGTTCTTCTTAAAGCCTCTGCTTCTGGAGTCATGTGATTCCATGAAAAAAAAAAAAACTCCCATTTTAAAAAAGTTTCTGACCTGCTGGTTGCAGAGAAAAGCAGGAAAACATGACCCCTGAAAGCTCAGAAACCAGAAGAAAAACAAACAGACCCAACGTTTATTAGTTAAAAATCTTTTATGATTTTGAAGCCTCATGATTTGAGAGTACCTGGAATTAGCAAGGTTGACTTTCATCTTGGCAGTGCCCCACTCCCTTTAACATTCTCAGTGAAAGCCAATTTCTGTCCTGGAGAAATTACATGGAACTACCCAAAATAAAATTCAGCTCTGAATGATATCAGCATGATATCCTTCCAGAAGGGATTGCCCTGCATAAACTGCAGTTTAAAGACCTCTCAGCTGTTATGGCAACTCACATGTTAAACCAATAAATGGTTCCACTGAAAGATTCCGAGCCTTTTTCTTTTTAAAACTAGCCTATTTTTTTAAATGGCCTCGAATTTTAAACAAATTAAAGCAATTTCAGGTAGGAAAAAAAAAAGTCATGTATTTGCCCCTAAGAAGGAACACAGGCCTTTTGCTTTAATTTACTTTTTGTAAGGAAACCTATTATTTAGTGTTCATGCCATGTTAAAATTCCAAGCAGAACTTTGCAAAGGCAAAGAAAATATCACTATGAAATGAACCAGAACATTGTGCTGGAGAAGAACTAGATGAAGAGGCAATAACTCTGGCTCCTTGATAGCAATCTTGCTAAGAAGAGACAAACACCTTGGAGTCAAACACAGAGCTGGGGATTTTTTTCCTCTATTCTCTTTCTTTCTCCCTGTGCGCATAGAAAGTAAAGCAATTGCTCACGTCAAACCGGCAAGTGACAGGGGACTCCATACCTGACAGAGAGAAAGGCACAAATTAAAGAGGATGCTTGTCAGTGGCCACATACGCCATTCAGCTCAACCGATTGCAGCAATATTTGAAACACCGGATGGCAAGAAAGTTGCATTGGCATTGATCACATTAGCAATAAAACTCGGGGCCTGTCAATCAGTTCAGTCCCAGTGCATCAGGAGGGCTTCTGCATCATTTAAGCCAGGGATAGGCAAACTTTTTGGCCTGAGGGCCACATCGGATTTCGGAAATTGTATGGAGGGCTGGTTAGGGGAGGCTGTGCCTCCCCAAACAGCCAGGCGTGGCCCGGCCCCGGCCCCTATCCGACCCCTCCCTCCCCCCGCTTCTCGCCTCGCCTCCTGACGCCCGCCCCCCAGACTCCTGTCCCATCCACCCCCCCGGACCCCTCACCCCTGACTGCCCCCCGCTGTCCCATCCAACCCCTCCTCTCATTCTTGACTGCCCCCCCGGGGACCCCTGCCCCATACATCCACCCCTTCTCCCTGTCCCGACTGCCCCCCCGGGGACCCCTGTCCCTGACTGCCTCCGCCCCCTCATCCAACCCTCCCTCTCCTTCCTGACTGCCCCCCCCGGGACTCCTGCCCGCATTCAACCCGTTCCCCGCCCTCTGACCGCCCTGACCTCTATCCACATCCCCTGCCCCCTTACCGCACTGCCTGGAGCACCGGTGGCTGGTGGCTGGAGCCAGCCACGCTGTCGCCACCACACAGCACAGAGCACCGGGTCAGGCCGGGCTCTGCAGCTGCGCTGCCCCAGAAGCTCGCAGCCCCGCTGCCCAGAGCATTGCACCGGCGGCGCAGTGAGCTGAGGCTGCAGGGGAGGGGGAACAGGGGCCAGGGGCGAGCCTCGTGGGCCAGGAGCTCAGGGGCCAGGCAGGAGGGGCCCGCGGGCCATAGTTTGACCACCTCTGATTTAAGCCCATAGGACGGTACAGATGGATTGGAGGGGGATCTGATTTGGCCCAGGAAAAGGGGAAACTTTGGGTACAGGCCAATACCTCCATCTCTGGACCTGCAGGTACATGTGGAGCTGAGCAAATAGTAATTGTTTTTTGGGCTCAGAGGCTGAACCAACTAATCCCAAAGAAGTCAGATAGTTTCAGTTGGAACTGAAACTGATTTTTTTCCCCCCTTGCCAAAACACTCCTCCCCCCAACAAATTAATTTGGGGTCGAACAAAATATTTTGTTGTCCCAGAAACAAAATACTTTGAGGGTTTCATTTAGTGTCAGGTTGTTTGGGGGGGGGGGTTGCACCTTTTTAAAATAGTTGCATTTCTAAAGAAAAATGGAGTTTTAAAGCTAAAAGTGAAGACCTTTTGTTTTGAAATGGTCAAAACGAACTGTTTTGACTTCTTTGACCCCCTCCCCCATTTTTTCAGTCAAAACTATTCACCGAATTCAACCTGATACAAGTCAACAGCTTCAGTGTCCCGAAACGTGCATGTTTCGGTGAATATTTTATTAGTTCGGCTCCCCCCCCCCATCATCCCCCCAAACAATCAACCAGCTGTACTGACATGGATCTAATACTTAGAAAACCTGCATAGCAGATTCTTGGCCATATTCTGTGAGTAGACTGGTGTGTGGATTCAATCCCTTTACATAACCTGTGCAAAGCCTGGTGAACCGGGGAGCACTGATCCTGCAAACCCCCACACGGTGCAGAGCAGAGAAGACAATGCTGCTGTGCTTCATGACAAGTACAAGGGCACTGGAGCAATTTTTACAGTGGAGGTGCTCTGCCATTGTCTTCTGGGTAACCTTGGGCGAGTCACTTGCCTTCCTATGCCTCAGTTTCCCCATCTGTAACATGGGGATAATGCTACTGACCTCCTTTGTAAAGTGCTTTGAGATGTAGTGATGAAAAGTGGTATAAAGAGCTAGGTATTATTATTATCTGAAACTCTCCATTGTGAGCCTGATCCTATGGTTAATGGGAGCTTTGTGTGAGTACAGAGTGTGGGATAGGACCCTATGTCCAATTTTGGGTAGACAGTGGAGCTGATCAAAAAATCGAAATTATTTCCTGCTAAGTAAACAAAATGAAATGTTAGTTATAAAATTTCTACTGGACATTTTTGATTTTTCAACAAAGCCATCGGAAGCAAAACATGTTTCATCTTCTTTCAAATTGCAATTTTTTTTAACGGGAAAAAAAATCAAAAAAGTCTTGATTATCAGGATTTTTTTCCTTCTCTTTTTCTCCCCTTTTAAATTCCCACACATGCCCATTTCCTTGTGGAGTTTTTGCAAATCTTTTCAAATGCTGATGAATTGAAAATTGATTGAAATTGATAAATGGAAAACTATTTTTCAGTCAAAACATTTCTCTACCAGCTAGCAACAAGTGCTGCTTCTTTCCTTCTCCAACTTGGCTACACTGAAGTTGTATTAATGTCCCATTGATATTCTAGATTTTTAAAAGGTTTGCTTTGCAATTAGGCAAAATGTTCTGTTCTATTTAATTAATAGAACATATTTCAGTTTTTTTCTCTCTTTTTTGTTTTTTTTTTAAAGGAAGCACACTGTACTATGATTGTAGGGTTTTAAGCTGCAGTTAAATGCTGATGACTTGACCTAGAATAAAAATAAGCACCATAAACTGCCTTCAAACTATCCTTAGCTGTTAAAGCTAAACTGCAGTTCTCTCTCTTACAGTAAGAAAAAAGCTCAGTGCCATTCTCTTTCATTTCTATAAATGAAATTGAATTATTCATCAGCACTAAATGTCTCCCAAACTGCTTTTTCTCCCATTACTTTTTACATTTTCTTTACAAACCCCTACGCTTCCCACCCAAAAATATAAACAGACAAACAAACCCAAACCCATCCGTTTCAGATGCAATTCGCATATAAATAAACTAGGATTCTTGGCACTTCAAAAGTTATGGCTTCCATCTCAGCCTGCAAAACAAAGGACTTACCATAGCCCTGAAATCAGATATCATCAAAATAACATCTTGTATTGTTCCTGTGGTCTAATCCTGCTGAGATTGAAGCTATGGGGCTGTCAACAGTAAGAGCAAAGCCCCCTATCCTTTAGTTTTAAAAAAGGAAGGTTCTGCAGAAACCAAGCCATCTTCAGACCTACAGCATCCTTCACCAGGCTCCTGGGGTTGCACAGCAATGCAATATGAAAACACTCGTCATCTCCCCTTCCCTTGCCTATTTAAAGTAAAGAAAAGAAAGAAAGAAATGGAGATATCCCATCTCCTAGAACTGGAAGGGACATTGAAAGGTCATCAAGTCCAGCCCCTGCCTTCACTAGCAGGACCAAGTACTGATTTTGTCCCAGATCCCTAAGTGGCCCCCTCAAGGATTGAACTCACAGCCCTGGGTTTAACAGGCCAATGCTCAAACCACTGAGCTATCCCTCCCCCCCAAAAAAGTATTTAAATAAACGCCATCGGTCCAAGATCAATGGTCAAAGTCACAGAACCACAGAGTTTAAGGCCAGAAGGGATCACCAGATTTGTTAGTCTGACCACCTGAAAATCCCATGTCACCTAGCACCTGCACACGAAACCCAACAACGAAATTAGACCAAAGCATTAGTGCCCACAGGAGACGAAATTATTCTGTGCCACAGGTAGAGACTAGCAGGGACCGAGGTGCACCAGGACCTGAGAGCCCTGGCAAGCAAATGATTAAGTAAGCTACACCCAGAAAATCCTGGGAAGAGACCCACATCCACACACTGCGGAGGAAGGCAAAAACTTCCCAAGTTCACTGCCAATCTCACCGGGGGAGGGGAAATGCCTTCCCGACTCCAGATGGTGATCCGTTAGATCCTCAGCATCTGAGCAAAAGCCATCCAGCAAAGCACCTGAGAGAGAGAATACTCGGTGCCGTCTTGGAGCACTGGCCCACCCCTTCCAATGTCCTATCTCCAGCTATGGCCATCCCTGATGCTTCAGATGACAGATTTAAAAAAAAAAATCCCAGAGTACATTGTCCATGAACTTTTACGAGCATACTCTCTATGCCATTATCTGAATCACTGTTGGGAGGGGAAGCGATGTGTCCTAGAATAGGTAGGGGAACCCTGCACCGAAATTTGAGAGTCTGCTGAGTCCTCTTCCACATACTCCGAGGAGGGAGATAGCTGTTCGGCTTGCAGAGTAGATGCGGGTGAGTGTGATACTCTAGGTGATAAAGGGGTCAGCGAGCGAGAGAGTCTTGACAAACTCCCAGCACTCGTTAACAGAGGAGACTCCGGCTCTGAAGATATCACCAGATCCTTAGGGCATCTAAACTCCTGCGGTACTGACAGTATCAAAGATTGGGCCGAGTGTGAACCTGAGGAGAATGGCTCTAGTACCAATTCAGCTGTTACCATGAGCTTAGTATGGAATTCCTTCAGTACCCTAGGTAAGGGAGCTGTCTTTGGTACCACTGATTTTCTTGCTATTGATACCGAGTGTTGTTTAGGGATGGGCTTGGTCTTTTTAACCCTGTCTCTGCCACTTTGGGTACAGGTATCCAAACTCACTACTAAGTCTGTCTTGGATGACAGACTTCCCTTCACCTTTGCAGTATTGCCCTCACTCAGAAACTGCACGGAACTCCCCTTGGGACCTGAGGTCTCGGTAGCCTTCTTGTGAGATAGTGACCAACAGCTTCCCAGAGATTTACTCCTTACTCCTTACTTCCTTTTGCTTAGAGCAGATTTAGATGAGGACTTCAGTACCATAGAGGTACTCGGCGCTGCAGTACCGCCTACCGCTATACCAGTTTCCTTTGACCAAGAGGTCAGTGTGGATAGGGCACTAGCTGTACTGGGAGGTTTATGTACAGGAGGGTCTTCCACCCTGGGTCAGAAGCTGAACATAAATTTAAACTCCAAATGATGGAGCAAGTTTTAATTTCTCTATTGTTTTGGGATCTACCCTTGAAAGAAGTGCAGATTTTGCACTTCTTGGGGGTATCACCCAGACAGTGGAAGCCCTGGGAGTGTCCATCACTTTTTGGAACAGCTTCATGACAGAAGAGGCACTGTTTGAACCTCGGGGAGCCCAGCATTCCCAATAATGAAAATGTAGCCCCTAGAAGGGGAAATCTCCTGACAATATAACTATCTCTATAAATAAAAAACTGGGCTTTTTAGAGAACGAAAAGAAAAAACAAAGGGAACAATTGTTTCAACTATAACACTATAAGGTAAGTAACTGTATGAGGAAAAGCTAAATATAGGAGAACAGGCACGCATTGCAGACTCTGTCTAGGGGTAAAGGAGATTGAGATGGAATTGAGCATGATTCACCTGCACAGCCTCGACATGGGGCACAAGAATGAATGGGGCACATGCACAAACCCAATGGGCACTGCTACCACAAATCTTCGATCAAAGGCACCGGCATACCTGAAGTTGAGTAATGTCCCTGTGGGTGCTCCAAGAATGCTTTTCCTTGCATTTGAGTCATTGATTTTTGTCAAATGATGGGAGAAGTCAGTCAACTGTTATTCAGCAACTTAAAACTGATATTTTAAACAAAAGTTGTTTTGCTTTTGGAACTTAAATAATCCCCAATGAATAAGCACAAATCCAGCTGGAAACTCAGACCAAAGAAGCAACTGTGTATGAAGCAACCAAGCCCTGACCATAATTTTAGGAAACCACAAAAAGAACCAATTTCCGATGCATACAAGCAGGCAGGCTACAAATTTGGAAACAAAGAGACACTACATCATCAATGTGTGAGATCACACTAGCCCAACAAACATCCAGGTGAAGGTCAGATATGTCACAAACATAGAAAAGGAGTTCACTAAGCAAAGGTGTGCAAATCCAGAAGAATACGCTGGGTGGGCCATCAGCTACAGATAATATTTTAGTGAAAGGAGCCAACCACACAAGGACAAAAGTAACAATTATATCAGCTACACCAGCCCAGCCACACAAAGCATTCATAAAGGACACCACTTGGGGAAAATGTTCCCAGATCTCAGCTCAACTGAATTCTGGTGCACACGTCAATGCAATACCCAGAAAACCATATGAACTGCTGAAGTTCTCAGATCTCATTATATCCATCATCCAGAAATTATTTGGTTATGGAGATCAGCAGCTGGATGTGAAAGGTACCTGTATTGCAACAGATAAGCACACAGAGAACAAATGGTCTACATGTGTACACCGCAAACCCAGAGGCACTACCAGTGTTTGATCTCAGAGTATGTCTGCACCTTAATTTGATCCAGTTGGCAATGGCAGTAGGAGACGTTCTATTTCAGTGCCATCTGCCAAACCAGATATTCTAATGAAAGAATACACAGATGTTATTTCATGGATGGGGGGCGGGCAGTTTCTGAGGAACCCAAGATTAAAATGGATACCACCATTGAGCCTATGGTACACACTGCATACAAATAATCCCAGTTGTATTATAAGGCTGATGGCCTAAAGTGATTGGAAAATGTAAGGCTAATTGTTAAGGTGGGTGATCCAACAGTGTTGATAGACACATTCAGGGTACAACAAAACCACATACAGAAGAGCTGACATTGTGTCTTGATCCATTATGAGACCCGAACAAGGCATTGACATAAGTAGGAGCTGCTGGGTGCCAAGCAATTTGGAAAATCGGGCCCCTCACTTCAGTGGCTATGGGACAGATTCCAACTTCCTTAATCATCTTGACTAGAACCTCATTCCACGAGTGGTTCTATTGAAGTCCATGGAAGCTCTCTTGGAGTAAAGTGCTACTGTACAGGAGTTAAGGGGATCCGAATCTGGGCCTACATATGGATTTAGGAGCCAAACTTCATGCACTCAAGTTTGAAAATCTTGTTTGTAAAGCAATTCAGGACCCCCCATACAGGCTGCTGTATAAAAATGTTACACAGGGCACATTTTATGCTGCAGTTAGTACTCTGACTTCTGTGTAGTTTGACTTTATGGAGTGTTGGAGGCAAACTGACTGAAACAAAGAGAGGGAACTTGGCAACTTCCCTCAGCTGTGACACGGTCAGGCATGGCTTGCTGCAATTTTAGCAAGAAGGTCACATAATCAAAAGTAAATGGCATGTAAAGGTATTTGATCATCACAGAAATACAATAAAGACATCACACTGATAGAGCACTGCTCTGCCAAAAGTAATTAGTCCTGTGTGTCTCTGGAAGATGTATATTTACCAGCAGTAGATCTATGATTACTTTAGCTAGACTAATGGAAGACCAGTGCTTATCCATATTCCAGTTCATTTCCATTCTCCCCCATCCTGCCTTATCAGCTTTGGGATTAACATCTCTAATAGGGCTGTGTGCATATTTACACATTGTAATTAAGTGTTGGGTGGAGAATAAAGAGAGCTCTTTACGAATATTTATTGGAAAGGAGAAACACTTCTATGCAGGGTCTAAATTCAGGCTGCAGTTATTAAAAAATAAAAATCCATGCGACGATTAGAACACCACAAGGAATTCCCTGGTGGCCTTCCTTGTTCAAACGACTTGCAGCAATATTCACTCTCTGAGCCCCGGGGGATCCCAGAGAAAAGGCTGGACTAGCCACATTGCTGTCGTTAAGAAGTCTATTGGAAATAGAATTTGCACAAGAAATTGCAGATGCACTAATCCATACTGTGGACCAGATGATCCTCAGCTGTTGTAAATCACCGTAACTTCAACTGAGCTATGCTGATTTATACCAGTTGAGGATGTGGCCCAGGGTAACCTTGATTTAGCAAAACACTTAAGAACATGCTTAAGTTCATCCCTATTAGCACAGCACTTAAGCATATGCTTAACTTTAAGCACATTTAACTCTCATTGATATCAATGGGAGTTAAGCTGTTATGTAATTTTAAGTACCAGTTAGATGAACTGATAGACTCTCTTACCACCTTTTCACTGACTTTTTTTTTTTGACATTGTAAAAGCAGGTAAAATTCATATGTACAGTATATTTTGGGATTCTTTCAGTCTTAGCACAAATTAAATTTCAAGCTAACATGCCCAAGGCTGAGTTTTATTAGGTTCCCCTGAATTCAGATAATTGCTATAAAATGGTTTGGCACCGAATGCACAAATCCAGCTAAAAATACTTCTATAACCCTTAGAGTCTGTTTTACACTATGATTTGTGTTAATTACTTATTCCTTATTAATTGAATTGATTTGTAATAAATCCATCATTGTAGCAGCTACTGCAGTGTAAACACACATTCTGGGCTCAACTTGGATTTCAATTATTTCCATGGAGTTGCTCCAGATATGCATCACTGTAACGAAGACCACGTTCACTCATTTCTCTGTGTGTGCACATGCATATGTATGAAACTCTATAGCTCTATTTTTTTTCCCTGCATGAGCCATATACTATCCTTCCCCTATTACATACTTATTGGTAGCTCTAAGTATCAGCATAAAAAATCTTTTTAGTTAAAATGACAAAAAACTGCTTTTAGGAAGCAATCGCTGAAAATGGGACACAAATAAACTGTTTCAATTTTTAAGGCAATAAAAGGAGCCAACTAACTAGATTTCTGATTCTCCAGACTTAACTAACGCACCTTTAATGCTGTTTTATTCTCAATTACCTCAGCCCTCCCCTCATTGTAAAGGAACATAAGATAATAAACCAAACTCATTCTGTGGCCAAATTCTTATCTGAGTCTTATGGGAGTGAATTTGGAATAACAAAGACAGATAGACATCAAAAACCAAGATCCTAACGATCCCATGGAATTTTCTCTAAGGGTTTGTTTTTCCCCCCTACCATCACACAGTATTGGGCAGTCTGCTATCAACTTGTTTGGCTCATTACCCTAAGCCTAACCATGACTGCATTTCACTGTCAAAGCGATTCCTGGATGAGGTTGTGCTTTGGGATCTTTTGTGAAGAATGCCATTTATATAACTAGATTTAATCTGCCATACATAGATCTTTATTCTTCAGATTGTGTGTTCCTTCCATTTCCATTGGAGCTAACTTTGCATGCCATGGATAAATAATACTTAGCAGTACTTCCGCAGCTTTGTCTGGGGATCTCAATATAATATACACATTAATTAATTTTGGCTACGCCTCTGTGGAGTTGGTCATTAATATCTCCACTTAGCAAATGAAGAAAAACTAAAGGGGATTTATGCAGTGCTGTTGTAGCCCTGATGGCCCCAGGATATTAGAGAGACAAGGTGGATGAGGTAATATCTTTTATTGGACCAACTTCTGTTGAGGAGAGAGACAAGCTTCCAAGCTTAGTATAAGCGCCAAATCTTGTCTTTCTCACCAACAGAAGTTGGTCCAATAAAAGACATTACCTCCGCCATTTTGTCCTTCTGAAGGGAATTCTGTGATGTGCCCAACGTCACCCAGACCGTATAAAACAAAATCAAGCTCTTGTCTACAAAAGCACCCTTCTTTTCATGGACTGGACAATGAACCTACTTCAGTCCAGTATGCAAATAGCAGGGCAGCATCCAATGGGATGAAAGGCAGGGGATGATTTCTTCCTCAAACATAAATAACTGATCCCAGGTTTTGTTCAGATACTTTTAGCACTCGCACGTGTATTCAGATCAGAGTCCAGCTCCTACCATGCTCTGCAAAAAAAGTAAATAAAATCCAGGGACCTACCGCAGCCCTTATTCACTTTTATGTGATTATCTGCATGCGTAAATACAGTTCCGCATGAGTACAGGTCACAGGATCAGGTCCAAAGCCAATCATCTTTGATGATAAAGAGGTACACATATTATGAAACACTACGAGCTGCATTAACAACGTGCCAGGAGTCTAAGGGACTCATTTGCATATATATATTTGGATGGTTTTTAAAAATTAAAAAGAACTCCATCTTCCTGGATCAAGGGAGAGAAACAGTTAGTCGAAACAGTCAGCAATGAAAATCTGCAGCTGATCAGTTCTCTCTTCATCCTGTGGTTACAGGAACTAATTACGGCTGATGGGTTGATTCAATACAAGGATAATGTGATCTTAAAGTATAAACAAACATCACCCAGGCATCCACAGAACCATTAGAGAGGAACAGCAGAGTTAGGCTCCGCTGGAATCAGTCTATATACATCTGTATCAAAGATGAGAGCATAATAGGATATGGGGGGTAGGGGGTTAGAGGATCTTGGTTCTATTCCCAGGTCTGGCACTGACTCACTATCTTAGGGAAGCCACCTGACCATTCTGTGCCTCAGTTTCCTCATCTGTAAAACTGGAGATGACGATTCATACCCACCTTTGTTAACACTTTGGTCATTGATGGATGAAAAGAACTGCATGTGATTTTAATTATAATTAGCATTGGGATACAGGAGACCTGAGTTCTACTGCTGGCTCTGCCACTGATTTCCTGTGTGACCCTAAGCAAGTCACTTCATCGCTCTGTGCCTCCATTTACCCTCCCACTTTTGGTCTACTTAGATCACAACCCACTCAGGACAGAGACTCTCTCTTACTATGGGTTTGTACAGCACCTTGCACGAGGGGGCCTTTTTCTCACGTGAAGCCTGTCAGCGATACCATCATCCAAATAATAAATATGAATAATTAGTATTGCAGATATAAAGATGATGGCCAATAGCTGCATTGGTCTTTCGACCCTGGGGGCTGCATTTGGGGAGTGCCCCGACTTACAAAAACACCTTGTCATAATAGTACTTTCAATACATTGGCAGACTCCACCTCAGACTGGGCAAACACCAAGGTCTACCATCAGCTGCACATGTGCATTTCCCACTGAAACCAACAGCGTCAACTACTGACTTAGCCCAATCTCTAAAACAATGGAACAGACACACAGATCTAACTCAAGGGGATTTCCAGACATCTCGGTGTCTGAGTGGATGAGTGCAGTAGTGTATATTACAACAATGATACTGTCAGCGACTGATTGAAGACCGTGGCTGTGTGATCCTGCTCTTCAGGTCCCTGCTAATGTCTTCATCTGTACAGCCATTTTTTATTTACAATATCCTTGATCCCACTTCTATTTAAATTAAAGCAGAATTAACCAGCCAGGAGTTTGCAGCGGCAATCCATGTAATTCGGCATGGGGGCATGACATTATCACTAGCAAAACAATATTAGTTTTGTATGATTATCATCGCCAGGGAGCTAGCAGTGTGATAGGACTTCAGGTGATGGAGTCATAAACCATTATATTCATTCCTAAGCATCTGTATGACAGCCTCGCTCAAGGATGGCATCAGAAACTAGAACAGTGGCTCCAACCTGATTTATTAGCAGGAACATCTAGGGCGTGAGAGTTTTTAAATCACCATCTCATCCTCCTGAAGGAAACCCTGTCCCAGGTTAACCCTTTTGTCAGCCAGTTCAGTGCTCTCATTAAGAGACTCAGTTGCATTATGAGTCACCCTCGTTAGTGCTTCACAGCTACATCTGTTACATGCCCGAGGTCAGATTCTGTATAAGGGACATTGCTAAGATATTTTTCATAGTTTTTTTTTTTTCTTTGCAAATGTAAAGGAAATATCACTTTGTTTTCTGACACGTTCTGTCCTTCCATATTATGCCCATGCTAGCTTGTTGTTGCGTGGCAAGCGTTGAGCTGCATACGTTGTTTTATTATGGTAGGGTTGTCTGTGAGTGAGGGGCAGTCGATACTAGTTTGTAATTGCACTGTTGCTTGCAAGACAGTTTGTCACTGCACAGCTGCCAATGACCCCAGGTGAGCCAGGGCAGTCTTAGATTTTAGGGAGATGGTGGAATCTCCTTCCTTAGAGGTTTTTAAGGTCAGGCTTGACAAAGCCCTGGCTGGGATGATTTAGTTGGGGATTGGTCCTGCTTTGAACAGGGGGTTGGACTAGATGACCTCCTGAGGTCCCTTCCAACCCTGATATTCTATGATTCTATGCAGGGCACATTTAGGAACAACTAACCTTGACAATACCTTCTTAATTGTACTCTTTCCTCTGCGTATGGAGCTGATTTGTACTTACCTTGGAAAGCTATCAAGAGCACAGCAAGTGGAACATTGCACAGAGCTAGGAAGGATGCATGGTTCTGATCTAGACCAAACCATTGGATCTTTGGGGTACAAAACGTTACACAAGGGATGAATTTGGTCCACTGTATCACATCCAACAGCAAATCACACCACTTTTGTTACAGACGGTGACACTTTTTAAAGTCGCATGGTGTTTATTCACCAAGATAATAGGCATCTTCCAATTAATAGTGATAGATACACAGATAAGAGTCACATGGAAGTTTGGTGCTATAGTCAAAAGCCCCGTGGAACACGGGACAAAAAAGGTAGGATGCTCTAACGAGAGCAACCAGATGTTCTGAACGTCCTGGGTAACTAGCACAATGCTACACCACCTCTCTCCAAAGCAAGTTCCAGGGCTTGTGGTGCAGGGGAATGTTAGTACCCGCTCCAGCAAGCAACTCAAGAGAGATGTTTAAGGTGGCATCAAAATCCCCAGGGCACTGCTGACTACAGGTTGTACATTATAAATTAGGACAAGCTGCTTGTCTCAGCAATTGGGAGGCTGCTTAAGGTATGTTTCTGCCCGACTGGAGAAATGTCCCTGTCACACCGTAAATAGAGCCAGACTCAGACACCCAAAACCATTAGGCTGCAGCTTACTGACAGTTCTTCCCCTTAAGCTAAAAGGCAGCCTTGGCTTTGTTTATGTTATGTGCAGTCTAGGTAGACTCTGCTGGAAAGAGACAATGTGCAAGAGAAATATTCATTTCTTACTGCTAACGTCAGTGTTTTCAGAAGAAACAGCACAGCTCGTCTATCGCCAGGAAACTCTTTGTGACAGATGTGCAAGACCCCTGATGTGCAGAATCACTAGATTCTCTGGACACAGGTCAAATTTACCAGGCCTGATTCGGAGCTTTTTTTACACTGGTGTAAATCAGGCATCATTCCTGTCAAATCAATTAGAGTAGGGTTACCATACGTCCGGTTTTTCCCGGACATGTCCGGCTTTTCGGCAATCAAACCCCCGTCCGGGGGGAATTGCCAAAAAGCCGAACGTGTCCGGGAAAAATACCGTCCGGGCACTTCCCCTCCCGCGGCTGCTCTGCGAGTCCTCCCCTCTCAGACTTCGGCTCTGTTTAAGAGCCAAGCTGCCCGAGCCAGCGCTACGGGCTTCGGGCAGCCCCCATACCTCCCACTCCCAGCCATGCGAAAAGGGCTGCCCGAGCGCTACCGGCTTCACGGTTTGCCGGGCAGCCTCCGGACCCTGCGCCCCTGGCTGGGCGCTTCCCCTCCCGGGCTCCAGCTGTGCTGGGGAAGCGCTGGCTGGGGGCGCAGGGTCTGGGGGCTGCCCGGCAAACCGTGAAGCCGGTAGCGCTCGGGCAGCCCTTTTCGCGTGGCTGGGAGTGGGAGGGAGAAGGGGGCGGAGTTAGGGCGGGGTTGGGGCGGGGAAGGGGCGGGGTTGGGGTGGGGAAATGGGCAGGGCCAGGGCCCCGTGGAGGGTCCTCTTTTTTTATTTGTTACATATGGTAACCCTAAATTAGAGTCACACCAGCCCAAAACCAGGGTAGCAAAAAGCAGGATCCGGCCTCTGGCCTGCTTAGGATGATGCCTGCTCACACAAGGGAATCAGGTCCAGCCACATTCTTGGGACTGCTCATCACATCAGGAGGCAGGGAAATGCATGGGAGTTATCCCAGGGTTCCCCTTGTGAGGGCAGGATGCTAGATTCAGATTGGAATGCCTGCATCTGCATTTGGATTTCACGCTATTCAGCATTTGCTCTAGGTTTCAAATGGGAATGGAATTCATTTTCTTTTCTGTACTCCTACTGATACAAGCTTGTGTTTGAGATCCAGAGTGTATGAGGTGTCCATATCTTTGCTAGACCAGGGCTGTTTTACAGTCATGTGATCTACGAGGGGTTCCCTTAGAGCCTTCAGAAGCCTCAGCTGGTGCCAAAGATCAGCTCTCTCAGGGAGGTGGGCTGATATGATAATAGAACACTATGTTCCATGTCCTGTGCTGGTGGGGGTAATCTTTAAGAAGTTTTATTGTCTGGGACACAGCGCCACAGCCGCCCGACCAAGCCGCCCACTGGTTTCCAGCCTCAGTCCTGGGTGGAAGCTTTAACCAGTAGAACTGCTGGCCTGAGCATTTTAAGTGAACCTCTAACAACTTTCCATCTCTGCCCCAAAACACATCTCACAGCAGGCTGCACAGAGCTTGCTTGAGGATTCTGGGGGAAGGTCAGTAAGCTTTTCTGGGGGGTACACCCCAAACTTAAATTGATTCATTGTAGATAAGAGGGGTGTGTGTGTGCATGGACGTCTAGGCCCCCTGAGCCTCCTGCTGCAGAAGTGGAACCTGGCGGCTTGCTCCTTTCTGTGCAATCTTTCAATTGCCATCGGTTTGTGTTTTCCAGGCTCTATGCAGAGCAGAGAGCTGGAAACATACCTTTTAAAAAATGCAAATGAAAGATTCCCCTAAAAGCTGTTCTATTGGCAAGTGATTCATGCAAGCACCCTCCAGCACAGCACTGGTTTGGAAGTCCTATCTTTCGCTGGTTTTGAGTTATGCGTCTGCAACATTTCTGAGTGGAATTTCTCTTCCTCAGTCAGACATAAAAAAAAAATTGCGCTAGTGACTGCATGTTGGAACTCCGCCTAAACTAGAGCAGTCACTGACACACCCACTGTGAGATCAGTATCTTTTGATCGGCAGTTATTTGGGGGATGGACTATCATTTACTATATGCTCATACGGAGCCTAGCCCAGTGGAGCTCCAAATTACTTGAAACCTTTAGATGCCACAGCAATACCAATGATGATGATGATAATATAGTGGTTGTCATGAAAATGTGTACAATTTTGTCTTGGCAAGTGGATAACTTTATTGAGGTATTTCCCTTAACTAGAAGAATCAAGGCCTTTTATCTCATTGTTCCTTCCAGATCATATTCATGTGGATTTGACGAGAATACACTGCCTTATATTTTGAGTTTATCTATGATGGAGGGGGGGCGAAGAGATGTTTTTGGCTCCTTTTACTTGAAGATTATCTGCCTAGATTTGCCATGTTCCTTTCTGCTAACACAGAGAATGAGCAGCGACTGAGTCAGCGGTGGGTGGGTGTGCATACTAAGATAATGATTTACAGAGCAAAGCATGCAAACCAAACGTAGGGCATAAATCACTTCTGCTTGTCTTGGGGAACAGGATACACAATTATAAAGCAGTTAACCTACTCTCCTTTTGCTGTGGGGGAGGGGAAAAAATAATAAACCCAGTCAGCGTTACCATTGGACAGATTTCCAAAAAGCGCTTGGGGAAAACTGAAATGTACAGCTCAAACAAACGGCGACATCATTTAGTCCCACCCACTAGAAGTGCCACTGACAATTTTTAATCGATGCCTATCATAATGGATGGTCTTTTAAAACAAATGAAAAATGCCCCTAAACTTGAGCTGTGTTAATGCTTAATGGAGTTCCAGTCACAGGCTCATAGGAATACAGGGCTGGAAGGGCCTGGCTTGACAAAGCCCTGGCTGAGATGATTTAGTTGGGGTTGGTCCTGCTTTGAGCAGGGAATTGGACTAGATGACCTCCTGAGGTATCTTCCAACCCTAATCCTCTATGATTCTAAGGGACCTCAAGAAGCCACCTAGTCCACCCGCCGCAAACTGAGGAAGGATTAGATATACCAAAACCATCCATGACAGGTGTTTGTCTAGCCTGTTCTTCAAAATTGGCGCCCTTAACATTTAAATAACTGAAAAGGACAGAGCCACAAACCAAGGAACCATAGAAGTATGTCAATGTAGGGCGGTGGAAGGGAAGGGATTTTGAGAAGTCATCAAGTCCAGCCCCCCTATGGAGAGGCAAGGTCAAGTAAATCCAAACCATCCCTGACGGGTGTTTGTCCAACCTGTTTTTAAAAACTTCCAGTGATAGGATTCCACCTCTTTTGGAAGCCTATTCCAGAGTTTAACTATCCTGAGAGTTAGAAAGCTTTTCATAATATCTAACGTAAATCTCCCCAGCTGCAGATTAAGCCCGTTTCTTCTTGTCCTACCTTCAGTGGACATGGAGAACAATTGATCTCCATCCTCTTTACAGCAACCCTTAACATATTTGAAGAATGTCATCAGGTCCCCCTTCCGTCGTCTTTTCTCAAGACTAAATAGGTCCAGTTTTTTTAAACCTTTCCTCAGAAGTCCAGTTTTCTAAAACTTTTATCAGTTTTGTTGCTCTCTGGACTCTCCAGTTTGCCCTCAGCTTTCCTAAAGTATGGCACCCAGAATTGGACACAGTACTCCAATTGCGCTCACCAGTATTCACCGATGCTGAGGAGTGTGGGACAATGACCTCTTCTATCTTAAATATGACATTACTTTTAATAAAGTCCAGAATGATATTTGCCTTTTTTGCAGTGGCATTAAATGCTTGACTCATATTCAATTTGTGAGCTACTATAACCCCCAGATCCTTTTTGGCAGTACTGCCGCCTAGCCAGTTATTCCCCATTTTGTAGTTGTGCATTTGATTTTTTCCTTCCTAAGTGAAGTACTTTGCACTTGCCTTTATTGCATTTCATCTTGTTGAATTCAGACCAATTCTCCAATTTGTCAAAGTCCTTTTGAAGTCTAATCCTGTCCTCCAAAGTGCTTGCAACCCTTCCCAGCCTGGTGTCATCTGAAAATTTCATATGCATACCCTCCACTCCATTATCCAAGTCATCAATTAAAGTATTGACTAGTTCTGGACTCAGGACAGGGCAGACCCCTGTAAGACCCCACTCGATGTGTCTCCCCAGTTTGCCAATGAAGCGTTGATAATGACTCTGAGTACAGTCTATCAAACTGCTGTGGACCCACTAGGACCCTACGGGCACCCCCATGGCAACTGGCACAGTGGTGTCATGATATATACCCAAAAGGTAGTATGTAATATCACTGGAAAACTAGTAACTCGCAGATCATTCATATTCGTGCATGACGTACGTATGGTAAATCCACAAAGGACTTTATAGATATGTACTGCAAATATGCTCTTAAAATGTATTTGGCCTAAGCTATGCCCATTCCAGACAAAGGAATGTGATTCTGCCTCTGTCTCCAATGTAAGCAAGGTGGGACTAAAGACAAAGAAAAGCACATTTGCATGCAAGGTAAAGAAAGCCATAAAAGGAGCAAGTGGGGAAACATGACTACTTAACCATCTCAAAGGGGGGGATGCAGACTGCACCCACAGGAAGCCTTCATGCCTCTTAAAGCAAGGTTAAAGAACTTTGGGAAGATATAAGGAGAGAGAGAAAGCATCCATCATGTGGTGGACTAGAGGGGCCAGAGCTCTTGAAATCACAGAAAAATGGATCCTTTATCCAAGAGCGTTGAAGTCTCTGGGAACCTGGTTAGGCAAAGATTGTAATTTACTGAAATTAAGTTTTAGTCTTAGAAGTGTATTTGTACCTTGTAAGTGTGTTTGCTTGTAGCCCGCTCTGTCTTTATTCTTGATACTTGGCATCACTTAAATCTATGCCTTTTTGATTAATAAACTTGTTTCACTTTTACTATAAACCAATTTAGTGCTTTGATTAAAATAGAGTAGGGATCGGCAACCTTTGGCATGCGGCTCACCCTCGCGGGCCGGGCCGGTTTGTTTACCTGCCGAGTCCGCATGTTCGGCCGATAGCGGTTCCCACTGGCCGTGGTTCGCCACTCCGGGCCAATGGGAGCCGCGGGAAGCAGTGGCCAGCACATCCCTCGGCCCGTGCTGCTTCCCACAGCCCCCATTGGCCTGGAGTGGCAAACCGCGGCCAGTGGGAGCCGCGATCGGCCGAACGTGCGGATGCGGCACGTAAACAAACTGGCCCGACGCGCCAGGGTGCTTACCCTGGCGAGCCACATGTCAAAGGTTGCCGAACCCTGAAATAGAGTTAACCCCAGTTAAGCTAATGAGCTGCTAGGTGCTGTCTCTTTAAGGGAGCAGCAAACTTACCATAATAACGTCTGTAAGTGTTCAGTGAGGTGTCGGACACTAGAGGGCAGATGGTGTTGGGGAAATTTAGGACTGGGGGATGCTGGGGTCACCCTGCATAAAGTTGCTGGGCAGTGGAAGCCAGCATATGACCCACACGCTTGTGTAGGCTGACTGTTGGTGTCAAAGCTGTGAGCCTCAGCAGCACAGCAGTGAAGGCACCCCGAGTCGCAGGGTAGGTGGGGATACAACCCCTCCCTGGTCTGAACCCCAAAGAGGCACACCCACCTTACAGAGATTTCATTTAGACCACGTTTCCCTGGTTTGCTTATTAGACTGTCATGTGCGACTGTGTCAAAAACCTTACTAAAAATCAAGATACATCACATCTACTAATTCCCCTCATCCACTGGGCCAGTAACCTGGTCAAAGAAGGAAATTAGGATAGTTCATGATTCCTATTCCTTATAACCCTATTATCCTCCGGCTGCTTACAAACTGATGGTTTAATAATTTGTTCCAGACTCTTTCCACGTATTGAAGTTAGGTGACTGGTCTATAATTCCTAGGGTCCCCTTTGTTCCCCTTTTTAAAGATAGGTACCATGCTTGCTCTTTTCAAGGCTTCTGGAATTTCACTTCTCAAAGATGATTGCTTCAGCTAGTTCCTTAAGATGAATGTCATCCGGCCCCGCCTACTTATCTAAATAGTCTTTAACTTGTTCCCCCCTCCCTTCTCTATTTTGGCTTGTGTTCCTTCCCCCTTGTTGTTAATATTAATCATGTTGAGTATCTGGTCACCATTAACCTTTTTCATGAAAAAGGAAGCACAATAGGCATTAAACACTTCCGCTTCCTTGATGTTATCAGTTATTAGCTCTCCTTCCCTGCTAAGTAGAGGATCTTCACTTTCCTTTGTCTTTCTCTTGCTCCTAATGTATTTAAAGAACTTCTTCTGAATGCCTTTTATGTCCCTTGTTAGGTGTGACTCCTGTGCCTTAGGGTCTCTGATGTTGTCCCTACATGCTTGTGCTACTCTTTTGTATCCCTCCTTAGCAATTTGTCCATGTTCCTACTTTTTGTAGGATTCCTTTCTGATTTTCAGGTTATTAACGTGCTCCCAATGGTGCCACATTGGCTTCTTACTATTCTTCTGTTTTCCTTTACATTGGGAACATGCAAAGAACATTCAGCTCCACCCTACTCTTTCTATTGGACACGAGCACCATAGTTGGCATTCATGGGTGAGCGCATTAGTTGTCTCAAGAAAGACGGCAAGGACTGAATGGGTCATGGAAACTAAACGATCTTGTCATTTCCCAAAAGTCAAGGTTGAAGGCACATTCTTGGAGAAGTTTCCACCTGTGCTGCATGTGGACTATGCAAAGTCTTCCTCTCATTGTTGAGCACTTACTCACAAAAGTAGACCCATTGGCTTCAATGGGATTGCTCATGTGAGTAACCACTCAGAGAGAGTAAGGGGATGACAGTCTGGTCCTGGGTGAATGGACTTCTAGCGCTGAATTTTCCATCACCATCAAATATACCAATACAAAGCCAATGCCAACAGCCCAGCACCTGAAACAATCCTACAGTAACAAACCAGCATATACAACGCAGTATACAAAATCAGCCCTGTAAAGGGGAAGGGGGGGGGGGAGAAACATGTCAGCGTGAGCTGGAGGGAACCAGTTATTGAGAAAGGAACCGATTTTAGTTTTAAGCCTCAAAAACATTGTTCTAAACAATATAGAGTCGCCATCATTCCTCTAAATCAAATAATAAACAATATCTTTACTAACAATGTGATTTTAAAACCCTGAAAAGCTGATGCCACAGACCAACCCTGTAGGTATCTGCAAAGTGACAGAGAGAGTCCACCAATCTATCATCAGATTGGATTTAAACTGGAAGAGGACGGAGAAAGTCATTCACGTTTGTCATTAACACCGGGAACGGGGCGGGGGGGGAATCATCAGTGGATAGCATCCTTAGCAACGTTTCATCAGCTCTGTCTTCATTTCAAATAAAGATTAGTACAGCTGAGGCAGGATTTATGCTGGCTGATTGAAAGCATCACCTGGATTTTGAGCTCCCCTGCCCCACCCCAAAAGAAAAGGCTCAATGCTCATTAGGTATTTATTGCATAGACCAGCTTTATCAAGGCGTTGAAGTGTTGCAAAGCAGGCTAATCATGGTGCTACATTTATATTCAGGCTTAGAGAGCTTGCAAATGAATTGATCCAGTACACGGGAATCTTTCAGTAGAGGTGCTTTGCGGTACCATGCCCAGAGAAGTTTCAGCTCTCCTATGCTTTACCTACTTAGGTATATTAAATGGAAACTTCCCCAAGGTGAGAATAAGCTGCTCGCAATTGTTCTTGACAGATGAATGAAAGGGTAATGAGTTCACTGAGATTCTCACATTGAGCCCGGATCCTCATCCCTGCACTGCTGCTGAGCTCCCACACATTCTCAGCCACAACACGTTTTACACCCATATTGCAGGGCAATGAAAACTCAGTCCCAGGCAGTACGATACCGGCGGCCGCACTTTGGCTGTGAACGCATCAGAGCTCAGAAGCAACACAGGGTTGAGTATTGCCAGTACTTGGTTGACAGTCCTGTAAGGAAGTCTTCCCAGACAGCTGGCAGTGATGTTAGAGATATAATAGACCGCACTCTTCCTTCTAAGTGAATACTGAACCAATGCCCCATCACGCTGTTAGGGAACACTGCACTGCTGGAGTTATCTTTTAGGTGAGATATAAAGCCAGCGTCCTGGCCACAGATAGTCATTAAAGATCAATCCCACAGCACTTTTTGCAAGGGAAGGGTTATGCTAAGCTCAGCATCTCCTGGCCACATTCCAACTCCGGTAATTACATTCTGCCTTTGAAAAATCTCCCTTAAGTTTTAACTGGGCCAAAAGGACCCAATTCATCCTCATGTAACTCCACTGAAGCTTGGGGGTTACTGTGGGGATGACTCTGGCCCAATATTCTTCTTTGTTTCCCATCCTAAACTGTTAGGGGGTGTAGCTGTGGAGTATTTAACAGCTACCAAAGTCCACCCCAGAGGTGGCTGCATTTCAACAGTGGGTGGAGAAGTGATTCACGTACATATACTATGCAATATACAGTTTAAAAAAGCTTTTTGTGTTCACTTGGAATGAATATTTCCCATATAAGTGGCAGGACAGAAAATTCCCTAAGTGAAGCCCCAATATCTGAAGTTATTCAATATCCTTCTACAATTCGGAAAACAGACATCATACTGTAGCTCCAGTATAGAGCAGAGAAAGATTGAGTCCAGCAGGACTTTTCAGCAAATAAGTCCGGGACATAAACTTTTTTTCCCCCCCCATTGAAAAATTCTGTTTCAAAAATCAAAATATTTCTCAGGTCCAAGATGGACTTTCTGCTGAGAGAGAGAGAGAAAGACCCTGCCTGATTTGGAGAAGTTGCACCTGGTTCTCCCACATCCCAAGTAGGTGCCTAGTCACTGGGCTATTCTCTCTCATGAAACATTTTGAAGGGCCTCATTTTCTTTCCACATCAGAACAAAAACAAATGTAAACCTCACATTTTTTCGTGAAACCTAACTGTTGTTTTCCAGCGAGCCCTGCAGCTGACTATTACATTGCACTGCATCGATCCCTTTCCAGGAATTCTAATCCTTGCCAGACTCCTACAGTTTTCAAAGCTCTCGGCAAAGTGTGACATTTACAATCCTGTTAAGTGTTGCCTGAATCCAGAAAAAAAAGGGGGAGGGGGGGAGGAAATTGTGAAAATGTGAAAATTCATTCACAGTTTGTCCGTGCTCATGTTCCTTGTTTGTTCATTATTAGTGACTATTCATGCAAACTGGATTTAGGGTGCATAGATAGTTGGAGAACGGTTGCTCCTTGTACCAATGTTCATATGTGCTTTCAAACAAGAGGTATGTGTGTAAGAATAAGGGCATTTCCTATTAATTTTTCACTATTAATTCTCACTGTTCATTCTCATGTTTTAAAAGTTTGTTGTCTTCCAACCAGGCAGTAGAAAGAAAGAAAAAAAAAAAGACAACAACAAAAAACCCACACCATGACTAGGGTGACCAGATGTCCCAATTTTATAGGGACAATCCTGATATTTGGGGCTGTTTCTTATAAAGGCTTCTATTATCTCCCCCCCCCCTCCCGATTTTTCACACTTGCTGTCTGGTCACCCTAACCATGACTTAGATGACCAATCACTTACCAGGAATAATAAACAGAAAATGAATAGTTAAAGTGAGGAACTTGCAAATATTCCATAGGCCTGAAAATTGTTCATGCAAACTATTTGGCAAATACCAGAAAATAGCAAATCCAGATGCAGAAATCAGAATCAGTTCATGATTCACAGGGCAGGTCTACACTACGGGGCTAACTCGACCTAAGTTACGCAACTCCAGCTACGTGAATAACATGGCTGGAGTCGACGTACCTTAGGTCAACTTATTGCAGTGTCTACATCGCACTGGGTCGACGGGAGAAATTCTCCCGTTGACTTATCTTATGCTTCTCATTCCGGTGGAGTACTGGAGTCGACGGGAGAGTGAGTCTCTACTAGAATCGCTAAATCAACCCCTGGTGGATCGATCGCCGCACGTCGATCCCCCAGTAAGTAGAGACAGGCCCAGAAACAAAAGAAAAGAAAAGAAAAGAAAAACCATGCTAAATTCATTGGATATTTGATTTGCAAAGAATAACTTGACCAGAACATTTTCCAGCTTTTTCCCCCACAGCAAAACCTGGAAGGTTCAGACAAAATGAAAAATTTCTGCCATCAATTTCCTTTGGAAAAAAAGGCCATTTTTCATGGGTTGTGTGGAAATGGTTTCAACCGTATATTTTCAACCAACTCTGGGTGGTGGCTTCTGCAAGTTTAGATGAGCTTAGAATAAACCTCCAAACAACTGAAGTCTTGAGTTGACTGGGCCTTTAGAGGCTTAGCGATTAGCCTGCTGCTGCATAAGATACTGTTGGTTGTGCTTTCTATTGTTCCAAAAAGGACGGGAAAAGCAGTCAACTGTCCATTTGGTAAGTTTATTGGTAGCTGACAGATAAGGGTAAGAGGCCACACACCTGCTGGGGTGCTTAGAGGGACCAGAAAGGGGGCAGAGGTGAAGCTAGCCTGGGAATCATGAGAGTAACCTCGTCTACTGTAAATTCAGAAATGTATAGGGGAACAGAGCTACTTCGCTTTTTTTACTTCTGCTTCAAATTGGGGATGCGGAGAGGAGCATTATGGATCAAGCCCTTTAAGGGGTAAATTAAAAGGTGAAAAAGGGCCCAGTGGAAGGTACTGGAGAGTTCGCACATGGCCTTTCTACAGCAGAGCAAACTTCTTCCCCATACTACAGGCAACACTGATGGCATACCCCCCAAAGGAAATAAATGACAATGCTGACTTCTAACTTGCAGGGTTTCTCAGTAAACCCTTTTCAAACCATCCACTAGGCAACAGTACACAAAATCCTCCCCAAAAGCCAGATGGGTTAGAGAATTGCCAACCATCTAGCGAGTGGCCTATGAGTTGAAGGATGGTCCAAAGGTTAGTGGGCTGGGAACACAGAGGACCAATGTTCAGTTCCCTGCTCTGCCACAGGCTTCCCATCTGGCAAGCCACTTAGCCACTTTGTGCCTCAGTTTCCCATCTGTACAATGGGGACAATTGCACTGCCCTGCTGCAGAGCAGTGTTGGGAGAATCATCACATCAACGATTGTGAGGTGCTCGGATAGTACGGTTATGGAGGCCACATAGAACCCAAACTGGTAAGGACCATTTGATGGCGGTTGATTCATATCCCAGGCCGACCAGTGTCTATAAAACCACTATCATAGGCCTAGTCTTCACTTACCGGCAGGTCCGGCGGCACGCCATCGATGTTCTGGGATCGGTTTATCGCGTCTGGTTAAGACGCGATAAATCGATCCCGGATCGATCCCGGAAGTGCTCACAGTCGGCGCCGGTACTCCAGCTCGCTGACAGGAGTACGCGGCGTCGACGGGGGGAGACTTCCGGCCGCGTCTGGACCACGGTAAGTCCGGACTAAGGTACTTCGAATTCAACTACGTTATTAACGTAGCTGAATTTGCGTACCTTAGCCCGAAGTCCGGACTAAGTGGGGACCAGCCCATAGTCAGCAGCTGGTCTTAGCAGAGAAGCCAAAGACTAAACGCAAGCGAACTGCCCTCTGGTTCGCCGGAAGTGGCACTTCCAGATTATCGTTGTGGGAAATCCTTGCCCACCCCCCATGTTGTACCTGCTCTAGAAGGGTCAGATTCTGATCCCTTTACTCACCAGGGAGCTCTGAGTGGAGCAGGCTGCCATTATTCAACATCAGCTATCAGAATTTGGCTCTACATGAAAAGATCACTCCGCTGTCAATCCAGCACTTCCCAGGAGCACTGCAGAAATGTTAAGATTATTTAAAGAAGCCCTAAGTGCCCCTCGCCAGCTGCAGAGAGTGCATTGCATTAAGCAATATTCGCTCAGCTTAGAAATGCAACGTTACTGGAGCGAACAAATCAGATGTGGGCTTTTTTTTTTTTTTTTTAATTACTGAAATGATCCCTCTCCGTTTTCCAAGCTCTCTCTTGCCATATTAATTTTCTCCAAGTGCTTGTGCTTGGTCAGTCAGGACCTCAGTAGCAATTTGTTTGTATTGACTTTTTGTTTTACTCAACATTTAATTATGCCAGATGACAACTGTGGAAATACTATATGGAATCCCAAAGTCCTAAGTGGAGAGTGGGGGGGGGGAGGGAAAGAACCTGCATGCACTGACCAGCTAAGAGGCTCTTGGGTAATTTTCAGGCCCCACATACAAATGCACAGAGGTTGTGCTCTTTTCCGCTGGAAGCTGGAATGGTCTAAGAAACCTATATTTTCACCTTCTGTTCACTGGACTGTAAGTGCCAAAACCTTTTCAGTTTCTGGGCCAGTGGCGGTGCTGTTTTGTTTTTAAACCTACACACAGTGTACGTGAATTGCTTAACGCAAAACATAACACGCTCTTTCCTCAACCTCATGTGTCAATGAAATAATGAACACAAAGTAAACAGGGTTCCCATCTAAAGAGGTGCATTGCTCGCTGTTTTCTTTTCCCCTGTACCCAAACGAGATTCTGGCACAGTTGATGAATCATCAGTTGCATTTCCCTTCACCGGGGCTTTCCTTTGCTCAGTCATGATTAAAATCTCTGCTCAGGTTCCCAATTGTAATTTGGGAACAAAGACAAAACACAAAAGAAAACAAACCACCCACAACCCTTCAAACTGCTTGATTTCTCCTTTCATCGCCAGACAACAGCACACAAACACAAAACAAAAGCAAACGATGTTCACACGTTAGACTCAAACGGTCCACGTGTGTAACTGCCACATGCCCAATGTTAAAAATGTAACAACCAAAATGAGATATTAACAAGAGACTAAAGGACTTGTGCATTTTACAACAGGGGTACCCAACCCTTGCCATAACACTACAGGGATGTCAGCATTTCCGGTTATTACCTGCTAGGTGGGGTGAGTTGCGGTGTCGCTGTTTTGAAGGGTTAGAATCTGACCATTAACATTCCCTCTCAGCAAAAACACAACAGTCATATTTCCTACATAATGCATGGGGGTATCCAAGCCACTCAACATACATCATATCTATCGCTCTGGAGGATCCCAAAGCACCTTACAGACTGGATAATACAAGGATCAGCCAGGACTAGTCTATACAGAGACGTAGTGCCCGGGAAGCCGGGCTGGGTTTCTACAGCATTTTAGCATGCCACACGTTAACTGGCTGTGTGGACCCTGCTACTGCCCACTACAAGTTCTGTAGTGAGCTCAAAGCAGGGTCCACGTGGCCAGCCAGCTTGCAGCAAGCTAGTGAACTGCAGATTCACACCCCAGCTTGTTGCACACTGGTATGCAGACAAGCCCTCAGTTACTGGAGAAATTCAGAGACATCTCGAGCGGAAGGTGGCAGACAGAACTTTGGGAAGACAATGGGAATAATTTCTCTAATGGGAGTTATACAGTGAATCCCCAACCCATGGTGTTTGAAACTCATGAATAATCAGAGACAGACACAATGAGCCGGAACACTTGAAAATTCACTCTTGTGCGTCGGCTGATTCCCAAGCAGGGTCCCATTGACGTCAGTGGGATTAGAGTACACATCAGGAGCAAGGGCTTGAAGGAGTAAATGCGTGCAGGATTGGTCTCAGAGAGTGTTGCATGTGTCCAATAGCAGGTTTAAGGTCAGCCTCAGAAGAGAATGTGCAGGGAGTCAGTACAGCTCAGAGCTCAGGGGTAATAGGTTGGCACAAGTCTCTAAAATTCAGGGATGTGTAAAAATCCAGGACCCGATTCTCTTCTCACATGCACTGGTTTTACAAACAGTGTAGGGCTACTCTCTCCCGTGAGCTTAAAACCACTTTATCCTGGTGTAAGTGGGGTCAGAATCCTGCCCCCATGGTTCCTGGTTTTCCGTGTTTTATTGTTCCTTTCTAAACTGAAAATGCCTTCTTTAAAAGGGAGAGAGAGACACACTTCCCAGCCACCCACTCATCCATGTTGATCCTCAATTCAGTCTCCCATCATGGGAAAAAATTGAGCAAGGGGAAATTTACATTAAATATCAAGTGAGATTCCCTCACCGTGAGGTCCTAAGGTGATGGAACCTCCACCATTTAGGTCATTTAAAATTGAACGGACAAAGTGACCTAAAAAGACTTTTCCAGCTGATGTTGGATTGCCTGAAAACGTGACTTCTTGGACTCATGACTAAGTACTAAATAGTTGAGACCTGAGGTCTGCATGCTTCAAGTTTTATCCCATAAGGAGTTACCTGAATGTTCACAGGGAAGACGCTGCAAAATAATTGTGGGTTGAGCACAGATGGCTAATTGGATTTCATTTTTTTTTTTCTAATGTTAGCAAAATTACAGCACCTGGAACCTTTTTTATTTTCCCCTTTAGTTCAGAAGCCAACAGCAGGGCTGCTTTAGCGATTCTGCTGCCCTGGGCATTCCAGCACATGTCTGCCCCTTCCCAACCCAGAGCCACCCAAAAAACCAGTGTCATTGATGATGCAATTTTTTGCTGGTCTTAGCATTTTGCTGTCCTAGAGGATCCACTTATTTGATGGTAAAGCCAACCCCATTCTTTACCTGCTTTGCTCCGTTATGTCCCTTGATTCCCTGGATAGTGAGGTGAGCTAAGTAAAGAAAAGAGAGGCCCACACGAAGCTGTGCAACTAGAGATTCAGCGTGGGCCAGTGGATAGGGCCTTGGGCTTCGACTCAGGAAAGCGGAGTTCTAGTCTCAACTCTACGACTGCTTTCCTGTATGATCTTGGGCAAGCCACCTCCCATCTCTGTGCCTCAGTTTCCCTCCCAAACCTTGCATATTTAGTGAGTAAGCGCTTTTATGCAGGGACTCTCTCTCTCTCTCTCTTATAATGCATGTGGCCACACTACAAATGACAAATGATAATGGCAGGTCCCTTTGAAGCCTGTAAGAAGTTTGCTTCCATCGTCCCTAGAGTTAAATTTAGCAGAGGAGGCAAAGCCTATTTTCCTTTCTCATAGAAGGTTCTAGAGTCTCTCTCTTCTGCTTATAATACCGTCAGAAACCTGACTCTTTAATAAAAACAACGAGGAGTCCTTGTGGCACTTTAGAGACTAACACAATTATTTGGGACTAAGGTACCACAAGGACTCCTCGTTGTTTTTGCTGATGCAGACTAACACGGATACCACTCCAAAACCTGACTCTTTAATGGCTGTGCTTAGACGGTTTCTGGTTATCCCTCAATGTGCAGTCCTCTTTATGGCCACATTACAGCTTAACAAATCAGGACCAGGATATCAAGGAAATGTCTCAGCATGGCAAACATTTGTATTTTAGGCACTATACATACATACATATATGCTTGGAAGGACAAGATACTTAATCAGTAAATGTCAATTTCACCATACACACACAAACCAACAGAAATATTTCCTTCAATAATCAAACATTTACAGATAGACAAAGTAAGAAAAATGCTGCTTGAGAACTCCCTAGGGTTTGATTTTAGGACATTTTACTTTATATCTTTTTGACAATTTGCATTTTAATGGTTATAAAGCTTTAACTTTTTAAAATCTCAATGTCTAGTGTCATTAAATAATTATTGCCTGGCTCTCTCCCCTCCCCCATACATTTCCTGCAACTGTGAACATTTAAATTGGTCAAAATGGGGGGTGAGGGGACTGCTTAAGCCCCATAATTTTTCACAACTGTGAATATTTAAAATAGATTAAAAAAATTTAAAGCTTGAAAATAATCATCATCATCTGTCAAAATTACACACACACACACACACACACACACACACACACATCAAATTCTGCCAAGCCGATATATATTTAATATTATGAGTATCCACCATCCTGAACCAGATAAATTCTTTGAAAGAAAATGAGCCATGTTCTTTATCCGTGGGAGGAAATCGGGAGCGCTGTCCTGCCTGCTGTACAGCAGTGGAGATGAGGCTGTATATGCTCTGTATGCATGTCATTACTTGAACCAGGGTTACATTATAGCTGACAAGCCTGCAGTGAGGACCTCCAGCTGCCCACGTTTACTAAACTGCAAAAGGTCAGAGAAATAAAACTGACCTTTTCCCACTGGCCTGCTCTGAAAACAGGAGAGGCTGCTAGGTTGGAAAATGGATATTCAAAAGAAGAAAAAGTCATTACAAGAGCCTCAACTGGACTGATTTGGCAATAGCGCCATAGAGGAAGCTGGTGAGATCTCACCAGGCGGCCCTGTTCGTGCATAGGGTGACCAGACAGCAAGTGTGAAAAATCAGGACGGGGGTGGGAGGTAATAGGAGCCTATATAAGAAAAAGAGCCAAAAATCGGGACTGTCCCTATAAAATCGGGACATCTGGTTACCCTAGATCGTGCAGGTCGACCTGCTCAGGCTTTCAACACAGAGCCTTTCCAATGCGTGCACAGACACTGCAAATGATATCAAGGTAGGAGCTACTGGACTGGTATTTCTATAATGCCCCCATCCTCCATGGTGTGAGACATCTATGGAGTGAGGGCACTCGGGACCCTGCAAGTTTGGGGATCTGGATCATAGACTATCAGGGTTGGAAGGGACCTCAGGGGGTATCTAGTCCAACCCCCTGCTCAAAGCAGGACCAATCCCCAACTAAATCACCCCAGCCAGGGCTTTGTCAAGCCTGACCTTAAAAACCTCTAAGGATGGAGATTCCACCACCTCCCTAGGTAACCCATTCCAGTGCTTCACCACCCTCCTAGTGAAAAAGTTTTTCCTAATATCCAACCTAAACCTCCCCCACTGCAACTTGAGACCATTGCTCCTTGTTCTGTTAAATGGATAAATGGACAAGTGGGATCCCAGCACCTTACAACCCCTGCAAATGGGCTCCCACGCCCAGCTGGTCATAGTGACCAGAATTTTCCAGAGTTCAGCTCTCATTTGGGCACTAAGGATGGTATTGCAGCGTTTTCTCCTTACATACAAAAACCAGATGAAGAAGCCACATTGGCACAGTTGGACCACAAATAACCGTATTTACTAAATATACACAAACATGTGAGGCCTAGCTCCATAATTACTGCTGCTCTGAGTGGTGAACACAGTAAGTGGGGCGTGGGGTCCCGGGAGGGGGCGGTCAGGGGACAAGGAGCAGCGGGGGTTGGATGGGTCGGGTGTTCTGAGGGGGGCAGTCAGGGGGCGGGAAGTGGGAGGGGGCAGAGGCCAGGCTGTTTGGGGAGGCACAGCCTTCCCTACCTGGCCCTCCATACAGTGTCGCAGCCCGATGTGGCCCTCGGGCCAAAAAGTTTGCCCACTCCGGCCCTAGAGGGATCACAAACTATTTAAAGGGATACTGCCCTACACTACTTTCATGCGCACTCACTGTTACCATAACTTCTGCCATTGATTTCAATGGGAAATTTGCCACTGAATTCAATGAGAGCAGCCAAAGTGACCAGCTTTTAAAGAATCAGCACCGGATGTGATGAGTAGTTCTTTTGAAAATCTGTGTGCACACACCCACACCCACCCACCCACCCGGAGCTGCTGAATGATGAACACTTTGGGAAATCCTGACCTTAATTTGGTGCTCAAATGACAGCACCTAAAATCTGGCCACCCTCTGGCTGAAACAATGAGGAGTCCTGGTGGTACCTTAGAGATTAACAAATTTATTTGGGCATAAGCTTTCGTGGGCTATACACCTGAAGATACAGCGCCAAAGTCATTTGAAAACCCTGGCTTATTGTGTGAGAATTTCCTGTTTTTTTTCTGGTCTCCAAAGAACAGCTGATATATTGCAAAATCACAGAGAAACATGTACAGTAGCTACCTAAGGTTGTGTTTTACGACCATTTATTATTTTTTTAATCGAGCTATTTGTTGACTCAAAGGTTTATTACTCACAACTGTGTCAGCCTCTCTCTTTGTTGTATTAAAGGATCACAACCCTCAGTGACTTAAACAGCCTGCTGATGTGGAAATGACTATCACCAAACCTAATGCACAGGAACCTCTTTGTGCAAACAAACGGCAAGACAGAGATGGGTTTGCAAAGAACTTCTTTACCTTTACAACTCTCTCACCATTTGGGGACCACGTCCTTTCAGTGATAAGAGCAACATTCCCCTTTTGTTTTGCACCGAGCATTCTAGTTTATCTTTAATGTATTATTCAAGCACAAATAATGATTAATTAATCAGAACTCTGTTGTATTGGGAGAACAGAACTGGGCTCAGTGCAACTCCCATCCAGATGCTCCAAGTTAAAGAGAGTCATACGGGAGAATGTGGCGGCAAGAGTGGTTAATTATGCAATAACAATTACGGGATTCCAGAGACAGCTTTCATATTGTTGTGGCAGATCCTTTCAATGTTTCTCTTTGCCGTATATAGGTTATACATCTCCTCTCACATCCTGTCTGTTGGAATTACAGCAGTCAGAGAAGAGGTTACTCTCAACACTCATTCAGATGGGCTTGGATAGCAGCATGGGCACATGGACTGAAAGACCCATTAAAAATAAAATAAAGGGGTTGTGATAAATGGCTGATGTCCCCGCTATACCAGTATTGTATATCTTAAGGAGACGGAGTTGTCTAGTGGATCAGGCACTAGACTGGGAGTCAGGAGACCTGAACTCTATTTCTGACTGTCACCTTTTGAGGCCTCTTTCCCCTCCCACTTATTGTCTGTTTAGATTGCAAGCTCTTTGGAGGCAGGGACTGTCTCTCACAATGTGTTTGTCTGTGGTCATATTAGGTCAATGGAAGTCTGGCCACACACACACACACACACACACACACACACAGTAACTAGCTGCAAAGGGCCCAGCACTATACATTGTTGAAGGCCCATTTATTAGAGACCACTGAATTTGTGCAATGGGGACCCAACCTTGGTTGGCATCTGTAGCCCTGTTATAATACAAATATTATCCCCATTTTACTGATGGGTAAGAGGAGGCAAAGAAAGATAGAAGACCAGATTCCCACTAACTTAATTGGCTTTGTATCAACTGCTAAGTAACTTGCCCCCATCAGATGCAGGACTGTGGACCTCAGGAATCCTTATTCTTAACACAAGCCCCTGTTTAACCACTCATTCACTAACATCTCAGGGGAGCACTTGGAGGAGAATTTGGTCTGTTAAGAGCCATGTCCGTACATCAGAAGGATAAAAGAACAAGTCCAGCTGAATTTCTTTCCAATGCAATAGGAGAAGTGTAGAAGCTTCGGAAGTTGTAATCTTTCCAAAACATTCTACATGCTTTGCAATCTCCATTCACAGCAGTGTCTATACTCTGGCATGGGTAAAAAGTCAAGAAACAAGACTGAAAAGCATAATTAAAGCAAACGTGTTTCCTCCTGGTTAGGAACCTCTCACAGCCCAAGAGCACTGAGTGGGGTGCTGCCTAAACTGGTCAGTAGGAAACTGGTCCACTCAGTGCACCCAACTCAGTGCTTTGGTTAAAAGAGAGTGTTTGTTAACCCAGTCAGGGTAATAAGCAGCTGGGGGCTGTCACTTCAAGGGAGCAGCGAACAATAACTTCTATAAGTGTTCAGCAAAAGGGCCGGACACTACATGGCAGGTGGGTTAGGGGGAATTTGGAAATTTGGATAAGGTGTGAGGTAACCCCACAAAGAGTAACCAAAGCTGGTAGAAGTCAGGGTGAGGCTATTGTGCTGTGAGCAGGCAGCTGATGTCAATACAAAATTACTAAAGATAGTTAAGACCCAGGCAGACAGCGAAGAGCTACTAAAGGATCTCTCAAAACCGGGTAACAAAATGGCAGATGAAATTTAATGTTGATAAATGCAAAGTAATGCACACTGGAAAGCATAATCCTAACTATACATATAAAATGATAGGGTCTGAATTAGCTATTACCATCCAAGAAAGAGATCTTGGAGTCATTGTGGATAGTTCTCTGAAAACATCCACTCAATGTGCAGCAGCAGTCAAAAAAGTGAACAGAACGCTAGGAATAATTAAGAAAGGGATGGATAATAAGACAGAAAATATCATGTTGCATCTATATAAATCCATGGTACACCCACATCTTGAAGACTGTGTGCAGATGTGGTCACCCCATCTCAAAAAAGATTATATTATATATATATATATATATATATATATATATATATATATATATATATATATATATATATATATATATAAAAAACTAAGAATTGGAAAGGGTTCAGAAAAGGGCAATAAAAATGATTAGGGGTATGGAATTGCTTCCGTATGAGGAGAGACTAATAAGACTGGGACTTTTCAGCTTGAAAGAGAGACAGCTAAGGGGAGATATGATTGTGGTCTATAAAATCATGAGTGGTATAGAGAAAGTAGCTAAGCAAGTGTTGTTTACTACTTCTCATAACACAAGAACTGGGGTCACCAAATGAAATTAATAGGCAGCAGGTTTGAAACAAATAAAAGGAAGTATTTCTTCACACAACGCACAGTCAACCTGTGGAACTCCTTGCCAGAGGATGTGGTGAAGGCCAGAACTATAACAGGGTTCGAAAAAGAACTAGAGAAGTTCATGGAGGATAGGTCCCTCAATGGCTATTAGCCAGGATGGCCTGGAATGGTGTCCCTAGTCTCGGTTTGCCAGAAGCTGGGAATGAGCGACAGGGGATGGATCACTTGATGGTTCCCTGCTCTATTCATTCCCTCTGGGACACCTGGCATTGGCCACTGTCGGAAGACAGGATACTGGGCTATATGGCCCTACTAGGTCAGACCAAGGGTCCATTCTTATGTTCTTAGGACTCTGAACCAAGGTTGCACAGCACAGAGACAACCCAGGTTTTCAGGGCAGATGGTGACACAGTCCCTTACTGGTCTGGGTTGGACTCCAAAATGTCACACCTACCAGACCTCTGAATCAGAATCCATGTTTCCTCTGGATCTCATTCCAAGCCTCACTCCAAAATCAGGGAAGCTTGTATCCCAATGCTATCTTATCAGTTTAGACCAAGCAGTGAAATGGGCCTGCACAGCCAGCCTGCCTCTGAACATTTCAGAACTTTTGGAAAGACCAGATCAAACTGTTTAGATCGGGTGGTCTCTCGAATATTAAAGTTCAGCTGCAGCATAACTTCTCTAGCTTATATCCCATGCAGGGCGCCCATCCAGCCAAGGACTCATTCTTCGAAGAGGTGGAAGGCCAAGGATAAGGTGGCAAGTGGTCATTTACTTTCCAGACTTCTCATTCACAACCAAATCGTTTTTCAGTTTCACCGGAACTTGGCAGATGTTGGCAACTACAATAGGGAGGCTGACAGCGACACACACGGGGCAGCAGCAGGTCATGTCAGAGAAGAGTTCCATGAAAAATTCACTCTGTGGGAGCAATCCCGGGGGCCAAGCGTTTAGCTGCCTTTTATCCCTTCAATTGCTGAAGACAGTTCAAGGGATTATCTTTGTTTTCCCTGTTGGAGAGTCACTCGTGGAGAAACAAAGCTATTTACATGTAGAATAAGATTCCTGTTTCGTGTCCCTCATCTGCAGGGACTGGGAAGGGTTCTGCGCTGACTGTTTCAGAGCGCACGTGTTCCAAGAGCGAAGGCTGAAGCAGAAGCGTCTCCTCCCTGTCTGCACCCCCCTGTGCACTCCCACCAAGGGCCCAGTGGTCAAAGCAGTGGGCTGAGGAATCAGGAAGTGGACATGGAATCTGTCCCTCTACTCACTGGCCCGTGGGATGTGCTGTCAGCTTTGAGGTCGCAGGGAAGTCAGCTCAGTGCCCATGGCTGAAGGCTCAGGCGGGTCATGATTGCTCAAGATCTCCCATTCTTGGCATTCCACAGCATCAGGGACAAAAGGCTTCCCCAATGGACCATGTGAAGAGGAGCTGCTGCAGCAGATGGAAGGGAAAAAGCAGTACCTACACTGGCTCGCCCTTCTTCACATACATGCCCCTCAGGGAGAAGAGAGATCCCCACCACCTAACTGCCAGAATGAGGTGGCGGGGGTAAGACCAGTCATCTCCCTAGAGTCACACCGAGTGACATACCATAAAGACACTGGGCTATATTTTAATCTGCCCTAGCCGGACACACTGGACACAGACAACAGGCGAAATGGTGGCATCTCCTGGGCTCGAGGTGAGCAAGCTTGTCCTTCATTACCCCTCCCTTATGCTCCATCTGCTCTTTTCTCTGGTGGCTCTTGGTGCCAACCAGCAGCCTGCCCTTCATTTCTGTGATATGGCTTCTTTACTGTCTCAGTCTCCAGGAGGTCCTGTGTGTGATTAATGGCCCCAGCCAGTGAGGATGGCTGTTGCCAGAGCATCCAAGTGTGTACCCAGCAGAATATACACGACCTAGTCCAATACCAGCATGCCCATGGTTTGCTCTGCCGATGCATTCCAGGCTTGGGCCAATACGTTCCCTAATTCCATCAGCCACCAGGCAAGGCACATGCCTGTACATTTAAAGAAGAGGGTTCACTCAGAATCCTCTGCTAGTACTTCTCCCCCAAGATCCCCGATTGGTATCAATAGCTGCCCGTTGGGTTTGCTGGCACTGCTGTTGGATTGCAACCTGTGCTAGCTGCCGCAGCATCTGTAGTTGAGCTAGTCAATTCAAGACTTCTTCTGTTTCCCATCTCCATGCAACAGGTAACAGAAATCCCCACTCTCCTTCCAAACACAAAAGGTGTGGTGTTGGTCCAGCATGTGCTCTTACAGTGGGGTGACCAGATGTCCAGATTTTATAGGGACAGTCCTGATATTTGAGGCTGTGTCTTATATAGGCGCCTATTAACCCCCTGTCCCAGTCCCAATTTTTCACACTTGCGGACTGGTCACCCTATCTTACAAGCACACAGGGTTAGTATCCAGCACTCTCTCTCCTTCCTTGGGATTTTACTTTAGTCGCAGTTCAAGAATAGCAAACATAAACCTTATCCTGCACTGGCTGTTTTCTGAAATTATCTCCTGTCTCATTCTGTAGCCCCTCTCTTTCCCTAAAGATTTTTTTTTAAATCCTCCTGAGATGGAGCTAATGAGACCCACACCTGGTCTGTTTGCCAAGACGGGTCAGCAGAATAGCCCTGCATCTCCATTCAGGGTCCTAGAATCTGACTATTCTCCCTGTAGTATATTTGGTGATTACACGGAAAAAGTAAAAATGCCCTTTTTAACTTGTCTCAACATTGTACCTGTTGAACAGCATCGCATCAACCTACGGCTGCAGGAGGGGATAACATGGTGCCCACAGTGGTATCATCTTTAGTACTCTGTACTATTATCTATAGAGAAAAAGGATTGTACCTTTACTTCTGCTCTGAGGTCAGACAGTAAAGGCAGAAGCCATTCTATATTTTAAAGCATTGTATTGCCTTTCCATCACCAGAGGCGTATGCATGGAATTAAATGCATGCTGCTTTAACCCCCGCCAAATTATCCACCCCTGTGAAACTTAATGGCAACATTTTATGCATGGCTTGTGATGGCACATGGGCATGTTCTGTCCATGCACTATCCAACTAGAGGCAGGCAGAGAAAACTGGAGGCTTGGAAGCAATGTTGCTGGAGTTTTATAGTACCTTTCACTAGACCAATGATGCATAAAGATATTAAGGAGCCTCACGGAGCTGAAGAGCAGCTTTGACTGCCAGAAGCAGCGTTTATCAAACCACCTTCATTTTGTTATTTACCCTTTTGCCCTCACTTCCAGCGTATCCTACTGCAGCATCCTTTCAGCACTTAATTATCCCATTCCCCCACTCCCCCGCTGAAGGGATCTCTCTCCTGCGCCATTGCAGCTCATTTAAAACATGGTGTGAACTAAGTGTCAGGGGCAGAGGAGGAGAAAGAAGCCAACAATTGCCACCTTGAGCTGAACAAAAGATCAAGATGAGGTGAACATGAAAGCCCAAGTCATGAAGGCCGTTCCGGAAGCCAGTCCTTACGCGGGCACAGAAAGACAGCGGTGTTTATTTCTAACTAACCTTTCTGGCCCTTCTTTTTCTCCACTAGCTTGAGAATGTGAACTCCTGAACTACGTACAAGGAAATAATAGTATTCTGCAAGTATAGGGCATTTCATAGGAGCTCTCCGCCAACCGGGCTGCAAGAGATAGCAAAGGTTTAAAGTATCCAGAAAAGGCAGAAATCGGGAGCATTTTTGAAAACCCATCTAAAGCACCCTTCTTATTTAGAGTTTCCTTCATCTTTTTTCATGCCTTTTCCAAAATGGCAGCAGGGAAGGTCCTTCACAGATGCCCCTGAAAGAACATACAAATGTACATTCATACAGTACAGCTTGGGGGCCATAGACTCATCTTTCCCCCCAAATAGGGGCAACGAATAGGGATGGGATGAGCTCAAGAGGTTTGGATCACTAAGGCTCAGATCCTGAAAGGTATTTAGGCTCCTAACCTACATTTATTTCAAGCAATTACTCAGGGTACTTTGTGCCTAAACGTTTTTGGCAGGGAGTTTCAAAACGAACTTAGGGGAGTTAGGTTTAAAATGGGATTTGGGCACCTAACTCACTTAGGAACTCACTTGTGTTTGAAAATCACAGCCCAATTGCACATCTGAACCTTAGTGATCTGAATAATTGGTTTGGATGTCTTGGGAAGTTTCTGATTCTTCTTGATTCCACTGAAGTATCTTGAGTTGTGTGCCCAAAATCATGAGTTATTTTTGAAAATATTGGCCATAGTTCTTATTACCAGTCAGAAAACAGGCAGCAGCATTCTCCTTCTGCCCTGGTGGGTGGGGGGGGGGGTCTGGAAAACCAGCCCACCCTGTAATCATCCCACAGTGGTGGCTCTGTCCCATGGGTCTGGGTCCAGCACCCTGCTCTGGGCATTGTGAACTGGCATGCAGGGTCACAGCATTGCTCAGGTTTGCCCCTCCCTACCCTCCGTGCCCCCCCCGGTCATGACAAAAGGATCAGGTGGGTCAAACCTGAACAGTGCTGCAACTCACTCCAGAAGGTTGCAAAGATCAGAGCAGGGAGCTGGGCCCCGCCCTGTGGGACAGGAGCAGTCACTGAGGGGAAAGTCATGAGCACAGAAAAAAAGTCACGGACAAACAGGGAAAAAAAAATCACAGAACCATAGGGAGTGGGACCACAAGCGTCATCTATGCTAACCCCTGGCCAAAATGCAGGATTTGTTGTGTCTAAACTGTCCAAAGCAGACAGCTATCCAGCCTCTTCTTGATACCCATCATAACAAACCTGCAGCCCTACCCTTAATGCACATTTCCAATGCAAAAGCTGTGGCTCTGTGTTTCAGAAAGAATATTGTAACTACAGGCATTTTAATTTATAGCAACTCTTTCACATTTGTTGGTCCCAGAGGAAGGACGCAAACACTTCATATTTTTATTGATTAGAGTTCAGGCTTTTCACACTCACTGTATGCGATGAAATACTTCTCACACAGTCCAAGTCATCTCTAACCTAGCAGATAAAACTTTTGTTTCCTCTCTGCCTGTCAGCTTACTGTCATATCACCAAACAGGGCTTTGGAGGGGAGCTCTGGGTTTGGAGCAGTGGCTTTGTAGAAGTCTCTGCTAAAACTAGGTTGAAAACAAATCCCATTAGCAAATTATAAAGAAGCCCTTTCAGTCGCAAATGACAAAGATGGGTTTCTGTTTTCAATGACACCATGAAAGAAGACAGCTACAATTTCCCAGAACAAAGCCCCGTTTTTCAAAACATTTTCCATGCATTCAAGAGAGCCTCCTAACAAAAGTAATTACTCAGGGTACTTTGTACATTGCTTAATGGTATTAGCCATGGTCAGAGGGAGGTTGGCATGGAAGCCAGCGGCAGCTCAAGTGAGAGAAAAAGGCATTGATGAGTGCAATGAAAAGAGGACTGGTTTCAGCGTAATAATTTTTTGAATGCCGGTGGGGGAGGGGAGGGGATGCCACTGATCATCATGTATGTTAGAAACAAACAAACAAACAAACAAACAAACAAACAAACAAACAAACAAACAAACTCATCACAGGTAAAGTAAAGATTAAAAGGGAATTCTGAAGAAGGACACACAAGCCATGAGGATGCACCTGTATGATTCAGTGGGTAATCCAATTGGTTTTGAGGACAAAGATCACATTAAGAGGTTGGGAGTGGGAATCAAAAGATGGCCTAATGGGTTCTTTCTTAAAGATAATTTTTTTTTTGCAATTAAAAAAAGCAAATACATCCTGTGGATATAGCATGTGACTTCACCAGCGATGAACTTCATTTGCTCTTGAAACGGAATGTGTTTGGAATAGTCACAGTAAATTACATCTGGCATTTTGGGCAAAAGGCACCATGCTGCTCGTGAACGGTTCTCTTCTGCAGCTGCCGAGCACTCCTGTGTAGTGCAAATGCACATGAGCTCTGGAGAGAAGTGCCTCGCACAGTGCTGGAGTAGTAAGCACCTTGCGGGACTGAGCCCAGAATACCCAACTGGAGTTAACACATTTTAGATAAATCATTGAATGGCTTTCGCCCACTGTTCTGTACACACTTTGGCCATGAGCAGATTACAGTTCTCATCTATAATTGTTCTTCAGAATTATTCACTGACTAGTGAATGGTTCTGGTCTATAACTTGTTAGCATGTGATTCATTCAGAATATTCAAATTCTTTTGATTCGGCAGATATATCACGTGCACACTCTCTATGAGTTTGGATAAGCATAACTCTTTGGCCTGGTCTATGCACAATTTATATACGGCTATAACTGTATTGGTTTAGAAGTCAATATAGTTAAAGTATACAACTCTGAAGGCGGATGTAGTTATACCTGTATAAAGGTCTGTATGCCACTGTAGCTGATCCCTGTATATTGATGAAAATAAGCTATGCCCTGGTCTACACTGGGGGAGGGGGCAGAAATCGATCTAAGTTACGCAACTTCAGCTACGTGAATAACGTAGCTGAAGTCAACGTACTTAGATAACTTACTGTGGTGTCTTCATCGTGGTGAGTCAAACGCTGCCGCTCCCCCGTTGACTTTGCCTCTCGCGGAGCTGGAGTACAGGAGTCAATGGGAGAGGGCTCGGGAGTCGATTTATCATGTCTAGACTAGACGCGATAAATTGATCCCCGCTGGATCGATCGCTGCCTGCCGATCCAGTGGGTAGTGTAGACAGACCTATGTCACCACTTTTTTACTGCTATAACTGCAATGAAAAAAGTTTAAATTCTGAATATGCAGAATGAATCACATCCCAACAATTTGTAGACCAAGAATTAACTACTAACTAATCTTGAACAGCCACGACACATTTAAGGAAACTCATCTGCTCATGAACAAAATGTAGTGGTATAAAACTTCTGTGTGGATAAGTTCTTAGAATCAGGTTTCTAGTCTGAATACTCATGACTATAAAATTGAGATTTGATCCAGCAAACACTTCTGCTCCTGACTGTAGATGCTTACAAATGGTGGTGGGGAGGTTTTGCAAGAAATTTCTCATCTGTTTCCACACCACAGGGTTCAAAATGGACTCACTTTTTGAAAATTTCCAAGACATTTCTATCAATATTTTCTAAATTGAAATTACTACATTCATAGTCTTCAAAAAAATCATTGTTGAGCATTTTCCATCTATGAATAAAGAAACAAGTAAAACATGTTTTCTGGGAAGAATGATTTAAAACATGATTTTGATTAATAAAAAACCAAATTAAAAAATGATTACAATGATGCAAAAAACAGGAACATTTTGAAGGTGTCAACAATTCTTCATGAAAAGTTCCATTTTCTAAAAAGTGTCATTTTTTGATCACCTCTAATTGGGAGTAACTTTACCTACATGAGAAGTCCCATCAGCTCAGTGCATATAAATGTTGGCTGGACAGGAGCCCATAAAATTCACTTTGTGAATATTTTGTCATCTTACCGGACCATTCTAGTCCAAAAACTTGTTTGCTAAAATATTTGCAGATACAAAAGGGAATGAACCAATTTAAGGTGAAATTCATTTGAAAAAGTCTGAACCTATACTCACGGATAATTCTTTGCAATTTGCCCCTCTTTTTAGAATTCACTGTGTCTAAATGCAACATATTTAAAAAATAAACTAAAGCAAGCACATGGCTGTGTAAAAACCACTTGCAACAGACTAACTACTGTTATTAACGTTCCATTTTCCTAGGGGACACTGCAAAAGAAGAACAGATGAAACGATGCCAAAGGAAATACTGCAAACATACCCAAGATCGGTCAGACCTAGAGGCCAACCACTGACTAGATGGTGGGACATTGTACACAGACCTATGACTGTGCATAAAGGAGGAACAAGCCCAAGGACAGGAATGTATGGTGATTCTGTACTGCTCCTTGTGTCTGCAAAAGTACTGTGGAAGGAGACATTCATTGGAATTCACACAGCTTCCCTTTGAAAATTAAAAAGCACATTTTGTTTCAAATAGAAACAGACCAAAACAAATGAAACAAGTCTCATTTCAGTAGCCTTTATTTCTGCTACTAGTGCAATTCAACTCATTTACAGAGCTCATCTACTGTATCCACTTTAGAGACAAGGTGGGTGAGGTAATATCTTTTACCGAATTAATTTCAGTTAGTGAAAGACAACATTTTGCACTTCTAAGGCCTGGTCCACACTAACCCCCCACTTTGAACTAAGATACGCAATTTCAGCTACGTTAATAACGTAGCTGAAGTCGAAGTACCTTAGTTCGAACTTACCGCGGGTCCAGACGCGGCAGGCAGGCTCCCCCGTTGACTCCGCATACTCCTCTCACAGAGCAGGAGTACCGGCGTCGACAGCGAACACTTCCGGGATCGATTTATCGCGTCTAGACAAGACGCAATAAATCGAGCCCAGAAGATCGATTGCTTACCGTCGGACCCAGAGGTAAGTATAGACGTACCCTAAGACAGCTCTCCTACTCTACTCTCTCAGATGCTCACAGAAACTAAGCAGTTCAAGTTTAGTCAAAATTTGGAGGGGAGACCTCAAAGAAAGACTTGGTAACCTCTGGAAGTGGTGTTAGTAATTAAGGAGGCAAAACCATTTACATTTACAATAAAATGTCATTTTGATTTACAGAGAAGACTCCAGCCACAAAGAAAAAAAAGTGGTTTGCTGTAGATAGTCCTTAAAACTTCTGGTTTTGCAACCAAGTTCCCTTAAAACATTAAGATTAGCATCACATTTCAGATTACCTGCTGTTCGCTTTTATTGAACGGGCACGTATAAAACTGAGGAAAAGGAGTGTTTATGCAGCCAAGCTATGCTTTTCTAAGTATTTGACACTTTGACAAGCTCTATGACAGCCTCCGTTTCCAAACTGCAAGTCTTTTCTATTCAATACACAGGTCAGATCGGGCACAGATTTACAATTAACAACTAACAGCACTGCTTAGTCAGGACCAGTGGGGACACACATTTCAAATATGCCAAATGTTTACTGTTACATGACAGCGTTCTGTTATGCTGATGAGAACCCCAGTCTGTTGCCAGTCTGTAGCCGAGCAACTTCATTTACTGAATCGCTCAGCTCTGCTAAACGAACCAGGAATAGAGAAGACCAGGAGCTGGATGGGAGACCTCCCAGAACAGCTGATGTCTGCATGAAGTGATGGTTGTCCTTCTGGTTAAGTAATAAGCTAATGCCCTTCCCGGAGGTGCCGATTACCCTCAAGTTCCATTGAGGTTAATGAAGGAGCTTGGATGTTTGCATGATTAGTGCATATGTATAACTGCTGGGGTAAAATCATTTCAATAATCCAACCCAGTGACTGTTAAAGAGACCCATGCATATACAGTCTGTGAAGCACTTAGGGACCTATGGATATAGGCAGTAAATGTATCACTCATATGCAGTAAATGTAATTTGTTAATTGACGTTTTCATTTAGTATATTGGCATTAAACATGAATTGGAAAGCATTTTAAAAAATGTAAGTGGTTTCAGATCTCAGATCAGTTACTAGGTATTTATATGCAGCAGTCACACTTCAAAGGTTTTCATCTCTTTGAGAGAGATTACTGGTTGTACCAGCATTCCCCATTTCAGGGGAATCTTGCTCAAAACCAACAGGACCTGCCAAAATGGAGAACAGCAGCTTGAATGAATAAATAAGCCTTGCAAACCTGCCGTGAAGATCGACAAACTCGGGCTCAGTCAGACACACATGGACCATGGGCTCAGCATGTGATTGGGACATAGGCTCTTGAAAGTCAAATTCCAGATGGGGGGGAGATAGCTCAGTGGTTTGAGCATTGGCCTGCTAAACCCAGGATTGGGAGTTCAATCTTTGAGGGGGCCATTCAGGGATCTGGGGCAAAAATCTGTCAGGGACAATCCTTGGTCTATCTGTGAAGGCAGGGGACTGGACTCGATGACCTTTCAAGGTCCCATCCAGCTCTATGAGATAGGTATATCTCCATATTAGATCTCAGCCTAACTTTCTTCGTGGCCTTGGACAAGTCACTGAGGTCAATATTCTCAAATGTGGAAACCTGAAGTCAGGCACCTAAGTAAGAAGCTTAATTCCCATCAAAGTCAAGAAGTGCTCAGTACCTCTGCAAACAGGTTACTTTTATTTTGGTTCCTAACTATGCATTGAGGTGCCAGTCTTTAGGCACCCAGGATTGGATGTTTTGACCTTCACTTAGGCCAGTTTACACTACAAATGTACACTGATATAATTACATCACTCAGGAGCCTGAAAAATCCACCCCCCTGAGCGACGCAGTTACACCGACCTAACCCCGGTGTAGACAGCACTACTCGGACAAGAGGGCTTTTCCCCTCAACATAGCTACCACCTCTTGCAGAGGTAGGTTAACTACGCCGATGGGAGAAGCTCTTCTGTCAGCATAGTAGCATCTTCACTGAAGTGCTACAGTGGTGCCGCGTTTTAAGTGTAGATCTGCCCTGAGACTCAGACTCAAACCCTTTAAGGCAAAAGGGGACCACCATGATCATCGAGGCTGACCTTCCACACATGGCAGGCCACAGAACATCACCCACCCACTACTGTGTTAGATCCATAGCCTCTGACTGAGGCCATGTCTACACTACAAAATTAAGCCAACCTAATTTATGTTGGCATATAACCGCCCCAGTAATTAAATCTCTTGTGTGGGTCTACACTTTGCTCCTCATGCCAGTGGTGCACGTCCTCACGCAGGAGTGCTTGTATCGATTGTACTGTCAGTGTCGCACATTGTGGGAAGGCTCCTGAAAGCCATTAACAGTCGACATAAGCAACGTAGTGTCTACACGGACCTCACTACACTAAACCTGACTCTGCGCGCTCTTGGAGGTGGAATTATTAAGTCAGCATAGTGGGGCAGTTACGTTGGCAGTAGCAAAATTTAAATGTAGACACTTCCATAGTTAGGTCAATGCAAGGCAACTTACATCCCTCTAACTGTGTAGTGTAGACCAGGTTGGAGTTACTGAAGTCCTTGAATGTCTATCTCAGTTTCTCTATCTTTGTAATAGGGTAAATATACTGAAAAGGGTGTTGTGAGGATTAATTAGTTGCTGTTAACAATATGCTTTGAAGATTGAAATGACTACATAACTGCCAAGTAGCATGATCATCCTAAGTCTGGGGAGGGCCAGTAGCTGATCAGACTTGACGTTAAAAAGAAAACTAATCCCCATTGAGATGTGAATAATTAAAGCAGGGTGCAGTGTATACAGACTTTTTCAGAGGAGATATTCAGAAGATGAGAACACAGAGGTCCACAGAGAGAAGAAAGCTGGTCTTGTTGTAAAGTCAGGGACTTTGGAGATCTTGGTTCAATTCCCAGCTCTGCCCCAGACTTTTTTCTGACCTTGGCCAAGTCATTTAATTGCCTTGTGCCTCAGTCCTCCCATCTGGAAAATGGAGAGATGACAATACTGTCTTTGCCTGTTTAGAATGCAACATTGTTGGAGCAGAGACTGTGTCTGGGCTGTACAGCACCTAGCACAATGGATCCTCAATTTCGTTTGGGACCTCTAGATATGACCATAATTCAAGTTCTTTGTGTAACAGGATTTGCAAAGTTCCTTTACACTCCATCAGTATTTCATTTGAATAATCCTATTTAGTCTTGCAGTAGCTGAATGTGTAGTAAATTTAATACTAAAAAAAAAATGTTTTTATATTAAAATCACAAAATTAAATTTCTCCCTTTGCCACCATCGGTATTGCTGCATATCAGCCCAAATCCTCTTGGACTGTTTCTCGTGAAATGTATTAATGTCTCTAAAGTAATTTCTTAGGGAACTAATTATTAAGGAAGTGCTATCACCTATATTTAATTAAAGATGGAGATCTGGTGGTAATTAAAGATAACTGAGACCTCACAGCAAAAAGGAACTGAATACATGTTTGTCAGGGTAAGGTACAGAAAGCAACACAATGCTACCTCATCAAATATGACCTTGGCTGATGTGAGAGGGTAGGAAACTGGCCTCAGTGTGTCAAAAGCTAAACTTTGATTGAGAAACTCTTACCTTAATTAAGGCCTCATCCAATTTTCGTTTGGAGTCCATGGGATTTCTTTCCATTAACTTCAATGGGCTTTGGATCAAGCTCTTAGATGAGGAACTACAAGGAGTAAAATCTTGGACCCATTGAAGTCAATGGCAAGAATCTCATTAATTTCAGGGAGGCCAAATTTTGCCTAAGGGATGTTTGTTCTCACCTAGAATTAGGGGTAACTTCTATGGAGAGTAGAATCTTGCTAACACACACTTCACTGTGATCCCTCCATCTTGTAATTGGCACACACAAACATGGGCTCTTAGGCCTGGCCTACAAAACACAGGTCATCGGAAGGCTTCTTATGTCAACCTAACTATGTCAGTGTCTACACTACAGCCTTGCTCCCGCCAATGTAAATGCCCTACTACAACAACGACATAACTTCACCTCCACGAGAGGAGTAAGGCTTATGTCGGTATAGTTAGGGCGACACAGTGTCTGTGTAGACACTGCTGTCCTTACGTTGGCTGTTGGCCGTCTTGTCAATTTCACGGTTCTCACCCCCTTCTGGAGAGTTGGGAGGTTGGATCCTTCTCCAGGCTGGGAGCCAGGGTGAGACTGGACTGTGAAATTGACAAGGCTGGAAGCAGACAGTGGGCGGGTGGGGGGGGGGAGGGCAGAGAAGCCCCAGACAGCTTCCCCTCCATGCTTCTGGCGGAGAACAGGGAGGCAAGAAGCCCTGAGTGGCTTCCCTAAGCTCCCAGCAGGGAACAGGGAGTAGAGGGGAGCGGCAGCCCACTGGAAGCCTGGGAATTGGTGGGCCAGCCGGGCTCCCAGCAGGGAGCTGCCAGCGGAGCGGTCTCTTAGCTCCCCACACTGCCCTTTTTACGGTGGTGGAAGTGCTCCTAGTGAGGACGCGCACCACTGATTCAATGAGGTAGTGCGGACATGCGCCATCGCAGAAATTACTGCCGTGGCTGTCAGCCGACCTAATATAGGCCCTTACTGGAGACAGCACAGTGGAGTAGACAGACCGACCACTGGTCTGATCCAGTATGATAAGTCCTGCATTCTTATTGTGACAATGTAAAGGGTTAAACTGTCCCTGGGGCGAGGCGGTGGGGGGTGGAAAGTATATAAAAGGCAGGCAAAGCAGAACTCAGAAGCATCCCAACTGGCTGGTGCAGAGAGAGAGCGCACGCCTGGCCTGTGGGAATCATTATCCTGTCTGGTGACTTTGCAGATAACAGAACAAGGCCGGAGGAAAGGGCTTTAAAAGGAATGATGCTTGGAGCTTTCTTCCGCTGCCCTGGCTGGTGAAGCAACCCACCAGTTTACGCCTTTGTTTGCTGCATGTGGGTCATCACCCATGAGGGGATTACTCATATGATTAAGCTGGGCAGGTGCTCAAGTAAATTGCTGAATCAGTGTCTAGAGCAGTAGTTCTCAAAGTCGGGAGGCTGCTTGTTCAGGGAAAGCCCCTGGCGGGCCGGGCCGGTTTGTTTACCTGCCGCGTCCGCAGGTTCAGCTGATCACAGCTCCCACTGGCCACGGTTTGCCGCTCCAGGCCAATGGGGGATGCAGGAAGCGGCGCGGGCTGAGGGATGTGCTGGCCACCCTTCCCGCAGCCCCCATTGGCCTGGAGCGGCGAACCGCGGCCAATGGGAGCCACAATTGGCCGAACCTGCGGACGCGGCAGGTAAACCAGCCCGGTCCGCCAGGGGCTTCCCCTGCACAAGCGGCAGACCGACTTTGAGAACTACCGCTCTAGAGGATGAGGAGGATGTAGTGTCTATGTAGGTGTAGGCCCAACTGAAACCTGACTATTACACAGCAGCTTAACAGTGCATTCACATCTACCTGTGCAAGGGAAGTTGTGGTAGCTCACCAACTTGTGGGTAGGATAATGAGTGCATAGAATTTCACCTATTCACTGTTCTCTCCAGGCAGTATAACTTGGATGCACCCCCAACAGGACTTGCAAGGAACCACGGTGTTTTTCCATTTAATTTATTTTTCATTTCCTCACACGGTCACAGCTTTGTTTGACACCACTTTGAGCATTCTGGGGCTGGAGGCAGCGTGCGCTCAGTTTAAATCACAAAGCCCTTGCTGGAAGAAGTGGGAAGTGTCACAGCCCAGATACACACATCTTGAGCCTCCTCTAACCATCTTCTGTTAGTTTGTTTTTCATACACCCTCTCTGCACTGAAGGTGTTACAGCTGCAGCATTAAACTAGTGTTTACAGGGCACACGGGGTTCCTTTTTATTTCTTTGAGTGATTGGCGGGGGAAGAGGCTCCGTGAAAGAAAATTATTTGTTTGTCATGACTAGATCTCCCCCCCAGAACGAACACGAACTCTCTCTCTCTCTCTCTCTCATACACAGAATTTCTATGCACACAAAGAAGGGAAAAAATGGAGAAGGTGGGAGAGGGAACAGGAGAACAAGAGGAAGACGTGTCATTCTTCTGTTTCCTCCTCTGCCTCTGACACCCCGGCAGAGCATGTGGTAGCATCTGATGGTTGCTCAAGGATAACAAGCTGCTCCTGCTGCATGATTATTAAACTACGGTACTCATTTAGTACAGGTGGTAGAGGACTGTGCCATAGTGGGGAAGATTCAGGATTCAAATTCCATTGATGACCCGTGAAGGGAATTGCTTCCTTTTCCTGTTGCCTTCTGTTTTCCATTTCCCCTTACCTGCTTTCTCATCCTTTGTCTCTCTCCTTGCTTCCTTTCCCCCTTTCTTCCATGGAAGTCTTTCCCTTCTATTCTCCATTCACCTTTCTGCCCCTCTGACATTGCCAACCCCTTCTTTTCCTCCTCTTTCCTTCCCATATCTCCAGTCTTCTCCTTTTTAGCTCTCACTCCCCTACTGTGCCTACCTTCTCCCTTGCTGCCAGCCCACCGTGAATTGTGCCAAATAGCCCCTAAGGGACAGCGGTTCTTCTTGGTGGGTCCATGTAGGTAAGGGAGGTGGCATTTATAACCAGCATGCTGAGAGCCAGTCAGGACCTACCCACAAGGATCTGGACTTGCTCGTGCTAAGCAGCTGGGTCGTATTTTATCGCCAACCTTAGCTTCCTTTTAAAAGGCTCTGGCAGATAACCAAGGCAAGCGAAAATGTCATCTCTGATGAGAAGAGCACATGTGCTGCAGACAGTATCTCAAGGCTTTTGTCATGTTCAATATGTGATATTTAGAGGCTAATTTTCTGTGTACTTGTTTTGTTGGTAACATTTTGTGAAGCAGGTTGTACTGGTTGGATAAAAAAAATCACTGATGTAGCTCAGCGTGTTCTTCGGATTCAGGATGCAAAAGTTGGTTTCAATGTGAACTTCAGCTCTGACCCCATTTCACCGATTCCTGCTATAACGGATCTGTTCTGTGCATACGGTCTCACGGAGAGCGGACATCAAGCCCCACTGCACTGGAACACAAAAGCTTTGTTGCACTGGTGAAGTTTACACCAGCTGAGGGCTTGGCCCTTTGTATTTCTGGTTTTCATTTGACAGAATGAACATTTCTGAGCAAATTAGTGCTGACAGAAGGAGCCAAGGGATTATCGGCCCCAGAGACGCGTGTCATAGAGCCAGAGACAGTGCAGGTTGGTGTACACCACCCTCCTCAAGCCTGCCCTGGAAAGACCATCTCCCTGGGTGAAAGTCTTCCTGGGCCATTGATTCCTTAGACTAGGAGTCTGATCACAGATGTCCTGGTATAAGCCCACAGGAACACTCATTCAGTTCAATGAGAATCTAACCTTGGGTCTCCTTGCCGGGACTGCCAATTGTGATGGCGGTTTGCGTGTAAAAATACCCTGTTTGAGCCCATAGATCAACAGTGTAATATACATATGAACTTCAAAATATATTGTATCTGTTGTAGAAGAAAGCACTTGAAAATGATGTCCTCCTTTGCTCACAGACAAAAGGTGAGTTCAGAATCCTGGGGCTTCTCTGAGGGGGTTTGAACTCAGATTCAAGTCGAGGCCTGAAACTGCATAGTAGGAGCATTAGCAGCAGATTGAGGGAAGTGATTATTCTGCTCTATTCGGCACTGGGGAGGCCACATCTGGAGTACTGCGTCCAGTTTTGGGCCCTCCACTACAGAAAGGGCTTGGACAAATTGGAGAGTCCAGTGGAGGGCACCGAAAATGTTTAGGAGGCTGGGGCACATGACTTACGAGGAGAGGCTGAGGGAACTAGGGTTATTTAGTCTGCAGAAGAGAAGAGTGAGGGGGGATTTGATAGCAGCCTTCAACTACCTGAAGGGGGGTTCCAAAGAGGATGGAGCTAGGTTGTTCTCAGTGGTGGTAGATGACAAAACAAGGAGCAATGGTCTCAAGTTGCAGTGGGAGAGGTCTAGGTTGGATATTAGGGAAAACTATTTCACTAAGAGGGTCGTGAAGCACTGGAATGGATTACCCAGGGTGGTGGTGGAATCTCCATCCTTAGAAGTTTTTAAGGCCCAGCTTGACAAAGCCCTGGTGGGGTGATGTAGTTGAGGTTGGCTCTGCTTTGAGCAGGGGGTTGGACTAGATGACCTCCTGAAGTCTCTTCCAACCCTAATCTTCTATGATTCACAATCCCATCTCTCGGAGTGAACAAAAGTCATTACCATTTGAAGGCTGCTACGTGAAATGAGGTTGGTGGGTCTCAGTCTAGCTCCCAATGCACAGGTGTCCTCATCACATAAACCATAAGTGGCATTATTTCTCCCAATGGAAAAAGCCCACAGAGAATGGTAACCTTTTGATTTCATTATAAACCAACAAAGAATTCTATCGCCGGAATATAATTCCCTGTTAAATTCTATAAGATGTCTCAGTTATATCCCGATGTAATTTACTGTTCTTAAAAGTAATTTCTATAGTCTCATTATATTTCTTCCATTGGATTCATCCCTTTTATTCAACAGGACATTTTAATAATAAATATTAATAGTACCTAGCTTTTTATATAGCCCTTTTCATGAATAGATTTCCAATAACTTTACCAAGAAGGTCAGCAGCATCATTCCCATTTTACATATGGAGAAACTGAGGCACAGGGAGGTGAAGTGACTTGCTCAAGGTCACCCAGCAGGCCAGTGGCATAGCTAGAAATAGCTGAGTCCCAATCCTAAACTCCATCCTCTAGGGAGCACTTTCTGGGAGAGAAATTGTCAAGAAAAAAAACAAAAAGCATTGTGTCCATCTTTTTTGCTTCCATGGCTCAGGGCAGTAGCATACAAAACATTTCCCTGAACAGTCTTGATTTGGTACCGACTGGCTTTCATTCTTTTATCAGTACCTGGGTGAATAATCAGTGGGTTCTTTTTTTAATCAAACTAACTGGCTGGGTTTTTAATTATCCTATTCGTCATGTCTAGAAGCGCCCTGTTTGTCCAAAGCGTTGTTCCCCCTCAATTTGTCAGGAAGACGCATCATTTCAACAATGAAACAGAACACTTCACTCCTCTATCTCCCAAAAGAGAAGGATCCGGGTAACTCTCTGCTCCTCTCCCCCGCCTCCCCCATCCTCTGCATCTAGAGTAACAAAGAACAAGAACTAAACCAAAATTAAGCAGATTAATGCCCTTTAATAAATTATGCTGGATCCATATCGCTGATGATTGTGCATCTGATGATACCAAGACATGCAGCTTACTTCATCCTGTGCCATCAGCCTTCCTCAGAAGGAGGAGGAGGTCCGCTAGTGGCATCAAACAAAATAAACCAATGGTACCAATGGTCATTTAGGGTATGTCTTCACTAGAGAGCTACTGCGAATGATCTATACTTGAGTTAAGTCCCCTTGAACTAGACTAGCATGAATGAGGGCAGAAAAGGTGGGGGAGTTGCATTGTATGTAAGAGAGGAGTATGACTGCTCAGAGCTCCAGTATGAAACTGCAGAAAAACCGGAGTGTCTCTGGATTAAGTTTAGAAGTGTGAGCAACAAGGGTGATGTTGTGGTGGGAGTCTGCTATAGACCACCAGACCAGGGGGATGAGGTGGACGAGGCTTTCTTCCGGCAACTAGCAGAAGTTACTAGATCGCAGGCCCTGGTTCTCATGGGAGACTTTAATCACCCTGATATCTGCTAGGAGAGCAATACAGCGGTGCACAGACAATCCAGGAAGTTTTTGGAAAGTGTAGGGGACAATTTCCTGGTGCAAGTGCTGGAGGAACCAACTAGGAGCAGAGCTCTTCTAGACCTGCCGCTCACAAACTGGGAAGAATTAGTAGGGGAAGCAAAAGTGGATGGGAACCTGGGAGGCAGTGACCATGAGATGGTCGAGTTCAGGATCCTGACACAAGGAAGAAAGGAGAGCAGCAGAATACAGACCCTGGACTTCAGAAAAGCAGACTGACTCCCTCAGGGAACTAATGGGCAGGATCCCCTGGGAGAATAACATGAGGGGGAAAGGAGTTCAAGAGAGCTGGCTGTATTTTAAAGAATCCTTATTGAGGTTGCAGGAACAAACCATCCCGATGTGTAGAAAGAACAGTAAATATGGCAGGTGACCAGCTTGGCTTAACAGTGAAATCCTTGCTGACCTTAAATGCAAAAAAGAAGCTTACAAGAAGTGGAAGATTGGACAAATGACCAGGGAGGAGTATAAAAATATTGCTCAGGCATGGAGGAGTGAAATCAGGAAGGCCAAATCACACTTGGAGTTGCAGCTAGCAAGAGCTGTTAAGAGTAACAAGAAGGGTTTCTTCAGGTATGTTAGCAACAAGAAGAAAGTCAAGGAAAGTGTGGGCCCCTTACTGAATGAGGGAGGCAACCTAGTAACAGAGGATGTGGAAAAAGCTAATGTACTCAATGATTTTTTTGCCTCGGTCTTCACGAACAAGGTCAGCTCCCAGACTGCTACACTGGGCAGCACAGCATGGGGAGAAGGTGACCAGCCCTCTGTGGAAAAAGAAGTGGTTTGGGACTATTTAGAAAAACTGGACGAGCACAAGTCCATGGGGCCAGATGCGCTACATCCGAGGGTGCTAAAGGAGTTGGCGGATGTGATTGCAGAGCCATTGGCCATTATCTTTGAAAACTCATGGCGATTGGGGGAGGTCCCGGATGACTGGAAAAAGGCTAATGTAGTGCCCATCTTTAAAAAAGGGAAGAAGGAGGATCCGGGGAACTATAGGCCAGTCAGCCTCACCTCAGTCCCTGGAAAAATCATGGAGCAGGTCCTCAAGGAATCAATTCTGAAGCACTTAGAGGAGAGGAAAGTGATCAGGAACAGTCAGCATGGATTCACCAAGGGCAAGTCATGCCTGACTAACCTAATTGCCTTCTCTGAGGAGATAACTGGGTCTGTGGATGAGGGGAAAGCAGTGGATGTGTTATTCCTTGACTTTAGCAAAGCTTTTGATACAGTCTCCCACAGTATTCTTGCCAGCAAGTTAAAGAAGTATGGGCTGGATGAATGGACTATAAGGTGGATAGAAAGCTGGCTAGATCATCGGGCTCAACGGGTAGTGATCAATGGCTCCATGTCTAGTTGGCAGCCAGTTTCAAGTGGAGTGCCCTAGAGGTCAGTCCTGGGGCCGGTTTTGTTCAATATCTTCGTTAATGATCTGGAGGATGGCATGGACTGCACTCTCAGCAAGTTTGCAGATGACACTAAACTGGGAGGAGTGGTAGATACGCTAGAGGGTAGGGACAGGATACAGAGGGACCTAGACAAATTAGAGGATTGGGCCAAAAGAAACCTGATGAGGTTCAACAAGGACAAGTGCAGAGTCCTGCATTTAGGACAGAAGAATCCCATGCAGAGTTACAGACTAGGGACCGAATGGCTAGGAAGCAGTTCTGCAGAAAAGGACCTAGGGGTTACAGTTGACGAGAAGCTGGATATGAGTCAACAGTGTGCCCTTGTTGCCAAGGAGGCTAATGGCATTTTGGGCTGTATAAGTAGGGGCATTGCCAGCAGATCAAGGGACGTGATCATTCCCCTCTATTTGACATTGGTGAGGCCTCACCTGGAGTACTGTGTCCAATTTTGGGCCCCACACTACATGAAGGATGTGGAAAAAATTGGAAAGAGTCCAGCAGAGGGCAACAAAAATGATTAGGGGGCTGGAGCACATGACTTATGAGGAGAGGCTGAGGGAATTGGGATTGTTTAGTCTGCAGAAGAGAAGAATGAGGGGGGATTTGATAGCTGTTTTCAACTACCTGAGAGGGGGTTCCAGAGAGGATGGATCTAGACTGTTCTCAGTGGTACCTGATGACAGAACAAGGAGTAATGGTCTCAAGTTGCAGTTGGGGAGGTTTAGGTTGGATATTAGGAAACACTATTTCACTAGGAGGGTGGTGAAGCACTGGAATGGGTTACCTAGGGAGGTGGTGGAATCTCCTTCCTTAGAGGTTTTTAAGGTCAGGCTTGACAAAGCCCTGGCTGGGAGGATTTAGTTGGGAATTGGTCCTGCTTTGAGCAGGGGGTTGGACTAGATGACCTCCTGAGGTCCCTTCCAACCCTGAGATTCTACGATTCCTCGTAGTGTTGTTGTTGTTTTACTTCTGGTTAACTAACGTGCATGAGTTTATCCCCACATATCATGAGACCTGCGATAAAATCATGAGGATCAGCAACGCTAAGAGTGTAAATACAAAATCAATAGAGCTCTGGAGAGAGCATTTTTATAAAATGAAAGAATAGAAAGGAGGAAAATACAAGGTGAGGCCAAAGCTAAATCGCACAGCTTTGTACAGCCACCCCCCAACCTCTTCTTCCTCCGTCAACAAAGATATGACTACACTCAGGTCTCATGAGTCTACCCATCTATTTGGGATTAGTTATGTATGTTTATATGCAATTTAAGTGCAATCTAGGTGTTCTTAGCATGCTGCCATCTTGGCCCTTGGTGTTGCGAATTCTGAGTGCTCCTGCTTTAATCAGAGAGAATAGGGAAACCGTGCTCACGGGTTCTGCTAACACAATCAGTCAACCAAGGTTCTGATCCAAAGTCCATCCAAGTCAGCGGAGAGATTCCCATTGATTTCACTGGGCTTGGCATCAGGCAACCCAACGGTAATGCAAACAGCATTAACTCCCACTAACTCAAAGGAGTGGAGGGGAAAGGGTTTCTGCCAACATATTACGTGTTTGGCTTCACAAGCAAAACCTTTTTTCCCCACTAGGGGGTGCAATTTGGCACTATGTGGCACAGCTGTTGGGTCCACTCAGCAGTGAGATAACAAATGGATTTAATCACTACAAGGAGGCTCCTTTATCAAATAAGAGCTTGTCCCTTAGATAGCTTGAGACTTTTTCCTGTGCTGCTCCAATCCAGGAAATTATTCAAAAACTACAGACAAAAAGCGATTCAGCTTCCAAACGGTAATACAAATTTACATAGGCAATCCAAATAATTCTTGCTACTCTAATTCCTTGGAGATGCAACTGCATACATTACAAAAGGCTTGGATATTAAAAGTCCAGGTTTCCAAGCAATGAAATTGCTGCTGTAAACATCCCAGGTTCTTTTCCATTTTTAGATCCATTCCAAACAGCCCGCCTCTGCCTCACTGTTTCGGCTGCCTTCAAGTATTTGAGAGCTCCTCAGTGCTTTATCCGGCTCTCCACTGATCCTGCATAGCTTACCAGTGGGAAGGAAACAGCTCAGCAGACCTGGGTTGTATTCCCACCTCTGCCATGGACCTGCTTTGTGACCTTGAACAAGTCACTTCAACTCTCAGTATTTTTGATAGTTTGGTCTATTTAAAATTGTAAGCTTTCCCAAACAGGGACTGTTTTACTATATGTATGCACCACACTGCGCATAATGGGGCCCTGTTTTCAGCTGCACCATATCAGCACTACAAGCAATATAAATTGTAACACACACACACAAAAATATCTACCCACTGTTCCTATGGCATTTCTGAAGTGCCAGTCACCATCATATCTAGCCACTAAGCTGTCAATAGGAAGCAGTGCTGGCCCTTTTTCACATGTTCCTTGTCCCACCAAGAACAAATGTAGCGAGCCTCACTAAAATAAAAGGTCTCCTGGACACATCTTCTCTGACAGACTGATTCCGATATTCGAGTCAAATCAGTGCTAATTCTATCAGAAGGATTTTCCAGTGGAATATGCCCTTTTTGGAGAAAAAAAATCAAAATTTTCCAGAGAAAAATTTCAACTTTGTCCCAATAATTCCATTTTTGTCTGAGAGGGTGGAGGGGGTGTGTGGGGGGAAGAGAGAAGAAAAAAACAAACCAACAGCTCCCCACCTAGAAGGCTCTTGTCAATTTCACTTTCTGCCTGAGAAACCCCAAACCGGTCATTTTGGTTCTCCTGGAATGCAAAAAAAATCTCTGTTTTTGACTTTGTCCTGATTTGGGATGACATTTATTTTTAAAAATGCCAAGTTATACATAGGAAAGAATTTCCATTTTCCATCCCGCTCTACTAATTATAGGAACCCAAATACTTCCTCCGTTTGACATGATTATTCGACTTTCAACACTGAACACACACTAACAGAGCTATCTGCTTGGTAATCATATTACGGCATTTATTTATACGGAGCTTTTGATGTCATAGGTTGTCAGCAATCCTATAACCAAAATATTAAAGTTTTATTACATTGTCTTCTATTATCTCACCTGCGGGAGGCAATTTCCCCATCTCAGTGAAACACTTTCCTGCTTCTATAGTTTGAGAAAGGACAATTGTAACCATGAGGGTAATTAAGCTCTGGAACAACTTACTGAGAGTCATAGTGGATTCTCCATCACTGACAATTTTAAAAATCAAGATTGGATGTTTTTCTAGAAGATCTGCGCTAGGAATTATTGTGGGGAAGTTCCACACCTTATTTTATAGGGGAGGTCAGATTAGAAGATCGCAATGACCCCTTCTGGCCTTGGAATCCATGATTTTAAAAAAACATCTATTAGACTGTAACCCATCCAAAGTGCTTACTATCATTAACTGTATCATGCATAGTATGAATGTATTTTAACCCTGATCAGTAGAGTACTTAAGCACATGTGCAGCTTTAATTATGTGAGCGGCTCCATTCCTGCCAAGGGCACGACTCACATGTGTAAGTGCTTTACTGGATCAGGGCCTTTATTCAAAAATATTCAGAAAGGGTTTTACAAACGACTCTTGCCCAACCCTGCAAGCCTTCCTTCACGTGAGTATCCCTGCTCGCTTCATCCTTCTCGGGAGGAACAGCTATTTGGTGAGAAAGAGTTTTTGCAGAATCATACTCTAGATATTCAGGAATCAGTTCACCCCACCACTGAATTCTGATATGGCAGCAGTTTAATAGCAACACCAGAATAGGAACGGAGACATAAGAACCAGCGTTCCCTCCTGATTCGGGAATGAAACATAGGCCAGTAGAATAGAATTCCCTACACTGGAGCTGAGCCAATCAGCAAGACTAACCTCAGGGGATTCCAGTTGATCTCTGATGATGATTGGGTTAGAAAGAGAGGGGATGAGTGAGGCACCCTCATCAGCTGCCTGTAGGTGCTTATAAAAAACTGTCCAGGTTTAAATTAAATACCTATTTATCGGTTAGTCTTTAAGGTGCCACCAGACTCCGTGTTTTTGTAGATGCAGACTAACACAGCTACCCCCCGATACTTGATACCTATTTATTGTTCTTTTTTTTTTTTGACGCCATGTTTCCTAAAGCTGAATGCTGCACCTAGTTACACCAGGGTAACTGCATTGAGGCCAAAGGAGTTCGCCTTTGGATTTACAGCACGCAATGAGCCGGGTGCCCAGCTTCAGCGGAGGCCAATCAAATCCAGCTCGCAGGAGTTTCTCTCACACGGCTTCACCAGAAATGCGAAAGAGCGCGAAACTCTGAATCGACCGGCTATCAAGCTGAACTACACTGGAAGTGCTGCCCAGGGGGTGAGGACGTAGTGATGTGTAAAGTCCATTTTACTGAACTTCAAGAACGAGAGGAGCATATTTGATGGCCTCTTAGAACAAGAAGTTCTGAGCGCTCTCCTCAGTTGCCCCTCTGCGAAATGAACGGCTCCTCAGCCGCTCCCACAGATCTGTCGCCACAGCCATGACTAATTTAGAGGGGTTATGCCAAGGTACAGCTACCACCCCTGCATTATCCCTTGTCTGTTCTGTTCCTAGGTGTCCCAGAGGCTCTCAAAAGCTTGGACTGCTGAAAATCCTGCTGAGCCTTTAACAGTACAGGTGTGCTGTCAGCAGTCGGAAATCATGGCCAGGGGAGCCTCAGCAGAGCCATCCGTGCAAGGGACCTGGAATGCAGCTAAGTGATTCTGACAGGCGGCGCTTGACTTTAAACATTTACCGAGGGACGCGTGTAAAGTGCTGCGTGTCCTCTAGTTGCGTCTGAGGCTGAAGGAAGACGTTAAATAAAAGAAAGACACCTGACAGCATCAGGAGTGGTTCATACTGAACAGCTGCATGCAAAAAGCTCTGGGGTAAAATTTTCAAGCTCACCTACTTGGCAACTGCAATCCCATTGATTTGCAGTGAGATTTAGGCTCCTAAATCCCTTCTGAAATGGGACAGGCACATTTGAAAGTCACCTCCCCCTTTCCTCCCCTCCCCCATGCTGCTTTGCATTTTTCTAATGCACCTTTCACCTGAAGATCTCAGATATTTAATTGAGAAATAGCCCTCGGACGAGGGCAAGTAGCAGGATGCATATGTTACGGATGCTTATGCAGAAGCAATGAATGGTTACGAGGGTTACTCAAGGCCACACACCGCAGCCAGGAATGGGAGCCAGGAGTCCTGACTCCTTTCTCCAACATAGAAACACTGAACCTGATTTATTGTAAAGCCCTGGGAAGCCACTCTTGCAGCATAAAAAGCTGAAAAGGGGCACTTGAGAATACTCTCTGCGCAGAGGGCCCTCCTGGCCAGGGCTAAGCTCCGTACTGGCTTTGCGCTCGGCTTCTGGAACAGGGGAGAGATCTGGGCTCTGCTGGGAACATGCTCTGAGTGCACAGCATTATGGCTATTCTCTACTTCGCACTGCTCACACAGGGCCAAGGGAAACACAGCAGACGTTAGAGCAGTCCAAAGGCTGCTCTGGATTACACCAGGAGCCTATTAGACACTGCTCTTTCCCTATTCTGAAGTCATACAAAAGATTGCTCACTATAACCTCTGGCCCAGCCCCAAGCACTGGGACAAAATAAAAAGTAAGCCATCTCCTTTTCCCTCCAGCCTTGCTTGAATGAGTCTTTGTACTGATACGGCAGTGTTAAACTAAATTGAATTGGTCTCATTCATTGCCATTTTGTGGGGGGAAAAGTTTTAATTTCTGTAACATCTACTTTCTCCCTTAGCTCCAAGCAAAGATACCTAGAGTTACAGCATTGTTCGCCAGCTATTGGAGATGGGGTTTATCACCTTTGAGACCACCAATACAAATATAAAATAATACAAAAATAAAATAGCTCCTACAATTCCTAAGCTTACATCTCCCAGTGATAGAACAGACATTAAATGCTAGTTACAATCTGCCTCTCCCAGCAGCTAGAAAGTTTGATTGTGTATAATTAAATAAGATGTTGACTCTGCCCTGCACGGAATAATTTCATTCTGGAAGATCGGAGTTATAAAAAGATACACCCTAGCCATGAATCCTACCGTTCATTAAAATGTAATTTATTATAATGATGTTATGACTAAATAACTGTGGGGAGGGGCCAGAATAGCTTACAAATATCCAGAGGATGCAAACACAAGTGAGAGAGAGAGAATAGAATTTCTGTCTGGTGGCCCGAAGCGGAGAAATAAAGGACAAACATGAACTGAGCAACAGAACATTTCAGCAGAGCGTCTTGGAATGCCTCCTATGGTCTCTGCAAGGAAGAGATGGAAATCCCAGAGTTTGTCATTTAAAATCTGGAAAGGGCAAAGTAGGGGAGAGCTCACAGGTCTTGGTTGAGCTAAGCGTTCATTATTTGCAATGATGCATCTAGCCGCATTCATCCATGGGACTTGAACCCCATGCCTCTGAGCTAATGGGACAACTCTAGCAACGGGGAGGTGGTAGCAGACTTGTAGACTTCAGTACATGGTTCTACCATCGGAGGGGGACAAAGAGCCATATGATAATGTCAGTTACTAATATTATTTGCCATGGGATGCAGGTGTTGCTAGGGTGTCTTTTTCATAACTACTCACTATGTGCCATGGATAATGAGACCGAACTCTCCATGGCTTTCAGTAGGCTTATTTGTGGCAAAATATAGCCACAGTGAAGCTTTGAAATTTGGGCTGCCGGCAGCCCTAGTTGCTGCTGAGGGTAGACGTGCAGTGTAATTCTGTCTCAGGTGAACGACTAGGTGGAAGGCAACCACAGGACAGCACATTAGTCCACCAGATTAAGGCAAGACCGGGTGATCAGCTCACTCTTACAGCTCATTTTGGGACCTGTTGCCCATTTAGTTGCTTTGCCGAACAAGTGGGCAGGGGTTGGCATGTGGAGAACACAGTGTAGGGTGTGAAAACTACCTTGGCTACTGTAAATATTTGCCAGAAGTTTCATTAGTCACAGACCAAAAACTGCACAATCAAAAATTCCAATGGTTTCGCTTAGAGCACAGAATTTTCCATTCTGCCCTGAGCCAGACAGTCCCCCTTTGGCTATTGAGGTCCCTACATCTCAGGGAGGGGAGGCCCCTAAAACTTTCTGTTCTAACATGGCGTCCCAATATGGAAAGGGGAGGGAATGATCAATTATGATTCCTAGGCCCACAGGGTGGTGTGTGTGACAAAGAGGGGCCCTAAAGTCTCTCAGCTCAAGCCACCAGGTGCAAGTGGGTGCACAACTAGGAGCATGAGCAGTCAGGCCTAGTGGTTGAAGCAGGAGTCAAGCCAAGGTGGAGTCAGGGGCAAGCAGGGCTGGGGTGGACCCGAACAGGACAGGAGTAAGGCAGGAACGAGGTTGGGGCAAGGGAGGCACCAGGAGTGATTGCAGCTCCAAGCACACGTGTTGAGCAGCCAGTGACCGGCTGCTGCTGAGATTAAAAGCCGGCCTGCTGGCTCCCTTCAGCCAATTAGGCAGTCCTACCACAATCCAGCTGGGTCCATTAATCTGCCTGGAGTCAGGGCTGGCTAGTCCTCAGGCACAGCTGAAGGAGCTCCCTCCTGCCCGCCTGGCCGTATGCCACCCCCACTTGCTGCCCTGAACATTGCCAACAACAAGAGACAGCTCCCTGTGCACAGAAAGGGCGCAAGCAGAAGCATTTTTTTATGCCTATTTTTGGATGTTCTCTGATGCTCTTGCAAACAGACAACCACAAACTGGCCCTAACTATCAACTCTATGCTCAGGTTTATGCTCTTATTAAAACACTAATAATTAATTACAGAAAAATAAAACCTTCATTGGACATTGCATCCATGGAGCTGTAACGCTACTAGAGTGAAATTTGCTCAATAGTTTCAATGACACTTAAGGAAGCTGGCTTTTCTTTAGCTCATACTTGTCCAGTTCAGTTTAGGGAAGTGATAGTTTCTTACCCCAGAATCTAGGATTGAGTTTGAAGAGGCTTTGAGAAAGCTGAAGAAACCAAAATAATGCCACTTTCAAACAGCATCTGGGGGAGACGTTGGATATAAAAGGAGCTCCTCGTATTGTATTGGGTCAACTCTATTACAACCATGGAGTAGGTGTTTAATATCTATCCAATTATCAAATGTGTCTATAAAGGCGCTCTGTTCAAGAGGAATCATAGAATATCAGGGTTGGAAGGGACCTCAGGAGGTCATCTAGTCCAACCCCCTGCTAATGGACCTAATCCCCAACTAAATCATCCCAGCCAGGGCATTGTCAAGCCTGACCTTAAAAACCTTTAAGAAAGGAGATTCCACCACCTCCCTAGGTAACCTACTCCAGTGCTTCACCACTCTCCTAGTGAAAAAGTTTTTCCTAATATCCAACCTAAACCTCCCCAACTGCAACTTGAGACCATTAGTCCTTGTTCTGTCATCTGCTACCACTGAGAACAGTCTAGATCCATCCTCTTTGGAACCCCTTTCAGGTAGTTGAAAGCAGCTATCAGATTCCCCCCTCATTCTTCTCTTCTGCAGACTAAACAATCCCAGTTCCCGCAGCTTCTCCTCATAAATCATGTGCTCCAGCCCCCTAATCAGGGCCGGCTCCAGGCACCAGCGCAGAAAGCAGGTGCTTGGGGTGGCCAACGGAAAGGGGCAGCACATGCGGCTCTTCGGCGGCGGGTCGCCCCGTCCCTCTCACAAGGAAGGACCTGCCGCCGAAGAATGAAGCGGCGACGGTAGAGCGGCCGCCGAAGTGCCGTCGATTGCGGGGGGTTTTTCCCCTCCTTTCTTGTGGCTTTTTAACCCCCCCCGCTGCTTGGAGTGGCAAAAACGCTCTGCCCCTAATCATTTTTGTTGCCCTCAGAACATTTCCAGCACAAAGATTATTCCCCCCCCCCTACTTGTTTTCACACAGCATCAAGTTGCTGAGTTGGAGAAGAGCTGACTAATCTGCTGTAAGCACAGCAGCTAGAGGGCCCATTGCTTTCTAGAGACATATAATCATTTAGTGGTTCAGCAGACCACACAGCATTCACAATCCATCTCATATTACATGAATGCCAACAGAGACCACAAACCGGGATAAGTTATGTATGCAGTGCAGGAACGCTCTCTCGCAGGAGGAAAACTGGAGCAATCAGATATTCCCCGAGGCCAAGTTCAGACGTGGTGCAAGTGAGCACAATTCCATTGTGCCTACCTGCATTGCACCTGCTTACAGCAGGTCCCTTCATAAGACCCAGGTCCACTAACAGAATTGTTTCCCTTGAATTTGTTTCCAGTGCATCTCAGAATTCCGATTTATCGTAAAGTAAATATTTTGTTTTTTTAAAGCTTCATAATCAGACGTGCACCCAAACTGAAACCTAAAATCTAAAGCCTTTAATCCCAACCCAATCCTATGATTTCAGTTCCACGCTGGGTCTGAAGCTAGAAGGGTTCTGATTATCCAGTTCTGGTTCAGCCGAAGCAGAAATCTTAGATGATTTCAGCCTAAGAGGGCAGATATCTTGAGATCTTTCAGCCATTGTATGTTGAAATCTCATGACCTCATTAAATTTTTTGTACACCTTCAAGTCCAACTTCATACCTTAGGCCAGCCTACCTCCCTTTTGCTAGAATACATTTTGAAATGAAAATGAAACATGGAAAACTTCCAGAAATGATTTTGGAATACAACCAGATTCACAAAAGGGAAGTTAAGATCTAAAATGTAAAGGACTGACCAGCCAGCAGAATTTTCAACTGAGAGCACCTCATATAACTATCTCATGTTACCAATTTTACTGAGAGACAATGATACTTCTTAGCCCTTCTGTTACACCATTCATCCTAGGATGTAACTACAAATCTACAAACAGTAGCTAGTTATGCTCTCAACAATATTAATTCTCAGCGCATAACCAGCATTAAATGCTGTACAAATGTTAATCCTCTCAGTTTCCCTGGAAGGTAGGTAACAATTTATCATACCTTCATTCCTTCATTTGTGTGTGATCGGAAGGGGACCTGAGTTAGAGGCCGAGTTTACAATGCAATGTAGACGTAGCCTGCATGGCCAGAATGTAATTATCCATACTGAAGTTTGGTCAGAATATCATGGTTAGCATCCCTATTCATAAGAGCAGTATTAATAACCACAAACGGTCAGGGTCTTGGTGTTCATGTGTCATTAGAATGACAGCAGCACTGTGTCCAACGGCACATGAAAGAAAGTCCCCTACTAAAACACCACTTTCTTCAGCCTCAAACTCAAGTACTGACCCACTCAACCCTACCGAGCTTACGGAAGTGCTTTCAGACTCTGAATGTTAACATAAGATGTCTGAAAGCTTTCAGAAAAGTCACACGGGATACTGTTAATCTGAATTTATTTCATTTCAAAATGGGACGACCTGCAGTGTAAACATTGGTCCATCAAATGCAGGTGAAGGAAGCAAGGCTAGTTAAAATGGATCAGGAGGTCTATCAAGTAGAGGGATCCTGTTATCTCTGGAGGGGGGCATACAAGTAACCCACCTGCTGCAGTTCCCCAATGCTGCTCTTAACAGCTCTTTAGAAGAAGTTCAAGAGTATTTGAAGGGGCATTTATAACTTCAGGTCTACCTCCTCCTTCACCACCCATCTCATCATTGGGAGGTTCCTTCTATTCCACTCCTACACAAGGTTCCTGCCCATCTCGTGTCTTCCACCTTCTTGTTACAAAGAGAAGAGCCTAGTGTGCTTTATTGCTGCTGATTCTGGCTCCGGTATTTCAGCTCTTGAAGGGGCACCACAGTGTATGGAAGGCAGCCATCTTGTTCTTCTTGTGCTACTGGACTAGGCTGTTTTCAAAGGCAGTAGTCTACCTCGTCACCTCCCTGCAGAATCACATGATCTCCTGGATGGGGAGCAAGCCAAGAGCATCCTTCTGAGATTCTGCGGTCTCTAAGATGCACTGGCCTCCCATGAAGAGTTCAGCTGCTCCAGAGACTGGTAGCACATACCACTTTATGCTGATCTTGTTTTGATAGAGCTAGCCTCCCCAGAGTTTTGCAAACATTTTTATGCACCAGGGGTTGATCATTCCAACTACCTCCAATAAATCTTACCTGCCCTCCACAGTCTCAGTAGTACCAAGATGACTGATGAGCTAAGAGCTGGTATAAACCTGGAAAGAAACATCTGCCATTCCTTTTAATTCCACCCCTTTTTTTTAAAAATGGCATCAGCATTCCAAACGGGGCAACCCCTCCTTTCATTTTTTAATACAGCGGTCACAAAATGGCCTGAGGAATAGCTGGGGCTAAGATGGAGCATTAATCTTCACTTGTTGGGGGACAAATTTGGACAACTCGCTCCCACCCCGGCCTCCTTCTCTTTAAGACGTTGCCCCCTACAGATCCTGGATGGAATGCCATTTTTATAGCTATATGGTTAGTACCATAAAAGTAGCACCTACAGGCTCCCACTAACAGAGGGGCTGAACTTTTTTAGCAAAGAACAAATTCATAGTACAAGTCCCTGCCTCTTACAAAATAAACAGACAAGAAGCAACTGCCCAAGGTCACAAAGCAGGTCAGTGGCCAACCCATTAATAGACTCCAGGTCTTCTGATGCCCAGTCTGCTGTCCTATTCATTCAGCCACGCTGCCTCCTCTTGGGATAAGTAACCAGCAAAGACCTACATTTGCCTTCAGCAGCTGAGCTCTTCCCTGGAGTAGCCGGTCAGGCTCCAATTTCAGACCCCAACATACTTTTCAGCTCTTTATCGAATGGTGGCACAGAAATCCTTACAGCCTAAAATGAAAAGCTTAGCTCGGATATTTTACTACCCAGAGTTCATTTTAAGAACTACCTATAAATACACAAGGTAATTTCTGGCATCCTTTCCCAGGGTTGATTGTGTATTTTGTTCCGCTCTGTGCATCTTGGCAGCAGAAAGATGTTGATAAATTGGAGGGAGTTCAGGAAAAAAAAAAAACATTAAGGGGCCATAAGGACTGGCTTATGAAGAGAGATCAAAGAGCTAAATATTAATATTTGGCAAGCCGACGGAAGTGCAACCTTTCTAGCAGCACTTCAGTAGCATCTAGAGACCCCAACCAAAATCAGAACCCCATCGTGCTCAGCACCAGACAGTCTTACAGTAAGAAACCATCCCTGCCAAAAAGATTGGCTTATCCAAGTACACCTGGGAAGGTCTGGACAGAGCAGGAACAGAACAGAAGTCTCCTGTGTGCCACTCTAGTGTCTTAATCACAAGATCATCCTTCCTCTCAAAAAAGATAACAAGCAACAGAGAATGGAAAATAAATGTGGTGGTTAAATTGCTTTCTGCTTTGATAGCATACTTTGTTATTAGTAATTACAGGTAGCAACAAGGGGACAGTGCCCGTGCTAGAGCCAAAAAAAGTAGAGGATTGTACTAATTAGTAGGATGATTTATATTGTGCTATGAAGATAAGCAACAAGATTAAAATTGTGTGTGTCCCCTAAAGACAGATCTGTTTACTACTCTAACAAAAATACCTTTTACTTTTTTTAATCACTGACTTGTTAGGAATTCTTTCCAGCTTCATTTACTGCTAGCAAAATGGGTACTGATTTCAGAATCTTTAGCACTGAGGATGTAAGAGGCAACAGAAGGAACACACCTTGTTTTCTTACATATCAGTCAGATTTGTGAAACACCACTTATCTAAGTACCTAGGCGTTGTTAATAATGAGAGCTGATTAATTTTTTTTAATGAAAAATTTCAAACAAAACATGGCTTTTTGACCAAAATGAAAATGTCACACCCTCCCTGCCTCTTCAGTTTTGTTTTTTGTATTTTTCAGTGACAACTTAGAAATCAAAATACTCAAAATTTGGGGGCATACAAATTTGGAATTCAGTAAAAATGTCCTGTTTTTGAACGAACGCGCGCACACACACACACACACACACACACACACACACCATAAATGTTTTTCAATTTTTTCCAGTTTGGGGATTATGTTGGAAAACTGAAATAAGAACGGCCATACTGGGTCAGACCAAAGGTCCATCTAGCCCAGTATCATGTCTTCTGACAACGGCCAGTACCAGGTGCTTCAAAGGGAATGAACAGAACAGGTAATCATTAAGTGATCCATCCCCTGTCGCCCATACCCAGCTTCTGGCAAACAGAGGCTAGAGACACCATCCCTGCCCATCCTGGCTAATAGCCATTGATGGACATGGGAAGTGAAAATAAAATTGAAAATAGGCATTTTTGCCAAACAGCTCTCTTACTGATTTCTGTAGTGACTTCCAGCCAACATTCTCAAAAGGCTTTACAAATGTTAGCCTGCTTTAGTCTAACTAAAATTATTGGGCTCAACAGAGGGATATCTGGGTGAAATGTCATGGCTTGTGCTACACAGGAAGTCAGATTAGATCTTAAACTCTATGAAATCTAATAAAGATGAAGCTTTATAAACTGACTATGAAATATCATATTAATAAGTATTACAATGAACTGACTAGCATGTATGTGTACTGCTGCCCTCTACTAGATAGACTCAGAAGCGTTATAGATCCTCTCCTGTAAATAGTGATCCTACTGTAGTTAGGTTAGCCAGGAGATGTACTTTAGACCTCCTGCTCCAAACCACCTTTTTTACTGTTGAGATCCAAATGGCCATGTGTATAGCATATACAATGACTGGGAAGCTCTAAATGGCCAGGAATTTGTATTACCCCAAGGGGTAGAGATGAGAATGAAACCTAGATAAGCACTCCAATACTGTGGTGATGAGCTCAGTGTTAAAAAAAGGTAGACAGATATAATAATTTATCTCCTGACTCCCAGTCTTGTGCCTTGTCCGCGAGACCATTCCAGGTTCACTGTATAGCACTGGCAATCCATTAAATCATCTTTTGGCTTGTAAATTGAGCAATTGAGCCTCAGTGAGCAAACATGATGCCTCCTAAGGCCACTGAGGAAAAATACTCAAATGCCACACTCATCACCTAGTATAAATTCCTGGGTAGAGAGCAACTTTCTTATACTGTGTTCTGTGGATGAAGCAGTTTCAACACACAGGTACCTGGCCAGTTCAATTGGGGGAAGGAAAAAGTGAACTAGTATGAGATGTTGAGAGAGAGAGAGAGAGAGAGAGAGAGAGAACGAGAACGTAAATTAGTGTTTTGGTAATAATCCTCCAAACCATGTGTAATCAGACACCAAAGCCACTGATCGCACAATCCTACTCTGTGTGGGTCGAATCCAGAGTGATGCTGAGTACGTACAACTCCCATCCACTTCACTGGATGCTTGGATTTGGCCCAGTAACTGGATGGGTCTTGGGAGCAGTAAAACCACCAACTGTTTGTTTTATTCTTCTTGGCTCCACGCCATCTTTAAATTAAACTAATGATCACATGGAGGGAGGCGTACAAGTGCACAACAATCCCTTGTTGCTCATCAAACATCTGAACCAGGCGCGTGAGCTGATTTTCAGTGGCACTCACACTGCCCGGGTCCTGGCCACCGGTCCGGGGGGGGGGGGGGAGGGTTCTGCATTTTAAATGAAGCTTCTTAGACATTTTTAAAACTTTTGTTACTTTACATACAATAGTTTACTTATATATGATAGATTTATAGAAAAAGACCTTCTAAAATGGTTCTAACACATGACTGGTACGCAAAACCTTAAAATCAGAGTGAATAAATGAAGACTCGGCACATCACTTCTGAAAGGCTGCCAACCCTGATCTGAATAGTCACGTAGTATGGCGCAGCAATCCCATTTGGAGATCGGAGATTAGGGGGGTTGAAATGGTATAATCCTGCAAATACAGGAGGAAGGATCTTCAGAGAGGTCAAGTGACTTGCCTAGGGTTACTCTGCCAGTGAGTTGCACAGCGGTGAATAAAACCCAAGTCGTTCCACTCTGGCTATTTTGTGCCATTCAGGGACATAGGGGTTGTATCAGTGCAGGAGGAGTTGGTCTGAGGCACGGTGAAGTTCACCAGCATGCCACCAATTCCCTACTGGGGTCTGGTCACAGAGACCACAGCCAGCTGTTGTAAATTGGAGCGTGCTAACGGAGCTCCTCTAACGTCAGCCTATCAGGGAGGTGAACTAGCCCCCTAGTGCCTGCTTCCTGTGCTGAGTATCTTGGTGGGATACTGACGGAGGTGAAAGTAAGCCGGTACAGTCCAGTACGGCGTACCGGCAAGAGCCAGTGCGCCATGCCGGACTGGACCAGCTTCCCCGACTGTGATTTAAAGGGCCCAGGGCTCCAGCCGCTGCAGTCAGCCCCAGGCCCTTTAAATCGCTGCCGGAGCTCCGGCAGGAATTTAAAGGGCCCGGAGCTCCATGGCGCCTGGAGCCCCGGGCCCTTTAATTCACCCCTGAACCCCAGGGCTCCCAGCCACCTCTGCAGCTGGTAGCTTTAGGGTGATTTAAAGGCCTGGGGGCTCCCAGCCACAGCTGGAGCCCCAGGGCCTTTAAATCTTGAAGGGCCCCTCCTCTTCCAGCTGAGGCCCCGCCCCCGCTCAGGACTCCGGCGTACCGGTAAGTCCTTTAAGTTACTTTCACCCCTGGCTACTGAATCTGGTCCCAATTGTCTGAGCTCATGATAGAGCCCAAGTGTCCCAGCTCCCGGTTCCATGCTCTTAATATTACTGCCGATCACAAGGTGCAAGCACCACAAGGCCAGTGATGGAATCCCAGGAGGTTTAATCAATCAACCTCTCACTGAATGAGCGGTGACTATTGGCTAGGTGAGATAAAAACCCAACTGTCTGAGTGGAACAAAAAGAGGTTTTTGTTTGTTTGTTTGTTTGTTTTAAAAAGGGCAGCATAAAAGATTCAAGTATCAGGGGGTAGCCGTGTTAGTCCGTATCTACAAAAACAACAAGGAGTCTGGTGGCACCTTAAAGACTAACAGATATATTTGGGCATAAGCTTTCGTGAGTAAAAACCTGCATCCGAAGAAGTGAGGTTTTTACTCACGAAAGCTTATGCCCAAATATATCTGTTAGTCTTTAAGGTGCCACCAGACTCCTTGTTATAAAAGATTCAGAACCTCAGTCTTTCCCGCCCATGGCCAGCTCCGTAACAGTGAGGAGAAAGCACTTAAACTGTCACCTCTGATGTGACACATCAGGCACCCCCCCCCCCCCCCAAACACACACACAGAGTCACATTCATAAACGCACACACATTAGGAGCAACGGATGAGCTAAAAGAGATTGTGCCTTGTGAAGACCCTGGCGGCTCGGAGGTCATTTCATCAAGGTGCTGTGAATTTGCTTTGGCAGCAAAAATTGAGAACTTGCAAAAAAAACACACCCTTGCTAAAAATAATCATCCACTATTACACCCCAAAGTTAAATAGTTTACTAGTGCAGCTTAACACGGGGTTTTAATCTATTAGCAGAAAACTAGATGCTTTCTTAGATTATAAAAATTACACAGACGTGCACATATATAATATATATATAAAAATCAAAGCTTTCCATTTTATGAGTGGTACAGCAGTTCTGTGGTCTAGCAGCCTGTATTATTTTATTAACTTTAAGCTTGTCCACCTGGGAATCTATACAAATCACTGTAATTTTACCTCGCTAATGCTGCTATCAATCTTCTCTCCTCAAGGAAATGGTGGCAAAATATTGCCTAAGTCTCTTTCACCGAATTTATTCTTCTTTCCCCTCTCTTACCCCCCCCCCCCAAATCTGGGCTTCTGTCCAAAGTCAGAACGGGCTGAGAAGAGGATGTTCAGAAAGTATTTTTTAATTCTTTAATCACCATGACTTGACACAATTTAGTAATTTATGCTGGGGCATCCTGATTTAAACAGATCACGAGTAGAGACAGAATCAGGTCTGCAGTGCAATTAATCATTTCTATATTACATTTTCTACCAAACAATACCAGAAACAAACGAACAGAAAGAGCAGGGGGTCATCATAACTTAGCCTTGATGGGCAAATAATTGCTTGGCTTTGCTTCTGCAGTCACCACGGAGAAGCACACAACTCAAGTTTATTAATACACTCACATCGCTGGCCTCTGGTCTGTGGGTAGCTCACCCTGAGCCCACCACAATTCCTACAGCTGCAGCAATTTTCAGAGTTTATTATTTCTCTTCACCACAGCTGTCTTTGCATAGATAGGGGCTTTGAGTCCTAAAATACAGAGTTTGATCCTTACACTTTTTAAATACTGTATGTTGCCTGGTACTTTTCAAGCCATAATTTTGTGCTGTTGGTTCAATATGCTCAGAGGGAGAAATAATTTGTTGTAGGAGAGTTTGCTATTCTGGCAGGATAGAGATCTCTTTCCCCACCCCTCCACCCTGACACACACAGATCTATTACTTAAGAGGAGACCTGCAGCTCCAATTTTGTTTTGTTTTTTTAATTAAAATAAAAAAAAGACACTCCACAATTGTGTTTATCTGTGTTGCTAAGAGTGGACTGAATGATTATACCTTATATAGCAGGTAGTTCAGAACAGATTGTAAACATTCCTCAATTAAATCTCACAAAACAAAACAAAAAAAACCCACCCCTCTAAAGTAGGTAGGTATCATGACAGCCATGTTAGGATGAGTAAAGGGAGGCATACAGAAGTTGTGATTTGCAAGAGATCACACATTTCAGAGGTGGGAAATGAATCCAGGAATCATAATGCTCAATCCCCTGCTCTAACCAGCAGATGAGACTATCTCCCCAATAACAAAGTCACTTCTTGTAGATGCTCTGTAACACTCTTGCAACCTGATGGAGCACCACTCCCCATTTTCCACCACCTACTGTCCCCCCCCGCCCCCATCTTGCATCCTTCCAGACCTTCAGAGTCACTTAGACCAGAGATTTCAAAAGCAACCTCTGGTTTTGGCAGCCCGGCTTGACAGGCATTTCCACTGATTTTCAGGGGTTCTGAGCACCCACAGTTCCCCATTAGGCTGACAAATCAAGTCCAAGATACACACCCAAAAGCTGAGGCACCCAGTTCAGTCAGTTTTTAAAGTGTCATTCCTCCTGGTGGTCATTCCTCCTTCTCCTGCTCTCTCTTATAGCTGCATCCAGATCCAGGGATTCGAGCCAGAGACCAAGAAACCAGCTTGCCTCTCTGGAGAAAGAGGTTGGTGATATTACTCAGCTGGCACCAAGACAAGCAAGTTAATACAATATTTCTCAGGCGAGTTAGAGCCAGCCATGTAAAGCTACCGGGAGGCAGGAATGGCTTATGCAGATTCAAGGGGGCATAACTAGGAGTGATGGGATGAAATTAAGCAAAGGAAAATTTTGGCTGAATAGCAAGGAGAATTTGCTTTGCTAATGAGGAGATCAGTTAGACGGTGCGCTAGTCTCCCAGGGGAAGTGTTGGAAGCCTTGTCACTTGGATCATTTAAAACTGGACTGGGCAAAGCACTGGAGAATGTAATTTTGTGAAACAATTCTGCATTCCTGGAGTCTTACAATTCCACGTGTCCTACAGTAATTTGATGGCAATTAGCCCACAGAGCTGTCAGACATCCACAGGGGTCTGGGTATTTGCACTGAGGCCCTGTACCAATCCCAATTCTCCATGGCAGCATGGCTCCTGCAGTGTCCCTTTATAACAGCAGCTCACTAGTGTAACGCCTTAGCTCAATACATCAAATCCGGTCTCCTGGTGGTGACCAGCCCCATACACTGCAGGTGGTCAGACTAGATGGTCCCTTCTGGCCTTAAAGTCTATGAGACTACAACAGCGTGATGCTTCCCTAAAGCTTAGAGCTCTCCTCTAGATCAAGAAACCTGTGTGTTTGCTGCTGGAAAACCCATGTTCAATCCCTGCTCACGACCATGGTGTCACTACATTCACAGCAATGGAGTGTCTTGGATGGCAAATGGACAAGCCATTGCTCACAGCAGGAAGGGAAAAGTTATAATGTTGAGACACTAGACAACTAAAGAACAATGGGTGGTGGGGAGGGAGGATGGGTAAGAGACAGGGAGGATCCCATAATATTGCAGAGCAGATAACTAGTATAAGGGTTAATTTTACACAAAAGAGGCCTTCACACCCATTGTACGGACCATGAATTTATCTTAGACAGACTTGCCTCAAGACAGCTCCTGCCTAGTCCCACTTCTTTCAGGACATTTAATTGTCATGCCATTTCACTATGACCATTCTTACCCTGTCACCGTGTTACATGATAGAAGTTGCAGAGTAACTGACTGACATTTGAATCATCCCCATCTTCTTGCACACTTTATGTTACGGTGATTCTTTTCTATTCACCTCATTAATTCAGTTTGATTTGGGAAAGGAGATAAATCCCCCAAAATACAAACTCCTGGGAACAACCAACAAAAAGGAACTGGTATAGGAACATTTTAATTAAAAGTTATTCTAATTACACTTTAAAAAAAACAGCAAACAACAACATGTTGCATATGCAAGTTAGTAATATCATTCAATCTCTCTTTTTCCCCTGTAGGTGGTGCTGACAACTTCATCCTTATAAGGGGTTTTCTCTGCAGTGTGGGACTGAGCTGTGAAATGGAACAGTAGTCTCTGGGAAAGCACAGAGACTACTAGGATATAGGGGAGCAGACTGCCTGAGCGGGGGAGCAGACTGCCCATAAGAGAGATGGGCCCTACATATCCTCAAAACTTCCTTTCATTCACATTTTGTTTCCTTGAAATGTCTTTCAATCTTTGCTGCATTTTCTGCTTCAAGTGACACGGTGCGATGCTTTTTGTTCTTTGGGGTTCCCCTTTTCACACCCTGAAGAAAAAAAATGGTGTGGAACTCACACTGAGAAGCAGGACCGATAGCTCCCATCTACTATTACCCTCCTTGAGCCAAGTTACTGAAGGCAACTGAGTAGAAACAAAACTTAAGTATTTGGTACTGCATGCCCAAGATATAACTTAGACCCAAACGTTCACAAAGAACTTTGCATGCACAGAATTGTTCCTTGATATATTTTTTTTTAAACTTTACTTATATGAAAGCAGGTGTTTGGGTGGGTGGGGGGGGGGGGGAGATAAGATGCGACGTAAACTGACTAGCCTCGCTCCATTGTATGGCATGCAATGTCAACAAAAAGTATAAGGAAACTGCATTTTTAAAATGCATTTCAGTGTTCGTAATCTAGGCTCTTAGTACTAGCTGTTAGAAAAAAGTATTTTTTTTTTTTTAAATCTTGACAGGTTCTCAATTATATTTATCCCAGCAAACTGCCTCCCATCCCTGGCTCACATTATTATCCAGCTACTGCTGGGTGATCTGTCCCGACTTCCCTTTCCAACAGGCTGCTTTAATCCCTCTTAGATTCCTGCTGTAGTTTCTGACACTGAAGGAGTATTCAGTTGTTTCAGATGCTGTAAGCAGGGATGAAGCAAACATGTTAAAAGAAGTGATTGGGTCAAGTCATTCTTAAGCACAGTGTAGTTTACTCCACGGCTCTTGTTTATTCATTAGGACTGGGAAACTAATGGGAAACCCAGGCTGCCAAACACAGATCGGGTTTTAGCAGCAGACTTGCTAAGTCTGAACGTAATGCTTTCTTTTGAGACGATGCTAGCATGAATCAGATAGAACACACTCCTAAGAAGAGCAAAGCAAAATGGAGATTGCATTATTGACCGTTCCATTTCTCAGAAGTGGATCAGTGCTGATGGAGGGTACCAGGGTGAGAACTCTGGAGACCAAGAATGGTTAGGGTGGGGATAGCAGTGAGAGCTACCACAAGCCATTCCCCCACTGGGCCTCAATCCTGCTCAGAAGGGATAAGTGGCCATTGGCAGTTCAGTCTTCAGGAGCAGCAGTCTCTCTGCAGAGGCTGTCCAACTGTCCACCAGCAAGTAGACAGAGATTGCCAACCCATTTCACGAGGGCCTAGGGTGACCATAGGGCCCGTTTTGGCTGGGACAATCCCTTTTTTAAGCCCTGCCACAGACCATCTCAACTTTTTTGGCAAAACTGGGCATTTGTCCCCTCAGCTCTTGCCGACTTGATCAGTTGGGGCAAATACCCGGTTTTGCCAACAAAGTGGGATGCACCCCCTAGCAGGGTGGGGAAGGACATTTGAGAGGGGTGCAAGTGGCAATGTCAGCCCTGTATGGCAGGGCTTGGGCAAGCAGCAACCCCAGGGAGCTTGGGCCAGCCCCAACTGGGGGAGAGGTCCATCCTTGGGCAAGTGGCTCAGACAAGACTAGCCCCAGGCAGGTTTGGGGGGAGCAGCTCAGGCCTTCCCTGCATAGGGTGGGGGCTTGACAATGCCAGCCCCACATGGCGGGTGAGGGGGCTTGGGCAAGCAGTGACACCAGCACCACAAAGCATTTCATTCTAGAGTTTGTATACTAGATATGATCAAATTTGCACTGTGAAGCAGTCAGCATAGCTGGCCTAGGCCATACAGTTTAACTCAGCACATGACGGCATGCCAGCGAGACGTGAACCTCCAAAGGGGGAAGAAGGTTGGTTTGGTTGATGGATTCTCATGTAACTCCCACTGAAACAACTGAAACACCCCAATTTACTTCTAATGGAGTTAGAAGGAACTGGTATAGGAACATTTTAATTAAAAGTTATTCTAATTACACTTTAAAAAAAACAGCAAACAACAACATGTTGCATATGCCCTCCCCACGCCCCCCTGCCCCAGCTCACCTCCATTCCACCGCCGCCCCGGAGTGCGCTTTTGTCTGCCCCCCATCCACTTGGCGCCCTAGGCAGCCACCTAGTTTGCCTAGTGGTTGCACCAGCCCTGAATGTGCTGGGCATTTCCCAACATGCACGAAGCACAGACTCTGCTCTGAAGAGCTCACAGTCTTAGGACACAGGTAGGCAGAGGAACAACAGCAGGCAAATTATTCACAAGTCAGCTCAGTTCACTGGGACCACCACAGTAGAAGCAGGTCTTTAAGAGGAACATAGATCTGAGCAGGGCCAGGGCATTGCAGATGGGCTCAGAAAGGTCTCACCATCTATCTTAGGTCCTCAAATGGCCCCCATTAGCATTGCATCTGGGCACCTCAAAATCTTTACCACCTTTATCACCACAGCCTTCTCTCCCCAGTGCTATTCTTCCCATTGTACAGGTGGAGAACAGAGAATAAGTGACTCGCCCAAAATTGGACAAGCCTGTGGCAGAGTAGAAAATTGAACCCAGCTCTCCTACATAGCAGGAAAGTCTTCTAGCCTTCCTCTTTTCTTCCCAGACGTAAGGACCACATGGAAGAGGTTACAGAGGTGATAGCACATTTACCTGGGGATAAAATATTACCCTAAGCCTTTGTTTTACATAAAGATGAACAGGCCCTGTGAATTCAGCCGGGGGGGAAAAAAAGCATTAAGTGCAGTTGAGCTGGAACTGGATACAAAGCAGGCTAATGTGCAGCAGACATTGCTGATTTTCACATGCCCGCATCCAAGCTGTGCTCCAAAGTGAAAATGGCTCTAAAATATTAACAGTAGCCATTACGGGAGGCTCGCTCTTGGCGGAATGTCTTATGGTTCATTTACCAAGAGAAAATGGAAGCAACGTTAGCCAGTGTTAAAATTAATCTGCCTTTATCAGAGAAAGAAAATGAATCCCACCCCCCCGCTCCTCTGCTGGTGTTTCAATGGAGCCTCGCACAGATTGGGTGGTTTGAAATAACAGCTTTGCAGGGAATTTCAGTTTTCACAGTATAATAAGCGAGAATTGGAAAAGCCCCTCTGATTTCTTGTCCAGATTCCTACCGAGGCAGGTGTACTCCCTACAGGGCACTTCCTAGTCGCTAGCATTTTGCCCAGTCAGATTTCAAGCATGCCAAGCAATGGGGCTTTCAGCTCTTCCCTTTGAGATTGTTCCCCAGCCTAATCCATCCCACTCCTCTGAAATCCCTTTGCCACCCCCAGTATCCTTAATTCCACCCCATTATCCATCCATTCCCTTGTGCTACTCTAAATAATTCTTCTGGGTGGGGCACTTATGCACAGCCACTTAGCCGCCGTGGGACCTGCAGCACAGCCTGCAGCTGAGGGAGATCCAGCCTCGCCTTGCAGGACTCCCTGGAGCATGTGTCCTCTCAGAGCAAGGCAGCCTGTACCCTTCCCTACAGCCTGCCACAGGCTGGTGTGACATGTGGGAGCGGATATGGTCGCCTTCCTCCTCTCTCCCAGTGGGCCAGTTGGCAGCCCTGGAAGTGAAATGGAGGACGTGCTCCTTGCTCTCTCCGAGTTCGTGAATGGCTCTGGCCCTTGTATGGAGCATGCAGGTTGGCTCTGTCTCTGCCACCCCCATGGAGCTAGGAATAACCTGGTCCTTCTGGGGGCTTATATCTTTTGAATACCTAGAGATGGCTCTCGCCATGACCTACCAACCCTTTAGCCAAGCTACCTATTAGCAACTCCATGGCCCATGCTCAGGGCCAAATTCCCTCCTGCTAGCAGTAGGACCCTGGCAGGGGACTGCTGGAAGTGTAACCTTTTATCTGCCGGGGGGGATCTGCAACCATCTCAGTGGGCAGTGGATGGGGACAAAGTGTGGGTGTGAACGGCCAGGAGGTGCCCTGAATCAGTGTAGCCCTCAGGCACATGCTGCCATGTTGCTTACTGTCCCCTGGGAGGCAGCAGCCCAGGTTGGTGAAGGGAGGTGGAATTTGCCCTCCTGGCACCCAACAGGGGTTTTGCCCCAGCAAAGGAAACAGGTGGCAAAGGAGCGGCGGGGGGGGGCAGAATAAGGCAATCCAGGGGTATAGGCATTCCATGCCATGTGCCCCCCGCCCCGTAGCTCCATCCCTCACTTGATATGGCAGTAACACCCCCTATCCCGGACAGATAGGAACAGTGGCATTATTTATCTGTATTCTGGTGGCATCCCACCATGGGCTAGGCACTGTCTGCACACACCCCTCCACCCAAAAGGCACAGGTCCTGTTCCAAAGAGTTTGTGATTTAAGGAGCAAAATCTTAGACCTAGTAAGAGTTTGCTGGTTAAATTTCCTCTCTTTCTAAAGCTGTCACAGTTACTAATGTAGGCCTCAGTCCTGGAGCTGGAGCCACTAAGCTAGATCCCAGCACGAGAAGGAGCCCCAGCTGGATGGAAATGAGGCGAGTCCATTTGGGCTCACAGATTTATGCTAGCAGGACCTGATGCATGTCAGTGCCTTAAAAACCTAGGGCACTATCCTCAGCTTGTAGAAGTCAATGGAGCGACACCAGTTTATGCCAACAGAGGACGTGACCCTTGACGACTGTGAAGAAGGGACTACAGGGATCCATTCAATCTCATACCTTTCCTGCGGAGACTCTTTTTGCATCTTGAAGTTTAGAGAACTTTTCCCTCCCTCATCTGTTGGGATGTCGCCTTTTGCTCACGCTTTAAAAGAAAAATCTAATTCTCCACAAGTTGCTAAGGTGCAAACACAGGTAAATCATCGTCAGGATGAAATATTTTGCTAATTAAAAAAGTTACACAATCTCCAGCCACTTTTCCCTAATGAACAATGCAATTGAATCATCATTAGAGCTGGAATGGAACCTTTTGATAACAATGGAATGATTTGTATTGAATTCGACGACATTGTGTTATTCCACTGAGACCCATCATTTTGTTTCTCGTTCTTTGACGCCATCAGCAGCTTGTCCCCAGCCCCACCCTATCTGCTTGATTTATTTCAGACTCCACACACAGTTCCTAGACTGTAGTTACATCGGTTTCTAACCTGACAGAGATTCTCTTTCATTTAAAGATGCCAGGCACTTATTAGGACTCCATTCATCTGCTTGTATCTAGTTACTGTATCTAGAGAGCTATTATCATGTATGCAGTTCTGGAAAAGAATAATACTAAATCTGTCCAAGAGTCTTCTGTCAGTAGCAACAGTCAATAGAGAACTGAGGCAGGGAACGCTACTGCTGGCATCTTTAGCGGTGTTGCCAACTCCCATGATTTTACCAAAAGTCTTGGGACATTTGGTGGTTTTCATAATGCCTGGAGTCAGATGGTTACACGATTCAGTCACAGATTACAAGGCCACAATGGACCAGTGCGATAATCTAATCTGACCTAAAAATATGGTCCAGAATCTCATCTTTCCTTTAAAAAGTTTCTTGTCCTCATGGTTGCGGAGACAAACTTGAAAATGTGAATCCCAGAACCTCAGATACCAGGAGGCAAATAAAAGAGAACCCAAAGTGGATTACTTTTTAGAATCATGATGGTTTGTAGGCAACTAACTGATTTTGGGGAGACCTGATGCATGGTTTTTAAGCGTTGGGGTTGGCAATACCCAAGGCATTGACTTCCATCCGAATGACATTGGGGTAAGAGGTCAGAAGATTGTGATGAGATCACCTGTCTACTAATAATTGGAGTGAGATTGTCTCCTCCGTCACCGCAACACACTCACACTTCAACTCCTTGCAAATAGGCCGAGAACCAGATTAGACTAACAAGTACAATGAAGCAAATTCATCCCTGATGTAGCTCCACTAAAGTCAATGGCCAACGGGATATCAATTTCTTTTTGTGGAACACACACACCACAGGAGGTCCCATCTGGTCTTAAAAATCTCTAGATGAAAATCCGCAAGATGAAAGTAGCCAGTGATGATGATGTCCCACCTGACTACCCAACTCTCTTGCAGGGGATAAGCAGTATGAAAATGGTGGATTTTCTTCCACGAATCTTGGCCAGGATGGTGTTTGTGGCTTATGAAACAGGGGATAAGGTTTCCCTCAGGGCTTCTTTGGAATGGAGAGGCTGGGCTTCTGGATGGCTGAAGACAATTAATCTGATAGTGTCAGAAAGTCAGTGATACATTCTCAGGAAGACAATGGGACAAGTCACGTGAGAGACGTGTCAGGCTGTGCTCTTGGAAAAATGGTCTCCAATAAGATCCACAAGGACTCGAAGAGCAATGAAGTTACTCAGTATCGCTCCATGTAACCTCTGATGCCCCTGAGCCGCTGGGCTGATATCGGACTACATGTCTCCTTTCTTTCTGCTTTACTCATATGAGCAAAGGAACAAAATCGCTTTGTGTTCTCTTCAATCCCAGACAGCAGTCTCTGGTGTAGAGTGCTGGGGCTCTTCTATAACAGAAAGCCATTCCCTGCCAAATTCAAGAAGGTAAACAAAATATCTCCCCTCTGGCAAAGTTTCTCCAATATAATTTGCTTAATTACCTAGCTCCCTTATGATGTGCTTGTTTACAGATTAAAGCTATGAGTCTAAGCACGGAAATGCAATTAAACCAGATGAATCAGATGGACGCATCAGATGTGCTGGCTGGCTTTAGAAGCTCCATTGGTGCTGGCTAGGTGACAAGAGGTCTTTGATTCTTTTCCATTTTGAGATCAAGTTTGAATAGGGGAAATCATAGCATAAAGAATTCAATTCAGATCCGCTCTTCCTTTTATGCCCTACCCTGAGACACTTATCTGCCCACATGGTATCATCTCCCAGCTGATGATGCACAAATCTCCCTCTGCCAGTCTTGCAACTCTGCCACTCTCGGCTATCTCTTCCTGGATGTCTCACCAATAACCCAAGATTAACATGGCTAAACCAGAGCTTCTCAGTTTTCCACCCAAATTTTCCCCTCTCCTTTGTTTCTGCTAAAAGCAGTATCTTCCCTGTTCCCCAGGATCAAAACTATGGAAGTCATTTTTGACGGTTACCTCTTGTTCTCTCCTCATATCCAGTTTTTTTCCTCTGAACATTTACAAGATCAAGGCTTTCTCCTCCATCTCAAGAACTAAAAAGTCTTGTCACCTTCCATCTCAATTCATGCAACAGCTTTTTGCTCTGGTCTTTCCTGTCCCCACATCACCCCTCTACAGTCCATTCCAGATGTGGCTGCTAAAACCACCATCCTACCCACCCAATGGGCCTCTCCACTGCGCCCTTCTCCATCACAACAGATTTAAACTTTTCATCCTCATTTTCAAAGTCACATACTGTAATATGCCCCCACATACTCATCCCTGATCACACTGTCCCCATTGCTCCCTGTTTCACCAGTAATGCCAGCTTCGGTACCCCATTCACCCATGTCTGCCATAAGCATGATTGCACTTTCTTTCACGGTGCTGCCCTACATGCAGGGCTCTTTCCCAACTCTGGTTTGCCAGGCCACTAGCTTCTCCCCATTGGAAACCCTCAGTAGCAGGGACTTACCTTGTCTGGGTTTGGGCCCACATGCGCCAAAGCTTTGCCTCAGAGTACTGCCTCAGTTTCCCCCTTCAGATGGTCAACCACCAGCGCTTTCAAGTTACAAAAGTCCACCCCTTCCAGAGTTAATCAGAGTCCAGTGGAAGACATAAATATCAATCTCCTCCCTTCCCCCAGATTCTTGCCAGGCACAGCTCTTCCTCCATGGGCCTATGGTGTTCCCAAGCAGTTTTAAGCCTCTGTTGTTCCGACGCCCAGCCCTCCTGTCAGTCCCTTCTTCCCCTTGTTGACAGTAAGAGGCTATACCCCCTCTTAGAGGGAACCCACAATCACTCTCTGCTATGGACTTCCAGACTTGCTACATTTAGGTTGTCTGCTCTGTCACTTTCCTTCCCAAGATCTCTCCCTATGCACTGAGCATAGGCCCTTCCTTGGCTGCTTTAACAGCACATTGTGAAGGGGAGTCCTCACCGGCAGTGCTGCCTAGTGGTCAGGCCTGGGTATGGTAGGTTGTCTTCCTCCAGGCGTTCTCTTTTCTCACTATTGATTGGCTATGTGGGGGCAGAGTCTGTCCTGTTAGCGAGTCTGCCCTCCATCCTGCTCACACATTTCAAGGTCAACCCTTTTGGGGGTACGCATAAAGAGAGGCAGAAATCTTCACAAGTCAGCAAGGACTTCAGGGCTTCCCCCTTGGGTTGAAGTCTTAGGACCTGGACCCTTGCACCTTCAGGATGTTCCACAACTAGGTTCCCTGCCGAGGGACAGACTTCTTTAGGAGCCAATGGGGGAGCCCGGGCCCACCCTCTCCACTGGGTTCTGATAGGTAGGCAGCTAAGACCTATACCTTGGGGTGCTATATGGTTACCTCTCTGTATCACTTGCTACCAGTGCCTTTCTTCCCACATCTCACACCCGCACTGGTACATCTCTTCTCCCTAGACACTCTCCTCTGCCAGTCTATAGGTTGCCTTCATATCTCCCAGCAGGCCTCATTCTTAGTCTCACGTTGCCCTTGCCATGCTCTACATTCATTCCCTTCACCCAAGGAGGCAGTTAAACCTGGCACAGAAGCCCCAACCCCCTTAAGGGTAGGTCTACGCAATGAGTGGCAGCCCACGGCAGTCAGGCTCTGAGCCTGGGTCGACAGACTCGGGCTTGCGCCATCACGCCACACACAGCTGTTGCAGCTCGGGCTGCTCTGAAGCCTAGGAACCCAACCTCCATCTCAAGCTGAAATGTCTACACAGCTATTTTTAGCATGGCAGAGAAAGGCCCACAAGCCGGAGTATGTCCTTCCTGGGTCAGAGGATCGCGGGCTGTATATACTTCTGTGCTGCCTACATCAAGGGAATACGTAGTGTTCTCCATCTCATCTCTTCATAGTCCTTATTTTCAAATTTAAACACATTAACTAAACCACTAAGATGTTTACATGGTAACCACAGGATCATAGTGCTATAAGCCTCACCCATCCACTTCTTACTGCCTGTAGCAGATTCCTGAATGTGCCGTCTGTCTAGTCTGACCTTCTCATGGTCCTTTCCAGCCCTTTATTTCTATGAGAATGCTGGCCATAGAATTGCTTCCAGGAGTTCCTGCAGTGGATGGAATTACCACTACTTGTTACCTCCTGTCTAAACATAGTCTGCCAGCTGTTTGAGATGGATTGTGTGGGGAGCTGGGCAGGAAATGTTTGGCGTTTTTCAACAAAAAAATTCCGTCAATTTGCCAAAACTGAATCTTTCCGCAGGAAGGGGTCACTTCTGATCATTTCTCAGCTTGACAACTTTTGAAAAAAGTTTCAAAACTTTGAATTTTGATATTTTGTAAGCAAAAAATGATGGTTTTCTAGTTCTAGTTTTCTAGGTGGAGCTCATTTTAGTACACTTTTTAAAATATGGTCAGGCTATAAACAGCGTTTCCATTAACCAGAATCCATTTTTCTCATATTCTGTTGTGAAAACTTTCAAAATTTCAATTTTTGTTCTAATTTGGAATGGAACATTTTTCAAAGTCTCAAAATTTTTCATAGGATGGGAAGACTGTTTCCCTCCCTGCTCTAAGCGAGTGTTTCTTTGACTTCTGAGAAATCCCTGGTATACTTTTCAGTGCGTCAAAATACTAACGAATACCACTTTGGAGGAGTGAAGAACATTGTTAAAGTTGTTTGGGGGATTTGTAGTTGTAAGGGGATTAAACCCATTTATTATGTATGGAAAATACTGCACATCAGTAACAACGTACAATACTTATTCTTAAGGAAGAGATTTACATTCAACTTTCCAGAATATGCAATCTGCTGAGTAGTTCAGGGTTAGAAGCAGTGAATAATACCTCCCTTTTGAAAGTTAGCCTTGCAATCTCGCATTCCTCTGTGCTCTCTGTAGCTATTAAATGGCTGAATTGCAACAATTCTAACCTTCCATGTAGCACTTGACTAAAGCTCAGATAACTTTTATTTCTTTCTTTTCTAAAACTTTCAGCTCATTATCAGAATTGCTAGGGAGCCAGCAAACATGTGCATCTTTGTAAAGCAGCCATGTTAAAAATTGCCTAAAGAAGTTTGGGATTTTCAAATAAGCCTGTTTGCACACTTGTTAGAGCTGATCAGAAACCACAGTTTTGGTTCCCTGAGTAAGTACAGCAACATTTTGAAAACAAAAAGCGTAAAAAAGTCAGTTTCTCACAAAATAAAAATTCTGAAAAAAATTTGATTCTGAACTATGTTTAATTTTATTTTGACATTTGAACCTAGCAATGTAATTAAATGATGCTAAATAAATTTCATCAATATTTTCATGTAATATAATAGTCAAAACAAATCAGAGTCAAAATAAAACATGTTGACATTATCAAAACAAACAAAATGATTGTTCAACTTTTCTCCTTCAAATAAAGACAGTCCTGCAAAACCTTTCAATTCCAGCTAACCTGCATTTTCCAGTGGAAAACTCTTCGACAACATTTTTTCAACCAGCTAAAATGCCTATGTTTGAATATTCAAATATGCTTCCTAGGAGAGTTTTGGCTTTAATGACAGTGCATGTTCTTTGTCTGTAAACACAACACATGGGAGGCAAGTATCTGAAAACATTTGTCAGTCTCGTTGTGTCCTTATGTGATGGATTAATTTTTCCATTACAGCTGTTTCCTACACCTTACTGAACCATGTTTTTTTTTCTATTAGGAAATGTTTTCATCTTCCAGCAGTAAGCAAATAAAATCCAAATCAGCTAACTATACGTGGACCATATTTTTGATCTGTTGAGCCACTTACAGGTAAGTCTAACAAAACTACGAATGGGTCATTGTCTAAGTCACATCTCATTAGCAAGTTTCACTAATGTCAGTGAGAGAGGGCTCAGCCCTCTCACCTGTCATAGTATCATAGAAATATAGGGCTGGAGGAGCCCTCAGGAGATCATCTAGTCCATCCCCCTGTGCTGAGGCTGGACCAAGAGACATCCCTGTCACGTTTGTCTAACCTGTTCTTAAAACCATCCAATGATGGGAATTCCACAACCTCCCTTAGAAGCCTATTCCAGGCTTATGCTTGGCCCTCTTGAAATTAAACGCTGGCTCTTGTGCTCTTAGCTTTTCAGCTCAGCTCCCATGGTCCTCAACTCCTCGTCACATCCCTCGTAGGCTTGGTAGCCACAGGACTCCAGGGAGTCCAGTCTTTCTCCTGGAGAGTAAGAGAAGGAAACTCCACTTAAGCTGGTAGGGTCTCCCGCAGGAGTCTCACCCTAATCCTCAGGTGATCTCCGGTTCTGCTCCTTGAGCAGCTTCCAGACACTTGCAACGCACTCTGCTTAGTCCTCCGCCTCTCCGGCGGCCACCCCCTTCTGCTTCTTATCCCATCTCCTGTTAGTCAAGCAATTAGCTGCTGCACGGGAGGTAGCTACTCTGACGCTTAACCCCTTCATTGCCAGAGTAGAAGGGGATGTATACACCCCCCCCGCAAATCACAAACAAGTCTATATATTTGAACATGACCGCCAAATATGGAGATTTTGACCTCTTTCCAAATTCCCTCCAACACAGCTCACCATCTGTTTAATCATTTCTTTAGCCTTCCTGGAGTCAAGAACCATTTACACAAGAGCTTAAAATAAATTTCCTTTGTAACATTTCATATTGAGCTGGCAAGTCCTTTGGGCCACGTTGTTTGCTGCTCGTTTATGGAGATTTCTCAATTTAGGTCTCTTGCCAAGTTTCTCATAAAGGGGCATTTCTTATTGAGATCTGCCATTGTCAGAATCTCATCTATTTCAGAAATGATTCCTTTTCTGCCTGGGCTTTCAATCGCTAAGAGTCAGAAGAAAATAAAGAGATGGAGCTACACTGAATTACTCCTGATTTACACCAGTAAAAGGGAGTGGAGAATCAGGCCCAAGATTAATGCTAAACCTCTTTTGAGATTTTACCAGGCATCATGAAAATATGGAAATAATGGTACCACAAAGGAAGTGCAATACTTTTCTCTCTCGGATTAGAGCACTGGTTAATTTTAAGCCATATACACCCCCCACCCCACCCCCATATTTTATTTATATAGATAGAGAAATCTCTGATTGATCAGAACTTTTCAAAGTTATTTTCCTCTTTAAAAACTCATCACTGAGATACCATGGTGATGGGCATGGCATAAGAACCTGAACAGTAGTGACAAAAAATTCACTGCTGCTACATCAAGCATGGATCTTGGTAGCCGTTTTAAAAACACCTTGGGAGAGGCCAAGCACATCCAGGTTGTACTGGGCTATCACATTTCCTAGAAGTCCGGACTACAGTTAGCATTGCTGAAAAGGTCAAAGAACCCTGAGCAAGATGTCTCTTGTTAACTCTCAGTTTCAAATGATGGGTGAAATTTACCTGTGCATCATATAGACCCCTGCAGCAAATCCTTGTGATGGATGGACACAGTGGACCTGCCATGTCAGGGGCCCTCTGCAACCTCCGAATTACAGGAAGGGAGCTTAGAGAGACCAATATACAGAGGAGATCTGAGCACATGACAGGGCAGGTGAGGGGAAGCAGTCTCATTCATTCTCCGCAGGGAGGAGATTTTCAAAAGCATCTTGAATTGAGTAGCCCAAATCCCATTGTTTTGTACCCCCACACAGAGGGTGCAGAATGCTTTGTGCATGGGGGAGGAATCCCACACTGCAGAAAGGGCCTGCAATGATTTGCGGTTTACTGATTGGGAGAGCCCATCTGGCTCTCTTGTGCCTTTCCTGTCATTCACAGGAAAAATAAGATAAACCAAACTAACCATTTCTTGCAAGTGACAGCATTCCAGTCCCTTGGAGCCTACCTGATGTTATAAGTCCTGCAAGAAGTGAGCTGTTGGGAGTCTTGGCTTGGCTTAATCATGAATATAGACAATGCTAACTTTGGGACAAGGACTTTGGGGACCTCCCCGCTTAATGGCCTCCTGGTAATGGAACTGTCCTCTACACTCATTTAGCAGCAGCGGGTCAAGAAGATACTCTGAAACCATCACTAGGCAGAGCAGTTTGAATGCAACATGGACCACATGCAAATATCTTTGGGAAAACAGCAGCAAAGCGAAAAGGACACAGGATTTCCCCTCCTCACGGCTTTATAGCAAATTCCTTGAAAGTTCCAACCTGAAATATATTTCTTAGCAGATATTTTTCCTCCTTTGCTCAGACTGGTTTGTTATTGTAGGGCTGCTCATGAATGTTGGGGTTCTCCCGAGACTACTTCCATGGGGCTCCCCAAGAACTCAGTTTGACTCTAGTCTCATCCCTCAGGTTCCTTTATTTGATATACAGCAAAGCTTCGCCGAGTTGATTAGACTTAAACAAAGGTTTGGATGGCTGGTACACCTTATACCTAAGTTCCACAGCAAACTTCTTCTTTTATATACACATTACATTGCATCACACGTTTTGGGATTGGCTTGGTCACTTTGCGGGAACCAATCCCTGTAGACTACGCACTGTCCATGCACGACTTACTCTTTAGCTCATCTTACGTTCCAGACTTCTCTTTATTCATGGTTATCGTCTCCATTGTAAATGGCTCTTGGGTGTTCCCCCTTATCTTAGCTAGCACAGACACTCTGTTCCCAGCCTGCTCATCCATTTACATCCCTAATCCTATCTCCCAAGAGATGAGGCCTCACTCGCATCCAATTACTCATGTCAAGCCAGGCCTACAATGAGCACACACTGGTTTGCTCCTTGGCGCTGGGCTTGTTATTGCAAGATTGCTCATGAACACCGATGGCTTGTCAGCAGTGGGTTTTTTTGTATTAGGGTTGTTCATAGGTAGTAGGCAGCACATGTCTTATTGTTGTAGGGCTGTTCGTGGCCACTGAGCAATGCATTCTGGTTTGCCATTCCAGGGTTTCTCATGGGGGCTTGCGAATATTTCTGTGTTATTGTAGGATTGTCCAGAAGAACATGCTGAGTAATTATCTTAGCGTTACCGAGGTGTGTGGAGCAGGGACCTCAATCCCAGTCTTCTGTATCCCACCAGAGTGCCCTGAGCACCAGGCTTATTCAGATCTCTCATTTTGCATGAAAATTTTCAAGAGGTCTCAGTTTTGCCCTGACGTGGAATGGGAAGTTTTAGTTAATCTCAGAAATGTTCACAGGATGAGCACTGCCTAGTCCTTACTAGAGAGTTGATTGTGAGCAGTGGGCACTGCAGAGTTACATATGCCTCTCTTTATATGAGAAATCAAAGCAAGATCTCTTGCCTCTTTCTGGCGCTTGTTAAAATAGACATTGATTAACTCATCTGACTTTTCAAAAAAAAAAAAAAAAAAAAAAGGTAATCCCCACCTTCTCTCTCAAAAATGATTTCTAAAGTCAACATTGGGTCATCTCTTGCTGTATGAAAGGAAGCTTGTATATCAATGGCGATTAGTCAGGATGGTGTCCTTAGCCTTGGTGTGCCAGAAACTGGGAAATGGGTGACAGGAGATGGATCACTTGATAATTACCTGTTCCGTTCATTCCCTCTGAAGCACCTGGCATTGGCCATTGTCAGAAGACAGTAGGGTGACCAGACAGCAAGTGTGAAAAATCGGGACGGGGTGGAGGGTAATAGGAGCCTATATAAGAAAAAGCCCCAAATATCGGGACTGTCCCTATAAAAATCAGGACATCTGGTCACTCTATAAGTCAGGATACTGGGCTAGATGGACCTTTGGTCCGACCCAATATGGCCGTTCTTATGTTCACCTGCCTATTCCGGTAGGTCAGATTCTCAGCTGGTATAAATCAGTGTACCACCACTGATTTTGACGGAGCCAGACTGATTTACACCAGCTAAGCATCGGCACATAATTGTCAACATTTTGTTCAATTTTCTGCTTTAGTTGGTTTTTTTCTATTAAACAAAACCAGGCAAATGCACACAGACACAAAGGGCGGGGGTAGATTCGGAAAGCAGGATTCAAAGAGGGATTGGCAGATTATATGGAGACAAGACTATCCAGAGTTATCATCATTAACAACAAAAATTTTGGAAGGGATACCAAACCTCCTGCTTCAAGGAGCTTATCTCCAACGATCAGAGATCAACATGGGACAATCAGACAGAAGTCTCATATCTGCTTGCGGTAGGGTTCTTACACATTCCTCAGAATCATCCGGTTCTTGCAGCATCACCGACCTCATGCCATCAAAAAAATCACAATTCAGGCTTAAAAATCAGGAGTCGTGCCCCTCAAAAATAATGAAATTGGCTTAAAACTATGATTTTTAAAAAATAATAAATGTGGGATTCGTTTTATTGATCTTCTGGTTTAAGACTCTTCAGGGTGCACTCAGATCATGTTTTCAAACTCTTATTTTCTCTTTTTCTTAAGAAGGAAAGCTGAGATGCTCAGTCAGGCACCTGACTCCTGGAGGTGGGGTTTTAAAAGACAAAACATTAAATATCACAAGACTGGTGATAAAATCGTGCGAGTTTGCAACACTGGGCTTGCTCATTATAATGCTGGGCCACATCTGTCGCAGCTTCAGATTTCCAGTCCACCATCCTGCCTCCAAAATTTGGTAGTACTTAGATCTGAGGTTTTGGTTCAGACCCATCTCCGCTCACATTTGTTTTACTATTGCACCGAGGAGCCGTAGTCAGGGACCAGGACCCCATTGTGCTAGGTGCTGTACAAACACAAAACAAAAAATCTTCGATTTGAACACTTTTCACCCACGAGTCCCAAGCAACTCACAGATTGTACAGACTGTATATATAAGAATCACTTCACCAGCCAGAGAAAGACAGCCACCTCTGGGATGCAATATGGCAAGTCATTACCAGCACACAGCAATGCTAAGGAATAGTTTAGGACAGTGGTCTCCAAAGTGGGGTGTGTGCACTCCAGGGGGTGTGCAAGAGGATCCTTGAGGGTGCGCAGCAGGAGAAGTGCTTTTTTTGGTTGTTGTTTCTTCGTCAGTTCGGGTGGAAGTCCAGCGGCTTTTTTTTCCCCCCCTTCAGCAAAAGTGGTAGAGCCGGCACAGCAGGGGGTGCATGCTCAATATTTTTTTTACTGATGGGGTGTGCGATCAAAAAAGTTTGGAGACCACTGGTTTAGGACAGAAAATGAAAAGCAACTTGGCTCCAATTCATACCTGATGTATCTCCACTGACATCAGGGATAAATTTGTCCCTCATTTTTTGGTGCAATGCAAACAATGAATAATCGAACTGAAAATGACAAGGGGAGTTTCAGGTAAGCAGAATGGAACCACTATATTCAAATTTGGACTGACATTTTCACTGTTCTTGCAAAAACTGCCATGGGAATTTTGCTACTCACAATTGGCTAGAGCTTCATTCTACTACAGCTCATTTGAAAGGCAGCAACACCAGTAGCACAATGCCATTGCTCAGAATTAATTCAGAGTGAAGAGTGCCATCTGCTGAATAACCAGCACCACTTGCTCCATCCAGCAACCGGAGCTCCCCCTGTCCAATTGCTAACATGGCTCAGCTCAGGCAAATTACAGGATCACAATCCAAGGTACATTACTGGATTGTTTTTCAGTATGATAATTACTCAGCTGGTTGTGGATGGAGACATTTTCTCACCCATCAGTAGTAACATGTGCCTTCTACATCCCAGAGGTGTAGCGGGAACATGACAACTTTTACACCTCCACTTACAGGTATACAGCATTATTTAATGAGTCAAGCCCTAACTTGCTGTCTTAGCTGTTGCTGCTTGTCACATTATGGTGATGATCTCAGCTTTAAGATGACAATTCAGATTGTGTAACTCATCGTTTCTACTGCAGTCTGTCCATCGCCCAGTGGTATCCAGGTAACAGTGTCAACATGTATATGCATCCGAAGAAGTGGGCTGTAGTCCACGAAAGCTTATGCTCTAATAAATTTGTTAGTCTCTAAGGTGCCACAAGTACTCCTGTTCTTTTTGCGGATACAGACTAACACGGCTGCTACTCTGAAAAGTGTCAACATGTGGTGGCTGTGGGTGGCACAAGGAGAGGTGATCAGAAGAGCAGTGAACAGAAAGTATTTTGTATCAAGGGCACAGAGAAGAAAAAAAGTAATATTCCACCAGGGGAAAAGAAATATAGAACTGCCAAGTCCATCAGATGAAATTGCTGTCTTTAGCATGAAGAAAATGACTAAGGCATTTCAATGCTCTCTGAATGAAACTCTGGAGGAAGAAAGGAAAAGATAAGCCCTCGCCGGAGATTCTAAAGATCTTTTGGAATCATAAATAGCACAAGTCCCCCCAGCTTTTTCAATGGGTCTAAATTCAATGTCTGTCACTATTTAAAGTGACACCGTCAATCTAAACAAGGGATTAAACACGTAGCCAGGGATATTTGGACCTGGGTAAATATTTTACCAGAAAAAAAAAAAAATTGGGATACGGAGTTGAAATTTTTTTTTTTTTGGCCCCAAAAATCTAAGAAAAGGCCTAAAACTTCAATTATAAACCAAAACATTTTTCAACATTTTTTCCTCAGGTTTGGGTTTTTTCCCCTCAAAGAAACAAAATCTTGAAAAATTAAAATTTAACTGTGTTAATTGTTAAAAAAAAAAAAGGCCGTTTTTCATTCAAAAAAAACAAAAACAAGCCAACTCTCTACCCGCAACAAGGACCCAGAGCTGCTAGCTTCTCAGGCCACTCTCTTGGGTTACAGGCTGAAATACGGTTGCTGCCCCGCAGTGACTCCTCTGCAGGGCTTTTAGGCCATTGAGTCAGAGTTAAGCACAGGTCCTATGTTCCCTACCCCAGCCTAGGCCCCCCTCCACTTCAGTGTCTTCTGAGCCAGTGTAGAGATTTCCTTTGCCACATATGGGAGTGAGACAAGGCCCAGACCACCACCACCTCTTTACCACTATACTCACGCTATACTCGCTCATTATATTCAAAATGAATGTTGCATGCTCTTTGGCCGGCTCTCTCTCTCCAGGATGGATAAAAACACCCCAGCACACCATGTTCTCAAACAATACATCAACTCCCAGGAGCGCACCTGGCACAATTCGGATTTTTTCTAAAAATGTATTTATTTTAAAAGGTATTTTTTCCTATAACCCCAGTTAAATCTTCAGTGTCAGCAAATCAAATTTCCAGGTCAAATCCCTATGCAAACATCGCATGATCTTGACAATAATCATCATCACTTCTAACATTAAATACCTATGTTTAAATGAGATCTGGGTAAATTTCTTTAAAAAAAAAAAAAAAAAAAGAAGAAGAAAAAAGTCCCACGAATGTTCACTTGAGCATAAAATAGCATTAGTGTCACCAATGTTCATGCCTCTTTTTTGTTTGTTTTCTGAGAATATTCTGGCAAAAGAATTTACCTGGCAAGATTATTGATAGAGACAAGGACCGTTAATCCAGTGTTAGAGAATTGCACTGATCCAATCAGGGAACTGAAAACTGATCTAGTCACCCAATTAAAATACAGCTCTGATGACAAATCTACAGAGCAAGAATTATTCATAGTGATTAGCTGGGGCCTTCCAAAGCCGATTGAAGTCATTGGGAAGCTGTCCATTGATTTCAGATGGATTTTGGATCAGGAACTTGGTGATTAATTATGAACAAAAACATCTGAGAAAGCCACAGGATGATCATGGACAATTTGTCAACAGAAAAAGAGGCTAAATTTGTTGAATAAATTATTTCCTTTGAATTATTCACTCAGCTCTAGTTTAAATGCACTTACGGAAATACAATTTGGAAAAATCCAAAGAGATTCCTTCTTGCTTATCCTTGAAACTTACAATTTTCTGAAATGCCTACTGCCTAATGCCAAAGATACCAAAGCATCTCAAAATTACAGGTAACACTGATTGCGTTGATGGTTATAAGTTATCACTGGCCAAAATGACATTGAATTTTTATGTCTCCATCATATCTGCATTAAGTTCAATCAGGATCGTATCCTGTAAGGTGCTAAGAGCCTCGTGACTGTTGCTGAATGCCCTCCACCTCACATTGCTGTATCAGACCCATAGCTTGCTGGAAGATGTCTGCATCCAAAATAACGACTGTGAATTATCTTCTTCCAACCCCCACCCCCTTCTTTCTTGCTCTTGATTAGGCTGCTCTGTGCATAGCATGAAGATGCCTGCAAATGTGCTCTTAGGTTATAAGGAACAACAAAAAGTGATCAGTCAGACACTAGCTGATAAGCAGTGAACTGCCTATTCCTGGCGGCAATCGGCAAATCTCCTTGATGAATGAGCTTCAGCTATACTCTTTAAACACCGGCAGTATATTTTGAGTATTAGAGGTGCTGTGGTACTTATGCCAGCCCAGCTAGGGAAAGCACCTGGCTGTAGGAACGCATCCCGTGGTTTCGGTTATCCTGCACCTCACTTTGTCAGGTGTTCTCTAACCTCTCCTAATCTTGTGTGAAGTCCCGCAGCTCTGCTGGGAGGAAGAAAACTGCCAGGTGGCAGGTCAGTTCACCTCCTCCAAATTAGCAGCAAGACACACAGCCCTGTAGCCAGAAGCGGCTTTCAGTCCCACCCAGACATTCTGTTCCCACAGGGAGAGAGGCATAAGCCTTTGTAGAACCTACCTATTCATCAGCCAGAGTCACAGCAAAGTAAGAGATGTGTGAAAAATTTAGAGGGCAGGGAGAAGCAGGCAGTTTGGGATAGTTTTGCATATCTAGGGCCTTTCCTGAGCTTGGCTCTCTGGGGATTCCCCTCCTCTATCTAGCTCCCTTTCCCTCCAGAGAACCACTCCCATCTCCAGGAGCGCCGCCAGCTTTTCTGACGCCGTAGGCAGCAGAAGGTCCTGCCACCGAAATACCGCCACGGTCGCCACCCCCAAATTGTAGTGCCCTAGGCGATCGCCTAGGTCGCCTAATGGGTTGCGCCGGCCCTGCCCATCTCCCTTATATTCCAGGCGGAGATAATAAACACACTTGCCACAAAGTCAGCAGAACTTCAGCAAGGTTCTAACGCCTTCTGACAGGGAAATCGACAGAGAAGGCCTGGTTCCTTATTATAGGGGATGATGTACCTCAAAGGGTTGATGGGAGGTTTAATTGCTTCTAAAGTGCTTGAAGAGCCTCAGAGGAAAGGAAGTGTAGTACCAACAAACAACAATTGTTGTGTTACAGACCCTGAGCATTATGGATTAAAAGGATCTTATTCCAACTGTGGTTTGATTTTAGACGAGAGACTGCAAAATATGCAGATTGGATGAAAGTCATTTTACAGTTTCAGGATTTATATAGGCAATTAAAGATCCCAAATAATTAAAGTCTAACACCCAAAGCTCCCACTGGGAACTGGAATCAAGGCCCATTTTCATTTAATGACATAGAAACGTAGATTCCTATTGCATGGATACTCAACCTGAGGGTCATGACTTCCAGTGAGTGGGTCATGAACAATCTAGCCTCCAGGATGGCAATGGGGGTGGCAAAACTTTTTCTCGTTGGGAATGTAGAACAAAGTATGAGAAACTGGAAGCCACTGGCCGTGTCTATCCGATCTGGATGGGAGCTCCTCCGTTTGTCAAGGTCTCCCACAGACTTCCTTGGAGACTAGTATCAGAGGGGTAGCCGTGTTAGTCTGAATCTGTAAAAAGCAACAGAGGGTCCTGTGACACCTTTAAGACTAACAGAAGTATTGGGAGCATAAGCTTTCGTGGGTAAGAACCTCACTTCTTGCATCTGAAGAAGTGAGGTTCTTACCCACGAAAGCTTATGCTCCCAATACTTCTGTTAGTCTTAAAGGTATCACAGGACCCTCTGTTGCTTCTTGGAGACTAGATATTCTCTAAGCCAATCCTTTCTTCCAATCACGTAAATCTTCTTTGCTTCCTTACTTTGTCATCACATGGCCACTCTTGAAAAATATTCTGTATGTGTGTTTTATAGGTGCTGCGTATTAAAAGCTTTGGTTTTATCCCACAAGGAAATATAGCTATAGGTGGATAACAGTAAAGACAGAAGAAAGAGAAAAACGTTCTGGCTATTTGATTTGTTTGGAAAGATGAAAAAACTTGTGCATTTATTGGGGGAATAATTTCCTAATTGAAGGTTTGATCGGAGAGGTTGATGTTTTCTTCCACTGAAATCTTGCTATAGAGGATATTGTTTAGATCTATAGTGCAAATAAAGGATTTTATGAAGTATCAGGAGTAGCAGGTGTGAGCCAAAAGAACAGAAGATGAAACAGGGATTTTATATCTATTTTGTGTGTGGCATTAATGTTGTTGAGCTAAATCCCCTCGGTTTTCATTCAGTCTTTATACAGACATTCCCATTGACATCAATGAGAAGTTTGCCTGAGTAAATAGCTAGGACCTGGCTCATTATTACTATTGTCTGTTAATGAACATTACATTTCAGTTATTTTAATGCTGACATCCTGCTTAAAGGAATTTAGCTCTAGTTTCAGCTCTATTTCCTGTATCCCATACAAAAGACAACATGACCTGACTCAGTTAGGTAGGTGCTTCCAGAGACAGAAGTATCCATATAAACCCAAACATAGCTGCTGTCTTGAAACCATAGCTTGCTGCAGGTTCCATGGCTATCATCAGGTTCACCTCAGTGAAATTTCCATTCTGGGAATCATTCTGGGAGGGTGATGGGTAATCAGCAAGTCATCAGAAGAAATATGGCAGTCAGCAGCCATTCAGTGTGCCCAAAGACAGGATGTTTTTTGAGGAATACCCACCGAGAGCAGGCACTTTCATGTTGAATCATTTAGTTGTGATGGAATGACAGATCATAATTGTGACATTTCATGGACAAATGGGCCACCTGAAGAATCAAATGCTCAGAAAACAAATGAAACTTTGTCAACATGTCTCAGTTTCTCTTCTGAAAAGAGGCTCAGCGGCAATGTAAGGTGATTTTACCATGTGACTGTTGCATTACAAACTAATATAAAAGAATGTATGTAAAATGGAACACATTACAATACCCAGAGTGTTCCAAGACAAAGGCAAAGCTGCATTCCAGTTCAAGCGATTGTCAATTTGAATCCCAAGAATTCAAGGTTCTACATATTATTCTTGAGAATGTATGAAATTGGTTTTAGCATACATGTTTAAAGTCCAAGGAGAGTTAATGCAGAAGTTCTCTACCCAGGTCACTTATACAATAAAAATCACACTATTGTTCTGCCTTTCAGATGTTCAGCTTGGCCTTTCCAATAACAGACAAAGTCTGCTGTGGAGTCTCACAACAAACTCACTACACCCTCGCCCATAAAGAGGGACCTTGCTTTTCTCCTCCTATCTAATTTTTTCACCAGACCACTGAGATGACAATCGTCACAGGCTGCATCCTCTGCAGATCCCACCTGCCTCATGGATTTTATCCAACGGCTGGAATTAAAAAGCGGCCCAGCCAAACTACTTTGTGTTTGACCTAGAATCAATATCCATCAGTCTCAGAATGACTGTTCTGAATGATGGCCTCAGAAATTCACCTCTGCCTTTCCAGCAATATGAGGAGAAGCAGTATGGCCCAGTGGATGGAGTACTGTCCTGGGACCTGCAGTATATAGGTTCTATTTCCCCATCTCTGGTGCTGGTTGATTGACTATGAACAAGTCAATTTCTCATCTGTAAAATGGGGACCAAACTTATCTTCTTTGAGGTCTACCACTAAGTGCTGGGTATTATTATCAACTCTCCACCTGTTCCAGCTGCAGATCCTCTCCAGTTCAGGGCAACTTACTACTGCATTAATAGGGACATGTGCTGCATTCCTTTACAGGAGGATCCTTTAGCACGATATTAAGGCTTTTCTTCCCATGGACCTCCACGTTACCTCCTCAGCTCTTCCAATGCTTTGCTCTCTGGCTGTCTTTCCAGCCAGCAATAGCTTCACAAGACTCACTCACAGCAAATCTAGGGCAGAGGCAAATTTGAGGCTTCAGCAACTCTGTGCAATCTCCTGAAGACCAGGTGATTGGACCCACCCATAACCTAACGCTCCTGAACCCCACAGTAAAACGATCCTCGGGGTTCTCCTTCCTCTGCAAGGTGACACCCTATCCGGTGAGAACAATAACCTGCAGCCTGCTGTAGCTCCACTTTCAAACTCCACCCATCTTCTACAGCTGGGTGACAGCAGCCTGAGAAGAGGCTCAAGACAGCTGTGGGGACACCAAATCTACACTGACTTGATACCCCAAATCTGGAAGACACTTGCAAAATTGCAAGATAATACAAGAGGTCACACCCGGCAGCAGGTTCCAAACTGGTGGCAAAAATCCCCCATGGGGCAGAGGACCAGCCCAAAGCCTTCAGCCCCACTTACACCCCATATATGGAATCGGTGTGTGGTGTGTGTGTGGGGGGGAGGGACATTGATGACATGGTCATACTGAAATGCTTGCACAGCCCCTAAATACTATGGAAAGAGTCTCCATGCCAACCATTCATTGGCTGATTGCAGAAGGCTTCAGTAGGGATGGGTCATGTTTCGGAATGGTTGTCAAACAATGGCCCTGCATACCAGACCCAGGATAGGGGCATGGATTTCAGCTCCTCAACCTCTCTGCACTCTGCCTGCATCAAGCATGAATTCTCCTGTGTTTTATCAATATTCATTTATATGCAGTTACTAAAGAGGAGTCTCTATTTATTCTTAACTAACATTTGTTCCCATTGGGAGCATTAAAGTTTGCTATATTTCCAGGAATCCTAGATTTCCGTGTGTCTCGTTCAAAATCACCTCTGACAGCAAGACAAACCCCGTCTATACTGGAGTTTGACTGAAAGCTTTTGGAGGAAGGCTTTGCAGAGAAATCTCACCAGGGCCCAATCTTCCAGTTCCAACTGAGGCCAATGGAAAGACCCATTGACTTCAATTGGAGAAATGGACCAGGTCCTTAGAGGACACAGTGAACAGTACAAATACAGATCAATAATGTGCCAAATTAACCCCTGATGTAAAACTACTGACTTCAGTGGAGTTACACCATGGATGAATTTGGTCATTTTTATTTGTATTCATAGAATACCAGGGTTGGAAGGGACCTCAGGAAGTCATTTAGTCCAACCCCCTGCTCAAAGCAGGACCAATCCCCAGACAGATTTTTGCCCCAGATCCCTAAATGGCCCCCTCAAGGATTGAACTCACAACCCTGGGTTTAGCAGGCCAATGCTCAAACCACTGAGCTATCTCTATTGTGGTAATCCCTAAGAAGAGCCCTAGTAATGGATCAGGACTCCATTGTGCCAGGTACTGTCAGCCTCTATCTATCCCAAAGGGCTTACCCTCTTGTGCCTTTATTCCCTTCAAATAAACAGACCCATCTGTTCTTGAAATCAAAGCATATACGTGGGTCCTTTCTCCGGCCTCAAACCGAATAAAGTATTTGTTTGGTACATGTTTTACCTGGTTGTAATAGTGTCCTAAGTAGAAGAGCCAACTACTGAAACTTACTCCAAACACACTGAATTAGTCTGGGGTCAGTAGTAATGGGTGCTATTTACTGTAGCAGCTTTATGGCAACACGGTTACATTTATTATAAAATCTTTCATCTAAAGGGATCCCATAGCGCTCTCCCAATAGACGAACGACACACACTACAGTCAGCACCGAAGGGTAGCCGTGTCTGGGTGAAGCGTGACGGCTCTGTGACAGCAGCACTTGCCCAACTGTTCAGAAGAAAACATGAAGAATTCTATTGCATCCCACTAAAACTGCAGTAGGACAAATAATTACCCAAATTGGAATCTGGCCAGGACAATAGGGGTTAACAGCCACTTTTGCAAACAAATGTCCACACAGAAAGGATCATACTGTATCTTTCATTCAAAAGACTGCACACCACACAACATAGTGCCCAAAAGCACCAGGGTGGGACACTGGTTCTGTACTGCTCTAGGAAGAAGGGTGCTACCTATTGAATTAACATCACCAATCAGGTTTGACCTAATGATCTCCCAACCAATTACGGTTGGGGCCCAATGTTATTCTACTTATGTGAGATTGGAGGGGATCATAGCACCGGATGGGTTGGCATCTTCCTGTACAACAGAAGGAAGGTGTCCGCATGACCCTGTCTGACAGACAGTTGTTTGGGAAGAATGTAACTAATTAGCCAAAGCACTTCTCCACCCCATCCCAAAACATGTCCTTCGGTTATAAAGCCGGAAGGGACGCTTGTAGTCATCTAGTCTCACCTCCTGTAAACCAAAACTATCATACAGTAAATTGTTTCATGTTGTTTTACAATTCGTGTCCGAGTAATGGACCGAAATATCTTTTTTTTTTTAATGTAAAGACCAAATATCTAATTCCATGCATCACAAGCCCAGAATGCTTGATGGCTTTTTTAGCATCACAAGCCCTGGCTCAACAAATGAATCCCTTTAAAAAGGTGACAAACTCAATCAGTTTTAGAAGACTGGAGATCAAACTAGAAGATTAATCTTAGTAGTACCTGGGAGAGAGCCAATAGTTAAGGTGGGTGGAAAGGTCCTGAAAACCTGGATGGTGAGAATTTCTGCTTCAATGATTTGATTAAAAAGTTCCAGATAAGACTATAAAATATTGGTCCAGTCAATGAAGGCTGGATATATACATATACAAGTGCTTATGACATCTACATTAATACTAAAGGGCTCATGACGATTTACCTTCATACCAAAAGGAATTCATAATGATGAAGCCATTATTTTAAAATGATACCAGAAGCTGAAGATAAACACATACATATTCATGAAACAGACAGAAATTGTATTCCAGAGTAGCATGAGAGCTGAAAACACCTTGGAACCTCTTAGCCTGAGTCACTGATCTCCTTGATAAATAAGAAAAGCATGTCCCCGCTAGGACTGCATCTCATCTTCACTCTTATTAACATTCTCTCTGCTCTTTTTAAGTGAAAAGCCACAGAACTTTGAACATTTAATTACCCAGAGATGTCCACACTTCTGCCTTAGCAGGACTAGATTTAAAAAACACAAGAAAGCAAAACAACGACTGTTCTCACGGATCTAAGATCTCAGCCCCGGTTCACGTTTAGCCAAGGCTCAGAGGGAGCAGAGCTCAAGTTAACTTGATAAAAACTTCCGCAGTGTGTGCCATGAATGCTCCTTTAGTCACCTACTCTTTGTTGTGGCTATTCACAAGGAAGAGATCTGGGTTCTTACTTGTAGATACAAGAACTGTCTCTTTTAACACCGCAGGGACAAATTAAACAAGCACCCCTTTGTTCCCCTGCTGGAACACTTGTTCTGCTGCGCACACATCAAGTTTGGGTTGGATTTATTTCCTTCGGCATCTGTCCGCCCCTAGGGAGCGGATGGCACAGACTGGACTGCAGACCTGACCTGCAGTCCAGTCTGTAGGGAAACGGGAGGCAAGGACCGAAGGCAACTCCGACTCTGCAATGTCACTTGCATCTTCGCTCACCCGCTGTTGCTCACGACCCGAGAGTACGCGTCGCATGCAAGCCGGGGAGAGTTTGGAGATTTGATGCCTACCACGGATTGCTCCACGTACAACGAGGATGCTCCTGTCCAGTCACACCCCTGCCCTCTCTCCAAACCTCCCGGTGGCCTCACCCAGTTAAAAGCAAGGAGAATGCAACGCAGGTGGCGGGTGGGGGAGAAAACTTTTGCTGCAGCAGAAAGGCACTGGGAGCCCTTTCGCCCGGCTGCAAGCTGCCGAGTGACCCCCGATGCGAAGGGCCCGAGACCAGCCCGATCCACCCGCCCAGCCCCGCTTTCTGCACGTGGCCCAAGCCCCCGGCGCCGCAGCGCCCCGCGTCTGCATCCCGCCCCCCGCCGCGGCGCCGGGTGGACTCACGCTGCTGTTGTGGCCCGACCAGTGCACCATGGCTTGGTTGTGCGCCGAGTCCCCGGTCAGCGCGAAGGTGCTGCTGGTCAGTTTCAGCTCCTCCAGCCTGAAGCGGGTGGCTTTGCCCTGCGGCTGCTCGGGGGAGGCTGCCGCCGCCTCCCTGCCCTGCTGGTCCCGCTCCGCCGGGACCCCCCTGGCTCTCCTCCGCTCCGCCTGGCTCCGTCTCAGCCGGCTGCCGCGGGGCGCACGCCCCGCCGGGGTCCGCTCTTCGCCTCGCCGGCCCGGCAGGACGGGCGCAGTCCCGCGGGGGGGAGCTCGGGGCAGGCCGGGGCGCGCTGGGGATGCGCTGGGGGCGGGCTGGCCGGTAGGTTTCTCCTGGCTGGGAGCAGCCTGGGAGGTCACTTTCCCCGCAGCCGCCGGGAACCGCCTCGCCTCTTCCCCGCGGCCCGGCCACCCGGACATGAATAATAATCCCCGCTGCGGCCGAGGCGGCTTCCCCGGGGCCAGGCAGGCGCGGCAGGTTATCTCGGCCCCGCTGGTGCCAAAGGTGCAGAGGAATTGGACAAGCCAGGTCCCGGCGAGCAGAGCCACCCGCCAGCCCGCTGGGGACCGGCCCGTAACTTTTCCCATGGCTGCGGCTGCCGGCGAGAGGCTGGGGGAGAGACACCACATTCACCCGGAGCAGAGGGAAGACGGCACCAACTCCATGCAAGTTTCAGGCAGGGCTGGATTCGCTGCAGGCGGGGGAAGGAGAAAAACGGCTGTCTTCTCTCTCTCTCTCTCGTTTCTTATCCCCCCCGCCAACCCAACCTAACCCCCCAGGGCTGGCTGGGCTGATCAGGCTTTTGGATGGAAGGAAAAGCCACAACCACCCGGGGGGAGGAGCTGGATTGAAGTCAGAGCGAGAGCACCCCGGCTAGTGATTTCCTCCGCTTGTGCAATCAGTCACCAATCGCCTCTCCCGGCTCGCGTTCGCCCCAGCAGCTCCGCTGGGAGGCTCGGCAGGTTTACAGCGGCGGATGAGCTGTTCCTCGCCAACACACGCACACAGCACTAGGCACTCGCCTTAACTTTTATAGCCTCCCCCCTACACACATACACGATCTCTGCCTTTGCTCCCGCCCACACGCCTGGCTTTCCCATGATCATATGCCACCTCCCCAGACCTGCGTCCTGTTGAAAGTTCCGACTCTCCCCGCAACTCCTCTGAAAATACAGAAGCGCAAACATGTCCCCCGGGGAATGAAGGAACAAACATACCACCCCCCCTTAGTAGCCTCCTGGTTCTTTTTTTCCTAAAAGGGATTGAGCGTCTAATTTGCAACACCTGCCTCTTCTCCCAGTCTGATGAGGGGGTAACTTCAGGAGAGTTCGTTACCCCAGTCACAGCAGGGTGAGTAGAGCAGCAGCCCCACCGCCTTTAAAGGACACGGGGTGCATTTGCATAGAGTGAAGGCATGGGTACCTTCCTCTATGGGTCCCTCCAATTCGCTCTGAATTGAGATAAATCACTCAGGCATTGCAAAGATTTGCTCAGATTAATACTGTCAGGAAAAGGCACATGATTTGGGAAATGAAATGACAACGGAGGAGGAGATTCCCACCAGTGATTTCGTGGAAACCAGAGATAGCCCTGTGGTCTAAGCTATCTGGCCGTGAGCTCTAAATAACCAAGTTCTCAGGGAGGGGTCTGTTTCTTTCCCCTCGTCTCTCTCTCTCTCTGGTTTTTCTGCAGTTTTCATTATCACTTGCCACAACATTACTTACTGAGGTTATTTTTACCTTCCCTTTTAACAATTCCTTGTTAACACTTATTCCCTACTTCAGTCATGTATTAGTAAATATATTACACACCCACATTCTCCATTTAGGTATGTGCCTGGGCACAGGTACAGACATAGGGATTCTCTAAGCTTGTTGAGAAGTGCATAAATTAAGTTTACTCCAGTAAACAATTCCTATCTGTTTATTCTCCCATTTCCCAGTTTCATTTTCAAGGGAGTTTGTTTATTTTTAAGTATCTCGTTCTTGTGGAGAAGGAGTGTTGTAGTGTATTTCAATAAGACATTTTCAGTTACATGCACTTATTTCAAAAATCTAACTCAAATGTTTGCTGCTTGGAAGCCTTGGGAATTTTGCAAGTGGTCGCACTAAAGTAAGACTTGGATTAATAGAGGTTTGGCATGACTCTCTGTGATACTTAAACAATGATGAATTGTCTGCAATCTAACCAGCAGACCCCAGCTAAATCTACTGTAAATCAATTAACTTTATACCGGGTTGCATTTCTCCTAAATAAATGGTTACTATTAAGCACATATGCTGGCAGTAATAATTAATTCAGTGCATTCCAGCTGTTGATCTCAAAGCACTTAAAAGTTGGTTAATCATAGAATCATAGAATAATCAGGGTTGGAAGGGACCTCAAGAGGTCATTTCCCCTGTTGTACAAATAGAGAAACTGAGGCACAGAACGCTAAATCATTTGCCCAAGGTCGTACAGCAGGCCTGCAGCAGAGTCAGGGTTGGAACCCATGCTGTTCAGTCTTTCAGATCACAGCTGTTCTGAGGGTTCCCTGGTTGTGTAACAAGATCCAAGGGGAAAAGTCTCCTAAGTAGTGGTGGGAGGGCTTAGTAGTTGTATAGAGAGCTGTGCAGAGATCGGTATTTCCTCTGGTAATTAGGACAGTTCAAGAGGGATTTCTCCAAAGATGACTCTAGCCTGCAGTGGAAATGTCAGTGCAACCCCCATGAGGAGGATTAGTTTATGCTAAACAGGAAGAAAAAAGAAAGAGAGGCAATAAATAAGCTCCGTGTAGTTAGATATTTACCTTATGACTGTTGGCGAATAGTATTTGTGCAATCTAGATTAAAAGTCTTGAAAACAATTTATGAGAAAAGACTGAGAAAAGACAGGCTTTGTTTAGGCTGGAGAAGAGAAGACTGAGAGGGACATGATAACAGTTTTCAAGTACATAAAAGATTGTTACTAGGAGGAGAATGAAAAATTGTTCTCCTTAACCTCTGAGGACAGGACAAGAAGCAAAGGGCTTAAAGTGCAGCAAGAGAGGTTTAGGTTGGACATTAGGAAAAACTTCCTAACGGTCAGGGTAGTTAAGCCCTGGAATAAATTGCCAAGAGAGTTGTGGGATCTCCATCATTGGAGGTTTTTTAAGAACAGGATAGACAAACACCTGTCAGAGAGAGTCCAATTCTCACCTAGTCCCTTTATTGCAGAGCGTGTATGATGATCCTCTGCCTGGGCCATCAGTGGGCTCTGAACCCAGACGCTTGAGCATAAAAAGAACCTTCTACTGCATGAGCTAAGGAGTAGCTCTCCAAGTTGGTAGCTATAGTAGGCTCTTATCCTGTTAGGCAGACCAGTCACTATAGGGGGATAAAGATGTGCACTCAGCCCAGGTGGATTACACTTAGGAGCACCTGGGGAGTGATTGTGTAGAGAAAGGATTCCCAGGCATGCTGCTCTCCAAAAGCCATGCTTTAAAAAGGGAATCAGCAGCACTCATGAAAACCATCACGTCCCATGGGCTCCCAAATACTACCTGGTTTGACAACACACAAGGTGTACCATGGGAGCAGAGTAGATTGTATCACTTATCCAACTCCACCCCTGCTGTTGGAATGTCGTGCAGCTTCCATCCGCGGTGGCAGGATATAACTGGGTCAATAGTTTGCTCTTTCATTTCACACAACTGTGGCTAACATTCGCAGGACTCGTGGAGCTGGGCTGATCCCTTTGCTGCGACAGGCGGCATCGGAGCTGAAGGTGGTGATTCGCACCACCAAGCATTCTACTACAAGAGTGAACGCAAAACAAGTCCCCCATTGCCCCCTTGTCTCTGCTTCTGGCTAAGCACACTGAGGGAGACCCGGCCAACTTAAGGAGATCTCCTTCTAGTGCTGTACTGCCAGAGAGGAATTGGTGGTAGCAGCAGGGGCAAGCTACAGGGTGGGGTATTCACTCAGGCTGCCTGCGGCGTTCCTGGGTTCAGACGTCCCTCCTACTCCACAACACCTCGAACTCAGAGGCTCATTGTGAAAATGTGGGGCTAAACTGCTTGTGATGTTTGGATTATCACAATCCAGCCTGCTAGGGCCCCAGTCTAAACTGAATTGCATGAGCGGAACCCTGCTTTATTTGAGTGCTGGGGTCCAACTGCAGAGTTCTCTAGGGTGTAGGATAGCTAACTATCCTGACCATGCCTAGACCATGCCAGCAGCAAGTTCCCTTTTCAGACTTGTAAAATAACTCTTCCACAGAGGATCTGTGTCATAATTTTAACATTTGCAAGTCACAATTTAGGAAATAGTGGTTTGGGGGGGGGGGGATTGATTTGGCTTCTTTTAGAAAAAAAAAGTTTTCAATCCTAGTTATGAACAGATCTTTCCATTCTCTAAATAAAACAGGCAATAATTATTATAGATCAAAACAACCATTTTCAAGAGCTATTTATTCTATTAAGCAAAGGGAAATGTAGCCACCCCAATTGTTTTTCCAGAGGATTCATATGTACACAAGTATTATCCAGATCAGGTCCCATGACTTCAGATAGGATTAAGACACTGGGGACACAAGAATGTTAAATTCCCGTTTCAAATCAATCTACAACTGGTATCTTCTTGCCACTGGATTTAATTTACCTACTTCCAAAAAGGTGATTGCAGTTTTTAAACTATTAACTTTAATAACTCATCCAAAATTAATTTACATGAAAACTCCCTTGCTATTCCAAATAATCAAATCCAACGTCAGTGCCTTTCCAAAAATAATCTGCACTGATTTTAACACTGGCTTCCTCTAGCCTGAAAATGTATGAACTAGCTTTAGTTCCTATAAATATTAACAGCAAGGGCTTTCTGTTCTTTTACCCCCTATCCCCTCCACAGTCTGATGGAAAGGCTGGGGTTTAAGATAATCTCAAAACAGTGTAGAAGTGGTGATTTGTAATTCAACTTTACTTTGCTAAGACCTCAAATACAGAGAGGTGCAATTTAGCATCAGATGGCGGGTAAAGCCTGAGATTTGGGTGTTAGGTGCATTAAATAAAAGTCCTTGTTTATAGGGCCAGATAAGCGCTCCACACCCACAATTGGTGCTCGGTGTTTAAGAGCACTCAGCTTCCATTTAATAGTGCCTGTCATCCAGCAGGACTCACTGAGAACTATGGGAGGTGCTGGCCACTTTATGCAGGTGCCTAAAAGGGAACTGTTGGGTTTTGAGCTCTACTGAAATTCTAGTCCGTGCTGTCTCTGCTGATTCACCTTCACATCTGAATTCAAAGTGCTTTTTCTCACCAGTCCCTCAGAGCTCACATTTCTTTCCTCTTTGATCCCGGTCTCTCCTCTCACCCTCACAACTGCTGAGTCTTCATCGTGCCTACATTAAAGCTCCTAGGATGCTGCCTTTACGCACACTGCCCCATTACCGGTCACTTCTGCTCATCCATTCCACCTTGGCACATCCCTTGTCCATACAATTTCACTCCCAAATCTCCTCCCATGACTGGTTAGTGTCCGGTTGACTTGAGAGTCTCCCAGTTGAAATTCATGGTTACCAATTTCCCTTTATAGTTGTTGGCAATCTAGGAAACTTTGAAAACCACCTTGAACATGTGGTATTTGTGTTGCAGCAGTGTCTAGAGCACATTTTGCCAGGCATTCCAAATACACATAGTAAGACATCCCTGACACAAGCCACTTACAATCTAAACCAGGGGTAGGCAACCTATGGCACGCGTGCCAAAGGCGGCGCGCGAGCTGATTTTTAGTGGCACTCACACTGCCTGGGTCCTGGCCACCGGTCCGGGGGGCTCTGCATTTTAATTTAATTTTAAATGAAGCTTCTTAAATATTTTAAAAACCTTATTTACTTTACATACAATAGTTTAGTTATATAGTATAGAGATATCGAAAGAGACCTTCTAAAAATGTTAAAATGTATTACTGGCACGCAAAGCCTTAAATTAGAGTGAATAAATGAAGACTCGGCACACCACTTCTGAAAGGTTGCCAACCCCTGATCTAAACAAACAAGACAGATAAAAGGTAGGAGGAAACAGAGGCACAGAGTGAAGAATGGATTTGTCTATGGTCATATAGCAGGCCAGGGGCAGATGTGGGACTGAGACACAGCTCCCCTTAGGGCACTGGCCTTGGACTATCTACTATACCATGGTATATCCTAGTATTGGCTTCCTTTGCAGGTGTTCAAATGCCCCCTGTTTTTCTCCCATGCTTTCTCCAAAGGTTTATTTGTTGTTATGGACTTTGCCTGCTGGAAAGCCGACTTCCCACATAGCTCGTCTCTCTGCCGCACGGCCCATGCACAAACTCATTCTTAGTTTTGTTTACATGGATAAGAACTATTATTTTCAGCCAACCCAATTCCTTCAGCAGTTGCTTGGTGCTCTCCAGCAAGGTTTTGCCTCTGTCTGCATTGTGTTTCTTTCCATTCTAGACCCCACTGCCTTTCCCATCTCTTAAAAGGGCAATGGGGACTGTATCCTTATTGCCTTCAACAGGCAGCATCAAGTTTTTCCTTCCATTACAACCTTGCAAATCTGCATTTTGAAACATGCAAGTCAAAAGTAGGTGATAGCTTTCTGTGAATACTAAATATCATTCAAGCCACTTTCTGTAGTCAGACTACTTGAGTATTGTAAATCTTCCAGAGAGCCTAAGATGCATACATTTATCTCTATTTTATTTTAATCCCCCCCCACCTTTTTTTCCCCAGAGATCACTGAATTTTAGTCATCCTTGAAAAAGTAGCCTGACTTATCAGCTCTGGGTTTATTTGTATTGACAAGACAATAAAAATTCTTGTCTATCACTGTCACCTTTAGCTCTTCACTTGACTCTGGAAGAATTTAATAGAGGCAAGAGAATAATGATGAAGAAAAAAAGATTAAAATTTAATGGTCTGTGAACGCTATTTGCAGTTTGTCATCGTTACAGAGGCTATTTTTTTCTCCCCTGTGTTTTCCATTGAAATTCTCACTGCCCGGAATGGACACCAACTAAAGGTTCTAGGTGCAAAATAAAGTTTTGGCTAGAGAGAAAGAGCAAAAGCTTTTCATTCTCATTTGATTGAGAGCGAGGGGACGGGAGAGGAGAAGATAAGAGAGAAACGCACCCGAGGCTGATTGAAGACATGAGCCTGCTCTTGCTGAAGGTTCTTTATTCTTGGACCAGACTAATAGATGGACAACCATTTTGCACAGTGAGAAAGATTAATCCTAAAATAACCTGTTTTACTCTGCTGCGGTATCCTAAGTAGCAGGATGAAAGGGACAGGGAGGAAGGCTGCTTTTGAGCCCAATCCTCCAAGCACTACTGGCATGATAGCTTTATTTTACTCCCAGTAATATTTCCGGTCCCCTTGTATTCATGATGAGGTGGAAAGTTTGGGGCCATCTTGACATTCTTCGTGAATCCATTTTTTACCATGTTACCCCAAAGTCTTGATTTAATGCATGAGACCTATTAAGTGAAACTGACTAGAAACTGGTAAGATATGCAGGCAAAATGCAAACAAATGGCACAAAGGGTGAAAGGAACTTAGAACTAATGAAGTTATCCCAAATGTAAACCTTTATATCACCCCAAGCTACCATCCTCTCCCCACACACTGTATAGATAGGGTGAAATCTTGGCCCCACTGAAGTCAGTGGAAAAACTCCAATTGATTTCATTGGGACCAGGATTTCACCAATAATCTCCTTTTAAATGTATACATACTACACAGTATAATTCCAGTTACCCAAATTACTTTTATCCAAACATCCTAGTTATCCAAATCCATAGCGTGCCCCCCCTCCCATGTGAAATTGCAGCTCAAAATAGCACTCCGTTTATCTGAATAGCTCGTCATCCCAAACTTTTGGATGTCCCATCCCCCACCCTGGCCATTCACATGAACATAGGGTGACCAGATGTCCCGATTTTGTAGGGACAGTCCCAATTTTTGGGTCTTTTTCTTATATAGGCACCTATTACCCCCCACCCCTGTCCGAATTTTTCACACTTGTTGTCTGGTCACCCTATGGGAACAGAATGTACTGTAAATATGCCAGGTGACATTTGAAGTCCCCTTTAAACCTATGATTCTAATATATTAAACTTAGGAGATCATTTGGATACAGTTTCATTACATTTAAAATAATGTGGTTTGTGCTTTTCTTGTACCCAGATTTCACTCCTCAAATTTTGTCAATATCCAAACTAACTTTCTTTAATGCTCTCCTAAAAGTTGTACAGCTACTGGACGAATAACATTTTACCCCCTGAATTTGTAAATGCTTATTCAAGTCCAAATCCAAGTGTAGGCTTTCTCTACACTTGAAAATTGAATTCTATTCAAACGTGTGTTAACTCGCAGGATGTTAAACAAGATTTGCACTTGGGTGCACTTAGTTCAAAGTCAGTTTTTAACTCCTGTGAGTTAACACAACTCCTAAAGATCATGTTTCAAGATTACCTAGTCTTCCCGGTTTGGACAAAAGCTTGAATTTCAGCTCATTTATGGCCTATTGACTTCAACGGGCTTTGGATCAGGTCCTTCCAAAACATAACGCAGCATAACCAGCCGTGAACCCCCATACTCTCCCCACCATTGACAGTGTTATCTGGAGCTACAGCAGTTGCAGTTCCCCATGTCTACGTACAGAGAAGAACGCAGGATCTCATATACCACCGGTAGGTAACTCACAGCAAATGCTGACTTCTTTATAGCAACCACTGCATTATAACTTATCTCCGGTGTGTCTCCTTTCATCATAGGAAGAGCTGCAGTCCAGATTCAAACTCTGAGCAGTCAGTCAGTTAGCTCAGTTCAATTTATATGGCTCCTTTCTCTCCAGGAAGATTTCCTTATCAGAATTTCAAATCCTCACCAGTTATTCTTCAGAAAAATATTGACACGCACGGGTCATTCTACCTCCCCTTAACATCTGTGCGGCTGAATTCTTAGCACGAACAAGCTATCATACTTTCTTATCTAATTTGTTCCTTTGCAGCTTCCAAGAAGAAGCAAAAAAATAAAATGGAGCGGAGAGATCATACCTTTTTTTACCAGGTAGGTCATATCTCTGCACAACTTTTTTTGCCCTTTATTACAGTACACTCTTTACAATGGAGCAACCAGCACAATTATTGTGATTGGTGGATGGTCAACAAACTTAATTAGGTCTGGTGGGGATTTGAACAGGACGGTGAGATACTATGTTACTAGAATTATTGCCTGTTTGCCATGGAGTCCTCTGTAAAAATATGACGCCATTTGCTTGTATTCTCAATTTTTGTACCATCTTTTCTTTCCTTTCCTCCCTCATCTGGCTTCTTTGGGCCGGAGAGTCTGCAGTGACATCTGCTTATGGAGGCATCATTGCAAAGCTGTCACTGTTGCTATGAGCCTGGCAACATAGCGCCAAACCGGACTAGTGATCCACCGGCCTGTGCCAATTCAAAAACATGCCATGAGGTTTATTCCTTTTCCTTTATGGGGCAGTGGCTCTGGAAGCCGCTGCTGGTCTGGAGCGCTCAGGAAACGCGGAAGGGGGAAGGAATGCAGCTTTGACATCTCGCCTACTGATTCTGAGGTTTTAAGTGGGATGGTGGAGCTGTCGAGAGCCACATTCATTCACCAAAGAGTCCTGTTATAGACTAACAGACATAGTGGAGAATGAGCTTTCGTGGGTGAATACCCACTTCGTCAGATGCAGCGAAAAGCTCATGCTCCAATATGTCCGTTAGTCTATAAGGTGCCACAGGACTCTTTGCTGCTTTTACAGATCCAGACTAACACGGCTCCCCCTCGGATACTTGACATTCATTCACGTGTTCAAAAACACCCCCATAATGGATTCCCCCTGAAAAAGGGGGGGAGGGAGGAAGGCATATTGATTTTCTAAAAGGATGGAATGCTGTTATTTTCCAATTAATGCTCCACATTAGAGAGCAATCTGGCTGGAAAGAAACAGTTAAGCAGGCTGAAAAGCTGCTCTCTGCACTTTTTTCGACAGTGATTTGCTTTCCTTGACTTCGTTTAAAAACCCACCACAACTATTCAGGCCAGATCCTCAGCTGGCAGAAATTGCTCTGGCATTAGCATTAATGGGGCTATGCAGGCTTGTACCAGCTAGGGATCTAGCCTATCAGGCTTCAGCAAAAAGTGCAGTCTAGTGAGGACTGGTTTACTGTCAGACCAATTATGATAATGCCATCTAGCTCTTATATGCACTTTTCATTAGAAACTCTCAATGCATTTTATGATGGAGGTCAGGATAATGACCTGCCTTTTTACAGATAGGGAAACAGGCACAGAGAGAAGAGGAGATTTGGCCAAGGTCACCCTGCAGGCTAGTGGCATAGCTTGGAAGTAAACCCAGGGCTCCTGAGTTCGAGTTCTAGCTCTGTGCGCTATCCACTAGGCTATCCTTATATGCTGCCTTTTATCCCAGCTCTCAAAGCACTTTAGAAGGGCGGGTAAGCATTATTAACCGGCGAAGGAAACTGAGTCACAGATGTGGTGAAGGGACTTGTTATCTAAGGTCAGTGGCAGAGTCAAACAGAACAGCCAGTACTTTAGGGGTGATATGAGCAGCGAGGGTTGGGGGCCTGATGGATCCGCATCCTTGGATCTCTAGGGAGCAGCCACCCACCACATGGTATGGGAGGGGAGTCAAGGGAAGACATGAGCCATGGAGGATACAGCAGCCCTGACAGGCTGTGGGGTCATGTGTGGCAGAGAAATCCTTCTCCGCTGAACCCTGCAGAACACATCTGGGCACACGCAATCTACTCCAGCTCTGGGTAGGTGCCAGGAGCTGCACCACTCTTGGATAAATCTTCATTTCTCCTTAAAACATTCCATCTTTGGGGGCTCAGGCAGGGCCCCCCCTCTTGTGAAAACACAGCCCAGAGGGGTGTGTTGCAGCGCAAGATACCACCTGCAAGTCCTGCTCCACGGTGGGACCCACCATGGAGAGCAGCCAGAAGATTAACTGATTCAGGCCATGGCCTGGGTTCAGGGACCTCGGCTGCCCTCCCTTGGAGGATCACGGTGGAGAGCAATAGTGTACGCACAACCTCCCCTCCTGCAGTGAAGATTCACACACAGCAATCTTCTCCTTGATGCAACTTGCATGAACAGCTGGAGGGGGTGGGGAGAGAGAGGGGAAATCAAGCCTTTGATCTTTAAAGCAGCTAACAAAATAAGAGTGACCAGATTGTCTACTCAGCCTCTGCATATGGGAACAACAGACAAGAGCAAACAGTTCACGTAAGGGAGCAAGGTACAGAGCATGGTGGTAGATATCATGTTTGTTGCACTGGTCACAAGGTACCACTATGTAACAGAATAATACAGCCAGAGTCTAGTTTCTGCGCTCCTAAAATCCTGTAGTACTTTTCCCAGGCTCTCTTGCTTCCACATCTGCCACTGCAGCGTCGCCCTTTGGTGTTCCTGACAGCAATACAATACATGGCCAGTTCAGCATTTACAGCTGAGGATTCTAGAACAGGACAGCAAGAGGGGAGAACAAGGAAATCATGTACTGTAGGACTCAACTCTGTAAAGAGAGGAACAGACAAATGAAAGCTCTGGGAGGGATATCTAGCTTTTTGGTTCCACATACAGCATGAGGAAGGCATCCCCCCACCCGCCATTAGTATGTTTCTAATGAACTTTAGTGGTGGGGCAAAGGAGTGGATTGTCAGCCCTAGACACTGGACTCATCTATTCCCTGAACAAGTAAAGTTCTACAAGCTACATTACCCCACCAACAGACCTCAGTCCTGACCTGAAGGAACCACTTCTTGGGGTCACGAGAGCTATTCAGTCTCTATTCCCAGTAAGCCTTAGACTTTCAGCTGAGGCTGCCATCCAGGTTGCCAAAAGTACTAAGTTGCAGCGATGGGGACATTTCTTCTCTATGCAGGAGACAGCGTTGTGTGGTTGACACAGCACTGGACTGGGATTCTGGAGATCTGCCACTGACATGCATGCGGTGTGACCTCGGGTAGGTCCCTGTCCCTCTGCTTCCTTCCCACCCATTGTCTGCCTCCTCTATTAAGACTGTAATGTCTTTGGGGAAGGGGTTGTCTCTTACTGGGTGCAGCCATGAACTGGACTGGGTCCTCTAAGCTATTCTGCAATATAAATAGATAAATATTACATCTCAGATCACATAACTCATATCATGAATCACAGGAGGTGGCTGTCACATTCTGCTCAGCACAGATGAGGCACCAGGTGGAACACTGTGTCCAGTTTTGCATGCCACACGTTAGGAAAGATGTGGACAAATTGGAGAGAGAGTTCAGAGACCAACAAAAGTGATAAAAGGTTTAGAAAACCTGACCAAGGAGGAAAGACGGGGTATGTTTAGTCTTGAGAAAAGACTGACGGGGGGACCCAATAACAGACTTCAAATATGTTTAGGGCTGTTATAAAGATGGGGCTCAATTGTTCTCCATGTCCACCGAAGGTTGGTCAAGAAGTAATGGGCTTAAATCTGCAGCAAGAGAGATTTATGTTCAATAGTAGGAAAAGCTTTCTAACTATAAGGAGAGTTAAGCACTGAACAGGCTTACAAGGGAGGTTGTGGAAACCCTACGGTTGGAGGTTTTGAAGAAAAATTTAGACAAAACACCTGTTGAGAATGGGTTAGGTTTCTTGGTCCAGCCTCAGTGCGGGGTCATGGATGAGATGACCTCTCAACATCTCTTCCAGCCCTACATTTCTATGACACTATGTATGTATGACTTGATATACAGCTATAATAGGTGATCAGAGATCTGGGCTGGATTAGAACAGGTGATATGTGACCATGCACTGCAAACTTAGAAATTGACCACTTTGTGTGCCTGGGATGAGCTCTACTGTGAAAACCACTAGCAGAGCTTATTTTTCTGCCTGGGATGCTGTTTACATGTTTCTCAGAGAAGGGTGACTGAGGAAATTCCACTTTGGTAGCTTCCATGTGCATTAATTTCTGGAAGTGAAGAGCACATCACTCACAGGATCAGGCTCTGATCAATTTATGGCCTTTGTATCAGAGGCATAGCATAGTGAATTGCACATCCGACAGACAAACCATGGCAAAGATATGATTGGTTGTCAAATTACTTAATCAGTGGCAATACCAGGATCAAAGGCCAAGAGCCTTTGTGCTCCGACCACATAGTTGCCTAATGGAAATACATTTTAATTTTATGCAATCCAATATAAGATTTAAGTGTAGCATTCAATCTTAACTTCCACATTGCCTGACTTTTGATTCTAGCTCTGCACCATTAATGTTACAGTAACTAATCTGAGTTAGGTACGTAGATAGCCCCTTCTGCCATAGTGTTTGAGGAGCTCCACTTAGTCTTTAATGTACAACGTTCCTGTGAGGAAGAGAAGTGCTGCTAACCCTATTTCATAGATAGGCTTATGAGCCATAGAGAGATTAAGGCCCAGATCCTCCCAATGGGAGTTATGTACCTCATACCTTCGAAGACCTGTGCCTAAGTGATTTGTCCCACATCACATAGCACATCCGTAGCAGAGCTAGGAATTGAAGCTGGGTTTCCCTCATCTGTGGTTACCACTCTAACCACTGGACCAACCTTCCCCAACAAACTGTTCTTCGTTTAATAGTCTGAGATTAGGTAAATGAATCTGAACCCTAAAATAAAACAAGCAACTAGGCAGAGGTGAAGAAAAGATACCAGCACCCTTTAGGATTATGCATTTACTGAAACTGTGCCAGCTGTCTCTAAATGCTGTTTTCCATTTATTTCAATATATATGTTCTCATTTAGCAAATGTTTATTTAGCTATCACTGCAGTTTTCCTTTAGGGGCTATACCAAGGGCCTGGGGAGAATGGCAGAAACACAAGTTTCTGCTGAGAAATGATATGCCCTGAAGTCATTCAGCATATTTGGAGTCTGGAGACAAATTTTAGGGCCTGGGTTTATTTATGGGGCCTAATAGATGCCTTGATAATTATGTGCATGGGAAGGGAAAACAAATTTTTGAGATTAAAAGCATAAAGAAGACTTGTTTGGATTAACATGATCTGAAAGCATCAATTTGATTCTTACTATATCTATAATTTACTGAACTGCAGAATAAACACACTGTACCATTCTGCTGCTGAGGGCTCCAGGCAGTAAATATTTCATTACTTTAAAGAAGTATTGCTATTAGGTATGTGGTTTAGTATTCAGCAGAATAAAGTTTAAAGTAGTCAAATAAAATTGTTTTCTCCTCTAGGACCACATTATTGCAATTGAGTGAAAAAAATATGCTGCCACCTATTGGACACTAGTGAACTGTACCAGGAACAAGTGATTTTTGCCCCGTCAGCGAGGTGAAAATCATCCCCAACATTATCCAAATTCATACCTGTTGCATGCATCTTTTCCCCACACATCTGCAATTAGACTGTGGAACTCATTGCCACAGGAGGTTGGTGAGGCCAAGGATAAAAAAGGAATCAGTTATGTCTATGGACAAAATAAAGAATATCTGGAGTTAAAATGGTTATTGCCAATACAAATGTTGGCAGGGATATTAGACTTCATGCCTCGTCCAATCTCTAATGATTAGATATCCACCTGAGGATTAATATAGGGGGCAGATTATCCACATCTGCTTACTGGAGAGGTGAAGAGCTCTTACACCTTCCTCTGAGGCATCTGCTGCTGGCCACTGTTAGAGCCAGGACACTGATCCATTCTGGTAATTCTTGTTTGTGCTGATAATCAGGTGCCTTCATAGCACTGACCAGCCTGTCCCCCAGGCTCTATGGGTCTGAGGAGCTGTATGGTGGGGAGGGAGTGAAGACTAGGTGGCCCCCTGAAAGGAGCGGCTGGGCTGGGATTGAGGTTAGCAAGATGAACCTCATCTCCCTCTGCCAGCTACCTGGAAAAGGTAACAGTCTAGAGAGGTAGGTATTTCAGGGTGCTATACATCTATGAGAATACATAGATGGCTAATATACAGAGCACCATCTACTGGCACATAATATAATATTGTTCAATTTGTAAGACTAATACAGTTAGTGTACCCTTCAAATGACTTCTGGATTACACAGCTCTTAATAGGGGCTGGGGGTCAGAGAGCAGCAAGGGAGTGTTGGTGCCTTCCCGCAGCTCCCTCAAGGTTTGTGAGGCTGTGGGTGGGTTCGGTGCTGAGCAAACTGGACCCAGCCTGACAGATTTGTAGAGGGAATTGCTGTGAAGGGACCCTCATGAAGAATCTCCTCCCCCTCAGTCTTGGGACGGCAGGTTTTTCTGTGGGAGGGGACAATCCAGCTCCTGAGAGATGGAGCATTCCCGCATTCTATTTTTCTTGCAGAACAGTGTTTTCTCCTGTTCCTGCCCCCGTCTGGCTTTAATAACATTTAGATGACAGCTGTTTGATGGCTTTAAAAACAAACACCTGTCTCCGGGCAATCTACAGCAGCTGTTTATAGAATCATAGAACTGGAAGGGACCTCGAGAGGTCATCTAGTCCAGTCCCCTGCACTCAAGGCAGGATTTAGTCCAGTCCCCTGCACTCATGGCAGGATTAAGTATTATCTAGAACATCCCTGACAGGTGTTTGTCTAACCTGCTCTTAAAAATCCCCAATGGTGGAGATTCCACACCCTCCCTAGGCAATTTATTCCAGTGCTTAATGAGACTAAAAGTTAGGAAGTTTTGCCTAATGTCCAACTTAAACCATCCTTGCTGCAATTTAAGCCCATTGCTTCTTGTCCTATCCTCAGAGGTTAAGAAGAACAATTTTTCTCCCTCCTCCTTGTAACAACCTGTTATGTACTTGAAAACTGTTATGTCCCCTCTCAGTCTTCTCTTCTCCAGACTAAACAAACCCAATTTTTTCAATCTTCCCTCAAAAATCATGTTTTCTAGACCTTTAATCATTTTTGTTGATCTTCTTTGGACTTTCTCCAATTTGTCCACATCTTTCCTGAAATGTGGTGCCCAAAATTGGATACAATACTCCAGTTGAGGCCTAATCAGTGCAGAGTAGAGCGGAAGAATTACTTCTCGTGTCTTGCTTACAATACTCCTGCTAATACATCCCAGAATGATGTTTGCTTTTTATGCAATAGCGTTATACTATTGACTTACATATAGCTTGTGATCCACTATGACCCCCAGATCCCTTTCCGCAGTACTCCTTCCTAGGCAGTCATTTCCCCTTTTTGTATATGTTCAACTGATTGTTCCTTCCTAAATGGAGTACTTCGCATTTGTTCTTATTGAATTTCATTCTCTTTACTTCAGACCATTTCTCCAGTTTGTCCAGATCATTTTGAATTTTAATCCTATCCTCCAAAGCACTTGCAACCCCACCCAGCTTGGTATTGTCTGCAAATTTTATAAGTGTACTCTCTGTGCCATTATCTAAATCATTGATGAAGATATTGAACAGAACTGAACCCAGAACTAATCCCTGCAGGACCCTCCCATTATGCCCTTCCAGCATGACTGTGAACCACTGCTAACTACTCTCTGGGAATGATTTTCCAACCAGTTTTGCATCCACCTTACAGTATCTCCATCTAGGTTGTATTTCCCTAGTTTGTTTATGAGAAGGTCATGCGAGACAGTACCAAATGCCTTACTAAAGTCAAGATATACCACATCTACCACTTTCCCCCATCCACAAGGCTTGTTACCCTCTCAAAGAAAGCTGTCAGGTTGGTTTAACATGATTTGTTCTTGACAAATCCAAGCTGACTGTTATTTATCACCTTATCTTCTAGGTGTTTGCAAATTGATTGCTTAATTATTTGCTCCATTATCTTTCCGGGTATAGAAATTAAGCTGAGTGGTCTGTAATTCCCCGGGTTGTCCTTATTTCCCTTTTTATAGATGGGCACTATATTTGCCCTTTTCCGGTCTTCTGGGATATCTCCCGTCTTCCATGACTTTCAAAGATAATTGCTAATGGCTCAGATATCTCTTCAGTCAGTTCCTTGAGTATTCTAGGATGCATTTCATGAGGCCCTGGTGATTTGAAGACATCTAACTTGTCTAAATAATTTTTGACTTGTTCTTTCCCTATTTTAGACTCTGATCCTACCTCATTTTCACTGGCATTCACTATGTTAGACATCCAATCGCCACCAACCTTCTTGGTGAAAACTGAATCAAAGACGTTATTAAGCACCTCTGCCATTTCCACATTTTCTGCTATTGTCTTTCCCCCCTCATTGAGAAACAGGCCTAATCTGTCTTTGGTCTTCCTCTTGTTTCTAATGTATTTGTAGAATGTTTTCTTGTTTCCTTTTATGTCCCTAGCTAGTTTGATCTTGTTTTGTGCCTTGGCCTTTCTAATTTTGTCCATACATACGTGTGTTATTTGTTTATATTCATCCTTTGTAATTTGACTGAGTTTCCACTTTTGGTAGGACTCTTTTTTGAGTTTTAGATCATTGAAGATCTCCTGGTTAAGCCAGGGTGGTCTCTTGCCATACTTCCTATCTTTCCTATGCAGTGGTATAGTTTGCTCTTGTGCCCTTAATAATGTCTCTTTGAAAAACTGTCAACCGCCTTCAATTGTTTTTCCCCTTAGACTTGCTTCCCATGGGATTTTACCTACCAATCCCTGAGTTTGCTAAAATCTGCCTTCTTGAAATCCATTGTATTTATTGTGCTGTTCTCACTCCTACCATTACTTAGAATCATGAACTCTACCATTTCATGATCACTTTCACCCAAACTGCCTTCCACTTTCAAATTCTCAACCAGTTCCTCCCTATTTGTCAAAATCAAACCTAGAGCAGCCTCCCCCCAGTAGCTTTCTCCACCTTCTGAAATAAAAAATAATTGTCTCCAATACATTCCAAGAACTTGTTGGATAATCTGTGCCCTGCTGTGCTATTTTCCCAACAGATGTCTGGGTAGATGAAGTCCCCCATCATCACCAAGTCCTGTGCTTTGGATGATTTTGTTAGTTGTTTAAAAATCAACCCAAACTGTGGGCCATGGAGCATTTACTGACTGGTCTTACAGTGCTGGTTGGCCTCTGTTTCCAGACAGCTCCCCTGTACATGATGAGGGGCAGGAAAAATACACAAGCTGATCCTTGAAATAATCCTGTCAGGTGCCCTCAGCACTGGCTCCTGGACTTTTAACTCAGCTACGGCTACTGAGATCCCACCACAGCTCCACAGCCTGGATTTGACCAGTAGCAAAAACAAAACCCCAAACATCATTCTGGGATGTATTAGCAGAAGTGTTTAAGCAAGACACAAAATGTAATTCTTCGGCTCTACTCAGCACTGATCAGACCTCAAGTGGAGTACTGTGTCCAGTTCTGGGCACCATGCTTCAGGAAAGTTGTGGATAAATTGGAGAAAGTCCAAAGGAGAACAACCAAAATGATCAGAGGTCTAGAAAATGTGACCAATGAGGAAAGATTGAAAAAACTGGGTTTGTTTAGGCTGGAGAAGGCTGGGGGTGACATGATACTTTGTCCTGCTTTGAGTGCAGGGGACTGGACCAGATGACCTCTTGTTCCCTCTAATTTTTTTACATCCATGTGCGGAATGACTTTTGTTATGTGCACCAATATGGAGGTGATATGTGACACATCGCCTTCATATTGGTGCACATAAGAAAATTCATGGGGTGGAGGTGGGGCTGAGGGGTTCCGAGTGTGGGAGGGGGCTCAGGGCTGAGGCAGAGGATTGGGGGGGGGGGTGAGGGCTCTGGCTAGGGTTGTGGGCTCTGGGGTGGGGCCATGGATGAGGGGTTTGGGGTGCAGGAAGCGGCTCAGGGCTGGGGCAGAGGGCTGGGGTGCAGGCGCTGGGATGGGAATGGGGATGAGGGGTTTGGAGGTGCAGGCTGCCCCAGGGCTGCGGTGGGGAAAGAGGACTCCCCCAGCCCTCTCTCACCGCAGCAGCTCGGGGCAGAGGGAGTTGTGCCTTTTCCCAACTGTGGCAGCTCCGGTGGGCCTGGGCCAGGCTGAGGGAGGGGCTGCTCTCTCCTGGCCTCGGAAAGTCCAGGGCGGGTCCATGTTGGGGTGCCTCCCCTCAGGCCACGGCAGGTCTGCGCTGGGGCCAGGGGAGGGACGCCTCTCCCGTCGCGATAGGTCCGCTTTGGGAAACAGGCATCTCTCCCTGCTGCAGCCCTGAGCACCTGCATGGGGCTTAATAGGCAGCTGCTGTGCAGCTTAGAGGGAACTTAGCTCTAAAGGTCCCTTCCCGTCCCACGATTTGATGATTCGATAACAGTCTTCAAGTATGTAAAAGGTTGTTATACAGAGGAGGGTGATCACCGAGGATAGGACAAGAAGTCATGGGCTTAAACTGCAGCAAAGGAGCTTTAGGTTAGGAAGTTTTTCCTAATGTCTAACTGTCTGGGTGGTTAAGCCCTGGAACAAGTTACCTAGGGAGGTGGTGGAATCTTCATCATTGGAGGTTTTTAAAAGCAGGTTAGACAGACAACTATCAGGGAGATAATACTCAGTCCAATCCCCTGCACTCAGGCAGGACTAACCCTACTAAGGTCCCTTCCAGTCCTGAATTTCTATGATTCTATGTTAGTGCTCTGCCCTATGGGAGAATGTCCCTACATTTAGTGGGGGAAGGGGGGAGATACAACTAGGTATAGACACATCCCTGTGTAACGAGGCATACAAATGCTTTATTACAGTAGCTGGGTATGTGAGGAGCATGGGGCAAATCCTTCCCTGGAGCAACAGCTCATACCACCACGTACATCGCTGCCACCAGCTTAAGCTCCCTACTTCAAATAGCCCCCAAGCTTTACTGGCAGTGCAAGCACCAGTTCTTTTGGTTTAATGCCTCAGCTGCTCTGACTATCTTGGCAACCATCCCTCTCCATTTCAGCCCCTGTCCCCTCTACGGCTTACGGCTGCATCATCTCGTCTCTCAGCCATGGCACTGAGTCACTCCACGAACTGGCATGGGTTCAAGATTCTGAAGGAGGGACTCTGCGAGGATGCTGTCTGACAGACAGACTCTCTTGGAATAATGAATTAGCCACTACAGTGACTTGGTTTATGGTCGAGACATTAGAAAGAACAGCTTCATGAGGGGAGGAGAAGCAACAGTCTAAGGAAAGGAGCAACGGAACCCAAACACCTCTGCTAATTATATACCCAAGAAGATTAACAAAGGGCTGAATAGTCGGACAATCGCTAATGGCCAAGTTCAGGGCCCTTGGATAGGAGGCCACATAGGAAGACAGACAAATCTAGGGATGGTACTTACGTGGTCCACCCATTGAATATTATCTGAAATCTGCACATTCTTGAATGTATCATTAGCGCTGCCTGGAGGACAACAGTTATTCATGAAAAATTTCTAAATTTGGCTTCATTTCCAATCGGCATGAACCCCCAAAATGAAGTTCTCCGTGAAGGATTTTTTTTTCATTTCCATTTTGGATCAACTGAGACATTTTCAACAACAACACAAAGAGCCAAAACATTGTTTCAATTTTCTCATTTTTCATATTCTAGGAAATTTTAAAAACTCAAAGTGAGAAGTCATTTCAAAATGAAAAACCCAACAATATTGAAACAATGAGCTCAGACAAACAAGTTTGGTTACAATTTGCAGGAGATAATGCTGCCCACGTCTTGTTTACAATGTCACCTGAAAGTGAGAACAGGCATTCGCATGGCACTGTTGTAGCCGGCATCACAAGATATTTATGTGCCAGATGGGCTAAAGATTCATATGTCCCTTCATGGTTCAACCACCATTCCAGAAGACATGCGTCCATGCTGATGATAGGTTCTGCTCGATAACGATCCAAAGCAGAGAGGACTGATGCAAGTTCATTTTCATCATCTGAGTCAGATGCCACCAGCAGAAGGTTGATTTTCTTTTTTGATGGTTTGGGTTCTGTAGTTTCTGCATCGGAGTGTTGCTCTTTTAAGACATCTGAAAGTATGCTCCACACCTCCTCCCTCTGATTTTGGAAAGCACTTCAGATTCTTAAACCTTGGATCGAGTGCTGTATCTATCCTTAGAAATCTCACATTGGTACCTTCTTTACGTTTTGTCAAATCTGCTGTGAAAGTGTTCTTAAAATGAACAACATGTGCTGGGTCATCATCCGAGACTGCTATAACATGAAATATATGGCAGAATGCTGGTAAAACAGAACAGGAGACATACAATTCTCCCCCAAGGAGTTCAGTCACAAATTTAATTAACACTTTTTTTTTTAACAAGCATCAGGAGAATGTCCTCTGGAATGGTGGCCGAAGCATGCAGGGGCATATGAATGTTTAGTGTATCTGGCACGTAAATACCTTACAATGCTGGCTACAAAAGTGCCATGTGAACGCCTGTTCTCACTTTCAGGTGACATTGTAAATAAGAAGCAGTCAGCAGTATCTCCCGTAAATGTAAACAAACTTGTTTGTCTTAGCGAATGGCTGAACAAGAAGTAGGACTGAATGGACTTGTAGGCTCTAAAGTTTTACATTGTTTTGTTTTTGAATGCAGTTATTTTTTGTACATAATTCTACATTTGTAAGTTCAACTTTCATTATAAAAAGATTGCACTACAGAACTTGTATTAGGTGAATTGAAATATACTATTCCTTTTGTTTTTTACAGTGCAACTATTTGTAATAAAAATAAATATAAAGTGAGCACAGTACACTTTGTACTCTGTGTTGTAATTGAAATCAGTATATATGAAAATGTAGAAAACATCCACAAATATTTAAATAAATGGTATTCTATTATTGTTTAACAGTCCGATTAATCGCGCAATTAATTTTTTTAATCGCTTGATAGCCCTAATATGTACAGAAAATTTATCAGGTCAGATCACAAATATATATTTTCCAGGTGCCCAAAAGTTTACATTGAAAAGTGTGCATTCAGATTAGATAAAATATTTGGAGCCCATACATTTTCAAAGTGATGCACATTAAAAGTGAGCTAGCACAGACTTTGCAGATTGTCCAGTTATCTCCTCACTTTCTTGATTACTTTATCAAGCAGTTAGTGACCCTGGTGCTATTTTACAAATAAGGCCTGAGAATTAAGCAACCACCATTAGCCTCAGGTCCCTGATCAAATACCAGTTTGGGTACTCACGCTCTGCTGCCCCTTCCTCAGTTTCACTTTGGATGCAATGTTCATTACTTCCTGTCTTCATCTGACTAGATAAATTGTTGCACCTGTCTCTACCACTGTTGCAATGTTTGATGATGCTGACTGGATGAAGATAACACTTCAACAGCACAAGCACTCAATTAACCACACTGCTATATCCACATTTTATTTACATATATATACACACACTATAATCTATGAATCCTTCTAGTGAAAGGCAATATGGGTAGATCTTCAGCTGATGTAAATCAGGGTCAATGGAGCTACCCGGATTTAAAGAGCTAGATCCTGAGCTGGTGTAAATGTAAGTCACTACCATTCTTATGGCCTCATTCAGTTTAGCACTTAAGCACGTGTTTTATTTTAAGCATGTGGGCAGTTCCAATGGGACTATTTACTTGCTTAAAGTGAAGCACCTGCTTAAGTGCCTTGCTAGAATAGAGCCCTCCTACTGTGCAAATGTGACAAGTATTTATGCAAAGTATTTGCAGTTTCCTTCTGGGCCATTTCACGAGCCAGCATTTCACATATTTTAGTGTGAAAACCAATCTTCTTGGAATGACATTTAATGAAAATGGATGGATTTTTACTTCAAAACCACCAATTTTGAATGCTCTTAGGTCCCGAATGTATATACACGACATTGTTTCATCAGCTTGCACACAAGCCTTCAGGTCTCTAGCTGAATAAGCCAAAACCCTATCCTTACCTGAATCAGACTATTTATTTTCTTCAGTGCTAAAGCTTAAAATTGATTTATTGCCCCTAAACTCTCTTCAGATGCTATGCTGTTTCATGGCCCTTTTAAACTCTTCTGAGGAGAGTTTAAAACAGTGCTCCTATAGAAGCACTGTTCAGGCCCTGATGTCTAGCAGCATTTGATTCCTCCCCTTATTTGTATTCTTGTCAGTGTCACATTTAATGCCACGAAGCGCACTTTTAAGGTAATAACAGGCCTGAAGTTTATGAAATAAAAGATTGATATCAGCTTCATAAAACTCCGGGGAAGCAATATCTTTCCTACATCTTGCCATTCCTTTAACTGCAGGCACCTTCATACACTGTGGATGGAGAGAAGTGTTTAAAAAAAAAAAGGAGATATCTCCAGATAGCCATGGGATTTTAGAACCTAGTGTGGCATTAATTTCTTTATCGCTTTAACAGCAAGGAAGTTACAGTTACTGCTTTCTGTATTTCACAGGTGGATTTCTTTCAAAGGCCTGAGAATACTTTATTTAAATGCCACTAGATTCTTAAATGTTCATGCTGTGCAACCAGTGGTTCATTGTCACCACCTCTCAAGAGGCCAGCCCATGAAGTCATCATCCATCACTGCAGATGTTGGAAGAGGAGGCTACACAAGATGCAGCCCTATATGTCTGGGTTTTCATGAGCAAAATATAAGTGATGAGAACTGCATCATCTCAGTGATCTTTCTAGACATGGGTCAGAGTTGCTAAATATGGAACCAGGTCCAGATACTCAGGCGCAGGGAGTGTTTTGACCCATTAATAGACCTAGATCTTTCTCTAGATTTCACAACCAACTCTGAGTGCCGATTCCAAATCTCCCTCAGGATGGAGGGAGATGTTTGGATCTAGGATTTTGGGTGGGGTCCACCATTAGTCTATTCTAGTTCTACTAGGCCATAGAAATTCACCCACCAAGATTCTCAGCTGCATCCAAACTCCCCTGGATGCGGCTGTGGAGAGTGGAGGGATACAGGCATTGCTTTCCTAACCCACTTTTCTGCCCCCGAATGCTGTAGAGGCCAGGGTCTCGTTCTCACTCCTACCAGCTCTAACAGCTCCCTAGTGAACGTTACCAACCAAGAACTGGAACAGCGCTGAATATTCTAGCTACACTCGTGCTTTGGCTGCTCTTGTATTGTGTGTGTGTGTGTGTGTGTAAAAAGCTTTAGCCGAGTCTCATCTTACGCTGGGGTTACGTTCCACTGTGAGCGCGTAAAGCGATAATCCCGTATAGTCAAAATTACATTGAGTGTAATGGCGGGCGATTCCGCCCGCACTACAGGTACAGTATTTAAATTGTTATTTTTCCTTTTTCTTTTTTTTTCTTTTTGCTGACCACACAAAGCTGAATTCGCGTATGTTAAATGCATGTACGAGAGACTCACCTGTACTGACATTATGTCACCTGAAGATTCTCTCACCTCAGAGAAGTCTCCAGGTGCCTTATTAGGGCATCTTTAGAGTCCCTTTGCACCACCACAGCAGTGCAATAAGGACTCTGCTGGGGCCAAGGATCTGTCCCTAAAGATTCTTATTTTAGTTGGGCTATTTCATCCTTCCCCATCTGTCACCACACCCTCATTTTAGAAAGCTAGAGGACTGACACAGGCACATTTAATCTGAGGGAAATCTTTTTTATAATCATGGTTATTGTGTGTCTTCCCTTTGGTAAGAGATCTGAAATCGGACAAAAAAGCCATTGTATTTCAACCCTCTGATTCGCTGTCTGAAAATAGTGGGAGTTTCCTTATTTTTTAAGTGCTGGCAATTTTGGTAAAGTTGCTGAAATGAACAGACAAAGTGGGGAGCGGGGGGAGGATCCTGGGGATGGATTTTACAGCACCAGAACATACAGGTAAATCCACCAATTTGTCAGTGTTTGACAAAAGCAACTGGGAAGTAACAGACATTTCATAAAGGACTGGTTGATAATAAAGGCCCAAATCTCTCTGCCCATATTTTCAAAACAAGGTGCTGTCAACTTTTGTGAGCACATCATGCCCAGTACAGGCCAAAGCCATAGGCTAATGAGGTCAGAGGGAGTTTCTCCTTAGACTTAATAGGGCTGTGGATCAGAAACGTTCACCTAACGTTGAGTTTCTACACATGCATATTCAGAGTAGAGCCCACCAGGAATTTCTTTACAAAATGTTTCTGTATTTAAAAATGCCAATCTGTTGAAGTTGAAACTTCTTGCAGGAAAGGGGTGGTGCTGATGAATTTTTCAACTAAACAAAGTTTTGAAGTTGTTGAAACAGAACATTTCAGATACACCAACTTTTGGTTCACCAAAATTTGGTATTTCATCTTTTCATCTCATGTGTGATGGGAAAGTTTGTTGATATCTCAAAAATTTTCATGGGACAGGAAATACGGTTCCCACCCATCTCAAATTCAGATACTGGCACACAGATATTACAGTGGCGGGTGACAGTACAACAGCAACCTAAGATGGTACGAAATGTATGTCTTGCACATCAAGTGTTGTATATGCACCGTGCGATGAGTGCAAAAGAACACGCTTTTGTGCTTTTTGAATTCTGGAATTCACATACAACAGCGGGAGATTTGCCAAAGTAAAAGTTCATGGCTTCACAGCTATTAGAGCACAGTAATCAAGTCTGAACTATTGGCCATAGAAATGCACCCATTAATTCCCGTACTGAGTCCGCTAACCTGCAATATTTGCTACAGATACCAAGGAACAATGAACTAATGAGAATTACTAACAAGCAGTGTATGAAAAGCCTTTCATCCCCAAGGATCCCATAGCACTTTGCAAAGAAGAATCACCACATCCACCACTGACCTGTATCCTTCTGTGCGGTGACATGATGTGGTTTACAGACCCCTGCCTAAGACTGAAGGAGTAATGAAGCAGCATTGGGCCAAGGCGGCCCGTCCCCCCAGCAGCTGCAGAGTATATTGCAAACCAAGGACCTGCTTAAAAAGGAGACTGAGAGGCAAACAGGGGGAGAGTGAAGGTGAGACTGGCTGCAGGGACAGAGGGATCTACAGGGAGAGGGTCTGGCCTAGGGAGGGGGGACCCAACTGGGAGGCCAAGGGCCTGACCTCCTTTTCTCTCCCCATCTTCTCCCTGACAAGGGGGAAAACAAGCGGACACTGGAAAGTGAGGGAAGACCCAAGGGACTGTCTGAACTCTTGAGACGGTGGGAGCAACCCTCTCCTGAGAGAGAAGCCGAGCACACAGACAACACCCCAAACTGGGGAGAGAACAGTGGAAGGAAGCCAGGCTGTGGTACCAGCTAGAGGGGTCTCCTCATCCCTGGGGCCCTGGCTAGGACCCAGTGGAGAGGGAGGGCCCATCTCTCTCTACAGCAGATGGGGAGAACCCAGGGAACAGTGGGGTGTAATTCAGCCACCAGGCCTTCAGGCTGCCTGGCAAGGCCATCCCAAGACTCAGACTATGGAGTCACAGCCTGCTGGCCCCAAGTGAACCCCATTACAGGTGTGGGGCAGAAGTTCTTTAGCAGCACAGGTTTTAGGACTTGGAGCGTATGATGGGGTGCTCCAGTCACCACTGGGCTGGTATCTCCTCCTGGTCACTCCAGGGATTAGCACTTGAAGTAGGCACCCCCTTCCATGGGTGCTAAATTTCTAATCTACCAGGGGGTGCTCCCCCCCACTCCATTTCTTCCCCCAAAGCCCCACTCCCATCCTGCTTCTTTCCACCCCAACCCTGCACCTTCCCTGGATTTCTTCCTGCACCCTGGTTCCCTTTCTTTCTCTCAGTAGACCAGTGCCCACCCAGCCACCCTCTTCCCAGGCAGAGACTGCTGTCTGACTTCCAGTAGCCTTTCTCCACAGCTCAGTTTGCAGCCTACTACCTGGCTTTGCAGGCCCTGCCTGTTCCTGCACAGGTGAGCCTCTCTCTAATTAGCTGCCTCCAGCCTAAAGCTCCCCTGTTTGAAGCCTGATTAGCTGATTGGGCCCAGCTGGCCCAACTCAGCTCTTGTGGTGCTAGTGTGGGGAGCTCACTCCCCCACAGAATGAAAAAAAAATTCCTTACACCCAAATTAAACTGCAGGTGAAATTGTGTCAGATAGAATTAAGTGACCAAACATTATGCTTTAAATGTGACTTGTTTGCAAAATCTTACAAGACAAAAGGTACTTATTCTGCACTCCTTGAGGAGACGCAATAAACAGGACCTTGCGGGTGTATCCAAGAGCACAGTTTGGCCCGATGGAAATAAATCTGCTGTGTGATTATAACTGGCATGTTACAAAAAATTAGAGACCGGTGCAAACCAAAACCCAGATCCAAACTTTGGGAAAGTTCATACCTAGATCTGGATCCAAGTTGTCGCCTGGATACATAACTCCATAAGGGCTTGTATGAGTGAATAATAGTGCCCAGCTCACATAAGAGATGTGGGACTTTTTCCTATTACTTCTTTAGGGAATTACTATATAACTCAGGCTCTAGAGCCCTGTGTTTTGAACCGGAAGAACGAGAGTTCTCCCCCCATCTCCCTGTCTTTGTGTCATTTATGCAGTAATTGTGTTTGGGGTCTAGAGAATACAGGGTCCAGACCCAAACTTTGCATCAGTAGCCAGTGCAGGATCTGTAACTGTAAATGTGTCAGTGAACTCACCCAGAGAGGAAAGGGCAAGAATCTGGTGCTCCCCTGTCAGCACTTTGTTACTGGTTGTTCTGCATTCTGCCAGGCTTGCCTGACTTTATTTTACATGGTGTGAGAAGCAAACACTACGCACGAAGGAGAATAGTGAAGCGTAAAGGGATATTACACATTTTACTGCACAATGATGCCAACATTTAATCCACAGGAGGCTTGTGATTTAATCAGCCAGTGGCCTGGCAAGAACAAGGAGCAGCACTTCCCCTGCTCTGCACTCATTACAAATGTGAATGAGGACATTCGGGAAGTACAACTATAATGCCCAGGGACAGGAAGCAAACCAATATTGAAATCCTTATTTATCTGTGTACTTCTAGATACATTTCTACTCTCATCCTGAATCACCTTCTTTCATCTGATAGCTAGGGTGATGGAAAACCATCAGCGTAACAGATGTTTGATAGATCACTAGTTCTCAATCTCAGGTTTGTGACAACAGAGGTCAGGGGACTGGAATCATCCTGCCTTTCCCATATTGGTAAATGAGAGGTGGGTCCCGGCTATATGGGAGAAGGTTCCAGGGAAAGGCCTGGCATTCATAGATTATAAAATTAGAAGGGGACCACTACGATCATCTAGTCTGACCAGTGGAATATCACGGCCACAGAATCTCGCCCACTTACTACTGTAATAGTGACCGTAACCTTTAACTGAGTTACTGAAGTCCTCAAATCTTGACCTAAAGATTTCAATTTACACCATCTACTTTAGTTCAAACCAACAAGGGACCTGTGCCCCATGCTATACAGGAAGGCAAAAAAAAAAAAAACCCATTCCTTCCCAACCCCAAATATCATGCTCGGTTACACTCTGAGCGTGTGGGTGAAACCCACCGCCGAGACACCTGGGAAAGAATTCTCTGTAATAACAGAGAGCTCAGCCCATCTAGTGTCCCATCTCTGGCCACTGGAGATAAATGGAGGTGTGTGTTTGCCACAACTTCCATTTTAACAGCTGTCAATCTTTAGCTCATATGATACGAGGTCATGCTTTTAGAGATAAAGGTCCTGAGTTCCAATCTCACAGATGACCCAAGAAGGGAAGATTACAATCAGTTAGGAGTGATAATTGTGTGCATTTCTCCATCCTTCATAATGCTATCTAGCTTTTATATAGCATGTTTCAGTGGTAGATCTCAAAGCACTTTACAAAGATCAGTCCCATTATTCCCAATTTATACATAGGTAAACTGAGGCCTAGAGATAACGTGACTTGCCCAAGGTCACCCAGCAGGCCAGGAATAGAATCCAGGGCTTCTGAATCCCTTTCCAGTGCTCTGTCCCCTAGGTGGCACTGTTACTTGTCACCATGGGAGAGAGAAGAGGGACAATAGTAGAAACATGGTGTGAGAGTTTACTGATTTATTTTTTGACCCTGCCCAGAGCATATCTAGAAGACACAATGGTTAAAATATAGGTTACCTGTCCATGTTAACTATCCCACAATTGTTACTCTGGTGGTAGTACAATAGCATGCAGTTTTCACAGAAATACCAATGCAGACAAGGGACACACTACTTGTATTATCTTGGACTAAGGTGGTCATCTTTAGTTCAAGGCCAGATGTATGGATATGAAGAACCAGGATTTTTGTTCTGACCCTGCAGATGTGTGTGATTAATAACACCGATCATATTGGTTCCTTTTGGCCTGGAATCTATGACTCTACAATTGACTTAGTGATTGCAGCTGCAAACTGATTCATTGCCAAATGATGGCACAGCTGGTTGGCAAAGGTGTTTTAAGTGAGGTGCCACATGGCAGCCAGGAGACGTCCATGAAAATGCTGGAACCTGGTTCCCATATGTAACTGGAGACTGGCCAATAAACAAAGACAACTTCACTTCATGCTGGTGGTCTGGTTTTATTCTACCACTGGAAGAAAGATAAAAGTTGTCTAAATCCATTGTGCTGTTGAGATATTGATATTTATTTATTGCTGGAGGATGGCTGAAAAGACACCAGTATTGTGAGAGGATAGGAAATTGAATCTTGGTAAAGATTGGAACCGTGATTTGGGATATTGCATTTGTTCCTGGAACTGGTCTAATTAAAAAAAATTCAATTAAAGATCTACGAAAAAGATCTATGTGTCTAGTCATCAGTCATACATTATTAAAATAGTTCAATATGCTGTTTGCAGTACTTCTGTCCTTGTGCTGATTACTTTAAAGAGGACAAAGTCAAGGACCTTAGGCATTTTGTAAAGGAAAGTTTGTGGAACCTAATATTGACAGATTTGTTTTCATGGCAATTTCTTTTGTTCATTAAAGATTTTTTAAAAATTGTTGTAACTAGCAAACAGGCCAAACCCCTGAATCTGAACTCCTTGAATTTCAAAATTTCAGGATCCTAAAGTTTAGATTCTGTATTGCATCAAGAATTGAAAGGAGCCTAATTTTTCAGGTTCAGATATGGCAAAATCTCATTGAAGCACCACCTCTCCGTAGATTTTGACTCAACGTGGCAGAAGTCACATGAGATCAAGTTGCTCCTACAAATATCTGCCATACAACATTTTCAGGCAAGATTTCCACTATGAGGGGGGGAGTTTGCATCTTGAAACCTAATCTTGATTTGACCCCAATCCTGAACCTTCTAGCCAGCCTGCATCTAATCTGGTTCTGATGCATCTTCTTCAGTTCACTTTTAGTTCAAATATTCCATGCACTGTGTCTAACCAAAATGTAAAAAGGTCAAATACTATGGCGATGAGCACCATAGAAATGCATACATATAAAATAATTCCTTAAGGAACAGTCCTATAGAATGTATTCAAAAGTAATTAAAAAAAAGAGAAAAGTTCAGATCATCCTATAGGATTTAATGGACTATTTATGTCTCAGCCACAGAATTTTCCATCGGATAGTATGGAAGGATTAACATGTTCTATTACAAAAAGAAGAACAGGAGTACTTGTGGCACCTTAGAGACTAACAAAAAAAGTAACTTCTATAGAATGCCATTTGTTTCAACTCTATTAAGTTCTATAAGATTTTTCCATAAAGATAAAAAAAAAATCAAATGTGCTAGAGCCAGAAAGTGAAAGTAATTAAAAAGGCCAAGATGACTGACATTCAAAAAGTAAAGCAGCAGCATAAATACTGAAGTGTAAGTTAGATTTTAAAGATCCTTCCAGCTTTGCTAATCTACAGAATTATATGGAACATGACAGAATGTTTCTTTAAAAAAAAATTTGTTTTAACCTGCCAGTTCCTTTTTCTCTGATCCCACTCTCTGATCCCATCTGTTGCCTGTTTTAGGGAACCTGAGCCCTTTAAAATGATCTTCTCTGAGATTCTGAGTTCTGAAAGCATCTGTTGAGTAGGGAAAGTAAGCAGGGCCAGTTGCAAAATGCTAACTTTTCATGGGAAAATGTTTTTTAAAAGAAATGTCCCGTGAACATTTTTCAGTTTTTCAATGAAAATAAAAATAAAATAATTAAAAAAAAAACAAAGCCAAAAACAAAATCAGTTTTTGACAACCATTTTTGCCAAAGATTTTTAGGTATTGGTTTCTGGAAGCTGGAAACTTTCAACTAAAATTGATATTTCTGTTCTGGTTAACCAAAAAAGCTATTTTTCATAGAAAAAATATTTTGACCAAAAAATTCAGACATCTGCAGACTGAAGTACGTTAGCATTATTTGTCTCTGGACTAGAGAAATGTTTATGGACTGTCTGTTCTGATTATTTATTTAGGGTTATTTTATTATTATGTTTGCACCAAAGGCCTCAGTCAGGCCCTATATCCTCCCCAGTCCTGATTTTCACTGGGCTGAGGAAGTAGACCACCATGCATTAGGACAGATCCAAAAGCCAGGCACCTGAAGCCAGTGAGTTCACACTTAAGGACTCAAGCCCATAGAGACCATCTTTGCTCTGAAATGCTTGCAATCTAGGTACGGGATGGAATGAGTTTGGGAGAGGAAGAGAGACAAGCATGGAAGGCTCATTTCTGGATTTTGTTTCCATTATTTAGACTGTGGTGTATAAAGAAGATGACTCAAGCAAATCTGAGATCTCCTTTGGACCATAGAAACTGGAGGTATGGTGGGGAGAGGGGAGAAAGATCTGAGCTGTGGACTGTAATACCATGCTTTGCTCTATTAAAAAAATTGTATAGATTAAAACAAGGATTTTTTTTTTTAGCAGTAAAGAGACTCACCGTCTATTACCACGAAAGCTTATGCTCTAATAAATTTGTTAGTCTCTAAGGTGCCACAAGTACTCCTGCTCTTTTTGCGGATACAGACTAACATGGCTGCTACTCTGAAACCCGTCTATTACTGTCATCTTGTGGAAGCCAGAAGCCATCATGCCAGATGTCTTTTCTTTTACGGTATTTAGAGAAATTAAACTGTCAGTCTTCATTTCACCTGATGACTCCACCATGTATCATGCTGCGCTTAACAGAGTTTGAATTCAAAGTAATTCTCTTGGCATTGCAGTCTCGTTTTGGATTGGAATCTTTTGATGAAACCTAGGATACTGCATGTGAAACATCAGGGCAAATGAGGGCTGGCAAGTGACACAGGGCTATTTGTTGGCCTAGAAATACTCCCATTAGAAAGATGGAAAATCATCCAGCCCCTAAAGTTCTGCTTTCTCATTATAGAAAGAGAGAAAGCCAGACTGCTCAAAGATTTAAGCCTCAGCCAAAAAGGAGAGACAACTTTACATTGGGGCAAATTCATCCCTGGTGTCTCTCCATAAAACTCAGCAAGTAATGCCCAAGATAACTTTGGCCCATTGTGTCTTCTTAAAAAAGGCAACAAAAAATAAGGGTTTAGATTGTCAGAGAGTATAAACTCCCTTCCCTAAATCCACTCGACATTTAGCTACACTGATGCAGTAGGGTAATAGTGATGCAAAATGTTACTTAATTCTCTGATCCAGGAACAGGATGACTCAAGCAACTGGTAACTGGTTATAGATCTTACTGTCTGGAGATAGATTTAGACAAGTGTATCCCCACAGTCCAAGTTAGGGAGATCTTTAATCTGGATGGTTTGCAATTTACTCAGGAAGAAATAAAACACTTAAACCAAACATTGTAGGGAAAAGGTCATCTGTGTTCAACTCCCAGTCGGTATAGAACTCATCACACTGAAATGGACACTATCACTCTTAGCTCAGGACTGGCCACAGCTTCCATTGCTACACTCCACATTCCACACACCTTACGAAAGCCCCTTTGAAGGGCATTAAGATTGGTAGGTTGTTGGTTCAACTCCTGTACAGGTCAATACTGACTATTAATCATTACCGTCTAATGGCTTCTTGGCAAGCCACAAAATGTATTAGTCAAAAATTCATTCCACATCATTCCAAGTGTAGAACAGTGGACTCTTGTGTCCCCTTGTGGCAGTGCATGGCACAGCTGGCTCTCCTCCTCCAGCGTCCCTTGCCAGGGGTTTCTCTGGTCCTGCCTCTTCTCATTATTTGGCCCTCCAGCCAGGTCACAGTCCCCCCACCACACCCTTCTGGGGTAACAAAGTCCAATGTCCGCACAAAAGATCTTCAGCCCCATGGTCTTCACACCCTTCTCTGAATCATCCTTATCCCCTTCTCATGAGCTTCACGCTAGAGCTCTCCAGCGGGTCTGGGATCCTGTGGGTCCTGCAGGACCTGCTGCCATAATAGCGAGAATGGGTAAAATCTTTGTTGCGGGCGGGATTGGGTGGCCAAAAAAACCAGGCTGCGGTCATTGGTGGAAAAACACTAAATCTCTCGTCAATTTGTCATAAATAGAATTTCAGCAATGTAAAGCAAGCTTTTCTTTTTTTTTTAAATAAAGGTTTTAATACTTAAATTTAAGCGAGGGATAGAAAGAGATTTGATGTCTATCATAACAGGAGTTTAAAAAAAAATCACGGTTTAAGCAAGATTTGTTTTATTCTCTTAGTGGTAAAAATTGTGTCAGAATTTCATATATATATTTTAACTGGCTGTTTTTTTAAGTAGCATGGGAGAATCTGTTTCTCTTGCAGGATTTCCAGGATCGACAGTTTTTGCAGGTTGGAGTGGGACAAAAATGCAAGAAAGAATGCGGAAGCGGGTGGGAGTCAGTTTTGGGGGGCAGGATGGAAGCGGGGCTAAAAAAATAGTCCCATGAAGGGCTCTACTTCACTCCACCTTACTAGAGACTAGTAAAGGAACCCAGGGCTGTCATCTACAGTGGATTTCAGTCCAGGGACTGTAGGACAGGCAGTCAGTGTTCACTTTGCTAGACTCCGTGCTGCTGCCATCCTAGACTTGTTCCTGTCAGCATGCCTCAGCGCCCGGACTCGCCGGGCTCCTCCCAATAAGTTCCAAATCAAAATCAGGCTTCACTTTTCATCCCTTCTCCACTTCAGGGGTCTCTCCCTGAAAGTCCAGATCCTGCCCTATAACCAGGTCTTTTGCATCTCTGACTTCTACAGTCTCTTATTTTTATTGGTCCACTTTTCTGATTGCACAGTAATACTTAACTCTGACATAGCCCCTTTCATCCATAGATTTCAAAGCACTTCACAAAGGAAGATAAATAGTATCATCCTCGTATAGATGGGAAAATGGAGGCACAGACATGGGACACACAAAGGTCACACAAAAGACCAAAGGTCACACAAAAGACCCATGAGAGTGAGGAAGAAAAGCCAGATCACGTGACTTCCCATCCACTGACCACCACATTGCCTTCCCACGCTGGTTGCTTAATACTTAATATTTAACATTGACCCTCACTATCTTTTCCTCTTGTATATCTATGGCACAGTGTTATTTGCTCCATCTCATTCACATTAATGGAAGTTACACACGCCTCTGGAGAAAACATCTAAACAATGTGGGTGGCACCAGATTTGTTTGTATGGCTGGGAGTTGTGGTGACAGGGAGACGAGAGTTAACAGATGAGCCTGCACTCTGATCACTCGGACACCATTAGTTCCCCTGGAGGAAGTTGATTGGGGTCCCCTAAGGTAATTAGCTAATCAGGATACAAGGATCTTGACCTTTCACTCATGACCTGAGCTCAGGTAAATAATTATGTATATCTTAGAAAGAGTTAAGACACTTGCTAAATTAGTGCAAATGAAATTAAAAGCTATAATGCAAGTAGGACTAAGCAAAGAAACTTAAAGATTGTTTTAAAATGAGCTTTTCAGTGAGCCTGTAGCCTAGTATTTGGCTTGAGGCCTAGTGTCAGCTACCATAAGTCCACAATAAGCATAATAAAACTTAGCATTAGTAAGTAATCTTGCCTCAGAAGATTCACTGTATATATCTTGTGATAAACTGTCTAGATTGGAAAAGCTTTATTTGGCCAGACGCCTTTACTGCATTGTATGGAGAATCTTCTAGCTGTGCCAATGGTTTGAACCCCCAAATGGGTAGCAGGAATGGCAGTTATGAACAAGAGGCCGAGACTTAAACAAATAGAGTCTCAGAAATAGGTGGCTGTAAGGAATACAAGCATAAAAGGCAATCAAACCTGACCTGCAGCGGCACCTCCGGATAGCAAGATGGTGACAACCTGAACACTAAATCGCACCTTAAGCATGAGCATATATGATGCAGATTCCGCTGTTATTCTTATCTTGTTTTTTATTAGTTCTGTGACTTTTGCTTATATGGAGTGTGGTATTAATAAAACTCAGTGTGTGTGTCTGTGTCTCATTAATCATCTTAATTAATCTCTAAGTAGCTAGAACGAACCTGTTATTAGTGATAAGCCCATTTTGCACCCCAAATTAATCTTAAGGCTACAAGGAACTGGAATATTCATGCAAAGCCACCGGTATCCATCTACCTCACGAGGTGCTTCTTTGCCTCCCTTTGCCGTAAGGGACATAGACACAGTCAAAACCAATTAGTATAAATATGCCAATGAATGTGTGCAATTTGCTTTCTGCAGTGTTCTAGCCAGGAGGCACCTCAGTGCATCTAACGGGAAAGCTTCTACTGCTGTTGTCTATGGGGTCCGATTGCCACAGCCCTGCCTCAGCCTTTTACTCCCCTTCTGATCCCTGCTTAGATTGGGTGCCTCTACACAGCAATTAAACACCCACGGCTGGCCCATGTCAGCTGATTCGGACTTGCGGGGCTGTAAAATTGTTGTGTAGACACTCAGGCTGGAGCTTGGGCTCTGGGACCCTCCCTCCTACCCAGCAGATCCCAGAGCCCAGGCACCAGCCCAAGCCTGGACATGTACATAGCAAATTTTAGCTCCATGAGCCTGAGTCCGCTAATGCAGGCCAGCCGCGCGGTGGGTCTTTCATTCCATTGTAGACATACCCATTATGACTTTCGCCCAATAGGGTTGGGAGAGAGGGACTCGTACACCCCTCTGTTGGCAAGTGAGAGGCAGTGCTTATAGCATGTATGTATGGGGGGAGATCCAGACCCAGCGAAAGCAATAAAAATCAAGCCAGGTCACTGACGGATGCACTTAAACTCTCTTTTACCAGCGCCGTTACTCCCAGATTACAACAGACAGCCTTACTTTTTTCAGACCCGGGGGGGAGGGGAAGGGAGATGGTGGTGAGGAGTGGGAGGGGATATGACTCCACCACCTACCTTACTCTGACTTACTGGCTCGAGGAGGTTGCCATAATAAAGGGGGAAGTAATTTACTCCCCACCAGAGCAATAGGGGAATAGGGGAGGAATTGTGACTCTGAATCATGGCTAATTGTCTAGTGCTGGTACAGTGTAGCTACACACCACACCTTACTCAGGGCAGGCAGCAATGCTACAGTTTGGCCCTGTATGAAGAGCAGTGCCTCTTCTGTGTATCAACAAACACTGCAGACAACTGCAGTTTGCCATGTTGTTAATCCAGCAATATTCAGAATTAAATTTACTTTTGGTGGGGGGAAAAAAACCCAGAAAGTGTTGTTAGAAAACAGGTCACCAAAAAAAAAGAGGAGCCCATCCTCTAATTTATCGTTTCAGATCCATCCAGTACCCGAGACTGTAAGGCGCTGGGTGCTCCCAAGAGACCTAGATTTTGCTTTTGGATATCCCCATTTTTGGTGCCCAATTTGAGACACTTTAAAGGGGGCTGATTGTCAGAGGTTAGGTGCTCAGCCCTTTCTGAAAATAATGCCGCCTCAAAGTGTTTTTATTTGGGCACCCAAAAATGGAGACAATGCGTCACTTTAAAAAAATCTGGTCCGATGGGAGTTAAGGACACCCAGGACCTTTCAGAAGCATTGAACAGTGCATCAGATGAGGCAATGGTGAGGAGATATGGTCAAAAACCACTGTTGCCTCTTTGGCCGAACCAGTATTTGGGACCTTGAAGTGTTGTTTCCATTGAGATAAAAAATTGATGATATAAGTCAGATATATTCTTGGTGTCATTTTGTTTGACTTACAAAAAGTGCCCACAAAGTCCTGCTTCCCTGAACATAGTAGTAAGAAGCAATGGCTGGTATGCTTTTTCAGAAATCCCCAACTCTGCCACTCCAGCAAGCTCTGTGTGCAAGAAGCTATGGCCCTCTGTTTCCTCTTAGGGTCATGCTCAACAGATCTTTCTCCTGGCTTTCCCACAAAGCCTGCAGCCACAGAAAGCCTTCATAGAATATCAGGGTTGGAAGGGACCTCAGGAGGTCATCTAGTCCAACCCACTGCTTAAAGCAGTATCAATCCCCAGACAGATTTTTGCCCCAGATCCCTAAATGGCCCCCTCAAGGATTGAACTAACAACCCTGGGTTTAGCAAGCCAATGCTCAAACCACTGAGCTATCCCTCCACATGCCTCAGCGCTGACTTCCCATACAACCAAGTGTCACGACTGGTAGCCCGCACTGTCGGCAGTGTCTGTATTACATAGAGGGACTTAATTGCTCCTGCTATTCAGTCTGAAAAGGAGTGCATGGCACCGCCACTGGTTTAACAATTTCTGGCACCTCCAACCTTTATTTACCCAATTAACACTGCACTGACACTGACTTCTTACCGTTACAAGAAATGGCCTGTTTTATGCAGACTTGCTCCCTGTTCTTGTGAGTGACATTAAGAGTGAGGGAGAGAGAAATTTGTCCAGAGAGAGAAATGAATTGGAGGTTGTGGAGAGGAGCATTGGCATTAAAAGGGCAGGTAGTGCTGCAGCTGTTTACCAAATAAATAATAAGTAATAAACAAGTGACTGGGGAGTTAAAAGAGGTTTCAGTCTGAACGAATTGCCACACTAAAATCATTATTTATGAATTAATTTTAACTAACCCGATCTGCTATGGCATATGTGTTTATAAATGACTCTTGGCTTGTTTTCCAAGCCAGAGCACAAACATTTTCACATGCTCCAATTAAGCATCTGCATTCATTTGTATTTTTTTCCTAACCAGATGCAGGAACAAAAAGTGGGGGGATGAAACACAATTCCTCAGCTCAGTCAATCAGTGCTGATAGCCAACAATATAAAATAGACGCCGTCTCCAAATTTGGATTGAATTAGTACCTATCAATGAAAGGCATTCGATTACCCGTGAGCCACTGTTAATGTCACCATTAACATACCATTATTGCAGTTTACTGTTGCACAGGAAGTTTCCTTCTGTTCACCCTAAATTGTCCTATTTGCCTTCATTCTATTGGCCAAGAGTTTTAAAAGTCACTTGAAGCCGCCCTGGGTACATGTCAGCGCTTTCCAAAAATCTGGCCCCTTTAAGACATCTCAAGTGTGGCACCCCAAATCACTAGTCATTTTTGAAATTGTTGACCAGTACTTTCAGTTACATTCCTTCCCATACAAGAACCAGGGATCACCCAATGAAATTAATAGGCAGCAGGTTTAAAACAGCCATAAGGAAGTACTTCACACAGGGCATACTGGAACTTGTTGCCAGTGGATGTTGGGAAGGCCAAAAGCATAACTGGATTCAAAAAAGAATTAGACAAGTTCATGGAGGACAGGTCCATCAATGGCTATTTGGCAAAATGGTCAGCAACCCCATGCTCTGGGTGTCCCTAAATCTCTGACTGCCAGGAGCTGGGACTGGACGACCGGGGATGGATCACTCAATAATTGCCCTCTTCTGTTCATTCTCTCTGAAGCATCTGGCACCGGCCAGTGTCAGAGACAGGAAACTGGGCTAGATGGACCATTCGTCTGACCCAGTATGATTGTTCTTATGTTCCATACCACACTCCAAACTATTCTTGCCCCTTCTCCACCCTTTAGCTGCTGGTGACTGCATTCAGACATATCCTATTGCTCCATGGCCAAACATCTGATTTACTTATACATGGACCATCTCTATTCAGGCATGTATTTCCTGTTGAAATGTAAACGTAAGCATTAAGATTCTTGCCCCAATGGATTACAGTACATATTGGGGTCCAGGAAGTGGGCGCCCACTGCTAAAGGTTCCCCCCCCCAGCCTAAGAGGAGGACCCACAGGGCCTGAAACCCAAATGATTACGGGGGATAACTAAAGTAACAACAGGGACAGGAGTGCGGTCAAAGGGTCAAAAGAAGGGAACCTGACGGGGACACTGAGCAGAGAACCCCGGACAGCGCCCACTGCTCCTCAAAAGGTGTCAAGGGAGCCAGTGGGCGCCGCCCAGAGGAACTCTGCCCAGATACGTGAACAGACAGAGGATCGGAAACAGGTCCCACGGTCACAGGAACCTCCATCAGCCAACCTCCTCTCCCTGGTTTGATAGATGGCCTGTTTAGCCAGGGCCAAGAGGAAGTTGATCAGGAGGTCCCGCGACTTCGTGGGGCCACGGATAGGGAGTGCGTAAATAAGAAGGTGAAGGGAAAAGTGCAACCAAAAACGCAACATAATATTGGTGAGGAGACGGTGTAGGGGCTGCAACCTGGCACACTCCAAATAAACGTGAGCCAGGGTCTCCCTCACGCCGCAGAAAGGATAGGTGTCTGGGACAGGGGTAAACCACGCCAAGTACATGCCCAGGCTCATGGCCCCATGAAGGAGCCGCCAGCTGATATCCCCGGTGGGCCTCAGGACCAGGGTGGAATATAGGCTGGCCCATCGGGGCTTCTCAACCTCAACAGGTGGTAGGAGGTCCCGCCATTTCGTATCGGGGCGGGACATGAGGGTGAGGAAGTGAAGGGTGTGGAGCACGAGCATGTATAGATGTTTCTTTGGCACGGTCAGGAAACGAACCGGCTGCATGTCGTGCAGCCGGCTCACAGAGAAGGGGCGGGTGGACCGGTTGGGTCCACGGGGCAGGGGCCCGATAAAAAGGTCCGGAGGGCCGGGGTGGAGGGTGGGCAGGGTGTGCCCTCGTGCAGGACCCGGTAGAGATAGACCCAAGCAGCGGGTGGCAAAGCGGCCCTCACCTCCTGAAGTACGCGCCGGGGAGTACAAGGCCTGGAGAGCCCCATGCGCCGAGCGAGCATCAGGGGATCCAGCCAGTCTCCCCGGTCATAGTCCAGGAGGTTTCCAACTCTGGTGACTTCTGCCAGGACCAACCTCTGGTGCACCACGGGGGACTCCGCCACCTGCACACGGAGCTGGGGGTTGTGTAGCAGTGGCTCCGCGAGGAGATCTGCTCCCCCCTGGTGGCCGCCACGGACCTGGTCACTGAGAACAGTTTCCAGGTCCGGAGGAGGTCCTGGTAGAAGACCGGCAGCCCGGAGAGGCCTCGCGGAAGACCTCTCGGATCGAGATAAAAGAGCTGCCGGTTGTATCGGAGCCCTCGGAAGCGGCACAGGAAGGTGTGCGCCAGTACACTCCACGCCGGACTACCTGCACCATAAAGGAGCCTCTGCAGGGCCTGGAGGCGGAAGACATGGACCTGAGTGCGGAGGCACTTCAGGCCCTGCCCTCCCTCCTCCAGGGGTAGATGGAGGACCCCTGCAGAGATCCAGTGCAGTCCTGGCCAAAAGAACTCCAGAATCGCCCTCTGGAGGTCTGCCAGGAAGCCCGGGCTGGGACCAGGGTGTTGAGACGGTACCAGAGCATGGACAGGACTAGCTGATTACAGTAAATGGCTTTTCTCCACGGGGCTGTACATACAGAACAGTCTCTTGTGATCTGACCGCTCTTTGAGTAGAAAGTTAAGCTAGTGGCAGATTTAGATTTGCTGCCGGCCTGAGGCCCTGATTCAGAAAAGCAGCTAGATTCAGGCGAACAGAAGCACATGTGTAAGTTCCATTGAATATGAATGGGCTAAATAAAGCATAAATGCTTGTCTGCATCAGGGTTTAAGCCCTGATGGTACCTCTGTATGAAGGGTTTGATCCTGCAAGCCACTGAAGTTGATGGCAATTTTGCCATCAACTTCAGTGGCAGCAGATTCCATTCCCAACTGTACACTTCATACCATACCCCTCAAGTCCTTCCTGTTTTGTGATGGGCAGCTCCAGCCCTTTAACAGACGCTGAAAACGATAGGGGCAAAGGCTCTCTGACTTACAGGGATGAATTCCCTAGTATATTTCTCCTATTGTTTGAAACATCTGTGCTCTCAGTAATTATTGCTTGACACCTTGCACGGACACTCAGACACCCCAATAAACTAGTTGTTTCTAAAATGATAAACAGATGAATAAACTGCAGAGAGAATATTTGCTGTTCATTTTTTACTTTTGGGGTTTTTTTTTAGTAATTTGTCTTATGATTGCTAATGCAATAGCAGCAAGCAATCACATACTCCAGTCCAGCCTTAAGCACGGCTCGATGCAAGTTTGTAATGAGCAGAGGCCATATGTGCCCCAGATTATGCAGCTCTATAATGGCATGTCGCCTTTTTAGGGGTTTTTTTTCAAGATGCACTTTGGGATTCTGTGCTAATCCTTTCCGCTCAGTGCTCCCGAACTCAGAACTTCCTTTAGTGAAAGGGGCAGGGAAGATGTTCACCTTGATTGCAGTATTTGAAAGAGTCCATTTGGGATGACAGCTAAAGAAATGATAGAGGTTGTTAAACCAGACTGCAGTCTTTCCCTCTGGAATGGGAAAAGACATAGCAACAATCCCAGGAAGGTGATATGCCCTGAATGTAAGGACACAGGTGCAGGTTTGAATGACCATTTCAAGGCTGTGTCGCTCTGGCTTCTCTTGCGACATGGGCATGCCTCAGAAAGGAAGATACAGTAGCTCCCTTTCTACCCAAGACACATTCTGATTTCCTATGAATTCACATTTTTAGAAGCTTCTAGCTGAGTTCTAATGATCTCCTAAATGGGTGGAGTTTATAACCACAGGGAGAAAAAAAATGTCTATATTTGATCAGAGGCATTTGTCATGAATGAAAACAACACCCTATGCAATCACAGCACTGATTGGTGTCCTGATATTTAAACCACAGAGCATGACTTCTGGTTGTTGTTAAATAGAGGGTGAAATTCATAGCTATACAGAGGGCCAGCACTAGATCTAGTCATTACTTAACTCCCATTTCAGACCTGTTTTGAGGATTGGAGTGAGACCCGTCTGCACAGGCCTTGTTCTGGCCCTCTACACAGGGTGCTTTCCACCTAGAGTGAATTAAACCCAATCAAGGCAAAGACAGACTGAACTGCTTTCAGCAACCTGGGAAGAGTTTTGGCAGGCTGTCAAGGAAGGCAAAGATTGCCCTGCTGCTGCCCAGGTGTTCTGTGGATTAACAGAGGTACTCCAGTCTTCAGCGCTGTCAGTCCAACTAGTTCACTAAATCTAGGGACAGCCTCGGGAATCTCCTCCTAGCATTGGCCAAAGTGGACTTTGATTAGTCTGGAGGAGGAAGAGGCTCTCTGTGACTGTAGGGAAAATCTCGCTTGGCCTCAGACATGCACACATCCTGCCTGCGTTCCATTGGGCAGCATCCACCCTCTCCCTTGCCCCGTTTTTTGGCGTGTAGAGGGGGGGAACTGTGGAAGGTCTCTGCTGGGTGTCCCCCTCTGCCATGCTGCTGTTATACCTCACCCCCTCCATTCCTGCTTTCTTCAGTTGCCCTCCATAATCAGGGGACTCCTGTTTTCTTTGGGGTCACTCACGCTCCCCAGAAGGAGGTCATTGTTGCTCTGTGTTATGACCCATTCGGGGGTCCTGCCTCTTTCAACTAGTGGTCAAAAAGTTCTGAGGCTGCACTAGTTACAGAGATCATCTTGAGAACCTCCAAAATGGCCTTTTGTAAATCTAGAAGGAGGAAGCTCGGTCCTGGGGAGGCTGTCTGTGACTGTGGGGCCATTTTCCTTGCACTCATCTGTACAGAATGCCACTAGGACTGACTCTCTTGATTGCTTCTCAGAGCAGTGGCCACCCATGATCCAGGGCTCTCTGGTTAGCATCCCTCTCTGGGACCCTAGGCGTGACTGTTTGATCTCACTACTTTCTCTGCACTTTTTGATTTTTAAGTTGAACCCAGTGACTTTTATGCCTCTCCCCCATCCTGGGTGTGAGCCAATGTCATCCTTTGGGTGGTCCCTGCACCAATGATTGGTGGTCAAGTAGGCCAATCGCTTCCATAAGCACTACCTAGCCATTTAAATATAACACACATACATGCCTACATTACATACAGAGAGCGTACCATTCTATATTTAAAATGCCCAAATGATAAAGCAATAGGTGCATTAGATATAGTACATAATAAATATCATGACAATTTTATCGTTCGGAATCTTACAAAAGTTTCATCCATGCTCCTACTGCCACATGTTTTTAGTAGATTTAGGAAAACTTATCACAAGCCTATGGAAAAAAATCTGTTAATGCCCCATGGCCTTTTCCCAAATGTCCAATGTAGCATGACGTTAATACATCCTCTATTGGGAGATTACATCTTTTCCTTGCCAGGGGATTAACTCAATGATCTAATAGTTCTGGTCAATCACAACATTATTTGTATTACAGTTGTGCATAGAGTTCCCGACTCAGTTTCAGTCCCCACTGTGGTAGGTGCTGTATAAATACAATGAGAGACAGCCCCTTCCCAAAAGGCCTTGTAAACTAAACTGACAAAACAGACAAAAGAACAAGAGGGGAAACAGTTGTGCAGAGACTTGCCAAAGGCCACACACACAAAACAGATCAGTGGAGGAGCTCGGAATAGAACGCCGGCTTCCTGACTATCCGTTCAATGCTGACAACGCTGCCTCTGTAAGCATCTGCAACTGCTACTAGGATCCCTGACTACTCACACTGTGTCATGTATCGTAGGTGCACTCCTCACATGCTTGAGTTCTGATTTCCCTCCACTTACACCAATGTAAGTCTAGTGACTTCAGTTGAATTACTCCTATTTTACACCAGTGTGAGAGCCGAATCAGATCCTCGGTGCGTCTGCTCTCTACGGGAGGGGACGGGCTCACACATTATGCATCCTGAGCCCCGAGTTTGTCTAACACGGATTTTCTCCTCCTGAATGGAAATAATTTTAATGTCGTCTTGGAAAATGATCCTTTTTACAGCCCGCTGGCACATTCTTGTGAAGAGAAATGTATCCCCAGCTTCATGAAAGTATAAATTAGGGACATTAACTCCCTGCCTTATGAGCCAGCCCTGCATCTAGGCAGCAAAGCATGTCAGTGCTATATAAAATACCAACGGAGAGAACAAGTTCTGCCTTAAAATAACAGCCAGGATCTGACTTAGACTGAGAGGAGGAAATTTCATGTCTAGGCAGGGCACTGTCCTGAATTCGCACCCCTGCATTGTGACAGCTGGGGTCTCAGAGCAGTGTGTGGTCTTAACTATACTACGCTGCCATGGTTAAAAAAAAAAATAGGGCAAGTTAGTCAGTCTGCAGCAGGGAAGCTCTTCTAGGGGCCAGACCTCCTCTTGTGCAAAGCCTAAATGCATGGTTTTTTGTTAGGGGTTTGCCTCATGGGATTAGACCGGGGATCCTCCCCTCTCCCCACTTCATGGTGCACCCTAGAAATGCTATGCAGCTGTTAATGGGGCCCCAGGGCTGCAGGAGTAGATGCAGGCTTTCTGTTCCCCCCTCCATGGGCTGTTTGCCAGTGGATCTGTATAGCATGGAGTCAATGACCACATCCTCCTCTGTCTCCTGGGTATCTACCCCCCGCCCCCCAACATTGCCACAAAGCAGAGAACCACGGTGGGACAACGCAAGATGCTGAGCACTTTCTGTAAGATACCATCAGTGAACATCTCTGATAGGAATTCTAGGCTAGATCCTTGCCTCCAGTACAAGTCATTTGTGCTCATGGGCATGCAAAGGTGGGGAAAAGGACCCTGGAGCCCCTGTGTGCAAGGCTCAGCTCCAGGCATAAATTAGAGCAACCTGAAGGCTGCTCTAAGTTTATGCCAGCCCAGAAGGCAGAAACTGCATCTGGGGAATGATGCTGCAAAGGGGGCATTCCTCTAGCCACACCCTCTACATCAGCAACAGGGACTGAAGTGATGCAAGAATCTCTTCCTTAGTTCTAATTTCCCTTGCACTGGATGGGGGAATGGGAGGAGGGAATCCTATCACCCTTGAAAATCTGTTCCATCCACTGCCATGCTAAGCCAGTCAAAGCCCCTTCCATTTCCTTTCTCCCTCTGACGCCACATTCAGCACCTCTAACGGCGCTGACATTTTATGAACAATTCAGTCAGTTATTTGCACCTTCACTTCCTCCTTGACTCCTCTCCACGGTCTCTCACTGCCTCTATGAAGGTGGAAGCCCCAACTCCATCCTCCTTTGCAGGGGCGGCTCTAGCTTTTTTGCCGCCCCAAGCACGGCAGGCAGGCTGCCTTTGGCGGTTTACCTGCGGGAGGTCCGCCGGTCCCGCGGCTTCGGCGTACCTGCCGCCGAATTGCCGCCGAATCCGCGGGATCGGCGGACCTCCCGCAGGCAAGCCGCCGAAGGCTGCCTGAGTGCTGCCCGCACAGGGACCAGCAGGGCGTCCCCCGTGGCTTGCCACCCCAGGCATGCGCTTGGAGCGCTGGTGCCTGGAGCTGCCACTGCTCCTTTGCTATTGTTGTTTCCTTTCCGCTCTTGCTGCGTGTATGATGTGTTAACACCTTCACTAGACGGGGTGTTTTTATTCATCTTTAATTTCCTGCAAGTCTCACTGCGCATTCTTTTCAGTGTTATTGGCCTGCGTTTGGTGTGTTCAGAGTCTAATCTCTAACCCAGCCATTAAAGGTGGGGGTTTCAAAGGGATTTACAAGGAGCTAAACATCCAATTGCAATGGGGATGGAGGTGACTCCTTTGAAAATCTCCTTTGAGAAATAATCTCTAGCCTTGACATAGACCTTTTATCTATAGATCTGAAAGCGCTTTACAAAGGAGGGATCATTATTCCTATTGTACTGCTAGGGAAAACATGTGACTTCCTCCAGTCACCTATCAGAGCAGCCTCTGTCCTCATAGAACCCAGGGCTCCCGGGTGCCTTCCCGGACCTCTGTCTACTAAGCAAAATGGCTACCAGTCAAAAAACGATGTCCAAAATATCCCTAACTCTGCACTAGTGGGAACCAGTCCTCTCGACCGTCTACAGTGCATTCACTGGTAAGAGGGGGCTCCCTACTCACTCTCAAGTCTTCTCCAAGAGAAACATAACACTAAATGCTGAGATTTTCAAAGTCACCTGGGGTGGTGGAGGCGCGATTTCAATTCAAATTAATGGGAATCTGGTATCAAAATCCCCCATGCACGTTCGAAAATCTCAGGCAAAATGTGCTGAGACTCTCCCACAGAATTGTTGGCAGGATTTCTTCCCATGTTTTAAATGATCTTGCTGGATTGTTCCTTGGATTATTAACCCCTGGTCTTAAATGTTTTGAAGTGGATTTGGTATTTGTGAAAGGTGTTGTCCTGACTACTCTGGAGACTGAGGTTAGAGGTGGGTGAGACAGACCTACTTCAAAACAGTAAATAGCCCAGTATTTGGGGTGCTCATCTGGGAGACTCAGATTCAAGTCGCTGTGTCTCCCACATCCCAGGGGAGTGCCCTAACCACAGAGCTATTGGGTATTCTACACTCTCTCTCTCTCTCTCTCTCTCCTTGATCAGAAATGCCATCCTGGGCCCAAGAAACCTTCCCTATAAATTGTTTGTGGAAACTGACCCTTTCACAGGAAAAATAGCGGTTTTGACAAAGTGGCATTTTCCGACAGAGGACCATTTTGTGGAAAGATTCTCAACCAGTCTAACTGAGGTTTTCTTTATATCACGAAAGATTCAGATCCATATTTTGCAAGTGTCTACTACCACTATAATGGGTCCTGAATCATAGACCGCAGCAATGCAAGCTTCCCCAGTTGTCCCCACCTGTGCACCCCACAGAGGCGGCTCTAGCTTTTTTGCCGCCCCAAGCAATGCAGGCAGGCTGCCTTCGGGATGCCTGCGGGAGGTCCCCGGTCTCGTGGCTTCGGTGTACCTGCCACTGAATTGCCGCCAAATCCATGGGATCAGCGGACCTCCCCAGGCATGCTGCTGAAGGCTGCCTGACTGCCGCCCTCGCAGGAACTGGCAGGGCGCCCCCCGGCAGCTTGCCGCCCCAGGCACGTGCTTGGAGCGCTGGTGCCTGGAGCTGCCGCTGGCACCCCAGCTCTCAACTGGAGGGACCATCTTTACCAGTGGAAAGACAGTTCAGTCTCCCTATTCCTACAAGGCAAAATTCATCCCTGTCCCGAAAGCCAGCATGAAGCCTGTACATCATTTAAATTCTACTGAAGCCGTCACAATTGGCTAACATTGGAGTTAAATAGAACTCATTGAGAATTTTCCATCTGAATGATTTTTTTGAATTAAAATGCAGTTTCTGCAAAATCCAAAATTTTTGCAAAGAAATTTTTATTTTCCTTCAAGAAAATCAATACAAAATATTAAATTTTGTGTCAGTTTGACCCAAATCTAAATATTTTGATCTGCTGAACTGATGCAAAATGTTTAAAACATCAAACAAGATTTTCCTGTGGTGCTCCTATGGGCAGGTGCCATTCATTTTTAGCCATTCTTCTGTCAATCAATAGAGGACTTCATTCTCTAGAACTGTAAATCTGGAACCTTTCTCTCGCACTTCATCTCCCAAGAAGCAGCACAATCTGCCTTCTGAATAAGCAGCATGGTGCATCATGGGAGTCACACGGCTACAGGTGCATCATGGGAGATGTAGTCCAGCCAATAGGTAATAATGGGGGCATCAGGCACCTGAACTACAACTCCCATGGGGCAATGTGGCACCATAGGTGAATAAAGTTTAATATTGAATTTATGCAAAATTCCACATTTCGAGTCAGTTCAACAAACTGAAATGAAATGTTTTGATTCAGGAATATTGAAATATTTTTTCAGCCAAATTTTAAACCAAAATGTTTCACCATTTACCAATCAATATTTTTTTTTTGGAGTTTTTCATTTTACGAAAAAGTTTATATTTTCTTTCAACTTTTCATCCTGATTTGGGATGAAAACAAATGCTGAAATATCAGAACTTCCTGAAGGATGGAAGTTCTGATTGTTGCTCAGCTCTTAAGGGCACACAGGCCTTGTGACTGATCTCTACACAGGGGTGAAGTTCAACTACAGTCATTTTTGGCCTCTTTGATGGGACTGTCACTTAGCACCTATTGTGAGTCAGGGCGATGGCACAGATAAGGCAGTGCACTGAGGATCTACCGCCAGCTTTGACACCATCTTGCTGTATGATCGTGGGCAAGCAAATTAATCTATCTGTGCCTCTGGTTTGCTGTCTCTTACGACATATTTACACAGACCATAACAGATAGGGTCCTCAGGCCAGATTTTCAAAGGTATTTCAGTGCCCAAAGATGAAGGTAGGTGCCTATTGTGATTTTGAAAATTGTCTAGCCAGGTTAGAGGCACCTAACTTCTATTGATTTCAAAAATCTGGCCCCTCATTTCAGCTTGGGCTTCCAAAAGTTATTGTAACATGAACAATAAAAAATAAAAGCAATTGTGAAAAGGAGGATTTTCAGACTTGGGCACCTCTCTAAGAACTGAACTAACACCATCAGCTTATTACAAGTAGGCCACCAAACAGCTGAATATTCCAGCCCCAGTAATAACATGCAGACACTTCTTTTTCAGGATGGGACCACTTGCAAAAGTCTCTTACTATTGATTTATGTGCTACCAATCTTCCTGCCATTGAAGTCAATGACAAAACTCCCATAAGAATCTTCCTTTATGAGCACAGATGACTATTGTACATTAGAAAGAGGCTCAGAGTCGGGAGCACAGGAGGTAGAAATCCACCATCTACTGCTTATTAAAAAAAAAGAGAAATAATTATTTGTAATTTGTAGTGCTCTGCGAGGAAAAAGCCGATAGACCTCAGTAAGCCATAGACTAGGCCCTACTTATTACGAATATATTAAGATCGATACAAGGATATTAAAGCATTTCCATCTAATATAGGAGACACACATAATAATATAATTGAAATATATTTTCTGTCCATACGAGTAAAAGATCAAGAATTTCAAGAATATAAGCCCCAGAATGATGTTGTTCACCATTAATTATCCAGCAAATGGGATTATTATTTTCTATTTAAGTGCTTTGTGTGTGTGTGTGTGTGTGTGTGTGTGTGTGTGTGCGTGCGCACTAGTGAAAGGTTTCAGATTTACAACTCGGGAGAATGAAGCCCTTTATTGAGCCGCAGAACTGGAAGAGACAGCTGATGGCATTGCAGGATTCTCCCACACTGCCCACTTCCTTAACCCTGTTCTGGATGGACCACTTCTAGGGATGAGAGGTTAGTTCCATCACGGTGACCCTTTCAAATCTTTAGCCTCAGCCAGGTTAACAGTTATATCAATGGTGATGGCTTTTCATGATGTGAGTCTCCGTCCACTAGAAACTGGACTGAACCAGTATCATTTCACATAGGCCATCTGACAGCTCTCGGTGGGTAAGGACTTGCAGTCATTCCTGACATGGGCTGGATCTGGACAGCAACCTAGAAGTTCCCTGAACCCAGAAATAGGATTATTAAGACCTGTGCCGTGGGTATCACATTAATTTCATAAGTTTTTCCCCAGTGGAAGAGGCCACTGACTATCCACACACTGATCCCCTCAATGTTATTTTTTATTATCCTTTTCCTGAACTTCATCAAGGCCCAGTTGCACCATCTTAAGATGTAGGAAGTAGTGATCAAAACTGAACTCTTTTTACGCTCTATTAAGGGCTGTGCATATGACTAAAAAGATGACCCCCTGTATAGTGAAGGAGCTAAAGGAAAACACTTGACTAACCTAAACATCCCCAAGTTTTGGGGGTGTTTGAAATCTAAACCAAGATTCAGATTGATTTATTTTTCTCTTGGGCATGGCGTGGACTGAGATATGGCATAGCATTGCATCTCAGGAGATGTCTGGCAGGGAGGTGACAACACAAGAGAAAAGAAGTCAACCTTAAAAGGCCTAGGTTTCAATCAGCAATCATATCTTCTAGAATGTTAGGGGCATGCCTCAAGAAGCACATGCATTACGTTAACTCCATAGCATTTGGAAAAGTCAAAGAACTCTGCTGCCATTTTAAAAGCTCTCTCTCTCCGCTGTAGCAGTATCTATATACTCTATGGAAATTCTAAAATGCAGGTGCTTTCTGGTAGACCATCTTATCCAGGGTGTGGAATAGCCATTTTACAAAAGAATCCAGGCACCTAAACGCTGGAGAGCCAATACAAAAGTTTCATAAGGCTCAATAGGAGTTCATTTTTCAAACAGGAAACGTAGGTTGGTGGTTAGAGCGGGGGCAGGAAGCCAGGACTCCTGGATTTTCTCAGGGCTCTTCTATTGACTCACTGTTACATCACTTAACCTCCACGTGCCTGTTTACTCCTCTGTAAAATGGATATAAGAAGCACATCCTTCAAAGAGACAGAGGGTGGGGAAGAAATCAGAGATGGAGGCTGTGTCTACACTACAGCTTATATCGGCATAACTTATGTCACGCAAAGGTGTGAATAAACCACCCCCCTGAGCAACGTAAGTTCCACCGACATAAGCACTCATGTGCACAGCGCTCTGTCAGCAGGAGAGCCTCTCCCGCCGACACAGCTTCCGCCATTTGTGGAGGTCGTTTTCGCTGCATTGGTACAGCTGTGCCGCTGCAGCACTGTATGTGTAGACATGCCCTGAAAAATTAATGCTTGAAAAGTGCAACGAGGCCTGGAAGCTTGTCTACATTTACAGTGCTTAGCGAAGAATCTACCGAAGCCGACAAGAGAGCTTCTCCCATCAGCGTAGGTAATCCACCTCCCGAGAGACGGTAGCTATCTCAACAGGAAAAGCCCTCCCGTTGGCACAGTGAGGTCTACACCTGGGGTTAGGTCGGTATAACTACATCGCTCAGGGGTGTGTAGTTATGCCAACAGAAGTTGGTAGTGTAGACCAAGCCTTAGTTGTATAATGCTACAGAAGAAACTAAATTATGAATGTCTTAACCACCATTTAGCCAGCGGACATGGGAGTCCTCTCAGATGTAGGGTATTAACTAAAACAAAGCCTATTTTAATGATGCCTCCAGGCAAATTAAAGAAAAAAGGGAACCGTAGGAATCAAAATTCTGCACTATTTCTCTTTGTGAGGCTGAAACTTTTGTCAGCACAAACCTAAAATCAGAAAGGCGGCACAGATCCCTGGCTGAAGAAATGTACGTAAGCACATCAAAGATACGGAAGCTACCTATACACAGTGACTTTGGAAGATTACAAAGAGACAGAGATCTGCCTGCTGCAGAGACACCAGGGGTGGATGTAGAGCATTTTGCCCTTAGAAGGCAATTGACTAAGGAATTTCTTAAGATCCTTGATGAGAGCAAAAGGGGAAAAAAATTAAGCACATTTTCCTCTTGAGATATGTTCAGTATTAGTCTGTTTTGTTTATTCATTTGTAAAGGCCGTGTTTTCTGGCTTGAGATTGAACCCCAGCTGGCATCAGAATGCAGTGCGGTCAACTGTGGCATCTTCTGGGCTTATGCATAAAACACTATGATAACGCATGCATGCTCTATGCTTTCAATTATACCTAATCAACAGCAAGTTACCGTTGTAGCCGCAGCCAATTATCCACAGAACTAAATACACTATAGAGCACATGCCAACACAGAGCTCAGCAAAGGCCAGGGACTGAGAATATCTGCTACATATGCAATATCAAGGCTTGACACGTAGAAGGTGGCAAAATAATAATAATGAAAATATTAGTTGGCAATTCTTGAGTACTTTACATCCAAGCATCTCAAACACTGGGCAAAATCCTGAAGCCCTTACTCCTGCAAATTTCCCATTGACTTCAGTGGGAGCTATAGACACTCAGCACTTCTAAAATTCAGTCTGTTTATTTGCGTGTGTAAACATGCATTTATGCGGCTAGTAGATCTGGTTGACTATTTTCCATTAAGCCTTTTTTTTTTTCGGTGAAAAATGGCCTTTTCTTCAAAAGAAAAATTCTGGACAGAAACATTCCTGTTTTTCAAGAAAAGGACCTAAAAGAAAATATTTGGGGGTTTTGAAAACTGATTTTTTTTTTTGGTTTTAAAAAACTGGAAAAAAATGTGCATTAAAATAATATCTGCCATTTTCCAACCACTTCTAGACACCCAGGTTTTGAATTTTTTGCCTGTAGATACAGAGGGCAACTGGAGGAGAGCCGTAAGTAGAACTTACGTCTTGTGGCTCTGTGTCCTTTGCAAAAGATTGTTACGCTGCTCCTGGACAATTATGAGCATGCATGACTCCCAGTAGTGTCCTTAGATGTTATGAACAAATATGGGGGAGAAGTGCTTATATACCACAGTGATGATGAGAGCAGCAATTGCTCAGACAAAGGAATATGATAGACAGCAGTAGACAGATAGATACTATTATATAAGTAGAAGAGTGCCTTTAGTGACAACAATTATATTGAACCTGAGAAATGTGTATCTTCATCTCTGTTTCACCTTCCTGGGAGATACATCTCTGCACCACCAAGCCATGACACATGATTAGATGCGAGCCTGAGACTGACAAGGTTTGGGGTTAAAGCAAAGACACTGCATTGTCTTGTTTTTTCTACACTGTGGAATAGTTTGTTGCACAGGCAGGCGTAGAGTCATAGAAATCAGAGGAGGAGAAGATTCTTTAGCTCATCTCTCTCATCCCAGTGCTGGGCTATTCCTTCCAGTATATTTTCCGGAATACTATTAAATGAGTCAGCAGGGCTCCCACCACTTCTGCTCTTGGGAGATTACTGTACAGAATAATGGATGTCATTGCTGGAAGGTTTTGCTTGATATTCAGTTCAATTTCTTTTGGCTCAATTTCATCCCAGGAGTCAACAAGAAAAGAAAAGAAAAGAAAAGAAAAGAAAAGAAAAGAAAAGAAAAGAAAAGAAAAGAGTGTGTGGGGGGGGAAGACATTGTACAAAAAGGAGAGCAGTGTGAGGTTATCACAAGTCTTTGAGCAATAATGGGACTGCCTCAGTGGCAGCCCAGGATCAATAGCAAATTTCCCTCTTAATTCTGAGCGCTATCAGTAGTGAAATGTGTCTTTTGATGCGTGTTTCATTAATCTCTATGGATTTGATCAATTCTTAGGTTGTTAATTTCAAACTGATATTTAATCCATTTTAAAATCCATTTCTACCCATGGTAACTTACTTGGCAATGCTTCAGTTTCAAACGGGCTCCACTAAAGAAAGAGAGAGACCCAAACACGCACAAAAAATACTAATGCTGCCTTCTACCAAAGCCACACCCTTTCTCTTGCTGTTGTTGTTTTTGGACACTCTACCTTTGCTGTGTTTTCTGGTGTTGCTTCCTCTAGAGATCTGAGATTGTTGAATAGAATTTTTAAAGCCACCAGTGGGTAAGTAATAGTGAATGGTGTGAAGATTTTTTTCCCAGTGAATACATTAGCAATTAGAATATTTATATATGTATTTATACATGTATGTATGTATGTGTGCACCCACATGCCCATGTGTATATGCATAGATACATGACTGTATTCTGTGTATATAGAAATATATGCATAAGTGAATAAATGCATATACAGATAGACCTGTGTGATGGGTACCATCTTGGCCAAGACTGGAGAGTGAATGATTAGTTTCTTTCTGGGGGTGCCTGGCTTTGGTTGGGGAACGGTGGGTGATAGGAGTTTTATGTTGATAGAGGAGGGTGATTTTTAAAGGCCCATCATGCTTTTGGTTCACATCACTTTTGCTGCTTCAATTGCTTACTCTTTAACTTCACGATCTTTTCCATTGTCTGTCCCACTTACTATATATTGATTCCACACCAGGGTCTTGATTCAGCAAAGTACTTAAGCACATGCTTAAGCCCATTCCTATTCAGCAAAGAAATCAAGCATGTGCTTAACTTTAAGTGTGTGCTTAAGTCCCAGTTAAGGACATATCTAACATTGAACACTTACTTACGTATTTTACAGAATCAGGGCCTAAGATCAGTTGTGTTGACTGGGAAATTGACCAAAGATCTCCACAGGAAACAATTGTAAACCAACAGAAAACCCAGACAAATTTACCGTTCCCATGAAAGTTATTGGATCACTTTGATAGTGCTTTAGACCCTTGGAAATCAGTGGAAAGATTCACATTGCTACTGCTTCAGTGGGTGCTGGATTGAGTCGTTTAAATGTAAAAGGAAAGAAATAGGTTTAAAAAAGCAACCACTAAGTCTCTGGAGAATAGGTCAGGTGAAGACAGATGAGGAGCAATGGAAGATTGCCCACACTGCTCAACCTCTCCTTGGATGGATTCCCCGTGCATATGTCCTGTTTTCTGACTTACTCCTTCAGTCTTGATCTTTCTGCTGAGACTACCACCAAAGATGTTAATTCGTGCCATCTGTGTTTGCGGAGATGTGGGCCTTTTGACACTGGGATCTGACAGAGATTCACCAAAGGTGGGACAAAGGAGGGAATGACTCCTGGTTACTACAGACACACGTATTACTTGCTCCCTGTGGCTGCAAGGTGGGGTGCTCTTGGAATCTTGGCTTTATTTTTTTCATGTTGTCTGAAATGCTTAGTGTTCCATCCGTGCGGTTGTTGTTGGCTGATTGTGCTTGGTTATAATGGAACATGCAGGATCTTCCTTTCGGATGGTATTAGAAATTACAAAAGGCCACAGTGCATAGAGGTAAGTGTGTTTCTCCAAAAGACACAAGAATACATGCTACAACACTGAACATGCATGCACCAGATTACTTGATAGTTACCACTTACTATCACTCACTTTTACGATCAAACCCTTGCCTCCCACATGATCTTAAGAGAAATCAGTGAAGACATTTACTGCACATGGACCGGAGATAGATCTAAGCTGCAAATCCAAATCGGGGCATCTTCAACATTTGGAAGTTTATGGATCTGAAGGTTTTGATTCAGCCCCATTATAAAGATATGGCCCATCTATGACATTCAGCTCCAAATTCTAATTTTTGCATTACAGTAGAGGCTAGAGGCCCATTAACACGCATAAACACAGTATGTAGAAGACAGTCCCATCCTCAGAGAGCTTACAGCCTAACAAAGGCAAAGAAGCCCCATTTTACAAAGTGGAAACTGAGGCATATAGGTTAAATGATTTGCCTAAGGTCACACAAGGAGTCTGTGGCAGAGCTAGGAATTGAATCCAGATCTCCCAGGTGCCTTAACCACAAATTTGTGTTTCCTCTTATTGAGAGGAACTCCGCAAGCTCAGACTCCTACTAACTCTTCAGGCCTGTTGGGTCCCCCAGGGTCTCTTTTTAACCCTTTGTTAGCCCAGTCCCTTTATCCCTTTGCTAGCTTTTGTTTACATTTCAGAAAAGAAGACTGGCAGTGTCTGTTCAATTGTTGGTATATTTCTGCAGGTGCTGGGAATATTAGATGAGAATTTAAGCTTTTAACCCATCGTCAGCACAAGATGAAATCTCAAGAAGGTATCACCAACTAAACAGATGTTATCAAGAAAAAGAGAAGGGATTACTCTAAGGGTCGATTGCCTCTTAGAATGGGAAGTCTGTCTTTAGGGATTGCTATTATACCACATGCAGCCTATCAGTAGCAGGGTGGTTTGAGCAGTAGTGGGTGAGCAGAAAGGGCAGCAGTAGAAATACGCTTCCATGGAATAATGAGATAATGTTGAAGGAGCATTGCAACCCTCTGGGCGGGGATGGGAAGAAGGCAAGCTAAGAGACAGGCAGAGGAGCTACAGAATTATTTACTGTCCAGGGAATAAGAGGCCTTTTCTTAAACAGGCAGTGGAGCAGAACAGGCGGACTAAATTACAACCTTAGCCCCCAGCTGCAATCAAAGAACAAAAGAGGAAAAAAGGAAATGGAAAAAAATAGAGATAGACATTTATGAAAAGCAGCTAACAGCATGGGAAAGACAGCCAGGAACTCAAGAAGAGAAAATCGGAAGACAAACAAATTTAAAGGGAACCGAGAACAAGATCAAAAAGGACAAGCCCTGGATACATACAAATGAGGGGTATTTTTATAAAAATCGTGAGACTGTTCTTAAAGTGCAAAATATGGGGACTGTGTAGCTGGAGGAAATGGAATTATGGAGGGAAATTCCCACCGATAGCTTTTGATTTAAATTCAGCTTGTATTCAAACAAAACATCTTCAAACCCTTCCGACCTCAGGGGACATGCCAACGCATTCCAGATCTAGGATCTGGCTGGGCATTTGCATTGTGGTGGCTAAAAAAGAAAAACAGCATATGCAGAAGTACATACAACAGGGATAAAACCAGCACAAAGTTCCTTTCTTAACCGACTAACTTCAATGTTTCCATAAAAGTTTGCTTCAGTGTTTAGTTAAATGGCACCTCTATTAGGTGGCCATGTATCACTGATATATGGTCTCTTAAGAAATTTTTTGATCTAATCCAAATCTTGAGCTCCTTACTCAGTTTTTACCCAAGGCTGGGTTGCTATTGTAATTAGATTACTACACTGCTTCCAATAACATCTAATAATCAGCAGCTGTCCAAAGTCTTTCTAAAAGAGATGCTATAACTCAAACAGAAATTATGGGTTTGATGCAGGAATTTACATGCAGGAGATGAGTCTGGATCAGGGGCGGATTAACAAATTTGCCCCGTCCTCTTCCCCCCCCCGCCAGCTCACCTCCGCTCCCCCGCGGCAAGCCGGAGGGAGGGGGGAGAAGGGGAGTTGTGGCACGCTCGGGGGATGGCGGCAGTGGAGCAGGGGTGAGCTGGGGCAGGGAGTGGTTCCCTGCTCCCCCCCCCAAGAGTTACTCCGCGTGCCCGCCGGCCCCAGCTCACCTCCGCTATCCCCCGAACGCACCGCTACTCGCTTCTCCTCCCTCCCTCCCAGTGCTTTTGCACGGCAAGCCTGGGAGGGAGGAGGGAGAAGGGGAGATGTGGCGCACTCGGGGGATGGCGGCGGCGGTGGAGCAGAGGTGAGCTGGGGCTGGCCGGGGAGCGGTTCCCGGCCCCCCGTTACTCCCTGCGCCCGTGGGCCCCAGCTCACCTCTGCTCCGCCTCCTCCGAGCACGCTGCAACTCGCTTCTCCCTCCCTCCCTCCCAGCGTGGCAAGCCTGGGAGGGAGGTGGAAGGAGGGAAGCACGGTGCGCCTGGGGGAGGAGGCGGGCTGGGGATTTGGGGAAGGGGCAGAATTGGGGAGGGGGCAAGAGCAAATTTGCCGCCCTAGGCCTAGGCCTTGTTGGCCTACGCGATAATACGCTGCTGGTCTGGATGATCAGAATGGTCCCTTCTGGCCTTAGAAATCTATGAGAATTCTTTCAATGTGTAGATGCACTTGCCCTTCTATTGAACAGGCTTCGGAAGACTAGGGAGTGTTGCTGGATGGCTCTGGACTCTTTGATTCTACTGCCATCACTTAGTTCCATCCCCAGCACTGAATCTGTTGAGCTCTGATGCCTATAGTTAGTGGCTCCAGGGGAAAAAAGGTACCAAAAACGACAGCAAACATAGAGGGCCATCAAATTGTCACCACCACCTAAGATAATTTCCAAATACTGCTAGATTCATGGTCAACTCAGTTCTCTTCTACCCATCAACCATCTTTGTAAGAAAGAGGAAGCAACTAGATGCTACCATATTTTGTCCCGTTGGATGCCAATCCCCAACGAGAAGCCTTGAAAAGGCTCCAAGCCACTTCCGATAAAGAAAATCCTTTGAATTTTCCATATCTTTATTTCTATGTATTTAGAACTAGCAGAAATTGGGAATGAAAAGCACACCAGCAAAAACTAACAGAATGTATTCCCTACAGTTGTTAGCCTCTGATCAGTTTGAAGAAGAAAGATCCCTCTGCTTTCCAGACCAGAACTTTGGAACAATCTATCTCTGAAGAATCCATACCGATTTTTATATGCAATGCCATTCACACTGGGACTGAACACTCAGTTGGGGGTTGTTCATGTTATTTTCTTTATTCTTCACATGATGAAAAATACATCCAGCACAGACCCGGTCTGGGCACGTGTACAAAAATGATAAAACATGAATTAACAAGGCACAACATGGACTAAGAATCAACTCAAATAAATTCCTTCACATCTGCAAATGAAACTCAACCTTCTCAAGTGACCAGCATCCAGCAAAAGCCTGAGTGAACAGATAAGGTTTGCAACATGCCCTGAAAGTTAAACAAACAAACAAACGAGCTTTGTCAGACAGAGAGAGAAAACTCCATCACTGAAGACCCTCCTGTGATTGGAAGGATTAGCATAATGAATGGAACCATTAAAGAGGAAACATGGCCTCATGGTTCTATTCTATCCTATATAGGTTTTTATACTGAGCTCATCACCTTAGTATCTGAACACCTTCCTGCTCATTAAACAACATGACTTACATCCATTTCTCAATAAAGTACTGGAATAGATTCTGAAATGCTGCTGCAGTGCTACATGGAAGTTGTACTTTGGATGTCTCAGGGTCTCATTCTCCTTTATTGTTGAGGCTGCCTGGTTGGACTACACCTCCTATGATGCACCATGGTTTCCTGTCTTATGAGAGACAGTCGTATGGCAGTCGTATGACTAGGGTGCATGATGGGAGATGAAGTCAGCTGGGGAGCACAGCCTAAAGAATTGTATCTCGCTTGTCATTTAAGATTGTAAGCTTTTCAGGGCAGGGTCTGTCTCTCCCTTGGTCTGTGTACAGCACCCTGACCAATATTGATCAGGGCCTCTAGGAGCTACAGTAATATCAGTACTAATAGACAATCTATCACATACAAATGAATTTGAACCAGCTTTGTATGCACTCTTCCTCATAACTTTAGCCATAAATCACACAACCATGTCAGGACATTAGTATTTTCAAGTAACCTCCGAAGCTGCTAACCAAAACACCAATTTTGGGGATAAATCGTGCCAGGTTACCTTTCCTAAGACCCTTCAGGTCTGGGCAAAGGCCCAGTGGCTTACTTTAATGTGTGGGATGCATTTCCTAGTGATTGATTGCTTCCTCAATAAATTAGGAAAATGCTTCTCCACTGGAACCAATGACTTAGTGAGAAGCCCTCAAAGCAGTAAATCCACTCCTCTGTCGTTTTCTGGACAGTAATGGTATTGCTGTAGTCATGGAGATATACGGGGCTGCCCTTTGCATAGATGACATCCTCCTTTAACGCAGAAGTTGCAATTGCTAAAGCAGCAGTTTGTGATGGGATGGGAAAAGAGTTTCTCATTCATGATTATCCAGGATTACACCCGTCTGGGACTTGAGCGCTGCCAGCATTCCAGAGCTTGGGAAACTACAGAGGTAATGCTGCCCGGGATGCACAGAGATTCTTTAGGAGATTCAAAACCCCTTTCAGCTCTTTTGGAAATCCAAGGTGCTAGTAACAAGTGTTTCTGAAACCCTCTGTTCTTCCCATGCTGAGACCACTAGAAACAAATGTGGCTAGGATGATGCAGCTACTATTGTACGTGGAGAGCGAGGTACCACTTAGATTGGAGCAGGACATTCTTTTTTTGTTCTATTTGCACAAAACCTGGAACAACAGAGTCCTGATCCCTGACTAGGGCTCGTAGGCACTACAGTCAAACCATTCATAAATAATAATGTAGGGCATCAGATGGATACCAAATGCAGAGTTTGAGGACACCTGAAAAATTATCACCATATCAGCAAAAGGGATGGGGAAAAAAACCCCAATACATTGGCAACAAAATTGCAAAGCATCAAAAAAAAAAAAAAAACCCCAACAACCCTGAATTTTGTAGAATTTTGGGTGTCTCGGGAGTAGATCTCTAATGAATACATCCTCAGGCATCCACTAGTACCATGCACTAATGTGTCTTGTGCTGCTGTTGTGACCAGTGTAATAAAGGAAACAAAATACTCCGATACTGCATGTAGAGCGATGTCACTGATAGATCTCACGCCAGGGGATTTGTTTTGTTAGGTCCTTTGAACCCATTTAGTTATTTTCTGCCATCCCCTTTTTCTTTTGCCTAAGAGAATAGCCCAAATCAATACCCAGGTCTGAATCCCCCATGAAATGTAAAGGATTTCTGATCCAAACTTCAATAGGACCTAAAGCTTAGATTTCATTTTTATTTGTATTTTATTTTTAAAGTAAGTTCCTTATCCCTCGTGGTTGCAGGGAAGAGTTTGAAAATGTGAACTCTAAGGGTTCATGAGGCAGAAGGCAAATAAAAATAACTCTAAATATACTTTTTTAACATTTCAGATTTTTAAGCCAGTCTTGTTATTTTGGGAGGCCAGATGCCTTATTTTTGAACAGTTGGCGTTGGCAATGCTGAAAACTGAGGTTCCAAACACCCATTAACTTCAAGGAAATTTCAAAAGCTCTAGGCTGTAGTGATATGTTTATGAAAGATTGTGATTTGGAGACACTCCCTCATAAGTAGGGTGACCAGATGTCCCGATTTTATAGGGACAGTTCCCATATTATGGCTTTGTCTTTTATAGGGGTCTATTACCTCCCACCCCGTCCCGATTTTTCACACTTGCTATCTGGTCACCCTACTCATAAGGGACAGAGTTGTGAGTGTGGGAATTTGGAGAGGTGCCCTGCAGGCACCACATGGCTATGTGCAGCAGCTCACTACAGAAGCTCTCCAGTTGGTTTTATTAAAGTTTTATGCCTTTCTCATTCACTGGTTTGTTATTTGAGGAACCCCAAGATCATTACACGGGTCAGACATTTGTACCTTGGGTTCATCTCTTTAATGGGCTGAGCAAAAACATTGGATGCTAATTAGGAGTGGCGGAAGAGCCCTAAAAATAGGGGGGCCCTAGGCTCCTGAACCGTTCTCCCGCCCCCTGAGGCCCTGGCCCTCACGCTGCCCATTCACCACCAAGGCCCTGTCCTTGCCCCGCCCCTTCCCCCAAGGCTCCGCTCCCACCCCCCCCGCCCCAACCCTACCCCCTGCTCACTCCTCTCCACCCTTCCCCCTGTCTCCACCCTTCCCCCTGTCACTCGCCCTTACGGCCAGTAAAAAGTGTGTCCCCCCCATTCCGGCACCCCGATGCAAAGGATCCAGCTCCTCAGACTTTGGTCAGCTCCCACCTCCAATCAGCCCATGCTGCCAGCCTCCATTGCCCACTTGTTCCATTTTCAAACAAGCTTCTCCGTGCTTCCTCCCAGGCGGCTCTTTCTTTATGCTTGGGAGGAGCTCCCTGTAAACATCTGCAGCGTCATCTCATGGTCCACCTTCAAATCCCTCCTCAAAGCTCTCCTGTGCCAGAATGCCTAAGAAAACTTGACGATGGCGAGGCTGCTGGTGTCCTGAGACCCCACTGACTAATACTGTCTCATTGTGTCCTTGTGCTCCCCCATCTGGCTGTATCCATCTGTTATCTCTTGTCTTATACTTAGGCCAGGTCTACACTAACCCCCTAATTCGAACTAAGGTACGGAACTTCAGCTACGTGAATAACGTAGCTGAAGTTCGAAGTACCTTAGTTCGAACTTACCTTGGTCCACACTTGGCAGGCAGGCTCCCCTGTCGACTCCGCGGTACTCCTCTCACCGAGCTGGAGTACCGCAGTCGACGGCGAGCACTTCCGGGTTCGACTTATCGCGTCCAGACTAGACGCGATAAGTCGAACCCAGAAGTTCGATCGCTCGCCGCCGAACTACCGGGTAAGTGTAGCCAAGGCCTTAGAGTGCAAGCTTTTCGGGGCAGGGACGGTCTTTTTGTTCTGTATTTGAACAACACCTAGCACAACGGAGCCGAGGTCCATGACTGAGGCGCCTAGGCACTACAGTAATATCAATAAATGATGATTATTTTTATTATTTACGCCTACAATCTTTGAGGTGGAGAAGCAAAAAGATGCATGTGGCACTGACCCTAAGAAGAAACAATGGAAACACCTTTGTTTCTGTATTGATGTGTCACTTTAACTTAGAGTTTACCTGGAAGCAGATATATTAGAAGAGAGAGAGAGAGAGAAATAGAGAGATAAACCTGTCCACAGTTGCCAAAGGGAACCCAGGCAAACATCAGCTCAACCAGAAGTCCAACCAAGTGTGTCCCAGTGTGATGGATTATAATGCAAGTCTATGCTGCAGAGCAAATTAATTTGCCCATTTATTGCTTTTTACTCCCTTCTGCACACATTCTGCTTCCCCCCCGGAACAATCACTAACAATAATAACGTGCAGCAACAGAAGCAAATACACTCACCCCCCAGTAATATGTGAGTTATAAGTGCAGTTGGGATTCCTTATGTATCCATCATACACCAATATCACCACCAGGCTTCTCCAACTGCAAACAGACTGGTGCACTAGCATCTGTTGATGTTACAGTCAATGTGATCTGTAGTCAATTTCATCATGGCTAAGGCTGATTTGTTTTTCCTCTAGCATAAAACCAAACACCCTTTCCCTATAAACTCTTGGAGAATCTTTGGTCTCATTCAGAATGATAATTCCTATATGACTCACCGTCTACAATTCAGTGTAGTACAGATGAGCATTTTCAGGGGAGGGATAGCTCAGTGGTTTGAGCATTGCCTTGCTAAACCCAGGGTTGTGAGTTCAATCCTTGAGGTGGCCACTTAGGGATCTGGGGCAAAATCAGTACTTGGTCCTGCTAGTGAAGGCAGGGGGGCTGGACTCAATGACCTTTCAAGGTCCCGTCCAGTTCTAGGAGATAGGTATAGATACCTGCAGTAAAGAGATCCACAAGGGCCTAGAACTCTGTCTGATGGTGCTGGGATACTGCCCTATGCACACTAGAGCTGGTTGAAACTCAAACTTTCCATTCTGGAGAAAATTCCAAAATTTTGTTCTGATTTGGGATGAAAGGAAATTTTGAGAAACTGAAATTTTGAAATTTCCCAGAAAACAAAAATTGTACGGGGAAAAAATATGACATTTCAAAATGCCCTTATCAAAGATCTTCACTTTGATAAGGCTCAAATGTGTCATTTTATAGTACCCTGCAATGCTATAGACCCAGTGACAGCGTTGAAATAAAGCAGTCTGAGAACTTTTCCTCAAAAATGTCGATGGTCAATATGTACTTGTGAAACACTTCCATTCAGTTGGGACAGCATTTTCCAGTGGTAAATGGTTCCACTGGAAAATCTTCAACCAGCTGTCATACACACACACGTGTAGGCCTCCAAGAATTGAATGTAGTTCTGATGAGGGACAGGTCACATACCTGGCCCAACTTCAGAGCCAGAGCCATAGTGGGAAGGAACTGGAGACATATTTTGTTCTGTCTTAGTGCTTGCAGTGGAAGTCCAAAGTAGGGCAAATATCTCAGATAAGTAACTGTTTCAGGCCTTAGGAGAGTCAGGAGCTGAAATGGAAGAGGAATGCCTGGCCAGACACACAAGCTTTTTCGGGATTGATTTTGTGTTGTACGCTGCTCCAGAAAAAAAACAGGAAGCCTGACAAACGTCGCACTTAGAAGCCTGCATGGGTAGCAACTTGGTAAGCCTATGGTAGAAGGCTTAACTCATCACTGATGTGCCCCTTCACGACTCGGCATGGAGTAGCAGGCTCTTCCTGCTAATGGTTGCTCTGGTCCCTACTGTTGTTTGCTTCTCCTCATGACTCAGCCCTCTGGCCTGGTCACTTATAGTCCTTCTCCACCTTCCTGGGGTAACATAAAGCCCAACAAATAACTGTCCAATGTTCTCAGAAAAGGTCTTCAGCCCCAACACTGTGCCCCATGGTCCACACCCTTCTCTCAGGGTTTTCAATCTGAGGGCTGGTCTACACTGGGCGGGGGGGGGGGGGGGGGAAATCGATCTAAGATACGCAACTTCAGCTACGTGAATAGCGTAGCTGAAGTCGAAGTATCTTAGATCGATTTACCTTGGGTCCTCACAGCACGGGATTGACGGCCATGGCTCCCCCGTTGACTCCGCTACCGCTGCTCGCTCCGGTGGAGTTCCAGAGTCTACGGGGAGCGCATTCGGGGATCGATATATCGCGTCTTAACGAGACGCGATATATTGATCCCCGATAAATCGATCACTACCAGCCAATATGGCAGGTAGTCTGGACGTACCCATAGATTCATAGATTCCAAGGCCAGAAGGGACCATTGTGATCATCTAGTCTGACCTCCTGTATAACACACAGAACTTCCCCCAAAATAATTCCTAGAGCAGATCATCTAGAAAAACATTCAATCTTGATTGAAAAATTGTCAGTGATGGAGAATCCACAACCCTTGGTAATTTGTTCCAATGGTTAATTACTCTTGCTGTAAAAAATTTACAGCTTATTTCCACTATGAATTTGTCTAACTTCAGCCGATCAGATCATGTTATATCTTTATCTGTTCGTTTGAAGAGCCAATTATTAAATATTTGTTCCGTATGTAGATACTTACAGACCCCTTAACCTTCTCTTGTTAAGGTAAATAGATAGAGCTGTTTGACTCTATCACTCTCTGGCATGTTTTCTAATCCTTTAATCATTCTCATGGCTCTTCTGTGAACCCCCTCCAATTTATCAACAACTTTCTTGAATTGTGGGCACCAGAACTGGACACAGTATTCCAGCAGCAGTTGCACCAGTGCCAAATACATGGGTTAAATAACCTCTTTAATCCTACTTGAGATTCTCCTGTTCTTGCATCCCAGGATCACATTAGCTCTTTTGGCCACAGTGTCACACTGGAAGCTCACTGGAAGCTGATTATCCACACAATCCCCAAATCTTTTTTAGCATCACTGCTTCCTGGGATAGAGTCCCCAAGCCTATAATCATGGCCTACTTTCTTTGTTTCTGATGTTTACATTTACATTTAGCTATATTAAAACATCTATTGTTTGATTGCACCAAGTCTACCAAGTGATCCAGATCGCTCTGAATCAGTGTCCTATCCTCTTCATTGTTTAATGAGTTTTTGGGTCATCTGCATACTTTATCAGTGATGATTCTATGTTTTCTTCCAGGCCATTGATAAAAATGTTAAATAGCATAGGGCCAAGAATTAACCCCTGCGGTACCCCACTGAAAATACAGCCACTCAATGATGGTACCCCATTTACAATTACATTTTGAGACCTATCAGTTAGCCAGTTTTTAATCCATTTTATGCGTGCCATGTTAACTTTAAGTAATTCTAGCTTTTTAATCAAAATCTTGTGTGGTACCAAGTCAAACGCCTCAGAGAAGTCTAAATATATTATGTCAACACTTTTACCCTTATTAACCAAACTTGTATTCTCATCAAAAAACGATATCAAGTTACTTTGGCAGAATCTATTTTCCATAAACCTATGTTGATTTGCATTAATTATATTACCCTCCTTTAATTCATTATTAATTGAGTCCCATATCCGCCTCTCCATTATCTTGCCCAGGACCAATGCCAGGCTGACAGACCTATAATTACCTGGGTCATCCTGTTTACCGTTTTTTTAAATTGGCACATTAGCTTTCTTAGAAACTTCTGGAACTTCCCCACTGCTCCAAGATTTATTGAAAATCAAGATTCATGGTCCAGCGAGCTCCTCAGTTAGCTCTTTTAAAGCTCTTGGATGCAAATGATGTGGACCTGCTGATTAAAAAATTCCCAACTTCAGTAGCTTCTGTTTAACATTCTCCAGAGATACTAGTGCCCTTCTTGATCCCTTTTCCACTTCTCAGGGGCTTCATGCCACCTTATCAGTGGTTGATAGGGGAAACTAGGCCCACCCTCTACCCTAGGTGCAATTTAGTGACCCTATAACCATCAGCCAAGGTCTGCTCTGGCAGACTCTTGCTGTTACCTCCCTGGACTTCTTCCTGCCAAGCGTGTCAGCTGACCTCTCTCACAAATCCCTCTTGGTTCAACCTTCTCTCAGAGCCTGGGTTCCCCACAGAATACCCCAATAAATCCCAAATCAAAAGTATAAACTTAAATCCTCTCCTGTGTTCCACAAGTTTGACCTTTCATCCCTCTTACTTTTACCTTACTCAGCTTCTCAACTGAACACCTCCCAGGGCTCTCTGCCTGGAAGTCCCAATCCTGCCCTTTTATCAGGGCTTTTTACTGAACTTTGCTCCACCCCACTGTGTCACCCTGGCCTCCTGACAGACTGCAACTCAGGAGAAAAATCTCAGAGCTCGCTACTTGTGGACTTCCGCCTGATCTCTCTCATCCCAGAGAGTGACTGCAAAATTTCTCCCTGCCACCACCTTCTGCTCCAGATTTCCTGCCTTTCTAGCATCCACCCAGCTCCTTTCCCAGCTAGGACTCATCTTTAATTGGGGCTGGCTCACATTAACCCTTTAAAAGCCAGGATGGGGTATATACCCCATCATGCCTATACATCTCACAGGGAACTAGCTGCATGTAAGGGCTTGCAGGCAGGGCCGCCCAGAGGGGGGGGCAAGTATGGCAATTTGCCCTAGGCCCTGGTCCCCGCAGAGGCCCTCATGAGAATATAGTATTCTATAGTATTGCAACTTTTTTTTATGGAAGGGGCCCCCGAAATTTCTTTGCCACAGGTCCCCTGAATCCTCTGGGCAGCCCTGCAGGCAGGAATGGGGGGCTGACAGGGCAGTTTGAGGGTACTAGCTGGGGAAGAGAGAGGCGCTCCCTAGATTCTGGTGGTACTCGGAAAGGGGAGAAACTTCATATGATTTTTGAGCTGTGCTGGACTTTCTAAAGTCACTGCCATGTGTGCGCACATCACAGATAGATATTGTAAAAAACCTGTGACCTACTAGGAACGTCATGTGTGTGAATGTGCTGCACACCATGGCTTGCTGGAACGTCCTGGTGTCAGCAAGGATAGAACTCAGATCCTCAGACCCCAAACACTTGTGCTAAAAGGAGAATCTCTTCCAGTGCTGCCACAACAAAGGGCCAATGACACACAGCTGAGCATTTTTTACTTCATCCACAAAAGGAAAGTAATTCTCTCTCTCTCACACACACACACACACACACACACACACACAAAATGGCCTGGAACCATGGTTGGCTGCTGTGTCCACACTGCCACCTCTGGCAAAGTGGGGAACTGCAGCCTATGAGTCCTGTGGGTTCAAGCACCACTTGGATGTCCCACCCACAGAGATCTTGACTGGCGGAGCCTACTATGTTCCCTGATTGGCCCAGGCACACTATTTAAAGGCTGGAGGCTGCCTGTGCAGCTAGGGGGATGTCTGGTTGGCTGCTGCAAACAGATTTTGCTGTGCACTCCCGATCCTTTGCTTTTCTCCTGGCCCCAGCCCTCCTTCTCATATCTAGCTTCACTTCTCATTCCTGGCTCGTGGACCCCTGCTCCGCTTCTGACTCCTGACCCTGCCTCAGTTCCCGGTCCCCTGCTCCACACTGGACTCCTCACCTTGCTCCTGTTCCACGTCAGCTGACTTGGCTCCAACCCAGTGCAGCTCATCAACCTTGACTCCAACCTGACAGTGTGATATTAGTACAGGCTACTGCTTCTGGCCTCAACCCTATTGACTGAACTCAGACCACATCCCCCTCCAATCCTGGCCTGGATCCGTGCCCTGTACCTGGCATCTTGACACACACTACAATATATTATCTTATTATCTGCATATTTTCCCCTGTACATAGTGAGGCCAGGCAGTGGCTTGATATATATCAGAGAACATGACACCATTCCCAAGAAGGATTACGCTGAAGTGCAGCCATCCCTCACATCCCGTGTTCACTTATCACATATTTCCTTGGGTAATGCCAAGTCAGTCAATATACATCTTGCACCCTCGCAAACAGATAGATCACCCCGCACTCTACAGAGCACACATGGAGGTTACTTTTCCTATGAAAATGCGGATCATGTGAGCCCGTCTGTTTATTGATAGCACACCCAGTGCCCTGTGTGACTGAGCAATAATAAAGTGTTATTTAAAAGAGAAGTGCAAACTTTGTAATGAATTATAATGTTTTTAAAGCATGTATAACAAAAATGATAAACGGACACTACCACATTGATCTCAGGGGCAGGCTTTATGCAGCTCAGAGCTGAGTTAGAAACACCCAGGAGCCAGGAACACTTTACAAGTCGTCTTTTTTTTTTTTTGGGCTCCTCTTTGATTTGTTCATCAACCTTACCAGGGCAAGATTACACTTCCTTATAAGTTCACGCTCCATTCCATTCCTAACGGTAGGTCTATTTTTCTCAAGGGCTAGTGTGTTAGCCCCAAAGTCTTGGCCAACTTCTAATTTATTATAATTCGCCCATCTAATTTTTCCCTGTGTGGATATGGTATTCATCAACTCTTCTCCTAAACTGGTATACAGCATAACTACTGATTAGCTACTGTGCTCCTGCCCAGTAGTGTCTGCATTTTACAGATGAGTGAAGTGGTAGGTGACTTGTGTGTATGGTTTTGTCTAATACTTTGGGATCCTTCTTCATGAAAATTATGGGTCCAGTTGTAGTCACTCCAATTAAGGCCACTAGAAAAAGCCTTTTATAAATAAATGCAATATAGTATTGTGAACCACAGGTACGTGCCTACAGTCAATACAAGAACACTAAACTGGGAGGAGTGGTAGATACGCTGGAGGGTAGGGACAGAGGGACCTAGGCAAATTAGAGGATTGGGCCAAAAGAAACCTGATGAAGTTCAACAAGGACAAGTGCAGAGTCCTGCAATTAGGACGGAAGAATCCCATTCACTGTTACAGACTAGGAACCGAATGGCTAGGAAGCAGTTCTGCAGAAAAGGACTTAGGGGTTACAGTGGACGAGAAGCTGGATATGAGTCGACAGCGTGCCCTTGTTGCCAAGAAGGCTAACGGCATTTTGGGCTGTATAAGTAGGGGCATTGCCAGCAGATCGAGGGACGTGATCATTCCCCTCTATTCGATATTGGTGAGGCCTCATCTGGAGTACTGTGTCCAGTTTTGGGCCCCACACTACAAGAAGTATGTGGAAAAATTGGAAAGAGTCCAGCGGAGGGCAACAAAAATGATTAGGGGGCTGGAGCACATGACTTATGAGGAGAGGCTGAGGGAACTGGGATTGTTTAGTCTGCAGAAGAGAAGAATGAGGGGGGATTTGATAGCTGTTTTCAACTACCTGAGAGGGGGTTCCAAAGAGGATGGAGCTAGACTGTTCTCAGTGGTACCAGATGACAGAACAAGGAGTAATGGTCTCAAGTTGCAGTGGGGGAGGTTTAGGTTGGATATTAGGAAACACTATTTCACTAGGAGGGTGGTGAAGCACTGGAATGGGTTACCTAGGGAGGTGGTGGAATCTCCTTCCTTAGAGGTTTTTAAGGTCAGGCTTGACAAAGCCCTGGCTGGAATGATTTAGTTGGGGATTGGTCCTGCTTTGAGCAGGGGGTTGGACTAGATGACCTCCTGAGGTCCCTTCCAACCCTGATATTCTATGATTCTATGAACACAGGACTTCTGGTTTCCAGTTCCCAGCTCCAACCATGCTGCTTTGACAGGAAAATCCCTTTACGTATTTTGCATGGAAACAATGTACTGCACTTTTTATATGTAAACTGCAGAGAGGATGGGCATAAATGATGCAGAAAATGTTCATTAATCAGGCCCCAAGTGCCTATTATTCAAAGAGCTTGCAGCTTCTCTGAATAGCCAATCTTCCCCAAAGTCTCTCCTACTAAGGATCTTGAAAAATGTTTCTCTTATGAACAGTTTTCCCTGTAGATTTTCCTATTATTGTTGTTTTTACATGCATTGGTATCAGTTTCTCTAACCCGTGAGCAGGCTAAAGCATAATAATCAGACAGATAAGTTAGATTCTCAGGGAACCAGAATACGTGTGATTCTTTATACTCTGTTAACATATTGTTCTTGCAATTTTGTTTTCCTTTTTCTGGTGATTGAAAAGTTTCATCTGCTTGCTTTTCAAATGCAGCTTATTGAAATGTATATTTATCAAGTGTGCCATCCCCTAGTGATTTCCCTATAGACTCTTCTATATTTCTCGTATTGCACACAAAAAGCGACAATAAAAGAACATTAAGATTACTAAGTCATGCACTAAAAATATATTAGGAAATGCCAGAATTCAGGTTCATAGAATATCAGGGTTGGAAGGAACCTCCAGAGGTCATCTAGTCCAACCCCCTGCTCAAAGCAGGACCAATTCCCAACTAAATCATCCCAGCCAGGGCTTTGTCAAGCCGGGCCTTAAAAACCTCCAAGGAAGGAGACTCCATCTCCCTAGGTAACGCATTCCCATGCAACCTGAATTCAGCACCCTAGTTTGTATGCATTATGCTACAGTCTTTAACTACATGATCACATACTATTTTTTCCCACAGGACCTCTCCCCATTCAGTCGACAGAGAAATCACAACATTATTGGGCTCTTAAATATACGTAGGCTTGGGAAGGATTAGATTTAATCGGTAAATGTCGGTAAACGTTGATTTCACCACACACCCACAAATAATCAAAAAATGTTTCCATTGACAATAATCAAAATGTACAGATAGGCAAAGTGAGAAAAAAAAGATGCTTGAGAACGTAGTTTTATTTAAGGCTATTTACTTTGTATATTTTGTTATGTGATATTGACAAATTGTATATTAACGGTCATAAAGCTTTAACTTTTTGAATATCAATGTCTGTCATTAAATAATTATTTTTTGACCTCCTCCCTTGTCAGGCCCCTATAACTTCCCACAGCTGTGGACATTTAAATTGATAAAAAAAAATTTAAAATGCTGACACCCCATCATTTCACAGAACTGAAAACTGAAATGGATAAACATTGAAAAAAAGCTTAAAAATAAACATTGACAATATCCATCAAAATGATTAAAAAACAAAAATTGAATTCTGCCAAGCCTAACATTCAATAAGCTGCATTTAAAAAGCACTGCTTCCCTCCCCCACTCCCAGACTTAGTCTCCTTGCGCAGTCAGTTCTAGCCCCAGTCTCTACTCCCCAGACTCCTTGTCCTAGTCTGCTCCCCCAGGTGCTCCTGCAATGCCCTAGGTGTGGTTCTTTTCCCTCCTGATTCCTCCTCCATGCTGTTTGGGTGTCTGCAGGAGGAGCGTCACTGAGAGTACAGAAGAGACAGGCTCCCTGCTCTTGGACCCAGGCCCTGGCCCCACCACAGGCCGGAGCAACAACATCAGGGAACATCAGGCTTCGCCACATAGCCCGATGCTGGAGAGAGCACACGCAGACACTCTGGGAATGGTGCATGCACAGTCCAGTCACATGTAGGAGCTGTGTAGCTGGCGCACGTGCAATCGGGTCAGAGGCTCAAGGGTGCTCAGAGAGGCCGGAATCTTCTGAGGTTTTATCTGTTGGACTCTACTGAGTATGTGTAAACTGAGATTTTTTTCAAAAGCTTGTAACTTGGCCCAATTGGGGGCAGATTTCCATGACGAAGGCAAAAGGCCCATGCATGATACAAAGGCCACCTTATTCCTTAATCCAAAGCTTGGAGGCGCTACAGCTTTCCAAAGAAAAAGTCACTGGAATGTTTTAACAATGAAAAAACATTTTTCCCTGGCCTCATTCTCAGAAACAGTCACACCATTTTAGCTGACATTTTCCAAAACAGTTCAGCCTGTGGCAGACACATGGCACAGAAAATATCAGCCCAAATGGTTTGTCTGGTAAAGTTAAAAGCAACTGAAAACAGACTCTCATAACAGGAAGTGTTGGGCAGCCTTAACAGGTCATTCTAACCAGCCTCAACTATCATTATTATTAATCATGTTTAGTTCAGTAGTGTCTAAGGCCAACCAAGAATGGGACCCCACTGTACTAGGGCTGCACAAACACAGAGTATTAGACCATCTCTGTCCCAAACACCACACAGTGTAGACAAGAGAGACGCATGGTGGAGGAAGGAGTAGAACACATAAGCAGAGTGAACAATGTGATCATATTTCCATGATTTGGAGGTTGACTTTGGAGGGGATCAGCTAAATGGAAAGAAAAGGGAAGGGAAAGGAGGTGAGAGGCAGGGCCGGGGATGAACTGGGATGAAGACAATGAGAGGAAAGGGGAGGGAGAGAGTTAGAGCAAACAGCCAATCAGCTCAGGGCGAGAAAGTCTAGTTACAGCTGTAGAAGTTCTCTGACTATCTGACAATCCCTGGTTTGGCTGCTTCTGCTCCTATCGGCTGGAGTCTCTGGCTGGCTCCTCCCTGAAGATTTTCCCCCTCAAAGGCAACATGGAAGAGGAATGAGGAAGCACCACATGGGACCTAGAGATCCCAGAGTGGTCCCCCAGTGGGTTGGTGGAGAGGAGGTGCCCCCCAGCTGTGCTCCATTTTATCCCTGAATCCCAATGCCACAGTATCTGCTTTGGCTGCTTCTACTGCTGCAATTCTCCAAGGTTGAGGATAATATCAGACTAAAGATTGGCTCACCTAAAATTGAAACAGAGGTAGGACAACAGCAATTAATGCGTATTATTGCAGTTTTACTGATAGTGCCCACTAGAGAGAGGTGTTGTAACATGATGGCTTATACCATGTGATCCAGTCTCCCTCTAGTGGCTGACCCCATCAGCTGTAACAGTCTGCTACTTACTGCCAGCTGATGGAGTTACTCCTTTAGTTGGTAGTTTACTCCTCAGTTGGTAGGAGCTTGTGCTTTTGTCAGTGAAGGTTCTGGTCTCCATATTATAGGTATGTCTGGGGCCATAACCTCATTACAGTCACACTTAGAAAAGGTTTCAGGAATGTCACTTCATTGCCATTGGGGGAAGTCAGAAAGAAGGGGATTTCCACAGGGTTTCTGCTTTCTAAAGTACAAGCTTTAAAACTTGTGGCTGTAAGTGATGTTGATGCCTTCTTTAAGCAGAGAAGGACTCAAGTCACAAAGCTCAGCTCTGAATCCAAGGGGTTGGGATAGTCCATTAGATCTGGCCCCTCTTGCTTTAAAGAACCATAACCCAACTTCTCCATGGTTCAGGGTTGTTCAGATCCAGGATTTTGGTTAATTGCCATCCCTCGTTGGAAGCAAACTTTGGTGTTATTGAGGAGAACTGACTCTGTCTGTGTATACTTCCACTGTTTTAATGCTCAGGGAGCAGGCGTTGTATACATACAGAGGTCTAGAATCATTTGGTCAATATTTCCTTGATTACCTGGATTGCAGCGATCGTTGACATTAATCAGCTTGCTCTATGCTTAACAACCCTGCTACATCCTGTAATTCTGCTCAGGGATTGAACTAGGGGGAAATGTCAGTGGCACTCTTCCAAGCTCCACCCACAAAATAAGCTCCACCCACTCAAGGAACTAATGGAAGGTCTAACGTTCTGTTCTAATACAAAAAAAGAATCTGAGCCTGAAATCTTGGAAGTCTCTATGCTTACATAATCCTGTACAGGCTGTCATGAGGTATTTGCCAGACACAGAGGCAAGCACATGCAATCAAGCTAAAGTGGGAATGCCCAGATACCATGGTGATGGGTACTTAGCTAGTTAGATCCCTCTTTAAAACCTGCTTTTGCCATGATGCCTACAAACACAACCATATGAGATTTGTTAAATTGGTGGCAACTACAATTCTTGAGATCACTGTGATTCCTAATTTATGCATATGCACCTGTCTTTATTTTTATCCTGACAACTCCCCCGCCACACACACACCTTTGTCTGTGTATTTACCTATTGCGTATTGTCAAAATCCTAGACTGCAAACTTTCCAAGGCAGCGACTGTCTTTGCATTACTTGTTTGTACAGTGCCTAGCACCATGAGGCCCAAATCCCAGACTGGGGTCCTTGGGTCTTTCGCTGCCATAGTAATACCCCACTCTTTCAAAGGGGAAACTGAGATTAAGCAACTTGTGCAAGAGCACAGAGAAAGTCTGGGTCAGAGCTGAGAACAGAAGCAAAATCCCCTTATGCCCCATTCCGTGCGTTCAGACACTAATAATGATCAGGGCTGTGAATCAGTGATAGGTGAGTTGGATAGTGACAAAGTTGGAAATAAATCCCATGAATCCTAACTAGCTATCTAAGGTACTATATGACCCCTATTACGATAGTTTCTGAGCACCTCCTAATTTTTATATATGTATCTTCACTACACCCCTGTGAGGTAATGCAGTGCTATTATCCTGTTTTACAGATGGGGAACTTGAACACAGAGATGCTGCATGAGTCACCCAACATTGTACAGGCAGTCTATGGTAGAGCAAGGACTTGACCCAGGGTCTAAGCTAGTGCCCTAATACTGGACCATCCTTCCTCTAACTGCCACTTCCTTGCTCTAATCACTAGACCCTACTACTTTATATTTACCATGGTGACCTTATTTAGGCACTCCCTAAGTGGGTAGAGGTTTTCATAAGAACAAGAGATTTAATTTGATCTCCACGTAGATATTTCCACAAGCTCCCGTATCTCTTATGTTCTAACGTTCTTATCTCATGCTCACAATTTCCAGTTTGCAGTATTCTTCTTCTGGCTTAATTTCCTCTCTGAGTTCCCCTTAGCCCTTGAGATTTCTGATTGAATGAGTTCTCCTCACTTCTAAGATTACCTGTCAGGGTTTTATCAACAGAGACCTTTCAATTTCTAGCACTTTGTTATTTCATGGATTTTCCCATTAGATACGATAAGATGCAGGTTGGAATTTTCCAAAGCCACAACTCCCAGAAAGGAACAGAACATATTGCAGCAGGGAGCTTAATAAATGTAGAAACTTCCTGGTTAGAAAGTTCTCTAGTCGCTGTCCTCATGCTACCTGGTGTCACAAGTGAGTGAATCCCTCTCTCTAAAGAAGGAGTGAAGGAAAGTTAAGAAACCCCCCACCCAACTGCCAGAGAGGTGAGTGAGCAGTGAAAGTGAAAAGTCAGGGAGAATACCTATGAAAGCTACAGCAGAAGGTGGCAGAACCCTGGCTCAGTGCAGAAATGGAGACCATACCACAAATAGCTTTGTTAGAGAAGTTTGATTTTGGCGATGCAGGTAGCAGGCCTTCCTGGATCCAGGAAATTGAGTGATTCCAGATGACTTCTGGTTTAACAGAGAAAGAGTAAGAACACCAGGTAAATGCACTAATATTTGCCCTGGGTGATGCTGATGAGGATATCATATGTGCCCTACTCTTCACTAATAAAGAAAAGAAAGCAAATTCCAAAGCAAAAGAGACTTTTCGTGCCTATTTTGTAAGCAGACGGAATATTATATGTGAAATTTAATACGAGGGGCCAGGAACAAGGGAAATAGCTGATTTTTATTACTGCAATTCATAGTCTTGCTGAATATTGCAAATATTGAAGAAGAACTAGTAAGAGACAGGATAGTTGTTGGTATAAGACACACCAATTTATTAGCACAACTTCAGTTAGGCCCAGCTCTCACAAGCAAAAGCTATAGCAAAAGTGAGAATGCAAGAAACCATAAAGAAACACCAAAAGAACTTCCATGCTAGAAGCATATAGGAGACTGCATCAGACAATATTTACATGGTAAAAAGAAAAGACCCAATACAACCATATTTACAACAAAACAGTGCACAACTAGAGAGTGGGAGACCAAAGAACCTTAATAGAAGGAAAGCTTGGAAAAGCTGTGGAAGATGTGGCAAGATACCAACCAACAGCTGGCAACAATGTCCAGGAGGATATCACAAAATGGGACATTTTGCAATAGCAGGCATGTCACCAAGAGTGATGGAAACAATCCAAGAGGGAGCGTTATCAGATGACAATGAGTCCATGCGTCTAGGGATAGTGTTCTCAGTAGACCAGACAACACCTTGATCCGCAAGCCTGAATCTAAAAACAATCGCAATCTTAAACTTAAAATGGATAAGGCAGCAGCAGTCATGCAATTGCAAGAAACGATTATAATTAATCCCGGGATGGAGATCTGCAAATACAAAATAGGATTCTTCATGGAGCTAATAACAATATATTGGATGTTTGTGGCCAGTTCCTTGGAAATTGGAGGAAGGACGGAATGCTCTTCAAGAAATAATATATGCAAGATATGGACTGACAATGCCTCTCCTAGGGTTGCCAGCAATACAAGGATTATACCTAGCAGCAAAACTGCAATGCAGTAGCAGCAAAAAGTAAACTATACAGGAGAGGGTTCCACACATCTTCACAGGGCTATGAAACCTGTCAGGGCAGTACAAAATAAAACCAATGCCATCAGTGACTCCCTTCTCTCTCTCAGAGCTCCTCACCACATCTGTATGCCCTTGCTAGGGAAAGTCAAAGATTAATTAAAGAGAATGGAAGATTTGAGGGTTATTTTCCAGATAGAAGAACCCACTGGGTGGGTGTATGGACATGGTTACAATTCAAAGCCCAATGGCAAAAATCTGGATTTGTGCCGACTTTACACACCTTAATAAAAGCACGTGTAGAGAAAGACACATGCTTCCTGCAATTGACTAGATGTTAGCGCACTTATCAGACAGCGAAGTCGTCTCAAAGTTAGATTCCACTGCAGGCCTCTGGCAAATCCTTCTTGTTAAAGACTCTATACCAATACCTATATTTATCAGCCCCTTTGGAAGGTACTGTTTCAATCATCTTTCATTTAGCATATCTTCAGTACAAGAACATTTCCAAAATAAAATCTCCCAGATCGTGTCGGTTTTGCCTGGCATCCTTTGCCATGCAGATGATGAGTAGGTATATGGCAGAGATAAAAAATGAACATGATAAGCGACTTCATGCCATTTTGAGATGTTTCCAACAAGCCGACTTTACTCTGAATGAGAAATGTGTATTTGTAAAAGAGCAGATCAAATTTGTAGGACTCATTATTAGCAAGCAGGGAATTTAGCCAGACTCAGATGAACTGAAGGCATACTTGCCTTACCTGAACCCAGAGATGTTTCTGCTGTAAGAAGATTCCTGAGCATGACAAATCATTTTGGGAAATTCTTACCAAATTTAGTCATTTGACAAATCCTTTAAGAGATCTCCTTAATGGTCACAATATATAGATCTATAGAAGCACACAAAACACAACACATTTAATAAACTATAAAAACTACTGACATCCCCACCTGTTTTGACACAATATTGGGTGAACTATCCAACAACAGCAGCGACGCATCTTCATATGGTTTTGGAGCAGTACTTACACAAAAGCAGCCAGAAGGAGACCAGAGACCTGTTGTGGTCATATCAAGAAGACCTAGAGGTATGTTCACATGAAAAAGGAAGTTCCAGCAGTCATTTGGGCCTGTGAATGGCTCAATACATACCTGTTTGGCTTGAATTTTAACTCAGAAACAGACCACAAGCCCATAATCACATTACTGGGTTCAAAACCACTAAATCAGAGGGTCTCAAACTGTGGTCCGTGGACCCATTCAGGTGGTCCGCAGATAGTTCCCTCTAAGGTGCGCGCCTGGGTGGCCGCACACGAGACAATGAATGGCCACCCACCTAATTAGTGGAGCCACGCAATTGTGCCTGGACCCTGGAGAAGATGCACATGTAAGGTGAAGTGGTGGCCTTCCGGGGAATAAGGAGTAGGTGGGAGGGGACAGTGGGGTGAGAAGAGAGGGTAGGGGGAATTTGGGATGTGCAGGGCTGTGGCAGCCAGAGAAAGAGACAACTTTCCCCAGCTCCAAGGCTACGGCTGCTGGGGAGAGACGGCCCTCCTTCCCAGCCCCAGCTCAGGGGCTGCTGTGGTGGGGGGGAGAGAGAGCGACCTCCTCTCCTTCCTAGCCCCAGCTCGGGGGCTGCCATGGCAGGGAAGAGAGGGCACATCCATTGCAGCAGAAAGATAAGACTACTGATATTAAAATATGAGTTGTGTGCTTTTATTTGTAGAACAAAGAAGTTAATTATTAAGGCTTTTTATATAGCATTTTTATCCAGAGCACTTTACAATAATTAGCTAACTGTACAAACAACATTTGGAAAGATAATTAAGTGGTCTACCGAGACCCTCAGCAATTTTCAAGAGGTCCATGAAAAATAAAGTTTGAGAACCACTGCAGTAGATGACCCTCTACCTAGGATTCTAAGTTTCTGACTACAGTTGATGCAATTTCTTTCAAAAGAACACGTACCAGGGAAAGCACTCACAGCAGCAGATATTCTACTTCAGGGATCGGTAACCTTTGGCACGTGGCCCGCCAGGGTAAGCCCCCTGATGTGCCGGGCTGGTTTGTTTACCTGCCGTGTCCACAGGTTTGGCTAATCGGAGCTCCCCTGGCCACGGTTCGCCGCTCCAGGCAAATGGGGGCTGCGGGAAGGGTGGCCAGCACATCCCTTGGCCCGTGCCGCTTCCCAAAGTCCCCTTTGGCCTGGAGTGGCAAACCGCGGTAGTGGGAGCTGTGATCGGCCGAACCTGCTGACGCGGCCAGTAAACAAACCGGCCCGGCCCGCCAGGGGCTTACCATGATGGGCCGCGTGCCAAAGGCTGCCAATCCCTGTTCTACTTAGATCCCCAACTGAGCAGCCACCAGCAAAATAAAAAAGGCTTTAGAGAAAAAGATGTTACAGTCCATATTGATCTTATTCTGGCAGCAATTCCAGCATCTGTCACCAGACTTCAACAAATTAGAGTTGAATGAGACTTGCCAGAAACTGACTCAACTCTGACAAAGAGGGTGAGGTCAAAAGAGCCAGCTTCCAACAGATCTACTACCATATTGGCAGGACTGAAAACCTTCACATGGCTGATTGCCTGCTTTTGAAAGGACAGCACATTCTTGTCCCTATAATGCTTCAGAAAGAGATACTTCTCCAAAATCCACAAAGGACACCAAGGTGCAGGGCATGAGTCCAACAATCCATATGGCGACCCAGGCTCAGTGGGCAAATTTAGACCTTAGTAGAGGGCCACAAGGTATGTAGTTTTGGCAAAATTCAATTTCTTTAAAAATTATTTTGACAGATAATATTGATATGTAAGCATTTTTTTCTATTTTTATCAATGTATGTTTTCAGTTGTGGGATTTTAGGAGGCAGACAATAATTAGTTAAGGACAGGCATTGAGATGCAAAATGTAAAAGTTTTAAAACCATTAAATATACAAAATAAGTATCCTTAAGTCAAACTCTAATAAGTTCTCAAGCAGATTTTTCTTACTTTGCTTATCAAAATTTTGATTGTTATTCGTGGAAATATTTTGTCATCAGTGTGTGTACAGTGAAATTGATGTTTACTGACATGTATCAATTAAAAATCCTTCCAAGCTTAGAAATATGTAACAAGGGGTGGTGGGAAAGTTACCAGAAACATTACTCTCTACAGAGCCACCTGACAGACGCTGGCAGCAAGTAGCCACAGATTTGTTTTTCTGGAAAGGACACACATACATTATTGTAGTCGATTACTTCTCTAGATATAATGACTTGGTTATACTTACACAGACTTCATTGGAATGAGTCATTCAGAAACTAAAGTCAATATTTGCAGTAATGGAGTTCCTGAAGTCATTATATCTGATAATGGACCTCAATTTACTGCTGAAACGTTCCTAGTATTTGCACAGGACTTTGATTTTGAACACTGGACTAGTAGTCCACTTTACCCCCAGCTCAACAGGAAGATGGAGCAAGCAGTGCAGACTTTTTAAAAAATTCTGCAAAAATCAGTCAATTCCTGGTATATCAGTCAACACCACTTGCATCTGGACTGTCTCCAACAGACCTTCAGATGGGGAGACAACTAAGGATGCCTTTACCTGTGACACCAATGGAGCTTAAACCTAAGAGGCCTGATTTGAAGGAATTTTGAAAACAGGACACCAAAATAAAAATTCAGCAGCAACAAAATGTCAATGTTCAGCATAGGACAAGAGCACTCCCTGAACTGAGATTAGGGAACAGTGTTTGACTCAAAAGCGCATAGACATCTGGAACTATTCGAAAGGTGGCAGAAACTCCCACACCCTAGGGAGTGTAGACTCCAGAAGGACCCCACTGGAGGAATCAGGCTCTTCTTCAATATTTCCAACACAAGAAAGAGAGGATCTGGGATCTGCATAAGGTGACCAGATGTCCCGATTTTATAGGGACAGTCCTGATATTTGGGGCTTTTTCTTATATAGGCTTCCATTACCCCCCACCCCCTGTCCCGATTTTTCACACTTGCTGTCTGGTCACCCTAGATCTGCAGGTATTCGGTCAGGAAGCAAGCCCCCTTCACAGGGAATTCCATGCACAAATTCAACAGAAGTGAGAACATGGCCCGGAAGATTGATCAGACCCCCTCGAAGATTTGGTCTTTCGAATACTGCTCAGGACTATTTAAATGCAGTTGATAAGGAAACTGTGATGGAGTATACAAACACCACACTGGAGAAGAAGGGATTAAGGATCCACTCTGGGCCCAGCAGCTCCATCCCGCCAAAACTGCACAATCCGGAAGTGGAGCTTAAAAAGGGAAGCAGACAGTGGAAGGGAGCAGACCTTTGCTCTGAGCTCTCTTGAAGGAGCACCCCAGGAGCTCTTGTTGCCGGAGGCCTGGCAACATTGACCTGACCAAGCATGCAAAGGAGGGACTGGTGATCGTTTCTGAAAGTTAAAAACCTTATTTTGTGTTCAGTTTTTTAATGTATCCTGTGGGGAGAAGGGGACTGCTCACACTGTCTGGAGTGCCTATCTCAGGGAAAAAGCAACAGAGGGTCCTGTGGCACCTTTGAGACTAACAGAAGTACTGGGAGCATAAGCTTTCGTGGGTAAGAACCTCACTTCTTCAGATGCAAGCTTATGCTCCCAGTACTTCTGTTAGTCTCAAAGGTGCCACAGGACCCTCTGTTGCTTTTTACAGATTCAGACTAACACGGCTACCCCTCTGATACTATCTCAGGGAAAACTGTTAGAAAACAGGACAGCCATCTCTCATTAGCACCCCTTCTGGTTGCGTGTGTCTTCAGTCTTTAAACAGTCCCAGTGTTGGTATCAGGCCTTACACCCAGGGCTTCCCCCCTGGAGGCAATGGTTTTGCCCTCTTGGTCTATTGAGGGACCCAGGCCCACCCACTACTCCAGGCCCCAACCCACTGACCTTAAGAATAGCAGCCATGTGCTGCCATGTCCCTTTAGCAAAACTGCTTTCAGTTCCCTGGGCCACTTCCCCACGGCCCCAGCCTTCACCGATGGTTTACCCTTAGCTCAGGGCCTTTCTGTGTTCAGGCCCAGCAGCCATCCAGGATCTCTTTCCCACTATCCCAGTGCCTGCCAGCACTGAGATGTCCGTAGTGCTGCGGTTCCCATTGGCCAACCAGGGGCACCATCTGCACTCCTCTGACTCCAGCAAGGAACGGTCTCTGGCTCTGTAGTTCCTTTTTATATGGCCCTCCTGGGCTCTGATTGGCTGCTCCCTGAAGCCTCTCTGATTAGCTAGCCTTCCGCAGCCTCTCTAGGCCGCTCGAAGGATTTAGCTGGGATGGGTGTAGCAGGTCTCTGAGGCATCCAGCTTAGTCCACCCTGTCACACCCCCCAAACTGGTGGTGTGTTCTGTAATTAGATTTCACCAACCCAGTAACAGCTGTGAACTCCTGGATCACTCTCCCAGTCTTACCATGGAGTCGCAGACAGTCACCTTAGACTCTCCAGTCTACCTTGCCACCCAGACAAACTGGATTTTGTGATAAAAGGTCACGTAACCAAAAATCACACCACATCAGGTTGCTCCCAGTCCCAAGAGACCAGTCACTTGCCTCAGATCAATTGGCACTCTAGATCTCACACCAGAGACGATGCTGGCCACCAGTTCTATAGTAAACTAACTGAAGGTTTATTAGCTAAGAAAGGGAAGTGAGAGTTATTGAGAGGTTAAAGCAGGTAAAATATATGCACAGGTGAGTCACAGTTCGTCATTCTAAACGGTGGCGGTGATGCAATAAACTGCCAGTTTCAGGGTACCCAGATTGTCCTTGGGGGATCTCCACTTTGCATCCGGTACACTTCCCTGTAAGAGTCCAAACAGTCCAGAGCTGCAGGATCTTTCCTTGAATCCGTACTTCTCACAGAAAACAAGCTGAGAGTGTCACTACCCACGTGGGCTTTTCCTTTGATGACGGTGAGTAAGGAATGCATTTTGAGTCTTTGACCTCTGGTCATCACACACAGTGACCATTCGCTTTGAAATTAGCCCTTTTCTGTTCATTTGCATTCCACAAGGCTTATTTCTCATGTGATGGGTTATTTAGTTACAGGGGTACACACAATGTAAATGTTTGCTACTACATTATAAAGGGATACAGATAAATGAAAACAATGCAGGCTAGAGCCCATTAGTTTTCATGAAGTTTAAACACCAAATACACTCTTTTGCATTTAACAATCACTTTGATCTATACTAACACACAAGTGAATTGGGCTGGGGCTTTGGCCTGAGCTGACACCTGGTATGCCAGTGTCACAGGGACTCTAGTACCAAGAGATCCAGGGAGGAAGGTGCAGAATTTACTTACCCAGCACTGAGCCCTAGATCAGAGCCTGGTGGAGAGGGAGGTCCCAGGCTCCCCTACCAAACCCTAAAGAGGGGACAATGATAGAAGCCTATCAGTGGGGAACTGAATAGGGAAATGCCCCAAACTCACAAGGGTCCAGACCATAAGTCCCTGACCTAAAGAGAAAGACCCTGAACCCCTCGAGGCATCTGAAGATTTCCTCTTTATTGGACTTGATCTGGCTGGAAGGCTGAGGCACATAAAAGGGAGAGACCACCACAGGGTGGATCTATAGAGAAAAATGGGGATGTCCAAAAGAGAGAAAGATAACCTGCAGCGCCTCCCCCTGACCACTAGGTGACATTGGCAATGAGGGCTTCTCTTCATAGGGACATAATAATGCAAACAGTTTTAAGGAATTAGACATTTGTTTTAACTGTTTTGTGTATATACATTGGTTTATCATTTAAGTTGTAATCTTTTATGATAAGGAAAGGAGATCTGGAGTGGTTATAGAGTTTCTGGTCCTCAGTTACAACAGAGGACGAGGATCTGTTGCAGTGGGGAGTTTAATAAACGTAGGAACTTTCTGGTTGGAGAGTTCACTAGTTGCTGTTCAAAGCATGGTTCTTTGTGTTTATGTCCTCACAATACACCATTTACTGCACCAAGGACAAATGAGGCCAATGTATCTGCTTTTGCAGGTTGGATGTCTAATCAGCAGAGAGTAGCTACAGTCAGAACAATACCGGCTAGCCAGCTCATAGAGAGGTGGCTCTGCTCACAATCTCACCCATGGATCTGGTTACCAATAAAGAGGAATATATTGCTTGCAGGGCCGCTCCAGGCACCAGCTTAACAAGCAGGTGCTTGGTGCGGCCAAGGGAGAGGGGCGGCACCTGCGGCAATTCGGGGGCGGCAGGTCCCTCACTCCCTCTAGGAGTGAAGGACCTGCCGCCGAACTGCCGCCGCCAATCGTGGCTTCCTCTCCCCCCCCCAATTGCCGCCCCTCTCCCTTTTTTTGCTTGGGGCGGCAGAAATGCTGGAGCCGGCCCTGATTGCTTGAAATCCCAATTTGAGCAATATGGAAAGAGTTAGGCACCTTTTCAAATATGTTTTTCCAACTAATACTCGTGCGTGGCTTAAAATTATCCTGGCAGAAAAACAATTGCAGCCGCTTTTAAACTAATGATACAATCCCATGGATAATTTCCCCTAAATAGCTCAGAGATGTGACTGAATGAATCATATATCATTGCAGGAAGCAATTTCCTTCAATGAGTTCTACCTGCTGGATATCACAATGCATTACAGAGTGAGTAAAAGCTTTCATTGGAAATGAGACTCTGAAACTGGCTTTGGAGCAAAACCTAAACCCTGAGGGTGAGACAGCTATGAATATACTTAGAACTTTCCCAGGGCATTCGTGTTCCAAATGTCTCTCCCCGTGCCAGGCAACTTACTTTGAGAAGTAATCCTGTGACATAAGTGACTTTCAACAATTCTTCCCAGGTACTGTGCCTCTTAATGTGGGGTTTGCTCTCCCTGATGCGTTGCCTAGCATCTTACAAATGCCTTAACAACCTTCCCCAAAGCTGTGGTTCTTTTTAGCTCTGCAATATGCTACAGCCTTAGTGAACTTCTGTAAAGGAAAAAAAAAAGGCAGAACCTATTTATAAGCCAAATCCTAACTATCAGAGAGTTGCAATGAACTAGAAAACACACAGTCCAACTGTGTGCAAGTTTCCTATGCTTCGAAGAACACGTATGCACTGCAGCTAGTGCACAATGCTGCAGCCTGGATAAGATTAATACACACTATGGTTATGGCCAGTCAGTGGAATGGCTCCCATAGACTTCAATGAGCTTTGGATCAGGCCCTAGAACAGCAATAAATACAACACGATTGCTGGAGAACATATCCCCACAAGAGTTGCTGACACCCACTCGCCACGATTCATTGTCTTCTTGTACTTCCAGCATGTATTTTTCTAGGTTTCACTTTAAAACAAGGTTTCAAATAGTATTGGACCAATCTACCTTAGGGACCGTCCACTGACCAACTTCCTGTTGCATCTCTGGGTTCGGAACTGACGACCTTTGCAGTATTGAGAGGCTGGGAGGCAAAGCATTTGACTTTATAATGTTTTCCCCATTCACACAAGACAAAGTCCATCAATGGCATTTTATTGTGCTTCTGGCTGATGACAGTTTCTTAAATCAAGGCCCTGAGACGCCAGAGCAAGGGGCAAAGCTGAACTTTTCTTATTTTGGGGGGCGGGGGGGATCCTGTCTGCATTGCATCAGCATGAGCACAGCATTGACTGAGCTCCCAAATGCCTCTCACATAATGCACTGGGCTGTGGGTAAATCCTGGGATGAATTTTCTGGTGGAAAGCTCTTCTTTGGTTGTTCCAAAATCTTGCTCGGCGGTATGGAGGTATCCCATGACAGCAGCCTTTCAGGAGAGGAAGGTGTGTTTCTTTCGTGTGTGTGTGTGTGTGTGTGTGTGTGTGTGTGTGAGTGAGCGAGAGAGAGAGGTAATAGAGTTTGTTGCTGCCAGATTAAAACATTTAACAATAAAATGTGCCTCTAGGCCTTTCCTTTGGGGGACAGCACTGGGGACTGAAGTCCTTTGACCATACACAAAATAGATACAAGAAGGGCAGTCCAGAGTCCACAACGCAGCCCTGCCAATATGATTCAGACTTGCCCCAGACTGAATAATCCCCTCCAAAGATGAGAAGGCCATTAGATCTCCTCTCCATTCAGTCCTTCTCCTTTCTGACACTATGAAGCTGATACGCCTCCTCTTAGGGAATGGTTTCAGTGGTGTGGTCTGGCAGACAGGGCATTCAATTAAGAGTGAGAAGATCTGGGTGCTAGCCTCAGCTTAGTGCCAGTCTCGCTGTGTGACCGTGGGCATGTCACCAATCTGTGCATCAGTTTCCCCATTCTGTAATTGGGGATAATAATAACTTGTAAAGTGCTGTATGATCTACAGATGGAAACCACTTCCTAATGTAGATGCCACTTAGTGGATGGATGGAGATCACCAAGCCCATTTGACATGGGCTCCAGCACAGTCCTCAGATGGGAAAGACTCTTGTATCTAAACCTGCAACCCAGAGCTACAAGGCTCGGTGCTACCCATCACCAACATCCCTTGAACCAGATTTGTTCTCCTTGCAACAATGTTACAACGGTACAGCAAACTGAGAGGCAAAGAAGAAGAGCTGAAATATTAAGTGAGATGGCCATTTAGAACGCAAATAAACAAGGCACTCCCGTTTGTGTTTCCATCTGCTGAGGCTCAAGCAAAGCTCACAAGGACAATAAATAGAGATAGATAGAACCATTTTCAGGTCCCAAGAGAGATCAGATGTCTTGAGACAGCTAAGGCCTTAGGTTCTGTAAACCTTTTATACTGCACATTTCACTGGCTCTGGCAAAGAAACAAAAATGCACCCAGCGCAAGTCTGGGCATTCTCTGCCGTGTTAGCTTCCCTTCTGGCCTTTCTGCTTGAGTCACAAATAACCAGTCATTGATGTTGTGGTATCCAGCTCCAGCAAGAAGAAACATAACAATTGCCCGTCATTTTGTCTGTATAGATAAGATTAGCATTTATTTTAGATGACAATTTTTTTTTGCCCGATGGGATATTTTTCCTGTGCTTTTTATGAAACTGACGGGTGATATTGCTTTAGATTAGGCACTGCATTGCTGACCTCAGATTTTCATTTCAGATCCAAAGTGTCAGTCAACGGGACGTGGATTCGTTTTCTCTCTGACTTACTTAGACGCCGATCGAGGTTGCAGTGTGGGGTGAGCAGGAGAGGAAGAAGCACCTGGGTGGATGGTGGAATTAACTTGGAGTCGGCAAGTGGAATAATGTCATGTTGGGGGGGGGCATTCTGGGATGGTTTTATGGGGTCCATCTAGTGGTCTTCAAACCATTCCCCCAAATAAACCCATGGAATCTACTTTGCAATCCCTTTGTGTGGCTTTTTTGCCATTAGGTGGGGATCAGGAGGCCTGGGGTCAAGTGGAGATTACACAAGGCCTGGTGAAAAAAGAAGAACAGGAGTACTTGTGGCACCTTAGAGACTAACAAATTTATTAGAGCATAAGCTTTCGTGGACTACAGCCCACTTCTTCGGATGCATAACACAAGGCCTGGTGTGTTCTAATGGCATCTTTGGTTCTGCTGTCTTCCCATGTGATTTCCTGCCACCAGAACTCCCACTAGACTGGAACAGACTGTAAACTTCACTGTCAGAAAAACAGGAGCTTGAGTCAAATGCTGAAGCTGTGGCTAAAAGTAAAGGGAGTTTTGAGCTATGGGGTGATAACGTAGCATCTGCGATGACACCCAGCTGAAGCCTGGAAATGGATGATTCAAGCTAAAATAATATTAGAGCTTTCTTCTTCCCCTCTCCAACCTTCAGAAAAATATACCGGACCTGACTGTTTCCCTGTATTGTGTATGATTTAACTGGGCTATGGCTGGTTTTTCTCAGCTATTTGATCTTCATATTTCCTGCTCGCTCTTGACATTGTTTACGATGGTTGGTATGAATAGCACTTGCAGAAAACACTTTTGTGGTTCTAAATTTTAACCGAGAGCTGGGAATGAGCCATATGGAAATGTTTCAAAACAATGTGACTGGTTCCCAGTGAAGCCGGCAAGACTGCCCAGGTCCTTTAGTCACACAGCCGATTTAACAAGAAGAAAGATTACACCTACTGGAGACTTCATTCAACCCACAAATTAAAATGTTCAGACTCCTTCCCCATCCAAAAACACCTCCCCAGAGCATACTCAGGTCAGAATGGGCTTGATCCCACCAATAGGAGTTTTGCCATTGATTTCCAAGGCAGCAGAATCTGACCCATAGAGTAGAGCTAAGAGCTCAATGTACCGTGGGCTAGTGCCAGACAATTATACTTCTTGTAATATATATCAATGAGGCTGATTCTTCCCTTACTTAAGTCTGTTTTTACATAGGTGTAACTCTATGAACTTCAGTGAAGTTACACCAGTCTAAAGGAGGGCAGAATCAAGCTCAGGTACCTCACAACACACATGTACCTCAGTGCTGATACGCCACTGCTCTGGCTCTCCAGATGTCCAACAGATATTTAACTCCATGGGGATATTATTTCAGCCATTATCCATTGCTGGGCTTTCTGTACACTGTTTAATGATGGACATTTTTAGACTTGTGAAGCGAATGAATACGTGAAATAGTATGTTCCCTGTTTATTTTAACTGGAAAGCACATTTCTGTCATTAACATTAAAAGACATTTAGCATCTGTTGGGTTTTTTTTTTTTAAATAAAAAGGCTACACATTATTCCCTCTTCTTGCAGCAAAACAATGTTTTGACCCCAAAGACCCCTGTTTGCTATTTATTTGTGATCTGAAGAGACGATGAAGAGAGAGACAGTAAGTCCTCGTGAGCTGTGAATGCGGATTGGAATCATTTTAATGAAGAGTGCTTGACTTTGGACAGGATCATAGTAGTGGGAGTGAATCTTATTATTCTAATGCTGAGTGGGATTTGGTGCTGCTAGGGCATGTCATTCCAAAACAGCATTTGGAAGTGTTTAATTGCTTACTTAAGTCTGTTTTTACATAGGTGTAACTCTATGGACTTCAGTGCCCAGATACTCAAAGGTATTTAGGAGCCTAGCTCCCATATCAATGGTGAGGAAAATTAGAGGAATACAGAGAGATATATTGAGAGAGACACTTCGGCTTTTAAAATATTTTTGATAAAATCAGTACACAAAACACATTTAAAACAAGAAAAAAAATATAAATTCAAAAACAAATTGCCCATCCCTAGCAGTACAAAGTGATTTCCAATAGCCCGCCTGTGATGGGGCACCTGCAGGAGGCAGCGAATCAGAGAGGGGCTGTGAGGAGCAGCCTATCAGGGCCCATATAAGAAAGGCTGCAGAACAGAGCTGGTTCAGATACCCTCTGGAACTCAAGGAGAGGGGACTGGCTGCCTTGCAACCAGTACAAAGCTAGCACCCTGGACAGAGCAGAACTGGCCAGGAACAGAGGAGCAAGAGACAGCTCCTGGCTGACCGCTAAGGCCAACATGCTGAGATCTTGAGGCAAGGGCAAAGAGAGTGCTGGGGCCTCGGGCAAGTAGCCCAGGGAGATACAGAGGAGTCAGAGGCGATGCAGCAAGTGGCAGCCATCTAAAGGATCCCTGAGTAGTGGGTGGGCCCGGGTCCTCCCACCTTCCTTGCCACTGAGGAAGTAGCCAGACAATTGGCTGCAGTTGCCACTGAAGGAAGTGGCTGGACAGTGGACTGCAGGTCCCCCGGAAGGTGCGGGGGCACAGAGTGTGTCACAGTCGGAGGGCTGTGTCCTGAAGAGGATTCTGCACTCCTTGAAGTGATGCGAATCCTGGAGCAGAGGTGACAGCAGGCGAGACACGACCAGAAGAGGGCGCAGAGCTAATTCCTGAGACAACCAGCAGGAGGTGCTGCAGTGTTGAGTCACACCCCATCACACCGCCACTGGATAAATTGATCCAGATTATGTATGAGTAGATTATCCAAACTCCAAATGAAGGCATAACACCATTAAAAAAATGAAGAACATCAGCAATCCCAACACCAAATAATTTACACTGTCTACTTTTCAAAATGGCCATCTTTGTTTGACCCAAATTAAATTTCGCACATACCACATTTGTGAACCTCTACTTAACAATAAAAATAAATATAGTATGAGAAAAATCTAGGGGCAATAACCAAAAAAAAATATTCTTAAGTAAAACAAGTAATGGCTGGAACCTGGAACAAGTAAGAAACCGGTGAAAAATAGTTTCCTCTGCATCACAAAAAGGGCATGACACGCCACGGACACTTTTAGCGTCAAACAATGCACAAGCACATTCATGGCAATTTTCCATTGGCAATCACCCATGCCCTTTGAAATCGGAGATTTGTATATAGTTCACCAGCTGAGTGGATGGAGACCACCAACAGAAGCTGTCTTCTCTACACTGAATCAGGATAGTCAACAAGCGCCCAAAAATGATGACTATTTACAAACATATACAATGACTTATGTCCTAAGCCATTAAAAGTAAATTTGTAAGAGCCACTGAAGGTAACCAAACTGCCAGGCCTATCATATTCTTAATCTGTGGCAGAAGCGACAGGCAAAGAAACAGAAACATTAGTATAACCAGGGATGAATAGCTCAAGGAGGCAACTATCCAGACTGGCAATACTGCCCCTAGGGGGGACTGATTTCACCTTGGATAAAAACCAAGAATCCCAGCAAATGGAGTAAAAACCAAGCTTGGCACCTGCTGCAATAAGGGAAGATACTAGACTTGTAGAAACAAGGTTAGGAATCCTCATAGGGTTAAAAACCAGGAGTCCAGCAAGCAGCCTTCTGAACTATAGGCACGTAGCCTGCAGCCTCAGCTTAAAAAAAAATCTCCAAGCGTTTAAAAGACTTTGATAAAAAAAACAGGTAACACCTCAAAATTGAGGCACCCAGGATCCAGGAAACAAAGTTCCTGATCAAAACCCAAGCCCTGTACCTGGTGAAGAAAAGCAAAGGCCAGTTTCCTCTCAGGGACAGGCTTATCCATAGAAAACCACTGCTGTAGAACCTGTAATCGAAAAGTAGTGACTCTGCTCAAAAGATCAATGAGACCTTGACCCCATTCCACAACAGGCAAATACAAAATACTCTGCCTCAGCCAAGGATGGCCATCCCATAAAAAGTCCAAAAATAACCTTCTGAATTCTTTTTTAAAAGAGTGATGCGTATTCCAAAACCATCTACTTATGCCACAACACAGAGGCAATTAAATTATTAAGGACTATCACCGCTCTTGGAAAGAGAGTCAAGGCGAATACCACTTCTGCCTCTGCAACCTCCTCTCCAGCTCTTCCATAACTCCCTCCCAATTTTGACTGAAAATATTATCCAGTCCCAGTGCCTTGAAGCTCAACTCCACAATAGCTCCCTTGGCAAAGTTAGGGGGGCGGGGACAGAAAGTCACCCAAGTCCCTAGCAAGAGTATGTCATTCTTCTCCCAATAAATGCAAGCCAAGGAAGCTTGCTCAAAAGAGTGCTGACATTTAAGGTTCTTCTCCACTTACGTCAGTGTGTAAAGTACAGACACTGCACATCCAGCTAGCATAGGTATAAATAGTGTAGATGGTGAGACACAGCTTCGGTGAGTAGAGTGGAGTGCCCCACACACCTGAATCCCAAAGGTGTTTACCCTACATGGGCTCTCTACACACCCAAGTAGACAGGTATGGGCACTCAAAAAGAGCCATATTTTTAACATCCTTATTCACCTTCCCATTCAGACAGCCACATGCAAAATTACTCATCAGAAAAAATAAGAAGACAGAAATAAAACAAAACAAAAAACCTCAAACAAAAACACCAAAATGTCCTATATCCATTAATGCCCACCATTACCACTGGTCAGAGACAATCCTTTGGTCATCAGTCTTTTCAATCCTTCATGCTTCTGTTTGTCAAAATCAGACACAGAGACACAACTCATAGTGTACTGAACAGACAGCAAAAACAGACTAAGGTCAAGAATCCAGTCTGCTGTCTCTACCCCACATTTCCCTTTAGTCTCTTCCAGAAAGCTACCAACAGTGTCCAGGGTGTATCCCCCTCCTCAGGGAGTTCAGGACCCAAAGAATCTGTGAGTTCCTCATCCCCGACACTCAGCCTCAGTCACTACCAGCCTCGGAGAGGGGGGAAGGAACTTCACAGAGACAGGAGGGAGGGGGTTGCTGGGACTTAGGGGGCAAAACTAGTACCTGAGAAATCCCCATACCTCCAACCAAAGAACCACCACTCCAGCACCCTCAACCATGTGCTCTGACTGCGCTGGCCGAACTAATCCACTTTGCGGCACCCTCAGAAAGTGGAGCCCCCTCTGCCAGACACTGCAGTTTTTTACTCTGGGGCTTTGTTAGCAAGCCAGAATCCACAGCCAAAGCCATGGAAGCCATAGCAACAGGCTCAGTCTCCATTTTGCCATCAGACTCGGGCCAAGAGTCCACTGATTCAAGAACCACAGAACCATCTCCCCCACCTTGTAAACGGACCTCACCCTGTGTTCCACTCACAGAACCACCCACCTGTCCAGGCACAGGGTCACCACGCTGAGGGGTAGCCTGCCTCCTCTGAGGGCACGGAGTGACCAAATGTGTCAGACTCCCACAAAGAAAACAGGCCAAGTCCTCAGTGGCCGCAAACACACTACAGTCACACTCACCAAACCTATACTGAGGGGAATCTTTCAGAATCTTGGAAGCATTGTTTGATGTCAGAAAAACCTGCCTGCGAAAGGACAGGACACGCCAAACCTCAGGGGTGTTACAGACCAACTAAATCCTCCCAGGAGGGCTAATGATCTAACCATAACTTGCCAGGTCCATAGCCAACTGCTCATTTCCTAAAAAAAGGAGGGACATTAGAGAGAGTGGCTTTAACAGGGGCAAAGCCACCCTGCTCAGTGACCCCCTTCAACCATAAGGCTAAGCGTGACAACAAACACAACACACTTGCTCAGGGGGGAGGCATACCGCACAGTCACCTTCCCCCCAGCTAGACCACACCCCTCCACAGAGTCTGGAGGCAATATCTGTAACCCATGGCCACAGGTTAAACCCTCCAAATCTGCAACAAACTGGGCCCTTAGTCCTCCCAGACTGGCCATCCCAGCCTAGGGGGGCAGACAACAGCCTGCCCAAAGAACCCAACCATCATAGAAACCCTGCCCAAAAAAACGGTATAGAAACCCTGAAACTAAATTCACAACCACAAAATGAAACAAACCCCCCAAACCTCTTTCCCCAAAACAGAAAGAAACACCAAGAGAACAGCAAAGCACGCCCACTCTCCACCTCCCTCTCAAACACTCCCACAATCCTGAACAAGAGAAAGAGAGGGACAGAAAGGAAAAAAAAAATCCACTATAACAAAAGCTGACTCCATGGAAACCCTGGGAAATGAAGGACAAGGGTGAAATAAACACACACAACATGAAATATTTAAAATAGCAAAGCAAAAACCAGTTCATCTAATTTGTAACCCTGACTGATCCCATGAAAAATAAACGAGCGAGGTGCAGAGAGGATCTCAGCCGAGTCTCGAGTGTCTTCCAAATTAAGCTCAGGAGACACCTCTCTTCAGAATTTTCTTCCGTTGGATCTTGAAAAGTGCTCAGAAACTGAAATGAAAAGCAGAAAGGAGGGGCGGGGACCATCAAAGAGTGTGGTGTAGATACATACAGGTGGGGATTTCCCAAAGCACTCAGTGTATTGGCCCAACTCTGTTCCCATTGAAGTCATTTTGAATATCCCATCTGCTGTATATATTACATGGTGATGAAGCTCACACAAGTGATTTTCCCCATTAACTAACCCCAATGCTGCTGGCTGAGCTAGAGGAACTTTTCTTACACCATCAAGGGCACTTGTGTTTTAACCCAACTGTCACAGGGAAAGTAAAGCTCTCCCAAACTGGGAAGCGAGTGCAAAGACATTGACATTTTCAAGTGGAGGTGATAAATGCAAGCTGTAACAAGAGAAGTGCAAGTGACCCTGTTCACGGGTGGCCCAAATCCTGTAGGGACCGGACTCGGATGAAGAAACTGGGAATGCTTTGCAAGAGGTTTGAACTGGAGATGTAAACTCCAGTAATAAAGCAGGCAAAATAGTGCTACTAAGGAACATTCTCCTCCATCCAGAGAGGTCAAGGTGCTTTCAAAAGGTGTGGCTCACTACCCTTAGTTGACAGATGGAGAAAGTGAGGTGCAGGGAAGCTAAGCAACTTGCACACGGTCACAGCACAAGTCGGTAGCAGAGCTGCCTATCCTTTGGACTGCACTTTCTTAGCTGGAATGTAGAGGTTATTTAGCCTACCATCACTGCAAGAATGTCAGCAGATGTTTCTCTATGTGTTTGCAAAAAGAACAGGAGGACTTGTGGCACCTTAGAGACTAACAAATTTATTAGAGCATAAGCTTTCGTGGACTACAGCCCACTTCTTCGGATGCATCTATGTGTTTGTTTCAGGTATTATTTCTAGGTCCCAAACGTTATTCTTATTTACGTTAGCTGGAGAGGCAGTAAAGCCACTCTCAGAATACAAAACCACACATTCCAGTTCTGCCCTTTTATTTTCTCCACTCCACTGCTGCTTCCTTGACCTCTCACCTCCAATCTTCATTGAGTCCCACTGGACACTATCATCCACAATAACATATGGTCTACATTCCCCAAGCAATAAACTCTCTGTACCGTTTCCTTACAATACCCATTCATCTGAAACCTGAGTTTCTCCATAATTGACTGTTGGCTGTAATGGCAAAGAACAGGTTGTGGTTCTCAACACGGTCTCCTTGTTAACAAGGCCGATTGTTATCCAGTTCAGAGACTCCTGGTGCTTCCTGTATCCTCACATCTTTAATATCCTGTTACATTGTGCCAAGGGATAATAGCTGCACATGTTAACAATATTCCTGTTGTGAGTATGGAGGATTGGGTAACAATGGGTTTCGACTTGCTCTTTTCTAGCTGTGATATATTAATACCGAAGCCATGCATGTTATTGTAACAAACGGTGTCCTTTTTAATGCAGTGGATACCCATCGCCCATCGTTTTACAATGATTAACTTTTAAAGTAACTTAGATTGTACCCTGAGTGGAGAAAGGCATAATCAAGGAGATGCAGTTTAGTGTGACGGACCCCATCCTTGTGGCTACGCCGCTGGAGAGGTCCAAAGGGAAGAGCAGCTAGATCCTAAATACGTGTAATTCCACTGGCATCAATGCAGCTATGCTGATTTACGCCATATGGGGATCTGGCCCCGTTATCATTCACTGATGCAAACAGCCCCCTTCCTTCCCGTGGTTCCCAAAGCACTTCACTAGCTATGTACACTGTATGACGCCATTGAAATGCAGCCTGGCCTGGGGTGGAGAGGAGGATTCAGCCACTGCACAGCAAGGAGGGGGAAGGGGAAGCTTTAGCCCCGATTCATATACAAAAGTGACATGGGATTCAAAGGGTCAGCTTGTCACTGGCTCTTGTGGGAATGCCCCAAAGGGCAAGTGGCCAAGGGTGCCAGTCTCAGCTGTGGTCCCTGCCCTCTCCAGATCATGGAGACTGCTCCCTGCTAGCATTCTCAAAAGCAGAGCCCAGGTCATGGCCTCACCTTCTTGCTTACGGGTGGTGCAGCTGGCAGGCTCCCCCCCTCCCCCGTGGCACAGCGCCTCCTGGTGCTCCAGTAGGGGTGGCCCAGCTCCACACCATTACCTGCCACAATCTGGCCTGCAGTAGTCACAGCATATCTTGTTTATTAAAGGAGTTACCTATAAGAACCACCCCTACCCATGTCTACTAAACTCATCTCCTCCAAGGAGATGAAAGGCTGAGCTAAGCTTGTGTAGATTTGAACCTGTCACACCAGCAAGCCTAGATACAGCAAACCCAGTAACTAGACACAGGGAGCCCACTGAGGAAGTTGGACAACTGCACCTAGCTTAGAGTCGCCCTGAGCGCTGGGGAGCCACAAAATTGACACAAAAGCTCCTTCACCCCACGCCAAGCACAGCACCTGTTTCCAGCTATATTTTTTGTACCACAGCTATCGAGGATCCATTGTGCGAGGCGCTGCACAAACACTGAATGTGAGACAGCCCCTACCCCAAAGACCTGATGGTCAGAAGAGATAAGACAGACAAAGGGTGGGAGGAGAAACAGAGAAGGACAGAGACTTGTCGAAGGTCCGACGGCAGGTCAGTGGCAGAGCTAGCAACACAACCCAGGTCTCCAGGCTCCTAAGCGGCCCATTAGGCCATACTACCTCCCTGCACTAAACAGATCGTCACTCAAGTGAGGAAATAAAAGCAACTCATCTGAGTGAGCAAAGGCACTTTAACATTTCAGGACCAGCCGATAAGCAAAGGGTCCAGCTTTAACAAACCAGCCTCACTGTGGTGGGATTTTTCCCCCCTCCCTTCTTTCTCTTTTGCCTACCGGGAAGAAAGGGAAATAACATTCATGCTATTGCGAGCAGGAAGTAAGTTTGTAATGTTAGTCATCGGGGTGAGTGTTCTCTCTTGCTGTGACGAGTGAGCCCATCTGCAGTGCGGACGCAGCTCAAATGGACAGTTGTTCTGGGCTTCTACACCCACTTAAGTGGATTTTTGTTGATGAAACAGATAGCTATAACCCACATGCTACTACTATATTCTCATGCAAGCCTATCAGCCTACAGGCTGCCCCTGAGACACTAACAAGGGTGTCTTTTCTCCAAGCAGAGATGTCCTGTTGATTTTCAATATGAAAACCTGAATGAAGATGCAGGGTTTTTTTGTATTACACAGCTTCTCTCTCCCTTGTTTGTATCTAAATTGTGCTTTAAGGACTGTCTGCTAGTTCTGCTATAGGCAGGTAATCAAGAAGCAAGATATGCTATTGAGATACAACCCCCAGAAAATCATTAGCGATCAGGGGAACGTTGAGAAAACTTACTCTGCTGGAGAGCAAATTTTCATTACCCACCTGTGAGAGTCCTACTGGGATTTCAGGAAAAGTTTGCAGTCAAAGAGGAAGGCACAGGCTGATGTGTGGAAGCACTTTGGATAGCCACAGACATATCAGAAATATTCATCCAGCTCCATGCTACCATAACAAGCAAATATGAATTCCTAACCTGCAGCAAATATTACAAACATCCAACATTCCTCTTACACTTGCAGAACAAAATCCAGCCTCCCTTAAGAAAGACATTTTAAGTGATTATTTCTATCAAGGTACTTACCTGGCACTCATCACTGTAGGTTCTGAGCACTTTGCAACCACCAATGGATTTTATCTGCTGAACACCCCTCTGAGATAGGGAAGTACTCTCTGCATTTTACGGATATGGGACAGAGGCAGAGGGTAAATTAAGTGACTTGACCAAGGACATACAGGATGTTTGCAGCTGGGATGGGAATTGAAGCAGCTTTCTTGATGCCCAGTCCAGTGCATTAAACCATTCTTCCTATGATTCTCTTAAGGACCTAGTGTTCTCATGCTGATTTCACACTGTTGTAAGTCCATTGACATAAGTGGAGTATCTTCTGATTTACACTAGTGAGAAGAGAATCAGACCCAAAGAGCCCAATTCTCCACTGCCTTGCTCTTGATGTTTTCATTTACATCTGTGCAATGGCCAGATGCTGCCATTTGGCCAGATCCCTGATTTGGTGTAAACGGGCATGGGACTGTGAAGTAAGTGATACTAAATAATTTTACACCAGCTAAGGACCCATCCCTCCATCTGGCAACATATTCACCCGCACTTTACACAAATGTAAAGGACTGCGTAAGGTGCGAGGCAATGGTGCACCGGGCTCTTTGTGCTCACGAGAGGTGGTGCTGGTTTGGCGGTTCTATATGCAGTCAAATCCAACAGACCTATTACCGACTGAGCAAGCTTCCTGCCCTGCCCAAGTGCCTCAGTAGTGAGCAGGAGAGAAATCATGTCTACAGATGATAGGGTGGTGCGAACGCCTAACCCACTTGGTCCTTAGCTTCCCTAGTAAGATGGCCAGCAAGAGAGCAATCCTTGTCCCTTAGGAACAGGAGTGGGAACCAGTAGCTCATTGTGCAGATGCTGCAAAAAAGTTTGGAGGTGCTTTTCTTGTACATGACTTAAATTATTTAAAAGTGCCTGTCCTGGAATTTCTCATCATTGCACACTGCCCGTGGGCTCACCCTGCATGTATTACGTAGCAGTGTGGCTACTTATTGCCTCTCGAGCACCCCCTTGTGGACAGAGGCAGCACAAGACACTCTGCCTCTGTGGTCATCTTGTCTCTTCAGGGACCCTTTCAGAACCCCATTTCACCAAGTTATGCCAACAATCCTCAAGAGTGATCCCATTGATTTACTCCTCAGGTCCAGGCCCCAACCCTAGCTCAGAGTTTCTCTCCCAGTAATCCAATACGAAGTCTTTCAAAAAACAAAAGACAAATGTATACAGTCTTTCTCCCAGTTTCCCCTGGGCACAGACTCCTCCTCCCTGAGGGTCTGCTGTCAGTCTCTCCCAGGCCTTGCTGCCTGGAGAGTTTTCTCTTGCTTCTTGCTGTCTTAATCTTCTAATGTGCCTTCCTCCCTGCAGTTTCCTGCTGCCTTTTAACCTGCAATCACTTGATTCCCCGCAGGTGGGGCTCATCATGTAATCAAGGCTAATTTAGCCCCAGGTTTTCCAGCCCTAGGGCAAGCCACCCTGCTACAGTTCACATCTAACGGCTGTTCCACTAGAGGATAAAAGCCTACTTCAGCGGCCAGCTAATGGAGTTAGGTTGGGATTTTCAAAAGTCTCTATGAGGGTTAAGCACCTAACTCCCATTCAAAGTCAATGGAAATTAGGCCCCTAACTCCTGTTGGAGAAAAACAGAGTTCTCACTCTCAGGTTGGGTGCAGCAAGTCAGATACTTTATTATCTCTAGCAATTGCGTGGAGGGAGAGAGCTAAACAGGTCTCTCTCGAGGTAAATAATTACAGCAAGCATTTCTGCCTTTTGTTACATACAATAATGAGCAAAAGCTGCATTTTGTTTATAGATAGGTCATCCTGATATCTTATTTTTCTCACCTCTATTTAGACTATAGTCTACATTCCATACTTATCTAACATAAGGTCGCAACAACTTCTCACACAGTTCTTTCCCACTCACCTCACACAATCCTCGCTTCTACAAATCTTGAGTTATTAGGGTTACAGCTAGCCTGACTCTTGCTCACATAAGGGGACTGTTTGCATTGAAATCCCCTTCAAATCCCTGTCAGTTCTTTCTCTACTTCCACACACCCCTAAGTGCTTTTGAAAATCCCACTCATAATCTTTTAGCTCAAGTGGTAGAGGTCTGTGCTATGGGTCTGAAGGTTGTAGGTCCAAAGCCAGCTGATGACCCATGTGGAGGGAAATTGCACAACTCCTCCAGGTCTGGAATTCCCCTGGAAAGCAAAGGAAACTCCATATGCAGCGAGTTGGCAGGAGGCTGGTCCTGGTACAAATCCCATTGAAGTCAATGAAAAGATTCCCATTGGGGGTCAATGGGTTTTAGATCAGCCCCTTAGTGCATAATGAGATGACATTAGTAAGAGAAAATTACTGGATATCCTTCAGCAGATTCTTGACGTAAGTAAATAATTGCTTGAGACAGAATTATGTATGAAGTGAAATAATTCTTTAGTAGACATATTTCACTCCAGATATGAAGTAATAATTTTTATTGCTGCTACACAGAAAATCATTGTGGAATTAGGAATACATTTGTCACTCCTGGAAGTAACTATTCTACTTTAAAAAGTAAAACAAATGACTTTTTAAAAGAGTGCATATAGAAACTTTATTAAGACTTTTACTGGGCCAAATGCAACTTTTCACTTTTATGGAAGAGAAATAAAGGGGATTTAACTGAAAATATTGATATGCAAATATAAACCTGCTAAAATGAGTAGTTTTTACCAGCTTTGGGAAAAAATAAGAAGTGGCCCTAAATGTTATATTGAAACACAAAATGAGCTCACCCTTCTTTAAGATTCAAATTGGTTTGAATAATTTGGCTCATCTTCTCTACCCTTTATAGGCCTGCTGCTAAAATCTGCCTTGAGATCTTAGCAGCTCTGGTCATCTCTCTTGGGGTAGGTGGTAGCCTTGGTTTATTATACATGTCTGTGGCTGCCCCAAGGGTATGGGAGCAGAATCTTCTAGTGAAAGGTTTGACCCAGACTGATCCTAGGATCAACAAGACAACATCAACCAGTTGCAGCACAGTAGAAAGAGCATCAAACCTGAGCTCCTATGACAGCAACAGCACCAAAGTCAGGGGATTATTGGGGGAAACAAAAAAAGGCCCTGTAGAGATTAAGAGGAACGTGTCAACAGTGAATGGGCCCCAGGAGCACATGGCTCTTATTCGTTGGCCAGATCTTTCCTGACTCTCACACTCCAAGGATGGCCATCTGTGGCGTGAGCTCATGTGACTCCCACTCCTATTTCATGCTACAGTTGAGGGTCTACTCCATTCAAAGCTCTGCCTTCAGGCTGGGTTGAGCAGGCTCTGAACAAGGCACATTCAGCAAATGAGGTTTCTTCCAAACTCTTCACCCAGCCCTGATTGCCACTTAATGGCTACGTACATTCATGTGTATGCCTAAAGACAACGTTTGCACCTGCACACACTGGATTGCAGAATGGAATTAAAGGGGGCAGTTAGTTCATTACTATATTAACGGGGAGGATGAGCATCTCTGCTTGTAAAAATAACCTCTTACCAAAACTCAAACAAAGCTACACTATTTTTGAGGTCCAAAAAGCTGAGCTGGCCCCACAATTCCACAGTATGTGTGTCTGCAATCAACACTACATACCCTAGTGTTTGCTCACTCCATCAGGTGACAAATTTTGTCCCGATCAGAGATCTGAGTGGGACTCAACAGCAGATGACTCTTTATCTGGTGTGAGGAGGATAGGAGAGAAGCACTGATTGTGGAATGTTCTATATGTGAGGAACTCCCATTGAAAGAGAATAAGAGCACTGAAATCAATGGGCATTAAGCCCCTAACTACCTTTCAGCTAATTATCTAACTACCTGAGCCTTAGGGCCTGAAACAAAGACCATGGAAGTCAATGGAATTCCTTCCACTGACTTCAATGGTTTTTGGATCATGCCCTTAGACTCAGTAGTGAGGCACATAACTGTGAGGTTTATTGATCATCTCTGTACTTCATGAATAATTGCAAAACACTCCCAGCATGCACTGAGCTCAGTGTAAAACCTGCTCATTTGGAGGTATTCCAAAGCCCTGGTCAATTTCCGCATTACAGTTACCTGAGTAGCACCCTTGCATAGCTGCTATCCAGGAGATCATAAAATGATCAGTCCATTCTAAAATCTCCGGCCTAAGCACTCAGTACAGCTCCTGATAGAGCTGCCACATTGATAACAGAATCACAGTCACTCAGAACACCATGTTCATCTCTCTGAGAATTGTCTTGTTCTCCCCATTTGGATAGAAATTTCCTTTGGGGTTCCTAAGGAGTGCTGTTTGCCATGCACCATAGACAGCCATGTTTAGGCAAGTGCAGACCAGTGCCTGGCAAGCATATAGGAAACTATGTATGTCTCCCGTTAACAGATGGAACTTTCTTTGAGAAATACAGACATGCAGCCCCCTTTGAGGACAGCAACAATGGCAAAGGAACAACTTTCACTTCACTGTTCCTCCTCCAGGCCCTCAGAACTACTTGTAGGCTTCATCTTCCCTTCACTTCCCCTCCCCACACATTCTTAAACAGGGAAGCCCAAGGCAACAGTGATAAAACAGTCTGTTAGAAATGGTCATTAGCACACATTGAAAATGTGCGCTTATTAGAGCGCAGATCTGAGCAATTATTTATTGAGTTCTCCCCCATGAAGTTTTCAGGATAGAGCATATCCTGGTCTTCACGGTATAGAAGATAAGATCCAGCAAATCTTTACACAAAAGTGAGCTGGGATAAAACAAAAAGCCTTGCATCTGAACACCCCCACATTTGGGGGGAGTTCAGATTTGAAGCCAAGTACAAATGTTACATCTGGTCGCTGTTTCTGCAAGTGGTTGAGCCATTCCCTCTTGGGGAAAGTTTCAATCCAAAGCTAAGTATCAGAGGGGTAGCCGTGTTAGTCTGAATCTGTAAAAAGCAACAGAGGGTCCTGTGGCACCTTTGAGACTAACAGAAGTACTGGGAGCATAAGCTTCTGAAGAAGTGAGGTTCTGACCCACGAAAGCTTATGCTCCCAGTACTTCTGTTAGTCTCAAAGGTGCCACAGAATCCAAAGCTAGACACTAGTCTAAAGTTCATAGCACAGGTGCAACTCTGGTTAGAGTCATCCCACTTCCTGGGTTTAAATTTGCCAAGAAAAAAATTTCTAAAGGAGAAATAAAACCATAAATAAATGATTGGTGATTCATTACATATGTATTGGTGATTCATTACAAATGTATTGGTGATTCATTACATATTAGAAATTTATTAAATTGTTGACCTGGGCTCTCTTTTGAGAAAACCTGGGCTTGGTTTAAATTGATAAATTAAACAGGAATAAGTCACCAAGACCAGTTGGTATTCACCCAAGAGTTCCTAAGGAAATCACATATGAATTTGCAGAACTACTAACAGTGTTATGTAACCTATCACTTAAATCAGCCTCTGTACCAGATGACTGGAGGGCAGCTCACGTAACGCTGTTTTTTTAAAAAGGCTCCAGAGGCGATCTTCACAATTACGGGCTGCCTAACTGCTGTACCAGGCAAATTGGTTGAAATTATAGCAGAGAAGAGAATTACCAGACACAGAGATGAACACAATATGTTGGGAAAGAAACAACACAGCTTTTGTAAAAGGCAATCATGCCTCACCAATCTAATAGAATTCTTTGAGGGTGTCAACAAACGAGTGGACAAGGGGGATCCAGTGGATATAGTGTACTTTGACTTTCAGAAAGCCTTTGATAAGGTCCCTCACTAAAGGCTCTCAAGCAAAGTAAGCAGTCACTGCATAAGAAGGAAGGTCACCTCATGGATCAGTTACAGGTTAAAACAGAGATCTGCAACCTTTGGCACGCGGCTCGTCAGGGAAATCCACTGGTGGGCGTTCGGCTGATTGCAGCTCCCACTGGCCGCGGTTCATTCTGCCAGGCCAATGGGGGCTGCGGGAAGTGGCGGCCAGCACTTCCCTCAGCCCACGCCACTTCCCAATCACCATTGGCCTGGCACAGCAAACTGTGGCCAGTGGGAGCTGCGATCAGCCGAATCTGCAGACGCTGCAGGTAAACAAACCGGCCTGGCCCGCCAGGGGCTTTCCCTGACAGGCTGCATGCCAAAGGTTGACAATCCCTGGGTTAAAAGATAGGAAACAAAGGATAGGAATAAATGGTCAGTTTTCACAATAGAGACAGGTAAATAGTGGAGTCTCCCACGGACCTGAACTGGGACCTGTGCTGTTCAATATTTCCATAAATGATCTGGAAAAGGGGGTGACCACTGAGGAGACAAAGTTTGCAGACCATAAAAACGTATTCAAGATAATTAAGTCCAAAGCCGACTGTGAAGAGTTACAAAGGGAGCTTACAAAACGGGGTGACTGGGCAACAAAATGGCAGATGAAATTCAATGTTGATAAATGCAAAGAAATGCACATTGAAAATCATAATCTCAACTATACAAAACGATGGGATCTAAATGATCTGTTAGCACTCAAGAAAGAGATCTCGGGGTCTCTGAAAACATCTGCTCACTGTGCAGTAGCAGTCAAAACAGAATGTTAGGAAACATTAGGCAAGGGATAGATAAGACAGAAAATATAATGCCACTATATAAATCCATGGTACGCCCATACCTTGAATACTGTGTACAGTTCAGGTTGCTCCGTCTCAAAAAAGAAATATTAGAGTTGGAAAAAGTATAGAGAAGGGCAACAAAAGCTATTAGGGGTATGGAACAGCTTCCATAGGAGGAGAGATTTTAAAAAAAACTGGGAGTATGCAGCTTGAAAAAGAGATGACTAAAGGGGGATATGCTAGAGGTCTATAAAATCATGAACGGTGTGGAGAAAGTGAATAAGGAGGTGCAATTTACCCCTTCGCATAACACAAGAACCAGGGGTCACCTGATGAAATTAATAGGCAGCAGGTTCAAAACAAATATAAGAAAATATTTCTTCACACAGTGCACAGCCAACCTGTGGAACTTGTTGCCAGAGGATGTTGTGAAGGTCAAAAGTATAGTTGGGTTAAAAAAAGAATTGGATAAGTTCATGGAGGACAGGTCCATCAATGGCTATTAGCCAAGATGGTCAGAGACACAACCCCATGCTCTGGGTGTCCCTAAACCTCTGACTGCCAGAGTTGGGACTGGACAACAGGGGATGTATTATTTGATAAATTGCCCAGTGCTGTTCATTCCCTGCGAAGCATTTGGCATTGGCCACTGTCGGAAGGCAGGATACTGGGCTAGATGGACCATCGGTTGACCCAGTATGGCCATTCTTATGTCCTTATGAAGCTGGGCTGATTTGTGGGATTTCTAGATATTGAAACGAGAGGTGTGCCCAAAGTGGTGGTTTCTGGGTCAGGAGACTTATACTCTGAGGTTCTGACTTAAAACTTGTTAAAGACCCCTTCAGATTCAACTGCCAAATCAAAATGGCCAAAATCCCTCTCCCCCTTTCTACTCCTGACACTCACCAATGGAAGACTCCTATTATTGTTATTACTATTTATGTATATCGTGGTAGCACCCAAAAGCTCCAGTCAGTGTCAAGGATCTATTGTTCTGTGTTCTGTACAGACACTGAACCACAGCCCACCATCCTCGCCTTTCTGAGTTCCTGAGATCTCCCTCCTTCCCACAACACATACAGTAATACAAATGCAAACCTCTGTTTCCGCCAACCAGATAAAATGTTCTCACAAACCCCTGTAAAAGAAAGGAGACAGTTTTCCTCCCAACTCAGTTGCTATAGATCACATGCTTTCCATTAAAGCAGTGTACAAACTGTATACGCTTACTCGCATATCTGCTGTGTACCTGTTCCTTTAACAGTGTAGCCTGGAGGATGTTAAATAAAGTGCACCGCCATCTCGTAGTTGCTTCTGAGGAAAATACTGTGGACAAACCTCCTTCAGATAAACTAAGAATCCAAACCTTTGCTCCTGTTCTCCCAAAGTGAACCATATTTAGGTTTTAAAATGTCTGCATTTGTGGTTAAGTATCAGAGGGGTAGCCGTGTTAGTCTGGATCTGTAAAAAGCAACAGAGAGTCCTGTGGCACCTTTAAGACTAACAGATGTATTGGAGCATAAGCTTTCATGGGTGAATGCCCACTTCGTCGGATGCATCCCACGAAAGCTTATGCTCCAATACATCTGTTAGTCTTAAAGGTACCACAGGACTCTCTGTTGCATTTGTGGTTGTTTATCTTGATGTGCCTCCTGGTTTGTAGGGAAAGGAAATATTAAAATGAAGCAAGGAGGACTGTTTTTGTCATATTCCCGACCCCGCAATCACTGCAAAGTCTGCCATCCTGAGAAGTTTAGCTTGATTCCCAGACTAAAGTAACTGGAAATAGGGGGACAAATTCAGACCTGGAATGAGCAGCTGATTACTTCATTTGTAAGCTCTTTGGGGCAGGGGCCAAAGTTTTGTTCTGTGTTTGTACAATGCCTAGCGCAGAGGTTCTCAAACTGTGGTCCGTGGACCACCACTGGTCCGTGAGCTCCATTCAGGTAGTCTGCGGATAGTTCCCTCTAAGGTGCGTGCCTGGGTGGCCACACACAAGAGAATGAAGGGCCACCCACCTAATTAGTGGAACCGCGCAGTCGTGGCTCCACTAATTAGGTGCCTGGACCCTGGAGAAGATGCACATATAAGGTGAGATGGTGAACTTGGGGGGAATAGGTGGAAGGGGGCAGTAGGGTGAGAAGAGGGGACAGGGGGAATTGGGATGTGCAGGGCTGTGGCGGCCAGAGAAAGAGGCAACTTTGCTCAGCTCCAGGACTGCGGCTGCTGGGGAGAGATGGCCCTCCTTCCCAGCCCAGCTCAGTGGCTGCTGTGATGGGGGAGAGAGGGCACATCCATTGCACTAGAAAGGTAAGACTACTGATATTCAAATAGGAGTTGTGTGCTTTTATTTGTAGAACAAAAAAAATTAACTATTAACTTTTTTTTAATATAGTACTTTTATCCAAAGCGCTTTACGATAGTTAGCTAACAGTACAAATAACATTTGGAAAGGTCTTTAAGTGGTCTGCCGAGACCCTCAGCAATTTTCAAGTGGTCCGTGAAAAAAAAAAAAAAGTATGAGAACCACTGGCCTAGCACAATGAAGTTCTAGTCTATGATTATGGCGTCTAAGCACTACTGCAATACAAATAACAGATGAAAATCTATTGACATCAGTGGAGTTAGGTCCATTTACATCTGATCTGAATTTGGCTCCATCCCGACATCCACAGGTTGAAAGAAGTCATCCAGTACTGAACTAATACGACTAATGTAGCTTAGGAGTAGACTGATGTCAGTAAGAAAGCACACACAGCTTAGACTTCCATTGTATCAAACTCTAGCCAGAGTCGTCTCACTTTCATAACCAGTAAGTATCAACCCAAAAGATAAAGGAAGGTTTGTCTTTTAGGCTCTTGAATTCTGTATGTCTCTTTTCCCCTATGGCCTTTCCAATGGTGGACTCATACTGTGACTTTGCTACTTTTATTCTGAAATACTTTTGCTTGAAACTTCCTTTATCTGTACATCTGGCCAAATACTCCAGCTTCCAGGTTATTTAAATAGTATAATTGGATCGCATTTTCTCAGTCTTCTCTAGTGATGTTATCAGATTCATGTAGGTTCCCATGGAGCTCTCTTATCGTTTGCAGTGAGAAATAAGCCTGACTTTTCTCCCTCTTTCTTCTTCATTTAAATCTCTGAACTCTGGTCTAATCTGGGGTTGCTCGGCACTGCTTTCCCTTCAACAGCAATTATACCTTTTCTCAAGTCTACTGACCAATACTGAGCACAGCACTCTCAACGAGATCGTCATTCCCACAGCCTTCAAGCAATAACACTATCTCCTTTGATTTATGTTACATTCCTCTTGCAATACAGCTTAGAATCCTGATGGCATTCCACAGTACATCTGAACATCAGCCTTCTTTTTTCCCCTCCCTTCAGTGAAACTCCAAAATCTCTTCCCTTGTCAGTATGCTGCTTTCAACATCTTCCCTTTTAGCAGCTATTTTCTCTTTGCTGGGTCTTTTTATTCAGCTTTTATCTGCATTGAACTGCTTTCCAAACTATTAACCAAGAGGGCCAAACAAACTCCTTAACCTTCCTCTATCTATTTCTAATTTTTAATTGTTTCTCTTTCTCAGCATCATCTGTGCCTCAGGCATTTTCCGCTGCTGGCATTCAAGTAATTTATCTAGGTTATAAAAAAAGCCGGGGATCTATGTGTAACGCTGACGGACCCTGGTCATCGGCGGGCGGGATCAAACCTGGGACCTCTGGAGCTAAATACATGAGCCTCAACTGCATGAGCTAAAAGTCATATGTCTGTTAGCTAAGACACACACACCTCAACAGCACTGCACGTTTTCTTTTGGTGTGGTGGGTTCCCTATTTCGGTCAAATCCCATTGTCCCCAAATGGTGTCAAGTATGAGGGGGTAGCCATGTTAATCTGTATCCACAAAAACAATAAGGAGTCCGGTGGCACCTTAAAGACTAACAGATTTATTTGGGCATAAGCCTTCGTGGGTAAAAAACCCACTTCTTCAGATGCATGAAGTGAAAATTACAGATGCAGGCATTATTATACTGACACATGAAGAGAAGGGAGTTACCTCAGAAGTGGAGAACCAGTGTTGGCAGGGCCAATTCAATCAGGGTGGATTTAGTCCACTCCCAATAATTGATGAGGAGGTGTTAATTCCAGGAGAGACAAAGTTGCTTTTGTAGTGAGCCAGCTACTCCCAGTCCCTGTTCAAGCCCAAATTAATGGTGTTAACTTTGCAATTGAATTTTAGTTCTGCAGTTTCTCTTTGAAGTCTGTTTCTGAAGTTTTTTTTTGTTCAAGTATGGCTACTTTTAAAACTGTTATAGAATGTCCAGGGAGATTGAAGTGTTCTCCTACTGGCTTTTGTATGTTACCATTCCTGATGTCTGATTTGTGTCCATTTATTCTTTTCACAGAATCACAGAATCACAGAATATCAGAGTTGGAAGGGACCTCAAGAGGTCATCTAGTCCAACCCCCTGCTCAAAGCAGGACCAATTCCCAGCTAAATCATCCCAGCCAGGGCTTTGTCAAGCCGGGCCTTAAAAACCTCCAAGGAAGGAGACTCCACCACCTCCCTAGGTAACGCATTCAAGTGTTTCACCACCCTCCTAGTGAAATAGTTTTTCCTGATATCCAACCTGGACCTCCCCCACTGCAACTTGAGACCATTGCTCCTTGTTCTGTCATCTTTTACTTAGGGACTGTCCAGTTTGGCCAATGTACATGTCAGAGGGGCATTGCTGGCACATGATGGCATATATCACATTAGTAGCTGTGCAGGTGAATGAGCCTCTGATGGTGTGGCTGATGTGTTTGGGTCCTCTGATGGTGTTGCTAGAGTAGATATGGGCACAGAGTAGGCAATGAGGTTTGTTACAGGGATTGGTTCCAGGGTTAGTGTTTCTGTGGTGTGGTGTGTAGTTGCTGGTGAGTGTTTGCTTCAGGTTGGGGGCTCTGTAAGTGAGGACTGGCCCACCTCCCAAGGTCTGTGAGAGTGAGGGATTGTTTTCCAGGATAGCTTGTAGATCACTGATGATATGCTGGAGAGGTTTTAGCTGGGGGCTGTGTGTGATGGCCAGTGGTGTTCTGTTATTTTCCTGTTGGGCTTGAATAGGGACTGTGAGTGGCTGGCTCACTACAAAAGCAATTTTGCCTCTCCTGGAATTAACACCTCCTCATCAATTATTGGGAGTGGACTACATCCACCCTGATTGAATTGGCCCTGTCAGCACTGGTTCTCCACTTGTGAGGTAACCCTTCTCTTCATTTATCAGTATAATAATGCCTGCATCTGTAATTTTCACTCCATCTGAAAAAGTGAGGTTTTTACCCACGAAAGCTTATGCCCAAATAAATCTGTTAGTCTTTAAGGTGCCACCAGACTCCTTGTTATTGTCCCCAAACTGACTCTCAAGAGCTACTGGTCTGGTTCTAACCAGAGAAGGGGGAAAATGAAAAGAAAAAAGAAAACTAATGGCTATGGTCACTTGCTTAGTGATTCTACAGATCCCTCTGGTTCAACACAACTGGGTTAAACTGGCATCCCATGTGGACTCCTCTCTTTGTTGTTGTTGCGTACGTCATTATCACTGTACACGGCAAGAGCAATTGTTTTACTCCCACACATGGGGGCTGTCAAAATTTGGGCTTTTTATTAAAACTTTTGTGGTAAGCCGAAAGAAACAAGCACAGCATGCACCAGCCCTGCTCCTGGAGACGCTTCCAAATCACAGTAGAATACCATACATACCGCGGTGCACTTTCTCCACTGACAGAACCTCTCACAGTTTGACCCTAGTCAGTGGTTAAAGGGAACACAGCTAAGCTGAAAATCCATTTTTGTTCCAGATGTCAAACTTCCCTCTAAGAATACAAATTTGGTATGTGGGCTTGTCACGGTGTCTGTGCCTGAGGATTAAATAAAAAAATCTTAACCATTGTTACTTGTACATATGAGTAATTAGTAATTTACTTTTCATCTCAATGTGATTTGAAGACAAAACATGCAAAAAAAAATGAGACTGTCAAACAAAGCTCTTAGATGTTCAGCAACAAGAATAAACAATACCCCTTGCTGATCAAAGTTGTGCATGCTGCTATCAGGCTCGTTCAGTTCTGAGCTACATCCCCTAACAGTTTTTGTATTGCACTCATCCATCATCCTCTCCGTGAAGGAGAAGAGACAGACTGATGGGCGTCTCAGGAATGGATTTTAAAAGATACTATGCATAGCTCAGAATTCTGCTTGATGTGCTGCAATCAGTGCTTAATTTGTGCCAGGGCTGGCCCCTGGCACCTCTACGCTTGGCAGTCCATAGCCCTGGCACCTCTGGGCTTGCTGCCTAAATTATGAATGCAAAAAATTTGCTTGAACCCCGGCACCTCTTTCATTACAAATTAAGCACTGGCTGCAACGTGGCTGCTAGAGTCTTCCATAGATTAAGGAAAAACAGACTAGAGTTATGGAGCTTTTTCCTTGAGAACCAAATAGGCTTACTTGGAAATCAAGTTCTTGAGGGAGTGAAATTAATTCTGGAGTTTAACTAGCTGCTAGACACCTGCAACGTCTGAAACATTCCAACTCCCATGGAAGGCGTTTCTGAACTGACCCTTTATTTATTTAGTGTCCTCCTGATTTCCCACTGGATTTGGCCCCTAGGTAACATGTGCAAACATTGCATGTTGGATATTCATTCTCCAATATTCTGATCTCAGCACTAATCTTTCACTTCAACTTGTTCTGACCCAGGACACTTAGGAAAGAAAAGAAGCCTCTGTTTAGTGAAATATCTATATTTATGTCTCCTTGCAGCTTGTAAGGATCGCTCACTCAGGCTCCAGTCCTGTAAACACTTATGTGCCCACTTAACCTTAAAGTCATAAAGTTAAGCACATGCATAAGAGTTTGTAGAGTCAAGGCTAAAAACGTTGTAGGTCAGAACAGGGACCAAATTTCTTGCAGAATTTATTAATTTCATTGGAGGGTTGTTTTTGTTTTCAAAGAAAATTTTAAAACACAATGCATTTTTTATTGTGTGACACCTGAATCAGTGTACAACTTTAAAATCAGAGCATGGATGGAGGGGCAGACAAAATCTGCTTCTTCCTAATGAGATCAGAGACACTACAAATTGGGGCAGGGGTGTGGAAAGATAATGGGAAGAAACTTACCATAAACCCTGGGATAAGCACAACACGACAGCACACCATCTTTCCTTCCCAACACAGGCAAACTTCTGTTTGAAACCCATGTTCTACAGGCTTGGAAGACTATCACATAAACAACAGACTCATTCCAAAGCTTTAGAGGAAAGTTTTACTTCCCTCCATAATGAATGCAATATCTGGAGATGGTATCGCGTGCATCTGTGAATTAGCCATTTTTTAATAAAAAAGTTGCTAAATTATTAACTTTTTCCAAAGTGATATTTGATGAGAAAAAGTAATATCCGTATGAAGTATTAAGTGTTTCTTATGAAAAAGCTATATAAACCTGACAGAGCATAACAATTATGCTGTCAAAAATACAAGTTTTCATTTTCCCGGAGCCATCCACATCACTGGGTTTCACTTTCACAGGTTGTCATTGGGATGGGGAGATTTATTTTGTCTCTGATTGCTCTGCAAAAGGGGTCGTTACTGAAAACACACATCAAGGGTTAATTTTTTTCACAACAATCCCAAATCTTGTGCGGTGTTCAATGAGGACTGTGGGCTAGATTAGCCCTTCTCCTTGAAAACCCACAGAAGGGAGAAATCTTATCTGGTGCTTGTATAACTCTTGTAACATCATCTTGACAGTACAAAAGGTTGCACAAGAGACAAAGGCAATGGGTATTCCATAAAGCAAGGCCCAGATATTGAAAGGTATTTAGGCAACAAAATCCCATCAATTTATATGAGAGATAGGTGCTTAAGTATCTTTGTGGATATAGGCACATGTTTCTATTTATAGCATGCCTTTTCTTCTTTGGTTCTAAGGATCTGCTCCAAAGTCCATGAGTCAATGGGGGTCTTTCCTTTGACATTAATAGGCTTTACCCAATAACAACGGAATGTATATTTCACCTCTTCTGTGGAATTTGGATAGGATCACAATCATTAAGGTTCCTTTATAAGAGCATAGCCAACTAATGTCTTGATACGGCAAACTTTAACTTCACTCATGAGCAGACCTCCTGGCCTCAATGGGTCCAACTCATGTGCTTAAAGTTAAGCACATGTTAAAATGCTTTGCTTAATCATAGGCAAAACCCCTGGGCAGGTGAGTTACAGTGGCCATAAGAAACATAACTTTAAACCATCTTGATCTTCTGCATACTGCATTACAGAAAGGTTTTGAATTAAACATTTGAATAAGTTACGGACGTTATTAATGCCTTCATTCATGCCATTTATGTTGACACTTATATCCTTTTCCTAGAAGACTTTTGTAAACGTCTTTAATTTGTAACTGTCTCAGAAACAACTGATTAGTGACTTGCAGTTTCTTGTAAACCCAAAGTAATGGGACGGAAGCACATGTCAGTGCTGTATTGGAATAAGGAAGAAGTCTCTTCAGTCTGAGTCAGATGGATCTGAAATAAGGAATAGCTTTGCCAGACTACCTGTGGCTCTGATTCTTGAAATTCAAAGCCCAGAGTTACTTGCATCTGCATATATAAGGATGCAAATATGGCAAACTATGTAATTAACACTGATCTGAGATACGTTCAGGCTTATGAAAAGATAAGGCATTTTTGTAAATACCACATTCCTGATTTTTATCCCACATACAATGGTGCAAATCAGGTGTAAGTCCATTGAAGTCAATAGCGTTATGCCTGTTAGTATAAGTGACAGCAAAATCTGGCTCCAGTAGTAGGGTCTATTTTATTCTTTATAAGAGGAAATCTATCACACAGTATCTGAGTTATCACATCTCCATTATAATCATCTTTTTTGTAATCACAAGAGCTAACAAGTGGTGAAATATCTAAGCCATCCACTGCATCCTCATCCTTTTGCCTTCCTTCATTTTAACCAACTTTCATTGACGTACAAAATATACAATTCTCAGAGCCTCCACAAAATTATACGTACATGAAATAAAAATACATCAATCAAAATTTAATTTCAGGTTAAGATAAACTTAATAAGCCATCTCCCTGAAGTCTACCATTTATGGGACTAAAAAGAGTTTGAATTAATCCATTTCCTGTGGAGTAAAACCACTTAGGTATACATCACGACACATTTATAAAAAAAGTGACAACTCGATCCTGTTGAACAGCTGTGACTCAGTTCCACCAATAACTTGACTACATAATTCATCTTCCTGGAACTTGATATTATTCTTGATATCTCAGATCTTGAAATTTCACATATTTGAATTTAAAATGGCAAGATAAAGGTCAAACCAAACCTCCAGACATATTTAAAATAAGTTCCCATCATGTTATAGTTTTCTAAATGATGACAATAACGGATATCACTTATTTCTAGTAATTCTTGTTGAAATTATCATTGCACAGTCCTCTATTTCTATTAATAACAACAATTGCTCCAGGCAATTTTTGTCCTCTCTGTTTTATATTACAACAGCAAGATCACCAGGAAAACATGCCAGGACATTTGGGGATCCAGACATACTTTACTGTTAAGCCCCATCTAATCAGAAAGTCAAAAAACAAACAGGAGAGTAAGTGTCCACTGATTTAGGAGAGCTAGCATACTGGTGCTAGGTAACAGGATCTACACGGCAACTATTCTCCCTTCTCAAAGAATCAGGGTTTTGTATTGCTTTTATTTAATAACATGAAAGAAGTTACTTAGGAGGGGTCAGAAAAAATAAGCCATCATATGAGTAGGAATATTAGATAGGAAGTTTGTACTCGTTACCACCTTAGCTAGAATTTGGCTAGGATATTGTGGTAAACCCCCCAATTAGTGTGGGAAGTTCCATGGAGTCTTCAGTGATCACCAGTATTAGGATCTCTGTTTTAAAGGTAACATTTAAGTTCATTGTCTACAGCTTTACCACCTACTGATGTGTGGATGTCAGCTTTACAAATTAAAGAGAGTCAGGATGGGATCCTCCTTGGATTGGAGATTGCCAAGAAGCAGCTAAATGCTACAAGAATTAATGTTAGTGATTTAGTAGGTGGCATTTTGATTTCTGGGTGTGCATTGTAGCTGTGTTAGCCCAGCATGGTGTTATGGGGCAGAGTGCTGTTAGATATACGTAGGGTGACCAGATGTCCCGATATTATCAGGACCGTCCTGATATTAGGGGCTTTGCAACTATACCCGCCCCGTCCCCGAAAAGAAAAGTGTCCTAATTTTTCACACTTGCTGCCTCATCACCCTATATATGCTGTCTTTAGGAAAAGATGTAAAATGGAGGTCCTAACCACGCATGATTAGGGCCCTACCAAATTCACGGTCCATTATGGTCAATTTCACGGTCATAGGATTTGAAAATTGGTAAATTTCAAGTTTTCAGATGTTTAAATCTGAAATGTCACAGTGTTCTAACCGTGGGGGTCCCGACCCAAAAGGAAATTGGGGGCAGTCGCAAGCCTGTTGTAGGAGGATCATGGGATTGCCACCCTCACTTCTGTGCTGCCTTCAGAGCTGGACTCTGAAGGCAGCAACTGCAGGGCTTCCTGCAACCGCACAAAGTTCCCAGATGTGGGTCTGAGCTCCCCCCAAGAGCAGCTGTGCAGGGGATAGACAGGTCCTATCCCTCCCAAGCCCAGCCGCAGCTAGGAGCCCCTTTGGCTGGGCACTCCAAGCAGCAGGGGGAGATTGGACCCACCTCCACAAAACTCCTCCCATTGCAGGAACCCCTGGGGCTGCTGCCCAGTCCCAGAGTGTCCTGCAGCAGAGGGAGGCACCTGGAGATGGGTCTGATCTCCTCCAAGAGTGGCTGTGCAGGGGAGGGACAAATCCTGTCCCTCCCCAGCCCAGCTGGAGCTAGGATCCTAGCAGCAGGGGGAGATCGGATTTCACAGGGAAAGGCTTATTTCACCGTCCATGATGCGTTTTTCACTGCCGTGAAATTGGCAGGGCCCTACTCATGATCATTAATGATCCCATAGTGCTTTTCACCAGCCTGTATGGGTACTAACCTCAGTGCTCTGGCTAAATTCCAACCTGAGCTATTATTAGACATGCTTGGGAAATTGTACATGTTTTGAAATGTTGATGACAAATGAGAACTGCATTGTAGATTAGCTGCAAAAAGCACAGCTACACCTTCTCCCCAGCTCTCTCAGTTCATGCTGAAGTAACTGTTAGGAACGAATTGCACCAATGTTGGTCCAGCAGCGGTGTCCAAGCAGGTCTCAGTTGCACATGCAAAGTTGGGGGCTTCATCCAGGATCAGATCATAAGCCACAGGAGCTTTATGCACTACTGACTCTGCATTTAACAGCACAAAGCAAAGACGTGGTCAATAGTCTCGTCAAACTGCATGATCCATGTATGCCCCTCCATGCTATATACTAGTCAAGATTGTCCTCCTCCTCAGCATCTTCTTATATGAACCCAATTCTGAACAGTCCATTCACACCACTAACTGTCATTATGCTGTAAAAACAACAACACCACAACTATAGACACAACATAAAACATAATAGTAAAAGATGGACAGAACGACCATTTTCGAAATGGAACTGTAAATTAAACAAGTGAAGCAGCCAACAATAACCACTAGCTTGCCTCTGGATCAGGAAAGTTCTAAAGTTCATCTGAGAGCAATTTTGTGACTAAGTTACACACCCCTCAAAGAAGGTTACTATTACACACACACACACACACACAGGGCTGATTCACATTTTTAAAAATTTCAAGATGTCAATGAATTTTATTTAAAAAACAGTTAAAAATTATCCTCTTCTTTGTCATTTATGACTATTTTACTCGTTTTTTTAAATCAAAAGTATAAATAATTGGATTCATGAATATTTTTGTAAACAAAAGCAACACAGCGTTCAGCTTGCTGCAATACGCCAGGTCGCATTTATTGCTTACACACCATTATTCAGATGACAGCTGTGTCTTTTGGGAAATCTCCATGGAGACCAAAAGTTTCACAACTGGTAGGCTCAATGGCTTATTCAGATGAAAGCTTGTTATTCATTACTTTGATTGTTTCCACTCATCCTGGTAAGAAGCTGAAACAATAGCATGTGACTTGAGGGACCAATCACACAACAGCTAAAGCAAATACTTTAGGAATATCCCATAGGCGGAGGATTTTGTCTCAACTCTTCAGCAAATACTAGGAGCAATGAATACATTTGCGGATATGAGGATCAGTTCACGTCGCTAACCATATGTGGAGCTAGAGTTGGGTTTTACCCTAGATTGAGGGTCTGGACATCTCTAGTTTCTATAACGGTAACAACCAATGAAGATTCTTTCTTAACAACAGTGGCATGAATGGCCCACTCTAATAAGAGATTATAATGGGAAACCACACGGTGACTGAAAGGGTTTTTTTACATCTGCCAATCAGCAGGAGAAACTTGAATTGAAGAAGTCGTCACTATTCAGTCCCGTCCACCCCTCCTCATTCCCAATCAAAGTAATCAAGCACTGTACTTTGAGGAGGCTGGCTGATCAAGAGAAGCTTTGATAATAGGCGTCCTTTCTGCATTACTGTCACCAGTGACAAGGCAATTTTACAGTTAACCTAAAAAATGCATTTTGTTGCCAGAATGAAAGAGAGAGATTAAAAGTTAACGAATTGCTGCTGGCTGGTGGGAAACCTTGAAAAACATTCAGTTTAGTGACACTTCTGCTGAAATACCATATTTCCAGGGGGCCTCTTTCTTGGTTTCTTTTAATTCTTATTTCTAGTGATTCGGGAATGATGTTTGTTGCTCAAAAGTTCCTCTACGCCGGCTGTACATTACTCACCTGAAGTCAATCATCTTTGATACCATGATCATCTCCCATGAAACTAATTGTGACAACATCATAGGAGGATACATAGTGCAAAACCACCCCAGGAACCCAGAAATCCTGATTCCCAGCATCATGCTGTAATGAACGAGCTCAGGCCTCTGACCCCAGGCAAATGGTATCCCCCATATCATCACGGTCTTGTTTCTGTGCAAACTACCTAGTAATAATTGCTCAGCAGGAGAGGAAAAATATGGGGGGGGGGGGGAATTAAGATCCACTGTATGTAAGCACAGCTCTGTCTGCAGCCTGGTCTACACTTGCAGTGGTGCGTAAGCTATGTGTGACTACACGCCACAGAGAAAGGTGGACTGCTACACATGGCAGTGAAAGGCTCTGGCAGAGGTGAGCTGCCGGAGCCTTTCCCTATTGCCTGTTCCCTGCCAGTGCCTCTCCCCACTACCAGAGCATTTTTCACTGCGGCAGGAAAGGCTCTGGCAGCAGGATGCTACACTGCTAAATACAGCTGTATAGATGTGGGAGGCACTGCTTGGGCATGTAGAGAGCCTTGTAGGACATATACCCTAGGGTTCCGGCATTTCTTTCAATTCTACTTGCCTAAGCAGTGTCCCACCATCTACACTGCTATTAATACTCGTGCTAAAGGGGCATGCAGTGTCTGTACTTTATAGCCAGTAAGTGTAGACCTACCCTGAATGGGGAATGTTTTCAAAGTTCTCCAATGAGGCTAAAATGAATCTTTAAAGTTACGTGCTGCTGTTTGGGAGGATAATGGGACTAACTGCCTTTCAGTTACCAATAAGGAATATGTGTTTTAAACAGCTGGCCAATTACTGCCAGCACAGATCTTCTGTAGAAAATGAAATTCCGCTAGGGTCACCTAGGTACTAAATGTGTGTTTTCAAAAGGAGGAAAATGCATAATTATTGAGACGGACTTTTGGACCTCACTTGCGGTTAGCGTTCCTAAAATAGATACTTTTGGATAGTGCATAAACACAAACAGATGGGCTGACTTCTAAGATCTAATTATCAGAAGAGGTTCTAGTGCTTGTTATCTTTGCAGTTAACAAAAACTGAGCATATTTATAGCTCTCTACCGTTGGCAGCATGGAGGTGCGTGGGAGGAAGGGGCCTGGAGAAGGAAAGTGTGATATTTGGAGACCCTCCTCTCTATAACACCAAGTTTTTTGACAGACCTGTAAAATATTTAACCACTTGTCTTCTTGCAATAGCCCTAAGTACTCAAAGTATTATATTTCACATAGATCTAGGCACAAGCCACCAAATTCAGATATCAAAGCCTACAAAGTAGCGTACATGGCCAGAGTACTACAGAACTTCTGCAACATAAGAGCTCCTTCAGGGCTGTTTCCAGCAGCTCAACTCAGCCCTGAGGCTGCTATAAATTGCCCCAGGGCTGAATTGGTCCTTGCCCAATCCCAGAATCACCTTTGTGCCCCATCCTTGCTCTTGTGCCAAGCACAGCTCTGCCAGATCATTGCTAACCTTCACATATAATCAATTATTATCCTCTTGTGGAGTATAGGCTCACCTGCTTGTCGCAAGGTCCTGAAACGTAACTAATGATTGAGAGGTTAATATGAGCTTGTAAAATCCTGGGTTTGTACTATGGCAGGCGTCTCACCAGTGCTGTTCCCTGTGAGCAGGGAGAGGAAAGGGAATTGCAAAGTGTGCCTTCATCTGATCAAACCCTGTCATCCCTGCAGGAACAGTTGTAGAAGCTCATTTATCCAGCATATAGGGGGGACCAAGGTTTTTTGGAAGTGAAGTCATTATCCTCCTCTGTCAGTTAGAAGTGTCTCTCCCATTCCTAAGCCAGTATGAATGGCTTGATACACTGCAGCTACTATGCCCCTTGCTAGCTGGCTTTTGGGGGGGCACTGAACATACCCTGGGGGCCGGTAAGGGTGTCCTTATTGCCCCCCAGGGAAATAGCTGTCAGGAAGCTCGGACAAGCCTACTGCACATAGGGAGCCTGTACCTCCCAAGGGAATACTTTGAGACTAGAACTGCTCCAATATATTCCATCAACATGTTTTTTCCAACGGAAAATTGAATTTTCAACTAAACATATTTTTCCACAGAAAGTATCTGCTTTCTTAGAACATTTTCCATTTTTGTTGGAAAACCGAAAACCCAGAACCCGAAAGTTTTCAGCTGAAAACAACACTGGGGGAGAAGGAGTGAAAGCAGTTCTTGGCTGAATTTAAAAAGTTTTTGTTTGGTCAGCACTGAAATATGTATAGTTTCAGTTTTTCTATGAAAAGTCAAAATTTTCCACTGAAAAAAGTTTATGAAAATTACATTTTTCCCCCCACTCTCCTCAACGTTTTGCATGAAAACAAAACATTTTCTGACCATCTCTATTTAGGACAAATAATATGTTTTAGCACATTGACATATTTAAAATTTCTCAGTACAAGGCACTAAAGAGTACCTGGTAGGGAATAATCCATCATTGGCAGGGAGACTGGCTTGTGACCTGATGGGTCTTTTCTACCTTTAGCTCATAGGATTCTATCATCCCCTGCTCTAATATCTGACGCGTCAGCCCAAAGGACAGTGAGTATGCATTAAAAGTAAGAAGTGTTACCAACCAGGTAGTGATGAAACTCCCCTGCTCTTCAAAGTTTGCTGGATCATGAAGTGGGTGTGGGACATGAATGTTCACCATCCAGTTCATGGAGAGACAATGGAGGGGCATTGAAGAGACAGTCTGGACCCTTTAAAAGTACTCTTCTATGCAGGTAAGACTTTTTTTAAAACAGGAATTCAATGTTGTTCAATGGAATTAACTCTGCAGGGCTGGAATTTAGACGAGCCAGGACTATACACTTAGAGTGCTCTCTGCACTGAACGGACCCTAACATCTGCCCCAGTCAGTTGGATTATATGGCATCAGTGAATGGTGGAAGAGGCAGGGGCGCATTACTTTCTTGTATGCTGGGGAGGTGAGACTCCAAAAAAAATCAGGCACTTACGGCCAGATTGTCAGTTCCTTACTCCTATTGGTCAGCACCTTGGTCCACAAGTAGTTCCACTGACATCATTGGGAATATGAATGGGTCAAGATGCTTTTCAACACAAATAAGGGGATCAGAATCCAGGCCTTTCTGGGTCGAAAGTGGGGATGTAGTAACATAGGAAACAGAGCCCCAAAATAGGCCAGAGATTTATCACTCACTGTATCCTCTTCAACAAGATACCAAACCGGAGCCAGAGCCTAGCAATGCTTTAAAAATTGAATTAGTCAGAATTTCAGTATTTTGTTCTCCTAATCTCCTATAAATGGCAGAAAACATTAACTTGCTCCTGTTGAGAGTTTCTGATGGCAATTGCACTAAGCACTGCTTTAGTGAATTGTCTGTCAGCTTCTCTCTCATCGTCTCACTTTATTTCTCATCTGTAAAAATTGGCTCCAGGCTAAAACTTATCTTCCACGGTCTAAGCCCAGAAGTACTTTTATTTTTGCAGTTTAATAATAATAATAGAAAAATGCTTTAATGAGGGGGGGAAATCAGATATTTTGGAGACTGCATTTGCTACAGTCAAATTAGCGCTGGTGAAAGATACCAGACAGACGGCTCTACCAACTGAAATTCATTTGCTGCAGTCTGACCTGCAGAAGCCAACCTTCTTGTCTCATTGCTGGAGGAAACAGTTCTAAGAATGAAAGTGGGTTCAAGTCTCCATGGCCCATTCAATCCTTTCAACTAAGCTCACATACAGTAGGACCTTGTAGTGGCCATGGAGGAACTTCTTACGGGCCCAAATGGCAGCTAAGCATCTAACTTTCATCAAAAGTCAATGGGAGGAAGGCTCCTACATGCCCACTTATGCATTTGGAAATCTCTCCCTATTGAAATTGTGTGTTTTGTTTCGTTTTGTTCAGATTGAGTCTCTATAAAGTTTTTAAAGCCCTGATTCTGATTCCACTGTAGCCAATGGCAAAATTCCTACTGCATTCATTTACATGGGAACAGGCCCATATGCACATAGACTGCAGTCTGGTAAAACACCCGCATTGGGTATTAAAATCCCTCCAGTCTGCAGAACAATAGAATCTTATTTTACAGAAACTCTGAATGACTCCATCGAATTCACCCTGCAGTTCAAGAAATGCCCAGCAGGGCAAGAAACATTTGAAAGGGGGCCGGCTACATACATTATTGCCAGGTTGTTGTTATGCATTTTGGTCCAGTTCTTAGTAAGCTAAATATCTTATGCGTAAGTCATTTAAAACAAATGAAAAACATAAATCTAACACAGAGGTGAGATCTCCCCAAACAGCGTAAAAAGAATGCACAGAAGCAGCAAATGTGCAAAACTTAAGCAGGAAATGGGATGTGCCACGCGTAGGAGATCAGAGGAAGAGTAAATCCCACTTTCTGTAGCCAAAGCAGGGCGGAGCCAATATGTGCATGCCCCTGCCTATTTTACCAGTGACAGAACTGCTTGCAAAAGCAACAGAAAGCACAGCCTTGAGGAGCGACTTGGCACAGCTAGTATAGGCAACCACAGCTAAACAGCTCTCTCAGGCAGGATTCTAAGGATGGATAATAGTGGAGTGGTTAGGGCACTAGGCTAGGACTTGGGATACCCAGGTTCAGTTCGCTGCTCTGCAACAGACTGCCTGTGTGACCTTGGGCCAGTTACTTAGCCTTTCCGTGCCTCAGTTTCCCATCTGTAAACTGGGGTTAATAACACTGCACTATCTCACAGGGTGTTATGAGGCTAAATCAGTTAAAGATTGTGAGATGCTAAGATACAATAGTGAGGGGAGCTGTAGAACTATCAAAGATAGAGATGGCATCTCTCCCCAATTCTGGGCAGGACAGCAAGAGTAGGCATGGGCAAGTAATGTCTTTGTCCTGGATGGCTGCAGGCAGGGGATGAGGTTGGGGGCAGGATTCAGAAGCAGCAGCAAATCTACAGTTCCTGGCCCTGACCAGCCATCTCTTTGGTGGCTCTGGTAGGAATTTGTATGTCCAACTTCAGTTCCCTCTTTCCGATTTACCTGTATTTTTGTACCAGGCACCCAGAGCTCAGGATCAAGCAAGCAGAACATGGAGAGCCAGCCAAGACCTTGAGCCTATTTCCTTTTGCAGGTTCAAGTGGCCTTTTATGACAGCTGACTACCTCTTTGGTTTTGTTGCCTAATAGAGTTGAGTTACATGATTATTCAGAAGCTCAGGGGGAAACTTAAGCCACGGTAAGGCCAGATCCTGAGCTGCTATGAATTCTTATAACTCTTTTGCAAAGGGAACCTCTCAGTGCAACATAAATAAATCTACTCACAGGATTTCAGGCTGGGAACTCACTGCTTTATTTAACTGAATCACAACTGAATGGGAATGGGGGTCTCCTACGAACTAAACAGGAAGTAAGTGAGAGGAAGTGGCTCCAGCTCATAATACTCTGAGTAACCCAGTTTTGGCCACATAACTAAAATAACTTCATTGGCTTCATGGAGGAGGAAGAAATATGGAGAGATGGGAACACTGCTGTCCATTGGCTTCAATGGAGCGACATCAATTTATACCCACTGAGGATCAGGCCCGGAATCTCTATGTGAACTTTCTTAGTTTGATGGAAAATGACTGTCTCTGTCTCCTCCAACTCCTCCCTCTGTCTTCCGTACTGAAGCCACAATCGGTGTTATTTCTGAAATTACAGGTCTACTGGAAAGCCTGTGCTGATAGCTGTCTTTCGAGCTAGGCTATGCTGATCAATTCTGCACTGTGAAAAGGAGGAAGCTATTTACACACAAACGTGATGCCTGGGGCCATAATGGGTGCAAAGACACAGGGGAAATTGAGATCAATTTGCGAAGGGGTCTGTTTATTGGCACTCACACAGGTTCTACCTTTCCAGCACCGCCTGGGCATCGATTTTGTGCTGTAATATAGTGATCTCCCTTGCTGTCGTGGTGGGGGTTTTGCTCTCACATCGAGCATCTGCCAAGCCTGGGTGGGATAATCGCTTCCATGGCTTAACACAAAGATCTACAATCAAAACCTTGCTTCTTTTTCCTCTGGCAAGAAGTTAACGGAAAAAGTTAACTTATGTTCTTATGGCTTCTCCTGGTCCCCTATCTCTGCCCTTCTGTGGTTCATAGATCCTTGCATTCCCTTCCTTGGCACCAGCACTCAGGACACCGTCGCCAATGCACAGTGGATGTAACATGCATGTCGATGGGTTCGACCAGGGTGAACTCTACTTTTTAGTCCCATCTTTGTTTCAGAGTTAAGGGCAGGAATTAAAATCACAACCAGTGCTACTAAGCAGAAGCTTTGGGGAAGTGAATTCTGTACTGGTGAGGAACGTAGAGACAGAACAGGTCAACAGATGTGCAGGCTCTCCCCCTATTGCATCTAATGAGCGGTAGTCCAGAGACCATCTCTAGGTTTGAGAGCGACATTCTGTCTCCCCATTGTTTTTAAAGGTCTCCATTAAAGGACACCAGTTGGTGGAGGATCCACCCCACCCCTTGGGAATTCGTTCCAATGGTTAATTTAGTCTATCTGTTAAAAATATTCACCTTATGTCCAGTTTGAATTTGCCAAACTTTAGCTTCCAGTCATTGGAATCTGGTAGCTGAAAGAACCTTCTGCTATCAGATATCTCCTCCCCATGGAGAGCCTTATAAAACAGAAGGAAGGAAGCAAGCTGGAGAGAGAAATTCCCTTTCCAGATGTTGCTCATCAGGGCCAGCTCCAGGGTTTTTGACGCCCCAAGTGGCGGGGGGAAAAAAAAAGCCGCAATCGCGATTGCGATCAGCGGCACTTCAGCGGCAGCTCCGCTGCGCTGCTTTTTTCTTCAGTGGCAATTTGGCGGCAAGTCCTTCCCTCCGAGAGGGACCCGCCGCCAAAGAGCCGGATGTGCCGCCCCTTCCCCTTGGCCGCCCCAAGCACCTGCTTGCTGAGCTGGTGCCTGGAGCCGGCCCTGTTGCCCATGGTGCAGTGGGACATGCTTTTTTGCATGCTCAACCTCCTTTTGGTCTTCACTGTGGCCTGCATGGAGGAGAATTTTCTCTGCGAGGTTCCACCCACTAAAGTCGTGTCCAAGGAATCCGATGTGGAGTACAGCAGCTCTGACTTCCCCACAGTTGGGCTCTTGAATTTTGCTCATCAGATAGTAAATTACTGCCTAAGAGAAGTGATAATTTGCTACTTTTCAGCACTCTTAATTCTCCCTCAATAAACACAAACAAACAAACAAACAAACAAATGTCTCGTAGAGATGGGGCTTGTTGGGGGTCCTTATAAGAAAATATGTCTGCCCTCACCACTTCCTTAAATACAAAGTGGCAGGATTATGCGAGTTAATGTGTAAGAAATAGAGTTCCTCAGCTAACAAGACAGAGCACTTGGGAAAACGGAACTGTCACCACTAGATGGAAAGCGTTCAAATGGGAACTTTGCTTCCAACTGCCAGTTACAATGCGTAAAAACAACTCAGGACAAATCCGACTGTCAGCTACACCAGATCTACCTGTCTGAACTCAACAGGAGGTAAAAGAGAATAGAATTGGGCACCATGTCTTCGCACTGTTATATGCTCAATCTGCTGATAAACAGAAAGTCCATTTAGTATCCATCACAGGCCCACTCCTGTTCCCATTGCCACTGGCCAAATTCCCAAACAAAATTGGACTGTGTTTTTCCCCTTCGTTTCAGTTCCATAACAAGCGGCAGCTCAACAGCTGTGTGTTAAATTATTGATATCAGCTGGAATGTTTTTGCATGATCTGCTGCATCCAGCCCAGGTCTGTTATGTTTAAAAATTGAAGGATCTTCCTTCAAAAGGGAGTAGGTAAAAACATAAGAACAGCTATACTGGGTCAGACCAAAGGTCCCTCTAGCCCAGTATCCTGTCCTCTGACAGTAGCCAATGCCAGATGCTATAGAACAGAGAATCATCAAGTGATCCATCCCCTGGTACCCATTCCTAGCTTCTGGCAAACAGAGGCTAGGGACACCATTGACGCTAACAGCCATTGCTGGACTTATCCTCCATGAATTCCATGAGCAGGTTAAGGTGGGATTGAGAGACAGAGAACTGCCAAGGTTCTCCATCAACCGAGGTTTGGATTGTATCTTTTTGAAAAAAAAAAAATCACTGAAAAGCTCCATTTTAGTTTATATTTTCCATTTTTTTTTCCATGAAACAACAAAGCTGAAAAATGTTCCTGTGGGGAAAGGGCAGGGACAGAGGAGAGGAGAGAAGGGAGGACAATACAAAATTGAAAATGTCTCCTTTTTTATGTCATTGACAGACCAAAAGATTCCATAGAGAATGTCAACAAAAATGAGAATTTTTCATACTGTTCAAATTTTTTGGGCCTAGCTTTAGGGCAGAATTTTCAACAACAAAAAAAGCTCCATGTTGATGAGCCCACGGATTGTCTGTGTTATGCATCCCCCTCTGCCTGCAATCCACAAAGGGGGAGAATCAGTTACAGTCCTCCCTGCAGAGCCTGACTCTTGGGTTCAAGCTGTGGAGACTTGTGTCTCAAGCTAGTCAAAAAAATTGACAACTCCCCCTCCCCCCAATCAAAATAGGCCGTTTTGTCAAAACCAAAGCATTTCATGGAAACATATTGATTTCAATGACAATTTTGTGGGGAAAGTTTCTCAGGTGCAGGATGGAATTTAGTGGTGAACGAGAGACTGACTCAGTAGCCTGGTGGTTATAGCACTCATGTGGGATGTGGGAGATTCAGGTCTAAGTTCTACCACGTTGTTGCTCATACAGGGGTAGGTGTCTCGGATTTTTCACGAACAATTTCAAGAGGCCATGTTTTATTCTTCACCGAAATGAAAAAAAAACAATTCCAAAACTTCAAAATGTGGGTTTCTTTGTTTGTTTTTAAGGAATTGTTGTTTTCGAGTCTGCCCAACTCATGTCTTTAGCTCTGGAGATCTCTGCGTTAATCCCCACTATTGGCCACAACCAGGATCAGATGTTCAAGAGCTCAGCCCTTTGGTTGTACAGTGGGTAGCTCTTTTGAAAATTTGGCCCTGATTGTGGGTGCTGAGCATGGAACTATCTGGCTCTGAGCTCTTTGGAAAATCTGTCCCATAAAACACAAGGCTGGAATAAGATAAAGCTGTTTAACAGCTACTTCCTTCCAGACTAGAGGTGGTTGTACTTCACCAACAGATGAAGGGGCAGCCTAAATTGCTGGAAAGTAGAAAGAGACAGGTAAAGGGATCTATTCAAGGTAGGTATTGATGACATCAGGAGGACTGCCAGGTGGCTGGTACAGGACCTCAGTCTTCTTCTCTCCAGTTGTCTTCAGATTTTGGGAAGAGATGTACTCAAAGAGATAGGGCATTTTATCCGATTTCAATTGGGTGATCCACATTGGTTGCCCCTTTCTTGGAGTCTTCCAAACATTTCAAAATGTCAAAGCAAAATTAGAGTTGTCTTCTTTCACCATCCAATCAGGGAATAAGACGTCAGCTTTTGAGTCCTTGCAACTGGGATTGGAATTTTCCAATTTTTTTGTGCAATTCATCGTATCACACCAGCTTGTGTAAGATAAGTTAGTCTGTAAATGGTGGTGCAACCATCTCCAGACATACCCTGAATGGCAGCTGGTTTGCTCCGGTCAGCAACTAAGCTCCGAAAGTTGCTTTCCGTGGGTTCCTTTGTGGTCCATCCCTTGGCCAATTTCACAGTTATGCTTGCTCAAGTTGCAGTTTCTCCTTCAACACTCTGCTAGCTGCTGAAATGTTAGCTTTAAAGTTCATATAATTTATACAAAGTCACTCCATCTTCTTAGATGCTCTTTAAACTTGTTTTTACTGTTCATTATACAACGCAATGTCACTTCAAGAACTGTTGTTCTCTTGCAGGCCAGAATAGCTGTATACATCTTCCATTTCTGTTCACCTTGATTGAATTGGCCCTGTCAACACGGGTTCTCCACTTGTAAGGTAACCCCCTTCTCTTCATGTGTCAGTATATTTATGCCTACATCTGTAATTTTCACTCCATGCATCTGAAGAAGTGGGCTTTTTACTCACGAAAGCTTATGCCCAAATAAATCGGTTAGTCTTTAAGGTGCCACCGGACTCCTCATTGTTTTTGTGGATACAGACTAGCACGGCTACCCCTTTGTTATCTGGTTTTAGTTCCTTTTATTTACTGCCTCTTTCAGCACAGGTGTATTTCCCTAACTTGATAGCATCAGGATGTCTGATTGCCAACATTAGCCTTACTTGGTCACTTAAACTAAAATAAATCAATAAGAATGCAACAGGATTCTTTCTTTCCTAACAGGATTGGCCCAGAGTTAACCCCTATCATTAAAGTTGACAATATTTTGCCTAAAGCTGTTTGCCTAAAGCCGTATCACTTACAGGCACTCCACCTGTGCCTGTAGCCAGACAGAGCGCCTCAGCATGGATGCTTCTACCCAGATCCTGGTGTGGTTTTGCAGAGACTGTAACTTGCAATTTCCACTTACTGATATCCAGACTGGGGGGACCATCCAATGTGAAAGGTGCCTGCTGGTGGAATCTCTCAGGCAGCAGGTGGGAGAGCTACAGGAGGAGGTGGCTAGGTTGAGGAGCATCTGAATCCATGAGCAATTCCTGGACAGTGTCCATGTGGAGACAGCTGAGGTAGCTGTCCCAGTACACAGGACTGCTGATACACCACTGGTGGAGGAGGAGATGGCTCAGGGTGGACACTGGCAGCTGGTTACTTCTGGCAGCAGGCAGTGCTCCACCCCTGCTCCGAACCCTCCCGCCGTGGTAATAGGTAACCGTTATGCTCTTCTTGATACAGGAAAAAAGGAATCACCCCCTACAGTAAAGGAGGAGAAGCCTCGTACCCCTAAGGCTGGGAGGTCTGCTGCCACCACTGCGAATAGGAAAAGTAGGGTAGTGGTGGTCGGAGACTCTCTGCTGAGGGGGACAGAGGCGCCCATCTGTCGCCCTGACATTTCATCTCGGGAGGTATGCTGCCTGCCGGGAGCCCGTATCCGAGACGTTACGGAGGCATTGTCGAGGATTATCCAGCCCTCTGACTACTACCCCATGCTACTCATCCATGTGGGCACAAATGTTACTGCACGGTGTGACACTGAGCAGATCAAGAGTGACTACAGGGCTCTGGGAGTACGGGTGAAGGAGTTTGGAGCGCAGGTGGTATTCTCTTCTATTCTTCCTGTCAAAGGTAGGGGCCCAGGCAGAGACAGATGCATCATGGAGGTGAATGCCTGGCTGCGAAGATGGTGTCGCCAGGAGGGCTTTGGCTTCCTAGACCACGGGATGCTATTCGAGGAAAGACTGCTAGGCAGAGATGGCATTCACCTTTCAAGGAGGGGAAAGACCCTATTTGGACACAGACTGGCTCACCTAGTGAGGAGGGCTTTAAACTAGGTTTGACGGGGACAGGTGAGCAAAGCCCACAGGTAAGTGGGGAACATGGAGACCTGGGAGATGGGTCGGAAATGAGAGGGAGTGTGGGCTATATTGGCAGAGAGAAAGGAGGGTCAGGACAAAACTGTGAGGAAAGATCAAACCAGTATCTTAGATGCCTATATACAAATGCGAGAAGTATGGGTAATAAGCAGGAAGCACTGGAAATGCTAATAAATAAATACAACTATGACATTGTTGGCATCACTGAAACTTGGTGGGATACTACACATGATTGGAATGTTGGTGTGGATGGGTACAGCTTGCTCAGGAAGGATAGACAGGGGGAAAAGGGAGGAGGTGTTGCCTTATATATTTAAAATGTACACACTTGGACTGAGATGGAGATGGACATAGAAGATGGAAGTGTTGAGAGTCTCTGGGTTAGGCTAAAAGGGGTAAAAAACAAGGGTGATGTCGTGCTAGGAGTCTACTACAGGCCACCTAACCAGGTGGAAGAGGTGGATGAGGCTTTTTTTAAACAACTAACAAAATCATCCAAAGCCCAAGATTTGGTGGTGATGGGGGACTTCAACTATCCGGATATATGTTGGGAAAATAACACAGCGGGGCACAGACTATCCAACAAATTCTTATCTGCAATGCAGACAACTTTTTATTTCAGAAGGTTGAAAAAGCTACTAGGGGGGAAGCTGTTCTAGACTTGATTTTAACAAATAGGGAGGAACTCGTTGAGAATTTGAAAGTAGAAGGCAGCTTGGGTGAAAGTGATCATGAAATCATAGAGTTTGCAATTCTAAGGAAGGGTAGAAGGGAGAACAGCAAAATAGAGACAATGGATTTCAGGAAGGCAGATTTTGGTAAATTCAGAGAGCTGATAGGTAAGGTCTCATGGGAATCAAGACTGAGGGGAAAAACAACTGAGGAGAGTTGGCAGTTTTTCAAAGGGACACTATTAAGGGCCCAAAAGCAAGCTATTCCGCTGGTTAGGAAAGATAGAAAATGTGGCAAAAGACCACCTTGGCTTAACTACGAGATCTTGCATGATCTAAAAAATAAAAAGGAGTCACATAAAAAATGGAAACTAGGACAGATTACAAAGGATGAATATAGGCAAACAACACAGGAATGCAGGGGCAAGATTAGAAAGGCAAAGGCACAAAATGAGCTCAAACTAGCTACAGGAATAAAGGGAAACAAGAAGACTTTTTATCAATACATTAGAAGCAAGAGGAAGACCAAAGACAGGGTAGGCCTACTGCTTAGTGAAGAGGGAGAAACAGTAACAGGAAACTTGGAAATGGCAGAGATGCTTAATGACTTCTTTGTTTTGGTCTTCACCGAGAAGTCTGAAGGAATGCCTAACATAGTGAATGCTAATGGAAAGGGGGTAGGTTTAGCAGATAAAATAAAAAAAGAACAAGTTAAAAATCACTTAGAAAAGTTAGATGCCTGCACGTCACCAGGGCCTGATGAAATGCATCCTAGAATACTCAAGGAGCTAATAGAGGAGGTATCTGAGCCTCTAGCTATTATCTTTGGAAAATCATGGGAGACGGGAGAGATTCCAGAAGACTGGAAAAGGGCAAATATAGTGCCTATCTATAAAAAGGGAAATAAAAACAACCCAGGAAACTACAGACCAGTTAGTTTAACTTCTGTGCCAGGGAAGATAATGGAGCAAGTAATTAAGGAAATCATCTGCAAACACTTGGAAGGTGGTAAGGTGATAGGGAACAGCCAGCATGGATTTGTAAAGATCAAATCATGTCAAACCAATCCGATAGCTTTCTTTGATAGGATAACGAGTCTTGTGGATAAGGGAGAAGCTGTGGATGTGGTATACCTAGACTTTAGTAAGGCATTTGATACGGTCTCGCATGATATTCTTATCGATAAACTAGGCAAATACAATTTAGATGGGGCAACTATAAGGTGAGTGCATAACTGGCTGGATAACTGTACTCAGAGAATTGTTATTAATGGTTCCCAATCCTGATGGAAAGGCATAACGAGTGGGGTTCCGCAGGGGTCTGTTTTGGGACCGGCTCTGTTCAATATCTTCATTAACGACTTAGATATTGGCATAGAAAGTACGCTTATTAAGTTTGCGGATGATACCAAACTGGGAGGGATTGCAACTGCTTTGGAGGACATGGTCATAATTCAAAATGATCTGGACAAATTGGAGAAATGGTCTGAGTTAAACAGGATGAAGTTTAACAAAGACAAATGCAAAGTGCTCCACTTAGGAAGAAAAAATCAGTTTCACACATACAGAATGGGAAGAGACTGTCTAGGAAGGAGTACGGCAGAAAGGGATCTAGGGGTTATAGTGGACCACAAGCTAAATATGAGTCAACAGTGTGATGCTGTTGCAAAAAAAGCAAACGTGATTCTGGGATGTATTAACAGGTGTGTTGTGAGCAAGACACGAGAAGTCATTCTTCTGCTCTACTCTGCTCTGGTTAGGCCTCAGCTGGAGTATTGTGTCCAGTTCTGGGCACCGCATTTCAAGAAAGATGTGGAGAAATTGGAGAGGGTCCAGAGAAGAGCAACAAGAATGATTAAAGGTCTTGAGAACATGACCTATGAAGGAAAGCTGAAATTGGGTTTGTTTAGTTTGGAAAAGAGAAGACTGAGAGGGGACATGATAGCAGTTTTCAGGTATCTAAAAGGGTATCATAAGGAAGAAGGAGAAAACTTGTTCACCTTAGCCTCTAAGGATAGAACAAGAAGCAATGGGCTTAAACTGCAGCAAGGGAGGTCTAGGTTGGACATTAGGAAAAAGTTCCTAACTGTCAGGGTGGTTAAACACTGGAATAAATTGCCTAGGGAGGTTGTGGAATCTCCATCTCTGGAGATATTTAAGAGTAGGGTTAGATAAATGTCTATCAGGGATGGTCTAGACAGTATTTGGTCCTGCCATGCGGGCAGGAGACTGGACTCGATGACCACTCGAGGTCCCTTCCTGTCCTAGAATCTATGAAAATAGTTGACTTCCCTTTTGTATCCATTCTAATTACAATATTAGAGTCCATCAAGTTCCCTATTTTACTACTCTATGTGTCACTTCATATAATATCAATATTTGATATTAATTTAATATGATTTCAATTCATTTACTTATTCACAGACAAGGGAGGGGGGAAGGAAGTGGCAGTAGCACCAGTGGTTACTCTCGCAAAAGGTTGCAGCAAGTCTGGGTTTTCTCAGACTACAGAAGAAATCCAGTCATTAGACCTTAGTTTTTTATTTGTGTAGCCCTCTGTTCTCTCTTTCCTAGAAGGGTTTGATGCCTGCCAGGGCAATTCTTAAATAGTAACAACTTATAATTTGGGGGCTTTACTTACTACGTTATCTGAAAAACAACCTGTCCTGCCCTCTTATCACCGTGCTGGTAGACTGGTTCAGAAACAACTCAGAGATCAAAATGCCACCTATTAAATCACCATCAAAACCAGCAAGGAGTGATTTAAGATGTGGCTAGATCCTTTGCTGGTGTACATTGTAATAGTTTCATTGTGTTCAAAGAAGCAACACCGGATTATGCCAGTGGAGGATCAGGACTTTTTTTTCCCTCTGTGTTTCATTGTCTGTTACATTCTCCCTTTTTCAGTTCAGGTCTGTTTGGTGTTGCATCTCCCTATTAGCTTTCCTGTGAGGACTTGGGTAATAATACCGATAACTGTTTTAATATTTAATCTATTTCCCCATGTTAAGTATCCTCACACCTTCTATGGGTCATCTCGATTCTCACTTCAAAAGTTTTTTTTCTCCCGCTGATGATAGCTCATCTCAATTGATTGGCCTCTTACAGTTGGTATGGCTACTTCCACCTTTTCATGTTCTCTGTATGTATAAATATCTCCTTGCAGTATGTTCCAGTCTATGCACCGGATGAAGTGGGCTGTAGCCCACGAAAGCTTATGCTCAAATAAATTTGTTAGTCTCTAAGGTCCCACAAGTACTCCTGTTCTTTTTGTTTTAATATTGTCCCATAGAGAGGGACAATGCTTCTTCAGGACCTACTCATCTGTATTTGGTCATCCATAATACTGTATATTTGGGCCATGTAGCATTAAGTTATCTACCCTCCAAATACTTCGTTTAGAAAAAAATATACACCCGGATATTAAGGTCCATGTCTCCTAGTGCAGCACAGTCAAACCATGAAATATGGTCTACCTCTCAAGAACAGTGCAGCAGCTAGTAAATCCTTAGCAATGAAGAAACCATACGTGCTGGAACTAGGGATACTGGGGGTGCTGGCTTGAAGTGGTTTCCATTAGATACAGGGTTTACTGTTCGGTTCAATGGCTCTCAGCACCCCCACTATAAAAATTGTTTCAGCCCTTCTGGAAGAAACCATACATTCCTGTCTCTATACATACAAGAGAGGAAAGTTAAATCACTGCTGTCTTACTTGGTGGCATGATCCCCATACATCTGGATGGTGCTTTTCCATGGCTGTTCACTGCAGTTTCAGGAACATCTGGAAGGTCTATCTTTAAATCCATCGTTTAGCAGCCACCTCCCAAGCTCAAATCATTGGATCATCTTCATAATTAGTAAATGTCAGTGTATATGGAACCATAATCCCGTTGTCTCAAAAACATTTGGTGTGCACAACAATTAGCTACTCTAGCCCATCCTACTCTTCCCAAGTTCCCAGTATGCCCTGCTGGCACCTGATGTATCGGACCTTGCTGTTCCAGGAATCTTCTTGTGACTGAAGACACAGACTCTGCTCTGACACTTGTTGAAAAATGGAGAAGAACAAATGTGTGTGTATGGCTGATCCCACCTCTTCAGTTTTATGGGCTGTTGAGCATTGTGATAAATGGGTTTCTTGGGGGCAGGCGCAGTGGATTTGATTTTGCCAAGATGTCATTTGCAATTTGTGTGCTCTACAAATGATTTCCTCTGCAAATTTCCCAAGAACATAGGCCTTTCATCGACAAAACAGTGGATTTTACACACTGAAATTCTCCTCCCTCCAATGTCACTCCCCTGCTAAACCCACCTCAACGAGAGGCATAGAGCTTTTTGTGATGTAGCTAAAACAACGCAGTGTCAGTGTAGACACTGTGCTTGCTTATGTTGCCCTAACTGGCCTCCAGGAGGTGCCCAATAATGTTCATCATGACCGCTCCAGTCAGCAGTTTGAACTCCACTGCCCTGCAGGTAGAGCCGTCCTTGGGGCACGGCGAATCGGGGCGACCACCCGAGGCCCTGCGCTTTGCAGGGCCCCATGCTTCAATAAAATCGTGAGGAGGTGGGCGAGCAAGCAGGGTGAGGAGGCAAACAGGGTGGCGAGTGGCAGGGGGGCAGAGAGCCGAGGAGGAGCCACCCTAACTTTTACAATTCAAGCCTGTGAGTGCACTCACAATACTGTCACTGTTTCTTTAGCTGCTGCCGATGTGCCCTTGAGGACCCATTCCTCCACACCAGCAGAGCGCCTCCGTCAGATAAGGAGGCGAACCAGGGGGAGTAAGGAGGATATGTTTCGCAAAGTGCTGCAGGAAACAGATACAGCAGATAGCGAAACAAGAGCTTGAAGGGAGAGAGTTAATGCAAAACTCAGGATGGATAGCCTGGAAAGGAGACGGGGCAGGAGTAGATGATAAAGCTACTGGAGGGCCAGACAGAGATGCTCCAGTCCCTCATAACGCTGCAGTCTGAGCAAATCCATGCCTGACTCTCACAGGCTTCGAGGAGAGCTGTGTTTGCTTAGCATCTCCCAAAATATGATGGGGGCTAATTTAGCTACAACGAATCAGGAAAAAGATCTTGGAGTTATCGTGGATAGTTCTCTGAAGATGTCCACGCAGTGTGCAGAGGCGGTCAAAAAAACAAACAGGATGTTAGGAATGATTAAAAAGGGGATAGAGAATAAGAAGGAGAATATATTATTGCCCTTATATAAATTGATGGTACGCCCACATCTTGAATACTGCGTACAGATGTGATCTCCTCATCTCAAAAAAGATACACTGGCACTAGAAAAGGTTCAGAGAAGGGCAACTAAAATGATTAGGGGTTTGGAACGGGTCCCATATGAGGAGAGATTAAAGAGGCTAGGACTTTTCAGCTTGGAAAAGAGGAGACTAAGGGGGGATATGATAGAGGTATATAAAATCACGAGTGATGTGGAGAAAGTAGATAAGGAAAAATTATTTACTTATTCCCATAATACAAGAACTAGGGGTCATCAAATGAAATTAATAGGCAGCAGGCTTAAAACAAATAAAAGGAAGTTCTTCTTCACACAGCACACAGTCAACTTGTGGAACTCCTTGCCTGAGGAGGTTGTGAAGGCTAGGACTATAACAGCGTTTAAAAGAGAACTGGATAAATTCATCGAGGTTAAGTCCATTAATGGCTATTAGCCAGGATGGGTAAGGAATGGTGTCCCTAGCCTCTGTTCGTCAGAGGGTGGAGATGGATGGCAGGAGAGAGATCACTTGATCATTACCTGTTAGGTTCACTCCCTCTGGGGCACCTGGCATTGGCCATTGTCGGTAGACAGGATACTGGGCTAGATGGACCTTTGATCTTACCAAGTATGGCTGTTCTTATGAAAGATACATAGCACCTCAAAAGCTGGGACTTCTATTGACTTCATTGGGCATTTGGTCAGCCCCATGCAGAGCTATTTTCCCTAATTACTTATCCTTAATTACTTATGCAAGCCTACCTCCCTTACTATAAGGTACCTAATAACAAATTATCCTCTTGCTCTCCTTAGTTTAGAAACACAATGTACAAATTTGATCTATATTTGTACATTTGTTTGCAGCATTTTGTCACCAAGCTGCCAATTATATTCACAGCATACAGAGAAGTTTTAAATAAAAACCATAAAATACACTTAAGATTGCAATGTAACACTGTTTTAGCTCTTCAATCCAGAACTTTAACACACAAGAAACAAAAATCAGAGAGAGACAAAGCAGGCTGCTCCCCAAGGCAGACAGGTGCAATTCGCCCCACCTCGTTCTAGGCTGGTTCTTTCCATGCTAACTGCTGACTTCACTACAGAGCCCTTTAGCCTGCAAGCAGGAGCAGGAACCTCCTGCCATGCACACTCTTAAATAGCTTGCAAATCCAGCACAGTCCTCGATACACCACCTTTCTTCTCTTTATATTCCTTACTTAACAAAACACAATATTAATTTTTTAAAAATCTCTGGTTTAGCCTTATGGGAGATTCTGGGATTTCATGGTGGCTGGTGGTACCTGCCAGGGAGAGAAAGTGACACAGTCGTTCTCCAGCTCCTTATTAGATCACCCCACCAGGAGCACTCTTGCCTTCCCTCTCTCTGCCTCCATCTTCTGGTGCCACCTCCTCCTCCTCTGGCCAAAGGGATACCCATCTTTACTAACTTTAGGGGCCACGTCCTGTAACTGAACTGAGCTTTCATCACCTGTTACCAGATAAATGTACCTCTTCATTATCTCCCGTTACCTCTACCGAATATGTCCCTGGTCCCAGTTTCTGTTTTATTACATCTTTTCCCCACTTCATGTCTCCCGTGTAAGTTTGTACCAGGCAGAAACACCTGGGAGGTTTACGTTGTGGGTTTTCCACTATTTGCTTTTCCACGGATTCTCACAAGGCACAGGCCGCCTTGCCTTCAGGAATGGTCTTGTCAGACACAACCAGCCTCGCTGGTGTGCCTTTTACCAAACCCATGTCTGTACTAGATACAGCTTTGTATTTCTCTTTCAATTCCGCCACTTTGGCTGGCATCTGCTGTACCTCGCTCCAATCCAATTTAAGCTTGTATAGCCATTTTCTGACCATTAGTGGGGGGAGGGGCATTTCCCTCAGTTATAAGTAACTCTAACCTTTAGAAGTTACAGTGACAGGGAGACAACCTAATACTCTATCTGCCTGTGACAGGGCCCACCTCCGTGGTGCACCCTTGTGGCCCACCAGGGCACTATTCACCCAGTGACAGGGTCTCCAATGATCAGTTGCTGCCTGTCGTGGGTTTCATGCTATAGCCCTCCAGCTAAGGTACACTTGAGTCCCACTCCTTCCAGGGTGTTAAAGTGCAAAAATAAAGAAATATTACAAACTCACAACCAAGTAGTCTTTGGCAGGACCCTGCCCTTCAACTCAGAACTTGTCTTCATAAAGCCTCCCTGGTCGGTCTCCATGGCCAGGCTTTTCTCACCAACAGATAAACAGAGCTCTGTTTTCCTTCCTGGTCAGCCCCAAACTGAGTGGGCCTTCTCCTTTTAACACCCCTCTCCACACCTGAGCTCTCCTGCAGGTGTAGTGGGGCAGGGCCAATTGCATCCATATGCCCTCATTAACCCCTCCTTGCCAGGGTGGGGCCAGTAGGCCCCATCACACTGCTTTTTACTGTAATTCTGTAAAGGCATATTAGCTTATTTTAATCTTACCCCAGGACATCATTTTCGGTATACCCCTGGTGACCGGGTGCTCTACTCACCACAGGAGGGCGCCACCTCTTGGCGGTTCAGGGGATTAGCTCAGCCCGGCTGATGCCCCTTCCAGTGGTTGCACTCCGTCACTCTGTCTCTTTCTTTCTCTGTGGCCAGGCCCGCTGACAGCAATTCTGGGCCCCAGGGCAGAACAGTCAATGGGCCCCCAGCCCACGCGGACGTGGTCCGCCTGACATTTGGGCGGTGCTGCGCCTGCGTTGGCTGGTGCCCGGCAAGCTGCTACTGGCTGTGCTGCTGGGCGTGCTCTTTCAGCATGGCCAGGGCTTCCACGTGCCTGCCCGGCGGCCTTTGCCGCTGCCAGTACCCCCCCCTCCGCACGCGCCTAGGAGCCCTGCCATAGGCAACTAGTGGGAGGGGCACAAAGGGGGACACCCCCACGTGACCCTTCCCCCGTAACCTCCCACATGACTCCTCCCTGCCCCCCCTCTGCGCTTTCCCCATCCCCTCCTCCCCATCCCGTTACCTGGGTGGGGGCTGTGTCCTCCTGCTGCGCTGGCCTGGCTCCCCCTGGCTGTTCGGCTGCTCCTCTGGCAGCCAAGCTCCGGAGTCACTCCCGGATGCTGCCCAGTGCAGCTGCCTGGGAGAGCGCCTGGCGGCAGCAGCACGCAGCCACCTCCCCGGGCTCGACTTCTGGTGATAGTGGCCGAGAGAGCTGGAACCCCACCCCCGCCCCGCCCTCCCCGGCATGCTCAGAGTCAGCTCCGGTCCCCAGAAGCTGAGCTTGGGCAGGGAGAGGGCTGCCACTGTCGCCGCTCCCCAGGGGGACCAGATGTCCCGATCTTATGGGGACAGTCCCAATATTTGTGGTTTTGTCTTATATAGGCACCTATTACCCCCCAGCCCCTGTCCCAATTTTTCACATTTGCTGTCTGGTCACCCTACTGCTCCCTGCCCTGCCCAGCACGAGGACAGGAGCCGATTCTGAGCATCCCGGGAGGGCTCCAGGTCGCTTGGCCACTGTCCCTAGAGAAGCTGAGCCCCAGGGCAGCTGCAGCGCTGCACCGGGCAGCGTGGCCGGAAGAGGAGAGGCCCTGGCCCTCCCACTTTCCTTCCAGCTCTGTCCCCGCGCCTTCCTCTCCCCAGCCGGGGCTGGGTTGAGTGCCCTGAGCAGAAGTCTGGGGAGGATGGCTGGCCTGCCAACCCTTCCCGCCCCCCAGCATTGCCTCTGAGCCCTGCAGCCCACCCGGGCGATTTAAAAGGACCCGGGGCTCCCAGGCACCACCACTACTATAGCGGCCGGGAGTCCTCGTGCCCTTTTAAATCACCCAGGCACCTGGGCAATTGCCCCCTTTCCCCCTTCCCCCTGTCGGCAGGCCTGTCTGCTGCCCCTCTCTCATTTTAGGGACTGCAGCCTTCTCTTTACAGCTCAGCCCTCCAGCCAGGTCACTATGTGGTTTCCCCGTCTGGGGGCGTATCAAAAAGTCTTTTCTAACCAGCCACCACAGGAAGTCTTCCCATTCACTGCCCCTGGTACCACTCCCTCAGTGGCTGGTAGGGGAACCCAGGCCCACCCACTACTCCGTGTTCTGGTTCAGGGACCCTCTAATCAGTAGCCAAGATCTGTCCCTTCCTGAATCTTGCTGCCTTTTCCTGAGCCTCTTCTGTACCTTCTGGCTCTCCCCACTCCTTAGGGTTTGCCAGCCCAAACTCCCTCCTGTCAGGGAGTAACCAGAAGCTACCTTCCTCTATAACCACAAACACATTCCCTTCTCCCAGGGAGAGACTGAACACTACATCCCTGCAGCCCCACTGTTGCCAGGCTCCTGGCTTTGTAGAAGGCCTACCTGTCCCTCACAGGTGAGCTTCCTTCTAAGTAGCTCCCTCCAGCCTAAATCTCTCCCCATGGCAGCCTAATTGGCTGATTGGGCCCACTTGGCCTAATTCAGCTCTTGCATGGCCCGTGTGGGGAGTCCACACAGTCGCACCCTCTCAGAAAAAATAGCAGACATTGCCGTGCTGGTGTTGATTTCCATTTTCAACATCCCAACATTTACCTCAACATTAGCATCATATGGGGGACGATGCAGCTGTTCATTTTCCACCACGTACAGGTTTTTTCAGGTTTCCCAAAAATTTAGAGGTACTTTCTCATTCTAGCTGGTTTCTTAAATGAAACATATCATTCGGTTTAAAAAAATCATAGTAGGCACTTAGGCTTAGTCTATACTTAGAAGTCAGGTCAATTTAGCTACAGTGCTCAGGGGTGTGAAAAATCCACACCCCTACGTATCGTAGCAATGTTGAACTAACCCCCAGTGTAGACGCATCTCTCAGGGAATTGGTTTTCCTGCAGCAACTGAAAACCCCCTTCTGTCACTGTAGGATGCATCTACACTATCAGGTTATGCCTGACATAATTATGGTGCCATAGCTATGCTGTTGTAGTCCCCATGGTGTAGACAAGCCCATAATTTTTTTCTTTAGAACTCTACTATGTCCATATACTCCAGCTCACCAGGTTATTGTGGAAAACATAAGCTTTTAAACACAGTAAATGTTTTTCCCACCAATGTTAGGAAAACAGCCCTTTATCGGTATCTTCTATAACATTTTCATAAAAATACTGCTCAAGTTTCTGAATATATATTGCAAAATCTTCCTCTTTTTCATTAAACTGGAAATTTGTCCCTATAGCCTATGCAGATGTTTTGTCTTTATTTTCTCACTTTTTTTTATAAACCTATCCTCACTGCCAGTATGCAAATAGAGAGGTTTAATAAAAAAACATGATGCAATACTCTGTTAAGGAGTTTGCCACGCACTGCTACTTTGTTTCTTAGAATCCAGAACTATTGGAACCATTTACCAAGGGTCGTGGTGGAGTCTCCATCACTCGAAATTTTTAAATCAAGATTGGATGTTTTCTAAAAGCTCTGCTCTAGGAATTATTCTGGGGAAGTTCTCTGGCCTGTGTTATACAGGAGGTCTCACCGGATGATCACAATATTCCCTTCTGGCCTTGGAATCTATGAACCTTAAACACACAAGAGCTGAAAAACGGAGAGACACAAAACAAGCCACTCCTAAAACAGAGAAGCACAACTCACTCCACCTGGTTCTAGGCTAGTTCTTTTCAGACTGCTGCTAGGTCACATACTTCACCACAAAGACCTGGGTCTTTAAATCTACTGACCACGCTGTGACGTTGCATTCCATATGCTTTATGAAAATATGCTTATGAATGTGAATATGATGTAACTGGAATATGCTTAATGCAAAGGGTCTCTTGTAAGGTATCATTACAAAGCTTATAATCTACCGAGTGTGTTCATCCTATTTGTCTGCATGTATTATTTCTATGTCTGGAGTTCGGAGAATAAGATAGAAACTTGTATTACTGATGTAAACATATTAAGTGGAAGCCATTAAGGGTGCTTCATAATCAATGAATTGTAAATGGCTCTGTTTACTTGCAAACCTTCCAGTGTATGTGTGGGCCAGCCCAGGAAGAATGGAGGCTGGGGTCTCACAGGACCTGTGACCATGTCACATGATAGTGGAATCCATCTTAAATCTGGTACTTTTCCATTTAGAAGGAGGGGTGTGGACCCAGGGAGACAAAAGATTCCCGACTGGTGCCAAAGCTATAAAAGAGGGTGGAACAGGACTAAAGGGGGCCAATCATAAGAAAACCCTGACTGAGATGTCTGCTGGAACTAACAAGGACTGTACCAGGGGAAAGGATTGGACCCAGACTAGGGAGGAGTCTAGTCTGTGAAAGAAGCTTATTGGAACATCTCTGAGGGTAAGATATTACCTGTAATCAGTTTCTTAATGTATTAGGCTTAGGGTATGTCTACACTACGGGATTAATCCGAATTTATATAATTCGAATTTTGGAAACAGATTGTATAAAGTCGAATGTATGCAGCCACACTAAGCACATTAATTTGGCGGTGTGCATTCATGTACCGGGGCTAGCGTCAATTTCCGGAGCGTTGCACTGTGGGTAGCTATCCCATAGCTATCCCATAGTTCCCGCAGTCTCCCCCGCCCATTGGAATTCTGGGTTGAGATCCCAGTGCCTGATGGGACAAAAAACATTGTCGCAGGTGGTTCTGGGTACAGCCTCACCCCTCCCTCCATGACAGCAACGGCAGACAACCATTTTGCGCCTTTTTTCCTGGGTGAACACTGCAGACTCCATACCATGGCAAGCATGGAGCCTGCTCAGCTCAAGACAGCAGTCATGAACATTGTAAACACCTCGTGCGTTCTTGTGCAGTTTATGCTGAGCCAGGACCAGAAAAATGAGGCGAGGAGGCGGTGGCGACGGCAGCGCAGGGACAAGCATGATGAGGACATGGACATGGACATGGACACAGAATTCTCTCAAACCGTGGGCCGCGGTGCTTTGGAGATCGTGTTGTTAATGGGGCAGGTTCTATCCGTGGAATGCCGATTCTGGGCCCTGGAAACAAGCACAGACTGGTGGGACCGCATAGTGTTGCAAGTGTGGGACGATTCCCAGTGGCTGCGAAACTTTCGCATGTGTAAGGGTACTTTCATGGAACTTTGTTACTTGCTGTCCCCTGCCATTAAATGCCAGAATACCAAGATGAGAGCAGCCCTCACAGTTGAGAAGCGAGTGGCAATAGCCCTGTGGAAGCTTGCAACGCCAGACAGCTACCGGTCAGTCGGGAATCAATTTGGAGTGGGCAAATCTACTGTGGGGGCTGCTGTGATGCAAGTAGCCAAAGCAATCACTGAGGTGCTGCTACGAAAGGTAGTGACTCTGGGAAATGTGCAGGTCATAGTGGATGGCTTTGCTGCAATGGAATTCCCTAACTGTGGTGGGGCGATAGATGGAACCCATATCCCTATCTTGGCACCGGAGCACCAGGGTACCCAGTACATAAACCGCAAGGGGTACTTTTCAATGGTGCTGCAAGCACTTGTGGATCACAAGGGATGTTTCACCAACATCAACGTGGGCTGGCCGGGAAGGGTTCATGACGCTCACGTCTTCAGGAACACTACTCTGTTTAAACGGCTGCAGCAAGGGACTTACTTCCCGGACCAGAAAATAACCGTTGGGGATGTTGAAATGCCAATAGTTATTCTTGGGGACCCAGCCTACCCCTTAATGCCATGGCTCATGAAGCCACACTAACCCTAATTTGAAATGACAATATCGATTTTGGCGCTACTCCGCTCATCGGGGTGGAGTACAGAAATCAATTTTAAGAGCCCTTTATTTCAAAATAAATGGCTTTGTTGTGTGGACGGATGCAGGGTTAATTCGATTTAACGCTGCTAAATCCGAATTAAAGTCATAGTGTAGACCAGGCCCAAGACTTATGTGTTTTTGCTTTATTTTGCTTAGTGACTTACTTTGTTCTGTCTGTTATTACTTGAAACCACTTCAATCCTACTTTTTGTACTTAATAAAATCACTTTTGTTTATTAATTAACCCAGAGTAAGTGATTAATACATGGGGGAGCAAACAGCTGTGCATATCTCTCTATCAATGTTATAGAAGGTGGACAATTTATGAATTTACCCTGTATATGCTTTAGACAGAGTAAAACAAATTTATTTGGGGTTTGGATCCTGTTGGGAACTGGGTGTCTGGGTGCTGGAGAGGTAACCTGCTGAGCTGTTTTTGGTTAAAGTCTGCAGCTTTGGGGGCGTGGCCCAGACCCCGAGTCTGTGTTGCAGCAGGCTAGCGTGTCTGTCTCAACAAGGCAGGGTTTTGGAGTCCCAAGCTGGCAGGGACAACGGGCTCAGAAGTAATTTCAGCCCATCGGGTGACAGTCCCAAGGGGATCCCTGTGACCGAACCCGTCACATAGGCCCTCAGCTATTATAACTCAGCCTCCATTGAAACCAAAAGGGCTACATCAGTTTACTCTGGCTCAATCTGATCCCTGAATTCTTACAATTTCTTGGGGTAGACTTCACTTGCATGGTATGTGGAAGCTTTGTGTAGTACTTGTCTCATAATTATATCAAGAGGCTGGTAATCATCAAGCCAGACCTAATTTTGATTGCTGTGTTTAATTAATTTTTAGCAGCAGAGGTGACATGGGTGATTGAACTGATTTGCACACTTCTGAGACCTTCTGACAAGAAAATGTGACATTTCAGGAGGTGTGTTCTGGTGTGAGATGGGCCTGACTCATGAAGTTCAGGTCTGCAGTTAGATCCAAAACCAACTACCTCCAAATCTAGAGGTGTTCAGATTTTGGGCTCTGGTTGAGGCCAGATATAGGATGCATGGAACCATCCTGAATCTGAACATTATCAAAATTTGGAGGTAGGAGATGGTTGGATACAGACCCTTTGTTAATCCTGGTGGATGAAATTTGATTGAATGAACCATCCTGACTGAGAAGAACAGTGATAGAACTTTGAAAGGAGATTGTGACACTCTGTGCCTCAAAGTGACACTCTGTACCCCAGATTCCTCTAGAGGAAAAATAAGTGTGTGGCATGAAGTTGTGTAAACCATAGGGCATAAAATCAAGGCATACAAAGTCACAGAGTAGCCATGGGATATAGCTGTGTATAAGACAAAGCTTCTAATATTGGTATGGTCCCAATAATATCAAGACATCTGATCACCCTAAGTACACCAATTTATACCAGCTGAAAATCTGACTCCTCATTTTTAACGTCCCTCTTTTGTGTAAATGTTCTTTTAAACCAACCCCATGGCTAGTCTGTGACTTTGTAGGCCTTGATTCTATGCCCTATGGTTTACACAACTTCATGCCACACACTTCTTTTTCCTCTGGGGGAGGGGGAGAAAAACTCAGTAGTTGTGCAGCGTATATAACCCTTGCTCTTTTGTTTCATATTAAAATTCATGAAGAGACAAGAAAGAAGTTTCCAAAACAACGTGTTCCTTTATTTACAGTGAAGACATTAACTGAACAGGATGTCTTATTACCTTTTGATGTCAGCTCAGAGATTCACACAAATCAGGCGATCAAACAAAACAAGACTAGTCTGTATCCTGAAAGTCTAGGGAGTCTACTAGGGACTTTGCTGGAGCTCAGATGCTGTGATGGTGGGTGGCAGTATAAAGCCCTACAATAGACAGACAGGGTATATCTTTTGCCCACATAACACAATCTAAACATCGCTGGGCCCTTGAAATGCAATGTTGCTTGGCAGATTGTTAGCAACAGGGAGTGAACAGGAGATCTCTGGATCTCTCTGAGTCTCTATTGCCTGAGCCAAAAGGCTATTAACCAAGGCTGTAGCAAGCTCTGTGTGACCTGCCACCACTAGATGATGACAGAGCACCACACTGTGCGGGTGTCAAGTTGTGCATAACATAACCTCACCAGGCTGATCCTCAGTCCTGTGGTATGAATTGGACCAAGCATCCACTTGCGGGATAGGCAGGCAGAATCTCAATGCAGAGGGAAACAAGATCTACTCAAAGATTGTTTTACAAGTCTTCAGCAGTTAGGTTCTCAGACACTGGGGCAAGGCAGGTGTAAGTTACAATTTCCTGTCCCCTACACCTCATGGGGTATGCGTAGGAAAGTATTTATCACTGTCTTCCCTCATTGGGGTTTTCTGCCATGGGAGGAGTATCTTTATGTCATGGGGGGGACTCCATCAAAGGAAGCTGATCAGCAGATGTGCTGAATCGGCACATTGCCCTACAACCAGGGCTGCCCAGAGGATTCAGGGGGCCTGGGGAAAAGCGGGGGAGCAGACATAAAAAAAGACACCACCCGCTGCGGCGGTTGTACTCACGAGGCGGCGCTCCGAGTCTTCAGCGGCGGGTCCTTCACTGGCTCCAGGTCTTCGGCAGCACTGAAGGACCTGCCGCCGAAGTCCCAGAGCGAGGTGAAGGACCTCCCGCTGCCGAAGTGCCGCCGAAGACCCGGAGCGCCGCCGGGTGAGTAAAAATTAAAAAGGTGCTTCTAGCCAGGAAAGGGATTCTTGGCCAGGGCTCGTGGGGTCCCTGCGGAGCCCGGGGCCTGGGGCAAATTGCCCCACTTGCCTCCCCCCTCTGGGCGGTCTTGGAACCCACTTTAAGAGCTATGCAGGACGAGAGAGAGAGAGAGAGAGAGAGAGAGAGAGAGGAGGTTATGCCCACTCTCCACCATTGTGGCCTCCCATGGAGTTGGACTTCCCACCCTTCAGGACCTTCTGGCAAAAAGCTGGTGTTGAGTCAGGGCTGGTTCTAGCACCGTATAACCTTTGTGGAAACGCAATGAATAGTTCATGAGGACAGCCTGCCAAGCAACATCATTTCCCCCATGGAACACTACATCAATTGTTAACACGTCTGATATTATCCCCTAAAGCCCCAGCACTACTAGAGCAGGGAGTTTGAAGAGTCTCCGGGCCAAATTCTGCTCTCATTGGCACCAGGGTTACCCCATTATCTTCAGGAGGTTCCTCTGAGTTTACATCAGCGTCACTGACTTTACCCACTAGTATTTACAAATAAAGATCAAAGGCTCAGCTGACTGGTTGGTGTAGGATTTCTTTGCCCTTCTTAGGAGGTTTGTCGCTAGCAGTCGTGCCCCCCTGTTGCTTCACCTCAAGCACAGCCGGGGAGGGGAGTACATAGCATTTTGTTTGATGCCTTGCTAAGTTCTGAGTGAGTTTAGTTCTCATGGAAGGGGTCAGACTCACTGGCCTGGAAAAAAATGAGATTTCTCTGTTTGCCTTCAGATTCCCAGGCACAAAACAGGCAGTGGCAGACAAGCTTCCCTTACAGCACCCTGTTCCTCAGGGACTGCAGCGCCCATGACAGCATGGAATCCTTGGCCCCCCTGCTGAGATTCTCAACGGGGATCCAATTAGCACCGACTGTTCGGGTGGTTAGTGGAGGGGGAGATCCTTGTCTGTTAGGACCAAGACTAAGATCACAGCCCCTTTCACACAGGCAGGCAAACAGCTGTTATATGATCATGACAGCTGACCATTACCAATCTCCAGCTGGATTTGAACTAGCAGTGTAAAGATCTGTATCCCTGCAGACAGCCAATCCCGGGGAAGGGTCGGCTTTTAAAAAGCAGAATTTGACATACTACAGCCTGACATTCTTCCACCTCACATGACTGGATTATGAGGGACAAGCTATAATCATCCAGGAAGGGTAAGAGTCCCACAACAACTCATAAGTCTTAGCAGGGGATCAACTCATTGGATCAGGTACATCTGAGCCTGATAATTCAAATACTAACTGGGCTACACTTTTACAATTACTTTACTATCCTGACAGAAATCAAAGACAAATATCCCCCTACATTCAATGATCGTGTGAAGATTTAAATACTAATGGTTACACAAGAGCATACCTACTTCAGGTTAGCAGCATTTGTCTCCTGGAGACAGCAGTTACACATCAGCATGTATTTTTTAGTGATCAGCTGGCATGTTTCACATACAGTAACAGGTCTATTAAACTGAAAGTAACTTTGCACTTCAACAGGCAGCACTTAAGATTTATTTTATTCCGCTTAGGAAATCAAGTTAAGGTCCAAACCCACAATCTCGCCAATGGCCACACTCCCTTCTGAAGCCAAGAAAATAGAGCACAAGCGCCTAACACATTTTTAGATGCAATACAAATAAATCCTCACTATCATTAAGGGGCAGGCCCAAAATGTAACCTCCCTTGAAGGTGATCTGCAAAGGGAATAAAAAGTGATCCACAAATAAATGCCTGTGCAGAATGCTCCCAGTAAACAAGATTTGTGGAGGTCATTTGGCAGCTAGATAAGTATAAATTAACCTTTAAACAACTGTTTATAGTCCTTGCAAAGTCTGCTGGATAGTTCTTGATTTACTACTTTCACTCAGGGATGCACCAGAGCAGCCAAGGTGAGTTATGTTTTATTCCAAAGTGGGGAGGTTTTCAACGTTTCCGATTTAAAAGAAAATTTTGAAAATGATGCCATACTACTAACCTGAGACCCTGTGGTCTGAATCCTTGTTACAGTGGAATTTCCCAGTTCTCGCTGTATTATTCGTTCATTTGTGTGGGAGAGGGGGTTATACTCAGATTGTAAGCTCTTTGGGACCGGGATAACCCTTTTGTTATATGTTTGTACAATGCTTAAAGCAATGGACCTGAGGTCCCTGTCTAGAGATTCTAGGCACTCCCTCAATGAAAAGGACTAATAATTACCACACTGAACATGGGTAGTCTGAGTGGAATATATGCCATGCCAGTATAAGACTGACTGCAGATGTCAAACTTCTATAATATAAGTTTCAGAGATTCCAAGGCTAGAACAGACCATTGTGATCATCTTGTCTGACCTCCACTAGAATGCAGGTCACAGAATTTCCCTGAAATAATTCCTGTTTGAACAGGAGCATCTCTTTTAGAAAAACATCCAACCTTGATTTAGAAGGAAATAACGTCATTAGTACAGGATCCATATTTAAATAAAATAACACAGGTTGAGTATACAAATCATAAAGTGAGCAGAAATGATTTGTTGTAATTATTTAATTATTCCACCCAAGTACAGAAATCTGGAACCCCTGAGCTCCGGAACTGGAAAAGCCAGAAAGAGGGACCCTATGAGAAGATGAAACAGAATAAAAGTAAGTGACGCTGATCAGTCTGTGATAGACAAAAGGAAATGGTGGGAACTGAATTCATTTTTTTAAAGTTCCTCCTGGTTTGATCATCTAAAGCATTATTGCTACTATAGGATTGAATCTTGCCCTTATACAATCCATACTTCCATTGGGCCTTATTGGGAGTTTTGCCTGAGTAAGGACTGCAGGTCTGGAACCATTAATAATTTTAACCTTGTCATTCCTTTTCATTCTCTCTAGTTTGGAGAATTAAATGCACTGAAAATCGAAGCAAAAAAAGGATCCCATTCCAATTCAAACAGGTACTTTTGAAAGAGAAAAAAGTGCTTGAGAAATCCTGGGCACCTGAAGCTCCCATGTTCCTCTGTGGAATAAATATCCAGCAAGACAACCGACAACAGCTATTATTTATTATTATTACCACAGCACATAGGAGCCTCAGTCATGGACCATTTTGTTAGGTGTTGTACAAACACAGAACCAAAAGTTTGTCCCTGCCCCATGGGGCTTACAATCTAAGTAAATGCGAAGATACCAGGCTGATGGCTACTTTAAAAGCATTTAGAAAGGTAGGCTGACAGATTGTAGATGGATAGAATATATAAAGTAGGGTCATATTCTCCCCTTGAATACATGCAACAGCTCCCACTGGCCTCAATGGGAGCTATGCACTCATACAATGGCAGAATTTGTCCCTTAGAGTGGCTTGCAGGCTGGCTAGTCTAGTCAGTTACCACGCTTACATATGGGGACCTCAAGAAATGTATTATTTCATAATATGATTGTCCCCTCATTCAGTCCAGGGAGATCATTATGTCTAGAGTTAATAATACAAAAATTAACCCAGTGGAATGTATTTAAAGTTGCTATTAAACAACAATATTGAATTAAACAATAACCAGCTCTTGTCTCGGCTATTTATGGTTCCTTGGCATATTATATGCATCACTGGCTTCCTCATATGGCATCTGTAAACTGTTCTGACAGGCTAAATGCTCCAGCATTGATACTGGAAGTAACAATTGCTAGCTGTTGATTTGATACTAATGAAGAAAACAGAGCTAAGATCTAAGTGACCTTCCTTTATTCACAAGGCATTCTAATTTCTTTAAAATAAGGTTTGTTTGGGGGGAGAAAAAACACGGTTGATTTCATTGTGCCTCTCTAAAGGGAAGAGGGAGGAGGAAAAAGATCAACAGATAATCACTGTCTATATTCAATTTGCAGGAGACCTCTCTTGGTAGCTATGTCCACAAAAACATGGAGAATTGAAATTTACACTACAGAGCATCAGTGACCCTTCATCCTGAATCAGGTCACTGTGTGTGTGTGTGTGTGTGTGTGTGTGTGTGTGTGTGTGTGTGTGTGTGTGTATTATTAGATTCTCTGTATATAAACATTGTTTGCAGGCCAAATGGTCTTGGTTTTTAAACCCTTCGAAGAATTGCATTAAAAATATGCTAGATGCGGAAAGCTCTAATCAGAAAAATACCATCCAGTAAGGAAGATGGTGCTTTCATCTTTTCTGCTTCCTTTCTCCACTTTGTACTAGTTACCTGTAGAAAGAGCCACAAGAGACAGCATCTATGTCCTTGCAGTCGCATTCACTGGGAATCTGTCAGCACCGGACAGCTTCAGAGTGGAAGTTGATTGTTAATGCAATCTATGTATATTTTTCCCCATTGAAGGCAGGTTTCTTTCATGGAAACTGGAGAATGAAAATCTTAAAACATGTGGTTTCATTTCCAAAACTTCAGGTTTGCATTTAAACAAACTAAGCACACAAACAAAGCACATTAGTCCATATTTCAGAGTAGCAGCCGTGTTAGTCTGTATCCGCAAAAAGAAGAACAGGAGTACTTGTGGCACCTTAGAGACTAACAAATTTATTAGAGCATAAGCTTTCGTGGACTACAGCCCACTTCTTCGGATGCCACTGTGACGGGTTGGATCACAGAAACCCCCTTGGGAGCTGCCATCCGATGTGCAAAGATTACCCCTGCTTCTGTCTTCCCTGCCAGCTCAGGACTCCAGCACCCTGTCTTGCTGAGCCAGACACTCCCGTCTGGCTCCAGACACAGATCCAGGGTCTGAATCTCCTGTCCCAAAGCTGCAAGTTTACCTGAAAACAGCTCAGAGTAGTGTGCTTGTCTTTATCACTCAGATGCCCAACTCCCAATGGGGTCTAAACCCAGATAAATCCGTTTTACCCTGCATAAAGCTTATGCAGGGCAAACTCATAAATTGTTCGTCCTCTATAACACTGATAGAGAGATATGCACAGTTGTTTGCTCCCCCAGGTGTTAATACATACTCTGAGTAAATTACTAAATAAAAAGTGGTTTTATTAAATACAGACAGTAGGATTTAAGTGGTTCAAAGTAGTAACAGACAGAACAAAGTAAGTCACCAAGCAAAATAAAATAAAATGCGCGAATCTATGCCTAATCAAACTGAATACAGATAATTTCCTCACCAGTTTCAGAGTGCTCCCTTTTACAGGCTAAGCTCCTTTTAGCCTGGGTCCAGCAATCACTCACACCCCTTGCAGTTACTGTCCTTTGTTTCAATCTCCTTCAAGTATCCTGGGGGGGTGGAGAGTCTCCTTCTTTAGCCAGCTGAAGACAAAATTAGTCCATATGTGATCACAAAAGCCATATATATTCCATCCATTACCTTTTCAGCTGAGGCATTGACCACTTGTGAGCATTGTAGATCCTGGAGCACTTTCAGGATAGGGCATGACCTTATTGTCCTGCCTGGCCAATTTTGAGCTCTGTCTACTTATTTTCCCCATGTGGTTTCAACTGGATTCCATAGTCTTCCACCCTCCCTGTCCTGAACTGTTGTGTAGTACTGCTGGTATATGGGTATAATATTATATGGGTATAATATTCCACTCCAGAGATAACTGCAGTGAAGCTGGGGTGATTCCTGGACATAGCGCTTTTTAATCAAAAGGTACCATGTGTAAAAGTAAGTTATTTGTTATTATGTATGTGAATGAAAAAAAGATGCCAGAGGCATCTATGAATAAGGGCATAATCAGCCAAATTGTAGGCATTGCAGGTATTTGTCTAGTTCTTCCCCTTTCCCCGCTGTGCCAGAAGTGAACCCAAGTGCCACTCACAATGCAATATAGTTTTAAGTCTTTGATGCTTCAATGCATTAAGTTAAGCAGACAGGCCTTCCGCTGGAACATCTACCGCTGCAGGCAGGATAGCAGACATTATGGCCAATGGTTTGTCGAGTCCCATGTTCCTGCTGTGACAAGGTGAAGAGGCAAGCAGGATGCACGGAGGCAAGCTCATTGTGCAAATTAATCTATTACTGATGCCAAGAAGAGCGGATCTTGTTTTCTTTAGTCTCTGTCTAACTGCTTGTTGCCACCCAGTCAACCAGTTGCATCGACTGTCCTTTGCAACACAGAGACAAACCTCTTTCCAAAGTCAGTCACCAACTGAAAAAAAAGCACTGCTTCTGTGGGTGCATAATTTAGACATGCACTGGGCAAGTGCCAGCAAGATGAGCCAACAACGCTAAAAAAAGGGTAATTGAAGAAAAAATGTGTGTGTGAATTTAGTGCTGGTGGGAGGCCTGGGAGATTGGTGTTGTCTTTCTCCACAGAGAAGGCAGAGCATAGGCATTGTATTGCCTAGAGAGAATAACTCAAGAGACACATAGGTATGAGTTAGTGGTCTTTTAGTCGAAGTAATATCATAGCACCTAGGAGCCATGGACCAGGGCCCCATTGTTGTAAAACACAGAACAAAAAGCAATCCCTGCCCCAAAGAGCTTACAATCTAAGTATCAGGCAAGAGACAACAGATAGATACAGACAGATGGGGGAGTACAAACAAGCAATGAGACTGTATTGGTCATCATGACAGGCCGTGATCTCAATACACCAGCTACTTAACTGTTGTCGAGATTTTTTAAAGGCGTCATGGCAAAGGAGGGTTTTGAAGTCTGTTGTACATGCCAGGAATCACTGTGCTGGTGGGGATGGTGGCTTCAGTTATAATTAAGACTGGTCCAAGACACAAACAAACAATGACATTGATTTTTTATGTTATTTTATTTTATTTTTGAGAAAAATGTTGAAATTTTTTGGAAAAAACACTTATTCAAAATGCCATAAAATTTCAGGCAGCTGTAGTTTCACTAAGGTGGCCTTAAAAGGATACATTTATCATACATTCATAGATTTCAAGGCCAGAAGGGACTCCTTGTGATCCTATAGTCCGATCTCCTGAATAACATAGGCCATAGATTTTCACCCAATAATTCCAATGTCGAGCCCAGTAACTTGTGATGTAGCTAAAGCATATCTCTCAGAAAGACATCTGATCTTGATTGAAAGACTTCAAATGAGGGGGAAAATCAACCTCTTGCTTTGGGAATCTGTTCTAGTTGTTAATTAGCTTCACTGTTAAAAATGTACATCTTATTTCCAGTTTGAATCTATCTAGCTCTTGTTGTGCCTCTGACTGCGAGATTAAGGATTCCCTTAGTGTCACATATGTTCTCCCTGAGGAGGTATTCATCGCATGGGAACAAACCACCTCTCGACCTTCATTTCTACACTGCCCCCTCATTCACCTCAACCCTAACCTGGAGGGAACGCTTCCTCAGATGTGAGAGCAATTAATTCTCCAGGCCCATTCAGGCCGCAGCCTCTCCTTGGCGAGTCTGCAATTAATGCCTAATATGATGATGAGTTGGTGAGACAAGCAGACCTATGTATTTGGAAGAGCTCTGAAAACACTAGTTTGTTTTTACATAGCTCAGCAACCATCCCATGGAGACATCTTTTCCATCACTAATGCCCCAGGTTGGACTAGAACCCTCAGCCTGGAAAAAAAAGGCTCCACTCTTAGTTCCCTCAGATAGACAGCCATTCCCTAGGGCCACAGGCCCTTGTAAAGCAAGAGAAAAAACAAACTTAGAAAGAGAGTGAGAAGGAGTGGAGAGGAGGAAAGACAAGGAGGTTCACCTGCCTCCTCTTATCTTTACAAACCTGACCCCTGGGCTTTCTTCCCCCGCTTTCAGAACCCAAGTGACACCTCAGCCAAGATCCCACATGTGTGCAAGCTCAACTTGCAAAGCTTATCCACATAAAATATTGTTACAGAAATGGAAACTGGCAACCTCATTCATTTTAAATAAGTCTAAAACAGAGAATCACGTTCTTTGTCTGCCTTCCAGATTCCATTTAATAATTCTTATATTAAAGCCTCTATCTGTAGGAAAAACCAGCTAAGATTACATGTATATTTTTTTACATTTTCCCCTCTAATAAACAGCAATAAAGTTTTCACTCTGATTGTTTTTTTCCAATCAGGCGGGTGTTATTCCACTTACATCGTGGTTGAGTTTCACAAAGGGCTCACAAGATACAGATGGAAAGAGACATTGAAAGGGTCTTGGGGGAATGTGTCTCTAAGGCATTGTTTGCTTTTCCATTTGGATTTTTTTAAGCGCTATCCAAATGCTGTGTGCACACAAAACACTTTTCAGTCACTGTTCAGCAGTGCAATATGTATGGCTGCCTGATTATCATTTTTTTCCCCAAAAAAGAAACTTAAAACCAAAGAGGGAGATTTTAATAGCTTCTAACATCAGAAGGGCCCACTGTGATCATCTCCTGTATAACACAGGCCAAAAACATTTCTAGAAATAATTCCTGTTTGAACAAGGACAGATCTGAGACAAAACACCCAATCTTGATTTTAAAATGGCCAATGATGGAGAATCCACTTTGGTAAATTATCCAGTAGAATCATAGAATCTCAGGGTTGGAAGGGACCTCAGGAGGTCATCCAGTCCAACCCCCTGCTCAAAGCAGGACCAATCCCCAACTAAATTGCTGAAGGGAATACCCTACATGGCAGAAACAAGGTCAGCAACAGCCAAAGCTCAGCAACAGCGGTAGAGCTCCCTCCCCAAACTCCAGGCCTTGCAATTATTATTCCCTGTCTGTATAAAGTGCCAAGATGCACATGACTCCAGGGGCTGGTGATTCAGGGGAACTCTATCCTCTGGGAGTCTTGTGTACTGCACTTGGCTCTCCGCTCTGCACACGTCGCTGCAAGCACTCAGCAGGCCTGGAAGGTGACCCCATTGCCTCGGAGAGAAGTCACGTCTCTGAGTCACGAGGCCACGCGCGCACGGAAGGGGCAGGCGGGGACGAGGGGCAGTGATGGTAGACAGGGAGGGCAGGTGAGCTAGATAGAGAGGGCGGCTCTTACCACTTCCTCCACCATCTCCTGGCGCAGGAACCTCCCAGTGGTTAATTACCCTCACTTTCAAAGGCACAAATGGGAGCTATGTGCCTATCACCTGTCAGTCAATGGGAGTTGGGCGCTTAACTGCCTTTTGCGCATTTCAAAACATCTGCCAAATTCTCTGCTGTTATGAAGGAGCAAAACTCCACTGAAGTTGCATCCCCTTACACCAGCAGAGAATGTGGCCCTTATCCGGAAGCATGTTTCTGAACAAGGGGTCACTTTACGCCATGCGCGTATGCTGATTGGTGCACACCTCAAAGCAATTTACAGACTTGCAGTCTGTGGTCCCAGTCGTGTCACTGACTTCAGTAGGGGTCTGTGAGTGCAAGAGTCTGCCCACCTGTCACTGATTGCAAGATCAGCACCTAAATATGTGCTTATAAGGATCAATTCTCACATGACTGTAATGCAGCCACCTCTAGAGTAGAACACACCAGCATTCCAGTTGTACAAGAATAACCATCCAGTAGTTTAGGACAGGAAGTGAAGATGACTGGATCCTTTTGAAATTGCGGTGGAATTCAGATATTAAGAATTCAATTACCCAAACTGGAGTCTGGCCAGGATACCACGACTAAACTCTTGTAAGACGTGCCGGGGATCTTTAACGACCACACGTGCACGGGGCTGCAGGTTTTACCTCTCACCCCAATCCCAAAAAGCAGCACTTGCAGCAGCATAGTAGGTTATCACACCCCTCTGAAGCATTGGGCTGATAATGCTTCTGAGGGAAGAGTGCCACTTGGTGAATCGCCAGCACCAATAACAACAGCAAAAAAAAAAAAAAAAAAAAAAATTGACAAATGAGCTTTTCCCCCAGATTGTGGGCATTGACTCACTGTATCCGCTCCAAGGGTCATCTCAAGATCTCAAGTTGCCACTATTTAAATGCTAATAAAATATAGAAATAAGAAGGAATCTGCATTTTTTTTCAGCTCTTATTCTCAGTGACTCATGCCGAGAGTCCCAAGCCTAGCACTGCAGAGACACGCTGTTTCCTTTCCATTTTAGTTAAAAAGCTGCTTGCATATGTATTTCCCAGATTATTAATAAAATCCGTATTGAACACCCTGGGTGGAAAGCCCTTAATCATTGTGCTGACTTAACTGGGATTGATTTCTTGTCCAGCTGATAGGTCTACCCCTTCCATGGGAGATACCTTTTTTCGGAAGAGGGGGAATGACATAAACCCCAAAAGAAAAGGAGGCTAAAATTAGGCTTTTGTTGTGCTTACTGCTGGAGGATTGGAGGATTTATTGGAGGGGGAGCACCTGTCATAATAAAAGACTCTAAGCCCAGAAGACAGTCTCCTAGGAACAATTAATCTCCAAAAATGCACATTTTCCCTTTCGTTCTATCTTTCAGGGAGAAAGAGTAAATGGATCTTCCTAAATATGTTCTCAGCGAAGTGGTCACTGTTTGGATATATTGTTGTCATATGGCATCCCTATTGGGGCACCTTCCTTTGGCCGAATGCGGCGCAACAGGGAGGTCTGCCTCAGTTTCCCCATTCTTACACCCTTGAAAGCAACACATTATTTCAGTATCTGACACAAAGACTGCCTCGCTACATAGTTTATTTGTATATGCCAGTGCAGTAATTCCTCAAAAACCTTCATAGGAAAAAAAATCTCGAAATCCCGCAGTAAACAAAAAGATACTATGGGTTTTCCATTCTCCCTCTCCAGGGACATCACTTCCAAGTCACCCAGCCGAGAGTCAATAGCACCACTGTCTTCCCAGAGAGCTCACCACAGTTTTCCACTCCCCAGGCCTCTCTCCCTGTGAGTCTTATCCCTCCTCAGGGCACATCCCTCCTGAGTCCAACCTCGTTTCCAGGCTCTGCTTCCCCTGACCAAGCCAGATCTTCCCCTTTTGCTTAGGGGCCACAGCCTGGGCCTTCCATTCATCAGACACTCCTGCTTTGGTCAGTTTTCACTAACAGTTCCATTCCTGCTGTCCTCGGAATTCAGTTTCCCCTACTGGATTCCCTGTCGCTCTCTCCCAAGCTGCTCTTGCCAGCTCTCTTCTGCTGCTTCCGGTCTCTGACTCCTTCCAGGCACCGCTCACCTACCAATCTCCTCAACCTAGGGCTCAGCTGTTCTCTCAGGCTTAACTGAGGGTCAACTGACCAGTCACGGGGGCACTGGCCTCCTCCGTCTTAAAAAGCCAGTGTCACCCTATGACATTTATCTGCTTGGAAAGATAGTCTGTGTCCCCAGTCCTGCAAATGACTCTGTGTGGGCTGGTTGAGAGCAGATAGAGGGATCTTCTTCTGAGCAGCTAATCTCATTTTCCCTTTGAAGGTGACTAAATAAGGATAGGAGGCCAGGAAGCATTGGCAGACATCACCATGCAGATACAGAGAGAGCACTATCTTTAAAGCAGGCGCAATGGGTCCTGGATACTGACCTCACTGTCAGCATGTGACGTTATTGACATAAACTGGGACCATATAGATCATGGTTGCAACCAAAGTCCTGTAGTGGCACCCAAATCTTGTATAAAGGGGGTCAAATGGGGTGTCTAGGACAAGGTTATGGTTTACTGGTTATGATTATGCTGTCTATATGTGTGTATCAGTTTTGTAGTCGAAGTTATGAATATTGGCTCTATACTGTCTGTATGGCAAACTTATGCTATGCTTCTGGGTGACATCCCAGACAAGCTGAGATTAGCTCTGCCTAGCCTGCTTGATGGCCCATTAAGGACCATCAGCTATACAATGGACCCATTGAGAGAAGGCAGATACGCCTTGTACCTCAGCAAAGTATGCAGGGACTGGCCCATGTGACTCCAGACTCCATGTTGCTGTAATTTAAGAACAAAGAGGTGTTCTTACCCCTGGAAAAGACTATATAAGGCTGATGCCTGATCTCCATCTTGTCTTCAATCCTGCTTCTTACCTCTGGAGGAACTTTGCTACAAGCTGAAGCTGTGAACAAAGGACTGAGGACCCATCCCAGCTGGGGATGTATTCCAGAGACTTGATTTGAACCTGCAGTTTATTCCATCGCTGCTGCAAGCCTGAACCAAGAACTTTGCCATTACTGTATGTAATTGATTCCATTTAACCAATTCTAACTCTCATCTCTATCTTTTTCCTTTTATGAATAAACCTTTAGATTTTAGATTCTAAAGGATTGGCAATAGCGTGATTTGTGGGTAAGGTCTGACTTGTACATTGACCTGGGTCTGGGGCTTGGTCCTTTGGGATCAGGAGAACCTTTTTCTTTTACGGGGGTATTGGTTTTTATAACTATTTGTCCCCATAACGTGTGGCACTGGTGGTAATACTGGGAAACTGGAGTGTCTAAGGAGATTGCTTGTGAGACTTGCGGTTAGCCAGTGGGGGAGACCGAAGTCTTAGTCTGGCTGGTTTGGTTTGCCTTAGAGGTGGAAAAACCCCAGCCTTGGGTTGTAACTGCCCTATTTGAGCAATTTGTCCTGAGTTGGCACTCTCAGTTGGGTTCCGCCAGAACCGCATTGTCACAGTGGCGTAGTCGTGCTTGGATCCACAGAACCAGGTCAATTAAGCTTTGGGTCAGAACCCCACGCTATCCAAATTTGAATTTTGGGATTGAGAGTTTTGTTGGTTAAAGAGCTGCTGCAATGGCTGAGCAAAGAGCATATGAGGGACTTGGGAAAAAAGCCCTGGAAAATTTGTGTTCAGAAAAGAGGATAAGCTTTAGAAAGAAAGCTACAAAGGAAGAATTGAGAAATCTGCTAATAGCCAGTGATCAGGGGGCAAGAGCACAGCCCTTACCTGAGGCTGCAGAAGATGCAGAAAAAATTAGGATGCAAAGGGTGACAAGTAAACTGCAATTTGAGCATGAACAGAAGCTAGCAGATCTTCGATTGCTGGAGAAGCAAAAAATAGCAGAGTTAGAAAGAGAGAGAGAGAAAGAGGCTGCTGAGAGAGAGAAAGAAGCTGATCAAAGAAAGAAGGAGGCTGATGAGAGAGAAGAGAGAGCTCGTAAGGGACGTCTAGAGCTGCTCGCTGCTGAGCAGGAGACTCACAGGATGGAACAGGAGACTCACAGGATGGAACAGGAGACGGCCAGACTTCAGCTCCAAGTAATGGAAGAGCGGAGAAAGTCATCCCCACCTGGTACTCCACTTCCCCCCCACCATGAGAAAAACTGGGAAAGGATGTGTCCCATTTACAATGATACTGAGGATATAGAGGAGTTTTTGTCTACCTTTGAACGCCTCTGCAATCTGTACCAGATCCCTGAGGGTCAGCGAATGCCTGTCCTGCTAACCAGACTGACTGGAAAAGCCAGGGAGGTGTTTAATGACTTGGGGGAACAAGAAGCATTAAATTATGAGCGGTTTAAGGATTCTGTGTTAAGGCGATTCAAGGTTACTCCTGAATCTTACAGAGTTAAGTTTAGAGAGTTTAAAATGCCTAAGGATTGTACTTTTGTAGAATGTGCTCATAAGTTGATGGGTTTTGTTAAAAAGTGGGTTATGGGAGCCAAGGTTCATGGGAGTTTTGAAAAACTGCTGGATTTAATAACTTTGGAACAGTTCTTAGACATTGTGCCTGACAATGTGAGAGCAGCTGTGTGTGACAGGGACCCTGAGTCAGTCCTACGGGCGGCAGAGATTGCGGATGCCCATACCCAAAACAGGGCTCGAGAAGGGTGTAAAACCCCGGGGAAAACTGATCACCATTCTCCCCAGTTCAAGAGGAGGGAAGGATTTAAAAATAAACCTGACTCTTCTAAAGGAGTTCAAGGGGGCCCGGAGGGTAGGAACTCACATCCCCAGCAGGTTACATGCTATCGCTGTGGTATGCTGGGCCACATGAGACCAGACTGCCCGACACTGAAGGGCAGCCCAAAACCAGCAACCCCAAATGCCACGGCCAATGCTAACCCTGTTGTTGTAAACTCACAGGCAAGCCACACAGAGCCCAGCATTGGTGCCCTGTGTGCAAATGCTGTTTCTGTTGTCTCTGAAGGATTTGACCTTAAAACTCACATTAAAGCTAAATATGGGGGAAATAATGCAGAGTTTATTAGCAGTGCAGAAGTGAATGGAGTGAGGTGTATGGCATGGAGGGACACCGCAGCAGATATTACTCTGGTTAAAGCAAGTCTTGTCAGGAAGGAAGATTATTTGCCAGGTGAAGATGTAACTGTTGTAGCCTTATCTAAGTATTTTGTCAGGGTGCCTTTGGCTAAAATCCACCTGAAATGGAAGGGATTGGAGGGCACCATGGTTGTGGGAGTAAAAGACATAATCCCTAAGGATATTATGATTGGAAATGATATTAAAGCTATGGTCAGTCAAGTTAATACAAACCAGGCACAAGAGAGGATTGATCCTAAGGTTGTGCCTATGGAGGGTTTCTCCAAAAGTTTGTCTTTGGAAAGTAGCTGTTCGGCTGTGAATGAAGTTTCTGAATGTCTATCTAATGTCTCAGAAGTAAAGCTGGAATTAGATCAAGCGAAGGGAGAGGAGAACCAGGAGATTTTGGATGAGCCTAGGCAGTCTTGTGAGCTGATGGCTTTATCTAGTCAGCAGTTTGGGAAGGCAAGGAGAGTGGAAGATGAGTGTCCCTATACCTTATCTGTTTCCTGTGCGAAGAATAGTGACAGTGAAGGAAATGTGCCTGTGTCTGTCAGGGGTATTGACTTGCCTATGGAGGAAGCTACCCCAGTCTCCAAGCAGTTGTCTGTGAACAGCCCGGGGTGCTGGGACAAGGGAAATGAAATCCCAAACAGTATGTCTAGTAAAGGAAAATGCGTCTCCAACTCTTTTTTGTCTGTGGAGCAGACAGAAGGTGCCTTTCGGCCTGTGATGGTTGAGAGTAATTTAGTTGTCTCAGAGTTGGTTCTGGATTCAACTAAAGCCCAGGAAGGGAATGGTCCTAAGTTTGCATCTGCTGGGGAGAATGGCCCCGTAACTAGGTTGCATCCAGTTAGTGGCTTAGCAAAATCCCAGAGACCAAACAATTCTGGTGCTTGTATTTTGCCTGTTGCTCATGTGTGGTTGGAGAAGGGTGTAACAACTCTGTCTGATCAGGGTGATACCCTAGCCAGGGCACAAGGAGAGCAGAAAGGTAATTTGGTTGTGTTACCTACCGACAGTTTAACAACTTGTAGCAAAAAGGAAAAAATTCCTAAGCTTGTGTGTGGCAAAGAGAAGGGAAATATTTCTAACCTTTTATCTAGGAAGTCTATGGGTTCGCCTGAAAGGGGATTGTGTAGAGATCTGCCTGATGGGCCAAAGGTGATCCTGAATGTAAGTAAGACCCAGACAGAGTCTGTTGTTGCTCAGGAAAGTGTGCCTTTAGAGCAAGCCCTAGGTGAAGAGGGTAAGGGCAGAATTTCTGTGAGGGGTGAATTGCTGCTTAGAAAAGCTCCTGGAGAAAGGAATCCTCATGGTACTCGGTGCAAGCAGTTCCCTGCAATTGAAGGGTGTGAGAGTGATTTAATCAAGGAAGTTTCAGTTCCTAGCAGCCAAAAATTGTCTGTTGTGAAGGGATCCACTAACTTTCCTTGTAAAAGATCCAGTGTGGGTAGCTTTGAGAAGGTCTCAGAGGAAGTAAAAGTTGTTAAGGAATTGAGGCATCCCTATAACCAAGTGGCTGTGTGGGGCCAACTTGTTGGGGAGGCAATGGTGTTGGAACAGGAATGTCTCCTTTCTGATTCTTTAAATGAGCAGTTTGTGCTTCAGGGTTTGAGGACAGATTTGGTTACTGAAGTGTCAGAGCAGAGCAGTTTTATGGCTAAATGCTTGAGGATGCGGGGGAGAGGAAGCAAACTCTCACCCGCAGACTCTTTGGATTTGTGTGGTATCTCTTTAAGACAGAGTCCAGCCTTGGAGATGATAGCAGTTACGAATATGAAAACTGGTGGACTGGCTCTGGTCTGGGGTAGTGCAAATTACTTGCCTGGCTGGGAAAGGAAGGACTTGCTAATAGCTGTTAGCAAAGAAGGCCCACCCCATCAGCCAGTGAATTCTGTTAAGCAAGAGAAATCAGGGTTTGATCCTGCAGGACAAGGAGGAAAGAGAAAACTGAATTTTGCAAAGGGAAGCCGCAGGTTAACCCTAAAATGCCCAAACTCCAATGGTATTGAGCCAAAGGGGTGGCATGACAAACATGACTGTAGATGGACACTTGCAATGAACTTGTTGTTATTGCTAGATTTTGTAATTAATGTGTTGCTATTGCCACAAACTGTAAAAATATACAATGTGCCTAATCTTTTGGAGAATTCCTTGAACATGTTAAAAGGAATACATGAAAACACACGTTATGTTAAAAGGCCTTGTTACACTGGGGTTTCACAGGCAATGCATATAAACAATATGGGAACTTTTCACAGGGGAAAGGACAGTCCAGACCTAATGTGCTGTATGAAAAGGAAGACTGAGGCACACTACCATATTGCTTTCATGGCTAAATGCCAAGATTCCTGGACTATGAAGAACATTAATATCTGCATTTATTCGATGTTAATTGGGTTCCAAACATTGGCCCGAGCTTGTATGGATAAAGTAGCAGTTTTCTTTAGCTCTTGGCAAGATCACATGACACATACAGGAACCATGCTGCCAGAGCAGATCCAATTCACTATTGTTCTAACTAAGTGTTACCTTGAGTTTGTAAAGAGGTTCAATCATGTGGTTGAACATGATTTTGATAAACCATTTCTGTTATGCACTGGTATGGCTTCTAACCCAATACTAGCTGTAGTGGGACAGAACCCAGGATGGGGAGCTCTTGGGATGCAGTCAGTGATGTTTGTGTCATCCCTTCCTGCATCAATTTTGCGTTGGGGGTGTGACGTTATTGACATAAACTGGGACCATATAGATCATGGTTGCAACCAAAGTCCTGTAGTGGCACCCAAATCTTGTATAAAGGGGGTCAAATGGCCTCTCTTAAAATTCTTAACACTCAGGGCCTGACCCAAAGCCTGCTGAAGCCAATGCAAAGACTCCTGTTGAGTTCAGCACACTTTGGACGAAGCCCCTAAAGCACACCACCATTACACTCTGCATTCATTTAATGTCTCCATAATGATGCTGGACATAATCCAAACCTCACTGAAATCTGTGGAAAAACTGCTATTAACTTCAGGGTGCTTTGAATCAGGCCCACTCTGATTGGAAAGGCTGGAAAAACACTGGTCTTGCCCAACTATTTGGCTGATGGTTTGTTTGCCGCTCACACTCCATCGTCTCAGTGAATAAGCTAATGAACTGGTGACCTCAGTGTAGATAAGCCTAGCATTTCAATTCATCTGGAAATCAGAAAGAGATGAGCAGTCTCTGGACTCCTGTACATGGACTGTGATTCGATGTGTGGGAGAACGGAGCACACTTCAGTACGTGGGAGTCTATAATCTTCACAAACACTCATTAAAAGAAAAAAATATATAATCCAGTGGGAGATCGTCACATGCTTCCAGACAGGAGGCCAATTAACGTAGGCCTATTCAATTGCTCTATCTACTGTCCATTGTAATCATTCTCTTTGCTTTATGGCACACAGCACTACTGGAGCTTGACCTCCGGTTAGTTATTTTATTTAGATCCGTCCCTTCTAACTTATCTGGTAATATTTAGAAAGCTTTTTGTGTTCCTCAGATTAAGAAGAAAGCCAATGAACATTGAACTTTGCATACATGCTGCCTAAAGATTCCCCTCTGGTTAGAAAACACGTCTGAAATTTCAGGTGAACCCTCCCCGCCCCCAGCTCTTTTGGAGGGAGTCAAAATCAGGCTTATAATACAAAAGGCTTTTAATATACATAGGGCCTGATCTTGCTGCCTCCTATTGTGACAGGGCCTGATCCAGAGGTCTATTGGCTTTCATGAGCTTCGGAACAGGCCCATAGTGTTCAGCACTTATCAGGATTAAGCCTTTATCCCTGGAGTTGTGCCAGGAGGTAAGGAAGTTTTATATGTTCTGTCCTTGGTTACAAACATGATCTAGGAGCCCCTGGTTACCTCCTTGGTCTGCTCTCTGACTAGTCCTGTCCCCGTATCCCTGCATCTGCAAACGGCTTTGGAGCATGTGGACACACAAGCAAATCTCTGGTAACGTTTAGTCTCGGTGCTAACACAGTCCACCCTTCAGCTGTATTGACAATCCGTTATGCCTGATTGCGTCTGACATCTAGGCTACGTCTACACGACGATTCTCAGCTCACATACACACACTCACGCTAGCCCTCATCAGGCTAGTGTGAGTATAAATAGCCGTGCAGCCATGGCGGCGGCTTCACGGCTTAGCCGTGGGGAGTACAATCCTGCCTGAACCCCATGTCTCCAGCCCATGCTACCACAACTGCACTACTATTTATGCTTGGGCTGGTGCTCATTGACCTAGTGTGAACATGCATGCACCACCTGGGAATCACACCCCTAGCCCGTAGTGCAGATGTAGCTTGAATGGGGAATGCAGAGGAGAGACACTAGGGCTTGATCTATAGCTCACTGTGGTCAACTGGGAATCTATCCGTTCATTTCAATGGGCTTTGGGTCACTTTGCTGCCCACTATGCACTAGATTGCAATCAAGAGCTGTAACAAATCTTAAGTGCTTAAGGTGGCAAAGAGGATATTAAGGGAGACATGGAAAAATCTGTTAAAATTTAAATCCCCCCCAGAACATTTGCTTCTTTCTTGGATCTCATGTTGAATAATTTCAAAATCCCAGAGCTGATAGCATATGATTTGTGGGTTCAGAACTGTCTGGCTTAATGGGAGGAATAATTTAAACTTTCCGCATTAAATATTTATTTACATTCTGTAATAACTTTTCTTTCTTTTTTTTTTTCTTCAGACGATGAGTCATCCCATCCCAAGGAGCTGCAATTACCATTTCCACATAGATAACAATATTTACCCTAGTTTCTTTGCAGAGTTCCTATTGCCCTTCTGAGAACAGGCATGAGGTCCAGCTCTGAAGCAGGCTCCTGGTGGTTACATGATGATGTGGCACAGGAAGAGGGCATTGTGATTTAAGGAAAGAACAACTGGATAGTTAAGGTCTGATAGCATGTTTGATCCAGGCTGGGGGCAAATCCTAACAACATCAATAGAAGAGCTACATAGAGCTCAAAGGGAGTATATTCCCATTGTATCTGTAAGGCTGAACAGTATCAAATCAGAACTCAGTGGGGAGGGAAAATTAATATCTCTAATTTAGAGTCACCTGTTTTGAACCCGTATATCGATAGTAGAGAGCAGAAATGTTTGCACTGTAAGGTACAGCTTGGAATTTGGATGACCGTAGCTTACAATACACGCCAACACAACATCATCTTGTCTGTGTAGTGTGGTACTTCAGCTGATGTAAAACATTGCCCTTAAATTGACTTGAATGGAGCTACACTGATCTACTTGAGTTGAGGATCTTGCCCAGCAATTTTTATTATAGTGTGACAAAGTTCCTCCTCTATCTTGGTGGGTCCTGTGCTTATTGGCAGATTTTCTTGCCTCAGAGATTCACCATGTGGGTTGGGGAACAGCCCAGAGACCTTCCCCTCTGGAAGAGCCCACAGTCCAGGTCAATTGGGAGGTTTGGGGGGAACCCGGGCCCACCCTCTACTCCAGGTTCCAGCCCAGGGCCCTGTGGACTGCAGCTGTCTATAGTGCCTCCTGTAACAGCTGCATGACAGCTACAACTCCCTGGGCTACTTCCCCATGGCCTCCTCCAAACACCTTCCTTATTCTCACCGCAGGACCTTCCTCCTGGTGTCTGATAATGCTTGTGCTCCTCAGTCCTCCAGCAGCACACCCTCTCACTCTCAGCTCCTTGCACCTCTTGCTCCCAGCTCCTCACACTCCCACCACAAACTGAAGTGAGCTCCTTTTTAAAACCCAGGTGCCCTGATTAGCCTCCCTTAATTGATTCTAGAAGCTTCTTCTTAATTGGCTCCAGGTGTCCTAATTAGCCTGCCTGCCTTAACTGGTTCTAGCAGGTTCCTGATTACTCTAGTGCAGCCCCTTTCTCTGGTTACTCAGGGAACAGAAAACTACTCATCCAGTGACCAGTATATTTGCCCTCTACCAGACTCCTGTACCCCACTGGTCTGGGTCTGTCACAACAGATAGGCTCTAACTGGAAACCCTTAATCTGAACACTCCCAGATCTCCAGAGTGAGATAAATCCAGGCCCACCATCTCTGATTTTCATTGCATTTTAGTGGCAGACTGACAGCACTAAGGGCTGAAGACCGCTATCAATCCACAAAAGTGCACCTTATCAACCTATACCTCCATGGGCCAGTCAGTCCTGAGGCTCTCTGCTGAGACTGCTGAAAGAGCAGCAATTTGTGTCCATTGGGGTGGGTTTTGTTGTGATGTGGACACCAGTCCAGGTAGTAATGGATTGAGACCACCGATGCATTTTGCTTAGATAAATGAACCGCCATGGTGACAGCTTTTGGTCTTTAAGGTGCCACCAGACTCCTTGTTGTTTTTGTAGATACAGACTAACACAGCTACCCCCTGATACTTGATAGCTTTTGGTCAGTGCCAACAAGGCTGGATCTGAATTGATAACCAACTTTAGGAGGTGAAAGGCTTCATTCTCTAAACCTGAGCCATTCCAACTTTATTATACTTGCTATAAAAGCCACAGGACCTTTAATGAGTGGTCAGTCACGACTTCAGCTTTACATCCCTTTAGAAAAACAGCAACTGCGTAGCAAGTACCGCCTAACACCATTTTTTAAGCATTCATTCAGTCTTAAACAAGATACATGCTACTTCCTGACCCGCTCCTCCCCCAACCTTTCTTCCTGATGCCTTTTGGATTTTCCTTGGAGGTCTCCCATCCAAGTACTCACAAGTCCCAACTTTGTTTAGTTTATGAGACATGACAAAAATCACAGGCTAAGCTGATCTGGCTAGTTGAGCAAACTTAACATTCATCAACTGATTGTTTTATAAACATAAAGGTACTTTCCTCATTTTCAATTATACATTGAAAACATCTGGGTAAATTCTATGTCAGAAAGAATTCTATATGTTGTCTCTCTCACCACGAGAAGTTGGCCTAATAAAAGATACTACTTCACCCACCTTGTCTGTCAAAAAGAATTCCGTGTTGAGGAAACTCACTGCAATGGACCAGTCAAAGCCAAAACAGAGTAATTCTATTACAGTTTCATAATAACAATTTGCTCTTCTATAGCACCCTTTACCCAGAGATCTCTGTACTCTCTACCAACATCCCTGCCTAGGGAGGTTGTGGAATCTCCATCTCTGGAGATATTTAAGAGTAGGTTAGATAAATGTCTATCAGGGATGGTCTAGACAGTATTTGGTCCTGCCATGCGGGCAGGGGACTGGACTCGATGACCTCTTGAGGTCCCTTCCAGTCCTAGAATCTCTGAATCTATGAATCTATGAAATTAATTCATTCTCATATCACAACAGGAATTTCCGCTAAAGGTGTCATTTCAGGAAATTCATTGGGTAAGACATACCTGTTTTCCTCCAGGGAGAACCAGGCAAGGATCAGCCATTGATATAGATAAACCTTTCCAACTTCTCAAGATCCTTTCCAAATTCCATCCCCATGTCTGCTGTATCTGGGAATCAGCTCAGAACAAGGCATACCAAGATCCAGTGGTTGGAAGTTAAAGCTAGACAAATTCAGACTCAAAATAGGGTGTATATTTTTAACAATGAGGGTTACTAGCCACTGGAACAATTTATCGAAGCTCGTGGTGCACTGCTGGCAATTTTTATATGACGTCAGGATTTTGTTGTTGTTTTTGTTGTTAACACCTGCTCTAGTAGTTCAAACAGGAATTATTTTATGGACGTTGTATGGCCTCTGTCATACAGGAGGTTAGACTAGATGATTACAAGGGTCCCTTCTGGCCTTGGGATCTATGAATCTATGAAACCTGGTGTATGTGATTAAGAACAATCACGATGAAGCATCTTATCCCCATTTATACACTGAAATCAAAACATTTGTCCAATTTCTCTTTATTGATTCCCAGTAAGGAGTACACCAGCCTTCCGAATGTTGCAAGGAAAGCTGGGCAATTAAGGTTATACATTCTTCAGGACAGGGAAGGTCTCATCCCATGTATAGCTGCGAGCTCAATGGGGCCCCTGCTTGAGGACTTGGGTGCTACTATAATAGAAACAAGTAAATCATCAGCATCATCATCAACATGAAGGAGGTATAATACCTGGAGCTCTTGCTTTTCGTCCCATGCCCGCCATGTACTTCCCATGTGACCGTGGCAAGTCATATAGTCGCTATGTGCCTCCGTTTCCCCCATTTGGAAAATGGGGATAATAATACTAAAGGACCTAACAGAGCTGTTGCAAAGGTTAATTCAGCAATGTGCTTTGAGATCCTCAGATGAAAGGCATGGGCAAACGTCAAAGTGTTACACAGAAAGCTCGTGCCTGACTGATTGGAGCATTTCATATTTTTAGTGCTGCCTTTTTCTCTTGCAACTTTCCCATTCTCTCCCTGTTGCTGCTTGGTTCAAATAGATCTACCCCCAGATCACTGAGAGTCCCTTTGGGGGGTTTGGAGCCTGCATGAAGATCAATCCCCAGCACTCTGCACTTCGCAGCTCTCTCTTTTCCGGTGCCATTGAAAATACACGTTTTATGGTGCCCACGGCATGTGCGAACAGAGATCCTTCTGCTAAGGAAGGGGCAATGGAGGGAGCAGCAGGAGAAATCCAATGTATTGTACGGACCAAAGGAAGCTTCGGTTTCTGTGATTTCCCTTTTGCTTTACGAAGAGCCCACGCATTTTAATTTGTGTGCAACTTGAGAACTTTGCACAGACACCCGTTAGGAGTGGCTGCAGTGACATGGGCAAGCTGTACTTCAGCCTTTAATGATATAACTGCAATGTCATGTGCACAGAGAGTGTATGACTGGATCATCATCAGAAGGGCAATTTCTATCTTTTTTTTTTCTCTCCAACACTGTCTGCATCCTATTCACCTTTCAGAAGTGCAGCATCCACAACTTGCGGTCTGTTGAGACTCTGCAGCAGGTACTACCAAAGACATCAGCCCATCTGGCTGCTACCATCAGACCCCTCCCCCGAGGTCACTGCCAGTCTGACCCGGAGGAAAGTTCTTTCCCGATCCCACATATGGGGATGAGTTATACCCTGAGCATGTGAGCAAAACCAGCCAACCAGCATGCGAGGCAGAATACTTCCTGTCACTGCAGAGCCCTGTCCCTCCCCACCTGTCCCACTCCAGCTGTAGCCATCCCTAATGCTTCAGAGAAAGGAGCTCAAAAGGGCGTTATCAAGTCCCACTTCCACCATGAATATCAGCTTGTGTCCAGTTCAAATACATATTTTCATCCAAAAGTATATTGCACTAGCCTTACTTCCCTGTCTATTTTCAATAGGACAGATGGTCTTCACTTCCTGTCCTAAACTGTGTAGTGCTGGTATGCACTCTTAAACTGCCATCATGTTCCACACCAGAAGTGGCTGCATTTCCCTGGGACGGTGAAGTGATTCTTGTTCATGTAGTAAAAAAAGCCTGATCCTTCAACCCTTACTCACATGAGTAGTCCTTACTCATACTAGCTCAGTGGAACTGCTCCTTTGAGTAAGGGTTGGCTGTGTAGAAGTGGTAGTATGGGGCCGTTGGGTCTATCTGGGGATCCTGCAGAATGAAAGGTACTATAAGAAATGCAAAATCACAGGGCTGAGACGCTGTGCCCACCAGAAGACAAAATGACGAAGGAGATTTTAAATGTCTCATTGGCGCACTCATCCAAATCTTTCATCAAAAGAGGGGAAGCTTAAAAAAAGAATGAATCCAAAGTGATGGAGTAAATAAGTAAGCCAGGGACGGTGAGATCTTTTATTACCTATGACTAGTGTTTCCTTTTACGTGCTACATACTTGCTTTTTATTACGTACATTTTATAGCGTGTATACTTGATAAGACCAATAAAAGGGAAAGGGCAGAATTCTGACACAGATCTGAGTATAAAAATTACTTTTTCTTACAAACCTCTCTGAGATGAAAGGAAAACGGAATATACACACACACACACATATATATGTCTGTAAAAGGGAATTTTAATCTACCTATCTCAATATAGGTATACAAAATACCAGGTAACGCAATTTGTTTTTATATCTTAAATTGGACTAGGTCTGAAGGCTAGCAATAGCAGTAAACTATTTCTCAAAGGACTTGACTTTATTACTAAGATGGTCTGTAATAATAATGTCTGAATCCTTAGGTTTGTTTTCATGGTCTGTTGCCTGCTTGCATGAACTATTGACCATCTGTGTGTGAGTTTCAAACATGTGATGATCCCACCCTGGCAATAATAAAAAAAAAGGTGTTTTTTGTTTTTTCCCAAATCAAAGGCTTACTAAAAGTAACTCAACTTGAACTAGAGGCTGTTTCCAGTAGTTACTGAGAGACAGAGCACACAGGGAAAGATTAATAAATTCACAGATTTTTACCGAAGATATTTTTTATTTATAAAAATACACAAAAATTGCAGAAGAGAGAGGAACAAAATAAGAACAGAATCATGATGACTCACAGGTACATATGATTCACGTAAACAATAAAGTCATAATAGCCAAGGACCTGCCTGGTTTGCAGAAATAGCCCCCATTTTATGGCCACTCTTCAGTGTTGGTGCAATTTTGCAAATGCAAATATTTGTGGATGTGTTTCATTAAGTACCTGACTGAGCCCACCAACCAGGCACTTCGGCCTTGTCTACACACAAACAAGCACCGGTTTAACTAAACCATTTTAGATAAACTGGTTTAGTTAAATTAGTGCACACACCTTTGGCCTTGTGTAAATGAGAAAATTGCACCAATTAAACCAAAATTTAAATTATGCATAGTTTTTTAAGGCCAGAAGGGACCCCTGTGACCATCTAATCTGACCTCCTACACAGCACAGGCCAAAGAACTTCCCCAAAATGATTCCTGTTTAAACTAGGCTAGATCTTTCATTAAAAAAAAAAAAAAACAGCTGATTTAATTTTAAAATTGCCACTGATGAAGAATGCACCACAACCCTAGGTAAGTTGTTCTCATGGTTAATTACTCTCACTGTTAAAAAGGTACCCTTTATTTCCATCCGGAATTTGTCTGGCATCCACTTCCAGCTTCAATTTAAATCAGTTTTGATCTGATTAATAACACCAATGTTTTGAGAGTAGTCATATTTCAGTTTAAGAATAGGCCTGATTTAAACCAAAAACTGTCTACACAGCTTTTGGAACTGGTTTAACTAAAATAGTTTAAAATCACACCTTAATTACACTCCTGCAGCTTTGCATCTTGGCACGTCCTTAGTCAGCTAAACACTATGGCCCTCTGTGATAAACGAGAGGGGGGTAGCTCCCTTTTGTGAACACCCAGCCAGCCAGCTGGCTATGGAATCCCTTTTGGTGGTTGTTTTCTACTTGCTTTACCTGTAAAGGGTTAACAAACCCACAGGTAAAAGGAAAGGAGTGGGCACCTGGCCAAAAGAGCCAATGGGAAGGCTAGAACTTTTTTAAAATTGGGAAAAAACTTCCTTTTGTCTGTGTGTTGTGGCTTTCCGGGAAAGAGGGGAACAGGGAGCAGTTATGAGAAACTGAAAGCCAGGTATGAAAAACAAACAGATCATACCTAGAGATTGCTTATCTGAAACCCCAGATATGTAAGTAAATTAGGGAATGTCTAGGAAGACGCGATTAGGTTTATTTCTGTTTATTTCTTATTGGCTTGTGGACTCCTCTGTGCTAACTCCAAATGTTTTTGTTTTGCTTGTAACCTTTAAGCTGGATTTCAAGAAGGTTATTCTTGATGTTTAATTTTTGTAAGTGGGTTCTTTAACTTTGGCAAAAGCCTAAGTTCCAGATGTATTTTCTTTCTTTTTGTTTTTAATAAAATTTACCTTTTTTAAGAACAGGATTAGATTTTTGGTGTCTTAAGAGGTTTGTGCACATGTTGTTTAATTAGCTGGTGGCAACAGCTGATTTCCTTTGTTTTTCTTTCTCAACTCTTCCCCGGAGGGTGTGTGTGAAAGGGCTTGAGGGTACCCCACAGGAAGGAATTCCCAAGTGTGCCTTTCTGGTTTCTAAGGGTTTTTTTGCACTTGGATGGTGGCAGCATCTACCCATCCAAAGTCAGAGAGAAGCTGTAACCTTGGACATTTAATACAAGCCTGAAGTGGCCAGTATTAACTTTTAAAATCCTTGCGGGCCCCCACCTTCTGCACTCGGAGTGCCAGAGTGGGGAATCAGCCTTGACACCTCACTCAAAGCACTTAAGAGTGTGCTTTATTTAAACATGAGTAATCGCAGCTTTATTCAGCAAGACACTTAAGCACATGTTTAGGCACTTGCTTAAAATTAAGATCCATTGACTTCAATCCATTTCAATGGGTCTTAAGCACATACTTAAAGCTGAGCATGTGTTTAAGTGCTTGCTGAATATACATATGATTTCTCCCATGCCTTCAATACCACTGAAGTGGATTGGAATCAGGTGGATTTAGGTATGGTATTAAAGTTAAGCAGGTGTTTAAGTGCTTTGCTAAATATGTATGGGATTACTCATGTGCTTGAAATTAAGTGCATGTTTATGTTCCTTGCTGAATTGAAGCCTAAAGAATGTGCCCACAAAATTGCCCTAACTGGATTTTCCAAAGCACTCAGCTCCCATAGACTCACTTCCCATGAAATGCTTAAATTTTCATAAATGCTCAGAACCCAGCAGCTTCACAGCAGGGGGCAGGAGGGGGGGTATTTGGGGTCCTGGGGGAAACAAATGGCCTGATGGATACTTGGCACTTTTACTGAGTTGGGTGGTATTTGGGGATCCTTCCAGAAGAAAGGTACTAAGTGAGGGTTAAATCCTGTCCCCAGCTACACCGTTGAAATTCCAGAGTAGCTCCATTGACTTTGGCGGAGATACACCATTGTGGAGCACCTCCAGCTTTATTGAGGGCAGGTAGAATTTTGGATGCTTAGCACCTCTGAAAGCCAGACCCAGAATTATTAATAGTAAAATGGGATGGAACTTAATGTGGCTAATGTTAATACTATTTGTTTGAATGTATACCCAAAAGCATGTATGTGTTTGTGTGTATAAATACACACATACCATGACCTTTCCAGCTCTTCCTAGGGTATGCTAGTTTCTGACATGAATTGATTCAGTTTTAAAGGCCAAGCAATTGAGGTCCTTCCAATTTTTCATGATGCTGCTAAGGATCTTTGCCTCCAGTTATCTACTATATTTAAGATGCAATTGTGCCAGCTCTCAGAGGCACCCCCAGGACTGAGGATCCCCTTGTTACTTGTGCCAGCTGGGTGTTAGCTCCCTAACGCCACCAGCCTTTCAGCCATTCGACCACTCTCCTCTTGGCTATGCCAGTCCTAACTCTCTCTTGCAGGTTAACACTATGTGTACCCCAATCCTCGAGTCCCTTTATGCCACCCTAACAGTGTAGACAGCACTGTGTTGACAGGAGGGATTCTGCCATTAACATCGCTACCGCCTCTCGGGGAGGTGGAGTACCTATGCTGATGGGAGAAGCTCTCCTCTCAGTGTAGGTAGCATCTTCACTAAGTGCTAGAGAGGCACAGCTGACCCAGTGTAGACAAGCCCTAAGATATGGAGAAGGGTACACCAATTTGAGGAAGCAGATAAGGACCAGAATGATACACAATAAATATAACCAGGGAATCATTGCCCCTAAATCACAGGGGAAGTAAGACCATGGGCAGACTGGACACAGGCTATGAGAAACTACTGGGAAAGTCTTCCACACCTTTTGGTAATGGTAAACTCCTCTGTGCATGGTCTTTAGTATTTGATTGATCAATCCAATCACAGCGGGAGAGAACACCACTCACTAAACATATCCCAGTTAAAATTCCTACTAAATTATTGGCTACTGATTAACTGGTTATCGATTATTGACAAATTATCAACTGGTGATTATCAACAGCCCTGAAACACAAGGTTTAGTATCGCTACAGAAATGTTTATCACTGTTAATGATGATAATTCTGGATATTCATGTTATCCAGAGAAATGCCCAATTTCCTTTTTGAAATCTTGCTAAAATTCTTGGCCTCAACAACATCCTGTGGCAGAGAGTCCACAGTCTAATTGCACATTGTGTGAAAAACAGAATTTCCTTGTATCAGGTTTGAATCTGACAGCTTTGAATTTCATTGAATGTCCCCTTGTTCTCGTGTTATGAGGTAGGGAGAATAGAAGCTCCTGGACTACTTTCTCTTGGACCATTCATTAGTCTATAGACATTTATCATGGCCCCTCTTATCATCTCCTTTCTAAGGTAAACAATCCCAGTCTTTTTAATCTGTTCATATGAGAATTTTTCTAGGCCCTTGATAATTCTCATCACCATTCTCTGAACCCCCTCTAATTCTGCAATATCCTTTCTGAATATGGTGTCTAGCACCGCACACAGCCTTCCAGATGAGGCCACACCATTGATTTATATAATGGCATTGTAATATAATAATAGAATAGAAGGTAGTCTTTCAAGAACGTAAAATTAGCTCATTTGAGACATTTTTCATCACAACTCTCCCTGTAATCTAATATTCCTGTGCATACAGCTCCAACTGTAAAAATTACAGTAGAATTTATCCATTTCATTGTGGGAAGAAGGAGAGGATAACATCAGCAGCTGGCAACCTTCCACAAAGTTAGAAGGGGGAAAAAATGTATTTTGTCTTTTGTTACCAAGATCTAGTTATGATCCTCAGATTCCAAAATTAAAAATATTGTGGAAAGAGTCAAACCTTGGTGATGTGGTGATAATACAAATAATTATTGTATTGTAAATATACACATCTAGTGATCACAAAAATAACTTATTTTGATTTTATTCATTATTGCTATTATTATTGTAGTAGCACCTAGACGCCCAACCTAGATCAGGGCCCCATTGTGCTATGTGCATATAATAAGAAACTGCTTTGAAGAGCTTATTGTCTATGTGTAGAAGCTGGATTTTTATAATGTACTATGAGAATTAATGTATGATTTGATTTCAGCCTGTCAGCCACCCTTTTTGAATAGCAGGAAGGAATGACCGACCAGAACAATCCTTATGACTGATTATGGTCACCCTTTCGTTTTAGGATAAGTTATAATGTCTACTATGGTTTCCTATATGTATTACAATATAGGCACTCTAGTTAAATATACATTTCTTTGTTTTAAGGTTTTAGTAAGTAAGAGACAGGATTCTCTATTGTGTCTATGTTAAGTAGATTAGAGGAACATTGAAGGCCTGAGTCTCAATGTAAATTGTCTTGGTTATTGATTGTAAAACTTAGCAAGGTTTCATTTGCAATGCCTTTTTGCTCTCTATAAAATACTACTATTTGTATTCTCAATCTGTTTGCGTGAATGAGGAATGCATGCATCAGGAAAAGATAAGGTGTGAAGGCCATTGTTATAGCCAGAGTCAAAGAAGAAGGAGTGAAGACACTTAAAGGACATCAAAGAATCATCAACGTGCATCCATAATGAAGGGCAGATTGACAACACTGAGGTGAAGGCTGGCACCCCTAAGGACAATTGATTAAATCGGAACAAAGGACAGGATGACCCTCTCGAGGTGTATTGGAATGTTTACACCAATTAAGAAGTAACGGGTCACAAACTGACACAGCAAAATCCATAGGCTTCAACAGAGAAAAAAACCTATAAGAACAGAGTGCTCTGCCATGGGACTTTGGGTTCGTCTTGCCACGCTCCAGGAGCATCGGATCGCGACCGATAGAGCCCCGCTCCCCTCTGCGACCAATCTGACTGGCCACTAGATTGATCCAGACTTTGGACTGGTAACTATAAACATCACTGGCAGGACTGTGTGTGTGTGTGTGTGTGTGTGTGTGTGTGTGTGTGTGTGTGTGTGTGTGTGTGTGTGTGTGTGTGTGACTGAAAAGCATATGCTAACTGTGGTATTCTCAATAAATGCTGTGTATTTACCTTCCTCTATAAAGATCCCATGTGCTTTGTATGAGCATAACATATGTACAGGACAGACAAGCGGTAGGTGGGACAACAGAGACACAGAGAGGGGGTGTGATTTGTTCAAGGTCACATAGCAGGTTGGTTGGGTCCACAATGTATTTTATTGACGGAGGGCAGCACATTCCCACAATGGTCCCTTCCCACCCCTGAGACGCCATCTATGCCTGGAGCTGCGAGTCAGTGGTATAGGAACCAGCAATGCCAGCTTTACACCAGATGGGGGTTCCCCATGTCAGAGGAACCCCAAGCTGGAGAGACATGGATGCTTTCTGCTCCTATGGTGCCACAGTACTGGGAAAAAGAGAGCAAAGCAGGGCCTAAGATCAAGCCCTGGATTTATAAGGGTGCAAGAAGAGAATCAATCCAAGCTGGTTGGAAAGCAGAGTACATCGTAGCCAGTGAGGTGAGGAGAAGGAGAACCCAGGCTCTGGGGTAGGATCTGGTACCGCTGTCCACTCAAAAGGTGGCAGAGGAGAGAGTACTGGGGTGACACCGTACTTCTAGCTTGTATGCTACAATTATTCAAATACCTAAGATGCCAGTGTCCCTAGATACCTGCATGGCAGCTTCAGGGAGAGTTTTTTGAAGTCAAGGAAACTGATTCTTTTTTGTTGACATCCTCTAGAACACACCTGCCTGTGATTACTTTAATCAACTCGAGCGTTGAGTGCTGCGAGTGTTCTTTAGACAGCAAGTCAGCTGGAAGAGTTTACAGGCACGCTTCCTCCTGGCTAATCGAGCTTCTTGATCTTGCAGGAGCTAGGAAGATCAGAAGGAGTAGGGTGCTGGGGAGGGAGCTCGGAACAAGCAGCATCTAATTCAGAAAACTCTGAAAACCGCATCCTCAAGATGAGTTTCTATGGATCGATTCTAGGGAGACAGCAGTCCTGCATGCAATGTATACAAATCCCTGGTATCCAAGCAATGAGCCGTGTTAATAACCCATTTCTCAGTTTGAGGTATGGCCCAGACAAATAGGCATTTAAAAATCATAGTGGTGAAGTAAATTAGAAACAGCCACAAAATTCAGATTTCCATCCTCAACTGGCATGGAGTTACTGAAGTCAGTGGAGCTACACCAATTTACACCAGCAGAGGATCTGGCTCTCAGATTTCTAAATCCACAATGTTCCTTGATGTTCAGCTCCGGGGTGCATCGCTACAGTCCACGCCAAGAACAGATGGATCTGAACTAATTATTTCGAGGGGTGTAGCTGATTTTGGTAATCTCACACACCTCACAAAGGAGCTGGAAGGGCAATTATTTTGTGTCTGAACAGGACACGTGGGTTCAGTTTCCAAGTCTGCTGGAAGTCTTAGGCAAGAACCGTGATCCTTCTATGCCTTAGCTTCCCTATCTGTAAAATGGGGATAATTATCAATCTCACAGGGATGCTGCGAAGATTGATTCATGTTTGTCAAGTCCTTTGAGATCCCCCAGGTCTGGACAATTCATTTTCTGTGGGCTTTGTGTGTGTGTATGTTTCCCCCCACTTAATACCATGTTCTGGCTAGTGATTTTTTTTTAAATATTGCCCTATAGATATTACTGTTTCAATCACCTTGAAATGGGAGCAGCAAGAACTCCATTTAATCAGTGGGTTGAGAAGTTGCCTCAGTTCACTGCACCCAGTCTACAAGTACTTATCAGAACTACAGCTCCAGCCACCGAAATGCTGCTGAGCATTTCATGAGAGCTGCACCAATTTCCCCTGCCATTTCAACAGGAGATCACACTGAGCTCAACCCGTGTGACCCGGTTCCTTCTCAGCAGTCAGGTCAATACTGTATGTGACCACCTCAGCACAACTTTTGTAACTTTCCAAAGAAGTGTTCTTCAGTGAAACACAATAAATATCCTTCTGCCTTTTCACACGGGAGTGCGTTGTAAGGGTGACTTTTTCCTGTTGGTCCAGCAATGGAAGAGCACAGATGTAGCACACACTGTGCATGGCGCATTGGCCAAAAGGTCATAATTCTGTCCTCAGAGCTGACATGCTACTCTCCCTGCATGGGGCGGGGGCTCTCACAACAACAGTGGGACTATGTGACGTTATCTGATTAAAATATGACCATGTAGGTCATTGTTGCTACCACTGTTGAATAAATGCAACAAATCTTGTGCAAAGTATGTCAAGTAAGGTGTCTATGGGAAGGTGATGATTTGCTGCATATGATTATGCTATTTCTATGCATGTATCATTTTTGTTATGAGTAGTGGCTCTATACCTGTATTTCAAATGTTTGCACATGTGGTAACACCAACGAAGTATTTAGCCTGCACATGTTGAAGGGACTATTCAAGGAACACTTAACTCACAATGGACCATGGAAGACGCCTATCTACACTTAATGGACTTTCCTGTGATGGCCTCTGCTATGACTAAGCAAAATCATGCATGGACATGTGACTTACCCATGTGACTCCAAACACCATCTTGTTACGGTTACCTGTAATTTTCCACAGTGAAAACAATGGGTTTCCCTTCAATTGGCAGAAGCCATAAAAGGCCGTGGAAACACCTCCATTTTGCCTCTTTCCTGCTCAAACCTCTGGACTATGAACTTGTACTAAAGGGAGCATTCTAACCAAGGGACCGAGGTCCCTCCAGTGATTTGGAAGCAACCAGAGACTTATCAAGCCAGCAGTTTATTCCATCACTGCTACAAGACACGAAGTCATTCTTTCGCTCTACTCTGCTCTGGTTAGGCTTCAGCTGGAGTATTGTGTCCAGTTCTGGGCACCGCATTTCAAGAAAGATGTGGAGAAATTGGAGAGGGTCCAGAGAAGAGCAACAAGAATGATTAAAGGTCTTGAGAACATGACCTATGAAGGAAGGCTGAAAGAATTGGGTTTGTTTAGTTTGGAAAAGAGAAGACTGAGAGGGGACATGATAGCAGTTTTCAGGTATTTAAAAGGGTGTCATAAGGAGGAGGGAGAAAACTTGTTCACCTTAGCCTCTAAGGATAGAACAAGAAGCAATGGGTTTAAACTGCAGCAAGGGAGGTCTAGGTTGGACATTAGGAAAAAGTTCCTAACTGTCAGGGTGGTTAAACACTGGAATAAATTACCTAGGGAGGTTGTGGAATCTCCATCTCTGGAGATATTTAAGAGTAGGTTAGATAAATGTCTATCAGGGATGGTCTAGACAGTATTTGGCCCTGCCATGCGGGCAGGGGACTGGACTCGATGACCTCTCGAGGTCCCTTCCAGTCCTACAATCTATGAATCTATAAGCCTGAACGAAGAACTTTGCAATTATTGTATGTATTTGATTCCTTTAGCCAATTTTAACTCTCATCTTTCTTTTCTTTTTATAAATAAACCTTTAGATTTTCGATACTAAAGGATTGGCAACAGCATGATTAGTGGGTAAGATCTGAGTTATATATTGACCTGAGTATGTGGCTGGTCCTTTGGGATCAGAAGAACCCTTTTGTTTTGATGAAATTGGTTTTAAATAACCACTCATTTTTAAGTTTAGTATCTGGGTGTGGAATCCAGAACTGGAGTGCCCAAGGAAACTGCTTTTCTGAATTCCTGTTAGCCAGTGTGGTGAAACAGAAGTTTACTTTTGTTGCTGGTTTGGTATAGCTTATGAGAGAATAATCACCAGTTTTGGGGTGTGTCTGCCGTATTCCTCAGCAGTTTGTCCTGAAATTGGCATTCTCAATTGTGACCCACGGAGGCACGGTGACACTATAATAAGTAATAATAAAGTGTTTTCCACTTACATGGCACCTTCCATGCAAAGATCTCCAAGGGCTTGATCCAAAGTCCATTGAAGTCAATGGAAAGACTCCCATTGACTTAGATGGGCTTTGGATCAGGCCCCAAATATTTTACAACCTTTAATGCATCTTCCAAAGAAAATTCGGGGAAGCTAATGCCTTAGGGAAATCAGACTTTCACAGCTGAAATATGCTATGTGAGTTGAAGAGCCAAAATGTGCACTCGGGAGCCCAATTAAGGAAAGCACATGCTTAAGTTTAAGCACTGGTCTACGTGCTCTTAAAATCACATGGATCTAAAGCCAAGATTTTTGTTTTGTTTTGTTTTTTAAGATACTAGTGATTTTTGGCACCTGAGTTTCTGGCTGCCCAGCATGAGACACCTTAAAGAGACCTGATTTCTAGAAGTTGTTGAGCACCCAACCTCTGAAAACAAGGTCCCTGCAGTTGAGCAAACAAAAATGGCGGTCCGCAAAATCACTAGATGCTTTTGAAAACCTTGGCCCTAGTTACTGAGAGCAAAGCCCATGACATGACCCAGTTGTCACGGCTGCAACCGTTGCACAAACAGACTTTTAAAAAAATTGTATCCCTCCAGTCCCATAATGTGCTGTGGAACCTCTGCAATCTCCGGAAGAGCTTGCTGCCAGTCAGCAGATCTTAATTCTGCCCCTGAAAAGCAATTACGGTGGCCTCAATTAAAAACACGTCAGAGCCGCTTGCATCTCAGCACGGTGCCTGATTTTACCGTTATCAGTTCGGTGGTCCAGCTGACAGGGAGCACCACAACGTGTCACACCAATCAATCTTTCAACCAGCACTAAAAGGTTGAGATGTGGGTTTGGAGTGGGAGTTTCAATCAGGAACAATTGCTGTTTCATTATGAGACTGACGGTAGGTCTCTGTAGCGGGGTAGTTACCCGGCTCCTAGGGAAAGGTTAAAGGCTGATTGGGGAGGCAGCCACAGCTGTGGCCATGCCAAATCAGGCTAAACCTGGCCATGATATAAGGGCTAAGAGAGGAGCTGGGTCACAAACTCTCACTCCAGCCTTGGAATGAGAAGGGCCTAGCTGCCTGGGTGCACAGAGTACCTCAAGCAGAGCAGCGCTGGGGAAGGACAAGAGGAGCTGGGGAGCTCCAGCCTAGCAACTCCCCAGGCTGAGGCCTTGGTAAAGGCCTAGGGAGATACTGGGACAGCAGGGAAAAGCAGCTGGTCCAACCCCCTTGCCAGTGATGAGTGGCCATTACAGACTGCAGTTTGCCCCAGAGAAAGGGGGCTAGATGACGGCTGGCAGTAGCCACTGAGGCAAGGTGGGTATAGAGGGTTGGATGTTCCCCTGGAAAGGGAGACCCAGAGTGTGGGGACTGCCATGGGTCAGAACCCCAAGGTAAGGGGCACCGGGGTCCAGGAGGGCCTGAAGTAGGAGAGATACCAGCCAGCAAGGGGCGCTCCATGCTGGAATTGAGCTAATTCCTGGACAGCCAGCAGGAGGCGCCGCACCAGTGAGTGCTTGATCTGCTACGCATGGTGGAGAATGCGGGCATAAACGGTCACCCCGATACAAGGGGAAGGAGAAGGACTGGAGATAATTGCCTGGAGGGAACTAAAGAGAGGGACAATGGATCCTGGTTACACAGAGGTGTTCTTTGCAGAAGGTTCCTGTGCCATTCCAGGCTGGGCTCCAGGGTCAGGTCCCCCGAGGAAAGGGCAGTTTGACAGCCGGAGAGGCTTGAGAGACTTGTGCAGGAGGTCGGGGAGACCCAGAAGAGGCAGAGTGAGGTGCAGTGGGGAACAGCTGGAGTGGCTGGCAGAGGAACAGCGGTGAACTCCTCAGAAGGAGTTTCAGAGGAGCCGTGGAGAATGGCATGAGAAGCCAAATGCCAGGGCCAGGAGGCCTTGGGTGTTGTGGACCTTTAAAAAGGGATTGTCCCTACTGGGATGGGGACAGTGTGCCTTGCTCAGAGAAGGGAAAGGGGCAAGTGCTTAAGACAGCCCACCTGGTGAGGGAACCCAGGGGGCTGCAGACTTGTTGGGCCTGTGGCTGTCGTGGGCACGAACAGTGGGCGTGCCCAGGTCCAAGGTGGAGGGTCCAGGTCAGCCCTGGTGAGAGGGCTGGACCCAAGAGGGACCACGAAAAGCCCAAGGCAGTGAGGAGGCAGGGAGCCTGCTCGGGCTGCCACTAACCGGGCCACATTAAGAGGCACTGCCCCCTCAAGGGAAGTGAGGGGCCACAGAGGGAGGTGCCTTGGGCCCAGGAGGTTCAAAAATGGACAGGGTCAATGCCACAGGAATAATAGCTGACTGGCCGAAGGGCCACCAATGGGCTGACTGGCTGAAGGGCCACCCGTGGCAGTAGCCACTGAGGCAAAGGGGGTATAGAGGGTTGGGGATTCCCCTGGGAAGGGAGACCCAGAGTGCGCAGAACCCAAAGGTAAGGGGCACCGGGGTCTGGGAGGGACACGGGGGCCTGAGGCAGGAGAGACACCAGCCAGTAGGGGGTGCACCATGCTGGAATTGAGCTAATTCCCAGACGACTAGCAGGAGGCGCCATGCCGGTGAGTGCTCAATCTGCTACTGTCTCAGACACATTTCCATATGCCAAACTTCTTTATAAAAAGCACTTACAAGCCAAGAGAGGTAGTGAGTAACCTCAACTTCCATTGAAGCCCAATGAGACCTAATGTCTAGCAAGAGGTGTTCAGCACCCCTATCCAGAGGAACCCGGCACCTTGCAGGATTTTATCTCAAACCATGCTCGAACCTCAGATTTAGTGACAAAGGGACTTTTCTTTTTAACTGATGCCCACCTTTTGCAATGTCCGCATCTCCAGGACACATACTGTGATTTCATTCTCCAGGGTTAAAAAACAAAAGAGCTTCACGTCACGCTGTATTAAATACATTCAGATAATTAGCAGCAGCAACCACCATCTCCATCTTAAGTCCGCAAAGCCATCTCCAGCCTGGAATACTGGAGCATACCGTGCACTTTATCGTATCAAACTATTGGTCCATTTATTCTGCTATCCTGCCTATGGCAATGAACAAGGCCTGATGCTTCCAAGAAAATCCAGTAAATCACCTGGCTATTTCAGCAAGGATCTACATGGTGGTATCAACCAGCCTATGACCTGAGACAGGGTGTTTGATTATCCAGCTCTTTATTAAATTCACCCCTATTAGTTGGCTCTAAGGTTCCTGGATGAATTTTAGTGGGATTATAGAATCATAGGTTTTAAAGTCAGAAGGGACCACTAGGCTCATCTAGACTGACGTCTTGCGTGTCACGGGCCTTAGAATTTCACCAAGTAGCTGCTGCATCACGAAGCGTAAGGTGTGTCTTAGAGTAAAGATGAAGGAAATGGGCTCAGAATGAATGAAGGCTAGCAACAAGCCTCGTGTGCTTGAAGGGTTTTGGAAAGCACCGAGTGGATCTGTGCTGCTGTTAGGTCCAATACTCTTTGTGAACATTTAGAAGTCAGTTGGGACTCTAACTTAAGGTATCTGCCTGAGGGTTTCCTATGAGTTCCAGCCCAACCCAGAATCCCTGTAGTGCTGAGCACTAGAAGCCCGCCTCCTGCTACCCTCCGTCTGCCCCCTCCTTTCTCCTCTGCACTTGGGGCTTGTAAAGTGGACAGCAGAGGACCATTTCTGTTGATCTTCCTGATGGCCGCCATCTTTGGGACGGCAGCCAGGGACCTCCAGAGCTAAAAGTGTGAGCTGCTACAGCTTAAGCTAAAGTTCTCTAGCTGGCGCTATAACAGACTCATATCCTCAGTGAGAGGGGCACAGAGAGGGACCTGTGAGATACACCTGCAGAGTGCTTTCTCTTTGCTAATTCTCCCCTGACAGGTTGTGCCACAAATACAGCCCCTTTTCACCATGAGGCTGGCATATAGGGGCCAGAGCAGGAGAGTAGACTCTCTCCCAAAGTCTGTCAAAAAGACGTCTTCTCCCACTCTGTATGCTCAGAGGTGAGCCTTCTTCACATTAGCGATTCCAAGTCATCCCTCTTAGAGCACTAATTGTGCAAGGCTGATGAGTCAACTGAAATCACTGGGGGAATAATATATAAAAAAAGAAAAAGAAAAAGCCCAGCAGAATTCCAGAGTGAATATCAATACCGAGAACTTTGGCAATCACTTCCTGGGAGTAATTACATACATCCGCATGGGTGACTAAGTGACCTGTCAAAGTGTCAAAGAAACCGGTGATGTAACAAAATCCCTTGCTCCTCCAACGGGCCATGTCAGCCCCTACATTTCCACTGTTTTTATCTGTGTGATGCAGAAACTGGCAGGCTAGCGACTCAGCAGGGTGCTTGGGAACACAACATTAGGCTTATGCGTATGAAGCCTTATTTTGAGGATTTAAGTGGGACTAAAGAGATTTTCATAGGCCTTTTATGGGCCTTCTGGACAGGGATGTGTTTTACCTACAGTGCCCATACAAGCAGAAGGCCTGCTGACATGCTAGAGCAAATGATTTACATTCAGGCAAAGCCATGCTTATTATCCTGAATTTTTCTGCGCAGGGCGATTCATAATGGTCAAGGGCTATAAACTGCAAATTAACTTAATCTCACAAGTTAACCTCAATAAATGAAGAAGCATGTCTTCTACCTCATGACACTAGTGTATGTCTCCCAAGCTGATTACCACTGACCTATGACAGTCATCGGTGAATCCCAAACTGGAGTTTTTTCACTTCCCCAATAGGAACCCTAGTAATAAATGGCCATTAGGAAGACAGAACAGAAATAACATTGGATTGCTAAACAGACTATAATAACCCTGAGAACTAGAGGTGGGCTTGAACCAAACCCTTCTGATCCAAGTACCCCTAAATTGCAGTGAAGTTTGGCCCTCAGTTCTGATTCAAGCTACGCAGCAGGCATTTGTCTCAGTTTCAAATCTTGACATGCAATGTGCTCTTCATACCATCTCTAATAAGAGATGAGGCCTTGATCCTCCAGCAGAATCAGACGTTCAGCACCTTCAACTCCTGTTGACTTCCCTAGGAGGGCATTCAGAGCCTAATATTTTGTCTATTGACTGTGGGCCTGATTCAAAGCCCATTCAGTTCAGTAAGAGTCTTTCCATTGACTTAAGTGGTTTTGGGATGAGGCCTAATATGACGTTATATACATGGGCCATGGAGATACCATGGAGATACCATCATGCCATGGCCTACAACTTCCCTTATGTGATGTGGACCATGTTTCTATTCTAGTCAGATCAAGATGGAGCACTCTGGGAGCAGTAGTCCCTGTGGGGTACCTTCCACCTTCAAAAATGAGACTAGCATTTACCTGCTCCCACTTATCCATATTATGTGCAGCCTCCAGACACCTGGCAACTTGTCAACATGGCCCTCAGTTGAGCCAAATGTGGATGTCACTGTCACAGAATAAGTTGACTCAGAAGAAACTGGTTTAGCCTTATAAACTATTTTATCTTGGTCACAGAGTAGCACATATAAAAGGTTCATTATCAGTCCCAAGCAAATTACAGACAGATTACATATATATACACTGCAGACTCTATTCTGGCAGAGAAGAGGTGCTGCTATAAACTCATGACAGATTACTGTAGTCCAAAGTGGAGAGCTAAGGAAAAAATTACTGACCAATGTACAGTAAAGCGCATCTACATAAAGTATGGCTGAATAGGATTGAATACATGGAGTTATATAATGGGCCATAAAATTGGTTGCTGCATGAATAAGGAGACTACTGATTCCTGTCTGACTTGGATAGGCTGTCAAGTAATGTTGCGAGGTCTGGAACAAGATTGCCTGCCCCTCCCAGGAGAGCATGGATTGTTGTGACACTTAAAATGTTTCCCCACTCCTCCCCACTGTAATATCTGTGAGGAGCAAGCTTCTTCTACTCCCAGGGACCTGGCCTTACATGAAATAATGTACCTTATTCCATTATTCTCTGCTTCAACTACATTAGTAATATGCTAAAATAATGTGAAGCGAGAGTGTTGCCCGACGCAGACTAAGGTGACTGACCACAGGTTTTAAACATTATGTGCTTTGATCAAGTCCTTGGGTGACTGTTTTTACCCTAATTTTGGGAGCAGTTCCTTTCACCACAGTTTGGCAACTTTTATTCTGGTCTGCCCCTGACAATCATAAATACATTATATCTACCCAGCTTGCAGAGGGAGAATAAGTTCTCCTATATCAGGCTTTGTTCAGGGTGCTATTTAGGGACTTGTAGGGAAGGAATTCATACCATATCCTCTAGGTAGGAATCAAGGTTTCGGCATAGCTCTCCATGGCTGGTACTTCAGCAGATAAGAACACAAGAATGGACATACTGGGTCAGACCAAAGGTCCATCTAGCCCAGTTCCTGTCTTCCGACAGTGGCCAATGCCAGGTGCCCCAGAGGGAATGAACAGAACAGGTAATCATCAAGTGATCCATCCCCTGTTGCCCAATCCCAGCTTCTGGCAAACAGAGGCTAGGGACACCATCCCTCCGTATCCTGGCTAACAGCTATTGATGGACCTATTCTCTGTGAACGTATCTAGTTCTTTTTTGAACCCAGTTATAGTCTTGGCCTTCCCAGCATCCTCTGGTAAAGAGTTCCATGGATTAACTGTGTGTTGTGTGAAGAAGTACTTCCTTTTATTTGTTTTAAACCTGCTGCCTATGAATTTCATTCGGTGACATAGCAGGTGCTGCCGCTCCACACCCTCTGTGCAGGTTGAGCACTCAATTTGCAGAGTCGTGGACATGGATGCTCAAAAAATTTCCAGCAAAACCGTTCAACAGAATATTGGGGGTTTGACTTAATGAATTTTTTTGTGACAAGTGTCTGCTGTTGATTTCAGTATTTCATGGGAAAGGCAAATGCCCCAGAACTGAAATATTTTGATTCAGCAATGGTGTTGTGGTACCTTATGGTGCTGATAGTTTGGGTGCCTCATGCTTCCATTCTCCTCTATGGGCCAGGCTGTCTGGCCAGACTACAACTCCCATGATGCACCATGGCCAGGGACTCCCATGACACACCCCTTCCTTCACTAAAAGGATAGAAAGTGGTGTATCAGAGTGAAGAATAAGAGCATGAATCAACCTAACTAAGGTATTCGGTTTTTCCATAAATCAAAAGCGGACAATTTTCACCAATAGAAATATTTCAGTTTTTGGCCAAAATATTTTAGTTTTTGTTCAGTTCAGTTTATCTCAAAATTTTCCATGGAAAAAACTATTTTTCAACCACCTTTAGTCACAGATACCATGCTCCCTTATCCATACACCCTGGCTCTGCATACAGCTGACCCATTTGCCACCCCACCTCCCTGCAATGCTACATTGTCTGGATGACCTTACTCAACGGTAAACTCAGACTGACGCAGTTGTCCAAATACTACTCCCACTAAGTTAATCGTGTACGTCCCTCTCTGTCATATATCATTTACAAATATTTAAAAATGACTATAAAAATCATTTTTAAACAGTTAAAAAGTATCTTTTTAAATTCTAAACTACAGCACAAGCATCAATTAGACCAGTAGGAAAATGGTGTTTCATATCAATTGCTGACTGGCCCTTTATTACACATTCCATCAACTCCATTGTGATTTTTTAAAAAGGGATTTGCCTCTGAAATGATGTACCAGAGTGAGCAGGGATGAAGCCAGAGTCTGTTCACCCTGTGATATACAAGCCGGCCCTAGCTTCTCTGTTGTTCTGTCTATTATCAAGATTGCACAGCGCATCAACTAATACCACAGTGGGATTTTGCTGACCTCAGGAGGTCTGCCTTTGTGCTTCAGCACTCATATGGTGCTAAGAGACATTAATGAAATAAATGCCTACCCAAAAGCAGCTGCCATAGGGGAGCTCTCAATATATCCATGTGGAGCATTATGAAGTGTCAATAGAGCTTGGCAAAGCCCTTCGCATGTATTGGAGCAGTGATGGGAACATCAGAGCTAACAAGTTTTTGTAAAAAGATGTTGCCTGGCGAGTGCTGGGTGGGGAATGAGGCTATATGCCAGTTAATAGACAGTGTTTGCCATTACTGCTGAGCTGACATCTGAACTATTGATTAGAGCTGGGTGAATGGTCTGAAGAGAATATGAATCAGTTCAAACCCGCTGTGTATGAGTTTGATCAACTAAAATGCAAACATTCTGGGTTTCATGGACCTGAATGTCACAATTTCATCATATTCTGTTGCTAGGCGCGGACACCTCATCATCAGGATGATTTTGCATTGCTACATCATGACAACTGATGGAATTGAGCTGCAAAGTCAGTTTCAAGATCCAAATGTTAGGAAAGTCTGGGGGACGGGGGTTGGTTTAGGCCCAACTCTAATCAGGATAGCAGTCCAGAAAAGCTCTGAACCCTGGAGACTATTTCTGGCAATTGAGTGACAGGAGATGGTGAATTGCATGGTGAAACAGGTGGCCAATAGCAGTACCATGATTGAAAAACTCATCTCCAAGTACTGGGAGGGGAAGGCTGCCTGCCTACTTCCCACCCAGTACACAGAAGTGCATACAGAGGTGAAAACAAAAGTATATGGAGGGGAAGTTAATCAAACTTGTTTTGTGAGCAGACCATTGCCTGTGTATGGCAGAGCTCTCTGGGGCAAGAGGAACATTTAACCATCAGGGGTCAAATTAAGAGCTCTTGGATAAATAGCACCATCTATTTCTTTTTACCAAAGGTCTTTCTGTGTGGAAAAAAATCCAGGATCTGCTTTTACTTGAATTTTACGATGCAGACCTCTACCAGACTTTCATATGCACAAGGAAACAGTCTCACACAAAAATACATACAACTATGCACAAATACTCAAACCTTCACCACACAAAGAAACAGCCCATCACATGGACAGACACACTCATGCACAAATGCACACAAATTAATCTACAAATACACAGACATGGATACATTCATGCACAAACAAACCCTCACACACACACACATCCCTTCACGCACAGATAAGCACACCCTCACATGGACATGAACACACCCTCACGTGAAAGCACATACTCATTCACAAATAAATACAAACTACACCAACCACAGCCTCCTATGAAAAACACATACACAAATACATCCATGCATGCACAAACACAGCTTGACACTCACACAAACCATCACCATATCACTCTATCTTGCACCTAACTCTAACCAAGTTATTTCAGCTCCAGCTTCAATCTCTGAATGTAGTAAATAATGCTTTTTGAGTCTGGGAGACACAAGCAATAAAGACAACAACGTAAGTGATATAAAATTAACAGTGTAAAATGCTTATAAAATAGGAAAATCCTAACACGCCCCATAAAAGCATATTAGCCTGACCCATATTTACTCTTCTTTTCTGGAGAAATTAGTGCATTTCTCAAAGCTCATGGGAAACACTAATAGAAATGAACCAGAAAAAATGATGAATGTTTGAAAAAATTAAGGTGATCCATAAGTGGTTATAAACTTGCCCCTCTTTGTTGCCCATTTACTTTTGATGAGCTTGCAAAGTTTTAAATCTCTGTAATTTAAGATGGTGAGGTTTTATTTCTTTCAAGCTACAGTGGAAATAATTTAGAATGGTTTAATACTTTCATTAATCCACACATCATAAAGCAGAAAGTGATTTTTATACCTATTCCAATCACTCATTGTGCCTGCCTGCAAATGGAAAACGGCTGTTTTTTGCTGATTCCAAAGTTAAACTTAAGGCCAGTATCTTTACAAGTCAGAGTAATTATGAAGGCAAAGATTTAAAGGCAGATAGAGCAGATGCTGTCTCTCCCTGCCATTACTGGGCTTATTGCTGGTATTTGGCATCTAATCAGGGAAATTTGACCCCATAGAAGGAAACAGCTCCCTGGTCTGTTTGAAGGGATGTAGAGCAGTCATTGTGTGCTTTGGCCAGGGTAAGAACTGCTTGATTAGCCACAGGTTCACTAATCAGCCCTGCAGAGTCTGCTGCTTTCCCCTTTCACCCTCTTCACCTCTAAGGGGCCCCCTCTTGCTGATTCACTCAAGTCTGCCATGTCATTTCCCAAACTAATTGGCAGCACTGGGATTCAGCTAACAGGGCCAACTGGAGGAGATCAGCCGCCTCGTGCCCTGGAGAAGGTTGTCTGTACAGGCTTTACTAATATGCAGTGTTGGGGTAGCTGTGTCGGTCCCAAGATATTATAGAGACAGGGTGGGTGAGGCAATATCTTTTATTGGACCAGCTTCTGTTGGGGAGAGAGAGACGAGCTTTCGAGTTTACATAGTTTCAACAATGTGGGTGAAACCAGATAATCACCACACTCTCGAATGAACTCACACAGGAAAATGATAAAAGGCAAACTTACCACATCACCCGTGGGTGACCACTTTTCACAAAGGATCACTCTAAATCTGACCTATGAGTCCTCATCCTCAAATGAAACCTGCATACACTTCCAAAAGATGAGCCTGAGAACTTAAATTCATAACTTTACTGGAAACTAAAAAATCATGGACTGAATAGAGAGACTGGATTTATGGCTTATTACAACAATCTATAACACACTGTCAACTGCACCCCCAGCTGCTTCCCCCATCCCCTGCCCATTTTTTCCTCCCTATGACTAGAGGGGCGTTAACAGGCCACTTCACCTTGAATGGTTCCTTGAAATATGTGTTAACTACTTATGCTAAACAATCTGTTCCACCTTGTATTTAGCAAGTCTACACTACAAAATTAAGTCAACCATTAAGTCGTCGTACAGCCACTGCAGTAATTAAATCGCTTTTGCATGTCCACACTACGCTCCTTGTGTCGATAGTGCGCGTCCTCATCAGGAGCGCTTGCTCCGATTGTACTGTCAGTGTGGGGCATTGTAGGACAGCTTCTGAAAGGCAGCAACAGTCGATGTAAGCAACACAGTTTCTACACTGTGTCGACCTAACTACACTGACCTCAGTGCTATGCCTCTCACGGAGGTGGAGTTATTAAGCCGGTGAGAGCTACATTTTAGTGTAGATGCTTACAGAGTTAGGTCAATGTAAGCTGCCTTAAGTGGACTGAACTCTGTAATGTAGACCAGGCCTGAGTAAGTTTCCCAGCTGAAGAAGAGCTCTCTTGAAAGCTTGTCTCTCTCATCAACAGAAGTTGGTCCAATAAGAGATATTACCTCATCCACCTTGCGTCAGACTTCAGTAACAGTCCCAGTTGTCCTCAGGCTAGTTAATAATAATAATAATAATGTTTCTATCTGAGATTTGATGGTTTCGCCCACAACGGTCTTTTTGGCAGTTCTCGGGTTTTGCATTTTTTTAGTATCCAATCTTCACATGAATCTTCAGGCAAAAGGGGCGTTGCAGATTTTAATCAAACTGTTTCCTCAGCTGCTTGTCCTTAATCCAAGCAAATTTTTGTTTCCCAAGTTGGTTCCATTCAGCCTGTCAGTCAGCACAAAAGAGCCTAATGTTTTCATCTGAAATTCTTAAGAGACATTGAGCTCCTTGACTTAGACTCCTTTGGCTTTGGCATTTGTCAGACAGCAATTTGCCCATTCCAGGGGCTTCGACAGTCACTGAGGTCAATAATGATTTCAGAGGCAGAGTCTTATGATTAATGTCTCAGAGTTACTCCAATTTAAGCCATGTATATATGTATATGTGTGTATATGTGATTCTCTTCACACTTACATCACTTCAAATTAGACAGTCACTCCACTGAAGTCAATGGGGTTGCAATAGTGTATAAGGAGTGCAAGAGGATAATCAGGTTTATAGGCTCACATCCTCAAAGGTACTTAGGCACCTAATTCCCATTGATTTCAACGGGAGCTAAGCACCTAAATACCTTTGAGGATCTGGGCCACAGTTCTTACTATCAAAGCCTTGTTCACTATATTTTGTTTTATTTTTCCAAATTCTGAGGTCCTTACTGAGTTTTCACTCAGTCAAAACTCCCGCTATTTTAATGGGAGCGTTGCCTAAGTAAAGACATTAGTATCTGGGCTCAATATTACTAGAACTGGAACTGGAGCACGACTTATGTATGACTAGAGCTTCGTTGCTAGGAAATGACTGGAATGGGAGTAGTACACGGAGAAGCAGAATAATAAACCAGAACAGCTAATTACCATGAAGCTGGGCAAGAGTTTAACAGCCATAAATATGCATTATTAATAATAATATTTGGCACCCTCTGATAATCTCAGTGCATTTTACATGCACTAATTAGGCATCCCAGCTCTCCATGGTGGAGCTGAATATTATTGCGCTCAATGTACAGCTGACTAAATCGAGGCACAGAGAGGTCAGAGAGGTGACTCCTCCCCACACCCACTCACCACTGTGCCTGGGCATTGTTCTGAAGGAACCACAGTTAGGGGATGAGAGGACAAGTCAGTCTATTTGGCATCTCATCAAGGGGGTACTCCGATACTATAGCGATTGCCTCACCTGCCAGGAGAGCCGAGGGTCCTGGAGCTTGAAAATTCCCTCAAAGAATTGTCTTTGTTACGGGAACAAAATGTTATTTAGTGTGCTGGTGGTTTCTGTGCTGGGGACACCTGTTCACCGGGAACGGGAAGGAGATCCAGTAACTCATTTCTGTTCCTTTTAGGTGGTTTTTTAAAAAAACAAATCAATATTTTGTGTATTACATATCGACTAAGGGTCAAATTCTCAGATAGAGAGAGAAAGAATGAGAGAGAACGCCGCAAACATATGAAAAAAGAGTTGAAGGCTGGCAGAGTGGTTAGAGCACTAACCTAGAACTTGGCTTCAGTTGCCCACTCTGCTACAGACTCCCTGTGTAACCTGGGGCAAGTCATTTAACCTCTCTATTCCTCCATTAACACTAAAAATTAGGATGATCGTGAGACCTAATGTGGAGGGCAAATTACTGCACATCTGCCTACTGTGGGGTTCTTATGCCTTCCTCAGAAGCATCTGGTGAATAATGGACTAGATGGACCTTGGGTCTGATTCAGTCTGGCAATTCCTAGGTTCCTCACTTCCCCATCTGTATAATGGGATAATAATACTTAGCTTGCCATATTAGCCGACCCCATATAGATGGGACTAGGGCTAGAAGAAGCTTGTGTTATGAGGATGGGTACAATAAAGGGCCTGAGATGCTCAGATACTAATGGAGTGATACAAGTAAATTAGATAAAGATTTTATGCGGATCTGACAGGATTATTTTTTTCTTCCATTTTGACATTTGCAAAATGATAACAATTAGAGATGGGCCAAGGAGACTATGGAAGAATCCTGACATGGAAGGAACTTGGGTTTGAGGTCAAATCAGGATTAGGATTCAGGGTCAAATTTGATGGTGCCAAAAGTCTCATGAGCCGTTCTTGCAAAATCTCACTAAATGGCAGAAATCCTGTGGGAACTCAACTATCTTGGAGTAATATCTTCTGAAAATAGCTGAGCTTGCTACTGATTCGGAACCAGGACCTGCTCAGTTTTGGATCTACCCCCAGAACCAAAACTGTAAAGATCAGTGTACTGTGTTGTCTTAGGGGTTTTCCCAGACAAGTACTGAGCAGATCTCATTCTGTTCACTTTCCAAAATTTGATGAGATCTCAAGCCAAGGTAGTATGGTTCATGCAATTTTAATGTGAAGCTAGAAAGTTATTCAGTCCCTTCTCCATTTCTCTTATAAATAACAAGCTAGACGCTCTTATCAGTGGGTACAATAGTTATTCTAAAGCTATTCCATTTACAAAACCCCAAGTCTGTCTTTTGGCTGGATAATTAGTAAGCCAAGTCTGACACACAGTTCAGACACATGTTATTATTACCCCAAGGTAGGTCTCTCATTTCGTATACCAATATATATATTCCCCCCCCCCCTTTTTTTTTTGAACTAGCAAAGGTCTCATTCACTTTCAATGAATAATGGGCTTTTTTGTGAAGCCATGCTACAGCAATACGGAGAAGAGCTTTGAAATGAAAAATTATTTCTTTCCTAGGAAGTACTGGAGGGAATAACTACCATTACAAATTGTTCATGAAAAATTAGCTTTTCTATCTCCCATACTAATATGTAGGCTACCTCAGTTAAAGTCATAAACATAAGAGGTAATTTTTTGCGCTTTACCTTGTGTTGAAATGCTGCAGGCAACACAAATAGAAGCCACATCCATTTTAGGAAGCACGTTGCCAATTTAGTCCTTCTGTATAATTTGCTCACCTAATTGTTCAGTCCCAGCGTCAAGGACTTTTCTCTCCCAGTCATCTCAACCTTTCAGTGTGTTCACCCTAATGACCTTGAAAACAGCAATGGACAGTTACCACACAAAGGTTATGCCACCGGGCAAACTCCTTGGCTTGTCAAACTTGAAGCAAGAGGATCTCTTCGGTGCTGGGTCGGCAGTTCAAACACTCTCCAGTTTGTCCCAGCTAAGGAGAAGCAAACAGATCAACGTGTAACAAGCAGCCTTGCTTTGGCCATACTTTTTGGCCACTCCCCGGAAAGACTTCCTGTGAAAACACAATCAAAGAAAATTGTAACGATACCCTCACTTTACACTACTCTACTGTATGTAGAAAGCCAAACAGCCCAGAGCACGTATGAAAATAAACTGCATTATATAGAAAAAGCCATTGCTGAAAACTAGTGACAAGGCTTTAGTAATATGTAGAGCAGCTCAGAGGGTGACAATTGCACTTCATGGCAACTTTTGAGATTTCAAAACCAAAACCAAAACTTGTGGAATGTTTTTTGTGAAGCAGAGTTATGTTAAAGCATTCATTTTGGGATCAAAATCTGAGTTTTTCCATTCTCTCTCTCGCTCTCTCTCGTCAAAACTGATCAGAGAGCCCTTGACCAAAAAACCCTTCCTTCCAAAAAGCCTATGTCTCCATGAAACATTTCAGCTTCAACAAAATGGCATATTTCAATAATTCATCTTGTCAAAAATGTTCTGACCACAGAAGAAAGCTTAGTTACAGAAGGAAAGTTACAGATACTTATTAACACTCAGAATCCTTTCTCTTGGAGATCTCATCTAGTTCTCTGTGTCTAGAATTTGCTCATGTCTCAGGTCTATATCCAGACAGATGATCAGAGCCATGCGTCCAGCTGAGCTGCATTCAACACAGAGAATGAGGTTGGCTGGGAGGAAAAATATCGCTCACCTTTCTGCTCCACTGATCCTAGGCCAGACATGGGCCAAACCAGTCCTTGATGTGACTAAAGGCTGGTCTAAAGTCTCCCAGCAAAACAGCCTCTAAAGACTACTCTGCTGGCTGTAGAGTCCATGGGGCAAAGTGCCACAGCCACTTTCATGCTTGGGGAGGGAGATAGTGTTAGGCCTGCTTGACACCATCCAGGAATTCCTTCCAGGAGGGGAAATCCCAGCTGCAGCATCCCATCCCCTCTGTGCCACCAAAACAATTCAAAATGGACGAAGCCAGGAGCTAGGTTGGAGGCCGTTTGAAAAGGATGTTCTGGCTAGAGACATTTCATCCTTGGAAGGAGGATTGTACTTGGCCACCTTGGCAAACCCAGAAGAATGCTCGTGCCTGGAGACTTTTCAGCCTGATCCAAAGCCCAGTAAAGTCAACAAAAAGTCTCCCATTGACACCCAAGAGCTTTGACTCAATTACTTTTTCCATCTCCAGCTGTGTGCCATGACTAGAAACTGTTTTTTCCTGCCTGGTTTGCTTTCTTTTGGTTTACGTTTCATTTCAGTCTATAATTTAAAAAAATCAACTCTACCACAGAAGCTTCTTGGGACCTTGAGTGTGTAACACACTGGTCAATGTGGCTCAGGTCTGATCTACACTAACGCTCTAAGTCGAGCTAAGTTACGCTAGTTCAGTTAGGTAAGTTACGTAACTGAAGTCAAGGTAATGTAGGTTGACTTACAGTGGTATCTACACCCACTATGTCGATGGGAGACACTCTTATGTTGACATAGCTTCCGCCTCTTGGGGTGGTGGAGTACAGACATCGATGGGAGAGCACTCCCCCATCAACTTACCATGTCTTCACCAGACTTGCTAAATCAACACCGCTGCATCGATCGCAGCACTGCCGATTTAGCTGGTAGTGTAGACATGGCCGGATTCACAGGGGTTATAAGCCCATTGCAGCTCCCAACTGGAGGATTCATTCACTGTAGTATCTGAGCACCTCACAATCTTTGATGTATTTAGCGTCACAACACACTTATGAAGTAGGGCAATGCTATTATACCTGTTTTACAGATGGGGAGACTGACGGACAAAAAAACTAAGTGACTCGCCAAGGGGGTCACACAGGAAGACTGTAGTGGAGCAGGGAATTGAACCTGAGCCCTAGAGCCCTAAATACTTCCTCCCTATTTACATTTTAGCTCAAGCTGTGTAACCTCATGCTTTCAATCCTGAAAGTTTCAGGTTCAATCCCTGGTGATGCTCAAGGTGATGATCGTTATCTGAGCTCATTACTGTTCTGTTTAGATTCACATCTTGCTCATCTTTGCACCTTCCTGTAGTCTGTGCTCATCTCACCGCAAAAGCTGGGTTGACGACTGCATTTTGCTTAGCAACTGTGATGGATTTTCCCAACCCTTACATTTTAAAACATTAATGATTCAAATCTATTTAGAATGTAAAACACAATCAATAATAATTCTTATTTGGCCTCAGCACCCAAGACCATGTAACTATTTAATGTGCATTTAGACATGGTTTATGGCCTCATGCGATGTCCTTCCAACATGATAAAGTTGCAACACAACAATCGTGTTGAGGCAGGAGAAGAGACTGGGCTGCAATTAGATTTAAGAGTATTTTCATTGATCCACAAGCTCATCACAGGGCATTTACTAATGAGCAAGGTTCTAGTCTGTCTTTTCAAATAACTTTTTCTCATGAATCACTTTTGTTCCAATGTATCTTTGCTTGAGCGGGGTGGGTATACTGGGCATACTGCATTTTATCCAAAGAATATCCAAAATATATACCCATGGACTGGCAACTAGCCAGGGGTCTGCTGAAGATCTGTCACAATAAAAATTTTAAATCCAGACATGTAATATTATTATTGATAGTAGCAGATATTTTAGCACACCCAACAGTATGCTAGGAGAGCTCACAGTGCAAATAAGAAGATACAGCTGAGATTTTCAAAAGCGTCTAATGATTCTGGGTGATGAAATCTTTGGGTATCTAGCTCATAGGACCCTGCATTTCAGAGGGCATTTCCTGAAAATCAGGCCTCTTTAAGATAACTTAGGCCATGTCTACACTACCAGCTAAATTGGCACTGCTGCGATCAATGCAGCAGTGTTGATTTAGCGGGTCTGGTGAAGACATGCTAAGTTGATGGAAGAGTGCTCTCCCATCAACGTCTGTACTACACCTCCCTGAGAGGCAGAAGCTATGTCAACAGGAAAGCATCTCCCATTGACATAGTGTGGTGCAGACATCACTATAAGTCGACCTAAGTTACGTCAACTTCAGTTACGTAACTTACCTAACTGAAGTAGCGTAACTTTGATTGACTTACAGTGTTAGTGTCAACCGGCCCTTAAATTGGGCAGCAAATGATTAAGACACCCAAAAATCACTAGTCACATTTGAAAATCTTAGTGAAACTCCTTATCTCAGAGAGCTTAAAACCCAGGCCCTGCTCCTGCAATCAGCACTACATGAGTGCAGCCCCAATGACTTTAATATGGCTGAAGAAAGACTACTGTGTAAGTGGCTTTGTTGACTTGCCTCTGATAGACTTTGTGGCAGAAATAGATCTTGAGGAGGGATATAAATGAGGAGAGGGTAGTGGCCTGAAATACTATCTTTGGAAGAACGTTTTGTGCACGAGGCAATAGGAGTAGTTTCCGAGAAGTGGACAAATGGGGCATTGAGGCAGACATTGCTGAAGGAGTAAAGGGGGGCAGGGAACTGTGAGAAAAGAGATAAGGGCACCTAAGTGGTGGTAGAGATAGCTGGCAATTGTGCGTAGGCAAGGTCAAAAACCATGAGTCTTCTGTGATGGCAGCCAGTGGAGGGATTGAAAGAGGAAGGTGAGGTGGTCAGAGCAATGGGTTAAGAAGAAAAGTAGTTCCATATTTGGGAGCAAGGAACCTCAGAGAAAGTACTAAGTGAGCAATGTGGATGCACTGTGCACCTACGTGGAGAGGATTCCAAACCGTCCAAATCTCTGAGGAGAGGCAAATAAAATCTTTTAAACACTTTTTTTAAAAAAAAAGAGCCAGAAGCAATAGACCCTTTAAGCAAAACCAGTGGCTACATATTTCTAATGTGCTGAGTTTCATGATGAATAAGAGGATTGAATTACTTGATGGGATCTCCATTAATGTCCCAGTAATGCAGTAATTATGAAGTGATTATAATTAATTCCGCACAATGAACCTGGACAGAAGGGAAAAACTGAGGCCAAAAAAAAATAGAAGTTGCATAATTCAGGAGTGAAACATTTTGGCAGTGGAAAAACTAATTGAAAAAATGACACACGGATGGTTTTAGTAAATCTTCAAGCAGCAGCCTTTCACCGGAGTGAAAGATCAAAGGGACGGCACTCTATTCTGCTGTCACTTAGGCAAGGTGATTTCACACGTTGTTTCAAACGGTACATGGGCCCTTTATGAAAGTTAAACAAAAGTGCCATTCAGAAGTCACGCACGTGAGGAAGTTTGACGTGAGTGGGAGTTGTTGGGGATGTCTGAAAAAGCACATCAATGGCATGAAAAGGGCTGGGGCGTGTTGCAAAAGTGGCAACATAGTTATAGTCCATACTGTTATTTTAACCAAATGAATTGCTGGAGAGACAGATAGCCCTGGGGAGTTGTATTTTATGTATGTTTGTCCGATGAATTATGGACTAGATTGTTATTAGCCCTGGGCAGGTACCCAAAGGCTGTGAGAGATCACAAGAAACCTTGATCCCATAGGTTCTTGCACAGAGGCTAGTTATATTCACAATCATAGTCCTTGCCGTGGTGGGAGGTTACAGCTACCGAAGGGGCAGGGATGGGATGTGAGGGTGGGACTGTGACCCCCACTTGCACTGGCTGTTGGAATTCAGCTGGTGCTGGTGGGTGCATATGAGGCTGTGTCTTTATAGCCACAAGCTAGTCCTATGATGCCAGAGGAAATTCCTTGTTAGATCAATCAATCCCTCTTGATTTGCCACCTCTCTGAATGGGTTCTGGCCCCAACCACAGTAAAATTCACTCACCACATTATGCACGCGCGCACACACACCCTTCCCCCTAAAAGCACAGGTAAAAGACAGGCATTACCACTACATTAATTTTGTTTTGGCATTGCAGTGTCAGGCACAGGCTAATGCCCTACGTTTATTTTCCTTGACAATAAGCGAATTATGAGATGAATAAATACACCTCTACCTCGATAGAACGCTGTCCTCGGGAGCCAAAAAATCTTACCGCGTTATAGGTGAAACCGCGTTATATCGAACTTGCTTTGATCCACCAGAGTGTGCGGCCCCGCCCCCTCTCCCCCCGGAGCACTGCTTTACCGCATTATATTGGGTCGCGTTATATCGGGGTAGAGGTGTAGTAAGAAACCTCTTTCTTTGAGGGTATGAAGTTAATTGTGGTGATGAAAGATTCTGAATCCACTGCTCTGTAGGGAGACCTACTCTGTCCACAAGTATAGACTAGGCAGTCAAAGTACAACCTTTCCAGTGCCCCATTGTCTCAGCATGCCTCAGACATTCCTTGGCATCACTACCTTTCAGGGTGAAAGGGTAATTCAGTCTCCTCATCCATTTGATCTCCAGCCTCTTCGCTGAGGGTGTCAACAGGGGTTAGCCCCAGCTATGATGTGGCGTTTTGTGAGACGGATATTAAGAATGGCACTCATCTCCCAGAGGCTCCTCAAAGGCCAACAGAAAGTAAAGACTTTTTCCCTAGCAACTTGAGCCAGGTTCAATACTCATGACCTACAGTTGAAAGGTTTCAAGTTTCATTGCTAATCTCTAGAGCTATTCTGTCTCTCAAATAGAGAAAATATTGAATGGTAGAAAAGGAAAACTCTTCATCAGTATCTGTGAGGGATGAACACGAGCCAACTGAGTTCACTGTAGCAGGCCAGAATTATAGAAATGCTAGTCATGGTTCCATAATTAAAGTTGAACTGAGTTTTGCACTTAAAGCAGGGATTCGATCCCTTTGTTGTATATGAAAAATACAATGTATCCTCCCTGAAAATTACAGCACTTCTTCTTTAAGTAGAGAATGAAATTTCTAAGATTTTACAAGTAATTTGGTTCCTTTGTTTAGGGGTTAAAGTTCGTATTACAATGAGTCCTTGGAGTAATTTGGCACTCTATGTTAGACTATATTTTTTCTCCTAAATAATCTAAACAGTGAAACCCGGACTTTTCAAACATCCCTTAGTGTTAACATGAACTGAAATCTCATGTATTGGCTACATTTGAAGACTTTTTTAGGTTTAATGGTTAAACTTAAAAGAAATCCAAACATCTTAAGATGTGAAAATTCAACCTTAACTCAGCCCTGCTGTGACATTGAGAGAATAAAAACTGGAAAAAAACATTGAATGTGTCTTTAAAAATCGATCCTTTTCATTTCATTTGGGACTACAAACACTACTATGCATTAATCATACTTGTGTTGTTATTGCATGGCATGACTACAGGACAGAGTTAAAATTATTGTCTTAACTGCATATTTCCACACCTTAACAGGTTTGAACTTTTTTTAAGTCTAACCTGAACTCTGAATTTCCTACGCTGAATGCTTGCTTTTGGCGTAATTGCAATAATTCCTGTAATGTTTTTACCCTTAAATTACTAATATGTACCCAACCTTAACTCCAGGTTAATGATGTTTTTGCCTGGGAATCCATACAAGATTTTTGCAAGTGATTTCACATTTGTTGTGACATTGATGAATTTTGGCTTCCACATGAGAAATGGACATGCTAATCTTTGCTGGGGTGTTGATGCTATCTGAGATATTTTGTTTACCTTCATGAGGGGTCACTGGTGAAAGCAGAATTTTTTTTCATATTGTTCTTTGCCCCCTTCCATAAATAATATGTATTAGGTCCAGGAATATTAGCTGCTTTGTAGCTTTAAAATTTAACAAAGGATGAACCTGTAAGCCATGCTTACTTCGTGTCATTCTGTTGCCTCTGCTGATGGCAAAGCCCCCTAAAGATTAATGAGCCGGGTACAGTCTTAGCTAAGAGGGGTTGATCTCTCAGGTCTGGCAATAGAGACTCATGCATTAATGTCCAAGGCGCAGTCCCCATTGTCAACAACCCACCCAGGGTATCATACATATCTCCTCCCATTTCAACCAACAAATGGGTGGAGAGGAGAAGGGGCAGGTGAAATGTTGGGAAAGAAGATGGGACTCTAGGGAGAAGTGGAGGGAAGATCCAAAGAACATCAAGTAGTTCTTTGTAAACACCCAGGCTTACCTTGGTGATTCCCAAAGCAGCTGTCTTATACACAACCTCTCCTGGCCCGGGGCAAAGCCGTTATTGCCTCATTGTTTCCTTGTATTCCCCCACCTACCTTAGGTCCTTACGTGGCCTCCATGACCACAGTATCTGAGCACCTTACAATCTTTACTGTATTTATCCTCACAATGTCCCTGTGAGGTAGGGAAGTGCTATTACCCCCATTGTACAGAGACAGAATTGAGGTGCAGAGGAACTAAGTGGCTTGCTCAAGATCATACAGGAAGACTGTATTCATCTGCTGTTTCCTGTCTTATACTTAGACTGTAAGTCCTTTGGGGCTGGGACTGCCTTTTTGTTCTGTGTTTGTACAGCGCCTAGCACAATAAGGCCCTGGCCAATGACTGAGTCTTCTAAGCACTAAATTATGCAGTGTGATTATTCCCTCGTAACTCATACATATGTACAGAAATTAAAAGATTTCCTGAAAACATTAAAAAATTCAAAGCTATTTTAATTCCACATATTTCAGAAAGGAATGATTTTTTTGGTTTATGTGAATTTTTTTGAAAATTCAGTGTTGAAAATTTTGGTTTGTAAAATTTCTCATTGTTGATTTTGTTTTTCCTTTCCTTCTTCCCTTTGTTAATCCACTTCCACACTCTTTTCTCCTTTCATCATCTGCCCCTGACAAAGGTGGGAGAAAGGAAGAAAGAAATCTGAAAACAAAGCAGGAAAAGGGTGCTAAAGTTCTCTTTTTTTCCCTATCTTGAAAAATGGAAAACTTTGAAAAAGAAAAGAAAACACCCACTCACAAGAACTTTGTGACAGGGTCACTGCCTCCAGAGTGCCCCCTAATGGCATGGGGTGACACTGCAACATCCCTGCCTCAGTTCCCTCACTTCAGGGCTCCTGAATAATTTCATAAACTTTCTCATAGCCAACAACATCCTTATTTATATATTCATCCTTCCCCACCCTTCATCAAGCCACTCCTAGGCTTCCCTGCCTTGGCAGGCCACTCCCAGCCCTACCTAGGTGGAATTATGTCCTTGAATCTTCTCTCCTGGTGCTTCAGGGTCCCCTTCTAACTCTCTATCTTCCCCCTCGTCTCTCATTACCAGGCCTTTCTTTCCCTTAGTATCGCAGAGGCCTGAGAGAGTCAAATGATCTTCTTCATTTTCCCCACCTGAGGAGGAGTTGGCTGTGTCTCAGGTGGGTTGAGATCCATCTCCCTTTAAAGGGCCAGCCACCTTGCAACACTTCTAATTTAGGACAAAGGCCATTTTTCAACTAAAATATTATTCTTTTGAATAATTGTGACTAGCTTCAACATACAGTAAGTACAAATCATGGTATAGAAACAGGGACGCCTGAGCCAGAAGCCATCCTTCTAAGAAAAGCTCCCCCCGCAACCAAAGCTTCCTCAATCGTATTGAGTATAAAACTGCTTGTTGCAGGGAGGGATATGAGGAATGCCCCAAAGCCAGCAGCACCACATAATGGCAATAGTCTCAGGCCATCTCGCCTAGCGGCTGTAGCTCAGGGAAGTGTCATGGGGTGCGGAGGGGAGCACAGTAGGAGAACCCGAGCCTTTGCTGCTTCACCAGATTGGAAACCTTGTCTATGTCCTAGGATCTGGTATCCTTACATGCTCCCTGGGTCACTTCCTACTCTTCTTCCAATCCCTCCATCGTCACCATCGGCTGAGCTTGGGATCTCTCCTGTGCCCCTCTCTGGTCCGTCACCAGAGTCTCTTCCAGTGGTGGTAAGACAGTCACCCTTGGTGCCCACAGCCAACAGAGTTCTGGCAGCTTGGCTGAGTGGTCTGGGCCCAGTTGTTCCAAGTCCCAATGACTTCTCCGCAGGAGACTGCTGCACACAACTGTTCTCCTCCTTGGTCATCCCAGCCTGAGCTGAGCCTCTCCCTTTTAAATGCTCCCTCCACCGAGAGCATGCCCAACAGAGGCAAGGGGGTGTGGCCTCCTGCGCCAAGAGCAGCTCCTTAACCCTCACCTCCTCAATGCAGGGTTGATACACCCTGTCACACTGCTCTATCTTTATTAGGAAAGTAGCTCTGTCAGTCCTCAAGCACTTCTAGAGGACATGGTGCATGTGTCTTACACTATAGTTTTCATTGCTACTAACAGTGGAGTTTCCCAGTTGGTGAATTACACGTCCAGTTTTCAGATGGCCATACAGTGAGGTATTGTGCACACCTGTTCATTCTGTCATCAGTGCCAGAAAAGCAGAGTCTACAGGCTGCAGAAGGAGGAATCAAGAGGGACTGAGGACACCATGAAACAGATCCTCAGATTCTGTAAAATGTCCTAGCTCTACTGAAGCCCATTTACCATTACAGGATCTGCCCTCATCTAGGGGCCAAGAGTGACTGCATAAGGGAGATGTTTGGGGAACATTTATAGCAATCTACTGTCAGTGTTGCAAAACTGTAGAACCACTTCAGAGATGGCTGAAACTATGAATCCATGGGCCAACCTATATCTTATACAGGAATGCTTATGTCACTAGGAAGCAATTCCTGGATGCCCAGTTCTTGGCCCCGTATTAAGGCATCAGTCTCCAAATTTATCTGAGGAACATGTGCACATGGCATTCTTTTCGTGGCACCCTAATGCAGGGTACAGCAGGTGTTACTATGTACCAGTCTGAGGGAAGGAATCAGTTACAACACTTACTGTGGTCAATGAACAGAAGTTAGCACTGATAAGCCATTAAGAGGTTTAACTTAACATACATTAAAATGCAGCACCTGCCATCATCTGCTTCCTGAAAAGACCATGAGACTTGAATGATTTCGTAGTCACTTCCATGCAGGTTTCTGAACTAACCATATTCATCATCAGTCAGCATGTACTCATGAGTCCTCAGTGACAACAGCCCTATCTTCCTATACTTTAAAGTGATGAGCTGGCAGCCATGTAAGCCAGGAGGCTGCTAGGGGGAAATCCCTGGCAGTATAATTCAGGTGTCAAAGGTTATGTCAGGGTTACCCCGTTGGGGTCAAGTAGGCACCTCGCTTCCTCATATGCCATTTTCTGGGAAACAACCGTCCTATGGTCCAGTCCTGGGGAATGGGGTGTAGCCCTCTAGCTGTACCTCATAACAAGTTCACCCTCTTCCAGGGGAAGCTATAAAACAGTCCCCACCAAAAAAGAAAAAGGCTTCCACAGCCAGCAAGGGACTGGGCTCCCTCCCTCCCACAAGGCAGGGAAGCAGTTTTTCAGTCTCCACAACATCTCAGCTGCTGTACGGCTAAAGGCCAAGACTTAGTCCTCAGTGTTTTGACCGAAGAAACAAACTGGTCCATCTACGTATCTCAAAGGGCTCAGTCTGGCAGAACTCTCAAGCTGTTCTTCACCAAGTCTATGAGCTCTAGTTCTGTGTGTTTCATGGTGTCACCCTACACGGGGCTGAATTCCCCCTTTTAAGGGTCTGCTCCCAGGCCTGACAGCCCCACAGGTGCAGCAGGGTGGTGCTGATTGTGACCACAGGCGTTCTTTAATTCCTTCTTGACTGGGCAAGGGAGGAGGGCGGGCAGCATGCCCCACCACATCAGGGTAAGTGGTAGAGAATTAATGTCCTGCAGGCAGCAGGCACAATTATAGACAGACCCACAGACACAGAGAGGGAACTGGGATTACAACCCTGGTCCTTCATTTCTAAATTCACAGGCCTCTCATCCTTGAACCTCTTTAGCTGGTATCAGTAGCAAGTCTTTTATCCTCTTTTGTGGGCAGGCCACTGGAGGCCAACATCCATTGCTCACCCCTACACACATACAAAGCCGATATTTTACATAGGCCAACATTCAGGCTCCTGCATAACAGCACAGCAAGGAGAGCAACTTTCACCTGCTCCAGAAGACTCAAGCAACATTGATTTCACAGGCTGGCAAACAGTGCCCTGCCTGGGAGATGGCTCACACCACCCTGCAAATGTGAATATTTGTATATACCCCACCTTACATTTTACAATGCTCTTTCTCTGAGCGCAACAGTCAGCCTTGGCACCTTCTTATGCACATGCTACCCGTGTTCGTTTTTTCACGTACCTTAAGCTTCTTTCCAACAGGAATTGCAAGGGTTTGTATCCTTCCACCCCAGCGCACTTTGCACAGCATTTGGGACAAGAAGGACCCCAGAGAGCAGAATCCTAACCTAGTTCTTGAGCCACTGTAGGAATCTGCAGCCCATGTTCGTCCCATCCCAGAGAGATATACACCTGTTTGCTGGGGGGCGGGGGAGGGTGTCTATTCTCTTCTTGTCGCAGGCTGTAACTCCTATTGACTTTAATGGACTAGACCCCAGTCTCTTTCTAATCAACTGGAAAGAAAACTGATGGTTTTGGATGGTGGCAGACAAAGGAAGATTATGACATATTTCATACTACAGGCTCGGGCTGGAAATGAGAAATAAATTTTATTTTTTCAACATAAACAGCCTACTAATAAAAACCACATTTGTTCCAAGGCTAGATGATTTCCTACCAAGAGTAGGCTGCTAACTAGAAACCTCATTCTTTGATCTTTTTCTTTTATGCCACAGACATTAAGAAATATTGTAAAAAAATAGATTAATAATTTATCTGAGATGAGCTGAACATTTTCCCCCTTTCTTTGTGTATAAGCAACTTGGCAACAATGCTTCAGAATCAATCTTAACCTTATTTTCTATTATGTATTTCCTGTTGTTCCAAAACAAGATTAATTTGATTTTATGCAAGTCACTGAGCCGTCTCTACTAAACTAAGATTGATTTTGAACTTCTTTTCTCTCTCTCTCGCTCTCTCTCTCTCTCTTTCTGTTTTTTTATTTTATTTTATCAGTGTTAATAAAACCACAGTGACTTGTAAAATTCAATTTTGGATTATTTTCCACCTGGAGAGGTTTAGACACTTTCCTTTAACTGCAGAATCATTCCTGGTATGTGCGGGTTAGGAAGTAGATCCTTTAAGCAACAATTTTGTAAAACAAATATTCTGAAAGGATCCAAGGCAGGAGAAGCACCATGCGATTCTGACATAAATCCTCTTGGTGCAACAAACAGTAATTGGGATTGTTGAATTGGTCTCCTTTTTTTCATTCATGAACTTAATTCAAAATGAACAAGACATCATGAGCAATTTCTGGAATATTTGCAACAAATGAGTTTGTTGTCAAAGAAAGCTAAGGATTTTTGTCATGTAAAGTGATTAAAGGGCTCTTCTCGCATTATTATAGGTTGGGGAAGGGAACTCTTTTGCTTACCTGGGATAGCACCTGAGATTATAAAAATTGAAGACACTTTTAAAATCTAATTTAGAGTTCACCATTGATGCTGTTCATAAGGTTGCCAACTTTCTAATTGCATAAAACAGAACACCCTTGCCCCGCCCTCTACCCCACCCTTTCTCCAAGGCCCCATCCCCCAATCACTCGAGCCCCCTTCCCTTCATCGCTCACTCTCCCCCCACCCTCACTCACTTTCACTGGGCTGGGGCAGGGGGTTACGGTGCAGGAGGGGGTGAGGGCTCCAGCTGGGGTTGTGGGCTCTGGAGTGCGGCTAGAAATGAGAGGTTCAGAGTGTGGGAGGGGGCTCCAGGCTGTGGCAGGGGGTTGGAGTGTGGAAGGGGATGAGGGCTCCGGCTGCGGGTGCGGGCTCCTCAGCCAATGGGAGCTGCGGAGCTGGCGCTCAGGGCAGGGGCAGCACACGGAGCTTCCCTGATCGCCCCTTTGCCTAGGAATCACAGAGACATGCCGACCGCTTCCAGGAGCACGTAGAACCAGAGCAGGCAGAGAGCCTCCCTTAGCACCACTGTGCCACCGACTGGACTTTTAACGGCCCGGTCAGTGGTGCTGACCGGAGCCTCCAGGGTCCCTTTTCAACCAGGCGTTCTGGTCGAAAACCAGATGCCTGGCAACCCTAGCCGTTCATCTTATTTTTCCATTTCACTTAGTGGGGATGATGAAACTAGCGTGATCAGTTTCGTTTATGGATGTGCTGAGTTCCTCAAGTTCAGGGCATTTACATTTGTGGTTTTTGTTTGGGCCCCTATGCCATTTCAATTCCTGTTTCTAGTCAAATTCTCTTCCTGGTTCTCAGAGGGTAGCAAAACATTGCTGTATATATCTGTGCAACAATTCTTGGCATATTTTTTTTTAAAAAGTAATAATGTTATTATTCAGATTTAAATTCTGGGCCTAAACTACAATAAAATGAGACTGTCTCCACAACATATTTACAAAGAGAAAACAGTACAAGTTTGAACTGCTAAACCCCAAATGTTCATTTATCTAATTCTCATAAAATCCAAATATGCCTCTGAATGGGAGATAAATGTTGAACAAAGTGCGGTATTGCCAAGTGCAAAAAATATTAAATGAAAGAAATGTGTGCGCGCACTGGCTAGTATATTGCAGACAGTGTTATATATTTACATATTTAAACCAAGGGACACAAGAATACAGAGTAGAGAGTGTTCAGTGGTTAGAATGCATTCATTCCCTAGAGCCTAGTCTGCAGAATGCCATCTCTAGTGGACCAAAATATTACACTGCCACAGATTGCTTTTGGTCCTAAACAGGTAATAGCAGACCATAAAAGGTAAGAACATAAAAACATAAGAATGGCCGTACTGGGTCAGACCAAAAGTCCATCTAGCCCAGTATCCTGTCTGCCGACAGTGGCCAATGCCAGGTGCCCCAGAGGGAGTGAACCTAACAGGTAATGATCAAGTGATCTCTCTCCTGCCATCCATCTCCACCCTCTGACGAACAGAGGCTAGGGACACCATTCCTTACCCATCCTGGCTAACAGCCATTAATGGACATTAATGGGTGCATCTCAATAAGATCTATCTGTCTGTCTGTCTATCTATCTATCCATGTGGCCCATATTTATCACCACAGTATCGGAGTGCCTAGGGCTATTGATATAGCCAGTCATGGCATATTGGGGAACCCTCCTCATATCCATGGCTGTTCCCATGGTTTGGACAAAGTATTTGTTGCTGAATGTAAAACTTTACTGTTAGCCACATCAAAGTTCACTGTAAGGAGGTTTCACTGTGTCTAAAATAGAGAGTCATGCTGAGTACAGATCACACGCTGGTTCCCACTTACCTTTGCTTTATAGACAATGTATTTTCTTTGTTAAAGTGAGGAAATAACCTATTTTTTCCACTTCACTGGAGGAAATTGCCTTTTTATTTCCAAAAATCTCTGGATCTAGAAAAATCCTATAAGCCGGTAGAGTGGTCAGCCACACGTGGTTTGAGCAAGGAAAGAAAGCCTATTTATGAACGCGTGAGGCTGAGAGAAATCTCTTTTTATCAAGGTAAAACATGCAAATTAAATATCCTTACAGTATGGCAACTGGGTTCAAACGAAAAGGGCTGATGAGATGCACAAGGAATCGGCATCCTGGGGCCTGGTGCAGGATGAGATGGCAAGCTGGTGACTCAGGATTAGTCACAGGGCTGCCTGCTTCCAAAGTGTTTTTGTTCCCAGTTCATAGTAGTGCCTCAAAGAGGAGGAAGGATGGTCTTGTAGTTAACACAGAGGACTAGTAGTAGGAGCATTGCCAGCAGATCGAGGGAAGTGATTATTCCCCTCTATTCAGCACTGGTGAGGCCACTTCTGGAGTATTCTGTCCAGTTTTAGGCCCCCCACTACAGAAAGGATGTGGAAAAATTGGAGAGAGTCCAGCGGAGGGCAATGAAAATGATTAGGGGGCTGGGGCACATGACTTACGAGGAGAGGTTGAGGGAACTGGACTTGTTTATTCTGCAGAAGAGAAGAGTGAAGGGGGGATTTGATAGCAGCCTTCAACTACCTGAAGGAGGGTTCCAAAGAGAATAGAGCTAGGCTGTTCTCAGTGGTGGCAGATGACAGAACAAGGAGTAATGGTCTCAAGTTGCAGTGGGGAAGGTTTAGGTTGGATATTAGGAAACACTATTTCACTAGGAGGGTGGTGAAGCACTGGAATGGGTTACCTAGGGAGTGGTGGAATCTCCATTCGTGGAGGTTTTTAAGGCCCGGCTTGACAAAGCCCTGGCTGGGATGATTTAGTTGGGGTTGGTCCTGCATTGAGCTGGGGGTTGGACTAGATGACCTCCTGAAGTCTCTTCCAACCCTAATCTTCTGTGATTCTATGATTCTATGACAAGGGCTCAGGAGATTGGGTTCAACTAATATTTGTTTTGTGGTAATGCCTAGAAGCCTCAGTCCTGGACCAGGATCCCTTTGTGCTAGGTGCTGTATCAACACAGACCAAAAAGACTGTCTCTGCCCCCAAAGAGTTTTCAATCTAAGTAATGCAAGCTCTATGCTCTGCGCCTTTGCATAAATTACATAATATCCCTGTGCCTCAGTTCCATCTGTAAAATAGTGATGAGTACATCCTTTGTCTGTCTTAACTATGTAGATTGTAAACTCTTAAATTGTACCTAGCCCTCACACCTCTTTTCATCAGTAGACCTCCAAGGCTTTCTATAGGAGGTCAGTATCATTATTTCTTTTTATAGATGTAGAAACCAAGGACCGGAGAGGCAAAGTGACTTGTCCAAGGTTACCCAGCAGGCCGGTGTCAGAGCTGGGAATAGAACCCAGGGCTATTCTTGTTGGCCATGATGGACATTGTCTGTCTCCTCCTTTGGGTACAGTTAGCACAATGGGGCTGTGATCTCAGCTGAGGTCTCTAGTCGTGACTGTAACACAGATTGATGACAATAGTAAAGAATGAGTCAGATTCTAAAGTGAATTATTGAGCATTGTGAATTAACCTTGGAAACCAAGAATTTGCAAAGCAGATTTACCTTCCTTTCATATATGGCAGCACAAATTCATAGAATAAACACTTTGTTACGATGATAATATCAGCATGAAACAGGCCGAGGATGTACGCCCATTGTGTACTTTGGTTTCTGGAGTCCCAGTCTGTGCTCAGGTGAATGAGATGATTGTGAAAACCACTCCCACCTTTAGGGACCAGTGCAACCTCCAGAGTCCACCCCTACAGTAATATGAGCTTTAGACACCAGCACATAATTAGAAAAAGAAAGAAAACTACACCCTAGGACACATCTGAGTTTGGAAACAATGACAAGATCATATGTCATGAATGCCTTCCTTTATTGTGTTGCATTCTGGTTTCAAATGGGGAAAACTGACAACACAGTGGCAGTTCTGTATTCGCTGGAGATAGCCTAGATCCAAGAGGTTTAATTAAGAGGGCTAGCCAAGAATTTCAGAAATGCCTAATGGTTTTGGGTGCCCAAACTAAGACACCTCAAATGGGCCTGATGGTCAGAAAGTATTAAGCCCGCACTTCTGAAAATGTGGCCCCTTTCGGGTGTCTCGGATTGGGCACCCAAGATTATTTGTCTCTATGGAAAGCATCGGGCTTGCCATGTAAACTGAGTTTATAGACCCAGTACTAGGAAAAACCCCGCTTCTATTACTGCATAATCAACAGTTACATATGGATTCCCAACCCAGACTGATTCTCCCTGCACTGCAGCTATAAGTTACATTTGTCAGTCTCATCCCACATACTTCCTAAGTGGCCGCTGGACTCTGCTTGTGATGTGACAAAAATATCTTTAAATAAGCCTTTTGCTATGTTTCCTGGTATGTGACCACAGCGTGATTCCCTTTCTTCTCTTTCCTCAGAGATCCAGACTACATTCACCCTTGATTTTATTCCTCTGATATGTTGGGTGCCTTATACTTTCATCATGTATCTTTGACTAAAGTGACAGGCCCTTCTGCTGAGCAAAGAGAGTCAAAATAAAAATCTGGTTGACTTCCTGGAGAGTCCCGTGTAAGACAGAGCCTTGCATTTCAAACACAAAATAGTGATTTACATGAGAGAGGAGCAAATCAGCTAACAGGTAGAAAAAGAAACAGGAAACTCGAAAGTTGATGGTTCAAACAACACCAGTAACACAGGATTCCAACCCAATCCAACCCAACCCAACCCAACCTTCCCCCATACTTACTCTCCATCTTTCCTGTGCCCGTCAAGCTGCCAATTTATAGACCTTCTCCTGAGCAAGGTGGGGATGTAGCTGAGCTAATGTTAACCCCTTGCTTGCTGGGACCCAGATAGCTAAGATGTGAAAAAACTATCTAAGTTATATGTTTGTACAGAGCCTAGCGTAATGGAGTCTCGGTCTTGATTGATGCCTGTATGCACTACTGTAATAAGAATATATTGATATAGCTATAGAAGACACAACCTCATTCACCAGAGTGAGAGAAGAACTAAGCCATATAAAGTGACCTATCTGTTTGAGGTGCTTATATGGCCTCCATTACTATAGTACTTGAGCACCTCACAAACGTTAATGTAGTTATTCCACCAGCATCTTTGTGAAGTAGGGAAGTGCGGTTCTCCCTGTTTTATAGGTGGAGAACTGAGCCGCAGAGCGACTGATGTGCATAGGCACCTAAAGATGCACCTAGACACCGACTGGGATTTTCCAAAGTGCTTAGGCCTTGAAATCCATAGGAATTAGACACCTAGTTGCTTTTGAAAATGCCACTGGGTGACTAACTGCACCATCAGTGCTAAAAGACCTTTAAAAATCTGGTCCTAAGTGACTTGCTTGAGCTCACACAGGAAGTCTATGGAAGAGCAGTGAATTGAATCACATCTCCCAAGTCCCAGGCTAACGATGTCATTAATACATAGGCCAGAATGCACTGACTTAGAGCATCTAGCTCACTGCTGTGAGGTCTCCTTTCTGTACCCACCTTTTGAAAAGTCCACAGCCCTTTGCTGTTTTGATTCCCATAACACAATTGCATTGACGGAGGCTTTCAAAGGTACAAAAAGCAAATAGTCTCCCAGCTTCCACTGAAAGGCAATGGGAACTGGCGCCTAAATCCGATTTGTGCCTCCCCCATTCTTTTTCTCTCTCTCTGCTGCGAGCTATGTATAGTGCTGGACCTTATAGAACAGTCTAGCCAGACATTTGCATGCAAATTGCTCACTGGTGCTGCCACAACCGTGTTGAAGTAGACTTTATTTTTTTTCTAAGGGCATTAAAAATAAAATGGGGTCAAATTCAGGGCCCAGTAATCAGGACTGGAGAATGATTTGGGTTTTGTATTTTTAATGAAAACACAGACATCCCCACAATGATTCCCTTTTCCAGGCAGCACTTGGCAAATCTAATCTCCTAAACCTTCCCCTCCAGCTCAGAATTCGCACGCTTCTTTTTAATTTGACCACTGTGACATTTTGCTCTTTCATTTACAAAATGCATCATCAGTTTTTTAGTTGTAAATTACCTTAGGATTTTTATTTTCTCTTGCAAAGAAAAGAAAAGAAATGAAAACAAAAGAAAGGTAAAGAAAAGATGATTTTCACCTCCTGGAGGAGTATTGCCCTTGGCAAACATCATCATCATCACCAGCAGTGCTGAAGAAGAGCAAATATTTTGCTTTAAAGAGCTGATGCTGCTTGGTGGAATACTTTAAATAAATTTAAAAAAAACTGTTCCAAACCTAGTTGGAAAATACTGCAGAAGGTTTTCCATTTTCCTGCCCTCAATCCTTATTGCAATTGATATTTGTTTCTTAGAGAGCTACTGGTGCTTCATGGAAATACTTGAACAACATGCTGTTCAGAGACAGTTCTGCTGATTTGGCATATAGATATATTTTCCCTTCCCCCCCACACACTTTTTTTTTAATAAGTGAAGATATTTCATTCAAACAGGATTGCTATTGCCTGGGAGTTCATCGGTTCCTGCTGTTTATTCTTCACCTGAAGTCATAACAATCTTCCCTTTTTTTTTTTAATTTGGCAGTTCATCTTTTGATTTTAATAAAATCAGAGTAATGCACAGCACATGCGGCGCTAGCATCTGAACTAATGCAATAAGCAATTACTAAACCTACTGTGGCTTGACGCTCAGACTTTACATATTCAGCAAGTTGAAATCCCTGCTTTGCATATGGAGTTTTGAACCTGAACTGAAAATACTGCTGGCTGAGAACACTTGCTAAAATGCTCTCACTGTACCTACAAGTGGCATGTCACTGATTATGCTAATACAACAAAGAGGAGAACACGTGGGGACTTCGAGGGCCCAGACCCAGGCACACCATGAAACAAAAGCCATGCATTGTACACTTCACATCAAGACCCGGAGGTGTTTCATTAAACCCTTTGAGACAGGTGTCAGCATTTTAGCATATTTCATTGTAAATTGCCAGTCTGCCTTGTATGAACATCAAAACTTTACAGCCCTGTTGCTAATGCCAGGACTGCTTAACTTAACAAAACAAATTAACAGAAGTTTTTAGAGGATGTAAAAGGATCTTGTCATTACAACCCTGGATTTGGACTCAGGAAATTTGGATTCAGTTCCTGAATCTGCCATAGTCTTCCTGGGTATCACTTAGGCCCAGGCCCTAGACAGCTAACTCCCATTGAAATCAATAGAAGTGAGGGACCTAAACACCTCTGAGGATCTGGGCCTTAAATCCTGAGCCAGCAATGGGCTCCATTTGGGCACCAGGGGTCCACTGCTAGTCATCAATTAGCAAGGGACCAGCGTAGTGCTTTCTGCATCAAAGGTCAGGTGCTAGCCAAAAAAAGAAAATAGCAGGACTCTGATAGGATCTAGATATGTATATTTCATTCACTTGGCAGGGAGAGGGTTAATGCTTCCACTGAGTGGAGGAGTTACCTCAGGTGTCTATGCTTACTCTAGAGACTGCCAGAGAGCAATCTTGGTTCAGCTGCAGTGAGTTCATGTAGATCAGACTATAAATAAGAGAGAGCACTGGGGTAGTTTTCTCTCTAGAACGGATTGCTGTAAGGGAAGGCTTGTCATAGAGTCAGGGCTGAGTCTGACTTGGAAGTCCTTGTGCTTTAACTGAGGGAAAAGCCTGACCTTGAAAAAATTCCTTATGACTTCTGGGAAAGAAAGTGTTGTGAAAAACACTGGGGTTTTATTTATTTGAGCCTCAGATGTAGGGGCCTTTTCCTTGTCCTTGTGCTGCAAAATGTAGACCTGGATCAGGATTTTGACTGCTCCAGGGCTTTGGGCTGTGCCGATTATATTCTTGTTCTGAGCCTTGCGCAAACTTTGGCTCTAGGTTCTTATTCTGAATGCCTTGCAGAAGTTTAGATTTGGGTTCAGGCCCTTCTTTTTTATTTTTTTCCCCCCTTAGGTTACCTGCTGTAACACAGGGACTTTTACAATCCAGGCCAAAATGCAAACAATAGAAAGCAACTCCTTAGTGTGGTGTTCTGGGGGAGGGAAAAGGGAGAAAAAATCCTCCTCTAAGAAAAGTACTTTGTCCAAAATCTCAGTTTAGGCTTTTTTTTTAATATTGAATATGGTAGACCGCTCTGTTAAGCATAATGCTTGGTGTAACAAAAGTTAATTGCGTCTTCTGGCAGTGTGTCCAAAATACTGCATCTCAGATTTTAATTATACTTCAGAGAATAGGGGTTGTACAGTATCAATCTTAAAACGCTGTTATCTGAAAAGTCTTCTGAGACAGCAAAGCATTTTTTCTTTTCAAACTTTTTTTGTGTGAAATAGGGAAAAGATGATTCCCTTATGAAAACAGCAATGTTTTGACTGCAGACAGCAAGGTATTGCCCATTTCACCATTAGCACAGCAAGAAAACTTCCCTTAATCCCTGGTGGGCAACATTCGGGTATCTTCAGCATTAACAGTGGGGTGAACACTAGTGGAAAATGGCAACATTTCACCCCAGATTAATGAATAAGACTAACAAGACAGTAGTTATAGAGTGCCCTTCATAAGGAATTTCAGGGCATTTTTCAGTAAAATGTTTAAAACAATCAAAATATTAGAGGTCATAGCAATCAAATATTTTAGCTGGAAATGCATAGGCAGACTAGCAGCCACAAGCAGAAGTAGGAATTGAGTTATCCTACAATTAAAGGTTTAGAAAACATGCTTTATAGCGATAGATTGAGCACTTTAAGTCTATTTAGTTTAATAAAGGAAAAGCGTAATCAAATCAGCCCTTAAATCTACAAGTATCTGTATGGGGAACTAATATTTAATAATGGACTCTTCCATCTAGCAGAGAAAGGTCTAACATGATCTAATGTCTGGAAGCTGAAGTTAGACATCCAGACTGGAAATAAGGTATGCATTTTGGACATTGAGGGTAATTAACCTTTGGAACAATTTACCAAGTGTCTTGGTGGATTCTCCATCATTGACAACTTTTAAATTAAGATTGGATGTTCTTCTAAAACAGTTCTAGGAATTATTTTGGGGAAGTCCTATGGCCTGAGCTATACAGGAGGTCAGACTAGATTATCACAATGGTCTCTTCTGGCCTTGGAATCTATGAACAATCCAAGTTCCATTAAGTGCAGTAGAAAAGGTGCATGGTCATTAAGTGGTTTGCAAATGAAATTTGTGAAGTTAGTGTAGAAGTATTTTAGGAACCAGCAAGGGGATTTCAAACTAGGGCAATGTATAAACACAGTGTCTGATGAGCACTCATGAAAAAGAACTGGTACTGCCTGAAAGGCATTAAATGCTAGCTAAGGCAATCCCATCAAAAGATACCAGTACACCTGACTCTGTGTTTGGAGGGGAGGAGGAAACCTTAGAGATCTATTAGACTAATTTAGTGCATGTGATTGAAAACAAATATGCAGCACAAATGTTACACATGGCTAAAGCAATCTGGAATGAAGCAATGTAAAAAATGCCTTCTAGAAATTAAATCCATGGTAGCTAACCTCACTTTAAGAAAGAGAGAACTGAGATTGAAATAGTCCAGAGAAGGACAACAAAGGTGATCAAAGGTTGCAACAGGACTTCTTTTCATTAGAGTTCTCTAGCCTAGAAAGTGTTATGATTGTCAGCCTACATTCTCCTCTGCTCATAACGTTGAGAACAAGAGGACATTCAGTTAACATGAAGGGTAGCAAATTCAAAGCTGATGAAAAGAAACTTTATTTCCACCCAAAGCACAATTCACCTGTGAAACTCCATTGCCACAAAATACCATTAAGGCCAAGAGCTTAGCAGAAAAGGATAAGACATTTCTATGGATAATGAGAATATCCAGAGTTGTCATACTAAACATTTAAACCAAAAAAGAATAGCTTCAGGGTATGTCAACAATGAACTAATGGGTTATGAGGAAAGCTTCCTGCAAATAGGTTATCCTTTCATTACATACTGTTGGGTTTCTTGTACCTCCTTTAGAAGCAGTTGGTGCTGACCATGGTTGAAGTATGTCTACACTGCACAGTTTACCTGGATTATTGGCACCTGGGTTAGCCTAGCTCAGGTGTGAGTGTGCCCACAGCAAAGCCCTATCTGTATAACAGTGTCCTCACTGTTTCTGCGCTCACCCATGGGTGTCTGGGGGTATATCCCATGGTTCTTTGTGCTGAGATGCTCTAGAATTCTTTTCCCAGTCATTGTGGAAGAATTTGTCTGTTCTTCAGGGGGCATTGTGGGAACATCTTTGGAGGACTGTCTGCACTCGAGTGACCTAGCCTGTGTCCTCACTGCAAAGTACATGGATTCTAGCCTGAGTGAAAGCAACATCCAGGCTCTAACCTGTACAGCCAGTGGTTCTCAAACTGTGGGTCAGGACCCCAAAGTGGGTTGTGACCCTCTTTTAATGGGGTCACCAGGGCTGGCTTAGGCTTGCTGGGGCCCAGGGCCAAAGGCAAAGCCCAAGCCCCAATACCCAGGGCCGAAGTCCAAGGGCTTCGGCCCTGGGTGGCAGGGCTCAGGTTACAGGCCCCCTGCATGGGGCTGAAGCCCTTGGGCTTCAGCTTTGGCCCCACTACCTGGGGTGGTGGGGTTTGGCTTTGGGTCCCCCACCTGGGGTGGGGTCATGCTTCGATCCCCCCTCTTGGGTCCTCTACTAATATTTGTTGTCAGAAGGGGGTCGCAGTGCAAGGAAGTTTGAGAACCCCTGTGGTAAGCTAGTCCAGGCTCAAAGCACCTCGAAATCCGAATCAGAGCTTTCTGTGTATGGTTCGTAGCAGGGCTAAAACCCTGAGTTAACTGTGCAGTAAAGACAAGGTACTGACTTAGGAGGACCTTTAGATTTTCTCAGTGCATCCCATCTCTCTTTTAGAATATAAACTCTTCCGGACACCGACTGCCTGTTTTGTATGTATCAGCAGTGTTAGTTCCGAACAAATATGTGGTCATTCACTCCTGGTAGTTAATATTAGAACAGATAACAGGAAGTAGTTCTTCACATATCGGGTCATGTGTGGCATTCACTCCTGCAGGAGGTTAGCAAGTCCAATGCAATGGCTAGATTTTAAGCAAGTTTGATAATTTTATGACCAGCAAATGACATTTGTATCTGCGCAAGATAAGATAGTGAAAGGGTAATTTCTCATGATGCAAACTAGTTCCCAATGGGCAAGAGCATCAGAAGGTGGTAAGCCTGGGAAAACAAGTATCCAAAAGTGTAATTTTAGGCAGTCTGGCGTGTGGGCAAAGCACTGTATTGCATCTCAGGGTTCAAGTCTCGGTTGTAGCACAGACTTCCCACGTGACCCACAGCCAAGCCACTTAATCAACTTGTGCTTCTGATCTGTAAAATGGAGATAACACTTTCCTACCTCGCCCTGATGTTTGTTCTTGTTTTAAGGCACTCGGCTACTGTGGTGATGGAAGCCACGTACATACCAAGAGAGAAAATTCAGGAAGTGGAGAGTTAAAGATGCACGTAGCTGAAAATGTACTTGAGGGCCTGATTCTTCTCACTGATGTGATTTCACCGAGTTCAGTTGAGTTGTTCTGTATACGCGCCGGGGTGAATGAGAGCTTGAACAGGCCCATCGTCTTTGCTTATAATGTTTTATTTGTCAAAGAATGGAAAACATAATACACACACTTTTTTCCCCAGCATCCTGACCTCCTGACTGCAATTTGCAATCTGCCTGACTGTAACTGACGAAAATCTCATGCTCTGAAGAGTCTTGTGGTAGCACAGAATTCTCATCAATTTTAATCCCCTAAAGGCTGGCAGCAACGGAGCCTGCCAACAGACGGAGGGACTAGGATGTGCAACTCCACTAAGTCGGCGGAGCTGCACCCTCTTTGTACTAAGAACAAAGCATATTTCTCAGCCGTAGGTGGCCTTTCTTATTGCAGTGAGGAAAAACAACAAAGAGAAGGGAAAACACATATACAGTCTCCATCACAGAGCTTCATTGTGTGAGAGTAGGCATCAGAAATGAAATACAAAATGGGAGCAGGGGAAAGGGCCTCTTTACATATAAAGGAGCAGCGTGATAGAAACCAGATTGACAGCACCGTTCTATTCCCCAGCTATTTACACCGCAGTATCAGCTCTGAATCTAGTCCTCCCTTTGGACAATGATGAGCAAGGCAGCCTTAGCCCATGCATGGTGATTTTCTTTTTACCAATCTAACATTGTCGTATTCATTTTGATGGTGTGGGTAACAACATTCTCTCCTATTCACTGATATTTTAGGGCAACGCAGATCACTGCTGCAGCGTGTCATTCTCAAAATGCAGCTGATGAGAGGGAATGAGTTGACATTGATAATAACTAGGCTGGCACTTTCACAATAAGCCAAGCTTCATTAGCTATTTTATAACCACCTCGTTAACAGGATGAAGAAGCTAAACAAGAGCCAGGTTATTGGCTAGGCTACGCCTTTGGAGATCTTCTGCAGCTCAGATGAAATTGGTTGTCTTGGAAGAAAGAATCGGCAGCACTTTGCAAATGGCAGATCCCAGGGCCCCTCCAGACATTGGTGTCAGTTGGTATGTCCCTCACCCTTTTATCACACGTTAGCAAATTTCGGGTTCATGCTCTAAGCTGTTAAATTTTCCCCTGTAAAGCCTATTCATTTCAGTCACATGCAACTATCGATGAGCCCAAAATGCAAATTCTAGATCCGGTTTTAGGACACACATATTTTAGTGGAATTGACTTTTATACTGGTTCTCGTACCACGCCCATCACCAGGGTACCTCTTTGGATCCGGGAATTCGGTGGGACATCTGTAAGAGACAAAGGAGTCATCTATGAAATTTGGCTCAGATTCTTTCAAAGCTCCTAAGTGGTTTAGAACACCAGCTGCTAAAGACAATGGTTACTGATCCCTATCATGTGCCAGCGGCATTTGCCTTTGGAATGCTGACCTAAGGTCATGTGACTAAAGTGAGGACATGGTCTCATGTTACCCCAGCTCTCCTGTGTGTCAGCCCATTTTTACGGGGGTTCGGATCTGAGAGTAGGTTTGGGCCCATCTCTGCACAGAGCGGAACCAGTGGCTGTTAGCAGCAATAACCCTAATGCACGTTCTTGATGGCTGGAGAATTTTACTGTAGATGTAGAGCAGCGCTGCCTTTTTTTTGCTTGTCTGTACATTGCTGACCCTATCCTCTCTCTGAGCAGGAAAATAAACATCTGAACTGCAGCAACAGCCCACTATTGCCTCCCCGCACATCAGTGGAGACATCAGCGTTGTCCTGAGCCTGCAATTCTCTCAAAGCCTGTGGAAGCAGATAAACATATTGATTTAAAGAACCACCAAATCCTCACCCACGTCCTTTCAAGTAAATAGGGGGAGGCATGTTGCTATAATTGGCTACTTTTATAGCGCAGAAGCTCAGTGCCAGCAGCAACCAGTAAAAATAAGGGGCAGGGGGAAGAGCTAGATGGAGAAATGCTATGCACTGATTTGCAACAAAATCAATCGTGATGAATCAAAGGCTATGCACAGAATAATACCCAGGCAGTAGGATTTAGGGGATGGTCCAGTACGTTTAGGCACCACACGTTGATGCAGTGAGGTGGGTTCATGGCTGGCTTTGGTCACAAAAGACACGTCCTTGTTGTTCTCCACCCATCTGCTGCCATATTTATATTATGCCATCTGACGGGCAGCATGCAATCAGAACAAGCTCAGAGTGGGAATAGCAGGAGGGTTGACTTTGTACTTGCAGGTCCGGATGGAGCTGTACCCTCTCTGGGGAGAATCTAGCTTTGTGGTTGCCGCCATAGGCAAGATGCTGGTCTTTAGTCATTCAGAATAAATGGCCTAAATTTGACCTGTGTCCTCGTCTTCACCTGGTTCCATGTGCCTGGAGACGCTGCTGATTGCACCTTGGAAATGTTTATTATGCAACATTTTCCAATTATTTTTTTTCATCAACTTCCAAACTGAGGCCTGCACTAGTTGTAGCCTGCCAGCTGAGGAGGAGGTGGAAGCAAAACAGCAGCAAACCTCAGGGTTCTGATTGGACCCAACAAACAGGAGCATATCTGAGCCGGCTCGAATTGTGCACTTCCTTCCACTAGCTGGCCAGGGGATCAAACTGGTGAGCCTTTTACCCTACTAGGGAGGGGGTGGGGCCTAGTACAGTGTTTCTCAACCTTTTCCAGTGGGCAGCCTCTTATTCAAAGTCACATTTTCATGACCTATTTACATTTACTATAAAGGTAAGAGTAAGAAATGTATCAATGATTCGTGTGTGTGCGTTTGAGAGGTTGATAGAGAACATTTGACCTTGAAGGGTTAGCGTGTGCAGGGAGTGAGATTTCCTTTGCCTTACATTGTAATACTATTTTTAACACCTTGCGACCCTCCCAGGTTGCCTTTCCTGACCCTCCTGGGCGTCACAACTCCCTGGCTGAGAAACACTGGGCCTGGATCGGGAGTCAGGAGACATGGGTCCCATTTCCATCGACCAGCTGCATGACCTCGGGCAAGTCCATTCACTTCTATTTCCCCTCCCACCCTTTCTGTCTCCTGTCTATTTAAATAGTATGCTCTTTGGGGCAGGGACTGTCTTGTGTGTGCGTGTGTGCGTGTGTGCGTGCAGCATTTAACACAATGGGGCCCTGGTCTTGGTTGGGTCCCTTGGCACTACTATAATACAAATATAGCCCTGGGCGCTGCTGGTCCCTAAGTGTGATAGAACCCCTTATTACTCCTTTCTTGGAGCTTGCTGACCGACCTTGGGACCAATGGGCCTGGGTTCTTTGTGCTCAGTGCCTGCCCCTAATGGACATAAACTAATGGACAATCGCTGTGAATGCTAGGGCATTACAAATTCTAATTGCAGAGACTCCAAGACAGATGATAAAGTTAAATGGAAGTTTTTATTCCGGGCAATGGTAATGATGAAATAAAAGGAGGAAAGGGCAGGATCCAGGGATGACCAAAAAAAAAAGGGCAGGGAATCTGGGTTAGCAATTCCGTGAACTGCTAGCCAAGCACTCGGCAATCATTTCAATGCCAAATAAAGGCTGTTGCCCCCTACTGGGGAACTGGTAGCTCTTCCTTTCGAGTAGCGTGAGTCCCTGGTGGCCTGAATGCGTGGCTGTCCCTGTCTCCTACAGGAGGTGGGATCTAGGCTCAGCCATAGTGGGGAGGGATAGCTCAGTGGTTTGAGCATTGGCCTGCTAAACCCAGGGTTGTGAGTTTAATCCTTGAGGGGGCCACTTAGGGATCTGGGGCAAAATCAGTCCTTGGTCTTGCTAGTGAAGGCAGGGGGCTAGACTCAATGAAAGGTCCCTTCCAGCTCTAGGAGATAGGATATCTCCATTAATTATTATTATCAGGCAGTTCTCCCAGGCACACTAGAATTTTGGGACTCAGTCACACCTTTGTGCAGCTGGGTGGTCCTGGTGAATCTCAAGCCCTCTGACCAAGACAGGCAAAATGGCATCTCCCCTTCTACTACGAGGGACAATTCCTGGGCTACTTCTCGTCCAGCTGCTGCAACCCAACTCCCGGCAGCCAAGTCTCTCCCACAAAACTGTCCCTGCCTGGGCTCAGCGCACGCCTCTGGGAGATCCCGGCCATGTGCAGTCTATCCAGAGCCTGCATCTGGTAGCTCTGGTTGTCAGTTGCACTCCTGGCCCAGCTCCCACAGGCTGTGTTAGTCTCTTTCAAGCACAGAGGTGGCAGACAGCTAGGGTGACTATATTTCCCTATGCTGAATACAGAACGCCTGGTAAAATTACTCCTATTCCAGTGAGTTCAACAGCAATCAATCGGAACTAGGCAGTACAAACATTCAAGTTAACATCAGTTGACTGAGCCCCTGTTAAAAAGCAACACTGCGTAGTTGGATTCTTTTTATTTACCTTCTTATCTTTAAGGCTTTAGGGTTCACATGGGGAGGGGTGAAACACACCCCTACCCCCCACATACACACACAGGGAGAGGTCACACACACACACACTCCCATACACCTCTCTCAAATGGGGGGGGTGACCGACCCAACCCTCCCTGCCTGGCGCTCTCCCCCCTCCAGGCCTGGCTGAGCCCCCAGGATGGACCCGCCTCTCCTAATACCTGGCACCTCATCTTCCCAAGGCTACATGTGGGGAGGCATGCAGGGTCACATGCCCCCCTCCCCAGATTTCTGCCAGGGTTCACATCAGAAAGTGACCAGTAGCAGCCTTTTGACACTGTGCGGGAGGGAAGGGACGGGAGCTGCTTCCAGCCGCAGGGGAGGAGGGGGGGGAAAGGGATGACCTGTCCTATGTCTTTGCAGAGCTCATCTCTTCCCCCCGCCTCCACTCCCCTGTGGTTGAAAGCATCTTGTCCCGTCCGGTCCACACAGTGTTGAAAGGCAGCCCACATCACCAGGCTGCTGCTGGCCACTGACATAACCCGGCCGCAGACGTAAACCAGCCGCCTCCGGCTACAGCGTGGGCAGGAAGGGGTTAAGCCCTAAGGATGCATTGTGCACCAGGGCCCAGGGAACCTGACTGCAGGGGCTTCAGCGAACCAGGACAGAGAGATGGCTCAGCACGGGAGGGTGCTTAGGGGATGGAGCAGCCCCACACTCCCTGGGGGCAGGACCCAGGGCGGGATGCGGGGTGCGGGAAGAGGGTGCTAAGTCCCTGCCCCGGGGGCTGCTGTGGAACCTGCAGGTTCGGGGTGGGAACAGACTGGAAATCGTTTCCCCCCTCTTCCCCCCGCCCACTCCAGAGCTTAGCTGAGGGGCAGAGAGGCTTCCCGTGCCAGTGCTATGCTGGGCTTTGGCACATGCAGGGCTCGGCTCCTCCTGGCCAGAGCCCCGGGCTGGAGGGTCGCCGGTCCAGCCAGGGGCAGTGGGGGAAGGAAGGAGCCTGCCAGCCAGGCTGTTGGTGAGCTGAGCGCTCTGACCAGGGGCTGGTTCTCCGCACAGCGCTGGGAGTGGGATATGGAGGAGGTGCGGGGGAGAAGGGGCAAAGCAGAGAGAGGACAGCGAGAGGGGGAAGCACGTAAAGGGCCAGTGGGTGGGCAGCAGAGGTGACATGTAACCGGCCACTGCCTGGCACCTGTCCGTGCACTCCAGTCTCCACAGCTCGCAGCAGGGGGAGTGGCCGGCCCCATGCGCTGCATCTTTGTCCCATCACCAGCCTTGCACACCCACCCCGTCATCGGCCATTGGACCTCCTCCCTCACTGCTGGAGGGCAGGCAGCTGGCAAGCAGGGATCTGGTTGGCAGCAGGAGCTACCAGTACTGATTGGCGGGGAACCAAAAATACGGGACAATTTGCCCATTTTTAAGAAAAAGTCAGGACACCTGTAGGAGGGCTTAAATATGGGACTGTCCCTTTAAAAATGGGGCATCTGGTCACCCTACAGACAGCCTCCATTTCAGTTCCTCTGTGCAAGTGGCTCAGAGCTGCTTTTCTCAAGTCCCCAAACTGGCAAGGGAGCTACTATCATAATAATCCTGTAATAATAGTCATACCTCAAGGGCTTCAAAGCACAGAATTTTCATCCGTTTCATTTCAAAATTGCGGGACAATTATTGTGTGTGAGTTGGTATTATATGTTGTAACATTATGTATAAATGAAAACTGTAAAGCGTAGTCATGGAAGGTGCAGAGTTCAACCTTCATTCTCTGCTTCTAGTCTTTCAAGTAGTTTCTTTCTCAGTTTTAACACTGAATTTCCCCTTGTGCTTTTTTTCCCCCAAATGGAATTTATTTGCTTGTAGAACAACAGCTTTTGCAACCAGTGAGTATTTAGTGTAGGGAAATCCATGTGATTTGAGCATCTTCTTGTGAACAGAAAGGAAGAGTGCAATCAGTTAGCATGGGACAAAGGGGATGGTCAGCTAAGGCAAACAGAGGAAAGGAACATTTAGGTTGAATGTCAGAATCACTTTTCTAGCAGCGAGACTCTATAGTGAGAGACTGAAATAACTTCCTGGAGAAAGTGGTGGAAGCCCCAACACTTCAGAGTTTTTTTGTTTTGTTTTTTCCAAACAGAGCTGGACAAAACACTGGAGAATGTGCTACGACAAACAAGATAGCATTGATAGTGAGGCATGACGCAACCGGCCACCATCTTGTTCTCCCCATAACTTAAGTTCGACCCATTTGGGATGCCAGTGGGTAGCGTGGATTGTCAAAATATGGTTGGTGGGTTTTGTGGGTTTGGATCAGCCATGTGAACATTGGGCATTTTTAGTTGGGCTCACTGGGGTTCATTTTCTCTGAATTGGAGCAGGTCAGTTCACACTCCTGAGCTCTACTGGTTCATGCTCAGGCAGATATATCTTCAGAAGTTTATCCTATGGTCACAGTTTGAAGGTTTTCTTTGCAATCCCATAGATTGGGGGGCTAGATCTTGAGTTAGTGCAAATGAGCATACCTCCATCTAACTAGCCTACGTTTTTGGAGTGCAAGAAAAAAGCCACAAAAGAAAAGTAACCATTCAGTGAGGCTGGACCAATCTCCAGTCATTGGATTCTCTTCACATCTCTAATTATGTGATTCTAGTCCAGTCCCCTGCACTCATGGCAGGACTAAATATTATCTAGACCATCCCTGACAGGTGTTTGTCCAACCTGCTATTAAAAATCCCCAATGATGGAGATTCCACCGCCTCCCTAGGCAATTTATTCCAGTGCTTAATCATTCTGACACTTAGGAAGTTTTTCCTAATGTCCAACCTAAACCACCCTTGCTGCAATTTAAGCCCATTGCTTCTTGTCCTATCCTCAGAGGTTAAGAAGAAAAATTTTTCTCCCTCCTCCTTGTAACAACCTTTTATGCACTTAAAAACTGTTACCATGTCCCCCCTCAGTCTTCTCTTCTCCAGACTAAATAAACCCAATTTTTTTCAAACTTCCCTCATAGGTCATGTTTTCTAGAGCTTTAATCGTTTTTGCTGATCTTCTCTGGACTTTCTCCAATTTGTCCACATCTTTCCTGAAACGTGGCACCCAGAGCTGGACGCAATACTCCGGTTGAGGCCTAATCAGCGTGGAGTAGAGCGGAAGAATTACTTCTTGTGTCTTGCTTACAATACTCTTGCTAATACATGCCAGAATGATGTTTGCTTTTTTTGCAATAGTGTTACACTGTTGACTCATATTTAGCTTGTGGTCCACTATGACCCCCAGATCCCTTTCCACAGTACTCCTTCTTAGGCAGTCATTTCCCATTTTGTATGTGTGCAACTGATTGTTCCTTCCTAAGTGGAGTACTTTGCATTTATCCTTATTGAATTTCATCCTATTTACTTCAGACCATTTCTCCAGTTTGTCCAGATCATTGTCGTCTCCCCCCATCAAATTGCTAACTTATGGGACAGCTCGGTACTTAAAACACAATCAACTTTACTGCCTGATCTGTGTCCCCTGGTGTGTGTTTGTAATATATATTTATTGCAGAGAGAAAAAGTCACGTTTTCCCAGGGATACTGTAGAACTGGAGGCTACAAAACAATAGGCCGACAAGTTGGCTGGAAAGTAACCCCGCTGAGACTGCATATTGTCCTGCCTCCTGGACATCTCCAGGCTTTTCTATGCCAAACAGATCTACCTTGTCCTCAGTGAGCATTAAAAAATGCCCTTTGTTGTCACATGCAGTGGTGGCGGCAGGAAGGTTACTTACAAGGCTTTTGCAATACCAGCCTAATGAGATAATGTATTTATTTATTATAATAATAAACACAGCTGTAAAACGGACCATGAAAAATAATAGATGACTTGCAGATTTCCATACCCAATGTGTCAGCTGTAATTGGCAAATAAATTAAATGATCCATATGCTTGCCATCATCTACTCTACTTTCCTTAGTACCCTCAATATTTAAATACAGTCAGCGTTATTTATTCTAATTACTCACTAACAAAAAAAACCGAACTCGGCACCGAAATTGATTGGCCTTGTAATATAATTTCCCCAACCGCAGCAACACATACTGTGCTCTTTCTCGTGCACTTGAATGTAACGAGTATGATAGTCTCACTTTTCTTATTAATAGTTTTCACTTTATCATGCCGATACTATTGAGTTTTCTCTTTATTAGTGTCTTGGAGGCATTGCTTGCAATGATATATAATAGGTTGAGGGAGAGAGTGCAATCCATTCAGCTAGTGGTGATTCCCAAGTGGGGGAAGAATGATTCCTCTCCTTCCCAGCAGTCCCAGTCTCGAGTGAACAGAATCTGTTGTTGCATATTAGGGTATGGCTACACTGCAAAGAAAAACTCATGGCGCTGAGTCTCAGAGCCCGGGTCAGTTGGCTTGGGCTCATGGGGTGCTAAAAATAGCTCGGGCTTGGGCTGGAGCCTGGGCTCTGAAACCCGGAATGGGAGGAAGAGTCTCTACCCTTTTTATTTTTAGCCCCACAGCCCAAGCCTGAATCAACTGTCCTGGATTCTGAGGGTCTGTCTACACTGCAGTTCAAAACCCACAGCTGGCCTGTGCCGGTTGACTCGGCCTCATGGGCTGTTTAATTGCAGTGTAGATGCTTGGGCTGGAGCCCGGGCTCTAGGACCCTGCAATCTGGGAAGGTCCCAGAGCTCAGGTTGCCGCCCAAGCTCAAATGTCTACACCCCAATTAAATAGCCCCTTAGCCAGAGCCCCGCAAGCCAGCCACAGGTTTTTAATTGCAGTGTAGATATATCCGAAGAGTCACATTGCCCAGACAGGTCCCTTCTTTGCATAGGCAACAGAGCATCTGAAGCTGCACCATGGAAGTGAATTGTGGTTTTGAATTCACTGTGGGGACCCAAGTCGTCTTATTACTCTTATTATTGGTGGTAGCACCTAGGAACCCCAGTCATGAACCAGGACTCCATTGAGCTAGGCTCTGCACAGTCCCTGCCCCAAAGAGTTTACAAATGAAGTAATCTTTAAAAGTCATCTTTTCCCCCATTCATCTTAGTAATAGTCAACAGCCTTAACACCGAAGGTCTAAAGAAGCTTGATTTGTTTAGCCTAGCAAAACAAGGGCTAAGAGGGGATAGGATTGTTCTCTATAAATACATCTGTGAGTTAAACACCAGGGAGGGAGAAGAGCTGTTTAGCCAAAGGACAATATTAGCACAAGAACAAATGAATATAAGTTGGCCATGAGTACATCTAGGAAACATATGGACAAACAGAAATGAGGAGGGGTAGGAGGACAAGGTGATAGTAAAGGCAAGGATCATTCTTATCTGGCCTACTTAAAATGATTGTTTATCTAGGTCTACATCATAAAAATCACCATGGTTTTGCAGGGTTTTCAGATTTCTATTGCATTAATAGTCCAAAGTCATTTAAAAACTAGCCCCAAAGTTGCCCAAAGATTTTTTTTATTAACACATTGGTCTATACGTCAAATAACAAAAAGAAAACTTTCGTTAGATCCCTAATACAGATTTCATTAAAAAAAAAAAGCTACAAGTCCAATCAGGAGTTTGTCACATTAGCAACAAAGCTATGAGATGGCAATCAAATGCAAAATCAAACCCCCAATGCTGGTACTTGTATCCCACTCGAGGGTTGGCAGATGTTTCAAACAAAAAACGGTGAATGACGGCATTAAAAATAGCCCAAAAGTAGCCCAAAACATGTAGTACAAAACCAACGATAATATTATTATACTATTTATTTATAATTGCATTCAATGAGAGTAGTCAATGTCCATATTTTGTGTTGAATTTGTTTGTTACTGTTAGTCTCTAAAAGGCAACATTTCATCCTCACAGTCTTCATCGGAAGTAAAATGTTTCTGCTGCTGGTCATACAAATCAGCAGTGACCAGTGCAATCATTTCTTTCGTTGGTGCAAGCTGTTCACAACAGACTTTGTGTCGTTGCATTTACACCCAACCCCAAAGATTGTTTTCTATAAGTTCCTCTTGCAGCTTGTTGCGCAGTTTTGTTTTTATCAAGTTCATCTGAGACAACAATCTTGCCACTGCAGCGTTGCTAAAAGGTAGCGACAGCAATGAAAGAGCAAACAAGCCAAGTTCACTAAAGTCTTTGTCCCCATCAATATCCTTGTGTTCGAGAACTTCAACCCAGAACTGCGCTACTGAATTGTCCCGAGTATGATGCCAGTGAACCATAGGCAAAACTCTCCACTGCTGCTCCAACTGCCCAAGGTCTCCACAAAGCAATGGCGAAAATGAGATATCAATCAATCTAGGTCGTGCAGGGCTGAGCACAAGTACTTAGTACTGCAAGTGATTCGATCACCTGGACACTTTGTGGCAATCTCTGTTTCACAAACTCCAACACGAAATCTCTATACCTACTTTAGACATCTTCGACAACAGGGACAGTTAGTGTGCATTTTGAAAGGTCCAAAATCGGCTCTGAAAAGCGGTAAGTAATTTGACTCAAAGGTGATGTCTTAGTTTAACACAGCAGTCCAGCTTTCAAAAACATAAAGTTTCACAACTCTCACCAACAGGCTCTGGTAGAATGTCATCAATTCCTGCAGCAGCTTTCTTATATTAGCATTTTCCAGCTGAAATATTTGATTTATCCTCCAGACTTCCTGAAGGATTGGACGTAGAAAAATCAAGTAAATGTTGTTCACCCGATCACAGTACATATGATAAAGAAGTTCGGCATTGTAGTTTCTTTCTTTGTGTTTGGCTATCTGAAAGTTTAGCTTCACTTTGTCAAGCTGATCAAGAACCCTGTTCACACGGAGACTGTCAGAAAGTTGCCGTATCTTCAGTGGCGCTTCGTAGAGTTCACAGTACGATTTCAGATGCAGAGTGCTGTGAGAAAACCAATTGTATGTTTGTGAAATCATAAAATCAATATTTCGAGGAAGCAATGTAATTGCTTTTGATGAAGAAAGTTGCAAAGATGACACACACTTGATAAACATCATGTCTGGATGAAGATCATGAAGCCTGGATACCAGGGTTATTTTTGCCACACATTGTGTTGCAGCCGTCAGTAGCTAGATCGATACAATTACAAATCTGTTATCGTTCTCTTTAAGAAATGTTAGCAAACATTGTGTGATGCATTCCGCATCTCCACCCAGCAAAGTGGTCATGAACCAAATGTTGACAAAATTCACTTCTGTCTTACTATAATACCTCAGCTACTACAGGTCCAAGATGGTCAAAGTTGAGAATACTTGAGTGACGAGCAATGTAAGCAGCTAGTTTAAGCCAATTTTCACCAAATACTCAACGTGTATTAGCTTGATTCTGGAGCCAAACAGCGTTCTTGAATTTGAAAACAGAGTAGTATTTTTTAATGTGCTTATCCGTTCTACTGTGCACAACAAGATCTCTATGATGTGCTTGTAATTCCCATTTGCAGTACTTGCACATGGCTTTTGATCCATCCACAGGTACACTCCTTATCCATTATTAAGAGGTTATCTCATTCCCAATCTTTGTGGTATTTCTTTCCATAATTTGCCTTCTTGCTATGATGCATGACTGACTAGGTGGATAATAATAATAATATTTATCTTGTCACCATTTTGACATGCCCACATAACATACTCCTTGGGATGTTAGCCAATGTAATGCTACATACAAATCTCATGGGGAGTTAACAGAAAAAAGTGACGCTACATTTTGGGACGTAGTGCATTTTGAATTCCCCCATTGTCTGGCGTCTCCCCCAAGGCCTTCATGTATGTGGGCCCAGTTTTTTGAATTACAACTATTTTTATGTATTTTTTCATCCAATGACATGTAATCATCCCTACGTGTAGTGGGCTATAAGCCAACTAACCCAAACTACCATAACCCGCGATTGCTCAAAGAATACCCAAACTGGTGTTCACAAGTAGTCCAATTCCATTGAGAAATTGTGGACTTGGCAACACTGATGGTTAGTGAGAATAGCTTCCCCACTGTGGGCAGAGTAAGCAGAGAGGCTAAGGACTGAGTGGGGTTATTGGGTCTGACCTCCCCTTTCACACCTGCAGATGGTCCTTCAAGAACAAGGTTGAGGCATATTGATGGTATAGTCACTGTCTGTGGCTGGAGGATTTCAATCTTTAGGGCTGACTATCCAGCACATCTCACCACCATTGGGAAGAAAAAGAAGAAACTATCTTTTGGTTCGCATCAGAGTTTTTTTTATCATTTATTCCTTGCCCTATAAATGGAACCTTAGGGCAGTAGTGAATAAAGTTAACATCAGACAGGAAGTCACTTCAACCTCTCTCTACAAGAAGCCAAGATGACATTTTTGTTCCAATTTTCTCACCACTTAAAACTTCCATTTGAGAAAATTCTCTTCTTTTGAGAGGGGAGGAGAGAAAATGACTCACTGAACCAATCGTGTCTGCTTCTTTCTGGTGTTTATTTTGTAGACACCATTCTCTAATTTTGGCTTCAGCATTTTTTATTGTTTTAAAATCTCTTTAAACTAAAAGCTGGATCTCCTGTTGTGGCCATGCCAAGCAGACATTCAGAAAGGGCCAAACGCTAGCATGTAGCATTTCCTGCTTAGCTTCACTAGGAGGGTGGTGAAGCACTGGAATGCGTTACCTAGGGAAGTGGTGGGGTCTCCTTCCTTGGAGGTTTTTAAGGCCCGGCTTGACAAAGCCCTGGCTGGGATGATTTAGTTGGGGATTGGTCCTGCTTTGAGCAGGGGGTTGGACTAGATGACCTCTTGAGGTCCCTTCCAACCCTGATATTCTATGATTCTATGATTCTATCAGCACCCCATTTCAGTTCGGGTGCTCAGCTAGGATGGTGTAAAAAATCAAAACAAATGGAGGGATTCAGCCCAAACAGCCCTTCTTTGGGAATAGACAATGGACAAAACCTTTTCAGAAGCTGGAAGTGGGCCTATCCCTGGCCACTTATTTATTCAAAGCCTCAGAGTTCAGTTCTGGCTAATGATTTAAGCGTCCCCAACAGCATGACCATAGCATCCAGAGTTTGGGATGTTCTGATCCAGAATCTGCACTGCAGGGGGACCCTCTATGCAAAGGTATTCTCCCTCCCATGCAAAGCTTCTACTGAACTGGTCCTTACTGCCCCAGATAATCCTCCATGGCTCTGGGATGTGCCTAGGTGGGATGGGTGGGCTAGGAGCTCGGTTAGGGAGGATTTGCCTCTCCCAGCACCTATATTAGTTAGCCTGAAAATGTCTATATCGTTGTCCCTCCATGTTGGGGCCCTTTCCTCACGGGGAAATGTGGCTCCATCACATCCAAGCTGCCAGAGAGATGAAGGGGAGTAGGGGGTCAGAAGGAACAAACAGCCTTTGTGTAGGTGGCTCTGTGTGTCCCTCAGAGCCCCTGAAATCTGCAGTTTGGGATGTGCATGGCTCCTCGCTGCATGGGGCCAGAGTGGCAAAATCTACTGCACATTGACAGAATGACTCGGGGGAAAACTTCATGACATTCACCTCTCTGGATTTTCCTCCCCACAAAGTGCCTCTATCTATCTATCTATCTATCTATCTATCTATCTATCTATCTATCTATCTATCTATCTAAAGAGTTGAATTCCAGCCTGCTAACTTGAATAAGCTGCATCTGCTTACAGGGATGCTATAATTATCCACTGAGAAGAGAGGCCCAATTGGCCCACTTAAAAGAAAACTGCAGAGATCTGCTACACTCCTTGAGAATAAATTTTTATTAGGGTCCCAGACTGTGATCAGCTTTCTCACACCAAGTGGGACGGACCTTATTCCATTAATGATCCTTATTGTTTTCAATGAGTCCACTCCAGGAATCAAGTATTACACCGGGTGAGTAAGGGTGGCAGAGTCTATCCCTAGATAATCGTGCGTGTGCATAGATATTGCCATAGGTATAGTTTGCCAGAAGCTGGGAATGGGCGACAGGGGATGGATCAGTTGATGATTCTCTGTTCTGTTCATCCCTCTGAAGCACCTGGCATTGGCCACTGTCAGAAGACAGGATACTGGGCTAGATGGACCTTTGGTCTGACCTGGTATGGCCAGTCTTATCTTCTTATATAACTAGATAGCTTCCAAACTATTTCAGTGCTAATTCTCAGTGTTTCGTTACCAGTATTTCCGTAACTGTTGGCACGGTGGTTGTGTCTCTCCAGAGAGAGCTGTTCTATTGACGTTTCCCAGCAGGAGATCCAACTCGACACTATGGATGAGAACCCCTAGAGAGCACAGCTCCTGCCTTTTTCTTGAGCTGAGCTGTGCCTACTAATCTGCATCATCAGAGGGGCAAGAGAGAGGAAGGTGCATCCTATTTGATATTTATCCTTTCTGTATTGTTATCTAAGGCAGTTAAAAAATTATGGTTGTCTCCACTGCAGTTGGGTTAAGAATCCCTTCCTATTCAAGCGCAGTTTTCACTTTAATGACCTACTAAACAAGAGAGAGCTCGGTAAGCTGTGAGATCTGTTAACATGAGGACAGCCTGCCTTGTACAGCATGAATAAATCTTTCATCAGTACATTTCAGATGCATTGCAGTTACGCGGGAACTTGTTTGAACTCATGTTTCTTCATCTGCGGGATCTCTACGGTTGTGCATAGCCGTGTTGGACCAGAAGCGGGACACTGGTTCTAAAACTCCTGAAGGATCCAGATCCAAACCCAAGCTCCATATTGTTTGAATCTTTGAGGAGGTTTGTAGCAGATTTGGGCTGGAAGTGGAATGCCTTTCCTAAAGCCACTCCCAAGAGCTCAGATCCAAACCCAAACTCTCTTCATCCTAATCTTTCTCATGGACTAAACAGAGGCCTAAGGTGACAACATGCCCAGACTTTGGGAAGTTTAGAGAGGGAGTCAAATCCAGATGTGAACATCACAGATTAGACCAATGGGAATTGGAACCTTGATGTCAATACCTTGATGGAGGCATGGGATATGCCCTGCCTCTTCTTGTGATCATCCAGATGGCCACACGACTGCCCTTTCTAGAGATGGAACTGATAGCTGAGCAACCTACATTTGAAGAAAGAAATAATGTTATGTTTGCTCTCTGATATAGGATTTAATGGGTGAATATCTCACTATAAGCCTAATCCAAAGCCCACTGAATTCAGTGGAAAGACTCTCCAGTTGACTTCAGTGAACTGCAGATCAGACCCTTTGTAATTCACGTGTAATTAAAGAGTTAACAATTATGAGAAGTCAAATACTTGGATAGCCATGCATATGCACCTACCAGTGTTCCTACCCTGGCGACAGCAATGCATTCCTTTCTGTGCTAGATCCTTGGTCCTGAACACTATGCAACGACTCTTCCCCACTAGAATAATAATTTGTTGTATGGAATTCTACTATCACCACAGATTTCAGAGTAGCAGCTGATCCTATCCAGGCCACAATATCGGTGGGTATTTGTTTCCTGTTGTTAGTTAGCGATAGTTGAGGGGAGAACCAGTGGGATGAGGGTACAAATTACAGCTTCATCTTTATTCTAGCCAGAGGGTCTCTCTGCAAGACAGTTCACTCATCATCAGCACCAATGATCCTGTTTGTTAGAAGTGACTTCACCTTTTGTTTCAGATGCAGACAACCTTAGCCTCTATTTGGACTGAGACCATGGGGTTCCTATTAGATGCATCTTTTACTGTATGCCTACCTCTCTTTCTCTCTCTATGCATATATGTGTGTATGTACACTGTCATCTATCGTTTTCTTGAGTTTTGTCAATTATTTATTGAGGTATCACTCTCTGATTTCATTCCTGCACCATAATTAACTCAGGGACCAGATCCTTGTGTAAAATATCGCTCCATCAAAGTCAATGGAACTATTGCTGGTTTATGCCAGGTGAGGATCTGGCTATCCAGGTCCATCATTTCTTCAGATTTGAAGCACCAATACTGGCTTCGATTATTTCATTATGAGCTACATCATGTCTTCAAACAATTTAGCCAGTTAAAAAGCATCCTTAGAAGGGACTAGCATTGTGTCATGTCAACCTGCACTTTATTCCTCTCAGAAGCACTTGGCGAAAGGCTTACGTTATCTTTGTTTAATTAAAAAGGGTCTTGTTGGGTTTCTCTTCAATGATCTGTGGTGGTTCCTAGAATTTAAATGATCTTTTCTGTCCATTATATCATAGTCTCGGAATGCCTGGGATCATGGCTAAAAGCTGGCATTGTTCTATACACTGCATTATGTCCACTAGAAAAACAGCATTTACCACACACTTTTTCCATTTGCCCTGGTATTTCTACTGTCATGGCCATCATCTCCACTTAAGAAGCCCACATTTGCTAAGAGATATCAGTCACCTCATTCTTTTCCTACTCTGAAAATAGAAAAAATAAATTAAAACATGATGTTTTCTCAGCCACTGCTCTGTGTAACTGTTGGGGAATTCTGCCTTTGTAATGCTAACCCCTATATGAGGAGATAGAGCAGTAAGGTGAAGTTCTGCATACCCTGTGATATTTTTTATGCCATCATCAACATGCAAGAAACGACAGGCAGAGGCAAATTTTGCTGTCATTCTCTACTGTTGAGATGTCCCTTATTGGTAGGCTTGCTGTCTTCAGTTAACCGCAGGTGTTCGCTCAGAGGTTGATCCAAGAACTACTGAAGTTAATGGGAGTTTTTACATTGATTTAAATGGACTTTGGACCAGCATTATAGTCTTCCACATTTAACTTTTATCTTCCCAAACCTGCTGCTCCTGTTGTGCAGACTTTAGCTATCATTCAGGTTACCATAAGGAAATGAACAAGGCCCTACCATTCTCTTCCTCGAAACAATACTTTGGAGCAGACCAATCTAATGTCATTACAGCTGCAGACATGCTATTGTCTGAGGACTGGGAATGTCAGTGATTACAGGCAGTCTTTTGTTTTAATGGCATTTTGATTGTTAGCTGTTGCCTTCAGCTTAAGCGTGTAGCATTTATTTTACTTTGTCATACACTGGGCGAGAATTAATACCACCCAAACTCTGCTCCCTGTTAAAGAGTAGTTAAGCCCTCAAAACAGGCCAGCTATCAATCTTGCTCATAAAACAAAACTACTTAGATCACAATGGATGTGCTTCTCCCATAAAGTCACTAACTTTTCCTCTAAATACAGGCCCCCATTCTTCAGATTAAAACCAAACAGCTTACAGTCCACATGGCAAGAAGCCGCCTACTATTAAAACCCAGTTGTAGCCAGTTGCCTGCAGCTGGTCAACTGCAAATACAACTAGGTTTGGTTGCTGTAAATTCACATTAAGATCTATTAACGCATTGAATGCTAGCTCTATCTGCGCCACAGTTGGCTGGTCATCATGGGACTATGATGGGGTCCAGAGCTGTAACAAACCTGCCTTTCACCCCTTGTTTCAAAAATCTTTTTGCATGAACAGAGGTTTTTTTTGTGGATGCACAAGAAATGACTATTTCCTGGATGGCTTCTACTTTCACGTGTGCCCTTGCTCTTATAACAACATGATTTCTCCAATACATACTTTTGCAGGGTTTCCTGCACTGGAGAAGATGGGACATATACTGAAATCTAAGCAGGGAAATTGTTATTGCTACTTCTTGTATAGCACTATGTATTAAGTATGCAGGATGCTTTGCACTAGTGACAGGACAAAGCTCTTGTCCTGAGCATTGAAGTTAGACAGAGAACACAAGAGTAAGACGTGTTGGTACAATGGTGGGAGGTCCGCCGGTCCAGCGGCTTCAGCGTACCTGCCGCCGAAGCCGCGGGAATGGCGAACCTCCCACAGGCATGCCGCCGAAGGCTCCCTGACTGCCGCCCCCACAGCGACTGGCAGGCCGCCCCCCGCGGCTTGCCGCTCCAGGCACGCACTTGGTGGGCTGGTGCCTGGAGCCGCCCCTGTCTGCCCACACTAAATGTAATCGGGTCCTGATCACTGGTCCATAAGCAACACCACCCACTTCCAGTTCAGTGATGAATTCATCTTTATCCCTCATAATGAGGTCCAAAATAATTACATCCTGCTGGGTTCAATACCTTTTCAGTTAGAAAATTATCATCTCATAATTTTAGAAGCTCTAATGATTGACTACTGGCTACATGAGACCTCCAGCATATGTCTCCTGAACTGAAGACAGTTTTCCTTTTCCTTGCAAATGGACCCTTTTGGCCTTAACATTTATGAATGTGGATATGCAGACATAGAAATCTGCTACAGGAGGCATCTTGTAACTCCTTCATATGGGGCAAAAAATGCTCAACAAAGATGTTGTTAAAAACAAACCTTGTACAACACATTTTGGGAGCATCAAGAACTATGTACTGGCCCTCCACTCTTCACTACACACAGGAACTTTAAATTAACCTCGTTAACCAATGTCTATTAACCTTCCATCCATTCAGTGCAACCAGAAACATTTTTGCAGCCAAACCTACATTTTTAAGCCTACAATTAATTGATAGAGCATCTTTAATAGAATGTGGTGATATCAAATACAGACATTATTGCTGTTTGTTATTACTTGAGCTTCAGTGGGTTTCTCTATTTTTGGTTTTCAGTACAATTTCCTTTGCGACCTTTAGTTAAAAATCATCTCTACTATGTGATTAAATTTTGCAAATCTCTTCCCTTGGGACATCTGAGAGATTTCACTATTTAGTCAGGGGGCCAGATTCTGATGCTAGATTCTGATCTGGAATATCTCCTTTGAAGTCAACCGACTTGCACCAGGTTGATCAGAATTCACGCAGGTGGCTTTACTTGGGAAGTTTTTGATGTATCTATTGACCTATTTGCAGATTTGTTGGTATTCTGTACTCACCGCTTGCCTGAAATTGGTTATTTCTGTGTTTTTCTAAAAATCCAATCAGACTTTTTAAATTAAAAAAATAAATGAAAAAAGAGTAAATATTGCATTTCCACATCGCAATCTGTGGGTGAAATTTAAATGAACAGCAGATGGTTGCAAAACATCAAACACAATAAACAATTATTTCAACCCAGATGAAGAACATTCCAAATATGCGCCTTGAAAAGAGTTGGGGCTAGACTCATCTCTCCTGTGACTCTGTTGAACTAATAGAGTCAGTGGAATTTATGATAGGGGCATATTGGGACCTCATACTATTTTGGGGAGCAGATGAACACAAAATTCCAGATGCTGAGTGTGGCTGATCTCCATGCAACATAGACCAAAGGGGTGAACAGAAAAATGGTTTAAAGCTGCTCTTGCAATCCCCCAATCCTGATGGTGCATCTGTGTAATCCCTTTGCCCTGCACTCATCCTAGAGCAGCCTGAGGTATGCTCTAATTTTATGCCAGCTACAAACAGCCTTAAGAGTTCAGGATTATAGCCAAGCATTAACATGGCACAAGGCATCCTGGCTGGGTACCCTTTCCCTGCTATGTTGGCAGCTGGGAAGGGAACTGGCCATAACAGGCATTATATATCATCTACAGTCTGTCACAGGATTCCACCCTTACACTGGGATGACCTTCCCTGGGCAGAATATATGTGTTTTATTGCCAGGCACCACTAATGGTATGTTGCAACACAAACAAAGAGGCTTTTACACAGCTTGAGTTCAAGCTTTGTCTCCCTTGTTTACCAGGGACCACACACAACCATACAAAACTGTATATGAGTCTTAATCACAAGACTCAGCTTTTCAAAGAAAACATTGTTTACTCTGCTTTAGGTGCTTCTTGCAGACAAAGACCTCCTCAGTGCCCAGCTACAGGCCAGCCTCCTCTTCCAGCACCAGCAGCAGCGCACACAACACGCTAGTCCCTGCAGTAGCTCGTTCAGTGTTCCCCAGCCTATTCTTAATGGGGCAGCTCCCATTTCTCTTACTATATAGTTTATATCACCATTAATAAATTCTTCCTTGTCCTTGGAACGGTATCGCTGCCACCACCAAATGAGTTAGACAAAGATTCAAGGAAAAGAACCACTTGGAGTTCCTGTTCCCCCAAAATCCCCCCAAGCCCTTTCACCCCCTTTCCTGGGGAGGTTTGAGAATAATATACCAACAAAATAGGTTAACAAAGTGAGCACAGACCAGCCCTAAAAACCAATCAGATTCTTAAAAGCAGAACTTTATTATAAAGAAAAAGTAAAAGAAGCACCTCTGTAAAATCAGGATGGAAGGTAATTCTACAGGGTAATCAGATTCAAAACACAGAGGATTCCCCTTCTAGGTAAAACTTTAAAGTTACAAAAAAAAAAAAAAACAGGAATAAACCTCCCTCTTGAACTAGGGAAAATTCACAAGCTAAAACAAAAGATAATCTAACACATTTCCTTCCTATTACTTACAATTTGTAATCTTAGATGCTTAGTTCAGATATGGCTTTAGGAGATGTATTTTCCCTGCCCTGGTTCCTCGCTGACCCGGAGAGAACACACAAAGAGAGACAAAACAAAAACCTTCCCCACACAGATTTGAAAGTATCTTCTCCCCTCATTGGTCCTTTTGGTCACGTGCCAACCAGGTTATTTGAGCTTCTTAACCCTTTACAGGTAAAGGAGGGATTTTACGCTACCCTTAGCTGTGACAGCCAGTGACAGGGTTGGTCCTGGAATGAAGATCCGGGGGGCAGGCCAGAGTCAAAACCGAGAGCAGAGTCCATAGACAAACCAGGATCAGAACCATAGCCAGAATCCAGGTGGAGACTAGAGATCGAAGCCAGGTGGTGAGAGTCCAAAGACAAGACAAGTCCAAAGCTGGAGTCCAGATATGCACTGAAGGTCGAAACCAGATAGTCAAGTCCAATGGTCTGGGGGGATCAGAAGGGGGAGGCAAAGCTGAAGTGGATCAGTGACCAAGGCTGGAGTGAGATTAGTGCATGGCAAGGCCAGGGCTCAGGCAAGGCAGAGGCAGGGGCAGACTGGGAGTTGCTGGAGTCTGGCGTGCAGCAAGGCAGCAGAAGGATTCCTGGCTGGATAGCACTGTTGCTTAGACTGATCTGCAGCTCTGCTGGTTTGTGGAAATACCTGAGTCTGGGGTCATCTGACCCAGGCTCTGCTTGGTGATACGTTGCTGCGTCAGGTTCTGAGTGCTGACTCGCTGCAGCAGCTGAGCATGCGGCCCTGGTTTGACTGTGAGTTTGCCTCACAACGTCATTCTCCCCTGGTTAAATAAATGTTGTCCCAACATTCAACAACTACACCAGTATGTATATTTCTATTTTTTCTCTAAAATTAATCTTAGCCTGGTAGCTGACCATGGGCACCAAACTGTAGACTGGTGGAAGTTGGCTGTCCCAAATGATCATATGTCAGTATCTCCTTTGGCCATTTTATTCTATCTGGGCTGGTCTACACTGGGGGAGGGGGGGATCGATCCAAGCTACGCAACTTCAGCTACACGAATCGCGTAGCTGAAGTCGAAGTATCTTGGATCGAATTACCTGGGGTCCACACGGCGCGGGATCGACAGCTGCAGCTCCCCCGTCAACTGTGCTACCGCCGCTCTCTCTGGTGGAGTTCCGGAGTCGACGGTGAGCGCATTCGGGGATCGATATATCGCGTCTTAACGAGACGCGATATATCGATCCCGGATAAATCGATTGCTACCCGCCGATACGGCGGGTAGTGAAGACATACCCTCTGATTGTCTTTGAGGGTCTCCTACAGACAGAGGTACAGACTCATGAATCAATTGTTCTATAACTCTTTGGTGTAGTTCTGTCTATACCACTGGTTGGTTGACAGGTAACTGTCCACATCTCTCACCTTTTTTGTCTTTTTCTGTTTGAAGCCAGTGTCTTTGGGATTGGAAAGGAGATCGGACAAAGGTTTTGCAACCCTCAAAGTACTTTATAAATCTCCTGTCAGGATTCCAAACCTTTTTTTTTTTTAACTTCCCTCACTGTGAAAGGAGTCCTGTCTTTCAAAGCCTGTACAGCAGTATGTCTTTCAGGTCCATTTTGTATCCCCTAGTTAAAACCATGCTTCCACAATAGCACACCTCCTTCTTGAACAAATCACATTTACTTGGTCACAGTTTGAAACCACTTTTCTGCTGACTTCTGAGAACTTTCCTAACATCTTCCACATGGTCCCTGAAATCTTTGCTGTAAATGAACCCAGCAGCAATGTAGGGGATATATATTTCACCTCTCAAATCTTCCAGGTATTCTTTCATGCCATGCTGGAATGCTGCGGGGGCATTTGTGAGTCCAAAAGGAATGCAAACCCATATACTCTCCAGGGTTTGATTAATGTGGTCAGGTGTTCACTTCCCTCACTTATAAATCTCTGATAAGGTTTACCATAATCAAGGACCGAGAACAATGGATTTCCACCTAAGTTATCAAGGATCTGTGTAGTATGTCTATCTGGAACAGTTGTTTTTGTTTTGTTTTTGGTTTACTCTCTCAAGTCTAGGCATAGTCATCATGTGTCATCTTTTCTTCTGACACAAACCACAGGTGAGGAATATGGTGAGTTAATTTTTTTTTTATCCACCTACTGGCAAAAAGCTCTTTTATATAGCTCTTCACTTCATTATACAATAGTCGGGGAATGGCATTTAAATGTTTTCTGGACAGGAGTCTTGTTAGCCAGTTTAATGTCCATTTTCAAAGTTTCAGTACATCCTACATCTGAATCATCTCTTGTAAAGGTGTTGCGTTCTTCATTCAACATATCTCTGACCATTTCCTCCTGTTCTGTCTCTGTGAGGGATTATAAGGTGACAGGAGGGTCCTATATTTTACTAAGGGTCTGTGACATGTCTTTATGCTCTGCTAGCACTGTTGACTGATTATTGCAATGTTTGCTTCCTTTCAATGGGGGCCTACTTTCTGGCTTCTGTGGTAATTGCATAGAATAGGTAGCATCAACTAGCTATACCTGTCCTATTGTGGTTCTCCCGTGTCAGGTAATATGTTTAGTGACATTCCTGACTTTACTCCAGTCTGTACTCCAGGGATTTGTAAGACAGGCCTTCAGGCCATTGGTGATCTTTCATTTGGAATAAATAGTACCATGGTGTCTCTCAATGTGCAATTGGTTCTTGCTATTCACTTCACTTCAACAGCCTGTCCTCTCGGAATAGTGATATCCTTTGTTCCTTTCTTGACTGTGTGCATCTCCTCTGCCCTTTTGCCCTTCCGTTCTACTAAAATAACTAGTTTTTGCTTGGTTTTACCTTTATATGAAGTACTGAGGTTAAGAGTTACACACATTGTCAGAAATGGACATCAGCCTTTCCTGGAGTCACCCTCATCTTGTCAAGGACACTGAAGCCAATTACAGGTTGTTCCTTCTCTCAACTCACCAGCACAAGGACATATATCTTAGCATTATGATTGGGAGTAGGTGGTGATAAGCAGAATTTTATTTCAACTCAACCTTCAAAAGGATTTTAGAAATGTAGAACTGGAAAGGACCTTGAAAAGTCATTAAGTGCAGTCCCCTGCCTTTACAGCAAGACCAAGTACCATCCCGCACAGATTATTTTGCCATACATCTCTAAATGGCTCCCTCAAGGATTGAGGTCACAACCCTGGGTTTAGCAGGCCAATGCTCAAACCACTGAGCTATCCCTCCCCTCAGTGCTATTTACTGCTTCTATGTCCAGTCTTCCTTCAAAATCTAACAATTCTTCAATGGCTCTTATGTCCAGCTCTGGGAGATGTTCCTCTTCCATTTTTTTTCAGTCAACCATTGATACCTGGGCACCTGTGTCCCATAGTGCTGTTACTTTCATATCATGGAAATAACACCACACTAAACACTTTTTTTTCCCCAAATAACTTGGCAACTTTTCATAACCGGGTGATAGGTGGCCAGACCTAATAGTCAGAGCCAGAGTCTGTGGTCACAAGATGGGAGTCAACTGGGTCAGGATACCAGGAGGTCAGAAAGAGGAGACAAACTGGAAATCAGAACCACAAATCAGATGTTATGGCGGGTCAGGATGACAGGAAATCAAGTGAGGGGAGCAGGGGGCACACAGTACAGAACAGGGTGGAGCCCAGTTGTTCAGACAGCTGCCTGTCCCTGCTGCTGCCTTAAGTAGGGCCAGCAGGGCAATTGGATGCTCCGGGACTCCGCCAATAGAACTGCAGGAGCAGAGCCTCAAACTGGAGCTGGGCTTTATGAGTTCCCAGCAGAAACATCAGCAGGCTGCCAAAAGGGGGTTGGAGCATGGCTGCTCCTATGAACCCTGCAGACACAGATTCAAGACCCAGGGTCATGACGACACAATTTTTCCCTTGCTGTTTAGGATTGGGTAAGTTATTACTGTTCTCCATGGAGCCTTGCTGGCTTTGGCAGATCACTTTGTGTACTCCAGTGCTGCATTTGACAATCCCTTCAACAGTACATTTCCTGAAGGTACCTTGAACACTACATAAACTGTCATTCATTTCCTTTTTCTTGGCAAAAGGAGCAAGTATACTTGAACTTCCGCTGTGGATTGATCACTCCCTGTCCCACTAGTTGTGACCCTCTCATTTTCCAATTGCTGGTATTGACCTCAAACCCGACATCCTCTTGCACAGTTTGCCTGGCTACCACACCCGTAGCAGAGATCGCACCTGTCAGCTGAGTTTCCCCATTGACAGTTTTGACAGTGTTTCTGGTAACTTTGGTATTTGTCCTTTCTGGTTTGCATAATGTGGGGAATTGCTATAGGACTTCCCTGAACTCATGCCCTTTTGAGAGCAGTCATTTCAATTGCCAGTCATCAGATTGCTTCATTGTTCTGTTCCACATGAGTGGCGATTGCAGTTTGTTCTTTGACAGTAGTGAGATCATTAGTTTCTCCTTTCAAAACTGATTGCATAGCATTTACGTGTAATGGCTTCAGTTGCCCCGATGCACTTAATTATTGCTGGTGCTCCATTTCAATGCTATAGGCACTGCTCAATTTTTTCCAACTAAAGTTCATCAGCTAAGTACAGTTGTAGGTCAGTTCAAAAGTGATCATTTGGGCAAATCAGTCCCATCATGCTGAGCACCTAGGCGGGGTAGGTGTGCCCATGCAAACAAGGTAGGTCCTGAAGTTCTCTTCCCCAGCTCATCACTAGATGTCAGGGGAGAGCTCATTCAGACCCTGCTTACACAAGTAATCATTACAGCTCTCACTTCTTGGAAACTTTCCTTCAAAGATTCCTTCCTTTCCCTCTTTGCATTTGACCTCTGGGATCTCTCTGAGGGTCAAACCATAAGAATGGCTATACTGGGTTAGAACAAGAGTCCATCTAGCCCAGTAGCCAATGCCTGGTGCTACAGAGGGAATGAACAGAACAGGCAATCATTGAGTGATCCATCCACTGTTGTCCACTCCCAGCTTCTGGGAAACAGAGACTAGGAACACCCAGAGCATGGGGTTGCATCCCTGCTCATCTTGGCTAATGACCATTGGGGGACCTATCCTCCATGAACTTATCTAGTTCTTTTTTGACCCCTATTATAGTTTTGGCCTTCACAACATCCCCTAGTAATGAGCTCCACAGGTTGACTATGCATTGTCTGAAGTATTTCCTTTTCTTTGTTTTAAACCTGCTGCCTATTAATTTCATTGGGTGACCCCCTAATTCTTGTGTTATGTGAAGGAGTAAATAACATTTCCTTATTCACTTTCTCCATACCTTTCATAATTTTGTAGACCTTGATCATTTCCCGCCCTTAGTCATCTCTTTTCCAAGCTGAAAAGGCCCAGTCTTTTTAATCTCTCCTCATATGGAAACTGCTCCATACCTCTAATCATTTTTGTTGCTCTTCTCTGTACACTTTCCAATTCCAATTTTTTTTTTTTTTTTTTTTTTGAGATGGGGTGACCAGACCTGTATCCAGTATTCAAGATGTGGGCGTACCATGGATTTATATAGAGGCAATATGATATTTTCTGTCTTATTATCTATCCCTTTCCTAAAGATTTCTAACATTCTATTAGCTTTTTTGACTGCCACTGCACATTGAGCAGTACAATACTCATGTGGGTAAGTGGTCCCAATAACCTTGACTCTGATCTCACTTGCACTGGTTTTACCCCAGTGTAATTCCAGTGACTTCAGTGTGAGTGAGGTTAGAATCAGGCCTATTGACTTCAAAAGGCTTATTCGTAAGAGTAAAATTAAGCAAGATTTTCCCTTTCTCTGCCTTCCCTGTGCTTGTCCTTGTTCGCCCTTCCAGGTCCATGGGTAGGACTCCAACAGTTTGAATGAGATACTTTTAAGTCTTCCAAATTTCAGGGGCTTATCGCAGTCTTTCAGAAGCTTTTGAAGTTTGTCCGTCACTGATTTTCATATCAAGAGGCCACATGAAGCTCTGTCCATGCAAATTTGGCTGAAATCAAATCGTTTAAATAAAGGAAAAGTTTTTAATAAAATAAAAAAGCTAGTTGCAAAGTAAAATTCAACCCCAGACTGCAGATGTTTAAGAGGAATGGATCAGATCAGGCAAATTAAACAGTTTTCCTCCCTTCGATTCCCTGAATGTGAAATAAATTTGAAGTTTAAACAGGCAATGGAAGAGGGGGGGGGGATATTTTATAAAGGTTTATATGAATCAAATAGGTTGGAAAGGCAGTTCTCTGCTTTATTATTTTTCTTTTCTAACTCTTCCCAATCATTTACTTTTAATAATACTCTTCATAACCTTGAACTTATTCCATAAGAAATGGGAAACCTTGAAAATTACCTAAACAAATTAAATGCAACCTATTCTTTGACATACAAAATGGATTTTAGTTTTGCCCTACTGAGGTGTTATGTTTCATTATTATTAAAAATGTCAGTAATATTTTGCCTGCTGGGAGCATAACTTTTCCTCCTCTTTTTCAATTTTACTCAAAGCCCTTTATTACATAGTTTACAATTCACATCAGCAGAGACTAATAGTTGTTGGCTTATTTTTAAAAAAATCTCAAGCTCACGGTGGCATTTTGCAAAATGGTTTTGTACCTGTTAAAATTGCAGAGCACTTGTAAAGACATGAAGTGATACATTACATGAAATGGTCTTTGCATTAGTCCCTTTGTGTGACCTTCACATCAGAGGGGGAAAGCCCAAATGATCCTATCAGGTGAACTGCTTCAACTTCTCCCAATGGCGCACCTGAAAAATATACAGTTTAGTGGTGAGAAAGTCCTTGGTTAAGATCCCAGAAACATTTTAAGATTACAATTAATTCAACATTGTTGAGCAATGCTCAGATTGAGAAACTACCAGGGTTTCCCTTATGGCCCTGATTCAGCAAAGTACTTAGCATGTATCCAAGGCTTGGTGACCTGACGTATTGATGTGCTTTAAGTTAGGCTGTTGCTCAAGTACTTTATCCAACCAGAGCTTCTGGCATGGAGTGTGTCAGACTCCTGGATTCGATTCCCACTTCTACCACTGACAAATGATCTGACCTGGGCAAGTCACTTCATCTCTTTGTACCTCATCTTATCCATCTCTAAAGTGGGATATTAATTCTTAATTCACAGTGTGTTGCAAGGCTACATTAATCAATAGTAGAATAATGCTACAAGATAATCAGAAGAAAAGGTTCTATCAATGTGCACATTATTATAAAATATTATCATAACCTAATCCAGAATTAATGAGGGAGAAATGTGAATATGTCTAAGGTCCATTAACTGGGGTAATTTTGAGTAAAAGGATTATCTTTTAAACCTGGTCCACTTATAAGTAGTGCTGGAGAATTTATGTGTAATGATTGCTTAACATGCACTGTGATCCAGTGTAGATATGAATGGCCACACTGGGTCAGAACAACAATCTATCCTATCCAGTATCCTGTCTCCAGCGGTGGCTGGTGCCAGATGCTTCAGAGGGAATGAACAGAACAGGGCAATCATCGAGTGATCCATCCCCGATTGTCCAATCCCGGCTTCTGGCAATCAGAGGCTAGCGATACCCAGACCATGGGGTTGAGTCCTGATCATCTTGGCTAATAGCCATTGAAGGATCTACACTCCATGAATTCTTTTTTAACGCAATTATACTTTTGACTTTCACAACTTCCCCTGGCAACAAGTTCCACATGTTGACTGTGCGTTGTGTGAAGAAGTACTTCCTTATGTTTGTTTTAAACCTGCTGCCTATTAATTTCATTGAGTAACCCCTAGGTCTTGTGTTATGTGAAGAGGTAAATAACACTTCCTTGTTAATTTTCTCCATTCCATTCATGATTTTATAGAGCTCTATCATATCTCCCCCACCTTAGTCGTCTCTTTTCTAATATGAACAGTCCCAGTCTGTTTAGTCTATCCTTATATGGAAGCTGTTCCATACCCCTAGTCATTTTTGTTACCCTTTTCTGCATTTTTTTCCAATTCTAATACACCTGTACCCCGATATAACGTGACCCGATATAACATGAATTCAGCTATAACGCGGTAAAGCAATGCTCGGGGCGGGGGGGGGGGGGGGTGTTATCTGCGCACTCCGGTGGATTAAAGCAAGTTCAATATAACGCGGTTTCACCTATAACACGGTAAGATTTTTTGGCTCCCGAGGACAGCGTTATATCGGGGTAGAGGTGTATATCTTTTTGAGATGGGGTGACCAGAACTACACACCCAGTATTCAAGGTGTGGGCATACCATGGATTTATATAGTGGCATTATGATATTTTCTGTCTTATTACCTATCCCTTTCCTAATGTTCCTAACATTCTGTTCGCTTTTTTGACTGCTGCTGCAAACTGAGTGGATGTTTTCAGAGAACTTTCCACAATGACTCCAAGATCTCTTTCTTGAGATGTAACAGCTAATTTAGATGTATGTATAGTTGGGATTATGTTGTCCAATGTGTGTTATTTTCAATTTATCGCTATTGAATTTCACGTGCCATTCTGTTGCCCAGTCACCTAGTTTTGTGAGATCCCTTTGTAACTCCTCACAGTGAACTTTGGACTAACGTATCTCAAGTAATTTTATATCATCTGCAAATTTTGCCACTTCACTATTTGCCCCTTTTTCCAGATCATTTACAAATACGTTGAACATCATAGGTCACAGTACAGATCCAGGGGGGACCCCACTATTTACCTCTCTCCATTGTGAAAACTGACCATATATTCCTATCCTTTGTTTCCTATCTTTTAACCAGTTATTGATCCAAGAGGGAATGTTCCCTCTTACCCCATGACGGCCTACTTTGCTTAAGAGCCTTTGGTGAGGGACATTGTCAAAGGTTTTCTGAAAATCCAGGTACACTATATCAACTGGATCATCTTTGTCCACATGTTTGTTGACACCTTCAAAGAAGTCTACTAGATTTGTGAGGCTTGATTTCCCTTTACAAAAGCCATGTTGACTCTTCAGCATATCATGTTCATTGATGTGTGTGATAATTTTGTTCTTTACTATAGTTTCAACCAATTTGCCTGCTACAGAAGTTAGGTTTAACAGCCTGTAACTGCCGGGATCGCCCCTGGAGGCTTTTATTCAAAAATAGATTACATTAGTTACTTTCCAGTCATCTGGTACAGAGGCTGATTTAAGTGATAGGTTACATATCACACAATTGAGTGTAAACAGGATACTGTATTACATTGAGCAATATGTGACTTTTTGAGCACCTTATCTCTAGCCACATTGATTTCTTTTGAAAAATGATCTAAGAAAATATAACATAATATAACCCCCCAAAATCTATATCCTGCTGGTTCTGAAAAGACCCAATCCCAACCCCCTTTGAAATCAGTTGGACTTTCTCCATTGAGTTAAACAAAAGCTGGATCAGGGCCTAATTCTAATTCACCAAATTAATCCAGACAAACATGCCAATGGTATATTTGTTGGTGATCCTCATATAATGTTTTGTGTGATGGAGAGCTGTGTGAATAACAGGTTTTTCATTTTGCTAGCAAGTCAGAAAAATTGGGGGCAAATTCTTTTTGATCATACAAAACCCAGTATTTTTTTTAAAAATCAGCAAACTGAAGAGTAAAAAAATTGTTTCTGGTTAAATGAAATATTTTGTCCAACCCTAAATGAAAAGTTTGGGTTTGATTTGGGGTATTTAAAAAAATTAAGGAAAATCAAAGGAAATTTCACAATGAAAAAGTTATTTTGAACTGTTTCTAAATGAACAATTTGTCAAAACAGACACAAATTCATGAAATGTTTCGTTGTCCCCAGATCTGTTTCTTTTCTCCAAAAAAAGGTTTTGGTCAAAAAATGTCATCTAGTACAGGGAAAGGCAGATTAATCCAAAACTTGAACTGAACCCCAAACAGACCTTGTTTTAAAAATTCCGATAAGCTTGATTAATTTTCTTAAAGTTCTTTTTAAAAATTTTGCTACAGCTTCAAGACAGAAGGTAATGCTTTAACATCAAGAATGGCTGTGTTTGTGGAATTTCTGACTGGAACGGTAGCAGAGAAGCCTGTCATCATGTGATTTCCAGCCCAATGTTGTGATTTCTTCAGAAAATTTTGTGTAAGCAACATAATTTTTGAGTACTTAATCAAACCTCAGAATTATTTCAGTTCACTGCAGCTGAATGAATAACATGTAGAAAATCCTATTTTTGATTATTTTAATCTGTTACTCTATTTGCAACTAATTCACAAGCAGCCAGCAGTTTTCTTAACTGTTTTTATTTTCTTCAAAAAGATGTACTATATACTTTTCCTAGATAATTCTTGGTCTACAGAATGTTCACGAGTTTTAAAACTTGAGCTATGCTAATTCGTTTTGATTGGCTACAGAGGTCACATAAGACTGTTACTGTTCCCTGACTGGGATAAAATTACTTTGACTCAGGCGTCTTGTGCTTACAAATTCAAAGTTTGCATTCAATGTATATTCTTTAATTTATGCTTAAAATTAATCAATTCTGCAAATGTCCCTGCCTGTAAAATTGGCCAATAGAAAGTTCATGGAAAGCAAATACAACTGAGTGTAAACCGGATACCATTTTTCATTCAAGCGAACGTTTGCAGCAAAATGTTTGAGATAGTTACATATGTCAAAGATTTACCCATTACTAACCAGAAATCTGCTATTTTAGAGTCAGGGGAATATCTGTCATAATCAAAATGACCTTTGACTGTCTCATAGGGTTAAGTTTTCTGATCCAGTCCTCTATTGTACCAGCTGCAAACCTAAAACCTCACATACAAATACTTACATTGCCACTGAGGGGCTCCTGTTATTACATTCACTTGGGTACTGTTCATTATAATGCAATGAATCTCCAGAGTGAGAATGTAATGTAGTCCATTGCCTCAAGATATCATAGTATACATATCCCTGGAGTCCTTGCATTGCAAACTCCAGAAGGCAGTGTGTGTGTGTGTGTGTGTGTGTGTGTGTGTGTGTGTGTGTGTGTTGTGGAGCTGTTGCAGTGAATACATAAATGGAATCCAACAACATTAGCGGTGCTGAAAGCACTATAAACCATTGAGGACTTGTTTAGCCAGTCACAGCCCTTCATTGGCGAAATATTCTCGAACTTCCCATTTTCTATAGGAAATGCACTTTGCTGTTGAAGTAGTTTGTTTAAGACACTTGCTGCCCAGTTGCTTCTCCAGGAACATGGGAGGAAGGTACTAGACTATGACTCAGAAAAGCTGGGTTCTGTTCCTGGCTCTTCCACAGACGCCCTGTGTGACCTTGGCTTCTTGGTGCCTCATCTGTAAAATGGGGATAATGCTACCCTACTTCCCAAGGAGAACTGTTGAGAGGTGGGAATCATTGTTAGGTGCTCAGATATTACAGTGGGGAAGGCTGCATAATGAATGAATAAGCTATGAGCCAGATTCATCCTTATGGGTATAAGAGGGTGTGGTTAGTACCACCGGCCTTTGTGGGCAGCTGTGCCCGAGGGGCATGCACCTCTGGGGGAGGCGTAGCTGCTGCAGGACTTCTTTAGGCATTGGGTATGGGAAGGACCAGTTTAAATTAAGTCATGGGATCCAGACGAATCTCTTTAGAAGCTGTGCTTGCTGATGGTGTTGCCCTGCAGAGCATGTATAGTGGACAAATTTTACTGCTGCTGTCTGCTGCAGACAGACTTACCGTACCCTGGCCTATGACGCTGGTACAATCCAGGGAGTGAACCAAACCCAGAGAAATGTAACAAGCTTTTTAAAATTCCTTTAGTGTTGTTAGAAGGTTTCTGGAGTGGAAACCTCTAGGGAGTGAAATCCAGTTTATCTGTGGAGTTCGTACAGCATAGATAATGGCAAGACAAGCTTCTCTCAACCCACCCACTGATGTACCTCTACCTAACTCTGGACGGGGCTACCTCTAAGCTGTAAGGACAGCCAAAAAGGGGAGCAAACGTGGTGTGTGTCATGATATAGGGGCTAGTCCAAAGCACCTTAAAGTCAATGGAAAGTCTTCCATTGGATCAGGCACATAGAAACAGGTCTGTTGGCAACTAAGATGATCAAACTCATTTCACGTCAGCCACCAATCAGCTGAGAAGTGGGAGTTCTTAAATTTCGGTTCAAATAAAGGCTGTGTGCTCACTTCATTGGTGAGTTTGCTTGCATAACACAGCACCTCTGGGCTTCCCCTCCACTGAAATTAGAGGATGCCCCATTCATTCACGGTCAAAACACTGGGTCAGAATTATTCATCTTCACTTAACAGACCCTATGTCAGAATTGCTTCTCAGCCTCTCTCCAGTGCTAGCACAGAAATGCTCAGAGGCCCTGATAAACGTACTGAACTGACTAGTGGCCCCTGTGACAATGGTCTCAATACTTTATTTCTTTCCACCTCCATCTGTTTCCTACCTTAATTATGTTACCTATGAATTCCCTTGGATCTTGCTACTAGGTCTGAGTTGCAGCAAAGTTCACATTCATGCAGAGCAAACCAGGGACGGATTGGTTTTGTTTTTCTGTTTGCCATGTCTATAGAAATAACAGAAGCTCCTTTGTGCCATGAGGAACTTGGGGTCGCATTAGGGATAAAATGTGAACTCCAGTAGTTGTGGGTTGAATGCAGCACTGTGCAGGGAGAAATCTTTCTCATGAAGGGCCGCTGTGACTCAGGGTTAGGAATTTGCCTTATCTGATAAATGCTTTTGGAAATTGTACGCTTTCCCTGCACGCACGCAGCACAGAAGAATGGATGGTTAGTCACATACGTTCCAGTATATAAAGCCACACTTGCACATATCCTACCTCTTAGTTTATCATCATCCAAAGATGGGACATAATGATAAGGAACTAAAAAAAACAAAATGAGAGAGACAAAAGAACCCATTTATGCAATAAACTGAAACTGCTGTGGGAGTTCTTTCATGGAGTGAAAATAACACTTTCTATTACCTCGGGGTCAAGATTCAACATATCTGATCATCATTTTTCAACAGTAAAAGTGAAATCAAATTTGTGTGGCAGTTTTGGGGGTAAGAGGCCATGTAGTCTAGTTGGTAGGCCACTGGCGGGTACTCCCCCACCATCTCTCTGTCTTGTCTATTTAGATTGTAAGCTCTTTAGTGCAGGGACTATGTTTATACAGCTCCTAGCACAATGTGTTCTTAGTCTTGGTTAGGCCTTGAGATGCTATTGTATAATAAGTAATTATAATGACGAGTGACACTGGATACGTCTTCCCAGTTTGACAGTGAACCATTGATAACTAAATTTGGGCAGGGGGGTCGTTTCAGATTGATCAAAAAGTTTTATTTGGATAAATTCAAATCTTTCATTCTGATTTCAAGCTTTCAAGACTTATTTTTAAAAAGTTGTAGGAAAAAACAATGTTTTGAAAAGTTGTTTTGAAATGAAAAAAAATGAAATGCTCCATTGCAGAGTATGTGGAAATAGGATGTCTGGACATGATTGATGTCAACATGCTTCACTTTGTTTTTGCAAAACAACCTTTTGTCAAAATCAGAACATTTTTGTCTGATATAAAAACAGCATTTTCGATTTTGATGAAAAAATTCCAGCCAGTTGTAATCCTGGCCATTTGAGCTCTTTAAAAAAAAACAGGCCGCTTTTCCTACATTAGTCTGGCAGTCTGACCAAATTCCAGTTGGGAGGACTTATGACACCCACCTAAATTCCTTGGACATTTTTATTTGGTTGTGATATTCTTCTTCACATCCTATTAGTAATGTGACTGAGCACTGTCTCATTTTATCTCAATAGCGAGTGAAGAGAGAGACCAGAATTCTAGGTATAGAGTTTGGAGATTGGGGTGTTCACCTGAAGATCCTTCAGTACCAGATGATATCATATGTTCTCTTCTCCCATGTGCTAGAGCAGGTCTACACGACAGCTTAAGTCGATCTAACTTGTGTCGCTCAGGGGTGTGAAAAAGCTCTCCTGCCGAGATAGCTTCTGCCTCTCGCAGCGGTGGAGTAACTATGCCGATGGGATTGCATAATGAAACTGTGCAAAGGATGAATGACTCTAGAGCTGGGTGGGCATAGGGAGGCCTTTCCATTGTTCACTGCTGATCAAACCCTGCTGCTGGAAGGTGCAGCTGCGCTGAGGTAGCACTTCTAGCGTAGACCTGCCCTTAGTCTTCCCTGCTGATGTCCACCTTAAAGTGTGCTTCTTCTCTGAAAGGGACTGGGAGAAAAGCAAATCTATCCCGTGTACGTTCAGAGCCAGAGCTGCTGACTTCAGAGGCAAAAAGGATTTTTTTATTAGACCTTTTTCTTCCTATTGGCCTGCAAAGCCCACATAGCTAAGATGGAGTGAGCAATACATTCTGCACTGCTTCATGCGTCGGCCACACAATTGTTTACTACATTTAAATCAGTTGCATCTGAGCAAACCCACCGAAGGCAAAGGGGTCACCCTGGGATCCCCGAGAGCAGTATGAGGTTGCACAGATGTCGTTGAGGGCTCTGTTTGGCTAACGATACATTAGATAAAAAGACATCAGGTTTGACTCTCGGCCCAGGCTGATTTTACGGGGCTGGTGATGGGAAGAAACAGCTTCATACTTGTAGCACATTTGACTCAGACTATCGCTGACAGTCCATAAACATGGAATCCCACTCTGGCATTTTTAGTGTGCGGAATGGAGCCGTACATTTAAAGTTTCTAAATGTATACAACAACTGAAGCATCATTTCTTTGTAGCTTGGAGGCATTACACAGCATGTTCTGCCCATTATTTTGGGCCATGGGTAGCCTGTATCTCTACACCTGAGGTGTGTGATCATTAAAGACGATTGTGCCTGGACCCTAGGTTCTTGTTCCTGTAGTTTAACTCACTAAGTGCAATGCACTACAGTTCAGTAGCTTTAATAGTCATGGCCATATTGCATACGGATTTCAACCCCACCAGATGTTCATGATATTACCTTGATAGATAATATATCAGATGAGGTTCATTTAGGATGGGTTTATTGTGAGACCAGTCAGTCCCAAAGCACGACAGCTCTAACAAAGGAAACTAAGGTCCTCCTACAATCTTGTTCGCTCGTATCATTGTTAAAACGAGAGGATGGATTGCAACAACTCAACAGTGATTTCTGTCAGAACTTAAACATTGGTACTTGTCAACATGGTGATATGGGGGGATAAAAGATGGGCATCGCCGTAAGAAAAATATGGTTGGGAGGAGAGAAAAATAGCAGATATACAGGAGTGATTTGTTGGATGCAAAAATCAAAATGACTTTTTCAAGGAATTTATGCCCACTCGAACAAGAAGCTAGTCAGAGATTGGAACCTAGCCCAGCATACAAATTCAATAACCGAACAAAACCCCATAGGGTTTGCAGAGTGTCAGTAACCTCTGGAAAGCCCAACGTTGTACATTTGAAGAGCCTGATCCAACATTCCCTATTCACACTGAATTTCCCCAGACGTGATTAGGATTGGTGGGCACTCTTTTTAAAATAAGGGGTCTTTAAAATGATACATTTACATATCACCTCTCTCCAAAGGGATAACGACGTCCCGTTTATAGTGTTGTCTTCCGTCCTGAGGCACTTGAGAAGCTTAGCGCACTAATACGCTACAGACCACTGGCTCAGTCTTGTCAGGTGCTGACTGAGCATCTCCTAGAAGATACGGAGTACCCTCAACTCCTCTTAGAGTGTGTCTATACTACAAGCACTCCAGCAGACCCCGCTACAGCGACAAGGAGGGGGTTTTCCATCGCTGTAGAAAATCAACCTCCTCCAGGGGCAGTAGCTAGGCCAAGGGAAGAATTCTTAGGTCAGCTTAAGTACATGTCTCAGGGGCATGTGAATTTTTCACACCCCTGAGTGACACGGCGAGGTCCACCTACATTTTAGATGTAGAACAGGCCTCAGAGTTAATAGGGGTTAAGGATGCTGAAAGTCTCCCTGTGCCTTGCAGACCTGAGTTCTTCTGATGCACCTGGCTTTGGCCACTGTCGGAAGACAGGATACTGGCCTACTTGGATCATTGGTTTGACCCAGCATAGCCGTTCTTATGTCCCTTGTGCCTAATCCTGAGACACAGTGGACAGCTGCTTCTCCCACTGAAGAAGATGAGTTGCGAGTGCTCAGCACATCACTGCAGCTGAGTCGTTAACGTCAGTGGAGGTTGGTGACTAAGCGCTTCTTTGGATCAGGCCCTGTCCCAGAATCACTCTATCTGTCACTGAAAGAAGGGCATGGATCGGAAGACATGTGGTGAGGGCTTAGCAGCAGGCAGCAGCAATTCATAATGATCTAGGGGAGGAATTGAAGAACAACCATCTCCAGCTAACACTTCAGGGGGATTTGGGTAGGTAGGATGCAATTGTTCAAGATGGAATATGGCCAGGTCTTTAGGGTGGCCCCACTTATTCCTTGAGGTCCTGTCTTGACAGGTTCCCCACTAGGCTACAACACAGCCAGCTAACACAGCATCAAATGAAGCGACAAAGAGTCCTGTGGCACCTTATAGACTAACAGACGAATTGGAGCATGAGCTTTCGTGGGAGAATACCCACTTCGTTGGATCACCCACAAAAGCTTATGCTCCAATACGTCTGTTAGTCTATAAGGTGCCACAGGACTCTCTGTCGCTTTTTACAGATTCAGACTCACACGGCTACCCCTCTGGTACTGAGCATCAAATGAATTAGCCTGCATCTAAATGGGGCTTTTCAATCATGTGAGGCTAATTCAATTGTGCTACCATGATTGATAAACACAACTTTTCTACGCGTCAAGACATATCCTCAGGGTCATGGGAGAGTCAGAACTTTGGCTGGTGAAAACTGACCAGGCTCCACTGAAGTCAAAGAGAGAGGCTGAGAACCTGGACAAAAACCTTGAACGACCCTGGCTGTTACGTGCCCTCCAAAAGCTGGGTTTCAGACTGTGTCCTAGGCAAGTTACAGTGCGGGGGTGAGCCACATGCGGCTCTTTTACAGTTAAAGTGGAGGTCGCAGAGCCCCCATTCTTCCCCTCCCCCCCCCATTCTCCAGCTACCAGACGGGAGGGAGGTGGGAACTTGGGGCTTCTGCCAGAGATGACTGGTGCATGCTAAATGTTCAGCCTCCCCCCAATAGCTTGAGTCATGCCCCCCTTACCCTCAGTGGCCCCTCCCTGCAGCTCCCAGGTGTTAGCTCCTTGTGGAGAGTCAGCAGCAAATAACTGGGAGCTGCAGGGAGGGGCGGCTGCTTTAGCTCCTGGAAGAGAAGCAGCAGCAAAAGCCGTGGCTCTCCTTGCAGCTCCCAGCCGTTTGCGGCTGCCTCTCCCCAGGGCTGCAGCTCCCAGCTTGCTTGCTCCAGCAGTTGCCATGCAGGGAGAGGGCCTGGCGGCACCATGTGACCCAGCGGGGCCAGCAAACCTTGGCAAAAATTGGGCACGTGACCCAACATTCCCCCCCAGTGATGCCTCCAGCTTCTGCCCAGCAGGGAAGGGGGTCTTGAGGCATGACCCGGTGGAGCGTGGTTGCTGGGGCTCCAGCAGGAGTGGGGTTTCAGCCCCGAGCCAGGGAAGGCACCTCCCACGGGACTGAAGCCCCAAGCCCCGGCAGGTGCACCCCGGCTCTCGAACTTCTGAAGATTGTTGTATGCAGCTCGGGGGGTCAGTAAGTTTGACCACCCGTGTTCTAGTGAAACAAATACAAACAAAAGGGTTTTTTTTAAACATTCAGGGTTAAAACGTCTCTCTCGCTCTTTTTTTTTTTGTAATGGACCCAACATTTTCAGACCACAGACAGGTTCCATTTTTGGTTCAGGTTTGGGGTGAAGTTTCACAGGAAAAGAGGCATTGCCAGACCGGATCAGACCTGGCGTCCATCTACTCTAGGATCCTGTCTCTGACAGTGGCCAATATCAGATGCCTCAGAGGAAGGTGCAAGAAACGGCAGAGGAAGCAGAATGGAATAATCTGCCTCCTCTGTAGATCTTTCTCATTCTAACCATCAATGGTTAGAGATTGTTTTAAAATCTGAAGCACAACGTTTTATCGCCACTCCAACCCCCTTCTAAGCACTAGGATGCCTCTGGATGTCTTGATTATCCATACAAATGTCCAATCGCTCTTTGAATCTTGCTTCAAAAGTATCCAGTGCAATCCAGGTTGGTTCTGTTATCAGAACCAATTTATTCATTATCCAAAGGTAACTAACTAGGTAATGGACGAGATTCTCAGATGGTGTAAATCAGGATAGCTTCACTTATGTCAGTGGACCTGCGCCTTGTGTAATTACTTACACTATATAAAATGCTATCTTATCAGAATGGATGCAAAGCGCAGACCAATGGAAAATCAGGCTTCTGTCACTCTGCTATCTCTCTCACATTATCTCCCAATAATTGGGAGACTAGTCTGGGCCCAGTAAGAGTGCTCAGAATTGGGCAGAGCCGAAGGATTTGTTTTCTGCTGGTTTTTAATTGAATCAAGTGTGTTTTTCCCAATATTTTGCAGTATGTTATTATGGGGGGAGGGGGTTGTTGTTTGAGGGCCGGGTTGCTTCGTTTCGTTTAGTGTGGGAATTGAAAGGACAGCTTGAATGATTCATGAGGGGACAAATAAGGCATTTTTGTTGCTGGAGGCTTCGCAATAGAAATAACAAAGAATGTGCAATGATTTTTCTTACTGGATATTTCCTGTCAAAACAGAACGCATTTCTGGGGAGAAATGCAATCATGTCATTTTACAAATCTGGCTCATTGAAGTACAGAGCTAGAGTGCTGACACCGTGAATGGTATAAAGGACAGTGATGGGTGGATGTCAAAAGGCAGTAGAGTCTAGCCGGAAAGGAATAAGCACACAGAAGCTTGTATAATTATTCAGAGCTGCATCCAAACTCTCTTAAGCTCTTGGGTCAGTACACTTGGGCTGAAAATCTTATTAATAGAACAGGCTCTCTTCCAAAATTTTTAGCAGAGCTGGTCAGAAAATGTGGGGTTTTTTTTTTATTATTTTCTATGAAAAGTTTAGAAGAAAATACAAATATTATATTTTCATCAAAATGTTTTGGGGTTTCATCAAAAAACTGAAAACTCAAAACCTGAAAATTAAAACTTTTTATTTCCAGAGTTTGAGTGTTTCAACCAAAACCCCTAAAATGTCAACAAAAACAAGTCCTCTCATAACAATGTCCAGGTAATCACAAAGGCGTTTTTTTTTTTGTTAAAAAATCATTTTCCAACAGTTTTAATCTTCAGTATTTTCCACTTCTAGACACAATAAAAAACAAGCGAGAAAGGCAGCTCCAGTGGCTAGGGTGCTAGCTTGGAAGTCAGGAGACCCAGGTTTAACTCCCTTTTCCATCACAGACTTCTTGTGTGACCTCTGGCAAGTCAATTAGCCACTCTGTGCCTCTGTTTTCCGTCTGTAAAATGGGATAATAACCTAGGGGTGTTGTGAAGATAAATATATTAGAAGCTCAGATACTACAGCGACGTGGGCCATACAAGTACCTGAGATGAGATAGATTTTTAGCATAAGCCTCTCCTTACCAGAAGCAGGTAATGAAAATGAAAAATAACGGAGAAAAACTGATCCGAACTCAGAGGCAGCCTTGGGCCCTGCAAAGCATATGATGTGAGGCCTCTGATTTCAAGGGAACTAGAAATGTAAAAGGGAATCGCAGCTTTCATTAAAAATAAAATGCAAGTTCCTAGCCTGTTTATTAGCTTGGTCACGGCACTACTTCTTTAGTTAAATTTTAGGTAATTTCCCAAGTTACCCTCTCCCATAGCCATAGAGCACCCAGCAAACTATCTGGTTTGTAAGCTCAACCAAAAATGCTAAGCCTAGGTCTGAATGAAGGTTAAAAAATATTTCATGTGGGTTCAACCAGATGAAGATTTTGGAAAAGGTTCAAGTCTATTTATTTTAAGCAGACCGATATATATTCCTCCCTCACACAGCACTAAATCTGATCCCTTCAAAGCATGAGTATTAAGAAATATGGTTGTTTATATCAAGGGATGGTGGAACCTACTTAAAAGGGTGTATCTTAAGGGACAAGACCTGTCTAAAATAATAATGTTTCCATGCATCAACCCAAAGCAAATGCAGTGACAGACATTTGAATAGCTGATTAAGGAATGCATTTGTTAAAATAATAATTCTCCAGTGCACTAAAGGGTAAAAGGCAATGATGAACTGAGCTGAGAAATACAGAAATGATCCCTTCAATGAATTCCAGATTACATTATTTTTTCTTTTGTTTTACAGACATACTAGATAAAATATTGCTCAACAAGGCAGTGGCCTTACAAACAATCCTCCCATCAGACTGCATGTTAACTGCCACGTATTTCTTGCTTTATCCACAATAAACAGCTGGTCTTGGTTGCAATTATATTGATCGTGGGAGAGTTGGCAGAAAAATCAGGAGAAAATTTTCAAAAAAATTCTTACAAATAATTCTTCCTATTTTTCTTCACAATTCAAAATCTCATTTGAAAAACATCATTCTAAAATCAAAATTCCAAAAATTTTGGCCAGTCTGTTTCTGACTGATAAAGAGGAAAACACGTCTATTACAGAAGTGGCTGGGTTTATCAGTTTGCAGCATGCAGAAATGGATAAAAGATTCAGGTTGAAATCCTCAGCCCTGCCTGACCGTGTCAAACCAAACTCAAGGAATATAAAGTTGGTTGGACACACTTAGCAGCATGACATAAAGAGCTACAAGTCATGCTGCAATGTCCATCATTATCACATCCTATCACCATGGCAAATGTCATCCCAGATGACACTGGAGTACAGATGGCTGGGGAAAGGTGGGGAGATGGAAGGAGTGGCCAGTTTAGAAGACTCTGGGGTGTATGGGAAGGAAGAGGAGAAAGATAGCTGCTTCCTCATAGCCAGTCCAGAGCATAACTTTGTTCCATGATAAGACTGATATTGGACCAGACTTAATGATCTTGTGTCAGTTGAGGTCTATCTGGGAAGAAATAGCAAATTTTCTTTAGGGACATAGGCTGAATCAACCCCATACAAAAGGTCGTCTTGATGTTTTATGTTAAGGATCTAGGTGTAAAAGAAGATTCTTACAGGGACCTTATTCATGATTGTGTAATGGCACCTTTCATTGTTCAGAATCCTAAGGAAACAATTGACTCACCAAGCATTGGAACGCTACAAGCTAGACTTGGTTAGTTGGTAAAGAATAATGCCATACCCACAAGAAACTGCAAGGGGAATTTTTGCATGGTTGGATGCAGTCATCCTTGTGTGTGAGGATTCTGGTAATGTATCTATGGAAAAGCAATGTAGTTCGGCATGTCCATCATCAGAAATCTTCAACAACCCTGCATTGACTTTGTTAGAAATTCCATTGCTTTTCCACAGACGCATTACCAACATCAGAGGGTCCTGTGGCACCTTTAAGACTAACAGAAGTATTGGGAGCATAAGCTTTTGTGGGTAAGAACCTCACTTCTTCAGATGCAAGTCTTCACTTGCATCTGAAGAAGTGAGGTTCTTACCCACGAAAGCTTATGCTCCCAATACCTCTGTTAGTCTTAAAGGTGCCACAGGACCCTCTGTTGCTTTTTACAGATTCAGACTAACACGACTACCCCTCTGATACTTATTACCAACATCCTCGCACACGGGTATATATATATATATATATATCCCATCCAATGCCCTAAGCACCTGGCACAAGCTACAAGAAAAAACAAAACTAAACTAAATAGCAGCTACTATACTTTACCCCTTACAAAATACAGATACACAGGAACTTTATTATCGCATTCTTAAGGATTAATGAAATACATTTCATTTGAACAACTTACTTGTAGTAGGAATAAGAACTCCTACTCCGGCTCTTTTTAATTATCGAAGTGCCCACAAAGTGCATTTCCACCCCTACAGAATCATAGGCTGCCTTACCTCCTTTGGCCTTCACCCCCGTCTCTCTCATCTTTCTGGAATATTACACCAGTTGTCATGTATCCCCATTTTTAATGTGAGAGCCACAGACTTCAGACCAGGACATTACTTTCACTGCAGGTTCTGTTGCATTTTGGCAGCTTGCTGGCATTCTTTCAAACTGTTTAGCATGGAAAAAATCCCCAGAGTGGGGAAGTGCAGTGAGTGATGTTCAATAATTGCTCCATAATTGTCACCCATGTTCTCTCCCCATTCAGCGCTACCACTGACAAGCATCGACACACAAATCAACGTCTAGGCCATTAGTGGTGCATGATGTACAGCGGTGACATTCTGAGCTGCATTATCCCCTCTCCTAAACACCAGCGCTAAATCACACACTGGCCTCCCAGATCTCAGTCCGCCCAGTGGTTGAAGGCACAGAATCTCTGGATTAAATCCTCTTAACAAAAAATATGAAAATATCCATTCACACACAGTACTTGATTGATTATCAGAAAGTGTTGGGTAAGGTTAACATTTTGTCCATGTACACTGGAGGGGAGTGTTTTATAAGTCAGACAATGAGAGACTAGGACCAACATTTTCAAACCTTGACACCTAATGTTAGGCTCCCAAATCAGTATTTAAGCTCACTAATAGAAATGGCCTCATTTTTAGAAGCACCGAGCATCCAAAATCCCACTGAAGTTAATGGGAGCTGCAAGAGCTCTGCCTTAAGCCAATAAATATATTTAATACAGAGTCTCCAAAGTATTATACTAGTCATTTTTATTGTATTATGTGACAAAGCATCCATCTATCTTTGTCCTCAGCCATGGAACATTACAAAGACTAGCTTTCCTGCCTGACCCTATATTTATGGAAGGATGGAGCCATTTCTAGTGGTGTGAATGAATTTAGAGTGGGTTGGAGAAAAATCCTACAATGGCAGATATCACTGGGGGGTGGTGGTGGTGAAGGCAGTCAACATTGTAGTGTTTAAGGGGTTAATTGTTCTTAATATTCTACAGGTAGGATGCTACTGTCATCTAGTGAGTATTGATCTGTTATTTGATGGAGATAGCAGAGAAGAGCCCAAAGCAGAATAAGGAAAGGCAGACAAGGAAGGAAAGAGGAGACAATAAAGAAAGATCTGTGACTCTCTGGAGAATATATATCCTCTCCTTAAAAAAAACAAACTAAGGGGGGTTACATTTTGTTTAAACATAGGGCAAATTGCCCAAAGCAGAACAGCCCCTTGAGTTTTCTCATATGTTTTCATAAGTGTGTTGCTTGCCTGGCCTTTTTGACAAGTAACATCCAAAAGAATTTTTATGTGTCCTCTCTCTCTTTATGAGGATAATATCCAAAGGGATTAGTCACTGGAGTTTCCATATGGTTTCATCAGTGCATTGTCTCTTTTGGAGTCAGCCTCTTTTGTCAGTTCTCTCTATTGCTGTTGTTTTAAACTTTTGTGTGTAGGCTTCTTTGATGTCTTGGTAAGCAAAGGGGCCAATCAGTGTTCATCTGCTTTCTTTGTACTCCTTCATCCGGAGTGTCAGATCCACCTCTTGTTCATTGGCATTGTCTGCGTATTCTCAGAGAGCAGGATGTCTTATCAGCCTTCATTATCATATCACAGTGGCAGAACTGCTGAGGGAAACTGGAGGAGAATTTAATTCCCTCCTTCACACACACAGACTGTCTACACTGGCAATCGAGTGACAAAACTTTGGTCGTTCAGAGGTGCTGAACCCTCCCCCCCTTTCCCAGAAATACAAAAGTTTTGCCACAGCAAGTGTCAGTGTGAACACCATGTTGTGGGCAGGAGAGCTCTCCTGTCGACAATGCAAACGCCGGTCGTTGGGGGTGGGAGTATTTTGTCACCAAAAGTGGTTGCTACACCGCCTGACTTTTAGCGACATGGCTGTGTCAACACGACTGTGTCACTAAAAGCTGTGTAGTGTAGGTATAGCCACAGTCTCTCTCTCACATACACAGCCATCATTAGGTGGCAGGCTGGTGATTTGGGCTTGCATGTGGTACTTGCCTCCATCATGCTGTGTCACCAAACACAGCTCTCTAGAATGGGGAAAGAGCTTACGGAGCCAGGTTTTCCAAAGAACTCAGGGCCTGAATTTCACGGGATCTGAACCCACAACGGGGGCAGCTTTGCAAACAACCTCACCTCCCAGCAGCTTGCCATAGTGACACACTGGTGGCCCGATTTGTCAAAAGAGCCCAGTGAAAATCTGGGCTCTTCTTTTGGTGCCTAAAGGGGAGCTTCGTTTTGAAGACGCGGCCACTGAGACAAAGCAAAATATTTCCAAACTCCAGGGAGAAAGCGCGAATCTAGAGGAAGCGTGGAGGGTGAATCCAATCAGAGATGCTCCTCGCAGCAATACATAACTTAGGGTGACCAGACAGCAAGTGTGAAAAATCGGGACGGGGGTGGGGGTAATAGGAGCCCATATAAAAAAAAGCCCCAAATATCGGGACTGTCCCTATAAAATCGGGACATCTGGTCACCCTAACATAACTCCACTTTCTCGCATTTGAACTTTATGAATGCAAATCATGTTTCTTTTTTTAAAAAAGGAAACAGCATGTAAAACTGCCCTTGTTCTTTCTCCTCCTTTCCCTTCACTTTATCCTGTCAGAACTGCATATATCAAACTAGAGCTCTGAGTTTTAACTAGGCTTTACTGTTTCATTCTGCTTCATGAATTTTTCAGTGTTTACACTTATGCTTAATATAATAAGATTGATAGTGCAGCTGCCTGATAGATTCTCATCCAGGCTCCTCAGCTACAGAGATGTTTGTTCTTTCTCCCTAATTTTCTGTGATATCCAAAAGTTCATTTTTACTTTTTGCATACTTTACGCCGGTCTCATCTTTCACATATCCATCTTCTGAAATAATATAGCCAAGGTAACCACGTTTACCCACTGGATGTTTTTGATTAGGGCTCAGCATGATGTCTAAACTATTGCAGCCTGTTAGCTCATGGCTAGCCAAGTCAATTTGATTCACAGAGCTGGTATCCGGAAATAAAGCTGTCGCTTGGGAGAGCCCTGAAAATCAGTGGTACCAATGACGTGTGAGTGCCACATTCCTTCAACAGGGGGAGATGGTGTCATCCATATTCTCAAAGTCCTGGTAACTTTTCATTCTCTAGAGCAGAGGTGGGCAAGCTACAGCCCACGGGCCACATCCGGCCCGCGGGACCATCCTGACCAGCTCTTGAGCTCCTGGCCCGGGAGGCTAGCTCCCGGCCCCTCCCCTGCTGTTCCCCCTCCCCCGCAGCCTCAGCTCACTCGCTCCGCCGCCTGCGCAATGCTCTGGGCGGCGGGGCTGTGAGCTCCTGGGGCAGCACCGCTGCAGATCCCGGCCTGACTCAGTGCTCTGTGCTGCACGGTGGCGTGGCTGGCTCCAGCCGGACAGTGCGGCTGTTGCGCCACCAGCCACCGGTGCTCCAGGCAGCACGGTAAGGGGACAGGGAGCGGGGGGGTTGGATAGAGGGCAGAGGAGTTCGGCGTGGTGGTCAGGGGGCGGGGGTGTGGATAGGGGTCGGGGCAGTCAGGGGGGAACAGAGGGTTGAATGGGGGCAGGGATCCCGGGGAGGCAGTCAGGAAGGAGGGGGGGTTGGATGGGGCGGAGGGGATCCGGGGGCAGTCAGGGGACAAGGAGCAGGGGGTGTGGCTGGGGCAGGAGTCCCAGGGGGGCAGATAGGAGGTGGGGGCTGGGCCACAACCCCCTCCCCTAACCAGCCCTCCATACAATTTACGAAACCCGATGCGGCCCTCAGGCCAAAAAGTTTGCCTGCCGCTGCTCTAGAGCAACAGTAATTAAGAGGAGGTAGAAAAGAGGTGTGCCAAACAAACGATTTATTACCCAACGGATTGGATGCTCCTCTTCAACCAGCCCTGCCATGCCAGAGCGAGGGTCAATGAAACTGAACAGCAGATAAATTAAAATAATAGATAAAAGAGAATAACTCTTTTATGCAGCCTGTGTTGACTTTGCTGCCATGGGAAATCAATGAGACAAACAGTTGAGTGAGATTAAAGAGAAAAGCAGGATATTTGCCTAATCAAAATCCAGATTAAGCATCAGGCAGGATGTTAGGAGCGGAGTTTCAGGGAATAGTGGCCCTCAAGCTTTGGGGATCATTGTATAGGTTGTAACTAAAAAGGCAATGGGATGAAACTGAGCAAAAGTAAACAGAGGCTGAACATCAATTAGATTTGTTAGAATGGGGACTATCTCAGATGGAAATGCTATAAGCCTCATTACCTGCATTATTTAAAACCAGATAAAATGCTGGACGAAATATCATTGGGTAAAATCTTGCCTTGTGATGGAGGTGGACCTTCTACAATCTGATGCAGTGAGATCTCTTCCCTCTCTCACTTCTCTGATCTCAAGCCAATCAGAAATTTTAATGCTCAGTGTTCCCACTGTAATGACAACAAAATCAATACACATCGTAACCACCACTGAAACATCCATGAGGACCCAGCCCTGGAGTCAGCAAGGATACTTAAGCATGTACCTAACTCTAAGGATGTTGGCAATCTCATTTACATCAATGGGACTCCCAGGGCCGGCTCCAGGCACCAGGCCACCAAGCTTGTGCTTGGGGCGGCACCTGGAGGGGGGCGGCGCGGTGCGGTGCTCCGGCTCCGGCCGCCGGGGAGAGTGGGGCCACGGCCGGGCTCGCCGCCCTCCCCGCGGCGCTCTGGCCGCCGGGGAGAGCGGAGCCCCAGCCGGGGCTCGCCGCCCTCCCCCCGGGGCTCTGGCCGCGCCCCCCTCCGCGCCCTCCCCTGCTGCGCTGGGCACGGGGAGGAGAGGGGGGGCGGCCGGAGGTTTTTTTGCCTGGGGCGGCAAAAAAGCCAGAGACGGCCCTGGGGACTACCCATTTTGCTTAACATGAGGCACATCCTTAAGTGCAATGTAGAAATGGCGCCCTACTGCTTGCAAGTTTTGGGTGGCAACTTTTTGAAAGAAGCTCACAATTTTTGCATGGCCGGTCTCTGTTGCGAGTTATATTAAAGAGGCACAAATGCAGTCTTTGGGCTTGGGAGCTATTCAGTCATTTGTGCATCAAACGAAACTCACCTTCTTGCCAACAACACACCTGCTCCACTCTAGCTATCTATTTCTTGGACTCTGTAGTATTAATTTTGCTGCTATTTGCCTGATCTAGCAGTTTTGCTCAACTATTTTATCCATCCTCTGGTTTAAATGAAATAACAGCAATTTACTTATCAAAAAAAAAAACACCCTAATTTAGTAGTTTTGTTTGTTTTAATGCCATAGGAGCCTCAAAAACTTTCCAAGGGACGAAGGGTGGAGGTGTGGTTCTCACTGCTTGAATGAGAGCAAAGAGCAACTGGAAAATCCAGGCTAAATACACAGGACCATTGTTTGCTCACCAGACCAAATAGGGTCATATGCAAATAGCTGTGTAAGCAATTTCTGAAGCTGCCAAATCAGGGCTAGACTGTCACTGGCCCATTTATAGGTGTGAGGAAGGAGTGCAACGAGTCTTCCTCTTGCATGTCCCCATACAATTGGGGTCCCTGCAGTTACGTGACCTTGCTCACAGTCACCCAGCAAGTTTCCTGAATGGTAGTCTGATGCCCAATCCATTAGAGAATACTGCCTCTCCAGTGCATACCTCACATGGGTACTACCAGGAGACATTACGCATGCGAGCAAAGTACATTGCAATCTTCTGATAAATGTCATCATGCACTTGCACCTTGTATGAATATGCAGCTTTAAAAAATAAACTACCTGATCAAAACAGCGGAAAGGGTTTAATTGCATTTTGGGGCAATGGAAAAGCAGCTAAGATGTTACTTCTTAAAGGCTGTATCTGAGTGATATTTTCTAGTATGTCTGAGGATAACTGAGTCTGTCACCTGTTATTAATCAGACCACTGGGTAAATATTTTGACAACGTGTCATGCAGGAGCAATTGAAAAAATAAAAGGTTGCTACCCTGACTCCTCCTTGTTACCACTGTTAATGATGGCATCCTAGGGCCTCATCTGGTCATTTAGATCTCCAAATATTTACTTTGTCTGCTGGAGACTCTATGGCAGAAGAAGGCTCAGATATAACAATGGAAGGCGTGCGGAAGAGAAATGGTGGAAAGAAGCTGAGTGGAAGTTTTCAAACTGATTGCTATTTTAGAAGACCTGCAGTAACTGGAGCCTTTAATTTTTCCTGTCCCACAGGGTGAATTCAATTGAATAACAGAGGGATCTTGTGAGAGAAAAAAGGGGACTCCTATCCTGAAGCATAGATGGAATTGGAAGGTGTTTGTTAGGCCCCTACCCTGCTATGCCAGGCAGGGACCATGTTTACCTGTGCATAGAGCTGAAAGGGAAAGGATTTTCCTGTTCTGGGGAAAACTTCAAGATTCAGGGACGGGGAGGGGAATCCCCTCCCAAATTGAGATAAAAAGTTGAAGTTGCAAATCAATAATCCAGAAAAAAACAATTTGGGCCGATCCATGTTTTAACTCCTATAACTAGTTTAAATTTTAATCCAAAAATCATCTCAAACATACTGAACTTTTCATGGTGACAATTTGGAAAACGTGTTGCAGAAAAGTTTCCAAAGGACAAATCCATCGAAACTGACTCTTTCCTGCCAACAGTTTTAGTTTCAGTGAATCAGCATTTTCCAAGGGCAAAAAGGTTTTCTTGAAAAATTCCTGATCTGCTCTATATGTATGTTTGTGCAGTGCTTAACACAATAGAGTCCTGATCAGGGTCTCTGAGCGCCAGTCTAAGATAAATATAAAATAATGATAATAACCGGTCCTTGTGGTACCATCTGCCAAGTGTTTCCATTGGCTACTAGGACATTAGAGGGTATAAAGTTCAAATATACAGCAGGGGTTGGGGTTGCACTTTCATCGCCACTCACTGCAGCCTGTTAAAGTGCAGCTTCATCCCTGCTGCTGTTAGATCACATCTCAGCTCGGAGCATCTTTGTCAGCCCACTGCACAGAGAATTCTAGCGCATCACAGCTGAGTAAACAGGAATGTAACTCTGCCGCACCTGAGTGAACAGATTATATCCAGCTAATGTTCTAGCTAATTCCTCATATCTCCAATTACAAACAGTCACAAACTCCTTCCCTCCTGCACCCGGAGAGAAAGGATGGGCACAAAACAGTGGCATAGGGAAATATGGTACCAATGGGAGGGAGGTTCCAGCTATTTTCTGTAAGAGCCCCACCTTGTAGCAGAGGACGCTCTGTCCCATGCCCCATATCTTGCACCATATCTCATTAGAGTTGTCACCATGTTTTTTTCCTTTCTATTTTCTCACTTCTCTTTCCTTTCTACCTGTTGTTTTTCCCTTCTCAGCTTTTCATTTTCTGGCTAAATTTTTCCTTTCTCTTGCTTGTTTTGCGGCTCCCCCATCTGTTCCCCACTCAGCAGAAGGCTCTGTGCCTCTTGGGATGGACTGTCCATTGGCTACTCCAAGAAGTCACATGCATATACTCTTCCTGCCTAGCGGAGTAACAAAGCAGAGTCACCTGGGTCTGTGGACCGTTAACCTGAACCCGCAACCTAGTATATGCAAAGTACTCCTGCAGCTGGCTGCCTTAGGGGAGCAGAGACGGAAGAAGAAGCGGCTTGCTAGGTGCCACCCACTGTTTTCCCCAAAGTGCCATGGGCATGTTTGTATTGTGAAGGGGCAGTGATGCAGCTTTCTCCACCCTCACTCTTCTCCTCTGCTCAGCAACCCCAACCTGGACTTGTCTCAGACCCTATTTGAAACCAAATTAAGCTAAGTCAATATAAGGGCCACTCTTAACCCTACTTAAGGGGGTTGCACTGATTGAGACTTGGTCAAAGTCTGGGTCCTTATCTTCAAGGCATGCAATGCCCAGGACCAGCATGATTAAAAGTTTGCCTGAAGCTCCAGGATGAGGATGGTGATCAACAACTCTGTTGCTCAGGCACAATGGAACTCCTCACCATGAGAGAGATGGAGCTTTCTCAGGGACTGGTCTGAGACTGTGGAACGAGCTCCTAGAGGAGCTAAGACCCATCAGAAACCTCACCACTTTCTTGTCCACAGAGCAGCGGGTATATTAAAAAACCTTACCAGGCCTAACCACTACACTAGACATGCAGTTCTCTGTCTAGGGCAAGGATGAGAGGAAGAACAGATGTTAGTCACCTAACACACTGCACTGGAAGATGCTCCAATACAAGGGGGATGAGGGCAGTATAAGAACATGTAAAGAGTAGAATTGATTTAACAAAATCAATTTAGAAACCAATTTAGTTAAATCAGCGCAATTTCTAGGGATGGACCAGACCTTGCCCTTCCACGTCTCAGAGTCGGTGAGTCCACAATCTCCTTTGTCAGCTTTTTCCGATGTTGTTCTTTCAGCTAGAAAGTCTTTTCCCCCCAATCCTTCCCACATAACACTCTGTTTATAGAATACAGCATGTGAGAATCCAGAGCTTCCACTGGAAATGCTCTTTTCCTCTTTAGGAAAAGGTTTGGTAGGTTCCCAAGCCAACTTCCCTCTGTCAGCTCTGCTTTCCGAGCTTTCGTCTTCATTTGCAAAAGAGGAAGGACCAGGGTGTTTTCTTTGTTGCAAATTGTGACTAAAAGTTATAACGGCTGTTAGTCTTCCCAGAGAAAGTCTCAACCGTCCTCTGGGTTTGTTTCTTTATCAGTGATGCGTATGCATTACTTGTAGCATGATCAGACCTGCCCAAGCGTAACTTCCCCTGCTGTTAGCATTCTGTTTGCATTATGACTTAATTTACTTCTGGAATACAATGTGTATATCCGTTTGTGATTCACTGGGAATATTAGCAGATGCCAGAATGTCAGTATTACTGTAAAAAGCACTAACAACTCAGAACTCTCTTAAAACTCCTTTTCTTCTCCTAATCAATAACGCCCTCACCCAGGTCCCAAATCACATTGGGCCTCATCCTAAATCCACTAACGGTCTCCCATTTACTTCAGTGGCTTTTGAGCCAGGCCCATTATTTCTCGTCCACACCATGCCAAGTATATATTATTACTTGTATTATGGTGAAGGCTACACATCCCCCATCAGGATTGGGGCCCCGTTGTGCTAGGGGCTGTATAGCACCAAGACTGAGAGACTTGTCCTGAAGAGTTCACAGTCTCATTAAGACAAGCCATAACGAGTGGGTGTAACAAACAACCAGCAGGAGCTAGGATGAGGAAAAGAGTAACAGTTCTTGTTGCTACATTGCCACACTAGCAGGGGGATAATGAGGAAGTGTCAGGCAAGTGTCAGTTAACGCAATTCCTAACTATTAGAGACCTATGTGAGGGGGCAGATTATTCCACATATTGTTGGGGTTCTGACACCTTCCTCGGAGGCATCTGGCACTGGCCGCTGTCAGAGACAGGTTCCTGGACTAGATGGACAATGGGTCTCACCTAATCTGGCAGGCCCCTATGTTTCTATGACACTAAGCTTGTGACATAAAAAGGGTGATTCAAGGAACTGACAATCAGATTTGAGGCCTCTCTGCTCTCCATCATTGGGTCCCAACGGGGCTAGAGACAAGATGGTATTTTGAGGGCTTTTTGGTGATGTCAGAGAAGTGAGCACACCAGAATGCCGGCTGGTTCCCCAGGAATAAGCATCCCTGAATCACAAAAACCACCCATCACTGGTATCAGCTCAGAAACTGCGCTTGGGGGTTGGATGAATATGGATCCTCCCCTCGATCTAGGGGAGATCTCTACAAGTAGAACTGGAAGCTCAAGATCAAGGGGCACGGTGGAGAAACTTGCATGCCCATTGCTTATGCAGAAACAATTCTGTGGCTAAGCAAAGGACTTGAATCTCTGGGGGCGTTGGACTGGACTAAAACGGGTCTGCTGTGTCTCAGAAACTGGGAGTTCTGACAAAGAGAATCACTGATTCTCAGTTCTGTTTAAAGGCTTGGAATCTTTTCACTTTGTGGCCCATGAACTGCCAATTCTTTTTTTCCTCCGTTTAAAGACATTAATGATGTTTTCTGTCCCGTCTATCTAGAGAGAACAGATAATTGGAACAGAATTGATCTTTCGAAGTAACACCACCCGGGTGGCCGCCTCCTCCTTTCCCCTCTCCAACTCCTACTCTGGCAGAAGGAAGGTTTATGAAGGAAATTAGAATCACCGTTTGCATACACCAATACATTTAGCTGGTGGCTATATGGCTCTAATTAACTCAACTAACAGTATGGGTGATATGAGGTTATTGGATTATATTTGTAGCCAATTAGAGTTCCCATGGTTGAATTACTCTCTTTTTTTAACCTCATTTAAAGTTAAGAAAACATGTGGCTGGTAAAGCTAGAGACTTTCACTCTCCACACCCCAGGAATAAAATGTTTCCATTGTTTTCTACAAAAAGGCCAGGGCGGGGATAAGAGGGAGGGAGAAAGAGAGAGTGTGCACACACATGGGCACTTAGCAAGGTCCGGTGTTCTTTCTTGCAAAATGCTCTTGTCCCCTGCAATGTGACTTTCCTAGTGACACTTTACGTGTCTGGAGCTTTATGAATTATAACTAAATGTGTGGAGTCCTGGGCAAGCCCCCTCCAGATTCTTGATCAGTGTTAGGATCACAGCATACAAGCAAAGAAGTTAAATCAAAACAGAAAATGCTCTTCCTGGAAGTTTGCAAGGTAACACTGCTTTAGTTCTTAAAATCCAGAACCGTAACACACAAGAACCAGATACAGAGAGAGACAAAGCAGGCTGCTCCCTATGGCAGAGAGGCACGACTCACCCCACCTGGCTTCAAGCTGGCTAGTCTTTGCAGACTGCCTGCTGCTATATCCAGATTGTGTGCTTCCCTACAGAATGCCCTAGCCTGCAAGCAGGACCAGAAAAAAACTCAGAAAATTTAAAGTGATAGCTTACAATTTTAACAGTTTTCAATATATCACAATCAAGACTTTGAAGCCATCAAAAAGAAGATCATCCACAAAGAATTCATGCTAGGCTTTTCACTGAGCCACGTGCCAGCTGGGAAAATACTTTGGAGCCAATTGGTGGCAGGTGCACAAGGAGATCAGGAGTCTGCATAAGAGCTGGTGACTAGCAGAGAAGGTGATTGTTTACCATCTGCTGATAGCCCCTCCCTACCATCCATGGAAGGGAGCCCATGATGCAGCAGGTACACACACCCCATGCACGTGTGGAAAGAATGGTGCCTCTCAGTGCTGTTGTGTGGGTGGTGTGGCTCTGCACTGCACCCAGTGCAGGGCTTCTCCTAACAGAGGTGAATGAACCCTCAGAGAGTTCTATGTAGATACTCGTAGTGCTGACATGATCGCTGAAGCTCACAATCAGCTACCTTGCTCTTTAGTCTCAGTGCCTTGATTTAAGGAGCGTCTAGTATCCTGGAACGCCTGCAAAATAGTTGAGAATTGTTGTCCCCATTTCACAGATGAGGAAACTGAGGCACGGACAAGTTACGTGTCTTGTCCAAGGTCACATTTAAGGTGACAGAACCAGGAAGGCAACCCAGAAGTCCAGTTCTGCATTCTTAACCACCCGGCACAGTTTTACCCATAACCATCTCTGAGGACAGAAGGCTTTTGGAATTCAGCCTGCGGATAGAATTCATCTTGTTTATTACTCGAGTGTCTTATAGACAAATGTTTCCTTTTTTGCAGTCCCACAGGGGGCAAATGTTGGGAAGACACTCAGTAAACCAAGGTCAGTTATATACTTGATAACCTCTATCAGCAATGCTAAAGCTGAAACAAATCACTGCATGCGCCCGTCTTTGTGGACGGGGAAGAGCCAGTTCTGCATTAATTGGGCCATTCAGCAGCTGTCTGATGCTTGGAATGCCATTCCTCCCCGTGATGGACGGGGGCAACGCCAAGGCCATGCTCTCCTCCTTGCATCCACGCACTGCCATTGTTCCTCGCAGATGCTAATGGCCTGGGACGTTTCCTGCGCTACAAGCCCACTCATTGTTCCAGGGAAGCAGCTAGCTTGTCTTTCAGCTGGAGCTGACAACACAGCATTCACTTCCCCAGCACAATGCCGCCCTTTGTGGCCGTTCCTGACACGGTTTGGAAAATGATGTAACCGGGACCGGCCCTTAGCTAGAAAGGAGACGATCTGTAGCCAAGTGCCCGGCTTTCTGAGAGGGCCAGAGGGCTGAGAAGGCCTAAGACATTAGCCAATCTCATTGATTTTTCCTAGTGTCCTTGTGCTTGACTGTTAGATGGAGTCTCTCCTCCCCCACCCCATACACACAGCCTGAGAAACTGGCTTGGTGCAGGTAGGATCCATGCTGCTGAGGGATCGGGAGAGAAGGGAATCTCCCCACCCCCAGGTAACATGGCTACTACCACCCCTAAGGCTGCAGTAGTCTCTATGTGTGGCAGAAGCACATAGCAGCTGATCTGGCCCCTGCCGCCACCCCCCCCCCCCCCCCCCCCCAGCAGCTTGCTCACATGGTATGTGCAATCCCCACCGTGGATCCAAACCCGTTCTGCGGTATCCGGGGCCCTCCTTGGGTGAGAAGGGGGTCAGGATTTGACCCAATGTCATTTGATAGGCAGCAAATCCACTCTCCTTATTATAGGAAATGCCTCCAACCAAGAAAGGCAGCACACACACCGGGAGGACAGCGTGTAGTAAGCCATAGTGCCATCTACTAGTGAAACTGACACATACCCTAGCCACACACTCCAAAATGCTACATGAAGGAAATGGCCTATTCAAGGTCACCAAAGATCTGTCTTTAGTAGTAAAGTTCATTAATCAGTCACTGCAATAACTGTCATATGAGGATAATGCACTGGGAAATCATCTGACTTGTCCTAAAACGCCACTAACATCCTAATAATTAAATGTACTTGACCTGGAGCCAGCCTGGTGCGATGGCACTTGGCACAACTATGCATCCAAGTTCAGGTAGATTTCACAATGGGGATCTGTTACAAAGACTTGCAATATGGGTCCTCATATGTCAGAGCGTAAGCTGATCACACGGCGTGGTGAGAAATGAATTTCTCCCTCTAGGATAGCAATGTGTGTATGCGTAGGGATTGCGTCTTCCTCAGAAGCTTCCAGCACTGGGCAATGTAATAGAGTACCAGACTACCCACTTGTCTGTCACTACCCTTTTCTGGTGTATTGAAAATAGAGTTAAAATTACAAGCTATTTCTTTAAGGGATTGTCTGGTCCTGCTTGCATGGTAGGGGGCTCTATAGGAAAGTGTGTGGGCTGGGTCTTGGGCAGTCAGTCTGGAAGGATCCAGCCTACAGCAATGTGGATCGAGTTGTGCCTCACTGCCTTGGGAAGCAGCCTGCTTTGTCTCCCTCTGATTTTGGTTCTTGTGTGTTAGGGTTCTGGATTCTAAGAAATAAAGAAGTGTTATGTTGCAGCCCTCCAGAAAGAGATAAAAGCAGGAAATACTCTAACTCCTCTGTTTGTATGCTGAGAACACAGCACCTAGGAGATCAAATACTCTTGTTAAAGAGGCAATGTGATTTAGTGGATAGAGTACTGGACTGGGTGTTGGGAGACCTGGATTCTATTTCTAGAATAATCCCAGACCTGTGGTGTGATCTTGGGTATGTCATTTAACTTCTCAGGGCCTGCTTCCCCTCTCACCCTTTGGCTCAGGAGAGGTGGTCAGAAAACAAACTTTTCCAGCAAGAAGTTTCACATGACAAATCTTCATCTGACAATTTTTGGTGGGAAAAAAAAGTGGCCATTCTCAAAGAAAATTTCAAAATGATTTGAAAAATTCTTTTCATTTTGACTTAAAATATCATTTTGTTTCAGATTTTCAATTATAGACTCATAGACTTGAAGGTCAGGAGGGACCATCCTGATCATCTAGTCTGACCTCTTCACATTGCAGGCCACAGAACCTCACCCATCCACTCCTGTAATAGACCCCCAACCTCTGGCTGAATTACTAAAGTCCTCAAATAATGATTTAAAGACTTCACATTACAGAGAATCCACCATTTACACTAATTTAAACCTGCAAGTGACCCATGTCCCATGCTGCAGAGGAAAGCAAAAAAAAAAAAAAAACACCAGGGTCTCTGCCAATCTGACCTGAGGGAAAATTCCTTCCCAAACCCAAATACGGCGATCAGTTAGACTGTGAGCATGACACCCCAGCCAGACACCTGGGAAAGAATTCTCTATAGTAATTTAGAACCCTGCCCATCTAGTGTCCAATCACCAGCCGCTGGAGATACTTGCTGCTAGCAGTCGCAGATCAGCTACATGCCATTGTAGAGAATCTCATCATACCATCCCCTCCATAAACTTATCAAGCTTAGTCTTGAAGCCAGATATGTCTTTTGCCTCCACTGCTCCCCTTGGAAGGCTGTTCCAGAACTTCACTCCTCTGATGGTTAGAAACCTTCATCTAATTTAAAGCCTAAACATGTTGATGGCCAGTTTATATCCACTTGTTCTTGTGTCCACATTGGTGCTTAACTTCAATAACTCTTCTCCCTCCCTGGTTTTCCTCTCATAAGGTAGGTTTTCCTTCCTTAAATAATCCTAGTAGCCCTTCTTTGCACCTGTTCCAGTTTGAATTCATTTTTCTTAAATATGAGAGATGAGAATTGCACACAGTATTCCAAATAAGGTCTCGCCAGTGCTTTGTATAACGGTACTAACACTTCCCTGTCTCTACTGGAAATGCATCCTAGGATCGCATTAGCCTTTTCCACAGCTGCATCACATTGGTATCTCATAGTCATCCTGTGATCAGTACATGCAGATCTTTCTTCTCCTCTGTCACTTCCAATTGATACATTCCCAGCTTATAGCAAAAATTCTTGTTGTTAGTCCCTAAATGCATGACCTTGCACTTTGCACTATTACATTTCATCCCATTTCTATTACTTCAGTTTACAAAGTCATCCAGATCTTGTATTATATTCTCCATATTGGCAATGCCTCCCAACTTCATGTCATCTGCAAATTTTATTAGCACACTCCCACTTTTTGTGCCAAGGTCAGCAATAAAAATGTTAAATAAGATTGGTGCCAAGACCAATCCTGGAGGAACTCCACTAGTAACCTCCCGCCAGCCTGACAGTTCACCTTTCAGTACGACCTGTTGTAGTCACCCTTTAATCAGTTCCTTATCCACTTTCAATTCTCATATTAATCTCCATTTTCTTCACTTTAACTAATAATTTCCCATATGGAACTGTATCAAATGCCTTACTGCACTCCAGGTAGATTAGATCTACTGTATTTCCTTTGACTTAAAAAATCAGTTATCTTCTCAGGGCTGGTCAACACTAAGCCCCCAGTTCAAACTAAGATACGCAACTTCAGCTACGTGAATAACGTAGCTGAAGTCGAAGTATCTTAGTTTGAATTTAAAGGTACTTACCGCGTGTCCTCACGTGGCAGGCAGGCTCCCCCGTCGACTCCGTCTACTCCTCTCGCGGAACAGGATTACCAGCGTCGACGGTGAGCACTTCCGGGATTGATTCATCGCGTCTAGACAAGACGCGATAAATCCTATCCCAGAAGATCGATTGCTTGCCGCCGAACCAGCGGGTAAGTATAGACGTATAGATCTCAGAGAAGGAGATCAGGTCGGTTTGGCACAATGTCCCTTTTGTAAAACGATGTTGTATTTTATCCCAGTTACTGTTCACTTCTATATCCTTAACTACATTCTCTTTCAAAATTTGTTCCAAGACCTTGCATACAACTGAAGTCAAACTAACAGGCCTGTAATTTTCTGAATTACTGTTTTCCCCTTCCTTAAAAATAGGGCCTATATTACCAATTCTCCAGTCATAGGGTACAACCCCCAAATTTACAGATTAATTACAAATTCTTGTTACTGGGCATGCAATTTCATGTGCCAGTTCCTTTACTATTCTTGGATCGCTTTTATCTGAGACCCCCAAGGTAGCCCCATTAAGCTGTTTGAGTTTGACTTCCACCTCGGATGTCTACCTTCATATCCTTCCCCCCATTAGCCATCCTGCCATTACCTCTAAACTCCTCGTTACCCTTATTAAAAACCAAGGCAAAGTATTTGTTTAGGTGTTGGTACCCTAGATTATCTTTAATCTCTACCCAATCCTCAGTGGTTAGCAGTCCCACTTCTTCTTTCCTTGTTTTCTTTTTATTTATATGGCTATAGAACCTTTTGCTATTGATCCATCAGTTTAAGAACCCATCTTAAAATATCATTTTTCAGTTAAAAAAAAATGCAATACAAATCAAAATACAATTTTGTTTCATTTTGCAATAGGAATTTGAAATTAATTTTTTTGTTTTAAATTTCCCAGAGAGAAAAAACAAAAATAGAAAGGGTAAGATCTTAAATGAGTTTTACAGCAATGTAACTTCACTGACGCTGTGGGTTTTCTCCTGGGTTACACTGGTAAGTAAGTAAGTAAATAAGATGAAAATCAGCAATCAGTTCTAAGTTGCTGGTTCAACGGGCCAAATTCAGCTCTCCATCAGTGTAAATCTGTGTTAATTTCAGTGTAAATATGAAGTAAGTTCATTTATTTTAATGCATAGCCGCCAGACTTACACGGGTCTAACTAGAGCAGGATTTGACCTCAGATGAGACTAGTGTTTGTGAGTACCGCTGGATGGGAACTGGATTTTCCATTTTGTGGGAAATTTGGTGAGTTACATTTTTTTTTCCATTCCAGGGAAAACCAAAAAACTTTTAATTTCCCCAAAATTAAATCTACTCCAAATTATCTGTTTTTGGAATTTCAACATTTCATTTCAATCAAATCAAAATGTTTTGTTTTGATTTTGAGATTGATAATATAAGATAAAAGAACTTTCTAAACAAAGTCATTTTGAAATGAAAAATTGAAATGTTCCATTCCAAAAAATGTTGAAATAAAATGTTACAACATCATCAAAAGGCTTCATGTCTTTTTTCCTAAATTTCAGCAAACTTGACCTGTTTCCATGAAATATCCCACTTCTGATGAATCCATATTTTCTGACAGAAAAATGTTCCATCAGAAAATTCCCAACCAGCTCTAATTGTCAGGGTTTTTCATTTAACAACCATTTGATGGCCTATGTAAAATGACTTCTGTCCCAGCTCTGTTACCACTGGACAGTTATCCAGCTAAAACGATACCTGCCCCTCAACAGAGTTGGCATCAAGAGCAGGGCTGAGGTAGATTGTTGGGATTGGGTGGAGGGGCTCGAACAGCTGTTCTCTGTGCTGCATGTAGGGTGATCAGACGGCAAGTGTGAAAAATCGGGATAGGGGGTGGGTGGTAATAGAAGCCTATATAAGAAAAAGCCCCAAATATTGGGACTGTCCCTATAAAATCGGGACATCTGGTCACCCTAGCTGCATGAGTGTTTTTGTGATCCTAAGTTCATCCCGTCTCCAAGTCTGTCAACCTGGCATCTTTCCCCAGCACTGAAGGCACAGGAAATTTCCTTTCCCATTTGTGATGGCCAAAAACTAGCACAGCAAACTGCCAGTTGTGCACTCTCTCTCTCTCTCTCTCTCAGTTGTTCCTTAAATCTGAATCTTCGCTCTTCCCTTTCCTGCCAGCACAGACACTTCTGAATGACTGATTGCGCTGGGAGACCCAGCCCAGGCATGCTGCATGACAAGGTGATTTGATATGGCTTTTAATGCTCTCCCCACTGTGAACCGTGTTGCCGGTATTAACATCTCACCACTTGGCCTAAGCAGCTCTCACAGGCGGTTACTTTCCTAACTCCACACCCGTCAGTTTAGCATTGATCCTTTACTTAATGCCAAGTTAACCCTAGTGCCACGTCCTTCTGTACTACAAATCCCACAGCCCCCTTGGTTTCCCTTTAAGTAGCTTAGCTTAATGAGCCAAGTGGCCTAATCCTCCCGATAAGGAAGATTACGATGACGTCCAGGGACACCAAAATATGAATGTTAGAAAAACACCAACCTAACATTTTGTTTTTCCTGTTCAAGTATAAAGTGATCTGTCAGGAGGGCAAGTCTCCACTATGCAACAGAGACATTAAAACCCCCTAAATAATTGTCCAACACTAGGGAAGGGACCTCACAATGCCACTTGAATATGTACGGTACAAATACATAGTCTTTTGTACGCTTCAGCAGCAGCTTCTCATCTGCTTCTTTAAAGCCTGCAGCTATTAAGATGTTTATTTTATACGGTTGAACTGTGGAGGAGGTAAAGGGGATTTGAGTCCTCTCCTTTGGCCATGCCCACCCATTCAAGCACGTTGGGAAGAAGTTAGAAGCAGGCACAATGAGCTACTGAGTAGTTAGGTTGTTCCAAGTGACTTGAAGGTTTTTCTTTAACAAAGCTTGGAGGGCATCTCCTTCCTTAATGCTCTGCAGAAACGATGCCTGATCAAAGCATTTCTTGTTGCAGAGGGAAATCAGCATCTGGTTTAAGTATTGCTGAGGGATGCATACCATTATGAGTGCACTAGCAGATTTAGAGAGGATCTCCAACTACTGCAGGATAACAGGGTGCGTGGGAGGGTGTTTGTGTGGGGATTTGACCGATGTCTGTCAGAAGTTGATACAAGCTGGATCTACACTGCCTCTGTGTGCATCTAACACACATGAATGTGCTTCCAATTAAAATAGCGCACACATCCACTGGCTAGGTAAGAGTGTCTTGGAATTGAAAGGTGTCGCTCTGTTCACTTCCCCTTGTTTTGTCACTAGCTTAAAAAATAACTGGCATGAACATGAGGAGGGATGAATATTCCTAGCTAGAGCTGGGCACGACGAAGCTGTGCTCGTTTTCCTATACATCATCCTCTGTTAGAAAGCCCTGATCTTGTCCTGAGCAGTGACAGACTCATATGCTAAACTATACAATGATTGTATCATGTGGGCTAATGGGAAGTGAGGCCATCAAAATGAATGTGCATTTGCAACCTAAAAGGGGACCTGTTTATTGTCTGACCTGGTTTATGATACTATCACGTGTGTCTGCCAGCTCTCGGACACATTACAGGTAAAAACATAGTCACTCTTACTAATAACGTAAGGTTCATATGCAAAGCACTCAAATGGCAGAAAATTAAGGTCAGCATAAAAATACCCAGTATTCAGATCAATTTCCAAGTATGGCACGCATGTATGTCTGGATACTACTCTGTGTACATCATTAGCGGGGGGTGGGGAGACAAATTCAAGGAAATGATGACACTAAGAGAAGTCACAAAATAATTAAGGGCACGTCTACAGAACCTGGCATGCGGGGAGGATTTCAGATCCTGAGTGTCTACACTGCTATTTTTAGCCCTGCAGCGCTAGTCCGTGTCAGTTGACCTAAAGACTCGCTGCTGTGGACCTTTTTTTGCTGTGTAGATGTACCCTTAAGGGGCTGGAATGACTGACATATGAAGACATTAGAAGAACTTGAGTGAACATCAGCTGAGGGGTATATGATACCACATACAGGTATTTTAATCGTATAAATACCAAGGGTGGACAGGGATTGTTCAGGGTGATGTAAGTGGGAATTGCTAGGAGAAAACTGGATGAAAATCAGAGCAGAAAAATCTAGGCTGAATATCAGGGGATGTCTCCCAGGCAGCATGGTGTACTAGGTTGTGCAGGTTTCCAAAGCAATGTGATTGGGAGGCCCAATGTATGAGTAATTTAGAAATTCATTGAGCTAAGAACCAGAGGATATACGGGTGAGGGAACAATCTTGCATTGACAGAAGGTTGGATAAAGTGATCTAATATATCTTTTATGCCAGATTCTACAGCCGTCCTTTACTCCATGGATAATCCCAGTCATTTCAATGGGACAATTTACAGAATAAAGTGCTAAATGTGAGTAAGGGTGTCAGAATCTGGCCCTGTTGTTCTAAGCATGAACTGGAATATGAGAGAGATGGAACTAGACTCATAAGAGCCTCTCTGAGAATTCCCTTGCAGCTTGTATCCAGCATCCAGCTGGAGATGAGATTGAAGTTCACAATACTAGGGCACGGAAAGTAAATGCCCTGAAATTGTCTGTTGATAAATGATTGTGCTTCCAAAATGTTAATACAAATGCACTGAATCATGAAATGTGGCTAATATAATTAATCTTGCAATATTGTAAATCTGCTGCAGACAGATAATGTGAGAATTTAGCTCTACAATTTTACATTACGGAAAAAGCCAATAAAGTGGTGTTTAGAAGGAAGCCTGGAGCTTAAATATCTGCAAGTGACTTAGGTGATTATTTTTAAAATATCTGTTTTTTTTACCTTCCACAAAAAGTATACATAATATATTTATATCAGAGTGGTCAGACGTTGGAGAACTGATTCGGACACTACCTGCAGGATAAAGATATACACATATATCCTCAGGGCCATACAAACAAACAAAGAGATTAAAACAAACTCATAGACATGTTACCTGGCTTTTAGTCAGAGCTGTCACCTGATTCCTAACAGCCACCGTTCTCCAGTTATGGTCCTACCATTCCATGGCTCACAGGCGCTGACTTCTATTTTTGCTGGTGGGCAGCAGCATATTATTGCCTAGGCCAACAAGGCCTAGGCCTAGGGCGGCAAATTTGCTCTTGCCTCCTCCCCAACTCCGCCCCTTCCCCAAATCCCCGGCCCGCCTCCTCCCCCAGGCGCGCCGTGCTTCCCTCCTTCCACCTCCATACCAGGCTTGCCGCGCTGGGAGGGAGGGAGAGAGAAGCGAGTTGCAGCGCGCTCGGAGGAGGCGGAGCAGAGGTGAGCTAGGGCCGCGGGCGCGGGGAGTAACGGGGGGCCGGGAACCCCCAGCTCACCTCTGCTCCACCGCCGCCGCCATCCCCCGAGCGCGCCACAACTCCCCTTCTCCCTCCTCCCTCCCAGGCTTGCCGCGCGAAAGCACTGGGAGGGAGGGAGTAGGGTGACCAGACAGCACATGTGAAAAATCGGGACAGAGGGTGGGGGGTAATAGGAGCCTATATAAGGAAAAGACCCCAAAATTGGGACTGTCCCTATAAAATCGGGACATCTGGTCACCCTAGGAGGGAGGGAGGAGAAGCAAGTAGCGGCGCATTCGGGGGATAGCGGAGGTGAGCTGGGGCCAGCGGGCACGGGGAGTATCTCTTGGGGGGGGGCAGGGAACCACTCCCTGCCCCAGCTCACCCCTGCTCCACTGCCGCCATCCCCCAAGCGCACCACAACTCCCCTTCTCCCCCCTCCCTCCGGTTTGCCGCGGGGCAGTGGAGGTGAGCTGGTGGGGGGGGAGAGGGAGCGGCAATTTTTTGACGGCCTAGGGGCAGCAAATTTGTTAATCCACCCCCGCTGGTGGGTGCTTTTGAAGAGGTGCGTGTGTTGGGGGCGGGGTTATTTTCATCATATTTATACACTTCTCTCATATTCTAGTTATTGAATATGTGTCTCATTGGTATCTTAACAATTTATAATCATTATTAAAATAGTAATGAACTACATCATTACATCAGTATATTAAAATCATTGCACTCACCTACAAGCTGTCTTCACTAGCGTCGCAGTTTAAAGACCTTACCTCTCACTGTAGCTTCCTGGATGAAACTGTTATTTATCTTTCAACCTGGCCCTACTCACATCCATTACCTACCTGTGAATCGTGGCATACTAGTCTTATAATGCCACCTTCCGATTTAACAGTGCCCCATGTATATGCTCTTGCCCCCTATTGGGACTATTGTAAAATATCGGTTTCAGGCAAAGTAGCTTCCAACGGACAGCTTTAATACCATTTATCACGTTATAAAACCCCACTGTGGCTCATGGGTGCTGAGCACCACCTGTTTTTTTTTCAGTGGGTGCTTGAGCACTGCAGTACCCCCCCCCACCCTCCCCGAGTCAGTGCCTATGTCTTGGCTGACCATTGTCTTAACTGACTTGGTGATATCTCCATTCATTTCATAGGCGACAGATGTCAACAGCACAATCAGCACTAACTGGTACCTTTGTTGGCATTTTTTAGACCTCCTTGCTGACAGGCAGTCTGAGTGTGTCTTTACAGGATGTGCATGGAGAGTGGGCACCTCCTCTCAGACTTCAATGTGATTCCCCCACCTTGGAGACAGGGCAGTATGGAGGAAGCTGGCATTGGCACTGCGCTGTGATAGCAGTTCTAGAGATAAATAAGGGGTCCTCAGTTAATGGTGCTTCTCACAGCTAACAGTCACTAAATAAAGTGCTAAAATAGAAATCAGGAGGTGTGGCACCATATTAAGAAAGGCAGAATGTTGTCACGTTGAAATTTCAGGATTTGTTTTATAAGGAGTCAATTTGTAAATGCACCCATAAAAATCCACTGGATACAACTGTGATAATGGCACGTGCACAGTTAGATGCATAACTGGTCATTTGCATATGCAATTGTGATTGTGTGCAAACTTAGTAATGACATGGGCAAATTAGACATGGATTTGAGCACCTGAACATTTGAAAATCAGGCTCTGAAGAGCAAATATGATTTATTATTTGCATTACAACGATCAGGCTCCATCATGCTAGGTGCTGTACAAACACATATCAAGGAGACCCTACCTCCAAAAACTTACAGTCTGAATAGACAAGACAGGTAAAGGATGGGAAGAGAAACAGATTAACAGAGTCACCCAGCGGGTCAGTGGCAAAGCTGGGAATAGAATCCAGATTTTCCCTATCCATTGGACCACACTGCCTGTGAAGAGAAAACAGTTTCAAGTCCGCTCTCTGGTTTCCACATCTTCTCATACAAAGTCTCCTCTAAACCTCTACTTTGTATACGCATTTTGCAAAAAAGGACTGGAAATAGTAGTATATAAAAATTTATAATTTAATATACAAAAAAATTAATTTAGTACAAATCCTTGAGACAAGAAGTCTGACGGAATGATGAAGAGAGCTAAGAAGGTAGGCCACCATAACTCTATAGAAAACCAGCGGCTGAAACAACTGTTGGGTTCAACTTTTATTTACAAATGTTCCCTCTTGAAAAGCGTGTCAATTTTTTCTAATCAAGAACCATTTGCATAACCTGGCACAAAATGAGAGAGATTTAAAACCACCACAATAATTGGAGTGAGGAGACAATAACATTAGTGATAAGCTAAGGAGTCTTTTACCTCTAAGTCAATCAGACTCTGAAGCAATCCCAGATTCAAAGCAACCAAAGGTCACTAGCACATAACAGCAGTTTGGTGGCCTATGTAAAATGGGTTGGTAGTCTCAGTCCAATTCCTTGTATCCAGCCATCGCCACCTCTCCCAAAACCATCACTGTCCTTGTTGGCACCTCATCAGAGAGGACAGAGCTTAAATAAGCATGGAGATTGAACTACCCCTTGGCCCTTTTGGACAGTCTTTTTAAGCAAAGCTACAGAGGGTGATAGAAGGAATCTTGCACTGCCTCTGCTCCTTCTGGACCTGTTATTCAGTTGTCCAGCATGTTTCATCAACAACCAAAGCCCCTATTTAAAAAGGGGTGAGAGATATAAAGGGTTTGGGGTTTCTGTTCCATGACTGGAGAGCTTAGGTGCTCATTATCCTCATTATTATCAAGGCAAATTGCAAAATGTCCATAACCTCCTTGAAGGTCGAGCGCTGCCTGGATCTATTTCTAGATAGGTCCTTAAGACGGTCTGGCTAGATGTTTGGTCTATGTCCATCATTGGAGGTATTACCACGCCACCAAAGCTTTTGGTGCCCATGTGATCTCGGGCCGTGTAGCAGCATTCCTTGATAAATGAGCTTTGTAACTTGTTGGTCTTCCATCCTAATAACATGCCTGTACCAAGAAAGCGCTGAAACTGAACGAGTGCTGAAGGAGGCAGTTGGTGGGTTCAGCTACAAATAACCGAATTGCTGATCTCATCCTGCCACTTCATATGGAGCAGCTCCCAAAGACGATGAAAATCCAAATTGTCAATCTGCTGTTCTTCAGCCTTTCTCAGTGCCCACGTTTCACTGCCCTAGAATAGAGTTGGAATAACCATAGTTCTGGTAATGAGCTCTATGTGCCGACATTTCCATGGATGCTGTTGAAGGGCCCAGAACGGTGCTATAATAGCATCCACATCTTTCAAACAGCTGAGGTGCTACCACAATGCAAATAATAAATAATGTAATAAAACAACAAATAAATGCCAAGTTTAATATATACCGGCTAGATCCACCAATTCACTGCAGCCATGCTTGCATTGCACCACCAACAGCATCTGGGCCTACAGCAGGCTTAACCCATCCAGGACGCGTCAGCTCAGTGCAGAGATGATTCTGCAGTGGTATGAAGCTGGTGTAGGGAGTCTTATGTTACTCACTCTATCTGACGCTTTGTACCTCGGGAGAACACCCAGCACTCTCATGTTCATCTTTTTAAAATGATTGTGTGGTATCCAATGCAAAGTTTGTCATGTCGGGTGTCTTCGGAAGGCTCATGATGCACTGAGCATTGTGGTTACAGTAATGTTGCAGGTTATAATTTCATGTATGTAGTTATGAGGCTGAAAATTTATCTTCCTGGCTTAAAATAAGCCCAGGCAAAAACTCTCCAAGAGCAGAGAGGCAGTTCACATCTCACCAGGGCAGATATGGGACAAACCCAGCCCAGCATCACAGGAACAAAGGACGCTGGCCTAGGCATCAACAAAAGGATCTGTTGGACTCTTGAGTGAGTCACCCCCTTTCCTTTGGCCAGTTTGGGACTGCGATGAGGTAATGCTCACCTGATTCTGGAGGGGGTGGAGGCAAAGCCAAGAGGGAAGAAAGAACATGATAAAAAGGAGAGACGTTTGCCATGATCTTCCTCTCTTCCACCTCCATCTACAGACATCACCACCAAGCAACTGAAGCGCTGATCAAAGGGGAGAGCCTGGCTGAAAGGCAACCAGCTAGCCTGTGGTGAGAAGCATCTACGTTTGTAAGGGCATTGAAAGTGTTAAGATCAGCTTAGAATGCGTTTTGCTTTTATTTCATTGGACCAAATCTGACATGTTGTGCTTTGACTTATGCTTCTAACCAAACGCACTGCTTCAGGTAGGATAAACAAACAGATTTATTAACTACAAAGATAAATTTTAAGTGATTATGTCAGAGACTCCCCTTGGGATAACACTGCTCTACAGCCAAAATGCTTCTGAAATAAATGTAGTCAAACTTTACTAATTCTGGGTCATTGAGAACAAAAATGATGCTTAAAATTGTTGATTGGCTCTAGTTTTCAAGATATGCTATTGGGTCAGCATATATGACCCTTGACTTGGGAATGGCAGAGGATAAGTGAGTTATAATGAGAAGGGATCTCAATTTAAACCAGAAATGACTAAAATACATCTTTGACTGGATCTATGAATAAATCTATGACTGGTTTGGACAGTACTTGCTTTTTAGGCAAAACAATGAATGATGCAATCTGAAGTTGGTATTGCAACATACATGATGTGAATTGCATCATGTCCTAGAAGTCATGGATGATGCAATCATAACGAAGCTTACATCACTCTGCTGAACAAATTGCCCTATATCAGCTCTAGAAATCATACAGTGTCGTGCTCTCTTATTTGTCAGTGTTTGATTTTGCAAAGGGACACATTTCTGTTTAGCCAAAGTGAGCAGAGATGCCTCGTACTTGTGTGAACAGTGCAGATAACTTCTGCTATGTTTGTGGTGAAGTGACATCACAAAAGCACAGTATAACCACTATGGTTAAGAAAGCCTATCACCTTTATTTTGGCTGCAAAATTGGAGATCAGGACAAGAGGTGGGTCCCACACATATGCTGCAACACTTGTGCAACAAATCTTCACCAGTGGTTGAACAGGAAAAGGAAATCTATGCCTTTTGCAGTGCCTATGATTTGGAGAGAGCCAACAGATCATACCAGCAATTGTTACTTCTGCATGGTGCCTCCAGTTGGGAAAGGTGTGTCAAAGAAGAAAAAGTGGACTGTGCATTATCCAAACATTCCATCAGCTATACGCCCAGTACCCCACGGAGAAGGACTGCCGGTTCCTGATGCACCAGAATCATTCTCACTTGAGTCAGACGAGGAAGAGGATGAAACTTCTGGTCCTGAACCATCAATGTCACAGGACCCACATTTTCTCCCATCCTCCTCCTCTGAACCACACCTCATAACACAAGGTGAACTGAATGACCTTGTCAGGGATTTGGAACTACCCAAGAGTAAGGCAGAGCTGTTGGGCTCCAGACTACAGCAGTGGAATCTCCTGGCAGGTGATGTTAGGGTTTCCATGTTCCGTGACCGTCAAAAGGATCTTGTCCCATTCTTCTTCATGGAAGGTGATCTTGTAGCCTGCAATAACATCGATGGTGTGATGGCAATCCTCAACATCGTTTACTATCCAGATGAGTGGAGACTGTTCATTGATTCATTGAAGAGGAGTCTTAAAGCTGTTTTACTGCATAATGGCAATGTTTTGCCATCAATTCCAGTTGGTCATGCAGTCCATATGAAGGAAACCTATGACAACATGAAACAACTTTTGAGGTGCATAAACTATGACCAACATCAGTGGCAGCTTTGTGGCAATTTGAAGGTTGTTGCTCTCTTGCATGGTCTGCAGACTGGATACACAAAGTATTGCTGTTTTCTCTGCGAATGGGATAGTCGTGCAAGAGATTCCCACTACATCAAGAAAGATTGGCCACTCCGACAGTCATTGGAGCCTGGGAAGAAAAGTGTTCAGCATCCAACACTTGTTGAATCAAGGAAGATTTTACCACCACCCTTACACATCAAGCTGGGTCTGATGAAGAACTTTGTCAAGGCCATTGACAAAACACAAGCAGCTTTCAAGTACCTCTGTGGAAAATTTCCAAGGTTAAGTGAAGCTAAGATAAAGGAAGGTGTCTTTGTTGGTCCTCAGATTCGTGAACTTCTTCGAGATGATGCATTTGACCATGCACTGGGTGGCAAGGAGAAGACGGCATGGAAAGCCTTCCAGCTAGTGGCAATACATTTTCTCGGAAACAAGGCAGACAACTACAGGTTGTTGGTGGAAAACCTCCTCAAGGCATACAAAAGCCTTGGTTGCAACATGTCACTAAAGATACATTTTTTGCACTCTCATCTAGATTTTTTTCCACCGAACTGCGGAGCAGTGAGCGACAAGCACAGCGAGCGATTTCACCAGGACATTGCAACAATGGAGAAACGCTATCAGGGCAAATGGAGCCCATCAATGCTTGCAGACTATTGCTGGACAGTGACAACAGATGCTCCATTTAATGAATACAAGAAACAAGCCAAGAAGTGCCGAGTAGACACTGAATAGGACTAAACTATGTACATAATAGTTTTTTGCCTTTTGTTTCATAATAAATTTTATTTATATAACCCTTTTGCTGATTTTTAAAGTGTTACATAAACAGGACAGGTGAAATATTATCATGTAAAGCAACCATAAACACATGAAAAGATCTAGGTTTCAAATTTATGATTAAAACTCTACTATCTACACAATATACATAGACACAAAATGTAAAAACTTAAATATCTTAGAAACAGTAGCCAATCAGTTGTTTTAATTGTCATATTTGAATTCAGCACATAAAAATACATAATAAATAGCACATTTTATCTCTGAAGCAGACGACTTCTCAAAAATTATAGACCAGTGTAACAAGCCTGGTGCATATCAATGTCTTTGTTAAATTGATGAACTCATATAAGCTTGCAGCATCCAGCGGGCATAACTGGACACTGCAAGATGGAGGTTCCTCGGGTTGTTTCTGGGACCGGAGATATTGGCTAGTGTCATTCGGTTGCACAATCCAAGGAGCAGTTTACATGCCAGAGGCTGTGTGTGAACAGCCCGGGAGTGAGGGTTCTCACAGCAGAGCAGGGTAAGGCTGGCTCCCAGAGTCAAGGATTGGGGTGACCTAGCAGATCACCGGTCCATATAACACCAGAGGGGAACATCACAGTGGCACAGCGAGCAGGGTGTATGTGCAGCTTGTTACTCCAAGTGGAGTTCACACTTTAAGCACTGATCTTTGTGATTCTAAGGCTAGGTCTACACTACAGGGGGGGTCGACCTAAGATGCACAACTTCAGCTACGTGAATAGCGTATTTTAGGTCGACTTACCTGGCTGTGAGGACGGCGGCGAGTCGACCGCTGCCGCGCCGCTGTCGACTCCGCTTCCGCCTCTTGCCACGGTGGATTTCCGGAGTCGACGGAATAGCCATCGGGGATTGATTTTATCGCGTCTTCACTAGACACGATAAGTCGATCCCCAATAGATCGATTACAAGTCTTAAGTGCAGTGGCTAAGGAGAGTCAGGAGGAGGTCACAGTTTTGTTATTTTCTGTTCGCTTATTTTGGGAAAGGGAAGTAAGAACAGGAAAGCAGGAAAATGAGTGAAAGCAGTGAAGCAATTGTGAGGTTGGAGCTTTTTAAGCTGCAGATTGCAGAAAAGGAGAGGGAGTACCAGAGATTTTTGCAACTGAAAGAACTGGAGATAAAGGAAAAAGAGAGAGAGAGAGAGAAGAAAAAGAAAGAGGCATCCAGAGAGGAGGCTGCACACAGAAGGGCTATGGAGGCGGAGGCAGAGGCAGCCAGGGAGGAGGTAACCTTAAGGTAACTTTAAAGGTCCAACTGAGATCCACCAAAGAAAGGAAACGCAAAGCTAATAATAGCCGGAATTCATTTCTTACACTTGGGTGCATCTTGTATCCCATAATGCCCTGTAGAAATGCAGCCATCCCTGGGCTGAAGCCACAGCAGTGAGAAAGAGGAAACCCTGAGAGCATCTCAGAGGTCATAAAGAGAGTTGGAGGTGGGGGACATGGAGCAGCAAGAGACCCTATTGCCATGTGCTTCGCCCAAAGCTTTCCTAATGTCTGGATAGGTAGTTTGAGACACTCCTTGAACTGTTAGGAGCCTAACCTATTTCCAGCCTCAAAACGAGGTGAGGCTGATTTGGCCAGCATGGTTTATATTTTGTAGAGCTGTATAAGCCCATCTCATCCAAGCAAGGAAAAGGTTCTTCTTATTAATGAAAAGGTCAAGGAAGAGTGACCAGTGAGCCTCTGTTGTTGTTATTCTTACAGCAGAGATTTGGGGCACAACTGTGCTAAGCATCACAATAGCGTCCCTGAAGAGATTATTATCTAAATAGACACATCTGGCAAAGAGTGGGAGAAAGGAAATATTTTACCTTTGTGGATGGGAAACAGATAGTTTGGTTTCCAAATAGTAGCTGAATTCATCCCTTAATTTCTCTCTGGTTTAAATTGGTGTAAATGGGGGATTCTCTGGAACCTGAAGTCTTTAAACCATGATTTGAGGGCTGAGCTCTGGCACCTCTAAACTTGTCAGTTCATAGCCCCGGCACCTCTGGGCTTGTCAGTTCATAGCACCGGCACCTGTTTCATTACAAATTAAGCACTAGCAGGAGGTCAGACTAGATAATCATAGAATCATAGAATCATAAAGATTAGGGTTGGAAGAGAACTCAGAAGGTCATCTAGTCCAACCCCCTGCTCAAAGCAGGACCAACCCCAACTAAATCATCCTAGCCAGGGCTTTGTCAAGCCACTCCTTAAAAACCTCTAAGGATGGAGATTCCACCACCTCCCTAGGTAACCCATTCCAGTGCTTCACCCTCCTAGTGAAATAGTGTTTCCTAATATCCAACCTGGACCTCCCCCACTGCAACTTGAGACCATTGCTCCTTGTTCTGTCATCTGCCACCACTGAGAACAGCCAAACTCCATCCTCTTTGGAACCCCCCTTCAGGTAATTGAAAGCTGCTATCAAATCCCCCCTCAGTCTTTTCTTCTGCAGACTAAATAAGCCCAGTTCCCTCAACCTCTCCTCATAAGTCATGTGCCCCATCCCCCTAATCATTTTTGTTGCCCTCTGCTGGACTCTCTCCAATTTGTCCACATCCTTTCTGTAGTGTGGGGCCCCAAACTGGACACAGTACTCCAAATGAGGCCTCACCAATGCCGAATAGAGGGGAATGATCACATCCCTCGATCTGTTGGCAATGCTCCTACTTATACAGCCCAAAATGCCGTTAGCCTTCTTGGCAACAAGGGCACGCTGTCGACTCATATCCAGCTTCTCGTCCACTGTAACCCCTAGGTCCTTTTCTGAAGAACTGCTGCCTAGCCACTCAGTCCCTAGTCTGTAGCAGTGCATGGGATTCTTCCGTCCTAAGTGCAGGACTGTGCACTTGTCCTTGTTGAACCCCCAATTTGTCTAGGTCACTCTAGACCCTACCCAGTTTATCTACCTCTCCCCCAGCTCAGTGTCATCCGTGAACTTGCTGAGGGTACAATCCATCCCATCATCCAGATCATTAATGAAGATGCTGAACAAAACCGGCCCTAGGACAGACCCCTGGGGCACTCCGCTTGATACCGGCTGCCAACTAGACATCGAACCATTGATCACTACCCGTTGAACCCAATGATCTAGCCAGCTTTCTATCCACCTTATAGTCCATTCATCCAATCCATACTTTTTTAACTTGCTGGCAAGAATATTTTTGGAGAGACCGTATCGAAAGCTTTGCTAAAGTCAAGATATATCACATCCACCGCTTTCCCCATATCCACAGAAGCAAGTTATCTCATCATAGAAGGCAATCAGGTTGGTCAGGCATGACTTGCCCTTGGTGAATCCATGTTGACTGTTCCTGATCACCTTCCTCTCCTCCAAGTGCTTCAAAATGGATTCCTTGAGAACTTGCACCATGATTTTTCCTGGGACTGAGGTGAAGCTGACCGGTTTGTAGTTCCCCTGATTCTCCTTCTTCCCTTTTTTAAAGATGGGCACTATATTTGCCTTTTTCCAATAATCCAGGACCTCCCCCGATCACCAAGAGTTTTCAAAGATAATGGCCAGTGGCTCTGCCATCACATCAGCCAACTCCATCAGCACCCTCAGATGCATTAGATCTGGACCCATGGACTTGTGCATGTCCAGCTTTTCTAAATAGTCCTTAACCTGTTCTTTCACCACTGAAGGCTGCTCACCTCCTCCCCATACTGTGCTGCCCAGTGCAGCAGTCTGGGAGCTGACTGAGGAAAAAAAAAAACATTGAGTACTTCAGCTTTTTCCATATCATCTGTCACTAGGTTGCCTCCCCCATTCAGTAAGGATCCCACACTTTCCCTGACCTTCTTTTTGTTGCTAACATACCTGTAGAAACCTTTCTTGTTACCCTTCATATTCCTTGCTAGTTGTAACTCCAATTGTGCTTTGGCCTTCCTGATTATACCCCTGCATGCTCGAGTAATATTTTTATACTCCTCCCTAGTCATCTGTCCAAGTTTCCGCTTCTTGTAAGCTTCCTTTTTGTGTTTAAGCTCACCGAAGATTTCTCTGTTAAGCCAAGCTGGTTGCCTGCCATATTTGCTATTCTTTCTGCACATTAGGATGGTTTGTTCCTGTGCCCTCAATAAGGTCCCTTCTGACCTTAAAGTCTATGAGTCTCTGTAAGTGGCCGAATTAATCAGCACCCTCTGAACTGAGTTCTTTTAAAAATCTGTCCTGTAACTGGGTGCCTAGATGAGAGGTGAGTACTTTTGAAAATCTGACCCCAATTGTGTGGGCTGTGTTCTTGAAAATCGAGCTCCAGGGGACTTGTCCTAGATCACACAGGGACATCTGCAGTAGAGCCAGGAATTGAAACCACATCCCCTGCTGTGGAGGCCTTATATAGCTAAACCAGTTTGTATGCCCACAAAGGGAAATGGCAGTAGGTCTTTCCTTTCTGAGATTACCTTTTATTCCAGCCCCATCCTGGGTTTTGTGTCTGAGTGTGACTGTCAGTCAGCAATGACATTATCAATGCTGTTAGGCCCAGCAACAATGAGAGAACTATAACTTGTTTTATTGTACCTCTTGCTTTATGACATGCAAAGTGCACTCCTTGTTACCATTTTTCTTCCCTTTCAATCTGATATCTGTGGGAACAGAAATGAAGTTTGAAAAGTGACAATTCCAGGGACGAACATTGTGTTGAACAGCTGCATTTTGCGCTAAGCTTCAGATTCTTAAAGATCAGGGGGTAGCTGTGTTAGTCTGTATCCACAAAAACAACAAGGAGTCCGGTGGCACCTTAAAGACTAACCGATTTATTTGGGCATAAGCTTTCGTCGGTAAAAAAAACCCTCACTTCTTCAGATGCATGGAGTGAAAATTACAGTCTGTTTCTGAAGTTTTTTGTGCAAGAACAGTTACTTTTAAATCTGTTATAGAATGTCCAGGGAGATTGAAGTGTTCACTTGCTGGCTTTTGTATGTTACCATTCCTAATGTCCGATTTGTGTCCATTTATTCTTTTACATAGAGACTGTCCAGTTTGGCCAATGTACATGGCAGAGGGGTATTGCTGGCACATGATGGCATATATCACATTAAACAGACTTCAAAGAGAAACAGCAGAACTAAAATTCATTTGCAAATTTAACACCATTAATCTGGGCTTGAATAGGGACTGGGAGTGGCTGGCTCATTACAGAAGCAGCTTTGCCTCTCCTGGAATTGACACCTCCTCATCTATTATTGGGAGTGGACTACATCCACCCTGATTGAATTGGCCCTGTCAACACTGGTTCTCCTCTTGCGAGGTAACTCCCGTCTCTTCATGTGTCATTATATAATGCCTGCATCTGTAACTTTCACTCCATGCATCTGAAGTGAGGGTTTTTACCCACGAAAGCTTATGCCCAAATAAATCTGTTCATCTTTAAGGTGCCACCGGACTCCTTGTTGAGATTCTTAAAGAGGAAGCATGAAGTCTGACTTCTTTAGGGAAATAAAAACCAGAAGGCCTCCTTTGGGCCCTGAGTCTTCCCTTCCACCCTCCACTTACTTATGTGGGGCTGTACCATGGCCCACAGGCAGCCCCGTTTCCACAATCTGTTTCCTTTGTTCTTGTGGTACAAAAGAACAGCAATAATGTCGTGGCATAAAGGTACCTCTCCCTACAATCAAGGATAGCAGAATCTGACACTCCTATTTTGATTGGTCTTTAGACAGTAGCATAAGCTGCAGACTTCCTCAGCAGACTGGGGGATTATCAGCCATTCCCATGTCAGTCTTTAGTGTTGCCTCCAGGTTCCATTTACCGTCCGAACCACAAACAAACTCGCAAAAGAAAAGCAACATTTCCAGCTGGGGCTTTCTACCCAGCCACAGCTCCCAGGGCTTCCCATCCAGAGTCCCTTGCTTCAGGGACGACTGCAGGAGACTGTCCCTTCTTGCAGCTCTTTAGAGAAACACCAACCCCCTTCTCATCTGCATCTGATTAGGGGATGGCTGGCCCTAGGTCTCTGGCTTTTAAAGGGGCAGGCCACCCCTATTAAAATGAGCTTCAACTGAGTTAAGAAATTCAGGATATGGCTAACAATAAACAGATCAGTCTGAGCCAAACTTTTATACACAAATGCCTCTGAACTTGGAGTCTAAATTTCACAACCAGTTCCAGCGAGTCCTCAATTTGTGTACCTGTAAATCAGCATAGTTCTACCAGCTTCAAACTGAGTATCTGGCCCATATACACTATTCAGCTTTAAAAAATATTATTGCTTCAGTAATGTATATGACCAATCCCTCCAACTGTCAGGGTGGTTAAACACTGGAACAAATTGCCTCGGGAGGTTGTGGAATCTCCATCTCTGGAGATATTTAAGAGTAGGTTAGATAAATATCTATCAGGGATGGTCTAGACAGTATTTGGTCCTGCCATGCGGGCAGGGGACTGGACTCGATGACCTCTCAAGGTCCCTTCCAGTCCTAGAATCTATGAATCTATGAATCTTAGTCCCACCCTAGTTGCTGTAGCATGGTGACATGACCTATATAGCTTCATATTACCAGAGGCATCTGTTTGTAGTTTCAGAGCCACCCTTTTTCTTTCAGGAGCAGAGGTAAAGGTAAGAGACACATGGGAAACTGGTGGTTTAATTTGATATGTTAAATATTATTGGCAACAGTCGCCCAGTGGAGATTTTTATCCACATTCCTTTTCTTAGCATGAGAGCAGTGTAGGCTCTTTGAAGAAAAGCTGTATTGCTTTGTGAGACAGTTGCTTTGGGGGGATGCTGTTGCAAAGAGCAAGAGAGTTTTCTCTCTGCCTTCATCTAACTGGAGTTGATTCTTGGGGCACAGTTGTTTTCTGGAAACCAGACGATGGTGTTGGAACTAAGATTTCTGAAAGAGGGTTTTGCCTTGATGCCCTCTGTGACCACCTCTGTTCAGGATCTGTTGTATACGTATAAATAAACAGATTACGTGAAGAATACACCCAGATTACATGGCATTTAAATAGCCTCCAATGGGAAGCCAACCTGCCAGACCCTGTTATCTCCTACTGCTTGGCACAGGGGTAGCTATTTTTACAGAGTAAAGGCTAACTCATTTAAGTGCTGGTGAACGATGTCCCTTACTTCCTCCTCTCATTAGGGATGTTGACAATCAAATTATTTCATTTGGTATATTAGTTAAATCTGATTTCTTCAAAATGTGGCCATTTACCTAAGAGAAATAGATGGGGTCTTTGGGAAACCTGTAGCAGCGTGCAAGAACCCTTCTTTACAGCTACATTTTCAGTTAATGGCAGCAGGAATTGTTTCATAGGGGAGCTCATCTAGAAATGGGAAGTAAAAACCCCATAATGAGTCCATAGTATCCACAGAGCAATCACACTGAAAGCCAAAGCTGCAGTTTAATGTATGCAAAAGATGGGTTTTATTATTCACTCCGAAAAGGAAATGTAATGCTAATGCAGGTGTATTAAAAAAAAGAAGTAAAAGGGGTAGAAAAGTGCCCTTTAACATTCTGCTTATCATGTAGGACATGCTCTCATCTCCATTTAAATCCCCCCTTAAGGAAGCCTGCAGTTCTTAGAATCATAGAATCGTAGAAGATTAGCGTTGGAAGAGACCTCAGGAGGTCATCTAGTCCAACCTCCTGCTCAAAGCAGGACCAGCTGCAACTAAATCATCCCAGCCAGGACTTTGTCAAGCCAGGCTTTCCCCACATTCACCACTCTGACCTGCAAGCGCTTCAGAATGGCATGTTCTCTGGAGCTACAAATGACACGAAACATGGCTAATCCAGGTAGAGGTTCCTCTTTTCACCTTTGCTGCTTTTAAAACAGCTTCCCAAGAAACATAATGCGGGCACTGTCTTGTAGTCGCTTCGTCCTATCCTCTCTGGAACATTACTGGGAAACGGGCTTGGTACTGAGCTGAACAAGTTATAATTGTATTATGAAATTGGCTGCCCTATTAGAAACCCTTGAAGAAATAAAGGGATCTCATATTATCATTTATCGGGGGTAGCCGTGTTAGTCTGTTTCCACAAAAACAACAAGGAGTCCGGTGGCACCTTAAAGACTAACAGATTTATTTGGGCATAAGCTTTCGTGGGTAAAAAAACACTTCTTCAGTTGCTTTCAAATCTATTATAAATTGTTGGAATGATTTATTATTACTAAGAGAGGAATGGTGCTAAAGGGGTTGGGGCACTAGCCTGGCAGTAGGAGACCAGGGGTCTGCCACAGACTTCCAGTGTGACCCTGGGCAATTCACTTAGACTCTCTGTGCCTCAGTTCCCCCTTAGTAAAATGGAGATAATAATCCCTAACTCATAGGGGTGTTGTGAGGATAAATACATTGAGAGAGTGAGGTGCTTGGATACTATGGGATGTGGGCCAGATAAGTACCTGAAATAAATAGATTAGTTATTGTTCTTTATTATCAACAGAAGCCAGGGGATTATTGGGCTCGGTGTTGTACCCTGAACTCAGCTCTCTGGAATCCCGTACCCTGAACCCAGCTCTCTGGAATCCCATACCCTTACTCACAATCCCCTCCTTTCTCCCACTGTGGATTTTAATTGTTAAAAAAAATTCATGCCATAGGACCACCTTATACTCCTACTCCGGCAGGGAAGCGAGAATGGTGGTTTGAAATGTGGAGAGGAGGGGAGCTTGTGCACAATTTTGGCTACTTTCTGGTGCATTTGCAGTTCTCATCCATGTTTCTATTGCTGTTCCACTTTTTTCTCACAAAATGAGAGCATGGTCTTCCACTCCAAGTGTATTTAGCGTTGAACTGTATCATAAGGGGCATATATTTCTGCCACTACAAAGCACAATGTAGCAAAATAATGCAAAAGTCCCTAGGTGCATATGCAGTCCATAAATGGAAAGAAGAATGGGAAGGCAAGTCTGATATGGGGCCAGGGCGGGGGGAGACTGCTGCCACCAAAATATCCCTTGGAAATAATTGTCTGATGGTAAGTGTTTTAAAGCAATCTTCAAAATTGCCATCATGGTACTGAACAAAGAGAATGTGGGAGCAGAAAAAGAAATGTCTAGGGGGAAAGAAATAGATTTGGATCACTTTGCTTCTGTACTTACAGCTGGACTTATTAATGTTTCACACATCTTTTAAGCAATCTTCATGCTCAAAAGCCAGAGGAATTTGCTTACTGTGACAAAAATGTATCCAGGAAACACTACAGAGCTACAGTGTTCACCAGAGTTGTGACCACCAGCACTGACTGAACAAAAAAGACCTTCCAGAGTTCTTCAGCTAAGATGACTTTCCTTTGGTCAGTCATGCTTGGGGCACAACTATCAAACTACGCAAAATTTAGATTCCTAACCACGATGCCTAGTTTTAAGAGGTGCTGAGCAACTACAGCTTCCCTTGATCCCAATAGCCACTGTGCGTGCTCATCACTTTGCAAAATCAGGCTGGTTCTGGTGTCCAAATGTGGATTTAGTGATTCTGATTAGGTAAATGAGTTTGATAATGCTGGCCTTTAGTCTCTTCCTGAATGACCCCATTGGGAATTTGATGAAGCTATACCTAACCTACTGTGATAACCCAGCAAGAAATGATTCCTAGCACACAGACAGACAACTCCACTGTGTAAACTAAGCGAAATGTTCAGAATAAAATCTCACCATTATAATCATTTGCCCATCAGTTAGGATTTGCATGAGCATCCATGAAGGCCCAAGATAAAGATTTTATTCTGTGCCCTGCGGCCCAACACTTCTGAGCTAGACCAGTTTTGTCTTCAGGTCATGTGATTGCATCACCTCCATCATCTGATGTCGTAGTGTCACATTATTACCTCTATGGCCTGATTTCACTTTCTGGTCCATGTGGGCTTGAGGCTCTGCCCACACAAATCACACTACAGGATCAGTGATGTCACTTCAGTGACATCATGTCCCATCCATATAATATCACATTGTGGGTAACTGAAAAAATGTGGGCCTTATTAATTATCCTGGAAGGTAAGCCTGTGTAAAGCAAGAGAATGAGCTATTGCCAGACTGGTTTTGATGGAAAAAAGGAACATGCAAACACATTATTATTAATTGTTATTAGTTAATTCACTTATATTGTGGTAGCACCTATATAACCCAGCCCCATTTTGCTAGGCACAAATATATAACATAATGAGCTTGCAAATTCCCCAAAGAGCTGATTGGTCACATATTGTTTTCTTATAAAAGTAGAATTTATCTGGAAATTTCAACTGGCCCTAAGAGACCTTAACAAGTTAGCAAGTGCCTTTGATTTCACCAGTCAATTCTGTGTCAATATACTTCTATACATATAGAAAAGCAGTATATACATAAAGAGCAGGGATAGCTCAGTGGTTTGAGCATTGGCCTGCTAAACTGAAGGTTATGAGTTCAATCTTTGAGGGGGCCACTTAGGGATTTGGAGCAAAATCAGTACTTGGTCCTGCTAGTGAAGGCAGGGGGCTGGACTCCATGACCTTTCAAGATCCCTTCCAGTTCTAGGAGATAGGATATCTCCATTAATTTATTTATTATTTTTTTTAATTTAATTATTGAAACTTCTTCCTTATTTATAAAAAAAAAGGCTTACAACCCTAAAAGAGACACGATCAAGAGAAAAAGCACCTTAAAAGAAGTCTTTGTATATGTTAAAAAACTGTAACTACACTTTTCTTTCCACTGCACATGCTATTTGTTTACGTAATCAGCTGGGATTTATTGCATTTCTTTACTCATCTTTATCAGTTTACTTTTTGGTTATCTAGTCCTCTTTGCAAGGATTTGCATTTGTAACACATTAGCAAACTGGACATCACATCATCCTCGAATGGCTGGTTCACTGGAGGATAACACCCTACTAACTGATACCAGCTATGGGAGATGCTCCTCTACCTCAGTGGGTAAAGACTTTTATTGCAGTGTGAAAGTATCGAGTTCAAATCCTGATAATGACCCATGCTGGTGGAGGAGCCATTACACATTTATATCCTGATTCAACCAAGCACATGAATAGTGTCAGTCCTGGTCAGAACATTTAAACACCCGAATAGTCAAACTGAAGTCAGTTGGACTTAAACACATGTTCACGTACCTTTCAGCCTGCAAATTCCACCTGTGGGATGCAATATGTGACAAAGCTACAAAATAAGGACGCACATGAAAAAATGTTATTCATGCAGGAAACTTTAAATGGTGTGGGATTCCTATCCTCAGTTAAATGGCTCTTTTCACAACCTCTGTTTTATGATTCTTGATTTCTGATAGGAACAATTGTCACCAATAAAAAATGAGAGGACACCAATGCTATGTGGAACATAGGGAGTTTCAAGACTGAAATAAATTACATCCCTTGAAATGAGCGATCATTGTGAGGCGTGCCTGGTGAAGTGTTTTACTGAATAGAGATGGAGCCCTTAAGTGCTTTGCTGAATCAGGGCCCTACAGCTGTTTTGATTTGGGGGTTCCGAACACTAGTGAAATGTTTAAACTGCACCAAAAATAAAATAAAAACACAATTGTCTTTTCCTTGTAAAGAGCAATGAGGTCATTAAGAGCAGGCATGAACATTTAGCTTCTCTTTCCAAGGCCATCTCATGATTCTTTAATTGCAAGGTTGAAAGCAGTTCTCAAAATGTGCAAGAAAGGGTCATTTTAAAAAAAAATCGTCTTTGAGACAAGGTTTTCTATGCAAACAACACGGTTGTGGTACGGAGTCTTAGCAAGCAGCACAATCCAATGTAATGTTTTGCGGCATGTGTGTACAAGACAATCTTTTGTAATGAATATGCTCATCTGTTTTCCCAAATTCCTTGGATCGGGGGTGAAATATGGGGAGACTTTGTTTAAAAGAAGAACTGGGTAAGTGACCAAAATGAGAGACTTGGAAGCTGCCATGGCATTGTTGTTTATGGAAAGAAGTGGTTCTGATTACACACAGACTGGCTTTGCAAGCTGTGAAGTGCTGCTTTTGCTGGATCAATAGCGCCAGAGTAGAAAATGTATTGAAAGGTTAACCACAAGCAGGAAAGCAATCCTCAACTTTCACATATGTGATATAATCAGAAGAACTAACAGAGCCGGAAAACACAAATGGACAATGATTTGAGCATTGGCCTGCTAAACCCAGGGTTGTGAGTTCACTTCTCAAGGGGGCCATTTAGGGATTTGTGGCAAAATCAGTACTTGGTCCTCCTAGTGAAGGCAGGGGGCTGGACTTGATGACCTTTCCAGTTCTAGGAGATAGGATATCTCCATTTATTTTATTTTATTATTTATTGTTATTGTTATTCATTATGTTCTCCCTTTCTAAACTCCTATATTTCATCCATCACTGTGATTCTGATTACCAAATAATAACGATCAGCATAATTATTTGTGTGTGTTTATATGATGCTATAGAGATTAGTGTTATGCTGTTAATAAAATGCTGGTAAGTGTATTCGTAAATTACAGTCCATTCACTCCATCCTGGCAATATACATATATATCCATTAAGGGCTAGATAGCATCTTGGACTATGAGCCCATACGGGGCATGGATTATTGGAAGCCTCCTTTTAGCACGAGTGAGCTACCCAGTGGTATCTACCTGCCACTCCTTCTCCCCCAGGACAAGCTGGTGGGATGGGGTAAAAGAACGGCCATTGGGAAACATTTTCTGATTGCAACTTAAATGTTCCTTTTTGTGGTATAATTCCATTGCTGCGAGTTATATTGATGCCTGCATCTCACCGCAAAGAATCACGCTCGCTTCTTGGTGCTTATACTTTTCAGAGACAGGTAGCCAATCATGAAAACACTCGTAGATGTAGATTAAGGACCAAATCAGAAGGGAGAGGCTATGGATGATCTTTGCCTTCTTTGTTTCCACATCCCCTCCTAGGTGACATTTTACCAAGCTATGGGTATTTAATTTTCATCTTCCCTCATCAGTCTGTCCTGTCAGTCACTTTCATCACACAGGGTGAATCTCATTCCTGTGCTAAGGGCCAGCACGAGGGCCTCGCACCCCTTCAGTCCTACTTCAGGGCCATCTTGAAGGAAAGAGTGACCACAGCCTTTCTCCTGGGGAATTTCAACGCTGGTGCATTGCAGGATGCTGCGCAATGTCCTTTCTAGTCACCGATAAACATTCCTCCAACATGGCTGATCACTGTAATTATCTTCTAAATTAAGAGTTGCTGACTCTTGTCATTTGATCATGAGTTCTCACAGTACTTGGTATTTTATTTAAAGCATGAGTTCCTGTAGTCATGTGATTATCTAAAAGTCTCAGCTTTCTTTTAGGTGCGGGAAAAAAGAAGTTTCTAGTCTTACAGTTGTGAAGAAAAGGTTATAAACATGACCCAATGGTAACCCTAAAGGCTTGAAAATCAGAAGCCAATCAAAAGAAGCAAAAATTCACTACTTGGTTTTTGGTTTTTTTTAACTCGTGATTTTTAAGCCAGTCGCATGGTTTGGCGGACTAATATTTTTTGAACATTTGGAGTTAGCAATACCGGACATTTCCTTGTGGCTTTCACAAAAGGAGTATGGCCCCAGATCATCAAAGAAATCAGTGGCCATTTAGTGCGTAAATACCTTTGAGGATCTGCGCCATAGAAACTATTGAAAATGTAAGTACAGACCATGTCTAAAATTTCACTGGTCTCAGCAGTCCTGGCCAGTTCATATCTGCAACATAGAAGAGAAATGAGATAGCAGATAAATTACCCCAAAAGCACTTTAAGACATCAGCACCGCCCAATGAAGAAAATGAGTGCAATCTAATAGCATGATCTGAAGTAGCACGGTGGGTTAATGATCTTATACTTTACTACTTAATGGGGCACACATATTACCAGGGTTGGAGTAAATGGATTATAGAATATAACTGCATATACTGCCATCTTATAAATAAATTATTATAACACTAATTGGGCCTAAATTGCCTTGTTTTAATGTCATCTGGTAATTAAACCTTTTAGTGGCTTGCTGCCTAGTTCTTTCCTGCTGCGGAAAAAAATATTTTCCCTGATTATAGCAGTTGCAAAACAATACTAACGTGACTTCTGCCTGTCTATTTTGATCCCCAAAACAAATAAACCCATTACCTGGATTGTCTTCTGAAGTGAACCTATGACTGGCGCATTAAAGAAAGGATGTCAATATCAGCCCTGTATGTCGTTGCATGGAAAGATTAGTCACTTTAATTTAATACAATGGTGAGTTCTGTAGGATAAAGTTACTGTGGCCCTCTTGACCCATCATCACCATGTGCTATGTGAAAACCTTCCCCGTAATGCTCATGGAGTTGGAAGCATCTGGTTCAATGTGGGCAAACATGACGCAAGATTCCCATACGGAACTCTGCCGGGGCAATCCCAATGCTACTCACAGCTTTATTTTTCGCACACTCCCTACCCATCGGGCTTTTAAAGCCATCTCTTAGCTGGTCCGTAGAGTCAGCTTTGCTTCTACAAGAAGGTTGCCGGGCAAGCCTGCATTTATTCATCCAGTGTCCCTTATTCCCAGTGAGAATCCAAATAAATCTGGAGCTGATCCTGCACTTCCCCAACATACTTGTGGTCCATGATTTTGATTTGCACCAGCACAGACATAATCAAGGGCCAGTTGCAAAGTTCAGATTTAAACTTCCCCGGAGTCCTGAGGGTTTAGATCACTCAGGAGGACTGGGCCAGTGCCCTCTTCTGCACTTAGAGAAAGAGGCTGCTCTAGCAAGAAACACAATGGGGATGAAGGTACTTTCCAGCTGCCCAGCCAGTGCTTAATTTTCGCCATATCAGGTCAGCTGGAGAGGGATGCAGCTGCTTCTGCAGGGTAAGTCAGTCTGGCTTCCCTCTCCAACTGACCTGATATGGCAAGGAAGTCGGGAGGGGTTTCCTAAATTGCTGGGCTGCTTAAACTGCGGTGATAGGAGCATGGGAGATTTTGCTGCCGGTCTGGATCTATTGCCTTCCCTTTCTCTGTACGGGTTGGAGGAGAGGGAATATAGGCCCTGGAAGGTGGGCAAGCAGCCTCGTAGGCTCTGAGCTTCAGACAGCTGCTTCCCTGCCTTTGAGAGTCTATATTTAGAGCCCTGCACGGATACAAAATGTGTATCCGCCTCCGATCCGCCATCCGTAAAAATGGTCCGCGGATATCCGCAGATATGAGCAGCCTCTGCCTCCCGCTTTTCTTCCACTTGTAACAGACGTGCTTTACCGTGCTCCTCATCCGCAATATGGGAAAGGAAGGAGATGGATGAGTCAAATTCTGTTCCTGTTGAATCAGTAGCAAAGCTCCACTGATGCCACTGGAAACCGGATTTGCCGGTTTAGCCGTAAAATACCCATGCTCGTGTTAAATGGAATATAGACTAATTACCCTCATTTATAGAGATGTGCCTGGTGCTTCACTGGAAACCCCCAGGTCCCCGCATTAAGGATCTAAAAGCCTTTTTCTTGCAGGGAGCTGAATTCCATTGCTAATTTCCATGGATTTTAACAGCAGCTGAGAGTGCAGTGTTGGGCCTAAATTTTGTAAAGCAAAGGGTGCTGATTAACAAAGGGAGAGTTGATTGGAGTGTGGGAGGCTGAGGGTTACAAGGAGATGAAAGATAAAAATCCCCTTGCTAATATATTTAATGTATTAAAGTATGGGGGGAGTCTGGAAAATGGCGGGGGGGACTGAGAAGGGGAAAGAGACTAAGCAGGAGGAGAAACAATGGAAGCATTGGCCTTCACTCCAGTATCCCATCTTTCAGTCCGTCCTGCTGTATGGTCCTTTATTCCCACCCAGGGTCGGCGGCTTAGTGTTACAGCCTCTGTAAACCTGTACACAGTGCCAGTGTGTTCTGTACAGGGACTCTCAGGCTTGCTGTAGAGTTAAATACCACAAGAGTGCAGACAGCACATTGTATAAATGATAGAAAACAAGGATCTGAGGCAGTTCTGTGGTGAATAAATTCAAGCATTCAGCCATAAGGCCACTCGCAGCAAGAGAGTGCGAGATAAGGGAGGATGGAGATTTGAAAAGAGATGGACAGCCAATGAGGCAGGGAGATTCAAGAAGGGAGAGAGAGAAAAGAGTATTAATCGTCTCTCCAAAGGCAACTGACAACACTTGGAAATGGGTCTCTGAAGGCAAATATCCCCTAAGCTGGCTAAATCCCCAATTCAGGCGTCAGAGAGAATTCCACGGTGCATGCAATATGCACGGTGATGTTGCTAATGTCATTGTTTTGGGGTAAACTTCATTTCCATATGTTTAGAGGCCTGCTCCAGCTTCACTGAATCTAATGGGAGTCTTTCAATGGGGATTGGATCCAGCCCTAGAGTGAGATTCGTGGTGAAATACTCTTGTGGGTATCAAGCTGAACTAACACGTGAGCGGCCTGCTGTGTTTCCTTTCTCTCTAAGAGGAAGGCTAAGTCTCAGCCTCTGTATAGTATGTGAAACTACTTGAATGAATCATACATGAGCTGAAAGTCGCTCTAAAGGCATTGGGATTTTGTTGGGGATCAGCTGGTAAGATCTTCAGCAAAATCTTTGGCAAAATGAGTTTGTTTAATAAGTTATGTATCTTCCACAGCTTCCGCAGCAATAAAAGATACAGTATGAAAGGCTCTGCACTGAACTCCATCGTAGTAAGAGTTCTGTCTGGGCCAGATCTGAGGTACTGTTTAAAGGTGTACATTACACATTGGCAAATGAGATTAATTCTAAGTAATTTGCTCCTAAATTTAGTTTTAGGAGATAGTCAGTTCCCAGATGTCTTAGTCTAACCTGTCTCAGTTTACAAGTTAAAGCTATCAAAGAAGGCATATGTTATTTATTATCATTTGTATTAATAGGGTCTAGAGACCGAAACTGAGAGTGGGGCCTCATTGTGCAAGGTGCTGTACAAACACATAGTAAGAGAGAAGTTCCTGTGCTGAATAGCTTATGATATAACACCTGTCAGGGGTGGTCTAGTGATTACGTAGTCCTGCCTTGAGTGCAGGGCACTGGACTAGATTATCTGTTGAGGTCCCTTCCAGTCCTATACTTCTATACGACAGACAAAGGAAGTATGATTATCCCCATTTAACAGATGAGAAAGTTAGGCATGGTGAGATTAGTCCAAGGTCACAAAGGAAGTCTGTAGGAGTGGCAAGAATTAAACCCACATCTCTTGAGACTTAACCCAGTTCCTTAATAACAAGGCCAGCCTTCCTCTGAGCTGCACTAGCTCCCTCTAAATTTATTTACAGTTTATTGGTGTTTCCTTGATCCCCCTCTGAATTTGGCACTGTCCATCAATTTTTTTAAAGCTTGAGTTCTTTCTTGTTGCTGGAATTCCCTTTGGAATAGTTATTTTTACTCCAACAATAGTGTGGACATGCAGAAGTTCATGTCATATGTATGCCTTGATTAGGTTCAATGGCCAGCAGTTCAACCAATAATGGATGGACAAATAAGAACATATAACCCATAAAACAAAAGATTAAGGCATTACTGTTCCTTGGCTCTGCAGGTCAAACTCTGTGTTTAGCCTAAATGACCTAACACTAGACTTAAACAAGCCTTTTCTTCTTGATTCATTGCCGTACATTCTCAACCCTGAAACAGTCATGAGTAGGCCTCAAATCTAGAAGTTTTTTTAGCAACTCAGGAAAGCAACAAACACCTTAAACTTTTTTGGCAAGTGTTTTCAATGTCTGATGACTAGCTACGTGCAAACCTCAGAAGCATTAGAGGTTTCATTTGGGAAAAGCAGTCAGAAGTTTGGAGCCTTATCTGAACTTCGTGAGTATGCAAAATTGGATTAGAAGTCTCATGACAATAATCTCTTGTGAGATTTCATAATCCTTTGGTTGACAACCCCATCCGGAACATAGCAGTGCAAATGAAAACAGAGTGGAAAAAAAATTCTCCAAACCTGATTAAGTTTTGAGTGAAAGTTCTAATGGGTCTTATTTAATCCCAACTCATTTGGCTGCCTGACTCTGGTTATAACTTCCAACTGTGGTCATTAAAGATTCCTTAGCACTGATGGCAAGAATATGGCTGTTAGGAAAACTATTTCCTCTGCCACATCTGTTGGCTCTGGAATTCAATTTCACTTTCCTGTTCTAAATGCTGTGTAGCATTGAGCAATGACTGTCTTCCACCAGAGGTGGTTTCATAGATTCATAGATTCTAGGACTGGAAAGGACCTTGAGAGGTCATCAAGTCCAGTCCCCTGCCCGCATGGCAGGACCAAATACTGTCTAGACCATCCCTGATAGACATTTATCTAACCTACTCTTAAATATCTCCAGAGATTTTGGTTGTGATTCAAGTCACTCTTACATAACTGTAAGCGTTCTGAGATCCTTCGGCATGAGAGGCACCAATAAGATCTATTTATTAGTAGTTGAAACTATTTGGTAGTGGGTAGTTAGAAAAAAATCTTCTCCAATTGCAGGGATCTAATGTGACTCTTTCCAAGTAATTAGCCAATGGAACCTCTACAAAGAGCTGTAATTGCAATAAGATAGGCATGCTTTTCTCCTGCAACATTCGGCTGCTAGCTTTGTCTTTAATTTGTAGGGGCAGACCTATCACTGCCTTGGACATTTTGAGTAGTTGACCACCCTGTGCACAGAGAAAGCAGGGAGATGTTTTGCATGTTCATCTTAATTTTTGTCTGTCGAGTTCTCTGTTCAGGGGAAATTTCCTGGTCCCTGGATGAAAAGCTTGCAAATCAATAGCTATCTCAGAGACTGTTGTTTTAGTTAACAAGGTATTTTATTAAATTAGGTAGGCTAGCTTTCTTTGTTTTATAAATCGTGGAAGTGTTTTGTTTTTTAATTTAAAATGGAGCGCTGCCCTTCTCCCCAGAGACAAAATACAAGCTTTCACACTGTTGCTTCTGCCACTGTTGAGCAGTTCTGATATCTCAGCAGACAAGAGTATCAGAGAGCTGTTAAAACAACGAGGAGTCGTTGTGTCACCTTAGAGACTAACAAATTTATTTGGGCATAAGCTTTCGTGGGCTAGAACCCATGTCATCAGATGCATGGAGTGAAAAATACAGAAGCATGAAAGAATCGGGGTTGCTTTACCAAGTGTGAGGTCAATCTAACAAGATAAATCAATTAACAGCAGGATACCAAGGGAGGAAAAATAACTCTTGAGGTGGTAAGAGAGTGGCCCATTACAGACAGTTGACAAGAAGGTGTGAGTAACAGTAGGGAGAAATTAGTATTGGGGAAATTAGGTTTAGGTTTTGTAATGACCCAACCACTCCCAGTCTTTATTCAGGCCTAATCTGATGGTATCCAGAATGATGGTATATTGAATGTTATGATTCCTGTTGTCAGATTTGTGTCCATTTATTCTTTTGCGTAGATACTATCCGGTTTGGCCAATGTACATGGCAGAGGGGCATTGCTGGCACATGATGGCATAACATTCAAAAACCAGTAGGAGAACACTTCAATCTCTCTGGTCACTCAACAACAGAAAGTGGCAATTCTTCAACAAAACAACTTCAAAAACAGACTCCAATGTGAAGCTGCAGAACTGGAATTAATTTGCAAACTGGATACCATCAGATTAGGCCTGAATAAAGACTAGGAGTGGTTGGATCATTACAAAACCTAAACCTAATTTGCCCAATACTAATTTCTCCCTACTGTTACTCACACCTTCTTGTCAACTGTCTGTAATGGGCCACTCTCTTACCACTTCAAGAGTTATTTGTCCTCCTTTGGTATCCTGCTGTTAATTGATTTATCTCGTTAGACTGACCTCACACTTGGTAAAGCAACCCCCATCCTTTCATATATTTATACCTGCTCCTGTATTTTTCACTCCATGCATCTGATGAAGTGGGTTTTAGCCCATGAAAGCTTATGCCCAAATAAAGTTGTTAGTCTCTAAGGTGCCACAAGAATTCCTCATTATTTTTGCTGATACAGACTAACACGGCTACCACTCTGAAACCTGTCAGAGTGATGTTAGTCCATCTTTTTGCTCCAGCTCGTCGGGAATTGGTAAATGACTGTAAAGGTTTTTACTTCTGGGTCATGGGTTCAAATCCAGCCTAGAGCTAAAGTGGCCATCCGCAGATGTTTGGGTGACTTGTATTAAAGGAGTTGGTGGTTTCAGTCTAGGCCAATAGTTTTAAAAACAGGAGCCTGTGCATGAAACAGAACTGCATCATGGATAGGGATTCATCTGGGAGACCGGAGTCTTGAGTTCTATAATATAGCCACCGCTTGGGTAAATCTCTGTGCCTGTCTCTCTACCCACCCATTATTCCCCACAGAACATCTCCACTTGTCACTGAAGCTGCTAGGCATTGCAAGTGGTGCCTTCTCTCCATTGTCTACAGGCGTCTTTGTATGTGAAGAGATACATAGAATTTTCTGAGTTCTCTCCAAAACCCTGATCTCCCCACTCCTTAGAAAACCTAGGTGGGAACTAGCTTGCTAGAAATCACGCACAGCCCCTCTGCACCTTTCATGGCCTTCAAGTCTAGATAATACTTAGTCGTGCTTCAGTGCAGGGCACTGGACTATATGACCTATCGAGGTCCTTTCCAGTCCTACATTTCTATGATTCTAAGTCTCTCTCGATGAAATGTGCTCTGCACGCTGAACACTTTTGAAAACCCTTGTAATTATTTGGGCCAAGAGAATCCTAAAGCTGTAGGCACCTTCTGCTTACTGGCTGTGTTACCCCTGCGGCTCTGACCTTACTGAACAACATGTACCTGATCTCAGAAATTTTAAATAGAGCGGGATGGTCATATTTGAGCAGCAGACGGTGGGAGGCTTAGGAACAAACTGGACATTTCAGGGGAAAAAAACATTTTTCTCTCCACACTGGAGTCAGGTATCCAAAAATGTGTAAACATTTTTCTCTGATCAACCGTGGTTGTCTCTCTGTATCTTTTCCCACCAGAACCCTATGCATGGACTTCCTCCCTATTCAATCCACCACGTCATCTGTATCTTCTAAATCCTGTCTATAGCCTCACTTCTTCTGTACTGCCTCTAAGAAGTGAGTCAATAATTTCAATAGCTGTATCAAAAATATAACTGGTGAGTTCCCCTCCTGGGCTTCCTATAGAAGGGTCTTTACTTGGTGTCAATCTTGTTTAGATTGTGTAAACTGTGTGGGGTCAGGAAATGTCTATATTTTGTGTCTTGTTCAGCACTGAGCATACTATTGATGCTTAAAAATAAGACCAATGATAATAATAAGGCAGTGTAGGGCACTGTCTGGGAACTCAAGAGATCTGGGTTCTAGTCCAAACTCTGTCCCTGGCCTTCTGTGTAATTTTGTGGAATTAATTTAATCTATCTGTGCGCCTCTGTTTTTCCCTTCCTAGCTTTGACCTGTCTAGATTGTATGCTCTTTGTGGGAGCGTAGGTCTTTTACTATGCACTCGTATAGTGCCTAGCACAATGGGGCCCTGGTCTCATTTGCAACATGTAGGTGTTGCTGTAATAAAAGTAATAATGATCAGAAAAAAAGGTTGAGATGTTCCTCTGTCAACCAGTTATATCTCCTGCTTGTTCCTGTCATCAGGAAGGGTAGAGTAGCTAAGTTCGTCTGAACTGGGGCGCTCAAGAGATTTTATACGCACCCTTCCGAACTACCATCCAGAAACCATGGTCATCCTTAACCATTTTATATCATTTTTAAGCTTATTTATTGCAGTTCCTTTCTCTGGAAGAAGGTTTCTCTGTCATTGTATCCTCTTTGTGTATCTTTGGATTTTGAAATGTCTAATGCCAGTAAAGTTCTCTCTTTAAAAAAAGAAAGAATGAAAAAGGAACCCATTGTACCATTGAACTCTAGCTTCTAGGGTGACCAGATGTCCCGATTTTATAGGGACAGTCCCGATTTTTGGGGGTTTTTTCTTATACAGGCTCCTATTACCCCCACCCCATCCCGATTTTCACACTTGCTGTCTGGTCACCCTACTAGCTTCTATAATGGACTAACAGGGCATTTGCAGCAAAAAGGTATTATTTTACATGGTTAGAGAATCAAAGCATAGTAGCCGGATGTTCAGGGTTTAGTCTAAGCTCACTTCAGTCATAACTGGGGGAAAAGATGCCCTGACCACCTGCCAAAGTGACAGCTCCACAAATAGAGTATAGCCTGTGCTGCTTAAACAGAGTTACGGGTCGTAGCATGAAACCTCATTTGATAGGTTCTCCTCATCAGATTTAAAGTTCTAGTGAATCTTAAGAAAAGTTCATCCGAGGAACCTATAGAAAATTAACTGATTGCCTGGCACCGAAAGATGGCACATGAAAGATTTGAACAAAAGGGGTCCCTGGGAGACTGTGATGTATCAATCTGTCAAAAAACACAGATTCATAATCTACCTAAAATTAGGCTGGTTTAAAGAAACAGTGTTTCTTAGAATTATGTTCTAAATATCATGGCTAACATCCCCTGTAATGCAGCTGGGATAATGCATTTTTTTCATGACAGTATCCAACCATTTATCAACTCCCTTGTGAATCAGGGCCTGATAACATATGACAAGTCATCAGATGGAAAGTATTGCTAATAGATAACTGCCACTCACTTTCCATTATGCCCAGTGAGATGTGAGTGGCTCTCTCTTTATTTATTTTTTTCAGAGCAGGTTTTCCTGTCATCTCAAAACCTCTGTAGGACGTTTCTTTTGAGCTGGTCATGTGCATTTCTATAAGGAAACATGTTTATTTCTAATTGGTTTAAAGGTTATTTATTTGCTTCTTCCACTAATCTTAAACATATTTGCAAAGGGCACCAATTTGGTATATAAGGGTTAAGTAAAGTACCAAAGGAAGAATTGTAGTGGTGACGCAGATTCCAGCTTCAGTTTAGTTTAGAAACAACTTAGGGTGAAGTCATGACTTTCCACTAACTCTGGAACTCTCTTCCATGAGAGCTAGGAATATCTATAAACCTGATTAGTCAGGGCAGTGATGGAGTGAAGCTCTTGTAGAGCCGGAAGTGAGGGAAAGAGAACTGATTGGCTGGATGGGCTGGCAATCACCCAGAGAGACAGAGGAGGAACTTCCCTTCCCTGCAAATGGTTCTGGGTAGGGAACATTCTATAAAACTCCCTGGTTCCAGCTGGGAGCCAGAGTTGCAGAAGGAAAGGTCATCTGGAGGAACTGGAGAAACTTGGGCTTGTTGGAGATGTTATGGAAGATAATCTTTAGATGGGTGAGAGAGAGAGAGAGATTTAAAATAAATCTGGGTATCTTTTTAACTCCCTCTGAATTTGGGTCTTGCTGTTCCATTGGACAATCTTGCCACTGCCTTTGCCACAAGGACAAATCACTATGTGGAATTATTCTGCCTGGTTTTCGAATGTGGCAGGAGAAGGGAGTAAAATAAGAGAAGGACAAGAATTGTGAAGTGAGGCTTTTGACAACCCTGCCTAATCCTGGAAAGAAGGAGATGAATGAAACCTCAGTCTATAAGTGACCGCTCCAAGATTTGAGTCGTTTTATATGGAACTCAGATATCAGGGTGGTGGGCATGATATAAATAGATAGATAGAGAAAGTGTTGTCATTATTATTTGTAATTACAGTAGAGTCTGGGCTTTATTGTGCTAGGCAGAGCACATATACGCACAGTGGAAGAGACCACCCCAGTTTTGAACATCATACAATCTAAAAAGACAAGAGAGAAAAATGGTGGCCCAGAGAGATGGCCCAGGTCACATGGCAGGTCAGTAGTAGAGCTGGGGACAAAAACCCAGGTCTCCTGAGTCCTGGTCCAGGATCCTACCCACTGGAGCACTGCCTCTCCTGGAGTCGCAAAGAGTTTCTGCCGCTGGAAGAAGGTCTTCTGCCTCACAATGCCTTGAAACGTGTATAAATCCTCCCAAATGCAGAGGCCCAAGTATGTTCTTATATAACAAATGCTTTATAGGCATCCTGGGTCAGATCATTCATAGATAGGGTGAAATCCTGGCCCTATTGAAGTCAATGGCAAGACTCCCACTGTAGGTCATTAATAGGGCCAGGATTTCACCAGCAGACCTGTATCACACTTCCAGGAACATCCAACACCAACTGCTGCTGGTGACTGGAGGGAAGAGAGAATCCTTTAATGTACTTTGCTATAAATGAAAAATTCCTTCATAACCTCAGCTGTGATCAGCAAGAGATTTGACTACCCTCCCTTCAGTATACATAATTGCAAGTGTTATTAATAGGCATAATATTATCTCTTGCCCTTTTAAAGTCTAGCTACAGTATTTGACTTCATGACCCTCCTAGAGATGGAAATTCCACAGCCTGACTACCTTTTATTTCTTCTAAACGTGTAAGCCATTAATTTAATTGAATGAACCATTATTCTCAGGTTACGGGTCATTGTGAAAAGGCAAGTGCCAAGCTGTCCTGCGCTGACTCAAGAGCGTGAGTACCAACCTCAGGGCAGACTGTTAAGAACCAAGGCACAACCCCCAAATTGGCTGGGAGTTCTATACTTAGATTTCACCAACCAGGTATCAAGTGTAAATTCCTCAGGCATTATAACAGCCTAAACATGGAGTCAGAGACAGTTGCCTTGGGTACTCCTCTGTCTTGCCACCCAGGTAAGCCTACCTTTGTGGTAGATGGTCCTTACACCAAATATCATAGCAATATTCACGTTACTGCCAGTCCCAAAGGACCACTCACGTACCCCAGGTAAATTGCACCTTAGATCTTCCACCAAAGAGAATGCTTGTAGACAATCCTATAATAAACTATCTAAAGACTTGTTATATAGGAAAAGGAAATAAGAGTTATTCACAAGGTTAAAGCATAGTAAAAGTATATAAACACAAATGAGTTACCATCTTAAGTTTCAAAAAATAATAGAAACTTCTATGATAAGCAAGTCCTTTAAGGATAACCCAGACCAAGCACTGGGGATCTTTTGCTTATGCTTAGTAACCCTTGCCCCTCAGAGTCCAAGCAGCATAAAGATACAGTTCCTCCTTGTTAGGCGTGTTTATCCCTTCCCCCATTCAAATTGAAAATTCAGCTGGTGGGAGGAATTCACTTTCACATCTCCTCTTCCTTGCAGGGGTAGAGCAATCAAAAAAGTCTTTTGTCCTCAGTAATTCATCCGGGATTGATGGGCCTTCCTTATGGGGCAGGGCATAACACCTTCTGTTGGAGGCCAGCATTTCACACACATTAATCTCTCTCTCGTCTGGTGATTTACACAACTACAGAGGCTTACAATGCAACTGTTCAAATATGACCTTACAATACAGCATACGGATGTTATAAATTGGATTAAGGCATGCAGCAACTCACAAGAATTCAATAAAGTCTAAACACTAGGCACATTTTTATAACTCTAATACCTATTTTCACAATACTAATGCACCAGACTGATATGTATTTGTCAGTATTCAAGTGAGGCATGGGAATCTTGGCATGAGCTGGCATCTGGTTTGCCAGTGTCACAGAAGGGCCAATCCGTTTTTCACCATGTCCCTCAATCTTGCACTGGAATGTATTGTAGGACTTCAATGGGTGGTAGCTACATCATTTGGAACATTTAAAATGAGGCTGGGCAAAGCACCAGAAAATATATTGTAGGCAGTGATCCTACACCAGCTGAGGGGACAGAGCAGAAAGGATTGAAGTCACCGGGAGCAAGACCAGGCCTTTGACTTAATGAGACTTTTCCTTCTCTGATTTGTACTATGCTCTTTTATTTTCTTAATTAAATAAAGGCTCCATTCTTAAGGGAAATCTACCAAGCAAAAGGCATTACTTCCAAAATGGTAATGTCGAACCAAAGTCTGATAAGCATCTAAACAACAAAATAATGGGATGACAGGAGAGGACATTTTTTTAAAGAAGATCGTCTATATGAGGCAATGAAATAAAATGGCGGCGCACGTGAAGGACATAAAGATACAGTGTAATGCAGCCTGTACTTTTCTAGTGCCATTTGTACACTCTCTCTCTACTGTCATGAGTACATACCAGACCTCCTGCTGTAAACAGTGGATAAGGATACAGAGATGATTACACATTAATAATGCAGAAAAAAATATATTGGATGCCATACATTGCAGCAGCTCAACTTCAAATGTGCAACTGCAGGAGCTCGGCATGGCACCATATTCCTCTTATTGGCTTGCTTCCATGTGGGCTGTCAGCACTGATAATGGATGTGCATTCTTTGAGCCAGCTGATATTTCCTGTAGGGTCTGACTCGCATGACACTGTTGCTTGAGGGAACTGTGGAACCTGTAATGAATTCTCCTGTGGGGTGGGGCATCACAGAAAACAAACATCAGTTTATCAGGTTTCTCCCAGTGTTTATGGTGACTGAACCCCACAGGGTTATGGATCCATTGTGGTTATTCTGTGTCTGCTTGTCTTGATTTCCAAAGGTTGTGTCATTTAGCCTGCTCATGCACATGCAGCTTACTACCAGTATTGGGAGGGCCATTCATGTCGCCTCTTTGCTCCACAGCAGACTAGCTACAAGAGACCGTAAACAACCCTTCCGAACAAAGAGCTCCAGATCCAGCCGGCATCACAGATAGATGTTCAAGACCTAGACGTTTGGAATTGATGTTTGCAGCCTGAGTTCTCAGAAGGCCTGTAAAGAAAATAAGAAATTATTTAAAAAATTGAAATGCTCCTTTCCACTCCAATAAGTGTATTTTCTGGCAGTACAAATTCTAGAGATGCTGCAGGAAGGAAGATTGTGATGGAAGAAAATTGGAAATGAAGTTACTGGGGAGGACAGTAAAGCAGTTGAAGTATTAAGTGGAGGTTTCATTAATGTCCTTGCCAGGGGAGGAACTGAAAATATAGCATCTGTGTTAATGCTGGCTGTGCCTCTGCTAACTAAATAAATCTAGGACCTGCACGGCAGGTACTTAGGTTAGAAAGCAACTCCAAAAAAACCCAAGTCTCTAGGAAGAGATGGGGATTATATAAAAGCTTTAAAGAAAACTAGTAGGGAAAAAATGGTCAGGTAGGTATCATCATCCTCAGAGGAAATGGGGTCAACTAGAAGTGTTCAAAAGAACAAGAACAAGGACTGGTTTCTGTCCTTGGTTATATGACCATTGGGTCAATGTTCTCTGATCGTGATTTGTGTGATTGAGTTTCATGAGAAGTGAATATTAGGGTCATATGGTCTCATCCGTCTCGACCTGCCAAGGCCCAAACATGAGGCGCGATGTATGACAAAGACTTAAATCAATTCATGAAGCAAACTGAAATACAGTGGGGTTAGTTCTTTCCCTGTCTAACTCTTTCTTTAGTCTTCTTTTCTTGGCTCTTCATTTCTAATGCAGTTTTCAACAACAACAACAACAACAACAGTGGGGCCACACCAAATTTGTATGGTATCCTTGGGACTAAAATGAGTGGTGTTCCTTGAAATGCAGTACACTTGAGAGGCATGCAACCTCTAGCACTCATTCTGCAAGTGGTATATTACGCAGAATGGGACACTGCTTGACATAGAAAAGGGTAGGTTTCCCTACACTCTTTTTTTCAAAGTTGCCTAGTTTGCCCATGCAAAAAAATGCAACTGTGGGTCTGAAATATGTAGTTGCATGCACAGTTGGCTATTGTTTAAATTGCACTTCCGTGCTCAATTAACTACCAGATTTGCCTGTTCAACTGGATATTTTGCATGCACAAATCATAGAATCATAGACTTTAAGGTCAGAAGGGACCATTATGATCATCTAGTCTGACCTCCTGCACAACGCAGGCCACAGAATCTCACCCACCCACTCCTGTAACAAACCCCTGTCCTATGTCTGAGCTATTGAAGTCCTCAAATCGTGGTTTAAAGACTTCAAGGTGCAGAGAATCCTCCAGCAAGTGACCCGTGCTGCACGCTGCAGAGGAAGGCGAAAAACACCCAGGGCCTCTGCCAATCTGCCCTGGAGGAAAATTCCTTCCCGACCCCAAATATGGCAATCAGCTAAACCCTGAGCATGTGAGCAAGACTCACCAGCCAGACACTCAGGAAAGAATTCTCTGTAGTAACTCAGATCCCACCCCGTCTAACATCCCATCACAGGCTATTGGGCATATTTACCGCTAATAGTCAAAGATCAATTAATTGCCAAAATTAGGCTATCCCATCATACCATCCCCTCCATAAACTTATCAAGCTTAGTCTTGAATCCAGATATGTCTTTTGCCCCCACTGCTCCCCTTGGAAGGCTATTCCAGAACTCCTCTGATGGTTAGAAACCTTTGTCTAATTTCAAGTCTAAACTTCCTGTTTAGGCCAGTTTATATCCAGTTGTTCTTGTGTCCACATTGGTACTGAGCTTAAATAATTCCTCTCCCTCCCTGGTATTTATTCCTCTGATATATTTATAGAGAGCAATCATATCTCCCCTCAGCCTTCTTTTGGTTAGGCTAAACAAGCCAAGCTCTTTGAGTCTCCTTTCATAAGACAGGTTTTCCATTCCTCAGATCATCCTACTAGCCCTTCTCTGTACCTGTTCCAGTTTGAATTCATCATTCTTAAACATGGGAGACCAGAACTGCACACAGTATTCCAGATGAGGTCTCACCAGTGCCTTGTATAATGGTACTAACACCTCCTTATCTCTACTGGAAATACCTCGCCTGATGCATCCCAAGACCACATTTGCTTTTTTCATGGCCATATCACATTGGCGGCTCATAGTCGTCCTGTGATCAACCAATACTCCGAGGTCCTTCTCCTCCTCTGTTACTTTCAACTGATGCGTCCCCAGTTTATAACAAAAATTCTTATTATTAATCCCTAAATGCATGACCTTGCACTTTTCACTATTAAATTTCATTCTATTACTATTACTCCAGTTTACAAGGTCATCCAGATCTTCCTGTATGATAGCCCGGTCCTTCTCTGTATTGGCAATACCTCCCAGCTTTGTGTCATCCACAAACTTCATTAGCACATTCCCACTTTTTGTGCCAAGGTCAGTAATAAAAAGATTAAATAATATTGGTCCTAAAACCCTGAGGAACTCCACTAGTAACCTCCCTCCAGTCTGACAGTTCACCTTTCAATACAATCCATTGTCGTCTCCCCTTTAACCAGTTCCTTATCCTCCTTTCAATTTTCATATTGATCCCCATCTTTTCCACTTTAGCTAATAATTCCCCATATGAAACCGTATCAAATGCCTTACTGAAATCGAGGTAAATTAAATCCACTGCGTTTCCTTTGTCTAAAAAAATCTGTTACCTTCTCAAAGAAGGAGATCAGGTTGGTTTGGCACGATCTACCTTTTGTAAAACCATGTTGTATTTTGTCCCAATTACCATTGACCTCAATGTCCTTAACTACTTTCTCACTTTAAAAGAAATAGCATGTGCAGAAGTATTTGAAAGGTTATTGTGTGCTACCTGTCTGCTACTTGTCTTAAAAGATCAAGCAGATATTTGCAATGCTTTGCTGAGTTTGTGACATATCTCTTTAATAGATTTGGAAAGAGCACTCAGACCTGCTTTTAGGTAACACTGTGACAATATATAACAGATGCACAAGTGCACCTTGGGATGACAGCCTCTGTCATTACACCCTTCACAATTCACCTGCTCATGTGATGGAGTATATTGGCAGCACGCTTGATGGCAACCTGGAAAGTGCCCAGCTTCACAAACAGACACACGAAGGAACAAAGATGCAAATCTAGATGAACCTGGGAGTTTTCCAAATATATTATGGAGGCATCAGTAGTGACTCCAGAACTAAAGCTGCATTGAGATTTGCACTTAAAGCAGGACTAAAATCCCTCTTTCACACTTTAGTCTCCAAATGTAGCACAAGTCTTCACAGGAATAACTAACTTTTTTATCAACTTTTGCAGAGAAAGCATGGAAAAAATAAGTTTTTTGAATTGTTGCCAAGAATCTGACTTTGGAGGTCAAAATAGCTAAACAGCCACAGACTCTGCAAACTCCAAACTCCACACGAACGTACATACCCTGTAGCAGGACAGTCACATGCCACTTTTCAAATGTTTCACTTATTCCCATCATCCTCATTTAGCTTCCTAAAGAAAAGCCAACTGCTACTTCAATTCTCTGATGTGGGCTCCCTGACTCAGTGGCCCTTGTCCCATGACCCTTTACCTAGTAACTACCTATGATCTTACCAGACTCCCACCATTCCCAGCTTGGTCTGGATGTTAATGGTGATTTAAATGGGTATTATCTGGATTTTAGTGAATGAATTGGTAGGAAATGCACTTGAATGACCTTGGGTGGGGTTTTTAAAAGCACTCAACATTGGCCTACCTCTAGGGTGACCAGATGTCCCGATTTTATAGGGACAGTCCCGAGATCTGGGGCTTTGTCTTATATAGGTGCCAATTACCCCCCACCCCGTCCCGATTTTTCACCCTTGCTATCTGGTCACCCTACCTACCTCTGCTTCTACTGAAGTCAGTGGGAGCAGAGTTAGGCCAGGGCTGAGTGTTTTTGAAAATCTCACCTTTTCAGTCTAAGTGAGTGAAGTTCACTATGTGGGATCCATACATGTTTAGATTGCCAATCACCTGCAGTGGCTTCTTTCAACCTAACAATCTTAGCACTGCTGTCCTCCCAGCTGGATCATAGCTTATGCTGAGGGATCGACAGAGAAGGTATTAAAAGAAAGCAAAATGGCAATAGGCTGTCTCAAACTCTAGGGTGGCTGAAATGAAGCGGCAGCAACATGAAGTCTGATTGGTCACAGCCTGTGGTGAAAACGACACAGGTCATCTGCTGAATGGGATGGTATCCTACCTCCCAGGTGATGGGCCAAAAATACAGACTGAGTCACTCTGACTCTCTGGTGAAGGGACAAGGACAGAAGCTGCAAGAAACCTGCCCCATTGGAGCTCCACTGGAAGAGAACATTCAGCAAGTCAAGTTGCATATGCCCAGAGATGCGTTGGTGTCTGCCACCCTCAGAAGAAAATCTGCCCTCCAAAGATGGAGTCCCTGTCATACATCAGCATAATAGCAGCAAGCAGGACCATGTGATCAGGTTCCTTGGAGGAGAACCAAGTCTGGGAAAAGAAAAGGAGATTGCTTCCAAGCTACAGAAGGAAAATAGTCCTCAACCAGTGTAGGGAAGGGGAGATAGAGAAGAGCCAGAGGGAATAATGATGAGAAGATGCAGTAGAGCCACCAAGGAAAGAACCACTGGGGCTCTGAAGGAAAGCAACATATTTAAAGGGCACCTCACTTCAGGGGGATGAGAGGGGTTTGTTTCAATGGCGATTATTTTCCACTCCCTGGCCAAACAGGGATGGCTGTGTGTTTCTCCATGAGGGAAGGAGATCCCTTGTTAAGAGACTACTTTTGTACCAGAGGCTGGTCTTGGTTCATCTCCAATCCACTGCCTGGAGACTGGAATGAGGGATGCCCCTCCCTCCACAAGTGGAGATATTTCCCATTCATAGAATCTCAGGATTGGAAGGGACCTCAGGAGGTCATCTAGTCCAACCCCCTGCTCAAAGTAGGACCAATTCCCAGACAGATTTTTTGCTCCCCATCCCTAAATGGCCCCCTCAAGGATTGAACTCACAACCCTGGGTTTAGCAGGCCACTGCTCAAACCAGAGCTATCCCTCCCCCCCTCTGTTCCTTGAGTATGATATTCCATTGCTTGGGGGCTGTGCGTGGTCAGTCAATATGTTAACCAACCCACTTGGGACGTAATACCCCTCCCTCTATGTCTCTACTCCTCTGTGCTGAGGCCATATGGCTACGGCAAACCTGTGGGGATCCAGAGAGACCCAGAAGAGGACCGCTTAAAGCTGGATAAAAAAACAAAGCACTTCCATTTTGCTACAAGTGTTTATTAATGTGGGAGTGTCTTTTGATAGCCACAAGAATATGTTCTTTCCATCTACTGGCTTGATGATAGCTTGTATGTCCCCTGGGTCACACAGACTATTCACTCCACCTGGCAAAGTCTCCAGCAGTGGAGAAACAAGCAGCAGTCAAAACATTTCCCTTTCTTGTTTTGACCCTTTAATTCCATCCCAGAAAGGCTTTGCATTGGGCTGACTCACCTGTCAAGGCAAGGAGGGCTAGACACATGAGGCCAAATTCTCTGCTGGTTAAAGTGGCAGCGCTCCACTGGAGTCCAGCTGAGCCAATCACACAGCAGAGAACGTGGCCCGTGAACTCTGGAGGTGGCCATGGGTTGATGAGAGACAGGAATTGTTTGAGCAAGACTCTAGTCATTCTCTCCCCTTCTAAAGGTAGGTTGGCATAGCTCCCACAGAAGGGGCAGAAGGGAAAGTAGACTAAGGAAAGCAAGTAAGAGGAAAGGAAAAGTTAAAGTAGGATGAGGTCCACATCTGCCAATTCAGCCTGTCTGATCATTAAGCAGATTTAAGTCTAAGGGATTTGAATGGAGTACACTGGAATCTAACCTACAGCACTTTACAAATCACGTCTGAAGTGGACCCAATGGTTTCCAAGTCAACCTAAGATCATAACACTTTATTTCCTGGCACTTGTCAATTCATGTCACAATCTCTTTAAAGAGAGTTTGGGTGCCCACTATCCTTGTTTTGTTTGGTTAAAGACATAAATTCCCTCTTATAGGAGGGCAGAAAATACTGTAATCCATTATTTAGGGTATAATGGGTATAAAGATTAGCCTTTGGAAACAGCCCAATGTCTAGGGGGAATTATAGAATGAGGCAGGTTCTGTTTGGCCTATTAATTACCTCATCCTCAGCATCCAAACCCTCCTATGAAATAATAATGTGTTGCCCAGGCACAGTTGACATGATTTAACAGTGAGTCTCCCAGCTGGCTTGCATATTGCTGCTTCTCAATATGCCTATAAGCACTACGGTCCCTCAAGCGCTGATTTAGCAATGCCGTTTTATTTTTAAATCCCGTATTGTTTTGAATTACTTTGAACCGACAAAAAGCATCTCAAACTGGAAGCCTCTTGGCCTGCTTTATTTGTAACCAGCCGAAAAACAATTCCAATCATATTTGATTTAGAAATAAATACCCGGGGGGGGGGGGAGGGGGAAACGTCCCTCAAGAGGGACGAGGCCTCATCTGCTTACTTTCAGCAGATATTTGGCGGCTGATAAACCCCAGAAAAATGGGAGTTGACAATGAGAAAGAGCTAACACAGCTTGTTAAGCAGCAGCACAAATGGCCCTGCTGTAATTTGCCAGCCTCTATTTAAAGTCAGAGTTACATGTTCTTTCTACAGCAGAGAGGATGTGTCATCATTGGATTTTGCCGATTTTCTTTCTAGAAATGTGTTCTATAGACTTTGAGGTAGAATTACATTAATGGAGTTTAATAAACATGTTCCAAAAAACCCTAAAAGATAAAGGTTAGGGTTGTAAATATACAGTGAAAAAGATCATCCTTTAAACAATGTACTTTAAAAGAAAGAAAAGGACGTAAGAATAGTGGGAAATTCAGAGTTGATGTTCCTCAGCTAACCTTGGTTCTGTCCTTATAACCACACCACACTGCTCTCTAGCCACATGATAGAAACGGAGGTTTGCAATCTGTGTTACGGCTGTTTTTCACATCTTTGAAATTAACATTGAACAAATGATAGGGCCTGATTCTGTTCTCATTGATGTTGATGGCAAACACTTCCATTCACTTGAATGGGAGCAGAATCCGCCCCATCCACTGTGTGCGTACAGTATTGTCCAACTTCCTTTGTCTTCTGTATGGAATGAGAAAAGTCAGCCTGCTCTAGGATAGAAGGTACTCTGACATCCACCGTCCCTGGAGCCAGTTCTCTACTGTCGTAAGCCTTGGGTGAAATCTGTGCTGCTGTGCAAGCCTGGATCTTGCAGCTCAGGAGAAGGCGGGGCTAAGGTGACTTTACACTTCCTTTGCGCTGTACTGCTGTAATCCCCTTTTCTTATCTTTTCTTGCGTTCAGCCAAAAACTGTATTGCTGTAATTACAGCTGCTGTTTCTGCTTGCTCAGAGTTGATACGGAAACATTCCCAGACAAGATGGCAGTAAGAGGCTTGATTGACGGCAAACCAATAGTTGTTATTGCAACACATGAGAGAGAGAGAGAGAGAGAGAGAGCAGGAAGTTGTTGACGGTGCTCAGTAGCTGTTTTGGAGACAGTGTGGAAGTTTTCATTAAGGGCAGACAGTCCTGTGTGGGCAGACACACACTATGAGGGGAGGTCTACACTTTAAAAGCTGCGCTGGTACAGGTGCATCACTGTAGCGCTTTAGTGAAGACACTACTATGCCAACAGGAGAGCTGCTTCCGGTGGCATAGTTAATTCACCTCTATGAGAGGTGGTAGATATGTTGATGGGAGAAGCCCTCCTGTCGGCATAGTGCTAACCAGAGGTTAGGTCAGTATAACTGTGTCGCTCAGGGGTGTGGATTTTTCACACCTCTGAGCGATGTAGTTATACCGAGGTAAGTTTGCAGTGTAGACCTGGCCTTAGTCAGAAGCTGGAAGCTCCTAACAAATTAGTAATAAACTCTAGCAGGAGTACAAACCTGCAGCCATTCTGCACACCAGTCAGATTAGCTTCTCCATGCAGGGCTGGATTGAGCAGAGCTGCCAAGGGTAACCCAGCCTAAACCTGTGGGTTTGGATCTCAGTACGGTTTCCTGTGATTTTACAATCTGCGGGACCGAGACTGGGAAAACACCATAAAGGAGGAATCACAGACTGGAGGCCAAATGTCTGCGTGAACTCGATTACCTCATTGAACCAAAGACACCGGGTGGATCTAACAGCTAAAGTAATTGTCAGCTTCTCTTATTTAAAGAGGGAGGCAGGGAGAGATAGCTCAGTGGTTTGAGCATTGGCCTGCTAAACCCAGGGCTGTGAGTTCAATACTTGCAGGGGTTTAGTTGGGGATTGGACCTGCTTTGAGCAGGGCGTTGGACTAGATGACCTTCTGAGGTCCCTTCCAACCCTGGTAGTCTATGACCCAAAGTGGTATACATGCTCAATATGGTGGATGCTAAAATAGTTGGTGATGTAATACAATAACATGTTTTACCTGATTGCCAATATAATACCCATGGGGAGCTTACCTGAAAGTAGATCTCCAGTTGTCAGAAGTCCCAGCCCCTGTACTTATTTGGTGAGGTTTGAGATATATATATATATATATTAGGGTTTAGGCCCTGTCTTATCTTATTTTATTTTAAAGGAAAATAAGAAACTTCGAGTTAGTGATGAGTTGAGCTGTAACTGCTGTGCTGTAGCAGTTCATCTTTGGAGGGTCATTCAGTGAAAAGAAATTCAAAACTGCTAATTGTGTATGTGTAACTGTCTTATGGTAAAGACTGGTACTGGATTCCTAGAAGAAGAAAGAGAAGGAAAGTGAATCCTATTACAATGGCCACTTTTAGTATTTAGTGTTCCTTTTGAAAATCCAGCTGTAATCTCTTGCAAGGACATGAATTCATTGTCTGTGCAGATACTTTAAATCAGAGGAATTCTGTAGGAGAGAATTGGTAAGTAAATCAACTTAGTCCTCTCCATGCAGGTGACACTAGGGCCCCTGGTATAAATTAGTCAGCTCTTAAGGCCTCTCTAAGTTAACGGCAGCCTCCTAGCACTGCCCGATGAGCCACAGCACGCTGCCAAGTATCTTCACAGCATGCCCTGACATCCTCTTCAGCGCCACTCACACTCCCTATGCCAGGGCTTGCAGAGAGTGCCAACTCAGGAGAAACCTTCCCGCAGCAAGGATCAGAGCTTTTAGGGGTGCCTCTATGCCATTGCAATTCTTTTACAGGAGGTCAGAGCAGGGTGAGAGTCTTATGCTTGTGTATTCCCTTGTACCTGTGCAAAGTGAGTACTAGCATGTCAGAACAGTAGCATCTGACATCCTCTGGACTCTCTCTCTGGATGATATGAGATTCAAGGCAGTGAAGAAGCAGGCCTAATATTTGCTTCTGCTTTGTTTCGCCAGATTCACAAAGAGCAGAACTTAAACTTGTGTATGGGGTGGCAGTCAGGGCCGGCTCCAGGGTTTTTGCTGCCCCAAGCAGCAAAAAGAAAAAGGAAAAAAAAAAAGCCGCGATTGCAGACCCGAGCCTGCCGCCCCACTCGGTTGGCCGCCCCAAGCACCTGCTTGCTGGGCTGGTGCCTGGAGCCGGCCCTGGTGGCAGTACAGTCAGCCACAAACAATAAACCAATACAAATCTCCATTAGTGAGAGAGAGCGCAGTCATTCGCATTCACTTTCTGTCCCAGGAAGGAACCTGAGCATGGGAGCTGTTCCACAGCTCCTGCGTGCCAGCTGCTCAGAGGAGCGCAGCATCCATCCCCAGAGCGAGAGATCCTGTGTCTTTTATCCTGTGTCTTGCATCCGAAGAAGTGGGCTGTAGTCCACGAAAGCTTATGCTCTAATAAATTTGTTAGTCTCTAAGGTGCCACAAGTACTCCTGTTCTTTTTGCGGATACAGACTAACACGGCTGCTACTCTGAAACGTGTCTTTTATATGTGTCGCTGTTGCCTTGATCTTGATTTTAAACGAAACACACATACACGGGCAGTGAGAGAAAAACAAAGCTGTTTTGGCCTTGAATTCCTGAAGCCATGTATCCCTGAAAATATACTCCAAATAAGTCTATTAATACATCCCTCCGTCTCCCATCAGGCTCACGCAGTAATTTATGCTAATCTTAGAGAGGTCTTAAAATGCACTAATATGCCAGAGATTCAAAAGTGATGCTTTTAATCTTCCATATTAACAAGTAATTTTTGGCCTCACTCTGCAGGTATTTATTTTACAGACAAGGAACTTACCAAAGAAAAGAGCCAAGCTGTGCTCCACTCCCCAACCTGCTGGGAAGGGGGGGGGAGTGCTCACCAAATTCATTAGCGGGCAGCACAGCCGGCTATCAGTTCTTAGAGATTTTTAACTTCTGCTCATCCGGGCAGCTGACCGCACTAGGGGCACCTTGCAGATCTTGTCATTGGTGCAGAGGATCTGGAGGTGGATCCTGGAGGGGAGCCTGCTCTCTCTGCAGAGCAAAGTTGCCCCGTGGAGTGGACTAAAGTGCCGTGAAGGTGGCACTCTGGGCTCTCTATGTGCCCCAGGAAAGACTGCCACATACAAGATAGGCCAGGAGGTAGCAACAGGGGGAAAGGGTATCGCTGAGCCTGCATGTACACCCATCAGGTGGCCAGGACCCTCCCCTAGCCTAGAAAGGCACCTATTGCTGTTCCACTCAGTAGGCTGGAATAGCAGCCTTCTGCCTTCAAGCCCTACAGCCTTCACACTGCACCCCATCACTGCTAGTCCCCTCTGACTGTTTGCTCTGGCTTTGTGCCGGGTGGGGCAAAACACAGCCAAAGCAGATTAGCAATCACTCCTGTCAAAGGGTTAAAATAGTGCGCAATGGAAGAGAAGAGGCTCCCCCCAATTGTCAAGTGGGGCTAATGGTATTCCTCTCCCCCATCCTTTGCGTCTTCTCTAGTTATATTCTCCGCTGTTTGGGTCAGGGACTGTCTCTTACTATAGGCCGGAGCTCAGCTGGTATAAATCAACTTAGCTCCATTAAGTCAATACAGCCACATTACTCTACACCATTATTATATATAATGTTGTAGCACCTGGCAGTCCAATTGTGCTAGGCCCTGTACAAACACAGAACAAAAAGACAATCTCCGCCCTCAAAGAGTTTACAGTCTAAGGACACACCAGCTGCGGGGCTGGGCTAGAGCAATGGGGCCCAGCTCTGTGTTGGGGCCTTTAGGTGCTACATAATAATAATCCCTTGAATGAAGAAACTGTATCCAAGGCCAGCTACGGTACCAGGCTTGCTGATCTGTGGCAAACTCTTGAGTAGGTGGCACCAATCTACCACTAAGTGCAGACGACTGTACGTGAGTGAGGTTCCCTGGTAGGGACAAGGCAAATGCGGGAACAAAAACTCAGCCCGCCGTGTTCTTGGAAAAGGTGCCTGTCCCTAGAACGGTTTGCTTATGGGTTGTTAATTTGTGGACAGGCAGAGGGCTGTGTGCAGTCTGGAATCCTTTGGACATGACTCCATCTCGTCAAGTTAGGCCTGTAGAAACTCCTAGCTCTGTAGTGAAGATTCTACCCTTTGTTGACAGCATTGTTTGGGCTGTGCCCTTGTTAAAACAGATCACTCGGATCAAAAGCAAAGGATGAAGCTATTATAGCAATTGGTGGACCTCATTAATCCTAACCCTCATTAAAAAGGCTACTGAATAGAGCGCAGTACAGAGTCTCAACTCTCAGACTCTGTTTGCTAACTTTTCTCCTTCATCTGTACAATCAGAGGTAGCCGAGTGCCATTTAAAACAAAGACTCAGCACTTCCTGGAAGGAGGTGGGGTCTCTTCTCAGCTCTGACACAGACATCCTCTGTGACTTTGAACCAATCACATTTTCTTGATGTGACTCAGTTTCCCCATCTGTAAAATGACACCTCCCATCCCAGCATGAGACACAGCTATGAGAGTAAATTCATTAATATTTGTGCAGTACTCAGCCATTGTATCAATGGGGCCCAAAGAAATACTTAGACCGGGGGTAGGAAAACACCTTACCAGCCTCATCTTATATGTTTATAATGTGACTTTGCTATATAAATAAAATCTCTCCCTTTCCACAAAAGCCTCATAAGAAAAATCAAGTGGGAGCAGATCAAATGTCCTGTCCTGCTCACAAGAAACAAACTGCACAATAATATTAAAACAATGATTACGAAATTAAACGGCCCCTTGTTAATTATTTTGGCTTGCTTAAAATGACTGCATGGTTTTTTTGGAATGCAGATAGCACGTTCATTTTTATTAATTAGCACAATAAAGAATTCCCTCGTACCCTGTTAATCCAAGCCGTGGTTAAGTGAGCTGTTGATCATCTGAAAGACAGTTAAATATCCCTTCAAATTAATACGTCATGCATTTATCTGAAATCCCATTTTTCTAAAGGCCCTCGATTCTTCAAATAAGTGACATAAATTAGGCTCTGATCCTGCAAACAGTTATACATGTGCTTAGCTTTACGCGCATGAGTAATCCCATAGAATTCAATGGGACCACCCACAAGTTTAAAGTGAGTCACATGCATCACTGTAGAACCAGAGCCACAGATGATAAGCTCCTTGGGGCAGTGACTATGCCTTATTGTATGTTTGTACAGCACCTAGCACAGTGCAGGCCTGGTCCTGTTTGAAGCTCCTGAGTCTAACCACCATACAAATAACTCTTCATCATTCCAAGTCCTTTATAAGTAAAAAGAAAACCCATAAATGCAATAAATAAGTTATTCAGGGAAGTGTCTAGTCCTGCAAAGTATGCTGCATGCCATCATATCCCACATGAGTTCACTTGAAAGCTGAAGTTGCTTGCAAGATTGAATTCTAAATAAATTTTATTAGTATTTATTAGAAATAAATAATACATATCTGTGTAGTACTTTTCATCAACACAGGACTTTACAAACATTAACTAGTTAATTCCCCCCACACCCTTCTGAAGCACAAAAGCATTATCTCCATTTTACAGATGGAAAAACTGAGGCAAAGAAGTGCCTTGCCCAGAGCCCCAGAAGGAGTCAGTGATGGGATCAGAACTTGAGAATTCTTTCCTCCAAGATCACACCTCTCGGTAATTGCTAAACTTCACTATAAATGACATATAGAATGGATGCCATTCTCAAACTCCCATTAACAACTGCCATGACTAATTTCAAGTCATCACAAGTGAATTCCCCCTCTCTGATTCCTCCCACGTAAAAGAAATTCCTTTTCTTCTCTTTGTATCATAAATACTCCACATTGGTTCTGGCGGAGGCCTTCCGACCTTGAACATGCAGCTTCCTGCGTTCCTGATGAGCAAAGCAATGCAAATCGTTACTGACGCGCAGCCTTTGAAATAAAAGGCTCTTATTGTTATCTGCAGGCGGCCAAAGAAAAATGAGGGAGGGGGAGTGTTTCCTTTCTGCAGCATCTCACCCCACCTTACTCCGTATCTTACTTCATTCCCTGATGGCTTAATTTTGTTGTACTTACTTTCCCAATAGATTTCCCACTCCTCTTTTCCCCCAGCACACCACAATAAATCAATGCCAACCATGCCAAATTGCTTGCCATGATATACTACACCTGAAATACCCCTTCTGCACACCATATACTTTATACCTTTTATTTTACTTTTGCAAATAGCATGGCTTGTACATTGGTTCAAGACCATTAATAGAACAATGATCAAATAAAAAGACCCCGGGCATAAACACGACATGAGCAAGAAAATAGATGGCTGCTCATACTCATTTCTAATATCATATTATTCCAGTGGTACTGTAAGTTTTTTGACCTTAAGCAAAGGAAGGTTGATGACTTTAATAGAGTTTCTCCATAAACCTTTGTCTATCCTTTTCCTCTAAAAAAATTAAACACAACAACAAACCCTACTGGGGTTTTCTCTCTCTCTCTTTTTTTTTTTAAATGCAAGATATTCTTGTTTCATGCATCTGAGTTATCAAATCTTTGATTCACTTCACTGACTCCAAGGTACCAGCCTAGCCACTAAACAGCACTTAAAGGAAATTAATCTGAATTGTGCTTCATATAAAGGGTAAATTTATGCTTTGTTTTTTAATTTAAAGGATGAGAAGCACAGGGATGAAAACAACTGGTAAAAGAAGGGAAATAAAATGCAGTACGATTCGGCCGGGATGGATCGCTTCATGTTGCAAATGCTTCAGAGCTCAAGTTTTGCATTTGTTTTGTTGTGTGTTCACGGTGAATAATCTGGCAAGCAATAAGAAATTCATAAATCCTGCTGAGGGTTTTTTTTAATATTAATAGAGACAGGGTTTGCTTCACATCTCTCTGTACATGCACATTATATTTGATATTAGAACTTGGATATTTGAATTAGGTTTGGACTATACTATTTATTTGTGTTAGGGTAGCACCTAGAGATTGAGAGTCTATAGCCTGTGTCATATGGGAAGTCAGACTAGTTGGTCTAATTGTCCCTTCTGGCCTTAAAAATCTATATAAAAATAAATCTGACTCTGGAAGTTGCAATCAGGATCAGGGTTCCATCATACCAGATACTAAACAAACATGTCATTATTATTTGTATTGCAGTAGCACTTAGAGATGATATTGTGCCAGGTGCTGTACAAAAACATATAGCAAAGAGACAGTCTCTGCCTCAAAGAGCTTACAAACTAAGAGTCTAGACAACAAAGAGATCCAGACAGACAGACAGGGAGAGTGCAAGAAAACACTGAGATGATACTGGTCAGGACGGTAAGCAGTGACCACAGCTTATCCTAACAGTTGTTCCTCTGAAGAGCTAACCAGTTCCAGGCACCAGGGCCGGCTCCAGCATTTCTGCCGCCCCAAGCAAAAAAAAGAAAAAAAAAAGCCGGCCCTGCCAGGCACTACTCGCTACCATATTGATAGGATTGGGCAAACTGGTTTGGATTAAAAACAAGGCTCTTCTCCCCAGCCACTTGGTGTCAGATTTAATTTGAGGTTTACAAGATTTGGGTAGCGATGTTTTTATTTCTTCTTGCTTTTAGTTCAGTGCACTTAGGTACAGAAGAAATATGTCCCAGGGACAGGCACTCATCCAGATTGGGTTATATCTGTATTTGCACTGGTAGCCAGCTACCATGAGTGAAAACTGCACATTGACACAGGTTCTTCAGGCAGCTGTGACGGATAGAACCAGACTTCTCAGAACAAGTGAGGGCTAAGCTTTAAGCAACAGCTCTCTCCCTGAACCCTAAATAATGCTGCTCAGATAGTGCAGTATCCTTTATTTATCTCTTTGCTGCACATGTTATCCTCTGTTTTACAATAAACTTGCTCTGTTATTGAATGATTGATTGTTTTCTGTGGGTCTCCCTACGAGCCTGTTCAGTACAGTGAAGGGCTGGAGTCAAAACCGCAGATCCAAACACTGCCAAATTTTGATGGGTTTGGAATTGGGATCCAGATTCATATTTTGTAGCTGTTCTCCCATTCAGGCACAGAACTGGGCGTCAGGAGCCCCAGTTTCTGTTCTTAGCTCCGTCACTGACTTTCACCAAGCCCTTTAACCTGGGTGCATTTCAGCTTCCACATCTGTGAAAAACATATTGCCAAGATCAGACCCCATTGTGGTAGGTGCTGCACCTACACAAAGTAAGAGACTTGTGTATGTAGAGCTGCCCGGAAGAGCTAAACAGACAGGATAAACAAAGGGTGAGAGAAAAAAATATATTATCCCCATTTGAATTGTTTTTTGAAGAGGGATACATTTGCTCCTCCATACAGTGCTTTATAATCTGTAGAGGAAATAGGCTACAAAAATGCTGGGTTATGAATATCTTGTGAGGAACTTGGAATCAGAATTGGGATCCACGCTTTGTGGTTGCCCCCTATCTCTGTAATGGAATGAACCACAGTTCCAGATCCTAATGAACCCATACTTTGAACTCTGCATCTGACTTCTTTGGTTTAGATCCATTCTCTTTGGATTAATTATGTGGCTCTTTAAGGATGAACGCCTCTATTCTAGTTCTTCCTCGGTGGCTGCTCACCAAGCTGTACCTTAAAAGATTTCAAGCGCTTTGAGTCCAGAATCTCCTGTCCCTAGTTGAATGCAAGCAAAAAATTTTCTATGGGGAGTATAATTGCAAAAAAAGTCCTAGTGTTTTATGTTGACAAAAACCATCCTGAAAATTTAATAGCAGGGAATTCAGAATCTAAATAGTATTGTGCATTCGTTTCCTCTTTGTATGTTCATAAATTCTTACAATAATGAAAGCTTCTAAGTTAAATATCTTTAAATCACCTTCGTCCCCACTCTTAATTTATTTATTTTGTTGTGAGCCTAGAAGTGTCCCTTTTTTTTTATGCTTTTCATCTGTATATTACTTTATGTGGCAGGACAGGGCAAAATATGGAATGCTATTCCCTTCACTGTTCTCATCTGTGTAAAACCAGGAGGGTGCTACATTATCCGAAAGGCAGACAAGACTTATCTGTCACTTGCAGAGCTTAGCTAATGTATGTCGCAGTCCTCTAAGGAACGGTGTTTCAGTGATATAAATGTAATGGAAGTAATATGAATGTGTGGGCATTAAATTAAATGTCAACTCTGACCTTTAGAGGTCACAGCATCAAAAGCTGGTGTGACCGATGCTCTTTCTAAATCTCCCTTAGTGATGTAATATATTTGACGTGTACAGCAGGGTAACAACCTGGTAACAACTTGAGCCCAGATATTCTGGGTCTGGCTCTGTGCAACTAATCCATCATTGGATGCTGAAGAAAAGCAACTGAGTCAGAATGTACAATAGACCCCAGATCTTCGAGATGGCAACAAGGTCGGTCACCCCCCAATGGGAGAGCTGGCTGGCATCAAGCAGTGGATGTGCCTGGGAAACAGTGAGATGAGAAAAGTTCTCATGGCAGTTCGTTGATGTTGTAAATGGGCGGGGGGAATCCATTTGCCATGTTCCTGTGATACAAGACTATTAGTCATACTTGGCACTAGCTGTACATAGTGCTTTTCATCAGCGGGTCTCAGGGTGCTTTGCAAATATTAATTAAGCTTCACAAAACACCTATGAGGTAGATAGAGATTATGGGGAACTGATGTACAAAGGAGCAAAGTGGTTTGCCCAGAGTGAGCCAAGAATAGAAACTCAGGACCTTGGACTCCCAGTCTCCTGCTCTGACCACATTGCCTCCTAAACAGATATTCTGCGTGGGAGGCAGGTGGTTAGAGGAGTAAATCAAAGGCTATTAATATACTAAGGAGAGATAAGAGGATGTACAGTAGAGGGGATGGAACAGGGACATGCAACAGACAAGAAAGACCAGCAGAAAAAGGGAGCACGGGAAATAGATAATAGTGTAAACAATAATAACGAAAGGTCCTATGGCTGCATGTGTATAGATACCACAAATCATCAACTCTCTGCATGTACAAGTCACCAGGATAGAACTTCCAACCTGTATCTCCAAAAAGGTAGGCCTCAAAGAGAAGATCTACAGGCCTAGTCAGTAGATGGAAGCTCTAACCACTCATGCAGGAAGGATCAATTTACTTTGAGAAAGCCTTTCATCTCTGAGGATCTCAAAGTGACACACGAACCTGTCAAAGAATCGCTTCATCCAGTCCAGTCACCTCTGGAGCAACACACTGCAATGGTTTAGCAGCATAAAGCAACGCTACAAGAGATTTGGGGGCAAGATGTGAAGAAACAGCTTATACAAGGTGAATAACAGGGAAGTGTAGAGCCTATGGGCAGGATGTCTTTGGCCAATGCATCAACAATACGAACACTTAAACCCTTTGCAAACACACCGGGTAATCTTTGAGTCCCACTAGCGGTGAGGGCCTTAGTTTTATGTCTTATCCACATACTTTAGCAGTAAATGGCCCATGAACACCATGCCTCCTTCATCCTACAGTGCCATCTAGCACCAATGTTCAGTACTGAGTCAGAGGAATGAATGCCACCTGCTCAGAGGAAGGAGAGTCCAGTGGTGAGGGTGGTAGCCTGGGAGTTAGAAGACCCAAGTTCAGGTCCCTGCACTGCTGTAGACTGCTTGGGAGTCACTTAACCTCTCTGTGCTTTAGTTTGGTGCTCAGACAGCATGGTAATTAGGAGCTGTGTATGTATCTTCTATCCAAGTGCAATGTTAGTTAAGCTTGACCCTGGTTTATTTGACAGACCTGACCAGATCGTAGCTACGGCTGCCATGGCATCAGGCTGACTAGCAAATCGGTCAAATATAAGATGTTGCAGAGACGACAAGGGCTAATACGCTGTTTGATCATGATAGCTCCTTTCCAACATGAACTAATTAGAATAATGGCAGTTTCAACCTTAGTTTTTCAAAAATACCTTTGTTCATAGGGCATTTTTTTACTTTGAATCTTGTCACGTACGTTTTAATTACGCAACCCGTTACGCCATGGAGCTAATTAGGAAATGTAGCTGGGCTTTGAAAGAAACTGCATCAATGCATTTTCACAAAAGGGTTTTCATCTTTTGGAGACAAAGATCGTTTTCAGCTGTAATTAGGGCTGATAAACTGGTAAGTAAGAAATTAACAAAAATCTGTGCATGCTGAGCAGCTAAGAGGGATTATGAAAATCCATGTTTTGAAAAGTTAAACAAAAAAAATCTACAAGTGAAAAGTCATGACATTTTTAATTGTACCAAAGGAGTCATGGATTTCTGATCAAATCAAACACTCCCATCTGCTTTCTACAGGTTGCTGTTTTATGCTATTTAGTGGAATTCTCTCTTGCAATACAATGAAGAGCAATACACATTCAGGGCAACGAGTTCTTATAAAACTTTTGCGGATACAGACTAACACGGCTGCTACTCTGAAACCTGTCTTATAAAACAGTTATACAAATTATTTCCTTCATCAAGACAGCAGCTTAGCACAGGTTAATTTATGATTACTTCTTAATATTATGTGTTTGCATATTGCATGGGTTAAAGGCAAGTGCACCTAGAGGTTATAATATGGGAGTAGAACTTATGACTCTGGGATGCTATCCTAAGCTCTGCCCTTGATTCGTTGTTAGACCTTGGGCAAATCACTTACACTTAGGCTTAAAGAGGGTCTCTCTCTGTAAAAGGCATATATGAATTCTTCTAAAGCCTGGGTAACAATGATCTATGAGCATAGTTAATGTTTTAAAAGTTTTTTGAGAGCCCTGGATGAAAGGTGCGATATAAGTACAAATTATTAGTATTGTTGTTGAAATATTGTGGTCTGGTTGGTTTATTAACTTACCTTAAAGTTTCACCCTATTCTTAAGGTATAGATCAGAATTCCTAAGGGACAGTACTTGGGCTCCAAAGGAAAGATATTTTATAGATCTTATGAGGTTACCATTAGAAACTGCCTATTTGGAATCCCTAAATAGTTCTGTATGGAAGGACCTTGTACAGTATTCCATATTTTAGATCTGTGTTTGGAACCAGGAATAGACCATAGCACCTGAGGATATTGTGGGCAGAATTAAAAAACTGTATCTTCTTCTTGGAGCCCCCATTCCAGGTTGAAATGAAAGATTCACTTGAAACTAGAACAACGAGCCTAAAAAGAACTCAGATCTGATGGCACAGCCCAAAGGTTCTAGCTAGCTCAGTACAACGTGAGGAGACGTTCCATTCACGCTAATGACAGGGTGAGATTCTATTCCCCCATGAGCCGTTTTCATCTCTGAGACAGCCTCTGACTAGGAAGCCACCCAAGACTCTGTAAAACAATAATGCAGAAACGCAGATTGAATTTAAAATGTTACCGTTGTCGCAGTCTATTCCTATCAATGCTGTCAGTGCATCTGTAGTGGCATCTTGAGCTTGAACAAAAAGCTGGAAAGAAGCCAGGCAAATGTTAAAGGATCATGGTCAAGCCAAGTAGGCTTGACAAATGACTTGCCTTAAGAGTTGTTAATCATAACATGAGTCATTTGTGTAGCACCTTTCATCCAGACTCCAATGGGGTTCAAGAAACTTTACACCTTAGACCACAAACTACATACATATGTAGGGATCGCTTCACCCACCACTGAGATGCAGCCACCCATGGAGTGGAAGCCCAAAGCCTTTAGGCATAGCACAGTAATGCTACACAGCAGTGGAGGATGGTTTCTTCTTGTCGATCATTGCAGTTGCATGTTCCACTTGGACAGCCGGGGAAGAAAGGAATAGATCCTTTCACCCAGGAGATTTAACCAGTCCCTTCATTCTGCCTGTTCCTGGTGTTGGCCCACGTGACGGAAGATTCCAGCCCTGCTGACTCTCCTGACCAATGTTCCCTCTCTCAGTTACAAGTGGGTCTGGTGAGCCGTTGCAGGTGTAGCATGACCACTCCATTCCAGTTTGTCACCATTATTCAACTCAGTACTGTCTAGGCGCTTCCAGCTAGTTTGGGGATGAACGGTGCAATCTAAAACCATTCCTTGCTACGCACAGAGGAGGTAGGGTGTGCACTAAGTTGGGAGTTTGCTTCATTTTGTTTTCTTTTAAGAAAATTAAGAAATACCAGGCCTATTCATCTTTATGTTATGCCCCCATTATGCCAGCGAGACCGGCAAAAAGGAGCCATAGGGCAGACAAGGACGCCCAAGGAACTCTCAAGGTGCAGGACCATGTGCCACATCTTCAGGAATCCCAGGGATATGGGCTTTTTGGGGGGGGTTGAATGAGGATGGGGCAAGGTTGGAACATTCTTATGTCCTGGTTATTCTGTATCCATACAAAGCCGCATCCAGGGTGCTGAAGCAGGGGTCTCAGGGCTGTCCTAGCCTGCACCAGAGGCTTCTGAATAGGAAAGATACAGACTGCACCCTGGTATTCTCCTGGGATATTGAATGATGACAAGATCATGCTGCCCCAGGAGCAGCCAGTTGTGACTTGGAGTTACAATCAGCTTCCAGCTACCCTGCACCAGCCCTATAACACTGATTGGTGGAGCATACATGTGTCAGCTCAGAGCAGCAGTTCTCAACCTGTTTACCATCGTGGGCTACATATGTAGAGCCCTGTGCGGATACAAATTTATATCTGCAGATAGAAATCGGTATCCGCTGAACCGCAGGGCTCTCCTGGGAACCACAGCGGTGAAAGGAGCAGAACGTGGAGCTGCCGCTCCCAGGAGCCAACGCCCTACTCCGGCAGCTCCCCCTGTGCGTCTGTACCGCCCCCAGCCCTGTCCCATCCCTTTCACGCAGCTATCTGTGTGACTGCATCTCCTGTCTGGAGTCTGTACAGCTGCGCTGGAGGACAGGGCTGGGAGTGGGGCTGGGGTGGTACAGCCACGCCGGAGGAGCTGTCGGTGTGGGGTGCATCCGCACATCATATATACTAGCAGAGGATGTCACATAGAATCATAGAATCATAGAATATCAGAGTTGGAAGGGACCTCAAGAGGTCATCTAGTCCAACCCCCTGCTCAAAGCAGGACCAATTCCCATGGGCCGCAGCTGTGCACTGACTGGGCCACAAGCAGCCTCCAGATTGAGAACCACTGCCTCAGAACAAGGAGTCCACTGCTCTCCATCCACCGGTATGAGTGGAACGGTAGCGGCTCTGCAGAGGCTGCTTCCCCCACCCAGTCAAGTGGGTAACCAGTGCTGATGTGTCTTATTTCCTCATGTGGCCGCATGGCCTAGGCAGTGCTCTGGTCCTAGATGATTTGGCCCAATGCTGCGTGTGACCCCTATGCAATTCTGAGGGCAGAATTGGACCTTTTGTAGGTTCATATATAAGACAGAGGGGCTTAATCTGAAAAGTCAGGGGCTCAAGAGGACAAAGAAATGAAAGTGTTTTCCATCCTGACCAGAACAGAGGCGTAGATTTTAGGGCTGGTGTCTAAATGACCAGATGTATAAATACACCAGAGAATGCATGACTGCCAGTCTATAAATAAAGAGTCTACACATGTTGTAATTAAATTTTCTTCAAATACTCTGTTCCCGGTAGCTGAAAGGCCCTTTTCGGTTGTTGCTGTTGTTTTCGTTTTGCATTTCAAACAAATTGGGACTTGATAAATGATTTAGTGAGAACTAACCTAGCAGCCACCCCCTGCACACAAAAGTGAATCTGATTCAAGTAAATGTATTTTTTGACAAATGGCTTTTGCCTGCATGATTTATCAATTTAATGTGGGCTGGGTACTGCAACAGCATGGTACTGGTTATGGTTTTTTGCATTTCTGGCCTTACATTCCCAGCTGCTCGGATGGAGGTGGAGGGAATGAAATATTCTAAAGAGATTACTGGAAGGGGGGGGGGGAGACGTGATTTGCATTCGTTTGGAAATATGCGTCTTGACAACCAAAAATAAATAAACCAATACAAATAAACCAATAAAAGAGACATAACTTCACTTGAATCCTCAGTAAAAGAAGCCATCCAAAGACTCTAAAGCAGGAAAATCAGGAATATCAGAGTTAAGTGAGACTGGTAAATTGCAAACCACAAAATAACGTCTCATGTCATAAATCCACCCCAAAAAGTTCCACGTTTCACATGCACTCTTACAAGCCACTGTAACAGATGTAACCCTTCTGCCAGGTGGAGCCGGCAGCAACCAGGGCCGGGTTCAATATCTAGGGGTTCTTTTTCAACAATACAACACAGAACCGGCTCGAGCCCCCACCCAGTAACCTGGGAAAATTACACACCAGCCCTGAGTGCCTCTGAGAGGCAATACTTCCCCACTCGCAAGCAGAAAGGTGGGAACTCACCTGGCATTAATTAGGGAAAATGCCATAAGCAGGATTCATAATCGTAAACTGTGAGCAGGACACCCACGCCAGAGTGCATGGGGCAGTGCCTTTCGCCTCATGTTCCTCAGTTCTACAACGAAAAGTTCCTTTTCTGTGCCCCTCTCTGCTCCCTCACCATACCCCACTCACAGCGGTCAGTAAGGACCCACGGCTCAGAGGTGCATCTGTGTGAGTTCACTTCCCACCTGGGGAAGAAGGCACCTGGCTTACTCTGCCATCTGAGCACTTGCTTTGGCTGGCCACCCCACCAGCTGCTGTTCCTCTCCGCTAGCCACCCTGCCAGATGCTCATTCCACTCCCTGTGACCTCTGCAGGTCAGTCTCTTAGGGCTTGTCTACACTGGCAATTTACAGCACTGCAACTTTCTCGCTCAGGAGTGAGAAAAAACACCCCCTTGAGTGCAGCAAATTTCAGTGCTGTAAAGCGCCAGTGTAGACAGTGCACCAGTGGTGGGAGCCGCGCTCCCAGCGCTGGTAGCTACGCTCCTTGTGGAGGTGGTTTTTTTTAGGTTGCCATGACTACACAAGCCACATTAGCATTGCCAGTGTAGACTAGCCCTTAGTGATTGCCAGTTCTTAGTGATTTTCAGCTTTTAACAGGCTGGGCAGAAACGCTGTCCCACCACAAGTGATTTCAGCTCACATTTAAGCACTTAAAATAACAAAGGTTCCTAATGAAGCCTATTTAGCTCTATCTTTGAACAGTGGGGAGGAACAGTTTAAACCAGACCGGGGGATCCTTAGGGAGATCTTCTGGTTGGAACACCTGTCCCCACACCCCTCTTACTTTCTTAGTCTGGCATTCAAGCCCCTGGTTTAACGAGGTCCTTTCAGCGGAGGGTGACCCTCTCATTTGGGACAGGCTAAGCACAGTCCCGCTCCGCCTTATTCAAACAATAAAGACAACAACATTGATAACAGCATTTCACTACCCCTGCATTCAAGTTTACAAATTTTATTAAGATGTTTTAAAAAAAGTGAATGGGACAGCGTTTAAGCGTAGAAGTTTCTGGTTATCAGGGAATTACATACAGATTATCAAGGGGTGAGAAGTTCGGTTTAAGATCGGATGGCGTAAGGAATACATAATCCGCAATATCCCTAATTGGGGGTAAAAGGTTAGCGGGATGCAGTTGCGCCAGGCACGGTGGATGAACCGCCAGTCAGTGAAATGGGTGAAGCTGCCCCCAGCGAGGAAGTGGTTGCTGGCGTCCCACTTGCTGGTCAACTCGAAGGCTTTACTCTGGTGCGGTTTACACTTCAGGGTTTCCATGTACAGCAGGTGGACGATGGCCTTCAGGGTCCTCTCCAGCATGCCCCTGGCGCTTAGGGTGACGATGGTGTTGCCATCGGACCTGATTTGTGGCACCAGGACTCCCAGCTCCTGGCGCTCCTCGCACCACTCCCAGCGGCAGCCGACACGCTTCCCCAGGCGACACGTGGCGTTGCGAGCGTGGGACCACAGTGATTTGTAACCCAGCACCAGCCAAAGTTGATCACTTTGAGCAACTCTGCTCTATTTGCTGGATATCTAAGCAGAGTCAGTGTGTTCATGTAAATACAGTTTGCTCGTGAAGTCTCTCCTCCCCAGCTAGCTGTCATGGGTGAATTCATTCAGACCCTGCTTACACATAAAATGAGGTGAAATTCAAATCTTGGTCCAAAACTTCAGATGGCATAAATCCAGGTTGCTACAGTGAAGAGAGTGGAGTGATGCCAATTTACACAGCTGAGAATCTGGTCCACTGTGTCTAGTTGCTAGTTTATAAAATAGTATGGATTAGATTGTCCAACCTTACTGATGAGTCAGCACTCACTGCTGGGAGTAAAAGTTGCACGGTCCAGCCCTATATCGATTGATGTAACTTATAAACCCTGCCTGTTCCTCGGCAACCAAGTGGGAAGAGCTAGAAAATGGTTTGCAGTGTGTCGTTGTGTAAAGAAAGGGGGTGTGGCTACAGAGAGCAAAGGTCATCTTCCATTTTGGAAGGCAGGTCTCTGGAATAGTTGTAGCTGCCTCTGGCTTACAATAGCCTCTCGGTGCTGTGTTATGTTACTTTGAAATGAAAATAACAAATGTTCATTTAAGCTCTGCATGACACAAAAACCTTTCTGGAAGGAATGGTCATGTTGTTAAAGGAGAGCGGTCGATAATGTGTTTGAGGCTGCAGTTCATTCAGGGCAAACACTTGCATTGTCACACATCTAGGAACAAATTTTGATATGGCCTCAAATGACCCAATTTGAGAACAAATGCCTATTTGCATGTGCAAATGCTCTAACAGACTAACGCTGTGCATAATGATGAACTCTCTCCCCAGCTCGGCGGACAGTGATCGATCCAACGGGGATCGATTTATCGCGTCTAGTCTAGACACGATAAATCGATCCCTGCGCGCTCTCCCGTCGACTCCTGTACTCCAGCTCGGCGAGAGGCACAGGCAGAGTCAACAGGGGAGCGGCATCGGTCGACTCACTGTAGTGAAGACACCACAGTGAGTAGATCTAAGTATGTCGACTAAGTTGCGTAACTTAGATCGATACCCTCCCCGCCCCCCCAAGTGTAGACCAGGCCTTAGACAGCCTGTAAAATGAGTTGATTATCTCATTCCAGTTTCTCATGGGTATGTGCCACTGGTAACTTCATAGCTCTTTCTGTTAAAGCAGATACCACCTCTTGGCTGAAAAGGATATTAAACTTTTTGGAGTCAGGAAGACTGGGTTCTATCTCCCAGCCTGCCACTGAGATGCTATGTGCCCTGGAGCAAGTCACTTTACTTCTCCTTGCCCCTGTTTTCCCTTGCCTCAATTCTAAACGCTTCAGGACAGGGATTGTCTCTTGCTAGGTCTATGGATAATGCCTAGCACAATGGACCCCCCCCCCAGTCTCTAGCCACTGCTGTTATCCCACTGATCATAACAATGACAGTCTTCAGCGATTGTGTCCAACACTTCAAAGCAGCACTGTTTCTCTTGGGTTAGATCCATAGATTAACGCCAGAAGGACACCATCATTATCAATTAGTCTGAGCATACAAGCTGGATGAGTTAGGTCAGCAAGTGGAAATGGCAGAATGAAAAGGAGAAATGGGCAGGAATGCCACACTCATATGCATTTCTGCGGCCTCTCTTGAGTTGTTGTCGTTAGCTCTTCATATGCCACTGCATCACTCTGCCGTTGGTCAGTTTATCACACTGGAAATGGCAACAGAAGCACAGCTGGTTGCATGCCCGTCTCTCACAGGAATGCTGAGAGGGAGTAGTGGAACAGCACAGAATCCTCCCTTCTTTTGCTAAATAAGTCTGAGTCCTTGCACTTCGGCTAGGAATCCGTCTTTCCCCGGTCTCAAATCGCCCCTTTCCTAGTTTCAGATATATTCTACTGTTCACAAAATAAATGTCTGGTGGCGGAAAGCACTGCACAGTTTTTCCTTTTTGTTCATCGTAACTCACTGGAGCCCTTTCACTCCACCTGAACCAGCAGATCAGATTTAAAATAAAATTAAATTAAAAACATGCATTGATTTTCCAGAAAAGAAAAGGTTTAAAAGTTCTGTTACCCTGCACAGCAATGTCTGAGTTTTTATTCTCCCTGCCCCATCTGGGCTGTCAGACTATATCACAAAATAAATGTGCAAGGAGAAAAAGGCTTTCTTGATCTCTCAGAGCAAACCCTAGTGTTGTGAGGGGACTTGTCTCTATTCTTGGTTCAGAGCACAAATGTCTTACAAAAATCATTGTCCACATTTACACTGGGGTGACAAGCACAAGTGAAAATGTAGGAATTAATTCTTGTCCATGTGGGGAATGATAGCATACTCCATACATATGTAACACCAACCTACACAGGGGTGTCAGCAGCGGGGAATCAAAACTGGGACCTCGGGAGCTAAATGCATGAGCTGCTACTGCATAAACACATATCTCTTAGCATAGACACATGGCTTTTAGCCAAGGTTGTAGCAAGCTCATCAATCTCTAGGGGGCCTAGCCACCACTTGATGGGGAGAGAATTCCACTCTGAGCAAGCAGAGGGTTACCCATAAACTCTTGCATTAACATGGCATTACAGTTGCTGACCTCCATTTTGTAACACCGAGAGGCCCCAGCTAAGATCAGAGCTCCATTGTACCAGTTCTGTACAAACACACAGTAAGAGACAATCCCTGCCCTAAAGAGCTTGCACGCTAGATAAGACAGACAAAGAGTTGGAGAAATGAAGTATCATTGTTATTTTATAGACACTTTTAACTGATGGGAAATTGAGGCAGGGAGAAATGAAGTGACTTGTCCAAACTCACAAAGGGAGGCTGTGGCAGAGCTACAAATTGAACCCCGAGCTCCTAACCACCAATCCAGTGCCATAATCACAAGACCATCCTCCCTCTGTTATGCAAGTGCTTGAAATGAAGGAAATCCTGGGTTAAGATCTCAGCCTTCTCACATAGTGGAGCTGTTTGGGCCCAATTCTACAGTTAGCACTTATAGATGAATGTAGGAATTGTCTAACCAGATCAGACTAATGGGCCCTGTAGTGTAGGATCCTGACTCCAACAATGGCTGGCACCAGATGCTCCAGAGAAAGGTACAAGAAGTTTTGGAAGGGGATGTAGGAGGTCTGGACTCACCCCTGCGGCGCCTCCTACTGGTCGTCCAGGGAATTAGCTCACCAGCCTCTGGAGCGCCCTCTGCAGGCCAGTGGTCTGCCTTGTGCTCTGCTGATGCCCATGTCCCTCCCAGGACCCGGTGCCCCTATTACTGGGATGCTGCCCCCTGACAGTACCCCACAGATCTGGGTCTCCCCTCCCTGGGGAACCCCCCACCCACTATCCCCACCTTGCCTCAGCACTAGGCCACTGCCAGTCATCAACTAGCCCCTGCTCCCTGGGGCAGACTGCAGTATAGGCCACTCATCACTGGCAAGGGGGGGTTGGACCTGCTGCCTTGGCCTAGCCCTGGGCTGCCCCCCTGCAGCCCCCAGTACCCCTTGGCCTAATACTAGGCCGCAGCCTGGGGCTTTCCAGGCTGGAGCTCCCCAGCCTTTCCCCAGCCCTGCTCCACTCAGGTACTCTTTGTCTAGCTCCCTGCAGCCAGGCTCAAACTCTCTGCCTGAGCGCCTGGCTCCCTGCCTTTATAGGGCCTGCTGAGTCTGTTTGGGGCGTGGCCCCCGCTGCAGCCACTTCCCCCAATCAGCCCAGCCCTTCCAGGCAAGAGCAGGTGTCCACCCTGCTACAGGGGACAATTATAGAATACGCTGTCTATATGGGAAGTTTCTTCATAGTCTGTATCAGTTAGAGGTTGGCTTGTACTCTGATCCATGAGGCAGTGTTTCCTAGTGGATAGAGCAATGCCCTGGGACTCCTTGCTGGGGGACCTCAGACAAGTGACTTCCCCTCTCTGGGCCCCAGTTTCCCCATCTGTAAAATGGGGTAATGATACTGACCGCTTTTGTTAAAGTGCTGTGAGATTGCTTAATGATGGTAGGGAGCTAGGTATTATTAAAAATATGTATTTTAAAACATTTTCTATCATTTAATCTCAACGTCTATTAGAAAGGTGTCTCCGTGGTGTTATTCCTGTTCTACAGATGGGGAACTCTTTCCCAAGCTCAAGCCAACAGGTCATTGGCAGATCTAAGAACAAAGTCCTGGTGTCCTGTTCCCTTCAAGTACCACATTAAATACCTCAACCAGCTATAAAAGAGATAGGACTGGTCGCTGAGTTGAGAGTGTGTTTGGATCCTGGATTTTCAGTCAGGACCATCTTTATTAATAGAGCTGATTTGCTTCTTCTGTAATGAGGCAGTCTTAAATTTTACCAGTAGATCAGCGCTGACCTTCCTATGCAAACATACTCTGGAAAACAAACATGCTATAAACAAACTCCGGTTCAGTATCATTTATGCTGAAGATATGCATTCTGTTAGGCTGACACACAGACTGTAAACAAGCACAAAATTTACTGCTTGTCCTGGGATCTGTACTGCCATCTTTCTTAATTATTCCTGAAGTTTCAAACATCATCCTTTGAATTTCCCCAGAGTATAGAAACAAGAAGCAAATCCACTTTACAAAAGAAGAAAAAGATGAGTTCTTCCTGGCCTTTCATCTGCCTGTACTATCAGCATCTCTGCGAGATGATTCCTTCTAGCCATGATATCCTCTAGGGATGCTAGTGTCATGGCACAGACATGAATATATTAACAGGACAAATGCAGTGTTTGTTAGGAAACAACACAATTCCCATGAAAACAACCCATGCTTTTAGATAGAGATATGCAGGTACCAAAATATTTTCCATTGTGTTTACCCAGAAGTACCCTCTCCACTAGCATCTGTCTACACTATAGGTGGGAACAATGGTCCAGAATGGAGTAGGCATATTTAATTCTGCCTCAGCATGAGGAGCTAGACTACATGACCTCTTGAGGTCCCTTTTGACCCTACATTTCTATGGTTTTCTGTTGCATTTCTAGTGTAGCTGGGCCCTTTGTGCTTCCTCCCATGTTGCCCCTCACGCGTGGGAAGAGCTCCCCGTAAACATCTGCAAAGCTACCTCATTATCCTCCTTACAACTCTCCTTTGCTGCGATGCCTACAAAAAACTTAACAGCAGCTAGACCACTGGTTTGCTGAGACTACAGTCTGTCATGCTGACCAATATTATCTCATTGTTTCCTGGTCCACTTCCATCTGACTGTATCCATCTATTATCTCTTCTCTTATAGTTAGATTGTAAGCTTTTGGGGGCAGGAACCATCTTTTTGTTCTGTGTTTGTACAGCACCTAGCACAATGGGCTCCTGGTCCACAACTAGGGCTCGTAGGAGTTATCGCAATACAAATAATGAATGATAATGATAATACAAGTGCAGTTCCAAAGACGTCATGTTAATCTTGTGACCGTTCAAGCACTGCGCCTTCAAGCATCTCCAGTGTCCTGTTGGTGCTCTGCCATACCTTTGCTTACCTACAGAGGGCGATATTGGAGTTCTCACTACAGTGCCAGACATACAGTGTCATCCGCAGAAGGGATGTTTCATCATGAGAGAATCAGCATTTCTGGGACTGAAATGGCATTTGTGAAAGTCCCACTTTAGGGATACAGGAATTAGCATGCTGGGAAAGGCCAATGGACCATGTAGCCCGGAGTCCTGTCTACATCACTGGATGCCACCAAGCAAGATATATGAACTTCCAGCATGTTCCTTGGTATGCAGGGCTGTAACATGGGGGATTTCCCCTGATCCCTATGTGGGATTCTTTCCCGAACTCATTTGGTTAGCAGTTAAAATCCTGATGCATAAGAATTGATTACTCCTGTAATTTTATACCTCACTGATGAAGCTACAGATGCCCCTTCTTATTTATATACAGTAGAACATCACTAAATTTGTTTTAATCGCCTTGGAGACTCCATTGCAAATTACTGAATTAACAGCAAAGAGACTCCATTGCAAATGACTGGATTAACAGCAAAGTGAGCAAATGCATTTGTTTTAAAAAGCAAGGTTCATGCAGCATATGCTTTGTTCATTTCTTTGCCATATCGAGTTTATTTTTAATTATTCATAATACTGCACATTGCACTAATAAATTCTCTTGAGTACATTTAGTGTAAGTAATGAAATCTTAGTAATACAAGAATTTGCTACAAGCTGCTAATGTTAAACACTTGTTGACAAATGGGGAGAGACCATTAGGGGTTTTTTGCATACAAACAATAGGTTGTGAAAATTAGCAACATGGAAATTAGGAAGGGTCTAATGTAACTGTCTAATCTTCTTTAATTTTACTACATTAATGTCCTGAAGCAGGGAGTTCCATGAGTTAATTACAGTTGCTTAAAAAATGTTTTTCCACTATCAGCTCTGAACTCGCTGTCTTTTAATTTTACCAACTGTCTTGTACTTATATCTTCTTTGACAGCATAGTACTTTGTACGTGCCTAGCAGTTTTCACCCCCAATCAGAGGGGGTGCCTAGCTAGCACCACCCCCGCAGCTCCCATTGGCTGTAGTTCCTGGCCAATGGGAGCTGCAGAGCCTGCACTCGGGGCAGGGGCAGCACATAGAGCCCCCCTGGCTTCCCCTACACCTAGGAGCTGCTGGGACATGCCAGCCACTTTCAGGAATCGTGCAGAGCCAGATAGGGAGCCTGCCAGCCCTGCCAACTGAACTTTTAACATCGCGGTCAACGGCGCTGACTGGAGCTGCCACGTTCCCTTTTCAACTGGGTGTTCCTCACCCCCTCCCATGTCCCAATCCACTGTCCCAGCCCAGAGCCCCCTCCTCCACCCTGAGCCCCTCATTTCTGGCCCCACCCTGGAGCCCTCACCCACCCTCGCACCCCAACCCTCTGCCCCAGCCCGGTGAAAACAAGCGAGTGAGGGTGGGGGACAGCAAGTGACAGAAGGAGGGGGGATGGAGTGAGCAGGGGGCGGGGCCTTGGGGAAGGGGTAGGGCAGGGCAGGACAGGGGCAGGGTGTTCGGTTTTGTGCGATTAGAAAGTTGGCAACCCTACATTCCACACACAGCTGTCCACCTCCCTAACTAGCCTCAGGCAGGCAGGGAGCACATCTGTGGTGTTCATTAAGTCCCGCAGGGCAGTCCTGCCAGGGGAGCCCCTGAGTCAGCCATTTGGATGCAGAATCACGGCCCCCTGATGTCTGGCATTTGTTTAAACAACCTCAGTTCCTACTGAGTATAAACAGCATCCACTGTTAATTGCGGTTCATAACGGATGCAGGGAGAAAGCTATCACTGAGACATAAACTCCAAGGGGAGGCCTCTCCATGTTTCACGGCTTTCAAAGTGGGAGAAAAAGGCATGTTTAAAAAAAAGTCCTAACTACAGGATGGTTGAGGGGAATTATATCAGAAAATCATTTTCCATGGCTGGCAGCCGCCAATTTTCTACCAATCCGAAGGTAGGAAGTGCAGAATTAGCTCCATAATGTCTGCTATTAAATTATTTCAGTCCAATATTTCTCACACCAACAGGGAAGGCTGCTCCTTCTGCAATTTATTTCGCCGAGACACTGACCTGACTAATGTCTCTAGCATGTATTATGGAATAAAATAGATTGCAGTTTGGGGAGGGGTGTGAGGACAGGGGGCGGGAGGGATGTGGGGAAGAAGAGAAGGGAGGCGATTCTTGCCTTCGGCTTTGGAGCGAAAATAAAGGTCTGCAGCTGGCAAATTACGTATCGCACTTGGTTGTGCAAGATTCCATATCTAATTCCAACTTTTAATGTGATTTACATGACCCGCAACACGTTTATAGGAGACAGCAGGCTTTTTCATGCCTTTGATTTCGGGGTAATTATTTTTAGAGCTGAAAGATTTTTACTGTCCTTTATATAACTTTGGACAATAAACACATCACATTTGAGAAAAAAAAAAGCCTACAAGAAAGATGAGAAAAAAAGTTCAATAAGGAGCAGGTGAAACCACTGTTGCCTAGTTAAAGGGACAGGTGGCCAGACGCAGAGGTGACATGTAAGTGAGCTTAAGGGCCCGATCCCTAGTAAGTCCTGTTTGTGCTCTGCAGCAGTGCAAAGGGGTCTGCAAGTCGCCTTAGGGCAGCAGGTGACGATTCCCCAGTCATGGAGGGCAACCTACAACAGCCCCACTCTTCCCCTAGAGGGGGCATGTCAGGAAGAAGTGGGGCGGGAACAGACATGAGGGTGTTCAATGCTGGAGGGCAGTAAGGGGATTAAATACAGCACTGTGCGTTGAGGATGCTCCCCACCAGAACAGGTCATTACTTGGGTGGCCGAACATGTTGACAGTGCTGGTGATTCATTAAGAAGCCCTCTCCCTTCTAGTTGAAGTATTTATATGGCTGCCATTTGCACAGTATTTGAGCACCTCACATTCTGAGCAGGAGTCAGGTCTAGTGGGCAAAGCAGGCATCGAGGTTGACGAAGCCAAGGGTCAGCACCAGAATCAACTGCCGATTACCAGAGCTGAGGGTCAGAGCTGAGGTCAGATACCAAATGCCAGAGCCAAGGGTCAAGCCGGAGTCAAGGTCAGAAGTTGGAGGCCAGGGTTAAAGCCCGGAAGGGTCACTGAGGATTGGAGGGGAGGCATAAGGGCAGGAGGAGAGGCAACGGTCAAGCACAGAGCAGGGGCAAGGCGGGAACCGGTGTAAAGGCAGGAGCAGAGCAGGAACAGGGTTGGGGGCAGGAGGCAGGCACAAGCAGGATCCAACGCTGCCATAACAGGAAACCATCTTGTTGCTCAGACAAATTTCCTGTTCCTCCTTCTGGATTAAATGGCATAGTTGGACCAATCGGTGGAGCTGGGCAATCCTCCAGTCAGAGCTCCCGTGAATGGTGTCTTGTCCGGGGCAGTAGCCCTAGCAGCTTCCCAGCCTACCTTTGTTTCAGTAGCCTTTGGGTGGAGCCCAGGATGAAGCAGCAGTCTGGGGACTCCCAGGCCTGAGTTCAGGACATCATAAGAGGGGAGGCTTCCTTCTATACCCCTTACCTTGCTCGTCGGGGTAGATATGGTCCAACCTGTAACTGTGCTGGTTGAGTAAGCTTCACTGACTCATTTATCCTTTGAAATTTGGAGAAGAGAGGTTAGATGGTTCACCGTGGGTGGTGATGACACAAATACAGTCACAAACTGTGTATTCAACACCCTTTGATGAGTCTCTTTATTCAAAAACATCACAAATACATTTTTAATATTAGTCACCCAGCTCTAGTTCACTTCCAGATGCACATCGGAACTTGCACAACGTGAGAGTTTTCAGAGCTGGGGCTTTGGTTCAGCAAAGGGCCAGTAGAGTTAAGAGCGAGATCACCCACAGGCCTCTATGATTAAGGTTTGTAAACCACAGAGAGAGCCTCAGATGAGTGCTATAGCAGGGTAGAAGATTATTATTAGATAGGTACAGTTCTTATTGGCTATTTGATTCATGAAAAGCCAAGAGCCTTCTTTGTCACTACCACAGGCTATTAGGTACCCATTTTTCAACCAAAGTCAAACAGCCAATGCCAACACAAGTTACTTGTCAGACATATCAGACTTATTGAGCAATTGCATCATTCTTAGCTCTATCATAAATGAGTTGTGCAGTCACCTACCACTGTCCTAGTATTAAATTTATACCTGGCAGATAACTTTCTTATTCCTCACTCTGGGAACAAAAGAAAACCAGGTCTGAGCAATCCTGACATTCCGTGGTATTAGAAACGTGCTGTGGATTCATGAGTCGAGGTTCCCTTGATAAGAGGCTTCCAAAGATGTCCGATTTCTCACACCTTTGAGCAACAAGTCAGGTAGTAAGAATAACTTTCTACGTACACTTGTAAACATATTTCATCTGATGAGGGGATCGTTGGGTAAGTAGTATGAATTTGAATGGTTCTGACAATGGATGTGAGAATGACACGCCATCAGATAAGAGATTCTCAGGCCAAACCTGCTATTTATAAAGCTGTTGTAAATCACATGCAGCTGGTGGAATATGCAGGCTCTGTACAAATAGATTATGCCACTTTTCACAGCATGAGTTGGCAGCTGCATTCTGGAAAGGGAATGAGTCTCATGCTCATAACAGGGGAGCTGAGAGTCAGGACTCCTGGGTTCTGCTCTCATAGACTTCAAGGTCAGAAGGGACCATTATGATCGTCTAGGCTGACCTGTTCTGAGGGAGAGTGCACCTAGTGATTAGTGCATTAAACTATGTAGATCTCAGGATTCCAACTTTCTGTCCCTTCTACTGCCTCTGACTCATTTTACCCACCTGAGAAATGGACAGTGATGTTTCCCTACCTCGAAGAGGTGTTGTCACTTAATGAATGCATGCGTGTGAGGCACTTGGAAATCCTTGAACTAAACGCTCTCTGCAAGCACTAAGCCTTAATGCATGTTACTGGTGCACAATAAGGTGAGCATGTCATTCAATCAGAGCGTTCACTACAGACAGCTGGTCATGGTGAGATGGTCTGTAGAGCCTCAGCTGGTCGTAGAGATGGGCCTGGACTTTGCAGTGTTTAACTCCAGATCCACAGATGCTGCTGGACATGAGGTTTGCATCAACAGGATGTGTCAGTGAAAAGAGAGATGTATCATATAGGTCTGATTTTAACGAGTCGGCTGGTTTTACCCTCGCAAATAATGCAGGTGCAATTCAGAGTCCCTGATTTGTGGGCACAGTCAGGTGCTTAGATATCAAAATCGCGTAACTGGAATCAAATGGGTAAATTCCCTCCGTGCAAAATGTAGCTTGTTATGCTTTGTTAAGAGTCAATACGATTGGAGGCTGGACACAAAATTCCAGCTTCCCTGGTTGTCAGGATAACTCTGTCATTGTCACTGCTTAAATCTTAGACTTGCCACTCACATTCACCGGCACTGGGGTCATTTTCTTTCTCTTTATTCCACGCACGAAACACCTTTAGTGTTTATTGCATCTTTCAAACGAGCAGCAGGTACAGTCCTAGACCCTGAAAATCCCACTGATCCTGCAGGATCTAAATGGGTTTTCTACAGGAACTCAGTGGTATTCAACCAGCAGGGCAGATGGAAATTAAAGGCCCCAGAACTGTATGTAACAATACCACTTTGCACATCTAAAGTACTCTCCGTCCAAGGAACAATTATTGATCATTTATGATAGATTATTATTGATTATTGAACCATTCTTGATTAACAGATAGTCCTCAACCCACCTGCTATGTGAGGCAGTTAAGTAGAATGATTTCCATCGTACAGATGTGGAAACTGAGGCACAGAAACTGACGTACCCAGGAAGTCTGTGGCAGAAGTTCAAATTAAACCTAGATCATCTGATGCCTAGCGCTGTGCTTAAACACAAGAACCAAATGCTTTTAAGGATGAAATAGTCCAAAAAATGGAGGCTACGAGTATATGGCTGAATAAAGCAGTGGTGTAAAGATAATGATGTTTATGTGAAATGTATTAAAGCCTTGGTCACAAGGCGGATAGTAAAGAGCAAGGGAGAAAAGGAGATTTTTCATTGAGGTTGAAAATAATCTGGAGAATCAATAAGACATAGAGATTCAAGGACGATGCTCCATGAGGGATCTGCACTTGCCCCAACTGTCAGATTATATGAGGTGAGAGATAGGGCAGCGTTAGCTGAACCCAAGGAGAATTGGAGAACAGAGCCCATGAACGAGGCTGAAGCAAGGTCTCAGGGAGTGTTAGTCTTTCCTGCAGTGGATGGAGGTGTACACCAACCTTCACCACCGGAACCGCTGCTCTTGGTTGATCTCATCCATGACACTGGGGCAGTTGTTTCAATGCCAGCTTTGGATGATGGGGAGTAAAGGGCTGAACTTAGGGGGGTTTGCATGTAGATGCTACCTATTAACAACACACTGCACTTCTCTAGCACCTACCGTCTGAGAATCACAGAGCATTCTCATGTAATTGGCCTCGCAACATTCCTGTCAGGTGAGTGGGTCACTGGTGCCCAGGTGCGCACCTTAGAGGGAACTATCCGCGGACCACTTGAATGGAGCTCGTGGACCACTGGTGGTCCATGGCCCACAGTTTGAGAACCTCTGGAGTAAAACATGATACTACAGCTATTCACTTGGAAGATAAAACAGTGACCCAGATTCTCAGCTGGTGTCAATCTATTGAGCTCAATGCAGCTATGTTGATTTATACTAGCTGATAGCGTGGCCACTCGGTATCACTAAATAGCAAAGAGTTAAAGACAATCCTTTGGAATGCAAAATGGGCACGTCTCCTCAATATTAAAAGACTTCTTGTCATAGCCACATACACGGGACAGCTAACCCGTGAGTCTATTACAACAGGGCTTGAATAATGTATTAAGGAATAAAATATTCAGAAGAATATGGGTTAATAATACGGATACAAATGGGGACGGACAGCATTGCATTCATCATCCACTAATGTGCAGCCTTGAGCCAAACCAGAGTGGGACACAACAAGATAAATGACAAAGCCCTGGACAGGTTCATAGTTAAAAACATAACTTACCGTACAGTTCCATTGGCACTGCGCTGAGCAGGGGAGAGGATTTATAGACTTTGTCTTGGTTTATTTTTGTTTAAAAGCTTGGAGATGAAAAGTGAAATGATGTTGCAATAGACAGTGCAGGACACTGGTAAGGCATTTGACATATCCTTCCTTAAAAGCGACTCAGCAAACACCTTAATCCATGCCTCTTTTGTTCACAGGTGTGAATGACAGGGTGCTGGAAGGGCAGGGGTGGAAAATATGCTTTTATTGGTGCTCGTGCCTGAATGGAATATTTAAAGAAATATAGGGAGCTGGTGAAATGTGTCAGATTGCTGGCACTGCAATGGGAAGTTCCCTGGGTCACAACTCTCCCCCATATCTAGTGTCCCCTGCCATTGGTTGCTCCAGCACAGCAGTGGTCTCTCATCTGGTCGACAGCAATTCAGCCATCTGGCCAGGTGACCAATGAAGTCCACTCGTTTCCAGGGTGACAGAGTCTCATGGTGCTAACGGAGCACTCAAGGAAGACAAGGCCATTGTGGAGAAGCTAAATGAATTCTTTGCATTGGTGTTTACTGCAGAGGGTGTGAGGGAGATTCCCACACCTGAAACATTCTTTTTAGGTGACAACCCTGAAAACTGTCGCAGACTGAGGTGTCAATGTTTGGGAACAAAGCGATAAATTAAACTGTAATAAGTCACCAGGACCAGATGGTATTCACCCAAGTTCTGAAGGTATTCAGATATAAAACTGAAGAACTACTATCTGCGGTATGTAACCTATCGCTTAAATCAGCCTCTATACCATGTCCGGCAGTGGCTCCTGGGGGAGAGGGGAAAGGGGCAGAGGGTCTCTGCACACTGCCCTCGCCTCCAGATACTGCCCCACAGCTCCCGTAGGCTGGGAACAGGGAACCGCAGCCAATGGGAACTGCGAGGGTGGTGCCTGTGGACAGAGGTAGTGCATGGAGCCACCTGCCCCTCCCCCCACAGGAGCCACTGCTGAACATGCCGGTGATGCCGGCCACTTCCGGGAGCCACGTGGAGCCAGGGAGCCTGCCTTAGCCCCGCTGCATCACCACCCCAGAGCCCCCTGAGGTAAGTGGCACCTGGCCGGAGCCCGCACCCCGAACCCCTCCTGCACTGCAACCCCCTGCCCCAGCCCTGAGCCCCCTCACGCACCCTGCTGCACCCCAAACCCCTCCCAGAGCCCACATCCCCACATCCCCTCCTGCACCCCAACCTCCTACCCTCAGCCCTGAGCCCCCTCCCACATCCCATCCTGCACCCCAACCCCCTCCCAGAGCCTGCACCCCCTCCTGTACTCCAACTCCGTGCCCCAGGCTCAGCCCAGAGCCCCTCCCAAACTCCGAACCCCTCCGCCCCAGCCCAGAGCCCACACCCCAACCCCCTGTTCCAGCCCAGTGAAAGTGAGTGAGGGTGGGGGGGAGAGAGCGATGGAGGGAGGGGGGATAGAGTGGGGGGGGAGGGCTTCGGAGAAGCAGCGGGGCAGGGGCATCGCCCCAGGGAAGGGGCGGGGCGGGGAGGCAAGGGTGTTTGGGTTTGTGTGATTACTGTTATTTCTTTGAGGTAATCCTGGGTTGCACTTAAATTCAAAAACTGATCTTGTGCTTTAAAAGGTTGGAGTCCACTGCTCTATACCAAATGACTGGTGGATAGTATATGTAATGTTGATTTTTAAGAGAGGCTCAAGAGGTGATCCTGGCAATTACAGACCAATAAGATTAACTTCAGTACCAGGCAAATTGTTACCAAGTATCAGAAGGGTAGCCGTTAGTCTGTATCCACAAAAACAATGAGGAGTCCGGTGGCACCTCAAAGACTAACAGATTTATTTGGGCATAAGCTTTCGTGGGTAAAAACCCCACTTCTTCAGATGCATGTAGTGAAAATTACAGATACAGGCATAAATATTTATTGGCACATGAAGAGAAGGGAGTTACCTTACAAATTGTTGAAACTATAGTAAAGAACAAAATTATCAGACCCATAGATGAACACGATATGTTGAGGAAGTGTCAACGTGGCTTTTGTAGAGGGAAATCATGCCTCACCAATCTATTAGAATTCTTTGAGGAAGTCAACAAACATATGAATAAGGGTGGTTCAGTGGATATAGTGTACTTGGACTTTCTAAGGATTCTTAAGCAAAGTAAGCAGTCATGGAATAAGAGGGATCCTCTCATGGATCAGTAACTGGTCAGAAGATAGAAAACAAAGGGAAGACATAAATGGTCAGTTTTCCCAGTAGAGCAAGGTAAATAGCAGGGTCCCCCAAGAATCTGTACTGGGAACAGTGCTGTTCAATATATTCATAAATGCTCTGGAAAAGGGGGTAAATAGTGGGCTGGCAAAGTTTGCAGGCTATACAAAATTACTCAAGATAGTTAAGTGCAAAGCTGGCTGTGAAGAGTTACAAAGGGATCTGACAAAACTGGATGACTGGCCAATAAAATGGCAGATGAAAATCAATGTTGATAAAAAACAAAGTAATGTGCATTTGAAAACATAATCCCAAATATACATACAAAATGATAGGGTCTAAATTAGCTGCTAACTCAAGAAAAAAGATCTTGGCGTCATCATGGATAATTGTCTGAAAACATCTGCTCAAAGTGCAGTGGCAGTCAAAAAACGAACAGAATGTTAGGCACCAGTAGGAAACGGATAGATAATAAGTCAGAAAATATAATAATGCCACTGTATAAATCCCTGGTACACCCACACCTTGAATATCATGTGCAGTTCTGGTTACCCTGGCTCAAAAAAGAAATATATTAGAAATGGAAAAGGTACAGAAAAGCTCAACAAAAAAAACGATTAGGGGTATGGAACAGCTTCCATATGGAGAGAGATTAAAAAGGCTGGGACTGCACAGTTCAGAAAAAAAGACCACTCAGGATAATATGATAGAGGTCTATAAAATCATGAATGTTTTGGAGAAAGTGAACACAGAAGTGTTATTTACCCCTTCACATAACGCAAGAATCAGGGGTCTTTCAATGACACTAATAATCAGTAGGTTTAAAACAAACATAAGGAAGTATTTCTTTCACACAATGCAGTCAACCTGTGGAACTCCTTGCCAGGGGATGTTGTGAAGGCTAAAAGTATAACTGGGTTTAAAAAAGAACTAGATAAGTTCATGGAAGATAGGTCCATCAAAGGGTATTAGCCAAGATGGTCAGGGATGCAACCCCATGCTCTGGGTGTCCCTAAACCTCTGACTGGCAGAAGCTGGGACTGGATGACTGGAGATGCATCACTCAATAATTGCTCTGGTCTGTTCATTCCCTCTGAAGCACCTGGCATCAAGCACTAGCAGAAAACAAGATACTGGGCTAAATGGACAATTGGTCTGACACAGTATGGCCGTTCTTATGTTCTTAATAGAGTATAGAAGGCTAACATATCCTAAAAAGAAGTTTACAGCCCAGTGGGGGTCCCTGAAGGCCTCACACCCTTACTTCAGGGCTTACAATGTCTTTATCCTCCTTATCTCAAAGGGATTGGGTTTTTGCTGGGCTGGAAGGAGAACCCAGCCCCTCCTTGTCTACCAGATTCTGGCCCATGGCCCTACCAATGGCTGTAATGTCAAGCACCCAGGAGAGCTTTGAGGCTGCCTCCATAGGCTACTGCCTGCCACTTACTTTCCCAGTCCAGGGCATGGTCACCATCTCACAGACAATACAAGAAAAGATAAAGTGAAGAGTTCCTGAATCCTTAAAGACAAGTCAGTCTCATCTCCAGGGCTTGGGATAGCTGAAGCTTGCAGACCCTCCCCCCGCACTCCTCCTCCCCCACTTCCTTGCAGCAACCTGCTGTTCCCTTACTCAGGGGCTCTAAGAGTAGGTCTGTCCCTCTATCCTATCTGCTCTTCTCACCGCTTCTGAGTTTTTTGTTTCATCAGCACGAGCTTTAATATCCCTTCCACACGTTTTGTTATCATTAATTATAACTCTGGATATTCCCATTTGCAGTGTAGTTGTAGCTCTGTCGGTCCCAGGATCTTAGAGAGACAAGGTGAGTGAGGTAATATTTTTTATTGGACCAGCTGCTGGTGGTGAAAGAAACAAGCTTTTGCGCTTACAACTGACCTGAAGAGCTCAGTGTAAGCTTGAAAGCTTGTCTCTCTCCCTTACAGAAGGTGGTCTAATAAAAGATATTACCTCACTCCACTCACTTGTCCCTCTGGGTATTCTTAATATTAAAATAAATATGAAAACAACAAGGAGTCTGGTGGCACCTTATAGACTAACAGATTTATTTGGGCATAAGCTTTCGTGGCTAAAAACCTCACTTCTTCGGATGTATAGAGTGAAAGTTACAGATGCAGGCATTATATACTGACACATGGGCCTGGTCCACACTAACCCCCCACTTCGAACTAAGATACGGAACTTCAGCTATGTGAATAACGTAGCTGAAGTCGAAGTACCTTAGTTCAAACTTTCCTCGGGTCCAGACGCAGCAGGCAGGCTCCCCCGTCGACTCCGCATACTCCTCTCGCAGAGCAGGAGTACCAGCGTCGATGGCGAGCACTTCCAGGATCGATCCGGGATCGATTTATCGCGTCTAGACAAGACGCGATAAATCGAACCCAGAAGATCGATTGCTTACCGCCAGACCCAGAGGTAAGTATAGACGTACCCATGGAGAGCAGGGAGTTACTTCGCAAGTGGAGAACCAGTGTTGACAGGGCCAATTCAATCAGGGTGGATGTAGTCCACTCCCAACAATAGACGAGGAGGTGTCAATTCCAGGAGAGGAAAAGCTGCTTCTGTAGTGAGCCAGCCACTCCCAGTCCCTATTCAAGCTCAGATTAATGGTGTTAAATTTGCAAATGAATTTTAGTTCTGCTGTTTCTCTTTGAAGTCTGTTTCTGAAGTTTTTTTGTTCAATGATAGTGACTTTAAAATCTGTAATAGAATGACCAGGGAGACTGAAGTGTTCACTTACTGGCTTATGTATGGTACCAATCCTGATGTCCGATTTGTGTTCATTTATTCTTTTGCGGAGGGACTGTCTGGTTTGGCCAATGTACATGGCAGAGGGGCATTGCTGGCACATGATGGCATATATAACATTAGTGGATGTGCAGGTGAATGAGCCCTTGATGGTGTGGCTGATGTGGTTGGGTCCTCTGATGGTGTCACCAGAGTAGATATGGGGACAGAGTAGGCAACGAGGTTTGCTACAGGGATTGGTTCCTGGGTTGGTGTTTCTGTGGTGTGGTGTGTAGTTGCTGGTGAGTATTTGCTTCAGGTTGGGCGGTTGTCTGTAAGCGAGGACTGGCCTGCCTCCCAAGGTCTGTGAGAGTGAGGGATCATTTTCCAGGATAGGTTGTAGATCGTGGATAATGCGCTGGAGAGGTTTTAGCTGGGGGCTGTATGTGATGACCAGTGGTGTTCTGTTACTGTCCTTGTTGGGCCTGTCCTGTAGTAGGTGATTTCTGGGTACCCGTCTTGCTCTGTCAATCTGTTTCCTCACTTCCCCAGGTGGGTATTGTAGTTTTAAGAATGCTTGATAAAGATCTTGTAGGTGTTTGTCTCTGTCTGAGGGGTTGGAGGAATTTCGGTTGTCTCTTAGGGCTTGGCTGTAGACAATGGATCGTGTGATGTGTCTTGGATGGAAGCTGGAGGCATGTAGGTACGTATAGCGGTCAGTAGGTTTCCGGTATAGGGTGGTGTTTATGTGACCATCACTTATTTGCACTGTAGTGTCCAGGAAGTGGATCTCTTGTGTGGACTGGTCCAGGCTGAGATTGATGGTGGGGTGGAAATTGTTGAAGTCCAGGTGGAATTCTTCAAGGGCCTCCTTTCCGTGGGTCCATATGATGAAGATGTCATCAATGTAGCGCAAGTAGAGGAGGGGCACTAGGGGATGAGAGCTGAGGAAGCGTTGTTCTAAGTCAGCCATAAAAATGTTGGCATACTGTGTGGCCATGTGGGTACCCATAGCAGTGCCACTGACTTGAAGGTATAAGTTGTCCCCAAATCTGAAGTGGTTGTGGGTGAGGACAAAGTCACAAAGCTCAGCCACCAGGCGTGCTGTGGCCTCATCAGGGATACTGTTCCTGACAGCTTGTAGTCCAGCCTCATGTGGAATATTGGTGTAAAGTGCTTTTACATCCATGGTGGCCAGGATGTTGTTTTCAGGAAGAACATCAATGCATTGTAGTTTCCTCAGGAAGTCGGTGGTGTCTCGAAGATAGCTGGGAGTGATGGTAGCGTAGGGTCTGAGAAGAGAGTCCAAATAGCCAGATAATCCTGCTGTAAGTGTGCCAATGCCTGAGATGATGGGGCGTCCAGGGTTTCCGGGTTTATGGATCTTGGGTAGCAGATAGAATACCCCTGGTCGGGGTTCTGGGGGTGTGTCCATGTAGATTTGTTCCCGTACTGTAGCTGGGAGTTTCTTGAGCAGATGGTGTAGTTTCTTTTGGTATTCTCAGTGGGATCAGAGGATAGTGGCCTGTAGAATGTGGTCTTGGAGAGTTGCCTGGCAGCCTCCTGTTCATAATCCAACCTGTTCATTATGACTACAGCACCTCCTTTGTCAGCCCCTTTGATGATAATGTCAGAGTTGTTTCTGAGGCTGTGGATGGCATTGCGTTCTGTACGGCTGAGGTTATGGGACAAGTGATGTTGTTTGTCCACAATTTCAGCCTGTGCACGTCTGCGGAAGCACTCTATGTAGAGGTCCAGTCTGTCATTTCGACCGTCAGGAGGAGTCCACGCAGAATTCTTCTTCTTGTAGTGTTGGTAGGAGGGTTCCTGTGGGTCAGTGCACTGTTCAGTGGTGCGTTGAAAATATTCCTTGAGTCGGAGACGACGAAAGTAGGCTTCCGCAGTGCCAACTGTCAGGATGAGTTTTGTGTCCAATAGGAAATGGATTGAACCATTAACTCATTTTTGATAGGTTACAGAATGGGCATGGCAGGATACCAAAGTATGCTCATCATCAGGCAGGCTGGACCTGATCTATCGGTGGAAGGCTCCACAGCTTAGTTCTACCCCCCTGAGCCAACCAGTACCCACATGATTTTATTAAACTATGACCAATAGATGCTTAAGGTCATATAGTCCCTTCTAACCAGGAATCTCAAAGCACTTTACACATATTAATAAATTAAGCCTCTCAACCCCCACTGAGAAGCAGGGATATAATTAGCCCCATTTACAGGTGATGGAACTGAAGTACAACCAAGTTCAGTGATTTGCCCAGGGTCACACTGCAAAGCTGTAGCAGAGACAGGGACAAATTCCCTTCTCTTGGCCTTAACCACATTCTTTTGTGTTGGGGTCACAATGCAAGAAGCGAGGACATGGAATCCGAACGGATCTGTGGTGTAGTGGAGGAAAGATGATGACATTTTTCTTAAAGCCACAACCCAAGCTGATATGAAGTGTCACAAAAACACATTTTCTGCAGTTGAAGCCCTGGGCTGTTTGGGGTTTTTTTTTGTTTGTTTGTTTGTTTGTTTTTTCCTCCAGAAAAAAATATCTGTGAGTTAAGGCTCCTCAATTTATCTTGTTCTGTTCAAATACTGCAAGGCTTGATGTAAATTCCTTATTTTCTCTAGTGCTTTCGCCTGGCTTTGTTCTTTATTAAATATTAATACATTTGTCTAGAGGAAAAAATTAAATTCCTTCCTTGGCAAATCCTCCGGAAGTGGAAAGTTAAACTGCAGGAATTAGGGCTGGTATTGTCTTCTGGGGAATCTCATCAATGTTAATCCTCTTCCTAGGCCAAATTTCATTACAGAAAATCTTTGCTGGGCCTTCCAGAGCCACCATAGGGAACACAGACAGCAAATATAGTGAGAGTGAGCACTGCCTGAGTAATGGATCAGCTGGCTAGTCCGTGTCTATATTAGGGTTTGGGAGATGTAAGCTGGAAGACGTTTTAGTCAGTCGTCTTGTGTTCTAATTTTCGAGTTCTCCTGGAACTTTCACTTTGAGTGCTGTGAAAAATGTGGAATCCTATGTTTATTGCTAGCATAGTTTGGATTTCCTTTTTTATTTCCTTCCCAAAGTCTCAACATCTCAAGATTAACAGCAGTCAGAGGGTAAGCAGCCCAATCTGAATTGTTTCCTTGGGATTCCCCTCTCTGTCTGCAGCCACCTCTTGTCTCCCGTCACATACTTAGACTGTAAGCTTTTTGGGGCAGGGACCCACTTTTGTTTTGTGTATTATCAGAGGTCATTTTCAATCTTTGGTGCCCTCTTGTGGTAAAACCAGGTGACATAGCAAGGCTGCCTCAGTTTCCCTGCTTCTTTGATGGACCAATCACCATCTAGCCTGCGTGTCGGTTCTTTGTTTGACCTTGGCCCTCCATCCCAGACACTGGCAGTCCTTCCTCTCTCAGGATGGTAGGGAAGCCAATACATCAGGATGCCAGATACCCTAGATGAAGAGTGTTCAATACTGGCCTCTTTGAGTATCACTCGTTTGTTCAAGGCCTTAATAACCCCCTGGCTTGGTTTGGTAGAGGAACTCAGGCCCACCCACTTCTCGGGGCTCCAGGCCAGGGACCCCACAGGAAGTGGTCAGCACTAATCTCTTCCAACCCCTTTCTGTTTCCCTGGCTTGCTTCCTACCATGCCTTTCTTGCAGGCTTTTCCTCAGAGTCAGTCACACATTGTGGTCTGGCATTCTGGGTGGCTTCTCACCAGTCTGTGGCTGAAGGATCCTGCTCTCAGTCACTCCTCAGGCTGACTGGCAGTCGCCCTGCCCTTCCGACTGGCAGCTTTTGTGATGAGCCCCAGCTGAGAAAGCAGTTACTGTCCCTATTAACCCTTTCACAGCTGCACACCCCATGACAGCATATATGTCACTTTGGACAACGGGGCTTCAATCCTGATTGGGACCTCTAGACACACCCATCGTACAAGTCGCATTCAAAGACTGTTGCTCTTTGTTCTATGTAGAGCTGAGTGAACAAGTAATTATTCATTTTGGTGGCTGAACTGAAAAATGGAGGGGGAAGGGAGAATTCATTGCGTTTGACCTGAAAGGATTTTTTTTTTAATTTTGTTTCGTTTTCAGATTGTTGTTTTTTAACCCGATTTAAATTCCTAAAGAAATGTTGCAAAACAAAATGTCAAAACAGTTTGTTTCAAAAATGTTAAAATGAAACATTTTGACATTTTTGGAACCAAAAAAATCCATTCTTTTTCTGCCGAAACAATTGGCCACATTTAGCCCAAATTCACAGATGGTTTTGGTCGATGTGAAACCGCATTTTTTGGCAAATAAACTATTTGAAAATTTCATCTCGACTTTCCTGGGGCATTGTGGTCATGAACTGCTGGGACGAGGGCCGGAAAGGGGATTTGGAGGGGAATGGGTACATTGCAAGGATAGAGAGGGACACTGGATCCTCCTCTGAAGTGCTTTTTTTGACCAGGTTTTGTCCCTCTAGCTCTCAGAGCGGAAACAGAGCTCCTGTTACAGAGATCACTGCACCAGTGGAGTCAGGGCTGGGCTGAGACCAGCATGAAGATCAGCCGACACAGGGATTATGTTACTGGAGTAAATGGTGGGCACTGAGGCCTGGTCCGAACTGGGGCCCTCAGTCAATGGTGCCTCAGTTTCCTTTGCCCCAACTGAAACCCCCACCATCCTACTTCGGCTATACCCACTGAGTCAGTACCTCTCACTTGCACAGCTTGTTCCCTACCCCTAGACAAGCCACTCCTCCTGGCTCTGCGGCACCACCACTAGCAATCAATCTGAGGATTGCTGGCCATCTTGTCCCCTGCACAGTACCACTCTGGCTATAATCCCCCATTTGTCCCCTGCACAGTACCACTCTGGCTTTGCTCCCCCACACACTCTTTAAATGATGCCCCGTTTCTCCCCCACCCCAGCTCCAACTCTGCTAGATCACCAGGGCTAAGTCCCTCTTTCTGTGGTTCATTAGGGTACCTGGGGCTTCAGCAGCAGCAGCTGTGTGGCTGGGAGCTGCACCCTTCACATCTCCTCATACACCGATGCCCTGCTACAAACCCCTCCACTGCTCCCTTTTAATTTAGGACTTACCTAGCACTGAGAAGCCTCAGGGTCAAGGGAGGGCAGCTTAAAGCCATGTTTACACATACAAAGAGGATCTGGCCCAAAGTTTCCATTCCGCATCGGACCGAGCTTCTCCAAAATGAGTAGATGAAAGGAGGGCTTTTTCCTTGGAAAAACGGGGTTGCCTCAAAAAGGAGTTCAAAACAAAAATGTTGCAGTTGTTCTTTGCCAAAAGCTTGATGTTTTGCATGGAAATTTTTTGCAAAAATGAAATTCTTTTTGTTTTCTTGAATTTTTTGGCAAGAAAAGATAAATAATTTCCCAAACAGCTCCAGCATGTGGATTGAACCACAAAACTGAAGCTGTCCCATAGTTCCTTTGCAGCAGGCAGGTAATTTCCTGTATATTTAAAGGCTTAATACATAGAAAAATACCATCTACCTTCAGCTACACAGTTCTCTAAGCCATACCGTTTTTTCTTACCCTCCCTAACCTTCTCCTCATACTCAAACATTGTTATCTCATTATATTGCCATTTTCTTTCCTTTTTTGTCAAGTTCTTTCTGTTTCTTCCACCCTCCTCTTTTCATCCCCTATTGCACACTATTGGACCCATGATTAATTTCTGTGTCATTCTGATATGGGTGATTTTCCAATTCTTCTTAGTTACGCATCTCTACAAAGGTGCCTCCCTCACCAAAATAATCTCCACATCTCATGCCTGACCTTTCTCTTTGTTATATGTGGGGGAGGAGGGAATCAAAGGGCAATAAAGGATATGTATCCACTCTCCTATCTACCATTGGGTGTCTTCATTTCTATTCTTGAATCCTCCCTGCATTAGAAATTCTTTATTGTAGTGACCTACAACCAAAGATCCATTTTCAGCTGCTGTGATATGGCTCTATTTCAGTCTCTCTTCCTTTTCAGCTGACACACTTTGTCCCCATTTCTCACACCCCTTTTGCAACAAAAGGAACTTTCTGCATTATATCAAAGCCACGTCTTCCCAGGGAGCAATTCATTTGGCTTCTTTAAAACCTGCCATTGTGAATTAGTTCATCTAAATATACTGGAGCTCTGATCTTTCAAAGAGTTCCCGGTTCCATTCACTCACACTGGTGCCTGCCAGCTAAACCCAGCTATTAAAGAACTTTAATATCTTCTCTTTGCAAGGGCTACCTGCATTAAAAAAAGAACCGCTTAATAGGGTGTAGGATTTAGGAATGTATAGATTAAGGAGGCAAAGAGATGGTGCCAAACCAAAATGCTGGATCCAAATATTGCCAATATTTGGGGAAGTTTGCACCAAGAGCTAGCTGTAGTGGGTATCTGATTTTGCAGCCATAGCAAGGAAATACATTTTGCAGCTGCATTTATAAGTCATCGACAGGGGGATCTGTCTTTGGTTCATTTTGATAAGTACTTCCCCCAACACCATAATAAAACGCTTGACCACCAGAGAATGTGGTTCACAAGAATTAAGAGAAATGGGGAAAGATTTAACTGTCTATGACCCCGATGGTGCAAGCTGATCCATTTAGATGGACCCATGTGCCTTAACAAAACCCCACTGTCTTCAGGAGAGACCAGTTATCCTGGCTTTTGTCAGTAAAACAGTTGACTCAAAGATATACACAGGGAGCAATCATGTTGACTAAGATGCTGCCATTGCACATAGACATTTTTTCCGAATATCAGCACATTTGTTTTGGGTGGGATAGAGGCTTTTGAATAAAGCTGCTTCTCAGGTGGAACTTAGAAGTTGCTGAATTCAATTTTTTTTATGTAAAAAGAAATGAAACTAATGATGTGAAATGAATGAGAATTTGCCACAGAATAATTTGATTGCTCTGGGAAAACCCATCTTCCCTTTTTTTTAATCACAGTTATTAATTTCAAAGATGAAGAGGATTCCCAGACTAAAGTAAAGCATTAAGAACCGAGGAAGGATATGCTTTTCCCTGGGTGTTCGGGGTTTGGTGCGGGGGAAGAGGGAAGTTTCATATTAATTTTTAAAGCATACATGATGAAGATATAAAACAATACTTAATCTTTACATACTGTAGTGCATTAAATCTTCAAAGCACTTTGCAAACATAAACTTAGATACAGAAGACCTGTAAATGATTTAGTTTTTCTTTGTACGAAAAAGAATCTTCACCTTTGGGTTCAAGTTACCCGTGAACAGTAAGGCAGAAACAGATACAGTTCAAGGAGAGTTACAGTATAAAAAGAAATGTCAACGTATGGAAAGGACGCGTTAAGGGAAGGGAGATAAATATGCAGATATCCTTGCTGTTGAGAAAGGGTGGCATTCACCCCCCCCCTGTGCTCAAGGATTTAAGGGGGATGTAATTGGGCGTAGAGCTTGTCTGGCCTTCTGCACAGAATGAATTTCACCTAGTGTCTCTTAAATAAATGTGTGTGTCAAATATCACAAGGCTCATTCCAAAACTAAACCTTGATTCCTCCTGATATAGCCTAACCCGGTCACAAGTCAATATACCTTAAATCCTTACACCTCCTACCCTACATTGTGTATATAGTTAACGGAGGGGGAGGGATAGCTCCATGATTTGAGCATTGGCCTGCTAAACCCAGGGTTATGAGTTCAATTCTTGAGGGGGCCACTTAGGGACCTGGGGCAAAATCTGTCTGGGAATTGGTCCCCCTTTGAGCAGGGGGTTGGACTAGATGACCTCCTGAGGTCCCTTCCAACCTTGATATTCATAGAATATGGCTACAAACCCACTACCCTTGCAGACTGCCACAGCCCAAACTATAGATGGGTCTCCAATGCACCCACTTAGTATTTGCTAGGAACAATGGGCCTGATTCACCATTCTGTTACACTAGTGTAATAGCATTGTGTTACATGGAGATTCATGCCCCTTGCACTTCCTTTCAGTCCTTTGGTGTCTAAGTTACAGCAGCTTAGACTCCTTCCTTTATACATCAATAGAATATGTGTAGCCAGGTCGAAGAGAACTGATTGAAATGGAGCTTTCATTGATTATCCAAGTTAACATCACCTTATGTATCATCTCTGAATTTGGTCAATGGGCTGCAGACCTTGGAGTGCCCTATTAATCAAAGCAGACTAATACATAGGGCTGAGTGTCCTGTCATGAAGCCAGTCATTTTATCCTCTCTTGTTCTGTTCACCTTGTGGAAATAATTGCCATTCAGCTCGAAATAATATGTTTACTCCTTGTGAATGGAGAAATATTACAAGGAACACCACTTCCTGTCATGACAAGGCATCCTTTGGCATACTTCCATCCATGCACTGCCCAGGCCCTGACCTTGCTTAGCTATTGAGATCTGTCAGAATATCACAACTCAAGGTGCCACAGGTAGGACTGCACTCGGTTTTTACAATAGTTTTCAGTTTGCAAAGAAAGCCTTGCAGAAACCATTGTGAAAAGGCCAGTTTGTAAATCTTATAATCCAGTAGCTTAAATAAAAGTGTGACTGGATCTTTCACACATGTACCTTACATCCTATTTGTTTCATCGCTTAAAACTCAAGGAAAGGGTTGCTCTGAGCTGCTTAGTTGTGCATCTAACTACATTTCGACTCACCCCATATGTTAGTCTGTACTTTGTAAGTCTTTCCTTATGAAGAACTCTAGCAAAATTAGCACTGGACAGCTCTTTCTGTGTTTAATGTGAAGAAGGGCTCATCAAGAAACTATTTCAGCAATGAAGCAAGAGAGCCATGACACCACAGCCAGCTTACATATAAGTGTATAAGGAGAAACATGTCCTTAACTGGCTTGAATAATTGTGATGGGTTGTTTATTGATCATTAAATCATTCTTTAGCAAGATTATTTTGCTTTGATCATTACAATAAGCCTTGACCATTAGGAAGAAATTGTTTGTATCATCATATTCTTCGGATATGCATCCGAAGAAGTGGGCTGTAGTCCACGAAAGCTTATGCTCTAATAAATTTGTTAGTCTCTAAGGTGCCACAAGTACTCCTGTTCTTCTTTTTGTATCATAGGTATGACAGCTGTGTCTAGATGGTAGGAAAAGTTAGTAGCCAATAGATGGATGAAACAGACCAAAGTTGTCCCCTCCCCTGACTCAAAGTGTTGCATCCAACATTAGGAAATTCTAAATTACACCTCATCTTGACAGATAAGGACGAATTGATCACAGAACTAAAAATCAGTGATTGTTTAAGTGCAAGTGATCATGACTTGATCACATTTGTTACGTGTAACAAAATAGAATAAACAGAATAATGCAGAATAAAATACAAACCAGTAAAATCATTACTAATAAACTGCAGTCAGTACATAGATTGGGAAGTGGTAAACAGTAACGAGGATGGGTCAGTGATACAAAGCAATCTGTGAGCTAGGCACAAGCAAACAATATGTTTCATTATGGCCAATCATAAAGTCATACATGTAGGAGCAAATAATACAGGCTATATTTACAGGATGGGGGACTCTACATTGGAGACTTTATCCTGAAAGACTCAGGAGTCATGGTGTATAATCAATTGAACATTAGCTCCCAGCATGACCCCGTAGCAAAACCAGCTAATGAGATCCTTGGATGGATGAACAGGGGAGTCTCAAGTCTCAAGTAATAGTACAGAGATTATATTACCTCTGTACTGGGCACTGGTATGACCACTGCTGGAATACTGTGTCCAGTTCTGGTATCCACAGTTCCAGAAGGATGTTGGAAAAACTGTAGAAGGTTTCACGGAAGAAGCATGAGAATGATTAAAGGATTGGAAAACATGCTGTACAGTGACAGACACAATGCGTGCAATGTATTTGATTATTAAAAAGAAGATTAAGGGTTGAGTTGATCACAGTCTTCAACAGGGTTTCTAAACCCTTAGGTTGCAACCCAGAATTGATGACCAGAACATTTCAAAGGACTGAATGGCAGCTCCTATGGCTTTGGTCCCATATGGTGGGCTGGGCTTGGCTCCCCACTCCAGACACTGTGACCTCCAGATCACAGTGCTGTTCAGGTTTGGTCCAAACACCCCTCAGTCATGATGATGATGGAGGGGGCTGGCCAGGCCAAATTTCAGTCATGTGCCGAGTCACAAAGCCACTCACACAAATTTGGCGCAGTCAGCCTCCCCGTCAGGGGACCGTGGCCAAATCTGAGTGGCACTGCAACCCCGGAGGTCACCACACCCAGAAGGGGAAGCCGAACCCAGCCAGCTGTGGAGGACCAGAGCCACAGAAGCTGCTGCTGTAGGGTGAGTGCAGGGCAGGCCCTAGCCCATTGTCCATGGCCAGTGCAGGGTTGATCTCTCCAGCGATCTTCCAGTATGTAGCTTGAAATGACTCAAGCAATGAGTCATTTGATAGACTATGGGGCAAATCCCATTTGCCTCACTCATGAAAAATTGTCTGATTTCATTCATTTAACCATAAACCTAACATGTTGATTTCAGAGTGACTGCTCAGATGAGGAAGGCAGGCTAGGGCAAATGACAGCTGCTCAAAATCAAAGCCTTATAGGCTACCTAAAAAAAATTCCCCTGAAGTTCAGCCAAAATTTTCTAATTGCTTGAATCCCAGCAGTTAAGAATTCCTTTCTCTCCTAGTGATTACACCATTTAAATTTTAGCACATGCAAAAAGACAAAATACATTTGTGATAGTGATATTGCAAATTGAATTATTTGGGGGGAAAGGGAGAAAGCATCACTGGTAATAATACCGAGTATGGCTTTTTGAAAAATTTCAAACAAAACATTTTCACATCAGAAAACTGAGTTTAATCTAAATTGAAATTTTCTGCAGAAAAAGGATAGCTCGTGATGGAAATCAAAGCAAAACATTCTGCTTTGGGCCATGTCAACATTAATCTCTGCATCTGCCTCATGGGAGTCCAGGGTCTATCATGCCCTATTCTCTATAGGTCATTCTCCCCAGCCAGACTGCAATTCCCTTGATACAATGCACTCTGTGACTGACCTGCTATGGTATATCACAGGTTTCATGAACTACTGTGGTGACTCAAATGGACACAAATATCAGTTTTGACCTGACCCAAAAGGAAATGCTTCAGGTCAACAAACTGAAATGGTTCTGAGAATGTCAAAATATTTTGTTACAATAGCAAATGTTGCAGCAATGCATTTCAACATTTCCAAATCGATATTTTCTGTCCCATGAAAAGTTACAGTACTTTGAATTTTCATCCCAATCCATGGTGCATTTCTCATGGGGTGGAAATTCAATTTTTCAATCGGCTCTAACACTAAAGTCAAATTCTGCTTTCTTAGATCAATGAAAGTTGCATTAATATAAATGAGAGCAGAATTTGGTTCCCAATACTTAGTCCTGTAGGTCTGGAGACTTCACTGCAGTCATTGATGATTTCTTGGTTCTTAAACCTATTGCTGGCTAACAAAATCCTCTTTAACTCAAACCATCGGCTATAACTTGAACCCAATCATAGTTAAAAATTGATCTAAAAGGCAGGAGAAGCAAAAGTCAAGAGAAGCTTCTAAACACTTGAATTCTTATCTGTTCCAGATTCAAACCCTGAATCAGAAGACCATCTGACTTGGAGAGGGTTTTTCACATCCACAGTTCAGTCTATATGGTCCCCAAAAGATCCAGCTACCAACAGAATCAGTTATTTTTCTCTGTCGCCAGCCAGAGTGAGACCTTGTTTCTTAATCAGACTCCAGGGGTTAGAGGAAGTCCTTGTATTTTAAAATTAGATTAGTTCTGCTTTATTGAACAACCAAAGCTTATGATATTTTGTGTAATGTCCTGAAATCTTTATTACCTTTAACCATCTTACTATACAAACCTGAGGTTTCAGCAAAACTGAGGAGAATCACTGTTTATTCTAATAAATGCTCGAGTTGGCTATCCAATAAACTCTCTAATAAGTTGCAGGTTTAAGTCATCATTGGACTTTAAGTCAATCAACAATATAATTTAGCCTGATGTACACCTCAGCTCTTAATCACAGCATAACAACTCCATGAAGTGCAACCGTATAAACCACGACTTTAACCTTTCAGGGGACTGCAATGTGTGCTGTGTTCAAAGCCTCAAAGGCTTGATCCTTGAAGGTCCTGAGCATCATCAGGTCCTGTTATTTCAGGGGCCAGTGACCCCCAGTGTGATCTTAATTATTATTGTTATTTGTATTTCAGTAGCTCCTAGAGCCCAGAGCCCCATTGCACTAGGCATCATTCAGAACAGAGCAAGAAACCATTCCTTTCCCTAAGAGCTTATAACATAAATAAATAAGACAAACAGAGGATGTGAGGGGAAACAGTAGCACCGAGAGGTGATGTGACTTGTCCAGGGTCACCCATCAGGTTCGTGACAGAGCTAGGAATAAAGCCAGGTTTTTTTGGCTTAGAGCAGTGCTCAACACTAGACCAAACTCCTTTCTGCTGCATAGGCGGGCTCTTCCCTGGTAAATCTGGAGTGAATGCTGTGATTCATTTTTCTCGGTTTTATGCAGCTATAGACCAAAGCACTTGTAATGCAGAGATGTGCATTACATCCATATTCATCATCATCAGTCATAAAGGATAAAGTGACATAATTTAAATGGTGGTTTTACTGGCTGGCATGTTGTAACTTTCAACCAGCTCATGTTAATGCACTGAGAAGATCAGAGAATTCAACTGTATCATTTTGCTTTATTTTACTTTTTCTTTCTAAGGCAGAACCACAATGGCCTTGATGAGAAAATAAGGTTGGAATCAGCACGATGATAAGGAGAATGACTAGTCCCATGGCAATTTATCAGTGCCAGGTAATAGCAGTAAACAGGTTAATTGCTTTTTAATCTCTAAAACCATGCTGAAATAGTTTTGGGGGTAACATATGTGTGGCACAAGTAGAATGAATGTGAGTATAAGGTAATAGAAAGGTTTCATCAAGGATTATTTGGTATCACCTGCAGAACCAGCCGAAAGCTTTACCACTCGTATGTAATGCAGCCATCCCAAACTCTTGCCTATGAAACCTTAATACTATACATGTACGTCTGTGTATGTGTATTTATAATGGGCCTGTTCCTCCTCTTGTTTTCACCAGTTTTAATTCTATTGACTTCAATGAAGTCACTGCTGATTTACATCTGTGTAAGTGAGTAGAGAATCAGACCCTATAGACATATAAATACAAATGCTGGGTTCATTTTTAGTGTGAAAATGACAGTGGGGGAGTGGGTCAATCCTACAGGTAAAGCTCCCCATGGAAAATCCTTCTGCATAAGGACTAAACAGTAAGGCCTAGCTCTCCGTGTTTGTTAGGGAAAAGCAAGCCTGCAGATATTCTACATTGTTACTGATCTGTATTTCAGCTAATACAATAAGTCTTGCCACTAATGCTGTGGAAAAACCTTTTCATAATCACACCAGCTGCTTCTTTCTTCCATTAGAACAGCAAAAACATTTCATTTATAAGGCTGGGGGAATTCCTGGGTCAATCTAAATTATCCTCTAAAGCTCTAACAGCTGTATTCCTTCCTAGTGGGGACAATATATTGCCTGGTCGCTTGCAAAACAAAAGAATTCTGCATTTGCATAACACCTTTCATCCAACGAGTTTTTTCAGGTTTTGTTAACTAATTCCGGCTTCCAACATCCCCAGGCAGGTGGCTGTGGTAGGTTTTCTATGTTATTAAAGGCAGGCCAACAAGGAAGAAAAGTCTTTACAAAAGCTGATGAAGCACCAGATGTGTTGAACATGACCCCATGCCTCAAATTCTAAGCAGCCACTTTTCTGAAAAGAGGGGGTGGCTTCCCTTTAACATTATTAAATGTGTCCTGCATCGCCTGCTGCATGACACATTGCATTATATTGCATGCTCTAATGTATAGTGACACAACTGCTCAGCAGTAATGGAGATTGCCCCACTTCAGGTCACAGACAGCAGCTAGCAATTTATCCACTAAGCATAAATTGCATTTAATGGCACTTGTCGTGACTCTCCCTGTATTTGACATACTGCATAACCATTACTTTATTTTCTATAAGGTCTTTTATACAAACTGTAAAATACTTCCTGGGGATGATTACAACTACAAAATGAAAATAAAAAGAGAGGGAGTAAGAACTGAAGTGGCCCAGGCAAGGAGAAAAGGTGTTTCCAGGTGAGACTTGAAAACAGGTGGAGAATCAGTGAGGCAGAGAGATACAGGATACTGATGCAGAACTTCGTTCCACGTGTCTCTTTTTGTTTATCCAAAAAGGCCTTGTCCAGACCATTTGCTCAAGGGCCTTATTGACTCAGAGTCTCTCCTCTTGGTCTGGCCACTTTGTGTCACTCGGGTATCGCCAAGTGATAGAATCTGGCCCTAAGTTGTCAGATGGAAATTCTTCCAGTGTAGTGAGCTCGCAGCTAGCAAAAAGTGGCGCAGCTAGCTCCTACGTCAACTGCTCCTCCAAACCTTGGTGTAGGATATAGGAGAGGGGCATGCTGGGGGAGAAGGGAGTGAGGTGGAGCCTGTATGCTTTACACCAATTTACAACTGGCATACGGTCCCATAGGGACCATGGCCAGTTAGTGTAATTTAGAGCACCCCCTGAGATGCTCTAATTTATGCCGATGAGCCAGGGCTGGCACTGATCCACCATGAGACTCAAAGAAGCATAACTTGGCCCCTGATGTTTCCCCCCTGCACCATGCTTATCTTGGCAGAGGACTGCATCTGGGGCATCAGCTTGTCTCCTCCACCTTGACTGGCTTCCTATCCATCTTTAAATTCAATTCAAAAGCATTCCCACTTGGCTTTAGCATGATTTATGGACTTGATCCATGTTCTCTCTCCAACATCACATCCATCTTTTCATTTGCCTGTTCTCACCACTCTGTCAGTCTTGACTTCTACTGTCTTTTCCACACCCAAAGCATACAACATGTACATTCAGCATCCAGTGGGTTTTCTCTTAGAGGAACAAAGGAACATGAAAGAACAAAAATCAGGTCTCCATGAGAGAGCACTGTGTGTGTCATCTGTTACAGGCTGTAGCCACCCTGAGAACAGTGTGTCTGCTGAACTCTGCCCCGCCTAGGCTGAACTCTTAGAAATATAATGGTGCAGTACACAGGAGACAGAGCACCTCAGATTCACACACCGCAGCCTCTTCTCTGCTCCATTCCTGCCACATTCCAAGCAGAGAGTCACACTGTTTTACTTGTGGTGTCCCATTTATGTGGAATCCTTATTCCTCCCAGAGTAAGCTTTCTACCATTCAGTGCTAATGTTGGCAGTATGTCATGATAACATCACTTGAAAAGGGCCTAAGCATGCTGAATCTGCCAGTTTCAAATGTCATAATGTGATGTTTCATTATTCCTGAAAATCATTTTGGGACCCGAGAACGGCGCCTCAGAACTCCTTGTCACTTGTGAAATAATTCCTTTAAAATCTGAACATGTCTATGAGCTTATACAGGAAACGCTGGGCCAGAAGACCGCTCCATCCAAGCTATTGTCCCTTCCCCTCTTTAAATATTGCCTAACGACCTTCCTTTCCATTTTATCTTATGAATGGCTCTTGCCATAAAACAGTTTTGCATAGGAAGAATGCTAGGTAAAAATTAATTGCTTTAGATATTAGTGAGCTTTTCATCTTCTTGATGATGATGATGATTTGCTGTTGCTATTGAATTCTCCCAGTATGTGATTGAAGGCTATCATTAAAATGAAACACTAGATAACTCAGACGATAACATAGGTATAAGCTCATAGACATGTTTGGCTGCAAGTGAAATGATTGAGTTTTAAGTTATCATAATGAATATTCGATCCCAGGAGATCTTTGCTGGTGAATTATGGGACACTGTCAACCAATTAATTACCATTGCTGTTTGTACTGTAATGGAGCTCAGAGGCTCCAGTCGGGGAAAATCGGACCCTGCTGTGCTTGGCCCTGTATTAGCACGTAACAGAAAGATGGCCCAGGCCCCAAAGACTTTGTCTTCTGAGTTGAAGGTCAAAATTTAAATTTTGTAAAAAAATAATAATAATAATAATAAGTTGGGGTTATTAAACTTCCTATGAATTGAAATAGGTTTTGTGAGTGAGTTTATTTCTGGGTGGGGGATAGAAAGTGGGGTGCAAACATTCTGGGGCATTCTCGGAACCCCCGCACACACCAGCACTGCAGCTGCATGGCAGGCAGGAAGTGACACTCACTACAAACAGGAAGTGAAAGATCAGTCAAGTCTAGTTTCAGAGGAAATACTGAGCGTACACAAACAGCAGACATTGTCAGACAGCCATAAAGATTTTTATATTCTTTTAGGGACTCTGGTAGCAAAACACCTAGGAGCAGTTCAGTCTCTGTGCTCACCCAGTCCTTGGACTGTCTGCTAAGCCTGCCACTCCGGGTGCCGGTTGCGTTGGTGGCTCTGTATTGTGTCCACCCTGGTAGCTGGACGGTAACTGCGAATGTATTTCGCTGCCAGTAGATAATGGCTTTTTCAATCACTCACTGCCCGTCTAGGCTGGCTGGACAGCATTGAACCAGATGTGAAATGCTCTATATTTCATTACCACTCCTAAGCCATCCACACTTGACTGTTTGCCAATTTTCCTCTTCATAGAAAACCTCTTTCCTCCTGTTTGTGCAGAAATCGTTTCTAGAGAACAATGTTTTTTACAGTGAGCTCTGGCTACTAGCTGTGACCTAAAATAGTGCTTAACAACAGGAGGTAGAAAGCTGCCACTAATGTCTCTGTGAAAAGTGCTACACCAAATGCCAGCCCTATAACCAGTCCTTCTTTCTGCCTCCTGTAAGATTTATAGGCAGCGTCGTCATTTAGAGTTTCATTAGGGTGGACTTTCATTCTTTATGGCCAGTGCATTAATAGCTTCTAACTACTGAAATTTCTAATCATCCATATTGCAAAAGAAATTTATTACCATCCGATCTGAGCCGTTTTAATGTTCTATAGGCATATTATTTGCACATTTGAATGTAAGTCATCAATAAGTCCTTTCTGGGGAGATTTCTTAAGTGAGGCTAAATAAGATAATGGTTCTGTGCAATAAGGGTGAAATTGGCTCCTGCACAGAGGTCCAGCACAAGTCCTATGCACAGATTTACACCCTGAGGGAAGGAGCTGGTGTGTACGTGATGGCTCCCATCTTAGGTGACGCGCTAGGGACCTCAAGCGCTGAAAGCAGGAGCTGCTGCAGCTTGAGCAAAAGTACCATGGCTCCTTAGGTGTGGCTGTAACGGAAACGTATCCTCTACCGATTGGGCCTGGAGCTGGCCTCTCCGCACAGGAAGAGATTTCTCCCTAAGAGGAAATACGGGAGTAGCGTTACTACTTTTAATAGCTGCTATACGTCTTCTCCAGAGCTGAGATGACTTTGGCTCATACCCAGTACCACCCATAAAGCTCCTGAGTGGGTATGCTGTGGCTCTGGCTTTAGAGCACAAGGGACAATTGGCACTTTCGGACTGGCTCTCAGTGATGTCACGTACACATCAGTAATCAGCAGGCTGTTAGAAGCTTATGAAAGTGTGTTATTCATTATCCTGGAATCCAAGAGCATCTTTGCTGTAGACCATCCTGCATGCTCTCCAGGGCCAGCTCCAGGCACCAGCTTAACAAGCAGGTGCTTGGGGCGGCCAAGGGAGAGGGGCGGCACCTGCAGCAATTCGGGGGCGGCAGGTCCCTCACTTCCTCTAGGAGCGAAGGACCTGCCGCCGCCAATCGCGGCTTTTTTTTTTTGCTTGGGTGGCAGAAATGCTGGAGCCGGCCCTGATGCTCTCCAGTGCTTTGTCTAGCCTACTTGTAAATGAATGCCCAGCAAATCATGCTACAGAGCCAGTCAATTGCCTTCACGGTAGATTTACAGTGCAGTTCAAAATGATCCTGCACCAGCGACATCAATGGAAGGAGGAGGCAGGGTCAATAGGACCCACTGTAAGTTTCAGAATGAAATAAGCAGCGAGAGCCAGTATCACAATAAGATGCAAGAGTTAGGTCAGTTCAGAATCATCTGTGCACCCTGTGGATGGATCAAGTGTCATTTAGCTTTTGGCTTTATAACTCCACCCAAGACATCCCATGATCTGACTAGTACCCAGAAGACACACTACCTCTTCTGTCCTGTAGCTTCTATCTGACCGGGGTATAAAATAATAACTCATGCCACTCAGTCTCCAGCAAGCCAATACATATTTTGAGGCCGGTTAATCAGCAAGTGAGAGAAACCATAGTGAACATGAAATATAGCTCAGCTCAAGGCCCAGGGTCAGGCCTGAGGTTCTTACTCAGGCAAAACTCTCTCTTACGAGCAAAGCACCACGATGTTGTAATGTGATGTGAGCCTGGAAGAGGCTCCCTGGCAGACCCAAGTTCGGATTCAGTTCAACACTTTAAATGAAGCCAGTTTGGCTAGGTTTGCAAATCAGTCCGCTCCGATGTAGAGGGCTGCTGGTGGGGCAGTGGCCCTCTTGGGAGCCCCAGGTTACAATCCTACCACCAGACAGAAGGCAGAGCAGTAGCAGATTAGCTACTGGGCCAACATGGCCCATGCCCAGGGGCCCCGGCTAATTAGGAGGCCCTGGGAAAATGGGCACCCCCGCACCTCACGCCACCCAACTGGCACTCCTGCCAGGGAGTGGAGCTAGGGTGTGGGGGCTTCCCCCATTCCCCAGCAGGAGCACCAGGCAGGTGGAGTGGGGCAAGCCCCCGCATCTTGACCCTGCTTCCTGGCAGGAGCACCCATTTCCCCAGCAAGAACGCGGGGGGAGGGGGAGAAAGAGAGGCAAGGGGGACTGCAGGCAGAAGGAGTTGGAAGGGGCCCCTACTTGTTCTGAAGCTTAATCCACCTCTGAGGCAGAGTTGGTTGGGGTTTTCTGCCTGAATCTAATGGCAGCCACTCCCTCTGGATACAGCTCAATCATTCCTGCAAGAAATGCACTTATAATGGGACTCATCAAAGTATTCCACCTTTGGAATGGACTAGATTGTCCCAAATAGCTATATTGAATTTAAATAAATCCTGTAGAAGGATTATCTACCCAGATTCCAGTGGCTTCAGTCATCCCTTTTCCATGATACAAGTTGAATAAAATTAATACACCTTGCATATTTTTCCAGGAAACGAGTACCAGTACTACCAAAAGGTACATTTAGGGCAAGATTCTAGACTTATCCAGAACTCCATTTTTTGTAACCACAAATTTGTAGGTGAAGTCAGGTATTTAGACATCTAAACAGCCCACAAGTTATAGGCACCAATGTTTCTTTGAAAATCTGACCCCTAACACAAGTTCATTTAGTTCATCATTGGTTATAACTAGACACCAACATTTTGATTTGAGAAGACAAATAGGTTCACCCCTCCACAACCTCCTCAGTGAGCACACACACCAGAGCACACTGGAGCTCATTGCAGGCTGAGGGGGCCATTTTTTTGGGGGGGGAAGGGGGGACTTCTTTGTTAAAACATTGGCAGCATGTCACCTGGTCTGTTATACTGTGAGGGAGGGACCTGGAGCCTCATAACATTAGCCACGTAAACATCAATGGATGAAAAGCCTTAATATCCCTAATGCTATTGTCCCGTTATTTCCATCAAATAAATACAACCCTACTCTGTAAAGATGTGATAAAGCGGTTTGTGTCAGTGATAAGAGATTTCCAGATGAGACATCTGTGTCAGCCACAATGTGGCACCTCAGCAGTGCGGGGATCTAATTATATCACTGGATACTTTTATCTGATCCTTGTGCGTGGCACCGTTTGAGACATCTTTGTCACTTCATACCCCTTTCAACGTTTCGCTGACACCCAGATAATTTTTGCAAGTCTCTCTGACAGAATCAGAGCCTGGCAGCGTGAACAGAAGTGCCAATCAGTGAGCGTGCACCCTTCAGGTTTGAAGTGCAGTTTGTTTAGCCGACTTGGCAAGTCATCCATGCGGCGGAATTTTCCAAAACGCCACTCTCCTTCCCCCCTCCCCCCCCAGCATGATTGAGCCGGAGTCATTCACCCTCAGCTTTCCCCTCCCCATATGTTCCATCAGAATTTCTTCCCTGCTCCATGGATGGCGGCGAGCAAGGCTACTGCTTCTGTGTCAAGTTCTCCGAAGTCAGCATACACTAGGTTTGCACTCACAGGAATTTCCCTTCCCCCTGATTAGTGCTTTCCAATTTCATGTGCCTTCAACCATTGCAGATACATATTGTACTGTTCTGCTGCTCAGATCACCAGGGCTTTCAGTAATTGAATCTCTCTCTTATTTCTCTTTTGATTATCTCTCTGAAAAGAAAACTCCACAGCTAAGCATTACTTTTGTTTTATTCTGCTATTGCTGTTATGTCAGGCCAGTGGTATTAATTTTGGAGATATTACCCCCCAAAAAATCTTCTTATATACTTCTTTGGAGGCCTAATCCCAGAACCCTGACTCAAGCAAAACAAACAATGAAACCAACGAGATTGACTGAAGGATTTTGACATCTGACTTTTTATTAGTTAAGGAATTAATTTCACTGCTGCTCCAGCCCATAACATCTTTGCCATTAGGCAAAATTCTGTGACATAGTGTACTGAAACGAATGCATGACCCCTCTAGGAATGTGATGGTCATGTCACAATATTGTACGTCCTGGTTACTTAGAAATTCACGGATTTTTGCACCCACTCACAACTTGTGGATCTGTGCAGACAGGTACTTTTGCTTGTTTAACCTTGACTTGCATACACACAGAGAGAGAGAGAGAGAGAGAGAGAGAGAGAGAGAGACTCTGAGTGTTGGTTATTTGTTTGTTTACATAACTCATGTTGGTGCAAAAGGGCACGTATTGTGTTCTTTGCTAGTTTTAGCCACCATAGGAAAACAGTCTACAAGTGCTATCTGCCACAAGAGAGATTCCTTTATCTCAAGCAGTAGATATCTGTGCTATAGGGCTCGATGTCACAGTTCAATCCCCGCTGATGACCCAAGCAGGGAATCATCACACATGGACACTTATACATCACAAGTGTTAACATGTGGGCCTTAATGGTCTTGATTATTTTATTATTTTAAACCCAAAGGTTCTCCTTTCCCCTCGCCTAAGCACTGTTTTTTGTGGTATACAAACAGGTAACAACACATGGGGAATGAAGTAAACAGAAAAAGGGATGTTTAAATAGAAGTTGCAATTCAGCACATTGTCGGCCTCTAGGCAGGCAACTTACGGCAAAATGTGACTATTTATGGAAGTTTATACTTACTGCTTACCACAGTAACTACTGCCAAACTAGCATCCCACTAGGGTGGGTCTTGAAAAGAGGCACATTCAGCAATATAAAATGAGACATTTTTTCTTTTGCAGCGTTTTCAAGAGAGAGTGAGTTTTCCCAATAAACAGACATTGATTCCTTCGTCTTCTCCTGGTGAACAAGCAAATGCCCTTTGGTTCTACAAAACCCACTTTATTCTTTCTTGCCTGCATACATGTTCTTTATTTTTTCTCCTTGTTGTTTGTTTCTGTTTTTCTTAATTGAATTACATGCCAGCCAACGGGGCTGGATGGACAGCCTTGAGGAATGAAATCCTCTTTCTTATCCAGGGTTAACTTCACCGATGTGCAGAGGTTAAATGCTGGCACTGAAGAGCTTAACTGGTGTGGGGGCTCTGTGCTGGTTCACTTCACGTTAGTGAATTTCACTCCCAAAGCATATTTATTATTTGGGCAATGGCAGTGCAAGTTTCTCCGTATGCTGTGCCTCTAAGAGGTAATTAAAGGCCACTTTGGTTTCTGTGTCTATGCAATGTTTGTCCTCTCTGGAGAGATGGTCAGAAGAGTCGCCCACTAATGGCAGTGGAGTATAAACTGCAGATCACCAGCGGCTTCAGAAAAAAAAAATCCATCCAGCATCCATTGGATGTAACAATCATGGGTCAATTGCAACGCACACTGAATATCTTACCCACTGCGGCTCCAGTTCTAGTTATGTTAATTTCAAAATCTTTGCCTTGTGAACATTTCAGATGAGTGCATTGAGACATCTTGATGGTGCGATTCCTACATGTTGCAGCGTGGGGAATGCAACAAAACATGCCAATGTCTTTTTGCCACATATTGTCTACTTATTAAGCACGTCATTGCCACAACGTCAGCTTACTCAGAGCTGGACGGGAATCTTCCACCAAAATTTTTTTTTTTTTTTTTTTTGGAAAATGCCAGTTCATTGAAACCAAAGATATTTGCAGGAAAGGGTTGGTTACAACAAAGCTGCTAAGTCATAAATTTTTTGCAAAAAGATAAAGTTTTTAAATTGTCAAAGCATCTCATTTCAACATTTGCTAAATGAAAAAAATGCATTTTTTGGTTCAAAACAACTTTTCAGTTCAAAATTTGAGTTCATTATCCTAAAAAAAGTTAAAAAAACATAAAAAGGTAAAATTGAAATGAAATGTTTTGAAATGATCTAAAGATGTTGACCGATCTGATCCCAAAGCAGTTTGCAAAAGAATTCAAAATTTCAATCTGGGATGTAAATTTTTTTTCAAACTCTCCAAAACTTTCATGGGCAGGAAACATTTACTCTACTTACTACGCCAGTCAGGTTCATTCCACCATTCAGCTTGTCCTCCCACTCATTTATTTATTTTATCCATCTGTTGTTCTATGCAACTTGTAAGCTCTTTGAGGCGGGAATTCTCTCATTATTGTATGTCTGTGTAGTACCTAGAACAACGGGGACACGATTCCCAATCAACGTCTCCTGCTGATACTGTATTAGAAATGATAAATAATGCTATCACTGTGCAGCAAGAATAGCAAGTGCCCTATTCCGATGGGAGATCAAAGGTGGATGCTATGCCCATATTTGATACCCATCTCAGCAGTCTCTGTCCACATACTGAAGCAGCGTCCTCATTTTTTCAATTGAACTGCATGTTCGCCAAAGGTTGCAGTCTATTAAAAAAAAAACACAAACTAACATCATGCCTGCCAATATTTTTTTTTTTTATGATTCAACCTTTAGTTAGAAGTTCACAGTACGTGTAATTTCTAAACTCCATTAGCATCTCCCCTGCAAACACAGCTGGTTCTGCATCTAAATGCCATAGAAAGCTGCTTTTTATCATGTATTCAGACAACTTCTTGAGGACACAGAGAGATTACCAGCAACATGTCATTTGGGGACATTCCCCCTCACAATGCTGAATAGATTCGTATAATTGCAAAATTAGTCAAGTGTAAACAGGTGCTACTGGGGGAATGATACAATAGATAACGCTCTCTTATCTCGGTGTTTGCAAACCTAACACAGCTCTCGGTAAAAGAGTTATTAGTCTCAGAGGGAAAGAAAAAATAGTTCTGAAACAAAGACAGTAGCAATGATACGGAGACCCTGGAGTGTTTCTGGCAACAGCCAGAGCTGAATCCGACAAATGTATGCACTATATAATCCCGCAGGGTAATGCAGTGTAATGTTCTATTACTTTGTTGGCCTCCAGAAGACAACTACCCAATAAGAGCATTAATGGGAAAAAATTAGTTTGTCACTAACTGTTACGCTAATCAATAATCTATTAACTCTAACCTTGCTAGCGCCGGACTTTATTACAATTTATGGCCAATCGTTTGAGCTTTTGTTTTCCCCAAAACTGTGGCTGTGATAAAAAGAAAGATTAGCAGTGGGCAAAAATTAAGTATTTAACCTTTATGGGAAAGGTTAATATTAAACTTTATCCAATACATGTGTCCTTTTCTTCCAATATGGCAGGCTAATAATGTTATTTTCCTGTAGTTTCAGAAATTATTGAGACATATTTCATTTTGTTCAGTATTGATTTGGGGGGCGGGCAGTTTATTGGCAGAAAACAACATCCAAGGGAGAGAAAACATTGCTGAATCTTCTTATAGTAAAGGAAAAACCTTTTTTAAGGTCCATTTCTAGCATTCATAGGCCTTGACTATCCCGGTATAGTTAATACAGTACAATCCCCCAGGGTGGACACAATTATATAAATATGATGGTGCTTTATAGCAGTATAGCTTATTTCCATATGGGAAGGGGAATAAGTGGAGTATCCTATTATACTGGGAAAACTGTATCCACACTAGGAGTTGAATTGGTACAACTATACCAATAGGAAAAAAGTACACTCTTAACCACCTTAATTATGCCTGTACAAAAACTATGCACAGAACAGGCCTTAGTTACCCCAGGCACCTTATTATGGGACAGCTCAGAAGAGGAATCTTAGAGTCACAATACATTCCCTGAGAATCACACTTTGTTCCCTGGGCTCCAGGAAGGAAGTGATCTGCCTCCAGTCTAGACTCTACATCAATAACCAACTATTTTGCCCTCTACCCACAGGCTCAGCTCAGCCATCCTGTACGTGTGGAGGGAAGAGTAACAGCGGCTGCACATTCTCCACCGCCCTCCCACCCTGCCTGCACAGCAGCAGCTCTGCAAAGACTGCACCCCCCCTACAATCCCTGGTGGGGACCCTATGCAGTGCAGTCACCCCCCTGAGCTAGGCAATAGCCCTTCAGAATCAGGGAGACTTATTCCTGCAGAAAGGTACTGCTCAGTGTCAATAAGGCTGGCAGAATCAAGCCCCATATTATTAGGCAGTCTAGGAAACATCTGACCCCGATATTTAAATTGCCAGCCCCCCCCCCCCCGGCACAGGGTGACCTGGCCTCTATGAGTAGAGCTGGGCCCAGTGCCCTTGTATCAGATCAGGTGAACCTAATCCAGTCAATTATAGGGGACTGGGCTGCACCTGCTCAACAATGGGCAGGAAATGAGAGGAAGAGGAGGGGCTGATTGAGACAGGCTGTGGCTGGGGAAAAGAAGACAAATCTCAGCAGAGCGGAGCTAACTCTGGTGGTAGGTCCCTGAAGAGCAAGGAACCAGGTGCTTTAGGGAAGCAGCCCCAGGAAGGAAACAGAGCTGACTAGATCTGGGAAGAGCCAGTGGGTGGTTCTGAAGTCTGAGGAAAGGAGGGACTTAAAAGACTGTTTCTTTTTGATTACAAGAAAATAAACCTCTCTAAAGGAGACTAGACATGTAGTGTGCGCTTGGAACTGGAGAGGAGCCCCACCCTGGGATACTTCCAGTTTCCTTGGCCTTGGATTCAATAGGGTCAGCAAACATTTGGCAAGTGCTCAAAAGGTGCAATACTCTGTTAGCTGGGCATGTGACTGGTTAAACAAAAAATTCCCTGCTATAATTCTTTCATGTAAGATTAGAGAGAGTTTATCTGGCCCTACAGAGAGAGTAGGAGGCAGGCAGGTTACAAAGCAAAGTTGATTGGTCCCCCTCCTCCCCATTTCTCTGATATTCAGTCCACCGTGTTGTGAGGTTTTCCACAAGAGATTGGGACACGCATAGGAGCTAGCAGGCTGTGTCCTTGGTAAAAAGGAGATGATGTGTGTATGAGACTCACTCCTCTGGTTAGACAGAAGCTGAAGAGCTTCTGACAACCGGCTGACTTCTTTGCTCTGTAAAGCAGCCCCTCTACCGAGGGACTCCTGATAAATCCCACATTCAGTGAATCTCGCACCATGAGCTAGCAACCCTGCAAAAGTGGAGCCAGGCCTGTCTTGCTGGGAGCATGTGCACAGGAGAGGAAATACCTGCTCTTGTCCTTGAGAGCAGGATGTATAGGTGGGATGGACCCTGCCCCAAGAAAGGTAACAGGTAAACTGACTGCAAACTGTTCCCTGGTTGCAGGTGAACTACATTGATTCTGGTGTAATTTATAACTGATTAAAACTACAGAGACTGGCACACGTTGAGGATGAGCATGTGCTGCAGGGTCAGGAGCACAATAAAAGAGAGAAAGATGACTGGATAGGAAGGTTGGCCCAGAGATTAGGGCACTGACTTGGGAGACATGGGTTCATGTCTGTACTCTGCCACAGAGTCCCTATGTGACCAGGGTCAAGTCACCTAATCTTCCTGTGCCTCAGTTCCCCATCTATACAATGGGGATAATAGCACTGCCCTACCTCACTGGGATGTTGTGAGGACAAATTTGTTTGAAGGTATGAGGTACTAGGATAGGCCAGTAACCAGGGCAATGTTAAGTACTTGAGAGAGACCAAGTTTGACTGCAAATTCTCCCTCTCTGTGTAGGGCTCTACTGCGGAGGTTCTGGGCTCAACCAAACAGGCTTTCTTTCCATGCAGTTTTGAGAGCAGTAAACTCAAAAACGCAAACTTAAAAGTACAAACCATGCAGGGTAGTTTCTGTGTTTTCACAGAGCTATCTGCTCTGGCCCGTGCAAAGCTTCCTCCTCTCTCCCTGGTGAAGGCCTAACACCTTTTTAAAGGTGTTGAACCTAATTAAGATGAACTACACTTATTTAGCCTCCATGAAGTGCCTCAGAAAGATTGGATTTGGGGCAGGTTCCTTCCTAAGGGTCACCAATTTGTCTACTTTCAGCATTGCTTGTACATCCTGCTCTTCTGTTTCTTGTGTTTTCTCAGGGACTCGCGTCTTTACTGCCTATGTTTCACTCCTGCCTCCATCCAAACCCGATGAGCCAGGAGGTGCCTTCCTCCAAGGAAGCACATCTCCTGAAAACAGATCTGGGCTAGTTGCTGTAGGCAGGACACTACCTCCGTGTATATAAGGTGCTCTCTCTTGGCTTTGTTGGCTCCATAGCTAGTTGTTCTAACCCACCGGCTTGTCCTTGGGGTGTTGCTTTTCCTTTGTCTCATTGTGACCTGGAATCCAACAGCCTCCTCTGCCATTTGCTGGAACTTCCTTTCCTTAGTTCCTTCATTATAGTGCCTCACCTGGGTCTGTTGGCCCGACCATAGGTTAACATAACATAAGAACGGCCATACTGGGTCAGACCAAAGGTCCATCCAGCCCAGTATCCTGTCTACTGACCGTGGCCAATGCCAGGTGCCCCAGAGGGAGTGAACCTAACAGGCAATGATCAAGTGATCTCTCTCCTGCCATCCATCTTCACCCTCTGACAAACAGAGGCTAGGGACACCATTCCTTACCCATCCTGGCTAATAGCCATTAATAGACTTAACCTCCATGAATTTATCTAGTTCTCTTTTAAACCCTGTTATAGTTCTAGCCTTCACAACCTCCTCAGGCAAGGAGTTCCACAGGTTGACTGTGCGCTGTGTGAAGAACTGCCTTTTATTTGTTTTAAACCTGCTGCCCATTAATTTCATTTGGTGGCCCCTAGTTCTTATATTATGGGAACAAGTAAATAACTTTTCCTTATTCACTTTCTCCACACCACTCATGATTTTATAGGTTCTGATTTTGAGGATATACCAGCTTATGTTTTGGCTCCATCATGCTGGGTGCCGTACAAACATACAGTAAAAGACACTCCCTGCATCAAAGCGTTTACCATCTAAATAAGGACAAACAACACTTGGCTGTGGAACACGAGAAGGGGTGAAACACAAGAGGATAGCTAAAGGAGCACTAGGTTGCTCAGATTAGTAGCTACAATGTACAAGCCAACTTCTGGGATTCAACTGTTTTTATTCTTGCCTTCTGCTTCCTTGGGCAGACGTAGCATCACCTTCTACAACCCCTGAGTCACAAATCACCCCACGCCTTTGCCCAGCAGGTGCTGACAACTATAATTTAGCCCTTAATTTTATTTTATGCATTTATTAAGCATCTGATTCTGGTATGCTTATGCTGAACAGAAATTTACTCCACAAATAATCCTACTGGAGTCAATGGGACCCCTTGTGGAATAAGGTGCTACTCAATTTGAGTTCAGTATATCAGACTCTGTCCCTTGTTCATTTACTGTTATTCCTACCGAATTCTGTTGACAGATATTTGCTGGTAGTTCCACTTGGAACTCAATATGGGAAGCTTCAGCCAGTCAACTGTAGGGGTCAGGAATGAATCATTTTCCCCCGATGTATTCTGAGGTTGTTGTGGGGGTTTTTTTTGTCTCATTCATCTGAAGCATCAGAGAGTGCCACTGATTGAAATGGGACCCAGGCTGGCATCGGGTGGTGCTCTCGGGTGGTACTGAGTATTAGGAGTATGTACTGTGCCTTTAAGAGCAGAGCGTGTGTTAGAGGGAACTGGATTGAGGGCTAGGGAGAACCAGTTGGAAGCTTCTCCTAGTGGTTCTTGCTCACATGCTCAGGATCTTACTCATTGCCATGTGTGGCATCAGGAAGGAATTTCCCCCCTCATCAGACTGGCAGGGAACTTGGATTATATTTTGTTTTGTTTTGCCATCCTCTGTAGCGTGGGGTGCGGGTCACTTGTGGGATCATCTGAGTATATGGTGCACTTCGGTCCCTTCTGTTCTGTGCCTGTGACAGATAACAATTTAGTCTCCTGAGGGCTGTAGTACTTCGGTCTGATTCTGATTGTTGGCTTGATGTGGGGGTGGCTGGGTGGCGTTTAGTGGTATATAGGAGGTCCGATGACCTGGTGGTCCCTTCGGGCCTCAGACTAAACTGTTTGAACAACCCTCTCATCAATGCAAAAGGCTACAAACAGCAGCAAAATACAGTGACACGGGCAATACTGAACTGTCCCGCTGAGGCAGGAGATGAACACGGCAGTGGAACGTTTGCTCTGTGCACGAGGTAAAAGCAAGCAACTTCCAAACATTTCTGTAAGTGCTTTAACCTGTCTTGCCATTACACGTCTCGGAGATAAATTATAAAGCATTGGTGGGCAGCACATCAAAGGAGAGGGAGAAAACGAGCGTGGGGGTAAATCCAAGCACAGCTATTGCCTTGTTCTGTGTCAGAACTAGCTTCTGCTCACCACGTTCCACTCATAAAGCAGGAGGTTTCCTAACACCACTGCGTAGTCACAATTACCAAGCTGAAAGGCAATCGCCCATTATGTTGTTTTCAGCACCATGGCGGTACACTCTCATACAGCAGCATTTGGCAAAGGCCTGTTTAGAGCCATGTATGTCTTTCTCTGCCAACGCCGGGAATCCATTTAGAACAAGCCGTTGAGCTTTATTTTTATTTTACTTTTTTTTTTTTTTCCAAAATGCATTAAGATAAATACCTGTATTAACAGCCACCGGAGCCCACAGAAAATGCTCATTTGTGTTTATTGCAGGCAGTTAGAATCCAGCCGTGCTGAACTCTCGCAGAGGAAATTTCTGCTGTGATGAATTAGTCTTTATGGGCCAGTTCTCTTTCCTTTCATTTCTTCATGACTAGCATACTTTTAAAAAAAATGTGCAGTATGAATTATATTCCATACTAGGGATTAGCTCTCTTATGGGCTAGATCCTGAGCTGGTGTAAAGCACTGTCGCTCCACTGAAAACTATGAGAAGCTGAATCATTACACCTGTTGAGTATCTAAATATTTCCAGCGAATTTCCAGAAGACCCCTCAAGGGTAAAAAAATATATTTAATGTAGGGTGACCAGACGTCCTGGCTTTATAGGGACAGTTCCAATATTTGGGGCTTTGTCTTATACAGGTGCCTATTGCCCCCCCTCCCCCATCCCGATTTTCACACTTACTATCTGGTCACTCTAATTTAATGACCTGGTAGAATTACAACCAACTGCATTCTGAAACTAATGACATGCTAGCTCCAAATTACCTCATTTGTTCTTAGGGAGTGGAAACCACTCAGCAAAACTGAGCTGGTCAGCTACCATGAGGATATTAAAGGTGATACTTGGAGCAAGCAAGAAGAGATGCAGCCGTTAATTTTGCTTCCAATATTTGGTGTCTGTTCATATTAGACATGCTTGTATACTTCAAAACCAGCATGCACCCAACAGCCGTCCAATTGCAAGTGTGTATTGGATTCAAACATGTTTGAATCCCTCTTGTTTTTCGCTATTTGTCATCATCTTTAGAGACTCTTTTCCCCAAAACATTCATTTAAAAATGCCCTTGTGTTCATTACCCAATAGCTGCTCCATACCTGAGGTCAGGTGTATAGGACTGAGGCCAGTGTCACTAGGCTGCCTACACTGCAAGCGAGGGGTGTGACTCCTTTGCTTGTGTCCACATGTTCACACTAGCTCTCATCAAGCTAGTGCAAGTATGTGTACTCTCATGATGTAGAATAGCCTTAGTTGAGCTGGAGTGAGGCGACCAGGGTTCTGCTGTTGATCTGCAGGGTGATGTTGGCCAAGCACTTAACAGAACTGTACCTCTCTTACCCTTCCTGCCTCTTGTCTGTCTGGTCTATTTAGACTGTCAGCTACACTGAGGCAGGGAATGCCTCTCACTATGTGTGTGTACCATGCCTAGCATAATGGAGCCCTGGTTTCATCTGGGGCTTCTAGAAAGGTGCCACCACAATACTGCCACTAATAGACCCTACTTCACATTTCCTGCTGGCTCAGTGGAAGCGTTATGCTGTTCTGTTGCTTCTCCACATGCATGTAACTCCCCTGTGCCCTTAGGCACACAACCCACTAACTTCCTCCCTCTTGAGTCAACTATTGCCCCTTCAGTAACAAACCCCTAGAAACAGAGCTCTGTAGCTTTAAGACCATTCCCTACCACACCTAGTGGGAACTGGACTGAGACCACTACTCATTTCACATGGGCCACCCAACAGCTGTCAGTGATGGTATTCAATGAGCACATTTGATTCTCAGACATGGTTTTGTGACTACCATATTCTGATGCCCATCTGTGAGGATGGCACTCTGCCCACCACCAAGGTGGCATGCCGCTTGCGCTAAAGCATAGGTGCCAAGAAGAGAGAGGTTCAGAGGAACAGACCAACATAATGCTGTAAACACAATTGCGCAGTGTGCTATCATATTGACGGCCCTGGCGCAGTGGTGCTATATACCCTTTTACCCTCCTTCACAGCTGTTGACACTTAGGTGCCAAAAACAAAATCATAAGCAGGGACAGAACATGGGCATTGTGTTGATGCCAAAGAAAAACAGGTTGTGGTAGCGCGACCACCTGGCTAAGCTATTAATATCACAAGGGATGTCACACTATATTAAAGATGGGAGCTGGATGTCTCATGGGCCTGTCCATGAGCTGTTGAACTTCTATCCCCTAGGTAGCTGGTTAGAATACAGACCAGGTCATCAGTAAAAACGAAAGGGTTTTAACTACTCTAAAGCTCACTGGTTGAAAGGCCTGTTTAGAGCACGGCTTTGGGGAGCCAATTAATTGGCATTATTTAAAGAATGCTTTGCAGAGGAGCTTGTTTTAGAGGAACTGACTCAATTTTGAGTTAAATAATGCACAGAAGTGAAGGGAGGTGAGAGAAGGAAATCCACTGGGGAACCATAATCATTGTACACTTAGGTTTTGATAGCATAATAGAAGGTTACTCCCCTCAGAGTAGTGCAGTGAGGGTGAACTTTAAAAGGGCAGATTTTAAAACTAAGTGGGAAATGATTAACAGCAGGCTGAAGGGCAAAGTGAAACGCTTTAAGAACATGGGGCCAAATCCATCCCTAGAGTAATTCTGTTGTGCATACAGAGTTACCGCAGGGATGAATTTGGCTAATGTAATCAGTCTGGAGGCTATTTAAGAACACCGTATTAGAGGCACAGATGGTGGTTGTACCTGCAAGCAGAAGGGAAGAAAGGGACGGGTAAAATCTGTGCGACTAAGTGGAGAATTTGCACGAGTTTGTTTAAATAAAAAAAAAAAGAAATCCCTAGCCAAACAGCACAAACCACATTACAGCAGGATGGTGCAACCTGGGAATGAGTAGGACAAAGGGGCAATGGGAGGAATAGAAAGCCAAAGATATCAAGATAAATAACAGCAAAGTATTTCATATACACAGCGCCGGCTCCAGGCACCAGCTTACCAAGCAGGTGCTTGGGGCGGCCACTTCGGAGAGGGGCGGCATGTCCAGCTGTTCGGTGGCAATTCGGCGCACGGTCCCTCACTCCTGCTCAGAGCGAAGGACCTCCCGTCGAAATGCCGCCACAGATTGCGATCACAGGTTTTTGTTTGTTTGTTTGTTTGTTTTGTTTGGCTGCTTGCGGCGGCCAAAACCCTGGATATACAGGGCCTGCATATACAGTAGCAGCAAGGAGCTTCCATATGGACTCAGTATAAATGCAATGCACGACAGTAACAACTTTATGCCAGAAGATGGTACACCTCTACCTCGATATAACGCTACCCAATATAACACGAATTCGGATATAACGCGGTAAAGCAGTGCTCCAGGGGAGCAGGGCTGCGCACTCCAACGGATCAAAGCAAGTTCAATATAACATGGTTTCACCTATAAAGCGGTAAGATTTTTTGGCTCCCGTGGATAGCGTTATATCGAGGTAGAGGTGTACTTTTTCACATGTATGCAAATATATGTATAGAACTCATGTAACATGCTGGACTGCCTTGCGGGAGGTGGGGGAAAGCAATTTAAAAGGATGATGAAGTAGCATCAAAATTATTTATGCATGAGTCTTTATGGTGGAAGTAGATGGAGAGAGAACCTATTCTAAGCTTATGGGAAATCAGAATGTGACTGTGACAGAGATTCATATCAAGGAGCTTTGCTGTTACCTTCTATAGGAGCAAGTTTTAGCCCTAGGAAGTTATGTAGCAGCTTGAAGAACTCAAGTGCTATGAATCACCAGGAGTAGCTAGCGACATCCCTGGGTTCTGGAGAAATGAAGAGCAAAACTGTTGTAAGACTATACGATATCCGTACAATTCTGCTCACTTTACTGTATAAGACTTCCAGTGAAGACTGATGGAATGAACTACTTGGCTCATATTCCTCATAATAGCAGCAGTTGCTGGTGCGTATAAAGTCACAAATGTGGTACCACTGCAGACTGGTTGAGCCTCCCCTTGATTCAAGTGAAACTCAGAGAATCAGATGAAGGACAGAATAACACATCTCTTAATAAAGTGCAGTATAAAGAGGTAGCAGTGAGAGGCAATATGGTCTAGTAGATAGAGCACTAGACTGGGAGTCAGGAGACATGGGTTGTCCCTTTTTAGCTGAGCCTCTGACCTACCCGGTGATTCTAGAGCAAGTCCTGCCTCCTCTCGCTGCCTCTCTTTCCCTTCCCACGCATTGTCTATCTTGTGCATTTAGATTGTGAGCTTTCAAAGGCATGACTTGTCTCTTCCTTTGTGTAAGTACACCACCTCGCACAGTGGGACCTTGATCTTGTTTGGGTCTTATAGATGCTATGATAATACCATCAATAAATGACATTAGCATAAAGCAACCAGCACACTTTCCATTTGTGAAGAGCATTCGCCTTAATCAGATAGTTATCTGAAAAGATAATAAAATAGTGCCTAACGGTGACCTGGCAGGTAGATAATTTATTTGTGTTTTCAGAACACTTTTCGTAAGGTCCCTTGAAAGAATAACAGTGAGAATGAGCTTACTTTTATGGAATTGCCTTCCATCCAGATGAATCCCAACATGCTTTACAAAGTGTTTACTACCTGATTGTACAAATTATATACCATGTATATTCCTGGCATGCTGCTAAATCTGGGGTGAAACAGGATAGCTGTTTAACAGCTCAGCATGACAGTGCTCGGTAACACAGAGCAGAAAGTGAAGGCAAATGCTGTTTCTATTAGAAACTACAGGAGGAATTCAGGCAGAATGTTGGAATTTGGCCAGAACACTGGGATGAACCTCTCTGCCTACCAAAAACGTCACAGGACCTTTAGTGATTGCAAGGGGTCAGGAGACAGATTGATGTCTTATCTGACAAAAGGCAACCCTTCCAAAACACAATGCTCCTGACCTTATGCACTGTATTGCAGGGCTTCTCAAACTTCATTGCCCCGCGATACCCTTCTGACAACAAAAATTACACAACCCCAGGAGGGGAGACCGAAGCCTGAGCCCCACCACCCCAGGCAGGGGGACCAAAACAGAAGCTCAAGAGTTTCAGCCCCAGGCGGGGGGGCCTGTAACCTGATCCCCATTACCTAGGGCTGAAGCCCACGGCCTTTGGCCCCGGCACCCAGCTAGTCTAATGCCAGCCCTGGCAACCCCGTTCAAATGGGATCCCGACCCACAGTTTGAGAACCGCTGCTGTATTGGGACCACATCCTGGTCTCACTGAAATCAATGGCAAAAATCTCCCTGCCTTCAGTTGGGACAAGGATATGATTCTAGAAAACAATCTGTATTACGTGGCTGTTTAATCACAGTCAGAGATTCACAGAGTTTAAGGCCAGATGGGACAATTAGATCATCTAGTCTGACCTCCTGTATAACACAAGCCATTACATTATACCCAGTTTACCCCTGTTTTGAGCCAAGTAACTTGGGTTTGACTAAACCATATCTTCTAGAAAGGTATCCAGTCTTGATTTTCTACCTCTTCTCTTAGTGGTTTGTTCCAAAAGCTCATCACCCTCACGGTTAAAAATTTGCGCTTAATTTCTAATTTGAATTTGTCTGGCTTCAGCTTCCAGCCTTGGTTCTTGTTCTGCCTTTTTCTGCTAGATTAAAGAGTCCTTTAGGAGCCAGTATTTCCTCCCTCAGAAGGTATTTATATACTGTAATCAACTCCTCTCTCAATCTTCTCTTTGTAAAAGTAAACAGATTGAGCTCTTTAAGTCTCTCTCTATGATGCATTTTCTCCAGCTCTCCCGGAACATTGTTGTGGCTCTTTTCAGTATCCTCTCTGATTTTTCAACATCCTTTTTTAAAAAGACATGACAAACAAAGCAACTTGGCCAAAGCCCCAGAGCAGGTAAATAGCAAAGCCAGGAAAAGCACCCGCCTCTCCTGATTCCCAGGACAATGCCCTACCCGTTATGATCCATAGATCATTTTCACTCCCCAGAGAGAGTTGCCATGAGATTTGAACCCCTGATGCCATCAGAGAAAACTAGCCTCTAGGCCAGTGGGCCATATTGTAGCCTTTTTATAAGGTTCTCTCACCCTGCCGTCATTCCTGATGGATTCCAACTCAGGATATCTGGCACTGTAAGTAAAAAGTCATTCCTTTAACCCATCAGGCCACTTCTGCTTATAATAATCTGTTGGCAAGTTTTTTAATATACACTAATTCCCTCCAATCTAGATTAAATGTTGCATTTGAAGAATGTAGTTGAAAGCATTACTTATTTGGACCATTACAAAGTCACCGAGATAACTCCAGCCATAAGATTAGGATTTTATTCTATTTAGAGGATATAAGAACATGCAGTTTAATGAAGGAAAATATCTTGTTTAATTGCTTGAAATCAAAGGTTTAATATTTTAATTAAGCTTTAAGAGGAGCCATTTAATTGCTCTTTGATTTTTGCTTTCAGATATGAAGGCCATTAAAGAGTATCTTTACTGATTAAGCAATAGCAACGGTAATTTAGCAGTAAGTCTCCAGCCGCAGGTCTTTTATAATGGGTGCTATATCACTGCCTGGGTACAATGCCCAGACAATGAGCTAAATGTCAATGGATCCCGTTTACCCTACCTAGTTCAATTTGAAGTGCTGTATGCAGCACTTGTAGATTTCGTGCCTTATATTTCTCATTCATTGCAGCTAACTATGACTTAGAAACAGAAAGTGGGACAGATATGAGATCCTTTCCTTACATTAGGATCACTTCATTACTAGCATGGGTTGGCAACTTTCACTTTATCTTGCCCGCATCTCCTTAAAAATCAGATTCTCCTTTATCAAGGTAGAATCAAAGCAACAAACACAGAGACAAACATGAAAGGAGCAGAGACAGCGTAGTGGAAAACACTGGATATAATTTGAGCTGAATAGTGTTCTTGCACTACCTAGGACAAGTGCAGAGTCCTGCACTTAGGACGGAAGAATCCCATGCACCGCTACAGGCTGGGGACTGACTGGCTAAGCGGCAGTTCTGCAGAAAAGGACCTGGGGATTACAGTGGATGACAAGCTGGATATGAGTCAACAATGTGCCCTTGTTGCCAAGCAGATTAATAGCATATTGGGCTTTATTAGTAGGAGCATTGCCAGCAGATCAAGGGAGGTGATTATTCCCTTCTATTCGGCACTGGTGAAGCCACACCTGGAGTATTGCGTCCAGTTTTGGTCCCCCCCACTACAGAAGGGATGTGGACAAATTGGAGAAAGTCCAGTGGAGGGCAACGAAAATGATTAGGGGCTGGGGCTCATGACTTATGAGGAGAGGCTGAGGGAACTGGGCTTATTTACTTTGCAGAAGAGAGGAGTGAGGGGGGATTTGATAGCAGCCTTCAACTACCTGAAGGGGGGTTCCAAAGAGGATGGAGCTAGGCTGTTCTCAGTGGTGGCAGATGACAGAACAAGAAACAATGGTCTCAAGTTGCAATGGGGGAGGTCTAGGCTGGATATTAGGAAACACTATTTCACTAGGAGGGTGATGAAGCACTGGAATGGGTTACCTAGGGAGGTGGTGGAATCTCCATCCTGAGAGGTTTTTAATGCCCAGCTTGACAAAGCCCTGGCTGGGATGATTTAGTTGAGGATTGGTCCTGCTTTGAGCAGGGGGTTGGACTAGATGACCTTCTGAGGTCTCTTCCAACCCTGATATTCTACGATTCTATGACCATACAGGGGCCTTCGCAGCCTCTGGTGTGAGTTAGGGCAGCTTCAATCCTGCTCTCTTACACTCGGCTTCCCACAGCCTTACATGGACTCAAGGAGGCAGAAAATAGCCATAGGATAGTGCCCTCCAGCTAAGCCCTTTGTCTACCCCCACCCTAGGGGCTGACAGGAGAGCCAGTGTAGAGATTTACACCAACTCCATGCAAGCTGGGGAGGCCTTCAGTGCAGAGTGCCTAAAGGAGCTTTAGGGCATTGCTACGCTGCAATCAGGAGGTGTGATTGCAGCATCTGTAGACGCACTGAGTCAGCTTTGATCTAGCTAGTTCAATTAACAGTGAAACAGGGCATCACGGGCAGCAGCAGCTTGAATATGCACCCAGGGTCTTGGCTGAGCATGGCTAGCACATACAGCAGCCATGCTACTGCTGTTTCACTGCTATTGTTACTCAAGTTAGCTTGGATCTAACTGGATTAAAGCTAGCTCAGGTATGTCTACACGTGCTGTCATCACACTTCCCAGTTGCAGTGAAGACATACCTTAGTGTGATGGTGAACCAAGCATCTCTATATAGGGCTCTTGTATGCAAAATGTACTAGTTTAAACTCCTGTATAAAACGTTTTCGTCTTATGCTTCCTACGTGTCCTTTTTATTTCAAATTGCCTGCAGTGTACACCTGCTCTTTCTCCGCTGATCAGCACTGATTGCATTGCTTCTGTTACAATGGATTTTAGCCCCCTTTATAAAGATGCTCCTGATGTAATTATGCTGCAATAGGCCCACAGACACAATATAAACCAGGTTGGGCAAAACTCCAAAAGCAGGCAGAGAAAACTAGCCACGCCGGGCACATTTCCCACACTCGGTTTGTGCTTCCCCTGCCAACAAGACACAAGTGCACGCTGGCTGAGAAAGCAATAACAGGATTTGAAGGGATGGTGTAATGGTCCTGAATCCCCATTACACAGATGTAAGATACATTTATATAGCAGGTGTATAGGTACATTTTTGATATAAGAGATTTCACCTGCCTATTTGTGCTGAGAGCACCTCAGCCACTAGGGGATCCCCTCTTCCTTTTCTGAGTATAAAATATAGTAGCTTGAAACATTACTGGGCAGGTGTTTATTGCTACCAGCACTTCTCTTTCAGCAGCTGTAGCACCAATTTTCTTGAGCAGTGTACAAAGCATTTTGCATTAAGCTGGTTTATGATGTACCACAGTATCTTGACCATGATGTATGTATGATCATGTCAGTAGTTATTGGGCAAGTGAGTGTAGGGCAGTTTATGGCCCTTAATATTGTCCTTGTATATCATAACATGATGTAATGATCCTTCCTGTCCATTGCCTGCCTGTCTTCATGGCTTCCTTCAACTGAAAGTCTCCAAGACCTCCAAGACTTGGGCAATGTTGCCTGATTTATGGATTGTGTATTAATTGTATTGATCACTTAAGAATTCCCAATTATATCTTTGAGGTTTGATAGGTTCTTATTCCAAAATCAGGCCCAATATTATTAAAATTACTGTTCAGTTGGGCATCCCGATGTTCATGGTTTCAACACGCACATTTAGGAAGATCGTTCTATATTTGTAATATTTTATTAGTACAGTTAGCAAAATCAACAATACTCTGAACAAAGTCGATAAAGATAATACAGAACGTACATTTCACCATCCAAATACTCTCACCATCCCTTGCAGAACAACCTGAAACGTTAGCTATTCTCTTCCTCATCACCTTCCCCATCATCCTGGCACCTTCCAAGGGCTATGTCTCTCCCTTCCCTAAACACGTGGGCTGGGATACAACTTTTTATAATTTGCCATGCTGACACTATTATGTCTAATGCATATTTAGTAGGGATTTCATCCCCTTTCCTTATTTGTATTTCCTCTCCCTACTAATGTTGGGGCTATATCTATAGGCTACAACAAGAGGAACATTCTCAAACACAACTTCTCCTCTGACTCCATTCTTGACTCACACCTCCTATTTGTGTCCAGAGCATTGGCATCCTCTTTAAACCTGAACTTTCCTTCTTCTCTCACATCTCCTACAGATCTGCTCATACTCAGTTTGGCAATCTTGTCTTATGTGGCATTGCTCATCCTCTCCAAATGTCTTCAGCCCTGTCTTAAACTCTTCTTCTTGCTTCGCTCTGCTCTCCACAAGTCCCTGTCCTCTACCACGTGCTGAGGCTTCTCACGCGTACCAACAAACACACCTGTATCTGACCCATAAGAACATAACATAAGAAAGGCTGTACCGGGTCAGACCAAAGGTCCATCTAGCCCAGTATCCTGTCTTCCGACAGTGGCCAATGCCAGGTGCCCCAGAGGGAGTGAACCTAACAGGCAATGATCAAGTGATCTCTCTCCTGCCATCCATCTCCACCCTCTGACAGACAGAGGCTAGGGACACCATTCCTTACCCATCCTGGCTAATAGCCATTAATAGACTTAACCACCATGAATTTATCCAGTTCTCTTTTAAACTCTGTTATAGTCCTAGCCTTCACAACCTCCTCAGGTAAGGAGTTCCACAAGTTGACTGTGCGCTGCATGAAGAAGAACTTCCTTTTATTTGTTTTAAACCTGCTGCCTATTAATTTCATTTGATGACCCCTAGTTCTTGTATTAGCCTCAGAAATCTTCACTAGCGCAACATTCACTTCAGGACACGTGAAAGAAACAAAGGTTCAGGTCTTCAGCTGGTGTAAATCCACCAAAGTCAGTGGAGCTAGACCTATTCACGCCAGCTGAGGATCTGGCCCAAAATAAATTGCCCTCCTTGTGGTGTGAAACTTGTCATTTTGGAGCAAAATGGCAAAATCTCTCTACTCAAATGGTCAACTTTCACCAGAAGCAAATTCATGATTTTGCCCAGAAGCAAAACAATTTCACAACTTTTGCTATGGAAAAAAGCATCTGCAAAATGTAGCCCTGAGCTATAGTTAGGAGTACGCACTGATCATTTTAATCTATGCAGTAAGCAAAAGTGACTAGATATAATCATCCGAAGAAGTGAGGTTTTTACCCACGAAAGCTTATGCCCAAATAAATCTGTTAGTCTTTAAGGTGCCACCAGACTCCTTGTTGTTTTTGTAGATATAATCATGTTACTTCTTTGCTATTCCAGAGAACATTTCATCCAGTGATCCAAAGCAATTAAGCCTCATTGCTTCCATGTATAACATTTTAAAAAATCACCATTTTCCAGGAGTTTGTACACAGTTGTATGTGAGGTAACAACATTTTCCATTATACATAGATGATGAGATTTTCAAAAGAACTGAGCACATTAGGCTGAGAATTTTAAGAAGGCTCTGTGGGGAGATTATCAGAGGGACTGCCTTTGAATGTCACCCCAAGCATCCATAATTGGAGCCAGATTTTCCAAAGACCCCAGATCTCATTTAGACACCAAAGTAAGGGGCTTAGATTTTTAAAAATCTGGCCATATGTGTCCCAGTAGGAGCTGAGCTCTCATGAAAATATGCCCCGACTGTAGATGCTGAACACTTGAAAACTTGGCCCTGAGGGTCTTTGGAGAATCCGGCCATACGTGATTTGTTTAAGCTCCCACGGGGCTTAATTCTACAACCATGCTCATGCTGTGTGGTGCTTACTCATGTGAATAATTCTGTTGAGTTCAATGGGACTAGTTGCATGAATGAGTACTACATACCATCGGGGAGGGTTGCCAAGTCAGGCCCACTGTGAGGCAATGGTAAAATAGACCAGGAATACAACCCAGGATTACTCAGTCCCAATCTCCTCCCCAATCACTAGTTAGTTTCACATATATTTTTAACAAAACGCCCCCTGTAACTTTTAGGGTGCTGCTAGGCATTGTAGGTGGTAAAGTAACTGTTGTATCCGCAGATTACTGGGCTAACCAAACTAATACATGCTTGTTCTATGAAGAACTGCCCTCATCAGTACAGTTTGACCTCTGCCAACTTCTGGAGGCGAGTCTGATTGGCGGAAAGAGAATCAATAGAAGGCGGCTCTCCCTTGGGAATCAAAGCAGATTTCCTCTCGACTCTGTAATATTCTGCTGTACTTTCCCATCATTAATTTGGGTTAATTTATTTTCTTTTTTAGGAAGTGCTTTTGTATGTTGTTCAGTTTCAAGGTCCTAGAAGGACCTCCTGTGGTTTTGACAAGGCAGTTCAGATGAGGTACAGTACAGCCGCTCTGATTTCTATGGCTCGCCTAATTAAAATGATGAGCAGCAGCCGCACAGCATCGCAGTAGTATTAGACAAATATGGCCTGCCTTCTCTAATACAAAACCAATAACTCCAGGAACCAAATGAGCTTGGTTCCTCCCCTACCAGCACAGCCACCCAGCATTAAGAATTGTATATCCTGATTTATAATAAAGCCAAGGGAAAATGTTTCTTTTTAAAAGGCTCCTCTCGGACCTATTGAGCTGGTCATTGTTATTCATTCAAGGAGAGTTTATGTAACAAAAATATAGAGTAGCAGTCTCTCGAGTGCTTGAGAATGACTATGTTTAATCAATCTTATTGGTACCACTAATTCCACAGCCATAATTTTTCTTGGGACAAAGGTAGTGACTTTCCGTAGATACAGTATGTGGTTCAATGCTATACATTTAACTTCCTGCATCATGGAAGGGAGTATTATTTAATTTGCATTTCCATTATCTCCTAATATAGTAAGAGAAATAACAATATATAGAACTATCCAGTTTTCAAAGCTTGGCATTTAACTAGTGCATGATCAAATCCTCTTTTGGGTTCTGTATCCATCACCTAGGTGCATAAATTCCCAAGTACAGGACTCAAACATCTTACCCAGGACCATGTGTTTGTTAATTTAGATCATTGACCAAATTCAGAGTTGATGTAAAGAAACCTCATCACAAACCAGTGGAGCCACATCTGGATTTACTTGGCCCAAACTGTTAATTTGGTCTACTGCTTTTTTAGGCTTTCTCCAACTTGTGAGAGTCTTGTCTCCTCCTGCAGGTAGCCCTTGAGCTAAAGACCTAATGGGAATGTCCCACTTTCATAGTGTTGGGAAATTCCGACACTTCCAATCCATTATTTGTAAATGATCAGCCATTGTTTGATGCAGGGATGGTGCTCAGCGCATAGATGAGGGAGGCAGTGGAGGACATAGGTTGAGCAAAGTTGGGCATAGGACAATCATTTCTGCTCGGAGGTGGCCTGATCTTAGGTTTTGGTCCTAGGGGCTGTTTTGCAATATTTGGGCTCAGATACATTTTCAACATTTCCAGAATTTGCAGGTGTTTGGAACCAGGCTTTTGAGTCAGCCGCAGGACCATCTCCACAACAAAAGACATTTTATTTGAAAAATGATATACTTCTTGACGAGGCCTCTCCTAACACTGGAAGAGGATGCCTCGGTTAACAACTTAATAGCAGCTGCTTCCCCACAGTCCTCATCCCTCACAAGCATTGTAGCTTACTGAAGAATGTGCTTATTCCTAATTACATCAGGGAGGAGAAGGAGAAATACAAACCCATGTATTAAAAAGTGTCTGCTGAAAAACAATAGACCAATGATTGGAGCATTTAGATACGACACTCTCGATTCCTGGAAGGAATAGCAAGCAGTTGATCTTCATTTTTAAAGCTTCTACCAAATACATGGCATTGACATCAATGGATGAATGAAAATCAGGCCAAGCTGTGTCAGGTTGAGTCCCCTCAAAAAAAAAGGCTCCCAGACTTGAGGACAGAGAATTTTTGCCTAAATTTCTCTGACAGAACTATGGACAATCAACAGCCTATATGTGTGTTATCTTCATGGCAGTGAAGGCAATAGTCCGGGCATGCTAGTATGTGGTACTGTGCATATGCAGTGTAATACGTATGTCTACTGAAGTGACAGCTGCCACCTTGGTTGACAACAGGGATTGAACCAGGGACTTTCACAATTAAAAGCATGAGCTAAAAGATCCCCACTCTCAGGCTAAGCTATAAGACGCCGGAGGACACGTAACGCACACCGATCACTGGGTTCTACTTACACATCCATTTTCATATGCTGTCATGTGAGGGGTTGGAATTTTCATAACCCTGATAAATTATTTAAAGCATGAAATATTATGCCCATGATCTATCTCCTTCGCTATCTCTTGATAAAGATAATTAATTGCTATATAACAATAGTCTGGTATACCAAGGCGTCCACATTTTTTCTCTTTTTCATTAATTTCCATGTCATAATTTCCATTTTTTCCCCCCTCCCTTGGCAGTCCGGCCAGGAGTCCGAGCGGATTTTTTTTTTTTTTTTTTTGCTTCGACACTTTGCGGCCGGGAGCAGGGGGTGCGTGCTCAAAAATTTTGTACTGATGGGGTGCACGATCAAAAAAGTTTGGAGACCACTGCTCTAGAGGAATGTGAAAAAAAACCAAGGTCACTGCCAATCTGACCTGGGGAAAAATCCCTTCCCATCCCTGCATATGGTAATTGGTTAGACCCTGAGCATGTAAGTAAGAACCAGCCAGCTGAGGGAGAGAGTGCTTGGTGCCACCTCAGAGCACTAGCCCTTGCCATCCAATATCCCATATCCAGCCATGGTCATCCCTCATGCTTCAGAGGAAGAAGATTAAAAAATACTTCCCAGGATACCCTGGGGGGAAATGATCCCTTCCTGACCCCTGCAGGTGGCCAGCTGAAACCCTGAATCATGTACTTTAAGAACATAAGACATAAACCAGAAGTGAGCCCAGGGTTGCAGAGCCTGCCCCCTACCATCATACAATTGCAACCCCATCATACAATTGCACTCATAAATTTGTCCAGCCATTGAGTATCCAAAATCAGATTTCATCATGCTGGTTTATATTAAGCTGAGAGAAAAGTTCTTCAAATTAAACTTCCACAACTTGCCAGACTCAAAGGTGAGCGTCAATGATGACCTCTGTTACATTCAGCCCCGACAATGTGCATTTAATTGGTTGTCAATATTTCAGCTATACCGCGGGTGCTTCTGACAGATCGTGTTAGGAAGATTCCTCATCCAGAGACAGTAATGGGCAAAAAGGTCTCCGCTGCCATGCTGGAAAAATGCGAAATAATCAATTTTCAATAAGATCTAAACTAGAAGTTGGATACAGAACAGCAGATCAAAATGTCAGCCCCGTTCAAGTGTATGAAAGATTCATCAGCCTGGAAGACTGTTGATGGAACAATTCAGAAGAGCTATGACACAAAGGCCCTGGGTCCTGCTGAGAACTGGAAAGCGTTATAACCACAGGGCAAAAGCCTAATTGGGCAAACCACACTTCTGGCTTTATTGAAGGTATTGCTGGAACAGTGTCTCTTTACTGTATCGTTCCCCGTCTTCTTTGTTCCACGGTTTGCTTTAGATCATAACAAATAACTGGAGAATAAAGGTATTTTGGGTATATCTTGAGCTCCTTTGTCTAGGTTGAGATGTATGTCAAGTTGTAACCATAATGAAACGTTTAGCAAATCAACAATGGTGTCTTGATTTCTTTTTGGCTTTGCCAAGTCAGAAAGTAAAAATCGTGTGTAGTGGGGAGGGGAAGGGACTATGGACAGTAGCACACACAATGTCTGACTACAAGCACAGCTTGGTCCAACAGAGAGGTCTATTTATAAAATATAAGGAGAGAGACATCACAACAGATGTCAGCTCGGTAATGGCGCCGCAAAGTGGCAGCCAGAGAATGCTGATGATAAAGAGTGAGAAAAGATGGCAATTGCTCAGAGATAGGAATTGCCCTAAAATGGGGAATATTTTATATCAGAGGATGTGTTTTTATTAGTAGTAGTATTATTTCCCAACATCCTAGGGTCTGACTGTGCATATTACTTTATAAAGTGAATCAAATTACTTACTTTCCAGCATTCCGGCACTATTTTGTCATTGTGTCTATATCCCCCCAATGCTGCTGCAGTTAGAGGCACTGGTTGTTTCTTTTATAACTCTGTTTTTTCCAGGGAGGATGGGGTGGTCTTGTGTTTAAGGCCCAGATTTGCGACTCAGGCAATCTGGATTGAAGTCCTGGATGCGATACAGACTCTCCGTGTAACCTGGGGCAAATCCTCTTTGGCGCCTTGGTTTCCCATTTCTAAAACTGGGACAGGGATGCTTCCATTCTACCCCGTGTCTTTTGGGATTGTAAACCCTTTAGAGCAGGAACTGTTCCTTACTATGTGTGTGTACAGCGCCTGGCACAGTGGCACTCTGATTTCAGCAGGTGTCTTGAGTGCTACCTACTATGAAATAATAATCCCACCACCATTTTCTTTTTTCTCGTTCTAACAGGGCACGTGCAATTCATCTTAAAAATGTGAACTTATTTCAGTCAATTTACTCAGTGCCTGTGAAAGGAGTAAGGGATGACATTCCTCTGGGGTCAGAGGCCTGGAGCTGGCCTGGCTATCTAATTAGACTGTCCTTGCACCTGAGGAAATAGATAGATCTTTATTAGCTGACCTTTATAAAAGAGGGCAGCAGGAATAGGGGGACTGCAAAATCCTCCAGGAAATGGTAATGCCTGGAGGTGGTGCTCCCAATGGACTACCTCTGGAGTTACTGCTGAGAGGAACAGTCCCCAAAAACCAAATGGAGCTGAGGAAGACTGTCTGGGGAAGCCCTTAAAGCAGGGGTGGGCAAACTTTTTGGCCCGAGGGCCACTTCGGGGTTGCGCAACTGTATGGAGGACTGGGTAGGGAAGGCTGTGCCTCCCCAAACAGCCTGGCCCCGGCCCCCGCCCCCTCCCACTTCCCACCCCCTGATTGCCCCCCTCCGAACCCCCAACCCATCCAACCCCCCCTTGCTCCTTGTCCCCTGACCACCCCTCCTGGGACCCCCACCCCCATCCAACCCCCCTGCTTCCCATCCCCTGACTGCCCCGACCCCTATCCACACCCCGCCCCCTGACAGCCCCCCCGGGACTCCCACCCCCTATCCAACCACCCTCTGCTCCTCGTCCCCTGACCCCCCCCCCGGGACCCCCCGCCCCTAACTGCCCCTTGGGATCCCACCCCCTTATCCAACCCCCCCTGCTCCCTGTCCCCTGACTGCCCTCCCAACCCCTATCCACATCCCAGCCCCCTGACAGGCCCCCCAGGATTCCCACTCCCAACCCTCCCGGTTCCCCATCCCCTGACCGCCCCCACAGATCCTCCGCCCCATCCAACCGCCCCCTCCTCCCTGACTGCCCCCCAGGACCCACGCCCCCTTACCCAATCCCCCCACTCCCCGCCCCCTTACCAGCAGCAGGGGCTCGCAGCTGTGACACCCGGCCAGAGCCAGCTGCGCTCCCCACACTGCCCACCGGCTTACTTTCACCTCTGGATATAGCCCACTTCATCAGATGCATGGAGGCCAATTCAATCAAAGTGCATGTGGCCCATTCCCAGCAGTTGACAAGATGTGAGTATCAACAGGAGGAAAATTATTTTTTGTAGTGACCCAGCCACTCCCAGTCTTTATTCAGGCCTAATTTGACGGTATCAAGTTTGCAAATTAATTCCAGTTCAGCAGTTTTTTGTTGAAGTCTGTTTTTTAAGGGGTTTTTTTGTTGAAGAATGGCCACTTTTAAGTCTGTTATTGAGTGTCCAGGGAGATTGAAGTGTTCTACTGGTTTTTGAATGTTACAATTCTTGATGTCTGATTTGTGTCCATTTATTCTTTTGCATAGAGACTATCCGGTCTGGCCAATGTACATAGCAGAAGGGCATTGCTGGAACATGATGGCATATATCACATTGGTAGATGTGCAGGTGAACAAGCCCTTGATGGTGTGTCTGATGTGGTTGGGGCCTATGATGGTGTCCCTTGAATAGATATGCAGACAGAGTTGGCAATGGGGTTTGTTGCAGGGGTTGGTTCCTGGGTTAGTGTTTCTGTTGTGTGGTGTGTAGTTGCTGGTGAGTATTTGCTTCAGGTTGGGGGGCTGTCTGTAAGCGAGGACTGGCCTGTCTCCCAAGATCTGTGAGAGTGAGGGATCGTATGACATCAGTTATTAGCTCTCCTTCCCTGCTAAGTAGAGGACCTACACTTTCCCTTGTCTTTCTCTCTTGCTCCAAATGTATTTAAAGAATCTCCTCTTATTGCCTTTTATGTCCCTTGCTAGATGTAACTCATTTTGTGCTTTAGCCTTTCTGATTTTGTTCCTACGTGCTTAAGCTATTCTTTTGTAATCCTCAGCAAAAGGAAGATTCTGGTTTTGATTTAAAGGCAGTTCTAACTATGACTCACTATAGTGCACATATAGGGCTCAATCCTGAAAAGTGACTTCAATGGCAGCTCAGGATATGGACCCAATTTCTATAGCACACTTGAAACCCAAAGGTATCCAGTGTACATGAATAAGCAGATGTGGTTGGAGGCAAACAGGATGAGCAGAAAGTCTGTAATTGGAGAAGTATGATGCTGTCATCTTTGAAAAGGATCATAATGGTCATTGTGCCATTCTAGTAGAATCATAGACTATCAGGGTTGGAAGGGACCTCAGGAGGTCATCTCGTCCAACCCCCTGCTCAAAGCAGGACCAATCCCCAGACAGATTTTTGCCCCAGATCCCAAAATAGCCCCCTCAAGGATTGAATTCACAACCCTGGGTTTAGCAGGCCAAAGCTCAAACCACCGAGCTATCCCCCCCCTCCCTTCCTTATATGTGGAGTTTTATGACTCCACCACTTATGTCTACTGCTGCCTTGCGATTCATGTAGGCATAGGGTGGAAGTGGCATGCTTGATGCTGAATTTTCTTACTTCCAGTTAAACCTTTAAGGCTTGATTTCCCTTTTCGATTGACTGCAAAGAACTGATGCCACCATTTTATAGGGGGAATTATTTGCAGGCAAAAATGAGAGCACAGATATGTGGCTGTTTAGCAACACGTATCCACCCATTTGCAGGCACAATCAATTGTGCAACAACTGATGTGTGGGTGCAGTTTTAGCTTGACATTATTTGCGTGTGTTCATTTGCACTTCTAAATATGCCTGCCTGGAAACTCACCACAGCAGTTACTTACAGATGCAAACAGGGAGGTTTAAAAATCAGGCCTTCTAAGGTCAACATCATTTGTAAACTGCTGCACCAATAAATAAAATAGAGATGTGTTCCCACCCTGGTGCCGAGCTGCAGATATTTTAATTATATATTAGCATGGTATTAAGCTAGTTTTATTTGCTGAACATTGTGTCAATTACTGTTACTTGAGAAGCATGATTACTCCCAGGTTGATCGTACATTTAAATAAGCAATCAATGCCATTAATCACCCAGCATTTTCAGCCAAGGATATTAACATAGAAACTCATCCGGAAGGGCACATAAATGGGTAATGATGTTCTTCAAACATAGATACAGCTTTGCAATTCAAGGGAGGATTTTTGAAGACTTTCTATTTTTTTTTTCAAATGGCAAAAGGGGAATAATTGCCCACAGTGAAATCACCATGATTTCAGATGATTAGAAAATATGTGATCATCTAATTAGCAGATGAACAGAGGGCAGAAGAGCTGTCACTGTGTCAAAGAGGGGAAAGCTGGTAAGGTTTGAGACGCCAGGAATGAAATCATTATTGCAGGAAATAAATATATCAGATGCAGCAGGAAGGTTTGTCTAACGGGACTGAAAACCAGCATTCTATGGTTCTCTTCCTCGCTCTGCCCCTGATTCCCTGGGTGATGTTGATTCCAATGGGAGTTAGGCACCTGAATACCTTTTGAGGATCTGGACACTAATCTCTTTCTGTCCCTAGTTTCCCTTTCTGTAAAATGGGTATAATACTTATCACAAGGTTGATGTGAGGCTTAATTCATGTCTTTAAAGTGCTTTGAGATTCTTGGGAGAAGGAACAAATTGATAGAATTCATGGTTTGCTCACAACCAACTTAAGATCGAGGGGGAAAAGGACTAAATTGATAAACTATGGCTACAAATGTTTTGCCCACCTCTGCTCACGAGTTTTGCTCCCTCCCACTGTCTTTTAAAAGAAAAAGGCTTCATGGTCTAATAGATAAAGCACTAGCCTAGAGCTGAGGAAATCTGGGTTCCATGCCTACCTCTGCTGCTGGGTGACCTGGGGCAAGTCCCTTCCCCTCCCTGTGCCTCTGTTTTCCCATCTGTAAAATGGGGGAGAAGGCTATTGATCTCCCTTTTAAAGTGCTTTAAGACTTACTGATGAAAAGTGCTACATAAGAGCTAGATATTATTATCAAATTATAGAAAGAGGCTGAGATAACAACACAGCTTACATCAGCTAAGGCTGTGCCAGTGTAACTCTTCGAGTAGTCATTTGGTGGTGCAATTTTTCCCTTATTTTGTCTGTTTACTCTTTAGCTTGTACCACCAGGTCATTTCAGAATTCCGGCGGAGACAGAGCCTGCAGGATTGTGCAGTAAATGCTGTGCCCCGGACACTTTATCTCCAGTGAAAATAGCTTCAATGTGAACATAGAACTGAATTTGGTTTCACGCTCTCTTGTTTGCAATGATGTTAATTGTCGTCATTATTATCTCAGGTATACAACTTGCTTTCTCTGTTCATCTTTAGGGCAGGGAGCGGTTGCTTCAAGGTGCAGCAGGCAAGGCCATGTTTATTTTTCTGAAGTCTGGAGTGTCTTTAGTGTCCAGGAAAGTGAAGGACTAATAGCAGCAATGACAGCCAGAAGTAGTGTGGACAAGCACTATACAAGCTTACTCTGCATAACTGACTAGTGCACTTCAATCCTTATTTGCACTATCCATCGTTCTATATGGGAACCTTGCTGTCTGACAACTTGGGTCAGTCGTGGCACACTGGTGCCGTGGTTTTGCAAGATGCACAAATGGAAGGGCTAGGGTTATTTGTTTCCAAAATCTGACCCCCCAGATCTTTGAAAATACAGCAAGACTATCACAGTGCCCCATACTCACCCTTGGGAGTCTAATGCTCCACATATAACTTTTGCATTCCAGAGTGCATTTGGTTGACATACGGAATATATTTATTTTACCACAGTGAATAATCAACTGAAAAGCTCACTTTCATTAGCTTCGTCTGTCCATTGTTGGCTTATTTCCTGAAGTTTCCGTACAACATCTGCAAAAGTAATAAACTAATTATGCAAGCCATCTGGAACAAGAACAGAGTGGAATGATTATTTTTTTAAAAAGCCTTCTCTGAATAACTGGTGCCATAATAGATGGGATGTCAGAAGAACAAAGATGTTGATAAACCCAGGATCGTTCAGGGGGGATGCAAGGAGATTTACATCAAGAAAAATCATGAATGCTCATTAGCAGAGATGTGGTGGAGAGGCATTATGATCCATTTTTGGAACAGTATAGGCACTGAACTGGAAATTCTACCTGAGATGAAAAGTTGTTTCATCACATATAGCCCAGCAGGCAAAATAGAGTGGGAGCAAATGTTGCTTCACCCAGCTTCCCAGAATTCTCTACATCACTGTGCATTTGGACTAGATGGGAATGGGCACCTTGGGATAGGATGGATGGACAGATTGTTGCCGGCCCAGAGGGCCCGAGGGGGCAACAGGGTTTGTTGCCCGGTGTGCATCGCACCAATAGACACACCAGGGTGGAGAAGCAAACCATATTTATTCAAGAGCTCTGAATAGGCACTAGGAGACCAGCATTGTCTCAAATCAAGCTTAGCAAATACAAGCAAGTTTCCCATTTTATATTCCAAGCTGTTTGTGTGCAAGCCTTTGTTCTGTTCCCCCCTTTACCCGACAGCGGTTACAGCAGGCAGTACATTGTGGCGTGTTAGAAAAGTTCTCGCCCGCATGTTTATCTTCAGCCTTGCAAGCTAAGACGTAGTAGGCTTCTCCCTCCCCCTTTCCCCCTCGTTATCACTACTGCTTCTGCTAGTGTGAGCGAAACTGCAGCTGTCTGCTAAAAAAAGCTGACCGTTACATATTCTGCTTCAGCATTTAGGCTGTTAGCATGGAGGCTGGTTAAAGTTCACAAGATGGAGTCACTGTGGCTCACTTAGACCCAGAGCAGGGGGGTTTCATCGGCACTTATGGCCTTCCACCCCCCCGAGTTACCTGGTAGCTATGCCTAGTGATGCCAAACAAGATCAACAGCAGTCTCTTCCTGATCCCCTACACTTGCATAGCTATTGTTTATTATGTGTATTATGGTTGCAGCTGCAGGCCCCAAAAGAGATCAGGACACCATTGTGGTAGGTGCTGTACCCTAATATAATGAGAGACAGTTCCTCAAAGCTAAACACTAGAACTGGTTGGGAATCTTCTGTAGGAATGATTTTTCCAATGGAAAAAGCAATTTCTGCAACATCAGCATTTTTCCTGGGAAAACCTTGATTTTGCTGAAAATTTATGATTTTTCTATCAGAAAAATCAAATGACATTTCACTTTGGTTTAGTTTCAAATCAGTTCGGCAACACATTAATTGCATTTTCCTAGCATGGCACATTGCCTTATGGGAGTTGTAGTTCTGGCCCATGTTCTCTCTTAGTGCTCAGGCTTCCTAGAGTAATGGTTCTCAAAGCCGGTCCGCTACTTGTTCAGGGAAAGGCCCTGGAGGGCCGGGCCTGTTTGTTTACCTGCCGTGTCCGCAGGTTCGGCTGATCGCGGCTCCCACTGGCCGCTCCAGGCCAATGGGGGCTGCGGGAAGGGCGGCCAGCAAATCCCTCGGCCCGCGCCACTTCCCGCAGCCCCCATTGGCCTGGAGCGGCGAACCGCGGCCAGTGGGAGCCACAATCGGCTGAACCTGCAGACGCAGCAGGTAAACAAACCGGCCTGGCTCGCCAGGGGCTTTCACTGAACAAGCGACAGACCGGCTTTGAGAACCACTGTCCTAGATGACTAAATATCTGATAAGGCAATGCACTGATTTCATTCTGATTGAGCTTCATGGTGCATCATGGGAGTCACATGACTCTGGGTGTATTATGGGAGACGTATTCCAGCCAGGGAGCCTGGCCACTAGGGCGGAATGGGGTCTTCTGGCTCCCAAACTACAAATTCCATGAGGCAATGTGCCCTCATAAGGAAATTCAGTTTAAAGTTGAAGTGACAAACAAACCATCTTGGGTTATTTCAACAAGGATGTTGAAATGTTTTGTTTGAATTGAAAATGTCTATGTGAAATGTTCTGATATGGCCGAATGAAATTTTTTCAAAATATCCATTACATGGAAAATTTCAAAATTCCTGTTTGGGAACAAAAACAAATGTTGACAAATCAGAATTTTCTGCAGGATGGAAATTCCGACTTTCACTCAGCCCTAATAAATACCATGATGATAGGCACCTTAGAAGTATGATACATAGATTGATTGCAAGCATTACGTATTTCACCACCATCCACATACACTTGGATACCTTAGAAGTATGCTAGATAGACTGAGAAATTGCCAGTGGTCTCTCCCTGATCATATTATACTGTCCTTAGCATTCTAAATGCTCTGGGACTTGCTCTTTAAGAGACGGTAAGTACCTGAGGGGAGAGGCAATCGACAAAGGTACTGTAACTGAAGCCCCTTAGTATAAAGAGGAGGCTGCTGTTGGCAGCACTTTTTCTTGAAGGACCTGGGATTCTGCCAAAGACCATAACTCCTAACCTTCAGGACATGACACGAGCCTTAGATATCCCCCACGCTTTCTGATAAGTGTTGGGTTGGAGACTGATAGTGCTTGAAGGGGGTTGTGGTTATTTCTGCTATTATTTATTATTCTGGGGTGGTTATTTTGATGGCGAGATTCCTGACTGGTTTATTTGCTTGGCGTGTGGTTGGTTTGTAATGGTGTTCAGAGTGTTGCTCCCATTTCATTTTTGAACAGCCGCTTGAACATGCATTTGTGTGCATAAATCTTTGGTGTAATAGTGCACAGAGTCTAGCCCTAAATAGTATCACCACACTGGATTTTTTTTCCAATGGTCCAATGTGGTCCTCATGTATCCATTGCAGCACCTGCAAGTAACATGGATCTATCAAAACATGGAGGTCTTTCCACAATGTGGCTCAGGGAATTGCACCCACATCTACAGAAATCTGAGCCGTACTAGGTCAGACCAATGGTCCTAGCTCAGCACTCTGTCTTCCGACAGGGGCTGTGCCAGATGCTTTGGAGGGAATGAACAGAACAGGGCAATTATCAAGTGATCCATCCCCTGTTGTTCAGTCCCCGCTTCTGGCAGTCAGAGGCTTAGACTGGAGCATGGGGTTGTACCCCTGACCATCTTGGCTACAGCCATTGATGGAACAACCCTCCATGAACTTATCTCACTCTTTTTTGAACCCAGTTATACTTTTGGCCCTCACTATATCCCCTGGCAATGAGTTCCACAGATTGACTAAGTGTTGTGTGAAGAAGTACTTCCTTATGTTTTTTTTAAACCTGCTGCCTCTTAATTTCATTGGGGACCTCTCAGTTCTTGTATAATGTGAAGGAGTAAATAACACTTCCTTATTCACTGTCTCCACACCATTCACAATTTTATAGCCTTATATCATATCCCCCCTTAGCTATCTCTTTTCTAAACTGAAAAGTCCCAGTCATTTTAAGCTGTCCTCATCTCCCTGGTTGGGATGATTTAGTTGGGGTTGGTCCTGCTTTGAGCAGGGAGTTGGACTAGATGACCTCCTGAGGTCTCTTCCAACGCTAATCTTCTATGATTCTATGATTCGATATGGAAGCTGTTCCATACCCCTAATCATTTTTGTTACCCTACTCTGTACTTAGTTATTAGTGTCAGCCAGATGTCAAAGCCGTGACTTCTCACTGCTATTTGATTACCCTCTATTCTTAACATATATCATAATGCAGAGTATCACTCAACTGTGGTTCTCCCTCTTATTAGACCTGTTTCAGTATCACTGCTACTAGAAGTCAGCTACACTTTCAGCCTTACCTGACAATCTCCCTTGGACTCACCATAAAGGGAGATGTAAGGAGGTTCATAAAAGAGACCGAGATTGACTTAAAGCATCCTTGGAATTCTCTACATCAAGTTCAGGATACTTCACGCTCATGCACGATACACTGTTTCACCTTGGTAGGATCCTGACGTTACCCCATACCATAGCTCTCTGAACTGCCTCAGTTTTACCACCTCTGCTGGAAAATCTTGCATTAAAGTGCCTTAAGAAAGGTGTTCCTCCAAACTTGGAGGCTTTTATTTAGCCACCAAAATCAGTGACCTGATTTTTTTTCAGGGGTGGTGGTGAGTTCTGGGGGGCATGTGGTTGGACCGGGACTAAGAAGACCTGGATTCTAATCCCAGCTCTGCCACTAATCAGATGTCCGTGTTTGGGCAACTCCCTGTGCTTCCCTGTTTCCCTTCCTACTATTTGTTTGCCTTGTCTACTTAGACTGTATGCTCTTCAGGGTGCAGGCTGTCCCTCAGTATGTGTTTGTACAGTTACGTGCATAGGATTTGTAGGTGCTCAGCATCTCCACCAATCATGCCACTGATTGAGGTGGCTAAATACAGATTTGGGTGCTTCAGGCTTGAAAACTTTGGCCCCTAATCACCATCTAAAGAGGTGAATGAGCAAGCTGGCCACAATGTCATACATGTGAAGGGATAAGCCAAGGTGAGGATGAAATTCGAAGGTAGAAATATTTGTGGGTAACAAATCAGGGTGTAGAAGGAAGGTCAGTACTGTGCTAAAGTAGGGGACTGGGCGTGAGGGTCTGTGCTCAGCTCTGTCATGGACTCACTAGATGACCTTGGGCAAGTCAGTTAATCTATCTAGACCTCAGTTTCCCCACCTATAAACTGGGGAATCATAGCACCAATTTCACGGGGAAAGGAGGTGAGGATGAATGAACTAATGTTTGTGAAATGACTTGAGAGCCAGGCACTGTAGGAACGCAGCATATTTGCTGTTATCGTAGCATGATAACCAAGCGACCTCCCATTGCCTCATCACTGGAGCTCTTGGCTAGCCCCCGAAACTCTTCTGCAACTTGACTAGGACGATCAATATTTCAAAAGCTTCTAATTGAACAGGGAAACAAATATACCAGCCATTGTTTGTCATAAGACTCACTTCAGCAGCGTAAATGATAGATGCAGCCTGGAAGGCATTATCATAATCATCCCTCCAAATAAATTTTTCAGACAATGAAGTTCATGCCGATGAGCTTTCAGTGTGATGCGGAAAACACATTCAGTGCTGAGCTACTTGCTAACCACATTAATATGTATTATCCCTATTGCAATGGACTGATATACTTTAGACGAAAAAGACCATGACCAGGTGAAGGAGGTATGGAGCTAGTTCACGCACAAGGAAAATATGGAATTAACAATGATATCTGCTCTGTGCACCAAGCACATAGTTCCACAATAAACATCTAGGTGAACCCGTACAGCCAGCAGCTCCCACAGCAAGTTTCAGCAGATGAAGTAAGCGATTGGCCCGGCTATCAATGAACAGCAGATGTTTGCTGGTGTATCGGACAGGTAGTTTTTAATTCCCAGAGCAAAATGATTCAGTGGAGCTGAAAAGAGCAGCAAATGATCAGCTGCCTTTGTCAAGTCATTCTGAAACAGGGTTGTAACACGGTGTTGAAGCAGATTCCTCCTTGGTGCTGCAACTCCAGGCCTGTAATTCAGTTAGGTTATGTCTACACTACAGAGCTTACAGCTGTACCACTGCAGCTGCACCGCTGTGAGGTCTCCCGTGTAGCTGCTCTATGCCGGCAGGAGAGACCCCCCCCAATAAGCGGCATAGCTATGTCGGCAGGAGAGCATCTCCCTCCAACACAACACTGGTCACACCAGCACTGCCTGAAACATGTCGGGTGGGGGGGGGGGGTGTCACACCCCTGACCGACAAAAGTTTTATCGACAAAAGTGCTAGTGTAGACAAAGCCTTAGTGCTTGGGGAGGAGACTTCACAGACGGGGATTTTTATTTTTGTAATGGCAAAATTGGTGCTAGAGCTGAGCCAGTGTGCAACTTTTGGGAGCTGTGATCTCTGGTATGGGATCAGATCATTATAGTGGCAGCTGTGAAGCAGGAGCCGAATCCCGATGTGATTTTTCCCCACTGCTTGTGGGGTGGTTGGCTCTGGGGTTTTGCTTTGGTACCATATGCAGTTTGGGAATTACATGACTTATTGCAGGAGATCATTTTCTCAGCCAGCTTTCCTCTGAGGTTTGGGGTAGGGTAAGAATTTTCCACTCTTTTTTTTTTTTCAAAAATTGCTTTTTCTACCCCAAAAAAAAGCTGAGAAATGGAAAATAACTTTTTTTCCCTTTAAAATTTATATTAAAAAGGCTATTTTTCATCAAGAAATGGATGGAAAATATTCCCCCAACCTTATTCATGAGTCCTCCAGACTAAGCAACCCCACTGATGATCCCTTTTGCATTGGCTTTCAGTGAAGCTTTATTTCAATAAAAGTGTGTTGAATAAATTACTAGTTACTAATTATTCACTCAACTCTACAAATATATGCACAAGCATCTATTTTTATAGACACATATTAGGGCTTCCAATATATGTATTATATCACCATTTTATTTAAGCATAACCCATCTAGTGACCTTTTGCCACCTGCCATAAAATATCCAAGTATGTTACCATTTTCCTTAGTTATACAGTGCTTTTTTTCTTCATCACTCATATAAAAACTGGTGTGGTAGAAAGGAGGATTGTGAGATGTAACATAAAAGCAAGGGCCTATAAACTCTTCTATTCCATAAAAGTTGTATTTATCTCAAATAGAAAAATAATGTCACCCACTTCTCTGCATTTTACTGTTCGTATATAGCCCTTCCAAGCAGTAATCTATCATCAGTGGTGAGATTCTGATGTTAATTCCCATGGTTGCTCAATACTCATTTTTGAATAAATCTTCCATCGCCTTTTTATCACTTAAACAGCAAAGGTGAAACAGGGAATAATACAAGCTAAATAAACATAGAAGAGGACATCAGATAACCCTGAAGAGAACTGGACAAATGTGTTTTTCTGTGAATAGTTGCGGTTTGTTTGTTTATTTGTTTGTCTGAAGACTGGGTTCTTCTTTTTTCTCTTTTCTCTCAGAAAAATATATACCATTTTATGCTGCCAGCAGCCAGTCACAAAGCAAAACTGAAAATTAAAAACAAGGACACAATTGCTGAGAAGTTCATTGTTTGGAGTCTTCAAGGGTCCTATTAAATTGTTTGACATTCCCCCTCTGCCTTACAGCAGGAAGTGAGAATTAAGTATCTCCCCTAGCCCAATGAAAGCATTGTAAGTTGTCCCTGCTGCCCTGAAAATAGGATGGCATGATTATCATTATCAAGGTGGAAATTAAGAATTAATCTTCTAGCAGTTCTGGGTTCTTTTGCACTGCATGGTTCTTGCTCCCCCCCACCCCCACCCCCAACCTTCTTGCTTTGTAGAACAGAATGGCTCTCCTAGCGTACATTTCTCCCACGTGATAACCAATCTGTACTGGGGTTTGGCTCCAGATTCCCAAGTTCAGTCAAGATGCACTTGGTGCAATTCTGGCAGGGGAAATGAGCACAGGTGGGTCTGTTTTATTTTTATGGTCCCTTAATCTTGGGACCAGATGGGGCCAGTTGAATCTTCTGTGTAAGTGTTGGGGGGGTGCCTGTGTGCCACCAGGGCTGCTCTTCCTAGCGGCTATAGTCTGTGGTAGCATCACCCAATGGTGAGTGTCTAGGGCTGCTCTGCCTAGCGACTATAGTCCATGGTAGCATTACCCAGAGGCGAGTGTCTAGGGTTGCTTTGCCTAGTGGCTATAGTCCATGGTAGTGGGGCCCAATGGTGAGAGTCAAGAGCCGCTCTGCCTAGCAGAGTCCCCAAGAAGGTGGAGGAACCCAGGTCCACCCTACTCCACTGGGTTCCAACACAGGGCCCTTCAGAGCACTAGGCCATATACATGACCTAGGGCCTGGTACTCATATTCACGCTCCCTGGGTCACTTTCTACCCATTTCGTGTACCTCCATCCATGTCACAGCTCTGTCTTGGGATCCCCCCTGGCTTCCTCCTAGGATTCGTCTCTGAAGCCCCTTGACCAGTGACAGCGAGTCGTCACCCTTGGCTCTCATGGTCAATGGGCTTCCAGGGGCATGGCTAGGAGGTTCAGTGCTGGTGGGTTGGCGTTCTGGCAGCTTCTCGCCAGGAGGCTGCTGCTCTCCTCCTCAGTCAGCCCTGACCGAGTTGAGCTGCACCCATTTAAATACTCCCGCTAATGGGACCATGCCCAGCAGAGGCGAGGGGGCGCGTCTCCCTGGGTCCAGAGCAGCTCCTTAACCCTTGCCTCACCAGTGTGGGGTTGATATACCCTGTCACATACCCTCCCCCTCAGGTTAGGACCTGGTAGTGGTCCATCCTCCAGTTCTCCCCCTCCAACTCACGATAAGAAATCGGCATTGATGTGTGCCTTCCCTAGGCACTGGAGTACGTGAAAATCATATGGTTGCAGGGAGAGTGATTCCAGCCCTCAAAGAGGCAGCAGGGATGCTGAAACAAATGTTATAGTGGGGGTGCTGAGAGACATTGAACCAAACTGTAAACCCTGTATATAATGGAAACCACTTCAAGTCAGAGGGTGCTGCAGCACCCCCTGCACCCCTAGTTCCAGCACCTATGGGAGGCAGGAGTGACCGCAAACCCGGCCTGCTTTGGTTTCTGGGGGACGGTTGCTGCTCCTGGGCTTCAGGATCTCCCCAAACCACCTCCAGTCCCGCCCCAGGATTACAGAGTAGGCTATGGTGGTCACCAGGCCCGTGGCATGTTTCTGCATGTCCTCCACTTGGAGCTGTATGTTGGCCGCCAGGTAAGGCCATACATCCCTGTGGATACTTTGGAGGTAGATGGGGGGCCCCCACCATATTCAGGGACTCTACCAGATTTCTCGGGACAATAGCCTGGCTGCCACTAGGCCCGTTACCTGGGTGCTCTTGACCCACACTGGGAGCAGTAGCTTGGCCAGGCCCCGTTTCTGAGTTTAGGGGCCTGCAGTCCATGGCTACAGTCCATAAGGGACACTCCCACCTGAAATGCCCCTCCTGTCCATACTCAAAGCATTGGCCCATCAGTCATTTGATATACACCACTACCCCGATATAACACTGTCCTCGGGAGCCAAAAAATCTTACCGCGTTATAGGTGAAAACGCATTATATCAAACTTGCTTTGATCCGCCGGAGTGCACAGTCCCGCCCCCCCGGAGCGCTGCTTTACCGCGTTATAGCCGAATTCATGGTATATTGGGCCACATTATATCAGGGTAGAGGTGTATTAGTTATCTCTGTTTAAGAGAAAGAAACTTGTGCCTTGCCAGCTAAGTTAGCTAATGCCACTCTAACATAGCATGGCTAAACTTCCTCATAAGCATTTTTGCTATGTGTTAATGCATGCAGATTCAGCAATTTGTCTAAGTAGTTTCTCTCTGTTGTATTTAGCACTGCAGATTTCCCCCTGGGCTGCTGGTCTTGTCTGACTAATTGACTTTGGCTAATGGTCCAGTGGCTCAGCCTTTGACTTCTGCATCATAAGTGGGGCAATCAGTAAGTTGGAGAGCAACAAGTCAGCTTCCGTGGCAGAACCAAATAAAGCTGCCAAAGCAATTCGTACTGAGCTGACTGAGAAGAACTGTTCATTTCCCTAACACTAGAGACTTCAGAGGGACTTCAGCACTTTAGAGCCCAGTCCTAAACCACCTCTCCCAGGACCAGATTAAAGCAATCAGGTGCCCTAGGCATATTGTTATGTTCACGGCATCCACACAGGGAAGTTAGATACAAACATTAATATACCTGCTGGAAGGTTGCTAGGTATCACTATATTGCGTCTGATTTGGAATGATAACACACAAGAACCCAAAAAAGAGAGAGAGAAATCAGGCTGCTCCCTAAGGCAGAGACGTACCACTCACTTTCTAGGATGGCTCTTTTCAAAATGACTCTGCTGAAGCTCTCGTGCTTTGCTACAGAGTCCCCTAGCCTACAAGCCGGACCAGGGACTCCCCCACCCCGTGACAAACACTCTCAACGTGTTAGGCTGCAATTCCAACACTCCACACCTACCTTGATACGCCGTCACCCTGCCCCTTCCATTTACAGTAGCAACCTCCCTCCCCCCACTCACCTACCAGACAAGCAGGGACAGTGGTCCCCTTCTCCCCAAAGGGTGACAGCAGAGTCCACTTCCTCTCAGGAGCAGCAAATGGTCTCCTCTCTCAACTAGAAATACTAGGTGGCAGCAACCCCACTCCCTTATTCACCCCAGTAGCCGTGGTGCAATTGGTTGGCTTAGGGTTGGGGGTTGGGCCTGCTGCATTGTTCTCAACCTGCCACACACAACACTGTGCTGGCAGGCATCCCCAGAGCATTGGTCTTGGCGTTAACACCCATGAAGATTCATGGAGCAGTCCATCCCTCTCAGAGATATTGTATCAGGCTGTCTTCAGACTCAGGCAAATATTGCTGCTTTGGGTGCATTCAGGTCATGCTTTCAAGACTGGAATTAATTTGCAAACTTGACACCATCAAATTACACCTGAATACTCTAAAGACTGGGAGTGGCTGGGTCACTAGAAAAAGTAATTTTCCCTCTGTTGATCTCACACCTTCTTGTCAACGGTTGGAAATGGGCCACATCCACCCTGATTGAATTGGCCTCATTAGCACTGACCCCACACACACACACACTTGGTATATTCATGTGCTGTATATTTATACCTGTCTACTTTCTTTTTCACTCCATGCATCTGATGAAGTGCGTTATAGCCCATGAAAGCTTATGCCCAAATAAATTTGTTAGTCTCTAAAGTGCCACAAGGACTCCTCATTATTTTTGCTGATACAGACTAACACAGCTACCCCTCTGAAACTTTCAAGACTGTCTTCACGCCCATGCAGTTGAATCAATGAAAGTCACTCTTTTCTGTAGGAGCTGTTCTACTTTGTATAAATAATTAGTCATTGAGCCAAAGAGAAACTCCTCTGGGATGTAGGAAATCTGATTTGAAGCAGGGATTTGAACCTGTGTCTCCCATATCCCAGGGTAGTGTCCTAATCTATCATGGACCTGAGAAACCTTCCTGATGAAACCAATACATTTCCATGAAAAGTTTTGGTGTCGATGAATCAGAACATTTTGTCAGAAAATTCCCATTCAGTGCTCTCATTTAGTGCATCACAGATGAGAAAATAATCAGGATCGTTTGTGTAGTATAGACTAAAAATTTCATCAGAGAGTGACCTAATAGGTGAATATGTGTTCTGGGCATTATGCCCTGTTCACGGTGGTCATACACAAGTTCTTTCAAGCAGCATCAACAGCCATGTCAGTACAGTGATAAGCTAAGTCTTAGATTTAATGGGTAATGGGACATGGGATCTTTTATCAGTAAACTGGCTGAAATCTAGCCATGTAAGCAGAGATTGGTGTTCAGTGAATTATGTGAGGTGAGATGATGGTTTCAATCTAGTTTGTAGTAGACAGGTGTCCATGTTTTAAAAATAACTAAATGTGTGTGTGTCTGTGTCTCTGTGTGGGGTGTTGAAAGTGACATAGAAAATAGATGTTTGAAAAGAGAACATTTTTACATCCGTGTATCAAAAGGAGCCATAATAGAGAGAGTTTTCTTCTGTATTACTTCCCCCCACACACACACTTATGATCCCTCACAAGAAAAGCAGAAGCTGCACTGAGCCCTGAGGAACATTTGAGACTGCACCTTTCATGTCTCCCAAACTGAAAAGTTTTTAGTGCTTTGTTGTATGAAGCTGTAAGTTAAGTTGTGCACAAATGCTCCTACTATAAGTAAAAAAAGATATGCAGATGCCTTCCTTCACCTGCTGCAATGCTTGGGATTCTTTCTTTTGCCCCCTCCAGCTGAAAGGAACATGCTACAGCTCTTCCAACTGTTGCTTTTGAACTCAAAACCAGGATCTCTGTGTGAAAATCTTTCCCCATTAGATGAGGTGTTAATGCTCAAGCAGGAGCAAGTTTAAAGTACTGGTCTTGGCTTTGTTTGGTAGGAATTTTGAAAGCTTGAATTTTACAGGTCTACTGATTCCTAGGGTGCTCACTAGGGGAAATCTCTATCAGAACAACATCTTCTTTTCCCAGTGTAACTACAAAAAGCTATTTTTTCCTTTGCATAGCACAAGGATTTTTCTGCTTGTAACAGTGCGGGACTCAGCCCTGCAGCACCTCCTGCTGGTCATCCAGGGAATTAGCATCTCCAGCCTCCGGAGCACCCTCTTCAGGCCGGTGTCCCACTGCCGCTCACCCCGTGTCCATCCCAGGACTCCAGTGCCCTTTTATCTGTGGTGCTGCCCCCTGGCAATACCCCCACACTCTGCCTCTGGGCCTCCCCTCTCTGGGGAACCCCCAACCCTCTAATCCCCACCTTGCCTCAGCCTGGGCTACTGCCGATCCTCACCAAGCCCCCACTCCCTGCAGTGTAAAAGCCAGTCATCACCAGCACAGTTGGGTTTGGACCTGCTGCCTTTGCCTACCCCTGGGCTGCCCTCTGCAACCCCTAGTACCCGTTGGCCTTCTGCTAGGCCGCAGCCTGGAGCTTTCCAGACTAGAGCCTCCCCAGCTCCTCTGCCTTTCCCCAGCCCTGCTCCACTCAGGTACTCTGCTCAGGTCCCTGCAGCCAGGTCCATCTTCCTCTACAACTAGAGAGAGACTGCTGAGCTCCTGGTTCCCAGCCTCTTATATAGGGCCAGCTGAGGCCTGATTGGGGCGTGGCCCAGGTGCGGCTGCTTTCCCAATCAGCCTATTAGCTGCTTTCCCCTGCTACAGCCCTCTCCCAGGGCCGTTTTAAGCCCTTCAGGGCAGGAGTGGGTGACCACCCCATTACACTGCCCATGGCAAATAGACGTTTACTGTACATGAAGTACACTCCACGGCACTGAAAGGTCTCCAGCAACATACTATGTGCTAATGTCACCACGGCTCAGCTCTTCGGTGTGGCCGGTGAGAAATGGGGGAGTTCGTTGGTTGTCAAGACCATTCCCTAGTAATGATGAAACCCTTGATCTCGGAGGAAGTTCTGATTGATTCCAGACTTTGCAGTTGGACCTGTCTGGGTGGGTTGTCCACATCCCAAAATGTGTCTCTCCTTTGGGATCCTTATAGACATTCTCAGCTGATAAATCAACGACTAAGGAGACCATGGATACTGAATCCCTTCTTAGACAAGTTAAAAGAAGATTATTCTTTTCTATCAGGTTTACTTAGCACTGCCGGCTACTTTGGGCAAACCCAGTGAACCAGTTTTTTGATCTCCAGGACTGATCTTCAAGCCTAGAATGCATGTGTCAGAGCCTCAGTAGGCATAAAGTGGGAGTAGCTTCACTGAAGTCAATAGAACTATGTGGACGTATACCAGCTTAGGATCTGGCCTCATTTTTATCAGAGCCCAGTTTGATCCAGAGGATGTGGCAACATGCTGTCATAGGGTGGCTGGCCCCTGTAAATAAAGTAGGTCCAGCGCCCCTGTGCCAGAGCAGGTGCTCCCATTTGGCCAATTAAGAGGGTGGGGCAGCACCTGAGGCTATAAGGGATCAGGAAGCCCTGGTGAAAGTTAATCAGAAAAAGTCAGGAAACCGAAGGAAGTCTCTGGGGAAAGCTGCAGAGAGCAGAAAGCTTGCTGTAGGTCCTCCTGGGAAATGGGGAGGAAATAGTGGAGAGACTAGCCTGATGTCCTGTAAAATCCAGAGCTAGTGCTAGGGGGCTGAACAGGACAGAGGGCTAGTAAGCCAGTGGATGGGGCTAGCTGGGGCCTACTGAGGAATGTTGAGGCTATGCTGGAGAACCAGGGTGTGGTGAGAGTTGTCGGAGCTGCATTGCCTGGGATTTGTTAGGTGCACAGGATTTTCTTCTATAATAAATTAACTCCACATGGGCTATTTGCACTAAGATAGACGGTCGGGACTGTTTCGGGGAACTTTGAAAGGAGAAACTGAGGCAAATGTGACTGTCATTCGGCAGCTTGCCTTAAGAGTGTGCTCCAGGCAGGGGCCACCCTATGAGAGTGCCATTCCTGGCTGTTAAGTGCACTGATTGGCACTCAGCTTGCTGAGGGAAAGTCTGATTGGCTCTCCGCTTGCTGATCTGAAGGCAACGTCAGAGGTCTGATTTTAAAAGCAGTTTGGAAACCGCCCTGCCTCAGGATACAAGCCAATCTCTAACTGGGGTTAGGGAGAAATGTTCTAGGGGGGAGGTCCTCCCTTAATTGCCCACTTCAGGGTTTCTTGCACCTTCCTCTGATGCAGCTTGTACTGGTCATCACTGGTGTGATCCAGTATGGCAGTGCCTAGGCTCCTTATGCCACAACCTGTCTTACCAATAGCCAAGAGGAGAGAGAAGTGAAGTAACCTCCTTCACCCAGCCGTCAAGGGGGGAAGAATTAAGTAGCCGAGTTCTGGGATTCGGAAAGAGGCTATGCCGTAACAAAAGGAATGTGGCTTTGTGGGAAGAGCCAGCAGCAGTGTTTAGTTTCCTTTTCGGCCTGCCTGAAGTTGGCAACCCTAGGAACCAATCTAAAAATGTTGCCTTCATTCATTGGGAGTTTGCCAGAATAAGGACTTCAGAATAAGGGCACTAAAGGTTCTACAGGCAGAGGGTCACCTCCAGAACACACCATGGCGTAGTGAAGTCAAAAGGTTTCCTCGGCACTTGTTTGGAACGGTCTAGTTCAGTAGTGTCTCGTGACTAGTCCCAAACTCATGGTGATAGAGGCTGGGATTTCCAAAGGAAACCTAAGGGACTTAGGCACTGGATTCCCATGAACTTTCAATGAGAATGGGATATCTAGTTCCTTTTAAAGTCTCATCCAAAACGGCTATGCCACACCACGATGTCAGGCACTGTACAGTGGGACAGGTGGTTTAAGCAGCTACACAGTATAGCCTGACCCCACTAGATTTCCACAAACCTGATTCCCTATATCTCCATCACATTCAGCAGGGAGTTGAGATGTAGCCAGAAGCCTTTCACATCGCAGTGTTTCATGTCATCTGCATCACGCTACTGACCCATTCCCAGCTGGCCAAACCGCCTGAGGCGAGGGGAGAAGAGAGAGAAAAGGAAATTGTTTCGCTGCCTGAGTGAAAAACCAACATGAGCTTTTCTTACACAAGGTATTTAAAGGCTGTAAAACAGGGCAGCATGTGTGGGGACCAAATGGACTCTGATGCGCTCCTATCAGGAAGGCATGGAGCATAGCCCATGGAAAGATTTTGCTGTTGCTTACCACAGTTGAAGATGGAGATGGTGAAGTCATGGATGATAGAACTCACCACACCGCTGGATTGTGGATGAGTGAGCCAGACCTGAGAGGGAGGTGCGTGTGAATTAGAGCCCCTGTAAGAGCCATTTATTCTTCACTCGGCTCTCTGCTCACCCACTCAAAAAAAAAAAAAAAAAAAAAAAGGAAAATACATGTCTATGTAAGATCTCTTTAAACAGCCTTGGTAATTACCTGAGTGCATGCATTACATACAGAGCTGCTCTGCCCATAGCTAAACATAATCATTGAAATATAATTAACTTTAAAAAAATGTTTAACTAATTTTAATGCAGAGACACACACCAGAAATCTCCACCGGCAATCTTTTTATTTAAATTGCGAGGTCAGAGACCAGAGGCAGAGCTTCGTCCTGAGCTTTTGAATTTCCTGGCTTTCCAGCCACCTGTGTCAAAATTTCTTGCCATTGTATTAAACTAGTCTGTTAGGGAGAACTACTAATCGTATAACAGTGCACTACCAGGAGAGTGCAGCCATCAACTAAATGGACTGAATGAGATGGTGTGAGCAGTGGGATTTTAACTGAATTGTAGTGCTCGGAAAAAGAGTCATATTAACGGCCCCAAAGACTCAAGGCCCCCGTGGATTCACCAAAGAAGGAGCTGTGCTGTGCAAGCTAGGTTGCTCTAAGCACTGGGACCAGTTTAGCACCAGGGTTGCAGGGGCTAAAATCCCCCCTTTCCTTCCTCCCACCCAAGTCTTCCTCTGAGTCCACCTGAAGTAAACCTGTGGATTTGATCCTGAACATCTCCATACCCTTTGTATGGGGTAGTGGACAGATGAAGTGGCACCAGCACATCCCCTCATTCTCCCAGAGTAAGGAACCAAAATCCTACACCATACACAAAATGAAAATACCAACAACTGGGTTAGCAGACTGCACATAACTGCCTACCCCTTTCTTCTGCCCCGGTCAGTAGGAGAGCATCAATAATGCATCCACTTCTCCTTTTATTTAATGGGGTTCCAGCCTGGCCAGGCGACAAGCATCACTACCAGGTTAGGTCCAGTGCTTCCTTTGCATATGGCCACTTCAGGATCCCAGGTTGCTACTGTGGTGGTGAGGTGGGCATGGAGCATTGGCACGCTACCTCCACTTCTTCCCAGTTATCTCATGCCCCAAATGCAGTTGCCAGCCAGGGCCAACATAGCTTTCAAGAATGCAGCTAAGTCCCAGTGGTACACATGGTATTCTTATTTGTGTTAAAGGGGTGGCCCGTCAATTTTCCCCCTTTGAAGTCTCTGCTGGGTTTGCTCTTTAACTGCTTCAGGAGGACAAACTCACATGCTTAGAGAAGGGAGCCTCATTCTGCTTCATAGTGTGGACCATATCCTGATAGGTCGATTGGCCCAAGGACCCCATCCCCTTCTTGATCACATAGATCAGCTCCCCTCCCATTTGCTACTGCTTCACGGCCTCACAGCAACAGCAGCAATTGTTTACATGGAACTGTTGTAACAGGAAAGTGTTTCAGGTATATGCTGCCAATGCCAGCATCCTGGCACCTGCCATCTCTCCACAGATCACCAGCATGTGTGGCATGGCCCACCATTTAAGAACCACAGACCTATAGAGGAAATACAGCCAGACAGAGAGAAAAGGTGTTACAGGAGTGCTGTGCAAAAAGAGATGTATGAGTTTTTATGTGTGTATGCAGATGGTTAATAGGGTACATCTACTGGTGCATAAGAACATGTAGCATTGTTCTGAAGTTAATAGGCTCTTTGCAGTTGTTGCTGTTTATGTGAATGGCTTCCTGAGTCTAGCTCTTAGAAAGGGAACAGATTCTTACAGACATCGTTCATTTGATCGGGGTCATATCCATGCGTTCACAGAGGGATGGCTGCCCTGGATTGCTCACTGATCAAAGGTGTTGGCACCATTTATACCTATTTAAAAATACACCTATATATGAAACATGTGCTCCCTATCAGGAATAGATGCTGCTAGATGGCAATCCACTTGGTGACCATTGCAGCGCTGGCTCTCCCAGTAGACAACCAAACAATAGCAGCAAAGCTAAGTGACCTAGATGTTCCTTGTTCCATAGTCCACCCCAAAAAGTTAGCTGCTCATCAGAGCCTCTGAAGACGAAATCTCACTGCTCCGGTAGGCCCAGAAACTTGAATAATTATTAGTCCTGCCAGTGTCAGGAACATTTCACAAAACTAAAGAAGACAGAAAATAAAGCATCGGTAGATCGGGGTTTGATTCTCATTGACACCAGTGTGAACCTGATGCAACCCTACTGAGTTCAGCAGGGTTACTCCTGACGTTCTCCTCTCCCACACAGACGGAGAAGTCGCATGTATATCTATTATAATCTCACAAAAGGGAATAAACGAGGCAGACAATAAAGCAGCACTTTTTTTTTCCCCAGCCAAAAAGTATTGGTGACATACATCTATAGAAGCCTCCAAGGGCCCAAATTACCTTCATGCCTTCTGTAGCTGACTTCCCCCATTGATCAAGCTTGTCTGGTTCCATTTATACTAGCTGGCCTACTTTTCAGTTCCCTTCCTAAAAGGGATACAAAATCCTTTGGAAAACCCAACCCAACCAAAGCCTAACTACACTCAGGAATGCTTTATACAGAATAAATCATTTCTGAACTCTCCGTAAATCCATTAAGGGGAAGCCCCAAGGACAGAACTGTCTCTGTTTCCCCATTGTAAAATGAGGGAATATAATACTTACCTACCTCTCAGGATGTGGGGGGAAGGAAGGGGTTCTTAGGCAAGATCAGTGATGTTTGTTGGTAAAGCCCTTTGAAATCCTTGACTGAAAGGCACTGTCAAGAGTTTTGGGAGGGATTTTCAGTGATGCTGACTTTGGTGGGAGCAGAGTTAGGCCAAGACTTGGTGCTTCTGGAAATCTCACCCTATAATGTGTATTGGAACATTTGTTCTGTGTGCACACCCAAACCCCCACGGCATGCGTGAGCATGATGGGTTAACATTTAGAGGAGGGTTGGAGGGACTACATAGAAGGGGCCTGCGATGCAGAGAGCAACATGTCCACTACCTCGTGCAAACCTCTCCTATCTAAACCCAAACTAAATTCATTCAGATCCAGATTATGCTACCCTTACTCACGTTTAGTAGTACTGTGCTCCATGAATAGACCTACTGAATTTCCTTTGTCCAAAAAATCAGCTATCTTCTCAAGGAAGGAGATCAGGTTGGACTGGCATGATTTATCTTTTGTAAAACCATATTGTATTTTATCCCAACTACCGTTTACTTCTATCTCCTTAAATACTTTCTCTTCTCTTTCAAAATGTTTACTCTTTTTTTCCTTTGAAACGTGGAGGATGTCACATACTGCATCTTAACAAAACACATCTTGATGTCCTATTTTTCTTTTTCTTTTTTAAGTAGAGCTTTAGAGTACTTTAATGTCCCCATTTACTGCACTCTTTATTGAATGCAGAAATCTATAGTATACCACTGATCAATAAAGAGTTGTTTATGGAAAGCAAAAGCTTCTCACAGGTGCTACAAAGAAAAAAATGGAAATAATTAATACATGGTGAACAATAGCCACTGGGTTGTAACTAATAAGGAGAATGTATCAGCTGCTAGAAGAAAGGTTTCATTTCACACCTGCCTTGAGGGCCTGGTGATATTTTTTCTGCCGTCGGCAAATAGTGGGCATATTTATACATTATGAAATGGCTGTTTTATCAAAGCGTGGAAACCTCCTTTGGCCTCTTTTGAAAGTGAGTTATTGCTTGCATAGTGCATCTGTGCCAGTATCACTTGAGCAACAGCATGATCTTCTTTCTGCTGCCCATAGGTTCCATGGGGTTCGGTTTTCTCACTTAAATTACCCTCCTCCCCCTATGTCTCAAATTTATTTGCATATTTTGTAACAGCTTTATGGCCACTTAGGACTCCACGGTCACCTTCTGGCCAGTCAAGACTTAGATCTTTCTGCTTTATAAAACACAGGCCTTCTCCTACTTAACTTAAAGGACAATCTTCCCAGCAGCTTCTGGCACACAGCTGAGCAGTCCTGGTTCCATCCAGTAGAGGGCAGTGGTGTACATCAGCACGGGCTGATATGTTACGGGTGGCATTTTCAAACGCTCTCAGCACTGTTCTAACTCTGCTTCCATTGGAATCAGTGGTAAAATCCCATCCTCTAATGTCCAGTTCCACTGCCATTACAGAAGTGGATGCTAAAACTGTGGAAATAAAGGGAAAGGATTTTACGCTCCGGCTCCTGCTCTCTCCTTATCTCGGCCCCACTCTCACTGACCCAGGCAATTCCAGATCACATGGAGGACGGGACCCCCCTGGCCTCCTGACTCCCTCATTAGCCTGCCTGCCCTGCCAGTCAGGCTGGCTGGAGCACTGGCCTCTCCCCGTTGTTCCTGGGACAGTCAGTCTTAGGGTCCTGATTTCCCATCGACCCTTCCCCTTTCTTTTGGTACTGGGAGCTAGCCAACCAAAAAATCCCCACCGAGTTTTAGTAAGGACCCAATAGTCTCCTTAGATAAAAGCAAAGTTCTAGATAACCCAGTGTTGGTACAAACTTGCCACGTCTCGGCATGGCTGACCAGGGCCACCCGGGGGGGGGGGCAAGTGGGGCAATTTGCCCCGGGCCCCGCAGGGGCCCCATGAGCCCTGGCCGAGAATCCCTTCCCTGGCTAGCAGCGGTCCAGGTCTTCAGTGGCACTTCGGCAGCCGGCCCTTCAGTTGCTCCAGGTCTTTGGCGGCATTTCGGTGGCAGGTCCTTCTGTGCTGCCGAAGACATGGAGCAAGTGAAGGATCCGCCGCAGACTCGGAGCAAGCGAGTGGCGCCTTTTTTTATGTCCGCTCCCCCGCTTTGCCTCAGGCCCCCTGAATCCTCTGGGTGGCCCTTTGGCTGACAAGACTGTGTGCCATGCCCGTGTTTTCCCAGCAGCGAGGCTGCAAATGAGAGTCAACGGCAAAGACAGAAGCTGCATTTTCTCTGTTGTTCTTGTCTCTCCCTTCGTGTGTGTGTGTCTCTCTCTCTTGTTTTGATCAAGGGATGTTATTAAAATAAAACCCTTATTTAATGCTTTACATTTCAAATGCTTTAATTGGTTTTCCTTCTTTTCTGTATCTTTAATAAAAGGTTAAAAGGATTTTTAATGGTGTGTTTGCAAAGGTATTAAGCAGGTTGTCTCATATACCAAACCAAACCGTGTTTAAAACGGTTTAATGGCGGATAGTGACGGGGCATGGTAACACCTTGGACTCTTTGGGTCAGTGACAGCTCACTATCTCTACCACCTTTGTCACTGAGGTTGTTGCAGCACTGGGAAGACCTCAGGCTTTATTGAAGTTAATTAAATAGCTTCTGTGGGGGATTCTGACACTGGGGTGGTAATTGCAGGGCTAATTAGACAATTGGCTCAGTAATTGGGAGGATATATTTGGCAGAAACTGAGAAGTAAGGGAGTCAAGGAGAGGAAAGAAAGCTGTGTGGAAGGTTTCACCTGTTATGCTTTGAAACTGAAGATTAAATGCACACATGGTGAAAAGGAAAGGGCCTGCGTGTGTTTGTGGCTAGGGGACCACAAGAACAGATTAGGCAGTGGTGCCCACAGGGTAGGTGAAGGACCCCTTTATTCCATCAAAATTAACACAATAAGCCCCAATCAGAGTGGGAGCTCCATTGTGCTAGGAACTGGAGAAACACGAAGTAGAAAGTTAGCATCTACCCCAAAGAGTTTACAAACTGATTTTTTAAAAATCAGATGGAGGAAAAACAAGCAAACACACAGGGACTGGAGCCCAAGACTCTGAGTTTAGAAGGCTGGCTTCAAATTCTTTGCCTTGATGATCATATTCTAAGGCTAAAGTATGAATGTGAGACTTCACTTGCTGGGAAATGTGAACCCTATGAAATTACCCCCAAAGTAACTATAATAGGCTAGTGATCATTTCAAGATTAATTATGATAGCTCCTTGGGGGAATGGTATTCAAAATGTACGCTGAACAAAATTTCAAAAGAGTAAAGGAGAAAACAAGCAACGAACAAAGCATTTTGACATAGACGGGGGTGTGGGTGTGTGCGCACACGGGTGTGATAACACCCCTCTAAAAAGGATGATCTCATCCCAGCAAAGAGAGGTGGTTGTGTTTCTAAAGCTGAGTGTGATCAGAGACGTGAGATGTCAAACTCAGCTCAATAATTAAATCTGTGGTCAGTGACATCTCTTTGGAAGGACTATGGCTCATTAGACTTTTTCAGATCACGTGTATTAAAATGACAGCATTTTAACATCAAAGTCCGAATGATTCACACACATCCTTTACTTCCCTTTGCCTTGTTAGTTTTTATTTTAACCCCAGTATTGTAGCAAGTTAGCTAGTAGCAGACAAAGGGATGTTCAATCCTCGAACCCACTCCTTAAAATTGAAGTGACATGAAGAAAGACATCAGTATGTAAACGAACTGACACTTCATCTGTGTGTGGTTTAATCTATACGTACGCTTCACTGACAGGCTTAATGAAAAATAATTCACGGCAATTTACATTTACAACTTTTTCTGAGATTTCTTTGTTTTGTAACTAATGCTCTTGGACAGCAGCATTGTTGAATTTCATAAAGCAGTGCTGGTAGATTGTCTGAGCAACTAAAGAACTGAGGGCTGCCTGCTGTGCGAAATGAGACCTGGGAGATTTTGTTAGGTGAGCAATAGACTGTGGGAATGCTGATAGCAACACTAACAACTCTAAGGGTATGTCTACACTACGGGATTAATCCGAATTTAGATAATTCGGATTTGAGAAACAGGTTGTATAAAGTCGAAATGAGTGCGGCCACACTAGCACAGTAATTCGGTGGTGTGCGTCCAAGTACCGGGGCTAGCGTCGATTTCTGCACCGTTGCACTGTGGGTAGCAATTCCATAGCTATCCCATAGTTCCCGCAGTCTCCCGCGCCCATTGGGATTGTGGGTTAAGATCCCAGTGCCTGATGGGACAAAAAACATCGTTGCAGGTGGTTCTGGGTACAGCCTCACTTCCTCCCTCCCTCCCTCCCTGCATGAAAGCAACGGACGGCAGACAACCATTTTCGCGCCTTTTTTCCTGGGTGGGTGAACACTGCAGACTCCATACCACGGCAAGCATGGAGCCCGCTGAGGTCAAGACAGCACTCATGAATATTGCAAACACCTCGCGCGTTCTCGTGGAGTTTATGCTCAGCCAGGACCAGAAAAATGAGGAGAGGAGGCAGCGGCGGCGGCAGCGCAGCGACAAGCATGATGAGGACATGGACACGGACACGGACACAGAATTCAGTGAAACCACAGGCCCCGGTGCTTTGGAGATCATGTTGTTAATGGGGCAGATTCTATCCATGGAACGCCGATTCTGGGCAAGGGAAACAAGCACAGACTGGTGGGACCGCATAGTGTTGCAGGTCTGGGACGATTCCCAGTGGCTGCGGAACTTTCGCATGCGTAAGGGCACTTTCATGGAACTTTGTGACTTGCTGTCCCCTGCCCTGAAACGCCAGAATACCAAGATGAGAGCAGCCCTCACAGTTGAGAAGCGCGTGGCGATAGCCCTGTGGAAGCTTGCAACGCCAGACAGCTACCGGTCAGTCGGGAATCAATTTGGAGTGGGCAAATCTACTGTGGGGGCTGCTGTGATGCAAGTAGCCAAAGCAATCACTCAGGTGCTGCTACGAAAGTTAGTGACTCTGGGAAATGTGCAGGCGATAGTGGATGGTTTTGCTGCAATGGGATTCCCTAACTGTGGTGGGGCAATAGACGGAACCCATATCCCTATCTTGGCACCGGAGCACCAAGCCACCGAGTACATAAACCGCAAGGGGTACTTTTCAATGGTGCTGCAAGCACTTGTGGATCACAAGGGACGTTTCACCAACATCAACGCGGGCTGGGCGGGAAGGGTTCATGACGCTCGCGTCTTCAGGAACACTACTCTGTTTAAAGGGCTGCAGCAAGGGACTTACTTTCCGGACCAGAAAATAACCGTTGGGGATGTTGAAATGCCCATAGTTATTCTTGGGGACCCAGCCTACCCCTTAATGCCATGGCTTATGAAGCCATACACAGGCAGCCTGGACAGGAGTCAGGAGCTGTTTAACTACAGGCTAAGCAAGTGCAGAATGGTGGTAGAATGTGCATTTGGCCGTTTAAAAGGTCGCTGGCGTTCATTATTGACTCGCTCTGACCTCAGCCAAAGAAATCTCCCCATTGTTATTTCTGCTTGCTGTGTGCTCCACAATCTCTGTGAAAGTAAGGGGGAGACCTTTATGGCGGGGTGGGAGGCTGAGGCAAATCGCCTGGCTGCTGATTACGCGCAGCCAGACACCAGGGCGATTAGAAGATCACACCATGAAGCGCTGTGCATCAGAGAAGCTTTGAAAACCAGTTTCATGGCTGGCCAGGCTACCGTGTGAAATATCTGTTTGTTTCTCCTTCATGAAAACCCTCCCCCTTTACTGACTGATTTTCTGTAAGGAACCCACCCTGCCCCTTCCCCCAGCTTTCTTTCAAACCAAATAAAGTCACTATCATTTAAAAATCATTTATTCTTTATTAATAGATTAGAAAAAGAGGGAGGGAACCCGGGTGGTATTTGGGAGGAGGATTGCTGGGAAGGAAAAAGCCACAAAGAAAAGGTTAAAAAAATGACAGCCTTTTGCTTGGGCTGTCTACTGGGGTGGAATGGGAAGGTGTACGGAGCCTCCCCCCCCGCGTTCTTACACGTCTGGGTGAGGAGGATACGGAACATGGGGAGGGGGGAGGGTGGAACAGGGGCTGAAGCGGCAGTCTGTTTTCCAGCAGCCGTTCCTGAACCTCCACCAGACGCCGGAGCAGCCCCAGCGTTGCATCCTTCATCCTCTGGTCTTCCTGCCGCCATCTCTCATCTCGATCGTCTCTCCTCTCCTCACGTTGGTCCCTCCTCTCCTCACGTTGGTCCCTCCTGTCCTCACGATCACTGACTTCTTTCCTATACTTTGAAACTGTTTCCTTCCACTCATTCAGATGAGCTCTGTCACTCCTGCTGGATTGCATAATTTCAGAAAACATGTCCTCCCGCGTCTTCTTCTTACGACGCCTTATCTGTGATAACCTTCGGGATGGAGGAGGGAGGCTTGAGGAATTTGCAGCTGCTGTAGGGAGGGGAAAAAAGAGAGAATTGTTTTAAAAGCTACATTTTGCAGAACAATGCTTATACTCTTTCACGGTGACCAACACTGTTCACATTACATAGCACATGTGATTTCTGTGCAAGGTCGCATTTTGCCTCTTAATGCTGAGTGCCTGTGGCTTTGCTGCTAGAGATCACAGGTCTGGGCAACAGAATTCGGCTTGCATGCGGCCATGGTAAGCCATTGTTTTACAGCTTCTGCACCCTCCTTTCCCACATACCAAGCATAGCTTGTAGAGTGCTGCAGAAGCCTGGCCAATCTCAGCCAGTTGGGGGGGGGGGCAGTGTGGTGGGGCTTGTCTGGGCCCCTTCAGGCAAGTAGAGTGCTGCGGTTTTTCTGTTAACATTCAGCAGCACCAGAAAACAAACTAACCCCCCCCCCCCTCGCCATGAATTCTCTGGGATGATCACGGTACCCCTCCCCCCACCGCGTGGCTGGTATCAGGGAAGATCCCTGCAGGCACCAAACTACCCCCCCTCCCCGCCGCCGACCCCCCCCCCCCTCGCCATGAATTCTCTGGGATGATCACGGTACCCTCCCCCCACCGCGTGGCTGGTAACAGGGAAGATCCCTGCTAGCCAAACGCGAAAAACTCAGGGCCAATTTCCCATCTGCGCTTGGCTAACTGCAGGGAAGGATTTATTTTCTGCCACAGGCAAACAGCCCAGTAGGAATGGCCACCTCTGTCCCCTTAATTAAGTTCCCGTATTTCAACCAGGTTACCAGGAGTGATATCACTCTCCTGAGGATTACACAACAAGATAAAGAACGGATGTTGCTTGAATGCCAGCAAACACCGGGACCATACGCTGCCAGGCTTTGTCAGGCAATGATACCAGATTACTTGCTGCAAGCATGGCGTGGTCAAGTGTCCTACCATGGAGGAGGGAATAAGGATGCACTGCCCAGAAACCTTCTGGCAAGGCTTTCGGAGTACCTCCAGGAGAGCTTCATGGAGATGTCCCTGGAGGATTTCCGCTCCATCCCCATACACGTTAACAGACTTTTCCAGTAGCTACAGACTTTTCCAGTAGCTGAACTGACCGCGAATGCAAAGTCAGACAAAGTAATCATTAAAAACCATTTGCTTTTAAAACAAGTTTTATATTTTAAAAGGTAAACTCACCTGAGGTCCCTTCCATGGGGTCAGAGTCTTGGGTACTGGCTTGGGAGGCTTGGGAGGGTACTTCAGTCAGGGTGATAAAAAGATCCTGGCTGTTGGGGAGAATGGAGTGCTGTGTGCTCTCTGCAAGCTCATCCTCCTCCTCCTCCTCCTCTACCCCATCGGCAGAATCCTCAGGCGTCGAGACTATCCCCGACCCAGAATCCACGAACAAAGGTGGGGTAGTGGTGGCAGCCCCCCCTAGAATTGCATGCAGCTCGGCGTAGTAGCGGCATGTCCGCGGCTCTGACCTGGAGCGACCGTTTGCCTCCTTTGTTTTTTGATAGGCTTGTCTGAGCTCCTTGACCTTCACGCGGCACTGCTCAGAGTCCCTATTGTGGCCTCTCTCCATCATGCCCTTGGAAATTTTTTCAAAAGTTTTTGCATTTCGTCTTTTAGAACGAAGTTCTGCAAGCACTGAATCCTCTCCCCATACAGCGATCAGATCCAGTACCTCCCTCACGGTCCATGCTGGTGCTCTTTTTCGATTATCAGCCTGCATGGTTACCTGTGCTGATGAGGTATCTGTGGTCACCTGTGCTCTCCACGCTGGGCAAACAGGAAATGAAGTTCAAATGTTCGCGGGGCTTTTCCTGTCTACCTGGCCAGTGCATCCGAGTTCGGATTGCTGTCCAGAGCGGTCACAATGATGCACTGTGGGATAGCTCCTGGAGGCCAATACCATCGAATTGCGGCCACACTAACCCTAATTCGAATTGCTAAAATCGATTTTGGCGCTACTCCGCTCGTTGGGGTGGAGTACAGAAATCGATTTAAAGGGCCCTTTACATCGAATTAAATGGCGTCGTTGTGTGGACGGTTACAGGGTTAATTCGAATTAAAGCTGATAAATCCGAATTAAAGTCGTAGTGTAGACCAGGCCTAAGGCTTAGTCTACACTTAAAATTTAGATAAACGTCGCTACATTGCTGAGGGGTGCGAAATAGTCACACCCCGAGCACCGAAGCTAATCTGACCTAAGGTCTGGCGTAGATGCAGATAGGTCAACAGAAGAATGCTCAAAAATAATTCCTGATGCTTCCTTTTCGGTTTGTGCATAGTTGCTTTCTGCTTCATTTGAAGCAAAGTCAATTGGCTTCTCTTCTGGACATACTGTGAGAGATAACTCATCCTACCCCAAACAGCGAGGCATCATGAAGGCAAATCAAGATCAAAATGGGTTAATGCCTCCCAGGCTACATTAACAAGTCCGTACCCTTTTGAAAAGCTTTGTCATATTGATCTGTCTAAATCCAGGTTTTTCCTTGTCCTACGTTATGAAGTAGATTCAGTCCTGTAGCCAGATGAGGAACAAAGGATTCGGAGTGGTTCTGTAATCCCAGGAAAGCATGGAACTGACTTAGGCTGGGTCTACACTAACCGCCTGAATCAGTGGGTAGAAATCAACCTCTCGGGGATTGATTTATCGCGTCCCATCGGGACGCGACAATCGATCCCCGAATCGACGCTCTTACTCCACCAGCGGAGGTGGGAGTAAGCGCCGTCGACGGGAAGCCGCAGAGGTCGATTTTGCCGCCGTCCCTACAACGGGGTAAGTCGGCTGCGATACGTCGAATTCAGCTACGCTATTCGCGTAGCTGAATTTGCGTATCTTAAATCGACCCCCCCCCCCTGTAGTGTAGATGTAGCCTTAGTTTTTCTGGGAGGCACTGGAATGTCCATTGGGCCTTGACCAGTACTGGTGTCTTGTGAAGAACTTTGGTGTTAATTACATGGTCCAGGACCCATAAGGACTACTGGGAGAGTGTGGGGAAAAGCACATCACAACAAGAAATATAGGACAGAGTGAAAGAGCATGATCCACAGAAAAGACGTGAATAAGGGACAAAAGGTGTTTTTAAGTGTCTAAAAGTGCTAGAGAGTTTGCAGCAAGAAGGACAGCAATGCATCTGAAAGTTGGGAGTGGAAATCTGTCCCAGTTCTGTGAGCCATCAAGAGCCAGGGCTGACCTTACCATGAGGCAAACTGAGGCGGCCACCTCAGGTGCCAGACTGTGGGGGTGGGTGGGTGCCACGAGGACCCAGAGTGTAGAAAATTGTGTCTGCTGCTGGTGGATATGTATTCTCTCTGCTCTAGATGCACAGAGATGTGGAGTGTTGTGCTGGAGGAAGGAGGGCACAAGAGACATAACAGGGAGGCAGGAGAAAAGGGGAGAGGGAATAACAGAAAGCAGCAGGAGCTGCAGGGAGAGAGAGGAGGAGGAGCCTCTTATGTACCTCTCTAGCACCCCCAGGAGCCTGGACTGATTCACACCAGCTTCTCAGGGAGCTTCCTGTTTCCTGCTGCTTCCCTGAACCCACTTGAGGAGAACAGGCAGTCAACTGAAATAGTAGGAGCCAGTTAGGCCCTTAAGACGCGGATATTTTCCCTTACTCAGGCCCTGCTACCAGCCTGCTTATTTGTCCCCTTCAACTGAGTGTTGAGAGCCACTATAGCTGGCACAGAACAGCAGTCATGAGCGAAAGAAGAAAACGCCGCTCTGGGGCAGCATTCAGAAAAAGAAAGAAAGCAAAGGAAGCTTTTCTATCTAAGCAGGAAGAAGCTCTGCTGAGATACATAGACACAAATGTTCACGGTGAGCCTTCCAGCCCCAGTGAGGAGATGCCTGATCTTCCAGTTAGTCAGAGTGCAGGTGACCTGGCAGCTACCACAGCATCCATATCTCCTTCTCCAATGGATGTAACCATGCACATTCCTGAAGAAAAGTGTAGATCAGAGAAGAGTTGGGTGGAGGCACAAGAAACAGCTGCTGCTGAGTTTAATTCCTTAAGTCTAGATGATCCAGGACTGTGGACCCACTTGAGCAGTAGCCTGAGGGACTTCCTTGTACTGCATGGGCCACAGTAAGTGAAGAACTTCATGTTCCCCAAAGACAATGAAAATAGAAGTTTCCATCCAACACATTACCGGTGTGAAATCCCCAATGGTGACAAAGTGGAGAGGCCGTGGCTTATGTACTCAAAAACCCAGAATGCTGCATACTTTTTTTGTTGCAAACTCTTCCAGTCTAATGTTCCAGCCACATTGGGTTCTACAGGAACAAAGGACTGAAAAAATCTGGCTAGAAATCTGGCATGAGAAGGCAACAAATCATCAGAGAGCATTCCATAGGTGGAAAGAGCTTGAGATGAGACTAAGGTTAAAGGCCACCATAGATGATCAGCATCAAGAGAAGATTGCATCAGAGTCTCTTTACTGGCAAAATGTTCTGAAAAGGCTCATTGCCATTGTGAGAATGCTTGCTACCCAAAACCTAGGACTGCGTGGCACTTCAGATCAGATGTATGTGCCAAACAATGGAAACTTCCTTAAATCTGTGGAGCTGATGGCTGAGTTTGATGCTGTACTCCAGGAGCATCTAAGAAGAGTCACCACCCAAGAAACATACACACACCAGTACCTTAGAAAAACAATTCAAAATGAGATCATACAGTTACTGGCAACAAAAGTCAAACAGAAGATTGCGGCAGATCTGAAGTCAGCAAGATATTACTCTGTTATTCTGGACTGCACACCTGACATCAGCCATACGGAACAAATTACTTTAATGGTGCGTTTTGTAACAACAACAGAACCTAGTGAAAATGTCCCTGCAATGGTGACTGTCAGAGAGCATTTTTTTAGAATTTATTGACATTGATGATACTACAGGAGCTGGTATGACAAAAGTGCTTCTTAAAAAGCTGGAAGATACGGGAATTGCGATAGCTGACATGAGAGGTCAGGGCTACGATAATAGTGCCAACATGAGAGGAAAGAACAGAGGAGTGCAGACATGGATCCGAGAGTTAAACCCTCGAGCTTTTTTTGTCCCATGTAGTTCTCATTCATTGAACTTGGTGGTCAGTAATGCAGCATCAGCTTCTAGTGAGGCTGCTGAATTTTTTAATGTCATTCAAAGCATCTATGTATTTTTCTCTGCATCAACTCATCGATGGCAAATTTTGAAGCAACATCTGGGAACATCTTCTCTGACACTGAAACCACTGAGAGCCACCAGATTGGGAAGATAGATGATGCCATAGTTGCCATTGTGGAGGATAATGCTATGACAGGAACTGTTCGTGGGAGAACAGTGGCAGAGGGAAATGGAATCACCAGAAACATACATAACTTCAAATTTCTGTGTGGCTTAGTGTTGTGGCATGACATACTGTTTGAAATAAATGTTGTAAGCAAGAGACTCCACGGTGTTGACCTTGATATATCTGGAGCAATGGAACAACTGGACAAAGCAAAGTCATACCTACAGTCTTACCGGTCAAATGAGGGGTTTCAAAACGTTCTGAAGAGTGCACAGAAGTTGGCAGAGGAACTTCACACTGAAGCTATTTTCCGACCCATTCAAGAATACAAGAGTCACCGAAGAAGAAGACATTTTGATTACGAGGCATGGGATAATCCCATAAGAGACCCCAAACAACAATTCAAAGTTGAATTCTTTAACCAGGTGCTAGATTGTGCAATACAGTCAATTGAAGAACGTTTCATGCAGCTCAAGGAACACAGCAGTATATTCGGGATGTTGTATGATATTCCAAAACTCCTCATGATACCTGAAGAAGACCTACATCAGCAATGCAGGGCACAAGAGACAGTGTTGGCACATGATGACATGCGCGATGTTGATGCGAGTGATTTAGGTGATGAACTGAAAGCCCTTCCAAGATAAATTTCAGCAGGATCAACTCCAAAGGCTGTTCTGGAATATATGTGCACAAATAAAATGACCACCCTCTTTCCAAATGCTTTTGTTGCTCTGCGCATACTTCTAACACTTCCTGTAACAATTGCCAGTGGAGAACACAGCTTCTCCAAGCTGAAGTTAATAAAAACACATCTACGCTCCACAAAGACACAACTCAATAGAGCATGAGCTGACCCAGACTGTGGTCCTTCAGGAAGCAGTTTAAATCTTTGCAACCAAGGAGGCACGGAAAGCACCACTTTGATTATTCAAACAGATAAAAATGCCAGTGTTTACTATGCAGATAAGAAAAGTTCCATTTGCTGTTCAGGCATTTGAAAGTTAAGTGTTACTTAAAATTTTTGAACAAGGCATTTTAAGTTGTTAGTTCTCCTTTATTGGGGTAGGTAGCAGAGCAGTATCATGAGAGGAGTAAAACAGGAAGAAGGCAGAACTGAGACTTTTCAACGTTTTGGCGCAAGCGAGGGGACATGGGGGCGTCATTTAAGCTCCCCGCCTCAGGTGCCAAAATGTTGTGGGCCGGCCCTGTCAAGAGCCCAGCTTACACTGGGCCCAATCCTCCAAGATGCAGAGCGTTCCTAGGGAGATGGTTAGCACCCTCAGTGGGAAGTGAGAGCTCTGAGGATCAGGCAAGACTGAGCCCACACCACAGCAATTTTCTATCACATATTCATAAAACTTTAAGGCCAGAAGGGACCATTATGATCATCTAGTCTGACCCCCTGCATAGCACAGGCCAGAGAACTTAACTTAGTGATTCCTGCCTGGGTAAACTGGGGCATACCTTTAAGAAAGGCACCCGGTCTGGATTTAAAAACTCAGCGTGATGGAGATTTATCTTGCTATTAACTTTCACAATTTCTCATTTCCATGGCAGCTAAATGTTTGTTTCTATGCAAACTGAGAAGCCAGCCTCTTGAAATGGAAAGATGCACATATATAAAAAGCATAAATCATGACAACTCATATTTAATATCCTTTTGAATCTCTTACACTAATCTAGATGGGGGTGTAACCATTTTAGATCATTATCTAGCTGTGAGATGTTCTTTTTAATCTTAACAATCATATATATGAAACTCATGAACATATAGTTGTGCATATATCTGAACCAGTCATGCTAGGTGGTCTAATGGCCATGTTTAGTATGAGACATAGTTGTCTGCTGTATCTAGGCTATAATTTCCAAACTACTATTTTATTCTGACTCTGTTTATAGGAAGGCTAAAAACAATGAACTCTAGCCCCTTTTTGATGAGCTTATCTTTAAAAAAGTAGGAATGCTTTAAATGTGCTTTTGATTCAAAAATCACTAGGAACACCTGATTGGTAATAGTCTAAATATAATTCCTAGACCAAAAATATTAAGATAAAGAGTACATATAAATAACTTCAGAGTAACGCCATTAGAAAAACAAACAATATAAATACCCATTAAAATGCAGGAAATTCAGAGTGAAAGTTAAACTTAAAAAAATCTCAAACACATGAAGGGATGACAATGTACAGTGAAGGCTTCTAAACAACCTTAATTCTGATGCCATGGCAATACTAGCTACCGATCTTTCCTTCTTTGTTCCTTTCAGCCCCACCTTGCAGATACGAGAGTACATTATTATACATAGGTTGCAGTGTTGTTCTAAATTACTGCAAGAGAAGCATTGGGGAGCCTTAATGGAAATGTATCAGGGCCTGTGTGGTAAGAGAAGATGCATCTTCCAGCCAAGAGGAATGGAAAAACATGATGGGTATGAAATGATGAGCTAGATGCATGCAGGTCAAAGTGGTGGTCTCCCACTGCTCTGCCATGGTGACAGAATAATCCATGGAAAGATGAATGCATAGCGCTGGGATTCAGGAACTCCTGAGTCCTAACCACAGCTGTGCCCTGAGTAGCTGTCTGTTAATTTTCTGCCTCAGTTTCCACATCTGTAAAATAACGATAATAATACTTCGAAGAGTTGTGGTGAGCATTATGAGTCTCCTACTCATGTCATGGAGACTTCTCCTAAAGCTCAGATGTGTTGAGCTCTGGGGGGCATCTTTTAGCAACCTTTAGCATATTACCTGGGCTTTTGCTGGCTGCCACCCACATAGAATTACTGCAAAGGGATCTCAGATTTGTTTTGTTTGAGATGAATTTGCTAAACATTTTTCTGCGCCCCTTCAAAATACATGATGAATTTGCACAGTGTGTCAAGCTGTCATGAAATGACCATTTGGAAGAAGCTGCAAATTTAAGCGGCAAATTAAAAGTTGTTGATTTCCACTGATCATTTGAGCAGGTTTGTGGAGGTTTAAAGACACATGGGGGGCTCACTGGGGGAACTCAGCACTGAGACTGAATCCCCGTCAAAGGAACAGAGTTGTTAAAAAAGTGCATTCTCCTTGCACCACACCATAAAACCCGCTAAAGGGATAGGGGAGAAGGTGTTAAGACTTCTAATGCACCAAGATAAAGTGTAAAATGCAATTGAGAATCCCATTTGGAAAAGAATAGATCTATTCAATGAAGACATTTTGTCGGCACTCTATCAAAATGCCTTTCATGAGACAGCAGGGCCCTGGGAAATGGAGACCCTTAAAAGGGATATAGACCATTTAGCAGAGTAAAATGCTGGTGTAATAGGATTATGCATTTAACAGGATTTCACTACACAGAGAAAGCAATATGCATTTACAAAACTAGAGGGTGACTAAGCAACTGATGCAAAGCCCATTGAAGTCAATGGAAAGACTCCTACTTATTTTACTGGGTTTGGGACTGGGCCCTAAGAAAGTAGTAATAATGACTGAAGCGCCATTCCATTCATAAATTATAGGGCTGATCTGGCCAGATTCTGAGCAATCTCAACTCCCATTGAATTCAGTGGGCCCCTACATACATGTTTCAAGTCACTCATCTCTGCAATGCGGCCTCCTCTGGGGTGCAAGGTAGCTTCCTTTGAACAGCATAGTTGCAGTGGTGCAAAATGCAAAACTGTTCAGGGCAGTAAGTACCATCAATCACTTGATTGCAGAGACAGAAAATCATCTTACCCAGTTGGAATCTAGGCAGGATATTTACATCCCCGGGTCTTGCAAAAAGAGACGTGGGATTTTTAATGACCCCAAGTGTTAGAACAAATGCTAATAAAAGGTGGTGTCTCCCTAGCATGTCCTACCCAGCTGGGACATTGAATACTGATTCAGAGGGAAGCATACAACTCATTCAGTCACCAGTCCCACTGCCTACAGCACCCGAGTGCTTCTTGGAAGTCTCCCAGGCTGAGAGGGTGTTTGTGAAATCTGATGCGATCACAGCCCAAGGTCTTACAGCTGCGTATAAGAAGCAAAACTTCTGAAGACATTGATCCCTGGAACAGACGGCGCCCACTATATCATGTCATTCCACAGCACTGTCTAAATAGATGACTTCAAAGGATCAATACTGGTAACAAATACAGAGCTGGGGGAAAGGGACAGTTTAGAAGCAACGAGCTTATTCTACCTCAAGGCTCTGATTTGTGCTGTTGTTGTCCTTGCTGCTTTCATTAGACATAAGTACTGCAGATATTTTACCTGAATAGGAAATTTAGGTCAACCTAAATGATATGACTAGATTTCAACAGCAATTCTAATCTCCACCTCCATTTAATTAAGCACCATCTGTCTCGGATGTGGCCCTCGGGCCAAAAAGTTTGCCCACCCCTGGTCTAACCGGTCCCGGCATCCACGGTAGTCAGTGAAACTGTAACGGCTCAGCACCTCCAGGGATCGGTCCCTTTAATCAGTATCACTTTCCCCTTTAACGTTTGAACGGAGCGGTTCCCCTGCAAGCTCTGGGATCTCTTTGTGTCCTCCCTTTCAACCGCGTTATTCAGCACATTGATACATCCTTTCTTTCAAAGACCTCTCTACCTTAGATCACATTTGCTTGCAGGCAGAGTGGACTGGGGCAGCAAAAGCTGGGATCCCTTGACAGAAAAAGGATCAAATAAGAAGTTTCTGTAGCTCACAGGCAAAGAATCATTTTCAAACACTGAGCATCAGAAAACGGGAAAAGCAAGGACTTAAATTGGGTGATCACAGCGGCTTTCTGCTGTGCTTTACCTGGGTTTTTTTTTTTCAATCCTGCTTCTCCTCCCCTCCCCGCCCCCAGTGCTTTTTGTAGTACTAAAGGGAAATAATTAGAAGAGACAGAGTCACTGGGACAGGCTAAATATGGTGAGGGGGGTCATTCAAACACCCTCTCCAGCTTTATACTACAGCAAACTCGCAAAAAGGCCAAAAGTTGGGAACTGGTTGCAAAAAGCATTAGGACCCATTAAACCCCAAATCTTGTTCCCCTTAGGAGACCCATAGTAGCTGAGTGCACACTAGAACGCTCCAGCCTGCCCCCCCCCAGCACCCCACACATGTACTTCCACAAGGGGCAATGGGTGGGGTCCACTGTAATAATAGAGGGGCCTTTAAGTGGTAGGATTGTTCTTCTTTTAATACGAGTTCCAAAGAGTCGTTTAAGAGAACATGTCTGGATGTGGCTTACGGCTGCTCTCAGGTTTTCTGGGCTGGAGCAAGCAGAACTTGCCTGCGTATGCAAGAATAAAACGACAGGTTTCTTCCTCAGCTGGCGTCAATGGCTGTAGCTCCATTGAAGTCAGTGGGGTGATGCCAGTTCGCAGCAGCACCAAGAACTACTAACTATGATCAGTTGGGTGGTTTGCATCCTTTAAAATCTTTACCAGGGCAGGTGACAATGCAACACAGGTTGCCTAATTTGGATCGCCGGTCAATCTCGAATGCAATTGTACTTAGAAGTTACTCCAAGGCTTACAAGCTGTTCACAAATTCCCAGCACCTCCCTTCGTGCTGCAAAGTTTGTGCTACCTCAGGTTGGACGGGGGTGGGTATTGTGGGCTGGCACAGGTCTTCCTACAGGGGGCACTGTGTTGAACCAACTGGCACTGACGTCCTTCACACACGCAGCCATCCTTGACGCCGCTGCCCTGGGGCGAGGATTGTGGCTTAATGTCCTTGTTTCCACTCATTCCACGCGTGAGTCATCTCGAGTTCGTCATATTCTTGTTAAGAGCAACCCTGGCGTCCTGATAAATACAGGGCACGGCAAGAGGTATAGGGCCCCCAGTGAAAAAGCCATTAGGCAGCATTCGTTTGAATAGTGCTGTAACCTGTTCAGTAAATGGAGAGAATCCTGTGCTCACAGATCAGCCTTGAGACGAGACAAACATTTAGATTATTTAGAGCTCCGATTTTTCTTTCTCCCTCCCCCCTCGGTTTCTACCTCCCCTCCATTCCTGCCTCTGCCGTGACAGCTCTACAAGGACTCACTTTGTCTTATTTCAAGTAATGTTTTCATAACTGGCATTTTCCTTGCCAATTCCAAGCAGGCACTTTCTCATGTGCACTGGTCTGTTAAAAAAAAGGCGGGGGGGGGGGGCGGGAGGGGAGTTGTTCTAAGCCTTCGTGCTACAACACCGATAAAAAATAGCACCTCCCAAGGTCTTGCTGATCAAAGTTCTTTGTCAAGAGATATCCAGCTCGGTGCCTTCTTATAAGCCCACCTTGCACCTCAGGAAGGGTGGGGTTTGGTGTAAAGTTCAGACGTGAGTGAAAGCTGTAATAATCTGTCAGAGCCATGATTTCCTCTGTGGAGTCTCCAGTTTTGCTATGCTGAAGCTCCCCACACCCAGGAAAGTAATTCCAGGCTGGTGGGGCCACCTGCTAACATCCTGGTATCAGAGCCAGGGGCTGCAAGTCTTCATTGGTAGAAGAACGGAAGAACCATCCATTCCACTGCAGGAACTGCTGGTTGAAATTCCACAGCATGTGTTCTGCAGGTTGTCAGGCTGGCTGATTATAGCGAACTCCTGCGCATCAATGAGCCGTCATCACACCCCATAATTGGGAACATCTCCTCCTCCCACTGCTCGTGTCAGGATCAGTGGGTCTCAATGCCATTCTTCCCCAATGTCAGGGCTGCAACTACATCTCAGCCCCTGTGTCAGGCTAGTGGTAGAATGGGTCTGACAGCTTCTGTCTCTGCCCACCAGGGACCTGGCATGAATATCAATGATCTGGAAGAAAATATAAAATCGTTGCTGGTAAATTTTGCAGGGGACACTAACATTGGTGGAGTCTGTCGGCAAGACCAGGACAGGCCAGTTCTATAGAGCAATCAGGATTGCATGGTAAGCGGTGTTCGAATACAGTGAAATGCAAGGTCATACATACGCTGGTCATACACTGGAGGATAGGGATAGGGTCCAGAGTGACCTAGACAAATTGGAGGATTGGGCCAAAAGAAATCTGATGAGGTTCAACAAGGACAAATGCAGAGTCCTGCACTTAGGACGGAAGAATCCCATGCACCGCTACAGGCTGGGGACCGACTGGCTAAGCACAGTTCTGCAGAAAAGGACCTGGGGATTACAGTGGATGAGAAGCTGGATATGAGTCAGTAGTGTGCCCTTGTTGCCAAGAAGGATATTGGGCTACATTAGTAGGAGCATTGCCAGCAGATTGAGGGAAGTGATTATTCCTCTCTATTCGGCACTGGTGAGGCCACATCTGGAGTATTGCATCCAGTTTTGAGGGGCCCCCCACTACAGAAAGGATGTGGACAAATTGGAGAGAGTCCAGCAGAGGGCAACAAAAATGATTAGGGGGATGGGGCACATGACTTATGGGGAGAGGCTGAGGGAACTGGGCTTGTTTAGTCTGCAGAAGAGAAGAGTGGGGGGGGGATTGGATAGCAGCCTTCAACTACCTGAAGGGGGGTTCCAAAGAGGATGGAGCTCGGCTGTTCTCAGTGGTGGCAGATGACAGAACAAGGAGAATAGTCTCAAGTTGCAGTGGGGGAGGTCTAGGTTGGATATTAGGAAACACTGTTTCACTAGGAGGGTGGTGAAGCACTGGAATGGGTTACCTAGGGAGATGGTGGAATCTCCATCCTGAGAGGTTTTTAAGGCCCAGCTTGACAAAGCCCTGGCTGGGATAATTTAGTTGGGGATTGGTCCTGCTTTGAGCAGGGGGTTGGACTAGATGACCTCCTGAGGTCTCTTCCAACCCTAATCTTCTATGATTCTATGATCTAGGACCCAAAAATGTAGGCCACACCTGCAGGATGGGGAACAGTATTTTGGAAAACCGTGACTTAGCAAGGGGCTTAGGAGTCCTGAAGAGTAATCAACTGCACATGAACTTGCGCTGTGATGCAGTGAATAAGAGAGCAAAGGTGAGCTTGTACTGTCTAGAGTCACTCAGGTGGCCTATCTGCTAGACCATGCTGCCTCTCACTAGAACTTTCCAACTGGTCAAGTTACATTTAGCTTTCTGGCCCTTTGAACGATTCCTTTAGCACTCCTTTGCACAGCACATCAGATGAGCCCCCTTGCTTTGAAGCCATGATCTGAATGAGAGAAAAAAAATCCACCCAGCAAACATCTTGCTTTTGAAAGCCAAAAGCTGTTCTGAATAAAAAATTCATTAATCAACATTCCCCTGTCACCTTATAAATCCACCACCAATTAAGCTTGTAAATTAATTTACCTTAAAGGACAGGCCAGATCAAAGATATGATGGACCCAGCCTCGGCTGTTCACCTGTGAAATATGAAATCAGCTTAACTTTTATATGGCAATAATTATGCAACTCATTTTCAGGTATAAATAATTCAACAGGGATGAGATGCAAAACACAGCAGTGCGAGCCATCCCTCGTTTTAACTAATGATAAGGTATGTTTCGACTCTTCCTTTGAAGACCAGTAGCACCCAAATTAACCTTTTAAGACAACTTTGGAAGAAGATCTCTTCACAGCAAATCCCCATTTCCAGCTGACATTTGTTTCTTTTTATCTATACATTTGTCTGATTAAGAAGATATACTGCCAGTTTAATTTTCACATAAACTCTTAACATCAATGGGGATGCATTCAGCAAACCAAACGAGGATTTATTAAGATAATAATGCAGGCACTTCATAAAAATTTAAATGCCTGCTTCAGAGCATGCCTGACATGGAACTAAGAAGCCAGGGAAATCTCGTAAGCTGGGGATAGCTGCAAGATTCTAACAACCTTTGCAAGCCCTGTGCCTGAGTGTAGGGGCAAGTGTCTATGTAAGTGCGTGTGTGTTTCCCCCACATCCGATTGTGTTCCCCATCCTGAGGCCTCAGCAGGATTCAAGAGATGTGCCGGCTTTGCACCTTTTCAAGCACCAGGATGGACTGGTTCAAATTAATTGACTCATTTACAAGGGCTTCGGCAAGGGGAAAAAGCAGATTAGATTCCCTCACTTGTGCTGCATCGCCTGTTTATAACCACATAGTTAATCAAAACAAGAGGAGCAGAAGAGCTTTTTTTGCCGGGGCGGCAGGAAAGAAAGAGATGCCTTAATTGACCCCTCGGGAGACAGAGTGAAAAGATTTCAGAAGGAGCTGAATTTTTAACATGGGAGCACATTTTTCTTTTTAAATTCCAGGTTAGAGATCAAAGGAAGCGTTCTGGTGCCTGGCTACCAGATGTCACAGGTGTTGGTATGCTGCCTCCTTTCCTGAATCATTTAAGAAGCACAATGTGGATATTAATGTGTTAGAGTAATGACTGGGAATAATCCCTTAAAGCCCCATGAGCCAAAAAAAGTTTCACTGCCAGTTAAAGATTTTGGGTCTAGGGTGTAATGTGCTAAACTGTGCATAAGATGAAAGAGAAGTCTGAGCTTCTCTACAGCTAAGCCTCATTTGGTTACAGCACCTTCAGGAAGGATGCCTGGCAGAATTCAGATATTCCCAGGTCAGCCATGATAACACTACAGCAGCTTTTGCGATCTAGTGGCTAGAACTGAGGAGTGGATTCTTATAAGGCCTTTGCGTATGAGCCTGTACAGGACTCCATGCATCTTATTCCCCTTAGGCTAGGAGACAGGTGGGTGGTTGCATTAAATAAAACACCAGATAAGTAAAATAACCTCACTACAGGAGGATGGTTAAAAATGGCTTGAGACTTTTGGACAAGGGGTAAAATGGAAAGATTGTCTATGGGTATTTGACAGCGTTGTCCCAAACACAGATTCGGGTGCCAGAGACTTGACGGGTCAATGAGCTGTGATAGGCACAGTTTGAGCTGGTCAAAATGTGACCGGATTTTCCAATCTCAATGAAATTCCAAAATGAGGAGGAAAAAAACAGGGGGGAAGTTGGAAAACAATTTACAAATATTTTGTCCATGGTTGTTGACCAACCAGGAAGCTGTTCAAAATCCTGCAAATTAAAAAAAATGGAGGGGAGGGTAGGAATGTGAAGAATTGGAAAATAATTTCACCCAAAAATGATTTTTACTTTTTATTCAGCCAGCTATAAATACAACCAGTGGGGGAGAGAATGAGAGGGTCACAGTCCCTGCAAGTTCTTGCTAGCCATTTGGTGGCCCCTGTAACAGAGTGGTCTGCCCCCTGAAGGGTATGCTGTCCTCTCAGCCCCAGCTGGGAATGGGTCAAGTGATGCCTATGAAGAGCTGAGAGAGTTCAGTTGGAGGAGAGTTGCAGGGACCAGCATGGCTGCCATGAAAGGCTGTGGAGGGATGGGAAAGGCCACAGCAAAAGCCATCCCCCCCTGTAGCCTGCTTAGGTCCAGGAAATAGCTTGGTTTTGATGTTACCTTGTAAGGGAAGGATTAGAACAGAGTCCGGGTTTGGTGTTGAATCCTTCCTGGGCTAGGGAGACAGGCCAGCAACCCGATGGCCTCCTCATGCAGGAATCATGCAGGATTCATCCATTTTTCCACTCTTGATCCACTTCCCTTTTCCAGTTTTTTAATGTATTTGCTTTGCTAACCTGCTACGCTATGGGAAATCTTCCCCATTAGGACGTAGCCCTGCAGACTTTAATAGCAAGTCGTTATACAACAGGATTTTTCAGCCAACCTATACAATTGTGTAACAGGCATATAATTCCCTGTTAAACTCTACAGTCTAGCTTAAAGGGCTGTGGAAAGGAGACGTTTCTTTCACATCCTACAGAAGGGGTTTGTTTGTTGGTTGAGTAATTCCTACAACACATTTATATTCAATATTTAATATTCAATTTAATATTCAGTTCTACAGTCCTTTTCTATAAGAGATGTTCCTGAGTTTTGATAAGTCTTCATTAAGAGCATACAAAGACCATGTTCCCTTATATGACCACAATTTCTCATAAAAGTTGGAAGACATAGTACTGCACATTACTTTTTTGGTAGAAATCGCAGAATGAGCCCTTTAAAGTTAGGGTTTTTTTTTTTTAAATCAGAACCTCATTAGAAGTTCCAATAGAGAACTGCTGAATCGATCCTGCTATCTATTAGATTCAATAGTCTTTTATCTGACAGACAGTTCTAGTTATCTCTAACAAACCACATTTCCCCCCCTATTTATCTGAGCCTGCATGTCGCTGCCTTCAATCAGCAAAAGGCTGTAACGAAGCTATTAGAAATCAGCTCTAAACGGTGCTACCACTGCAGCCGCAGTTACGGGAGATGAAGGAGGAACAAATGCCAACGGTTGACGGCTGTAGGTTTGCTCAGATGTAATAATCATAAGCATTTGAGAGACATCAAAAGGAAAGCAAGCCCGAGACTAACCGATGCTGCATAGCTGGACCCAGAATGGTGACAGGTCCGTTGACATTTGATGCCTGCTACTGATCAGCATGAAATGTGGTCTCAGCTGACAGAGGGGCCTGCATCAGTGGAAACTTCCGAGAGGGAGCATTTGTGTTGAAATGTATTTCGCTGGCAATGGTAGGAGATGTTGTCTTAACGGCCCTGGAGATTGAAGTCCTCTGTTTATGCACAGGACAGTCCCAGCAGAGGTTGGAAAAAGGGAAGCTACCCATAAACTCACCCCGCATCCTGAGGACCTGATCGGGAGGAAGAGTGCAATGAAGGTGGCTCAGCTTGAAGCTGGAGGTTGGTGGCATCCAAAGCGAGGTAAGCAGGACTGATACGTCAGAGGTAGTTGACAGCAGCAAGAGAAGAAGACCACTGTGTCTGACTCACTACAAATTAGCACTAAGCAATGACTGCCCTGAGTAACCTGCACTGTTCACCCCTGCCTTTATATTAAGAGGCAGCATGTTCTAGTGATTAGGGTGAGGACTGGGAGTCAGGAGACCTGGACCCTAGCCCCAGCTGTGCTTGTGACCTTGAGCAAGTCACCTCACCTCTCTCTGCCTCTTTCCGTTTGTCTGTCTTGCCTGTTTGGACTGGAAGTTCTTCAGGGCAGTAGCTGTCTATTACTATGTGACTATGACCTCTGTTCCCATACTACATTGACACAGCGCCTAGTCCAGTGGTGTCCTGACCTAGGAGGCTAACAGCTGGAAGTTGAAGCTAGACAAATTCAGGCTGGAAATAAGATGTAAAATGTTAACAGTCAGGGTAATTAACCATTGGAACTACTTCCCAAGGGTCGTGGTGGATTCTCCATCTCATCATCATCATCATCATGTTCCTATTACGCCTCTGGGCATTTAGGGCAGTGACGAAGCTCCTCCACCCCTGTCTGTTTCTGACAAGTCTTTCAATGGTTCCCCAGCTGTGCCCCAGGTTTTTCAGCTCGGCTTCAACAGCTCTTCGCCAGGTTCTTTTCGGGCGGCCTCGTTTTCGCTTGCCTTCAGGTGTCCCTCTTGTTGCTACTCTGGTGATGGAATCAGTTTCCATCTGACTGATCCATCTCCAACGCCTCCTGGCAATGACTGTGCTCAGATCCTCTTGGCTGCACTGTGTCCATAGATCTTGGTTTGAGATCGTTCTGGGCCAAAAGATACAGAGGATTTTTCTGAGGCGGGTTGTATGAAATGAAGACAGCTTGGACACATCATACTTTCTCATTCCCCAGCATTCTGCACTATAAAGTTGGGTTGAAAATATGCAGCTCTGAGAAATCTTGATAAATCTCCATCTCAGGCCATTTTTAAATCAAGACTGGATGTATTTTCTAAAAGATCTGCTCTAATTCAAACAGGAATTATTTCGGGGAAGTTCTATGGCCAGTGACATACAGGAGGTCAGACTAGATGAGCACAGTGGTCCCTTCTGCCCTTAGACTCTATTAATCTAGCACTATAATAAAGATAATAATCGTTCTGTAGGAAAAGAAGAAGAAACTGCAATGGTAGTTGTAACAGAGGCAAGGAGGCAGACACTAAAGCAAACCCTAAAGTTCCCTCTTCTCCTTAAAATACATGCATACCAATATAAAACCCCATTACGATGCATGCATAGCTGTCTAAGTCAGGGTTCTCAACTTTTTTTTGCTGGGCCCGACCTTTGAAAATATTTCAGGCTGTGACGATCCTCCTAAAAAAATAGCAACTATTGTACGTACTCATGGGAGCACTGAAGGAAGCATGTAATCATTATCCCTGCAGTCAAAGGCGCTGAAGCCTTTCCAAAAGTGTAAAGCAACAGTTTCCAGGAATAAATATGTGGACATTTAAGACACATGTTTTCTGAAGAAAAAAAATAGATAAAAGGATACAGTTTGGGGAGCTGGAAGCCTTTTCCAGTGATTGAGGCAATGCTCATAACATTGTCCAATTTGTGGTAATAATCATAGCATTGTCCAAGGATTGTGGCTTTATACACGACTATGTACAAACAAATATCTGGACACTTACAGCAAGGGGTGCTGCTGTTCTGAGACACACCATTTTTTCAATCGCAGCACCAGGGAACTGAGGCAGACCCTTAAACCATCCTCCACATTCCCTCTCCAGCTGCCCAGCTCTGCAGACAGCGCCTCCACCACCAGCAGCAGCACAGAAGTAAGGGTGGCAATACCATACCATGCCACCCTTACTTCTGCACTGCTGCTGACGGTGGCACTGCTGTCAGACCTGAGCGCCCGGCCAGCAGCCACACCTCTCGCAACCCCTGCTACAATAGCCTTTTGATCCCCTTTTGGGGGAGGGACCCCCGGTTTGAGAAACTCTGAAGTAACCACATGACGTGTTAATTCCTTTCCTCCCTTCCTTCACCTACAACCTTTTATTATTTGTATTTGCTTGCTGCACCATGTCTCCATTTAGATTGCATCCTCTTTGGGGCAGGGAGTATCTTCTATACAGCTTAACACATGTAATCATGTCCCCTTCTAATAGCTGGCCCCAGGGAGGATGTGCCTTTTGCTTGCTAATGGCTAGCTGAGTTGCTTCTTTAGTGAAGTAATAGGGCTTCTGCTTGTGATCCTGAAGGTCTCAAGTTTTATTCCTGTTGATGACCAAGGTGTGTGGAAGTATGTGGCTGTGGTTAGTTCAACCAACGCTAACACAGTTTGGACATTATAAATAACTAACGCTAAAACCTACTCGTCCTCTGTAAATCAGACCCCCTATCTGCTACTGCACTAGTGTCTTCCATCTCTTTCTTTAAAAGGGAGAACAAAGAGGACCTGGGGAATTAGAGAATAGTAAAGATACTGGAACAAATGATTAAACAATCTGTTTGTAAACCCTTAGAGGATAATAGGGTTATAAGGAATAACCAGCATGGATTTGTCAAGAACAAATCATGCCAAAGCAACCTAATTGCCTTCTGTGACAGGGTTACTGACTGGTATAGTGGATGGGGGGAAGCAGTGGACATGCTATATCTTGATTTTTAGAAAGCATTTTGATACAGTCCCATGTGGCATTCTCATATGCAAACTAAGGAAATGTGGTCTAGATGAAACTACTAGAAGGGAGGGGGGGTGCATAAGTTGAAAGGCTATTCTAAGAGTAGTTATCAATGAGTCACAGTCCAACTGAGAGGATGTATTTAGTGGAGTCCCACAGGGGTCAGTCCTGGATCTGGTACTATTCGATACTTTTATTAATGAGTTGGGTAATGGAGAAGAGAGAATGCTTCTAAAATTTGCAGGTGACACCATGCTGGGAGGGGTTGCTAGCACTTTGAAAGACAGGATTAGAATTCAAAACAACCTTGACAAATTAGAGAATTGGTCTGTAATCTATGAGATGAAATTCAATAAAGAGTAGTACAAAGTACTACACTTAGTAAGGAAAAAACAAATGCAAAACTACAAAATGGGGAAGAACTAACTAAGGTGGTAGAGCTGCTGAAAAGGATTTGGTGGTTATAGCGGATCACAAACTGAATGTGAATCAACCGTGTGATGCAATCGCAACAAAAGCTAACCTTCTGGGGTGCCTTAAAAGAAGTGTTGTATGTAAGACATGGGAGATGATTGTCTTGCTCTACATGGTACTGGGGAGGCCTCAGCTGGAGGACTGTGTCCAGTTCTGGGTGCCGCACCTTAGGAAAGATGTGGATAAATTGGAGTCCAGAGGAGACAAACAAATATGGCAAAAGGTTTAGAAAACCTGGCCTATGAGGAAAGGTTAAAAAAACTGGCCATGTTTAGTCCTGAGAAAAAAAAGACAGAGGGGACCTGATAATAGTCTTCAAATGTGTTAAGAGCTGTTTTAAAGAGGATGATATCCCATCTCCTAGAACTGGAAGGGACCTTGAAAGGTCATTGAGTCCAGCCCCCTACCTTCACTAGCAGGACCAAGTACTGATTTTGCCCCAGATCCCTAAGTGGCCTTCTCAAGGATTGAACTCACAACCCTGGGTTTAGTAGGCCTATGCTCAAACCACTGAGCTATCCCTCTTCCCCTCAAATGTAGGCTGTAGTGTAGACATAGCCTTAGTTTGCAGCAATTGTCCACATAGAGCCTGTGGCCGCGCACTAAAAGTTCACTAGTGTGCTTAAAGTAGATAAGAAGTAGTAGGATTCATCAGCAGCTAGAAAGATTTAGGTTAGATATTAGGAAAAACTTTCTAACTATAAGGATTATGTTCTGGAATAAGCTCCCAAGGGAGGTTGTGGAATCCGCATCACTGGAAGTTTTTAAGAAAAGGTTGGACATACTCTTGTCAGGGATGGTCTAAGTCTACTTGGTCCTGCCTCAGCGCAGGGAACTGGACTTCATAATCTCTCGAGGTCCCGAGACCTGTGTGACCGAAGCTGTGTCAACCCTGTGCACTGACTCATGTTGCTAGCAGGTAATATAGTTCAAGTGCAAAAGCCAAAACTAGGTAGCAACAGCTGTGGAAAGTAATTGAGTCGTGTAATGTCAATGACCCCATTGAGGTAGTTTTTAAACAGAAGACACTGCAAAATGAAGTCTTAGCACCTATGACCATACAGGGAGCATCATGGAAAAAAACATAACCCGGTGCTGTTCTTTTGGGTATTGTATTTTAAGTTACTACTAAACTAGTGTAAGAGAAGTGACGTGACAATGACTTGAATGTGCTGGGTGTACAATAGGGTTTGGGGTTTATCCTTCTTTCCTTGCATCAGGTACTGATCCTTCCCAGGCAGACAGCATGCCAGACTAGATGAGCTGATGGTTCAAATCAGGATGCAAAGTCAACATTAAGTACCGTAATTAAATTTGTAGCTATTATATGTGAGTTTCTATGGCAACAAACCTATAGGGCCTAAGTCCCTTTTCCACCACTCTGGCAATGGGAAAGAGATTTAAAGCAGGCCACACAAGGCCCTTTTGCATTGGCAGAGCCATGTAAATGGGGGGGTGGATCAATGCGAATCCAAGCCAGGAATCTGTAGGATATAAGTGAGTTCCTTACAATTTCTAAAAGAAACACCTGCCTTCCTTGATCCCCCTAAATGCATCCAACCATGCAGGTGAAAAGCAGCTGCCTGGCTCGTTGCGCTGAGTACATCACCCGTCCTGTAGCTCTCCATTCCCCACTGCACCAAGCACATATGACGCCTCTTCCCTTCCAAGGCAGAGAAGGGCTTGGATTCTCATGGACACTCCCCCGGCCCCCCTTTTACAGCGCTGTGCCAATGTAAAGGGGCCTTCAAGTGGGGGTGACTTGAGTGACCCACTTTAAACCTCCTTAGCATGACCAGAGTGGTACAGAGCTGACAGTGCCCACCTCCATTCCAGCAGCAACGCCCGCCTTTATTGGGCGCTAGTCACATTTTCCAACCATCACCTCCCTGTTTTCTCCCAAGACCCTCCCCTCCCTCGTATGCACCGAAGCCAGACCCAGTTCAAAATCCACAAAACTATTCCTTAGAGCTCGCTTCTGCCGACGCCTACGAAACCCGGGACAATGGCCAAGCAGCTGGTACAAACTCTGTTTCTTGCACTGATCATAAACACCTCCTCTCAGACTCCCCATCTGTTTGTACTATCCACATTTTTGGCTCTCCCCCTGTTCCTGGACCGTAAGCTCTTTGGAGCAAGGGCCATTGTCTCTGGGGCGGCTGCCTCCTGAGCACCCCCTCGGGGCTAGAGGTCATTCTGCAGTGCCTTACCAATAACTTCTCCCTCAGAGGGCTCCGTACACAAACTCATCGGCTTTTCTGATCCATTCGCCATCCCTTCTCAGGGGTCCAAGTTCAGTCACAGAAATAAAACTCCAAAACAAAATGCAGAGCCTCAAACCACAGACCATCAGTTTTATCTTCGTGTCAGGTCACTCACAGACTTTTCCTCCTTGGGCTGTCGGTAGGGAAATCCCTCCTCCCAGGTTTTTCTGTTGGAGCCTGCTGGAATTCACCCTACTCCCAGGCCTTCTTGCCTGAGAGTTTTCCTGCTTTGGGAGGCGACTCCCAGGCCCTGCTTGGCTGGACTCTCAGGTTTCTGGCTCTGGCCCCCAAAGTACCCTCTGGTATCAAGCTCTTCCTTGTAGGAGCCTTTCTTATTACCTGAAGTTTCATCCATCTGTCTGTCAGTCCAGTCCCCCCCTCACTGCAACCACCTGCTGCCCTTCAGAAGGAATTTTCCTGACTCAGGTGGGACTTATCCTGTAATCAGGGTTGGCTTAGCCCAAGGCTCCACATCCCAAGGGCAAGCCAACCTGCTAGAGCCATCTTTTCACTACATGTGTTTACAGTGCCTAGCACAATAGGGTTGTGACCATGACTGGGGTTTCTAGCCATTACTGCAATGCAAATCATGATAATGAACATCCCTGGGTACACCCGCAGCTGGAGGGACAAGATATGACAATTCACCCCAGTTGAGGATCTGTCCTCCAGCTTCCCGGTCTGCCGCTCACATCCTACAATGTGGAGAGGTGGCATGCAGGTATGGTATCTGGCTAGCAGTGGCCAGGCAGGGGGCAACAGAACGCCTCCAGGAGTGCTTGAAGGGCCCTAATGGAGAGCACTGAATAGTGCATAGGTGCCTACTCTGTGGGTGCTCTGGGGCTGGAGCACCCACAGGGAAAAAATGGTGGGTGCTGAGCACCCACCGGCAGCCCCCCATCAGCCACTCCTCCCTCCCCCAGCGCCTCCTGTCCACCAGCGACCCCACTGATCAGCACCTCTCCCTCCCTCCCCGTGCCTCCCGCCACGATCAGCTGTTTCGCGGTGTGCAAAGGAGGTTCTGGAGAGGAGGAGCGAGGACGCGGCACGCTTAGGGGAGGAGGTGGAATGGAGCAGGAAGAGGTAGGGTGGGGGCGGGAAGAAGCGGGGTGGAGGTGGGGCCTTGGGGGAAGGGATGGAGTGGGGGCGGGGTCTGGGGCAGAGCCTGGGGCACATTGGAAAGTGGGCGTCTGTGTAAGTACCAACTTTCCTTCCACCCCCCCAACCAACCTTTCCATGCCAATAAGAGGGATATTACCATGCCCTCAACCTGTCTGATTTTGCCCAGCTTGACTTCTTTACATGGGAAGGAAAACTAACGCAGCCTTCCTTTAGTCTTGGAGAAATCATTCGGCTCCTAGTAGAAGGATTTCCTCCCAACCTGACTGCTTCAATTTGTCATCCCAGCTATTTCACATCTCTAAGCTTAAATGCAAATGCAAGGTATTATCATTGCTATAGGTAGCATGTGCACAGCGGGCTACCAAATAGCTTTTATATTTTTAACCTATTGCTTTAAAGGATGCAATGACCTCAGGGTCGTCCCAAAGGAGCCATCTTAGCCTCCATTGCCATTGGATGAACAGAGCGTCTAGCTGGTGATCAGCATACATATTCATGGCCAACATGAAGCATTCTCGTGATGAAGCTTGAACTTGTCACAAGGCAAAATTTAGGTTATTCTTGCATCAATTGCGCCTCTTAAGCAGATCCACAAAGTGTCATAGCAACCGGTTCTGTGACAGGCGGAATTGTCACTGAGGTACAATTCTGATGGAAGGTTCAAGTTGTGCTGATGAATCAAACTTTACCTTGTTATGTAGCCCAGGCAGACAGCCCGGAGTGTGGTCTAGAATACATCTTGTGGGCAGCCGCCGCTTCAATCTAGCAGAGAGTTTCTGGAGCAAAGGCGTCAAAATCAGTGTGAAACCAGAGTGAGATCAAAATGGGGGGTAGGGGGGTGGAGTGAACCAGATGGGATGAAATGACAGATACATTTGAGTTGCAATGTTTGGTTCTAGATCCCGATCCAAACATAAACCACGCCAAAGTTCAGGGCTGGTTAGAGCTGAGGTTGTGTTTGGCTTGAGCCCTGAGTTGGGATGTTTGGGTTGGATCTGGACCAGGATCTGAACCTCCCCAAATTGCCCTTCTCCGTAGTACCCGGCACGCACTGGGAGTATCTGAGGAGGAGCAGTTTGCAGCTGTGAGCCTGGCATCGTTTCAGCCCCCAGTGTACTATAGCCCAATCTCAGGGCTGCTCTAAACAACTCCAGGCTGGGTATGGCTCCTAAGGAGCCGGTGCACCTACTGCAGATTGCCAAAGTGCAGTTGGCTCTGGAAGCAACCTTCCCACCCATGCCTTGCCCCCTGCCCAGGGGCCACAAGGGGGCAGGTAGAAGCTGGCTATGTCGACTCCGTGCCCCTGTAACGGGGTCTCACCATGCCCCGCTGGCTTCAGCCTCCTGGCCCCACTCCCCAAAGAGTCAGGACCACTTCAAGCTGGTGCAACACCCGTACTCTTTATTCCGGTGTCCGGTCCCCATCACCAAGCTCCAACTATTTTCAGATTATTTACAGGTTTGGCCTAGTACAGGCCTCAGTGGCAACAGGATAGTAGGCTCCTGACCAGCCTACTCTTCCCCCCCCGGTCTCGTCTCCACCCCACCCCCTCTCTGGACTCACTTCCTCCCAAGCTTTTAGCCCCTGTTAACAAGGCTGGCAGGTGTCGCCAGTTTCTAGGCCCATCCTAGCTAGTGGTCCAGCCCCCACCCATTTCCCCTGGTTGGGGCTGGAATGGCAGGAGCTGATTAGGGCCCTACCACAGCCCTCCAGGGATTTGCTTACACCAGGGAGAACACCACCTGGGGAGATCTACCAACTTTCTGACCCAGTTGTCCTAGCAGAGTGGTGCAAAGGGCTTGGAGAGGGAACTGAGCCCTCAATGTTTGGCTCCATTGTTCCAGTTTGGGCCCATTTGTAGAAAAAATTGTTTGAAGGCAGCAGAACCTTGGCCCCAGACTCAAACTGAGTCAAGGATCGAACGCTTGCTGAGATTCAGAACACGTGGGTCTCATCCGTCACCTCTCCTATGGCTCTGCACGTTTGGGTCCCAGCCAGCATCGTAAGCAAAAGGATTTCCCGCCTGATTGGAAGCAGCAAGTGCAGGAAACTCATCAGAAGGCTTACCATGTAATGCCTGTCTCAGGGGTCTCGCCACATCATGGCATGATCTAAGTGAAAGGGCATCCTTCGAAAAATTAACCTGATAGAATAGAGGCCACGAGCTGGTGGGCATCTGGAAGGCTTTGAAGGGTATGCAGGAGTCCTGACGTGTCCCACCAAATTCTCCACTGATTTGTGGCTTCTGTTCCAGCCGGTTTTTTGGGTGCCCATGCACAATAGCCAGAACATTCCAGTATAAACTTCGTACTTCCTCACGTTCATTTCTATTGTGTATCAGCAGAACCTCTTAAAGTGGAAAATAATAAACATGGATGTGTCCAGCCCAGGGTAACCTTTCCACCCCTCTGAACAATAAGGGAAGAGTTATCCTCAGGTTAGACTCTTGCATTATCCTTCTTTCAAAAACTGTGTTTGATTATTTTTTTGTCACGTCTATGCCGGAGTAGGCCACGGGTCAGTGGGGGAAACTGAGGCAGAGTTGCTGCATCATTACATCTGGCCCACTAGAGCAGAACAGAAACAGGCTCTGCTAACTGAGAGCAGAAGTCCGGTCAAACACTATTTCAAGAAGGGAAGTGTAAACTTTCCAACAGCAAAAGGGCAATGGAGGGATAGAGCTAGCAACCCAGTGGCTGAGTTCAGATCTCTCACTGCCTAGCTGAGCAGTTTATTTAGAGGACTGGTGACAGCTCGGGGCCTCCTGAGGGGATCTTGGTCTATTGTTGGAGTTGGGAGTCCCAGTTTATGGTGTCAAGTATCAGAGGGGTAGCCGTGTTAGTCTGGATCTGTAAAAAGCAACAGAGAGTCCTGTGGCACCTTTAAGACTAACATATGTATTGGAACATAAGCTTTCGTGGGTGAATGCCCACTTCGTCGGATGCAGTTTATGGTGGTTGTTATAATCACTTCAAAAGTTTTTACAAACACAGCTTTTAAAATTTGCTTGTTGAACGTTAGGCTCCTAAATCCATAGTTAGGCACCTAATGAAGTGATCTAATTTTTAGAACTGCTGACACCCTAAACGCTAGTTGAAATCAAGGAGGCACTTCAGGTCCTTCACAGGTTCTCCACAGCCCTGGAGATCAGGCCACTTACTTAAGTCTTTTAAATAGCAATTTAAGGCCAAGGTCAAGGGATCTGATTTTCAGAGAGCAGAAAACAGGCCCCTTTCAGGGATCGCAATGTAAGTGCCCAAAAATTTGAGGCATCAAATCACTGGTCACTTCTGAGAATCTTGGCTGTTAGGAGCTTTCAGGTCCCGGGTTTGGAACTGTTGCCCTTTAGCACTGAGGCAGCATTGTGTATATTTAGAAGCACAGGTTCCCCCAAGAACAGGGACCAAACTTCCCTGCCCCTCCCCATTTCAGTTTTACAGTCACTTGCATTTGAGAGCTTAAATCAAGCCCCAAATTCAGTGTGTGGCTTCAGCAGGTCGCTCCACCCCTCGGGGCCTTTGTGCGAGCTGAGTAAATGAATACCGAGCTAGCACCCAAAGAGACTGGGAGGCGGAATGAATTCATGTTTGTAGGACTCCTTGGGACGGCTGGATGGAAGGGGTTACTGCAATGTCACCTAGGGTTTGCTTTTCCTGCCTTTGTGACTTCAAATACCAGCCAGCAACACACAGGGTCAAGCGAACCACAGGCGTCCAGAACTACATGATTATTCCTTCCCCGCCCTTCAGCACTGGGGCTTGTTCAGGCTAGCCGGGCAGAGAGACAGTGGGTGAGTAAAAGCAGGTCACAGTGACGCTCTCGGGCTATTTGGGCGGTGTGTAGAGTACCGACACTGCACCTCCAGCTAGCACGGCCATAAATAGCAGCGCTTAGGTAAATAGAGTACCTTATGCGAGGTCTCTCCATGCCCAAACAGTGCCACCCCATCTACATGCTATTTTTAGCAGTGTCGTGTCCGGCTGCCTCCCCGCTGTGCAGCCTTTCATCGTGCCGGTAGCTGCACACCGCAGTGACAAATGTGGCGGCCTTTCACTGCGCCGTGTAGCGACACGTGCAGCGTCTGTACCCTGCACGCCGCCATACGTGTCGACGCAGCCGTGGGCACAATGCACCTCTGAATAATCAGAAGCAAATTTTAGTCACGGCCACTCATCCGCTTCGGATCCAGCGACCGGAGAAGGAAGCAGCCACGCTGCTCTATTGACATCTTCCTGCCCGGTCGGGATCTTCCGTCTGCTCACGTGTTGCTGTTCTTATTCTTTTTCAACCCAAGGTGGGATTTTCCAAGGAGCTTAACAAAGGATTTGCACTCGGATTCGTAAAGACCCCTCAGTCTTAACCACATCCCCTGTATAATCACAAGTACAGTGCATGTGTTACCATTGCAGGGCTGCAGGTGGAATGTTGATGTGAAGGAAGGAGCAGATGGCTGATGTACGGAGGTCCCCTTGTGGTCATAAGTAAAATACATAAATCCGAGAAATGCTAGAAAGTGTTTGCGGTGTCTCTCCTTGCAGCAGGAGAAAACTCAACTCCTCGCAATATATACGGTGGAGTCTAGAGAGGCTTCCCACCCTGCTATTAACTGTTTGAGTACTGCCCATGTGGCCCAGATACAGTCAAGGTTTGCTCACTTTGCCACTGAGCACATCAAAGTGATGGCTTCTAGCAGAGGTGAAAAATACATTGCACCACTCAGTGACGAAGGTCTGGAGCATGGCCGGTGTCATTCCCGAGGAGGAAGAGATTCTTCAAGTTACAGCAGCTGTAGCAGCTTAAGGAGCGGAACAGAATCTGATATGGACAATATAACCTTTCATTTTGTCTTGGACACTTAGATTCACTGCTGTGGGGATGGACATATAAGAAACTGATTGATTTGATTAGATGGGTAGAAACCAAATCATCAGCTCTGGGAAGCCCTGAGCTGGATTCACATCCAGCCTTTGCAATTCCCAATACTTCTGCCCTTGAAACATCTGCATGGATTTAGCATGGCAGGGTCACACTGTCATACACCAAGAAAATAGGGGGGCTAATTCCTGAGCCCTGGCTCTAGGGCAGCCAGAGAGCTACCACAAACGGGCAACTGAGGATCCCCCCTATTGCCGAGAATCCTGAGGTGGCACATAGGCGGCTATGGGCCTCCAAAGGCTGGGATGTGTGGGTGTGCGAACGTGTGATACTCTAGGGCAGGGGTGGGCAAACTACGGCCCGCTGGCCAGATCCGGCCCGCAAGCCGTTTGAAGCCGGCCCGCGAGCTCCAGCCGGAGTGCCGGGTTGGAGGTTGCACCATGTGGCTCCCGGAAGCCGCAGCATGGCCCCACTCCGCAGGTTGGGTGCCGCTCCACGCCTAGGAGCCGGAGAAGGGACATGCCACTGCTTCCGAGAGCTGCTTGAGGTGAGCGCCGCTCTGAGCCTGCACCCCTGAGCCTCTCCCCACGCCCCAGCCCTGATCCCCTTACCACTCTCCAAACCCCTTGATCCCAGCCCAGAGCACCCTCCTGCACCCCAAACCTCTCAGCCCCACCCCAGAGCCTGCACCCCCAGCCAGAACCTGCACCCCTTCAAGCACCTCTGCCCCAGCCCTGATCCCCCCCAAACCCCTCGGTCCCAGCCCAGAGCACCCCCCTACACCCCAAACTCTTCATCCCCAGCCCCACCCCAGAGCCCGCATCCCCAACCAGAGTCCTCACCCCTTCCCACACCCCAACCCCAATTTCGTGAGCATTCATGGCCCGCCATACAATTTCTATTCCCCGATGTGGCCCTCAGGCCAAAATGTTTGCCCACCCCTGCTCTAGGGTGAGGTTCATATAGGTAGTGGCAACGTAGGATTCCATACGTGCTGACTGTCAGCCCATGTGTACATCCAATACCCTAGCTCCAGTAGGGCAAGTCTCTGATCCTTGACCGGGAGAGGGGAAAGAAGCGAACAAAAATAATGTGGCTTCTTAGTTTTACTGTGTTGGAAAGAGAGAGAAAGCAAAATTATTTCCCAGCCACAGCAGGCCATCACACTTAATGCCTACACATGAGGTTAAAGCCTCCTGAGTGCACCATCCTAGCTGGCTTAACGACACGTATTAGAAAATATACTTCATCACCCCTTTGAAAATAAAATCCAGCCGCAGGATTGGCTTCCATCATCACCAGAATGTTAGCTAGAGATTATGTTTGTTTCACTTCATGTAACAAACTGTCCTACAGTACGGTGTGGATGGAGCTGGCCAGGTCTGGCTTCTTCCTTGAGATCATGCCTTTCTACAGCCCCCACCTGGCAGAAGTAGCACACAGCAACTCAACCGCATGAGACAAAAATGCAATGCAACCAAAATTGGGCCTGATTCTCCACTCCCACTGATGTAAATCAGCAGTGATTCCATTGAGCCCAGCGGCACTATATGTGGTACAGTTCATGTAACTTAGAAGGTGGCCTAGACTGTTTTTCTTTCTAAAAATGAGCTGAGGAGACTGAAAGAGATGTGCCATGACGAGCCAGGAAAATGATCTTTGCTTGCATGTGAGGGCAAGACTGCATTTGTCAAGGCTGGAGAGGAGGCGGCTGCAGGAGTCAAAATGGGAGATGATGAGGGCCTGGATGAACGATTTGGTTGAGGGGATGGCGAGGAAAGGTCAAATCTTAGAGATGACTCGCAGGAAGAAGAGGAGGATTGAGACGCAGCCTGGACATGAGGACCCAGGAAGAGAGCGGAGTCCAAAATGATGTCCAGATTACAGGCCTGAGTGACAGGCAGGATGGTGGTAGTATCACTGAGGGTGGACGACTCATGTGGTGAGGTGCGGGAGATTCAGAACTGTGTTTTGGTCATGTTGAGTTTAAACTGATGGCTGGACATCCAGAAGGAGATGTCAGAGAAACTGGCTGAGATTCTAGTCTGAACAGAAGGAGACAAGTCTGGAGTAGCGAGGTAGAACCGGGCATCTTCGGCGAAGAGATGATAGCTGAACTCGTATTTGCAAGTGAGATCAGCCAACAGCAAGGTTTTAAAGGGAGTCCATGTCTGCAGGCCCTCAGGCAACAAACATTTCAGACACATTAAAATCTCACATATGCTTTCTAGTCTGTCTATTCTTGTTGCTGCTGTTTGGGGGCATGGTGCTGGCAATCTGTGTTAGTCACCGTCAAAACAACATCTTTACCCCAGAAGCAGATGGGCTTTTTGTCTCCAGTGCTCCATGCACATAGAGAAAACCTGTATTCCAAGTCAGCCCAAATGAAACTTCCCCCCACTCTGTGTGTCTGTTCTCTGTTTGGCTGCACGCCCTGTAGGAAAGGGACCTTGGCGTCACTCATTTGAAAAGTGCCTTGTGCGCTCTGTGTACAAATGACACATTAATAATAATAAATCACAGGATCCACTCTGAAACCTATTTTTCTCTCTATTATTTATTGTAAAAGGGGGTCGCTCGTGGTTACATAAACAGAAAGATGGTTGAGATGGTGAACTGGGCACGTGCTCATTTCTGCCCCACTCTCTCTCTCTCTCTCTCTCGCTCTCAGGCTGAAAAAAGAAACATTAAAAAGCAACTAGGCTGCAATTTGTTCCCATTTCCCTTTACTTCTTTTCCATTAAGGTATTCGCCTTCTGCTGTCCGGCAAGTTCGACACCATTAGAGTTCCACTTCCCAACTTGATTATTGCCAAGTAATAACCAGGCTTTGACCATGCACAGTTCCCTGGTCCCAAGGCCTGGTGCTTCCTACACAAATCTAAACCCCATAGATGTCAAGGGAAAGACTTCATTAGTGCAGACGCAGTCCCTACTGAGAACAGATCCGGTCTCTGTGATCCTAGTTCGTGGGCCCAAGGAACGTAAAGGAGAAGCTTCCATTAAAAACCCAAACAAGCATCAAGTCCTTTTCCTTGCAAGGATCCTTGAAGATGTAACCAGTGCAAACCTAGCACTAGGGCCAGTCACTGATATTTTTTTTTTTCTTAGCGATCCCAGGTTCTTCACAGTCCCTTCACAGCCCAGCTGGGCCATACGGAACCAGAACTGCTAGGCTGTGAGTCATAGGCCCTATACTGTCAATGCTCAAGTGGCAGGGACCTGTGTTTTTGGAGCAGGAGGATCTGAGCTGGATCCCTGCTACCAGCTGTCACGGAGTCCCCGGGCGATGCTTTGGAACTGCTCCCCACAAAGCCAGTCAGGACTTTGGGGAGCCTTCTCTCCCTTAGAGCAGACCGTCTTCAGGGCAAGAAGCTCACATGGCTTCACCTTCCTGGGTCTCTCCTTGGAGCATTCAGCATATGCCCCTCCGTGCGCTTCCCACAGCGAGTCCACCCAGGCGGGGTCCTGGGGAAGCCAGAGGGTCCTGCACACACCCCCACTTCGCTTTGCAGTCCAATGTGACTCTTAGCCAGCCAGTAAAACAGAGGTTTATTAGATGACAGGAACATGGTCTAAAACAGAGCTTGTAGGTACAGAGAACCGGACCCTCAGCCGGGTCCATTCTGGGGCCCAGCAAGGCAGACAACCCCGTCTGCCCTCACTTCCCGTCCCCAGCCAGCTCCAAACTGAAACCCCCTCCAGCCCCTCCTTTCTGGCCTTTGTCTCTTTCCCTGGCCAGGAGGTCACCTGATCTCTTTGTTCACCTTTAGCTATTCCCATGCACAGGGGAAAGGCCCCAGCCATTTGTTGCCAGGATACAAAGTGTCGGCCATTTATGCACCCTGGAGACTTAAGAAATGCATAGGGGAAACTGAGGCACTCACACAGTATTCAGAGGAAACATTAAGAATAGTCCCACTTCGTCACACCCGTATGAAACCCCGAGTGGTCGTGGCATGCAGAGACCCTTTACATTCCTGATTTGGACCCTGGCTCGGGAAAGTATCCCCACTCAGCACTTAAGTCAAGAGGTAGTGGGACTTTAGCCCTGGACTTTGGAACAACCAACATATAGAATCTGATCCAAAACTCATTGAAGACCATGGAAATGCTCCCATTCACTTGGAATAAGCCTATAACCCAGGGGTAGGCAACCTACGGCACGGGTGCCGAAGGCGGCACGTGAGCTGATTTTCAATGGCACTCACACTGCCCGGGTCCTGGCCACCGGTCCGGGGGGCTTTACATTTTAATTTAATTTTAAATGAAGCTTCTTAAACATTTTAGAAACCTTATTTACTTTACATACAATAGTTTAGTTCTATATTATAGACTTATAGAAAGAGACCTTCTAAAAACTTTAAAATGTATGACTGGCATGCGAAACCTTAAATTAGAGTGAATAAATGAAGACTCGGCACACCACTTCTGAAAGGTTGCCAACCCCTGCTATAACCACTCCCCACAACATCCATTCCAGGTTTCCTACAAGACACCCCACATAAGGGGATGGGATATTTGTTCCTAGTCTGAAGAAGTTGCAGAGATGAGAAATGTTGCAGATATGTAAGCCGAGAATAGACGCTTGATGAGACAAACAACACCGACGAGCCCTTGAGGAACAATGCAATGTCCCCTGAACGGCTCGCAAATCGAAGAGGGCGTTAAAACTGGAAATGTGTGTCCAGACCAAACTACAGTACATGAAAAAAGCTCCATCTCCATCCTTCAGGGGCTAATGGAGCTTTTATTGCAGGCAACGCTGAACACAAAGGAAATGTGATACTCAAAAAGCCTTCCTGTCAATTGTTATTTCGCCAATTACTTCTGAATACAATCATAACCACTCTGCTGTAACACGGCTGCCAGGCTGCATGAAATACTCATTCATGTCAACAGGAGAGAGGCACTTAAAAGCAAGAATCAGAGATGCCAATTCTTCCTCCCCTCAACTGAAGGAGCAATTCAATAAGGCTTGTCAGGAAGGAACGTCCTCCCACAATGCGACAGAGGAGGCCTCACCGCCTGGTCAGAGATGTACTAGGGTTTCTGTTGGTGCAAAGTGGGTAAGGGAGGAAACGGAAGATTAAAAGTCATGATTTCTTGGGTGAGCAGGAAGGTTTCTGAGGCATGGGAAGGGAGCCATGCAGCTCCGCTGTTAACTCTTTCATGTCAGTGAACATGGAAGTTAGTTGTCTCTCAGGGCAAGATAATGAGCAATTTGGGGCAAGGACCATTTCTGCTTTATATGTGTGTACAGCACCTCACACAATGGGGCCCAGACCCCTATCTATGGCCTCTAGTCTTTACTGTGATACAAATAATATAATCTTTCTCTTAATGTACGCACAACGTGCCTCAGGTTCACAGGACCGGGATTCATCACTGAATTTGGTCCGCTGGTCGGATCATTAGCGTCCCTGGCTCGGGCTGGGTACTGATGGGGAGCGCAATATGAACACTGATCCATGCCCCCCAGTAATATAATAATAATAAATAATGATTAGTCAGGGATGTGGCCTTCTTAAAGGGTAGATCTAGATGGCACTCGATCTGCAAGGAGGCCATGTCCTTTTGTGATTTCCCATCATGATGATAAGGGGTCTGTTAGAATACACACCACTGAGAGTTATAAATGCCTTGAATGGTTAGTTGAATGGCTGGATGGCTCCATTACAATCCCCAGATTGGCATGCGTCCTTTCCCTTGTAGGGCCAAATTTTCAAACGAGCAAAGCTCCCATTGAGACACCCAGGTGAGGGCCAGATACTCAAATGTGGAGACACTGATGACCAGATTTTCGAAGAAGCTCCGCACCCAAATTATGACCTAAATCAATGATGTGCAATGCTGAAGGCTGATCCCCAAATCTCCCCGCACCTCAGGAGACCAGCAGGTTCCCCACAGAGACCCCATTCCATATTGTGCCTGCAACATCTTTGATGCCACACTCCAGAGTCAGGGTCGGTGCTGCTAAGTGCCAAATTTGACCTGGAGATTCTCAACAGTAAAATAATAATCATTCCAAACACAACAAATACGCTAAGGGCACATCGAGACTGCACGGTTTAAATGCGACAAAATCAGGGTTGGAAGCGCAACCTTAACTATGCCCCCTTGTGCATGTGTCCCTTGATGCAATCTTTAACTAAATTAGCAAACTATTTCTCAAATAATGTAATTTAATATGGGGGCATCAACAACTTTAGATAAACCTGGGTAGCGTCTTGTAGTATTTTTTTCTTTCCTTTATACTCCCACAGTTTTCATTGTCTTAATGGGCTAGTTTATCTTTATCAGATGGGAGCTTTTATATAATAAGTTATCTTCTCTCTACTTTAAAAAGTTTCCCTGCAGCTATGCACTGGGGACCTAAACTACCTTTGCATTGCCCATATTCTATGGCTGTGCAGAGCCCCCAGTATGTGGTAGAGCAGTCTTGGGGCTGCTCTCACTTATGCTCTGCTTCTCATAGTCCCCTATGAGCCCGGGGAAGCAGAGAATACTGTAGTGCAATGCACTCCAGCCATGTCCTTGACATGCCCCTGATTCTCCCTGCTCCCCCGGGGGTACTGTGTAGAGTTGACGTAGAGCCCTTATTCTAGTCCTGCCCCAGATAGGGAGGCCTATAAGCACTGGCTATTCTCAGATGGCTGTTTTCTCCCATTTATGGCACTTATACACTGCCAGAATGGGGAAAAGGGGCCCTTGTGTAGCTGAGAATCAAACCCAATGTGTAGTCCACATTGCAAGCACATTTTATCCTGCATTGTTCATGTAAAAGATTTTCATGGATTCTGCTTAGATGTCCATCATAAAGCCATGCTAGAAGATACTGTGTATGTGTATCTAAGGTTGTAGGGGAAATGTATGATACTATAATGGATTATTTGAGAAATAGTAAGTGATCATGTAGTTAAAGACTGCTTGTGCAAGCTTAGCTCAATTATTTCCTGATTTTTAGACCAGGCAACTTCAGTGTTAGAATCATAGACTCATAGAAGATTACGGTTGGAAGAGACCTCAGGAAGTCATCTAGTCCAACCCCCGGCTCAAAGCAGGACCAACACCAACGAAATCTCTTAACATGCCTTTGTACGGAATTTCCTAGGTTTTATTAGCAAAGAAAGCAAGAAAACAAGCTTCACTCTGCTCTGCTGCCTGGCAAAAAAACTGGCATTAATGTCTGTTAATTCCACAATCTGGTGCTAGACCCACCGCTCCAGGCACTTTAACAAGCCTTCAGGATGGAGGCCCTCTCCTGCCCAGTAGTTGGTTCTCCAGACACCTGCTCTCCTGCAAACTGTAAGAGCTACACCCGAGGAAGATGCTTCAGTTGACTTCATTGGAGTTAGTCTCAGGCCCCTTGTGCATGAAACCCAAAATTGCATTGGCCTTTGTTCCAGCCACCTCATGTCTAACTTGCTGTCAGCCTTAGGTCTCTTTACTGCTCTCTTTTCTCCCTTCGGATGGTTGGGCCCTTGACCAAACCAACTCTACCTGTCAAGGTTCGCGCCTCCATTCTTGGGTGTCAATGTAACCTAATGAGTATGGCATTAGCCTGGAACTCAAGAGACCTGGATTCTATTTGTGGCTCTGCTGCTGGGTGACTCTGAGCATGTTTCACCTCCCCGTGCCTCAGTTTCCCCCTCTCTAAAATAGTGCTAATGATAGTGGCCTCTTTTGTAAAGTGCTTTGAGGCCTGCTGATGAAAAGCCCCATATAAGAGCTTGGGATTATTACTAGCACCTTGCTCTCTTGCACCTGATCTTCAGGACCCTTGGTGGCATTTTAGTCCCCATCGTTCTGCGAGCTCGCTTGTGGCTGTGGGCTGAGGAGCGCTGGGCCCTGCGGTCCTTTTTGTTAGAACAGTGCACCTGTTTATTGCAGCACCATGGAGGCTGGCCATCTACTTGCAACGCATCATTTTTGTGCTTTCACCCAGCCTCTGCATTTGAATACTCCTGCTTGAATTAATCATTGTACATCAGTTTGGGTTGATTTTTCAGATCAGCACATGTAGCAATAAAAAATGAATGTAAAGTGACTATTTCCAGTCAGCCAGTTTATTAAAGCTGCACTCACTGACATTTCAAAATGGGTACGCTGTGCACCTGCAGTACCATTTTTTTAAAGCCAGACAGATTACTATTAACATCGGGGCTCATGCTACAAACGATATGATTATGAAATACAGTGTCACATGACAGCCCTTAAAAACACAGAGGTCAATAGCCTTGTCTCCTTAATTTTAAAAAGTATTAAGCCTGAGCTAGGGTTGTGTTACTGTCTCTCTCAGCTTCTCCTCCACTGGAGCTTGGCCTCTTGCACTTACCTGTCTCCGTGAAATCTCACAATTCTCCCTCCCTCACTCTTAGCGACATGACCAACCGCTTATCACCCTGCAGTTTCTCACTGGGTTTTAGGCATTTCTTCCATTTAGGACCCTGTGACCTAGTGACCAACAGCCTCCTTAAAATAGTGTGACCAGATGTCCCGTTTTTATAGGGACAGTCCCGTTTGGGGGGACTTTTTCTTATATAGGTGGCTATTACCCCCCATCCCCTGTCCTGTTTTTTCACAGTTGCTATCTAGTCACCCTACCTTAAAACAGATGAAACAAAGCATGAGAGAAACAGGGATTTTAAAACAACTGCCCACATATTTAGCCTCATCTAATCTTACACTTCACTACAAGCTAAGTTAGCCAAGCTTTCCTCTTCCCTTACAGGAATGCAACAGACCCAAGTTGCATTCTCCAAGCCAGCCAAGACCCTCCTGGGATTTTTTTTTTACTTTACTGACACATTTTTACTTTATTGAAACCTTTCAACATTACCCAGACACAACGAGCGAGTCAGAAAGATTCCTTTTCACTTTTTCCAACTGAAACTGTCGACAAACATTTCTGTTTCTATGAAACTGCATTTTTCAATGGAGATCTGTTTTCATGGACTGCCACTGAGCGCACTTGTAATACGACTAATAATAACAATACTGTATCGGGAACCTCTCTGTTGAGTAAGGATGGTCTTGAGAGCGAAGGCACAGACCTGGCTACCTGGGTTCTGGTCTGTTGCTCCAACTCTGTTCAAGCGCTCCATGACTCAGTTTCCCTATCTGTAGCATACATCTCCTGTGCAACCAGGCCTAAAAATTGCATTCAATTCTAGCCACTAGAGCTGGCCGAATAAATGTTGTTTTTGGTGGGGAAAAATTCAGTTCAGGTCAAACCAAGCCTGAAATTGTTCAGCATTTTTGGAGATGCAAAATAGTCTATTTTGGGTCCATTCTAGAGCAGGGATGGGTCTCCCACATCCCAGGAGGGTGCCATAACTCGAGAGCTAAAGGTTAAGGGATGGGGGAAAGATGTAGTAGCACCTCCCTCACCATCACTTCCTCCTCTGGTAATTTTATGAATGGCCGAAATTATACATGTCAAATTCACATCTACCAAAACTGCAATTTTTGCCAAACACACTATTGCTCCCAAAAATGTCACCCAGCTCTACTAACTACCTGGTTACCAGAAAGATATTCAGAAGTCGAACAAAGTCCAGTAAAGGGGCAACAGAAAGGATCAGGAAGTTACAAGGGAGTTAAGCACATGTCGCTTGGCCACATGACAGCAAGGCAGGGGGCCAGGGCAATGAAAATGACCTGCTAGTATTTGTAGCAGAGTGCTGTGTGCCCCCAGGATGGAGCAGTGCTGTGCACAAGAACCACAGTTGTGCTTGGCCACTGTCTCCACGGCTACACGATGATAAAAAAAAACCCACGGCACCAAGTTTCAGAACCCAGGTCAGCTGATGCAGGCTCACAGGACTCGGGGCTGCAGGTCTAGAATTTGCAATGTAGACATTTGGGCTGAAGCCCAGGATCTGAGACCCTTCCACCTTGCAGGGTCTTGGCTCTTGGGCCCAAGCCCAACGGTCTATACCACTCAGCCTGAGCCCCATTGGCCTGCGTCAGCTGACCCGGGTCAGCCATGGGCCTTTTATTGCAGTGTAGGCGTACCGTAGGTGGCCAGTGGAAGGTTGTTCGTGGCCTCATGCACTGTAGCAAGAGCTAAATACAATCTGTCCGTACTGGGGAAGCTGTAGCCAAGTGCCTGATCTGCATGATGAAGATCCTGCTTATGCCCATGAGACACACCCATGCTTTGCCCCTATATTGTCCTGTCCTCTTACAGTTAAAGGAAGGGGTCATCAAGCACTTGAGACGTACTTTCACTCGTTGCTGAGAAATAGGCCATGTACGTAACCTTCCTGTCCCTCACACTGGGGCACGGCAGCCATGACCTCCCTGCCATGGACAACACGAGGTCTCCTAAGAGGACAGGCCTCAGGCATCGTAAAATAAAGAACTCGAGGTGTGTGAAACCTGGCCACTAAGCCAGGCTCGGCAGGTTCTCTGTTGATAAGAATTTCAATGCACCTGTCCATCTTCGCAGCATGACAGGCCTGACGCTAGCCTGAACACAGAGCTGCATAATCTGCTTCATGATACATCCACAGGAAAATAAAATCCTTCCCTGGCCGTTCCCGCCCCTGTGTCAGTAATAAAGCCCATTCTCACAAGTGCCTGGCGGTCCTTTACCTGTGATGGTTCCGGGGAAGAGAGATTTGCAAATGACTGGAGTTTCAGGTTAGCTCTCAGCCAAGGACAGTCTGGAGTTACTGAGTCAGACTTCCCGCCCCCCAGCCCACAGCCATTAGTGTGCATCGTATGGCGTTTGTCCATGGGGGGTTCATAATGGCTTGCAATGCCCTGAAAATGCAGGGTGTGTTCCCCTGTATGTGTATATATGTCATTTCTGTTGTGTAGCGATGGTTCTCCCAGCAGTACGTTCCAAGCTAACCATGCACTTCCCCAGTGGTTAATGTCAGAAGTCTTTGGCCCTTGTGTCCTAGACCCAGGCTTAGTGCCGGAGACATCAGGGTTAGCTCTTCCCAATGCTCCTCTTGCACCTGTGTGACTCCACGGGCTTTGATGACGATCAGAGGCAGGCCCCAGCAGGACTTTGGCTTCATCCGCTTCACGGTAAAAAACGCAGGGAACAGGTTGGCACAATTGGCAGATCCTCACTGAGAGGAGCTGGGACGGGGGTGGGGGTGGGCGTGAGATGCCAGGGTCGAGCTGTGTGGGGCACCTGGAATAACAGAGAGCCTGTCATGTCCCAAATGCACTGGGCAAGATGGACGGCATGAGTGTTTTAGCAGGGGTTGTGCCATCAGAATTAAGGCCGAATGGCAGCATTGGGGGTGGCCCAAGGGCTGGAGCAGCAGGAGGTGCTGGAGATCAGGACTGAGTGGAACAAAGGGTGATGGAAGAGTATGGGTGCTGGGCAAGGGAGCTTACGTGGTACCAGCCAGCACTAAGCCTGGCTCAGACCAGTGCTAGACCTTCTTACTTGGGTGCTAAATTCACTCAAACAACAGCACGAAACCCTCAGTCCACAATGTCCCAAATGAACTGAATGGAAATCCAGATCTCTCTGACCTCTAGCTACAGAGGAGGAGGAACTCTTACATAGTGGTTAGAGCCCAGGATGGGAAGTAAGGCAGTTGGGGGGAGGGGGTTACTCCCAGCTCTGCCACTGACTCACCGTGCGACCTTGGGCAAGTTATTTCATGTCTTTGTGCCTCCGTTTCCCCATCTGCAAAAGGGGGCTTGTAACAGGGTGGCTTTCTCTGGGGCTGGACAGCCTGGCATTAAGCCAGCCCTGATTACAGGCCTAGCCCCACCTGAGAAAGTAAATTCCCTATAAAGGGCAGCAGGTAGCTGGCTGAGGAGGGATCTGAGACGGCCAGAGGCAGGAAGCCTGACAATAAGCAAGAGAAAGCTCTCCAGGGAGGGCGGCCTGGCGGAGACCCTGCCCCAAGAAGGAGGGGAAAGTGTGACAGACGGACCCTCAGGAGGAGAGGTCTGTGCCTGACTGAAACTGGGATAAAGACCGTCTGAGATGGATTCTCTCTTCTAAGATCTAGTGTTATGTTGGACCATTGGCTGAGAGACAGAACAGGGGTTGGGACCTGGAGGGCCAGTGTATACCCAGAAGGCTAAAGAAAGGGGATCCTTTGTGGGGATTGTTTTGAACTTCTTTTCAATTGGGTGGGTTTCTAAAGGGCTCCAAAGAGGGGGAAACAGAGGCTTGGTGATGCAGCATGACCTCTATCCACAAGGGGGTCTCAGGAGGCAGCTCCCCCTATGACAGGGCTGTTAATACATCCCTCCCACAGTGCTGTTGACTGTCTGGTTTGGTTTATGCTGTGGAGCAGAAGTGCTAAGCAGGATTCTAAGAGCAGTTATTTTTGTGCTTGGGGAATAAACAATAACCTCACCTTAAGCAGACACTAAGTTGGAGCGGAGCTGTGTTTTCAGCAACGGCTCTGCTACCAATACCTGTCAGTTCAGCTCTGTAACAGAACAGGGGGTAATTCAGTTCAGCTAACCAGCAAGAGCGCACACCTAACCTGGAAAAACACCTCTATCACATCACGTGGACTGTAAGGCAGTCAGGTGCAATTATCCGTGGCCTTAAAATAAAGGGGATGTAAAGCTTCAAAGCCAGGGGTTTATTTGTATTATCAAGCGGAAAGTTGCTCTCCTTACCTCTCAAGATCAACCGAAGATGGTAACATCCCCAGACATTTCCAACCCAGGTGGCAAACCCCATGGCACTGCATTGCCATAATCCCAATGAGAGGTAATAATATATGGAGATATACCTATCTCATAGAACTGGAAGGGACCCTGAAAGGTCATTGAGTCCAGCCCCCTGCCTTCACTAGCAGGACCAAGTACTGATTTTTGCCCCAGATCCCTAAGTGGCCCCCCTCAAAAATTGAACTCTCAACCCAGGGTTTAGCAGGCCAATGCTCAAACCACTGAGCTATCCCGCAAGGTGAGAAAAGCACACCTTATCAGAGCTAGGTCAGCATTATCAAGGATGGGATGCAGCCTCCCAGCCAATCAGAGATGCTGGCTGGTGGTTCTCATGGATGCCGTTGTGGATCTGAGCATTGGCAAGGAGTCCTAAATGGCAGACTGTGGTCATGTGTCTTTGTCCAAGAATTGCTCCACTGGATTAGACCATTGGCACACCTAGACTGTATCCTCTCTCCAGAAATATCCAACGCCTACTTATCCAGGGGGAAATGGAGCCAAGTGTTTCAACTGGTGACTGGATACCTGAGTACTGTGTGTAGTTAGACTCAGGGAGTCTGGACACAAGGGAACATTGGCTAAAGCTAACTCGGGATTTATCTGTCACTACCATGTGGTTGCAACACTGGCCTGGGATGTAGAAGAGCTGGGTTCAATTCCCTGCTCTGTGCTAGACTTTCCTGTGCGACCTTGGGCAAGTCTACACTAAAAAATTAAGTCAACCTAACTTACGTCAGCATACAGCTACCGCAGTAATTACAATTGCTTGTGCGTGTCTACACTATGCTCCATTCATCAGCCATGTGCATCCTCCCCAGGAGTGCTTGCACCAATTGAACTGTCATTGTGGGGCGGCTTCTGAAAGCCAGCAACAGTCCATGTAAGCAACACGGTGTCTACACTGAGACTGCAGCAACCTCACTACATTAACATATACTCTATGCCTCTCATGGAGGTGGAGTTATTAAATCGGTGTAGCAGGCGAGTTACATCAGCAGGAGCGAAATGTTAGGGTACGTCTTCACTACCCGCCAGATCGGCGGGTAGTAATCGATCTATCGGGGATCGATTTATTGTGTCTCAGCTAGATGCGATAAATCAATCCCCGAACGCACTCCCCGTCGACTCCGGAACGCCACCAGAGCGAGAGGTGGAAGCGGAGTTGACGGAGGAGCCACGGCCGTCGATCCCGCACCATGAGGACCCGAGGTAAATCGATCTAAGATACGTCGACTTCAGCTACATTATTCTCATAGCTGAAGTTGCGTATCTTAGATCGATTCCTTCCTCCCCCCTCCCCCGCCCCAGTGTAGACCAGCCCTTAGTGTAGAAACTTACAGTTAGGTAGACATAAGCTGCCTTGCATCAACCTAACTCTGTAGCATAGACCAGGGCTTAATCTCTCCCTGTGCCTCAATTCCTACCCATTTAATGGAGATAATAATACTTCCCAATCTCACGGAGTGTTAGGAGCTAGTCAGTGATGGATACTGCATAGATTCCGAGATAGATATTTTGCTCTATACACATGAGGTCAAGCCTCATTGCTAGTGAAGACACCATTTACTGCTAGACATAGATAGAAAGATAAATAAAGGTGACAACCCCTAATGGCTCATCTAGCTAACTAGAAAATATTGAGGCACAGAGGAAAGGATCCCTTCCTGACCCTGCATGATCAGTGTATGCCCTGAAGCATGACATTGGAACATCCTTATTTTAGCAAAACTCCTGTACAAATGTCAAAGAATACAAGCTTCCCAGAAGATCTTGATCGGCTCCTATTTTGATTGGCCTAAAATCAAGGCATGTGCCAGAGCCTCAGCGGGGATGAAGGAGTGAAGTCAATGGAGCTGGTCCAGTGCTTTTGCTAAGATGATGCCCTTTGGCCTGCAAACCTGGAGCACAGCAGAGCAGGACGAGTAAGCCCACCAGGCAATTTGCTAAGCAATAAATAAATGCCAAATTAAAAATCCTAGCTGTGTGTCCCAGCCTGCAGGCCATCTGATTAACGTCCACCCTGCCCCCTATTTGCATAGGAATGGATATGGAATACAAAACAGGGATGCTGCGGACTGGAGCATGGGGCCTGTGGAGCGAGTGAAGCCTGCAGAGTCCTGCTGCACTGATCTCTTGCTTTCTGAAGGCTAAAAGAAAAGGAATAATGCATATTCTGCATGCCCCCACCCCAAAAAACCCCCTCTCATGTTTTCAATTTGCATAATATCAACAAAAGCAACAGTGTTCTCTCTTCCCAGGGGGGCTTTCGCGAAGCCACAGTCGCGGAATCGTTACCATGCAGCCGTTCCTCCGTGGGAGCCCATCAGCAGAAAGGATGGCTCCTTGGGATGCACACATCAAAGACACCATGCAGCGCTATTAGCCGACGCGAGAAAAGAGAAAAAAAGCCAAGCCCGTGTTCTTCAAAAAACAGCTCTTTTGTTCCTCGTGATCTGTTTGCTCAGCCTTCTGTGAGCTGGACCACCTGGAGCAGGGATTTCATTCGAGTGGCGTCAGCTAAGCAGAGCTCCCCTGGGCACTGTAACAGGATGGAAGACCTCCAGCGAGCAGCAAGTGGTGGAGTTAAAGCAGTCGGTGATGCTCTTCCCCCTGAGCCAGGATCCAGACAGTGTTGTGCTAGGGGGCGCTGTGCAGCTGTGGGTTCATCCAAAGTACCCTCCCCTTGGGGGCACAGAACAACCCATCTTGGGCCAACGGTGGGATTCGAACCTGGCCCTTCAGCGCTAAAAGCACAAGCCTGTATCTAGGGTTACCATACGTCCGGATTTTCCCGGACATGTCCGGCTTTTGGGGGCTCAAATCCCCGTCCGGGGGGAAATCCCCAAAAGCCGGGCATGTCCGGGAAAATCGGGAGGGAGGGAGGGCTCGGTGGTGCTCGGCCGGGGCCTCTTTGGCTGGGGTCGGCGGTGCGGGGCCGGGGCCGGTGCGGTGCCGGGCCGGGGTCGCGGGGCCGGGGGCATGGTGCCGGGCCGGGAGCCGGGCCGGGGTCCAGGAGCCGGGCGCGCGGTGCCGGGCTGGGAACCAGGGGCGCGGTGCCGGGCCGGGGGCCAGGCCGGGCCAGGGGCCAGGCCGGGCCGGGCCGGGCCAGGCCAGGAGCCAGGGGCGCGGTGCCGGGCCGGGGTCCGGGCCGGGAGCTGGGGTCGCGGGGTCGGGGCCGGGAGCCGGTGCGGGGCCGGGAGCCGGGGGGCCGGTCCGGGGTCGCCGGGAGCTGGGGTCGCCGGGCGGGGAGCCGGTGGCGCGGTGCCGGGGGCCGGGAGCCGGGGGCGCGGGACCGGGCCGGGCCGCCGGGGGGTGCGCCAGCAGTGCTGGGCGGGCCGGGGACCGGCGGTGCTGGGCGGGCTGGGGGTGCTCGGCCGGGGGCCCGGGGTGCTCGGCCGGGGGCCGGGGACCGGCAGTGCTGGGCGGGGCGGGGGTGGTCGGCCGGGGGCCCGGGGGCCGGGCCAGGGGTGCTCGGCCGGGGGCCAGCAGTGCTGGGCGTGCCGGGGGTGGTCGGCCGGGGGCCCGGGGGCCGGCAGTGCTGGGCGGGCCGGGGCCGGCACCCCAGGGCCCGAGCCGACCCAGGCTGGAGCCGCCGGGGGGACCAGCCTGGGCCGCGCCTCCTCCCCCCACACCCCTCCTTACCTGCTTCAGGCTTCCCGCAAATCAAATGTTCGCGGGAAGCAGGGGAGGGGGCGGAGACTTTGGGGAAGGGGCGGAGTTGGGACGGGGGGCGTGGGCGGGGCTGGGGGCGGGGCCAGGGCCCCGTGGAGTGTCCTCCATTTGGAGGCACAAAATATGGTAACCCTACCTGTATCACTCAAGCTAACAGACAAAATCTCCTGGGGCTGGCTGAAGTATGCTTACCAACCTCCCCCTGGCCCAGCCGCTCGAGGGAAACAAAGGCCTGCACTTTCCTAGAAGTGGGTCGGAGGGTGTGGCCCTCTGTTAATTAATGAGGGAGAAGGACTAATGCATCTCTAGCGGCTGAGGGTCTGTAGTGCTGGCACCCAGGAGCACAGAGTTCAGTCAGTTTATTCCCTGCTTCCAGGAGAATTCTCCTGGTCATGTACCTGGCATAACAGGAGCAATCGGAAGGGAAACAACAGATAGAGCCAAACCAGAAAGCAGCACATCCTGTTCCCATTTCAAACCGGATTGTTTTCAAATTTATCTCCTGGCTTCTGCAAGGGAAAAACTGGGCCGTCAGAGAGCGTGGAACCAGGCAACTCCAGTCCCCCTCAGGCAATCAGTTAGGTCATGAGCAAAGGAAACGGGATGAGGTTACACTCTGAACTGCCTTCTGCTTTTAATGGTTATGTGGGGTTGGTATTGAGGGCTGGCCAGCAAAGTGTGGCAGGGAATCCACCTTCCTAGCTGGGATATCTCACCAGAGCCAGATGTGGCTTTAGGAGAGAGCTAAGTTCTCTTCCTGGCTCTGATATGCTGGGTGACCTTTTACAAGCCAATTTGCCTCTGTTTCCCTTCCTATATCTCATCCATTCAAGGGCCTAGGCGGTTTCTCACTATGGCTCTGTACAGTGCCTAGTGCGATAGGACCTTGGTCTCGGTTGGGGCGGCTGTAATAGAAAAACTAATAATAATACTTGATCAAAGGTGTCCAGTTTTCCTTTTAGAAAATCTATTTTGTATATTTGCGAATGAACATTAATATTTTCCATGCTGACCACCCGATACTTAGAGCGACCTAAGGCTGATCTTCAGAAGAAGAAGTGTGCATCTGATCAGAGTGCAAAATTACCCCAATTGTGTGGTTGCCACCTCAGGAGTTGTGCATGCACACAACTAATTTGTTGCACAGCTGGTCTTTTGCATGTGTGGTTGTTCTGATGGCCTGAGTAATTATAATGGACACGTATTTGTGCACTTAACCTTCTAAAAATCAGCCCCTCTGTGCCCCTCGTACAGAACGGGTTACAGCAGTGACACAAGAGAAATGGAAGGAGTCTAAATTCTCTTTTCATCTCGCTCAGCAAGGCTGTCTTTTATTCCTGCGCCTTTCAAGGTGATGGAGGGTCACTGGGTTTTGTTAGCATGGAAACGTATGCACCTTCCAGTGCGTAAACAGCACACTCCACCTCCCACCAGACATCTTGGAATAACTGTTTTCTGAAGTGATCTCTGAAGAACATGTACTTGGATTGCAAGTGTCCTCTGACTGGCCAGTTCTTCCTTTGTTGGAAAGGCTGTATTATCCTCGCTTCCAGCCAAAACAAACTCAAGTTTATTTTTCTGTCGCTGGGGATTTAGTTACAGTCTTTTGGAAGAATAAACTAAAAAGGGGCTGGGGAGGAGATCTGTTAGTCTTGGAAACTCTCACTAGCTGCGTGAGAGGGGAAGTCCTGCCTGCCTGTTACCACGACAATGAGGAGTGTGTCAGGGTTTCCAGTATAAACATCGTTTTCCCAGGATTGTAACACTGACTGCTGACCCCCAAAGGGTCAAGGTTCAGTGTGAACAAGTCCCAGTATGTTCGGAGAGCTCCCAAGCATCCATCCTCCCTCCAGCTTCTCTGCCTCCTTTCCTCTTCCCAAACCAACTTCATCTTTCTTCATTACTGATTACCCTAGACCTCAGTTTCATCTGTTCCTCTCTAGCCCTCAGCCCCTACTCTACAACCAGCCCCACTGTTGCCAGCACAGAGTGCCCGAGGCAAAGCAACAGCGGGTCCGTTGCCCGGTGTGCTTCGCGTCAATAAACACACCAGGTGGAGAAGCAAACAAAATTTATTTGGGATCCCAAAGCGGTGCAAGGAGACAGGCACGTCTCAGATCAAGCACATTAACAGGAACAGTTTTTCTTCTTTTATACATTTTGCAGTTAAGCCTCACCCCCCTTTTCCTTTCCCCTCTAGCCCTCCCTTTCTCCCCCCCATTCCTCCCTCTACCCCTACCGTCCCTGGTAATAGTTAAGTCACTCTTGGCAGCTATAAGCCTAGCTTGTTAGTAACTTCTTTAAACCGTTATCTTGTCCTTTTTTCCCTTCAGCCAGAAACATGCAGGCCTCATTATTACCGCTTGAGCAGGGGGTTGCACACAGATAACTGGTTGCTTACATATTCCAATTGCACCTGGCTTTTGAGGTTGATTAGAGTTTAAATATGGAAGGACAGAGTTTGGTTCACTTAGGCCTAGTGCAGGAAGGCTTCATTGACACTTAGTGGCCTTCCACCCTCCCGAGTTACCTAGGGTGATGCCTAGTGACGTCAACAACTCCCTCCTTTGAGAATACTCAACAAACTTTTGGCTGAGTTTTCTCATATTCTGTGGACAAGATATGATTAAGTGCTATGAAGCTGGGGTTTTCAATGAGAGGGTATGCCGGGATTTTTGAGGAACGGGGGGCACAAAGCTTACGGAGGAGCATTTTAAAACAAGCAATTAGGAGGAGGGTGACCAGGCACAATACCACACCAGTGAGGAGGAGACGCACAAGGCCACCCCCCAGTCCTCCTAGGTTGGGCAACCAACTTCAAAGGGAATTGAAAACTGTGGGTTTCCTTTCCTGGGCCTTCCACTGCTTGAAAGCCTGTTCGGCCGACAGGACGTGCTTGTTAATGTCCTGTGAGTTTTCTGGGACATAAGTACAACATTCATTCCCAATAAGGGCACACACCCCGCCCTGGAGGCTAAAACATAATCTAAGGCCTGTCTGTTTTGCAGGGACAGCAACCGGAGCTGGTATAGCTCTGAGTTAAGGCTCTTCTCTATGGCCAAGGTTTCATTGGCGAATGTGGTGAGAAACACAGAGAGCCTATGATAAAATTGGGTTAGCCGTTCCACCCCATAGGATGGGAGGAGGATCATACCCAACCTGTCTCCTTCCTTAATGGGCTCTGAGGTGGCATACAAAGATTTACGCTGCCTGGGGCGGCCAGGGGTTGTCCCTTAATGCATACTGGGATTCAATGGTACAGTTTTGTGACAAGGGGGTACCCAAGGTATTTCTTCCCCTACTGAACCATCCCCAACAGATATTTGACCAATTTTGGGGGACCATCCTCCAGGGTAACCCTGCTGCGTGGTGCAGGATTTGGGAGCATACTTAGCAGTTAGAGAGGTTAAACTCTTGGGCAAAGCAAACCTTCAAGGACTCATATGTGTTTGTTTCTAAGTTAGTAGGGATCCCTTTCCATCCCACATGTGCCTGGGGGAAACGGGAGGTAACGAAAGGAGTGTCCCTATGGCAAAGAGTACCACTGTGGCAGACCCTGGACCTGAACTCATGCTGGGCAGGTGACCCTAGGGCCTAACAATTACAATTCCCCAAATACCCACAAAATATCAATTACCAATAGTAGGCAGATTAAAAACAAAAGGACCAGGCCACCAGGTTAGGCCGGCCCTGTGAGAGTAAACACAACCAACGCTTAGAGTTTTTACGGGGAGTGCGCTGCGACTGTTCAAAGAGACCACAGGGCATTTCCAGCAGGCCTTATTGTCTTTTGAATAACAGTTTAAGTCTCAGGTTGTCGCTGGTAGTCTTTTTTCGTAGGCTGGACGGTCCACCGTTCAGGAACGGGCACTGCCTTCAGACAGGAGTGATGAATCCAGTTCTTGTGTCCCTTGACCTTTGCTGCTGTGTGGGAGACCAGCAGGACGGTGTGGGGTCCCTTCCACTTCTCTTAGAGAGGCTTGTCCTTCCAGGTCTGAACGAGAACGGAATCGCCTGGCTGCAAGGAGTGGACAGGGGCATCCAGCAGGAGAGGCTGCAAATCTCTGGTATACCTGTGGAGAGAACAGAAAACAGCAGACAGAGAGCACATATACTGAGATAAAAAGCCACACCCCATTTCCCACTTCCCTGCCAGAACCGGTGTACCGTTCATAGGCCATGCCCTTCCAAACATAATCTCGAAGGGACTGAGCCCTAACCTGCCCTTTGGGAGAGTGCGCATGTGGAGCAAAACAAGGGGTAAGGCATCAGGCCACTTAAGGGAAGCCTCTTGTCACACCTTTGAGAGGTGCCGCTTAAGTGTTTGATTTGTGCGTTCCACTACTCCACTGGCCTGCAGTCGCCATGGAGTGTGGAGCTTCCAGGGGATTTGCAGGGCATTTGATATCTTTTGAACAACTTGGGATGTGAAGTGTGTTCCGTTGTCAGATTCCATCCACTGGGGGAGTCCGAAGTGGGGAATGATCTCCTTGACAAATTTCAGAGCCACCGTCTTGGCAGTGTTATGGCGTGGGAAGGCTTCAGGCCATCCGCTGAATCGATCCACCAAGACGAAAAGGTATTTGAATCCTTGGGTCCGGGGGAACTCAGTAAAGTCTATTTGCCAAACCAGCCCCGGACCTGGGGTAGGTTCCAGAGTGGCTGATGGCACTGACACTCCAGCTCGAGGGTTGTTCTTTTGGCAGACTAGACATTCAGCCTGTACCTGGGAGGCCAGGGGTCTAAGAGCCTCCCTGCCAGCGTATAATTCTTTGTTTCTTCACCAGGGTCAGTTCTTAATGTCTTTTGTAGTCAGGAATTCCTGGACTTTGTGGTTTCAATGAAGCAAGCGTTCCTTCTTCTCTTTTCCTGTTCAGCATCATACAGGGGAGAGGTTACTAGCACATCACCCTGTCTTTAAATAGGCTTATCATCAGTCGGAGAGTCCTCCCGAAGTGGAGGGGTCTTTTTACAGTGAGAAGCCTGGGTCCAGATGGGCAGTCCTTGGTACTTCACAGTGGTGTTGGTGGTGAACAGGACTTGGAAAGGGCCTTTCCAGTGTCGAGCCAAAGCAGTTTTTCGTTGATGGACTTTACGTAGACTCAGTCTCCTTGTTTCAATGAGTGGCAGGGCTGCTAGGGTCTTTGGTTAGCACGTCTTTTTTCTGTGAGAAAAGAAACCTAACACATTTCATTAATGCCTGACAGTGTTTTGCAGATCTTATAGTTGCTTGGGCACATTTAGGCCCCCCTTTTCTTGGTTGTTAGCCAAGTCTTAGCTCTGGGCAGTGTCCTTGGATGGTGCCAGCATCTTATCTTTGGACTGAGCTTGCTAGCTGTATTTTTTTCCCTCAGTTAACTCGTTCTGTTCTTTTTCCTTCTCTCCTTGGCTTCTTTTAACTTACAAAGGAAACTTCCACTCTTCACTCATACACCTTTTCCCAACAATGAACACATACACATTGCCATTATCCAGCAAAATAACTTCTATACAGAGCTTTGGAGCAACAAACCAGGACGAGCACACCCACTTTTGAGGAGTCCAACAAAGTTCAGGAGGCTCACAGTGGCTTTAAGGCAAGGGGTGAGACCCACAGCAGCAATCAACAAGTCATCCACATATTGCAGGAGGAGGACCCTGTCCTCATTGTCCCACTCCTCCAAGTCTCTGGCCAGGGCCTGGCCGAAAAGGGTGGGGGAATTTTTAAATCCCTGGGCCAACACTGTCCAGCAAAGCTGCTTTTTAACCCTCCTTTTGTCTTCCCACTTGCTCCACTCTGGGGCTTGCATGTCTGAGGGCTCAATTGCAAGGGTCATTATCCAGGTATTCTCTGGGGATAAGGTGAGGGTTATTTCATCTTGGGTGAAATGCAGGGTGGCTCCTAAGCAACAAAGCAGGTCCCGTCCCAGTAGAGGTGTTGGACAATCAGGGAGGTAAACCAGTTTGTGAGATAGAGTTCTGTTTCCCAAAGCACATTCCGCTGGGGCATATACTGGGCACTTGGTTCCTTTCCCTGTGGCACCCACCACAGTGAGGGACTCTGACACAGGCAGCTGCAGGGGTTGGTTTACGGCGGTTCGTGCAGCTCCAGAGTCTATTAAAAAGTTGATGTCCAAGTCTCCCACCCTCATGTTTACTCGGGATTTTGGGGGCAGGATAGTCCGTCTCCCCTGACACTCCTATTCTTGATCCTCCGCTGCCATCATAGGGGTACCTTCTCTTTCGGGGCACTCATTTTTCCAATGTCCCTCCTTTCAGCATCTGGCACACTGGTTGCAACCCAGACGCCTTTCCTGTGAGCCAGGGCACCCACGCCCATGTCCTCTCATTCCCCGGCCCCTTCCACCTTCCTGGAATTTTCCCCTGCCACCGGCCTGTACTGCTGCGACCATCCTTTTCGCTTGCCTCTTTTCCTTTTCTTTAGACACAACCTGATTACGCTCCACCTCAGACAGCAGGGTCCGCATAAGGACATGACAATCATCACAGTTAGGCTTACAGCTAGCCAGGCACCCTTCAAAGACCGAGATAAACTTGCTTGGGTTCGTAGAGAATTCCCCTGCCTGTGCCTTAAAGGCTGCTAGGTCCACCGGGTTAAAAGGCACATGGGTGTAAACCTGCATAGTAGTGGCCTGATTCCTATCTGAGCCATGTCTGGACACCACGGTCTCAGTGATCAACGGATAAAATTCCACCGAGGGGGCAATCTCTGGGACCTGAGACACCTTGTCTTTATATGGTGGGGGTGTGATAGCCGAAGGGGACACCGGACCTGCCATTACAGCTGTGGGGGGGTTCTGGGGACTAACAGTAGCTACTACCGAACCTGTCGGAGTCAAATTACACTTTTGCAAAATATCTAACCTATCTCTTAGCAACATAAACAACTGTACATACATATGTTCATTCCATTTACCCGTTTGCTGACAAAACAGAAGTAATTGAAGGATCGTGTTATAATTAAGTGATCCTTTCGGTGGCCACCTTTCCTGGTCCTCTAGCTGATATTGAGGCCAGTCTACTGTACAGAACCTTTTCAGTTTACCTTTAACCAACGGATCCGATCCAAACACTTTCCAGTTTACCAGAATGCATTCCAAGGGTGTACACCTTACCCTGCCTGCCATACTATGTCCCTGCCCCATAGGGAGACACTGGGCGTCCCCAGGTCATAACAGGTAGACACTGGGCGTCCCCAGGTCAAGACAGATAAAGTCCCCACTGGACTGTTCCTACCTTATCCAAGGGTCCGGTTCTGCACCGTCGCCCTATCCACGGGACCGGTTCCCCACCGTCGCCCGCAGCTGCTTCTCCACTACTCGAGCGCGTTGCACCGTTGTGCCCTCTGGGGTCGACCAAACCACGTCTTCGCCGAGGCCCCCGGTAAAGTCACCGGTGCGCGCTGGGCGTCGGTCGTCGCCGCAATCTGTCAACCTCCGAGAGGGGTCCGGGCAAGGCTAAATTTCAGCCTCGAGCCCCACGTTGGGCGCCAAAACTGTTGCCAGCACAGAGTGCCCGAGGCAAAGCAACAGCGGGTCCGTTGCCCGGTGTGCTTCGCGTCAATAAACACACCAGGTGGAGAAGCAAACAAAATTTATTTGGGATCCCAAAGCGGTGCAAGGAGACAGGCACGTCTCAGATCAAGCACATTAACAGGAACAGTTTTTCTTCTTTTATACATTTTGCAGTTAAGCCTCACCCCCCTTTTCCTTTCCCCTCTAGCCCTCCCTTTCTCCCCCCCATTCCTCCCTCTACCCCTACCGTCCCTGGTAATAGTTAAGTCACTCTTGGCAGCTATAAGCCTAGCTTGTTAGTAACTTCTTTAAACCGTTATCTTGTCCTTTTTTCCCTTCAGCCAGAAACATGCAGGCCTCATTATTACCGCTTGAGCAGGGGGTTGCACACAGATAACTGGTTGCTTACATATTCCAATTGCACCTGGCTTTTGAGGTTGATTAGAGTTTAAATATGGAAGGACAGAGTTTGGTTCACTTAGGCCTAGTGCAGGAAGGCTTCATTGACACTTAGTGGCCTTCCACCCTCCCGAGTTACCTAGGGTGATGCCTAGTGACGTCAACACCACCCACTCCTTAGGGATGTTTCCCCAGGAAACTTCCGACGTCAGACACTCTCTTCTCCATTTGTCCCATATCTTCTACGGATAATCCTCTCAGAATACATAGGCCTTGGAACTTGGCAGAGATGAAAAGAGCAGGGAGCTCCCATAGAGATGGCCAGAACAGCTGATATGGATTTACAGACAGAGCAGATGACGGGGAAAGGGCTAGACTGAGGATTAGGAAAAGTGGGGATATTTTATTGTTTTAATTATCTTGGGGATTTGTATTACGCTAACACTGAGATCAGGATCCCATTGTGCTAGACAATGTGTAGCTCATGAGGGTCACTCCCTGCCCTGAAAGTTCTCAATCTAAGACAGGGCGATTTCTATTTCTATTTCTATTTCGGCTCTTATACCATGTTCAGTCATCAGCGTAGTACTGAGCACCTTCTATTGGTGCATCGACATTGTGATTAAGTAACTCGCTTAAGAGAGTTGGTGGAGGAGCCCACAGAACCCAGGTCTCCTGTGGCCTCATCCGGTGCTTTAACCACAAGATCCCCATCCTGCCTCCCAAATCTTAAAAAGAGGTTCAAGATTTGGACTTGTGCCTTTATTTCATACAATAAAGATCTAATAAATGAGCCACTTCAGGGTTCCCAAACATGAGTGTGATGTTCCATCCGTTCATTTCCCAACTATTTTTTTAAGAGAGTGGTACAAGAACCAATGACATTTGGAAGCCACTAATCTAGCCTATCTCCCCCAACCAGGATAGGATCATTCCCTAGTGTATGTTTACTAGTGTTTTATCCAGACCAAGTTTAAATGAGCTAAGCAGTGGGGCTGCCACTACTTTCCTATCCCGATCCCCAGCTCCCTAGTTTATAGCTTGCCTGTAAAAGTGCACTCGGAGCTGAAACTTGGCAGATGCAGGGGAAAGTTCTTATCTCAATGCCTGGGGAAGTTACACAAGTCAATCCTGTGGCACTCGGATGAGAAAAGCACCCCCTAGAGAAATGAATAATTGAAGGCAGACCCTAAATATTAATAAGATACAAGAAGAAGTGGAGACTTTCTTTAGCTCTGCACTTAACCGAGCCGACTGCCTGGATTGTGAGGGAGACACTCACACCCACTAGATGAGCTCTTTAAACCTGTCCTGAAAAATGTGTACGCTCTCAACAAACACTGCTTCACTAATTTTCTAGTCAAACCCCAACAGCAACGCTGACGCTTGACAGTGAGGCATGATCCCAATCCCAATGGCAGCTCGGGATGCTCTCTGCGTCCCCTGCTGCATACAAAACACAGGCCAATCAGTGTTGGTGAAAGAAAACCAGAAACTTTAGCAGAGAGTCTGGGACGTGGCAGCCACAGTGCGAGACGCAGCGAAATTCAGCCACTTGGCATCTGCAGCAAAGTTGTTTATCGTGGCGTCCTTATGAAAAACCCCTGAGTTAATTTGAATAACCAAATTGATGTGGGCTGCACAGATACTGCTGCTGGGGGTAATTAAGAGGGAGCTGAGGGAATGCTGTGATTTATTAATAAGTGCCCACAATTTAACTCCTCCAGTCTCCATCTCTAGAGAGTGTGAAGACAAAATGAATCCAACGGGCCATCTCACGGCATCAGTTTTTAAGCAGGCTTCCCTTTGCAATGGATTGCATGATAGGGCCCAAAGTGTGTGTGTAACCCAGAACTGGGAGAATGCAGGTCTTTCCCCCCCCCAAGTGGCTGGTCCACCTAAGTGGTCTAGGTCTCTGCTCCAGGTTCTAGTTTAGGGCACTTATTGTTTTAGCTCAAAGAGGAGCAGTATGTGCTCTTGGTTCTGAAAGCGCAGGGTTCAGATGCCACTGTCAGCCAAATCTAGGTTGGTTACATTTACAATGAGCCTGCTGATTGTTAAAACAGTATTTCAAGCTCCCTGCAAAGTAAACCAGCCTGAGCCCACTCAAGCTAGTCTGCACAGTAAAAGGGGACACTGTCAAAAGAAAAATCACATGTTGAAACAAACAATTCCTCCTCTGCATTTTAACGGCACTTTAGACCATTAACATGAAAGAAATCATTTTATAAAAGCTAATTTTCTATATAATCCCTTTCTTCATTTGTTTACTATTTGCATTTCACTCTTTTGGTACCACAACACCAGAAGAGTCAATGTCATCTCTCTCTACATTCAGGCTGACTTCCTATTTAACATCTATTAGCATCTAACATCTATTAGGTCCAACAGACAGAGCACCGAGCTAGGAGTTAGGACATCTGAGGTCTAATCTTGACGCCGCTACTAACCTGCTGTGTGACCCTGTGTAAGTCACTTCACTTCTCTTTGCCTCTGTTTCCTCTTCCACCATGTCTCTGCCTTTAGATTGTCAGATCTTCAGGACAGGGACTGTCTCTTACTGTGTGCTTATACGGCACTTGTAAGACAGCGCTGATCTCAGCTGAAGTTTCTATGTATGTTTATAATGCTAATAAGAATTGGAATATAGTGTTCTTGGGGTGGGGTTCCCAGCTTTAGATGGGAATCTTTACTCCGTTAATATGAGAAAGTTTGCCACTGTTATTTTTATTAATATATCTTGTAGTGGACCCTCGCTCTCCCGCTCGGAGGGAGGCCACTCGGCCTCACTACACACCTCTATTCACATCTGCATAAGGAGCTTCCATGAATGGGGGTTATACCTGGAATCTCCAGCTCCAAACCACAAACTTTCACCATTTGAACCAAGGGAGTAATTCTATTAGCTGGTAGCAGTAGTAGTTTCTTATCATCTAGAGTGACCGAGAATTAGCTGGGGCTTCAACACACTTGGCCAGCATGTTACATTTATTTTTGTACCATCCTGATTCGGGAAGAACAGAAAAACGATGTTTGTGGCCTAAACAATGTTGAGTATCACTTTAATAAGTGATCACTAAATTTGTTAGTCTCTAAGGTGCCACAAGTCCTCCTGTTCTTCTTTTTGCGGATACAGACTAACACGGCTGCTACTCTGAAACTTTAATAAGTAACTCCCTTCAAATTCTCAGCAATGGCCGACAACCTGTAGAGCAGAAAATGTTAAGCCAAGCTGAACCGGGCAGATTCTGCCTTGCAGAGCCTGACATTTCTGTACACTGATGTGGGCTATAGCTCAGTGAACTAAAACTGGATGTGACCCGCAGCCTAATGTTTTGCAGAAGGTCGAGCTTTTTCTTATTGAATTCATACGTTGGGTGTGGAGAGATCAGCACGTTTTGCACTGGCCGCCGCCTCGCAACGTGATTAATTGGAAAGGCCTCGCTCCAGGGGGATCGGTGCAGCAGGATTCCAGCTGGAAGAACTGCTGGCAGTTTGCGCAAATCACACTAAACCGAGATCCATCTGCTTAGAGCTTCTCCCTCTGTCATTCAGAGCGGTCAGTGCTACGGGGCTCCTATAACGACAGTGTAGGAGGGATGGTTGTTAGAGAGGGAACAGGCCATGAAGGGCCTGTCCATTACCTAACCCCCTTACTAGGATCTGCCCATCTCCCTACTCACTCACCCCCATTTCCCATAATCCCACAGTCAATCCCCAATCCCACAAGACCTCTGTCAGAGTCCGAAACGACTGACAACATCACTGCTTCTGAGGCAGTCAGCATACTGCCCTTGGTGCTGGTGAGAAGGGAGGGAGTCTACTGGGGCTATGTGATCTCCAAGTCCTTGTTTGTTGAACAGCAGGACTGGGGAGAAACTGGTTACTGTCCTGCCCCCCATGCTCCTGGCAGTGGCTCCAACTGTGGATGCTGAGTCTCTTCAGCATGCTGGGAACATCCCTCCTGGGAGAATTCCAGAGAGAGATTCCGACCAGATAGTGCTCCTGGGAAGGGAATAGCTATTGGTGCATGTGCCCTCAAAGTCCTAGTTCCATAGGTTGATGCAGCTCAGTTAACTCACCACCACCACTCCTCCTAGCAGCTACTACTGCTGAGCCTTGCCTTCCTGGAGGACACCGGGTTGTAACTGATTAGCTAGGTTCATCCAAATAAAACACACAACACCCACCTGTTCAATAACAGGTGAACATACCTATAGACCTGTGTTACATTTCTTCTACCAAGAAGCTAATTCAAATGCTCAAAGCTGCATCTGATCTGTAATTACAACTTGGTTAGTGAACCACATATTCATAAGCAGTACTGCCAACACTCAAAAATCACAAATCAGGCCCCCAGCAATCATGAGATTGCTTTAACAATCATGAGATTATTTTTAAAATAATAATGATTGGACTCTTTTTCTTTGCCTTCCAGTTTCTGAGCCTTTAGGATGCACTTGCTTCAAGTTTTCAAGCTTTTCTCTGCAACTAGGGTTAGAAACTCAGTTTCTCTGTTTGTTTGATAAAAGCTGAGATTATTTTCACACAAGGTCTTGATTTCTGCACCCGCAACTTTAAGGAAAACTAAATATCACAAGTCCTGTGATAAAATCAGGAGAGCTGGCAACCTCAGAAGGCAAGAAGTTGGTAGGAGCTCACATTTGTTTTCCAACAGACACCCCAGTTACATTTCACATGTACAGTTAGGTTACAGACTTGTAGACATGTAGCTCATTAGTTTTATAGCCATGTGCTATACATTTTCTATAAGGCTTTCATTCAGCTAACCTCTTCTGCTCCGTAGAGAGGAACAATGGCAGATCTTAGACACTTGGATGGATAGATAGCTATGTACAGGTTTCACTTCATTCAGCATTGAAAAGCAGCCATCTATGTGGTGGAACATGACAGCTATTCATTGGTAGCAGCACAACAATACACAGTGACCACAAGGGAGCACTTTTATTAGGCAACATACTGTCTTGAGACCACCTTAAAATATCCCCACCCATACTCTGTTCTGATCTGCTCCCTTGCTATTAAAAGACCATTCCTATTGAGCTATCAATTTTGCTGGGCCCTTGCCTGGTTAGTTAAGACAGTTTATGTGTTATGTACACAAACACACACACAAACACACACACACAGTCTTCCTCCGTGTGTGCTGATTGTTTCCACATATATAGAGAGGCCTCCTCTGCTGGACCATGATCTTTTTACCAGGGCTAGGATCACCTTCTACCTTGTATCTTGTCCAAGCTTGGATGAGCCATTTCCAGTATCCTGCAGAGAACACTTGTGAACCATTAAAGTATCCCACAATTAACATCAGCACTGGTGCAATGTCATTGTGTTAGGCCTTTTGTATCCTGACTGTCAGAGGGTGGACTGGTCAGTTCCCTTTAAGAGGGAATGGTCCAGCCCACCTGTGCCTCATTAATTGCTTTGTGATGGGGCCTGATAGAGGCCAGATGATCTTTATAAAGAGTCAGAGGGGAAGCTGTGCTGCAGGAGAGGTTGAGGCTTCATGAACCAAAAGACTCCAGCCAGGGAGGGCAGGGAGTGGCTGGCTGGCCGGCCAAAAGCAGGGAGGAATCCCTCGGGCAGCTTTTGGTTTGAAGTCTATAAATACATTTAACACAGAAGGGAAATGTTTTAAGGGCTCTGGACTGATGGAATTTATTGAACGAATCCTGAATAGGGACAACTGAGGCAGGGACCCCCCCAGCCCCTGTTACAACAATGGTCCAAGGCCCTGGAGTGAAACCGCCTTGTAGTGTGAGAGTAGGTTAGGACATCATGGTCCAGATAGACGATGTGGGGCCCAGTCCCACAAACACCCCACTACCCTGCACAACGCTCGCTCTCATGAGACCTCAGTGGTATGGTGAAAAGCAGAACATGTCTGTAGGACTGGGCAGCTGGGCCCAGGAGCGCCGCCAGCTTTTCCGCTGCCTAGACAGCGGAAGGTCCCGCCCTGAAATGCCGCCCCCCGACAGAGGCGGCGGAAGGTTCCACCGCCGAAATACCGCCGCGGTCACCGCCCCCCAAATCGCGGTCGCCTAATGGGTTGCGCCGGCCCTGGCTGGGCCCATTAAGAGGCAGCACGCCTAAAAGTTCACTTGGTACTAATGACTGCCAGCAAATCCCCTGAAAGCCGTGTGATCCGTGCACTAGGATTTAAGGTAGGAAAGCACATTTCAACAGCTGACCCACTTTCTTATCAAAGCCCATCTGCGGTTAACATTGAAACAAAGAGTGCCATCTGCTGACTAAATTACTTCATTATCTAGTGCAGACCTTGGCGAGAGTTCTGGCTATTTATAAAGGGGGATTCAGAAATCATCGTGCTCTAATGTCACATTTTTTTAAAAAAATTCCATTTCTGGAGTAAATCAAACATCAGAAGGATCTTTGTCTATAGAATATTTAGGGAGTTATAGTGGTAGATGCTTTGCCTTTTTAAGCAAATAAGGAAGGCATGGCTCACAGATGAGTGAGTTGAGACTGCAGATATTTCTCTCTCCTTGGGTTGAGGATGATTATATGGCTTCATTTTAAACACCTAACGGAAATTCCTGTTATTTAATGGAGTAAGATTGCAAAGACCAACGCTAACTCAGAAAATCAAATCAGTGCATAGGTGCTTCCAAAAACAAATAGTTGTTTATTTTTGTTCTTCTTCTGTAACATGAGTGAGGTGAGTGTTGTCATAAAGTTACAGGTCCTTATATTCTGGGGGTTTTTTTGCATATACGTGGTTGTAAGTAACACTAGAAAATGGTTTACAAACTCAAACCTTGTCTATACTGGGGTTTAGTCCTGATTTCAGCCATCGGTGATCAGCTACTTGCGTAACTACTTCAGTTCAGACCCCTAATGTAAGGATAAGACTTCTCTGCCAGAGCCCAGGGGAAGCTGCACCACTGCACATCACAGCGTTCCTTGTCTACACTTGGGTTGTGCCCCAGCTGCCGAAATCTGAGCTAAGCTACACCACAGACAAGGCCTAAAGCCACACTTCTGATTCCGTCAGGTGGGTGAGGAAGCCTGGGACCGTCTTTCGAAAGTAATTCTATCAGCACCTTGCCACCACAGTCCCTGGCTAGACACAGACTGTGTCCCCACAGACATTACTGATGTCTCAATGCAGTCACACAGTATGTCTTTACTGATCCATAGCCTTGTACGTAAGCTCGTTGGTGAACTGCATACACGTAACATAACACTTAGATAGTAAGCCCCTTGTGTTTGTACAGCACCTAGCACCATGGGGTCCTGGTCCATGATAAATAAAAATAATAAGGATCAAAATTGACCTTTGGCTCCAAAAAAAAAACCATAGTCCTTTAACTGAGATAAGGTTGCAGCTCTACTCCACTTTTAATGGGGACGCTGACAGCCTGAAGACGAGCTCTGTGTAAGTTTGAAAGCTTGTCTCGCTCACCAACAGAAGTTGGCCCACAAATATATATTACCTCCCCCCCAATGTGTCTCTCTAATCTCCTGGGACAGACACAGCTACAACTACCCTGCATGGCTTTTGACATTCCATTCAACAGAGGGGAATGGTGCACATGACCACACACACACACACACACACACCCCAGTTCATTGCAATGTCCTAGATATCACCAAAACCCAACAGTCAATGAAAGTCTTAATTCTTCATTAACATGCACATGACGTGACCTTGATTTTTCCCATCTACAATGTTTTGGGGTTTTTTTTCAAAATCCTTAACCATTTTCCCTACAGTTCTTCACTATGCATCTTACAGTCCTGGCCCTTTAAAATTCCTTCCATCTTGCAGGGAGAATTCCACTGAATAACACTGAGTTCCTGTAAAAACAGGAGGCATTTTAAAGAGCCAGGACTGTATTAAACTCTTGCCTCCTGGACTACTATAAAATGAGTCCTTGTTTTTTATGCCAAAATTTGCAAGAGAGAAATGTCTTGGCTGTTTTTTAGTCTGTGTGCGTCTGCTGCATGCCAAATTTAGAACAATTTTAACAAGCTGGCTAGAAGAAAACAAATGGCTCTTGATCTGAGCGGCCTGCTGTTCTTGCGGGCATCCCCAGAGAAGACGGAAAGCTGAGAAGATAGCTCCTTATTTTAATTGTTGCATTAAAATCCTTCCAGGCCAGTACACAACTGTTAATAGGCAACTTAATTAAACATCAACCCAGTTCATTTGTATGCTCTCTAGAGGCTCTTGTTTCATTTTTCTCTTATTACTACAGTAACTTCTATTAAAACCAAAGCCGTGCGGAGTTTTGTCTTTATCATGTAAAACACGCTTAGGAGCTACCAATGGGCATCTTCATTTAACTACCTCGGCAGATTCCCCAGCCTCTTCCTGCCCCGAGAGCAAGGCAATGTGCCTGCTCTCATACACAGCACTACACTGTCTTGCCCCTAGACCCTCGTGAAAAAGCCCTGGTCTAGGCTTCCAGAGAGTTGGGTTCAATTCCTGGCTCAGCCACAGACTCACTGTATGACCCTGGTCAAGTCACCCGGTGCTTCGGTTCCCTGTTTGCTCATGTACTATGGTGAATGGGGCCATGTAAGCACCAAGCTAGAATGTGCCACTGCTCGTTATACTGGGTTCATTAGTGTATTTAAATAAAAAAACGGAAACCACCCCGCTCAAGTCTACAGTGCTTCTGTTATCCACTGGTCCCCGCCCTCCCAGTGCCATGGAAACCATATGCATCAGTACCTCCTCATTCAACCCCCTGCTAACAACCGACAAAAAGTGGGATGCTTCAAAAACAGTCCCTGTGGTATGCCCTGTATATGGGAAGCCCCTGACAGCTCCATGTAATTTAGAGAGGGAATTTGCCCCATATGAAAGCAACAAGTTATGATCACCTTTGGGCTAGTCCCTAGGAGTTCACTAGTCAGTAAAATGGTCAGGCAGAGCAACTGGTGTATATAAAGTGGGGAAGCCAGCTTCTCCATCTTTCCTCAGTTCTCTGGAATGATGCCATTTTGTAGCCCGGCTCTCCAACTGTATAGGGTGTTCTCAGCTAATTTATCTTTTTCAGCCTACATGCCAAACTCACTTAGGTGGATTTACCAAGGAGCTCCTAAATCCCACCATTCTTGGACGCATTTGGCTTTTTGAGGCCTGGTCTGCTTAAATCAAGACTAGGGCCAATTGCTGCCTTGGGAAGTGACAGATTTAATAGTCGCGTGAGCAAATATTGGAGTTCCCATTGCAGGTGAGTTATGAGCCATTTAAGCTCCAAAACAACTGAATTTCGCCCCTGCCAGGGACACTTAAGATAAGAGTGAGCAGAGGGCAAGATTTCATAGGAGACAGCTACTCAAACACTTACAGGCTGTCGGAGCTCTCTGCCTGTGATAAATGAACACGAAGCTTCCAACTCAAGGAGAAATGGTCTATTTGTCTGAAAAATCTTGGCTAGCAATGGGCATGCTGCCACTACTCAGTGCCCAAGCTCCGGTCATGATTTTTGATTGAGCAGAGACCCCCTCTGGGGATTTTCCTAGGTAAAAAATAAGCACCGGCTCCTCTCGTAACATTTTCACGGGAAGGGCAACGAAAAACTTTATGGCCCCCAAATGCAGTTGGAGAATGCCTCCAGCTTGCTAATGTTCTTATTACTCCAGAAGCACTACTTGTACACACAGGGCGCCAACGCCTCAGCTGAGGTAAATTGGGATTGTGCCATTGAGATGCTGTTGCCCCAGTTTACCCCAGCTGAGGAGCTGGCCCCAAAAGCTTGAGTCGTACGGTGCTATCGATGGCTAAGCAAAACTACCCATTGACTTCAATGGGTGTGACACTGAGATACCCTCAATGCCCAATGGTAGAGGGCTCCCTCCCCCCCCCCCCCGAATACTGTAACTCACATCAGGCCCAACACACTTATAGGGCTTGTCTACATTACCCACTGGATCAACAGGCAGCGATCGATCCAGCAGGGGTTGATTTATCGCATCTAGTCTAGACGAGATAGAATCGACTGCCGAGCACTCTTCCGTAGACTCCGGCACTCCACCAGAGTGAGAGGAGCAGGCGGAATCGATGGGGGAGCGTCAGCCATCAACTTACCACCGCGGTAAGTAGGTCTAAGTACATCGACTTCAGCTATGTTATTCACATAGCTGAAGTTGCGTAACTTAGATCGATTGCCCCCCACCCCCCAGTGCAGACCAGGCCATAGCCCCAACACGCTTTTGCCATAATATGTAGCTCCAAGGTGTCGTGTAAGGTACCATGTGTAAACTGGGGACACGCTGGTCCCAGAAGTCATTGCGTGCTGTATGTACTTGTGTACAAAGGGCTACAGATGTGTGCTGGAAATGTTTGAAAAATGCGTTTGGGCAGCAGTGCATAAAGCCAGCCGACTCTAGACAAAGGACTGTGTATTTACCTGTCTGACCTGCTTGACTACTGGCAGAGGACAATGAAAGTGTATTTACATAAAGCCATCAAGCTAAACACACGGGGAAGATGCTGGCTAATATACTGACTGTGTATTAGTTATAGTGATGAATCAGAAAAGCCAATTAACACTCCGTAGTTCAGCAGGGTTCTGCCTGGTGATCAGACCCAACAGTATTTGAGTTATGACAAGGACCCTGTGTGCACAAGAGAGACAATCACACTTAGGAAATCGGTTCTGGCCTTGTAATAGTTTTATTAGCACAGGTAGCAAAAGCACAAACATACCAACCCAGAAAAGTAGACAGAGATAATACAGAATGGTCAAAATGTCCCGCCTCTGAGCATCCATGTACTCACACCAGCCCTTGTGGAAAAACCTGATGTGTTAGTCATCATTCTCAGCACCACCAGCGGTCGGCATCCTGGCGTCTCCCCAGGCACGCTGGTTAGGACACAGCTTTTATAATGTGTTACACTGACCCCCACTATGCCAAATGTATAGTCAGTAGGGGGGTCAGTCCCTTTGCCTTCTCTGCATTTCATCACCCGACTAGTGTTGGGGTGACCTTCTCCCATAGGTAAGGATACGATTCTGTCATGGAGGTCACTGATTCCATGCCTTTCCAGGCCCTTCGTGACTTCTTCTGGAGCAGGGCGGGAGCAGCTGTCAATCCCGGGGCCGACAGAGCACTGGCCCCAGGGCTGAAGCAGCAGCTGGGGGTGGGTCAGCATTCCTGGGGTTGGAGCAACAGTGGCCAGCCCCTGCCATAGGAGCCGCAGCAGGACTGGAGCAGCTGCAAGCCCCCATCAGGGCTCTATTTGTCCCCCCCCCCTTCCCAAGATATTTTTAGTAAAAATCGGGGACAGATGACGGGCTTCTGTGAATTTTTTATTGCCCACGACCTGTCCCTGACTTTTACTAAAAATAACCATGTCAGAATCTTAACCTTACCCAGAGGTTACTGGGCCTTTCACCTCAAGTTTATTAGCATATACAGTAGTTAGTTACTATGTCATGCTTGTGGACACACATCTGCTGATGTTCCTAACTTAACACAGCTACCGCTGATACCAAATGACAACTTGTGGTTACTGGTCAGCGGTTTAGCAACACTTACTTATAACCTCGCCGTGCTATAGAGTCAAATATGAGTTACTCATGTCAAGTCATTAGGCCTTTGTCCTTAGTTAGTTTGGCTAAGCTATTATCTTTACAGGCTTGGGGCCCATAGGTTTTTTGCATTACTGCCTTAATCTGTACCTATATCTTACCTATTTATACCTAGGTTTAAATGAGTTTAACACTCACTCTAGGGGACAGAATCTGCACCCTAGGAAGCCTTCCTGACTCTTGCAGCAAAGACATTGGATTTTGGGTAATATAAGGAGAGCAAAAGGACCTTTTAGTTATACAGCACTGAGGGGACACTGAGTCTATGAAAGTTGGATCTCCTAGACTGGCAGGCTAGGGCTACTGGTAACTTGATGTCAGTAAGAAAACTGCTTAGGCAAAGATTGTAACTTGCTAAGATAAAATTTTAATCACTAGAGAATGTGCTTTGGTTGATTTTTAACCATACCTGTCTTTTATTCTTGCTTGGTATCACCTAAATCTCTGTTATTTGTTAACAAACTGATTCTTATTTTATTACAAAACCATCTCAGTGTTGTGCATTAGAACATGCGAGTCTTCAGCTAACCTTATAGGCTGATGAGTGCTCTGTCTCTTTGGATGCAGCAAACTTAATCATTTCTGGGCACGTCCAGTGAGAAGGACTGGACGCTGCAGCGAGACATCTCTGGGGAACTCTGGCTCACTGATTATTACTGGCAAGGCCAGGTTTAGACTGACAGAGTCTTGAAGAGTTTGCTGGCAAGGCAGATAGGCTGGTGTGTCAGGGAGCTGACACAGAGCTTAGCAGCAATAAAGTGCTCCCTTGAGATGGCAGAGGGGTAACAGAGTGGCTCACAGTTCTGGGTGTCCTGAGCATGACGTCACAGCGGGGAGTCAACATGGAGATATACCTATCTCATAGAACTGGAAGGGACCTCGAAAGGTCATTGAGTCCAGCCCCCCGCCTTCACTAGCAGGACCAAGTACTGATTTTGCCCCAGATCCCTAAGGGGCCCCCTCAAGGATTGAACTCACAACTCTGGGTTTAGCAGGCCAATGCTCAAACCACTGAGCAATCCCTCCCCCATATATAATGATATCATCAGAACAGCAGGTTTCTTCCTGCCATAACTCTTGCAGTAACATGCTGGACTATAACAGAAGTTGGCCTTGTGGCACCATCTTAAATGATCATACGCCCAACATGGTAGAAAATGCATTCAGAAATAGAGCTGGTTGAAAATTTGCCATCAAATTTTTCTACCAAAATTAGCCTTTTTCCCACCTCCCCATGGAAAATTTTCCAATGAAATAAAAATTTCCATTTGAAATTTTCATTTTTGGGGAGGTTTTTTGATAAACAAAAAAACAGTTTTTAATTGTTTTTCAGAGTTTGGGGGAGGGTTCTTGCCTTTTCTCTTCTTTCCCTCTGTTTCCCACTCCCTGCTCTTCCTTTTTTTCTACCTTTTTACATTGTGACACTGGCAAGGGGAGGAGAGGCAGCAACTGAAAAGCAAAAACCAGAAAATTTTTCACTTTTGAGTTTTCTCTGAAAAGTTGGGGGGAAATTGTGGGAACTTTAAAGAAAAAACCCCAACGTGTTTAAAAATTTCTCCATGAAAAGCCAATTGGCATTTTTCTACCAGCTCCAGCTAGAAGACTTCACTTCTCCCTGCTGTCACCTACTTTTGGTATCTAACAGAGACCCATGTGGGTCACGCAAGAGGGACAATTTCCCATCAATGCAGGACAGGGGACATGCCTCACTCTTGGCTACTATATTTAACCTTTGGTAGTCTGCTATCAGTGTCTGTCTTTCTACTCATGGAGCAGAAGAGACAAAGTAAAGAAGAATGTGATCAACTGAAGCCAAGGAGTTGGCAGGAAGTAGCTAATGCAGATTGGAATCTGAGCAGGATTCCAAGGCCTTGAAAAGCCTTATTTTTGGGAGGTTTAGCAATTACAAGTGCTTAGGATCTTCATTTTACATCTCAGTCTTTAGTCCTTCAGCAGCAGCCTGTCTCCATACTGGCTCAGTCAGAGCCGGCTTTAGGAAGTGCGGGGCCCGATTCGAACAGTTTTGACGGGGCCCCGGCAAGGATGACTGCAAAAAGAAAAAACACGTAAAAAAAACATCTGGGGCTTGTACTCACCGGGCGGCACTCGTAGTCTTCGGTGGTTTGTCCTTCACTCGCTTCGGGTCTTTGGTGGCACTGAAGGACCTGCTGCCGAAGACCCAGAGTGAGCGAAGGACCCGCCGCTGAAGTGTCGCCGAAGACCCGGAGCGCTGCCGGGTGAGTAAAAATTAAAAAGGAGCCTCTAGCCAGGGAAGGGATTCTCGGCCACTTGCCCCCACCCCGGCAGCCCTGCCACTGGGCGTGGGGCCCTCTTAGGCGCGGGGCCCGATTCGGGGGAATTGGTGGAATTGGCCTAAAGCCGGCCCTGGGCTCAGTGCATGATACCTAATTCAGCTATCAGGGTCATTGCTTTCTACCGCTGGGATTTCCCTAAAAGTGTCTCATCCAACTATTGACCCTGCTTAGTTTCTGGGATCAGACAAGATCACAACCTGAGGCAGTACGGCTGCAGGCCTGGAACTGGTCCCTCTCTGATCATTCATTCCCAGCTGTCCACAAGTTAATTTGGATGGCAATTAACACAGATTCATCTCCATGTGATGATTTGTTGAGAAAGCACTTGTACGAACATTGAGCATGTCCTATCACATGTCAGGTATTTGGCAAAGAAGCACCCAGTAAAGGGAAGCAAGACATTTCTCACCCAGGATTATAACTGCACTAAAACTGTGCACACAAGAAAAAAATAACACTGATTTGCACTGAAATATTATCACAACCTTACAGGGACACAATCAAGATAAAAGAAATACTTCAAAAAAACCCACTCATCTGAGTTTTTATGCCTTGGATAAAGTGAATTTAAAAATCTGAGCGGCCGTCTTTTTCAATGTTTGTTTTTCACGTTTGGTTTTTTCCTCAGCTTGGATTGTGTAATGATGAGACTGGTTGGTTTCATTGCCTATTTCTAGTCAGTTTCACTTGCAGGTTCTCAGGCACCTGCACCGCATTTCGGTTTCCAGCACGGCTGAGGAATATTAAAACAAGCTTTATGCCATTTAATGTGGCTTAATTACGGTTTTCACCTTCAAAAACATTACAGAAATACATTTGAGCTATGAGGGCTTGGCAGGATCTCGTCAGCATCACACATGCTGCCTGGCTGGAAAAACTCTTGGTTTTCCTGCAGTTTCTAAGGGAGGTTTCAGAATTTTTGTTTCCATCAAGAGGCTGAACTGTTACTTCAAGTGCTTTAGTGAATACTCTGTCACAATATCATTACACATTATGGGCCTAACTCTGATTTCATTTCAAAAAACGCTGAGCACCGGGATTTTACATGGGGGATCTACAAGTGGGTTGTGGAGGATGGAATTTTTTTCTCCATCATGGAGGCAGGGTGCAGGTCACTTGTGCATAATTATGTTTATTTGCAGTCTATTATTTAGCCACTAGATGTCTCTGTGTGTTGTACTGAGATCCAGACAGAGTAAGTAAACAAAGGCAGACTGAGCTGGCTTGAGCTATGAACACAACGTGTTGTGAAAGCCTGTTTGGTTTGTGTTCACCTTAGCTGTTTGCTTTAAACACCTACCACAGGAAGGGCTATGATTCCATGACACTGTCCTCTCATATACTGCATTGATCGGTGCCATATAAGTAGACAGACCAATACTATCGCCTACGGGCAGGCAGTTCAGCCATGGCCTTTTGCATGCACACACCTCCATAGGGTTTTGTCTGCAATGCTGTGCAGAGATCTGCCACAAAGTAGAATACTCCTATGATGTTTCTTAACACCTCTCCAACTCCGAGTACAGGGAAAGGCATGTCTATGTATTTCAGGTGTGCCAATGGTGGGTGAGGACTGGGCTTGGCTCTGAGTTTAAAGGCCAATTAAATCAGTTACATCACTGACAGAGACCAGACAGACTGAAGGCAACAGAGCAAATAAGGGCTCTCAAGCTTTTATTAGCTGATCAGAAACATAGGCTCATTAGCATAACAGTTAACGTCAGCAGTGGATTGGCAACTGGAACCCAAGAATTAAAACCACTGGGTTTTCACAGTGATAAACCAAAATGTATAAAACACTCCAGTTATTGTCTCCTCGAATGATTGTTTCAGCAAGGCCCGGACTGCAAAAGCAAAAGACGTCACTTTTGAGATTTGCTCATTATCAGAAAAATTGTTCACAGATGGAATGCTCCTGTCCCCCCACATAGGAAAACAAAAGCTAAACAAAAAGCCCCCTTCCCTTCACTATTTCCAAATGGTTATCAAAGGCTCTTCCTCAATCCACGTTCATTTTTCAAAATGAGGGGCGGGGGGATTAGAGGATTTTAAGGTTGAATGATTCTAACTGTCACCATGTAAAAAGTTTTTTTTAAAGTTGGTCTTAATGCATTTTGGTGATGGGCTCCGTCTCCCTGATGAGCCACTGGAGAGCCTCATGTCGTCCTTGGCTCTTCAGTTCTGCCCCGATCACCTCCCTGCATTTCCGGTGGTAATCGTTCACCCAGTCGCACTAGAGAAAGGGACAGGAGCAACGTTTAATGCAAATCAAGATGCGGGGGAGCGGAGGTTGATCTGTTCATCCTGCACTTTGCATGGGCAACATCGTCAGCTCTCAGTGGGGAACTGACCGGGTCATTAGAGCAGAAGGCAAAAGGGCCAGGCCCATATATTCAGGAATAGCTTGTAATTGTGGGTGTCAAAACTGAGGCACCTAGGACCTGATTTTCAGAGGTGCTGAGGGTCCTCCCTTTGCCTTCAGTTGGATCCGGGGCTACTTTAGCATCTCTAAAAATGAGTGTCTCCAACAAAGTCAGTGGCCACTTTTTAATACTTGGGCCTGAGAGCCCTGCGGTCATTACATACACTGCCTTGAATGGGACTATACACCTAGGTAGGGGTTACCATTCTGGGCCCAAAGGCCAATGAAGATACTGCACGGGACACACATGCTGAAAAGGGAATGTGGGTGGGGCTATTGGTCAGGAGAAGGTAGGAAGGAAGAGTGGAGAGGGCATGTACTGGAAAAGAGATGGGGGGGCTATTCTAGGTGTGGGGGGGCAACATGATAGAAGGGCTGAAGCAAAGGAAACAAAGTGGGGGTAGCAACATGATAGGGCTGCAGGTAGCGTAGGGAGTAAGAGGAGAGTCAAGCAGAGATTAGTTTAGGTGAGCTGCCAAAGTCACATCACCATCAGAAGGAAGGTAACGCTATGAGACCAGAATCCCTTGGTCCTTTAGAATGAGTCTGCTCCCCTCCATCTACTACTTCCCTTACCTCTTTCTGTGTCAGTAAAGGGATACTGATCATTTTAGTCTGGATCGGAACCAGGGTTAGTGGCTCGAAAGTCAGGCTCCCTCTGTTACTGAAGTTGTACTGCGGAGGAACGAGGAAAGACATCCTGAGTCATTGGAAACTGCTCCAGCTGCGTAGGAGTGTTCTGTACAACCCGGTGCTTGGCGTGGCTTACGCATGGTTCAGAAGGGAAAACATTTCGCTGGGGGTCCAAACGTGGCAAGGCCGGACGTAAAGCCCACTGAAGTCAATGGAAGTCTCCATTCGGGCTTCAGATCAGACCCCTCAAGCCCAAAACTGAGATCGTCTTGTAGGGGGGCAGCTACCTGGAATTGCTCATTTTGGCATTTCTAGTGACATTTCACCCAAAGAAATTTAGCCGGACAATTAAATGTTCCTTTTTGAAATCACCTGCGTTGAATGAAAGCATAATCCCCCCAACCAGGCAGGTTTTGGTGTTGAAGCAGAGCTCTACCCCACGTGGAGACTCTGCCATGCCTAGGAATCTCGAGCTGGGGGGGGGGGGGACCCATTAGCTTTACAACCCCCCAGTGACACAGAGAGGCTGGAATGCAGAGACTCTAGCCCCGGATCTCCGGAGCAGAGAGAGGACATTTAGGAGGAGTGCTGTGCAGATTTTAACCTCGCCTGACCTTTTCTAGTGAGCGGTGCAGATCACAGCAGCACCAGCATTGTCCTCATTCTATCTGTTTACAGGAAGAGACCAGGACTCAGTCTTAGTTACAGAGAAAAGTCCTCATACGTTTTCCCTGAGTGAAACACTTGCAAGTGCAGTAACCCAGCCTCGTGGGAAAACTCGACCTGTGGGTACAACTACCTGCAATACTGACCGGCTTCCAGTTCCAGGCTTTTCATTCAAAATCCATGAGATGTTTGTGTTTTTACAACCACCAAGTGATAAGGTGCTTCTTGAGCATGCTCAGAAGTCACTCACCTTGGTTTTGGCAGGGATCACGAGTACCACATTTTCTATGCGGATCCCAAAAGACTCATCTTCATAATACCCAGGCTCTGCAGAGACAGACAACAATCAGCCAATCCCTGCCGTGAAGCACAGCCACTTATCACAACAGGTGAATTTCCTCCTGGGGCTTTAGTTCATAGCTAAGTAGTCTGGACATCTGGCACCCACTGAGGGGAACAAATTTCCCATTCCGTCTAATCTGCATGCACAGCCCGAGCAAGGTGACAGGCTGAGTTCTCTCAGAGAGACAGACTGCCCCAGTTTAGGGAGTCACCTTCCAATGTCAAGAGAAGAATACAAAGTGTGGGTCACGTCTGTTTGAATCACTGGAATTCTGCAAACACTACTAATCCAGTTACCACGGGCCAAAACATCCCACTCTGTTTTAAGGGGTGCCCATTGTACACAGTGCCCTCCATGTAAGGATCTCAACTTAACAAACTTGAATGAATTTAGTCTCACAAACCCTCTCACCCCCGCGGGCAGGGTAGCTAAGTATTATTATCCTCATATTTTACCATTGGGGAAACTGAGGCATAGAAAGGTTAAACAACTGCCCAAGGTCACATAGACAGTCAGTGGATTAGGTCCTACAAGTCCTGCTGTCCATTCCTAGTGGTCGCCATAAGACCATCCTTCCCCTGAAGAATGGGAAAATATGTCTAAGGCTCTGGTTTGCCAGCAATAGCTCCATTGATTTTAGCAGTTATACTGGTGTACACCAGGAGGAAGTGAGAGCAGAATCAGGCCTGTAGTATCACAATAGAAAGACGGGGTTTTAAGACACCTGATCCCAGGTATAACCGGATGTGGTCTCTCTCTAGATATCTTAAACAAGGAATTACCTGGCAACTGGAAAGGCAAGAAACATCCCTCCACCCCCATTGCTTTTCAGATTTGTTCCCTAAGCAGCTTGTTAACACAGCGGTCCTCATCTGACTACAGAATATAGTCAAGGACACTAAATACCATCAGAAACGATCATGCCAGCTTCCAGGGGTTCATCTGCAAAGGTTTTGTAGCTGATGCCACATGGACCCTCGTGCACATTAAGGAAACACCCAACTCCGTGTCCTGTGCCGTGCAGATAATCCAAACCACAGTCCCACAATGCAGAGCGGGCAAAAGAATCCAGAAGGTGACCTGCAAACCGGTGAAAGAGAGAGACATTTAGAGAGGGCCCCAACCAGCTGCGCACAGTCAGTCTTTGACGATCGCACCTGCAGATCTTACCACGGGACACCGGAGCATACATGAAGGAGAGAACCAAGTCACCGGCTTATAAAACAGACCTGTAATGGGGTATAGTGGCTCTTTAAGGAAAAGAGGAATGGGGGATGGGGTCCAGGCTATTCCGTTCCAAATACAGTAGTCTCAACCAAACAAAGACCCTGTGGGACAGCAAAGGCCAATGTGAGGAAAGAAGAAATGCTCCTGGAAGAAGATTGAGTCTTGGGGAGAAGAGATAACTATTTATTTAAGAGCCTGAGGTGAGCTTTTACTGGCGGGGTGGGGTAAGGCTCCTCTGTCTCCCAGTCAATCGGTCACCCAATCAATCAAGACAAAAACCCTGGAGAAGGGGACAAAATGCTCCCTGTTCTCATTATGCGGAGGTGACAATACAAAGGGCGTGTCTGCCAGTAGACCTTCAATACTGGGAGGAAAAGGGGTGACCCGGAGTGCCCTTCCCAGGCTGGGGAAGATAGCTAGAAACCATCTTCTTGCCCCCAGAAGAGTACTGGGAGGAAGGACTTTTGCAATCAAGGTTTTTTGCATTTGAGGTAATTTCATTGTGAAAGATCTTTGCGGCCAACCTAGGGGGAGCTGGACCAGGTAAATATAAAGGGCTTACTGTGAACTAGGAGAGAGTGTCCCAGGGCAGTGAGACCACCACCCACACCATCAAGGGTAGCAAGCCAAGTCTCTTCCCAGCTACAGAATTCCAGGGTCGACATCCCCTGGCCTTTCAGAACAGCGTCTGTCACATAAAAACAACCCGCAGCAGCCCCCAGCTCTCAGTAGAGTATCCAGAGGCTGAATGCCTCTGCAGAATGCTCATCCTCAAAGGTGGTCACTCCAGGTACACTGGAGGCAGAAGAATTGGGGATGGGATTAAGAGGACAAAATGGCCTTCCCTCACCCTGGTACACACAAACCCTGGGGTTTGACTTCCCAATGACCGCATCCAGACAACTGTAAAGTTCTAGGTGGCCAGTGATTTGTTCCTATGCAACTCAGCAATAAAAATATTACACCCGTGGAACTAGAGAGAGATACAAATTCCCTTCACTCCAATCCGAGAGTTTCATTGCCAAACGGTGTTAAAGGAGCTAGATCAATAAATATGATGCAATGTAAAGGTTATACCAGGAGACACAACTAAAGACAAAACTTCTATGTCTGCCGACTTCATTTGTATCTGTCAAGCATAATATTCTTGTAAATGGTCACAAGATTCTCCAAACACATCAGTCGGCTGGGCTCCTATCTGCTCAGAACCATCTGCAGCTGCAGAACGAAGTGAGACAAAGCAAGCGACCAACCTTTGGTTCCGTTAGGGAAGATGGCTGCACTCACAGCTATATGACCCTTCAGGACGTAGGTGAAGCATTCCTGCCAACGAAAAGCACCCGCTGAGTAACGTGAAGATAAAAACCAACTCCCTCTTTGCTTTGAAAACACGATTGCATGTTCTAGGTCAGCAGAGCGTTACAGGGGCTCAGCAAAACCCATCAAGTAGGTGATGCTATAGCAAAGCATGAGAACAAAGATACAGACTGAGAGAATCAATAATGACTAGGGCCCTACCAAATTCATGATCCATTTTGGTAAATTGCACGGATATCGCATTTTAAAAATCTTGCATTTCACGGTTTCAGATATTTAAATCTTTCATGGTGTTGTAACAAAACATGGCAAAATATAAACATGTAAAGCCCTTAAGACTCAGCGTTTCTCAAACTGAGGGTCCCAGCCCAAAAGAGGGTTGCAAGACTATTGTGGTGGGGTCACAGTATTGCCGACCTTACTTCTGCGCTGCCTTCAGAGCTGGGCGGCTGGAGAACCATGGCGGCTGGATCGGTGCCCAGCTCTGAAGGCAGCACCACCACCAGCAGCAGCACAGAAGTACGGATGGTAATACTGTGACCCCCCCACCACCACAATAGTCTTGTGACCCCCTTTTGGGTCAAGACCCCCAGTTTCAGAAACACCGTGTACTTTTGTATACTTTTACCCTATGCAAAAGACCATATTTCAGGGGATAAATCAGATTTCACGGTCTGAGACGCATTTTTCACGACCGTGAATTTGGTAGGGCCCTAATAATGACTGGACTGAAGCCTTCCAAACCGAGTGCCAGGTGGACACCAGTCTTACGAGCCACCAGTTATACAAACCATTATTCCCAACAGCAGGCAAAAAAAAAAAAAAAAAATCTCATAACAGAAAATGATGTCAAAGAACAAGTCGACATCCCCTAACAGTCCTATGCCTTCAGCGTGTTGGAAATAGCTTTCCAGTGGCTTGAAAGACAAGAAGTGATGCATTGCACCCATATGGCAATTTATGCACCGTACCCACTGTAATTTTAAGATGTTCTATTTTATGAACTTTTTGATGATATGAGCGCCTGAATAGTTTGTAAAACAGGAGCTCTACTGTAAGTACCCAGACAGACAGGCCTGGTATAAATGCAAAGTTGTATTCATTTTAACTAACGATGGGATTTTAAACCGATTTAGTGGCATCGCTGAAATCCCAGTGTGAATTCTCTGATATCGGTTTAATACTGGCTTATAACAGCGTACACCAGTTTTAAACCAATATAAGAGCCTCTGCAATGGGTGACCCATGCCTCCATGGATGGCAGGAAGGGGTTAATGGGTTCCAGAAAACGTAGTCAGCCCAAATGGAGACATCTGGGGCAGGAGTCAGGCTTCCAGGGAGGGGTTTAGAGCCAGGCTCAGCTGGGGAAGGAACAGGCAGAGAGAGAGCAGATGTGGACAGAAGGCTGGCTAAGGCCAGGGACTTGTACCTAGGGGACTTGGGTCGGCTTACTGACACTGCTCAGGGGCATGGATTTTTCACACCTCTGAGCGACGTCGTTAAATTGACCTAATTTTCTAGTGCAGACCAGGCCTAAATCTCTGCCCTCCAAAAGGCATTGGAGGCTGGGCGGAGCAGGGGAAGACCAGCTGGGAATGGGAACCTGAGGCTGCGTGGATAGTGTGCCGCACAATGCTGAAAGGGGGTGCTCTGCTGAGGATGTGCTAGAACAGCGAGCACACAGAGAGCTGATTTTTAAACCGATTTCAGTGAAACCAGTGCGACTCCTTTGTTAGACAAGCCCTTGATGCCACACCTCACCATTTGAGCTTTGTTTTTGTAGGGTCAGTTACCCAGCAAGGTGGTTTGAGCTTTCGGCACATTGCCACTGAACTTTTCTGGGGGAAGCCAGATTATTTTCCAGATGGGAAGTGTGGTTTCTGAGATGGGGAAGGTGCTATTCTTTATATTTTATTTTCTTAGGTTAAATTTTGGCACTCTGAATCCTGGCAGCTTCCTTTTTAACCAGGAATTGTTTCCGGGAGTCCTATGGCCTATACAGGAGGTCAGACGAGATGATCACAATGGTCCTTTCTGGCCTTGGAATCTAAGAATCCTCATCGATTTTATTAGCAAATGGATAGTACAAAATGAGCCACAGTTACTACTTTCATATCATTTTTACCTTTTTTTTCTCCTTAAAAAGTAACGATCATTTAAATATCTCTAATGCCGTGAGCCTGCTCTCCAAACACAAGATGTCCAATTACCTTTTCGTAAGCCGATGGGGTGCCGAAATGCATTGTCCGAGTCACATCCGTCGTGCCATCCCTTCGAAACAAGAGCAAATGAAGTCACAGAACGCAAGCTCAAATGGAGAGAGTACATCTTACCCCAATAATAAAGCTGTAACGCTAGTCACTTCCAGTAACTGAATCAAAGCGTTCAACACCCCGATTTATGCAGGAGGTCACACTAGAGGATCATAGTGGTCCTTATCTAGGAGTCCCCAAACACACTGATGCCCCGTATGGAACAGTATTGACTGACATTCAAATGTCATCTTTCATCCCAGAGCAGTTCGCAAATTATACATCTGGAGTGCCACGAAAATGCAACTAATTCTAGAGTGGACAACTCATGCACAGCATTCTGCTCTATAGTGCAGAGAAGGGACCATTACACATCATTTGTATCAAGGGTGGTTTTGAAGCAGACTAAATCCACAACTGCATTCTTTAAGAAAAACAGATGCATACATGATAGCTAATGGCTGCAAAAAGACACGTAAATCCCCTTTGACCACGGGATAAATCCTTGGCAGCCCCGATCATTACTCACTTCTCAGTTTGAGACCCTCAAACAACCCTGATCTTTCAGAAAGGGCTGAAGTCCTGCTCTCTGAAAATGAGACCCCCATAAGGTATCTCAAGTTTGGCATTCAACCCCAAATCACTAGTTATTTCTGAAATGTCAATCCCTGCGCATACATTTGATCCCGGCCCACACAGGTCGTACTCCTAAAGCATTCAGGATTTAACTTCTCAGCAGCGGCAAACTCAGCATCTCTGCCCCAGTACTGTGCTAAATACCATCAATGTCTAACTCATATTTTATTCAAGGGGCTGCTTTTCACTGTGACACTAAAGGAATGGTTAATTAGTCCGCCGCGGGGGGGAAAAGAACCCGTAAAAATCATATCAAAGTATGTTCAAGCGCTTCCTTTTCAAAGCCCTTTATAAATGACTGTAACAATAGCCAAAGCGCCAAAGAGACAATTCCTCTCAAAGGAGAGATCAGGTCCACCCCGCTCCCTTGCTGAACAAAACGTCTTTAATCTATTGAGTTAGTGCTTGTGAAAGGTCCCGGTGGAACAGCCGCAGAGTCGTAGTCCACCAATTTGATCTATCAAACAAGTACAGCACGCGCTCACCTTCCCCAGCAGTATGGCTCGGACCTGAGCTACCTCTAGGGATCAGACAGGAATTCAGTCTCCATGACTCCACGGGGCATCAAGAGGCAAACATTAGGTTTCAGAGTGAATGCACAATAGTACTGTCCTTGTCCCGGACACGGCCCTCTGTTGGCATCATCTTAACAGTGAGCAGCATGGTTACTTGCCCAACATGCCCTTACTTTGCTGCACAGGATGCCGGCATCACTAGTTGAAGTGTAGGGGCAGGTGGGCGGGGCTGTACCTCCACCCTCCCAGGCATGTGAGTGGGGAATGGACAGGGATTTGATTCTGCCCCCAGGGCACCAGCTAGCAGAGCTGAGACAGCTTGGAGGGTGAAGTAACCTGCTGCTGGCCAAGAGCATTAGCAGATGACATCCTCGCTGGGTCTACGGGAGAATCAAAGATCAATTGTAACTATGAGTCACAGCTCCCTCCCTGGTCTGCTCCTGAGCTGGTACAGCCAGACAATACTGGCATCTTCTGGGCAGGGAATCCCTCTTTGTCCATTCTTGTGATGGGGTACATAAATCCCACATGGGCTGAGGCGGGCTAACGAGCTGTGGCAAGCATGATTGGCCCAACCTGGACTGCAGGAAGGGGCTGGAAAGGGGAGAGCTCGCTTGGTTGCTGCTGGCTAGGAAAGAGGGCAGACCAGCCACTCCCACCTGGGGAGAGGAATCTAGCTGAAGCCAATAACGGAGTGGGACAGGTGGGAGTCTAACTCCTTTGCGGAAGGTGACTTTAGACCGTGCTATCCAGGAAGGGGGAGGAAGGTTGAACTTTCACAGTGACCCAGCCAGAGGGCCGAGCCGTAAGCCACCAGAGCATCAGGGACACGGAGGCAAAGCGACAGCAGCACCGCGCCCTGCCGTGAGGCGGTGCCCAGGGGGCGGCGACCTGATGACAGTTCTGTAAACATCATACCAGCGAGCCCTAATAACGATAATGGCCCATTGAATCCTTTGCCCCTTTACGAATGCCAGCAAGGCCACCTGTTCCTTTCACCGCCCAGTGACCCCAGCTAGACTCACAGTGGTGGCCTAGAAACTATTTTCTTTTTAAACATTATGGTGCAATTTCCCACCAACTGCTACACTCAGGACACAGAGACAAGACCTGCATTACAGGTGTTCTTTAAAAATAACAGCTCGTCAAGTTGTTTAGTCAGCACCAAATCTAGCCCTTTGCAGCCGTCACCAAAGCAATGGAGATTCCCGCCCTGCAGATTACGCACTAAACGTTTCTTGATTCTAACTGAAAGAAGAGTTACAGCGACCCTGCACCACTTACTTGTACTGAGCACCAGAATCCAGGAGGTAGATCTCATTCCCAGACAAAGCCCTGTTGGTCTCGGGAACCGGCCTATTGAATTAAATGAAAAATTGTTTGTTCCGTAATTTCAACATTTCCAGCCCAAGGCGGCTGTTGAGCGACAATGTCAGGTGCAAGTTCAGATCGGTCGGCTCCAACTTCTTCTCTGAATGCTGGAATTTGCACAGAGCCTGAGCCGTGGGATGTGCCGAGTGAACGGCACATGATCCTCTCTGCCCATTCTTCAACATGCGCCCCCGACCCCATTTCAGCACAGTTCCCCTGCCTCCCCTACTCCTTCCCCTCTTCAGAAGGAGCAAGTTCCTAGACACTGCAGGTAACCCATCTCCCCGCACTCCTGAGCAGTCAGAATGAACCCCTCCCCCCACACATACACCTTCTTCCCTGTCTGTCGTCAGGAGACATCCCGCTCTGCAAAATAATTAGCAATTTCCTCACAACACAAGGAATCCAAATCATCCACCAGGAGGAGGCAGCCAGAATTGGCCAACCCGCCCTCCCATCAGAAAAAACTCTGCAGACCAAGGTTTGGCAGATGCTATGGGGGACGCAGAGGACCTCTTCATTGCCCCAGCACAGCCATGATGACTGATCCATTCCATGGGTTAAATTATCTATTGCCTTCACCTCCAATTCCAACTCAAACACTGGAGTGGAGCCAGCTGGATAGGCTGAGCCAGCCACCACCTGGGATGGTCCTCTGCTGGCCATGAAGTCCTGGTACAACATTGGCATCAAAGCGCCAGCATCCCAAGTGGTGCACTGGGATCCGTATCTCCTGGGGAAGGAAGCTGGGCCAATATAAAGCAAAAAAGGTGAGCGACGGGGATATATTTTTCCTTGTCTGAACCAAATAATCTCACTCTTCTGTCCTCGGCTGTAGCTCCGTAGAGAAGCAATGCAGGCTATTGGAAGTGCGTTTGCTGAAGAGCACAGGGGCTGCGCTTCTCTTACTTGTAGTGAATGATGGCGCCGTTCGGACCCGTGCTCGAAATCGTAGCAAAGCTCAAGTCGACAAAACCGTTCTGTTGGCTGAAAGGAAACACCGTGAACACGCACATGTGAGTGAGAGACACGCACCAGAGCAGGTGGGTGTCCCCAGCACAGCTCAGATAATAAAACAGTCTCTAGCTAGCCAGCCAACCTCCTCCCCCACTCCATTTCACCTCACCCCAAACCCTTCCCCTCCATAAAAAGATCAGGTCAGTCCCGCAGCCATCAGGACAAGCTTAGAGGTGGCTCTACTGTGAGACAGGAGCCAAGTAAGTTCAGCCCCTAGCCTCCCATCTAGCTGGAGTCCTGCCTTCTCCCAAATCGCCTGGCCTCCGCACCTCCTAGGGAGCCAACATCCTCCCCAGCTCCAAATCTCGGCCTTCAGACGCCACGCCTGGTTCTTACTCATTATTTATTTTTATAGCACCATCCCTGCAGTATCCACGCACCTGGCAGACATTAATGGCCCCGATTCTCCACTATGTGCATGTTGCTTACGAGGCACACCTTGGCCTCAAGAGTCTGGAGAATCCAGCCCTAATGAATTCCCCTTCACGACTCCCCTGTGAATTGGGGAAGTATTATCATCTCCATCTTGCAAGTTCACAAGAGCCTCCTGCCTCCCCGTGCAAATCTCATGACCCAGCCCGCCTAAGGGAGAAGCCAGTAACCAGCAGCAGAGGAAGGCAGGGAAAGGTGGCGAATGGGATCCTCCCAAGAGATGCTAACCCAGCAGACACAAACCCTCTTTTTCTAGTGCCCAAATAAAACCCTAGGAAAGCGACTTGTCCTCAGATAACGTGCGTCAAGGAAAGGGTAAATTAACACAGAATAAGAATCAAAAACCCACCCAGAAAACGTCCGGATTGAGGTTTCGTTTTTGTTTTTTTACCTGCGAAACTCCTCTGCTTTGTCCGCAGCTGATATTTCAGTAACAGATCCCTTTGGAACCTAATGGATGAGATCTTGGCTAAGTTATCGGGCCAACCATAGGCCTCGACTCTGTGGGTGTTCTGGGGCTGGAGCACCCACAGAAAAAAAACAGTGGGTGCTCAGCACCCATCGAAGCCCCGCAGATCAGCTCCTCCTGCTTGCCAGCAGCCACGCCCATCAGCTCACCCCCATCCCTCCCAGCGCTTCCCTCCTGCCACCATCAGCTGTTCAGTGGCATGCAGGAGGCACTGGGGACAGGAAGGGGAGAAGCAGGGGCAGGAAGAGGCAGGGTGGGGGCGGGGTCTTGGGGGAAGGGGCAGAGCGGGGATCAAGCACCTCCCAGGTACTGGGGAAGTCGGCGCCTCAGAAACCAACTAGCAAAGGAAACCAGTAAACTATGAAAGAGGCTCCATCTTTAGCCTTTACACAACCTAACCTTACAGGGACATTCACATTTTGGTGTTTTATTTCACTGTCCCCCTGCAGTGATAGAAACCCAAACTCAGCAGCATTGTGCTAAGAGTGCCAGAGCCAGGAAGTGAAACTGACCAGTGCAGAATCAGAGAATTTTAGGCCCCAGTTTGCAAACAGCTACTACAGCATGTCTTGACTTCAATGAGACTATGCATAGGAATAATGTCACACATGGCAGCAGCTGTTTCTAGGATTGGACACTGTGCTGAAATGTACAAATTCAGAACAAATAATGGTGAAAATCAAACTAGATTTAACCAGTTCTTTCCATAATCTGTATTTTTTAGCACTAATACTTATTTGCATCTAAGACACTAATACTACACTTATGGAAATATTATTAAAACATACAATACTTATATATAAAAGCTAGCCATGCTCAGATAGTGCCTTTAGCCACAGATCTCAAAGCACTGCACAAAATATATGGTCACTTTTATTTTAACCATTTTAGTGAGGGGCAAATGGAGACACAGATGCAGTGATTTGCCGAAGGTCACACAGTGAGCAAATGGCAGAGCAGGAGACCAGTCACATGACCTAGGGCCAGGTTTACAAAGGTCCTTAGGCATCTACAGATGCAGAGAGACACCTAGTGGGATTCACAAAAGCACCCAAACAGATTAAGTCAGTGGGACTTAGACCCCTAACCTGCCCTAGCCACTGGGCAATACAGATTATCTTGAGAATGTCCCTGTAACACTGCACTGTAACATGCGACACTATTCTACGATCTACTACACTAAGTCAGCAGGCAGACAGTATCTCCGATATTAGACCTGGACAGATCCTTCCTCACCCACTTAGGCGAGTTTGCCTAATCTGCCTTTTGATCGCATTTAATAAATGTGAGCATGATTCAAAAAGCTCATTCCACCTTTGACGGAAACCGGAATCAAATCCACAGCCTGAAAATCAGAGCAAAACAGGCGCTTTTTCTTCCTCTCCTAGCAGAACTACTCAAAAGAATATTCATAGCATTGAAAAGCTTATGCTAATGCAAAATGTTGTTATGCAGTAAAATCCCTACATTAAAACATGAGAAATCAATACTATACCTCTTTCTCTAGCCAATTAAAGAGCTCACACAGAGCGACAGCATCTTTAATCTATATTAAAATGGGTAAAAAAGAAAAAGTAATTGAGTGCACGTACGATTTATAAATGCAATGGAAACAGTCTTTTTTATGCAGAGACAATTAGATATTAACACAGGGTACACTGACAGGGAGATGAGGTAAGTGATCTCTAAGCAGTCCGTCTAGCCTCCAACTTCTCTGATTAATGCAAGCAGCAGAAATTCATACATAGATTCCAAGTCCAGAAGAGACCACTGTGATCATCTAGTCTGACCTCTTGTATAACACAGGCCATAAAACTTCCCCCAAAATAATTCCTAGAGCAGATCTTTTAGAAAACCATCCAATCTTGATTGAATATTGTCAGCAATGGAGAATCCACCATGATCCTTGGTGAATTGTTCCAATGGTTAATTACTCTCACTGTTAAAAATATACACCTTATTGCCTGTCTGAACTTTAAAGCCCTTGGATCATTTTAAAGCCCTTTCTCTGTCCGACTGAAGAGCCATTATGTTGTTGGTAAACTAAACAGACAGAGCTTCTTGAGTCTATTGCAATAAAGCATATTTTCTACTCCCCACCCCCATCTTGTTTTTTCACAGTTGCTATCTGGTCATCCTAGGTATATGTCACCCCACTCCTGCTCTTCCCATTCAAGTGACTGCATTTCAAGTACTTTTGCAACCACCCTGGATGGGTTATCAGTAGCAAGGATTTAACAGAGGACCTCTGGACCTAAAATGGTCCTCTGTTGCCTGAGCAAAAGGAGTCACGTGCTGTAGCTCAAATGCAGTAGCAGAGTCATAAACCTCCATAGATGGATTAGCCACTTGAGGGGGATCGAGAGCCACTCTGGTTAGCAGGTTCCACCTGCCTACATGGCCTGCTCCTGTCAGGGGTTGAGCACCCCTTCTGAGCTGGGAGATGAGGGTTCCACACCTCTCAGGAAGATATTGGCGCCTTGACAGACCGAACCCATGAAGAGTTTCATTGGAATACTATACCCTGTTTGCAAATGTGAACTAGACATGAAGGCCATGGGACTGCCTGGCAGTGAGTACAGCAAGCATAGCTATGTCTGGAGAGTGCCTAGCACATTGTGGACACTGCTGGAAATAAGAATAATAAAACTGGCATGGATGCTCCAAGTCCATCCTGGATGGCATTACAGCTTGGGGGTCCCGGAGCCCAAAGTGGCATAAAATAAAGTAGATTGATGCCCGATGCCTGACGGTTATAGATGAGAAGGCGAACTGGAGAAACAAGAGCCCATGATTTTCCAAAGCAGCTCCAGCGATTTTAAGAGCCCAGCATGAGACACCTTAAAGGGGGCCTAGTTTTTTTCTAAGGCGGGGAACTCGGCACTTTTGGACAATCAGCCCCGTTTCAGGTGCATCAACTTGGCCACCCAAAAATGGAGGCATCCAAAATGATTAGCCCCTTGTAATGGTCTGGGCCAGAGTATTCAATACTAAGTTTAGAGAGTATACTTTTGGTTCCTTATTTCTACCCCACAATATTAGTAGTTCATGGTTGTACAGCAGTAATGCCTTAAGACCCCAGTACAGATTAGAGCCTCATTGCACTGGGCATTGTATAGACATAGCAAAGGGACAATCCATGCTTTGCAGGGCTCACCTGCTAAATATGGGTCTGGAACGCTGTATAGTTCCCACTGAAAACATGTATGGTGACTAGCACTGCTATACATGTTGTTCATAGCTTTAAAGCCTTCACTGGGGCTTTAAACATGGTGGGAAGGCTTGTGTGTTCCAATGATCCTGAGAGCTCTGCCAGTGGGGATTTCAACACCTGGTAGGGTCCCCCAGGACAAAGGGAAGGGACCAGACAAAAAGCAGTGCACTGCTCTGCCGGGCTGGGGCGATCAGCCAGCGCCCGGTCCTTGTAAAAAGTTAGGGGATAGAAATGCACCAAGGCAGCCATTGCAGCAAAGAGCAAGATAGAAAGGGATGGCAGAGCCTTGTTTGTGTCCCAAGCAATGTCTGAGAGCACAAGAAGGATTCAGATTCAGAAAGCTTTAAAGAGAGCACCAAATAGGCAGAAGACCAAGTTAATAGCAGCGGGAGTGTGGCAGAAGGTTAGGAAAGAAAACATCCAAAGTACTATTTGCTTCTTAATCCCAGACATGAGTCCAATTGAAACACTCCCCCAACCCTGAAAGGGAAACATAATCCCCGGCTCTGGGAGATGATCTGAAATGCACTCGGTGCTTCACTTACATGTGCTCTTCTCATGCCTTCTGTTTCGGCTGTGTTCTTCACGGCTTTCGCGATGCATATGGGGGTATACGGGGTGAGGTAGCGGTGAGCCTAGAGCACAAAGGCAGGGATTACATCCTGATTATTCAAACTGCACGATCTTGCATGTTGAATATCTTGGACTTTAGCATCACCGCAGTTTGTATTTCTACAATAGCCTTCAGCAAACAGTCTTGTTCTGTGCCGATGGCTGCTGGTTTGCTAAGCGCTGGCCAGAACACGGCAGAGAGCTGGTCCCTGTTCTGAGGAGTTTACCACCTTCATTATAACTCAGAGAAAGAACGAAGAGCGATGACAGCCACATGCAGTACGTCAGAACCATTAGCTTTGAGCTCCACATGGGAAAACTAAAGCACAAAGAGGCTTAGGCCCAAATTTTCAACGATCACCTATAATCTTGAGTGCGCCAGTTGAGACACATAGGACCTGATTTTCAGAGGGCTGAGCACTCACTGCTCTAACTGAAATCTATGGTGAGTTGCATTCCTAAAAATCAGGCCCTAACAGTTCGACTCTCCGGTCTTGTACCATAAAGTGGCCTTAAAGCAGACAGAGGTGGCCAGTGGAGAATCCCCCCTTGGGCAGAACTTTCCGCTGGCATAAAACTGATGGAGATGGCTCCATCACCTCCTAGCCCAGCTGCCACCCATCCTCAGAGAAGGGGAGAGGCATGTTGAGGGAGACTAGAAGACGGAGAGGGTAAGGGTTGCCAATTTTGGCTGGGCGTATTCCTGGAGGTTTCATCACATGACATCATTTTTAATTGAAGATTAATCTTTGATTAAAATAATAATATAATATATGGAGCTATACCTATCTCATAGAACTGGAAGGAACCCCAAAAGGTCATTGAGTCCAGCCCCCTGCCTTCACTAGCAGGACCAAGTACTGATTTTGCCCCAGATCCCTAAGTGGCCCCCTCAAGGATTGAACTCACAACCCTAGGTTTAGCAGGCCAATGCTCAAACCATTGAGCTATCCCGCCCCATTGATTCCTACAGACACTAGAACAATCCTGGAGGGTTGGCAACCCCAGAGAAGGTGTGGCAGAGGAGAGCTCTATTTTGATCAATCCTCCACTGGCACAACATCCCCAAGGGACTTTACACCGATGCCAAGTAAAGACTGCCCCTCTGCGGATCTCACTTGTGCCAGGGCCGGATGGCTCTGAATCAGGGATCCACAACCAGTTCCCTCCCACTGCCAGTCTCCACTGCGTCTGATCTATGCTTGGACATGGTACAAAATCAGAGTCTAGCTGGGCACCCAGGACTTTAAAAAATTCTGTCAGAAGTGACTGGCTGAAGTCTCCTAGCAAGTCAGTGGCAGAGCTAAGAATAAAACCCAGGTGTCCTGACTCCCAGTCCTCTGCTCTGACCACTAGATGCTTTACCAGTTCCAAACACTTTACAGGAGCAGGAGACCGACTGCTACAGTCTGAGGAAATAAAGTGCCGAATGCTCCTATGACATTACATTCATCAGTCAGATAGTCTCCAATCTATGCAGTACATCGGTTGACATTTTTAGATAAGTCGTCGGAGTCTATTTATCTTCCGATAAAAGTATATTTATGCACCTTTGCAAGCAAATCTCTACAGGGTTTGCAAGGTCTGTGTTATATACGATGTTGGACTCCTGCCTACGCCAGCAATATGTGGCTTTGATAGAGGAGCAGGGTAAATCTACACCGTGCGTCAGTAAGCTTTACAGTACCCTGGCTTGGACGTTCAGCTGATATGAGTCGCACAGGACTGGGACTCAGGACTCAGGTTTCTATGCCAGGCACCTGAAGACTGACCTTGAGCAAGTCACTTAACTCTTTTTCCCCTTCCCACCCTTTGCCTGTCTTGTCCGTACGCTCTTCAGGGCAGGGGCTGTCTCTCGCTATATGTTTGCACGGCGCCTCCCACTACGGGGCCCTGATCTCAGCTGAGGCCTCTAAGCACTAAGATAACGTAAGTTAATAATCAATAATCATCATCCTAAATTACTTATTACGGGCCAGACCCTCAGCTGTATAAATTACCATAACTGCACTGCCTTTGCAACAGGGGGGCTGTCCCCTTTAAGTATAGTACAAATTAGGGTTCAACCAACCCCTGTTCCAAGGCATGTCCCTTTAAGGTTCCTGGGATTTTGGAGTGGACCAAGTCCTATGGAAGGGCAGAGGCAGGTATTGGGAGAGAGGTGGTTTGACCTAGGGGAACAGCTAATGCTAGGGGGAAACCCAGGGTACTGTTTCTTTAAGGGACCAGGACCCTTGTAGTGCAAGGTGGGGCAAGGATCCCCTCTCTCCCAGCCAACCAGGACAAGCCCTGGGAAGGAGGGCAGCATATATATGCTGCCTCCTCTCTGATAATAGGGGAGACACCGGCAGGGGAATGAGTGCTGCCTACTGACTGCTCCCAGCCTAGCGAGGAAACGGGGCCTGCTGGTTTAAGGCTGCAGCTGACTGAAATGAGCACAGCCTTGAGAAGGGACGCTGCGGGACTCCTCAGCCCAGGAGGAGAAGCCTGCCTGAACAATCAGCCAGACCCCAGAAGAAGGGCTGTGGGACTCCTGATCAAAGGAGAAGAGGGATGGGACTAAAAGGGTTAAAGTCTCTGTATTTGGAAGAGAACGAATGAAGGCCCCACAAAAAGGCCTGCGCACTCTGGCTTGAGTCTCAATCATTGCAAAGGACCAACTAAAGGGGGAAACTGAAGGCAAGTTGCCTGCAGGGCCATGCCAGGCCACGGGGAGGTGCTCTGGGATGGCACCTGGCTACAGACTTCAACTGGGCTATTTCAACTGATCCAAGCTGAGGTTCTGCTCCGCTGTTTGGCAGAAGATATTTTCACTGAAGACAACAGAGCTACACTGGTTTGCACCAGATGAAGAGCTGACCCCTTGCTTCTAATGCCCAAAATTAATAAACCCAATTATTCTAAGAAGAGGTGTTGGAGTGAGTTTTAGTACTTTGCAGCAGTTTTTCAGGGCGGCAGCAATTGGCACAGAGCAATGTATCTGACGCTGTCGGGAGGCCAGGTTTGACGAAGGAAAGAGGCAGAGAGATTTATCTGGATTACACATGTTCTACATCCCGATGATTTGTTTTTGTATCAGGCAAAGCACACATGTTTCTTAAGAGTTGGCAGAAAGATACAAAGAGCTCCATCATATATCGAAGAGATTTGTTGCTGCGTAAATGATAAAGCTTTACAATCTCCCCATCTGTACTAACGCACAAAGAGCAGAGATGCAGCCAACATACATAATCAAATGTCATTGTTAGAGAAACAATAATACACAATACCTGTTCTCTTGGCCGCGGGAACTGGCATGTTGAACAGGGCAGATATTAGCTTGTCTATATAACTAAATAGACAACAGGCGGATATATAAACAGCCTTTGCAGCTGGAGAGGTTTCTTTCAGAAGACATAAAACCTAGGCTGTTCTTAAAAATCCCATGGCACTTTTTGCAGGAAAAGGGCCCTCAACCCTGGTGTCTCAGCCGAACTGCAACTTTAAGCGCTACCCTGAAAATGCTCACTACACTGTGTAGTCCCTTTAGAGTCACTGGGAACAGCAGAGAGTGTCTGCAGGACAAGAATTAAAAATGACACCCACCCAGAGTGGTGGTTGTTGAGTACAACGGCTCAGCGACACAGTGGTCAATGTAGAGCTGCCTTGTAGATTATCCCGTGGGATTAGTTACAGGAAGGGGATGGCTGGGACCTAGACGTCTACGCGATTCTTTTTTAAAATCAAGTGATTATGTTGGTGAACGATGCCCACCTCAGTGATTCTGAGCATCTCTCTAACCACACAACAGTGACAGCTTCCCTGACCACTCTGCTCCTATGTCCCAAACCTGTTCTGAAGTGCTGGGGAAATGACTGATTTCAATGGGAGCGGAGAGAGGCTCCCATTCTGAAAATCCCACCCAAGGTTTCACCCAGGCCCTCCACGAGAGACCCTTTCACCCAGCTGATTATTCCAATGCCTCTTAATCTGACGGGGACAGGGCCACAGCCTGTCCAAGTGACAGCCTTAATAAGGGAGAGCATGAGCACAGTCGTTTTAAAGGCACGCAAAGGCTGGGATGGGGTGGCAATGGAGATTTTTCCATTCTTGGTCACTAGCACAAATCCATAATGGCTCCTCACTCTTGCCATCAGTGGCTGTTTGGTGGCCTACGTGCAGCGAGCTGAGGGTGTCTTCTCGTACTGATGGGCAAGAGCCTACATGGCAAATCGCCCTCCCCATTGGCACCCTTGTTTGCAGACTCAGGAAAGGGGACCAAGGATTTTGTGGGCCTGTAGAGGACTGAAGTACCCTCTGACAGGTTTAAAGCACCCCCAAAAGTTGAGTGGAGGAAGCTGCCCTAGCTCTATGGATATGTAGGTGCTCAGCCTTTCTGAAGATCCTGGTCCTAGATGTCCTATATTGGTATCTGTCACCATCATGAAAATTACTCTTCTTTAAATCTTAAAATAAAATAAAATAAAATAAAAATAAATAAATAAATTAATTAATGGAGATATACCTATCTCATAGAACTGGAAGGGACCCCGAAAGGTCATAGAGTCCAGCCCCCTGCCTTCACTAGCAGGACCAAGTACTGATTTTGCCCCAGATCCCTAAGTGGCCCCCTCAAGGATTGAACTCACTACCCTGGGTTTAGCAGGCTAATAGCTCAAACCACTGAGCTATCCCTCACCCCCCAGTATCTTCACCCAGTAGTTTAGGCCCCGAAGGTCCCTTACTGTAATTAATCCAACTGGCTAAATCTATAAAAGAGCTTTACACGTCCCATTCTATCCCTGATTCTCGTGTTCTCCCGAGCTTTTTACACCCACTCTTTGTACTGGTTGGTTATGACACCTGTGACAAGGTCTTCAGCTAAGGTCCAGCTGAACTTTCGATCCTCCCACCAAGCACAACCCTCCCCACCCCCTGGGTTCTAGCTACACCTGAACAGTTGGGTGTATTTAATCTATGCCATGCACGGGACATTCGCAAGATCCATGCGCAGTGACCCTAGTTTATCCAGATCTCCCCAACCCTCTGCCTCCCCTGTTCTTGTCTTACCCTGAATCTGAGAATTCTTTGGGTAAATCGGCTTAACAAGCTGGAATGCTTTCCCTGGGGACAGCTACCCCCGCATTAAACAACCCTCTGATAGTCTGGCATTCTCTTCAAAGCCACCCTCCAGCAGAGAATGAGACCTGCAGCACCCAGCACTGCTGGGAAGCTGAGAGCACGTGCCCTATTTAAAAACACTCATCACAGGACTGGGTTTGAAGGAGGAGTCCTTTTCCCTGCCAGGACACACCAACCTTGGGGATGGCCTCGGTCAGGGCATAGCTGGCTTTGTCGCTGAGCCACACTTTCTCCTTGGGGGAGAGACCCACACAGATGGCCTGCAGCTCCGTCAGGACAGATTCATATGGCACCACCTGGATTTTAAACTCAGCCTCCAGGGCGGAATCAAGCAGCAGATGTTCCCTCGTGGACGGGTCTGCCATGCGGTCCCCACTGATAAACAGCCTGCAGAAATGTATCAGCAGAGAGCACGTGGGTGTGACTTGTGCTTCAGCCTGATGGAAGTGGGAGGGGATGGAAATCACACTGTTCTAATCACATTTAACAGAGAGAGGCGATTATTAAGAATAATACTGTGCACTGATCCAGACCATTTTATCCACGGATCTCCATGCACTTTGCACCCTGCATTGAAATCCAGTCTCACAATCACCCTGGGAGGTAGTTATCCTCAGTTATACAGAGGGGGCATGTCATCACTAAGGCTACAATTTAGCCATGGAGGTCGCAGAAGTCATGGAATCCGTGACTTCCAGCGACCTCTGACTCCAGCCTGCAGCGCTCGGGAGCTGTGGGGTCCCCTGCTGCCTCTGGCGGCTCCCGGAGCTCCAAGTCACCGTAAGCAATGGGGGTAACCCGCAGCTTCCATCCCCCGCAGGTGGCAGGGGAACCCCAGAGCTGCAAGCGGCAGGGGTACCCTACAACCCACCAGCTGCTGCAGGCGGCAGGGGCCCCGCAGCTCCCAGCCATGGTTGGCGGGGGACCCTGGAGCTCCAACACCCAACCCGCACTGGGGCCTCCGGAACTCCTAGCCACTGCACAGCTGCCCCACTGCAGGTGGGGAGGGGACCAGCAGATCCCCATTTTGTCATAGATATTCTTAGTAAAAGTCAGGGACAGTTCATGGCTTCCATGAATTTGTCTTTATTGCCCGTGACCTTTACTAAAAATTTCCATGACAAAATCTTAGCCTTAGTCATCACACAGCTGAGAACAGAACCCCCAGACCTGTGTTCCACCCACTAGCTCACATGTTTTGCTAGTACCTTTGTGTGCCTCGATTCTTGTGTCCTACCGAAGCTTGTTGCACCAAACAAAAAGAGAAGGATCTTTGGCACGCAAAGCCCCAAAATCCCAGAGCACAGCAGTAACCGTTACTTGTGGTTTCAGAGGGAATCTTCAGCTAAGTTAACCCCTCGAAAACCCCACAATGGATAATGTTCTCCAGCACCTGCCCCACTGTTGATGCCAAGTCATCAGCAACTCCTTATATCACCTTTGGTACAAAGATCTCAAAGCATTTTACATGATCCCAATTTTACAGAGGGGCAAATTGAAGCACAGAGAAGGTGAAAGGACTTGCCCAAGGTCACACAGTAGCAGACCTGGGAACAGAAGCAAAAGCTCTTGACTCCGCCACCACAATGATGAGAGGGGAGCAGGGGGAGATAAATGGATTATCATGGAATATAAAAATGCTAGGAAGGGACATTAATATGGCCAAGTTTAAAAGGACACACACAACGCGAGAGCCAGCCAGTCTCTCGGAGGAAACACGCCTGGAACGTCAGTGCAACACTTGGTAACGATAAAGAAGGGGCGAGGTAAAGACCTGATTGTGTCGGTTCCTATGACAGCGTAAGCAAAAAATACTGGATTGTATTCAACGTCTGAGCCTCGGAGGTTAAACAGCCCTAGGAAAGAAAAGAGAGCCCAGAATCACAGTCTTGTTTCATCATTTAAATTCAACCATATTAGAGAAGAAAAACAAAACCAAAGTCAGCTGGCTCGAAAGCAGGTTCACACAAGGGCTTTAAGCCAGAGTCCAGCTGTTGCAATTCCCCAGAGCTTTACTGGCAGTAATTTGCTTTCTCCACTAGATGGCACCAAAACTGTGAGTACTAAATGATGCCAGAAAAATCTCTTCAGGCTCTGGTTCAGTAGCTAGACTACAGTGGAGATACCACAATGGCAAGGAAGTGATTTTCCCCGTCTCTGCCATGACCGCAGATCACCCCTCGCTCTCCAGAGAGTGCTCAAGTTTTAGAACTTTGCTCCCACAGAGCCCTGTCAGCCATGGGACCCACGGGGGAAGGAAAGCACAGAGAAGTTAAGGCCAAAACATTACAAAACGGCCTTTGATTGTGGCTGCTCGGCTGCGGACGGCTCGGCCTTGCTTGTCAAACGCGCAGGTCCCTCACGACTCAGGGGGATGCCAAGCGGCGCGGCGGGCGCTCGGCCTCTCTGAGCGCCGGGTTTCAGGAGTCTAGCTGAGCCCTCCGAAACCCTGGGACTCACTCCTGGAAACATTCGCGTGAAAGAGCGGCTCCCGGTGACGCGGCGAGCCAGCCGGCGGAGGTGGAAGAGTCTGGGGCTGGGTCCACTGGGCCATGCAACATCAGGTAGGACACTTGTGGGGTATGTGCATGCTTCCTGGGAAAGACCCTGCTTCTCCCAAGTTACAAAGACCCATACGGGGCTTCCAGGAAGGGGCTGTAGAAATCTGCTAGCTGAGCAAGATTAGGGTCTCCATGCTGTGGAATGGTGCTGGCCTCCTCTTCAACCCTCCTCCCAGATGCCCTTTCAGATTTTAATAGAGCAACATCTAGTGGCCAAACATCAGATGAATGGGTTTTTCCATGTATAGTAAAGGAAAGGGGCTCCACATGTACACCTAGCAATAAACATCTCTCACGATCTCTCGCTGTCCTTAGCCCCTCCTCACCCCTTTGTTCATGGGTCACCCCTTGCACTGGTCGGTGTACTCCGACTGTACCCACCTGACAGCCAGGTTTGTTTTACTTGTCTGTAAAGCGGCGCACATGCCGCGGGGTCTGTACAGATAAGGTCAGAAAGCTGCCATCTCTGCTAATGCGAATGCAGGTCTCGCTGCTATTGGATGTCTTTGTTTCATGAAACAGGAAGCGCTGTGCTTGGTTTCACAATTGTAGGAGCGAATACCGAGGACCCCGACTAGGCCACGCGGCTGGCGCCAAGTTACTGATTCCCAAACTGAAGTTGGGAATTTGCCAAGATAATTTACACTCCAGAGCAGGTGATGCAGATTCTACAGCGTCTACTAATCATACACCCAAGCCGGGCCTGCACTCAGATTTCCTGGGACATCTCCTACACAGGCGCAGCCCCACTGGTGCAGCAGCAGGAGTGCTAGTGCACACAGGCCTCTGGTGTGGTCAACAATGGGTCATCTGGACCTACTCTGAGGTTTAGAGCAACCCAGATCTTATCTATCTTGAGCCCTGGGGCTGTTCCATGAGCTCTGGCCTGACCTCCACCCACCCTGGGAATGCCTACTATGTTGGAGCGGGAGGCCAGAATCACAGGGCTTAGAGCTGGCTACATTGGTTTTGCTACTTGGAGACTCTCCTGCGGGTTGTTTAAGCTCCCTTGGCTGCCAGTCCAGTGCAAAGGGGAACGGGTGGGGACTAGGACGAGGTCCATTGCAGTCTTGTTTTGCTACGGGAGTTCGCAGCCTGTCAAGGAAAGGAGCTCGGGGGACTCCTTTTAATAAGTTTGAAAACTAGAACCAGGCTTGCGGAAATCACAAGCACATACACACACATGCTTAGAAATCACAAATGTTGCATACGAAATGGCGGTGTGTCTATTTGTGTACCTAGAGCCACATACAGTACTGCTTCAGTGATGGCAAGGTTTCACGGCTTAAAACAGCCTTCCGCTTCCCGGTGGGAGGGCGTAAGGATATTTTATGCTAGAACATTTTGTCTGTCAGTTCTTTCCTCAAGCTGCCGCAGTTTTATACATCACCTTCCTTTTCCTTCTCTTCGCCTGCTTTTCAAGTGTGGTGATTTGTTGTTTACACTGGGCCTAAATCTGCTCTATCGCTCTGGATTTTCACAGACATAAATGAGAGCAAAATCTACGGTGACTGCTCCTGACCCTGTCCCATAGCTGCTTCTGACACAGGTTAATCGACTTATAACAAACCCCTCTTGGCACTGGGTAGATTTCCCATTTCCCAGCCATGAGAGAAAGTTCTGTTGTACTGCCAGGGAGATCTGATAACCCACCCAGCCAGGATACTTACAAGATACCTCATCCAGGGCTGTAACCACAAGCCAAAGGACTTTTCTCTCAACCATTTTCGCACGCAGAGCTGCAATCTTCTCTTTCCAGCCTACCCCTGTGAAATACAATACATTTGCTGACTGTGGATGGGTTTGGTTCTTTAGTTACAAATGTTATCACCGCCTAATTTATTGACTAATAGCAGAGACATACAGCCATGAAGCCCTAATGTGATGAGAGTAGCATTTCCTAGAAGCCAAACACGCAATTTCTGGCTTGTCTTCCTTACTGCTCCTTTATGACATACACCACCAGCTTCAAGCTTTTTCTCCTTTTTCCAGAAACATACATCTGTGCATTTATTGTAAACCATCGCTGTAGTATCTAGGCACAATCAATGCTTATGTCTGGTTTCCAAAACAAAAAGATCATTGAATAGAATAAACAGAGTCTAATTAGATCCTTAATTTAATCAAAGAGCACATCATGCTGGGCTGCAGTTATATTTCTCCTGTCACTTTATAAAGGGAAAGGAAGAGAGAAGAGAGGAGTGAAAATGAATCCACTCAATTCAGGGCCGGATCCCACTAACCTGTGTAACTCAGGTCCAGGGTCATCAGAGGTTTGCAGGGTCGCTGGGGCCGATCCATCCAGATTGCATCGATCAGGTTCTCTTTGACCGGCACGAGAACATGGCCAGCACTTTTCAGTGCTTTAGACATCCTCTTCCACTGATCTGCCAAAGGGGAGAGAGCTAAGAGCACTGGCCATAAATGTCTGAAACACAGGAATTCCCTCTGTGCTAGGGGATGCTGGAAACGTCTAAGCTTTCTTCTCCTCCCCGGCCCCTTCCACGTGGTCAGCAGCAGCAGGAGGAGGAGAAAAGCAACATCCAGATGTAACAAGCCATAGTGACATACTGCCAAAGGTATCACAGTCACCAGTGGGAAATGAACCAGAGATCTGGCACCAAAAGCACAGGCCTCTAACGCTTGAGCTAAAGAAGAACTCTCTTAGCTGTGTAGCAGTAATAGGCTGTAACCTGGAAAGCGAAGAAGGCACCTCAGCCCATTTGAAACAGCGAGGGGAATTTGGGTAGGCAGAATCTCATCACCCAACCTGGAAAGTATAAAATAAACTAACCAGCTGGAATAATGAAAGGGTCCACTCCAACTTTCGAGCCCTCTGGGAGCACACTCACTAGCCAGTCCTCCTGAGTCGGCGTATCCTTCAGACCTGGATGTGGAAAAGGGGATAAAATGTAGTTCCAAGAGCAAAGCAAAAACCATGCAGAAGAGGTTTCACACAGACCCTTAAATTACAGCACAAGCGAACATATAAGTCACACTCACATGCAAGTGCCCTGACAGATCTTAAAGCAGCAGCATCTTGTGCAGATGCCGATCCTCCTATTCCTTTTTGATTTTCCTTGTGAAAGGCACTCCCCTGATCTTAGTTCATTCACATGCCCTGGCAATTAATTAAGCTGAGTGCATAGAGCACCCCCATGCCCTGCTATTTAGTTCTCTGTATATTAGTGGAGCAATATTTTGGACGGCCACCCACCCATCTTCATGAGCGTCCAGTTGCTATCCATTTGCTGTGCTGCCTGCAGGAAGTAGCGTCCGTCCGTCCACATGGCTGCTTTTTGCTCGGTTATAATGGCAGTACCTGGCCAGGAAGCAAAAGGGATAAGTCAGTTTGTGGTTCATCGGAACACAGAGGGGCAGATACAGAGGTATTGGAGGCATCACAGTTACATGGACTGCACAGGGTTTGGTTGAAATGTACACAGATGCCGGATAGTCCGTAGGAAAGCTCAGGTCACAGTTCTAACGTCACTTGGGTATTAATGGAGATACTAATTGTTCCCCACAACTAAGAGGCAAACTCCTTTGCAATTCTGGCCAAGCCATTCTACACCAGGAACTGGGTTTGCTGAACTTGCTTTTAAATCTCCTCAGACTAATTCAGTTTAAACACAGCTCAGCCAGCCAGCATGGAGGAGCTGAAGCCTGGCTTACAAATCATCATTACTAGAGAAAGAGCTAGAAGCCCCAACTGATACCAGGGCCCCATTGCGCCGGGAACTGCACAACAGAGAGTCAGTCCCTGCCCCAAAGAGTTTACAATCTAAACAGAAAAGACAGAGTGAGAGAAGGGAAGCATTATTATCCCCATTTTACAGTGGGAAACTGAGGCACGCTGGCCCTGGTTCAGCCACGTACGTAAGCAATGGGAGCGGACATCAATGGGACTACTCACATGGTTAAGTTAGGCATTTGCTTACCTAACTTGCTGACTCAAGGCTAGAGGGATCTAATGATTTGCCCAAGGCCACCCAGAGTGTCTGTGCCAGAGCCAAGAATTGAACCCAGACCTCCTGAGTCCCAGCGTCATATCACATGACCTATTTTCTCTCTTACAATGATTGCAGTCTATCTTACTGCAGCACAGCTCGCAAACTCCGGTTCAGCCTCCTCTCCCCTGGCCAAACACACACTGACGCCGTTGGAGCCGGAACCCATTTAAAAACGGAGTTTTCATTCAGCAAACCCTGCTTGAGCCCAAGCCTGCGCAAATCCTGCCACGGTCTGACGGTGTAGCCCCCGCCCTTCTGACCGCAGGGTGAGGCACCAGGCTGAAGACAGGAAGGCCGGGATGCAGGACTCGTGTTACAGAGCACCGCTACTCTGCATTTCTGTATAGAGCGTTTTTCACAGGAGGCTCTCAAAGCACTTTACGGAAATTGACCCACGAAGCCTCACAGCATCCTGTGTGGAAGTCAGTATTTGTTATTAACCCTGATTTCCAGCTGGGAGATGGGAGGCATAGGAAGGTTGAGTGACTCGTCCGCAATTTCACAGCAAGTACATTGCAGAGCCTGGGATAGAAGTCTGCCTTCCCAACTTCCAGTCCTATGCTTCAGCCAAAAGAACATCCCATGCCTCTGTGAGATAAGCAAACTTTTCCATAAACTCAGCTTCACAGTTCAGTATTTTTGGCACTAGCTTCACTCTAAGATGATTGAAAGTGGCTGACAAACATTGTTTACCATTAATCCCAGCTCTGTTGGGCAACGTACAATCTGTTCATAGTGGCCTCCCGTTAGGCAACATAAAAGCAGGCTGCGAGCACTGCATTAAACGGTTAACAGGATTTGGCTTTATGGGAGGTTTGTTCGGGGGTCAATCTTTTGTGAAAGCCCATTACTGCATCGATCTTACATAATTTTCAGCTGGCAGCCAACACGTAATTTTGCAGACACTGATATGGGAAGGGAACAGTCCAAACATTTTGGTTAGGTTTTCGTCATCCAGCATACACGTGAATCTGATCACTCCTGATCACTCCTTTTCAGGGGAAATATGGGTTCAGACAACAAAAGAGGTTCTGGTAATGTACCTGCAGAGCCATCAAATCCAGAGATGAATGCCCGTCTGCAATCACAGGGCGCGATGTACTCACTCTGGAATACAGAAGACGCAGCGAATTATTTACAACAGCAACAACAAAAGCAGTTGATGACAAGTATATTGAAAAGCTTCATTTCTCTTGAAGGACACTGTCAAGAGAAACAAACAAGTTACAAGATTGGGCTCTGCTCCTCTGGAAGTCCTAACAAGTGTTTAAAAATTGTTCCTTTGGGACATTTAAGTATCTGTGATTACTTTGTATTTATATCTGCCTGTTTTTTTAAACCTCCGGCACTTTTCTCCCACCAACTTCTGTAAACAGTAAAGTGCTGCAGTTTGCTGATATTTATTTCACACTCAACCTCCCATTTGGCAACAAACAGATCCTGCCTTTGAAGCTGCAAAGTGAGAAGAAGAGAACACACAAGCATTCCTTGATCTTGGAAACTAAAGTATACGGGCCATTAAATCTTTAAATGCCACTATATTTATTTATGTCCTCCAACTGGAGTTTACAAGAAGCCCTTTTAGAATTTTTCCTCTACAACAATGCCATTGAAAAGGAGAAAGTCAAGGTTGTTAGGCCATAAAACTTTCAAGCCTTTAGGAGATTTGTAATTAGGTACCAAGTCTTTTACTTCTACTTTACCTGTTCAAATCCAGCCCAGGTCAGAAGTAACCAGAAGTTATTGGTTACCATTGGATGAGTACTTACTTCCCTATGTGAAACAAGTGGGAGGGGGAAGGAAGAGAGATGGGTAACTTCTAAGTGCCCACATCATAAAACCATCTTAATTGGCACCTTTGTTGTCAGTCTCAGCAGAAACCCTAAATAACTGAATAGGCTGGGGACACAGAAACTCCCAACATCCACAATCTGTTGCCAAAATGGAAGAAGAAAAATTGTTAGCCAAGGTGTTCCTGTGTTTTGAAATGGCCAACACACCCTGTTCTGGGATCTTGTTCAACCAAGATCGGAGGTCAGGATTGCTAAACTTGCCTCTAATTATCAGCACAATTCAGCAAATCAACTTAATCCTGGCCAGCCTTAAAAGCCTTGGCTCAATAGAGTACCAGGCAAATGATCCAAGACAAAAGTCTGCAAATCAGCATGGGATTATTCCCTGACTCCTTGATTCTGCTGCAGCACTGAATAGCCAGGATCAAATCAGAAACACTGAGGGGTTACAGTCAAATTAAATCTCACGGGCCCGATCCTCTATTGTGTCTAGCTTCCAGAGCGTGCAGCAGAATGGAAGGCGATCACTGAGCTCCTTGGGGCTCCTCTAATCTCTGCTTGGAATCTGCCCATGTGTTTATTTTTTAAAATCCTGTACGATGTTTCAAACATTAAATATTAAATATAAAAGATTTTTTAAAAATCTGGATCTATTCCTCTCGATTCATATGGGGCAGCTCCACAACCACCTGCGTGATTTGGGAGCATAAGTCCCATTGACTTGCAGTGCTCTTAAGTCACGGACACTTCTGAAGATCCCACCCGTAGTTGATTTACTTTTCTCTTCCCTCTCTCTCAGCTCCCACAATGAGGAAAGACGTCAGTCTGTTTCACTTACATGGGCAGGTATTAGCTAGTTAATTTCACTTTCCGGGTCTTACGCCCTAACATAATGCTGAAATGTCTGGGTGACAAACACAACAGGGGGAGATTTAATGGCTTTACAAAATATAACAGTGATTTTTCTAACAGCCCTCCTGCAGGGGAATATTTCTATTGGTCTCAGCTTTGGTAAAACCTTATTTAAAAAAAATAAGAATCTTAAGTTGAGGAAAAAATCTTCCCTGACAGTGTCCCATACAGGGAAACATGCAGGAAACATTTAAAGGGGGAGAGAGGGGAGAGTTGAAACTAAGCAAAGGGATAGATGGGCCTTAAAGTACAATTAGTGGCTTTGAGCTGCATGGGAAGGAAGATGACTTAAGCAAAAGCCCTTTGTAGCTATCTGTCTATTTAGGTTCTTATAGAGACGCATCATCACCGTATGTGAGCAGCAGTTCATCTCCTGTTCCATACAGCAATCCCTACTGTGCTAAGATTACCCAGTGTTTTGTGATAATCATACCTGTGCTAAAATTAGCACTGTGCCCCTGTGAATGCTGCACAGAGCGTCAGCCACTGCACGGTCGAAACAACCCATCTAATTGGAGCTCCTCTGGCAACCGGACTGGATTTCATCCCAGCTCAGACCCTAAAGCGGCTGCCCACCACACCTGCTGGGCTGCTGTCCAAGCCTTGGAATTTTAGGGCCCCATCCTGCAAGCCCTCAGTCAAGTGAGCCTTCTTTGCTCAACTTCTTTGAAGTTAATGGTGTTACTCATCTGAGTAAACGTTTGCACGGTCAGGCCCTTTAACACTCAAATCTATTGCGTTGAGTGCATTCGGCAGCACTGCAGGTGCATTCCAGCTGTAACGTACAGCAGCAATTAGGTGAGTAGCCCACTGGTTTTACAGGGGTGACCTTGATCCTCTAAGCATTTCAAACAAACCCTGCCACTTACTTGGCAGGTGCATCAGGAGTCCCAGCAGTAATAATACCTGCACTGGTCAGAGCTGGAACAGGTCAGGTGGATGCTGTGTAAAATTCCTCTCCTCCATTGCTCTACAATTCTGCCCATTCATCAGTCCTAAACAACCACACCTCATGCTGTTCCAGTCTGGAGCAGAGAGTGGCGATCCAGCCAACCCAAATGTGGGGGTAGGAGCTGGGCAGACATTTACTAGCTGTGAGAGACCCATCTGAAGTGATCACACCTCACTGCACTACCTTGTTCACAAGAGGCCCTTCCATTCCCTCTGACTTCCTACCACTGGTTTAGAGATACAAGTCAGGCTCAGTGTATAATACACTGTAGGAAATCAATGTAAGTAGTACAGCCAGTATTCAGCAGTGGCTAAAGCAGACACCAATCCAGGGTATTGGCCGTCTCTGGAAAGGATATAAATTGGATTCCGAGATTCTAGGAAAAGATGGTTCTGTTTAAGAGCTCTGCAATGTGATGCTTTTGTGAAAAAGGCAAATATCATTCTGGGATGTATTAACAGGAGTATCGTATGTAAAACACTGGAGGTAACTGTGCTCTATTCGGCTCTGGTGAGGCCTCGGCTGGAGTACTGCGTCCGGTTTTGGGCACTACACTTTAAGAAAGAGGTGAGCAAACTGGAGACAGTCCAAAAGAGCAATAAATGTTATAACAGGTTTGGAAAATATGACTTACAAGGAAAGAACTGACAGAACTGGGCAAGTTTAGTCTAGAGAAGAGAAAGCTGAGGGGAGATCGGATAACTGTCTTCAAATACGTAAAAGATTCTTATAAAGAGGATGGTGATCAATTGTTCACCAAGTCCACGGCAGGCAGGACAAGAAATAATCAGCTTAGTTTGCTGCAAAGAAGATTTAGGGTCAATATTAGAAAAAATCCTTTCTAACTGTAAGAATAGTTAAGCGCTGGAACAGGTACCTAGGGAGGTTGTGGAATCCCTGGAATTGGAAGATTTTAAGAACAGGTTAAACAAACACATGTCAGAGGTAGTCTAGGGGGACCAGTGCAGGTGGATGGACTAGATGACCTCTTGAGGTTCCTTCCAGCCCTCTGTTTATATGCTTCTGTGCTTCTCTGTCTATGGAATTGAAAGGACAAGTAAACCTGGAAAGCTAGGGGGTCTGATTAGGTCTATAATACAATGGAGAAAAAAAATATTTTAGCCTTGGTACGGAACCTGACATTAAAAGCACTGCAGGGATCTTAGAGCTTACATGGACAAGTTGCTGCAACCTACTGAGAGACCTCAATTCACACCAAAGCCCAGGAGAGGTAGGGCACTCAGCACGTCACAGTATCAGGGCCCTAAAATGTCAGCAAAATGCAGGTACTTTGAGCAACCAAGCAATGGAATAAAATTCCCCCCGTCTTAGGCCTTGTCCGCATTACTGATTTGCTTCTATTTCAGTCGCTGGTGGTGCTGCACAAGTGCGAGTCCCGAATGTAGAAAAGCAAAGCTAGGATTTGCATGGATGCTGTGAACCCCTGCTTGACTCAGGCTATACCGGGCTGTTGGAAACTGCAGCTTAGGGTGGTTTACCTGGTCAGCACTGGGGGTTTGGACTGGTGAAGCTCAACAATGGCTGAAATTGGGGCAATTCCGCACTGCAGACAAGACCTTGAAGAGGCAACCCACCATGACACATGCGAGTCAGGCAGCTGTATAATTAGCCGTTTTCATTAATCAGTTCCATTCAGACTGTTTAGTTCTGTGTCGAAACCTGATGAACTTGCCCAGCAGGAAGCAGGGTTGTTTGCATTACTGCATTCACTGTAGCAAAGACCAAAAGAGAAGGGGGAAAAAAATCAGGAATCCTGCAGGTCACATTCCTTAACTCACGTGACCACAGTTCCAGGGTAGCAAAATGTAACTGGAGTTACATACGGATAGAGAGGTAGCTTCAGGCGCAAAATGTAGCAGCTGCAGGGGAGCCCCTCACCCAGCGCACAGAACTGAGGAGTTGATCTATTTAAAGGGAAACGTATGACGCACGTGTTCCCGGGGCACAGCCACGTTCACCACTGCCTTGCACCTTGTGTCTTCACGTGCACCTGTGCAAAAAGGGTGTGAAACACTCTGATGCGGCAGCATTTCACACCCACTTTGCACAGGGGTAAATTCCAACCCCAGGTATGGGAAGGTGAGAGGTCAGGCCCTCTGTCTCCGAAAATGGCTGAGAGAAGAAGATCCCCTTCGCCCCCCCAGGAACTCTGATGCTCTCTAAACAGAGCTTGGATGAAGACTGAGGACACCGCATATACACATTTATGCGGGCAAGAAGGGGTTCAACATTTTAAAGTTGCCCTGGGCTAAACAACTACACCAGATCAAGACAATCTTAATATTCTGGAGAAAGCCAAGTATCACCGCAACCATGAAAATTAAACACCCAAGCAGCAGGCCCCAGGGTCACCTTCTCCGGCTGGCGCAGAGAGGAGTAACTCTGGGCACACAGGGATCTGGGCACAGATGGGAGGGGACCTGGGCCTCTGTTGCATGCTGCCTTCCCTACTGCTACCCCAGAAGCCCCTCCATGTGAGAGCTGCAGGTTAGGGCTCTCTAGCTCTAGAAAATATACTACAAGGGCCAGGATGGGAGCAGCCATTTCTTTGGTACGCCCCCCTTTGTAGGCCATGGGCTTCCTTGGAGAAAGCAGAACCACCAAAGTTGACTTCCTACAGAAAAATAAACACTGACCATCAGAAAAAAGACTCTAGAAACTCCATCTACAGCTCCCCTTTGCATCATTCCCCAGCTCACCAAAGCTTTTATATTGGAATTATTGAAACAAGCAAACCAAAAAGTAACCATGGCCATCTACAGACTTTTACTTTTCCTCTAGAAGGAAACATCCTTAATACTGAAATCTCTACCTGGTGTGCATCTCCGGACGGCACGATATAGGCTTGGATGGGCTCTGCGACGTACCTGGAGTTCTTCATCACCTGTCGCAGCTGTCGGAGCAGCTCTGTAGTAATCTTGGGACTCATATTCCTACCTGCAATACAAATTAAGCACACTGTCTTAGTACTTCTGCAGCAGCCCCTGTGGATTGTAAGGGCTTGATCCATTTCCCATTGAATTCAGTGGCAAAACTTTGGTGTCAACAGGGCAAGGATCAGGCCCCATAATTCCGGTTTCCAGCTTCTTGCCCTCTTGTTTTCCTTGTTGTCTACCATTTTGGTTCTTTGGCCAATGTTAAGGCTGAGAGATGAGGCTTAATCCTTTAGGGTCAGATCTTGTAAACACTTGTGCAAATGTTTTCTCACATCAGTAAGTTACTCAGGTGTAATTGTGCGATACACTGGCCTAGCATGTATCATCTGCACTCCTTCTAGGAGCTGGCACCAGCCCCTATATACCTTCTCCTTTAGCTCCAGTGGTAGAGTTCGGCAGTGCTGATGTCAACGTTTCCAAAGGGGGGGAGGGATAGCTCAGTGGTTTGAGCATTGGCCTGCTAAACCCAGGGTTGTGAGTTCAATCCTTGAGGGGGCCATTTAGGGAACTGGGGTAAAAATCTGTCTAGGGATTGGCCTTGCTTTGAGCAGGGGGTTGGACTAGATGACCTCCTGAGGTCCCTTTCAACCCTGATATTCTATGATTCAAAAGGTTCAATTCCCATTGTGGGTCGTGGTGTCTGCACGCAGCCATGGTTTGTTACATATGCAGGAATGAGCCCTTACTCCTTACCTCACCCTGCTGTCCACAGACATTGTAGTTTATATTCTACAGGAGCACGGACTGCCCTGAGTGGCTCTGTCCATTTGCTGCACCCATATGAATCACCTAAGGGTGCAGTTTTCTGGCTTGAGCTGCAGCGCAGTGGTGATAGTCGCAGTTTGCATGGCATTGGGCCGTGAAGGAAATCCTGTATAGTCTTTCCTTAACCAGAAGCATAGAGGCTGCTATACAGGGTCTCAAATGGGGATAGCAGGACAAGAGAGGGGCAAAGGGGCAGGGAATGGGAGATGATATCTTGCCGGTCCCAATCAAGAAGTAGATGAGGGTACAGACCATTAAATATAAAAAGGTTATCCACCAAGGCACTCACGTTGGTGCGTTATTTACTCTCACATTCTATTTCGTGCAACCCTATTAAAGGACATTTTAAAAAGAAGATTTATTATCCAAAAAACTAGTAGCTCAGGATTTTTTATATCATGGGCACCCGTCCTTTCTGGCACGGACGGCCCCGTTGCCAACTTGTCATGAGCATTTGTCATGCAGTGAATCCCCACCTGTTTTATTGTGTTAGCAAAATAAACATAGCGCAACCAGAAGTTATGGGCTTGAGGCAGAAATTAGTGGGTGAGATTCCCTGGCCTGTGTTAGGCAAAAGGTGAGACCAGGTGATCATAAGGGTCCTTTCTGGCCTTGAAATCTGTGGGCAGGTCGACACTACAGATGTGCATCGGTGCCACTGTAGCGCTTCTGGTGAAGAGCTCTCCCGTCAACTTAATAAGTCCACCTCCGTGAGAGGCGGTAGTTATGTGGGCAGGAGGTAGGGTTGCCAACTTTCTAATCACAGAAAACTAAACACCCTTGCCCTGCCCCCTACCCCACCTCTGCCTCAAGGCCCCACCCTCCGCTCACTCCATCCCCCTCCCTCTGTTGCTCGCTCTCCTGCATCCTCACTCACTCATTTTCACCAGGTTGGGGCAGGGGGTTGGGGTATAGTTGGGGGTGCGGACTCTGGGGTGGGGCCGAGGATGAGGGGTTTGAGGTGTGGGAGGGGGCTCCGAGGTGGTACAGGGGTTTGGAAGAGTGTGAGGGCTCCGGCTGGGAGTGCAGGCTCTGGGGTGGGGCCAGGGATGAGGGGTTTGGGATGCACGAGGGGGCTCTGGGCTGGGGCTGAGGGGTTTGGAGTGTGGGAGGGGACTCAGGGCTGGGGTAGGAGGTTGGGGCACAGTGGCGGGAGGGGTGTGGGCTCCAGGAGGGAATTTGGGTACAGGAGGGGCCTCAGGGCTGGGGCAGGGAATTAGGAGGGGGTGAGCCCAGTGCTTACCTCAGGTGGCTCCTGGGATGCAGTGACATGTCCCTCTGGCTCAGGGGCGGCCAGGTGGCTCTGCATGCTGCCCCTGCCCACAGGCACCACCCCCTCAGCTCCCATTGGCCATGGTTCCCAACCAATGGGAGCTGCGGAGCCAGTGCTCGGGACGGGGGCAGCGCGCAGAACCCCCGTGACCGTCCCCGAGCCGGGGATATGTTGCCGCTTCCCAGGAGCTGCACGGAGCCGGGTAGGGACTCGCCTACCAGCCCCACTGCACCGCCAACCGGACTTTTAACGGGCCAATCAGCAGCGCTGACCAGAGCCGCTAGGGTACCTTTTCGGACGGGTGTTCCGGTCGAAAACCAGACAACGGCAACCCTAGCGGAAGAAGCTCTCCCACCAACACAGCTTTGTCTACACGGGGCAGGGGGGTTAATGTTGGTATAACTACATGGCTTCGGCATGTGGATTTTTCACTGAGCGAAGCAGTTATACCGAAGTAAGTGGGTAGTGTAGATCTGAGCTATGAAACGGACACAGACGTAGAATTCTGCATAGTCCGTTTCATAGCTCATTTCTGTCTCTAACTTCAGTTAGTTCATACAGTGCATCTCCCTAGGGCCAGTACAGGTAGTGTCGTTCAGTGCAGGTAGTGGCGTGCCGTGCAGGTAGTGGCGTGCCGTGAATCCCTGCTTGAAAATAATGGCACACGAGAGATGGATCTTAGTTAGTCACATTTTTGTCTACTCAATCTATTTTTAAAAGTCCCAAACACTTATTATTTTAATGTACAATTTCTACTGCAGTAGCGCTTAGAAACCCCAGCTGAGTTCAAGGCCCCATGCTTGTCACTGCACAAACACATAAGAGGGGCCAGTCCCTGCCCTAAAGAGCTTACAGGCTACATAGAAAGACAGGGGAAAAGGGTGGGAGAAATGAAATAGTATTATCTCCATTTTACAGAGAGAACTGAGATTAAGTGATTTGCCAAAGGTCACACAGGAAGTCTGTGGCTGAGTCAGGACTTGCCCCAAGATCTTCTGAACCCACTCCAACACCTTAATCACGTGATCATCCTTCCTCTCCTAACCAATGGGAACAAGCCACACGTGGTGCTTGTGAGCTGGTCTTCTGCCTGTCTGCAGCAAGGCACAGAATTTTTATTCTACAAATACATTTTGGAAGGAAAAAAGAGAAAACAAACCCCAAATGCTAATACGTACCCTGGGTGAAATCCTGGCCCCAACAAAGCCAATGGCAAAAATCCCATTGACTTTCAATGGGGCCGGGATTTCACCCTCTAGCTATTTCCACAGCAAGCTTCCAAGGCTATATACTGTTTGTACGTGATGGTGTACAGTGTCTTATTCTGATCACTCTTTTCTGTCCCATATAATGAGCTGATCATTTCCCTTCACTGAGGATAGATGTCCACAAGAAGACAGAAACAATCTGACGGTCAGTTAGAAAAAGAAAGGAAACCCTTCCCTTAACTCTTAAGGATACAGTTCCCTTTCTAGGCATGTGCTTTGTCCCCACAAGCCTGAAATAGAAACGATGGTGATACACTGATTACAAAAGCAAAGAACTGCTAATGAATCCTGCAAGTGACAAGCGAAAGATTCTGAAGAAGGCAGGAAAGACTGTCCCCAAGCACAAACCTAATACAAAGTCTGCAGTGCAATATTAGAAACTCAGATCTATTAGCAGTGAAACCCATATGAAGGATGTCATCAGTAACTCCTGCTTTCTAAGTAACCATTTTAAAGTATCCCCAAGGTTTCCAGTAGAATTCTTTTCATTGTTTCCTTGGAGGGTCATTTAACCTGCTCACTCTGTATTTTTAAGAGCATAGCTGACCTTTCCCCTCAGCAGTAAATATAATCATGTGTTAAGTTAAAATCACTTCTCTGTAATTATTTACTCACTCAGTGATTAAAACCAAGCGGCACTGAAATTAAAGTAATTGTCCCACTAGTGAAAGATGCAACCTTGACGTTTCAAAGCCATTAAATAACCATAGCCACATTACCTGCTCTCTGTAGCTTTCCCCTCAAGTCCTGATTCCTCTGGCCTTTGATGGAACAAATACCAGTTGGCCCTTTGCTCTCCCTTAACAAGCTCAGCCGTGCCTGAGAAAGCAAAGGGCAAATATGAATGGTCTACCAGACTTTGGCCACAATAAACTTTCTTATCCCACAATGCACAGCTTTGAAGGCACGAATGTTACAGTACAGGAAAACTTCCACCTAAGATTCTAGACCAGAGATGCTCATACTGTGGTCCATGCACACTGGTGGTCTGCATAGCACTTGGTGGTGGTCCATGGACAGCTGGAAACTCAGAAGATGCACCCTCTTTAGATCCATCTTCTATTATGCTACAAGAAAAGCAGCTAAAAATACATTAAGACTGGAATTTTCAAAGGAGTTTAGTGAAACAAAGACACCCAAAACCACTGAATTTCAGTCTCAGCTTCAACGCTTTTTTCATACTCCTTTCCCATGTAAGTAACTGCTGCAGTTATTACTTAGATGTTATGTGATTGTGAGGAAGGAAGGAAGTTCACATCCGTGAGACATGAAGTCTATTAAGATGGTCTCGACCCTATGAAAAGTATGACAAACCCTGTGCTAGCGATCTCTCTTATATTTCTCTTGTGTTAATCTGTTGATGGATACACTGTATACTGCTGGTGCAGCATGTAATGTCAGTGACCGCACAGATTATGTATTCAGCCATCAAGCTATAATAATTTAATCCTCGGCATTCATATATAGCTTTACACATTCGAAGCACTGTATAGACATTAAGCTTCACAGCAAGCCCATGAGGTAGATAAGTGTTCCCTTCCCCATTTTACAGTGGAGAAACTGAGGCAGAGTTGCAGTAACATCAGTAGAGCCAGTCAGCGAGTGAGTGGCAGTCAGGACTGGATCTCAGGACTTCCTAGTACCCCATGCAGTGTGCATTCTTCTAATTTAAATCATCAAATAGACTCACGTCTCTTCTATCAAAATGCTAAGCCTGTATCTCTAATCCATGTTCAGCAGCAGATTTCTGCTTTATTAAGCCTGCTCTTGTTTAGAATGTGTGTGTAAACACGCACTGACAGCTTAAACATACAAAGCAAGTTTCTGTGCGGAAAAATGGCAGATCAGGTGCTTGTCCTCTATGGAGGGTTATATCATACAGCTTTATTTTGGAAATAACTCATTTTGGATGAAAGGAAGAAAGGAAATTGGGACAAATCATATTTTCCTGTCATAAAAGATTTTAGTCTAATATTATCCTTGGTCAAGTCATCTATAGACTTTTCCTATCTTGACAGAATGGGCTTAACTGACAGCACCAGGAAACCATTAATAAAATAGGAGACAGTAGCCAATGGCTCTATTGTGCAGAGATAACTTATCCTACCACGTTAATGTTTAGATTGCAATCTTCCATGTCTAGCCTCAATATATGGATCATGTAATAAATCTAATATTATTGAAGACTTGTTTTTAATTTCTATTCAGCAACTCTGATTTATCGAGTATTTTCTGTGTGCAAGACAAAATGTAACAGTATCTGTTTGCACAAATGCACATGATACAGCTGGAAGGTCTGTCGCTATGACTCCGATCCTGTAGACATTTTGTGCACGCTCAACTTTAAACATGTAAAGGGTTGTAGAAGCAGAGGATAAGTTCTCATGTGTCTACAGGATAGCACATAGGTTAGAGGTGGGCCTAAATTTTCAAAAGTGATAAGTGATTTTGGGGTGCCTTACTTAAGACCCCTTACAGGGGCCAGATTTTCAGAAAGCACTGACCACCAACCCTCTGAAAATCAGGCTTCTTTAAACCATCTCAAGCAGAGGCACTGGAACTAGGGGTCAGCACTTACCTCCACCCTGACGTAATAATAGCAACCAAATGCCAGGCTTTCAAGCACCCCCTCTATAAAAATTGTTCCAGCCCCCCACGATCTCAAGTTGTGCACCCAAAAATTTAGGCAACCCAAAATCACTGGTCACTTTTGAAAATGTACACCACGCAACTTACCTTTTATTATTGTTTTATGCCAATGCATCTGAAATTAAAAACAAATGACAGCCCGCTCTTACCAGTTTAAAAACCATGTATGCTTTTTTTCTGAGTAGCCATTTTATGTTAATGAAAAGCTGTGAGTAGCTGGAACATGGAAGAGGGTTAGGATTGTTGATAAGACATGGTATAATCTGTGTGTTATAAAAAAATGAAATGCACACAATATATTGACATTCAGATTCCAAGGCAGACGCTGTCTAAAAATAATAATTCTGGGACTATTACCACTGTCAGTTCAAATGGTGTATTTATTCCATGCCCTAGATATTCTGTCTTTTGATTCTGTGTACAGCCCTGCTCTATGACAGGAGCGCCTAGGCATTATGGCAATACAAATAGTAAATAAATAAATAATAACAGTAATAATAATTAATAATTCACACCACATTCATCTCCATGATAGCTGAACCTCAGGGATAGTGTTTGTCACAATCTAAATGAAACGCTTCTATTCTTCTACGGGGCAGGACATCCTTGGGATCTGCATTGACTATAGCCCTTTAGAGAAAAATCGATATCTAGCACTAAGCTTACAAAATATATGTATCTGTGATGTGTGATTATTGGTGCCAGATTGCCCAGCTATGCCTAACATTTACTTTCATACCGATATGCACATGTGAGGTCTAAAACTTTGGTATTAAAAGGGGCCATATATTAATAAAATGTAGCAATCTCTTTTAAAGGACAAAAATCTAATATCCCTTCTCTGTTCTATAGAACGTTGCTAAACCAAAAAAAAAAAAAAAAAAAGGTTAGAGCTGAAACTGACAAAGTTATCAGCAACTCTTACAACACCTCCCTCCCCTCCCCCACACATAAACCCTATACACAGAGACATAGTCCAGACTTCCCAAGGCACAGCATCTGCTTTCTTAAGCCATACAGGATCCCATACATAAAGACTTCATGCTTCAGCTCCTCTTTCCTGTTACTCAGTGTCTGGGCAAATGAGCCTGAAATGCTGCAGTCTGGAGTAGGCTCTGTTTGGGTAAGACGCACAGAAGCTGGATTTATCTAGCCAGCTGTGCAAACATGAAAAGTCGAAAGCACCCTGGGGCTTTTTGCACACATCTCCCTGCACTGGATTTTTGTTTGTTACCTTTGTCACCCTGTTTAGCACCATCAGGTTCTTCCCCCCTCCCTGCAGCCTTCTTAGTGAAGGAGCTCCCCCAATGTGCACCTGGCGGAGGGCTCCAAAAGGTGCCCTGTCTCCTGCGTGCAAAGGATGCCGCTGGGCTCTGCACCCCTCAATTGCCTCACCTGGGATTGTCACTGCTTCCTGGAGGCTGCCATGCAAAATTGACGTCCCAGGCCACGTGGGCAGCCCAGGCTGAAGCAAGGGGTGGAGCTAGCCTCTTCCAGTGACATCACCAGAGCCTCTGCAAGCTTCTGCTGACATCAGTAGCAATCAGGCAGGCTCCCCTTCATTCCCTCTATTAAAGATTCAGGCAGGAGACATGCAGAGGGGCTGGCCTCGTGGCTTGCACAGAACAGCTTTAGAAAGGCCACACCTAGACTGTGCAGCTCTTCACGGCTGTGGTCTCTCTCTCCAGCAGCAGTATTTTGAAATCCTTTGCAAATTGTGTCTCCTCAAAGGGAGGGACTGTTAATAAAGCAGGAGAAAAGGAGAGAGCTGTTACATTTTTCAGTTGTGCCTTTAAAAAAAAAAAAAGCATAGTTTGGGGGGCTGAGATTTATTTGGGCCGCTGTGCAACTGGGAGAGGGGAAAACCCAGGCGGAGATAAAAAAGCAGGAGGGCTGTTCCAAAGAGACCTGCTGATTTAGTGCCAGCGGTTGGCCGTATTGTCACTTTAACTTGTTTTCATGCTTGCAGCTAGTCCTGGGTGGAGAGAAATAGCGGCGGTGAGTTAATCTGGGGTCTCAGCCCCCCACTCAAATCCAAGAATACCATGAAAATTAATGTTCAGTAAAGATGCCCAGTTCTGCCAAACTTAGTGTTACAGCCACCCACAGAAAAATTGCTATGAGCGATGGTCGCAGGGGTGGATTAAGGGCAAAGCAGAGTCACCATAATTTGGGGGTTATTAGAAAGACTGGCTGCCCATCCTCCCTGGAAACCCTTCTTTCTACCCCTGGTCTCCTGCTATCTCTTCAGCTCCTTCCCCCAGGCAGCGTCTCCCTCCCTGTGCCTTGGATTGCCCTTGTGCCTACATCCTGTAGATTCTTGGAGCCTGAATGCCCTGTGCTCACTGAACTGCAGTGTTCGGTGTGAAGGATTGGGAACTGGGTTTCTAACTGATTTATTGCTGAATTTGGGTCCCTATACAGACCATACCTCATGTCCACGTCTCAAAGGTCCTTCCTTAGGCCCTTTGTACTCAATGAGACTATTTACTTGCTTGAGTGCTTTGCTGGATCAGGACCAGAATGCTCTCAGCAGCTTGCAGGATCAAGCACCTATTCGCAAAGAGGAAGGGACCAGGGCCGGCTCCAGGCACCAGCCTACCAAGCATGTGCTTGGGGCGGCACCTGGAGGGGGGCGGCGTTCAAGCAGGGAGAGCGAAGCCGCAGCGGGCTCGCTGCTCTCCCCCGGCGCTCCGTCCAATCGGGGAGAGCGGAGCCCCGGACAGGCTCGCCGCCCTCCCCTGCTGCGCTCCCTGCGGGTGGGCGGTGAAAAGCTTTTTTGCCTGGGGTGGCAAAAAAGCCAGAGCCGGCCCTGCAAGGGACATGTCCCCTGAAGTCAGTGTGGGTTGAGAACTCAGCACCTTTCTAGACTTAGCCCTCAATCAATCCTGGCCATCCATCTCAGAGTTTCCAGGGCCATCTGGCTTTTAACAGAACAATCTAATGCTTGAATCTTCAACTCACTTATGGGACCTCTGAAGCACTGTCCTCTCGCTCGGTGCTGTGCATAGAGCGCATTACAATGGCTGGACTTTGTCCCATTAGAGAGTGGGAACTCTCAGGCAAGTGCTGGCTGGAAAGTAAGTGAAGAGTACGTGTTCTGGCCTTGATCCTATGCAGTGGATAAGATCAGTAGGGACTGACTGGATCTAGAACCTAAGGTTCTAACCTCGGGTTAGCTGAATTCTCCCTCCCCTCAACCTGATCTCCCTAGTGATTGCCTCATGAGGATGAGAATGGCTGGGGAACTCACTGCAGCTGTTGTTAACAACGGCCACAACAAACAGACAACAGTTCAGAGTCTCTTCATTCCCTTTCACTTGAGTTCAACACTTACAACCTGTCTTCTTACCAGAAGCACCTCATCCCCATCCTCTGTGCTTCCCTTTAGTTGCACACAGCATGTTTTTAACCAGACACCTGCAAGCATCTCTGTGCTACGCCTGAGGGTTTAACCCCTTGTTTACATACTGCTGAATAAACTGTACATCATTGCAGCAGCGGCCTGGTGGAATGAGCAGGCACACTTGGGATGGAGAACGGGCCCTGACTGTGTTGTTGTTTACTGCACACGTACCCTGGAGAGCCAGGAGAATGCTGATACGCAGGCTGCATGGGCCCATAACAGCCACCACTGACTTCATCATTTCTGAGTCGCAGGAAACAGTGCTTGCTACCTTGTCTGTGGCATCTTTTTGGCAGCCAGATAACAAAACCTAGCTCTCATACAGCACTTTTATCAGTAGCTCTCGAAGCACTTTAAACTTGCAAGTAATTCCATTGAAGTCAATACCAATAAGTCTCGAGCCCCACTGATTTCATGGGAGGTGTCCCCAGTGCTTTCTGAATAGGCGCTCGATCCTGCCAGTTGCTGAGAGCATTCTGGTCAAGATCCAGCAAACCATCTAGCTTTAACCAATAAGGGGTCAGTATCATTCTCCCCATTTTACAATCAGGGAAGCTAAGGCACAGAGAGGCAAGTGACTTGCCCAGGGTCACCCAGTAGGCTAGTGGCAGAACCAGGAATAGAACCCAGGTCGCCAGAAACCCCATCAAGCTCTCTACTCACTAGGCCATGCTGCCTCTACTGCGCTGACATGCCGGGGCCGTTGGCAGTGGCCGTGCAGCTTGTTTGACTTTATTAGGTGGGCAGAAGGAAGGGGTGAGGGCCATTGGGAGGGGAGATGAGTAGCAAGAACCTCCTAGTGTGGGGGAAGCAGAGGAGGTAGATTGATGAAATTGGTGCCCACATGGCTGTTCACCCCTCTCTTCTAAAACTCTGTCAGCCCATGACAGGCTACTGTGTCCACTCTCTGCCTTTCCTCTCATCTCCTCCCCCCTCTATAAACAGGGGTAAGACTCAGAGGTTAACGAGCTAGGCCAAGGCTTTCTGTTCCAGTCCCCTCACTTAATGAGAGCCTTTAAGGGACTTTAACTCACGGTCACTACCACTGAGTCCCCATCTATTTTGCCTACTGGGCCTGTGAACAGCGCAATGACGGCATTCATGACAAATCAGTTATTTATCCCTCTGGTCTTTTGCTACATTCTCTCCTTCCTCCCACCCACCCTCCTCCTCTCATCTTAGCTCATAGGCAGAATTGCATTTTGAGTGGCTCAGACTAGAGCTGGTCAGAAGATTTCCAGCTGAATAGTTTTCTGTCGGAAAATGCCAGTTCAACAGAGACACGCAGATTCCCCAGGCAGGGAACCTGGAAGCTCTGATAGTCCAGCTCTGGAAGCCCTGAGAGTCCCAGCTCAAATCAGAGCTCTCAGGGTTTCAATGACAGCCAGTCGCCTGGCAGTGCAGCAGGGATCAAAGCAGGGCTGTTGGGTCTCCAGGCGGGCTGATGAGTCTCATCTGTTTGGGATGTTTCCCTAAACATGGTTTTGGAACTCCCATTCTGTGTGGCATTTTGAAATCTTGAGTTTTCGTTTCAACACAGAATGACATTTTTTTTTGACATTTCAGCATTTCCAGCAGAACAGGAATTCCGGGTACTGACCAGCCCTAGTTCAAACATCTGAACACTCAAAAATGTTTTACTTTACGAGCATGTAAAGATTAGAGGCAAGGAGAGGAGAGGGATAGCTCAGTGGTTTGAGCATTGGTCTCCTAAATCCACCATTGTGAGTTCAATCTTTGAGGGGGCCATTTAGGGAACTGGGGTAAAAATCTGTCTGGGGATTGGTCCTGCTTTAAGCCGGGGGTTGGACTAGATGACCTCCTGAGGTTCCTTTCCAACCCTGATTTTCTATGTTCTGCATCCTGGAATCTCTAGGGAATGTTGCCATTTGCAGTGTCAGATACCTATTTTTGTGTTCAGCTCAGGGCAAAGGAGACACATGCTGTGTGCTCTTGTAGCCATCCTCCTTAACTGGAGGGCACAGAAATACCTGCATCCACCTTCACCACCCTACAGGATCATATCACTGGGCCACACATTAGCGGAGTAACCAGAATTATCAGACAAGCCCAGCCTATGTTCTGGAAACACTGCTAGTATGATGTTGATTTCCTTGACCGTTGGCTGCTTGTCAGAGATCGGGGCCTGCAGGAGAGTCAGTCTCCAGGCAACCCAACAAGTGCAGCTAGGGCAGGAAGGGAGTGAGACCAGTAGAATAAGGACAGTGGACTTCAAAAAAGCAGACTTTGGCAAACTCAGAGAAATGGTAAGTAAGGTACCATGGGAAGAAAATCTAAGGGAAAAAGGAGTTCAAGAGAGCTGGCAGTTTCTCAAGGAGCCAATGTTAAAGGCACACCTGCATGCTGTCCTGGTGCAAAGGAAAGAGGAGGTAAACCGTAAGATGCCAATATGGCTCCATCAGGAGCTCTTTAATGACCAGAAAATCAAAAAGAAATCCTACAAAAAATCGAAACATGGACAAGTTACTAAGAAGAAGTACAGAAGAATAGCACAGCATGGAAGACAAAATCAGAAAGATTAAGGCACAAAACGAATTACACCTACCAAGGGATATGACAATTAGAAGAGGTTCTTTAAATACATTAGGAGCAAAGAAAGATGAGGGAATGTGTAGGTCCTCTATTCAGGAAGCAAAGAGAGCTACTAACTGACGACATCAAGGAGGCTGAGATGTTTAATGCCTGTTTTGCATCAGTCTTCACTGAAAAGATTAATGGCGAACAGATACTCAACACAATTAATATTAACAATGAGGGGGAAGGAACTCAAACCAGAATAGGGAAAGAACAGGTTAAAGAATATGTAAGTAAGTTGGATGTATTCACTTGGGCACAGCCTGATGAAAGTCATCCTAGGGTACTTAAGGAACTAGCTAAAACAATCTCCAAACCATTAGCAATTATCTTTTGAGAACTCATGGAGGATGAGTGAGGTCTCAGAGGGCTAAAGAAAGGCAAACAAAGTACCTATCTTTAAAAAGCGGAACAAAGAGGACCCAAGGAATTATAGATCAGTCAGTAACTTTGATAGGAGGAAAGATACTGGAACAAATTATTAATCAGTCAATTTGTAAGCACCTAGAGGATAATAGGGTTATAAGGAATAGCCAGCCTCATTTCTATGAGGTGGTGCACAACTGGTTGAAAGACCATGCTCAAAGAGTAGTTATCAATGGTTCACTGTCAAACCGGAAGAGCGTATCTAGTGGGATCCCGCCAGAGCCAGTCGCAAGTCCAGTCCTGTTCAACACTTTCATTAATCATTTGGATAATGGAATGGAGACTATGCGTGTAAAATTTGCAGATGATATCAAGCTGGGAGGGGTTGCTAGCACTTTGGAGGACAGGATTAGAATTCAAAACAACCTTGATATGGAGAATTCATCGGAAATCAACAGGATAAAATTCAATAAAGACAAGTGCAAAGTACTACACTTTGGAGGGAAAAAATCACATGCACAGCTACAAAATGGTGAATAACTGGCACTGTGGTAGTACTGAAAAGGAATTGGGGGTTATAGTGGATTACATATAGTGGAATATGAGTCAACAATGTGATGCAGTTGTGAAAAAGGACTGAGACTATCTGAGGTGTAGTAACAGAAAATAGGGTGACCAGATGGGATGAAGAAAATATCGGGACACAAGGGGGGGGGGCAGTCCTGCCGGCGAAGGGGAAAAAAAACGGAGTCCCGCCGGCACAGCAAAAAAAAAAGCGCGGAGTCCCACCGGCAGAAAGGAAAAAAAAGAAAGAAAGGAAAAAAAAACAGAGTTCTGCCGGCAGAGAGAGAGAGAGAGAGAGAGAGAGAGAGAAAAATGGAGTCCTGGAGTCCCGCTGGCAGAGGGGAAAAAAAAAAAAAGCGGAGTCCTGCCGGCGGAATAAAACAAAACAAACAAACAAACAAACAAACAAAAAACCAGGAGTGCGAAATATTGGGACAAATTGCGTCCCGACCAAACATCGATCAGGACACGGGACAAACGCCTAATAATCGGGACAGTCCCAATTTTATCGGGACGTCTGGTCACCCTAACAGGAAAGTCATATGTAATTGTCCCTCTCTACTCAGCACTGGTGAGACCTCAACTGAAGTACTGTGTCCAATCTGGGTGCCATACTTTAGGAAAGATGTGGATTAATTGAAGAAAGAGTCCAGGGGAGAGCAACAAAAATGATAAAAGGCTTAGAAAACTGACCTACGAGGAATGGTTAAAAAAAGAGGCATGTTTAACCTTGAGAAAAGCAGACTAAGGGGGGACCCGATAAGTCTTCAAATATGTTAACGGCTGTTATAAAGAGGATGGGGATCAATTGTTCTCTGTGCCCACTGAACGTAGAACAAGAAGTAACAGACCTAACCTGCAGCAAGAGAGATCTAGGTTAGATATTAGGAAAAAACTTTCTAACTGCACGGGTAATTAAGGTCTGGAATAGACTTCCTAGGGAGGTTGTGGATTCCCCACTATTGGAGGATTTTAAAAATAGGTTGGACAGACCCCTGTCAGGGATGGTCTAGGTTTATTTGGTACTGCCTCAGCACAAGGGGCTGGACTTGATGACCTGTGGAGGTCCCTCTTCCTGCCCTACATTTCTATGATTCTATAATAACATGATCTTCAGGAATGATTTATCTAGTTGTTGCTAAGCAAACTAAAAATGTGCTGTGACATTTAAACTACACAGCCATGTCGCAACTTCTCTGGTCCTCACATTGACGGTGTCTTATTCCTATTGCCTGATTACCCCAACTGCCATGGGGCCTTCGGGAACACCCGCAGAAGATCAACTTCACAGGCTTCTAACTAGAGCTGTGTGAACATTAGGCTGCCTGCCTTTAATGGTTACTAGCTTTTAGCCCCATCTCAACATGCTCTGTATTACTCTTACTCCCCTCTAACCTTGGCTAAGACTGTTACTTCTAAATAATCCTCATTTTCCTACCAGAGATAGCTAACCTGGGATCCAAGCTTCAGTGGAGAAGGGGAGAGAGGAAAAAAATGTAAAAGACAGAACTGCAGTATAACATTTGAAATCATAGCTACATATAGATGGGTGCATTCAGTTTAGTTGGGGGGGAGCTTTACTTTCATTCTTTCTTTCTAAAATAAGGGTCACTGTCTGAAAGTATCTGTTTGCAACTTGTGTGTGGAGAAACATAATGCAAACTATAGTCTGGGTCCAGATATTGCTAACTACACACACCTTTGAAAACCCCCTTCCTGGCTTGCCCAGGCTGGATCACAATGGTAGAAGTAGCATAGTGTGCCATGCTAGGATGAAAACAGACACCTGAATACAGATAGACAGGGTTTTCATGGTATAAAATATTGATGTTACATTTTACATCACTATTTCGAGGCCAGATTCTGGCACAACTCAGGGAGCACAAAGGGGGCTCTAAGCCACCTGTATATTGCCCTGATCCCATGGTAATTGGGCACTAGGATGGTCTCAGGCACAAGACAGAACAAGCTCACTACTCTTTTGTCCTGCTGCCTATTATCCATATGGGCCATTCCAGTAGCTGAGGACTGGCCAGAAGTTCTGATTCCTTCACCTTGCCCCCTTTTCCCTAGCCATGCTGCCTATACTGACCCTCAGCAACCTGGGAATTCATATGCTGGGTAACACCTCCAAGTAGCCAGTTGTGCCTGCTTTGTACTGCCTGAGCAGTGCAAAGCTACCTCAGCAGGGGCCAGCATCAGGCCCTTCATAGCATATGACTATTCTATGAATTAGAGCCAAATACCCATCAATAGTTAATAATTACAAATGCAGCCATTAGCCACATGGAGTGATGCAGAACATTCTAAAATGTTAGTGTTTGCATCTGACTTAATAAGGAAGAGACACTTATCAGAGCAGGAAAAGAGCTGGGAGTGGGGATGAACAGTTTGTAGACTGAAGAGTAAACAGCTCAACTTGGAGGGAAATTGATGGTGGGACTAATTCTGTTTGGAGCAGATATGAAAACATGCAGATGCACTATTGTCCAGCAGATAGCAGGGTGATGAGCCCCAAACTAATGTATAAATATATGGAGATATACCTATCTCATAGAACTGGAAGGGCCCTCGAAAGATCATCAAGTCCAGCCCCCTGCCTTCACTAGCAGGACCAAGTAATGATTTTGCCCCAGATCCCTAAATGGCCTCCTCAAGGATTGAACTCACAACTAATGCTCTAACCACTGAGCTATCCCTCCCCCCTAGATAGAGTCCAGTGGGTATGTATATCTGAAGTACATGAAAAAGAGCCAGGATGTCAGACGTATACATCATTTCAAGCACTGTCCATTGATGAAGCCTTCCCCTATACTGTACCACCTTGCACAGCAAACCAATCTGCTTTCATAAGATGGGTTGGGTGGATAATCTCCAAGGAGCATATAGTTGCTAGAGATTCAATAGGTGACACACTCTCTCCTATTGATCAACTGTACTGAAATGGACAGCTTGGTGTCAGTACCGTAGCTAGGGAAACTTGATGCTAAGTACCACTGCCCTATGGTTTATTACTCTAGTCTAGTGTTTTTTAAACTTCTTCTGTATATCAAGATACATGTTCTCTTGTGGACACGTCCCTTTCCTCCTGACTCCACGCTATTCCTCTCAATCCCGATCTCACAGTTTCCTGAGGCAAATAGAGTGTTTGATTATTACATGAAAAAAGTATTAAGGAAACAAGGTGAAAATAAACTCACTTTCATGCAACAGGAGTGATTGAATCCCACTTCCCTCCTCTGCCATTTTGTATCTCTCCTGTATCCTTCCTCTCAGTCTTCTCATTCATTAGGACTGAGTATCTCTTCGTTACCTGCCGTTTTGTTTGTTCTTATGTCTCTAGGAGTCCAAGTCACCTTGCAATTTGGTCCTGTTCCCCTGTATGTTTCTAACTCCTCTAGTGATGATGTCACCTGCAAATTTGATCATGGCTGAAATTACACAAAAGGAATGTCTCGTGAAGATATGAAAGGACTGTGCAATGTGTCTTTCACTTCTGATGGTCCAAAAAGCCTCTGGTGAACCTAGAAGATCCCTGAGTATGTTACAACTAGCAGGAAACATAATTCCTTGAAGGATGATGTCTGCTTCCCCAAGGTGACAGGCAGTTCTAAAGATTACCTGGCACTGCTTTGCAGACCACACCCTGAGGACCTCTGCTTCAGCTTCTATCCCTGGTTCCTTTGGATCACTTCACTAGGAGCATTCTGAAGCTCTTGTTGAGGATTCACAGCAGCCTGTCAAACTGTAGCAAATGGGCCTGAGTCTCCCTTCATTTGCTCTGGTTTTACCCCAGCATAGCTCATTTGACTTCAGCGGTGTTGCTCCCAATTCAAACCAGTGTCAAGTGAGAGGAGAATGAAGCTCCATGTTGTCCCTATGGATGGCAGATGTTTTCGTAGGTTCTGGTGACTTAAATTGATTCCCTCTGTAATGAGGGTCCCTCATGGAGTTTAGCTGCAGAATGACCTCATTCTTGGACTCTAGCTACTGAAATATGTCACAATTCCATTGCTTCACTTAGTGCCTCATCAGAAAAGTCAGGGTCCACTTTTCTGGATAAATTATCAATTTTCAGTTTCAATTTTTTCTGGATTTGTGTAGCATAAAAAGGACAGGATCAATTATTATGAAATCTGATCCCTTCCCCCCGATCGCTCCTGAGTGGAAATTCTGTCTGCCAAGTTACTTTGCCAATAGCAAATTTTTACAGGTGCATTATAACTTAAACCCCAATGAAAATATAGGAGCTTGCTATAGAAATGTTGAGCTAACGGCTGCTATAGAATTGTGAAGAACAAGGCTACAATTTAAGGCAAAAGTTCTGGTTTTCAGTTGCTTCCAGTCTGTAGTAAGTTTGCTGTAGACGGGGTCTCTCCAGGGGACTCCCCAAAGTGGCTCACACAGGGTAATATAATAAAGTGGCCCGTGGCACTTTAACTATCAGGGAACGACACAGTAGATCTGCATGTTTTCACTGAGAATGAACTCAGCCTATGAGTAATTTCTGTTCATCGACCCTGGAAGATACAAATACGAGTGAATATTACGGTTGTGCGAACATAGGGCCTGATCCCAAGCCTCTGAAGTCAGTGGGAGAAGAGGAGTCTTTCTGCTGACCGCTTTGGGTCAAACCTTTAAATTGTATTAAAGAAATTAACCTCTACCCTGATATAATGCGACCCAATATAGCACGAATTCAGATATAACGCGGTAAAGCAGTGCTCCGGGGTGCGGGGGGGGGGGGGGGGGCGCTGTGCACTCCAGCAGATCAAAGCACGTTCAATATAACGTGGTTTCACCTATAACGTGGTAAGATTTTTTGGCTCCCGAGGACAGCGTTATATCGGGGTAGAGGTGTATATACATTTGCCTACAAACTGGGTGCCACCCTCAGGCTTTTGGAATGTTGCTCATGAGGTCTTCTTTGTTGCAGAATCTGGGCAACTTTGATGTATTCTTACTTAAAGGCAAATAAGGTTCAACTGATTATATTGCATTATAAAACTGTAACGGGCAAGGACCGCGTAAAGGATCATGCACACTGAATCTTTACCGCTGTGAAGATATCTGATCAATACAACCTAAGCCAGTGGTGGGCAACCTGCGGCCTGCGGGCCGCATGCAGCCCGTCAGGGTAATCCACTTGGGGGCCGCGAGACAGTTTGTTTACATTGACTTCCTGCAGCTCCCAATGGCAAACCGCAGCCACTGGGAGCTGCGGGCAGCCGTGCCTGCGGACGGTCAATGGAAACAAACTGTCTCGCGGCCCGCCAGCAGGTAACCCTGCTGGGCCGTGTGTGACCCTCCGGCCACAGATTGCCCACCACTGACCTAAGCTAATAAATATACTTACTGAGCAGCGTTATTGTTTACAGATTTCACAAGGGCAGACTGAAGTATGGAGAGGTGACATGTCGGGCCCAGCGTCACACAGGAAGTTGATGGAGGAGCCAGGAATACAACCCAAAACTCTTGACTGGCAGTGGTATGCGCTAAGAGACACCACGTCCTTCTTAAGTATTGTAATGAATAAGGTGTTACACAAACTAACCAGTTATGAGGCTATAATTTAGGGCAGCACCGTGATTCTAATAACTTTGGGTTATTAAAACGTGTTTCCTGGAGTGATCCTGCATCTCTAGAAAATTCTTTTGATGTGGGTTCTTTTGCATGAACCCGGTGGGGGCAGGGCAGATGCCGCTAGCTATTGACAGCAATGAACTGGCAATGCTGATCTGCGCCAGCAGCGTCAGAGTTCACACTTGCTAATTATCCTTTCCTCTTTTGGAGCAGCCATTCCACATCCTGACTGCAGGCAGATTTGTACTGCATTCCACCAAACCCTGCCATGGGAAAGTGCAGCTCCTCTGTAGCCTCATCAATTAAAGGTGAAAAAGAGAGAAAAGAGTGAGATGCTTGACACCAGCCGCATTGCAAGACTAAGCTCTTTCTTCTCTCATTGAGCTCCTTGGCTGATGCTAATTGCTCTCCCCCAGTTAGTCTCTCCACAGTTTCCTGTCTTTGCCCGGAAGGAATACGTGTAATTGTAGTGCTCAGAGCTAAACAAGACCTCTTAGATCATCAGGTCTATGTCTCTGCCAGGGTAGTATATACTTAATGTATGTGTTCGTATAACAGAGTGGATTACACCTACCATGCAAACTATTTGCTGAGAAGGCTAATTTATTGAAAACAAGACAAAACTGAGTGACAAGGGTGCCATTTTTAAAGCACATGTTATGACATTTTAAATGCACTGGAATATTCACTTAACAGCCCTGGAGATAATTTGCTGATGTTGAACTGTGGAACAGAATCCCATCCGCATCTGAAAGCATCAGCTGATCTGAATTGTAAAATGGCCTCTTTCATCTTCCTTTCACTCATAATAATGCCGGGTTAGATTTGGCATTTAGCCACAGCGCACAGTAAAGGGCTGTTCAGAGTTGCACCTTCCGGAGCTCTGTCGTTGCACTGTGGGGAAGCACACACAGAGTCAGAAACGCTTCTTTAAGGGGCTCGTCATACTCAAACTGACACTCAAATTGACAAGTCCAGCAGGGAGCAGAGCCTTGACTCTGCCTTCTCCCTATCTGCTTTCAGGTGAGTTGTTCCCCGGGAGGGGTATTTTGGTAGCAGGCTCTGCTGTGATTCTGACTGACCATTACACAGACTACATAAGGTGGAGTGAGGCTGCTTATTCCCTCCCCCAGGCATAGCATGGCCCCATATCTAGCCCACATTATGTAAAACATACTGGGCATAAAAATATTGTTCTGGTGGGAGTCACTGGATGGTTCTGTTACACGTGGTTATATGAATTATTTTTCTGAGCATTTGACCTGTGTCCAGACTTTGAAGAAATGCTGAATTGGTGTTAGTTTTGTAATTCAGATTCTTTTACGGGGAACTGTTGCAAACATCCAGAGTTTATTTTCTGCCTCTCTCTCTCTAACTGGAATCAATTCACAGGGCATAGGTGCTTTTTGGGACGCAGGTATTGGTGTTTGAGCAGAGATTTCTGAAAGAGGGTTTTGCCTGCATGCTGTTTGTGACCATGTCTGTTCAGGGACTGGTGTTTATAGTGTAAATAAACAAACTGCACCAATAAAATAACCAGGCCCTGCAGTGCTCAGCTTTCCTCCTACAAAAAGTTACTTGCAAAGCCCTGACATCATTGCTTGGCAGAGGGGAGACAATAAAAATGTTCTATTGTTCTAAGAGCATATGGAATGCTAATGATGTATGGTGATTGTTCAAAGCAATGACAGCAACAGAATATTAATATATTTGCTGTGTATCCGACATGGAAATTTAATGAAATGTATAAATATACTATATAATATGGATCCCACTACCACTGTTAATTAGCCATTCTTGGGTAACTGGTGAGCAGTGACAGCACATAGGATCAAAATTAACAATGCTTAAAAAAAACAAATACAGAAATAAAGGGAAAAAAAGAAAATTTATTTTCCATCTGGAATAGCAGATAGGGGAGCAGCCATAGAATTAAGTAACCAGATTGCTCACTGAGTTAAGGGTACTGGGCTATGCAGAAGGACTGAGAATTGATGGGCAGCTGAAAATCCTAGAGTTCTGTACCACTGCTTTGATCTCCAGTTCTGTAACTATAAGGGTTAGAATCATGTATTGTATATTATAAATGGAAGTTTCGTTTCTGGAGCACAATTCTGAGGCATGGGGTAGATTCTGCATCAAGTTCTGGGATAGACAGGGCCCCGGTTATCAAATTAATCAACTTAGTTCTATGTTTCCTCTGATATCACATACAAGACAATGAAATAATGAATCTGAGGTACATGTTCTCATGGATGTGGATGTAATGAAGGGAAAGAGAGCAAATACCTGATAAACTATAAATAACAGGGAAGCAGGCAGAAATCAAACCTAATGATACCTCATTAATTCTTCCAAGTTTGCAAACACTTAGACCCACATCCACAAAAGGACTTAGGCACCTAACTCCAGGAGACAGGTGGGACTTAGGGCGTACCCTCCTCATGAGCATCTCCCATTGGTTGGCTTAAGTGACTCCCCACCTAGCAAGCTGGCTTTTTTGAATCTCATACTTAGGTGCATATCTCTCTCCATTCATTGTACAGAGAACCTGGGTGCCTGTGCTTTGTAGATTTTTCCAGACGCCTAAAAGTTTGGCACTGTGACACTCAGCTTCGCAACTCCTAAAGACCCTTTATGGATCCAGTCCTTAATACCATGCCTGTCACTAAGAAGTATAAGAAGCTATGACAAAAACGGGGAGGAAACATTTTGAGGGTGTAAACACAGCATTTAAGTTGGTCTAGTCTGGATGGTATTGCTGTTTATACAACCTGCAGATCCTGTGGAGCAAAACGATAAGTAATATCAGATTTTAATTAACTAACTTGCTCTATGTTGATTTTTGCTGCGTAAATCGTAATTAATGAGCCTCACGGCAGATATAATATCATCATTTTATTGATATCTCTGTAATTTAAGATGAAAGAAACTAAGCCACCATGGAAAGCATCTTAATACATTGTTTGGTGACCAATATGTGCTCGCATTATTCTTGTGTCTTCCTGTTTAAGGTCTTGATATAATAAAAGAAAAATGTCTGGACTTTCATGCCCCATGAAGCAGCTCAAGGAAGCAGAAGACATAAAAAAATCAATGTTTGTCAAAGTTTCTAAATCCATTCAGGGCTGCATCCACCATTAGGTCCATTATGTCCCAGCTTATCGTCCTAAAATACCACGCCTTGTGCAGGCTTCTATGTCTAAAAGTAAGTTTTAAGTGTTTCTGATGCATTGAGTGGTAATGAGGCCAATTTCCTTCCCTGCCCAGTGAAATTAATAATGATAAATTGATGTGGTTCTTTGGTTAGGATCTTGTATGTCATTTCCAGGGGACTCAACTACAGCAAACTGTATTTAATAAGAACATTTATATAAGCATCTGAAAATATTTTGCAAATATAATAGATTAAGCCTAAAATCATACATCTGAAGTAGGTAATATTATGCCCTTTTTACAGATTGAGAAAGAGAAGAACAATGTGGAGTAATGTGTTTTGCCCAAGACCAAACAGGCAACATAACCTAAATCCAGCAGGCCCTGATCCCTAATCCCCTATTCCAGGCACCGGATGACAATCCCAGTACTGGATGGAGTCATCATTTTTGCCATGCAGAAAACACTTATGCATGTGCTTAAACTTTAAGCAAAGTGACCAATCCCACTGCCATCAATGGATCTACTCACATAGATAAAGCTAACCATGTGGATAAGTGTTTGCAGAATCAGAGATTCACTTAGAGCTCCCACGTAAGCATCAGGCAAAGGGACATCGGTAGTTGTACAATGATGAACGAGACCAGGGGGAGGATTGTTGCTCAAATGAACACACTGGCAGATGGCATTGCTATTTATTTTATTTGAATAATACATGGATAAATTAAATAACAGAAAGTGGGGTTAGACTTCAATTAAATTAGAAATGTTTGATATTGGTTCCTGTGCATTTAGAGCCTTTGCTCATCCTTGAACTGGCCTAATGAACTATCCAGTACGTATAATGTAAAATACTTAATAATTAATTTATCAAACAGCGCTTTATATGATATTTCATCTTAAATTATTAAAAATATGAAACTGTACTTTTAAGCAGTTATTTGATCTTGACTAAAGTGGCTGGGGGAAAGTACCATTGAAAGAGATATTTTGTGAATGTAATCCAAAGTGTGTTGCTTTTTTAGTTTGAGCTGTATTCGTTTGAATTGTCTTTTTTAATTCTTCTTATAAGTGTATCTGATTTTTTTTTTTAAAGGAGGGGAAGGTGTAACAGAAGTCACTGGAATCAGCAGAAACTAATCCCTGTCATGTGACGGGGTTATAAACCTTTCATTAATCCTCACCCATATCAGATGTTCAGGGCCTGGGAATAAAAAACAGCCTATTATCAACATACCTGCATGTCACACCTTTATTATCACTGTAACTCCCATTTCCCTTACCCTCACTAGTCACATCATCACATTTAAAATGTAGACCTTGATCACGCAATCTACTCCTCATGGGTGACCCCTGCACCCGTGCAGAACCCCATTGACTTTTAATGAGATTCCATTCAGACATAAATTTCTGAATGCCTGGTTCAGATTGCAGGGTCAGGGCCTTAGATTCTCTGCTCTTTGAGGAAGGTGTTTAATTCTGAATGAGAGTGTCCACATGGGGGTTTAATGCAGTTTAACTAATCCACTTTAAGTTCACACCTTTAGCTAATTCAGATTCATTTTCCTGAGTGTCCTTGTGTAGACTAGCCCATAGTTTCAAGTTGTTCAACGCTGAGTGGAACAGAAACTTTAAAAACTTATTTTAAAATAGTAAATTTTGAGTGATTAATAATAATCTTATGTTTGAAGAAAGAATATATATATATATCACTGCACGTTTTTTGGGGAGCCGGGGGAGTACCAGGCTAAGGAAGAACAAATGTATCTAAAGATCTTGCCACCAGAGTTTTTCTTGAGAGTACAATCTATTCCGGCCAGTCCTGAAAACTGAAACTAAGCTTTTATGTGATTCCCCGCCTGTATTTGTATATTTAGGGGAGTGTTTCTAGATGATTTTTTGTTAAGAGTAGGTTCTTTTCAACTGACTACTGGATGTGGGGATTTAGCTCCTAAAAAGATAATGGCAATGATTAAAACTAGAAGTTTACTGAATGTTCTGCCCAGCTCTGATTTCATATCAAACAATGACAATGCACCTCTGCTCACCTGTGTTTTGTAATTGAAATGTGAGCTTGGTGGTAATTTCCAGGACTCTTTTAGCTTTCGCAGGTTTGCCAGCTGGAATGCAAGGATAGGAAAAGCCCACATATAATATAAGTAAAATGTTTTTAAAAAGAGAACAAGGTTGTCACTGCTTCTATAATGAGCCACTGTAGGGGATAATTTGTTCAATTATCATAAAATTTAGAACTCCTAGGGACATAGATTCTTCTGGATTAGATATATTGTGTCTTTAGAATTTAAATACTAAGTTATGCTTATTATATAACAAAACCTTCTATTCGGTCCAATCACGTCACCTTTCCTTAAGTGTTTGTTAGCACAAATCTAAATAGCCTTCATTGACATGCATGCCTGTGTTTTGTCCTGCACACCTGGAAAGCATTCTTATTGCATGAGGTTTCCTTACCTATTGTGGATGGAAAACATAATCGGAATAGACAGGAGAATAACAAAGTGGAGGTAGATGCAGTGTAATGGCCCAACCAGGCTCCTACAAACACTTAGGCACATGAGTAGCTTTTCACACATGAGTAATCCCCCCAAAAAACTGTGCACATATATAAGAGCGGGCAAGATCAGGGACTTAACTGCATCCTACAGTGAGAGAGAATCATCAGCCCCAGATTTTGTTTGAAGTTACTATTAATCCTTGTATTTCAATAGCAACTAGAGCAGGGGTTCTCAAACTGGGGGTCGGGACCCCTCGGGATCACAAGATTCTTACATGGGGAGTCGCGAGCTGTCATCCTCCACCCCAAATCCCGCTTTGCCTCCAGCATTTATAATGGTGTTAATTATATAAAAAGTGTTTTTAATTTATAAGGAGGGGTCGCACTCCGAGGCTTTCTATGTGAAAGGGGTCACCAGTATAAAAGTTTGAGAACCACTGAACTAGAGGTTCCTACTAAGGTCAGGGTCCTAGGCTCAGATACTACAGTGAGGAGCGCTATAAAAACCTATATAGAATAATGCAAGGCATTGCATGTACACATAGTAAGAGGCAGTCCCTGTCCCAAAGAGTTTACAATCTAAGGCTGTGTCTACACTATGAGCTAAGAGTATAATTCCCAATTTACACACACATACTCTCACTAGCTCAGTGAGACTTAGCGCAAGCATAAATATCTGCATAGCCACGGTAACACAGGTGGCAGCAGCACAGCATAGCCCTGCCAAGTACAAACCCACTTGAACCCAGTGCATATGTACTTGGCACGGTTCAGCCATGCTGCCGCTGCTGCCCATGCTGCTGTGACGACACTAGTATTTATACTCACAGGCAGGGCTGGCTTTAGGCCGATTCAGCCGATTTGGCTGAATTGGGCCCCGCGCCAAGAGGGCCCCGCGCTGCAGCTGTCCACCCCGCCCCCAGCTCACTTCCCCCTCCTCCCCTCCCCTGAACGCCCCGCCCCCTCTCCTGCTTCCCACGAATCAGAGATTCGCGGGAAGTCTGAAAAGAAGCAGGGGCGGGCCAGCAGCACAAGGTAAGCTGGGGTGGTGGGGGCACGAGAAGGGCTCCGGGGAGGCACGGCCCATTCCCGCAGGCCCCAGCGGCTCTGGCCCGGCTTGGCTCCAGCCCGGCCACCGCGGCGCGGCCTGGCTCTGGCTCGGCTCGGCCCCCGCAGCGCGGCCCGGGTCCGTCCCCCGCGGCGCGGCTCGGGTCTCCCCGTCCCCCCCTGGTGCGGCCCCCGCGGCGCGGCTCGGGTCTCCCCGTCCCCCCCCGGCGCGGCCGGAGCGCGGCTTGATTCCTGGGGGCGGGGCTTGCAGCAAGCCCCGCCCCCAGGAATCGGGCCCCGCTCTTGCTAAAGCCGGCCCTGCTCACAGGCGCTCTCATCAAGCTAGCGCGAGTACATGTATGGGAGCTGGGAATCACAGCCCTAGCTCATAGTATAGTTGTAGTTTAAGGGCCGGACCCAAAACCCACTGAAGTCAATGGGAAGTCTTTCCATTGACTTCTCTGGCCTTTGGATTAGGCCCTAAGTAGACAAGACCAGCAAAAGCATGGGAAAGGAAACAAAGTCACACAGAGATGGAGTGACTTGCCCAAGGTCACGCGCATTCAGTGGCAGAGATGAGAATGAAAACAGACCTCCTGAGTGCCAGTTGAGTGTCCTATACACTGGACCATGCCTCCTTTCACATTCCCAATCATTTGATTTAACTTCAGGAACTAAGGACAGAGTCTGCGAACCCTTGCTCACGTGTTTGGTCCCATGCGTAATTCCAGTGAAGTCACAGGCCTACATGTGTGAATAAGGACTGTTCACCCCAGTAAAGTTGACTGGGACCTAAATTTGTCAAAATAACTTCATTCTGTATAGAATTTTGAATGAATCCCATTATTTTAAACAGAGGTTTATTGTAATACACACACTATATATACATACACACACACACAACTATATTATTCTTATGAGTGAAGGCTCATGGGAAAACTCTGGCCCTTTGACCATCTTGTCTTTGATTCATATTCCCAGCTAGGGCCCCATTGTGCAAAATAAGCTGTAAGGAGAGCCAGGTGGCAATGTGTGGGTTTGGTGAAGTCTCAGACTGGAGGGGATGGCCAAGAAAAACAAATAACCTTAGGACTGGGAAATGAATGGATAAATATTAGAACCAAAGTCAATAGTTCAGGATAATAGAAATCTAAGCTCCTATTTCTCAACAGTTTCAACATGTGTGAATTGAGCTTTGAAACTATGAAACTTCTTTTTTAAGACACAGTCACAGTGTTGCATACCATCAGGAAAAAATTCCGAGTGAACATAGGAGCTGGGCAAGAATATTCAGTACAGAATAGACCCATATGTGACTACAAAATTTGGCCCCCATCCTGTACTTGTATCTACGTAGGCAGACTCTTGCAGCCCCAAAGCTGTGATCGCTACTTATATTATGCTAATCCTAATCATCTCACTATTACCTTGTTCTCTGCTATCCGTTGCTGAATCCACCTGTTGTCTCCTGTCATATACTTAGATTACAATCTCTCTGGGGCAGGGACCATCTCTTTATTAGATGTGTGTAGAGTGCCTGGCACAATAGGGCCCTGATCCTACATTGGCGTCTTGGGTGCCACAATCATAAGAATACATTCTGAGTAGAGGATTGGCGTCTAAAATAAGCTCTTTTGTTTCCTTAAAGGAATTTTTGAAAAATGTGGCAACCAAAAACCTAGACTAAAACAAAGTTTTATTGATTTTTTTTTTTAGAAGGAAACCTATCCCCCGCCCTAAGCTTTTAGGACGTCTGTCTAAGAAATGTTTTGGCTTTGGTGTTTCATCGTCTGTAGTTCAGTAAGATGAGTGTTTACTCCCGACTATGTGAAAGGGAAAGTGACCGCTTCAAATGGTACTGCAATAGCCCCCGCAAATGTGGTATGTTGTCAGAGCTGCTTCTTGGCTTTAGCTGCATCCATGGGCCTCACTCTTTCCCTGTTGTGTGTTTGTTCTATTAGGACAGTAATGAAAAATCATTTTATATCATTTATTTGGGATCATTTTTTAAAACAGAATTTTGCATCCTCAAATGCTGGCAGATTAAGCGCCTGAGCCAAAGCCCATTCAAGCCAATCGGAGTCTTTCCCTTGACTCAAAAGGACTTGGATCAGGCCCTAACGCCTGGCCAGTGAGGGATTTTGAATGTCACATGAGAGCAAAAATAATTCAGTGAGATGTTTCAAACCATGGCTTAAGGCAAATACTTAGACTGTAAACTCTTTGTGGCCAAGACGGTCTTTTTGTTAGGTGAGTATAATGCCTAGCACAGGGGGGCCCTGATCCCTGACAGGAGTCCTTTGGCATTTCCAAAATACAAAGAATAAAAAAAAAATTAACTAAATATGATAACTAATTAGACAAAGAAGTAGTAGGGAACCACGTGGGAAGTCAAGAACTCCTAACTCCTAGTCCTGATTCTGACATTGATTCCCACTCCAGCCTGGGTTAAGACCATCAAATAGGGACAGGAATACTTAATGGCTGGATTCACAGGGGCTCTGCGAGGGTTACATAATAGTAATAGTGTGGGTCGTGGATGAAGCACTGGACTGGGAGTCAGGGGATCTGAGGTCTAGACCTAACTCTGAGACTGACATGCTGTTTGACCCTAGGTAACTCTGTTTGCCTCTCTTTCCCTCTGTTTCCTCCCCCACCCTTTGCCTGTATAGATTGTAAACTCATCTGGCCAAGGAGTGTCTCTAACTATGTATGTGCACCGTGCCTAGCACAAATGTGTCCTATTCTCACTTGGGTCCTCTTGGTTCTACCGTAGTATAAATAATTAATCAATAATAATTGTAAAGCAGTGTAAAGATTGAAAGATCCCCCGCTAAATATTGTCACATTTGAAAACTGTAAAGATTAATCCGCTCTCTTTCTTGGTTGAGAAATAATTTTAGAAAACCAGTAAGCTCCATATAATGTACCAATTCGGGCTGTCAAGCAATTAAAAAATGTAATTGCGTGATTTAAAAAATGTCATTGCACTGTTAAACAACAATAGAATACCATTTATTTAAATATTCTTGGATGTTTTCTACATTTTCAAATATACTGATTTTGTTTACAACCCAGAATACAAAGTGTACAGTGCTCACTTTATATTTATTTTTTATTACAGGTATTTACACTGTAAAAAAACACAAAGGAAATAGTATTTTTCAATTCACCTAATACAAGTACTGTAGTGCAATCTCTTTATCATGAAAGTTGAACTTACAAATGTAGAATTATGTACAAAAAAACCTGCATTCATAAATCAAACAATGTAAAATTTTAGAGCCTACAAGTCCACTCAGTCCTACTTCAGCCAATGACTCAGACAATCAAGTTTGGTTACAATTTGCAGGAGATAATGCTGCCTGCTTCTTATTTACAGTGTCACCTGAAAATGAGAACAGGCATTTGCATGGCACTGTTGTAACTAGCATTGCAAGATATTTACGTGCCAGATGCGCTAAAGATTCATATGTCTTTCATGCTTCAACCACCATTCCAGAGGACATGCGTCCGTGCTGAGGATGGGTTTTGCTTGATAACGATCCAAAGCAGAGCGGACCAAGGTAGGTTCATTTTCATCATCTGAGTCAGATGCCACCAGCAGGTTAATTTTCTTTCTTTTTTTGGTGGTTCAGATTCTGTAGTTTCAGTAGTTTCCACATCGGAGTGTTGCTCTTTTAAGACGTCTGAAAGCATGCTCCATACCTCGTCCTTCTCAGATTTTGGAAGGCACTTTAGATTCTTAAACCTTGGGTCGAGTGCTGTAGCTATTTTTAGAAATCTCACATTGGTACCTTCTTTGCGTTTTGTCAAATCTGCTGTGAAAGTGTTCTTAAAATGAACAACATGTGCTGGGTCATCATCCAAGACTACTAGAACATAAAATATATGGCAGAATGTGGGTAACACAGAGCAGGGGACCCCCAAGGAGTTCAGTTACAAATTTAATTAACGCACTATTTTTTTAACAAGCATCATCAGTACGGAAGCATGTCCTCTGGAATGGTGGCTGAAGCATGAAGGAGCATAGGAATGTTTAGCATATCTGGCACGTAAATACCTTGCAATGCCAGCTACACAAGTGCCATGCAAATGCCTGTTCCCACTTTCAGGTGACATTGTAAATAAGAAGAGGGCAGAATTATCTCCCGTAAATGTAAACAAACTTGTTTGTCTTAGCGATTGGCTGAACAAGAAGTAGGACTGAGTGGACTTGTAGGCTCTGAAGTTTTACATTGTTTTGTTTTTGAGTGCAGTTATGTAACAAAAAAAATCTACATTTGTAAGTTGCACTTTCACAACAAAGAGATTGCACTATGGTACTTGTATGAGGTGAATTGAAAAATACTATTCCTTTTATCATTTTTACAGTGCAAATATTTGTAATAAAAAATAATACACACTTTGATTTCAAATACAACACAGAATACAATATATATGCAAATGTAGAAAAACATCAAAAATATTTAATAAATTTCAATTGTTTAACAGTGTGATTAAAACTGCAATTAATCACGATTAATTTTTTTAATCATGATTAATTTTTTGAGTTAATCGCATGAGTTAACTGCAATTAATCAACAGCGCTAGTATGAATTAAAATCCATGTAAACTGATAGACATCCACTTGTGTGTAGTGTTTGTCTGCATGAATATGCTTTCTTACGAATATTCATTAATTATCCTCTTGTCAGCAGTGTCCCCTGATGTGGGAAGCTGAGAGATTGACTCAGAGAAAAGGAAAAACTGCTGTTTCTTTCCTGTTCCTGTTTGCATCTAGGAGCTACACTTGAAATATGCCATATCCTGTTTTACGTCTGACTTTTTATTTTTAAACAAAAATTTCCATTGTTTGACTCTTCAGTTGTGAATGATGCTCCTTTGAAGAAATGTGGCCATTGTTATGAAAAAATTAGAGTGGCACGGAGATTGCATCGGATATCCATTGTGAAAGGCAGTAAAAGGATGAGTGCTTTATAACATCAGAGTGAATGAAACTACAGGCAGGCCGTATAATGGACAGCAGATACAAATTTCTGGGAATCCCTCCCAATTTCTAATGTAGTACAAATGTAATGTACACTCCATTACCAAAGATACCCTACAGTACTTTAGTATCCATAAAGCCTTACTTGCTAAAATGCCTATGTTGCAAATTACAAAGCTGCTCATCTAAACAATGAATGAACTTCTTGGCTTCAGTTCTGAACTGTGTCAAAGCAATACTTGGGATAACTTGGGGTTGGAGGCTAACGTGGCTTTATATCCCCATGATTCTAGGGACTGTGCTTGTCCCAACGTAAGTTTGAGCAACTTTAGAGCTGCTCTAACTTATATCCATTGCCCCAAGGGGCCACCCCAGCAGCTAAGAGTAGATGACTAGCCACACCCCTTTTTACCTCGACATGTCTCCTACACGGGGGCACAGAGGGGAGTGGCATAGGAGCTGCTACAGTGGTTTTATGCCACCTGGGAATGCCTCAACACTGCAGCAATCCTCCACCTGCCAGTTAATTCAGTGTTATGTGGCTGCCTTGTGCTGCTTGTGCAGCAAAAGCAACCAGAGCTGAGGCCAAGAATATTGCTGCTTGGCTAAATCTACATGTGAAGGGCCAAATTTCATCTTTCTGCCTTCATCCTCGCCAGGGACGTTTTCAGACTCGGAATTTTAAGTCATTATTGCAGAACATTAATGGAAAGCCATTTTCAATTTTGTAATCACAACGGTTAGTGCTAGAAACCTGCTTTCTTTAAACATTATGTTCTTCCAGAGAGGGAACAAAAACATTGTGATGTTCATGTCCAGTCAAAACGGTTTGCATTTTGAAATGCAAATGCCGAATCGTTGGAGCAATATTAACAGAGAACAATTTGTGAGTGGCCAATGGCTCAAATGTGCTGAGGAATTTTGGACAATGAAGGAAATCATGATCTCTCTACGGTCAAACAAACAAACAAACAAACAGAAAAAGGGCTTACCACGACTAATAAATTGGTCGGTGCAAATAGTTCACCCGGATCTACTTTTAATTGACTTTTAGTTGTTTCAGTTCCTTTATTAAAGACAGTCATGACTTCTAAAAGGAATCTAGTGGACTTCTATGGCTCAGATCATGTGACCGCATTCAAACGTCTTTACATAAGGATTTTTTCTTAATATTTGTTACCAGTAATTCAGCCTCCGTCAGGGCCGGTGCAACAAAGAACGTGGCCCCCTCCGAACGGTGGCCCCCTCCAAACATATGTCCGGGCGGGGCCCCTTACAATGCAGAAACTGGAATGCGGTATTTATTTTGCCACTTTTAGGGGCCCCCTTCCTTGCGGGGCCCCCTCCGGTCGGCGGGTACGGAGGGCGCTCACTATGCCTCTGGCCCCCGTCATAGGACGTGGCCCCTCTACTGCCTTCTGTCTGCAAATACTTCACAAACTCCCTTTGGTTGTGCTTTCACTGCATCTATTTATTTTGTGTTCCCTCCACTAATTTAATAACAGTCCTTGTGAAACAGCCTATTTAGAATATTCAGCTCACTTTTGGCCCTCTCACCAGGGGTCAAGGGTAACAGAGCCTCTATATGGCTAGGCTCAGCTAGCCCTGATCCTCCCTTTCTCTTCCCCTCTGCACTTCCTTCCTGTGCCGCTTGTTAGATACAGTAATTGGCTCCGCCAGGCAGCCTGATTGAGTGATTACCCCCATCAGCTTCCTAGTGGGGTACTAATTAACATTGAAGTGATCAGAGTGCAGGCTCACCTGTTTGCACCCTGTACTCTGTCACAGTCCCACTGGCATTAGCAATGATGGCAGAACTAAGGTAGAGAAAGCGATGGGGGCCACTGACATTTGTGTCATGCAGACCTGATTTGAACAGCGTTACACAACACAGGGCTTAAAGCACCAACAGTCACCAGGATCTCTGTCTACACTAGAGCTCCCACCATTGCTACCACTGCGGGAGCTGCATGAGCATTAGTGACGTGGGAAATTTCACAGAAAAGAGGCTAGCGGAGACACAGTGTAGCATTACCCAGGGTACAACCTGGACCATGAACAGCTGTGTCCCTCCGTTCTCCAACATGGATGCCTTTTACACTGCTCTGCTGTAAGAGCTACCACTACTGGTCTGCTCACACACAGCCTCCAGCATGTAAATTACTCCCAGTTATCCTGCAAGAGTGTTCTGGCCAGCCACCCTTGAATTACACTACAGAGCAACACCAGCAAGTTCCCAGTCCCAGACTTTCCCCCAGAAATGTGTGTCTTACACTGCCCAGCCCTCTCCTGGACATATGAAGTCCGTCATTTTATTACCTAGTAAATGATATGCACAAATCCTGTTATCCCAAATGGAGTTTCCCAAACACTTCAGTCCAAGCACACTGGTTTAGATAAAACAAGTTTATTAACTACAGAAAAACAGATTTTAAGTGACTACAAATAATGAGGCATAAGAGTCAGAATTGGTTACCAGTAAATAAAAAAGTATAACACAACTAATACCTGATTTAAACTAAGGGTATGGCTACACTTGCAGAGTTTTTGCGCTATAAGTTTCACCAGTGATAGGGAACTGGTGAAAGTAAAGTGCTGGTTTGTGTACTCACTTCCATCAGAGAGTGTTTACGTTAGCAGCACTTCCATGGCTGATGAGAGCAGAGCTCTAGGGCAGCTATCCCACAGTGCAACTCTCTCCATTTTGACAATAGGTCTTGGGGGAAGGGGGCAGGTGATTGCGGGGCATCCTGGGTCCATGCACAGGCTCCTCTCCCCAAATGCAGATCAGGTCCAGTAGCTCAGCATTGCTTCAAACAGGGGATTGTTTGCTTCATGTAGCCGGCATTGTCACCTGGCCAGATGATAAGTGAGCACTTCCCAAGAAAACAGGAAGGGGAGTTTCAAAGTTCCCAGGGCTTTACAGGGAGAGGGGTGGATGTCTGTTTACCTGACATCAGAGCCTGGCCAGCGTGGTCACCTAGGCACTGTGGGATATCCCCAGGAGACTAAAAGCTGTGTAAACAGGAAGAACATGTCTTCACTTACCTATCACCGCAAAAGCATCACCAGTAAGATCTGTACGCCTCTCGTGGAGGTGGTTTTCTTTTTGCGGTGAAACTTCTGAGTTTCACTGCAAAAAGCATTGGCAAGTGTAGATGCTCCCATGGTTTTTGTGCAAAAAAGGGACCTTTCCCACTTTAAATGACAAGCGTAAACATGCCCTAAGTGAATTCAAAGCAAAGGTCTCTCTCCCACATGTTTTAGCGGTCTTTCTGGCTGAATTACTTTCAGCAAGGATGCCTCCCTGTCCAAAGTTGTTCTTTAGGTGTTGTGGATGCCTTGGGTAGAGAGAAAGGAGGAATAACTTGGGGCATCTGATACTTTTTCCTCTTCTTTGAGAATCATCTTCAGCTGGGCTTGAGGACGCAGAGTCTGTGGGGATGGGAACCTCCAGCTGTTTCTTTGCCAAGATGTCAATTTCTCGCTCACACCCTTTTTTCTGCCAAAGAATGGCCACTAACCAGGTGATGGTCCATTTGATTTCGTTGACACCTGGCTGAGTCAGTTTGCCTTTTGTCTCTGAGGAACTGGTTTGTGGCTGCTTTTCTATAATTGGAATATGTCTCAGTAATATCATACAGTAGAATTTTATAACTTTACATACAATGTTGCCAGACATATTTTACCAGGACAATAATGATCAGTGAATTATGAGTTTTCAAATGCATACGTTGTACAAGAGTTATCATAGTCCTATAACAGGGGTGAACATAGGGGGACAGACTGCCACATACAGCCATAAATTGCCTCTTTTGTTCTCCTTCACAAGGCACTCATAGTACTGACTGATCTGGCCAGATGAGATATTTCCACAAGCTAAAGCTTTCTGTGTCCAGACGAGGGCAGGGGAGAAATCAGAGGACAGCCACAAAGGGTCTGATCCTCTGAGAGATGAAGCACTCTCAGAAGACGCTCAGCATCCTGCAGAATGGAGCCCAAAGTTTAGAAGGCTCTTGGGAATGCAGATTAGGTTGCATGAACACGCTGTGCTATCAGATTAAGCTCTCTACTATATATTGTACACACAGACACTTAGGCTTTTGTTTGTTTGCCCTCTATTCAGCATCTGCAGCACTGGCACTCCCATTGTTATGCTCTGCACTGCTTTACTCTACTATCCATTGAATTAATGACCCAAATTGGCCATCTAGCTCCTTCCCATTTTCTTTGATTATTTAATTATTTGAGGCTAGTATATAAAAAAAACTGGGATTCACATAATACAGACCCAGATCATCTAGGAAACTAACAGTAAAAGTTACTGAATTTAAAGCAGAGAGATGAGTTTTATTGTTAGTAGTTGTCGTGGCAACCTGATGTGCTGGAGAGTAATTCATGCTGGGCGCACATTGTTACAGACTCTGACAAGTTCAAGGCTGGTGACTTGCTGCTAAATCTTGTTGCCACGGCAATGCAACATAAGGCTAGAGCCTAGTGAAGTGAATACCATTGACAGCTCATGCCAGCAGGATCTAACTGATTAAAAGGGAACTCTTTAAAAGAAGAAAAGGGTGTAACCTAAAGAGATTAACAGTAGAACAGGAAAAAGGGGGACACGGAGATGGGGAAAAGAAACCAAAGAAACGGTGGGTTAATGACAAGAAACAGGTAAAGAGAAACATTTGTTTTAGAGGAAATGTTACTGTTTATAATGCTCCAGCCAGTCGTACTTATGAAAACTTGCAATGTACACTGTGAGGATGCAAAAATTCCGATATCCTTACTCAATTTTTATTCTTTTTTTACTTGACTTGAATGATAGTTGTAACTGAGTAGGTGCATTAGGATTTGTCTCATGGCATTTTTAACAGGGAAAAAAAATTATCCTTCGTCTAGTTCTCCCATGACATGGGTAGTTTTGGCTGCTCTAGTCCACTCCATGGAACAGTTTAGTTAACTTTCAATTCCAAGTTAATTTCCAGTCTTTTTACCGTATTTAATGGCAAAATATCAGCTAGAAAATGTTAACGCTTGAAAGCTGGTCAGATCCTCATAATTCATTAAATGTTGACAATGTGTTTAGTACAGAGTAGGAGAAAAGAGTTCTGTCCCAGGCAAATTAGATAAGTAATAAACAACAACTCAGCAACAATATACATTAATCTCATCTACTAGTATGAGACTTTACTATATAAAACCTAGAGCTAAGATACCAAGAAATAGGTGTTTCAGAAATACCTGAAATAAATAGTCATCTCAATCTATCATGTTGTCTTATTTTTTAAATTTGTGATGTATAGCATAGTGTTACTTATATGGGTGACATAGAAGGCATTTGTTTGGTTCTGACTTACATCCCATGTATCATAGATTTTCATGGCAAGTCAAGGGAACAAAGTGACACTACATAGTTTTTTGCTCAGGAACATTTCGGCTAAATTCTGACATCAGAGTCATGTGTGCATCTTGCATTGAAATTATAATGGGATATCTGAGGACAGCATTTGGCCCACTCTCGGTATTTGTTTTCCTGGATTTTGCTGTGCGTTGTGGGCAACTTGTCAAGTTTGCAAGCATTTTGTGCTTTTTAAAAATTGGCTGGAGAAAACAGGAAATGGGAAGAAACTTGCCAATTACGATGAAGGTTTTTATGTAAGATCACGAACTTAGTTGACACCGGTTCATCTCTATTTGTTCATTTTAAAGAGGCCCTTCATAAAGCTATCGCTAATATTTAAATATTGAAACCTTAGCTATGAACCAGAGGTTCCTAAACTGAGTTCCATGAAGCATTTGCTGGTGAACTGCAAACAGCTGACTGGTCACATGCTACTGGCTCTCCCTTTTCCAGCTGTTAACTTAGAATCATAGGGTTAGAAGGGACCGCAAGGGCCATTTAGTCGAACCCGCTGCCAAGATGCAGGATTTGTTGTGTCTGAACTATCCAAGACAGATGGCTCTCCAGCCTCCTTTTGAAAATCTCCAGTGAAGGAGTTTCCACAACCTCCCTAGGCAGTCTGTGCCATTGTCCTACGGTTCTTACAGTTAGGAAGTTTTTCCTGAGATTTCATTTAAATCTGCTCTGCTGTAGTTTGAACCCATTGCCTCTTCTCCTGCCCTCTGTGGCAAGAGAAATCAACTTTTCTCCATCTTTTTTATGAAAACCTTTCAAGTATTTGAAGACCACTATCATGTCTCCCCTTAATCTCCTCTTTGCCAATCAAACCATATCCAGTTTGTTTGCTCGTATGGCTTGCATTCCATCTCTTTGATCATCTTTATCACTCGTCTCTGGATCCTTTCCAGTTTCTTCCCATCCTTTCTATACATTGGTGACCAAAACTGGACACAGTACTCCAGCTGAGGCCTAACCAGTGCTGAGTAGAGCGGTAATATCACCCCCCATGACTTGCATGCTATGCCTGTGTTAATGCAACCTAAAATTACATTTGCTTCTTTTGCATCAGCATCGCGTATCTGACTCCTGTTGAGGTTGTAATCCACCACAACTCCCAGATCCTTCTCAGCAGTGCTGCTGCCAAGGCATTCTGTATTTGTGCATTTGTTTTTTTTTTCCTTAAGTGTAGCAACTTACATTTGTCTTTGTTGAATTTCATTTTGTTGACTATAGTCCAGTTCTCCAAAATTATCAAGATCCCTCTGAATTTTAGCTCTATCTTCCAAAGTGTTGGCAACTCTCCCGGCTTTGTCATCTGCAAATTTGATCAGTATGCTCTCTATTCCTACATCCAGGTCATTAATAAAGATGTTAACACCAGGCCCAGAACAGATCCCTGTGGAAGCCCACTTGAGACCTCCCTCCAATCTGACATCATTCCATTCATAGTTACTTTTTGTTTGCAGTGGTTTAACCAATCATGTATCCACTTAATGGAAGTTCCACCAAGCCCCGCCTTTCCCCAGCTTACTTAGTTTTCTTTACGGCAAGGAATGACATTCTGATACAACACATTCTGCTCTTTCCTACTACTACATTTCTACGTAAGTGATGGCTGTAGTTGCCAGAGGAATGTTATGTGATTGTAAATGGGAGAGAAGGTGGTTCAAGAGAATGCCTTTATTAGGATGTGGTCCACTCTATAATGAAATTTGAGAACCCCTGTATTATTAACATTTTCTTTGATTATTAAAGCAGAAATGAAACTATATTTTTAGTCTCTGTTGAATTTCTGTACTGGTGGTGTCACTAATGGCATCCCTTTTTCTTATTTCTCCAGAAGAAGGTTTCAAAGTATTACTGAAGCTGTTTACTTGACTGAGGATAAGATATTCAAAAGCACTCAGCAAACATTGACCTAACTTTCTGCTCACACTGAAGTTAATGGTCAAACTCCCATTGACTTCAATGGGAGCAGAGTTATGCCAAATCTGAGTGCTTTTGAACATCCCATCCTGAAGGCCTTATCACTCTAGCATAAAAGGTGCATTTTTTAAAAGGTTCACCTTGAGCAGGGAATATCTGTTTAAATACAACTGCCCTGTCTACACTAGAATTCTGAAATGTGTTAGTTAAAGCATGTAAATCTACTGTTTTAAAAATTCATCCTAGTGTAGGCAGTCCCTCAGCTGGATAGTATTATAGTTGAAAGATTGGAAATGTAGTTAGTATTTATAATATTTTTTTTCCTGAGAGTTTAATTTTGATGCTCTTTCTTCTCACATGTAAATACCCTCAGGCTGTGATGATAGTGAAAAGAACAGTATAGTGACTACACAATACTCTCTTCTACAAAAATGGTTGTGTAATTAGTCATGGAGGCTGTTTTTTCAGTTAGCAAAATTGTGTTACAATTTATTTAAAAACATTTTCCTCTTCTGATTGGAGACATTTTGAAAGATAAATGCACCAATGCCCAATGCACTAAAATTTGGATGCCCATTAGGACATGTGTTTTAAAGTTTAACAAGTCCAAAGTGTTTCTGTGCAGTAGTGGATTCATACTTTAATTCCTCCATAAGGTCCACCTTACCTGTTTTTCTTTATGGCCTCTGTGGAATGTAGCAAATGGTTATAGGGGAATTACTAGATCTTGGCAAGACTTGTTAACATATTAGCAAAGACTTGTTAGGGACCAAGACATCAATTTCAAGCTATTTTCTCTGACACCTGACGGCATGTATGGTAGCTTTTCAGGCCTGTGTCAACAGAACCTCTTTGACTGACACAAATGAAAGCTACATACAAAGAAAAACAGCTATGAGAATACAGTTTTTAGGATTGACTGCTAGGGAGCTTTTAAAGAAAACTGAGGCATCACAAATATTTAGAAAAATCAATGACAAATCAATCATAACATCCAAATCTAGTGCAGGATAATGGGACAGAAGAGTACAAGAAGTGTCAGACAAGAGTATCAGGTACTGCATTATGACTTGAAAGTTTTTCTTTATATTAAATCAGTGTGGGCATCATGTGCTCAGTACCTCTGAAAAGCAGCACATAGGTGTCTCAGAATGTGCACTCAAGTCAGTGGACAAGATTTAGCTAAATGACTTGCCTGTGGTCACATAGGAAGTCTGTGGCAGAGGTAGAAATAGAATCCAAGTTTCCCACATCTATTCCAGTTTTTCAGTTCAAAACTATCATGCCAGTACCATTGTAAATTTGAGAGTGGGCATCATATCTGCGGCTGGATTTGTTTGCTAGGCAGCTGGTTGCATAGCATGGAAATACTTTTGCTAGCATGTTTTGAACCATTGATAACAATGTCATAGGTGAAGTGTCCATGTGCTGAAATAGGAGTAATCACAGCTGCCACCTTTGTGTACATAGGTCCTGATTCTCCATTCACATGGGTGTAAATCAGGAGTTGCTCTATTAAAATGTCAAAGGAGTTGCACTGGTGAAAGTGAGAGGAGAATCATGTCCATAGGCGGCAGACCATGAAGCAGATTCATCACTGTGCTGGTGAAAGGAAAAAGGGCAGTTCCCCTAGGGGAAAAGAGGGCTATTGGGGCAAGCTGTGCAGGTGAGGGCAGCCTTGAGAGTTGCCCAAACTTATGCCCGTGTCCTAATGGTGCTTTTGGGACACTGCAGGGATACAGAATCACTAGGACACAGGACCTCCCCACCCAGGCCTACTCCTGTCCCCCGTCTGCCTCTCCCTCCTTCAGCCTGCCCTCCCCTCCCTTAGAATGGTCACTGCACTAATTGGAAGGGCCTCTGCAGAGATGGAGTAGAACCACTAGAACTGGCTGCGTGCCTGATGGGATCGGGGGGGGGGGGGTGTGGGGGGGGGAATGCAGTCCCTTTCTGGTCACTTTGCACCATCTTTGCAGTACCTGGGTGAATTCCCCCTTTCCCATTATTCTATCATAGCAATATTATTCTACGGCACACAATCCAAGCTAGCGTTCCAGGACACCTGGACAATCTCTTTGAACCTCGTAACTTGGTACAGACTGAAGTGCAGCTGGGAGAGACTAAGCAGTTTTTCTACCCGGAAATGCAATTTGTTGGGAGCTGCAGCAATGCTTCTTCAGACACCAGGTGTGGCTGGAAAAACCAGTTCTAGATAAGAGTATCCGGCAGACATTCAAAAATTCCCAGCGGACTAAGAGCCCCTTTGCTGGCCTGCACCCTGGCCCCTTTACACTATTCTGTTGTTGTCAAGGGGGAGGAAACCAACCAGAACTTCCCATTGACGTGAGCGTGACCCCCTCCTTACACCAGAAGTGTGCAAAGTCCCTAAAATGCAAAGATGGCGCTGAGCTGCAAAGTCTGGATCTGGAATCAGATCTAGCCTTTCTGAAAGTTCAGGAAGGAGTTTGGATCTGGGGTTCTGGGCTGGCTCATTATAGATAAGGGACCAGCTGCAAAAATCCAAACTTGCTCCAATTTTCCTGTCCCCACTGAAAATCCACTGCATGTTTCTTATGTCACTTCACATTTGTGTCCTGCTGTACGTTCTTAGTTGTATTTGTGTAGCTACTGAAGCCCAATGTCTCTTCACGACGCTATCTAATTTCTGTTCTAAGGAGTGGCAGCATAAACTGCAGTCTTGTACAGTACCATTTGGTGTCACCCTACTTCACACTTTTGGCACTGGGATCTATACCCAGGTCCCAGTTCAGCAAGGTACTGAAATCCCATTGGGACTACTCACATACTTTAAGTTAGGCACCTGCTTAAGTAACACTGAATCCAGACTTAAATGTTTAAATATTGATAAGTGCAAGTGTAGAAGGAAGGAGAACCAATTTAAACAAGGGTACACAAATAGACAGGTTCTAACTGGCTGATTGATAATCCTGTGGATACATGCAACAAAGCCACAATAAAATTCACTTTCCTGCTGAGAAAAATAGGGTCATCACCTCTTGGGAAACAAGCATTCATGATCAAAGAATCTCTGTAAAGTAAGCAAGCAAACAAAAAAAATGGTGTGTATATAAATATATATACACAATACACATGTTTTCATGTGACATGTTGCATATGTTCATGCCAGTCCATTCTTGTGTGTGGAAACTGAGGGTGAAACCCAGGCCACAGTGAAATGAATGAGAGTTTTGCTATTGGCTTTAGTGGAACCAAGATTCCCCCTCAGAGATTATCAAAGACAAGCTTCTTATGAAGCCTGCTAATTATCCACTAGCTCGACCTTTATCACTAATCAAATCAACTGTAAATATATGCATTTTCTATTTTAATCTATTCTATGTTCTATTTAACATCTTTCTAGATAGGTTACAAAACTATAATGAGCCAGATACTCAGGTGATGTCCATCAGTGTAGTTCCCTTGAAATCAATGCCGATATTTACTATCTCTTCACCTCCCTTCTTTAGATAAACATCAGGAAATTCTGGATTTTCCTGCAAAAATCAGTGTTTGTTTCTCTGTACATTTTTGCCACCTCCCCCGCTACGCTGAAATTATGTTTTTTTTTAACTTTTGTCAGATGACATATTTTGTAGCATACAAATTATTCAGTTTAATACTGTCATTATTGTTATGGAAGGTATTTAATTCCCCCCCCCCTCGCCCATGTCTTATGTATTCTACTGAGTTAAATGGGTGCATCGGTTATGTCTGGTGGGTAGATTTGTGTGTCTCCTCCAATGGGAGCAGCTCATTTGAGTTATGTCATCTTTGGAGCTGGATTAGGATCACTGTTCTACTCCCAATGAGGGAAAGGACTAAGTCTGAGAGTGGTTAAAACACATTTTAAAAAACTACCTGGACTTGTTGGACAAAGCAGAGCAAAGCATTTTAACTCCCTCACTGCACACATACACCTTAACCACTGATCTGCTCCGTTGGAGTTTCCCTCTCCCAGCCCCTTAAATCGCCAGTTTGTGGCCACATTACCCTCCTCTTCCTACTGCCTGAGAGCAAAATGAAGACGTCACTCCAGGAGATCCCAGCATCACTGAAAAGTTATTCGCTGTGGGCTTGATCCTTCAAAATGCTGAACTCTCTGGCTCTAATTCAGTAAAAAAAGTTAAGTGCAAGTACATGAGCACTCCCATTGACTTCTTGAGAATGACTTTGGATGGTTATCTGAGTATGTGCTCAGTGACTCCTAGCATCTGGAGCTATATTAAACTGATCACATGCTTAAATGTTTGCTGTGACGCTCAGCACCTAACAAGACTGAGACCTATTGGTCTGATCCTGCACCTCATAGAATTTTAATGACAAATCTGACTTTGGCGGTATAGGTTTGAACTCTAACTAGCTGAGAAGGAATTCACCCCTGACATTGACAGTCACTGGGCACATACTCAGTTAAACCCATCAGAAGTTTGTTTGGAGATATAGGGCCCTTGAAACTGTGATGAGCTAAAGATCTTAGGTTGTGATTAGTAGATTGTAAAGGAAACTGCAGCTCTTTCTATGGTACATTACCAGTTTGTTAGCCTCCAAAGAATAAAGGATTTAAAATCTCTAAAAAGTGTTTACTCTTGTCATTGGAAATCACGCTAAAATATAGGCTTGAATTTTACTTACTTCAAATGGACTCTAGGAGTAGCATTTGAGGTATATGTACAGAATCTGAAGTCAAGCATTACTTCTCATTGGAGCAAAACACTGCTATACGTTGTCTTAATGACAAAAAAGAAGCAAAACTTTTCTTCACTATGAAAATAACATTTTAGGCAATACATCTATTTTTAAAAGCATTTCGCATATACTTATTTTCATCAAGTGATACATCAAAGATAATAAGAATTAGCTTACCCATAGGGCATTGTGCTTAAATGTATGCGCTAAGCTCAGCAAAGTTTTGTGCAGTGAGGTGTAACATCCAGGTCCCTGATGTATCCAGAGTAGGGCTGTCGATTAGTCACAGTTAACTCATGCAGTTAACTCAAAAAAATTAATCGCGATTAAAAAATGTAATTGTGATTAATTGCACTGTTAAACAATAGAATACCAATTGAACTTTATTACATATTTTGGATGCTTTTCTACATTTTGAAATATATTGATTTCTATTACAACACAGAATACAGAGTGTACAGTGCTCTCTTTATATTATTTTTGACTACAAATATTTGCACTGAAAAATGATAAACAAAAGAAATAATATTTTTCAATTCACCTCATACAAGTACTGTAATGCAATCTCTTTATCGTGAAAGTGTAACTTACAAATGGTAGAGGGTTTTTTGTTACATAACTGCACTCAAAAACAAAACAATGTAAAACTTTAGCGCCTACAAGTCCACTCAGTCCTACTTCTTGTTCAGCCAATCGCTAAGACAAACAAGTTTGTTTACATTAACGGGAGATACTGCTGCCTGCTTCTTATTTACAATGTCACCTGAAAGTGAGAACATGCGTTCACATGGCACTTTTGTAGCTGGCGTTGCAAGATATTTACATCTCAGATATGCTAAACATTCCTATGCTCCTTCATGCTTCAGCCAACATTCCAGAAGACATGCTTCCATGCTGATGATGCTTGTTAAAAAAAAAGTGCATTAATTAAATTTGTGACTGAACTCATTGGGGGAGAATTGTATGTCCCCTGCTCTGTTTTACCCACATTCTGCCATATATGTCATGTTATAGTAGTCTCAGATGATGACTCAGCACATGTTCATTTTAAGAACACTTTCACAGCAGATTTGACAAAATGCAAAGAAGGTACCAATGTACAATTTCTAAAAATAGCTACAACACTCAACCCCAGGTTTAAGAATCTGAAGTGCCTTTCAAAATCTGATCGGGATGGAGTGTGGAGCATGCTTTCAGAAGTCTTAAAAGAACAACACTCCAATGCAGAAACTACAGAACCCAAATAAAAAAAAAAAAAAAAGAAAAAAAGAAAATCAACCTGCTGGTGGCATCTGACTCAGATGATGAAAATGAACATACATCAGTCCACTCTGTTTTGGATCATTATCGAGCAAAACCCGTCATCAGCATGGACACATATCCTCTGGAATGGTGGTTGAAGCATGAAGGACATATGAATCTTTAGCGCATCTGGCACATAAATATCTTGTGATGCCGGCTGTAACAGTGCCATGGGAACGCCTGTTCTCATTTTCAGGTGACATTGTTAATAAGAAGCAGGCAGCATTATCTCCTGCAAATTGTAACCAAACTTGTTTGTCTGAGCGATTGGCTGAAGTAGGACTGAGTGGACTTGTAGGCTCTACAGTTTTACATCATTTTATTTTTGAATGCAGTTATTTTTTGTACATGAGTCTACATTTGGAAGTTCAACTTTCATGATAAAGAGATTGCACTACAGTACTTGTATTAGGTGAATTGAAAAATACTATTTCTCTAGTTTTTTACTGTGAAAATATTTGTAATAAAAAATAAATATAAAGTGAGCACTGTACACTTTGTATTCTGTGTTGCAATTGAAATCAATATATTTGAAAATGTAGAAAACATCAAAAAAATTTAAATAAATGGTATTCTATTATTAAGAGTGCAATTAATCATGGTTAATTTTTTTAATCACACGATTAATCACGATTATTTTTTTCAATTGCTTGACAGCCCTATTCCAGAGTTAGCAAACCTGACTGCACCAGAATCATAGAATCATAGAATATCTGGGTTGGAAGGGACCTCAGGAGGTCATCTAGTCCAACCCCCTGCTCAAAGCAGGACCAATCCCCAACTAAATCATCCTAGCTAGGGCTTTGTCAAGCCTGACCTTAAAAACCTCTAAGGATGGAGATTCTACCATCTCCCTAGGTAAGCCATTCCAGTGCTTCACCAACCTCCTAGTGAAAAAGTTTTTCCTAATATCCAACCTAAACCTCCCCCACTGCAACTTGAAACCATTACTCCTTGTTCTGTCATCTGCTACAACTGAGAACAGTCTAGATCCATCCTCTTTGGAACCCCCTTTCAGGTAGTTGAAAGCAGCTATTAAATCCCCCCTCATTCTTCTCTTCTGCAGACTAAACAATCCCAGTTCCATCAGCCTCTCCTCATAAGTCATGTGCCCCAGCCCCTTAGTCATTTTTGTTGTCCACTGCTGGACTCTTTCCAATTTTTCCACATCCTTCTTGTAGTGTGGGGCCCAAAACTGGACACAGTACTCCAGATGAGGCCTCACCAATATCGAATAGAAGGGAATGATCACGTCCCTCGATCTCTGGCAATGCCCCTATTTATACAGCCCAAAATGCTGTTAGCCTTCTTGGCAACAAGGGCACACTGTCGACTCATATCCAGCTTCTGTCGACTCATATCCTGTAACCCCAGGTCCTTCTCTGCAGAACTGCTGCCTAGCCATTCGGTCCCTTGTCCAGGACTGGCTCCAGGCACCAACCCAGCAAGTAGGTGCTTGGGGTGGCCAACGGAGAGGGGCGGCACGTCCAGCTCGTCAATGGCAATGCGGCGGCGGGTCCCTCACTCCCTCTCGGAGCGAAGGACCAGCCGCCAAATTGCTGCTGAAAACTGAAGCAGCGGCGGTAGAGCAGATCGCGATCGCGGCTTTTTTTTTTCTTCTTCTTCTTTTTTTTTTCTTTTTGCTGCTTGGGGCGGCAAAAATCCTGGAGCCGGCCCTGCCCTCGTCTATAGCAGTGCATGGGATTCTTCTGTCCTAAGTCTCCCTAGAGGGGAGACTTACTGCTATAGAGGGCAGATGGTGATTTCAGCTGTCTCCTATGTTGAGTTTCTACAGAAGACAGGATTAATTTACAGCAAACTCCAATACAAGCATGCTGGTATGAACCTCCTCATACAGCCACTTAATCAACATACATTCCAATGCCCTGCTCATGACTTTTTGCACCATAGGCTTCCCACGGGCACCCTGCTCCCCAGGTGCAGTACTAAATATGGCACACCCTTATTATGGGTGTTGCCTTCGTTCAGAATCATAGATCTCTTTCGATAGATAACTGCTAAAATGGTTTACTGTTGAACTGATATGAACTTTTGACTGAGTTTACATGTGCTGTGTTCATCAATGTGGATTCCTGGATGCAAAAAGAAGTATTGTGCTCCTAATACATTTATTGAATAATCTGAATCCTGGATTAGAGTAGCCTTTAAAAAATGTACTTTAAAAATGATTTTTTTTTGCCAAAAATAACTACTATTTTGCCCGCATTATTAGAACAACAGGATGTTCTGTCCTGCCCTGAAGGGACAAAGAGGAAATGAGAACTATGTTTTTCTTACATGATCTGAGATACTATTCTTCTGGGCCAGTGCTGTGAACTAGTGGTATTGCTTTGAGAAAGACACAGGCTTGATTTTTTTTTTCCAATGTTGGTATTTTACTCCCTACGGGTCTGTTTCTGATTCTGCTCATACTGATGTTACACTAGTATAACTCTTTTTGACTTCAGAAGGATTGCTCCTCATTTACCCCACTGTAAATCAGATCCTAATTAAGACAGGAGACATTGGAAGCACTGTAGAGGCAGCATGCTAGATCCTTGCTTGAAGAGAATACAGAATAGCTGTTTCAAATTTATAAAATGCAATTGATAGGCAACAGTGGAAGCAAGGGGGCATCCTTCCTGTCCTCTTTATCCATAGGAAGGGGTCTGTGGTTTGGAGGAAATGTGAAAGTAATGATTTGTACTTTTGTGGTCTGTTATACTAAAGTTTGACAGGAAACACTTAGGACTTGATCTGGGAAAAAGTAAATCAGCTCTCTATGGTACTTACATAGACCCCATTAATGTAGTATCTGAACCCCTCACAGTCTAGTGTATTTATCTCCACCACACCTACGTTTCCCCAAAAGCCCAGGAAGCAATCTGGGCTCTGCAGGAGCGGGGAAAGGGAGAGCCCGAGCGGCAAATTCCAGAGGCAAAGGGCCTTCACCAGAAATATCCTGCTAGCCGCTATCTTCCTTTTAAACCAAGAAGACTCCAGATAAAGGAGACGCCATAGATCTTAGCTGTGGCAATGTACGATGGGGAGAGAGGCAACCCCTCAAGTAACCAAGCCCCTAACCATTAAATTTTATAAATTAAACCCAGCACCATGAATTCCACCTTGAAGCCCGTTGGAAACCAGAGCAGTGTTCAATATGCTCTGAGGGCGAAACTTCATTTCATAAGTGATCTACCAAATGCAGCACTAGCTGTGATTTCTGAATGGCTTCCACACAGAGCCCATCCATAGCGCATTACAGCAATCTGGTCTCCAGGTGACAAAGGCATGGATCACTCTGGCAAGATCTCATGCTGGAAAATAGTGGTTGTATACTTCTCAGCTATCGCTATTGCTGGTGCTTGGGTGTCTAGTACTCCGCATCCAGGAAACGTCATTCTGATTTGGCTAAAACAATATGCACTGGTTTGTAGAAGCTCAGTGTTCACCCGAGAGACACCTCTCAGATCCCCCTGACGATGGCTGCCTTTATATGACCATTAGTAATGACGTCAGGAGAGGGATCGTGCTTGGGGAGCTTTTGAGGTCATTTGTGCAGGGAGAACACACAGCACCATTACTGTTTGGCAGTTTGCCATACGGCTGTTGAAGCTGTAATGACTTCAAAAGAAACCAGAAAACAGAAGAGATGGATTGAGGACACAATGCCCTTGATTGGAGAAAAAAAAGGCACCCAAGAAACCTGATAGTAATTTCTTTTTCATTGTACTAGAGTAATTCTGCAAGAATGTCCCCTGAGCTGCCTCCTAAACCACAGCTGTGTGAGGAATTATCCAGCTCTTTGCTGAAGTAACTCTTTACAAAAATCCATGTAGGTCATTAAAGTGCTAATTTTTTTTTTTATGAATCTCTGAGTAATGCTCTGATTATCTCTCCCTGGGGAATGAAGAACTCAACATGAGATCCATGCCACTCCCTCCTCCTTTCCTGGAGCACTCTCCAGACTGGCTTGGCATAAAGCAGAGAAGCAAATGTATGTGACCTGGCCAAGTTTCTAATGAATAGCTCAGCTACGTCCACTGATTAGACACACGGGTTGTACAGCGTAAAAGGGTTTCAGCACCACATAAAGTGGCAGAGTATTCCTAAAAAAGGTGAATACTGTAATTGACTTTTGGATTTTTTTAAATACATATTGCTGAATACAGAAAATGTGCCAGGAAAGAATGTTACTGACAGCAAAAAAAAAAAAAAAGAAAAAAAAAGAAAAAAGGAGAAATGGGAGTTAACTCCCAAGGAAGTCTTACAGCTGTATTTATTCTGACTAGATTATTACTGGACTCTGTGATGATATGCTGCTATCTCAGTCTACAATGGTTTTGATTTGTTTCACTTGTCAAGGTTTTTGAACTTTGAGTCTGAACCTCAAAGAAGATCACTTCTGGCTGGAAGACTCTATTACCAGTTCCTTTTATTCTGGATCAAGCTGTTGCATTTCCCACACAAAGCCGAAACAATTATTTTTCCTGGTATAATACATTCCTTCTATCCTCCAATTGGACAGAGATAGCTATAAAAGATCTCTATTTACTGCATCACCCAAAGGATTCATTGCATAACATAGAACTTGCTAAACTAGAATGGGTCAAGTTTAGCTAATCTGTGTTGCCCTATGACAAATCCTTATATGGAAGGAGCAAAATCTCCATAATATAACTAACTGTGAAATTCTACACCATGCAGGGAAAGTTTCTTCTTGGGCTCTGCTTATAATCAGCCTATGTCCTGAATAATTAGCATTGGTCATCCCTGTAACTTTGTTCCCCAGCTAATATAACTGCAGAAGCTATCTTATGCACAAGAGATGCAATTTCGTCCTACAGTAAAAACCCAAGCAAGGACCTCCACAATACTAAAGCCCCACTGTGGGGCTGCCTACATGTGAGAGGGATGCCTCTGAAAATCAGTTTTAGGGGACTTGATCAAGGTCACACAGGAAGTCTGTGTCTCAGCCTGTAATATAATCTGATTCCCAGTCTACTGCTTTAATCACAAAACCATCCTTATACTCATACCCATGATTGAACTTTTGCATTTCTCAAGTTTTTCATGGTCAAAGTTGGAATTTTAATATTTTATAAACATAGGAATTTGCAGTTGATTTATTTTATTTTTAAGGACAAAATAAAAAGGGAGGAAATAAATGTGCAAGATGCGAAGATATTATTTTGCACAATTCCATAAATTGTACACTACATTACTCGATGAGTATGCAAAAACCCTCACTACTTCAAAATTGTACAGAACAGCAAGTGAGCTCTATATTGTATACGTATATATATTTACTGTCCATGCCAAAAGTTGATTTTAATTGCTTGTAACTTTAAAATATATAAATGTTTTATATTAATTTTTAAATATATAAAGTTATTTTAAACATGTTTCAAACTTCTCTCTATATATTCATTGTGCTTATGTGCCCCATTAATGCAGTATCTTAGCATCCCATTGGGATCTAGCCACATGGGAAATTAGAAGTTTTTGTCCTTCATCCTACAGTTTTGTATGTGAGTAATTTTACACATGAGCTGTCCCATTGATTTTAATGGGCACTTGTGCATGTTTGCAAGAATGAGACCTTTAAGAGCAGTTATTTTTATGTCCCATGTATAAAAGTTTCATTTTTTTAAAAACATGAAGAGTATATATTTTCCATCACTCAAAATGGCTGGTGGATATTGCTCAAACTTTCAAAAAACAAAACAAAACAAAACAAAAAATTAGTTTGAGAGACATCATAGACAATTTCAGCCCCAAACTAGAATTTTGAGAAAGTTATAAGCAACTGAAAATGGGGTTATAGTAAAGGCTACATTACCATTTCAACTACAGAGCCTTTTCTATAACGAGAATATTCACATATCATGCACATTCCTTATACATTTCACCACTCTGTCTTTTTTGTGTGCCTCCCCATAATGTCACCACTTTTGGTACCAGAGCCTTCTCCTCTACAGCTCGTTCCATCTGGAACAGCCTTCGGCTGTCTTTCAGCTTCATCAACTCTCTATCTCATTTCAAATTTCATCTCAAAACTTTTCTCCCTATGCCTCTTAATGTCTTTCTCTCTTTACTATTGTGTAACACACTGTTTCTCAAAGACCGGTCCGTGGACCGGTGCTGGTCCATGCTAGCTTCCTTACTGGTCCCAGAGATTTCCCTGACACAGTTTAGGTAGGCAGCAAGTGAGACTCTGGTATCAAAAGGTTGAGAAACACTGTAGCATATTGCAGATCACACATATATTACGTAGGTAACTATTTTTATTATTAAATCTATAATTGCTTATGTCCATAAGTAGGGCCTTACCAAATTCACGACTGTGAAAAACGAGTCACAGACCATGAAATCTAGCTATTGAAGGGGGGAGGGGCGCAGTATTGCCACCCTTATTTCTGTGCTGCCTTCAGAGCTAGGCAGCCAGAAAGTGGCAGCTGCCAGCCAGGCGCCCAGCTCTGAAGGCTGCACTGCCACCAGCAGCAGCGCAGAAGTGGGGATGGCATAGTATGGGGGGGGGTCATCACTTTTGGGGAGCCCTGGACCAGCCTTATGAGTGGGTGATGTGGGCAACTACCCAGGATGCCTTGGTGGGGGGGCACGATGGTCATTCCCCCCACACACAGCTAAGGGTCCATCCTTTAACCCCTGAGCACTGTGCCTGGAGCCAGGGAGGGGCAGGGCTGGGGGCACCCCGGCCGTGGGCTCTGTCCATGCACTGGGGTCCAGCTGCTAGTCCTGGCTGGACTGGGAAGGGACAAGACTTCCTCTTCCCCTGAACAGGTTACACCCACATCCGGGAACTCCTCCCAGCTGCAGGAAGCTCTGCGGCTGCTGACTGGGAGCCCAGCTCTGAAGGTAGCACCACCACAAGCAACAATGCAGAAGTGCGAGTGACAATATCATATCATGCCACCCTTACTTCTGTGCTGCTGCTGGCAGCTGCACTGCCTTCAGAACTGGGCTCCCGGCCAGCTGCCGCTATTCTCTGGCCGCCCAGCTCTGAAGGCAGCACCACCACCATCAGCAACGCAGAAGTAAGGGTTGCAATACCGCAATCCCCTTACAGTAGCCTTGCAACCCCCCCCCCCAACCTGCTTTTGGGTCAGGACCCCCTCTGTTATCACATCATGATATTTCAGATTTAAATATCTGAAATCGTGAAATTTAAGATTTTAAAATTCCTCTGACTGAAATTTATCAAAATGGTCTGCGCATGTGGTAGGGCCCTATCCATAAGGCAATTCATTCACATGGAAGATGCTACATATTATTGTTTATTGTTATTCCCTGGAACTGCATTGCACTGTCACTATTCTTTCCCCATACACAGTATTTAACAAGTAAAGATGGCAAGGAAAATATTCAGGCAGAATATATGGCAGTTTATAACGTTTGTCTGAAGAGTAGCAAAGATTCTTTCGAAAGTGGGCAATTCCAGCTTTTCACTGAGTCATGGTCAAGCTTTTACTCAATTACTCACTTAATATTAACCTTGACCTCCTCTGTTTATGCCATTTTCCCAGTCCAACCTCCTACTGTTTCCCGTATTTTGGGAAGAGGCAACAGGGGCGGGAGGAGCGGAGGAGAATCATGTCTCTTTAAGAAAAATGCTTCTTTGCTCCTGTCAGCGCCTAGTGGTAATATAGAGCCTCTCTAGTAAGTAACACACTTTACTATCCTCCAGCTTTGGAGTTGCTGCAGTGTGTCTGTGCAGCACTGCAGAATCCCCACCTACAGAAGGAAAAAACACACACACACAGACATTGGTCAAACAGGAAGCCCTGGACGGCCGTTTGGTAAGTAAACTAGCAAATCTTGTATCCATTTCTTAAACAAATATGTAAAAGGTGGGGCGGAGGGGGGGATGGGAAAGGTTGTTCACACACATTTGAAATAGATTATGCTGCATGCTGTTTTCTGCCGCTCTCCCTGTGTCTCTCAACTGCTGGAGAGACAACTCCCCCTTGTCTGCCCTCAAAGCACTTTTTGCAGTGTTAATCAGCGTAAACTTTCATGCAACAAGGAATTTGGGAAGAGGGAGATTTTTTTTAGAGAGAGAAATATCCAGCTTTTTCTTCCGATCGCAGAGCCAAACATGGCAAGTCAACTCAAACGACATAATGCCATCATGTGGCTGGCAAAATCCCCATGTCCTAAAGCATCAAAAGGATGTGCTGATTTTTTTTTCAATTATCTGAAATAATCTGGGGGTGAAGGAGAGAATAAAGGGGAGTTGAGCTCTACACACCCAGATCTTTGGGTCAGCAATCGGAGGGGCGGGGGGGGGGAGGGAGAAAGAAAAACTGGGGGAAGATCGGTATGCCAGGACAAGCCTTATGCTTTACTCCACCCCCCAAAATACAAGAGGGTTGGGGGAGTTTGCACCATCCTGTGAGGGAGGATGGAGCGAGTACTGAGTGCTGGGGGAAGGAAGTGTGGGTGTGCCGGTGTCTGTGTGAGTGGTATCTGTGCATGCGGGAGATGGAAAGAGTTGTACATGGAGGAAATGGAGTGCAGTGTGTGCATGCTGGGTGTGAGCTGTGTGAGGAGGAATAAAATTGCGAGAAATGGATTGAATTTGGGGGAAGGCAGAAAGGTGCCTGGGGAAATCATTCAAATTGTGGGTAGAGGCTGGACGGTGCCGGGGTCAAATGGGTTGAATTTGGAGAGGGGAAATGAAGTTTGTATGGGGGAAATGAAATTAGATGGGGTGGAGGGATTGATTCAATATATGGGGATAGAGTGTGAATCGGAGAAATGGGAGAGAAATTAAGCGAATTGACGGCAGGGTGAAAGCTGGATTGAGGAACTGAGTTGTGTGTGGGGGAAATGGGGTAACAGTGGAGTTTTTAGGGGGCATGGAGTAAGCGGTAGGAATAAAATGGGTTGGGGTAATTGAAAGTGGTGTGCAATGAGGAGTAGGAATTAACTGGGTGGGGGTAGTTGCAGGGCCAGGGGGAATGGAGGGGTAGGAACTGACATAGGGGTAATGGGCAATGGATGCATAGGAATTAAGTGAGGGGTGTGGGTAATACAGGGGATGGAGGGGCAATAGAAGAGTAGGAATTAATTGGTGGTAGGGCAATGGAGAGGCAAGAATTAATTGGGGCATAGGGGCACTGCAGGGGTGGAGAGGGCCTGGAGGGGCAATGCAGGGGCTGGGGGGGCATGCAGGGGTGGAGCGGTTCAGGCACTGCAGGAGCTGGGGGGCAATGCAGGGGTGGAGGGGTTCAGGCAATGCAGGAGCTGGGGGCAGGAAGAGCAGTGTAGGTGGTGGAGGGATTGGGGCAATGCAGGTGCTGGGGGGGGGACTGGAGGAGCAATGCAGTGGTTGGACTTGGAGGGGTTGGGGCAATGCGGGGGCTGGAAGAGCAAAGCATGGGGTGGAGGGCCTGGAAGGGTGGGGCAATGGAGGAGTAGGAATTAACTGGATGATAGGGGCAATGCAGGGGCTGAGGAGGGGGTCTGGAGGAGCAATGTAGGGGGTGGAGGGATTAGGGCAGTGCTGGTGCTGGGGGATGGTCTGGAGGAGCAATGCAAGGAGTGAAGGGCCTGGGGGATGGTGGGGCAATAGAGGAGCAGGAATTAACTGGTGGTAAGGGCAATGCATGGGGCTGAAGGTGGTGGGGCAATGGAGAGGAAAGAATTAACTGTGGTGGAGGGGTTGGGGCAATGCACGGGGGCTGGAGGGGCAATGCAGGGGCTGGAGAGCCTGGTGGGGCGATGGAGGAGCAGGAATTAACTGGTGGTAAGGGCAATGCAGGGGCTGGAGAGTCTGATGGGGGGCGGTGGGGCGATGGAGGAGCAGGAATTAACTGGTGGTAAGGGCAATGCAGGGGCTGGAGAGCCTGGTGGGGCGATGGAGGAGTAGGAATTAACTGGATGATAGGGGCAATGCAGGGCCTGAGGGGGGGTCTGGAGGAGTAATGTAGGGGGTGGAGGGATTAGGGCAGTGCTGGTGCTGGGGGATGGTCTGGAGGAGCAATGCAAGGGGTGAAGGGCCTGGGGGATGGTGGGGCGATGGAGGAGCAGGAATTAACTGGTGGTAAGGGCAATGCAGGGGCTGGAGGTGGTGGGGCAATGGAGAGGTAAGAATTAACTGTGGTGGAGGGGTTGGGGCAATGCACGGGGGCTGGAGGGGCAATGCACGGGGGCTGGAGAGCCTGGTGGAGCAATGGAGGAGCAGGAATTAACTGGTGGTAAGGGCAATGCAGGGGCTGGAGAGCCTGGTGGAGCGATGGAGGAGTAGGAATTAACTGGATGATAGGGGCAATGCAGGGGCTGGGGGGGGGGGTCTGGAGGAGCAATGTAGGGGGTGGAGGGATTAGGGCAGTGCTGGTGCTGGGGGATGGTCTGGAGGAGCAATGCAAGGGGTGAAGGGCCTGGGGGATGGTGGGGCAATAGAGGAGCAGGAATTAACTTGTGGTAAGGGCAATGCAGGGGCTGGAGGTGGTGGGGCAATGGAGAGGTAAGAATTAACTGTGGTGGAGGGGTTGGGGCAATGCACGGGGGCTGGAGGGGCAATGCAGGGGCTGGAGAGCCTGGTGGAGCGATGGAGGAGCAGGAATTAACTGGTGGTAAGGGCAATGCAGGGGCTGGAGAGCCTGGTGGGGCGATGTAGGAGTAGGAATTAACTGGATGATAGGGGCAATGCAGGGGCTGGAGGGCCTGGTGGGGTGATGGAGGAGCAGGAATTAACTGGTGGTAAGGGCAATGCAGGGGCTGGAGGTGGTGGGGCAATGGAGAGGTAAGAATTAACTGCGGTGGAGGGGTTGGGGCAATGCAGGGGCTGGAGAGTCTGATGGGGGGCGGTGGGGCGATGGAGGAGCAGGAATTAACTGGTGGTAAGGGCAATGCAGGGGCTGAAGGTGGTGAGGCAATGGAGAGGTAAGAATTAACTGCGGTGGAGGGGTTGGGGCAATGCGGGGGGCTGGAAGGGCAATGCAGGGGCTGGGGGGCGCGAGGAGCAGTCGGGGATGGAGGAGCAGGATTAATGAGGGGCAGGGGTAATGCAGCTGGCTCAGGGGAGGACGTGCGGCCCCCAGGCAGCCGCTCGCCAGCCGGGGGTGGAGGGGCGAAGGCCCCAGCGATCTGCGCTGTGTGTATGTGTGGGGAAGGCTGTGAGAGGTCAAAATTAACGGGCTGGGTAGGGGCCAGCGAGGGGGGCGGGAAGAGGCGGGAGCGAGGGGCGGAGCAGCCCCGCCCCGCAGGCTCCGTCCTGGCAGAGCCCCGCCTCCCTGCTCCCCCGCCGCCGGCCGACAATAACAGACAGCCCCTGCGCCCCTCCCCCCCAGCTCGGCTCCTCAGCCCGGCCCGGGGCGCTGAGCCGGGAGAGATTCAAACTCGGCCGAACGTTGGCGGCGCCCGTTGCGGGGCGGGGCGGGCGCGAGCGAGCCAATGGGGGTGGGGCCGCTGCCAGATAGGGAGCCGCCAGCGCGGGCTGCGGGAGGCGGAGCCCAGGTGTCCCTTCCTGCCACATCCGGAGCTGAGCCGCCCCGCCCCCGAGGTGCGCTGTAGCCGAGCAGCGGCGGGGGACGCACAAAGGCGCGCTCGCTCCTGAGGTAAACAAACGTCTCTCTCCTGGTCCCGGTCCTGGGGGGCGATTCAACACCCGCTCCCGCCACTGGGCTAGCCGGCCGGGGCGCCATGTGACCCCCTCCTCCCGCGCATAGACTGTTATTTCCCTGGGGGATGCTCCCGCAGCTGGGGTCCGTGTGGGGCGCCGTTGGGAGGGCGTCACTGGGGTAGCAGCGGGGGTGAGGGCGGCTGCTGCTGCATCATTATCACCGCCCCGTGCTTATCCCTCCACCATCTGCGGGGGGCGTTCACATGGTTACACGCCCCACGTGGGAGGCGCTGTGCCCTGCTCTGTGGGGGGGTTGCCTGGGAAGCCTGTGGGGCTGGGGGGGAGCGTTTCAAGGGGGGCGCCTAGAGAGGCACTTCACATTGGTCTATCCCACCACGGGGGAGATGCTTCCCCCCCCCCCATTAGCTCTGTGGGGTGTTTACCTGGGAAGCCTGTGGGGAGCGTTTCAAGGAGGGCGCCTAGATTGGCACTTCACATTGGTCTATCCCACCACGGGGGAGATGCTTCCCCCCCATTAGCTCTGTGGGGTGTTTGCCTGGGAAGTCAGCAGGGCTGGGGTGAGGGTTTCATAGTGTGTACGGGTGGGGTTGTGAGTTACTGGGCATCGCATGTGGCGATCCCCTTAACGAGGGTGTGAGTCAAACTCTTCCTGTGGCTTTTCCATCATTCGGTCCTGGGAGCTGGTTACCCTAAAATCCAGCCGGGCTGTGTGTCCTGGGTGTGTTTTGTGTTGTGTTGGGGTGGATGCTTGGGTGAGAAGGATGTCTTTTGGAGGCGGGGAGAGGAGAGAAGTGGGGCTTTATGGCTCATCAAAATTTAGTTCAAAACATTGGCTCACAACCCCAGTTGGTTCAAAATTAATGTGAACGAGGATGGTTGGTTTGTGGGTATTCATCTTGGGGTGGGTGGAATTGTTTCTGGGGCTGTTGCAATTTGAATGAGGAAATCCTAAATAAAAAGGAGGTATCTAAATGTCTGAAATATACCAAACAAGCTTCTTTTGCGTTCCTTTATAAAATAATCTAAAGTCTGTTTCCCTCCTGTTTCTTCCCAATTGAGTGTTATGTCTGGATAGATCTTATGCAAGCATGTTGTGTGTACGTGTATATGTGCACCCTGCTGGGGCTGTTGGGCTATGTAAATAAGTGGACTGAAAGGATTACTTGATGCCAATAGTATTTAGGGGAAAAGAGCGTATCACTGTGAATTGGCTGATCTAGGTTCCCTTGTACCCTCTGTAATTGTAAAACCTTTGCTCGCTCTATTGCTTCCATTGAGGCACCTTGTAAGTATAAGAACCTAGTAATTGCCCATGGGCCATAGCCACCACTTTCACAGGTGTGAATGAATCATTTCCCACCCATATTCAGAAAAAGTGGTGGTATTCATGTGGTCCCTCCCCCATTCTTGTTAGGCTGAGTAATATGCTAGAGGTTGAAATGAAGTTGTTACTTTCATAGATATGAGTGTTACAGGGCTAATGTGGAACTTTCCCTCAGTGAGGGAGTTTTCCCAGACAGGAACTGCCGATAGAAGTGTCTTTCTCTCTTTACTGCAATGCTGATCTAAAAAAAAGTTGAGGATTTAGATAAAATATAATTTGTGTTTGGGAAAAATGCTATATCAATATGCTGAGAGGCTTTAAACTATAAAATATTATCTTGAAAATAACTATAATGATGGGTAACTTTGGAGAGCTTCTAGGTCTGTATCTAGGAGAAACTTTTCTAAACCTATGTGAGTAGTAGTTCTTATTACTTAAACTTAGCAACAACTTTTTCATTGGCATGGATACAGAGATCTTAAAAATTTTATTCTATTATATATAGGTTCTTATACTCATCACCATAGTATCTGAATGCCTTCCAGTAGTGCATTAAGTGTGACTAACATCTGTCATGTGTGGTTCATTTTCTCTCATCCCCTCCCCAGGGGGAGAACTGTGTGTGTAGAGCAGTGTTTTGGTAGGGTTTGGAGTCTCATTTATTTTTAAACAGAGAAGGAAAGATCAAAGTATGCCTGACATTTGGAGTGCAAGGTCATGAGGTTTATGATGGTCCTTGGTTCCTGTAGGGGTTTGTTCCACAGTCTCAGCTTGGACCCCAAGAAAGCTCTGGCTCCTCCAGGCCAGAAGTTTCACTGTGCCTGAGGAGTGGATATGTCAGCCATGGTCTTCATTGCAGAGCTCTAGGCAATCTTTTAAATATATTGGGACCACCAGCCCATTGAGTACCTTTGAATATAAGTACAGAGACTTGAACTTGACCAGAGATTCTATGGGAAGCTACTCTAGAGCACTCCTAAAGTAGGAACTGAATTGGCCAGCTATGGGTGTGTATCTTCAACCAAAGGAGACTGAATAGTTTACAATTATGGTGCAAAATGCTTTCCTCTGCCTACTATTTCATGTTGTCATACTCAGCTCTAGCTTCTACCAGCTCTTTCTTCATCTGTGATCTGATCTTGTCCAAGCACTGAACTATCTTGGTGGTAGTGCTACAGTTGTGTGGGGGTGAAAGAAAGGTAGAGCTGTGTGTAATCCACTTAGTGCCGGTACCGTAGTTTATGGCATTTTACCTGTTCTCCTAGTGGCTGGAGATAAATGTTGAATAGGACTGGAGAGAGAATTGATCCGTGTGGGACTTGACAAGTGAAGGGTCTAGTGGCAGAGGCATAGTGACCCATTATGATTCTTGGATTTAAATTATTTTAGTGTATTCTGCTGGACCTCTGCCACCTCTCTTAAGTAGAACAGAAGTTTCTTATGGTCAACAGTGTTGAGTGCTATAGAAAGGTCCAGGAGGACGAAAATGGATGGCTGCCCATCATCCGTTAACAGCAGGAGATCATCCTTCAGTGCCACTAAAGCTGTTTCTCTCCCATGTCCTAGCCTGAATCCAGATTTGTGCCAGTTCTAGGATATTGACTTCAACTAACTGAGCTTGTAGTTGGCCTTTGGCTTGGTCCTCTGAGCTTGCTCAGAAATTAGTTTGATCCCGGGCAGTAGCTAGCTAGAACTGATGTGTCCGTGTGGGTTTCTTCAGTGTCTGTCATGCTATTGCATGTTTGAAGGAGGAAGGGAAGATTGTTTCCCTAAATGAGGCATTGGCTATTTCAGCCACAAGTGCCGTTGATTGCTCATGACTTTCACCTTTTAGGGTATTCTCAGGTCTTGGGTTGAGACTCCTTTAGTGTGTCCAGTATTTCACGAGGAATATGAGAATGCAGACAAGTTGGTTGCTGGCTAGTAGGCGGAGTGGAGCCATGCTGTTTGAAAAGCCTTCCTGTGTGTGTGATCTGTTCAGTGAAGTAGCATGATAGATTCTGTTGTGGGCTGTAGGCACTCAGGTTTCGTGAACCGGTTTATCATCCTAGGATAGCTCCTTAGGTGGGATTTGGCAGCTTCAGTGGAGTGATAGGAAGGTTATGTTGGCTGCTGTAATACAGCCTCAGCATAGGCTTCGAGAAATGTATATTTCAACCTGCTTCAGCCTTTGATTTCAGTCCTTGAGTTTCTGACCCTCTCTCTTCACCTGGTGCAGGGTGTCAGAAAACCAAGGAGATCTATGTGGGAAATGGTGAGGGAGGGGCTGTTTTGGGGGGCCAGTGTATTGATGGTTGAGGCTAGTGTAAGTGACAAATGATTCACTAGATCCTTGATTCTTTGTCCTATAGGGAGCGTTCTTCCTGTCCTTTAGCATGCTTTGGAATTTGATGAGTGGCTAAGAGCCTTCATGGTCTAATCCGAGTCATTGGTCTTGTTGCCTGTTTGCTCAGAGAGCTCTGACTACTGTTTTTAATGAGGTGAGTCCAAGACAGCGTGCACTGTTGACATTTAATCCAAAACCCAAGTCCAGACTGTACTGGCTGTGTTGGCTGGAGCAGAGGTAACCCATGAAAGTTATAGGGAGGCAGCTGAGTCAGTGAGTTGTTGGGTTTTTGCATCTGCAGTATTGGTGTGAACGTTGAAATCTCCTAGGATGACAAGCCTGGGATATTACCTTGTCAGTTATGGACATGAATCAGGGAGCCCCTTTGTGAACACTTTAGTCTTTTTGTGCTCATTTACAGAACACCAATCTTAGCTATGGTTCTATTTCTGTTGTTAAATGGATACATTTGAATGAACTTGTCTTACCTGAGGCACCTCTTTTGGATGTTTGAAGAGAAGATGAATGCAGTGATTCTTGTCTTTTCTGAGTCAGTGATAGGCTGAGCAGCCCAATACTATTCAATAGTCATGAACTAGCACAATGATTCTTGCCTTGAATTGCAAATGATGCAGGGGAAACTTTTTTAACTCCAGATGTAGTCACTGATTTAAAAAAAAAAATTCATTAGTGGATTTTTCCCCCCCTAAAAGCTTTTTAAACAAAATGAAATTTTATATCTTAACCTACCCAGCCGTGACACATTTACATTGAATACAGCCTTTAAATGTACATGTGACTCACCTGCTGGTGCACCCTCTGTTGGTTAGGCAAGGTGTAGAATGCTCTCCTCCTTTAGCACACCCTGCTGACAGCCCTTCTAGTGGTCTGCTGCTTCTTGCAAGTTGGCCTTCTCTCTGGATGTCAGAGTTCCATCCCTCCTAGCATACCAATAGTCTGACAAATAGTAGTCTGTCAGCTTCACATTGGCCCTTCAGTCTGAGTCCGGGCTCACTAGTCCTTACCTCCATGGTACCGGGGTGGGGGTGGTTTTTGCTAAACCTTTCTTGGTAGGGGAACCCAGGGCTTCCCTCTCGACTGCCTATCCGAGGTTCCCTGGACAAGAAGACAGCGAAGGCCTGACTACACCAACCCCATCTGCCTCCCTGGACTACTTTCTACCTTGTTTTTTCTTGGATTTTTGCCTTAGCCTGTTTGTGGGCTCCCTGTATGCTCTCTGTACGCCTCTTCCAGAGCATCTTAGCATTTTCTGCTATCCAGCTGGTTCTGCTGGAGGGCTGTTTTCTCCACTCCTCTCACAAGACAGCCCCTACTCAGCAGGAGTCTTCTGCTCCCTGTATGTCCTTCCACCAGTGTAAAGAATCGTGAGGGTAACTGAGTGAGGCTGATTGTGGCCACAGGCTCCCATTAACCTCTTCAGGCCTAGTGTGAGGTTGGTACACCCCATCACAAAACTAAACAGTTTTGTGTAGCAGGAAATGATAGGTTAAGATTGTGCGTTATATCCCAAGGTACACTACAAATTACAGATATACAGGAATCTTTTCAGATACCAATGAAATATAACCACTTCTGGAGGAAAATACTGCAGCTATTTAACATTTTCCAACACCACTACATAACAGCATAGAGCAGAAAATTGAGAAATCTATCCATTTGAAGTTACAAAGGAAATTAGGGTCCCACTCCTACAAACTGACCAAGTGGCCAGACTTGAGACTATCACAGAGCTTTTCTGCTGCACCATGGGTTTTCCTTGCATTACGTTTTGTAATGCCAGTTGCCTTATAAACAAAATAATGTGTTTGCTGTATCATTTGGCACAAAGTAATGAATAAAAGCTATACCATGACTCCTAGGGAATGAAAATTTATTACTTGAACCATTAATGTGCTTAGATTAACCACTGTGGCATATGGTCTTGGTTGTGTATCTACTTCATACAGTAACTTTCAGATAAATGGAATGTAGAGGAAATGCTTCCATTTTTCCTCCCCCCAAAAATTGCAGATGCACCAGTATTGTATGTTATCTAACCTCTAATGAAAGTTTAAAGTGTTGTTTCTTTTAAAATGTGTCTCTAAATATCTTACTCATGTGTTTTTTATGGACAGTTTGTGGCTTGGATTACTAGTTAAGTGTGAAAAGATTAATAAACAGGAAAATGCTTAGAAGCTAATGGCTTTTCCCCCCCCTATTTAAAAACATTAACTCTTATTCTTGTACTAACTTCTCAGTTTATACCTGAAAGCTTCAACCTGTTTGGGTATCAGGGTTGGATTTCCCCCTCCTCCTCCTCACACCTTCACAATTCAGTATCTTCCACTTAATCAGAATAGCTGTTTTATCAAGACATTGTCCTTGGAATTTATTTAAACTAATAACGAATGGTAATGACTGCTGCTTAATTGGGATGGTATTAACATAAATGCTGCTTATTGGAGACATAATCAGCTGTTATTAAGTGATGATGGTTAAACACATTACAGAGGTCTCGTTCTCCACCTTGGTCTCCTAAAGGCCTTTTCTTCACTAGGAACAAAGCTAACAAGGGGGAGTAAGAACATACTCATCATGTGGTAGCTAACTTTGAAAACAAGTTGGGTTATGGCCTTAATATGTGTCAGCAAGTTAAGGTAAAGACTAGTGGGGGAGCCTGGGGTTTACCTCAACCTTCCAACTCATGTGAAAGCTATAACTTGCCTTGTCTCCACTAGGATTTTACCATGTTAGCCACACCGCCTTCCTAGTGAAGGTAAGGACTTGTAGCCTGCTCCCGTTGAAATGAATGGGATTCTTGTGGCTTACTTGGGTGAGTGCAGGATTGTCAAAATAATGATTCAAATGAAGAAGAAATCAAGATGAAATTCAGAGGGTCAAAAATTTCCTCCCATTTTGTTTCACTTTGATTCTCAATATCCTGCCCTGAGCATAGAGGGTGTCCAGTTTTAATAGTGGAAAGCAGTTTTAAACTGTCTGTTGTACTGGCTCAAATAAGAGGATTCTATTGAATCACTTCTAAGGTTTGCTTTAGTTTTGTCTTTCTATTTCATGGAAAAGTACATTTTAACTCTAATCAGTCAAATGTAAAGGCAATATAGACCGTGTGCATAGTGATGCATATTATTATTTATTACATACTCTTTGTGATATAGGTCAGCAGCCAACCAGGTCTGGGACCCATTGTGCTAAATGCTGTACAGATTTATGGTAAATGACTGTCCCTGCCCCCAAAGAGTTTACAATCTAAATGTGGTTGCATGTGTATTTTCCTTATAAATGGTACGGTCACTGCCTTATAACCCTCAAAGTTGTACTCTTTTGGTTCAAATTTGGTATGCTTGCTCTTTAGCAGGAAGGGGTTTCTTTTAAGTTTAATGAAAAACAGTCAAGCCCTTTTTCAATATAAGGTAGTCCAGAAAATGCTTATTTTCTTTGCAGAAAAATACTTTTGAATTTAACAGCCCTACCATATCAGTGAAAGTTCATAAACGTGACATTTGGTAGTGATATAATCCCTAGGATGTAGATTTGCCTTTTGTTGGTCTGGGGATGATTTTGCCAGATTATAAAGGCATATAAATGTTACTTCATGTATATTCATTGTTACTCTTAATATTTGACATAATTCAGTCTCCCAAAGTTTCTTGGCAGTGTGTATACATATGTATATTAATGCACAAAATATGATGTGTAATTTTTTTTAAATATATGGAGATATCCTATCTCCTAGAACTGGAAGGGACCCTGAAAGGTCATCGAGTCCAGTCCTCTGCCTTCACTAGCAGGACCAAGTACTGATTTTTGCCCCAGATCCCTAAGTGGCCCCTTCAAGGATTGAACTCACAACCCTGGGTTTAGCAGGCCAATGCTCAAATCACTGAGCTATCCCTCACCCCCAAGTGTAAGGTTGCTCTAAGCCAGTGGTTCCCAAACTTTAACAGCCCGTGAACCCCTTTCACTAAATTGTGAAATCTCGTGAACCCCTTCCTAAAAATGAATATTTTCAGGGATTTAAGTTTAAATTTCTTCAGTGTGATGGATGCCCACAGCTGCCTGGCCCCGCTCTTCCTGGGGCTCGGGCTGGGGTTCGGGGTGCCAGCTCCCCCGCTGACCACCAGGACTCGGGCTGCCAGCCCCAACTGCCTGGCCCCGCTCTCCCTGGGGCTCGGGCTGCCAGCCCTGGGTGGGGAGCGCTGTGGTTTGGGCTGCCGGCTCCCCTGCTGAGCACCGGGACTCGGGCTGCCAGCCCCAACTGCCTGGCCCCGCTCTCCCTGGGGCTCGGGGTGTCTGCCCTGCAACTAGGTCCCACCTGCTGTCTCCAATGCCCGGGGTCCTCTGTCCACCTTTAGTGAAATTTTTCTGGTGAACCCCCTGTAATGTTCTGTGAACCCCAGTTTGGGAACCACTGCTCTAGGCATAACATGCCTAACACACAACCACCAAAGCAAAGAAATAATAAAAAGTTTTAAGGCATCTAACATGACATAATTTACTCCTTCAGCCAGACTCTCACTTTAACACTAGAATAACCATCATGCAACATCAACAATAAACTGCAGTTGTAACTCTGTTATAGTAGGGATGCCAGCCTTTCAGCATCCTGTATCCCAAACTGCCTACCACCATAAACAGCCAGATTTCTCTAAGCCTTCTCCCCTGTTGTGCACTCTTCTGGAAAATCACACTTACACATCTTTTGGGAGGGGATGGAAAGCTGGCATTTTTACTCGGCCAGAGTTCAGGTATGTTCTAGTGGTGACTGCTCTCGTGGAGCTCCTGGTCTCTGACAAACCAACCGTTATTTCAGAGGAGACCATGGTCACTTTGAAACTGTTCAGTGGGCTCAGGAGCCAGCAGAGGATCTTGGTGAAGTTGTTTAACCCATTTAGTAGCACATCTTCTAATTCAGTTGAATGGTTTCCCGTAGATCCTGGTCTTCAGCAAAACAGCTGCTGTGTTGAAGAAGGTCTCCTGGACTGAAACTATTCAAATGGTTCAGGAGCACTACTGAACTCGCTGACCAGTTTCACTGGGCTCCTAGACAATGATGAGCCAACGGCAGCTGCTTCATAGAAGATCTAGGTTGTCGTAAATCATAATCTCCCTCAGCTAAGCGTGACACAAACCAAGTTGTGATGTAAAAACCTAATTATTTTGTTAATTTATTACATTACCCCAGAGAATCACCAAATTCTCACAATGTACATTTTTTTAACGCTTTACAGTTTGCGATTTTTTTAAATTAGTGGGGTTCAAAAATGTTGAGACTCAGTATGTGAGGCCAGTTTTTAATTGACTAGAATGCAAACTAATTAACCAATTTAAAAAAAAAATGAGAAAATGCAAGCTTTACTCAGAGATAGTGGTGGAAATTGGGGGGCAGATATTCTGGGTTTTTTTTTTCTCTCATACAAAGATCTTGAACTTCTGCTTTAAATGCAAAACTGAACATAAGTTTAAATAAGGTGATGTGTTGGTACTGTCATAACAGGAAAAAAATTCTGTTGAATAGATGATGTTTTGGTATAACGAGGTCTTTGATGGTTCTTCACACAGGGAGGACCTGACCGTGTCCAGTTATCTACAGTGGGTGATCCTAGCATAAGCCCAATTTACCAAAAGGGGGCGGAGGCATGGGTGGCTCTGCCCTTGGTGGGCCTTCTTAAGCTTCTCCAGATAGGTGATCGAAATGAAAGTTACAAACACTAATGTATTCAGGGATACTCCCTCCCTGTGGCTCCAGCAAAGAGGGGGGACAGTGAGTCTACACTGCTGCCTACGATTCAGCTACAGCAAGGGGGGAGATGGGGCAGGTTGTGGAAGTTGCTCTGGGTCTCTGAGTCAGGGTCAGTGTCCATCTTATCCTGGTAGTCTGTTGTATTGTCCTCAGGGTCTGGCTGAAGATCTCGTGGGTAGGAGTTCGCTCCACAGCTTCAGGAGTCTCTCCTGCGGTCTGCTGCTTAAGACAGTTTTGCTCTCTTTCCCCCGACTACTGCTTCCTCCCATTTAAAGGCCTCCTCCCTATCATACAAGATTGACAGGGCCAGGAGGCAGGGTGAGCTCTACCACCAGGGCCTCTCTGGCACCTTTTGTGTCCAGTGGGATCTATATACCCCGTCACACTTGGGATTCTGTTGGATGCACATGTGTTAATAAAGTAGACTGAAATTTCAGGTTTAATGGGTATTATAGTGGTGCCCAGAGGGTCCAGTCAAGATTGAAGGCTCCATTGTGTTAGGTGCTATACAAACACATACTAAAAGATAGTTGTGGTCCCCAAAGAGCTTACAATCAATCAAAACCATGCTGCACAGTTCTAGAAGCAGATGTGATTCTTTGGGATTTCATATAGCAAGAATCCTCAAATGCATCTTTTGACTTGAGTATATACACACATAGAGACAATGTTCTTCTAGTGATTTAAAATCTGTTATTTTCCTAAATCCTGCAGGATGCAATTGAAAGTTCACTGTCTACAATATTTGCCCATCTAACTGCAGAAGATACGCTCTCCAAAGGTGATTCTAAAATAAAATTATCATGCAGCAATTCATACTGTCTTCTATTCTCCATTATGTAATCTCTGCCCCCATCAAAAATTTAAAATGATTTTTAGGGTATGAAAGAGTGTATCTTTTGCATTTGATGGGTATTATGGTGAATACAAGTTAGAATTCTTACTAGCCTGCTGATGGTATGGATTTAATATTTAAAATTTGTTGTTAGTCTTTTATACTTGATGCATGGCTGGCTTGGCCTTCAAAGAAGGTATTCATATTCTATGTTAAATATCTTTAAAAGACTGAGAGCGCACACTTAAAATGCTTTGCAGATCTCTCCAACTAAGCACATATTTGGAACAAAGAAAATTCAGTTTGTAAGACTGAAGACCAAATGTGCAAAGTACATCATTCTAGTAAAATTTTCATTATTTTTTATAATAAAAACGGATAGTTAACTCGAGCAACTGATTACAAAAAACTATATCCAGATGTCGTATATTTTCTTCTGCAGTAATCGGCAGTGGTAAGAGACAATTGGTAAGAGACAGGCCAAAGTACTCCTATAGCCAGCAAAACATGTTTTATGAGTGTTTTCTTATCAACATAATCAAACATCAAATAATAAACTAAACATTTGAGGGAGGGGACCAGGGAGGAATCATCAAGTATATCAGTTTTTTTATTTTGTTTTTGAAAATCGTAACTTCATTTATATTATCTTCAATGCATTTATGTTGCTGGACTCCAGATAACATGATGAAGGGTTACCTTTTGAAAGAAAAAGCATGCTATTTAGATCTCAAATAAAAGCTTCCTGGTGAGGTTTTGCAGTATGTGGGGTTTTTGTTGTGTATTTAAATAGTGTTCTATGATGTTGTGTACATGAACACAGCAATATAGTGCTAGCATGAGAACCATGAATCAAAACTGACTAGAAATAATATTTGAAACTAAACAGCCTGGCTTTCTTATCCAAGCAGAATGAAGTGCAAATGATAAACAGCATAAAGTAAATTCAGTTTTTAAAAGTCTAAGGTTTTGGTGTTGCACTATTCAGATCTAAGAATCTTCCTGTATTCTTAAACAGGTGGCATAGTGGGAACGTGGATTCCATTTTTACATCCGTTATCTTCTGAGCCAACATACTTGGAAAAACTGAAATATTTGATTCTGTTCTTCTCTCTTCCCACTTAATATTGACATTTTTGTTGTGCTTTGCTTAAAGCTATGGTACTACTATAAATATTGGTCTGCTACTAATTAAAGTAATTTAATCACTAGGGGAAGTTAAATTCATTGAGTCAGGTAATATCTGATCTAGTTCATAAGAGAAAATATAGCCTGCAGCTTTGCATATATATGTTATGACCCCATTCATTTTCCAAACTGACAATACTGGTTGCCGTAAGTCTGTAGTACTACTTACGCAATAATCCACCTTTGTAATGTTGTTGCCATTCCCAGGGGTTAAATTGAATTTCACTGACTCCCATTTCTACCTGTGCCAACAAAGGTTTTGTTTAAGTATACACGCAAACAATAAGGCTCTTTTATACAAGGTGACCTTTGATATATTTTGGCTTCAGATATCCCTGGAATATGTTGTAAAGATTTTAGTTACAGCCCCCACTTAACTATACCATGCCAGTGGTTAGCTGTCAAAACTCGTTTGAAGAAGAAAGTAAAATATGTTTTATTTGCCTATTAAGGTTATGTAGAGGTCATTTGTTAGGAGTTTATTCTCCCTATAATATACACGCAGCTCACATTGAAGAAGAAAGTAAAATATGTTTTATTTGCCTATTAAGGTTATGTAGAGGTCATTTGTTAGGAGTTTATTCTCCCTATAATATACACGCAGCTCCCATTGATGCTAATGGTTATAACATGAAATATACCTGACCAGGTTTATAATTACAGAAAATACATGAGTTCAAAGTACAGAACTATCAGGTGCAATATTTGTATATCTATCTTCTTTTTAGACTGATCTGCTTATTGATTAACATGGGGCAATGTGTATGATGCCTATATTTTAAATGAAAAACTGTCAAGGGTGACGTAGCACAAAATGCAACACTTCGATTCCCATCTCTAACGCCCTTTCCTTTCCCCTCAGTAAAAGAAATGAAACAAAATTAATCCTATTAATTTTTGTTCCAGAAACTTATTTGCTCTCAGGAACAGAATGGGCAAAGAGAAACTTGAAAATGAGATTCACAGTGTCAATAACCCAGATTTTTTTTTTTTTTTTAAGTTGCCCATTTTAATGCTGGAATTTCAGCAGTGCTAAAGCCCTTCGCTGAAAGGGCTGTTAAAGGTTTTTGTATCCTCATTGGAGCCCGGAAAGGTTTATTTTAAAAAATATTCGTTCTACCAATCTTTAGACTATACCTCTAAAATTGCTACCCTATGTCCCCATCCTGAAATCAGATACACACAGGCACAAGGATCTGCCTGCATAGATAAGATTATAGGACTGGGATCATAGTTTGTGAATATAAGAATGTAAAGAGATCAGTTGCTTAATTGTAATAAAGATTGAGTCCTTTGTGTGAAACCCCGCCATAATAAGGAAACAGTCATTGCTGCATGTAGTTTGGTAGATTTTCAAATAAGAAGCCTTTCCAGTAATGGAAAGGCCTGGCCACTTACATGAGGCTTTGAGATGTAATATGGCAGCTGTTTGGTTAAAGTTGTTCTTGGTACAGGACGCTGACAAGCTGTTTTGGTGGCGTAAAAGCACTTTTTGGTGGATAAAAGACCCCCCCCCCCCATGCAGAGGTGGTTTAATTGATTTCCCCATAGCTTGAAAATGCAGCATGCTGACAGGTTTATCAGATTAGTTACTTTGGGACAAATGTGACACTGGTGAATCTATGAAGGTTTGAGATTACTAGAGGAAAATCCATAAGGAGACGCATGGCAGCTTTCAGAGGCTGAAAGAGAGATGGCACTCTCTTGCAGAGTTTGAAAAGCCAATTTTGCTGTCTGAGTTTGTCAGGGCTTGGAGAGTCCATTCCCTTGGAGCACTGGGAATTTAAGGGGAAAGTGTGAGAAGTTTTGGTTCTCCTGCCAAATACCAGGACCGACTAGGCAAAAGAAGATTCAGGGACTGAAGAACCTATATATTAGCACCAATGTGGGCAGAAGATAAGGAGTAGTAAAGCTGCCATACCTATAGTAGTAAGTGAGAGCATGTGTACTGGCTTTATTATAGTTCTTTAGCAGTTGTATCTTTTAATGATTGTCTTTTTGTTTTGAAGTTTTCTGTATTTCTAAAGGACTTGAACCAGGAATAGGATCTGAAATATATTTTGTTTGGAAAATGTTTGGCTTTTTTTTTTTTCTTTCCCCGAATTGGAAAGAGAGTGACATCTTTCTATAGAAAATGAGCTACAGTAAACTTTCTCCAGGGTAAGAACACCATCCTCAGTGGAGAAATCCATCAGAATTTTTGTAACTGTACCATTCATTCAAATCTGTCTATACAGGATCTCCCTTCATCCTGGTTAGTATGAGGGCAGGTAATAACACCAGAAAGTGGCAGTAAAAAAATCGGTCCCTTCTTACTATGAAATACTGTAGAATTGAAGTGTGTTTATTACTATCATAAAACTGTAAAACTTGTTAGTGATCCTGCATTTCTTGAAAATTCTGCTGGAGTAGATGGCAGACTCAGACCCTCATCTGACTGTTACTTTGACTGCTTGATGTCTTTGTTTATGTGTTTGTCTTGAAATTTTGTGTCTGGTTATAGCCTGCTGACATTTTCTGCAATGACACTTCAGAATATATTTGTGTTTGGAAGATGATGCGGAGAGATATTGAGCTATCGCATGTAGATGAGCAGCTTAATAGCTTGCATTAGAACTCCATTAGACACTTCAAACTGCACAGGAGTTAAACTGACGTGAAATTATAAATATACATTTTCAGATTCCTTTCCTAACAGATTGCCTAATTCTAGTGAAGAGCCTGGATACCAGAAGTTGTGGTTTGCAGTGGGGATGGTCATTGTCAAAGCTTTTTACAGTTCTGGATGATGCAAGTGTGAGAAGTTAGGATTTAAAGTTTTTGACTATTATCACTGGTGTTGAAATTTGCCTTTTTCATAAGTAGGTGTAATTCCATTCAAGTAGTAGGTTAATAGAACATAGAATCATAGAATATCAGGGTTGGAAGGGACCTCAGGAGGTCATCTAGTCCAAGCCCCTGCTCAAAGCAGGACCTAATCCCAACTAAATCATCCCAGCCAGGGCTTTGTCAAGCCTGATCTTAAAAACCTCTAAGGAAGGAGATTCCACCATCTCCCTAGATAACCCATTCCAGTGCTTCACCACCCTCCTAGTGAAAAAGTTTTTCCTAATATCCAACCTCAACCTCCCCCACTGCAACTTGAGACCATTACTCCTTGTTCTGTCATCTGGTACCACTGAGAACAGTCTAGATCCATCCTCTTTGGAACCCTCTTTCAGGTAGTTGAAAGCAGCTATCAAATCCCCCCTCATTCTTCTCTTCTGCAGACTAAACAATCCCAGTTCCCTCAGCCTCTCCTCATAAGTCATGTGCCCCAGCCCCTTAGTCATTTTTGTTGCCCCCCACTGGACTCTTCCCATTTTTCCACATCCTTCTTGTAGTGTGGGGCCCAAAACTGGACACAGCACTCCAGATGAGGCCTCACCAATGTCTAATAGAGGAGAACGATCACGTCCCTCGATCTGTTGGCAATGCCCCTACTTATACAGCCCAAAATGCCGTTTGCCTTCTTGGCAACAAGGGCACACTGTTGACTCATATCCAGCTTCTCGTCCACTGTAACCCCTGTAGCCACTCTGTTCCCTAGTCTGTAACAGTGAATGGGATTCTTCCGTCCTAAGTGCGGGACTCTGCACTTGTCCTTGTTGAACCTCATCAGGTTTCTTTCGGCCCAATCCTCTAATTTGTTTAGGTCCCTCTGTATCCTATCCCTACCCTCCAGCGTATCTACCACTCCTCCCAGTTTAGTGTCATCTGCAAACTTGCTGAGAGTGCAGTCCACGCCATCCTCCAGATCATTGAGTCAAACCTTGCTATAAAGAAACTTAAGCTCCTGCAAAGATTTATGCATGTATTTACCTTTTAAGGAAGTGAGTAGTCCTGTTGAACCCACATCTTGGCAGGATCAGGGTTATCATCTTTATTGCTCATTTTAAAGTATGTACAATAAGAAAATATAAACAGTTTTGGAGACTGGAAATCCAGGGTAAAAAGAGATGGTAAGAATGATCTGCCTCCTTTCCATCTTCTCTCCAGCTTGGACAATGAAAATTAATGAAGCTGGTTTTACACCATTTATAATTTGATTTAACTATCAGGTTTTTCGTGCAATTTTTTGGTTGCAAATACTGCAGCAGAATGTTTTAAGAATTGTTTACATTGGATTTTTTTTAAGTTGTGGAAACATTTCTATCATTCTTGCATTTAATAGTAGCTTGTTCTTACCTAAGTTAAAGGTAGGGCCAATTTTAAGTTGACCGTATCCCTCAAGGTTTTTAAAAGTTGTCAAATTTGTGTTTGTTTAAAGGATACTGACCTCATGATTTTTTTTTTAAGTATGATTGTGCCCTTTAAATAGTATTTTCTTTTATTTGTAGAGGTATTCTGCTCCTCCTGATGTTCATAAGGATCTTTTCACAAAGGGAGAAACAGACTTCACAGGTGACACTGCCTGTGTCAAGTGTGCAAAGTAGAACTTGAAAAATAGAAGGAAAAATTTCTTAACTCCTTTCAATTATACTAACCTTTTATGATCCTTGTAACTAATAGGCACAAAATTTTTAGACAGATGTGATTTTTTTTTTTCAAGTTGATAGTCTCTCTTAATTTAATATTAAAGTTCTGGGGTTTATACTACTGTTAGTAATTGGATTGCCCTATTAACAAATGTGGGTTTACTCATAAAATATATTACTTGCTGACACGTACCTTGGAAAATGAAAGATCTAGGAGGTCTAGGTTGGACATTAGGAAAAAGTTCCTAACTGTCAGGGTGGTTAAACACTGGAATAAATTGCCTAGGGAGGTTGTGGAATCTCCATCTCTTGAGATATTTAAGAGTAGGTTAGATAAATGTCTATCAGGGATGGTCTAGATGGTATTTGGTCCTGCCATGCGGGCAGGGGACTGGACTCGATGACCTCTCGAGGTCCCTTCCAGTCCTAGAATCTATGAATCTTAAGGGGAAAAAATATTTGCTGGCCTCTATTTTCTCATCCAGGCTTTCACCATTTGTCCTGATTGCTGTGGAATGAAATTAAATATATAATAGTTTTATAACCGTAGGGTGTTTCTTTAGAGCGCCTTTACTTTTTAAGTGCAGAGTCTGTTCAATATTTAGTTATTTTATTATAACATTTGTCTGTGTTTAACAATGAAATATTGTTTAACAGTGAACTGCAGGTTGACTTTTAGGATGGGTTCAAATCCTAAGCATTTATGTAGAGTAGCCAAATACAGTAATGATGATGAGCACATTCCTTCCCTTTTTATAGAAAAGGTGCAGTTACCAAATGTGTGCGTTCTGCAAGAGGATCTCAAAACATTTTTAATAAAGAGGTGAAGTCACTTGCCCAGAATCTGTGGCAGAGCCACGAATAGCACCTAAGTTTCCTAACTGCCATCAGGCCATTTTAAATTTCAATTTGAGTAGTTGCTGTGGGAAAACAGGAAAAAAAATGTCTGCTAAATGCTAGCAGTCAAAGGTGGGAGCATTCAAAGTTGTGGACTGGTCATGTCACTATTCCATGTAGTTCAATTGTTTCCTGTCTCCAGCAGTTGGATGTAACTCTTAACAGAGTATGGATAAGACTATTATTCATTATTTAAACATCAAGGATCTGCTATAATTTAGAGCCATAAAAATGTTAACTATTACCCAAGGCAGACAATATAATTACACAAATTGGAATTAGTTCAGGACACCAGGGTTAACATGTTGGCTCTTGCAAAACGTTCTGCGACTCAGGTAGCAGCTGCTCTTTTGAAATGGGCATAACTCATTCCTCAATCATACTGGACAAAACCCATTTCAGAGCAGTAACTGAGCCATTCCCAGAAATGCAAGTTTTGGGGCTGGAATTTAAATGTTGTGTTGGACCACTGATCTCATGGAAATCACAAGCCAACTACATAGAAGTAGTTCTTTGAAGTGGTGATTGAGTTTTGTCCTCAGTAAGCATGGAGAATTAGTTTCATCTTCTGATCTAGTTCATTCAAATATCTGAGACCGTGATTGGGGGTTGCAAATAGGAAAGCTAGACTTCCTGTTCTAGACAATGGACAAAAGGCAGGTGGAAGATCTAGATATTCATGTTCTAGAAAACCTATTAAACCTCCACTGGAGTGCAAAGGACTGTGAAGCTCTCCTAGTGCCATCAAATGGAGATTTGGCAAATATTAGCAGTACTGTTATAGTCTATCTTCTCTAGCCAGTCTCTTATATGCTGTTTAATAAAATATAAAAAGTACAAGTTTCTTGATAGTTGCATATGCAGCGCATGAGACAGATCTCACATTGAAATAACTTTTTCAGTTTGAATCTATATAAGCATAGTCCTTGAGACAGAAAGTTTTAACTTCAAATAAGTTATAAACAAGTCTAACTTTAAAGTTAAAAGAATTTTTTTGAAAACCAATGGCTTTTTAAATCCACTCTGCATGCAACAGAGAGTAATAGGCAACAATGCCAGTGGGAGCAAAATAATCACCCACGAAAGCTTATGCTCCAATACATCTGTTAGCCTATAAGGTGCCACAGGACTCTTTGTTGCTTTTTAAAGCTTACTAAGACTAACACGGTTACCCCTCTGATACTTTTCAGAAAGTAGGCAGCTAGGACACCTGATAGGCAGAGTACTTTACGTGTACTCAATATTTATAGTCTTTTGAACACACCAAAACTTAAGTGCCTAGCAAAGCAAGCAGATATACACTATTTGTCTCTACCCCAAAGAGAGTACCAACTAAATTAAACATGATAAACAAATTAGGGTCATAAAAAACCAATTGGGCGAGTAACACAATGACTATCACATAGTTGCTCAATAAGGCATGTAACTATCTTGTTGGGGGGGGGTGTGTGTGTGTGTGTGTGTGTGTGTGTGTGTACATGTGACTCTCTCTCTCTCTCTCTTCCTTCGCTCTTGCCCCATTTATCATAGGGGAGATGGCAGGTTTGAGTGTACATACATGCAGGAATAAGGGGCACAACATGAAGAACACCTCTTTTAATAAGCAACAGAGGGTCCTGTGGCACCTTTAAGACTAACCAAAGTATTGGGAGCATAAACTTTCCTGGGTAAGAACCTTACTTCTTCAGATGCAAGTAATGGAAATCTCCAGAGGCAGGTATAAATCAGAGATATGGAGATAACGAGGTTAGTTCAATCAGGGAGGGTGAGGTGCTCTGCTAGCAGTTGAGGTGGGAACACCAAGGGAGGAGAAACTGCTTCTGTAGTTGGATAGCCATTCACAGTCTTTGTTTAATCCTGATCTGATGGTGTCAAATTTGCAAATGAACTGGAGCTCAGCAGTTTCTCTTTGGAGTCTGGTCCTGAAGTTTTTTTGCTGTAAGATGGCTACCTTTACATCTGCTATTGTGTGGCCTGGGAGGTTGAAGTGTTCTCCTACAGGCTTTTGTATATTGCCATTTATCCTCTTGCGTAGTGACTGTCCAGTTTGGCCAATGTACATGGCAGAGGGGCATTGCTGGCGTATGATGGCATATATAACATTGGTGGACTTGCAGATGAATGAGCCGATGATGTTGTAGTTGATCTGGTTAGGTCCTGTGATGGTGTTGCTGGTGTAGATATGTGGGCAGAGTTGGCATCGAGGTTTGTTGCATGGGTTGGTTCCTGAGTTAGAGTTGTTATGGTGCGGTGCGTGGTTGCTGGTGAGAATATACTTAAGGTTGGCAGGTTGTCTGTGGGCGAGGACTGGCCTGCCTCCCAAGGTCTGTGAAAGTGAGGGATCATTGTCCAGGATGGGTTGTAGATCGCTGATGATGTGTTGGAGAGGTTTAAGCTGAGGAGTGTAGGTGATGGCCAGTGGAGTTCTGTTGGTTTCTTTTTTGGGCCTGTCTTGTAGCAGGAGGTTTCTGGGTACAAGTCTGGCTCTGTTGATTTGTTTCTTTATTTCCTTGTGTGAGTATCGTAGTTTTGAGAATGCTTGGTGAAGATCTTGTAGGTGTTGGTCTCTGTCTGAGGGGTTGGAGCAGATGCGGTTGTACCTCAGCGCTTGGCTGTAGACGATGGATCGTGTGGTGTGTCCGGGGTGGAAGCTGTGAATGGCTATCCAACTACAGAAGCAGTTTCTCCTCCCTTGGTGTTCACACCTCAACTGCTAGCAGAGCACCTCACCCTCCCTGATTGAACTAACCTCGTTATCTCCATACTGATTTATACCTGCCTCTGGAAATTTCCATTACTTGCATCTGAAGAAGTGAGGTTCTTACCCACGAAAGCTTATGCTCCCAATACTTCTGTTAGTCTTAAAGGTGCCACAGGACCCTCTGTTGCTTTTTACAGATTCAGACTAACACGGCTACCCCTCTGATACCTCTTTTAATGTACAGAAATCTGTCAACTCTTTGAGGTCAACTTACTGTTATAGCAAAATAGCTTTAACTTATTGAGACATTTGGTCTAAGTACAATGGTCCTGCGCAACCTGGAGGCTGGTGAGTTTTCTGTAGAAGAGTGGATTGGGGGTGGGGTGGGGTGAGGGAGGGGGACTGAGAAAGCTGCATCACAAGTATATGTGTACTCCTCACTACTGGAAATGTAATCTCATAGATGAGGGTAAGATAGCAGGTGGTTCTGTATGCTGTCCTTCTGTTGTGGCCAGCAGTGATAGCAGTTCATGTGCACAGGGCCATAGACTACATACTGGGCCAAACATCTTTTTTTCCACAGAACTCAGCTTTCTTACAAGTGTTTCCCAGCTCTGTGGAGGCACCAGTGGATGCCCCTCTTGAGCAGCATGTAGCTTTCGGGTACGTGAGGAAGTGAAGATATACCTATCTCATAGAACTGGAAGGGACCTGGAAAGGTCATCGAGTCCAGTCCCCTGCCTTCACTATAGTGGACAAAGACTCACAGAGCTACCAAGATGCAACAAAGTTTCGCTACAGCAATAGTTAGCCTGTGCTTCTCACAAATGAATGTATGCAACAGAGAGGAAAGGGGACATGATATGTATTGCTCAATAAAGAATAAAAACAAATCTACAAAAGGAAAAATAAATTACGTACACTGGTAAAGACAGATATAGTAAACCAAGAAAGCAAAGAATGGGCTATTTCAGGAAGAAAATTTACCAAGGCAATCAATTATTTAGTTAGACTGTACAGTCTTCAGTGTAGTTACTTACGGAATATGTCCAAAATAATACTGGTTCAGTCAAACAAACAATGCTTTAGTTAAATAGACTATTGCTGTGTCTTTAAAAATAACAGCTCTGTCTGTCAGCACATTTTACAGCTTTGGACAATCTGCTATTGACCTCTAAAGGCAAGAGCTTCTGAAAATTGTTTTATGTTCTGTCACGTGTATTACCTACAGTCAACATGAACTTGTTTTCTGTTGGTAAGCATTTGGCACTAGTTGAATCAAAAGGGCAGATTTTGAAAACTCAGACATTGTTGACCCACGGTAGCTGAAATATGCCAAGAACTTGACTAGATTGATATAGATGTGGCCTAAAAGAAAACAAGGAAATGCCAAATTATAAACTTAGTACAGTGACTTAATACACTTTTTTTACATGTTGCCTTTTTTACATTAAATTAAGAAAGTTGATTTAATAGTAATTTTCTTTATGGTTAGGTATAAGAATTATTTGCATTCTTGATAGCATAATACTGAGAGGAAGAAAGCATAATAAAATACAAGTTAAAAAGCAAATATATTACATGTTAACTAGCTAATTAACTTTAACACAGTGAACTACAGTTGATTTATTTTTATAAAGTGAGATAAGCTGAAATACCTTTCTAAAACCCAATTGCTTAAAAGGTCAACAATTCTTAGTGGAGTGTTGCTTTGTACAAAGATACTGTAGATCTATAACCATAAAATACCTTTAAACTACAATTGACAATATTTTATTCATCTTGCATGCAAGAGGATTTCAGTTTTTGTAAGTGTTTGACTAGTGTTTCATAAGCCAGAGGAAGACAACTAGAGGAGTATTTATCATTTTACACAAAGAAGACTATTTTCCTTTTTGAGATCTGTTTTCTTTGATAAAATACTCGTATTTGTATATAACTGGATGGTAAGCTATAACCTTTTTAGATGGAAGTCACTGCCGTTCTTTAAAAATGCAATTTTAGTTGAAAACAAGTCTGGACTCTACTAAGACAGCAATTTTTTGCTTTGGTTACTAGACTGAATGTAGCCCGGGGAATGTTGATAGAGCCAAGTTTTAGGGTGGAAGTTCCATTTGCAATGGAATGTCACCCAATCAAACAGTACAATACTCTCCAATAAATATGAGAAACACACATACTTTGTATCAAATCAGTAAAATATATTGATAAAAAATTGTGTGAAACAAAAGGCCAGCATTAGCAGCAGAGAGCCTGCCAAACAGTCAGTGGGTCCAGTGGATGATTGAGGCACTAAAGGAGTGCTCAAGGAAGACAAGACCATTGCGGGAAACTAAATAATAATTTATTTTGATCGGTTTTTACTGCAGAGGATATGGGGGAGATCCCCACACCTGAGCCATGCTTTTTACGTGTCACAGCTGAACAACTGTTCCAGACTGAGGTGCCAATAGTGTAGGTTCTGGAACAAATTGATTAAAAGTAATAAGTCACAAGGATCAGCTGGTGTTCACCCATGAGTTCTGAAGGAACTCTAATATGAAATTGATTTAAATTATAGGTTACATAACAGTTGTGCAGTCTCTGTACCAGATGACTAGAGGATAGCTAACATATTGCCAGTTTTTTAAAAAGGCTCCAGAAGCAATCCTGGTAATTACAGGATAGCAAGCCTAACTTGAGTTTCAGGCAAAGTGGTAGAAACTATAGTAAAAATAGAATTATCAGACAGATGAACAAAATATGTTGGAAGAGTCAACATGGTTTTTGTAAAGGGAAATCATACCTCCCCAATTTATTAGAATTCTTTGAGGGAGTATATGTGGGCTTTCAGAGAGCCTTTGACAAGGTCCTTCACCAAAGGCTCTTAAGCAAAATAAGGAGTCCTAAGATTAAGAGGGAAGGTCCTCTCATGGATCAGTAACTAATTAAAAGATGGGGAAACACAGGGTAGGAATGAATGGTTAGTTTTGACAATAGAGAGAGGTAAATAGCAGGGTCCCCAAGGGATCTGAATGATACTTATTTGTAATACAACATGGTTGGTGGGAAACCCAAAACTGACTAATATTCTCCATGTTGAACATAAATACAAACCACTTTCAACGTAAGTAACCAAGAAATGTTGAACTTCACAACTCTAATATATGCCACGCACTTACGATTATCTGGCTTCTTTGCCACTCTGTAAGTGGATTCACATTTATTTGATCTTACGTGTGGTTTGTTTAGTATTTTTCTCTTCTTTTATTCTTTGTTGCTTTCCACGGTCTTCCCCGACCCTACTGCTCTTCTTGACAGTGGCTGTAGTATAGACATAATGTAGGTAGTAATGCTGCCTGAGCTGCTGTTTTTCTTATGGCCATATGTTTATCTTTCTACTAGGGTGTGGGTGGTGGTAGAGTGGGAGGGTAACAGTAGATAACAAATTTTCTCTAGGCACACTTAGTGCACGGTTTAAAATATTTTATTTTAATATTTATAAATAATTCTTCTGCCTGAAAATTATTTGCTTTTCAAATTAAATTTTGATAGCTGTGTAATAGTACTGCTAAAGGGGTGACTGGCCCTTTTAAGGAGAATCAGGGCGCAATCTATCTTCTCAAGGCCCACCTGGGGGTAACTGACAGCCCAAGTGGCTACTCAATGGTTAATTGGTAAACCCTGGACTTAAGATTACCTACCTTAACCGACTCTAAGGTACTTTCAGGGAGAAGGTGTTTCTAGAGAAAAGGCTCTGAAAGAGGGAAGGTGTTGGTGCCATAGGGCAGCGGTCCCCAAACTTTTGATGTCGCGTCCCTCCTTACCCATAATGTAATCTGGACTTGTTTTTTCAAATTGCCATACTTAACTGGTATTTATTTATGATCTTCTTGCTTTGTTCCTGAAATTTTGGGCTTACATTTCACATTTTTTTTATCAAGCAGTAGTGTATTAAGGTCACTACTATGGAGTAGCTTTTTATTATCAAAAGTTGTTTTTCTTCTTGCCCAATGCAAATAGAATGATTGGCTACTGTTGGACTTTCCGGTAGTTTATTTTTAGACATTCATTGACTTTGTTTTAAGTGTAGATTAAAACCGAAAGCAGTGTGAGTGCCTGCAGTAAGTTATTGGGGGGGAAGTCCAGTGGCAGCCAAATCTAGCATTACTCCCGTCAGTTTATGTGGCATCATTGTATCATGTCTTTGATGCTTGTTCATTATACTCTAATTTCCATCTTACTTGGGAAGTCTCTATCATGTAGATGCCCAAGGAGCAGTAAATTCAACAGAGGGCATTCAAACTACAGTAATACCTCCGTTACGAACACTTTCAATATGTAGGTTGTTCGAAACTCTGAAATGTTCATAACTCTGAACAAAACTTTATGGTGGTTCTTTCAAAAGTTTACAGCTGAACATTGATTTAATACAGATTTGAAACTTTACTATGCAGAAGAAAAATGCTGCCTTTTAACCATCTTTATTTAAATGAAACAAGCACAGAAAGTTTCCTTACCTTGTCAAATCTTTTTTTTAAACTTTCCCTTTATTTTTTTTTAGTAGTTTACATTTAAGACAGTACTGTACTGTATTTTGCTTTTTTATTTTGTCTCTGCTGCTGCTTGATTGTGTGCTTCCTGTTCCAAATGAGGTGTGTGGTTGAGTGGTCAGTTCGTAACTCTGGTGTTCATAACTCTGAGATTCTCTTGTTGTCACAAAGATTGCATATAATTGAAACCAGCCTACAGGATATGGCTATGTCTGGAGTCTTCATAAACTTACTCCCAGCATTCCATTTGCACTGGACAAGAAGAAATACAATATTCTAGAATAGCATTGTCTAGGAGTTCAGTTGCAATAGATTCCTGCTTTATCTCTCATTTGTTGTAGATGTCAATAAGCCATTAAATCATCTCTTCCACTGTAGTAACACACTATCATATTCCAGTGCATGTTGTAAGATAAGGGTAGAAACATATAAATCATACTTCAGGGTGTATGGAAGGGATCAGTAAAGTGGTGTTGGGGTTTTTTTTTGGTTTGCTTTTCCCTGATGTAAAAGCACTGCATTCCACAGTAGGCTAAGTGCAATCCCTTCCCTTCCCTTCCCACCTTCCTCTGAAGCATGGGATTGGCGACTGGTGGACGAAGGAGGCTGGATCAGTTGTCTTTGTTGAAATGTTCTTGTGGCATTGCAGGAAAACTTGACTTGCTAAAGTGAACAATGTGTGTCTTCAGCCTCTGTGGTGGGGAAAAGTCAATTCCCAAGAGAACTTTTGAGACAAAGATTTTATGGGCCTAAGCAGCTATGAACTGGGATGGACTTCAGCTAGATTTGAGTAGAGGATGTATGAATTTTAGAAGCACAGTAAGGCTGTTATAGTTAAAATCACTGGTGCCTTTCTCTTCATGTCTTTCTAATGTCCTTTAAATACCATCCAGAATTTCCTTTTGGGTACAACATTTCTCATGTTTAGTCTTAATCCAAAAGAGGCTTTTGTTTGCATGTTTCAATAAAAACAAGTGTAGTATCTTCCTTGTAAAATGTATACATTCAGATCTCAGATCCAGCCTCTGCACAGATGCCTCAGTGGTTTCCACCACTGAAAAGTCTATCCAGTGGCTTTGCTGATCTTTTTTTTTTTTTTGGTCCGTGTGAAACTCCATAACTGCCTGCCCTAAAAAGTTGAAACTTGGAATGACTCAATCCTGCAATGAGCACTGTGCAAGTGTGTGGTTCTGCCTACATGGAAATCACTGTAGGATGTGGGTCTGAGTTAAGAGAAGGCAGTATATGGGGATAGGTAGGGACGGGAGGGTCAGTATGAAGACAACATGTGGGTCACTTACGATAGTGCCTGTGCTGATGGTTACACAGAATTTATAGCTTTTTAACTTTTTAGTTCTTTTTAAATTTGTAGTTTGCCTCTTAAATTATGGTGTGATCCTGAAAACATGAGTAAATTAACTCACTTGAGTAGTCTCATTGATTCAAATTAACAGATACTCTTAAATGTTTGCAGGATCTTGTCCTCTGCTAACAGTTGATGTGAATATGTTCTCTGGGCATAAATTAAATTAATATGCTATTGATGCAAACAAGATTAGGCTTTTATTTAGCTTTTAATTAACTTGGTTAAAGTGGTGCTGTATACACTACACATCTTGATTAAATTGGTTTGTAAAAATGGAACAGTAACTTCTCAGTCTTTCACTTGTAGAAAGATGATGAGGTGTGTTCATTGGGCTGGGATCCAGAATTCCTGAGCATGATAATGTCTTTCTTTGGCCAAGTCTCTTTCTTATGTCTCTGTGCAGCAGCTGGCACAGTGGTGCCCTCATCCTTGATTTGGAGTCCTAGCCCCTACCATCCGAAAAGTAATAAGTTACTAAAATCCTGTGTCTATATCCTTGTTTAGTAGAATTCAGATCAGTATAATACTTCTCCACATCTATGCAAGGTAGTTGATTGATTAACGTGCATTTTTTAATTTTTTTTGGGGTGTGGAAGATTAGCATTATTTAAATACTGAGTTATATTTGCTTTCTCAAAAGAAAAAGCTGCAATGATTTAAATAGAATCTGCCAGTGCTCAGTACCTTTGCACATCAGAATACCCTTAGTTACATGTCTAACTTTACTGGGGCCAGGGATTTCACCCTAGGTGCCCAAAGTACAATAGGAGCGATGCCATTGGTATTATGTGACCACGGTTTAGAACATACTGGGTCAGACCAAAGGTCCATCTAGCCCAGTATCCTGTCTACCGACAGTGGCCAATGCCAGGTGCCCCAGAGGGAGTGAACTTAACAGGTAATGATCAAGTGATCTCTCTCCTGCCATCCATCTCCACCCTCTGACAAACAGAGTCTAGGGACACCATTCCTTACCCATCATGGCTAATAGCCATTAATGGACTTAACCTCCATGAATTTATCCAGTTCTCTTTTAAACGCTGTTATAGTCCTAGCCTTCACAACCTCCTCAGGCAAGGAGTTTCACAAGTTGACTGTGCGCTGTGTGAAGAACTTCCTTTTATTTGTTTTAAACCTGCTGCCTATTAATTTAATTTGGTGACCCCTAGTTCTTGTATTATGGGAATAAGTAAATAACTTTTCCTTAGCTACTTTCTCCACATCACTCATAATTTTATATACCTCTATCGTATCCTCCCTTAGTCTCCTCTTTTCCAAGCTGAAAAGTCCTAGCCTCTTTAATCTCTCCTCATATGCGACCCTCTCCAAACCCCTAATCATTTTAGTTGCTCTTCTCTGAACCTTTTCTAGTGCCAGTATATCTTTTTTGAGATGAGGAGACCATATCTGTACGCAGCATTCAAGATGTGGGCATACTGTTGATTTATATAAGAGCACTAATATATTCTCCGTCTTATTCTCTATCCCCTTTTTAATGATTCCTAACATCCTGTTTGCTTTTTTGACCGCCTCTGCACACTGCGTGGACACCTTCAGAGAACTGTCCACGATGAATCCAATATCTTTTTCCTGATTTGTTGTAGCTAAATTAGCCCCCATCATATTGTATGTATAGTTGGGGGTTATATAGTTGGGTTTCACCCCTAAATTTCAAATGTGTGACCTGTGTCAATCTGATCCATTCCTTTGATTAAAAGAAGTAATCCTCTAAACTAGAAGTAGGCAAGCAAATCAGAGTTTGAGCTAGACTTACCTGTGCTGAAGAGTGACAGTATCAGCCCTTCTTGCGTATCTGGAAAGCATCTAGCAAATTGGGGGTACTACTGTAAACAAACAATAATTGCTAATGCCCATTTCTTGTTGGGCTCTACATCTCTGAATGAAGATGTATCATCATTGAATTGAACCAGAATTAATTTTTAGTCATTATAGAGCCAGTATCTGGGCAAAGTCACTAGCCTGCATCATATGTCCTGGCTGCCCTATGGTTTTTGATTTTTGTTTTGAAAAACTTTATGCTTAATTAACTGCATTGTTAAGGATTGGCATTATACTGCCTGAACAGTCTGCCTCCAGTTTAAGTAACTCTTGTTTTACAGATCTGAGACACATGCTTCCCTCAGCTCCTCAGAGAGATTTTTCTGGTTTGTTTGTTTTTGTTTGTTCTAGTGTAAATTTTGCTTCTGAAAGCACATATAAAATTAGTTCTCCTAGTCATGATTAAAATTAATTTGATTCCACCACTAAAACAAAGAATTCTTTAACCTTCAAAATCTAATGGTGGTAGCATAAATGTGAAAGAAATTTTAGTTGCCTGTTAAAAATAGATGTTGGATGTTTAAAGAACAATGGAAGAAAGCTATTGTCTGACTTTTTTCACAACTAAAAATAGTTATACATCTACTGGCTCTAATTCTGAAGTATTCTCAAAACTAGGCTGTTTAAAGTCCCATCTTGAACTTTCTATTCACCTAGAAAGTTTCTTGTGGGATGAAGAGGTCTTTTTAGGACCACAGCAGTGGGAATCTTAGAAAAGAGGATACCCAGGAGGGAAAAGAATTCCATACACAAATAGAGAGAAGAAAATTCTCTGGTAATGATAATATTCAACAATACAGGGTCCAAGTTAGATTAGTGTTTAAAAAAAAATTGTGTGTGGTGACATTGTTAGCCTTTCAAATGTAAGACTGACGTTATTCTTCCAACTAATTTTTCTTCTAATTATTTTAATATTGGCCTTTTCTTCCTGGTGCTCATAAAAGTAGTTTTTATGTAATTAAATTATTTAAAACATTTGCTTTGATCCTTAAAAATAAAAAGCTGATCCTTTACAGCATGCTCTTAGTGATTCATTTTAAAAAGGTTACTTCATTTTCTTCTTTAAAGGCTCAAATAAAATATAATTGCTCTTGTTTTAACTGCTAAATTAAGTGATGTAGTTGTGGCAATTTACTGACTTAGCTGCAATTATCTTAATCAAGTTAATAGAATAAATATTGGGCCAAGGCAGTAACCTCAGGAATACAACAACCTTCTCTTTATTTTTATTTTTTATTAAACATTTAAAACTGTCTAATCCAATTTGGAAGTGCCCTGGTTTCAGATAAGGATAACCATCTTAAGTATTAAGTACCTGAATATCAAATATAGTGAAAGCCTTCTATTTTTAGCTGTTAAATCCTATATACAATCTTACTCTGATTCTAGCATGTTGTCAAGGCATAAAACTTTATTAATGTTGTTTGAAAATAATTGCTACAAAAATTGTTGATCTGTGAATGTTTGATAATTACCATATAATATTAGAACATGGTTTAAAATCAATTTCAGAAAGAATGTTTATGTAATAGTTTCCTGTAAGAAAGATTAATAGGGACAGGTTAACCATTTTTAGGACTGGTCAGGTTTTTTTGTTATTTCATAATCCAGAATTCAGAAGCAGAAAGTAAACCAAAATCATATTTTGAGTTATTTAGTTTCTCAATTAATCAATTTTTTCAGTTAGTGTTAAGAAAATTATGATAAAAGTTAATTATCTACAGCTAGCAAATGAAGTTTCATCATGTGCTTAAGATTTACTGTTGGCTTTTTTCATGATTACTGATAACTGGACATAAGTTTTTAAGGGTTACAAGATTTCTTACTTTCTATGTTTAATTAGAAAGATTTCTGTAGGAAGGGAATTTCCAGACTGTTACTTGAAGGTTTCAAATCCTTTACTTATTTTTTTAAAATAAAAACGTAGAATTATTTTAAGAAAAAATATTTTAAATATTCCATTAAATGGTATGGAGATTAAATAAATATTTATTTTAAAAAGTCCATTTAGACTTTTGACTTCCATATATACTGAAATATCTCCTTGTCGTAGTTGATGATCTGAACTGCAATAGAATGTATTTCAGAAGTGGCATGCTTAGCTTTTCATAGAATGGTGTTTACTTCACCATTTACATGCTCTTTGGACTGATATATGAAATGGCTGTTTCTTTGACTTGCATTTAGTTGCAGGAAATTCACTATATTTTTATGTTTAAGAAAGAATTAAAGAAGATGGGGAAGAGTGAAGGGATTATATTGAGTGAATGCTTTGTAAACACTGGATATAAGATGTAGACCACATTTGTAGTAATGTTCTTAGAACTCAGTCCTATTTTAAATCAAATTCTCTGCCAACAGCATCTGGTTGTACTTTATATAAAAGTGTTTTTTGTTTTGTGGAAAAAAAGCAAACCATATGACACAATCATTTTTATCTGACTGACGTTTACAATAATACTTCTGCATTTATTTATGCAGCACCACAAGATGAAATAGGTTATCATCTGAACATCTCAAAGTGCTTTACAGGGGTGAGCAAGTAGTATATCCATTTTGTAGATGGGCAATCTGAGGCACAGAGATTATGCCTTTGCAAAGCGACATTTAGTTAGTTCAGTGGTTCTCAAACTTTTGTACTGGTGATGCCTTTTCCCATAGCAAGCCTTTGAGCACTTTAAAAATATATTTAACACCATTATAAATGCTGGAGGCAAAGCGGGGCTTGGGGTGGAGGCTGACAGCTTGCGACCCCCTGAGGGGTCCCGACCCCCAGTTTGAGAACCCCTGAGTTAGTGGCAGATTTGGAAGTAGAACCCAGATGCCCCAACAACTAGATCAAGTGAAACAAGTTCTGAAGTAGCTAGTGCAGTGCTAAGAAGATGCACGAAGTGTCATGTGGCCTCAAACAGTAATCTTTCCAATGGCAAATTTTGCAAATATTTGTGATAACTTTTTAGGATTTACAATAAACCCCTGGTTTATTACTCATTAGAGTTGGGGGCAGTTTCAGAGCCTGTAATCTGTTTTTTAAAGAGATGTAGGTTGCAGAACAGTACCTCAGGTGGATTGATGTTAAATCCAGGTTAAATATTTAATCTTAGTTTTTCCCATTTTTATTCTGCGTAGTTTGCAGTTTGACAGCACTCTAGACAGTGAGAGATTTCTCCTTATCCACAGATACTGGAGCAACACAAACAAAGTTTGTGAGGAGACCCAGAGCTCCTTCACCCTTTGAGACTGAAGCAGGTGGCAGTAGCAGGGGGAGAGGGGAGAAAGTAACTCGTATACATCAAGGGAAGGATTCCTGTGGCAAAAATGCACATGACTGTGATGGAACCAGGGAAAACCATGTTTGTCAGCACTGCACTTCTGCAAGATTGACCATCTCTACCTTCTTAGCATACAAAACATGAGCAGGTCATTGTGTGGTATGGGTTGGAGCCAAATCTTTTCCAACTTGAGAGTAGATCATATACATTAGAGGAAAAACCTGTGAGTGGAGTAAAAAGTCAGGGAATATACAAGATTTGACTTCTATTTTTTTTCTACATCAGTCTCTCTACTAGGAGAGGGGTTGAGGGGGGGTAGGCTGTGGCATTAGGAAGAGCAGTGAAACTTTTCCAAATATATGGTTTGTGGGGATCCAAAGAAAAAAACACTTTTAGATCCACAGAGGCTGGAATTGCTCTTGTGTGAGGTTCTACGTTCCGCCTCCTTGCTTTTGGCAAGAAAGAGTTATCCTGCTATTGATGTTGGAGGGAAAACATGAGGAATTAATACAGCTCCAAGCTATGTTGTTCTTGACTATATTGTCATGCAGGCATTACAGAGAAAACTCCCTTCAAAAATAGCCAGTCTTGTTCAAGCCTGGCCTCTAAAGGCACATCTACACTGGAATAAAAGACTCTGTGGCATGCCCACAGTGGACTCAGGTCAGCTGACTTGGGCTTGTGGGGCTCAGGCTATGGGAGGGGGGGAAACTGCAGTTTAGAAGCTCGGGCTGGAGCCGGGGCTCTAGGAAACTCTTTCCACTGCGCGCTCCCCCCCACCCCCCTTGTGTGGTCCCAGAGCTCGGACTCCAGCATGAACCAGAATGTCTGAACAGTAGTTTTACAGCCCTGCAGCTTGAGCCCCGCGATCCCAAGCTAGCTGACCAGGGCCAGCTGTGGGTGTTCAGATGCTGTGTAGATGTACCCTGGAACTCCATGGAGCTCCTACAGAGGGCCTTTTGTGATGTGCCGAAGGGCTATGATGGGGCAGGAGGACTGTACAATGGAGCTGGCACTTGCGTTCCCCCAGGAAGTCACAATCCTCATGTAGAAGTTTCCCATCATATGTGCCCAGAATGGGCAATCTGTAACGTGACTTCTAGATGTCGTATCTTCTTATGGTTGAGCATCCTTCTTTCCAATTCTAGTTTTTTGTATATGTTAATATCTAATCAAGGATGCTGATAATCTGTAATGCTGCACAAAGGAGTGTGGAGCAGTTCAATTTTAGCTAACTGGGTCAACTGCTCAAAAAGAGTACCATATGGCAACTTCTTTTGATCCAGTGTTGGAGAACAGACGTATCTGTTTGTATGGGGGGTTTATGTACAATGTTTGCATGGTTTTAGTCCATATATTTCAGTCACTATCATGTATGTGTTAGACCCAGCAAAATTTGGTATCCAGAAAATAACTTTAATAGCTTGTTCAGTTATCAGTCAGATGGAAACAATGTAATTCTTTTGAATACATACTCATTATACACATTTTGTAAGATGGCTAGCCAGAGACTTTCAGCCAAGTACCAGCTTTTTTGGGGGAGTGGCCACCCTTTAAAATCCTTTGAGACTCCATCCAACTGGCAAGTCCACATTACTGAGTAAATGTGGCTAGTCTCTGGACAGCTGAACTCTACTGCTCACCTTGTGAATTCTTGAAATGTATAGAGATCTGTGAATCCAAACAAGGGGAACAAATGTAAATATCTTATAAAAGTGATGTTTGTTAGAGCATTTCAAGTTAATTGTTGTGTGTTTTAAGAGACACTTGGCAGGGCTGTTAGGCCTTAATATTGCCCACAAACCAAGTAAAAACTGGAAAGGCTATGTGCCCATTGTGCTGTCTCGTGGTTTTGTGTTCCATTCTTACAGGTTCACGTGGCATTGAAATGTACAAAAATCATGCTCTCCAAGCACTTTGGAGACCAGGTGTGTTGCATAATTCAGTGCACTCCTTGTTCACAAGAATGAAGCAAATAGGGTGGAGGGATGGTCAGGCTTTATAAAAATGCCCACAATTGCCAAGAAACACACTGCCTCAGGTGACTGAACAGGTCGTCATTGCTGAGAGGACAGGATTTTTATTTTGGAAAATGATGGTACTAAAAAAGTAAGTGACATTTTGGGCTTATTGACATTACGTTTCAATAGTACACACAACAATAGTGCAGTTTTATCCCCTCTAGAACCAAATATTTTTGATGGGGAAGCATGTATAATAATAACTTAAAAGATTAGTGAGCTCTAGACTCAAATCACAGTTGCCAGTTTTTTCCTGGTGGTGGTAGTGTTATCCCTTGTGACTGAAGATGATGTTGACTTATGTCTTGTGAGTGCAGTTGCGGCTAAAAAGGCTACTGGATGAGCGGCAGTCCTTGCTGTGTGAGGGAGCATAGGTAGCTTGATGCCTAGGAAGGGATTACAGCAGTGGTAGGCAACCTGCAGCCATCAGGGTAATATGATTGCAGGCCATGAGACATTTTGCTGACGTTGACCGTCCGCAGGCACACCCTCGCCCCCTCCCCACGCCCCACCCTCGCCCCGCTGCTCCCAGTGGCTGAGGTTGAACCTCAGACTTTCTTCATACCTTTTGCTTCCTCTTTGAGTTTTACTGCAGGAGACCTACTATTTAGGTCTTGATAATATTTGTCAGGATTTCTCAAGTAGCATTATTTTTATTAAATCTAATAATGCCTCTCATGTGTGAGGAAGGTGCTTTGTTTGAATAAATGTTTCAGTTTGAGGATAAAATCTTCCAAATAAATACAAGAGCCACAGTACTGCAAGAAGACTTATCCTATCATGAACCAGTAAACGCTGTACAAGAACCAAAAGACAATGCATCTGACTGCTTCTCAGGAAAGTGATTGACCAATCAGTTAATGCATCATGACACAGCACAAATCTAGTGTACCAATGAACATGTAGTAGTATCTTTGTTTACATCTCTGAAACTGCACTGAAGAGCCAAATACTGCTAAAAATAAACTGCAGTTGGAAGTGGTGAATTAGTTCTGTCCCAAATTTCAAAACACCTGTGTGTGCACACTTTCACGTGCCCGGTTTGATGCACAAATTGCCTGATGTGATAGTCTAATGCATTTAAAGAACCTGTATTTTAAAGCAACATCCCAGAAAGGTACAAAACCACTAAATATTGAACATGGGCGTACATGCCAGACGTATGAGTGGTTTATTTTTATTTTCTATTAAATACAGTACAAATATGATTATACAAATGTTGTATGTGGGAGCTCCTGTTTTTTCACTGCTCGTATTGCAATGGTAGTTAATTGTTTGCCTAGATCAGCTGGATTGAAGCATTTGTGTGGATTTTGTGGTGCAGGTACCCAAGGAATATTAAGTTAATGACATAGCTATCCAGGGACTTCCAAGTTTTTCTTCGAGTGACTGCTCATGTGTATTCCACAGTAGGAAATTTTTCCCTTAGCTGTACCCGTAGTAGGGGAGCCCCGCTGCGACCCCTGGAGTGGCGCCTCTATATTGCGCTATAAGGGGCGCTGCGCGCTCCCCCCACCCTCCGTTCCTTCTTGCTGCCAATGAAGGTAGTGGGAACTTTGTGCTCCAGCTTAGCTGTAGCACCTCTAGCCTTAGTGGTACGATTCTTCAACCGTAGTAGTTTCTCTAGTTAGTGGCCTGGCTCAGGGCATGCCCTGTGCCCTGGGCTTCAAGTCGTGCGACTCCTGTCTCAATTCCGTGCCCAGCAGCGATCCACACTCTGTGTCTTCGCTGTCTGGGCGAGACTCATGTAAGTGAGCGTTGCAAAATCTGCAAATCGTTCAAGCCTCGGATGAAGCGTGAACGAGATATCCGTCTCCGGACTCTACTCATGGAGTCGGCATCGCGTCCTCGTTGCGGAGCGAGGGCTCATCAACCAGTCGGCACCACTCCCCCGCTAAGAAGCAAGGGAAGACCCAGTGGTGCCGAGACAAGGATAGGGGTGAGGCAGGACCTGAGTTGGGCAGCCCACGATCCCCAGACCTAGACCTCCGACTCACGCGGAGCGGAGTAGTACAGTTCCGTCCGCGCGTGCCTCTCCTCTGGTAAGGATTCCCTCGACTCCGGAGGCAGCACAGGCAGCGTGTGACATCCTCGTCCTTCCGGTGCCGGGTACGCCGCCTGAGTTGGGCACCCAGTCCCGAGGGGAACCATCACTGGGCGCTCACCAACCATCTTCAGCCAGATCCGAGGCGGAGATGCCTGCCCGTTCCGAGGGGCCTTCCTGTAGCCCGCGATAGACCTCTACTCGATCGGCCGGGTCGCCTGAGAGCGAGTCTCCGGACGCCTCCACTGCCCGGAGCGGCCGCAGGCACCGTAATAGAAGGCATCGACGCTCCTCTTCCAGTCACAGTGATAGGGGTAGCTCTCGACACCGTCTGCACCGCCATTCATATTTGAGTGTTCGCCGAGACAGACACCATACTCGGAGCGCATTTTGACCGGCACCGAGGCGTCGTAGCCACGGTCGCTGGAGGGATTCCAGAGACCGTACCTCCGACGTATACATGTCATCGTCGAGGTCCAAATCCTGAGGTCGGTGCCGACATGGCCGGGACCGGTCCAGCCGCTCGTACGGCACGGTGCGTTCATCAGTGGCCTCAGCTCCCAGCCGTCCCTCCCTGGGCCGCATTGCCCCTCAAAAACAAGTGGCTTTGCTAGGACCCCATTTGGGCCAGTGGCAAAGGGGCGCCCTTGCAAGGACAGTGGTGCTAATGGGCACCGTGGCCCCAAGCGCTTGCACCAGCGAGACCCCATTCTGTAGCAGGGGCATCCCACGTCCACTCTGCATCCCCGTCTCGGCACCGAGATCAGTCCTCTGGCACCAAGCCGCCGGCACCGCGCCCGGGCCCGGATGCGGGGTTTGAGCCGATGCTACGCCTGACGCCCTGGAGGCAGCACCGGTCGCCTCGTCGGCACTGGATGAGTCTATATCGGCTCCGCCCTCTGTCTCTCAGGAGGACTTTAAGGTTCATCAAGAGCTTCTTAGATGGGTATCTTGAATCTACAGCTCCAGGCTGAGGAGATGGAGGAGCCATCAGACACTTTGTTTAATGTCTTGTCCTCCTCAACACTGGGCCGTGTGGCCTTGCCTCTTCACCAGGGGGTAGCCAATATTTCTACTGGACTTTGGCAAACCCCAGCTTCCCTGGTGCCCATTTCTAAGAAGGCGGAGCGGAAGTACTTCGTGCCAACAAAAGAGCACAAGTACTTGTACACTCACCCACCCCCAAATTCGCTGGTGGTGGAATCCATTAACCACCATGAGAGACATGGCCAGCCTGCACCCACCCCCAAGGATAAAGACACCAGGAGACTAAACACTTTTGGGGAAAAAGGTTTATTCATCGGCGAGCTTCCAGCTCAGGGTGGGGAACCACCAAGCGCTGCTGAGCTGGTATGATTTCAACTTGAGGGGGGTCTCTGCTGAAATTCAAGCCTCTTCTCCAAGACAGGGACAAGAGGGAATTTAAAGCCTTGGTTGATGTGGGTGCAGCAGCGGCGAAAGCAGCTCTTCAAGTGGCTTCGGATGCGGCGGACATAGTGGCCCGTTCGATGGCCTCGGCTATTTCCATGCGAAGGGTGTCATGGCTCTCACTGTCCGCGGAATCCCAGTCCCTCATGCAGGACCTGCTCTTTGACAGGAAAGCCCTGTTTGCAGACCAAACAGACACTCATCTGCATGGGATGAAAGACTCCCGCACCACCCTGCAGACACTAGGCCTCTGTCCCGTCACCCAAGGACAAACCCAGGCCTCAGACCTCGGCTCCCCCAGTTAGGGGCCGATATGAGCCCCCGCCTAAGAGGCCGAGGGAGCGGAGGTGTTGATCCCAGCACCAGTCCTGTTCGGCTCCACGACCGGACCCCTCGAAGGGGAAGAGGCGTTTTTGATTCTTTGCGGGGGACCACCGGGCCTGTTGCCTGGGAAGCCCCCCAGTTAATAAAGTTGGTGTTTGGCAACCGTTTACCTGCTTTCAGAGTGCAATGGTCCCGTTTAACGTCGGACCGGTGGGTCCTCAATACCATCTCCAAGGGGTACATGTTGCAATTCACCTTGCCCCTCCCCACCATCCTCCATCCAGGTTGGTCCCCAGAGACCCGGAGCACGCCCTCCTTCTAAACCAGGAGGTGGCGCACCTCCTCACCCTGGGCGTGGTGGGGAGGGTACCTCAGGAATTCCAGGGCAAGGGGTTTTACTCCTGGTATTTCCTGATCCCGAAGGCGAAAGACTGGCTCAAGCCCATCCTCGACCTGCGGTATCTCAACCAGTTTCTGGTCCGTTGCAAGTTCCCTATGGTGTCCCTGTCCTCTATTATTCTGTCCCTAGACCAGGGGGATTGGTTCGTGGCCCTGGACCTACAGGATGAGTATTTTCACATCTATATTTTCGAGGGTCACAGGCGCTTCCTCAGTTTCCTGGTGGGGCAGGACCACTACCAGTTTACGGTCCTTCCCTTCGGCCTCTCTACGGCCCCCAGCTCATCCTCGATTACCTACTGTCCCTTAGGACCTAAGGGCTGGCGCCTGCCTCGGTCAGAGTACACTTGGCAGCAATTTCGGCTTTCCACCCTCTGGTGTCTGGTCAGTTGGTATTCTCCCACCACATGACTTCCCAGTTTTTGAAAGGTCTGGATCGGGCATTCCCTTACACCAGACCCCCGGCTGCTACGTGGTCCTCTGTCCACTCGTTTTCATCGCACTGTGCAATCGTCTCCCAAATGCGGGATGACGCCAGGTTTGGTAGGGTGGTACTCTGCCCTGGTAACCCTTAAACTCCTACCTACCTCCATTAGGTATAGCTTGGAGTTACCTACTGTGGAATACACATGAACAATCACTCAAAGAAGAAAGGACAGTTACCTATTCCGTAACTGGCGTTCTTCGAGATGTGTTGCTCAGGTGTATTCCACATCCCGCCCTCCTTCCCCTCTGTCGGAGTTGTCTGGCAAGAAGGAACTGAGGGTGGGGGGAGCGCGCAGCGCCCCTTATAGCGCAGTATAGAGGCGCCACTCCAGGGGTTGCAGCGGGGCTCCCCCACTGCGGGTACTGCTAAGGGAAAAACTTCTGGCACCGGTGCACGTGGCAAGCACGCACTCCTACTGTGGAATACACCTGAGCAACACATCTCGAAGAACGCCAGTTACGGAACAGGTAACTATCCTTTACACGGGCTTCTGGAACAGATTTCCTATGGACTTGTGGTCACTTTGTGCAGTACTGTCTGCTTAATCAGTGCAGGGTTTCTTGATTTCTTCAAATATTATGTGTTTCAAAGGGGATCACAACTATAAGCAGTAGATCTTGGTAGCAGAAGTTCAAAATCTCTTTAGAGGGATTGCTATCAGGGGCAGAGGGAGAGACTTTGCATGGGTTGATTCTTCTTAACCTGCAAAGGTCAGGAAGATGTACTTCAGCCCTCTTTCCCTACAAATTAGGCATCAGTCCACTTTTCTTAGAAAAGGAACATAGGCACCTCTACAGATCCCTAGTACTATTATGAGGCTTTGTTTCACCACAGGAAATCACAAGGATGTGATCTTGTTAAATACTCATTTCTCCTGATACTTGATTTAGCATATTTCACTACTGAAAGTATTTTTTTGAGTGTTAGACGTATTCAGCAAAGCAGGACTTTAGCTTATTACTAGAAGAAGTAAATTTGATAGCCTTTTGTTTACATTTTCTATAATTAGGGCCCTATCAAATTCACGGTCCATTATGGTCAATTTCCCAGCCACGGGATTTAAAAATTGGTAATTTTCATGCTTTCAGATGTTTAAATCTGAAATTTAACAGTGTTGCAACTGGGGGTTCCGACCCAAAAGGGGATAGTGTGTGTGTGTGTGGGGGGGGGGGGGAGAGGGCGGTTGCAAACCTGTTTTAGGGGGTCACTGGGATTGCCACCCTCACTTCTTTGCTGTCTTCAGAGCTGGACTCTGAACGCAGCAACCGCGGCGCTTCCTGCAGCCCCAGGAGGTTCCTGGAGGTGGGTCTGAGGTCCATCCCCTGCACAGCTGCTCTTGGGGGCGGAGAGACGTCCTATCCTTCCCTAGACCAGCCGGAGCTAGGAGCCCCCTTGGCTGGGGCGCTCCTAGCAGCAGGAGGAGATCTGACTCACCACCACAAGACTCTTCCAGCTGCAGGAACTTCTGGGGCTGCTGCACAGTCCCAGAGCATCTTGCAGCAGGGGGAGGCACCCGGAGGTGGGTCTGATCTCCCCCCAAGAGTGGCTGTGCAAGGGATGGGTAAGTCCAGTCCCTCCCCAGCCTATGTGGAGCTAGGAGCCCTCTAGCTGGGGCACTCCTAGCAGCATGGGGAAATCGGATTTTACAGGGAAGGGCTTATTTCACGGTCCATGACGCATTTTTCACTGCCGTGAAATTGGTAGGGCCCTATCTATAATCCAGGCAGGCTGTGAAACCACCGCTTTATGTATATCATTTGTAGTGATTCCATAGCTTCTTAAAGTTTTGGGAGAATTTTAATCCCTCTGATAATTTGCAAATAGGAATTACAACAGTAGGCTTCATCATCTATAGCGGGTTTTGTTGTAATAATTATAGATGATGAAGCTATTTGGATCTGTCCTTTTGCCTCAATGTTGCCACATCATCTAGATGAAACTCTGCAAAGTCATTGTGTTTGCACTGAACAGGGCTCTAAACCTGTTTTCATAACCAGTTAGGAAGTTGTGCACTTCTGCTCTTGTGCTAGTTGTTTATGGCCTTTTTTCCCTTTGTATTTAATCTGACTCAGGATTGAATTCATTATCTCTCTGCTCCCCATATTAATATTTTCCATTCTCAGGAATTGATTATTGAGATTTTGTTACAATAAAGAAAAAGATATACATACTGGCTCCACTATCCCTAGAATAGTGTCTGTAATTATGTGAATAATTTTAGAATTGAGTTTCTTTAACTGTTTTTTTTTATAACTTATTTCTTAATTTTCAGAGAAAAATAGGCAAACTCAGGTATACAAGTCAATAACAAGACTAACGATAAACACAACACCCAATTACAAATAATCATTACTTCATATCTAGTTGTTCTTCAGTGGCCTGTGTATTCCCATTTATGAGCTATGTTGCCCTTTGTATTGAGCTGTGGAACTTCCTTGAAAAGCTTTGTCCTCAAAGAGGTGCATCTGAGATTCTGTGCAAGGGTGATATCATTGCCCTACTTCATTTAAGAGTGTGCAACCCCCAAGCACCTCATCTTTTTCTGCCACCACAAAGAGAACCGAACTCACTTCCGTGGCCTCAGGCTAGATTTTTCCTTTGTATAGCTTATTTTTTCTTAGAAATAGTGTGGAGTACTGTAGGATAGTTTAGCATACATAGCATCCTCTTGTCCTAGAAGCCTTCAGCCCCTCACTGGAAAAAGATTGGGCCCGAGCCCTATTATGCAATCCAGTCATCCCCTAAGAAACTGTCAGGAACTCGGTTGGCTCTGGGCACAGTCACTTAGCAACCCAATGAGCTTGTCTGGGCCCAATAAATGCTCACTCCATGACTGTGCTCCCTGACTTGACAAAGGGGCCAATGGATCACTATTTAAGCCTTATAGCAACAGCAGAACTGTGGCTGCTCAATGCATTCATCCCTGCTGATGTGTTCCAGACGTGCTTCCTGCACTGACCCTTGCTCCAACCAATGCTTGCTTCATCTCCAGCCCTAGTCCCTATCTTCCTCACAACTCCTGACTCTGACCACTGGCTTGTCTCCTAATCACGTCTCTGGTTTTGCTCCGATCACTAGGCCAGACTCCTGTTCTGACCACTAGGTGGCATCACTTACTCCCCACTGTGTGGCTGCCTGAGAGTAGTGACAAGCCAACTAAAAACAAAGGCCTAAATAAATAAATGTGTTGATGCAGTATCATATCTATGATACTATATGTTTGAGGCACTGACTTTGAAGGGGCATAGCCAGTCTATAGGGCATCATCACCTGGCAAACTGCTGCACCTGTTCCTAAAGTCTTAAAGCTCCTTCAAACCAAGGATCGGGGAAGTGAGGTAGCGGAAGATTGGCTGAAAAGGGTCTAATGGAGCCAATGGGAGCTGCAGGGGGGGGTAGCACCTGCAGACGGGCAGCACGCGGAGCCCCCAGCTGCACCACCCCTCTCCCCTCCCTCTCCCCTCCCCCCCCCCCCCAACCCGGAGCCAGAGGGACATGTCGCCGCTTCCTGGGAGTCGCCTGAGATGAGTGCTGCCCGGCGCTCGCACCCCTACCCCAGCTCAGAGCCCCCTTCTGAACTCCTCAGCGCCAGCCCAGAGCCCCATTTTGCACCCCAAACCCCTCATCCTTGCCTCCACACCAGAGCTCACACCCTCTGCCGGAGCCCCTCATTTCTGGCCCCACCCCGGAGCCCACACTCCTAGCTGGAGCCCTCACCTCCTCCCAAATCCCAACACTCTGCTCCAGCCCGGTGAAAATGAGTGAGCGAAGGTGGGAAAGAGTGAGCGACGGAAGGAGGGGGTGGAGTAAATGGGGACAGGGCCTTGGAGAAGGGGCTGGGGTGGGGCAAGGGTGTTCGGGTTTTCTGCAGTTAACGAGTTGGTAACCCTAAGTGGCTTCCTTTTGGTTTTCACCACTGGCAATCATACGGGGCATTGACTCCTGAAGGCCATCACACACAGTAATGGTCAATTTCTCCGCCGCTGTTTCTGTAACACATTTTTGTTTTTTACGGGACAGGGTTGTTCGCCCTGTGCCTAGCCCTGAACCTGGAGGACCAGGGTTTCTGTTTTGTCAGGCCCCCTCCCCAACAGACCAATCTGGCATGGTTGAACCTGCCAGGAGCAAAAAAAACCCACTGGCACAAACTCTGGGGATCATTGCAGTGCACAAACTGTCCTGCCACAACAAGGCACAGACACCAGAGGACAGAAGGAATCTAATAGACTAGTATTGGAAGTCCTCTTTGAAATATTGCATGAGAGAGATATTAGCCTGCCAGTTTTATCTTAGAAAAGAGATTGCTATAATTGGTACTTTTACCCACAAGGTTATCAACTTCTTAGATGTCACATAACTTTCTGTCTCCCTGACTATTTGAACAGTCCACTTGAAGATGGTCTGCACTACTAGCTCTGACAGGACGCTTGCAGTGTGAACAAGGGATGGGCATGCGCAGACTCTAGCTTGTTTGCTATTATGTCTTACTGCAGGGACAATAAAATCTTTTGTTGAGAATTTCTAGTCAACTTTGGTTCTAAATATGGATTGTCTTTTTCTCTAGCGTGCTCCTTAAGGCAATGGGCTGGCTTGTTTTACATGTATGTACAACATCTAGCACAGGAAGAGAGTCTGCATTCTTTCTCTGGGCACGAAGAGGTCAGTAGGAGGAAATCCAGGGGAAAGCAAAAGCCCTGGGATCCTTTCCCTGACAGAAGGGGTTTACCCAGAGGAGTTGCGGAGGAGAGAGCCTGAGAAGTCAGGGGAGGAAGAAGCCAAAGAGCATACGGATTGAGACTGGGTAGACCTTGGCGGCTGCTGCTGATAAGGACTCTGGGCTGGAACCCGGAGTAGTTGGTGGGCCCATGTCCCCCTATTAACCACTGGGGAAGTTGCACAGACTGGGAATTGGTATGGAGAACTACCTGGGACAGTGTACTTGACAGTTGGTCTGGAGGGACTTTGATACCCTGAAAGCGGAAAATTTTATTGACCTGGTTAGAGGGCTGAATCATAAGAGAGCACCCTGCATCCTGATTAGGGATTTATTTAGAAACTTGAGAATTAAGGATAACTTTCTCTCTGTGCTCAACTGAATGTATGGAGTGACTAAATGACCAGGGTGGATTATATCCTTGTGTTAGCCTTTTAAAGGCATATATGCATTACAATACTTTGTGTAGGGAACTAGATGACTTGGGTGAGTGTTTGGGGTTCTTAATTGTTAGAAGGAATGTTTAAGATATAAATACTTGTAAAGAGTATTAATTGTTTTGCCTAAAGGACCTGACCTAATGTCCTTTCCAAGTGTGATTGTTGCACTTTGGGACCCGACCCTACAACCATAATTCTTGCAAGTGCTGTGTACAACTAATGTAAAGCTATGGGAGGTTTTGTGGTTAGGGCACTAGCCTAGGACTTGGGACACCTGGATTCAAGATCCTGCTCCACCATAGACTTCCTGTGAGATCTTGAGCAAGTCACTTAGCCAGATTTTTAAAGGTATTTAGGTGTCTAGTGGCATTTTCAAAAGCAGCCAGTTGCCTAACACCCAGTGGGTGGTAGGTGCTTAGATGTTTTTGAAAAGCCCACTAGGTGTCTAAATACCCTTAAAAACCTGGCCATTAACATCTGTGTGTTGGTTCACAGTGCCACGGGGGTGTTGAGGTTAAATACATTAAAGATTTGTGAGGCATTTAGAAACTACAGTAATGGAGGTATGATAAAGTCTTCTCTGTCCCTTACTGGAGGCGGTGCCACCCTGACTCACCCACCCAAAGTGTCACCAGGGAAAGAGGGGCAGTGAGTTAAGACCTCTGAGCACTGACTGGAGAGGCCGTTCAGGCTCTGGTATCAGCAGTACCAATAAAAATTGGTCCTCCAGTGACTAGAAGGGTCAGGAAGAGGCAGTGGCCAGTCAGGACTCACCAGGTGAGATGGGGAGTATTTGTATGGAGCTGGGGCAGTCCCAGACTCAGGGCCTCACAATTTGACTTCACCTTTGGTAAAAGCGTGTGACAAACAGACAATTTTTGTTGTAGAACTAAACGCACAGGTGGCCATTTTTTGGGTTGAATTTCAACTAACTGTTGAAAGGGGCGCAAGGAACATGTCAAGAGGATGCCTTGCTCATGGTGAGCTATGATAGGGAATAGAAATAGAAGGCAGTTATGTTGATTTCAAGGAGACTGCTCATGTGAAGGAGGATATAGCCCTATTCTATTTCTTGCCTTTGTTACGAGGTACTACATCATAAAATACGTATCTTTTTGCCTGGGAGTACAGTAAACAGAATAAATATCGATAAATTCATATGTTTAAAACACAAAGCTTAAAAATTAGCTCCACATTCAAACACAGCTTCATCAATAAGCTACATTTCCATGGTCAAAGTGACTGACAGTGTGTGTCTGAAGAAGAATAATCACAAAGGAGTAGTCTCACCACTTGTACCTTGCTATTTGAAAACCGATTGTAAAATAAAATATATATCTAATATAGACAAGTTAGACAATACAAGAAAGTAAACATTACTAAAAAGAATGGCTGCTAGAAAAGCTGGACTGAAATAAAAACATCATCAAAAACAATAACAAACTAAATGGAATGTTACTTAAATTCCATCTTGCAAATGCGTCATGGAAAACTTACGGCTCAGGTACAGCCTGCCCTTTACCATGAATGGTGCTGATACCAGGAGGAGGGATACCTTGTATTTTAGTCACCGATTTTAAAAAAACAATTCTCCAGGCAAGTGTAAATGGGTAAGTAGTATTTTGAAGTCATTCTTAACTAAATATGCACTAGAACAGGGGTCGGCAACCTTTCAGAAGTGGTGTGCCGAGTCTTCATTTATTTACTTTAATTTAAGGTTTTGCGTGCCGGTAATACATTTTAACGTTTTTTAGAAGGTCTCTCTCTGTAAGTTTCTATATTATATAATTAAACTATTGTTGTATGTAACGTAAACAAGGTTTTCAAAATATTTAAGAAGCTTCATTTAAAATTAAATTAAAATGCTGATCTTACGCCACCAGCCTGCTCAGCTCGCTGCCAGCCTGGCATTCTGTTCACCTAGGCCAGCAGCGGGCTGAGTGGGGCCTAACCTCTGAAGCCCCCCACACCCCCAGAAGGGGGGGCTTCAGAGGTCAGGGCAGAGGGCTGGGAGTGGGGGGGGGTGCAGGGCCGAAGGCGGGGGTGGGGTGGGTCAGGGCAGAGGGCTGGGGTGTGTGTGGAGGTGCAGGGCAGAGGGCTGGGCTGCTCAGCTCGTGGGGGTGCTCCCAGTCCTCTGCCCTGAGCGGCTCATGACGGGGCTGGAAGGGATATGTCCTGTTTTACCCCCTTCCCCAAAGCTCATCCTACCTCTTCTCTGCCTCCTTTACCCAGGGCCGGCTTTAGCAAGGGGCCGCGGGGCTGCCGCGCCGGGAGAGCGGGGCTTTTGCGGAGCAGCGAGCATGCTGCCACTCCTCCCCCATCCCTTTGCAAGGGCTGGCGCAGGGAAGGGGAGGAGGAGGGGCAGGAAAGCAGGCTGCACCATGGCTGGGGGAGGGAGGGAGCTTGGCTGCTGCAAGACAAAGCTTCTGCCTCCTGCCCCAGCAGGGGAGAGTGGTGGGCGGGGGGGCTGAGTGCGGCTGGGGGTCGGAACCGGCAGGGAGCCGCGTGCCATTCAAAATCTGCTCATGTGCCGTGTTTGGCATGCGTGCCGTAGGTTGCCGACCCCTGCACTAGAACATCGACATTGCATTTATTCCTCTCTTTCACTTCAGAACTAGAAAAAGCTGTCCAAAAATGTTCATGTATTTCAGTCTGTTCCTGCGTAAGGACAAAGTTGCTATTTAGTTATTCTTAGTGGTTCTGAGTCTGAATTTCTTTGCCATTTGTCATTTAACATTAATGGTAATTCAGTATAGAAGTTCCTTTTGTTCTTTGTGGTAGACTAAGATTTGTTCCTTAACATATTTTTAAAAAAAATTGATGGATCCTATTCCTGAAAAAGTGGCTTCCAATGGAATTATTGTTCTCCAATGGCAATCCGTAATAAACGTAAGACTATATACCTGATCAGACTTGTGGTCCATATAGTCCAGTAGCCTGGCTCTGGCAGTGGCCAGTACCAGATGCTTAGAGGAAGGTGCAAGAACATACGCCACACCCACCACCAGTAGGAAGATCTGCAATAATCTGCTTCCCATGATGGTCTCGTCCTAATTCCTAATAGTTAGAAATTGCCTTACACCCTGAAACATGAGGTTTTCTTTCCCTTCCAAAACTCTTTTTAACAGTAACTATATAATGCTATAGCTTGGAAATAACCACAGTAATATGTATGTGAGTGTCTCCTCTCAACAATCAGATGGCAGCCGGCTAAAAGCAGGATTTCTACATCCAACCCCTCTTCTCCCATTAGGCAGGCAATCTTCTAGCTATTTTTGCAGTTTTTAAAACTTGGGCTTAAACCTGAGTTTAACTATGAGTAGGTGGCATGTTGCTATCTTTGCCCTTGTCTTTGACTGTAAAATCATGATCTGCATCATGCTGGTTACCTTGACTCTTCAGTATTTGAATGCTAACACATAAAGTTGTGTAATGAAGACAAGACCTCAGTGGAGCAGCTGCAGCTGGCACATTTTTCTCCTGGAGCGCTGTCTTTGTCTGCAGGCCTTATCTCCAAAGTTTCTGTAGAAAAGCCCGAAGAATCTTCAATAAAAGGAAGGGGAGAAAATGCTTTGCTTGTGCTTCAGCCTTCCATTAGAGTTCATTCTACAATGAGTCCCCCCTCCTCCTACGTTTCATTTACTCATGTGGTGATCCTGTAGCCAAGCTCATGAAGTTGGGAACAGAAGCAATTTGGACAGAGTGCTTGCCTGAGCCACGGTCTAAAAAATAAAACCACAACCAATGATCACATGTCTTACTGATTTTCCCCTCCCCCCCAAAGTCACATACATAGGCTATGTCATGGTAGAAGCATTGGCAAAGTGGAAATGTCCTGTGAGATTTCCATAGGAACTATCCTTTTTCCTTCTCCACCCCACACTGATACTCTTCTGGAAGTGGTAATTATAGGAGTGGCATACTTGCTTTACTTTCTTTTCCCACTGTGGTGTGCATCACTTAGAGTGTGTGTGTGTGTGTGTGTGTTTGCAGTGTATATTGATCCTCCATGCTTCATTGAGTTCTGGAAAATAAAGCTTCGTTTAGTCTGTATTGGGACAAATGCATCAACATCTGGAAGATGGAGCTGATTAAGCTGTGATTATGTATTCATTTTGATGAGCTGTAAGAACTTGCCATAGCTTGAAATGAAATTTTATTGCCCAGTTGAATAGCTTGCATGAACATCTGAACTAGATGTTTGGTGTCCCAAGAAAAGGAAATTCTTTTACCCAATTTTATTGTTCATGCCAATTGTTAGCAAAAAAAGGATTAGAAGTTCTGTTCATGTTTTTTCTTCAACTCATAATAGCTTGAAAATCATGTCCAGGCAGCCTTTCTTTTCTTTTGATAGTAGTGAAATTCCTCCACTAGTGAATGGAGTTCCTGGGAAATATTATTTTTGATCTGTTAGATTTGCTTATGAAGAATGTGTGAAGTATTGAGGCCCCACAGAGTTCCTTAAGCAGAGAAGTATATCTTCCCTGTGCTACAGGACACTTAGTATGTTAACACATGTTTTGTTCACCCAGGTGCTACTTCCTGGGGTGGGGTGGGGGGTGAAAGTTGATAAAACAAGCTCAGGAACTGGAAACTTACAACTCAGGTGAATGACACTGCTTTTATTGTTGCTTTACTCTGACTCTTCCAGTCTCACTTCAGGATAGTGCTTTGGATACCTTTACAACCCTCACTAGACTATACATTTAGCTATCTGTTTTTTGTAACACTTTTGAGGAACTTCCTCTTCACTTTAGTTTATCTATGGCAGCCTGCCTAGGTTTTGTTCTCTTCCTCGTTTGATATCCTCGCCGTTTAGATATTCTGTTCACATCAATAAATCTTTTTTTTAAGAATTGTTAACAGAAAACTGATTTTTTGTGTGTGTGTGGTAATTCCTTATATGGACAAATTTTATCCCATTTTTAAGTTCATTGAGATCTTTGTACTACTTCATTTCTTCTTTTCTTGGAAATAAATCACTTTCTGGAGAGCACCCTTCTGCATTTGAAGGACTGCACATTTCCAATCTTCCAAATTCTAAAAAGAACTCGAAATGAATAGCAAAACATTTTTGGGTGGTAACTCAAATACACACTTTTGGCACATAGAATACACTGGACCCTCGCTAGAACACGCGTCTATATAGCACAAATACGCATATAACGCGGTCGTGGCCATGGATCCCAAATTTAATTACTTTAATTGCCATTCATTTTTATGCGGTCCCCGCTATAACATGGTCCCCACGTTAACGCGGTACCGCGCATGGATCACAAATCCCGCATTCTAGCGAGGGTCCGGTGTACTTGTAATTAGCTCAGGGAACTAAATTGGGGAATGAGAATCAGATTCTTTAAACTTCATTATTAGAAAATTACTAGATATATTGTAACAATTAATGGAAGAAGCAATGGAAAATAACCAGTTTTTAGAAGAGATGCTATTTTTTTCCAATGGCTAAAATGTGGAACAAACTAACAATGTTGTAGATGTCACTGCATTTTTTATTTGAAGTTTTCTATTAACTATAGGCATAAAATTAACATATTAAACTTGAAAATGTGAAAATAGATCAAACATTTGGCCAGATCCTGCAAAGTGTCTCGTGCCCTCAGTTCCTATCTACGTTTAATTGTGTAAACACACAGGATTAGGTCCATTTAGCGATACTAAGTCAACAACAGGGCCCAATACTGCTCCCACTCAAATTTAATGCAAATCTCTCATTCATGTTAGTAGGAATAGGATCAGGCCATGAAAGTAGTTGATATAAGAGAAATAACCAGTTACCCCTGACGGAAAGAGACAGCATGATTCAACGCTGTCCGAAATATTAAATACAAAGCTCATTTACCAAATATATCAGAGAGAAAATTTAAATCCCAGCATAGATAATGTCAGGCAAAAATCAAGCTCTGTTCTAGAACATATAAAGGATAAAATGAAAGCCAATTTCAGAAAATACTTTGAAATTTAGTTTTCTGTCTTCCACACAGCTGTATAGTCTTTACTGAGTCTCCTGCATACATACTGTTGGTATGTTGGTGGAAGCGTGGTCAACCTGGCAGAAGCTGCAGTGCTGCTCTCACAATATGTGGAAATTCTGTTCTAGCAGCTGGCAAAGTTACTAGCTAGAAACTACTGTGAAAATAGGTGCAACCTCTGAAATTATTAATCAGTTGTGCATGTGCACCTTAATTCTGTCCGAGCCTTTCTGACTAAAGGATAATTCCAAGTGCAACCCTTCATCATTTTAACTTGCTGAATAAACACTTTCTGATTGATTATTTCAGTTCCAGACTACTCTGGATGATATTTAGTGTTTGTAAAATCAGTTAGACTAAAAGGACAGAAGCTAGAGAGTTTCTTATGTTGCAGTAGAAAACAGGAGAATCTGATGGAAGAAGTCATGTTTTACCTCAGTTGAGATAATAATGAAGGCTCTAAGAGGGTAGCCTATAGGGCATAATAATTCTACTAGGAAAATAAGAACTAATGTAGATAACTATGCAAACATGACAAGAGGACTTTACTTTTTTTTCATTGTTGATGAGCAAATTTTAACTTCCTTCATATTAAAATAAATGCAGTCCAGATGGTTGGAGAACACAGAGTCCTAGCTGAAGGGGTGGGGTGGGGAGGGAGAGACGGCTGCAGAATTAAACTTAACAGATAGCAGTGAATTGCTAAAACTTGTGGAAAATATAGGTTTAAAGTTAAAATGTAAAAAGTACTATTGTTCTTCACTGCCTCTCTTCCAGCCCAGGAGCAGATTTGAGCCTTTAGGATAATCTTCAAAGTAAATCCAAGTGTATAATTCAGTAATTTTGGATTAGACAACGTTTGTTTATGTATTCAAATTGGACTCAAAAGAAAGAGGTAATACAAATCTGTTTTTTTTTCCCATTAGCTAGGTTGTTGGTGAACAATAAACAAATCATCTTAAGCCTTTTAGCCTCTCAAATATATGCTGTTGAAACACTTGTTTTCTTGGAGCACTTCATCATTGAATTTTTTTTTAAACCTATACACACAATGATTCTCAAGAGCTTTGAAAAAACTAAGTACTGTACTATAAGTGCTAAGTATTAGTCATTTTGTCAGTATGTATACTGTTAGTGTACTTATGTAGCTTCATCAAAGCTACTTTACCCAGAAATTATTACTATAAGACATTGGTATTTCCATTTAAAATTTAACTTGTAAAATGTTTTACAGTCATTTCGCAGCAATGAAATAGAGACCACACACAGAAGACATTAATATGTACTGCTGGACTGATCTCATTGTATGTTTTGTATTTTTATTTTACAGTTTTAATGTTTTTAATTGGTCATAGAGGTTGGGAGAGGGATGGAGGGAGTAGATGGAAGAGTTAATACAGTGAGAGAATAGAAAGAGGGATAGTCCCAACTCATCACCTGCCTAGCCACGTGCAGGCAGGTTTTGTAAACATAGCAGAGGTGAGCATTTTCCTTCATGCCTAACACCAGTGTAAGCATGAAGGTATTTAAGAGAGAAGTTGACTAGTGCTCTGTAAATGCTGGCACAGTTGGCAGAGTGAAGCAGGCTTTGACTTTGCAACTGGACCAAATAGATAAGCTATTAGATCAGCTAGCGTGTGAGGCTAATTTTATGAAGAACCTTAAGGACCTTGTGTTTGATGTAGTGGTGAAAGGGAAGCAAGAAGAAACATCAAAGTGCTTGGTGTTGTCAAGACAAGACGGGAAGCAAGATATTGGCAGCAACATTTTGAATGGACTTGAGGGGAACAAAGTTGCAGTAATAAAAGCTCGGAAGGAGGAGGTTGTGCTCCTCAAGATGTGAAATGAGGATTTTGAGTTTTAGCTGTGTGTACAGATGAAAGGTCAGATTTCAGTTATCCTGTGTAGGAAGAAGTGGAAAGATTTACACATAGTCTGTATTGTGAGTCTAGAGAGAGGGCTGAGTCAAATGTGTCGAAGTTAAAGGCTTGAGTGTTTGGGAAGATGGCTGTGTTATCCACAGTGATGGCGAAAAGGAGGATTGGGGAATGGAAGCTTGGGGAATGGAGACTGAGCATTTAAATTTTGGCCATGTTGAGTTTGACCTCTCTCTGCCATCCTTAAAAAGGGATGTCCGTAGTTATCTCAAAGTACTGGATTAGATGAGTGAGGCAACTTATCACTAGGGAAGTTGTTGGCTTAAAGATGGTAGTCAAAGCCATACTTGTGGATAAAAGTACCAAGAGATAAGAGGGGAGCCAAGGACAGAGCTGCTGGCGACATGTACAGAAACAGGGAGTTAGGATTATGACTTACCAGATAAAACACTGAAGGAATAAGAGGATGAAGTCATGAAAGCCAACAGGACAGGATTTCAAGAATCATTGACAACTTCAAAAGCTGCCAAGTGGTCTCAGATTGAGAATGGAATTTGGAAATGAAAAGAGTAGAGGAGAGATTGTATGGTAGTTTGAGGCTGAGGCATTGAAGGATTGTGTGTCGGGGTGGGGGGCATGGGGGATGGTGGTTTTTAGATTTGGGGTGAATACAGAATGCTTGTACTGGGAGAGGAAAGAACCGGTTGTGAGTGAGAGGCTCAACAGAAAAGTGAGATGGGGTGAGAGTATGGGTACGGAAGGCTAGGAGATGGGAGGAGATGTGCAGTCGGAGGAGAGAAGTCAGGAAGTCTCTGTATTAGTGACGGGGCTGTTTTGACCATTTTTCAGCAGAAATTAAAACCAGAAAATTGTTGGCTCCTGAAAATCTGGCAGCATTGCATAAAGGGAGTTAAAAAAAATTAGTACTGGGATGCTTCCAAATTTGTTTGGAAGTTTAAAGTAAACTTGAGAGCCAAAAGGATTAGTTAGTATTTGTATAGCATTTAGAAGATGTAAAATACTATACAAGAGGTGGTCTCTGTGCTCCCAATTTTACTTATTTAAATATGGATAAATATTTGATGGTATTTGTTTAAACTTAATGTATTTATATTGATTATTCCCCCCTAAACTAGAATAAAAGGACACTCAACCAATGCTCTGGGAGCCACTGACAATCGTTACAAAAATACACTAATAGACGTTTGTATATTGCATATCTAACACTTGTCATCTAGGGATCTCAAACCACTTGACAAATATTAATGAATTAAGCCTGACCAACCCCCTTCCCCCTTGAAATCAGTATTAATCTCATTTTACACATGGGGAAACCAAGGCACGTGATATTCAAATTATTTGGCCAGGGTCACATAGAAGGTTTGAGGGGTGCAACTAGTATCCATTTTCTTAAGTTCTGGTGCTGTCCTCTTCACACACACAGGCCTTTTCACTCATTCCCTTTATTGAATTCATACTCCAGAACTGTATTAGTTTGGTGTAATAATGCATTATTACACCAATCTTACTTCAGAACATTTACAAAGTGTCATTTTATTATCCTAGACTTATAGATTATTCAGTCTTCACTTTCATGCCTAGTAATGCATAGTGAGAATTATTGAGCTCAGAACACATATCAGTAAATTTGGCTATTTTAGAAATGTAGCAACTTGAAACGTTTTCAATATTTAGAGTCTGATTATAAGCTTGACAACTTATATCAGTAATATTTCATTACAACACTGTAAAAGATTCATTTTGATGCAAACTATCTCCATGAAGGTATATGGTTTCTTGCAAGACCCCCCCTCAAAATTTCTTATATTTTGGAAACTTTTTTTGCACCAGCCACTTACTGCACACTTTGTCGTCATAGTGATGTTTCATTACAATTGTCTTTTTTTATAAAAAATGTGGAATTGCCTAATTTAAGATGAAACCTTTTATTCTTTTACTTCAAGATAACTTATCAAAATACACCCACTATCTAGTTTCCATTTTCTAATGTGTGTTTAATTCAGACTTATTCTACAACTTTATCATCTTTCTGTAGCCCATTACATAGGAAAGATTCAGTTGTATTGGAGAAAATAGTCAACTTGTATGACAGGCACAGTGTATGTTAGATTCTGCCTCAGTTCATGATTGTACTGTGTATCCCTAGAAATGACTGTTTTCTGAATCCATAGAACCTTTTTCAGTGAAATCGTATGCATTTGAACAACTTAGATTCAGTTCATTTTTTGACCAAACCCTTAGGATGTGACAGCTTTAGTAAATGTTTGATGAGGTAAATCTTCAAGTATTCTGTTCAAAATGAGATAATCTGTTAATGTTTATGATAAAAAATTAACTATTTTTAACAAGTTTTTAAACGGAGACAGAAAAAATAATCTCTAGCAAGTTTTAAAAACTGTTCAGTATCCTTCTATAATTTCAAGCAATTATCTCTCTAAGGGTGAAATTGTGTGGTATGTAATTAGGAAAAACTTCCATTGATTGCAATGGAAGCTTGGCCTGAGTAAGAATTACAAGATTTTGCTTAAGTATATGTTCAAAATGGCAAGAAACTATAACCTGGTGCGGTGGCTCAGTAGAGAAAATAGTGGGGGATGAATTGAAATGAAACCAGCAAGTCATTTTTGCATAGTTTTCCATTATCCAGCCCTCATTACAGAAATATGTGGTGTATTCTAAATACTGCCTTGCTTTAAAGCCTGCATATTTCTAAAACTGAGTAATCCTCTGTATGGCATTGTCAACAAAATGAGATTGAAAAGCTTTAGTAGATGCTTTTCCTAAGATATTGGTATTAATCGTAAGACTGTTAAGAAGAGAGGTTATAATCACAGTTGCCAACTTTCACACAGTAAATAAGCACCACGACTTTCACAATAAGCCAAAAATCAAGATAATCCCATTTCAAAACAAAGCCAAAACAAGCCAATCCCTAAGAACCCCAACACTCTGACTAGATCCCTCCAGCGTGCAGTTTGGGACTGTGGTGGGTCCACTGTGCACCCCTGACTCTCCCCCTACTTGACCCCCCCCCCTTGCTCCTGCTTGCCAGGAGCCGATTTAAAAAAATAAAAAAGTAACAAGCTACAAGCCAAAAACTACCCAACAAGCAACTCACAAGCCAATTAAACCAAAAACAAGCCCAATTTCTGCGTTTTTTCCCGCGAGTTTGGCATGTCTGGTTATAATCAGTGGGTTATATACAGTGTATCCCTGTACAGTGCTTTTGCAGATTAGGTGGTGCTTTGTTACCTTAACTATATAGGAAAATAACCAGAAAAGTACTGATGATACTTTGATTTGTCATTAGATAGCTTAATAGCTATATTTTGTTAAAGTGTATATTTGTCTCTTGCATTTATTACTGGCTTGGGACCTGTGGTCTGCAGGACAGACACTTGTTGTGGGTTCTTCCCCGCCCGCCCCTCCCCCCCACTAGTAATGGAATCGGTCCATGCCTCTCCTCCGTTATTGCATAGTTGGCTCAGTAGAGGAGGTTTGACCGAAAGTGGAGCTGGAGGCAGAGCTGGGTAAGGGGGAGGAGCTGAGGCTAGAGGCGCAGCTGGCCTGGGGGCAGAGAGGGGGTCAGAGCTGTGGCTGGGGGCGGAGCTATGTGGCACCCTCTCCTCCCCTGAACTTTACTCTGTCCCCGCTCAGTGGTCCCACAGTTTAGGGACCACTCCACTAGTGTGTCTTGATGTTCCATATTTTAATAAAAAGGCTTCCAAACCTTCTAAAGTTTACCAGCTATCTGTGTAACACAGAACAAACTACTGCCCCTCAATTCCTAGGGCTGCAGAACAGGGATCTTCTTCGCTTTCCTTAGTAAATTTCCCCGTCTAACCCTAGCAAAGCTGTCAAGTGCCTGGGAAAATAGTAAAATATCAGGGGACAGTAAATAGAAAACAAAAGGTAAAAGTGGACAGAAAAAAACAAGGAGTCTTCTCCCAGGAAATTGTAATCTTCAGGGGCTCTATCAGATGTGATGTGTGTTCTCCTCTTACTCTGGAGATCCAGGTTTGGGCTTTTTGCTTCTTTTAACATTTTTTAATGACACAGCTGCTTGAGAAGGCTGGGAGTCAAATGCTCACCTCTGGCATGCTGTACTCCTTTACAGGGTGAAGTGTTGTCAATCTGTGCTTGTGACTTCTCTCTCTGCACCCACAGATGCTTTCTGCCTGTCTCTCTCCTCTGCTAACAGAATGCCCCGCAATTGTTGTGCTGGTATGGTGCCCCCCCCCCGCACCACCTTAGTTAAGCAGTAGTTTAAAAACCACAATGTAACCCTATATCTGAAGGAATCCCATCAGGCCCCTGCCCTCTGGTGTGAAACATAATAGCTCTACCTGTTGTAATATCAAAAGATCTAGGAGAAAACACACTACAGAAAGCTTTTGAAGTCTGACAATTGGAATCTTAAACCAGAATATTACATGCTGATAAAAATTACTAAATTTTAAATAGGGTGAATATACTTTTTTTTAAGTCAGTGCTGTTAGAATACAATACATGTTCTTTTGACAGAGGTAAAGAGCAAGAAATCCAGAAGTTTAAACAAATTTCTGAATGTTCAGTTTTCCTTTTAATAACCTCTAGCAAACTCCGTCTCCTATTTCACCATTATTGCATATATGGAATGAGTGCTTTTCCTGTTATCCAGCAAATTAGTATATAATGCATCTTTTCATTTGTAATGTTAATCTTTTCTTCCCAATGCATCATCAGAGCATAAGTTTCTCCCTAGTCATATTTAAACTCTATGTGGAAGCTTGTCCATTTACAGAACATCTGAGCTGCAGTTTCACTTGGTTTTTGGAGAGAGTCAGGAACAATTCTTCCCTATCCCTGAACACAGTCAAATGTGGAATATAAAAATTTCATATAGGAGGTTTTAACATTTCCTTTGGCTCTCAATTAAACTCGCACTCTTTAATTAGATTGGGAGCCAAAACACTTTCATACAACTTACTTTTAGGTAGAAATAGTATTTTTTTTGTCGTCCTTTTCTGGCAAATAATAGCTATATAATTGCACGCATGCACACCTTCACCTCCAGTCTCTTTCCTTCTGAGAATTGTTTGGGTCTCTTCCTGGCAACTTCTCTCCTCTTATTCTGTTTCCATCATTCTGTTTCCATCTGTTTTCCATTCTGTAACCCTGTGCCCTCTCTTGTCCTGCAGGTGTGGGGGAGTGAATATTGTATATTTGCAGTCCTGTGTCCAGCTTTGGCACAAAGAAGCACTGCAAATCTGTAACAACAAATGTATGTTAAAATACCAACAATACATCTTTCCTCCAGCTGTTCCCTGTCTGAATCCTGATGATGTTCCCATTTGACCCCTATTTACATTCCCACACTTTCTCCCCATGTCATAACCAGCACTGAGTGTCATCCTTCTAGTGTAGGGGTGGCCAAACTGTGGCTCTTTCATAGTTAAAATGCAGCTTGTGGACCCCCCCAGATTCTCCACTATGAGACTCTGGGGGTGGGAGGGGAGCTTGGGACCTCTGCCTTGTGGTGGGGTAGGGCTTCTGCCCAGCGGTGAGGGGGGGTCTCATGGCTTCAGCCCTGGGGGGCATGCCTACTGGGGCTTCAGTTGGAGTGAGGCTGAAGCCCAGGGCCTGGCAGGTGTGCGCTGGCTCTCGAACTTCTAAAGATTGTCCTATGTGGCCCAGAGGGCAATAAGTTTGGCCACCCCTGGATGACAGCTGGTTGAAACTCCCTTTATTATTTCAGTGACATGTATTAATTAGCTTCTAAAAAGACACCTGTTGAACAGTGTAAGGCACTCCCTATACCAGTGCTCTTTACTGTTTTTGAAGTGGGGCCACTTTGGCAAAAAATCTTCAATGTGAGAGCCACATCAACGCGACACAGATGGTTGAACACTCTGAGTTCTTTGTTGGTTGATATGATAATATTACCGTTATTGCCATCCATCTCCACCCGCTGACAAATAGAGGCTAGGGACACCATTCCTTACCCAGCCTGGCTAATCCAGTTCTCTTTTAAACCCTGTTATAGTCCTAGCCTTCACAACCTCCTCAGGCAAGAAGTTGACTGCGCTGTGTGAAGAACTTCTTCCTTTTATTTGTTTTAAAGCTGCTGCCCATTAATTTCATTTGGTGGCTCCTAGTTCTTATATTATGGGAACAAGTAAATAACTTTTCCTTATTCACTTTCTCCATACCACTCATGATTTTATATACCTCTATCATATCTCCCCTTTAGTCTCCTCTTTTCCAAGCTGAAAAGTCCTAGCCTCTTCAATCTCTCCTCATATGAGACCCGTTCCAAACCCCTAATCATTTTAGTTGCCCTTTTCTGAACTTTTTCTAATGCCAATATAGCTTTTTTGAGATGAGGAAACTACATCTCTACGCAGTATTCAAGATGTGGGCGTACCGTACCATGGGCTTATATAAGGACAATAAGATATTCTCAGTCTTATTTTTCTATCCCTTTTTGAATGATTCCTAACATCCTGTTTGCTTTTTTGACTGCCGCTGCACACTGCGTGCACATCTTCAGAGAACTATCCACGATGACTCCAAGATCTCTTTCCTGATTAGTTGTAGCTAAATTAGCCCCCATCATATTGTATGTATAGTTGGGGTTATTTTTTCCAATGTGCATTGCTTTACATTTATCCACATTCAATTTCATTTGCCATTTTGTTGCCCAATCACTTAGGCCTGGTCTACACTGGGGGGGCGGGGCTCGACCTAAGATACACAACTTCAGCTACGAGAATAGCGTAGCTGAAGTCGATGTATCTTGGGTCGACTTACCTTGTGTCCTCACGGCGTGGGGTCGACTGCCGCCGCTCCCCCGTCGACTCTGCTTCCGCCTCTCGCCGCGGTAGAGTACAGGAGTTGATGGCAGAGCGATCGGGGATCGATTTATCACGTCTACACTACATGCGATAAATCGATCCCCGATACTACCCGCCAGTCCGGCGGGTAGTGTAGACATACCCTTAGTTTTGTCAGATCTTTTTGAAGTTCTTCACAGTCTGCTTTGGTCTTAACTATCTTGAGCAGTTTAGTATCATCTGCAAACTTTGCCACCTCACTGTTTCCCCTTTCTCCAGATCATTTATGAATAAGTTGAATAGGATTGGTCCTAGGACTGACCCTTGGGGAACACCACTAGTTACCCTTCTCCATTCTGAAAATGTACCATTTATTCCTATCCTTTGTTCCCTTTTAACCAGTTCTCAATCCATGAAAGGATCTTCCCTCTTATCCCATGACAACTTAATTTATGTAAGAGCCTTTGGTGAGGGACCTTGTCAAAGGCTTTCTGGAAATCTAAGTACACTATGTCCACCGGATCCCCCTTGTCCACGTTTGTTGACCCCTTCAAAGAACTCTAGTAAGACATGATTTCCCTTTACAGAAACCATGTTGACTTTTGCCCAACAATTTGTTCTTCTATGTGTTTGACAATTTTATTCTTTACTATTGTTTCAACTAATTTGCCCAGGACTAACGTTAGATTTGCGGTCTGTAATTGCCGGGATCACCTCTAGAGCCCTTTTTAAATAGTGGCGTTACATTAGCTATCTTCCAGTCATTAAACAAAGAACAAACATTCAGCTATCACCCAGCCCTCAAAAACTATATACATATGTGTGGTTTTCTTCATGCCCAGGAGGTAGTGTTTGCTAATGTGGTGAGTCTGCAGATAGCCTGAGACTATAGCTCTTTGAATTCTGAAACCTAATGACAAGTTCAGTAGCAACAATACTACTCTTTTACTGTCAGCCATCAAGATAATGGTCTTATCCATTGTAGGATGCATTGGAGAGATTTGTATGGGAGTGCTGGAGCAGCTAGCTGCTGTTGAGTTCTGCTGGAATAGAAAACCAGGAATTCAAGTCCCCCCCCTCTTCCCCACCCCAAAAAACAAACAAACCAAAAACCTCTCACCCTATCCACAAGCTAGAAGGAAAGGAGAAACCCATCTTCTCACCTATATCATAAACCTCATTTACCTCTTGGGGGGCCAAAAGCCCCTTCTGCCCCTACCAAGTTGCCAAAATCTTCAGCTTTTTCCTGATGGCTTCTATAATGTTGTGCATTGTCCACAAAATTTGCTGCAAACTTTAAAAAAAAAAAAAAAAAAAAAATGAGGAGAGCCTAAATAAATAAAATTAATGTTAAAAATAATGCAAGTGAGACTGTACTAATGGTGGGTACCACTTTTTATACTTATTTCAGTAACAATCTATTTTTCATTCAGTGATTCTATTACAGAATTCCCCATCTTGAGGATAAACCAACAACCAAGGAGAAATTGTAATGCAAAAATAAATGTTGCCAAACTATTAGATTAACTTCTCTAGTAATTAAACATAGGCAAGTTCTAGCTACTTTCCTCCTTCTTAAAAACCCCAGGTTATGGTGATGGGGTGTTTTTGTGAGTTTGTAAGTCTATCAGCTGCTGATTTGATTAAGGAAATCTTGTGGCCTTGATGGTACAACACTTCTGTATCCTATTCTATAATACATTCTGTATGTTGAGGGGCTAGGAGTGGAAGAGGATGGAACCTTGTTGGGTTGTTGTCAGTTGTTTCCAATGAAGAAATCTCTCCTTGGTGCAGTTGTTTGCATTTCTGTGGTCAGTGGTATAAGGAAATACTACGTTGTAAAAATTTCCAATTGTTTCCTCAAGGGTTCTTCTCAATTGCACAATCCTTTGATGTTTTTGTTTGTAAAAAAGAAGAAATTAGTTTTTAGCTCATTACTTTGAAACTCAGAATTCTGTAATATCTACAGGTTTTATCTTTGATTTTGTAACCCAATGTCAGGAATCAAACCAGAGGTAATGTCTCTTTATACTCATAAGCCATTAAATACCAGTGGCTGTAGGATTTCTCATCTCCCTGAATGTTTCTCTTGTGCCCCTGAATATCTGGCATCATGACAACTCATCATGGTTGCGAGATGAAACTCTAGAGAACTAGTCAGTGTTGCTTTGCCCAGTTTTTATGGGAGAGGTCACTAGAATAGCAACCTCTGTTGCATAAAATATTATTCATCGGGAGGAACAGGCTCTTTGACCAACAAATCCTTTCTTGCTATTGAGTGAAGTACTTCATAAAAAATTTCACTTACAGGCTTATTTTCATTTCCACACCGTGCTAATTTTCAATAATGAATTCTTAAATCCACTTCTATTAGAATAATCTGTATGAGTTTTGAATGAGTCTGACATTTCTTGCCCAACTTTGATGTGGATGGTGTATTTCACAAATCAGCTGACATTTAAATGTGCATCCAAGTTTAGGTGTTAAGTCCACTGGTGATCCAGTGAATGTGGAGAAAATATCATAATTCTGCCAAAAGTCAGTGGCTTTCTTAAGAGAAAATGAAAATATTTAAAGATATTTGCTTAAACTTAGGTCTTATCTCACAATGTCTTCAGACCTTGAATCCTTTTTATGGCTCTTTCCTGTACCCTCTCCAGTTTTTCAAAATCCTTTTCCAAATCTCTCTACTCTTACTCACTAGTCCACATGTGTCAAACTCAAGGCCCGCGGGCCACATCCGGCCCGCCATACAATTATATCCGGCCCGCGAAATCGTTTTATATATCTGTTTTTAATGGCCCTGTGATATGACGCCCCAATAACACACACTACAAATCCCATGATGCAGTGCAATTGCCGCCAACGGCAAGCCGCGGTTCAAGTTCGCGGTCTGTTGATGTATACAACGCTAATATCAAATCAAAGCTAGACCCCAACAATGGCCAAGAGAAAAATTGATTCTGAAAACCGAGGCTTTCAAAGCCGGTGGGAGAATGAGTATATGTTTACTGAAATTGCAGGTAAACCAGTGTGTCTCCTTTGCGGGAGTAATATCGCTGTAATGAAGGAGTATAACCTAAGACGGCACTACGAGACGAAACATGAGAACAAATTCAAAAACCTGAGCGCAGGACAGAAGCTACAAAAGGTAGAGGAGTTGAAGAAGAATTTGACATCCCAGCAGACGTTTTTCACCAAAGCAAAATCACAAAGTGAAGCTGCTGTGAAAGCAAGTTTCATTGTGGCCGAAGAGATCGCCAAATCAGGACGGCCGTTTACCGAGGGGGAATTCGTAAAGAATTGTATGATGAAAGTGTGCGACGTCCTTTGTCCAGATAAAACGCGAACGTTTGCAAATGTAAGCCTCAGCAGAAACACTGTTGCTAATTGGGTTTGTGAGATGGCGACTGATTTGAAAACACAGTTGATTGAAAGAGCAAAAGATTTTGTTGCATACTCCCTTGCTGTGGATGAAACTACTGACGCGACTGACACTGCACAGCTGGCGATATTTATCCGTGGTGTGGATTCCAATTTGTGCGTAACAGAGGAAATACTGGACATTAAATCGATGCACGGGACAACGAAAGGAGAAGACATCTTTGGAAATGTATTTCAAAGTGTAACCGACATGAAACTGCCGTGGGAAAAACTCGTTGGACTTACAACAGATGGCGCACCTGCTATGTGTGGTGAAAAAAATGGACTGGTGGGAAGGATGCGCTCAAAGATGCGGGAGGAGAACTGTGCCGGTGAGTTGACAGTGTATCACTGCATCATACACCAGGAATCGCTGAGTGCTAAAGTCCTAAAAATGGATCATGTGATGAACACTGTAACACAAACCGTCAACTTTATCAGAGCCCACGGTTTAAATCACCGCCAATTCCAGTCTTTTCTGCGGGAAATAGATAGCGAGTTTGGCGATATGCCATATCATACGGAGGTCCGGTGGCTAAGTCGGGGAAAAGTTCTCAAAAGACACTTTGAGCTGCGAGAGGAAATCTGCCAGTTCATGGACAGTAAGGGGAAAGACTGCACAGTTCTGCGGGATGAAAAGTGGAAATGTGAGTTGGCGTTCCTGGCTGACATAACGTCGCATCTTAGCGCTTTAAACCTTCAACTCCAGGGACGGGAGCACATAATAACCGATATGCATGATGCAGTGAAGGCATTTCAAGTGAAGCTGCGCTTATGGGAGACACAAATGCACCAATGCAACTTGTCTCACTTTCCCTGTTGCCAAGTAATACGGAACCAAGAAAGTGCCACAGTTTTCCCAAATGCCACCTTTGCTGAAAAACTCAGCGCGCTGCGCACTGAGTTCGCACGGCGCTTCAGTGACTTTGAGGCACAGAAAAGTAACTTCGAGCTGCTTCGCAACCCATTTGCAGTCGATGTGGAAACCGCACCTGTAGAAATGCAGATGGAGCTGATAGAACTGCAATGTAACAGGACACTGAAGGCAAAGTACGACACTGCGGGGCCAGCACAGTTCACTCGCTTCATTCCTGAAGCGATGCCGCAGCTCCGCCAACATGCGGCTCGAATCCTGTCCATGTTTGGCAGCACATATCTGTGCGAGCAGCTGTTCTCTGTGATGAAAATTAACAAAACGTCACACAGGAGTCGCCTCACTGATGAACACCTGCAATCGATCCTGAGAATCTTCACAACACAGAACCTAACCCCAAACATAAACGAACTTGTTGCAAAGAAAAGACTCCAAGTATCAGGCTCTGACTAAATAGGACAAGAAAATGGAATGTTATGATTTGTTATGATTATACTTTTGCTTTAAATTCAATTTTTTATTTATATTTTCAGATTTTTTAATATTCCAGCATGTACAGATTTTGAATGTATTGTAGTGACAGGATATTTTTTTATGAAGAGCAAAATATTTTAAGTTGAAATGTATTTATTTTGGAATGATATCCTGTATTTTGGTTCATATTAATGGTTAAAAAACATAAATATTTAGTCTGTTAAATAAATGGTTATACTGTTCGGCCCGCGAGTTTTGAGTTTTGGCCCCCTGTGCAATTGAGTTTGACACCCCTGCACTAGTCCCTTGTCTATGTATCCAAAGCTCATATTAGCCTTTTTTGCCACAGTGTTGCACTGAGAGCTCATATTCAGTTGCTTGTCTGCTGTGATCCTTAAATTCTTTTCAGAGTCACTGTTCTCCAAGACAATCTCCCCATTCTGCAGGAAGGGCCTGCATTCTTAGTTTGATGTGTAATTTTTTATTTGACTATATTAAAATACATTTTGTTGGAATGGACTCCACTTACCAAGTGAACCTGATTTCTAGGTGACTGTCCTGGCTTCGTAATTATTTACAACTATGTCAAACTTTGTGTCACGTGCACACACCAGCAGTGATTTTTATATTTACTTCCAGATCACTGATTAAAATGTTGAATAGGACTGAGCCTAGTACCGATCTCTGTGGAATCCCAATAGAAACACCCACACTTGCTGATGCTGATGGTTCCCTATTGACTACTACTTTTTGAGATCTGTCAGTTAGCCAGTTCTTATTTGTTTTAACATGTGCCTTATGAGCTAGCATAATACTAATTTTTAAATATGAATGTTGTGTTGTCCTAAATCAAATACCTTACCAAAGTCTTAAGTCTACTGCATCTACTCAGTTACCTTTTTCCACCAAATTTATAATCTCATCAAAGAATGAAATCAGGCTTATTTGACGAGACCTATTTTCTGTAAAACCAAGTTGACTGGCATTAATTATATTCTTTATTAGTTGAATCACATCAGTTTTCCTATTATTTTGTCCATGATTGATGCTAGGCTAACTGGCCTATAGTTACTTAGATCATGCTGCTTGCCCTTTTATGAAGATTGCCACATTAGGAGTCTTCCAGTCTTCTAGAATTTCCTTAGTATTCTAAAACTTATTAAAATTTAACATCAATAGGCCAGAGATCTCCTCTTCAAACTCTTTTAGGACTCTTGGGTACAAGTTATCCAGGCCTGATTTTAAAAATGTTTTTAAAAGTTTATCACTAGTAGGTATTTTATATCCTCAGTTACTAATGAACTGACATGAGAGGAATACATCATTCTGCCTCATTCCAAATACAAAACATATTTATTGAACTAACATAGAAACCGCAGTAAGCTGTATCAATAGAAACTGCATCTTCTAGTGGCTTTGCCTGTCTGCTCTGGGGGTTTGCCCTGCTGCAGCCACACCAATGGCTGGCCAACAATTGATGAACTCCCCCCACTGTAAATGAGGTCTGAATTTAGAAGCAGGTGAGTAACTATACATTAAAGTAGCACTCTGTTATGTCTTTGGCAATGTGAAGGGATTAGAGAAGAGTGAATTATACTCACTCCTAGGATAGACGGCGACCTGATAGTTTTCAGATAATTTCCTATAATATAGACTACTCATTTTAGCATTACATTTCTCTCACTTGTCAGTCTTACAAGTAGAAAGAGAACAGATGAAGTTTTAAAATGACTATTGCTATGAGATATGCTGGCAGTCCGAATATATAAACATGTTACAAAAAAAACTTCACATTTATTTATTCAGAAGCTTGCCGTGTCATTAAGTATGCAGGTGACTGAGAGTGACGAATTGGTTTTATCCAACTGAATAATTGGGGAAAACAAATTTGATTACACACGGAATAATTGAATTTCATAATTATTTAATCACATGTCCTTTTTAAAAAATAAATATTATGTCCTTGGAATAACATGTTAATCGTAAGCTTTACCTGACTCTGTGTACATGGGTTTTTTATATATTTAAATTTTGCTTTCCTGGAAGACCAACTCTTAATACAACTAAAATTATTAGAGAACACTGGACTGACCAAGAAGTAGTAATGGTGGGGTTAGGGCTGTCTAATACAGTTGAAAAACAGTGACACAATAAATAAGTGTAGCATACCATTGTAGAGATTAAAAAAATATATATTCTGAGAGTACTCGAGCCAATTTGTGAAACAGTAAGAAGGAAAAACTGGTGATGGCTGGAATAGGCTGTCAGCCTTATAAATAAAAATTCCATGGTTAATGAGAAATGTATATGCCTGGATTGCTTTGTACAAACAGAGCATACTGGTTTCATAATGGTAAACTCTTATATTCATATTATGAATCTATGACTTTATTGCTAAGTTTGAATCCTATAGATGTGCTCTTGCTATCTTGTGGGGTTTTTGGTTTGTTTTTCTTTTCCTTCCCCCTCCTCTCCTCTCCTCTCCTCTCCACACCCACCCTCTGCACCCCCTTCTCCGTTGCAATCTGTTATATATGGCATGACTTCAGAATGTGAAGAATGGTTTTGATTTGTTGGGAAAATGGTAGAAGTACTCTTTTTGTTTTTTTGCCCCCTATGTGTTGCATACAGAAGAAGAGATTTTTACTGTGGAAAATAGTTCATGCCAGAGAGAACAAAGATGATGAGAAACAGGGATTTTTTGGGTACTTTTTTTCATACATTTTATTTAGGCATTTCACTTTCACATGAAAAGGTTAATTGGAGGCAAAGGGGAACTTAATAGCATCCTGGCTGCCTTGAAGGGCTGGGTTGAAAAGAGGCAGAAGTTTCTTTATGAACTTTGACACTAGTACAGTACTTACGAAGTGGACAGATTTCAAAGAGAAATGTTCCTCTTTCTCTTGCTCCCCACCCAAATTATGGTTTGCTCACTCAGCTACATCTCAGAGGCAGCAGGGCTACTTCTTTTTTGTTGTGCTGAAAGAAGAGTATGGATCATACTTCCTTAAAATGGTAGTGACACTTTTTAAGTGTCTAATATTTTTATTGAACTTTGGATTCAGAATTGTGAGTATTTGGCAAAATGGCAGGATTCATGTACTAACACATTCCTGACTGGATATTTATCAACTTTCTCCCATTTTAAGGATTCCCCTTTTCCATGACTGATGCGGTATAATTAGAGCCTTGCAAATCTGCGGATATCTGTATCTGCGGATGCAGATATCCACGACCATGTTTACGGATTGCGGATTGGATGCGGATACGGATTTTGTATCCGTTCGGGGTTCTATGTATAATGTATTGTTCATTCATTCTTCTAAATCTACATACATCTTCTCAAATTTCATAGTGAGTTTTTATGTAAATATTTTGAAGAGTTCAAGAAACCTTTTTGATAGTCTTGCTGTTTTTAGATACATGTTTAGAAGTAAGTATGCTGAAAGATAACACAACACAGTTCCAACAATACAGAAACCCTCAGGAGACGATGATTATCTTTTTGTTTCACTTTACAGGTTAACTACATTAGTAGAGCAAGGAGAATTGTGAAAAACATCCCAGGTAATTAAATGTTTTAAATTCTATAGCAATGTATTCGTGGAGGCAGTTTAATATAATGATGGTCTTGACAGTATTGGCTAAAAATGATGGAGATTTATTTTAAACACCTGAAACATTATTAAAATTGCTTTAAAGTGACAATGTGATACATTTTATGCCTCTGCCTATCGAATGCACTCATATTCTCTTGTTATATAATAAAATAATATGGTAGGAAGCAATCTTGCATTGTCTGAGGATGGACTAGATGATCTAAACATACCATATAATATCTTATGGCACCTTTTTATATTTGAGGATCTCACAGTGCTATATAAACAATAATTAAACCTCAACACCACACTTAATAGAAAAGTATTATCCTATTTTTATAAATGGGTAACATAAGTCATAGAGCGTAAGTGCCAGAGAACACTTAGCAAGTGTTTTGACCATGATGTGTCATTTTGCTAAATTGAAATAATTACTATAGTCAGCTTTACAATGTGTTAAATTCTGCTATCCATTGTATTCATCTTACGTTCTTTTCCAAGAGAGTCTTTAGGCAGTGGAACCTGAGTGGTTGCCTGTGTTTTAGATACAAGGTGGCTGTTGTCATTCATACCTTCATCCCCTCACAGTCTGATTTGCTGCCTCCTGGAAAGTTGCCCTGTGGGTACATCTAGGGAGGTGGTATGTCATGGGTTTTCATCTTCAGGCCAGTAGGCAGTAAATACTCTAGCAGTGTAGTGGATAGTGACTCTTCCTTTCCCTAAAACCTTGGTTCCACTGAAGGTGCTTCTAATTTTAGATACCCTAGATCAGTGGTCACCAACCGGTCAATCGTGATCGACTGGTTGATCCTAGAGGATCTCCCAGTCGATGGGGATCTCCGGCGGCACAGTGTGGCTGCTGCTAAGGCAGACTCCCTGCCTACCCCAGCCCCAGCGTGGCCCCGGGGGGGAGGGGTGTCTCCCTCCGCACACTGTTCCTGCCTTCAAGCACTGCCCCCACAGCTCCCTTTGGCTGGGAGCTACGGGGATGGTGCTTGTAGAGAGGGGCAGCACGCGGAGCCACGTACCTCCGGCCCCCCCTCCTCCCCACCAGGGGCTGCTGGGACGCATTGGCCCCTTCCAGGAGCAGTGCGGGGCTGGGGTAGGCAGGAAGCCTGCCTTAGCCTCACTGCGCCTGCTGCCGACCAGGAGCCGCTAGAGGTAAGTGCTGCCCGGTGGGAGGCCACACCCCAACCCCCATCCCCATCCCTGAGCCCTCTCCTGGAGCCAGCACCCTGTACCTCTCCTGAACCCCCAGCCCTGAATCCCCTTACAGACCCAGCACCCTGTACCCCCTCCTGCACCCCAACCTGCTGCCCCAGCCCTGACCCCCTTCCCAGAGCCCAAACCCTGTATCCCCTCCACCCCAACCCGCTGCCCCAGCCCGTAGCCCCCTCTTGCACCCAAACTCCCTCCTAGAGCTTGCACCCCAAGCCACCTCCCACACTGTGAACCCCTCAACCCCAACCTAGAGCCTGCACCCCCTCCTGAACCCCAACCCCCTGGTGAAAGTGAGTGAGGGAGAGCGAGTGACTGAGATTTGGGGGGGGGGAGGAAGGGTGAGTGGGGCAGGGCTTTGGGGAAGGGGCAGGGTAGATCCTGGGTTGCCCTTAGATTCAAAAAGTGATCTTGGGTGTAAAAAGGTTGGATATCACTGTCAGAGATGAAATAAGCCAAAACACTTCACTATCCTGATGCCTAATGTGCTGGTAAACCAACTACTTTAGAATATATCTTGCTGTAGGGCCTATCTACAGCCATACTCTTGGCCCACTACTCTTGCTTTGTTACTCAGTCACTTGTGCCTTGAACAGCCCGCTTTTTGTTGCCACGTCTTCGTTCTCAGACTTCCCCCTACTTTCCCAAACTCTCTGCTTTTAGTTACCATTCTTTTGCTAACCTCAGCTCCAGTGCTCTTGGGCCTGATTTTATTCATCTTCCTTAAACCAAAAGAAACTCATGTGACACAACATTTTTAATTTGCTGTGATTTGTCCTCCCCATCCCCAACTCTTTCCTGCCGTCACTTGCTATGTTCTGTTTAATTTAGAATGTAAGCTCCTCTGGGCAGCTTATCATATGCTTCTGTGCATAGAATGCAAATCTGTATGCAATGACTTACCTGTCCTTCCCAAGCTTTGTCTCCTATGGGAGTACCATGCCAGTTCATGGAGAGATTGTAAAACTCATAATTTTAATTATTAAAAAATGTTCTTGGATGATGGATGACTATTGGTACTTTTTAATGAAATCAAATAGTGATGAAAGCTTTTTTTTTAACTCCTTCACTAAGAATACCTGAAATTGTGACTTAGTAATGATAAGAGAGGCATGATTGTTGAGCTTCATGCTGTATGTAATAATTTTGGATAAGTATCTAGATCTCAGTTATACAGATTGTTGATGCAGATCATACAACAACAGCATCATGTATGTATGTAAAAGAACCTTATTTACATATAAATAATTTTGTCTAGCATGAGTAATTGGTTTCCATGAGATTTATTTTGGTGACCAGCCTTCAACTCCAGTACAACTGGTATATCTGAAGTGAGTTGGTTATTTGGATTAGTTATGTTTTAGGATGTATGTTTCTTGCCTGCTAAAGTGACATCAAACCAAATTTTTTTTCCATATGTTTGGGGTGGAGATGGGGGTGGTAGGGAACTCCCAATCCCCACTATTTCTCTTCATTATTTAGTAATCTTGAGCTTAGAGTCTCCTTAATTAACAAGCTTCTATACCATTGCTAAAACAGGATTTGACCGCCTAATTTCCCCATTTTCCTGCTTTCCACCTCTTAGATCTCAGTTCTTGCTACAGTGTGGAGAGAAGTAGTATTAATACTTTGTTCCTGCCTTTTGATTTCCCCCCCCCCCCCCCCCTCATCAAAAGGTGTTTCTCTCTGGAACAGTTTCTCCAGCGTACAGGAAATCCACAAGAAAAGGCAGACAATCTTATGGGGCTTATATGTATGGACTATGCCCAGACTCCTGATTTCTTGGTGGGTGTCTTCACCGAGGCTAGAGGTTACGCAAAGATTTCCTTGTAAGTCACTTGTGTAGACTTAAGAAGTCAGAGGAGAAAATCTTTCCCAGAGGTGGGGAAAGCGTCAAGCCCACTATCAATAATATGCGTTCCCACTTCTGGAAGCAATAGAAGTATATTGACTCTGTTTTGAAGTAATTCTTGCTGTCTTTTCCACTTTTCTTGATAAATTCAAACCTTCTGAGATGCCTGAAGTTGTCTGAAATGCAAGTCCTTTTCCTTAGAATTTAAGGGCCTCTAATTCCCAGCACTAACTCCCTTCAATTCACTCTGGAAATTACCTCTTGCACAGCCTCCCAGTAAGATAAGAAGCTGGCAGGAGATCATATAAAGGAATTATTACATCACTGAAAAGAAAGATGCAAGTGAACCTCAACACCTTCATCTGATTTTTTCCATTGCTGGTGGAGAGGTTTCTGTGTCCTTGCCTAATGTGGAGGAAAGGTATTGCTCCAGAGGCTTTTTGCCCCAGGAGACTGTCCCTAACGGTGCAAAACCCTGTCAGATTATTTTCCTGACACTTTTTTGCCTCCCATGCTAGTCCCTCAAAAAGACTTCTAAAGAGATTTCCCATATTGTAGAGGAAGACCAGACATGGCCTTTCCTACTTGCCCTGCAATTGAAGCATTGATAAGTAACGTGTCTGGCTCCAAACTACAAGCTTTTCCCTTTTTCCAACCATATAAAAAAAACACTGTCCATCTGAAAAGTTAGAAAAGGAGAGAATGTAGGGTTAATCTCTCTCCTGTGTGATTAAGCAATTGTTTTTTGCATAATATAGCTCAATATTAGTAATTCTTTTCTGTCTGCTGTAGAGAGAGTATCCGTAATCAAGTGAAGGAGTTCACTGTGCCTTTCTCCCTGGTTCATGGACATGGTTAGAAAATTTAAGTCCGTTTCTCTTTTCTGTAGTGTAGAGACTGTTTCTTTTGGGAAATTTCACAAACCTACGTTGTGGAATGCCTGTGAGAGACTACATACTTTACATTGCTTAGAATTGCTGATAACCATTTATTCTTTATATTTTCAGTTTATTATATCTTTGGGGCTGTAAATGAAAAGCGGATAAGAATATCTTCTAACAGTTTAAGGGGAAAAACTAATAGTAACCTTCTGGGAGGAAAGGTGACCATTACAATATGAGCAAAGATAGGCTATAATGTTTGATATTCAAGCAAGTTTGAAAAGAGCTCTTAAAACTTACAGGCACCCAACTTATTAATGTAGGGAAACTGTGTTCCATACAATGGTAAATGAAATGAGAACTGTTCTGCAGGTATTGTAATGGAAAAGGGTAGAGATTAATCTACTTTCTAAAACAAATTAGATGGGCAAACCTCCGTATTCCCAAAGAGAATACTATCTGCAACTCCACAACTAGTAGGTTCATACAAAGTGTTTAAACTTGACATTAGAGGAGAAAGGGTAGAGGAGAAAGGGTACCCTTTCTGGGATAGCCAGAGGTAGACACATGGCAGATCACTTGATACTAGAGGGAAACCTTTGACATGCTGCAGTGATAGAGGATAGACAAGGTCTCTGATAGCCTGAGGGTGAAAAGTGAACATTGTATTTTCTTTATTTATTCTGGTATGATAGGTTAGGGAGCCCAAGAACTGCCATCTCATTTTGTTGTTTAACTTTTTTTCTAATATTTATTTTCTTTAATGCTACAGGCTCATAGACTTTTCAGGGTATTCATTCAGTGCCTCACAAGAAGTAAATGATGTTTCAGCATCTGAGGAAACTTAATAAAAGCGAGTCTGGAATCTAAACCCACTGAGGGTCTCTGAAGGCATGGACCAGATGGTCCTGTACCATAAAATGTAAGAGCAGAGTTCACTTGGGAAGCAAAACTGGCAATCCACACCCCCCCCAAAAAAGGCAAGGGGATTTCTCCAGTTCATTCAATAAGCCCAGTCCAGAATATCTCCTCTCATTTCAAATGTGGTGGGAGAGCAGATTGAGTCAACCTTTTGTTCTGTTCTGTTTGGAACAGGCAGTGGGCAAATTGCATAGCAGAGTGATAACCTGGAAGATCATTTGGGCCTGTGTTGTCCAGATTTATTACATGATTTCAGAAGGAATTGTCAAGAATTGGGACTAAACAGAGTATTGTCCATAGTTTCTCAACCCAATCAATAGAATTCAGTGTCTGACTATTCACATCCCACAAACTGCAATATCTTTCCTACACGCTTTCTTTCCTGATTTTTTTTTTTCTACAGTCCATAGAAAGGAGAATTCAACAACTTTAAACTACCTTTGAAGCAGTGTCAGTGGGCCCTTTGTCCAAAAGTCTCAGGAGTCTACTCTAGTTTATTATCCCAGTTATGTCAAAGTGATTACTTTTATTAGATTATAAACTTTTAGAGTGGTGAGTCTCATAATGTACCTTGTATATAATCAAGCACACCTTGGAGCTTAATAAATGCTCCCAATTATAGATTTAAAATTGCTACATGAATCTCTTGTGAAGGAAAAGATGAAAATGGAGTTGGCAAGAACAATTGCCTAAGTATTTTCACAGTTCACCAATGCCAGAAAGTTCCTCTAGGCTGAATACTTTCTGTATGTGCTAATAAATTGGTGTACTCATGAGTTTCTGATGTTTTTTTGGTTGTACCCTGCTGTTAGTATTTTTCTCCACCTTGAAGATCATAACAGAAAAGTAGTTGTGGTATCGGCATTGAGACCATGGACGTGCCTTCCTTCCAAAGATGGCTGTCATAGCTTCAGTGGAGCTCCTCCTTTTGGACACATACCAGGCCGCTCTGTTTGGATCCCAACACACTGGACCCTGTGCTTTACATCTGTGCAGAGTCCAGGCACTGCCTCTGGTTTTGGGTTTTTAATGCACAGTCTCAGGGTGCAGATTTTCTTTCAAACACCCTCTTATGAGAGCTGAGGCTCCATGGTTCGACTACCTAGGCCCTGTAACTAGTGTCGACTTCCCCAGAATCCCTAGTCATTTCAGCATACCCTATCCCAAAGCTCTAACCGTATGGGCACTTCAGTTTCCAATTGACCTCTTGAGGGACATGTGATTGTTGAAGCAAACAGGCACAGACTTGAAAAAAAAAAAAATCTGATACAAATTGCTCTTTAATGTAGATAGCGCAAGAGAGTTCCAGATCTAGGTAATGTTGCAGAAATCTCCCATGTTGTCCACACTGGTTATTTGGGAGTCTTTTCCACCAGTAAAACTGGCAGTGTGGGAGACTGTGTGACTTAGTCTGATAATGATTTGGCCCTTTTAAAAGAGAGGAGGAATTTTTTTAAATATGTTGATGTAATAAAAGACTCATCTTAGGAACTTAGGTGGTGAGCAGGAAGATGGATTCAGAGAAAGACAAAACCCTTTTTGTACTGCTACCTTTTGGTCAAGAGGATAGAGTATAAATCTTCCGTTCTGGGTTGTTACTCTGAAATGCCATTACAGATAATAATTCTTTTCTCACCATCGTTACATCCTGTGTTCATACAATTTCTTCTTTGTAGTGTGAAAAGATGGAATTGTTACAATGCTGTAAGGACAAACTGTTTTTGTGGTGAGATCTTCTATGGAAAAGGAGAGACCAGTATTTTCACTTATTATATTAGTTTCCTGTTCAGCTGAAGAAATTATTCTGTAACTTAGCCCATATTTGCTAGAACGATCACAGCCGTTTCCTGTGGTGTGTATGGAAATGATTTTATATCTCTCGTCCATCCACCCAGTTTTCTGTGCTGATTGTGCTAATGTGTTGAACTGTACTATTTACTATAACAAACTATGTCAAAGGATTGGAGCTCTGCCCAGATGTAAATGTAAATAGTAGTTAAATATTGGGTTGCAGACACAACTGAAATATAATTGGGGTATATATTGTGCAAGAATGACATTCACATACACCGTAGAAACAAAAAAACAAAAGCAGTATAGGCATTGTTAAAAATGCATTTCATCATTTCTCCATTATGTGCAATAAATAAGAAATGCCCCCTTTTTTTCAAATACAACACTGACTAATGTGTAAACTGATTTTACTCTATTAGGAATGTGAAAAATTGGAAAATGTATATTTTGCATCCTCAATTCCCCAATTTTATGTAGCAAGGAGGAAGCCTTTAATTAGACAACACATCAGAAAAGCTTCAGAGGAAACTCTTGAATGTTTTTATTATTAATTGAAGGAACCACTTTAGAGGCAGGATGGGTCACTTTTTAAAGAACCCACCAGTTTGATTCCCACCCTGATTCCAAATTTCTACTACAAGAGAGAGTGGGACTCTTCTAGCAATTGTCCTTCCTTCAAGGAATGTCAGACTGAAAGGTTCAGGGAACAACAGGTCCAGTTTGAGAACTCAATAGGATATTCCATTTTTAATATGGCCAGTGTCCACTTGTTCCTCATTATAGCCAAAGCCTCTGTTCAAAAACAAGATGTATCCCCTCTGAGAAAACAGGAAGGGGGAGGAGGAGGAGATTGCTAAGATGAAATGGTCCAAATGTATTGTCCTGGAATCTTCTATGAGCTGCTTCATGTTGGGACTTACTGAACCTGAAGATTTCCATTCCATACGGCTAAATGCAGTGCCTTACATGGTGTCAAGTATTGGAGGGGTAGCCGTGTTAGTCTGAATCTGTAAAAAGCAACAGAGGGTCCTGTGGCACCTTTAAGACTAACAGAAGTACTGGGAGCATAAGCTTTCGTGGGTAAGAACCTCACTTCTTCAGATGCAAGTAGCATTTGAACAGAGGCTTTGGCTTCTTGCATCTGAAGAAGTGAGGTTCTTACCCACGAAAGTTTATGCTCCCAATACTTCTGTTAGTCTTAAAGGTGCCACAGGACCCTCTGTTGCTTTTTACAGATTCAGACTAACACGGCTACCCCTCTGATACTTGAACCAGAAGAGTGATAGAAGAATGGGGTGCCTTCCTTTAAATTCTTGGAAATGAGGGAGGGCTTCTCCAAAGGCAGGCTACCTTTTAGGCAAAGAACTATCAGATTTATACATCCCCATTCATTTCCAGTATGTTCTCTTTGTGGTTGTAGGGATTATAATATAGAAGATGAATTTGTGTCTGTCGGTGCTTTTTCACTAAACCGTAAGGGTGTTCTGACTTTTCTCCCTTACCTTTTGGAGGCACGTCTCATGGTTTTAAATTAATCAAGCATTGATATTACTCTTCTTTCTAGCATCTGGAGAGTGTTGAAGAGTATTTTCCCCCTCCTCTTTCCAAAACCCTATCGTGGAAGCAGTTTTCTGGCAGCAGATAAACTTCCATATCACGTTCACTGTCAGATTCCTGGTCTATGAGATAAAGCAGTTTCATGCTAGGCAAAAGGAGGAGGATGACATTAATGTAAAGCTTCTCATTGACTTGGGGGTCAGAAAAACTAGGCTGTTATTTCAAGATGGAATTATGCAGACGTGAGCTGTGCTTGTTATAGTGGGGGAAAGTTCTGAATTTTCACCAAACAGAAAATTGTTGATGCTTTTTCAGGTAAATACTAGTGGCTTGTTCAAGGTTAGTAACACAGATGTGTGTTCTCTTATTCATGTAATTATGAAACCATGAAGAGAAACTGTTAATAAGCAAATATAAAGGATAACTTAGTTGCAGCAATTCCTTGTTTACATACTGAACATTGTTTCCAACCATTTCTAAATAACAGTACAATGTATGTAGAAAATGCTGATTCAGAGCTCTAGGCTGGAACACGTTAACTTATTAACATGGCTGATTGCTTAATTTTGCCCTTTGGAAAAAATATTTACATTTTAAATGTGTATCATGTTTAACTAACATTATGATAATTATCTAAATTGGATGAAAATGGACCCATGTGTATTACCACCACACTATATTTTGATTTAAAAGTTGCTTAGTGGTTTTACTGTCTGGGAAGCAATTATTTTATGTTTGATTACAGTACTTACAAAACAAATCTGTATCAGTAGAAAAGAAACTGCAGCTTAATATGCAAAGCACAGTGCTATGATATTGGACTGGGGATTGTTTTTTCAACCTATAACCCAGTTTGGTTTATTCAGTCTTATAATTGACAGAATGTGGTGAATGAAAAATAATGGTTTAAAAAATGACTTTTTTCCAAGGTATTGTCATAAGCCTTACAGCTTTCCATTAAATAGGCTGTTAGTCTGTATTCTTAGGCTTTTTTTCCTCCATACCTATTGACATGTCGCTACTAGCGATGACCTCCTTAGCAAATGTTGATATTTAGAAAGGCAGTTTTACAAACATACAGCTTTTTGTGTTTCCTTTTGTCAAAACAGGTTTATCAGTAACAGTTATGCAATTTTCATAAAATGAGGATTTGTGTTTTTACTACTGGCCAATAGCTGTGTGTGGAGAAAAGTTTGTGTTTAACTTTACTAAAAGTGGAATTAGCTTAAATATTTGTTTTAGTTAAATATCTTGGCCTGTGAGCCTAAAATGATGTCATTTTTGTAAGCATTGTTCAGTAGATTAAGTCACTTACAGCTGGATGCCTCTCAGTTCTTGGTTTTCTGCAGCATTGGTTTACAGATTCTTTCTCTAGCTTTGTTTCAGTATTCCAGTGGTGTATTTATTCACTTTTTGCAGTAGAATAATATATCAATCGTGTGGGGTGATATGGAGGCTCTGGTGTTGTTGCAACGTATGATCTTAAGGCTGACATAACTTTTATTTTTTTTTTTTAAAGGAAAAAAGACACTAACCTATTACGTATTTCAGAAACACTTGAGTATGATCATGTATGCCTTGTCTACATTCCAGAATAGCCTCATTTCCACAATTAGTGGCCAGCAATCATTGTTGCTGCATCAGTGCTGACACTCAATATAGAAAAGAATGTGCAGGGGTTGTGCTGATCAGCCTAGTTGCACTGTATTTGAAGTAAACTCTGATTGGCTCAATTGGTGTAAATCTCATCTTGCCCTTGTTTATACTTCAGCGTTAATACTGGTGCAGCTATACAAATTGCTGGCTAGTTAGTGCTTAATCAAGTCTATTCCCAATCCCAAGTTCTCCTACGAGTGATTGTGCATGTATACACTCCACTTCAGGTGTATGAGTGCCAAGTACAATTGACTAGGAGACTTCTGCCAGCAGTGTTACCAGGTGGCACGTGTGCCTCTGCTCTCTTAGTGCATTGAGCCAGTGTCATAAAATGGGCATCTCCACCACCTCCCTCTGTTCCTTCTCACCACCTGCGGTGAGAGTCAGAGCTTCCCATAGCTATTTGCTTCAGTTAGCCAATGTTTTCTGAAAAACTTTATATCTAGTTTAGATAGTTGTTTAGTGTTAATTAGTTTAGTGATCTGTGTAAATATCTAGGGATTTACTATTTAAAAAATTAAAAAAAAGGTTTCAAGCAGTGTGCTATGTTCAGGGTGGTTACCGTTGTCATGGACAAAACAGCTACTTAAACTACCTAGGGACACGAGAGGGACAAATATACAATTTGTACATCCTTTCCTACTAGAACAAAAAAGCAGAGGGCCTGCCATCTAAAAGTTCCCCTAATAAAGGAAACCTTGTATCCCGCATCAGAACTGGATCCTGAACATGAGGTGACAGAAGGTGACTGATTCCAAACCAACAAAAAATACCCCTCCAGCTGCCTACAACTCGAAGTGCAAGCCAGAAGAAAAGCATTGCTCTTCCTCCTCACAGTTGACCTCCTTAAAACACCCTAAAGCTTTCCAATGCTGATAAACATTCAAAATCTGTTTTCACCAAGCCAGCCTTCCAGTAATTCCTCTGGTACCAGTTCAAAGCATTGTAAACACAAACATGTACTGGCTGTGTCAGAGGCAGCACTGTTGACTCTGGCTCCTTGGAGGCTGTTGAGTCTGGTGCCTTTATCTTTACCAGGCTCTTCTTCATCTGTACAGCCAATCCAGATCATCTTGGCGTTGTCAGCACCACTAGCTCCACTGGAGCTGCATGCACTGATAGTACAGCACTTGCATGTCTCAGTGCCTTCATCTCCTTGAGCCTTCTTGTCTGCAAGGGATCTTGTGTCTCCATTTGCCAGGTTCTCCATTACAGCTGCATCCAGCTCCAGTATTGACTGGTAGAAAGTCTTCGGCACCATCAACATCCTCGATGTAGTCAGTACAGTTGATGCTGGTGTTGTCAGTACAGTTGACGCACCCAACACCCTCGATGCAGACACTTCTGGCACTGCCAGTGTTTTCCCCATACCTGACTCATCAGGCATGGTCCGCTCTGCCAGTGTGATCAGCACCACTGAAGTCTTCAGTGTTGTCAGTGCAGTTGGCTTCAACGCTGAGAGTAGTGATTACCTCATTGGCCTTCAGATCTCCTTGTCCTATACTATATCCATACCCGCGGGTGGGTCCCCATCAAAATCCTCACATAAAGGAACAGCCCCTCTGTTTCCTGAGGCATTCTAACTTTCCTCTTCAGACTTGGAACTTGAGGGGAACATGTCACCATCCTGATTTTTCAGATCGACTTATAGACATGACAGGGATACCGGTTGTAAGGACTTTGAATGATCTTCCTACAAAGAAGCCACAAGATGGTACTCTACATTGTGAGGGACTCAACTGGAGAGTATCCCTCTTGCCATACTGGTCTTGTCCCATTCCAAAAGAGTTGAGACCTCCATCAGAATCTCCTATCAGAAGGAAGGTCCCCAATCTCCCAGCCAAGAAACCTCTTATCAAGCTCCGCTGAATGTTTTCTTTCCCATGGGTTTGGACCCTATTGAGGATGGTGAGATACTGGAGGAACCCCTGGATGTCTGTCCACATAATTCTTCCTCTCCACATGAGGCTGTTGTCTGAGTCCACCTGCGGAAGATCTAGTGAGAGGAGTTGCCACTTCTTTAGGAATACAGGTGGAGCTCATTTAAGAAAATCTGCACAACTACCTCAATATTTTACAAACCTCCACGCTAGGAAGGGTTGCTCTTCCTATTAATAATGCCCTGCTGGAGCTGGCAAGAACCCTGTTGGCAGACTCCATCCTCTATACCATATACAGCTAAGAGATCACACAGATGCTACCAAGTTGCTCAATAGAACTGACGTTATTTTTTCACATGTCCTCAACTCATTGGTGGCCATGGCTGCCAATGACTGCTCCCACCTATCGCATCCCAGAGCGACTCCTAAAGAGACAGAGCTGAAGAGACTGGATATGTATGGCAGGAAAGCTTACCTCATAGATACTCTGCAAATGAATGTGGCTAACTATCAAGCTCTCCTTTCCATATACAGGGTTGCTAATTTTACAGCAAAGTTTGCAGACAAACTGTCAGAGGTGAATAAGGAACAGCTTATTACTCTTGTCTGCAAAAGGCACCTTTTGTCAAACACAACTGATTTGGCTTCATGGTCCATGGCCACTGTCATTGCCATGAGACATTCTTCTTGGCTGCAGGCATTCGCAAAATACAATCAAGGACTTGCCTCCTTGAGATCAGCATACTAATCTCACTCCTTATCTCAGCTTTTGGAAGACCCCCTATTGCTCTTTTACAGTGTTTTGGAATGAAATAATATCAGACAAGTGGGTGCTCAGCACTATAAAGGAGGGGTCATGTTATCCAATACACCTCTCTTCCTTCTCCAACCCACCTTACCTGTCCCTCTTTGGGGACCCACCTCACGAGACCATGTTGCTTATAGAAGTACAATATTTTCTGGAATTGGGAGTGATAGAAGAGGTTCCTGGCATCACAGAGGGAAAGGATTCTACTTCTGTTACTTCCAAATTTCCAAAAAGTCTGGTGGCCTATGTCTTATTTTTAGACCTCAGGAAGTTGAACTTGATCTAGCGGTTCAAGATGGTTACCCTCGTTTCCATTATCCCTTCCCTGAAGAGCAAAGATTGGTATGCTGCCCTTGATTTGCAAGATGCATGTTTCCACATGACAATACATCCTTGCCACAAGAAGTACTGTTGCTTTGTGGCAGGAGATATCTACTAACCATACACCGTGCTCCCCTTTGGCCTGTTGTCAGCCCCAAAGGTCTTTACAAAATGCTTGGCGGTAGTAGTGGCCTACCTGCGCTGCCCACGTGTCCAAATTTTTCCTTGCCTGGATGATTGGCTAATGTGGGAACCCAATCTTTTTTTGATGAGTTTATATGTTTGGTTGATAAAGGTGATAGTGTTGATGTAATATACTTAAACTTCTGTAAGGCGTTTGACTTACTACCACATGGCATTTTGATTTAAAAAGTAGAACAATTATTAAATTAACGTGACACTCGTTAAATGGATTAATAGTTGGCTATCTGACAGGGCTCATGATGTAACTATAAATAGGGAATCATCATTGGGTGGTGGATGTTTCTAGTGTGGTCCTGCAGGGATTGGTTCTTGGCCCTCTCCTATTTAACATGCTTATTAATAACTTGGAAGAAAACATAAAATCATCACTGAAAGTTTGCAGACACACAAACTGGAGGAGTGTTTAAGTAATGAAGAGGACAGGTCACTGATTCATAGCAAACTTGGTGAGTGGAGTTCAAGTAAACAGTAGCCATATTAAAACTCATAAATGTATACTTCTAGGAACAAAGAATATAGGCCATACTTGTGATGGACTCAATCTTGGGAAGCAGTGACTCTGAAAAAGATTTGGGGGTTGTGGTGGATAATCACTGAAAATGAGCTCCCAGGCCGATGCTGTGGCCAAAAGGGCAAATGAAATCCTTGGATGCATAAGCAAGGGAATCTTAAGCAGGAGTGTAGAGGTTATTTTTCTCTGTATTTGGCACTGGCGTGATGCTGCTGAAATACTGTGGCCAGTTCTGGTATCAACAATTTAAGAAGGATGTTGATAAAGTGAAGAGCCACAAGAATAATTAAAGGATTACAAAACATGCTTTACAATGATAGACTCAAGGAGCTCAATCTATTTTGCTTGACAAAGAGACGACTAAGGGGTGAATCAATTACAGTCTATAAGTACCTACATGAAGAACAAATATTTAATGATAGGCTCTTTGGTCTAGCAGAGACAGGTATAGCAATGTCCAGTGGCTGGAAGTTCAGGCTAGACAAATTTACACTGGAAATAAGGGGTAAATGTGTAACCGTCCGAGAGAAACTATTGAAACAACTTAGCCTTAGCAAAGGCTTTGGTGAATTCTCCATCACTGACAACTTTTAAATGGAGGTTGGATGTTTTTCTAAAAGATCTGCTCTAGGAATTATTTTGGGGAAGTTCTATGGCTTCTGCTATATCAGCGATCAGACTAGATGATCATTATAGTCTCTTCTGGCCTTATGGAATCTATGAAGTTTACAGTAGTATCTTCATTATCAGACGGCTGTTCTCTCGTCTAGGCCTGAAACTGAATTTAGACAAAACAAAGTTATAGCAGATGCAGCATATAACATTCATAGGAGCAAACCTCGACACCATAACCACAATAGCTTATTTTCTGATGGACAGGTTTCAGTTCATAGTCACTCTATCCGAAGGCCTGAAGTCCAACCCAGTGACAACAGTGTGTTCCTGTACATAGCTGTCGGGCCACATGGCCTCGTGTGGGTACATAATTCCACATGCCAATCTTCACCTTCGGTGTTTATAGGGCTGACTTTGTTTGGTCTAGTGTCTGACCAGGCATCCTCTGGGTATGCTGGTTTGTGTACCTGCATGAGTGCTTCAGCCTCTGAACTGGTGGCTGAACCCTCACAACATGTGCATAGTGTCCCTTTTCTATCTCCAGAGCCAAACTATGACTCTGGTTACAGATGTGTCTACCAAAGTCTGGATAGTCCACCTCGGCTGACTTCCTGCGCAAGCTCTGTGGTCACCCCAGGATGTCTCACTGCGCATAAACATGTTTGAGTTCCATGCAATTCATCAGGCCTGTGAGCTGTTTGTCTCCCATCAAGAACCAGGTTGTGCAAGTCCTTACAGACAATACCATTGCCAAGTTTTATCTCCACAAGCAGGGGAATGCAAGATCAACTCAGCTGTATCGGGAGGCTATCCCTCTGTGGAACCTATGCATAAGAAACAAAGTTGCTCTGAGAGCTTTCCATTTTCCAGAAGTGAGGGGGACACCATTGCAGATTCCCTCAGCAGGAATTTTATAGACCACCATGAGTGGTCAATCAGGACATCCTCCTCCAGATCTTCTATCAGCGGAGCAATCCAGAAATAGACTTTGCTACCAACCTGAACAACAAATGCAAGATGTTTAGCTCCAGGGCAGACCGCATTCCCAGTTCGTTAACAGATGAATTTCTCCTCTCATGGTCCAATTATCTCATGTTCCCTTTGGCTCACTGGACCTGAGGTCTAACAGTCTTCAGGGTGCAGTGCAAGACAAATTTATTTCGTATAACATTTTAGTGTTTTGTTTGGTTGTCCTTGTTTTATTGAATTTAATGTTCTTTCTTTGACTCTGTAAACAAGTGCCTCACTGCTATGGTGATGTTTTCAAAATAAATAAAATAGACTGTTTGAGGTCCCAAATCCATTTACATATGTACAAGCTTTAAAATTACAAAAATAAATAATTTTAAAGGAATTTAAAGGCCTTTTACCATCCCAAACAAAATTTGTTTTTCCTGCAGCTACTAATGACCTCACTACATTAAAGCAGGGATTAGCATTCTGTATTATGCTTCAGGTGTTAATGACACTATCAGCTCTTTCAGAGGGAGCATGAATCCCTGAATCCCTTCAGGTTTGGCCAAGTAGATGGAACTGATTTTCAAATACTTGGTTGTAAATGTTTATGCATTTAAGGCTTTGTGTGTCTCATTGATCTTGGCTCTTGCACAATTTGTAAAATGTTAAGTGTTTCATATCCCTGTTCTGTAGATGAAAACAGCAGCTGCAAACACTTTGAGAAAGTTTGAGAAAGTTATGTATGATACATATGCAAATGTTATAGTTCATCACTGCCTTTTAACTTTTAGTCTTGCTGACTCCGCAGGAGAAGAGCTCTATAAGGCTGTACATAAATGGAGGCTATAAATTCGTGGTGATGGTTTAAAAATTCCCTGCAACAGAGTTGTGGATTGACACTTAAAATCCAGAGTATATTTTCCAGTAGCTTTTAATGGTTTAAAATTATGTTCTATATTAGGGTCTCTTTGATCATTTCTTAAGTACATGTACAATAACTGTTAAAATAATACTGCATTTGTCTTAAACTGATAGAAATAATAGAAATTCAGAATAAGCGCTGAAGCTGTTTCTCAGCTTTTGTTGTTTTGTCCACAGCCAATATTGTAGTTAAGATGCTGAACAATCTGACCTGTTCTCAGGTCCCCTGATGTGGGAAAAGATCAGTTACAATATCTGCTCTCACTGAGGCAATTGTAATTGCATGCTTAACCCTGAATTCTCTAGTTTTTTTTCCAGTTTTTCAGCCCCTTAGTATTATTTTATTATGGTTCTTTGAATATCTTTTGGGGGTTTATAATGTGAACAGAAACTGAACTACTCTTTCATAGGCTTTAAAACAAACTTCAAAGCAAACTTCTATTTTTGTTCCCCTCCCTGTTTCATCTTTCCATGTGCGCAGAGTTTCCGTTTGACTTGATTATTTGTAACTTAGGGTCAAATTGGATAAGTAGCAATTGCTTCTCGGCGTCTATGTGCCCCAAAAGCAATGTAATGTAAAGTGCTTATTTAGAAGCAAATACAAACTGTCATTAAAGTGTGTATTTACAGACTTCAGGAGTGCACCACATTTGGCAGGTAGCTGATAATTGCGCTGAAGAAGCCATCAGTCTTTTGGGTTTTTTTTAAAAAGATATTTTTTCTAAAAGGGGATTGTTTAACGCTGTAGATCAGCAGTTCCCCAAATGTGGTCCACAAAACACTTGTTAGTAGACAGCTTGATGGTTACATGATGATGTATTTTCTATATAAGTGGTTGATGTAGTTACTGGAGGCTGGGTGTTCAGTTGCTTATGGCAGAAAAATAGTTTTAGAAAGTAAAAAGAAGTCTTCTAGACCATCTCTCCAAGATATAGTCCATCCTATGAAAATGTTTGATACTTCCTATTGTAGACGATAATGGTTGCCTGGGCACAACAGCTCTAATCATTTACTACATGGGGAGTTTCATTACATAGATATGCAAGACCATAATGGTTACTTTGGAGCAGTTAGTGTGCCATTGTGCTGTCATATATTCAGAGACTATGTATTCTAATAATGTCCTGTAGTTAGCTGGGAGTCTTTGTCTTATTTAAAATTATATTCTAAAATTCATATGACAAGGTGTATCTGACATTTCAGGTTTATTCTCTTAAACTTAGGGGATGTACTTAGGGCAGGTCTACACTAACCCCGCAATTCGAACTAAGGTACATGAATAACGTAGCTGAAGTTTGAAGTACCTTAGTTCGAACCTACCTCGGTCCAGACGCAGCAGGCAGGCTCCCCCGTCGGCTTCGCGGTACTCCTCTCGCTGAGCTGGAGTACCACAGTCGACGGCGAGCACTTCCGGGTTCAACTTATATCGTCCAGACAAGACGCGATAAGTCGAACCCAGAACTTCGATTTGCTTGCCGCCGAACTACCGGGTAGTGTAGACCTACCCTTAGTGCTGAATGTAGTTATTCACTAATTTAGCCAGGCTATGGTCCATAAACAATTTTGTATTTTATTAAGATGGAATGTCCGTAATTAAAATAGACTATAAGAAATAGTTGCCTGAAATGAATTGTATTACTACTCTATTTGGGTAATGGATCAATTCTTCCATAAGCTCCAAACTGACATGGGTGAAGGCTCCTTCAGTATTGCTACAGCTTTGATGCAGGAGATTTTAGCTAGTAATTCACCATATCACACTTGGTCAGTATATAATGCCTGCATCTGTAACTTTCACTCTATGCATCCGAAGAAGTGAGGTTTTAACTCACGAAAGCTTATGCCCAAATAAATCTGTTAGTCTTTAAGGTGCCACCAGACTCCTTGTTGTTTTTGTAGATACAGACTAACACGGCTACCCCCTGATACATATCACACTTGGTCAGTATTAGTGAAGCGTGTGACATGGTTAGTACATAGACACAAATAATTAACCTTTCTGCCAAGTTTGAACTTTCTAGGTGCTTCACCCTGGAGTATGACTTCTTTTGGACTCTGAGTGAGGCTGCCAGATAAATGTTCAACAGCAGTTTTAGACCAATAGTATTCCAAATAAAATGAATAAAGCATGAATCTCTCTTCCCACTGTAAAAATTCTCAGAACAAAGATGATCCAAAAGTAAACTGAGCCTAACTTTATCCAATGTGGTCATAGTTTATAGGGTCTTTGCAAGGTGGCTTCCTAATAAATTCAACATACTACTTCAAGACTCTGTCTAGGTTAAATAAAACATTTGGATTAGGATGTTGTAATTTGCTTCTCTACTTGAGAGATTATAATTATGGAATGAAAGAAGATGTGTGTTTATGTGAAATACAAGATATCAGCAATGAAGAAAAGAACAGCTGATGAAAATAAGAGCTAGCCCTATACTCTTTATCCCATGTACTTTATTTAAATAGCATCTTTCCTCAAAAGATCAATAAGGCTATTTGCTAGGAGGTTTTTTTTTAAAGTTAATTATCTTACTAAGCTGCTGGAAATTGTATTTCATTAATGTATGTAAAGCATGATATACCAATAGCATACAAAGACATTATAACAGTGAGGAAAGACTACATAGAAGAGAAGGACTGTTTTAAGGTGTCAGGTTTTTCATTGACAAGACATGTTTGACCAAAATCATCCACTAGGCTTCAGTGGAGTTACTCTGGGTCAACTTAGCCCATTCTCTTACTGTATACAATACAAGATATGCACACTTGTAACTACAGAATTTGCTACTTTGAAGCAAGGAGATATTTGTAGATGGATATTATAGATTGGCATACTTTCTAAACAATTCATTGAATGCGCGAGGCATTCTGTAATGTATGTATTCATAAATATGGGGGCTGATTGAGTATTTTTCATGAATCCTGGAGCTAGAACCAAAAAGATCTAGCTATGATTAAGGCTACGTTTTAGTCATAGGTATTTTTAGTAAAAGTCAGGGACAGGTCACGGGCAGTAAACAAAAATTCATGGTCCATGACAAGTCCATGCCTTGTACTGTATACCCCTGACTAAATCTTGGGTGGGGGGCGTGGAGGTGCTGCAGGTGCTCGGGGTGGGGGTGGCTTGGGGGGTGCCGTGGGTGCTCCTCGTGCCCCCCACCCCTGGCAGAGGCATGGCCAGATGGCTCCGCACGCTGTCTGTGCCCTGAGCACCAGGTCCACAGCCCCCATTGGCCAGAAACCGCAGCCAATGGGAGCTGCAGGGGTGGTGCCTGCACGTGGAGCCATCTGCTAGGAGTAGAGGGAGAGACATGTCACTGCTTTCAGGAAGCCCCCCCGATATAAGTGCCACCCAGAGCCCCCAACCGACACCCAAACTCCTGCTGCAACTGGGGGAGGGGAGCAGAGTGGCCTGAGACTGCCCCAGCAGCAGCTGGTGTGGCTGGCCCAGGGGCTGCCTGAGCTGCTCAGGTGGCCCCCAGGCCAGCTGCTGCAGAAGTCATGAAGGTCCCGGAATCCGTGACTTCTGTGACCTCATGACTAACTATGATGTAATCCGTTAAAAGGAGCTGTTCTTAAACATAGTTTCAGTCAATGTCTAAACTTCATTTGCTGCCAGCAACAGCACAGAAGTAAAGATGGCATGGTATGGTATTGTCACCCTTGCTTCTGCACTGCTGCTGGCGGGGTGCTGCCTTTAGAACTAGGTGCCCAGCTAACAGCTGCCGGCCGCCCAGCTCTGAAGGCAGCGCAGAAGTGAGTGTGGCAATACTGTGAGTCACCACCCCCCTAAAGTAATCTTGTTACCCCTGCAACTCCCTTTTGCATCAGGACCCCCAATTTGAGAAATGCTGGTCTCCCCTGTGAAATCTGTATGTTATAGGGTAAAAGCGCACAAAAAGAACAGATTTCATGACGGGAGACCAGATTTCACGGTCCATGATGCGTTTGTCATTGCTGTGAATTTGGTAGGGCCCTAGTGATATTACATGATTACTCAGTAAGACACATACATCTTGATGGTGCCACTGAATTTTTGCCACTTCTTTGCAGGTTTTAACTCTTGCAGTGAAATACATAATATACCACTATCTTTATTTTTACTATATAACTATGTTTTCATATTATACTGCATGCTATTTAAAAAAAAAAAGCATTAGTGCAAGATTGAGGTTGAGAAATAAAGAACTCACACCTAAGGCAATGCCACCACCTTGTAAGTAATTACAGTAATTCCTCACTTAAAGTCGTCCCAGTCACACTGTTTCATTATTAGGTTGCTGATCCATTAGAGAACATACTCGTTTAAAGTCGTGCAATGTTCTGTTACAAGGTTGTTTGGCTTACCCCATTCCGCCCACCCGGCACTTCTGCTGGGGAGCGGGGTTGAGGTGCAGGGGCTTACCCAACTTCACCCACCCGGCATTCCAGCCAGGGAGTGGGCAAGTTCCCGACCCCGCTCCCCGGCAGGAGCACCGGGCGGGTGGAACGGGGCAAGCTCCCATGCCCCAACCCTGCTCCCCGGCTGGAACGCCAGGCCAGTGGAGCAGGGCAAGCCCCTGCGTCATGACCCCATTCCCTGGCAGGAGCGCCAGGTGGGCAGAGCGGGGCAAGCCCCCGCACCCCGACCCCACTACACCCCTGCCTCAACCAAGCTTCACAATGCTGGTTGGGGAGTCCAGTATTAAATTGTTGTTTAAAATTATTTAAAACTTTATACAGTATATGTATATAATATCTTTTGTCTGGCAAAAAACAATTTCCCTGGAACCAAGCCCTCCGCCTCCTCCCGCCCCCCCCCCCAATTTACATTAATTCTTATGGGGAAATTGGATTCGCTTAACATTGTTTCGCCTAAAGTAGTATTTTTCAGGAACCAAACTACAATGTAAAGCGAGGAGTTACTCTACAGGAATTTAAAACTTTGGTTAAGCCTTTTTGGAAATCTGGGATATTTTAACTTTTGATAATGCTTAACCTGGGCACAGCTGGGGAACCATTGAAAGACTTGCCAGAAACAGACAGGAGTGGAGGAGTTTCGTTTCTGCCCTAAACACCAGAGATGTAATAGTAACATGATGATGACGACGACTTCAGAGTTCCCTCAGTGTTTGCATAGCTACTTTTGACTTCATATTTTGGTATTTCTGATCAGCATTTGTTTGCATTACAAAACTTCCAGTGCACAGAACTAGTAACCCAGTTTCTTTCAGACCCAGTTTGTGCTTTAGATTTCATTGTGATCTGTCAAACCAGTCTGAACGCAATTAGTACCACTGTTGTTAAGTTAGGCACATGGAACATATGGGAAACAAGGGTCTTAAAATTTATTTTTACATACACAAAACTCAAAAATGGCCATGCTTTTTAACCTTTCCAACAAATTCTCTGGCGGGACTGACACGAAGCATAGAAAAAAATCCTCTCCAAAGGAATTTATTTAAGAAGATTATGAGCAAATTAAAACAGTGGAGATGGGACCAGTGGCATGCAATGGATGTTACTACCCATTAACTGTGGGGCCACTCATGCTGTAATATAGTGAGATCATTTGTGATTACACATATTGAATAATTTAAAGATAGATGAAATGCTGCTCTCATTCACCTAGTACTTTTTTACTGATTTGGCTTTAAGGGGATGAGAAGGGAAGGTGATATAAACAATTCATCCTTTTTTCTGTGCCCCACCCCATCCCAAGTCAGTTATGGAGACTGATTAGATCCCATGAGAGACTGTAAACAATTGAAAGTTTAAATGATTTTGAAGTTTCCCAAGCTAAGGTAGCCCTCCACTATTGAGTGAGACAGTGTCAGTCTTCTGGAAGCACATGTCTGAATTGTACAAAAACTCCATATAAAAATGTACTATTTTAACACAGAATAAATTTTATATTAATTAAAGTGAAAGTGTATTTTTTATGTTACATTCTTTGTTTCCTCTGGCACAGACGCAATGATACAGGCTATACAATTTCTAACAATGGACATCTTTGTCATTTGTATTTGGCTGGACTGATTATCATGTAAAGTACTTTCCTCAAGGTGAGTCCTAAGGTCACTTGAAACTGCTTGTAACCTTATTTTTAGGTTATTCCCTGTCCCATTTCTGCAAAACATATTCTCAAACCCATTGGCACACACAGATGTAGTTCACCTAACTATGAATCCAGTAAAACATACAAGCTAGTACCTATTGATATTTTAAAATTAAAAGACACTTCTCTCAAATTGAGAGAGCGCATTTTGACAATTACTTCTTACTGCTTGGCATTGCCCCTTGAAATTGTGAAAATGAAATGTTTCCTTACTGCCAACAGTTTGTTCTAGGCCGCCTTCTCATGAGTAATAGCGCAGTGTGTACCTCTCCTGAACTCTAAGAACCCATGCTTGTGGAGATAAAATCCATGCCCTATGGCTTTTGATGGGATTTTAGATGGGGTGGGATCTGAGTACTACAGAGAATTCTTTCCTGGGTGTCTGGCTGGTGAGTCTTGCCCACATGTTCAGGGTTTAGCTGATCGCCATATTTGGGGTCGGGAAGGAATTTTTCTCCAGGGCAGATTGGCATAGGCCCTGGGGGTTTTTCGCCTTCCTCTGCAACGTGGGGCACGGGTCACTTGCTGGAAGATTCTCTGCACCTTGAAGTCTTTAAACTATGATTTGAGGACTTCAGTGGCTCAAATACAGGTTTGATACAGGAGTGGGTGGGTGAAATTCTGTAGCCTGCGTTGTGCAGGAGGTCAGATTAGATGATCATAACGGTCCCTTCTCACCTTAAAGTCTATGATTCTATGTTATTAAATAAAAAGGTACACTACATTTAGAGCATAGTGAATTTGTTCCAATGGGACAAAGCATTGTTTACTGTGTATAACATGGCTGTGTATGCTAACCAGAGAGAACCTGCATTTTCATGGTAAAAGTACTGGTTCCACATAAACTTCTGTACTGTAATGAAATGTCCTGGAATCGACCACTTTGGCAATGAGCTATAAAATACTAATGTCTTGGCTGAATTTAACATGCCATGGACATGTGGATTCCTGAGAATGTTGCACCTTGTCTTTGCCAGTAAATCACAATAGTGTCCATTCTAGACACTTAATCTGACTTTGCTGGCAATTTTCCATTCTTATCTGGGGGAATGGAAGGAAAGGGATGGGATAACTTTATCTTAATGTAGATATGCAATATGTTGGCAAGCTGTAAAGAAAACCAGATCTGGATTTCATTTCTACTTCAACTTTGTGTGATCTAGTGCACATTCCTAACATGTTACAAACAGCTTGTGTCTCTGAAAGTGCAATATCAGTTTTCAGTGGCAAAAGTCCCTAAAGGAAATAGGCTGATGCTTCTATGTGCAAACAGCTGGGCGGTTGTGGATGGAATTAATTGCTGATATATACCGACTGTGTGGTTTTTTCCTTCTTCTCTTGTCATTTCCTTTGCAGCTGTGAAAGGCAAGTTTTTTAGACTTTGAAAACAACATAGACTTTTTCAGCAGTAATAATTCAAGATTACTGAAATTTATATATTTATTTGGCTAGAAATACAACATACAAACATCTCTCCTGAACTCTAAGAACCCGTGCTATTAAATAAAAACTGAAAATCTTGGCTAGAGATTTATATTACAAAGGTACCTAGTGACTTTTGGGTGCCCATCTTGAAAAACCTTAGAGGTTTGACTTGCGGAGGGTGAGCACTCAACGCTTTATTAAAATAAGGCAGCTTTAGGGTGTCTTGAGTTGGGCATCCAAAATTAGTAGTTAGTTTTGAAAATCATGCCCTTACATTTGTAGCTTTGAAGCAGTAATAGCAACGGGATCTACATTTAGATATGATAGTCACACAGGTTTAATTGTTTAAAGTCAGGAATGCTCTGTACTCAGAGTAGTCAGGGGATTTTAATATTATCATGGGATCGGAAAGCCGCACATTATCAACAACATTGCATGCCAAACCAAAGGCTTGTCAACCCTCTCTCAACAGATCACAAATCAAAAAGTGGATTCAAGAGCAGCTTCCAAACACTGAAGGTGTGAGAATCTGTGACGTGCTGATTTAGTGTTAAAATTCAGTGGAAAAATCTGATATGTATTGTAAAGACAATATTTTGCTAGTTTCTACCCTGTAGCTCCCAAAGTCATTTTCCCCACTGTCTATAAAATTGATTAAATTAATCTTGCAACAGAGGGATTTTTAGGCTTAGTCTACATTACAAAAGGCTTGCCAGTATGGCTTATTCTTGTTTCCCAAATGAAATAAGCTATACTGGCAAAAACATTTTTCCTGGTAAAATTGCTAGAAAATAGAATATCTAGTGTAGATGCAATGTAGTGCTGGTATGAAATGTAATTTTTTTTTAAATCACCCCCTCCCCCAACTGACATTTCTGTTCAGAAAATAGTTTCTAGTGTAGACCTGGTCTTATGAATCTGAATAACTTTAAGCTTTATAAGCATTTCACGTTAGAATATGTCCCCAGCTGCTTGTGTTGAGTAGCACCTTGTACCACAGGAGGTCCCAGTGGGACTGCTTGCAGTGTGAGGTGCTGCTTACTGTGAGTAGGGGTGGCAGAATTTGGACCAAAATGTTTTTAAGATTGTGGAAAACAACAGTAGGATTAAGAATGTCCAGGTTAGTAACAGTAAATAGATAGAATAAAGCTTTTTTAAAAAGTCACAACAAAGTGAATATCTGTGCAAAGTTAAAGTCCTTATGTAAAACAAGCTTATGTACAGATACAGAATTATTTTATTTTAAACATGCATATATTTTTGAGCCCGCTGTAGTGGATATCTCATGTAAAGTACTTTTTTGGCAGGTAATAAGAGTTATGGAAACAATTAAAATTCTTACGCAACATTGGATCACTTGTTTATTTGGAAGAGTGGGTGGTGTTTGGGAAATAAAGAACAGTTCTTTGCTTTAAAACAAAAATTGTTTGCTTTGGAATGATACGTATCTGGGGAGTTTTCACCAGAAAGCTTTGCCTTTTTTTGTCTCGTTTTATGTGTTCTGTTTTTATAAACTCCTATCAGAGAATCCTGAAAATAAAGAATAGTTTGATTTATTATGTATATTTTGTCTGATAAATACAAATACTGTATATTGCTTTACTGGTAAGTATTAACATATAAAAGAACTACTGTATTTATTTTAGTTGCTGGTAACATGTTTGTGTTCCTGTTGACTTGAAGGCACTACAAAATTTTGAAGACAAGATGAAATTTTCATTGCAGCGAAGGGCATGTGAAACCTGGAAAGGCTTAACTTAGAAATGGACCAATTTCTGTGCAACCTTCTTGTCAATCCTTTCCCAGACAGTTTTCTTCTAATGCCCTATCTGCCTAACTTAAAGGTTTAAGGGTGGGAAAATGCACTTCTCCTAAGAATTGATGGAGGTTATGAGCAAAAGCCCACATTTTTAGATGGGAAATTTTCCAGTGTCCTGGTGTGCTTGCGGCTGGACGTTCTTGTAGATCGCATCAATACTTGGTAGTGTTATTTGCCCGCCAAGCTTGCAAATGAATTTGCATTCTGAGAGTCTTGTAGTAGTGGGTCCTGAAAGTGCTCCACCCTTGCTTTTTTGCATATACTTTTGATAGCTTGAAAAATCATCATAAAGGTCATCTTTAGGGCAAGGTTTCTTCAGAATTGCCACACTACATGGTATCAGTTTAAACTGCAGCTCTTATTTTTTTTGTATTTTTTTTTTAAGCAATGGGATGTCTGTTGCAATGTGCTTCTGTATAAACAAACATAGGTAGTATACATTTGTTAATTCTATGGCAACTGTAAAACCACACAAATGATTAATACTGTAGTTGGGAGGAGTCTGTGGCTTTGTATCTCAGTAAACTCCTTAGTTTCTCCATGCAAGAAAGTAGCTCTGAAAGAGAGAAGTGTTTTCAGTTAGTAGGGGTGAAGATCTTGTTGTTTTGGGGGTGGAAAAAAAATCAGAAGAACATTGTAAACATTTTACTGACTGCTAAGTATCATAAAATGTTGGTATCTTTTCAATCAACCACTTGATTACAATTTAATTACTTGATCCAATATAGAAATTTTGTACATACTTCAGATTGCTCTGTTTGTAATTTACCAGAATTAGCAGACTGATAACTCCATGATCTGGCAATACTGAAGCTTGAGACATTGTGTCATGAACTTTGTGTAAGAGTGGGTTCATTCAATAAAAAATAAAAGGAGCATTTAAAGACCCTTTTATTCCTTCCATAAAGATGCTTTTGTGCTGTTGCTGCTGTGTATTTCACAGAGCAGTTGGGGAGGGATGCAGCAGAAAGTTGTTTGAAGCATATTTTGATTCTCTTCTATTTCAAACCTTTTTGTTTTCATCCTCCGATGTAGTTAGGTGAATGGTGAGTTGAATTTTTGTATCTGAATTATTTTCCCCATGCAATCAGTATTCAGTTAATCTATGTTGACCTCTTCTGCTAAGATTTTTTTTCTCTATTGTTACTGTTCATTGTGGGGGGGGTTGGGAACATGGCGCCTGCTTGTGCTTCCATTTCAATCAATGGAAGCTTTTACTTCAGTAGGAGCTAGATGGGGCTCTTGTTTTGGGGTGTATTAAGATGTGTATTTCCACACTATATGTTCAGAAAAGGGTTTAGTTGTGATATGATACAGTGATGAGTTATTGAAGCTACCTTTAAGATTTACAGTTGAACAATTGCTTATAAATCAATGGATGTGTTTAAAACTGAGTAAAACCAGAATATATCATGAACTAAATCAAAATTACATAATATATGGCACTATAAATAGGGACTTATCAGGGGAGTATGTTTTGATTTAAAACCATAAGAGAAAGTTGTATGTAAGGAGGGTTTTTTAATAGCCTTGAGTGTTGTAAGTAATATCATGCATTTATATTTCCTTAGTTCTTGTGTCGTGAGCAGATTCTAAAAACTTTTTTTAATGTCTTTTAAACTAGATTTTTCTTGTAAAACTGCATTTAAAATTACATATTTCTCTTTGCAAAAATATATTCTATTTAAAAAGTATTTCCTACAGGCAAATCTTGTTTCACCATCTGGAAATAGGTTTTACTTTTTATATTGCGTTTTTTAAACTTCATTTATTCCATTAACTTTTATGAAATCGGGCATATAAAGCTGAGCCTGGGAGTTTGATACTCAGTTTTGGCATAGTTGTTTAGCATTGTTTCCACAGTCTAGCACTCTAATCCATTTCCTTGCCTCATCGAGCACCGAAAGTGACATAAATTGACATAACTAGACTTTGCTGATTGGTGCTGAGGAAGCCGCCTGAGAGGTGAACTTTACCCTACCATCCTGCCAATACATTTACATGGTTACAGAAGCAGGAATTTACATGTCATGATGTTTGCAGTGGGGTGAATCAATTTTTTAAAATATACAGTGTGTGTGCATTTGTAATTGTAACTTGTAGGATTGCCTGAAAGCCCAGAGTTTCACCATTTGGTTTGACTGGCCATAATTTCATCACGAAACAAAAGCTGCATAGGAGTGTCTTCGTTACCCAAAGGTCTGAGGTTCTAAACTGCAGTGTAGGTAGAGGACACTGATTGGGAATCTTCTGTGAAAGAATTTTCTCTGTTATAGTTACCTTTACTCCTGGGGAAATTCTGTGCCAAAAGATTACAAATTCTCCTCACGATATTTTAAAATGCTGCATATTTTTTTTTGTCAAAAAACACAATATAATCATGTGTGGTTGGGGCTCCTGCTGTCAACCCCGGGTAGAAAAAACAGAAAAAGGAAGAATTTTGGTGGAAATAATAAATTCTTGGGGGGAGGGAAGGGGCGAAGGAATCTGTAGGGAACACTAATTCTGTGCAAATTCTGCACTGCGCAGTGGTGCAGAATTCCAGCAAGAGTATTATCTTGCAGAAAGTTTGCTTTCTTTAGAAGTCCATGCTACATCTCAGGCATGGTGCAATTTAGTTACGCAATCTCCTGGAGTTTATTCTGCCATTAATTGCATTTGCCTCATACTCATTAAAACTAATGAGTCATGTGTGCATATCAATAGGAGGACAAACCCTTAAAAAATTTTCTGGTAAATTTGATGGAGACAGAGCACGTTTTCATTATTACTATATTATGGCAGAGAGTCAGATGTCTTGTTAGCAGGATGTTAATTATCTTTAAAGTTCTTGTTAATTGGAAGAGAGTGTATGATGAAAATTTGTAACAAGCAACTTTTTTGATCTTATCATAGTTACTATACTGTTGGATTAATTTGTCTGTTTAGGTATTTATTCCATGCCCTGCGTCATGTCTGAGCACTTATGTACAGCATATGTTAAATTATAATTTATTACAGAAGCAATGTTACCTACTAAAAAGGCACACCATGAATGAATAAATAAATGCTATTTAGTACCAATAATTTCACTGTAACTTTGATACCATCTAATATTTTAGCATTCTAGAGAGGATTGCAGACTATCGTATAGAAATAATTTTAGTCTGAGAATGATTGTCACTAAATTCTAGAAATAGTCAGGTCTGAGCTTAATCCTGAAATGTAATGTACAGAGGATAACTGTAATTGGGGATGCATTTTGCTATATTAATTAGGGCTGTCAAGCGATTAAAAAAATTTATCACAATTAATCACACTGTTACTTAAATAAATGCTATTCTATTGTTTATTTTTGGATGTTTTCTACATTTTCAAATATATTGATTTCCATTTCAACACAGAACAAAGAGTACAGTGCTCGCTTTATATTTATTTCTGATTACAAATATTTGTGCTGAAAAAAACAAAAGAAATAGTATTTTTCAATTCACCTTGTACAGGTACTGTAATGCAATCTCCTTATCATGAAAGTTGAACTTATAAATGTAGAATCATGTACAAAAAATAACTGCACTCAAAAACAAAACAATGTAAAACTTTAGAGCCTACAAGTTCACTCATTCCTACTTCTTGTTCAGCCAGTCACTCAAACAGACAAGTTTGTTTACATTTGCCGGCCATATAATGCTGCCCGCTTCTTGTTTACATTGTCACCTGAAAGTGAGAACAGGCATTCGCATGGCACTGTTGTAACCGGCATGGCAAGATATTTACGTGTCTGATGCGCTAAAGATGTATATGTCCCTTCATGCTTCAATCACCATTCCAGGGGACATGCGTCCATGCTGATGACAGGTTCTGCTCGATAACGATCCAAAGCAGTGCAGACTGACACATGTTCACTTTTATCATCTGAGTCACATTGCAACCAGCAGAAGGTTGATATTCATTTTTTTTTCTTTTGGGTTCTGTAGTTTCCGCATCGGAGTGTTGCTAAGACTTCCAAAAGCATGCTCCCTCGTCCCTCTCAGATTTTGGAAGGCACTTCAGATTCTTAAACCTTGGATTAAGCGCTGTAGCTATCTTTAGAAATTTCACATTCGTCTTTTCTTTGCATTTTGTCAAATTTGCAATGAAAATGTTCTTAAAATGAACAACATGTGCCCGGTCATCATCTGAGACTGCTGTAATATGAAATATATGGCAGAATGTGGGTAAAACACAGAGCATGAAACATACAATTCTCCCTCAAGAAGTTCAGTCAGAATTTAATTAACACTTTTTTTTTTAACAAGCGTCATCAGCATGGAAGCATGTCCTCTGGAATGGTGGCTGAATCATGAAAGATTCAAAAAAAGTAGGACTGAGTGAACTTGTAAGCTCTAAAGTTTTACATTGTTTTGTTTTTTGAGTGCAGTTATGTAACAAAAAAAATCTACATTTGTAAGTTGCACTTTCACGATAGAGATTGCATTACAGTACTTGTATGAGGTCAATTGAAAAATACTATTTCTTTTATCATTTTTACAGTGTAAATATTTGTAATAAAAATATAAAGTGAGCACTGTACACTTTGTAATTGAAATTAATATATTTGAAAATGTAGGAAAACATCCACAAATATTTTAATAAATTTCAGTTGGTATTCTATTGTTTAACAGTGCGATTACAACTGTGATTAATTGCAATTAATTTTTAATCACGATTAATTTTTTGAGTTAATCGTGGGAGTTAACTGATTAATCGACAGGATTGGTAGCATAACTGTAGTTGAATGGTAAGTCATGCAGAATACAATGCAATTTGCATCTTGAACTGCAGTATCCACAGACTACATATTTTGTTTAATAAACAAAAAACATGATTTCTTTGTCATTCTGCAATCACAGAAGAGGGCTGCCACTCCTTCTGTGAAGCAGAGATCTTGGCTGGAGTCCTGTGATACACAGTGGGAATTCACTTCCTGCCAGGAAATGCTCTTTTTTTCAATGTTTTATCTTGCTGAGGCAACCAAGAGTGAACAATAGGCTATTAAAGTATTAGAACAACAAGTGTCATAACTAACCCAATATGTACTTTGTTCTGAGTATTATCCCAAAAGAAAGTATTGGCTAGTCTTCAGAATTAATTCAGTAATCAGTAGCAATAGTGTGTAACAGCCTTAACTATTGTTTTTCAAATATTAAGCAAAAACTTAGTTTTATGTTGAACTTTGAGAGCTTCCTGTCATAGTTTCCTGTAGTAAAAACGATAAAAATAAACTTAGTAATTCAAGAGTATTGGCAAAGAAAAGTTATTTTTTTCCTTTTTGACAATCTAAATTCATTATTTTTTAAAATAAAACACAATAACTATTTTATGGAATTCTCATTGCATTTTGAAGAATGACTCTGACTACATAAATGGTGTAATGAGATTTCATTTTTGGTGTATGTATCGATGTGTAATTGAGCACATTTGATACAGAAATCAAAATCTCTTCTAATTACCAGCCCCTCAAATTCCACCTGGGATCAGAAAGTCAAACTGAATTCTTTCCGTCTCATGCACCATTACTAGCAATGAAGTCTAGAAGGCTAATTACTCTTACACTTTTTACTCTGAAGAAGTCACATAATCTTTAATGACTTTGCACAGACACAAATGAGTGGAATTTAGTAAACAACGCTGATGATGCACCAAAAGGAAAAGAATTCAGTTTGCTCTGCCTGTGCAGCCTCACAAGGAGTAAAATGTAGTGAAAGCACATTTTAGCCAATACAATAAAGAGACAGGGACTCCACTTTATACCCATGTGAAATGGATCTCTTGAATAAAAAGGTGTCATTTTTATATAGATGCTTTCTTCAGGGTAGAACTGCTCTTTAAAGAAAGTTGAAGCTTGTTTCACATTACAATCTCAGTTTGCACAGAGACACATACCCTTAACTAACAAAAACAAAACCAATCCTCCTGAAATTTCATACCACATCTCCTTCCAGGGTAGAATTTTTCTGCCTGCATTGTGGTGGAATGAACAGATCTAATCCATGAGTAATGTCCAGACCAGTGGATGCCTTCCATTATGAGAAATAAAAATTAAGGTAAGGAGACTAGTTTTCTGTCTTACATTGTGTTTGTTTGGCATACACATCATAAAAAGAAAATTTCTGTTTAATTTTTTTTGCAAATATTTAATATTGTGGGATCGCTAGATGTAATTTGGGTTACTATCCACACACTAATACTAGGTTGCTCATTTAGGCCCTAATCCAAAGTCCATTGAAATAAGTGGGAGGTGTTTCACTGACTTCTATGGGCACTGGATCAGGCTGTTAGAGATCAGTTCTGAAATCCTGGGACTTTCCCAATTGACTTCATGGGGAGCAAAATCAGGCTCTTGATGCAGGAAAAAGTATTTGAAAGTCACTGTGTTCATCATCTTTAATTCAGTATGGGCATATAAAACAAATCTATAGCAGTAGCTGTACTAGGAGATACAGTGTGTCATGCCTCTGCTCTATTGGGCATCGTGATGGTCATTCTTATTTCATTAGGTGGTTGGCACTGGTTGCAGGCCTTTTTCACAAAGGAATTTCTGTTCAAAATATAATGTAACAAGTACATTCATATGTTAGCAGCAGGTTCCTATGGAAACTTTGTAAACTGATGTTAACAGACAGAAGCAAAGGCTTTACTGTTGTGGGAGCACTTCTATATTTTCTGTACATCTTTCATAGTAATTTTCTGTTGTGCTATTCTGATTCTGCATAATCCGAAGACTTTTTTATTATTTTCTTTAGAGAAAGGGCACTAACATGCTTTTTGAATGCATGGATGATGGGATTTATTGTCATTATTGCAAAATAAGGACTAACGTTCAGTTTCTTGCTTAAGACCTCTCTTGGGTATAATACATAAAGTATCATAGAATCTCAAGCTTTGAACTGGTTACCTTCATGTTTAGAAGCGATAATTTAGCAGGATATGGCCAGAAACCTTAGAAATATTTTTAGTTCAGTAGGTATCTGATCTTGTTTGAGGACTGGTCCCTATATACATTCCACACATGAATATGTATGTGCTCCATGCACCTGACACTGGAGATTTATAGCAAGTAGTGTCTGTTGGCCCATGCATAAGCCGTTGCTCTCCTCATGCTTCAAAACAAGGGCATAAAGGGTGGCACGGACCAATGCCTCTCCAGTTCCTTCTTACCACTGCATGGCCTGAGTTGGAATTTGCTGCATCCACTATGATCGTCCTCTACTTCTATACTTGTAAATACATATTGTAAGTAGTTTTTAGTAACTGTAGACTTTGTTTTAGTGTCGTTATAGTTAACATAGCTTAGTCTTCTTGCCTCAGGAAGTTTCTCCCGATGAAGGAGAACTATCCCAAAATTCCTGGGGTTTAAGAACTGTCTCCTGCCCCTGTTCTTTCTCTGTCAGTAACTAACTCCAGTGCTGCCTTTATTGCCTTGAGGAGGTTCATATTGCCACCAAGTATAGCGTTTGCTGTTCCTCTGTAACATACCAGGTGTAATACAGCAGGGCCAGAGGGCAGCAGGAGAGTGATAGATGGGAGGTATACAAGCCCTAGGATGATCAGAGCCTTATTCCCTGTGGACTAAGGAGAGATTACTACAGGGTAATTAGAGCACCTGGAGCCAATTAAGGCCCCTCCCGAGACCTAATAAAACCCCCTGTTTCAGTCAGACGGGGAGGGGAAGGAGAGTTGACTAGAGTTGGAGTACTGTTGTTAACCGAAGTACCAGGAGAAGGGAAACCTTCCCCAAGCAGAAAGAGGGTAAGCAGTCCGTAATGCTGAAGGGGCTGGGTCCCGGGTCCACCCTCTACTCTGGGTCCCTTCCCCACTCCTCTCCCTCTCCCACCGGGAGCAAGGGATGGCACCCCAATCCACCACACTAACGAAAAGCATGGGACCCACCACAGTAGCATTGGCCATTTGCCGCACAGCGTACAATCCAGACTAAAGAGCAGCTGTGTCACCTCTGCCCTGAAACCTGGGGTTCTTTACAATGCCTTGCTGAAGGAGCTCCCACCTGTGCTGTTCACAAACATCCTTTCAGCATGCAAGCCATATCCTGTGTGTAACTGCAGCCTGCCAACCACACTTGAGTTACACTCTGGCTCTTACCGGCCTGGGTTGGACCCCCAACACACTCCCAGTCTTAAGTTTTCCCCCCCAGAAATGTATGTTTTATACCACCTAGCCCTCTCCTGGACAATAGAAGCTATATTAGGTCCATTTATTTCTTTAATAGAAATAATGTGCACACAACTTGCCACCCCAAATGGAGTTTCCCAGACACTTCAGTTCAAACACAGTTGGAGGAAATGGCTGAGCAGGTGGACACCTTGTTTAATGTCCTGTCAGCCTCTACCCTGGCCTGTGTCTCATTACCAGTGCATGACAGTATCCTCAAAATTGCCAAGGCCCTCTGGCAAACTCCTTCATCCATCCCTCCCACCTTTAAAAGGGCCGGAAAGAAATAGTTTAACCCAACCAAAGGGTTTGAGTACCTTTACACCCACCCTCCCCTGGGCTCACCGGTGGTCTCTGCAGCCAATGAAAAAGATAAACAAGGGCATACCAACTCAACTCCCAAAAATAGAGGCCAATAAATTGGATCTGTTTCTTTTCATCTCCTAGGGAGATAAATTTCAATGTATGATACTCCCTCCATAAATTCAAGAGTCCCTCCCACAGGGATTGCCCCAGGAATCAGCGTGCTGGTGGAAGAGGGCATCACGGAGGCTCAGTGTTCCCTCCAAATGGCATGGGACACGGCTGACTCAGTGGCTAGGGTGGTTGCGTCGGCACTGGTTATGAGGTGCAGCTCCTGACTTCAGACCACCGTTCTCTCCCAAGATATGCAGACCTCAATCCAAGACCTCCCATTCAATGGGATGGGTCTTTTTTCAGAGCAGATGGATGCAAGGGTTAAGACATTAGGGCCACCCTTCGCATGTTGGGCATGTATACACCACAGTCTGTAAGAAAGCAGTTCCAGCTGCCGCCTAGGCCTTGGCAGTCTTGTCCAGGGTCTGCAAGGAGAAGGGACAGAGATGTTAGTTGCAGCTGCTGCTGCCCTTCCTCCTCCCGCTCAATTGTGCAGCCCAGCAATGCACCCCGGGGGCCAGAAGCACTCATTTTGAGGGTGTGATCGAGAGTGACACCCCAGTCATCTCCCAGGATCCACCCTGTTCTTTCCTCAACTTTCTTCATCCCTACCGTTCGGCCTGGTTGCGGGTCACCTCGGATCACTGGGTGCTGGAGATTTTTAAGGAAAGGTTAGACAAACATCTGTCGGGATGGTCTAGATAACTCTCAAGGTCCTTTCCAGTCCTATGATTCTGTTCTATGATCCGAACATATTCATCCCCTGGACAATATGAGGGCCCACTCTACGAGAGCACAAGCAACTTCACCGGTAGCTGTTTGAGAAGTTCCAATACTGGACCTTTGTAAGGTGGCTACCTGGAGTTCCATCCACATCTTTATGAAGAATTACTCTCTGGACCAGGCTTCCTCGGCAGATACTGCTGTGGGAACAGCAGTGTTAGACATTCATACCAACTTCATTCTCGCACCCTCCTCCTATTTGAATACTACTTACCAATCACCAACATGGGGAATTACACATAGGGGCCACCACTCAAAGAAGAAATGGAGGTTACTTACCTGCATTTGGAGGTTTTTCAAGATGTGTGGTCCCTATCTGTGTCTTGCTATCCACCCTTATTCCCCTCTGCTTTGGATGCTATCTGATTTGCTGTAAAAGAAGGAACTGGAGAGACATTAGTCCATGCCACCCTTTATTTCCTTGGTTTGGAGCATAAGAGAAGCAACTGCAGATGTGCAGACCAACAGATACTACTTGCTACAAATCTCACTCGGGTGCATGGAGTGCATGTGTACCCATATGTGGAATACAGATAGGGACCACACATCTTGAAGAACCTCCAGTTACAGGTAAGTAACCATTTCTAGTAATTGCCTGTTACTCCCACTTGTTGTATACTCCCTATTTTGTTTAACGGTACAGTCAGTCCAGGTAGGATTAACTCTTCTAGATCAATGCCTAATGGCAATTGTTGGGAGTTTTGGGTGCTTGTCATCCTTCTGTCTTAGGCCCTTAGAAAATTGAGCAGCTATGCTGTTTACTACAAATATCAGTTGTACAACTACTTTTCATTCGCTAAGATTGTCCCTACCAGCCTGAAATTTGTTTTACAGATTTTAATTCCTTCATATATTCCTATAAAACACCTTCTTGCATTAAATTTATGAAACTTTCCCTGCACAAGCACAAAATCTATTAGATAATCTTTATCATAACAATGATACAACCTCTTAGCCATTTTAATGAGATATTTTGGTATCTGAGACACGTTTGGCAGCTGTCCATGTTTGAAAATTTAGCCCAGCATCCTTTGTCGTATGTCAGACTTTAATACAGTTTTTTGAAGAGCCTTGTAAAAACATGTACTACTTTATTTCCACTGAAAAATATTTTTTTTTGTTTAGGATCAGTCTATAAAAAAAATTATTTCACAAATGGTCCTTATTTTAAACAAAAAGTATCCAGCATTTACAAGTACTCTGTGGTACAGATTGTTGAAAAGGAATATTAGAGATTCAGGAATTAAAGAAGCTTATTATCCTTTTTTACTAGAGAGCTATGCATGGCTTGTTGGATCATACGTTAAAATCTAATGTATTGCGTAGGGGCTCAATAAGAAACTAGTTGTCTTAGGCAGGGTTTTTTGTTTTTTGTTTTTTTTTTTCTCCTCCCACAATAGCAGAAAAATATTGTGGAAAGTAGTATTCTCAATGCCTTTTGGATGGATCGATTTTGGAAACTTGGGCTGAACTCTGAAGAGAAATTCCATTGCTTTACTCATTAAATTTCTTCATCAGACTTGCAAAATTGCTTTTTTGTTGTAAATTGCCCAGGTATGTATCCAATTTTTTAATCAATCTCCAAGAAATGTACAACTTAAACCATTTCTAGTTTTTAAATGGATTTAAATTAACTGGAAGAGATAGCTCAGTGGTTTGATCATAGGCTGCTAAACCCAGGGTTGTGAGTTCAATCCTCGAGGGGGCAATTTGAGGCAAAAATCTGTCTGGGGATTGGTCCTGCTTTGAGCAGGGGACTGGACAAGATGATCTCCTGAAGTCCCTTCCAACCCTGATATTCTGTGATTCTATGATTGCATTTCAATTTGGAAATGTTAGTTTTTTGAGGCTATTTTTCCTGGTTGTCTCAAACCTCTTCTGTATATGAAGAAGGTTCTTTGTGATCTATAGATAAATAACTTCCTTAAAGCTTGCAACATATTTGCAGTTGTGCTATTATGTTTTACAAAAGGTCCACCAAGATTTTGTGTAATCGGTTACATAAATAGAAATACCGCAGTGACAGATGCCTTAGAAATACCTGAAATATATTATCTATAGGGGATATCAGAAAATATGTCTCACCCTTTTATTAAGAACTTCTAACTTAACATAGCTATTAGCTGATATGCTGTTGGGCGATCAGAAGGCCAAAAGACTACCCAATAGCCCTTGGTATTCTCTCTGATGGAGTTAGGGAGAAAGGGTGTCTTTGCCCTCATCTCTAGTTATTTTTAATGCATTCCCTTTCTGTCTCTTCTTCCAGTCCTTTGGATGATTGTTTAAGATGAGGGATGCTGCACCTTAGCCTAATAAACTTTCATATGGCTTTAGTATTGGTCAGCAGCTCTACATAGTGGCTTCAGGAATCACACCTGAATGCGTTCTCTATGACCAATTGTCTGCCTCGTGGAAGGTTATGACAATTTGCAGACCGTATGTATGCAGTTTGCACAAACAGTCCAGACCAGACACAATGTTATGTGTATCCCAGAGCAACCCTTCTCTCCTGCCAACAAAATTAAGTCTAGCTGCACATAAAACTGTTGTTGCCAGAATGCCATTTCTTTTTATATATTAATGAGCAAAAAGAAGTTGGAGCTCGAGAATATAATGTGTATATACCCTGTAATTCTACCTCTTCCTCATGAAAATAGGCTAGACTGAAAATTGTTTTGAATGCTCTCTCTATGTACAAATATTTTGAGGTTATATACATTATCCTCACCAGTGTAACGAATATAAGTCACTTCATGAACCTGCAAAGCAATAAAAGCCTTTTTCACATTCCAAATACCTTATGTTTCATCAGCTTTTGGGGGATAAAGATCTATTCTGAGTCTATTAATTTGAATTAATACAAAAATGAATGACTCAAATACACTGCAAACTTATCAGCAAGTGCCATGTAACTTAATGGTATGCCTACACTTGCACGGAAAGTGTTTTGTGTACCATGTTTGGAGTGTTTTATATTTGTGATTTCTGGCTTTTGAGGTTAAATTGAAAATGCATGGAAAAATATCGATCAGTCCACGTAGAGTGGAATTTAACAAGCTTCTCCTCATCTCTGTGTGGCTCCTTTGTAATCCCAATCCTGATCAGTTCTAAGTAACTTCTAGCAAAGAAGGAGAATAAAACTGATGAGACAGGTAGAAATCTGGATGGTGCAACTACTACAATTTAAAAAAACAAACCTGATAACATGTTAGCTATTTCTTTCTAATCTACATTCATTTGTATCCAAACTCAAAGTACCGCCCAATAATCAAAACCAACAATTGTAAACTCCCATTCCCATCCCTTCCAAAAATACAAACACAATGAACTGCTAAGCTAGGGACATACAGTTTCAAATATACTAAGACCACCAATGAACCAACAACCATACTCCTTCCAACAGTCTTTAGCTTAACCCGTAAATCAGATTCTCTTTACAGGTTGTTCTTTGGAGTAGACAGTACTTTCTAAAAGCATACAATGCACCCTCATTATGAAAGAAAAGCCTACAGCTTCCTTGATTTTATGTGACTACACAGTCTCCCAAAATGCTTTTGGGGCCTGTTATAAATGTGGCTTCTAATTTGGGGTGTTTTTCCCCCTAATAAAAAGACAACTAATATCTTTGGCAGGCATCTGTCACTATCTATTCTACATACTGTAAATGGTCTAATATTTTTTTGCGTGTTCTTAGGCTAAGGTGGACATCTCTAATTCTGTGAAAAAAGCAAAAGCAATGTTAGATTTTTCCAGAAGTACAAAAATCAGATGCATGAATAGAATAAGAGTAACATAGAAAAGATCAAGCATGCTTTCTTCTTCTGTAAAGCAGACAGTGGTATGTGCCCTCGAGCTCTGATGACAGAGCAATGTTTTCCTCGTTTATGCTGTAGCTCAGGGGTGGGCAAACTTTTTGGCCCGAGGGCCATATTGGGGTGCAAAACTGTATGGAGGGCTGGGTAGGGAAGGCTGTGCCCCCCAAACAGCTTGGCCCCCGCCCCATCTGACCCAACCCCCCGCCCCCGCTCCTTGTCCCCTAACGACACACCCTAGGTCCCCACCCTCTATTTAACACCCCCTGCTCCCTGTCCCCTGACTGCCCCAACCCCTATCCACACCCCCGCCCAGTGACAGGCCCCCCGGGACCCCACCCCCATCCAATCCCCCTGTTCCCCCCACAAACCTCTGCCCCATCCAACCGTTCCCTGTCCCCTGACTGCCCCCCAGGATCCCCTGCCCCATATCCAACCCCCTTACCATGCCGCTCAGTGCAGCATGTCTGGAGCTGCACCTCCCAGCTGGAGCCAGACATGCTACCGTGCTGCCCTGCATGAACGCACAGCCCCGTGGCCCAGAGTGCTGCCCACGCGGCAGTGGGGGAGGGGAGGACAGTAGGGGAGGGGCTGTGGGCTAGCCTCCCTGGCCAGGAGCTCAGGGGCCGGGCAGGACGGTCCCGCGGGCCACTGTAGTTTGCCCACCTCTGCTGTAGCTAGAAATGTCATGTTTATCTGGGATCGGCTACTTGGGTTACTCTGATACTCAGCAACATCAATCATCAAAGACAAGATTTTGTTGTCCCCTTATACTGGACATAAAGTATTTACATCCTACAGCGATTGTAAATCAGTTTGTCAGTGGAGTTACTTTGAATTTATAATGGTGTTATTGAAGGCATCATTTGTCCCTATGTCTGTCTAAGTAGACCGACCCTGAACTCCTCAAACCAATATTTCCCATCTCTTATGACTACTTTCAATTTAAAATGCACCAGTAATGGTTAGTGCTGATAGGCTAACAAGGAGGCTGAAGTGACTCGTTTCCAGGCTTAGCATGAGCATATGTTGTTTATAATCAAAATAAAAGGAAGAGTAGCAGTGACTTTTTCACATAATAGAATAAATATTGAAACATTTCTACATATTTTTCTGTTCTGTTGGAAATTAGAAAACTAAATAACCTGGAAGAATTGTTTAGGGAAGAACTCTTCAGCCACAGTGACTGTGACTCTCTGTGGGTTTGAAAATGAGCAGGGGCCATCGGTTGTATTTGGTTAGAAATAATGAATTTATTCAAAACCAATCCAACATCAATGGTTTACAGTTTAACTCAAACTTTTAATGTGCTTGATTTGCATTTCCTTGAGGAGAGACTGTGAAAGAGATCCTTTCTCTCCTCCCATCTTGGCCCCCTAGTGGAATATAAATGCAGTTTGTACACTGCATGTAGTAAAGGCTACCCATTTGTGCCACCCTGGCTTTTAGGAGGAGGATTATATCCCTAACACATGGTACAGGCTTCCCTGCAGCTGTGTAGACATGCTTCTGGGTTTTTTTTTTTTTTCCCCTTTAAATTGAGTAAGTCCAGGTGAGAGAGAAGACAGTTTAAATCACAGGAAAAAGGTTTGTGAAGTCAAGCTAGTTTTGCGTCCTGAAAAATGTTTGAAATCCCTGCTGTGTCCAGAGTGTTTTGCTCAGCGTGTCAGGCATGTAGCTCACGTGGCATGCTATTTGTGTGGCTCATTTCAGAGCATCTTTTGTTTTGCCCAGACATGAGGGAGAATGACAAGAGAAAACGAGATAATTAATGCATCTCGCTGGAAAGCAATAATAACTTTAACCTGTAGTGTTTAAAATGTGTGGGGAGGACAATATTATTACTTCTTCCTCCTTATAGCTGATTGACTGTATCACTCATTGTTTGTGTTCTAGCAAGGCTTCTGACAGTAAGCCTTTAACACTTGTTCAGAATTCAGAGATACGTGTGCTCATTGGTTTGGGCTACTGATCATTCTGTATTCTCCATTCACTACACTGGCTGCCTCTAAACTGATCATTTGACTTTAAATTGCCTTCCTTAAGAACTAGGTTAAATGATCTTCTATTATTGAGGCTTATGAGATTCCAGAACCCCCATTCAACTCTTAGTAGTATTTACATTTGTAATCACTTCAGTGGAAGGTGTTGCCCAGGGGAAGAAACCAGGTCAAGCCTTCTAGTACAATGAATCAGTAGCTCAAAACTTTGGGATTCGTATGCACATTTATGTAAGTAGAACTTGATCCAGAACAAGAAAGATTGGGACTTTCTTAAGGCATCCTGTGTTGCTTCTGAACTTACTAGTTAAAGGATTTTTTTTTTTTTTTTTGCTTTTAAATGATTCGAGCAAATCTTAGGAGGTGTAAATCGACCACAGAAGAGGTAGTGTGTGCACTACCATCAACCTTCAGGAATTCCACTAAGGAAGACAAATTTAATTTGCAATAGAAGGCTCAGTAGGAGTCTGACTGGTGAAAGATGGCTCTTCCCTGTACAGCAGTGCAGAAGAGCACTTGTGAGTACTTTGAGCAACTACAAAACCCCCTGAGTGGCAGGTTTCAGAGTGGTAGCGGTGTTAGTATGTATCAGCAAAAACAACGAGGAGTCCTTGTGGTACCTTAGAGACTAACAAATTTATTTGGGCATAAGCTTTCGTGGGCTAGAACCCATGTTGCCCTGGGAGAAGCAAGCCAACCACTTGCTGAGTCAAGAGAAATACATTGCGCACCAGAATGTTGTTACTCCTACTTACCCAACGTTTTTGTTCTGTTTTATTGAGAAGGTAGCACAATGTTGTTCACCGAATTCAGCTGGCACAGGCTTAGGAATTTTATATTTTAATGTCGTATGTGTGTGACTTTTTGTCTTTTAAACAGGATGCCTCTGTTTGCGTAGTGAAGCAAGATGCTTTGAACTATGAAGTTATGTCAGTGGTTTTTGAGCAGTTATTAAATGTCAGCATGTCCACTGTAAACCTGGTCTACTACGGTTTGCAACTTGCCTATCAAAATCCCATTCTGTGTCTAAAAATGCATCCCAGTTTCAAAAGCATCTTCTAAAGATCATAGAAATGTAGGTCTGGAAGGAACCTTGAGAAGTCATCAAGTTCAGCATCCTGCTCTGACGTAGGACCAGATAAAACCTAGACCATCCCTTACCAGTGTTTGTCGAACCATTTTTTAAAAACCTCCAGTTTACAACCTCCCTTGGAAGCCTATACCAGATCTTAACTACCCTTATAGTTAGAAAGATTTTCCTAATATCCCTTGATGCAGGTTAAGCCCCTTACTTTCCTGATGTTGTCCTTCCCCCGCTAAGTACAGAGCCTATGCTTTCTTTTGGCACATTGGTCAATATAAAAAGTATATATGCAAAAAAACTGGTTTTTAAGTTTTTGTTTCTTCCTTTCTGCTGTCTCTGGAAGGAACATTCCTCAGCCCAGCAGAAGGCTAATGTAAATGCTATGAGGCAGAGAGTTCCAAATGATCTACCCTTAAGGGATGTGTGGGTGTGGGCAAAGGTCACTGGATCTGCTTTGTAAAAATCTGCTTTCAGGGAACCTACATGTAGGAGCACAAAAGGGCTCAACACTGCATCTCTACATTCTGCACTCAGGTGGGGCATGGATTCAGTCCCACTCAACCTTCACTGAGTTCCTTCCTCCAAAACCTTTTTTTTCTGACTTTGTGCTTGGAGGAGTAAACTGCATCTCTATGGAAGCAATGGAGAGCATATTGATTAGAAAGGTTCTACAACACATCACCAAATCTCTTTGGGTTCAGTGAGGGTTGTTCATTGCCCTCCTGGAAAATTCTTCACCACCTCGTCTGCTAAATTCTTGAAACACTCCATAAATAGATTTGTTTCATTAGGGCAAATATCCATTTTTACAAAATATTTATGTATTAACATGATTATGGTCTTTCAGTTGGTATTTTAAATTAGTATTTGTGTTAAAATATGTATTTACAAATACAGTAGTTGGTAATGTTAAAAAATATGTAGAATAAAATGCTTCACTCCAATATAGAGGACAAGTCCAAGTTCACCTGCACCACTCCAAACTAACCATTGGCTTGTGTATGGGGATAGGTGGTGGTGCCAGCACTGGAAGTGGCATTCAATCACCATGAAATAGTTGTGCCTATAAGGGAAGCTATAGGGTTTGGATCCAATAGCCCAAAAGTAATGTTTTAAACTACAATTACAAACCTTAAGTCATCCTTAACATTCTTGTTGTCACCTTTCCTTTTTTTATTAGTATGAGTTAAGGGCATATAATTAATCATTTTTACCTTAAAATGTCATAGCTTTTAGCTAGTTCTGTCACAAATTTAATGTTGTTTAAATATACAATTATTTTGTATTTCATATGTAATTCAGCTTCACAAGATTCTCAAAAATGTATTTATATTTGCAGAAACATGCTCCAATACCTGTTTGCAAAAGTGTGACATTTTACCAGCTTAAATTTAGATTTTTTTTCATGAATTTTATTCATCTTATTTAAAATTTATAATACAGCAGTATTCAGAGGTCCCTCTCAAGACTGGGGACCCATTGTGTGGAGTGCTGTATAAATACACATGAAGACACAATCCCTTTCCTGAAGAATTTATTATCTATGACTTGTTGCAGTTTTATCTTTGCCACAGATCTCCAGTTACAAATGACCCTTGTAGAATACACTACTGGTTGGGTTTCCAAATCCCTTCTTCGGGAACATTTAAACAGTTGAGTTCTATCTCTAAACTGTCAATAGGTGGCAGTGTTTAAAAAAGCATTAGTGTTACCTTTAGTTGGGGCATGAGGTTGCTAAACTGGTAACTGTTAAAGGTCAGTATTGCTACTATGTTATGAAGTGGAGACGTTCCAGAGGTTTGGGCTATAAAAAGAATTGGCCGCATATTGCAGTGTGCAAGATCAGTTGTTCATGTAAACATTTGTAAAATGTACCAGTTGTTTCATGTCTGTCATTTGGATTGCCCACCCGTCACAACTTTTGACCCTTCATTAAACCAAAGGAGCAGCTGTTTCTGCCGTGATATTTCTAATGATAATCAAGACCACCATAAAATCAAAAAGACTTATGATGTGATGTGGAATCAAATAGAAGCTTCCCTAAAACTGGAAGGAATACATCCAAGTAATGAAATAGAAAAACTTCTATAGATTGTCTATTGTATCCTTCCCAGTTCAAAATGGTGCCTTTTTAGGGGACATATGAAAATCTGTAGGATGTTTGATTAACTACTATAATAAATGCAATCTTTTCAGCATACCAACTGTGCACATTCACATGAATATTAAAACCCTCTCTTCTGCTACAGAGTGGACTTTGGGGTGAGCCTGAAACACTAGATATTGCAAGAGGATGTTAGGAGGCCAGAAGGTACTAGAGAGGATATATTTGTAAAAACAGAATTCTTGGCTTCTAAGAATGATCTTCATAATTAAAACCAAATGTATGGTAAAACTTGTTTCTTGCGCTTGTCATAGTTATATCTCGGTGCAATCTTAGATACATTTCACTGCCCATAAGAGTAAGGGAAATTGTTCTGTGACCGTTTACAGATAGAACTGCAAAGACAGATAACAATGAATTATGTTCTGTTAAAAGTTGAATTAAAGTACATAACTGTTGTCTATCAAGGTAATTTTAGCTACATTCAATTATATAATGCAGCATTGTCAGGTTAAAAATAGTACTTTTTTTAAAGACTTATCTTTTAAATATTTTATAGGTGCAGAATGAAATTGAGTTAACTTATTCTTTCACTAGAGTTGGGTCCAAGAACCCTCTCAGACTAAATCAAGTTCAAAATCTTGGTCTGGATCTTATGTAGGCCTCTCTGTCCCGCTTTCCCTTTTTTCTGATGCTCGCTTTCCTATTTCACTCAGTTTGGACAATGAAAATGTTAGGTCATGAGAACCAAAAATGGAAACTTTTACAATGCTGCAATGTTTGTGTTGCCAAGACTGCATCAGAGTCCTTAAATCCAAACAAAGAAAAACAGCTCTTTTTATTAAAACGTGAGTTTTTAAAAATGTTTGAGAAGATTTTTCTATTGGTTTGTTTTAAAAAGTTTTTCTAAAATGTACGTTTGGGGCTAGAACTACCTGACGTTCTGAGACTTCTTCAGCTTTGACTTACATAAAATAAAAATCACAAAAGTTGCATGAGCTATAATAAAGAGGGTACATAAGAAACCCAATTCCTCCTTTGCAGATTTGAATATATCTATTATTAAAACAGTGACAATCCATCAAAATAGCAATAAGCCATTTTGGGAAAAAAATTAAGGAAACTTGTACATTGTTAATATTCAGTAAATATTTACCTAGATCATTGACAAATTCTGTATGTCAAATATTGAATCATAGTACTTCTGTTGTAGGGATCTCAGTGCATTTACAGGGATGGGTAAGTATTATTATCCCCATTTACAGATGAGACCCTCCCCCCCCCCCCCCCAAAAAAAAAAGGCATTGGGAGGCTAAATAGATTGCCCAAGGTCATCCAGAAAATCCACCACAACCAGAGTAGATCCCGGCTCTTGTGAATCAGGCCCCTATTCAGGAAGGTACTTAATCATGTGTAATTTTAAGCATGTGAATAATCCTATTGAAACAAATGGGATTACTCACGTGCTTGAAGTTATTCCCATGCTTAAGTATCTTCCTTGCGCAGAGCCTGTCTGCTCTTCCATGCTGCCTTAAAATGGTAATGTACCATACGTTTGCTTATTGTAATAAAATATTTCTTCAATCATATTGGATTTATTTTTATTCTGTAAAATATAATACCTAGGACTTAACATAGTGTTAGTAAAATGATCTTCTTTAATATTTATTGGGTTTTAATGATAGAAACTATTTATAAATAGTGAAATTTTGATTCCATTCTGTACAAAATCAAGTAGTTAGGTTATCTAAATGCCGGCTGGAAATGGTGCAAGAGAATCCTGCATGAAAACAAATGGCACTGCTGACACATCACTTCTTTGCTTAACCTGTCAACGGTTTTTTATAAAGCAGAGGGAGTAGACTGCAGCACTCCTAAAAATGGTGCTGGAAACTAGTATCAGAAGACTTACCATTTGATTAATGGACATTTTGTAACAATTCATGCCACAGTGTTAATGTCAGATTCTTTTGAATGCTTTTGTTTGCTTAGCAGAGCAAACTTGGGAGTTTAGCTGTTCAGTATTTGTGCCTGAGCAGATTTCTCTTCACGCCGCCATAGTGTGTCCACTTCTTTTCCCAAGCTAGACCAAAGTCATCTCCATGCTTTATTCTGCGATTAAAATAATAATCTTGTGCTGACATCAGTGTTGTTCTATAGAAATGAGTGATAGAAATCTAGTATTAGGATTTCACTGCACAGTTACCTACAGTAGGGAAGAAAAGACGGGCTTAGTAAGAGAAAAATGTTTAAAAATTATGTAACAGTCACAAAAAAGAGAAATTGGCACTCAATAAAAGTGTACTAAAAACTGTTATACTGTGAACTTGAAAGTGGGGATGAGGGCAGCAAGAACAACAGCAGAAAATGGTACAATAGAATAGTAGCAGTGTTGTATGCATTATTGCGAATTACAGTTCTAAATAAAGTTTGTAATTTAGAAAGAAATTAATCTGTTTACCTTTTCAGATGCTTTTAAGCTTTTAGAGAGATGCATTTGAAAATGTGCATTCAAAACAACACTGTGGTATAGAAAGCTATTACATAGCAACAATCACCTTAGCATCTAAGCACTGACATTAATAATCAGACATGCAGCTTAGAGTGCAGTCGCCATATGCAAATTATCTTCAAATTGTTTGGTTTTTTTCTTGTAGTATCCACTGTGTGCCAGGTGCTTTCCAAAAATAAAAGAAGGCAGGGTCCCTGCCGAAAAGAGAATTTTTTTAAGAGAAAATTGGGAAACAACAAACTAGTGAGTAGCCATGTGGTGACTGGCCACTTCCTGTTAACATACAGTTTTAACAACCCAATTTCTTTTGTGTTTAATAGGTCATCCTTGAATTACAATAGCATGGTGAAAGGGTCATTGTGATAGAGGGAGGTGTTCAGTAGCAACAAAGAAGGCATAGAGATGTTTGTTGGAGGGGTCAGATGATCTGTTGTGGCTTGAGTCTTTGAACTTCCCCTTCCCCTCCTCTGATATTATCCACGCTCACCCATTTCTCACCACAAGACTACATTTTTCCGCTTGTCTTTTCACTGAACGAATACCTGTTTTACTTCAGTATGCTTATGCATTTCCGCTTTCCTTCCTCTTACTCTTCTTCATCTCTGCAGTAATTTTGCCTATATGACTGTCTGTTCTAATCTCCTAAGTGTTTTATATAAGAACATAAGAATGGCCATACAGCATCAGACAAATGGTCCACCTAGCCCAGTATCCTGTCTTCTGACAGTGCCCAATACCAGGTGTTTCAGAGGGAATGAACAGAACAGGGCAATTATCAAGTGATCCATTCCCTGTCATCCACTCCAGCTTCTGGCAGTTGCAGGTTTAGGATATCCAGAGCATGGACCTGCATCCCTGATCATCTTGGCTAATACCATTTGTTGGAGCTATCCTCCATGAACTTACCTAATTCTTTTTGAACCCAGTTATACTTTTGGCTTCCACAGCATCCTCGAGTTCCACAGGTTGACTGTGTATTGTGTGAAGTACTTCCCTTTGTTTGTTTTAAACTGTTGCCTATTAATTTCATTGGGTGACCCGGGTTCTTATGTTATGTGAAGGGGTAAATAACACTTTCTCCACACTATTCATGATATTGTAGACCTCTTATCATATTCCCCCCTTAGTAGTTTCTTTTCCAAGCTGACCAGTCCCAGTTTATATTCCCCTAATCATTTTTGTTGCCCTTCTCTGTACGGTACCTTTTCCAATTCTAGTTTGTATTTTTTTAGATGGATTCCCCAAAACTGCACGCAATACTCAAGGTGTGGGCGCATCACCAATTTATATAATGGCATTATGATTAGGGCTGTCGATTAATTGCAGTTAACTCATGCGATTAACTCAAAAGAATTAATTGCAATTAATTGCAGTTTTAATTGCATTGTTAAGCAATAGAATACCAATTGAAATGTATTAAACATTTTGGATGTTTTTCTACATTTTCAACTATATTGATTTCAATTACAACACAATACAAAATGTATAGTACTCACTTTATATTATTTTTATTAGAAATATATGCAGGAGTTTGCATGGTACTGTTGTAGCCGGCGTCACAAGATACTTATGTGTCAAATGTGCTAACGAGTCATATGTCCCTTCATGCTTCGACCACCATTCCAGAGGACATGTGTTCATGCTGATTACGGGTTTTGCTTGATAAGGATCCAAAGCAGAGCAGACCGATGTGTGGTCATTTTCATCATCTGAGTCAGATGCCACCAGCAGGTTGATTTTCTTTTTTGGTGTTCAGGTTTTGTAATTTCCGCATCGGAGTGTTACTCTTTTAAGACTTCTGAAAGTATGCTTCACATCCCATCCCAATCAGATTTTGGAAGGCACTTCAGATTCTTAAACCTTGGGTCGAGTGATGTAGCTATTTTAAGAAATCTCACATTGGTACCTTCTTTGCTTTTTGTCAAATCTGCTGTGAAAATGTTCTTAAAATGAACATGTGCTGGGTCATCATCCGAGACTGTTGTAACATGAAATATATGGCAGAATGCGGGTAAAACAGAACAGGAGACATATAATTCTTCCCCAAGGAGTTCAGTCACAAATTTAATTAATGCACTTTTTTTTAACGAGCATCATCAGCATGGCAGCATGTACTCTGGAATGGTGGCCGAAGCATGAAGGAGCATACGAATGTTTAGCATATCTGGCACATAAATAGCTTGTAACGCCAGCTACAAAAGTGCCATGTGAACGCCTGTTCTCACTTTCAGGTAACATTGTTTACATTACATTATGGGAGATACTGCTGCCTGCTTCTTATTTACAAACTTGTTTGTCTTAGAGATTGGCTGAACAAGAAGTAGGACTGAGTGGACTTGTAGGCTCTAAAGTTTTACATTGTTTTGTTTTTGAGTGCAGTTATGTAACACAAAAAAACTACATTTGTAATTTACTTTTTCACAATAGAGATTGCACTACTCTACTTGTATGAGTATTTTTCAATTCACCTATTTCTTTTTATTTTTACAGTGCAAATATTTGTAATAAAAAATAATATAAAGTGAGCACTGTACACTTTGTATTCTACGTTGTAATAGAAATCAACATATTTGAAAATGTAGAAGAACGTCCAAAAATATGTAATACATTTCAATTGGTATTCTATTAACAGTGCGATTTAATTGCAGTTAATTTTTTTGAGTTAATAATCAAAATAGACAGGTTTCAGAGTAGCAGCCGTGTTAGTCTGTATCTGCAAAAAGAAGAACAGGAGTACTTGTGGCACCTTATAGACTAACAAATTTATTAGAGCATAAGCTTTCGTGGAAGTGGGCTGTAGTCCACGAAAGCTTATGCTCTAATAAATTTGTTAGTCTCTAAGGTGCCACAAGTACTCCTAATCAAAATAGATAATATTTTCAAATCAGAAAGTTATGGTCATCTACAGAACCTTAGCAATGTGCTAGAAAAAACAAGAAAACATTGTTTCATGAAATATGTCATGGATTTTGCCTTCACAGAAGACTATTTATTTTTGTTTTTTACCTCAGTCTTCCTCTTAAGCACCCATTCAATAAGAGTTGTCACCATTGGTATACGCTTTCATACAGCACTGCAATTTTATTCTTTGTCACATGAAAGGATGACCACAACTTCCATGTAATAGTCTGGGCATATGTAGTCTACTGTGCGTGGTCACCTCCCCTCTTTTAATTTGAAATGTTCCTGTCATTTATGGCTAGCTTGCTGAGCATATTGTACAAGCCAGTATGTTAGCTGTTTTTCAGTTCAGTGAGCGTTGTGCTGCTACAGCCCCATGTTCTGCTCTGAAAATGTGGCCTAGCAATAGCTGCATCTGCAATGGATTGTTGCTATTGCTGAGGTAAAGTGACAGGCACTGGATCCACCATAGAGTGTCTCCCTCAGAAGACTAAGAATTTCACACCCTCAATTAAAGGGGCAGATATCCTCCTCATATCCACTAAAGTCAGTTCAATGTTATCTGGCTTGAACCACAACTAGCTAGTCTTTGTCTGTGCCTCAATTTCAGCCAGACACTGAGTAAGTCATTCAGTCTAGCCTCTAAAGTAAATTTACTTAAGTTACTGTTCTTGTTTTCAGGGTAGGTTGTCCTGCTAGTTATAATGAAGACAGATAATTTGATTGAACCATTGTTACTTTACAGTAAAGAACAAATACTTAACAGAAAAATATAGTTCTCCAGGCCCAATTTTTATTAATGCTGTCATTACTTAAAAAAAAAAAAAAAAAAACGTGTAAACTGTCATATAGTGTCTGGTCTGTTTTAAAGTGGAGTCTCAAAGGTGAAGAAAATTATTCCATCAGCTCAGTTAGTCTAAGTGGAAAAGAACTATAGGAGATGGATCAAATGTGTAGCGCTATATTAAGCTATTCTGTTGGTAAGCCTCAGGCATTAGTTTGCTTCTATTTACCTTTATAAAACCAGATTTAGACATACATTTTCTGCAAAATATTTGTGGAATTATGTTAGTCTGTATTGACTATATATTGGCTAAACTAGATGATATACTTTTGAACAAATGATAACCTCCCTCTAATATTTCATAGATCTTTCCAATTCCACAAATGATTTGGTAAAGAGATGATGCTTGGACATGTACATCAACAAGATGAATAAACTACAAGAGATTTGGTGGTGGCAGAACAGACCTGCTGTAACATGAGAGAAATCACATCACCTGACTGTTGGAGAGAGATTTAGTTCTCAGTTAATTTTTTTTCTCTTAGTCAGGAAATCAAAGACTTACTGAATTCTGTACCTTTGCTTAATTAGATTTTTGTTATGCTCTGGAACAAAGCTAATTATAAGGCATAAATCATCATTATGGTTAATCAGTAAGATTGGATGTTAATCTCAAAACACTTTCAAAAGAAATCCAAAAGTTTCAGTAATAGTGGTTAATTTGGGGTACTGAAAAATTTCAGAGAGGGTTTGTGCTGCATCGAGGAAGTGAAGGTGCCTAATGGTAATGAACAGTTTGATTCAGGAATTTGTTCTAGAAGTGTCTTAAAAGGAAAACAGGTTTCAGAGTGGTAGCAGTGTTAGTCTGTATCAGCAAAAACAACGAGGAGTCCTTGTGGCACCTTAGAGACTAACAAATTTATTTGGGCATAAGCTTTTGTGGGCTTAAATCCACTTCATCAGATGTATGGAGTGGAAAATACAGGAGGAGGATTACTTTTTATATATATATATATATATATATATATATATATATATATATATATATATATATATATATAAAATACACACACACACACACACACACACACACACTACATGAAAAGATGGGGGTTGCATTACCAATTCTAACAAGACTGTTCAATTAAAGTGGGCTATTGGTAGATGTGCAGATGAACGAGCCCCTGATGGTGTGGCTGATGTGATTAGGTCCTATGATGATGTCCCTTGAATAGATATGTGGACAGAGTTGGCAATGGGGTTTGTTGCAAGGATAGGTTCCTGGGTTAGTGTTTTTGTGGTGTGGTGTGTAGTTGCTGGTGAGTATTGGCTTCAGGTTGGGGGGCTGTCTGTAAGCAAGGACTGGCCTGTCTCCCAAAGTCTGAGAGTGAGGGATTGTCCTTCAGGATAAATTGTAGATCCTTGATGATGCGCTGGAGAGGTTTTAGTTGGGGGCTGAAGGTGATGGCTAGTAGCGTTCTCTCATTTTCTTTGTTGGGCCTGTCCTGTAGTAGGTGACTTCTGGGTACTCTTCTGGCTCTGTCAATCTCTTTGTTTCTTCACTTCAGCAGGTGGGTTTTGTACTTTTAAGAAATCTTGACAGAGATCCTGTAGGTGTTTGTCTCTGTCTGAGGGATTGGAGCAAATGCAGTTGTATCTTAGAACTTGACTGTAGACAATGGATTGTGTGATGTGGTCTGGATGAAAGCTGGAGGCATATAGGTAAGTATAGTGGTCAGGGGCTCGTTCACCTGCACTGCTACCAATGTGATATATGCCATCATGTGCCAGCAATGCCCCTCTGCCATGTACATTGGCCAAACCGGACAGTCTCTACACAAAAGAATAAATGGACACAAATCAGACGTCAAGAATTATAACCTTCAAAAACCAGTGGGAGAACACTTCAACCTCCCTGGACACTCAATTACAGACCTAAAAGTGGCAATTCTTCAACAAAAAAACTTCAAAAACTGCAAAAAACTGCAGAACTGGAATTAATTTGCAAACTAGACACCATCAGATTAGACCTGAATAAAGACTGGGAGTGGATGGATCATTTTAAAAAACTAAAAACTTATTTCCCCCCCCCCACTGTTACTCACACCTTCTTGTCAACTGTTTGAAGTGGGCCACCCTGATTATCACCACAAAAGTGTTTTTCCCCCTTCTGCTAATAGCCCACTTTAATTGAATTGTCTTGTTAGAATTTGTATGGCAACCCCCATCTTTTCATGTACTCTGTGTGTGTGTGTGTGTGTGTGTGTGTGTGTGTGTAAATAATCTTCCTACTGTGTATTTTCCACTCCATGCATCTGATGAAGTGGGTTTTAGCCCACGAAAGCTTATGCCCAAATACATTTGTTAGTCTCTAAGGTGCCACAAGTACTCCTCGTTGTTCTTACATTTCAGTGTATAGTATATAGACAGCAGGATAAACAAATCATTGTCTGTATGAAATTTTAGTTTGCGCTGACTTCGCTAGGCTTTTTATGTAGCCTGTTGTAAAACGAGGCAAATATCTAGATAAGCTGATGTATCCCATTTACCCACCCAACTTGGGCTGCGTAGCATGGGAAGAAAAAAGCAAGGACAGAGTGAGATTTATAGTTTGCCACTCTTTCAAGATGGGCTGTTGCGAGCCAGTTTACAGAAGAGCTTTGGAGGTGATCTCTGAGGCTAGTTGGTTGGCCAAAGGATGAGTTCAGCAATTGTGGATCTGTAGTAAAAAGAAAAAATACAAGGGAGCAGATCCTCAGCTGAGGATCTGCCCCAGTGTGTGTATAGAGAGTCTGATGTAAATCTGGTGTAGTTAACTTTGTGTTGTGGAAGGGATTAAACTCATATTTTGAGAAGGAGCCTACTGTGTGGTTTTTTTAATCCTCTATTTATCTAGCACGAATATAATACATAAGGATTTTTAGAAATATTAGTTTCTTTTCCTGAACAAGAGGACAGGGAAGTTGAAATGGGATGAATACCTAGTTCATTGTAAGCCAATTTGTGCCCTTACACTTGTCACAAGTCCCAACATCCCTCTATTTCAATAACTCCAGATTTCATGATTGAGATTATTTCTTCAGAAATAACACAAAACTGAAAAAACATCACTGAGTCCTCTCCAGCTTGAAGAATAAGATTCCTGAGTTTGTGTCTGAATCTGGATCTCCATGAGCGGTGATTCAGATTTCTGCTTAAAACCAGTTCTACAACATTTTCAGATACTCTTTATGAGGCTTTTAAAATCATATTTTAAAATCGAGGTTACTTGAGGTTTTTTCCCAATACAATTTATCAAATTTTAGCTTGGGCAAGAAAGTATTTTATAAAAACACACGCAAGCGGAACAAAATTAGCACTGTGTATTTATTTTTAGTGAATATTAAAGCTGCAGTCCTGGGGAATTGATCACATGATCTCCCCCCCCCCCCCCCCTCTGTTTCTTAACAGTTTTTGATTATAGTCTTCTCAGGGTTCAGGCACCATCTGGAGGGCTGTAGAGATCTGCTGGGAATCTTTAATGCGACCAGAGCTTAAAGTTACAGGATGGCTTGGAAATGTTGTAATTGAGAAATGCCCTTACTTCCTTAGTTAAAGTTAAGGCAGTGAGTTATGAGCGTGTAGTTATGTTGCATACAAAGGGTCCGATATTGTAATAAGATTTAGCAGAAGTTCAGTGTGTCAGAAAGTGGAATTACACAGGCTGGTGGACTGGGGGCCAGAGATTGAATGAATTTTTATAAAATGTTGGGGGGGAGATCTGTCATAAAGTGCATTATGTACATTCCCAACATTAACACTTGTTTTGTTGAAATGACTGGTGCTTTTTAAAAATTTGAATCAGAATGATTGATTATAAAATCATAACTGACTACTTTAAAGGGCGTTTAAATAAATAAATTGTTGTGTTATGTAACTTCTGTTTTGTGTTAATTTTTTTGGTACACAGCTCCTCCCACCCCTGACCCCCCAATTGCTGATTTTGAAGTTGCTGCATTTTAAGCAATTGTCATTTGTCTTCCTGCTGGGGAGGAGAGAGGATTGTATTTGTCCAGTTTTGTAAGGACTATTTGATGTCTTGTTTTTAAATGGCATTAATTCTCTCCTGCCCTCTTATTGTTCCAGGTGACAAGCATAATCTGCAGTATTGAAGCATGAGTGCTGATGCCAGTCAGGGGGTGATCACCACCCCTCCCCCTCCCAGCATGCCTCACAAAGAGAGGTATTTTGACCGCATCAATGAAAATGACCCAGAGTACATCCGTGAGAGAAACATGTCTCCTGATCTGAGACAAGACTTCAACATGATGGAGCAAAGGAAGAGGGTCACTCAGATACTGCAGAGCCCCGTGAGTAGGATTAAGGAAACAAGATTTCCTCCCCCCTTCCAGAGATTAACTCAAAAACAAACAAAAAAACAAAACCGCACAAAACAAAACTTCTAGCTGTGATGCAGTCTGAGGAAATATCTCAGGCCATGAAATTTTTCTTAAGAACAATCAATAAACACTTTTTGTTTGCATAGTTTTAGTGTATGAACAAACTGCCCATTATTGGTTTTCAAATGATGTTTTCATGGTGTCATGCTTCATTAAAGAAGTACAAAAGTAGCTAGCCGGCGACAAGACACTTGATTAAAACTTAGAAGCAGGGAAGAGAGTGACAGTCACTAGCCAAATGTGAACAAACTAAGACATTTACACGCACATCTGCATTACAATTTTATTTTGAATATTTGACTTACCAGTTGCATCAGCAACACTCTTACCTTAAATAAATAACATTTTTTTTAATTGTGCTTTTGAGGTGTGTTTAAAAGCTAAATTGTTCTTTGGGTACTTGGAAGGAGTAATGTGCATACTTTACAACACCTGCATTCATGTGCACCTCATGTAAATTCAGTACTTGTACAACTGGGCATATAGGTCTGTTAATTCCATCAGAAGTCCTAGTGAAAACAAATGTCTCCATAACCTCTTGATGGAGTTAGTCTTAATTTATGTACTATTTGGCATTAACCTGTTGAGTACTCTTGAAAATCCGTGGCATGTCTGAAAATAGCAGAGGTGCCAAAAATATTCTGAAGCAATTTTTCTCTTTTGAATCCGTTTTGTTTTCAAGTTGTTTTCTTTTCTCGTCTGTTTTTGTATAATTTGGGGGAGGAGGGAGGATTTAATTTCTAGACATTTTTCCATGCATAATGAGATTGCAAACAGCTGTTAGTAATCACCATATTATAGACATTCATGAATAATAGGATTGTTCACTAAAATGTTACCTTGGAGTGCCTTTCAGATTCTGCATATAGATTTGAATCTACGTGTGCAAACTCCATGACTCAAGAATTTATTAATGTTCAAGTAAACTTTGTGCAACTTGGGTTTTGCAACCAAACTATTCGCTATTCATTATTACTAAGGGAGTAATGCATAATCATACTAAGTTGTTAGAAAAATAATTCAGTTCTTGAAGATAATGATTGGACTCTGACCTATACTACTAAACTATTCACAAACAAGGGGAAGTAGATATCCCAAATTCTTAAACAATCAGAACAAACTCACCAAATTTTCAGCTGGTTGAGAGGGATAAAATGAGATACAATAAATTACACTGGAACAATATGGTTTCTTACAGTGTTCTTGTATTAATTTAAATGCAGAACAAGTGCTGAATCTCATAGGCACTAACCTTAGCCTTATTGGATGAAAGATTGTTTGCCCAATTTTCCAAATGTAATCAACTCCTGTTTGTTGTGATCACGCTACTTTTGATATGCAAGGTCAGCCTGAGGATTTAGGGATGGTTCGGGAGATAGTACTCCCAAGTTTAGCTGACTTGTTTAATAGAAAATTGGAATACACAAGAACCTAGAGCTTACTATCTGCCTCCTGCTGTGCGAGAAGCTGAGCCCATAGCTGGAGCCAGGAACCATTTATAGATGCCAGTATTTTAAAAGTTGGCCAAATAAGCTAGGCACTGGAGGCTGCTAGGCCTTGAGATGCTGAAGAAGAAAACTATAGCTGTGTGTGATCAGTGTCTGACAATCTAGTCAAAAATGAGAAGCTCTGCTTGACCTACAGATAATCTGTCAGACCTGAATCCCCTTTCCCTGTTTCATTGTTGAAATGGGGAATATTTAGATATCTCTGCTACAATTCCTTCTCTGATGGAATAAACAGTTTTTAATATAGTGTCCAGATGCGAGAATGTCCTTAAAGCAAATCTCTTCACAGATTTAGGGACAGTGACAGAATTAAGTTTCTCCATGGCTATATCAAGTGGATTACTTGAGATTTAGCTTCAGTTTCTTTTGGGTCAGAAATGAAAATGACTTGGCCCCTTCTGAATGCATTGTCACAAAAATACCAGAAAGCTTCGGTCCTATTGCCAGTCTGCTCAGTATAGGTCCAAGGTTGGAATGACCTGGGTATTGCAGGTGATGTTTTTGAGATAAGGAAGTTACCTTATGCAAGAAGCTTGCAAGAGCATGCCTGTATTTTGTCTGTCTGGTGTCTCTGGTGGTTCCTTTTTGTGAGTACTAAATTCTTTTTAGGAATTTAGAAAAATGAGAAAAATATTTTTTTTAAAAAAAGGCTTCTTTGCTGGTAACGTTTTACGCCAATTCTAGCATGTCAAGCAATTAAAATATATTCAGGTTAGAGAAATATAGTCTTTAACTATGAAGTGCATGTAGTGAGAAATTCTTCCTTTTCTTTAAAATATAAAGCTTACGTGCGCAGGATTGGGTTGTCCCGATATCCCCGCTCTTTGTGAGGGAGGAATTTTGGATTGAAACACTAACTAAAGGTGACAAGATGATAATCTAGGTCGTGCTGGTAGAATCTTCTATGCAAAACACTACAAAGTACTAGGGAGCTCAGTTATTCAGATTTTATCTTCAGAACCAAGAAATCTCTTATTGCTTCTAATTGGAGAATCCAATTAATTTAGTAAGAAAACAAATTTAGAAAATATTTCCGAATCTGCCAAGGATGTAAGTTTTTTGGGAATGATGTAGTCACCGCCACAATGTTTTGTACAATACCTGATATATAGGGACTCAAATTTTAATAGGAGTCTTTGGATGCCATTGCAGTGGAAGTATTAATAAAAGGGGCCTATCCAGTTGACATCTTCTCTGAGGCTTTCTTCTTGCATACCATTAATTCTCAGACAAAGATAATCATTTAAAACTACAGGTTTATGCCAGTGTTTGACAGAGGCTAGAAACCTGTAGAAAAGAGTAACTCATGACATTCATTGGCGTAGGTGCAATGTGCCCAACCATTTAATGGTGTCGTCATCAGCCAGGTGGAGAACCGGTAGCCCACCATTGAAAATAAGTCAGTGGTCACTCGACAGTGATATGCAATGTAGTCTGAAGTTGACCACAGCTGCATCGTGGGTCATTAGAAAAACCCCATTTAAAGAGACTGGCCACACAGTTGCCCTGTCCTGTTCAAAACCGGTTCAGAGATGACTACAGGTGCCTTGGCCGATCAAAACCTGGTGGACAGATAGTTGGGCCAGTGATGAGAGAGTGATTAATGACTGTCATTGACCATTCATTGCGCCAAGTAGATTCCAGGGTCATGTCCTGTTATGGTCATTTATGCCACCAAGGACTTCTAGTAGTCAGGCGAGCTGATGGGTGGTCGAAGAGGTCTGTTATGACATTAGTTGACATGTTAACCTATGCCATTCCTGCCTGGTGAAAGACACACCAGATATTCAGCATTTCCTTTAAAGCACTGTCTGTGTTCTTGATGCATTATTGCCTGAGTCGTATTAACAACACTAACATTGGATGCAGCCAGCCTCACTAGCTGCAATCTGATATTCAATTTCCAGTTCCTAAGTAAAACACCCGAGAAGCTACTGAAAAGCCATCTTTATTACACCTGCCTTTTCTCAATGTCCTGCACCCATCCTGATCCAGTTTTAGATCAGGAGATAGCACAGAAACTGATTAGGCTTCTGAATGATCTCTACTTGGCCATAGATAATGAAGAAACATCCTTCCTTATTCTGCAGGATCTTCGCAGCAGGTGATGCTGTTTTATTTCTGGACTGGCAGGAGTGAACAGCAGTTTGCTGAGATAGTTCTTCTGCACCTCAGCGTCTATAGCTCTCCTCCATTCTCTTCCCCCATTCTAGTCAACAGATATGTCAAACCTCTAACGGAGACTGGGACACCAATGGCTTAAATATGCAGTTGACACAAAGCAAAGTGTCAGATGTCAACACTGTTCCCCACAGACTAAAGAAACTAAGTGGTGTAGAACATACTGACTCACCAGGGTGCTGTAAGTATGTTGCTCCAACTACTGCCTTGGCTAGCTGTTACATATTGGATTGGGTGTAAAGTCTTGGTATTTGATTTTGAGAACTCTCAAATAGACTGGACCCAGGATATCTCAGAAACCACTTCTCCCTCCAGGGTAGCTGCAATCCTGAGAAACAATAGAATTCTCAATGGCCAGGTTGATACTAGTGAGAGCTGAATTCAGAGTCTTCTAACACACAGCTGTGGAACTCCCTGCCACAAGAATTAGAAACGATCAGAAAAGTGGCCACCTTCAGAAAAAAATGCAAAACACAGTTCTTTGCCCCAGCTTTTCCACTAATAAACAGTTTAAAATTTTCTTCCCATTCTTAAAGTAGGGGAGTTCAGAAAATTGTAGCTTTGTGGAGTTATGTAAAATTCTAAGATTATTTTGTGACAATCATGAAATAAACATATACGCAACTATGTAAGAAGGCTAGCATGCTGCAGTTGGCATTCTCAGATCAAAATTATTAATCCATATTTGCTAAAGATTGACACTTATTGATGCTACATGGAAGAATGTTTGGAAAGTTTGGAAGGTTGAAATTGGAAGGAAGAACTTTAAGCTAGGTGGTCATCTAGAACCCCCAGAAAAAATGGAAGCTCCTCAACAAGCTTCTACTACTTTATATTGCTTTAAAATGGAGAACATCTGCAAAGTTGTAGACCAGGAAATAGGATCATAGTATCCTTAGGAGACATTTCAAGCTACTTGGTAACTGTTTAATTATGGTCTACAACTCAGAGGTTTTGGGGTACAAGTGGTGACAGTATAAGCCATCTGCACTCCACAAGAATATTTAAGGCCTTGAATGTTATCCACTGCTACCTATTTGAAAGGCATAAGAAAGTTACGATCAGCTAGGTCTCCGTACCCTACTAGCACCTCACTGTACTGCTGACAAACTCTTATTCTAAAACTGTTTGAACGTATTCCAACAGTACCTACAAATTTACCATTGGAAGGTTCAAATAATCTGTGTCATTAATTATAAAACTGCCAGGACACTGTGCTTGTTTGAAACTGCATCTTTATACCTAAACAGATTTTATTTCTTTGTGTTGTATGTGCAACCGCTCTCTTCTATATTACATTAAAAAAAGAAAAAAAGTTGGGGGGAAAAAATCTTTTGAAGCTGAAGAGTCAAGTACTCATAAATTAGGGAAATCCAGAATCAAGGTTGCCTGTAGAAGATTAATTTGATCCCCTTGTGCACATGCATTATAATTACAGGATTGCGTACTATTTTTCCCATAACACACCTGCTTCATTCAATTTTTTTTTCATTCAGTCTGTTGCCTCAAGCCTTATTTAATGCACACCATCCAGCTTCTGCACTGAATACAAAATGTATTCATTTTCTTTTGGGCGTTTCTGTGGCGCTCTCATAATATTTTTGAGTGCTTCACAAACAATAATGAATTCATCTTCACAACACACCTGTAAGAGTAGGCGGTATTAATGTCTGCATTTTACAATTGAGAAAGTGAGACACAGAGGCTAAAATTTTGGGACCCCAACTTGAAACACCTAGGGTTTTCAGCATATATAACATCTTTGTTGTATAATGGAGTATACTGTGTATTTTACATCACTGTGTTTGAAGAAAAGCTGAAAATTTGAAGAAAGTACGGTCTACGGGAGCTAAGATAGGTGGAATGTATGTGTTTGTATTTGGAGAGCTTTGATCTTGTGTTGAGATATCATGAAGTATTTAGCAACAGAGGGTCCTGTGGCACCTTTAAGACTCTGTTAGTCTTAAAGGTGCCACAGGACCCTCTGTTGCTTTTTACAGATTCAGACTAACACGGCTACCCCTCTGATACATGAAGTATTTAAAATACTTAAGGCTTATTATAAAATGTTACCCCGATGATCTAGTTGAGATCATTGCAGAGTCCAGAACTAGAGGATATTTTAAAATTCGTATTATTCAAAGGTTGTGAGGAATAAATTAAATGAGTGGATTTCCAGGTGAGGTGATGAGTCTAGTAGTAGTATTGTATGTAAGCATAACATTGTAGGACTGTATGCAATTTAATAAGTTAAGGGGTTTTGTGTTTAGGAGTAGCCAAAAACTATTCTTGTAGTCAGTGAAGATTTTGCTGATCTGTTTGCTTTTCTCTTAGACACGGGATTTTTTTGTTGTTGCTGTTTTAAACCAGCACAAGAAGTTTGTTTGTGGGATTTTGCTTTAATTTTATATTGGATACAAAGAGCAGTTATCAAAACTTTCCAGATCTGAAGGGCTTGCAGCCTGATTCTGGTCCTGTGCTACTGTTATATAACTAATCCAATTTTAGCCCATCTGTTCTGCAACGGCCTTTCTTTCTCAGATGTGTAAAAGTGAAAAACCTGTTCTTTCTCTGTTGTTGTGTGCTTTTATCCTTCTCCCCTCCTTGCCAGCATTGTGGCCAAGGAATGGAGGTCGAAACGGCAGTCCCATCCACCAGCCAGTCAGCCCCAAAATGCAGGACAAGCGGTTTTATTTCATAAAGAACAATGTCTAGCTTTTTAAAGTAACTGATCAGGAAAGCCTTGGTAATCCTGTAGCAAGGATTACCCAGTCTGCCTTTGGGTCCTGCCGCAGCCTCAGTTTACTTTCTGTCTTGAATCAAACCACCACACCTGGGGTTTTTCACAATATTATTCACCTTGCGGATTTGGTTTGTTACCATAAAATAGTAGTCAAAGCCTTCCAGCCCTTTTCCCTGGGCTCAGTTAGACCTCTCAGTTGATAATGGGCTTCAGCATCCAAACAGCCCTACTTCTAGGCTCAAAGGTCTTTCAAGTCCTTTATCAGGGGTTCCCTATGCTTACAGCCCTCCCATCGGGCTCACAGTCCTTCATAACTCTTCTAGCTGGGGCTTCTCATCCAGGAGGCTCCTGCTTTCTGTAGGTCCCTCAGCTGAAGCTTATCCCACAACAGGCTCCCATTCTTAGGTCTCACTCCCAAACCTTTAGCCTGGGAGCTCTGAAGAATTGTCTGCTGAAAAGAAGACCGGGCAGATGACCTGGCTTTTAGTCACATGCTCCCATCACATAGCTCTCGGTGTCATTCCTTTCACCTGGGGAGGCAGACTAAATTTGGCACAGGTAATGTTGGGCCCCAGTCCCCTTGCAAGGGGTGACTTACTATGTGATAGTCCGCTGTTGAGGACTGCAGAGACACTCCTACGGATGCCTCAAAAGCTCAAAATTTAAATCTAAGGAAGTAATCACCTGGACTGGTGCTGCATGAACCTAAGGGTAGTAATACACAGACATGTATGTCTTGCAGAAACAAGAACTACAGGTACCCAGCTACCTTTTCTAGTGGCATTTACACCAAGGTAAAGAGGGAAATGCTCATATTCCTGTCCTGCCACGTGATGCCTCTGCACATGCACATGCAACCCAAAATTGCACTGGCCTTTTTTTGCTGCCATGTCATGTTACAAACATATTGAATTTGTTGTCCACCATTAGCTCTTATGCCTCTTTCAATAGTGAATTGTAGTTTTACATTTATTTTTCACCAGCTATACTAGCTTGATGTTTTTTCTGTGCTGAGCCTACCCATCCACATTTCTGACGTCTCTACATACTTCTGTATTTCTCTGCCCTCACAGGTGTCTGCAACTCCTCCTCCAAATGTAGTATAATCTATCAATTTCATTAACAAATTCTCCTCTTATTGTATATTATATGGTCTTTTTCTTGTCCCATGTCTCACTTTTCTAAGCTTCTGAGTGCGACCCCCTCATTTTGTAAGTTTGTCTTCAATGCAAAGTAAACTGGAGTTATTACTTGAATGTTGCTCTTAGCTTGAGTCCCAGCCATATACTAAAACCCTTAATTTGAGTGTTGTGATGCTTTTAATTCAAGTTGGCTGGCCTGTCAGGAGGTATAGGCTAAAGTTCAGGGTGGCAAAACTCATCAGCTGTTAACATGACCACTGTACAGTGTGGATGCAGGTTAGCTGCACTCAGTGCCACTAGTCCTCCAATTCCTTCCCATAATTCCACTATTGTGTCCTGAAAGTACAGACCAAGTTCTCTCATAATTCACTGGGAAAGAGTTAATGGAGCAGCTGAGCTTCCTGCAGCACAAAGAGCCATAGGATATGCCCCCGGAGGTCTTAGTGCCACACGCAAAGTGAGTGCAGCACCAGTGTGGAAGTGGCGGCTTGAGTGTTATTTCATAGCATGGCCACTCTCATTCAAGCTAGGCTAACTTAACAGAAGTAACTTGAGTGTAGATAACTTGAATTAACTCTGCAGTGAAGATGTATAACCAGTAAGTATTAGATTATCTATTTTTAAAGGTAGGAATTTTATATTTCTTTCAAAAAGAACTGTGATGAAGAAAGACATACAGAAACAGTCACTCTATAAAATGTGTTAACTCTTTGGTTCCAAGATTTTATGATATATATTACATTTTGCATTAGTGCTAAAGTTTAAGGGCTCAAATTCTCATCTGGTGTAAATTAATGTAGCTCCTTTTACTTCAGTGGAGTTATGCTGACATACTCCAGCTGATCTGACCCAATAGCTCCAAAGCATTTCATCCTGCTAGATTTCATTTTGCTTCCATGAAAATCAGATTCATTATTGTAACCAATGTACCAATATAGTCTGCTGTCTGGAGATTTCCAGGTACAAATCTGGTGAGCATTAATAGAAGTTGAGTTCAGAACTCATCGCATAACAGGTGGGTATTTTGTGGGTTTTTGAATGAAAGCTGCAGAGTCGGTCTTCGCCTCTGCTGTGATGGGATGGTTTTCAGAGGATTGTTCATCCTGCTTTTGTGCAAGTCTCTTAAGCTTGTTTTACCTCCTCCTCCTCGAGTAGCTGTTATGGGCCACATTTTCAAATCATGGCTCCCATTTTATATGGAAATACTTGCCTGCGCATTTTTAACACTATTCCATGTACAGTGATTAAATCTATAATTTGACTGCACTGGTGATCACACTTTTTTTTAAAAGAGGTGTACATACAAATAGACTAGTTAAAAGATCCTCTGAAACATTAGTCCAATATATCTGTTTCAGCCTGAAGTACTTTTATAAATTTTGAAGCCTGTAGGGCAGTGGGTCTCAAATTTTTTTACTGGCGACCCCTTTCAGATTGCAAGCTTCTGAGTGCGACCCCCTAATAAATTAAACACACTGTTTAATATATTTAACACCATTATAAATGCTGGAGGCAAGTGGGGTTTGGGGTGGAGGTTGACAGCTCGCAACCCCCCATATAATGACCCTGAGGGGTCTCGTACCCCAGTTTGAGAACCCCTGCTGTAGGGAATCCTAATAAAGAATTTTCATGTAGGCCGAAACAACTTTTAAATCCCACACTTAAAACATTTTCTTCATAGGACAGAGTGTTGGGTGCACACAACTTGAATAACATCATTTTTCATTCCTCTGACAATTGCTACTGTTTGTTTTCCTGATTAAGTGTTCTATTGTCAAGTACTAGATCTGAAATGACTCGTGCCCTTTCCACTTGAAAAATGTCTGCTTTGTGCTTTATGCGGAGTGTTTATATCTCTTAAAATGTAAACTTTGAACATGATATTTCAAAATAGATCAGGAATGGTCTATAATGTACTCATGAATTAAAACATTATAATAGGTAACTGAAACAGGCAAAAGAAAAAGCCACTTGGGCTCCAGTCCTGCATAGGCGAACATTTGTACCTTGCAGGGATCCAATTGCAAGATGCCCCAGTCAATAATATTGGGCTAGGTCTTATGGGAATTTGTCCAATAAAAAGACAAAAATGTTATCAGGGTCTCATAAGAAGTATGCACTCGAAGAAGAAAAAAACAGTTACCTACCTATCGTAACTGTTGTTCTTTGAGATGTGTTGCTCACGTCCATTCCATCTCCTGCCCTTTGTTGGAGTTGTCGGCAAGAAGGAACTGAGAGAGCGTAGGGCCGGCAGCATCTGATCTACCACGGCATGAGGGTGCCACAGCCAGCCCTACAGATACCGCTACGGCAAAAGTTTCCGACAACTGTGCATGTGTGCGCACACACCTAGAATGAAATGGACATGAGCAACACATCTCGAAGAACAACAGTTATGAAAGGTAGGTAACCGTTTTTGTGTGATTGTTTTTGAGTTCTCTGAGATAAAATTATGCCTTTCATTTTAGACAGAGTCAAGAATGATCAGAAATAGCACAGAAACAGTTTTTTGAATTTTATAGAATCTTTATCTTAAAATATATGGCACACCACCACCAATTAAAAAATACTGTAAATTCACAACAGTGGTGGGATCATATGAGAATCATGTACGAGTCTCCACTTTTTGTAGGAGTCTGAAGGTAATGAAGATATCCATAAATATGTATGGAAAAACTTAGTTGAATGAATCATTACAAGCTTGAATGTGCATGACACACAGCAACTTCTAGTTTACTAAAAAAGATGTGCTTTGATATTGTGCATTATGTACTTGACTGTGAAAATCACATGCACACAATCACCTCAATTTCACAATTGTAATAAAGATGTACTTTCTTCAGTTGTCCACTCTGGCTTTTACCTATTCTGAGATTTCTTGAAATTAACAGTGATACAGTTTTTCAAGGACACTTCCATTGAATAATAAAACAAGAAATGAATTAAATTATCACTAAAATCAGTTGCCACACGGATAAGCAGTAGTAAGTGTGAAATATACTATCTCCAGCACCAGACAGCAAATTTTAGACAGACAACACCAAAGTGAAAATAACCCCTCTGTACTTCAAAACATAATGGAAACTTCACCAATGAGATATAAAACAGACTTATGTCAGTATAACTGTTTCCCAGGAGCGTGGAAACTCCAAACTCCAGAGCAAAGCAGTTATACTGACCGAACTCCTGGTGTAGACATAGCTGCCACCTCTCAGGGAGGTGGCGTATCTATGCTGACAGGAGAAGCTCTTCCATCCGCATAGGTAGCATCTTCACTAAGTACTACAGCAGCTCAGCTGCATCACTGCAGCTGTGCCTTTGCAATGCTTTATGTGTAGACAAGCCCTTAATCTGACCATTCTATATCTGCAGCAGTTTAATGAGGAACAAAATGAAGATACAGTCAATTTAAGCATGGAAGAGGGGTTGGAACATCGCTGATGGTTTTTAAAATGAATTTCAATATAAGTGCTATGGGTTTACCAGAATATTACATATTTTAAGATATCTACTGAATAGTCCCTACTGTACTGAAATTATTATGATTGCTCTAGTCAAGTTAGTATTGGTAGGTTTTGGTTGGTTTTCTTTGTTTTTTTTTAAGCTTTTCAAATAAATCAGTTATATAAAATTGCCTCCTGTCCCTAAAGTAACTCTATTTTAATAGGTTGCCATTCTTGAGTTCATGAACTTCTGAATAGGCTCATAGTTCTGAACTTTTAAGCCGTCTCTCTGGTGAATAGCATGTTCCTGCATAGGGATGATCTTGTGGAGAAAGCAAAGAACTGGAAGATAAGAGATCTAGGTTCCTTTTTCAGCTGTGCCACAGACTTCCTCTGTGACTGTTAGTTTTTCAAAGTGGTGAGCAACTAAAATAGGGTCTTATACTGGGAAGTGTTGGTTAACCTTCATAGGTAGTGTTACCTATACCCTGCCTATAATAATGATCTCAAACTTTCCTCGATAGTAGTATCAGAGTGATTCTCAAATGTTTCTGCAGGCCTTCCGAGAAGACCTGGAATGTCTTATTCAAGAACAGATGAAGAAGGGCCGTAACCCAACTGGACTGCTTGCGTTGCAACAGATTGCTGATTACATCATGGCAAGCTCTTTTGCAGGTTTCTCTTCATCTCCACTGAGTAAGTGAACAATGTGTATAATTGCCAATATTTTTCTAAAATTCTCTCTCTGTTTTACCAGGTGCTGGGACCTCATCCTTTCAACAGAATTTTTGCCATGTTTTTTTTTAATCTGTAAAGCAATGCAGATTGTGGTCTTAAATAATTTTACTCTTAAACTTTCTCCCTCTAATATTTGGTATCAGAAAAATTATAATTTCTAGAAATTGCTAACACTCAATAAATTTGCAACTTATTGCAGCAAAACTAATATCCAACCTCATTATCATTTTACTATGATTCACATAAATAGTAGCATGACAAGTAACCTAATAACTTGGCAGCAATTTACTGTAGTACACTTGCCTTTAAATTTTGATAGGAAGGAGGAACCTGTTCAAATGCATGCTTAGATGTTACTTTCATGCTCCTGGCAGCTGTGTGTTTAGTAAATAGCAAAGTGTAGTTATATTAAAAAAAAAAAATTGTTTTGACAGGATCATGCAGTCCAATTACAGCCTTCACAGAAAAAGTCCTATGGCTAATTTCCAAGGACTTTAATCATTGAAACCTTATTAAAAAGTCATATTAGTGTTAAACATTCATAAGTGTGTCTGAGTGTAATAGACAATTCTGTCTTTCTAGACTGTTCTCTGCATTGCCTGCAGACTTAAAGGTGTAAATGGGATAGCCACCTTCATGAAGTGATTTAAGATGTTTGGTCGAGAACATAAGAATGAGGATGCTTGTTAGACAGAAATTAAAAGGAGATAAATGCCTGCAAGCAGCATGAGGACTATTTAAAAACACCTTAATAGAGGCTTGGACTAAATGTGTACCCCAAATCCGAAGAGACAGTAAGATGGCCAAAAGAATGCCACCATGGCTAAACAGAATGGAGGCTGTTACAGGCAAAAAGGGATCCTTTAAAACTTGAAGTCAGAGCCTAGTAAGTATAACAAGAAGGTCCACAAACTCTGGGATGTTAAGTGTAAAAGAATTTGAGAAGCAACTTGCTAAAGACACAATAACTATTAGTAAGAATATTTTAAGTACATTAGAAGCAGGAAGCCTGCCAAACAGGCAGTGGGATCACTAGACAACTAAAATGTTAAAGGTTCATTGAAGGAAGACAAGACCATTGCAGAAAAACTAAATGAATTTTGTGTCTTCACTGCAGAGGATGTGGGGGAGACACTTAATCAGACCTATCCTTTTTGGGTGACAAATCTGAAGTATTGTCTCACATTGAAGTGTCAGTAGAGAAGCTGCAGACGAATGCAAAAAACCTCCAGGGCCTCTGCCAATCTGACGCAGGGGGAAAGTCCTTGCCAACCCCAAATATGGTGACCATTTAGATCCTGGGCATATGGGCAAGAGTTACAGGGGGATCTCACAAAACTGGGTGACTGGGGGCAACAGAATAGCACATTTATAAATGCGAAGTAATGCACATAGGCAAAAATAAATCCAACTACATGTATATAATGATGGGTTCTACATTAGCTGCCACCACTCAAGAAAGATCTTGGAGTCATCATGGATAGTTCTCTGAAAATTTCTGCTCAATGCGCAGCAGTGGTTAAAAAGGTTAACAGTATTTTAGGAATTATAAGAAAAGGGATAGAAAGTATAATGCCACTACATAAATCCAGGGTGCACCCACACCTTGAATACTGTCTCATTCCAGTCCCCCATCTCAAAAAGGATATAGTGGAACTGGGAAAGGTTCAGATAGTCAACAAAGATGACCACCAGTATGGAACAGCTTCCATATGAGAAGAAACTAAAAAGACTAGGGTTGTTCAACTTCGAAAAGAGATGATAGAGGGGGGGAATATGATTGAGGTCTATAAAACCAGGAATGGTATGGAATAAGTGAATACAGAAGTGTCTTTTACCCTCTCCCACAATACAAAAAGCAGGGGTTACCCAATGACATTAATAGGCAGCAGGTTTAATACAAAGAAGAGGAAGTACTTTTTCACACAGTGCACAATTAACCTGTGAAAACTCATTGCCATGAAACTTTGTGATGGCCAAAAATATGGTTGAGTTAAAAAAAATAACTGGATAAGTTCATGGAGGATAGGTCCATCGGTGGCTCTTAGCCAAGATGATCAGAGATGGAACCCCATGCTCAGGTGACCCTAAATATCTGACTTCCAGAAGCAGGGAGTAGAAGACGGGTGGATCACTCCAATTGCCATGTTCTGTACACTCCCCCTGAAGCTTTGGTACTGGCCACTGTCAGAGACCGGATACTGGACTAAATGGACCATCAGCCTGACCATGTGTGGCCGTTCTTACGTGTTGTGGTCTTAGGGGCCTGATTTTCAGCATTGTGAGCAGTTGCATCTCCCACTGAAATCCAATGGGAGCTGATAATAATCAACACTTCTATTGTGTGACTTTGGACAAGTCCATTTAAGGTCCAATTTACAAAGTGAGTGGCAGAAAGGAAAATAGAACCCAAATCTCCTGACTCCCAGTCCTGTGAACTATCCACTAAACTAGATGTTCTCAAACTGTTGTCCTTGAACCATTTGTTAGTGGATTCTGGAAAGGTGGCTGGTCATAAGGTACTAACTCTTCTTGTTTCTATCTGTTAAATCATATTAAAACATAGTATTTAATGTATTTTTAACTTTCCTAATAGTAACTTTCTATGTATTCAGATGTTGTAGTTGCCATAGGCATATTATGTATTTGTGAAGGGGAGAAGGAGTGGTCTTCACAGTCATAAATGAGCTAGGAGGTTCTCCATGATACAATTTCTCTATTAAAATGTGTTCTGTGCTATTAAACAGTTTGAGAACTTTTGCAGTGGTTCTTATATCCTCCCTCATGACATCCCTAGAACTAACTACAGTGACTCAGAATAAGAAATCTGTTCAAATGGGTATTCAAGTCTGCAAAGCCCAGTAGGAGTGTTTTCAAACAGCTTGTAAATGTAGCTTAGCTCACCAGTACAGAAGGTCTTAAAACATTGGAATCTGTCCAGAAGCACATTACCTTGACACACAGGGATAGTTCACATCTGAGTGGTGCTTTAAAGTAGTCCTCTGTCACTAATTCATCCTTCCTTTCTTCTCTCAAAATTTGGAGACTTTCATATTATTTTAGGGTACGGCATCTAGGGCTTTATATTATAAAGGTTGCTAAGGCAGTCCTAGAAAGCATTACACCTCTGCTGCAAGCCTAGTCTAATGCTATTATCTTTTGGCCAGAACTGAGATGCTATACTACTAATTTAGTATACTGCTTTTGGAGAATCACAGAGAATTTAATTGTCCTATTTGCCACCTATTTTTTTTTTCTTTCAGGCGTTGGAATGGTTACACCCATCAATGACCTACCTGGAATAGACACCACCTCATTTGTTAAGGGAGAAAAACTTACTCGTTGTAAGTTAGCCAGCCTGTACAGGTTGGCTGACTTGTTTGGATGGGCACACTTAGCAAATTCCTACATCACAGTGAGTATTTTTAAGAGTAAAATGATTACTTGCGTCTTTGTGTTTTCACCTGTATGTTTAAAATTAAACCATACAAAATTAAAACTAATTTTCCAAATGTTATTCAAGTAAATTCAATAATAAATCAGAAATCATTTTTCCTCCTTTGCAGGTAAGAGTAAGCAAAGAACAGGACCACATTCTAATCATTCCAAGAGGTCTGTCTTTTTCTGAAGCTTCAGCCTCCAATTTGGTATGTGCTTCACTTACATTAATAATAATCACTGAGGTTTAGATTGTTTTCTTACAGTTTTGCAGCTAATGAAGTAGGATAGTGGCATCAGGTTTTTGTTTACCCGTTCTGAAATTCATATAAAATCATCTAGTGAGCAGCAGATTAACTTTTGGGATTACACAATCCTCTGCTCCTGAACACTTCTGTCCAGATTTCCGATCCACTTTCACTGCTTTGGTTCCACTACAGCTTTAATGTTGTCCGGCAAGCTTTTTGTATTTTAGCTGGGCTCCCACCTGATCCACAAAAGCAAGTCAAATAGAATTTGTCAGCTACTTTATTAGTATAACAGCAACCTCGTATGAGTAATACATAGTGCTTTAATCTTCAAAGCACTTTGCATGCATCAATCCACGTGACACCCTTGTCAGGAGTGAGGCATATATTATCCCTATTTCACAATTGGAAAATGGGGAAACAGCAAAGTTAATTGGTATAAGGGCTCTTAATTCAGTGTCTAGACTACCAAATTAGGCATCTCATGGTATGAAAGAACTGAAAAGTTTGTTACCCAAATTGTCATATCTACTGGTGAGTCTTGCTGACAATTATTGGAAGGGAACAGAAGGTAGGTGGCACAATATGGTCAACTTCCAAAAGCAGAACCAAAAATTATAACCATAAGAACTGGATCTTGTATGCTTTTTATTGCCTCTGTTACTCTTTTCTCTTTCCCCTCTCCCCCCACAGTTTGGGGTTTTTTTGTTTTTTTTTTATTTCCACGACTTTTATTTAAAATGCTTTAATGGCAGTTGTTCTGAGATTGAATCTTTGTTTTCACATTAAATTGTATTAAATTTTCAAGTTCAAATTTGAGAAAGTAGGAGGTCTAATTTATAATATAACACACAGTACATTTAATAGTTTGTAAAAATATGTAGTTCATCTGAAACGTTTATCTGAAATGTTCAGTTTTAGCATCTATTGCTCTTAACCATTTTAGTTTGAGAATTTATTTATAGGTATCTGAATGCTAAATATATCTATACAGGTTGTGCTTTGAACAGAAGCTTGTTCTTTAAGGCTCTCACGCAGGCTTTCTACTCCAGTTGAGTCTGCTTGATGTGCTATACTACCATCTCTTCCTTTAGCTAAGGGGCAGCCAGATCAAAGAGGAATTTCTTTCTGTTTATCAGGATCTGGCCTTTTTCATGGCTATTTCCACCATCTGGCAAGATCTTTAGCAGCAGGAGGATTTATATACTTAGTCCTGGCTGCCCTAATACTTCTAACCGTTATTTTACTGATGAATGTGGTAAAAAGAAAATCTTAGCTTGTTTAGGAAAGATCAAACTAAGCACAAGTTTAAGATCAAATATGATAGCTGTTAAATTGATTCTGTTTCCTCTTCCCTTCCCTCCCATGATGGTACCTACTGAGCTATACATTTTTTGGTTTGGTTTGGGGGTTTTCTTGTTGGGTGTTTTTTTTGTTTTTGTTTTTTGTTGTTTTTTCCAGTTGGTTCATGGCCAGTTAGTCATGGCCAACTTACAGTAGTTCCACAAGTTTCCTTTGTTTGATTTTTCCAGGTTAAATTAAATATCTTAGGAGATGTAGTTGACCAGGGGAGTACCAATCTGAGCATCGACAATGCAGGATTCAGTCCACATGCTGCCATCTACTCCACGCGCCCTGATGTCAGATGTGTGATACACATACACACCCCTGCAACTGCAGCTGTAAGTCTGTACAGTTCCTAACGTGGCCTAAAGAAGAAACAGTTTCAAAATATGAAATATATTAAGATGTATATTATGAAGGTAGATCTAGTGTGTATGGTTCAAACTCGCCTCTCCAGTTTTATACTTGTGTAACTCCATTGACTTCAGTTCAGTTAATCTTGACCACGTAAAGTTGAAATTGCGCCTGTTAAATATGCGTAAGATGCGACAGACCTGTATGTACAATTTAGGCCAATGCTTATTTTAAATCACCTCAGTACTACATAATGTGTTCTAAGTCATGATGTAGATGATACTAATTGCATTTTTAAGAGGTTATATTATAACACTGTTATGGGCATCTCTCAAAAAGTTATAGCTAAACTAGAAGTTCAAAAACGGCAAAAATTAATAAGAGGCTGGACTGAACTAACTAAGAGAAACAAGGAGATACATATGCATAGCATGGCTAGAGATGAGAAAAGGAAGACATGACTGTGTACCAATATTTGAAGAGTGTAAACATCAGGAAGGACGAAAAATTGTTGAGAGTTGATGTAGAGTGATGGGAATAAAGTGAGGAAAAGATGCATTAATATCAACTACCAGGGAAAACTTGCTTATGGTGCCATCTATTATGTGGCATAGTCCCCCAAGTGAAGTGGTAGCAGTGCTCTTACCATATTTTAAACTAGACTGGATAAAGCACTAGAACAGTGTCTACTCCATATTGAGACTCCTCTTATCTAGCCAGCATATAGCCAAGATTTCACTTTCATTTAAGAAGATAGGTGGGACAGAGTGGTTGTGATCCACAGGTAGAGAACCCATGTACTGGAAAAATACTATAGGGAATAATCTACCACTAATATGGTGAATTTCTGGATGGCCTAATAGTTCAGTTATAACTTTGGAAGATTAATCAGGAAACTTATGGAACAGGGCACTTTTGTACAAAACTCTGGTTTAAATGTTTGTTTTCAGAATCTTAAAGTGATCAATTTTCTTGAAATAGGTTTCATCTATGAAGTGTGGTATCCTTCCAATCTCTCAGGAGGCTCTGATTCTGGGAGATATTGCTTACTACAATTACCAAGGATCTCTTGATGAACAGGAAGAGAGAATTCAGCTTCAGAAGGTTCTGGGGCCCAGTTGCAAGGTAGTCAACCTTTATTCATGTTTTTCATTCATCATTTGCATGTACTGTACCAGTTTCTACCATTTAACATTAGTGTTTTCATTCACTAGGTTCTGGTCTTGAGAAATCATGGTGTGGTAGCCTTAGGAGAGACATTAGAGGAGGCCTTTCACTATATTTTCAATGTGCAGCTTGCCTGTGAAACACAGGTAAGAGAGATGCTTTGTCATTATTTAATTTCTGAAGGAAAGACTTATGCTATAACGAGTTATTGCAATGGATAGACCTGACTCCATAGGGAGGAAGCTCCATTATTGCAAAGTATTCAACAGAATCTCTGCTATTAGACGCAATATTTGTGTGGAACAGGAGTAGTCAATAGGTGGATCATCGGCCAAATCTGTACCACCAGACGCTCTTAAACGGACCCCAAAATCTTTTTATTTACTTATCATTATTTGATTTTTTTTAATTTTCTTCTTTGGAATCTTGGCTTTGCAATACCTTGACCAAGAAATTTGGACCTTGACAAAAAATAGACTACCCTGGTGTAGAAGTTCTGTGGGCTAAAGAGGAGACTTGTTTCTATTATAGAATGAAATTAAAAGCATGTTTCTGTTTACTTCTTTGTATCTGCGCAGTTACCCAGAGTGGTTTTGATATTGCTATGAGCATTAGTTTAGGCATCATGTGTTGGCTTTGCTGTAGAGCACATTGTGTTCGCTTGAATGAGTTTGTCCCATGGGATAGTATCATTTATTAGAAAGCCGTCCTATTGCAGTGCAGCATTGCAACGTGATACTATTTAATGAAAGTTATTTTGGGAGCCATTAATGTTTTGCCAACTAATCTGTTGAAAGCCAGGCAATCTGGGGGGAAATGTAGATGGATCTGTAATATTACAGGGCAAATCTGGAGTCCCTCTTCTCTAAATGCAGATCATCCATATGAAACTGTAACAGTGCTTTCCACGGTGGACAGAGTAAACTTCAGGAGCTTGTGTCCAGGGGTGCATACTTCAGCACCCCACAAAGCATAGCTCCATGAACGTTCCCTGCAGGGCTGAACACCGTGACTGTTAGAGGAGCAGGAAGGAAACCGATCCATCGCTCCTTACTCTGCATAGAAATGGGACACAAAGTCTGTAGATACCACTAGATCCTCTGTGGTCTGATTGAAGAATTCCTCCCCCCTCCACCCTCTGTCCTTGTGGAGATTCAAAGCGCCCAACTCAATTATTCAAGCTCAGTGTTGAGATGAGAAAAAAAGGATTTTCCACTAGGAGCACAAAGTGGAGGAGAATGGTGTATTACACAATAAATTAAGCAGAATTCAGAAATCACTTGTTAGTTCTTATTAAGTAATTAATCAGACATACAGTTGCCTTTCTCTCCAATGGTAGGGTACATCTGTATCAAGATTAAAGATATTTCTCTGTCTTCTAAGGCTAAAAGTACATTGTTGCGCATGTAATAAATAATTGAAGTTTATTGCAATTACTCCTTTTAGAGCCATAATTATTAACTGATACTGACATTCATACAATAGGAATCATTCTCTGCATGTCTTAATGTAGTTGTCATCATTGTAGTAAGAAGAAAAGGAACCTGGAAACATAATTGCAGCCAATTTTATGTTTATAGTTTTTCCCTTAAATTCAGACAAGCTGAGAATTCCACACCCAAAAAATTATCTATAAAGAAACAGATTACTGTGTGTATATTGTTGCAGGTTCATGCATTAGCTGGTGCAGGTGGAATAGACAATCTTCTCATACTAGACCTGCAGAAGTACAAGCCTTTCACACACGCTGTGGTAGCAGCTGGAGGAGCTGGAGTTAATATGGGCTCCCAACAGAAATGGAAAGTTGGGGAGCTAGAGTTTGAAGCTCTCATGAGAATGCTAGACAACCTGGTAGGTACACAATTATAACAATACAAATGCAACCCTGGACAGTTTGAGTGCCTTTTACTCCTCAACTCTTTGTGGGATTAGGCCCTAAGTAAAGGAATTGTCTGTTTGATTTTCTTTATAAACTTGAAAATGAAATGTGTAAATGAAAAGTCGTTTTTATTGAATATTTAATATCTCCTGTATCTGAACATTTGACCTAGTACAGAATATATATATATATTTTTTTAAATCTTTCCATATCTGAAGCCTAACACAGCAAAATAGTGAGAGCTGGTTAAGCTAAAATTTCTGTCAGGAGACTATGTCACAAAGGTTAATCATTTCTCTGTATAAAGCTGTATTTCTACAACATACATTTTCCAATCATCACCTTAGTAAATATACTTGGAAGCTTTCATTTTTATTTTGTTATGAATTGTAGTGTGTTTCTAACTTCTATCAGATTTTATCTCTTTAATTTTTATGGACTTGAAAAAAGAAGTTCAATACTAATTGTTCAAAATGTAATGAAATATTAATTTCAAAGTAAGTGATTTACTGATAAAGTAAAAGCAAAGCAAAAGAGGGTACCACTTGCATATTAGTGCAATGTATAGGACTCAGACATGAATTACGCTATGTGCTCAAGCAGGGAGGATAGATGACCCCTTGCTTTCCTGTGTGGACTACCTATATCACAGGTCACAACACAGCAACCAGGGTATCTCCCCCGCAGGCAACTGCTCCCCCTTTCGCATGGGTGGGCAGGGAGCGGGATGTGGGTGGAGCTGGAGCTCCACTGGACGTGCTGGCCAACACAGCTCAGCTGGCATGGAGGGGCAGTAAGGTGACCAGATGCTAAGTGGAAAATATTGGGACCGCCGCAGGGGGGGGGGCTTTTTAATTGTTACACTCACCCGTCCGGGTCTTTGGTGGCAATTCGGCGGAGTATCCTTCAGTCGCTGACGGTCTTTGGCGGCATTTCAGCAGCAGGTAATAAACAGTGATGCCAAAGACAGAAGCACCCGCCGCCAAAATGACGCTGAAGGCCAGGACGGGTGAGTGGGGGATGGGGGGGAGAACAAACTCCCGAAACAAAATATCAGGACAAATGGCGTCCCGACCTTACTTTGGTCGGGACGCGGGACAAACTCCTCAAAATCGGGACAGTCCCGATTTTATCGGGACGTCTGGTCACCCTATGGGGCAGAAAAAGGACTGGTAGAACTTACTTCTTTCTCTCCATGCTCCTCTCCTCCCCCTCTTTCCCCATCCCCACCCCCCCAATGGAGCAAGGGCTAAGCAAAAATCAAATATGACTGTAGGTCACCATTTGGTCCCTGCTCTGCTTCTGTGCTGCCCCTTACTCAGGGCAGAATTCCACAGGCCAATTTAGCTCAAACTATATCCTTACTACTTCTTCGAGTGATTGCTCATGTGTATTCCACAATAGGTGTGCGTGCTCGCCATGTGCACCGGTGCCGGAATTTTTTCCCTTAGCAGTACCCGTAGGGAGGAGCACCCCCTGTGACCTCTACAGTGGTGCCTGCCTGGCGCGGTATAAGGGGAGCTGTGCGCTTCCCCCCACCCTCAGTTCCTTCTTGCCACCAGTGAAGGTGCGTCGGAACTGCTCTGCTGCCCCAGAACTGTTTGTTTAGTACCTGTAGTTAGTTAGCGTAGTTAGTTAGTGAGCCCGGGCCGGGGCATGCCCCGGGCCCCGGGATTTAAGTCGTGCGTTTCTTGTCGGCGTTCTATGCCAAGAAGCGACCCGCACACAGACTGTTTGCGCTGCTTGGGAGAAATCCATATCAGCGACAGGTGCAAGATTTGCAAATTGCTTAAGCCTTGGACCAAAAGAAAAAGGGACATTAGGCTCCGAGCCATTCTGATGGAGTCAGCGCTGACCCCAACCCCAGCACGCCACACCAAGCCAGTACTGGGCACCGTGGTGTCGGTTCACGGCGATCCGCTGGTGCCATTGACCATCGGCATCGCTCCCCGTCCATGGGGCACACCAAGAGGGCCAAGAAGACTCCCTCCTCGCAGTGGCACCGAGGGAAGTCTGGGACAGAGGCTAGGCCCATGTCGGGCAGTCCTCGATCCCCACCAGGCCCTAGGCCTCCGACTCACGTAGAGCGGAGTAGCCGGCCCCTTCGGAACAGGCCTCTCCAGATGTCCGGATGCCGTCCACGCCCGAAGCCCTCTAGGTGGCCTGGGACATCTTGTCCATGCTGGTTCCTGGAGCGCCGCCAATGTCGGCCCCATGCTCCAGAGGCAAGCCTCCGCTGGGATCTCTGCAGAAACAGATAAAACAAGGCTGCATGGCATGAAGGACTCCCGCATGACCCTCCAGACCCTGGGTCTCTATGTCCCGGCTCTGGCAAAACCTAAGTTTAAGCCACAGCAGACTCCAACCGACCCGGGCCACCCTCCCGAAGTACGAGGCTGCCTATAAGAAGCAACAGGACTATAAGAGACACCCTCACAGGCAGCCTCGGCCTGCCCCCCAGCCTGTACCCTCCAAGGGCAAGCAGGCAGGGAAAAGGCAATTTTGACGGGACGCTTGGGGGCAACCCGCCAGTCCTCATTAGGGATCCAACCCCAGTAAAGCTTCCCTTCTCCAACCGGTTGTGTGCTTTTCTTCCGGAATGGTCTCGACTCACTTCAGACTGATGAGTCCTCAACGCCATCTCCCAGGATTACACCCTCCAGTTTACCTCCTCCCCACCCAACCGCCCCCTGCCCCCATCCCTCCTGGGGGACCCCTCGCACGAAGCTCGGCTCAAGCAGAAGATGGAGCGACTCCTAGGACTAGGAGCGATAGAGGCGGTGCCCGAGGAGTTCATGGGCAAGGGGTACTACTCCCGTTATTTCCTTATCCCAAAGGCCAAAGGGGGTCTCCGGCCCATACTGGACCTATGGAGTCTGAACAAGCCCATGGTGAAGCTCAAGTTCCGCGTGGTCTCTCTGGCCTCCATCATCCCCTCCCTGGATCTTGGGGACTGGTATGCTGCCCTCGATCTACAGGACGCGTACTTCCACATCCACACATTCGAGGGGCACAGGCGCTTCCTCTGTTTTGTGGTGGGACAGAATCATTAACAATTTATGGTCCTCCCGTTCGGGCTGTCTGCTGCCCCCAGGGTGTTTACAAAATGCATGTCGGTGGTAGCGGCCTACCCCAGATGGCGGGGGGTACAGATATTTCCCTATCTGGACAATTGGCTTGTCAAGGACACCTCCCGGTCGCAGGTGAGGGATCACCTGGTGCTCCTCCTGTCCACGTGCACCACCTTGTGCCTACTGGTAAACAACACCAAGTCCACGTTAGTCCTGGTCTAACACGTAACGTTTATCGGGGCGCTCCTGGACGCAGTATCGGCCAGGCCTCTCTCCCGCCAGACAGGTTCGAGACCCTGAAAGGTCTCATCGACTTGGTCACAAGGTTCCCGGTGACAACAGCCAGGGTTTGCTTGCAGCTCTTGAGTCATATGTTGGCGTGCATGTACGTGGTCTGTCACGCCAGACTCAGGATGAGGTCCCTCCAGCTCTGGTTGGCCTTGAATTTCTCCCAGGACATGGACAGGATGGACAAGGTCCTCACTGTGCTGGACGCTGTGGTTACCTCCCTGCAATGGTGGTCCACCCCAGACAACATGCTCCAACGGGTCCCATTCAGGGACAGGGCCCTGTCGCTGGAGCTGGTGTCCGATGCGTCGGACCTGGGTTGGGGGGCCCATGTGAGGAGCTTTCAGACCCAAGGCCTGTGTTTGACTCAGGACCTGACCCTACACATAAACGTCAAGGAGCTCAGAGCGGTGCGACTGGCGTGTATGGCCTTCCGCTTGCAGTTGGAGGGCAAGGTAGGCAGGGTCCTCACGGAGAACATGGCCTCGATGTTCTATATCAACAGGCAAGGCGGGGCCCGCTCCTCTGCTTTCTGCCTCGAAGCCCTCAGGCTGTGGGACTTCTGTATAGCCCATGACATCCACCTGAAGGCCTTCCACTAACCGGGCGCCCGAAACGAGAGGGTGGATTGCCTGAGCAGGGACTTCTCCTCACAACATGAGTGGTCCCTCCACCTGGAAGTGGCCCACGAGCTCTTCCAAAGGTGGGGAACTCCCAGGTGGACCTATTCGCGACGTGGCAGAACCAGCGATGCCCCCGGTTCTGCTCCGGAGGGGGCCTAGGGAGGGGCATTATCGCCTGTTTCCTTTCTCTTGTCCTAGTCGAGTCAGCTTCTCTACACCTTCCCCCCGTCCCCTCTAATCAGCAGGGTCCTGGAGAAGATAAAGTCGGACAAGGCCCGGGTCCTCCTGATTGCCCCGGCGTGGCCCAGGCAGTATTGGTACGGGACCCTCACAGGCCTGCCACTCTGCCCGGACCTGCTTTCACAAGACCAGGACCGCCTCCTCCATCCCAACCTAGCGGCTCTTCACCTCACGGCGTGGCTGCTCAGTGGTTAGGTGGAGAGGAAAGGACATGCTCAGAGGAAGTTCAGCACGTCGTCCTCCTCAAAAGTAGACAGCCCTCCACTCGCCGCACTTATTTGATGAAGTGGTCCCGATTTTCTAGGTGGGTGGCGGACCAAGGTGTCTCCCCGGTGACCACCCTGATCCAGCTTATCCTTGATTACCTCCTCCACCTGAGGGCCCAGGGCCTGACGCCCTCGTCTGTCAAGGTGCACCTGGCGGCCATATCGGCCTTCTATCCGCCGGTGCAAGGACACAGTGTTTTCCCATGCTATGACTGGCTGGTTCATTAAGGGTCTAGACCATCTTTTCCCATATTCTAGACCCCCGGTTTCACAGTGGGACCTGAACCTGGTGTTGGCTTGTTTCAAGGGGCCCCCGTTTGAACCACTGGCCACTTGTTCCTGGTCTCACCTCTCGTGGAAGGTCGCCTTCCTGGTTGCTATCACGTCGCAGGCGAGTCTCAGAGCTCAGGGCCCTGACCTCCGAACCACCACACACGGTCTTTCATAAGGACACGGTCCAGCTCCACCCACACCCCGCGTTCCTCCCAAAGGTGGTCTCCACCTACCACCTGGGTCAGGACATTTTTCTACTGGTCCTCTGCCCCAAGCCTCACGCGTCCAGTGAGGAACGCCGCCTCCACATGCTCGACATGCGGCAGGCTCTGGCTTTCTACCTCGAGCGGACTAAGCCGTTCAGAAAGTCCTCGCAACTGTTTGTGGCCTGGGCTGAGCGCACGAGGGACCAGCCGATTTCCACTCAGCGGCTTTCCAATTGGATCACTTTGTGCATTCGTTCCTGTTATGAGCTGGCGGGCGTTCCGCAGCCACCCACTGTGAGGGCACACTCGACCTGGGCACAGGCCTCATCAGCTGCCTTCGTGGCCCACGTCCCCATCCAGGACATTTGTAGGGCCGCCATGTGGTCGTCAGTTCACACGTTCACCTCACACTATTCGATCGTCTCCCAAACCAGGGATGACACCAGGTTTGGCAGGGCTGTCCTCCATCCTGGGAACTTTTGAACTCCTACCCACCTCCAACAGATATAGCTTGGAATCACCTATTGTGGAAGACACATGAGCAATCACTCGAAGAAGAAAAAACAGTTACCTTTTCCGTAACTGGTGTTCTTCAAGATGTGTTGCTCATGTCTATTCCACGTCCCACCCTCCTTCCCCTCTGTTGAAGTTGTCTGGCAAGAAGGAACTGAGGGCGGGGGGGAGTGCGCAGCTCCCCTTGTATCGCACCAGGCAGGCGCCACTCCAGGCACTCCCCCCTACGGGTACTGCTAGGGGAAAAACTTCCGGCACCGGTGCACGTAGCGAGCACCCACACCTATTGTGGAATAGACATGAGCAACACATCTCGAAGAACGCCAGTTAGAAAAAGGTAACTTTTTTTTTTTCCATCAGAAGGGAAAAGTTACCTTTGTTGGCTCTTGAATGGAGGAGGGAATTGACCATTATAAACTTCCACAGATTATTCTTAATCCTTCCAGATTGCACTGTTCATAAGGGAAGTGGAAAGACTGTCAAATATGTGAAAAACTGCAGTTATGTGAAATTTTGATTGTCTGCTATGATGCTGACTGTAAAGGGTTTTTTATAAATCCATAAAAATATTTTGAAGACGGATACCCCAAACCTCTTACTTGGATGAGTGCAGATAGTTCATTTAATACATACTCAGTGGTAAAAATTTGCCATAATTTCTTATTGTTTGGGGATTATTGGTTGATCTTTTTTTTTTTTTTTTTTTTTTCCCCCTCCTTAACTCCTCAGGGATACAGAACTGGCTATGCTTATAGGCAACCTCTAGTCAGAGAAAAACCCAGGCACAAGAGTGACGTTGAGATCCCAGCCACTGTGACTGCCTTTTCTTTCGAAGATGATACAGTTCCACTTTCCCCCCTCAAATTCCTAGCACAAAGACAACAGCGAGAAAAGACAAGATGGCTGAACTCTCCAAATACATACTTGAAAGTGAATGTGCCTGAAGAGTCTTGGAATGGAGAGACTAGTCCCAGAACTAAGATAACGGTAGGAAGCTATTTTTGGTAGTTGGCTTGTTCTTCCTGTACCTGAGAGAAAGTGAATTATACAGAGTTTATATCACTAAATCTGGCCCACTTCCAAAATCCTTTTTAGCTGGATTATCTAATTAGTTAAAAGCTAGCAAACAAGAAGATAGGCTTGTCTGAGATTGAACGTGAGAATAGCTGCTGCACTGATATGCCCTTTCTGTTTGGGGGAATTTTGGTGATAGAAAAAAGGATAGCTTTATTATCCAGTCTTTGATTGATTTTCCTCTTCCGTATTGGTTCTTGTAATAGGAGCTTTTTTGTTGTTGTTGTACTGCATATAGCATGCTAAGAATTACCCATGTATCCACTGTAGTGTCTCTCATTTTCCCCCCTCTGTGTTGGGGCCTCTCCATCCCCACAGGAGCGCTATCTTTTTCCAAGCTAAATCAATCCCTCCATGCTTGTTGGGTCTAGGTCACTGTCACTATCTCTGGTCAAAGACAACTGATCAGGACTTTCTTTAGAGCCCATTAACACCACCTGTTAACATATGTCTCTGAATGATGTGCAGGACTTCCTTCTCCCAGGACTAAGTATGTTGCCTCCACCACATTCCCAACCAGCTAGTGGAGAGATCAGGTCTCTTGCAAAGCGGTGCCTAGTAGAGGTATCCCAGTTGCATAAAACATAGATTAAAAGCAGCAGCACCACCTGGTGGTAGTTAACCAATTTCTCTGTTCCTTTAGTTTGGTAGATATACCATCAATGGCAGGCTTATGTTAAACTTTGCTTAAAAAGGAAAAATCCCAATATGAAACCTGCAATTAGCAGAGGTAGGAGATTACAGTACAAATAGAGTAAGAGGGAGAGAGAACCAATTCTGGAGCCCTTAGATGCTGCATTAATGGAATAAAAAGTTCAGTGGTCTTTATCCCTTTTATTCAGGATTTTTGGTAAAAGCGATCCTTTCTAAACGTAATCATGTTAATATTTTATAGTTCTGTATCATTTTTCAAGTGAGCTTTTCAATTTTTTACAGTCATTTAGTTAAACTTGCCTTTTGTGTGAATATCGTGAGGTAAGTATTACATCCACTTACAAGTTTGTAAGCTGGGACACAGAACGGTTTAATAAATTGGCAATGATCTCTTAGCGAGTGACTAGCAGAGCTGCAAATAGAACCTAGGAGTCCTTGCTCCTCCTCCTAACCACTAAACCATGCTCTTTCCAATGGCCACATTCTTCCCCTTTTTTCGCCTAACATCTAAACATTTTTCTTTAAGTGGATGAAAGCTGAAGACTCCTCCAAGATTAGTGGAGGAACTCCAATCAAAATTGAAGATCCTAACCAATTTGTGCCTCTAAATACAAACCCAAGTGACGTGTTAGAAAAGAGGAATAAGGTAGGAAATGATTAATGAAAAAATCTGTAACAATACCTTGAATTATTTACAGGTACCAGATATATATTCTAAGTCGGCAGTCAAGTGGTCATTAGAAACAGTAATAAAATGGTTTACTGAAAATATCCTCGCTTTACCAAAATGTTTTTTGGGGGTTTTTTTAAGTTCCACATGCTATTGGAATTGAATAATAAAACTGGTAGCACCTTGATTATAATACTTAGCTAGATGATCAGCAGTTACTCTGGGAATGACAGATCAGAGATGGCCCCAAACTGTAACACTTGGCTAAGCACAAAACTTAGTGGAAGTTTGAATCTAGATCTGAACTGAACAGCTTCTCTTATGTTGTAGGTGCCCTTTCTCAAAAAACTGCAGAAATACTCATTAAAATGTTGCATAGGTAGTTTCTGGGAATTAATATTTATTTTAAATGTACATAACTAATAAATATCATGAATGTGAAAAGCAGCCATTTTCAGAAAGCTGACCCAAACTCCACCCCAGGCATGATTATTTTGCTAGACATGTAATGCTGTTTCTGTGAAATTATGGGATTTACTTACTTGGAGTCTTTCAGGGGTTAAATGGCCATATTACCATCCCTGAGGACTGAATATGATTGAGAAGGAGCAACTCCCTTCCTCAAAAAGGATAAATAGAACAATGCCCTGTAATCACCCAGACATTGATTTGGACTATTGTTATCGGTCCCAGACACTAAGCTTTCTCTTCCCAGGCAGAGTCACAAGCCTTACTGTCTCAAAGAGAGAGGGGGGCTAGAGTCCTGGGGTGGTTTTTTGTTTTTTTCATTAAATATTGACAGTGTGCATCATTGCCATGTAGAAGGGGCTGCTGGTTGAGGAAAGTAGCAAATTTTTCAAGTGGGGCAAATTCTACCAATACTTCTGTGACCACACATGTTATTGACCCATTGAGATCTGAGCTTGTGTGATTCTACCTCACAAGGGAGGAAGGCAGATTCAGATGGTGTGCAGTCACTCTACAGAGCTCACCTCCACTGGGGTCCCATACATGGTGGCTCACAACGGGTGCAGGTGGCTGGGGTTGGGACCAGGGTGAATCTTTAGCGGTGCTGAAGTGGGGTCATAGGATCAGCAGGTACTATGCAGTCAGAGGCAGGGGGCACCTTATCCCAGAGTAGAGCAGTACAAAGTCCAGTGCTCCAGTTGTGCTCCATTGCCCAATATGTTGGCCATACAAAGTTGATGGTGGGAAAGGGTTTGCTATATAGGGACAATAGATGCTTCAAATAACATTTGTCTTTTTCCGTATAGATTCGTGAGCAAAACCGATATGACTTAAAGACAGCAGGACCACAGTCTCAATTACTTGCTGGGATTGTTGTGGATAAAAAACCTAGTCCAGTAAGTGTACATCATGACTTGGGTTTAATTCACTGCCTTAAATGGGTTCTATCAATCTTTCTTTCAGACTTGGAGGTTTGGTCTTTTCTTTTTAAATGTTTTTTTGTTAAATGTGACATGAAAATACTATATCTAACCTGGGAGATATTTTAGTCATTCACAATACAAGTTTTTATCTACAATGTTTTAAAAAAAAAAAAAAAAAAAAACCATCTGTGAGGCTTCTAGTTACTCAGGGTTTGTCTACACCTAAAACACTACAGCAACACAGCAGCAGCACTGCAGCTATGCCGCTGAGGTGCTTCAGTGTAGACTCTCTCCACAGCAACAGGAGAGGTTAATCCTCTTCCCCGAGAGGTGGTAGCTAAGTCAATGGAGAACTACTCATAGCTCCTAATAGGACTATGAAAGTCACTGCCATAAGACCTCATTCAGGCCAAGAATTTAGCAAGATTCAGATAGGGATTGCACACTTGTATAGCTAAAAAGAGTATGCAATGTCATTCTAGCTAATGCTAACAAGGAGAGTTTTGGAAGAGATAAAAACTCATGATTCAGGAATCACAGAATATCAGAGTTGGAAGGGACCTCAAGAGGTCATCTAGTCCAACCCCCTGCTCAAAGCAGGACCAATTCCCAGCTAAATCATCCCAGCCAGGGCTTTGTCAAGCCGGGCCTTAAAAACCTCCAAGGAAGGAGACTCCACCACCTCCCTAGGTAACGCATTCCAGTGTTTCACCACCCTCCTAGTGAAATAGTTTTTCCTGATATCCAACCTGGACCTCCCCCACCGCAACTTGAGACCATTGCTCCTTGTTCTGTCATCTGCCACCACTGAGAACAGCCGAGCTCCATCCTCTTTGGAACCCCCCTTCAGGTAGTTGAAGGCTGCTATCAAATCCCCCCTCATTCTTCTCTTCTGGAGACTAAACAATCCCAGTTCTCTCAGCCTCTCCTCATAAGTCATGTGCTCCAGACCCCTAATCATTTTTGTTGCCCTCCGCTGGACTCTTTCAAATTTTTCCACATCCTTCTTGTAGTGTGGGGCCCAAAACTGGACACAGTATTCCAGATGAGGCCTCACCAATGTCGAATAAAGGGGAACGATCACGTTCCTCGATCTGCTGGCAATGCCCCTACTTATACAGCCCAAAATGCCGTTAGCCTTCTTGGCAACAAGAGCACACTGTTGACTCATATCCAGCTTCTCGTCCACTGTGACCCCTAGGTCCTTTTCAGCAGAACTGCTACCTAGCCATTCGGTCCCTAGTCTGTAGCAGTGCATGGGATTCTTCCGTCCTAAGTGCAGGACTCTGCACTTGTCCTTGTTGAACCTCATCAGGTTTTTTTCTGCCCAATCCTCTAATTTGTCTAGGTCCCTCTGTATCCGATCCCTACCCTCTAGTGTATCTACCACACCTCCTAGTTTAGTGTCATCTGCAAACTTGCTGAGAGTGCAGTCCACACCATCCTCCAGATCATTAATAAAGATATTAAACAAAACCGGCCCCAGGACTGACCCTTGGGGCACTCCACTTGAAACCGGCTGCCAACTAGACATGGAGCCATTGATCACTACCCGTTGAGCCCGACGATCTAGCCAGCTTTCTATCCACCTTACAGTCCATTCATCCAGCCCATACTTCTTTAACTTGGTGGCAAGAATACTGTGGGAGACAGTATCAAAAGCTTTGCTAAAGTCAAGAAATAACACATCCACTGCTTTCCCCTCATCCACAGAGCCAGTTATCTCATCATAGAAGGCAATTAGGTTAGTCAGGCACGACTTCCCCTTCGTGAATCCATGCTGACTGTTCCTGATCACTTTCCTTTCCTCTAAATGTTTCATAATTGATTCCTTGAGGACCTGCTCCATAATTTTTCCAGGGACTGAGGTGAGGCTGACTGGCCTGTAGTTCCCCGGATCCTCCTTCTTCCCTTTTTTAAAGATGGGCACTACATTAGCCTTTTTCCAGTCATCTGGGACCTCCCCCGATCGCCATGAGTTTTCAAAAATAATGGCTAATGGCTCTGCAATCTCACCCGCCAACTCCTTTAGCACCCTCGGATGCAGCGCATCCGGCCCCATGGACTTGTGCACGTCCAGTTTCTCTAAATAGTCCCGAACCACTTCTTTCTCCACGGAGGGCTGGTCACCTTCTCCCCATGCTGTACTGCCCAGTGCAGCAATCTGGGAGCTGACCTTGTGCTTGAAGACAGAGGCAAAAAAATCATTGAGTACATTAGCTTTTTCCACATCCTCGGTCACTAGGTTGCCTCCCTCATTCAGTAAAGGGCCCACACTTTCCTTGACTTTCTTCTTGTTGCTAACATACCTGAAGAAACCCTTCTTGTTACTCTTAACATCTCTTGCTAACTGCAACTCCAAGTGTGATTTGGCCTTCCTGATTTCACTCCTGCACGCCTGAGCAATATTTTTATACTCCTCCCTGGTCATTTGTCCAATCTTCCACTTCTTATAAGCCTCTTTTTTGCGTTTAAGATCAGCAAGGATTTCACTGTTTAGCCAAGCTGGTCGCCTGCCATATTTACTATTCTTTCTACACATCGGGATGGTTTGTTCCTGCAACCTCAATAAGGATTCTTTAAAATACAGCCAGCTCTCCTGGACCCCTTTGCCCTTCATGTTATTCTCCCAGGGGATCCTGCCCATCTGTTCCCTGAGGGAGTCAAAGTCTGCTTTTCTGAAGTCCAGGGTCCATATTCTGCTGCTCTCCTTTCTTCCTTGTGTCAGGATCCTGAACTCGACCATCTCATGGTCACTGCCTCCCAGGTTCCCATCCACTTTTGCTTCCCCTACTAGTTCTTCCCTGTTTGTGAGCAGCAGGTCAAGAAAAGCTTTGCCCCTAGTTGGTTCCTCCAGCACTTGCACCAGGAAATTGTCCCCTACGCTTTCCAAAAATTTCCTGGATTGCCTGTGCACCGCTGTATTGCTCTCCCAGCAGATATCAGGGTGATTAAAGTCTCCCATGAGAACCAGGGCCTGCGATCTAGCAACTTCTGCTAGTTGCCAGAAGAAAGCCTCGTCCACTTCATCCCCCTGGTCTGGTGGTCTATAGCAGACTCCAACCACGACATCACCCTTGTTGCTCCCACTTCTCAACTTTATCCAGAGACTCTCAGGTTTTTCTGCAGTATCATACCGGAGCTCTGAGCAGTCATACTCCTCTCTTACATACAACGCAACTCCCCCACCTTTTCTGCCCTGCCTGTCCTTCCTGAACAGTTTATATCCATCCATGACAGTACTCCAGTCATGTGAGTTATCCCACCAAGTCTCTGTTATTCCAATCACATCATAGTTCCCTGACTGTGCCAGGACTTCCAGTTCTCCCTGCTTGTTTCCCAGGCTTCTTGCATTTGTGTATAGGCACTTAAGATAACTCAATGATCGTCCCTCTTTCTCAGCATGAGACAGGAGTCCTCCCCTCTTGCGCTCTCCTGCTTGTGCTTCCTCCCAGGATCCCATTTCCCCACTTACCTCAGGGCTTTGGTCTCCTTCCCCCGGTGAACCTAGTTTAAAGCCCTCCTCACTAGGTTAGCCAGCCTGCTGGCGAAGATGCTCTTCCCTCTCTTCGTTAGGTGGAGCCCGTCTCTGCCTAGCACTCCTTCTTCTTGGAACACCATCCCATGGTCGAAGAATCCAAAGCCTTCTCTCCGACACCACCTGCGTAGCCATTCGTTGACTTCCACGATTCGACGGTCTCTACCCCGGCCTTTTCCTTGCACAGGGAGGATGGACGAGAACACCACTTGCGCCTCAAACTCCTTTATCCTTCTTCCCAGAGCCACGTAGTCTGCAGTGATCCGCTCAAGGTCATTCTTGGCAGTATCATTGGTGCCCACGTGGAGAAGCAGGAAGGGGTAGCGATCCGAGGGCTTGATGAGTCTCGGCAGTCTCTCCGTCACATCGTGTATCCTAGCTCCTGGCAAGCAGCAGACCTCTCGGTTTTCCCGGTCAGGGCGGCAGATAGATGACTCAGTCCCCCTGAGGAGGGAGTCCCCGACCACCACCACCCTCCTCCTCCTCTTGGGAGGATTTAAGACTGTCCCTAACTACTAGTGATTAGGATGAATCCTTCATGGGGGGGGACAGTGTGATGGGGTCCCCAGCATACAACTGGGACTGTGGGACTGTTGAGCCCTCTGTCCCACCAACCTGGGGTATCCCTCTCACCCTGTGATGTTGGTAAGCTACAAACCTCTGGCAGGCACTGCACTCTCACTGATATCCACAGGCAGGGGCCCACCCAACTGAGTTACATGAATGCTTCTCCCAGCCACTCATGAACCAACCAATAGAGAGGCTCAAGCCAATTCTCCCCAGCCTTACTCCCCCCCTCCCACAACTCACCACCTGGAAACACATCTGGAGAATAAAGACTTTGAACTGGGGAGAGTGGTCCCCTGTGTATTGAAGATCTGTGACCCATTTGTACCATTTGTCAGGGAGCAGCACTGCTTGATTCAAATCCTGCTTAGTTTATAGAACTCAGACTGCGAATTTATTTTATTTCTTAGGTAACCAACTTTGATTTCTGTGCTTGCTACTTATAATCACTTAAAATCTGTCTTTCTGTAGTTAATAAATCTGTTCTATAGTTTACCTAAAACAGTGTGTTTTGGTTGAAGTGCTTGGGAAATCTCAGGTCAGTTTACAAAGGCTAATGTGTGTCCTCTCCACATGGAGGGAGGGGCGGACTGGGTAATGAACTTACACTGGCCAGGCTTCTGACCAGTGCAAGGCTGGAGATCTGTGGGGGAATTGGCTGGAGCCTCTATTGTTGGTTCATGAGTGGTTGGCAAAGTGTTCATGTAACTCAGTTGGGCGTGTCACTGCCTGTGGATGTCGGTGTAAATGCAGAACCTGTCAGAGGTTTGTAGCTTGGCAACAACATCACAGAATGAGAGGGATACTCCAGGTTGTGGGGACAGAGAGCTCAGCGGTCCCACAGTCCAAGTTTCACCCTGGGCACCCCATCATAGACACATTGCCTCACGTTGGCCTACTTTAGGGTTTCTTCAACCTTCCTCTGAAGCATCTGGTGTTGGACCCTGTCAGAGAGAGAATATTGGACCATATGGAATGTATGGCAATTCCTATGTCCTTATGAACTCAAACTAATTTCACGGGGAGGTTCTGAATGACAGAAAGCTTCGCCATCTTGTTCTTTTTCCTCTCTCAATTCATTTACTTCACAGGGCTAATCAGTTTACTCATGATGACAAAGAATAACCCCCTTTACTCCTGGGGGAATTCTTCCACAGATTTCTTGGCTGCCTGCAGAAAAATGGGGAAGCAAAGAAATCTGTGGGGAACACATGCCCCTTCTGCAGCAATATCCATTTGGTGTTCAACTTCTTACTGCCTTCTCTTTGGACATGGTGACCCCCTCATATTCTTTCTACTCATACATACCTGTCAGAAGCTCAACACTAGTAACCAGTCTAGATGGAGGGGCTACCTGACAGCAATGTGGCAGTGAAGTGCAGCAGGCCAGGATCCAGACTGGAGGACTCCTTTGCAGAAATAGGTCCAAATCTCCTCCTCAGTGAGTGAATAATTTTTACTGATGCTACTTGTAAGAGCTCTCATGATCTACATAAACAGTGAGATGGACAACTAACATTAGATACACTTGTACTATAACCAAGTGCATAGGTAGTGTGAGCAGCTATTTATTTATTTATTTATTTATTTATTTATATGGTCACTTTTCACTTGATCAAAACAGCAGAGATGCGTAGCTCTCTTCATTAGTCTGGGTGTGATGATTTTGTTTCATGGGTGGTAGTTTTCTTTTCACTTTTTATAACTAAATTTATAAACCAATCAGACCCAGAAATAGAAAGCTGTAGTACATATTAGTAATTTAGTATCCTGGTAACCATATCTGTAGCTATTAGCAATGTGATAAATTACAACATTGGCCTAATTCATATAAAATTAGCCACACTAGAAGTCATCTCACAATTTTGTTTCAGTTGTTCCCAAAATATATATAATAAATACGGTTACAATACAAACTATTTATGGAATCTCCATCATTAGGGATTTTTAAGAGCAGGTTGGACAAACACCTGTCAGGGATGGTCTAGATAATACTTAGTCCTGCCATGAGTGCAGTGGACTGGACTAGATGAACTTTCGAGGTCCCTTCTAGTTCTGTGATTCTGTTCTATGATTCTATTTGCAACAATGTATATGATTAAGGATTTGTAAATGTGTGATGTCTAGCTCTTGCTGCTACTTATTTTTGTATATGTATGTGTATTGTATATTTATATTTTAATCTCTCTGAAAATTGTTAATAAAAATTAATTGCAAAAAAGGACCAAATGTTTACAAATACTGTAGGGAATAGTGCTGTATTGCCATGAGGGTGGACAAGATGGTCTTAATCATTGTTTTCCACCTGTAACTTCTGTGATAGCAAAAAGAGCGTGAGATTAAAATGAGTAAGACTCACATAATCGTATACAACTGTAGTAAAGAAATGTCATGAATCGTAGAAGATTAGGGTTGGAAGAGACCTCAGGAGGTCATCTAGTCCAATCCCCTGTTCAAAGCAGAACCAACCCCCACTAAATTATCCCAGCCAGGGCTTTGTGAAGCCAGGCCTTAAAAACCTTTAAGGTTGGAGATTCCACCACCTCCGTAGGTAACCATTTCAGAGCTTCACCACCCTCCTAATGAAATAGTTTTTCCTAATATCCAACCTAGACCTCCCACACTGCAACTTGAGACCATTGCTTCTTGTTCTGTCATCTACCACCACTGAGAACAGCCTAGCTCCATCCTCTTTGGAACCCCCCTTCAGGTAGTTGAAGGCTACTGTCAAATCCCCCCTCACTCTTCTCTTCTGCAGACTAAATAAGCCCAGTTCCCTCAGCTTCTCCTCGTAAGTCATGTGCCCCAGCCCCCTAATCATTTTTATTGCCCTACGCTGGACTCTCTCCAATTTGTCCACATCCTTTCTGTAGTGGGGGGCCCAAAACTGGACTCAATACTCCAGATGTGGCCTCACCAGTGTCGAATAGAGGGGAATAATCACTTCCCTTGGTCTGCTGGCAATGCTCCTATTAATGCAGCCCAATATGCCATTAGCCTTCTTGACAACAAGGGCACACTGTTGACTCATATCCAGCTTCTCATTCACTGTAATCCCCAGGTCCTTTTCTGCAGAACTGCTGCTTAGCCACTCGGTCCCCAGCCTGTAGCACTGCCTGGGATTCTTCCTTCCTAACTGCAGGACTCTGCACTTGTCCTTGTTGAACCTCATCAGATTTCTTTTGGCCCAATCCTCCAATTTGTCTAGGTCACTCTGGACCTATCCATACCCTCCAGCGTATCTACCTCTCCCCCCAGCTTAGTGTCATCCACGAACTTGCTGAAGATGCAATCCATCCCATCATCCAGGTCATTAATGAAGATGTTGAACAAAACCGGTCCCTGGACCGACCCTTGGGGGCACTCCACTTGATACCGGCTGCCAACTAGACATTGAGCCATTGATCACTACCTGTTGAGCCCGATGATCTAGCCAGCTTTCTATCCATCTTGTAGTCCATTCATCCAATCCGTACTTTTTTAACTTGCTGGCAAGAATACTGTGGGAGACCATATCAAAAGCTTTGCTAAAGTCAAGATATATCACATCCACCGCTTTCCCCATATCCACAGACCCAGTTATCTCATCATAGAAGGCAATCAGGTTGGTCAGGCATGATTTTCCCTTGGTGAATCCATGCTGACTGTTCTGATCACCCTTCTCTCCTCCAAGTGCTTCAAAATGAATTCCTTGAGGACCTGCTCCATGATTTTTCCAGGGACTGAGGTGAGGCTGACCGGTCTGTAGTTTCCCGGATTCTCCTTCTTCCCTTTTTTTAAAGATGGGCACTATATTTGCCTTTTTTCAATCGTCCGGAACCTCCCCCGATCACCACGAGTTTTCAAAGATAAGGGCCAATTGCTCTGCAATCACATCAGCCAACACCCTCAGATGCATTAGATCCAGACCTATGGACTTGTGCATTTCCAGCTTTTCTAAATAGTCCTTAACCAGTTCTTTCACCAATTAGGTGAACTTTGTCAATAAAATCAAGTACTACTTTTGTCCACTATCTCTAGTAATGCATTAGATAATTAACTTAGAACCATGCATCGATTGACCATGTTTAGGAGCAAGAAGGACTTCCAGTTCTGTGGTGATAATTTGTTACCTCCTTGCACGCATACCTCTGATTTTTCTTTAGCACAATTGTATTTATTTCTGAATTATACAGATGGCCCTAATTATGCATAATTTTCCATGCCTTGGTAGATAAACCTAGAAAATCCTCTTATTCTGACAATGATCTCGTGTCCATTATTTTTTGAGAGTGCAGCTGTCCCACAATGTTTGGGGTTATGCCTATTTCCTCACTTTTGTTCCCTATACTCTTGAAATGGTACTCCATTTTTTTTCTTTTGTTATGTAGTGTAAGTGAATGTCCTCTTATTGACTTGAACACTGTTTTCAGAACAAAACAACCACTCAATTTCTCCATCTCTTATTTCATAAAATGGAACTTGAGAGCAGTTTGCTTGCTGTAGAACAATCATAAACTGAAAGAATAAAATTATATTGAAGTGTAGATGGAGGAATTATACACTTCTTATTGTAGGAATTGTAATAAGCGAGGACTGAATAACTCAAACTCCATATTCCTGTAAATTACTGATGTAAATCTAGCCTGGGTTGATAGTGAAGTCCTGCTAATTTGATCGCTGTCAAGTGGCCAGTGTAAAATAAGTTAGTCTTGATTAAACTCTCTGTGTAGAGAGAGGTCCCCATTTCAGTGGTGCTTTTGTTAGAATTCTCAGCAGAATGAGCAAATATTATCTAAATAAAGAGTTACCGCTCTTAGAGGTGGACCCTACAGAAGAGAGTTTGGGCACCGTGGGGAGAAAGGAAGGAAGCTCACAAAGCTTCATTGTCTATAGACCGGGGTCGGCAACCTTTCAGAAGTGGTGTGCCGAGTCTTCATTTATTCACTCTAATTTAAGGTTTCGCGTGCCAGTCATACATTTTAATATTATATAATATATGGAGATATACCTATCTCATAGAACTGGAAGGGACCTCGAAAGGTCATAGTCCAGCCCCCTGCCTTCACTAGCAGGACCATTTTAATGTTTTTAGAAGGTCTCTTTCTATAAGTCTATAATATATAACTAAAGTATTGTTGTATGTAAAGTAAATAAGGTTTTTAAAATGTTTAAGAAGCTTCATTTAAAATTAAATTAAAATGCAGATCCCCCCGGACCGCTGGCCAGGACCCGGGCAGTGTGAGTGCCACTGAAAATCAGCTCGTGTGCCGCCTTCAGCACACGTGCCATAGGTTGCCTACCCCTTGTCTATAGGTGTTCTGTAGATTAGAATTTTGCGTGAGATTTTCAAACGTGCATACATGATCGAGGAGTACAAGTTCCTGAAAGTCAGTGCAACTTAGTCTTGACTTACTTAGCATTTTTGAAAATCCCACCCTTAGCATCCAGTTGCTATCAATCAGACATTTTTCTCAAGCATTAAAATTCACTTTTGTAAAAATGAATTATGAGATAAATCCATTGATTGAAATGGACAAAATGGCATTTTCAAAAGAGATTAGATATTTGGACCACAGTTCACCAAAGCATTTATGTATGTGCTTAAGTGCTTTAATAAATTGGCACCTTGGTGGCTAATCTGAGATCTTATACAATAAGCCACTGGTTCTCAAACATTTGTACTGGTGACCCCTTTCACATAGCAAGTCTCTGAGTGCAACCCCCCCCCCCCCCCTTATAAATTAAAAACACTTTTTAATATATTTAACACCATTATAAATGCTGGAGGCAAAGTGGGGTTTGCGGTGGAGGCTGACAGCTCGCGATCCCTGGAGGGATCCCGAACCCCAGTTTGAGAACCTCTGCAATAAGCAATCAATTAATGCCTGTTGCCACTTTATATCAGCAACAATTGATCAGTCACTGGAAGTCTCACCTAGTAGTTTCTTGAAGTAAGTCACCACAAGTAAACTTTCTGATTATTTGAATTTAATACCCAAACCCACAGTATTTAAATAAGCAAATGTTTATAATATGCTTGGAAGCAAATGCTTATTAATTGAGGCAATTCCAATTTGATTATTTGTTTTTGTATTCCTTCCATCCATAAAGCTCTCTTTCTTGTAGGTCCGTTGTCCCCAAACCTTGGGGAAAGGAAGGAACTGATACTGTAAATATTTTCTGTTACTTATTGTGTCTGACTTTCTCTTTTTCCAGCCCATGCAGTTTGAGGAAGATGAGCATGCACCACCAGCCCCTCCCAATCCATTCAGCGATCTTACAGAAAAGGAACTGGACGAGTACAAGAAGACAATTGAGCGCAAGCAACAAGGAGTGGAAGGTCAGTGGTCTAAACTGCCAAACGGGGGTTAAGTTTGAGGTGGATGCTTCTTTGAACCTATTTTGAAATAATTAACTACATGTGAAGTGGTTGAGATTTTTAATTGTAATTAGAACATGAGAACATAAGAACAGCCATACTGGGTCAAACCAAAGGTCCATCTTGCCCAGTATCCAGTCTTCCGACAGTGGTCAATGCCAGGTGTCCCAGAGGGAATGAACAGAACAGGTAATCATCAATTAATCCATGCCCTGTCACCCATTCCCAGCTTCTGGCAAAATTAAATCATGGTTGTTTGTTTAAAAAAATCTACTATAATCAGTAGATTAACCCTATCATATCATATACAAAATCAGAAATGAAAAGCATATTCATCTTATTGCATATGTACTGGATCCCATTACTCCCTTTCTAATGTCGGGTCTCTTGGATGTGTTGTATTGGAAGCATTTTCTTTATTGAACGGAGGAAGCTGGTGATATTAAAATGTGATATTCTTTACTATTCTAAAGAAGAGAGTTGCTAGGGAATTATAGTGTAGTAAACTTATCCAAAAGAGAAGAAACATTTCATAGAATAATTCCAAAGCAGCTGAAATATTACACTCTATTGGTGTCCTATTTCTTTGACAGATTTATTTGTAATAGTCATTCTGTCCTATTTAATTAGGGCAGCTAACAGTCAGAGTATGTTTAAAGATTCCCCAGCCAAACAAACCACAAGGTAAACTAAATATGGCTGTCATTAACTGAAGTGCTATTACAAACGATAATGAAAGGGCACTACATCGACAGGAATTAATCTAAACAACACGCATATTTAAATATTCTGAGTATTATTATTACTATTGGTTTATTATTTGTATTGTGGTCTCACCAAGGAGCTCTAATCATGGACCAGAACCCCATTGTGCTAGGCGCTGTACAAACACAGAACAAAAAAGACAGTCCTGTTGCAAAGAGCTTACAATCTAAGACAAGAGACAACCGATGGATACAGACAAACTGGGAGTACAAAGGAAATGATGAGTCCGTATTGGTCAGCGTGATAGGCCACTGTTTCAGTACACCACCAGCCTAATCATTATCAAGTTTGGGGGGGTTGTTTTTTGGGGGGTTTTTTTGGAAGACATCACAGCAGAGGAGGGATTTGAGGTTACTGCGGGTTAGTGGGTATTTATGGAGAGCTTCTCCCATTTGTGAGGGGCTGCATGGCAGAAAGCACAGAGGTGCTTGTTTGAAATTTTAACGCGTGGGCAATGGAGACTGACTGGAGGCAGGAGTTGACCCTCTCAATTAGTGAATGAGAGGAGATCAGTCGGGTGGCATAGTGTCGAAAGAGCCTTGAAGGTGAGTACAAGTAGCTTATGTTTGACTGAGTAGAGTAGGGGGACCCAGAGGAGGAATGCAAAGAGAGGCAATGATATGTTTAAAGCCACAAGCTAGGGAAATGATCTCTGCAGCACCAGTCTGAATGGATATGAGTGGTGGTGGTTTTGTCAAGTAACCCTGCTGGAAACTGCTTCCCTGGATTCTGTGAGAGCTCAGACAGAATTACCCCAGGGAGTGAGCTGGCTCAGCAAGATCAAACCTTTATCTGGTAAGAGGGGGGCACTATAAAATAGGCCTCAATCGTTTACAGGGACCAAGGACAGAGCCCTGTGAAACCCCCATGGAAAGTGGGAGTGGGGATGAGAAATTAGGGAGGTAGGAGGAGAACCAAGAGAGGAGAGAGTCACAGAAGCCCAGGGGAAGACAAAATTAGTGTCAATGGCAGCTTGACAGGTCAATGAGGATGGAGTACTGGTTGTGAAGATTTGGCTAGGGAGTGGTCATTCGAGATTTGGTGAGAACAGTTTCAGTGGAGTGCAAGGGATGGTGGACAGATTGGAGAAGGTCTAGGGTGGAATTGGAGGAGAGGAACAAACATACATACATCTTGTATCAGGAAAAAATATGAAAAATCTTAGTCTGCATTGAAAGCTTTGTGCATCATAAGGCGAATAAGGCGTGTCTGTCTGAATGAATTTCCAAGGGGGATAGCTAAGGCTTTCCAGTGGTATGTTAGACACTCAACATAATAAGAAAAAAAAATTCTATAATATATTTGAAAGCTTCATTTCACTCTGGAAACTAATTTATCAATATTGTTGTTAATTGATACGTCTCAACAATAGAAAATTTAAAATAGTACTTTTATTTTAAAAGCTCAGCAATCAAGTTCATTTGGATTATTGTAGGTTTCCAAAAGGTCAGTCTCTGCCATTAGCAAAGAAGCTTTAACATGGCCACTCAAAGCATCTGTGCTAGATTCAAACCGACAGCTGATGGTGGGGTGTGGTGGGACAAAGCAGGTGTATTAATTCTTGTGAACACGGACCCAGTTCTGCTTCCACTGAAGTCAGTGTCAAAACTCTCAGCTTCAGTGGGAGCAGGAGCAGCCCCTAAAACTGTAATATTGAGACTTGAAATTTGAAGTTAAGTTTAGAAAGGAAAAACTGATAATAATTTAATATAGCAGGTCAGTTAATTGCTAATTTTTATCTGAACAATTCTCTTGTATTAATCTGACAATAAAAGGACAATTAAACTAAAACACAATTTAAAAGCAAATATGATGTGGTCTGGTATAAATAGAACATTCTATGTGTGGAGTTTGGCTGTACCTATTTATTTCATTTGTTACCGGCTATGACGTTGGGATTGATTAACTCCTAGTGACTTTTGAAATATAAAGTTGTGGTTTTTTGTCCACTTTAACTGTAGTCATCAAAATAAAAGATGGAAAAGGCCAACTAGATTCTGTCTCCCTGCAAATGCAAGCTCTTTGCATGTGCTTAGACATTCTTTCTGTAATGCATAAAAATTCACCTGAAAAATCAAATTCAAATGACCTAAAAGACCAATAATAGACACTGCTGCATCAAAAATATAGACTTATAGAAAGAGACCTTCTAAAAATGTTTAAATGTATTAATGGCACGCAAAACCTTAAATTAGATTGAATAAATGAAAACTCAGCACACCACTTCTGAACGGTTGCCGACCCCTGGTCTGTACTGATGGCAGCCAAATCTTAGAGCAACAAACTATGTGCTAATTATTCCTTGTTATCTGACTGCAACAGGACAGATGCAATTCAAAGTAGCTGAGTTCCTTTCTCTAGTCAGATTCTTAGTGCATGTCCAGTATTCATGATCATTATTGTTTAACTGTTCTCTTCAAAGTAGTTTGAGAAGAGTAAGTAGTTCTTATTAATTAGCTAAATTGTGGAATTCAGTTTCAGAGATTAAGATCCTGATCAAACATTGAAGTCGTCCTATGGAGAGAGGCCCGTGGGAGGTCGTAAGGGATTACAAAGGAATGACTGTATGCAGTGTTGTTGTAGCCTTGTGGGTCCCAGAATGTTAGAGGCAAGGTGGGTGAGGTAATATCTTTTACTGGACCAACTTCTGTTGGTGAGAGAGACAAGCTTGTCTCTCACCCACCTTGTGTCTTTTATAGAAATGGCTGATTCACTGGCCACCTTTGGCTGCTTGACATAAGAAGAAATTAACCCTTATGTTAATAGCAATGGTACACCAGTTGCCCAGGACTATTGTGATCACACACACACACACACACACACACACACACACACACACACACACACACACACACACACACACACACACACACACACACACACACACACACACACACACACACACACACACACACACACACACACACCCTATCTTTGTTTGGTGCTTTGATACCCAAGTTACATAGGCTATATTTATGCTATTTATAAGGTGCCTATACTGGTGTAGAAGGACCATCAACATCTAAATCTATTGACAGTTGAGAAAGTATATACGTTTTTCTAGATTATAATTATTCTTGCAGACAGAGAGGCTGCCTAGATACTACTTAATCTAATATTCCATTGTCATTGCAACTCATTCTACTTCCTCTTACAGTTTGTGGTACACGCAGAAACCCTGGTTTAATAACATAATTATCCATCTCCATTTATTTTGCTGTGTACTGCATATAGTTAAGTGTAGCTTTATAAAAGCCCATTGAAATGAATGACAACGCTGTTATAAATTTACCACAAAGCCACAGATTTCAATTTTGAACTGCAGTTCTTCGGTTCAGATACTGTCTGGCCAGTAAATTATTTCAAGACAATTGTGTAGTTCAGTACTAGATGCTCAAGAGAACCATTAATTGCTTGCATCATTTTTGGTACCTTTTCCAAGCATTTTAAATCTTTCATTATGAGGCTTTTGTATTTTTGCACATTTTCCCTTTAATCTAAAATAGTGGAAATGTTTTTCACTTAAAAAATAAGTACCTGTACAGTATGAATTTTTGCTTTTGTTTTAAATATGGGACAACCTCCCTTAGTTGAAGTAGCTGGTTGATTGTAAAACCATTGTCATCAGTCTGTACTAGAGCTCCACTAGTTCAGCCCTACTGAATTTGCCCTTGGGGAGGACCTTTCTACAACAGGAAAAGTCACCTCTGGTAGAGCACATTTCAGTACAGTGTGGCAGTGGTAGAGTAGTGGCAGCTGTTGCTAGATTTAACATTAAAGGAGAGTTTTAACAGTGAAGAGGAATTAAAATTAAAAACTTGTTCTTTCCTCAAATTTTGCTATTTCCCTAGCTAATCATTTCTACTTCTCCACCCTGATTGACTCCCATGGCCACAGTCCTAGCCACCTGTTCTCCACCTTTGACTCCATCTCCCCACTTCCCACCCTGCACTTTTTCTCTGCAAAATACCTTGTTAACTTCTTCAAAGAGGAAATTGACAGGTTCCAGCATTACCTCCTGCATCCCCGCTTACCACCCTTCCATTCCATCCTATAACACGTTCTCTTCCACCTCCTCTTTCAGTGACACACAAGTTTCTCATCTGTTCTCCTCTTCTAACCCTTCCATGGGCCTCCGTGATCTCATCCCATCTCCGAATCTTACCTCCGCTCCCATTCTCTCCTTTACCCTTCTCCTCAGCATCCATCCCATTGCAATGCAAGCATGCCTTAGTCTCTTCCATCCTTATCTCCACTTGCCTATACTATACAACTACCACCCCATCTGGCTTCTCCCTTTTATCTCTAAACTGACCATGTCATGTACAATCACTATCTGAAGTTCTTCGCCAATCCAGCTTCTATCTTGCACTCCAATTCAGTGGCTCTCACTAAGCCTCTAATGACCTTTTCCTGGCCAAAGCAGACACAATACTCTATCTTCACTCTACTCAGTCTGTCCACTGCCTTCAACCAAGTTAACCATTCTTGAAATTGTATCCTCCCTTAGCTTTCATGACTGTCCTCTCCTTGTTCTCCTACCTTTAATTGCTTCTTCTGCATTTCATTAGGAGGATTGTCTTCATTCCCTACCAACCTTCCGTGGTTGTTCCACAGGGCTCTATTCTTGGCCCCTTCCTCTGCAACTTGTCTCTGGGCAATCTCATTTGTAAAGGATATTAACTATCAACTCTCAGCTGACAACTCATGTATACCTCTCCAGTCCTGTCCAGTCTTTTCTGTATACACTAAAATCATTGTCAGTCTTTCAGATGTCTCCTTGTGGAAGTCCAGATATCATCTTAAGCTACAGGTGACCAAAACAGAGCTCTTAATCTTCCTCCCATTGTCTCCCCTCCTCTCTGTCACTGTGGAAAACCTCCTTATCTCTGTCACACAGGCCTATAACCTAGGTGTTGATCCAGAGAGATGGTTGAGCTGAAGACATCACAGCCTTCAGCACCCATTTTGTTAAACTTTCAAACAAGCACCTTTGTGTTTTCTCCCTTGGTACCCTCATGCATGTGAGGTCCTTGTAAATATCCTCATTGCCCACCTTTAAATCCCTCCTTAAAACTCTTCTGCCATGATCCCTACCAAAAAAAACAATCCAATCCTGACTCTGTTGGTTAGCTAGTGTAATGAGACCTCTGTTTTTCATGCTAACCAGTGTTTCCTTGCGCTCTCCCAGTCTCTCGTCTCTGCTTATACTGAGGGCTTATCTAGATGAACATTAAGTTCAAGGTAGGATAGGGTGTAAATCTACCACATGTTAGTGTGCCAGTCACTAACAGTCCATCTGGATGGACCCTATCACCACACACTAAAACTTCTCTAGTGTGCTTTGATCTACTCTGCTTTGAAACGTGACTAGGTCAGTGTGCACTAGGGAACCTTTAGTGCACGGTAGCAGGATCTATATGGACGGTTGGTATTCACCACACTACAAACCTTTAATAAGTTCTGTGGGGCAGGAACTGTCTTTTGTAATGTGTTTGTACAGCTCCTAGCACAATGGAACCTTCACCCACAATTGGGGCCCCAAGGCACTACTGCAATGTAAATAATAATAATAATAAAAAACCAATGTGGAGTTAATTGGGTTGACAACCTGGAAAACAGTGAGCGGATGACCTTATTGAACTTTGATTTATTGCATTATGGTCATACTTTCATTGTTATGTTGGGGCAGGATAGCACATCTTGAAACCTTGCTATGCTATAGTTCTTACTCTCACATGATAACAGCAAGTTGCAACCATCCTGGGAAAACTTAAAAATGATTGCTCTTTGAGAACTGTAGAATTTTATCTTAGTTGATTTTACTTTGTATAGGAACTAAACACCAGAAGACTTACACAACAATGGAAGTCGAATAAATACATTAACATGTTCATTTTGTACTGTCTTCTGATACTGTGTATTGCAGATAGGAATAGTTGATCCATTGAAAGGGGAGGTATGTCACCATAAAGTGGGAAACACATACCAAGAAATAAAATTTTAAACATTTACAGGTAGATTTTTCCCATCAATACAGATGATAGGAATAGAAAGTGAAAGCCTTTGAACCCTCATTTTTCAAAAATAATGTTCTTAAATGGTATAGCTTTCTGTTTACTATAAACTTGGCAATATCCTTGGCAATGTCTTCACTCTGAAATGCCAGTATTTTAAAGCACACCTTTGTAATTTCTTATTTTCAAAAGCTTAAAGATTCAAAGGTAAAAACATTTTCAGTAATCTTTCCTATATCCCCAAGATTTTCATCCACTTCAGTTAGAAGCATTTTATAACTTTTTTTATATTGCTACTCCTTATCAGAATTACTAATTCAGTATTGCTTAACAATAGCATTTTTAATGCATTCTCCTGCACTAATACTGTGTGATTGACTTTCATAGTTTAGACTTTTTAAGGGTATGAATACTATCATGATTTCTTGTATGTCACATAGTTAATGGTGAGATGAAGCCACATATGCATGGGCTGCCTGCTCCCTTGTGTTCAGCCTTGTTTTTAATTATTTATATAGAAGAACTAACATCTGATAACTGTTAATGGATGATGACTGTAATAACTTCCTAATAATGTGTTTAAGCTATTGTATGTTAACTTCTTAACGACATTAGCATGAACAGTTCAATGCTAGCAGAGCTGTAAATATTGTATGTACTAACACTGATAATCTTGCTCATTTTTATTTTTGCATGGCTACTAATTCAAATCTTGTCCTGCAGATGCTGAACAGGAATTAGTCTCAGATGATGGTTCATCTGTGTCACAAATTCAGTCACAAACACAGTCCCCGCAAAATGTCCCTGAAAAATTAGAAGGTATTAAATATAACTTCCTATAAAATGCAAGGAGCTCTAATAACCTGGGTCACTGATTGTTTCATTCTATCCTTTAAGTAAGGTGCAATATAGTCTGCTTTCAGTATTTTAGAAACTGGAATTTAAGTATTTCAGTACGAGATTCTTGCTTCTTACAACCAGTGAGTTTATGAAGCCTGCATCTTTCCAGATTTTACTCATTTTAAATGAAAAACTGGAATTGATAAGACACATTCTTAAAGTCGTCTGGTCAAAAACTGACCTTGTTAACTATAGTGTCATGTGTGAGTCGGTCTTAGTCTATCACTGAATTATTTTTCCCAATTAACATTTTTCCTGTTGTGAAATCCACACAATAAAATCACACGTTAATAAAATGGGAGGCATTTATGTTGTCTATTGCTCCCTGTAATGTAGCTATTATATTTTTTGTATAATAATCTTCCAGAAGAGAACCTCTGTTAATACATAACCAACAGAAACAATACAGCATATTTTTAAAGGTTTGTATTCTGAAAGTTACCCTGCATAGTGGGTGCATCTTCATGTGTTGGCCTAATGCAGGCACAAATAATTCTAACTGCACATTAGGCTGTTTGGTCTTCTAAGTACTTGACTTACCCTTGGATACGAATGGGCTGAGAAATTGACCCTGTATCCTTTAATGAAATTTGCACACTATTACTTTTGTATCATTTGACAAAAACAAAATAAAGATCACAAAAGATGGGGAAAACCCACATCTGAGGACCTTAAATTTTGCAGCAGTTCATATCTGAATCCAAATCCAAACTTCATATTCCAGGCCCATTTCTGATTTTTTGCATAGACATTGCTCAGAAAAATAATAATAATAATAATAGTGGAACTCTCCATTTTCATAGAAAATCATGAAGATATGTATGCCCAGAATGCTAACCTCATCTCCACAGAGGTACCTGTTGTGGTGGTGAATGGCAAGGAAGATATGCATGACGTGGAAGAAGATCTCACCCAGCGGGTCAGTCAGTTAACCACTAGTACTGTGGAGAGCGTAGAGATTACAATTAAAACCTCTGAAAAGATTGAAGAGACCCTGTCCCCTGAGGGCTCCCCTTCCAAATCTCCATCGAAGAAGAAGAAGAAATTCCGCACTCCATCTTTTCTGAAAAAGAACAAAAAGAAGGAAAAGGTGGAAGCTTAAGTGCAGCTCTGTTGCCAAGAGAAGGCATTGCACATTGTAAAACCACATTTAAGTCTAACATTAACAAAGTAGTGTTAGGGGTGTGCAGTAAACTGGACCGTAACCTATGAACAGAACTGGAAAAGGTTTGACTAAAAACAATCTTCTGTTAAATAAGAAATTAATTCATCTCTCACTTAGTGTCCAAAATTACTGAGGGTTTGAAACATTCAATAGTTTCACATAGAGCTACACTGGCAGGTGATTTAATACTATCCTAGTGAGATCAGATACCATTGTAGTACATTGTTGTGGCAAGTTACACTTGGAGTATTTTGCAGACCTTAAAATCTTCAGCACAGTTGAAGTCTCTAATAGAGTTACTGTTGAGTGATTATATGAATTTTCATTTTTAAACTGCTGCCTCACTTGGTAATCATATAATACTTTTTTGTATTGTGATTCAGACCATATATTTTGTTTCTGTACCCTGCTTCAGTGGGTGCATATTAACAGCACACCTTTAAATCTTTTAAGGTTAGATTATATAGAATACTATACACTGGCACATATTAGAAGAAAAACTGTAAGAGAAATTTTATTTGGAATTATACAAAATGTGTAAGAAGTCCATTCATCAAAACTTTTTTGCCAAATATTTCATTTTAGTGAAATATAATTTTTGAATACTTCTTTTTTATTCTATCATTTGGAAGAAAAACCCTTATTTTTCAATAAAGGGGATTTTATACACTTAACATTGATAACTTAGTTAAACTATGGCAAAACAAAATAAGATTTTATATGTTGAAATGTTTGTATACCATTTAGTATAAAAGTATTATACGCATGTAAACCAAGCGTCTAACCGTAGAGTGTATTTAAGAATGCTTGGTTTAGAGTATACTTAAATATAATTCAGGAATCCAGGGACTCAGCTATCAAAGGATTAAAGCATATAAAATTAAACTGGATTCATGTTTAAATCTTACTGTGTTTTTTCCCTCATGGCATTGCTAATGAATGAAGAAAAATAATCTCTTAACAAAACCAAATGAAGGAAACAAAACTGTTAAAAGGGAAAGTGAAATAGTAAGAAAATAGAATGATGCAAAGAAAGTATAAGTTTGGTGATTATTTTTTATTAAATATATGATATGGATTGTGAGGTATTTTTATTAAATCAGCAAAATCACATTTCCATATTAGAAGTTAAAATAACGTACATGGTTTCACATGGAGATCTACACTTTTTTCTCATTTTCATTTGAATTTTAAAAGGGTTTTCTTACTCTGTGTTGTGTCCTTTAGACAAACCCCAAACAAAGTAGAGCTTAGTGCCATGGGTAGTGGCAGTAGTGCCGCTTACTCGTTTTTGCTGATATTTTCATTTTTGCTTTTTACTGTATTGTAAAAACAAACTAAACATAGACATTAACATAAGGTTTTTTCTTCTCAAAATTGTCATAGTACATCAGTTATTGCAATAGCGAATAAATTTAAAAGATCAGTGTGATTCCCAGATTGCCAGTTGAAATATATACAATATATAGATTAAATATGGCTGGAGAGTGGTTTGGCATGCAAAAATGTTGATTATAGCATGTTCTGGGGCTGGTTAGCTTTGACTGTGTAAGTGTGACAATGCAATGTTGGAATGGATCCTGGAAATGATATTCTAGTTATCACTAAATACTGGAAACAGTGTTTTTAATCTTAGTGGAAACTTCCAGTTGCTTAACTTGGGGGTTTTTTTGTTTTGTTTTTTTACGTTCTACATTATTTGTGTTGTATTACAACATATGTAGAAACAGTAACCTGTGAACTATGCTTTTCATAACTTTTTTTAAAAAATATATCTAAATGAATGCAATGTGCATAAATATTTTTTAAAATGCAACCGTGAACTATTTGCACCTTTTGCTAATGCCTCTATTTACTTGCTTTGGCATAAAGAATGAGCCAGCCAACTCTGTGTCCTGTGGAAAATATATAAATGTTATCTGAAATTGCTCATAGATGTAATGCTAATTAATGTTAAATCACAAATAAACAGTATTTTAAATAGATGGATTTTGCACTGCAGTCTTTCATTATGTGTTCATTTGCCTGTCAAATGTCATTTTATTTTTGTATGTTACTATAAAGATTACATAAGGCAGTGGTTTTCAAACTGCGGGTCGTGACCCAGTACTGGGTCACAGAATGTAAGGCACTGGGTCATGGTGGCTCTGGTCAGCACTGCCGACCCGGCCATTAAAAGTCCCATCGGCGGTGCTGCCCGCCTAAGGCAGGCTAGTCCCTACCTGTTCTGACACCGCGCTGCGCCCTGGAAGCGACCAGCAGCAGGTACAGCTCCTAGGCCTGGGGGCTATGTGCCCCTACCCTAGCCCTGAGCCTCCCCCAAACCCAGAGCCCCTTCCTATACCCCAAATTGCTCATCTCTGGCCCCACCCTAGAGCCTGCACCCAGAGCCCTGATCCCCTCCCGCACCCCAACCCTCTGCCCCAGCCCAGAGCCCCCTCCCACACCCTGAATCCTTTATTCCAGTCCCACCCTGCAGCCCTCACCTCTGCACCCCAACCCTCTGCCCCAGTGCTGAGCCCCTCCCACACCCCAAACACCTCATCCCCAACTCGGTTGGGCATCAACAATTTTCTTCAACTGGGTCGCCAGAAAAAAGTTTGAAAACCACTGACATAATTATAAGGAAAAACTGCCTTAATTATGACTTCAGCTCTTCTCCCAGCCTGCCCCTGAAACCTGCAAGGAAATAACTTGGACTTTAGAGATTTGGTTAATGTTTCTGTCATTGATTTGTAGGCCACATTGGGGAAAAAAGTACAGTTTTGCCACCAAGGCACAGGACTGGTCACCAGAGTTCTGTCTTTCCAGCTGGGCCACAAACTTCCTTTCTTTCTCGGGCAAGTCACTCCATCCCTGTGTCCTTATTTCCTTCTCTACAAAACGAGCTTAATAATACTGACTTCACAAGTGTGGTGTGAAGTCCTTGAATGGAAAGTGATCTATAAGTGTACACTATTCCTGTTTATTAGGTTATATAGAAATATCTTAGATAAATTAGCTTCCCTTGTTTTATGAAAAGTAACAAAGAAGGCCATTGCCTAAAGTCCTTCATACAAAGTGATCTGTGTCATGTTCCAGCAACCTACAGCTTACCTCAAAATCTCTGCCAAGTTGCCAGAGTTCAAGTGTTGCGTTTTTTATGGCCTGGGCCACTGCAGAGAGCTGATGAATGGTGTTGAAACTTCCTGTAGCAGACTGTCTTCCACAAATCTGCCTTTGACAGTTTCTTTCCATGAAGGCCAAATACAAGCTCTCAGGGCCGGCTCCAGACACCAGCTTACCAAGCAGGTGCTTGGGGGGGCCACTCCGGAGAGGGGCGGCACGTCCAGCTGTTTGGCAGTAATTCGGCAGACGGTACCTCACTCCTGCTCGGAGCGAAGGACCTTCCGCCGAATTGTCGCCGCAGATCGCGATCGCGGCTTTTTTTTTGTTCGTTTGTTTGTTTGTTTTGTTTGGCTGCTTGCGGCGGCCAAATTCCTAGAGCCGGCCCTGCAAGCTCTTCATAGTTCCAGTGATCGTTCCATGAACTATATCAATCTCGGTCTAGCAGATAAATTGCTTCAGAGTCACAGATCTTAGAGTGGGTATCCATACCTTTCATCTTACTATTTATCTCTTGTTCTCGGTCATGTATAAAGACAAAAGAAGGCATGAAATCTGCCCCAAATAGCTTATTCTCTAAATGCTTTTGTTGGTTACTAGGAATCTCCCTTTGTTTCAGGGTGTCCATGAACTATGGTCCCTATCTATCTTGTTATCTAGAGCCAAATTTTTCCACGGAGTTACAAAAGGGTGCAATTCTGTGACCCTGAACATAAAAAATAAGGCATGTGTAAGTCAGGCATGGAGGATGTGCAGTCCACAACAGTGTTGGTAGGAAGCTAGGAATGCTGAAAAACCCAGGTTGGACAGACTGATAGGAAAGCTGTTTGTTGGCTCAGCACACAGTAATTGTGATGGAACCAAAGCAATAAGAGAAAAAAGTAACCTTGCCAGCTGTTCAAATCACCATATGCAGGAACCCTACAGAGGATCACACAGACAGTGCAGCATCACTGTAGGGCCTAATATGTGCAATGGAACATGTTTTTAACGTATCGAGTACTATTAAATGAATATTGTTAATACTGAAAATCTATTTTGTAACCTTACATGTAAAGTGCTCAAACTATATTGAACTGTTTTACATCCTCCTATTAAATTCTTTTTGATACCGTGGCAGGACTGCATTAGTAGAATCTTCCCCTTACCTGCCCTCTTTAAGGCTGGCTTCCCATCACCTGCTACTCTCTCAAAATGTAAGTGTAGCTAGATGCCTTTTTGCACTGCTGCAGATTCCCAGGCCTGCGCAATCAAACTTCATTTCCATCCATTTCTTACCCCAGATGTTTGGTTTATACTTTATCTTAAACTAGTATGCGTCTTTGACCTTACATTTGTATTTTTTCTTAAAATGTGGGTGCTCATTTTGAGGAGATATAAAAAAAAAAATTGGAATGATCAACCTGGAATGGTCAATGTCAATCAACCTGGAAATACCCCCTTCCTCATGAGGACTTCAGCGGTTTGACTGTGTAAGTATCACGCAGCAGGCATCACTGCAGCTATAAAATTGTAAACCATAATCATGTTTCATGTGTGTTCATCAGATGGGATTTTGGCCTGTACAGAAGGGAAAAGGCTGAAGCTCGTGAATGGTCTTCCACAAATTGTATGGAGCCAGAAATCAAAGTCAGAAGACCAGTCATGAAGGATCTGTGGCCTGTGCCCTTTGAACCAGGAAACTTGAATGAATAAAGCCTATAGTAATTGGTCTCTGAAGTGGCTTTGTTTGCTCTTTCACCTTGATAAGGTATGTAATTCAGTTTAAGTTTCATTCCATAATTCCTTAAATCATTTCCATTTAAAATGTTATGGGTCTTACTCAACTTGTCACATGTACAAGAGTTTTGTGCGTTCTGTCTCATGATGTTCAAAATATATTAACTTATGTGCAATTAAGAATTTAAATAGAGTACTGCATATCCAATGATTTGCAATACCAAAACTTTCCCATTGATTTCAGTGGCAGTGAAATCAAGCCCAGACAGAGAAGTTATTTTAGATGAGTGTGCATCAGTGTGGCTGCTGTTGCAGTAGATTAGAGCCTTTCACCACTGGAGACTTTAAATCCTGTCTTAAATTGTAAGTGAAAGGTCTCATCTTTGTCTCCATATTTCATATCTACCACAGGCTTTGGCAGAATGGACTGTCTCTGCCTAAGGGTTGTGCAGAGAAGTCTGCCCTGTGCCAGCCTCCCTAGAAAACTCTTCTCAGCCCCTCAATTTCTTGAGCAGTACAAACCAGGTGTGACTGATGTTAGTCATACTACTTAATGTACTACTGGAAGCACTCTGATACTATCATAAGAGTTGGTATAAGAACCTAGGTAGATTATTTTACTTACACACACACACACACACACACACACACACACACACACACACACACACTTATAAGAACACTAATAAGATTGCAAAATCAAGTACTCAAAAGTTAGGAATGCCTTTGCAAGCTTCATTCTCACTCACACACACCCTTGTGCATGCACATTATGACCGTCTTTAATTACATGATGACATTAATTTTTTTCACAGGACCCCTGCTTCATTCACTACACAGGAGGGGACCTGCACTGGGGATGAATTAGGGTTATGTGATGAAAAAGGCTGTTTTCTGTCCCGTGCCTTGTTTGCTGCAGAAGCTGGAAGGTGTGTAGTGATTGAGACAGGGGACTGCAGGAAGAGAGAAGATGATCTCATAGTTAAGGTAGTTGAACGCTGCCTTGGAAAACTGTTCTGTCCCTGCCGTTGCCAGCATTCAGTCCCTGGGCACTTGATGTTGGGCAAGTCACTGGATGCCTGAATCGATATGCAGGGGTCAGGTTTGCTGTGTGCGCTCTACACTTCTGCTGCAACTGAAGTCAACGGGAGCTGTGCTTTGAATAGACTAAGTGCTATGTAATGTTAAGTACTCTGAAAAATCAGGCCCATGGTGTTTCAAATTGGGCACCCAAAATTAGTGGAAACTTTTGACCTTACTCTTGCAGTCTCTCTTTTTCCCTTCTGTAAAAAGGGGATAACAACATCACCTAATTTCCCAGGGATGTTGGAAAGATAAGTTCATATTTGTGAAGCACTCATGTACTGTAAACAATGAGCATGACAGAAAAGCCCCTAAGGAAAGTTAATATAATTCTGTTTTCAGAGCAGGGTTTGAAAAGTGTGTTGTAAATAAGGTCTGGGGCAACCCATTGAACAAAGAGGATAAAAAATATTGAATAGTTGCTCATTAAGTCAGCACCATCCATCCTCTGCACTGAATGAGGCATGGATCCTGTGGAAAAAATTGTATGGGATCATGTAATTAAAGACTATCATGATGTATAGGCAACCTGTATAGGCAGTGCCTGTAATTATCCTGTCTAAGGTAACTTTGGTGGTTTGTTCTTATCCATAGAATGTCTAATCCTTTAAAAAAATCCTTCTATACTCTTGACCTCAATAATATCTTGTCAGTGAGTTCCACAGGTCAATTATGTTGTGTAAAATGTTTTCTTTTCAGTTTTAAATGTGTTGCCTATAGTTTGACTGTTCCTTTTTCCTTACGTTATGAAAAAAGATTGAGACTGTCCAATTTACTTTTCTGTAACTATAATTATTTCATATACTTCTGTCATGTCCTTCCTTAGTAGTCTCCTCTCTAAACTAAGCACTTGTAATCGAAGTCTCTTCCTATGGAAAGATGGCCCCTTTTCAAATAAAATTCAGGCATGTATCTTCGGAACTTCTACCAAGAGACCAAACTATAGCACAGTGTTCTGTAGCTGAACATGCAAATGGCCATTAGGTGGCATCTGTCGACTTTCACTTTTGAGACATTTGTTCTACATTATTTCAAAGCCATTAGCAAACAGCCTTCAAAGAAAGTATTTTGGTGGAGATTGTGTGGGCATGATTCCAGCTGTGTGGCAGAGAGATGAAAGCAGACATCTGGCTACAGAACTGATTTCATTATCAGTTCAGTTAAAAACCCTGAAATGGAATTTGGACTCTGGGAAGTGAGCTCCATCCATTTTATTCAAAGCTTTTCAGACTATTTCCTAACTTTTCCAACCAGCAACAGGTGCAAAAATGTAGGTATGAATATTCTTAAAATTGTACCCTCTGGAACAGAGGATTATACAAGTCTCATATTCAACTTCCTGCCTTCCATGAACTTTCCTCCCATCAAAAAACCAAAACATGTCCATATCACCAAAACCAAACCAGTACATGAAATGCTTCTGTTTTTGCAATGACTTGTGAGTTTTTATGATTCTGATGATCCTCTTGGATTGCAATCCAGAGTGTCAGAGTGTCTTGGCTCACTGGTTTATGAGCTCCAAATCCTAATATGTGCACTGCAGTGCACTACCAATGCTGGTACAGATTCCATCCTTCAGATGTGATGTTAAACCAGCGCGGCAAAATGACCATGAGGTGTGAGCACAGGCACAAAATGTCTTCACATACGATTACTAAGATTTTTAGCATGACAAGAACCCTATTGGGTGTTAGTTGGAAGGTGCATGGTGTACCTTCAAGGTTTGTTTGTTTGTGTAAAAAAATATTCCTTCCATCTCTTTTTTTTTTTTTTTTAACTGGTTGCTTTTGAATTCCAAGTATGCCTTTATGCTTATTTCCTGGGACAGTATAAATGGAAATTCACAACTAGCCTTCAGAGGCCATTCATTAATTTATGTATTTCCTCCTACATGTCTCATTTTCATGCTACCTTGTTCTACTTCAGATTATGTCTACACTACAAGAGCTAATGTGCTGGGCAATCCTGCTACGTCACAGTAGTGCCACCACAGGGTTCAGATATGTCTTTCTTTTCTGGGATGGGACCTACCCATGTTTCTGAATCAGGTGCTGCACCTTGAATTTTAGCAAGGCTGTAGCATAATTCAGTGAGAAGGTCCCCCTTCTCACAGCCCAAAGATCAAATCACATTTTAAACATGTCAGGCCACTATTCTGTTGTAACCAGGGGCCTCAGTATGGTAGTAGTTATAGTGCAGGTATGACAGGAGAAATCCAGTCACTCTACTAGTCAAAGTGAGGGGAATGATCTTAATCACTTGTATTAATATTTCTAAAGAACCTATCACCATAGTATGCAAGTGACTTTCCTGAATTAATCACAAGGCATCCGCCCTCTCCATGTTTAAGTCCCACTTAGACTCACTTCTGCTGTGGTGCCTATACTGAATCTTGTTGATCTGTATATAAAATACCTTTTATTGTTCCCCTGCCCTGACTTCTACTTGCTTGTCTCTGTCCTAAGATTTTTGAGCTCCTTAGGGTGAGGGGTGTTCCTTGGGATCTGGAAAGTACCAAGCATGTTGCGGGCATTGTCTCAAGCAAATAATAAATATGATTCCCATGTCTGTGTCACTAGCTGGTGAAAGTCCTTATGGGAGAAAGATGATGGACAAGGCAATGGCTGCTCCAGATACCCTCAAGAAGTGGGGAAATTGTACATTTTGACAACCCGTCAATAACCTTTCAAAGCAAGTCAAAGTGGATCAGTCAGAGACCTTTTTCACTTGGGATTTAATTAAAAATGAAATCTTGTTAGAGGAGAACAATGGCTGGAAGTATCCGAACAGATGTTTAGCAGAACTTTCTTCTTGGCCAGTCTTACTCTGAATTTTCTTGTTCTTCTTTTCCCCAGTAGGCTTCAAACCTGTATCAAAACTGGAGAAGAAAAATCAAAACCACGAGAGAGCGAGAGAGAGAGACGTTCTTTTTTTTTCGCTTTTGGATTTTATGCTTATACATGAACTACATCACTTTCTGTAGTATGCAAGTGCTTTTTTAAATCGAACCATGTGATGCCCAAATCTATTGGTGCACGCAAGCTTTTGCTTACAGTTTTTCCTTTCAGGCTACAGTACATTTCCATGGCACAATCCTAGGTTTTATTTAATATAGGTTTGATAGTACAACATGTTAAATAAATGAGGTCACTGTAACAGCTTGCAAAGCTATATGACTCAGGAGTGAGTGTACAGTTGCTGAAATCAGCAGAGGCAGGCACCATAGAGATAAGGTGCTGTTTACCCTGGTGCTCAACTGTCAGTCGTAATCGCAAGTAGTCTGTCCCAGCAAGATAACACCATGGAAAAATGCATCCATTCTTCCTCGCTGCTCCAAATATAGATTTTTCTCCCCCTACCTGCCAGATACCACCTGATCTGTTGTCAAAACCAACAGTTTCTCCAAACGTTATTTGCTCGTGAAGTGAAAGCAAAGGTCAGAGACGACTGACCGTATCAGAGACTATAAACTTCTCAGAGCAAAGCTTTCTGAGTCCTCGTCCTTGTCGAACAATACTCAGGGAGAGAGACTTCCACAAGCCAATGGGCGAAAATAGCAACAAAGTGGATGGGTTGATTTTAACCAAGCTGACCAAATATTTACTCTAACAAAAACAAAAATGTATTTTAATCCATGTAAACACCCAGACCACTGAGGCTCTCTGATCTTCCCTTCTGAACTGCTTGGTTCCTGTTAAGGGACTAGATGGACCCAAAGGGTTGATAACACAATATGGAGTCTTTCGTTTCCCCATTGCCAGTTTTGAATCCAGCTCAGGTTAGTAGTGATTGAAATATGTGACACTGTGAACTACGTTAAATGAGCTGACGGCTTCAGTTCCTAGTGGATAATCTACCCACATCAAAAAACCAGCTCCTTTGTCTTTGATGGCTACTTGGTTGCCAGTTTCAGCAGAAATGCCGAGGAATGAATGGACCAAGGATTTCCAGGTCAGCCATGTGGCATAGAGAAGCATTGGGGCAGTATGGAGAAGCTACCCACTCCCGTAGCTGTATTGTGACTAAATTAAAGCCTCAAAGCTGTAGTGCTGTTGACTTCGCAACTTCTCAAATGGAGGGGAGAAGTGACACTGCTTAAACTTCTGGTGAGAGAGCTCAGATTTCCGATGTGGCTGTTCTTCAGAGCTTTACCTTAATGCTCTAGCCCCAAGGACAAGGGCATTACACAGTCCCCATTTTAGCCAGTGGTTCACCTCAGTAGAAAGGTGAAATCATGTCCTGGAGGAGGTAGCTTATAAGAGATTTTGAGACCCTAGATTTCCTCCCCTCACCCTGCCACATCTCCGTTATTTGTTGCCGTTTCATGCCGTGAGCCATCAGTTGCCCAGTACTGAATGTGCCCAGCTGGACACAATACCTGCTGTCAGTGGTAGCGGAAGCATCAGCTGGAGAAAAGCCAGTGCCCATTCATGCATCTAATTCATGATTGCATGCAGACACCACAGTCATTGGCTCAACTGCACGCTTGCTGCTTGAGGAACAGAACTCATGAGTTTCAGCTTGATGGAGTAAACACTCCTTTGTGCCTCTGTGGCAGAATGCACCCCTGTATTCAGACCCTACACGCTATTGTAATAATCTTTGTACAAAATATGCCTTGTAAGGTATAATTGGAAAACTCATAACTTGCTGCTCATAACTTTACATATAATGTTTATTGTTGAACATAAGCTGAAATCGTGACTGAAGTGTGTTGACCGGTTGGATCACAGAAACCCTCTTGGGAGCTGCCACCCGATGTGCCCAGACTACTTCTACCCCTGCTTTCCCGGCCAGCTCGGGACCCCAGCACCCTGTCTTGCTGAGCCAGACACTCCCGTCTGTTCCAACACAGACCCAAGGTCTGAATTACTTGCCCCAACGCTGCAGGTTTACCTGAAAGCAGCTCACAGAAGTGTTCCTGTCTTTAACACTCAGATGCCCAACTCCCAATGGGGTCTAAACCCAAATAAATCCGTTTTACCCTGTATAAAGCTTATATAGGGTAAACTCATAAATTGTTCGCCCTCTATAACACTGATAGAGATGCACAGTTGTTTGCTTCCCCCGGGTATTAATACATACTCTGAGTTAATTAATAAGTAAAAAGTGATTTTATTAACTACAGAAAGTAGGATTTAAGTGGTTCCAAGTAGTAACAGACAGAACAAAGTAAGTCACCAAGCAAAATAAAATAAAACGGGCAAATCTGTCTAATCAAACTGAATACAGATAATCTCACCCTCAGAGATGCTTCAGTAAGTTTTTTCCTCAGACTGGACCCCTTCCAGGCCTGGCCACAATTCTTTCCCCTGGTTCAGCTCTTGTTCCAGCTCAGGTGGTAGCTAGGGGATTCTTCATGATGGCTTCTCTCCCCTTTGTTCTGTTCCACCCCTTTATACATCTCTTGCATAAGGTGGGAACCCCTGTCCCTCTCTGGGTTCCCACCCCCTCCCTCTCAATGGAAAGACACCAGGTTAAAGATGGATTCCAGTTCAGGTGACATGATCACATGTCACTGCAAGACTTCATTGCCCACTTGCCAGCACACACCTATATAGGAAGACTTACAAGTAAAACACACCCATCTGCAGACAATTGTCCTGCTTAATGGGAGTCATCAAGATTCCAAACCACCATTAAGGGCCCACACTTTGCATAGTTACAGTAGGCCCTCAGAGTTTTATATTTCATATTTCTAGTTTTAGATACAAGAGTGGTACATTTATACAAATAGGATGATCACTCTCAGTAGATTATAAGATTTGTAACGATACCTTACAAGAGACCTTTTACATGAAGCATATTCCAGTTACATTATATTCACTCATTAGCATATTTTTATAAAATTATATAGACTGCACCATCACATGTGTTTACCAGATAAGTTTGGGGAATGAGTAAATCTGTTGCTCAAAAAAAAAAAAAAAAAAAAAAGGTTGATGCCCCAGCCAGGTGTTACCAAAGCTGATGGGCCATCGCCTATAAAGTGGCCATTATTTGGCAAGGAAGCGGGGCAGGAACAAACAGATCTGCATCTTAGAAAACAACAGCATAAACCTCTCCCCCACCAGACTCCCTGTCTCCTTGCTCAGCTGGAAAGAACTTTATCTAGGGGTCACTCTCAGGAAAATGCAGTTCAAAGGGTGACTGAACTATAAAAGTGAGGGGCAAAAACATGCCAAGTTATCTTTCCCTACCCATCTCTCTCTCTCTTTTCACCTAAGAAGAAAAAAGAAACAGCTGTTGGACTTTGGAAGCAGATCCTGGCCTCAGAGTTTGGTCAGCAGTGTACTGAAAACATGTGGTAAGGGGTTTCATCTTGAACCAAGTCTAGGTTAAGTTTAGGAAACGTTTTATCTTTATTTATAGATAATGGCATACAGAGTACACTTCTAAAGTTTGCGGACAATACCAAGATGGGAGTGATTTGGAGGATAGGAGTAAAATTCAAACTGATCTGGACAAACAGGAGAAATGATTTGAAGTAAATAGGATGAAATTCAATAAGGACAAATGCAAAGTACTCCACTTGGGAAAGAACAATCAGTTGCACACGTACAAAATGGGCAATGACTGCCTAGGAAGTAGTACTGTGGAAAGGGATCTGTGGGTTATAGTGGATCACAAGCTAAATATGAGTCATCAGTGTCACAGTGTTGCAGAAAAAATGGAACATCCGTCTGGGATGTATTAGCAGGAGTGTTGTAAGCAAGACACGAGAAGTAATTCTTCCGCCCTACTCTGCGCTGATTAGGCCTCAACTGGAGTATTGTGTCCAGTTCTGGGAGTCACGTTTCAGGAAAGATGTGGATAAATTGGAGAACGTCCAGAGAAGAGCAACAAAAATGATTAAAGTTCTAGAAAACATGACCTATGAGGGAAGATTGAAAAAATTGGTTTGTTTAGTCTGGAGAAAAGAAGACTGAGGGGGGACCAAGGTTACAAGGAGGAGGGAGAAAAAGTATTCTCCTTAACATCAGAGGATAGGACAGAAGCAATGGACTTAAATTGCACCAAGGGATGTTTAGGTTGGACTTTAGGAAAAACTTCCTGTCAGGGTAGTTGAGCACTGGAATAAATTTGCCTAGGGACGTTGGGGAATCTCCATCATTGGGGATTTTTAAGAGCAGGTTAGACAATGCTGTTAAGGGTGGTCTAGATAATACTTAGTCCTGCTGTGGCAGCAGGGGACTGGACTAGATCAGTGGTTTTTCAAACTTTTTTTTTTTCTGGCGACCCAGTTGAAGAAAATTGTTGATGCCCGTGACGCAACGGAACTGGGGATGAGGGGTTTGGGGTGTGGGAGGGGCTCAGGGCTGGGGCAGAGGGTTGGGGTGTAGTAGTGAGAGCTGCGTGGTGGGGCCAGGAATGAGGGGTTCAGAGTGTGGAAGGGGGCTCTGGGTTGGGGGTGCAGGTTCTGGGGTGGGGCCGGGGATGAGGGGTGCAGGAAAGGGCTCATGGCAGGGGGTTGGGGCACGGGCTTACCTCAGCCGGCTCCTGGTCAGTGGCGCAGCAGGGGTGCAGAGGCAGGCTTCCTGTTGCTGGTTCCCGGCCAATGGGAGTGCGGAGCCAGTGCTCAGGGCAGGGGCAGCGAGGAGAGCCCTGTGGCCTCCCCTCTTAGAATCCGGACCTGCTGCTGGTCGCTTCCAGGGCGCAGCGCGGTGTCGGAACAGGTAGGGACTAGCCTGCCTTAGCTGGGCAGCACCGCCGACGGGACTTTTATCGGCAGTGCTGACCGGAGCCGCCACGACCCAGTCCCTTCCATTCCGTGACCAGATTCTGGGTCGCGACCCATGGTTTGAAAACCACTGGACTAGAAGACCTCTTGAGGTCCCTTCTGATCCTATGATTCTATGATTTCTCTTGTAACTATTTCTGACTTTAAAGCCTCATTACTGGTACTCACTTAAAATCTCTCTCTTTTTAGCTCAATAAATTTGTTTTTATTCTTTAATAAAACTAATTGAGTGTTGTGGCTTGGTTGGGTAACTCCCTTTAGGGCAGCAGACTGTTGTATGTTGAGCCCCTGAGAGGGGCAATGGACTTAATAAATTTGGACTGCCCAGGAGAGAGATGAACAGTGCCAAAAACGTGTTTTGTGGGGGAAATCTGGGACTGGGAATGTGTTGGGGTCACCCTGCAAGTAGTAACCACGGCTGCCGGAAGCCAGAGGGTGGCTGGTGTTTGCTGACGGGCTGCTGGGGTCAGAGCTGCTGGACCAGGGCAGTGGCTGTACACAGACACTCAGGGTGGGACCTGCATGCTGTTTGGCTGCTTGTGAGGAGGCTGGATTGGGAGCTACCGCCGCAAAGCATTGGGAGGCACCCCAGGTTGCAAGGCAAGTGGTGACACAGCCCCTCACTGGTCTGGATTGCACCCCAGAATGTCAGAACCTCAACCATTTGAGCTAAAGTTTAATTTTTTTGTGTTTTTTCAGGATAGTCGCAAGAGGAGGAGGAGGATAAACACTTTAGCAGGTTGGATCCAGTACAGGTGAAGCTGTCTGGATACACGCCCTCTATATCTCACCCCCACCCTCACCCCAACCTCCCATATCGTTACACCAGGGCAGGCAGACTACACAGGCCTGCCTACACTCTAGAAAATGTGTTGTCAGCGCTGATGACATCACTGTAATTCAGTGTCATTGTGTGTCAGATATTCCTTCCCTGTGCAAACCATGCACACGCAGTGTCTGCCAAGGCACTTCAGAAAGCTGGCTTTGCAAAAGCTGCTGCCTCGGGACTTCTCTTTCTTTATTTTTATTCTTTTGCTTCTCCTCAGACTGAAAAAGTTAAGAGAAAAATACATTTTTCTGTTTAATTGTGTGAGAAGTGTGTGTGTCAATACAAACAAAAAGAGAGAGAAATTAGGGGCTGAGTTAGCTGCAGGCATGCAAACAAAAGCTTTTCACTCCAGTTGCTTCTAGGCCCGACAGTTTTCACAGTTGACGTGTGAGTGTCTCTTCAAACCGACTCTACATTTTTTTTCATCATTAAAATGCTGCCAGAGTTTCTGAGCAGGTTTTTGTGATTCCAATACTGGGTGCACTCAATGGCTAAATAGTTAAGGCTGGATTCTGACCCTCATTTACTCCAGTGTGGTGTAAATCCAGAGTAACCCTGCTAAAGCCAGTGGAGTTACTCTGTCTGTACACCAATGGAACTGAGGCTAGGTCTATACTACCCACCTGAATCGGCGGGTAGAAATCGACCTCTCGGGGATCGACGCTCTTACTCCACCAGCGGAGGTGGTAGTAAGCGCCGCCGACAGAAAGCCGCAGAAGTCGATTTTGCCGCCGTCCTCACAACGGGGTAAGTCGGCTGCGATACGTCGAATTCAGCTACGCTATTCACGTAGCTGAATTTGCGTGTCTTAAATAGACTCCCCCCTGTAGTGTAGATGTACCCTGAGAGCGGCATTTAGCTCCCGGTTCATTGGCTCTTTCTTGATTAGTTCTTTCACTTTGGACTCATGTTTGAAGCCTCAGACTCTAACCTATATCTCAAACTCCTGCTGTACCAACATTATTGCGTGAAAATGCCCTTGGACTCTGCTGAGCTAGTATTTTGCTAAACTCCAGCAGGAGTTCTTGTTTGAAAGTCTTAAGGGCCTTAATAAGTGGATTGGTTGGCCTAAACTGTGTGCGTGTGAGGCACGTGATATTCCGCTCTTGAACTATTGCTGTGTATTGGACCACAGCTGGCGCTGATTGGGTGTGAGAAGAGATTCACCCCCACCCTCTTCATTGTTTCATTGTCTTCCTAGTTTTTAAGTGCATGTTATATGTCAAAGGGATCTAGGTAGCAAAGGGATGCAAGGGAGATGGATCAACTGCTCTGAGGTGTAATTCTCAGGTCTGCCGTAGGCTACCAGTGTAACTTAATCTCTGTGCCTGAACTCCCGATCTTGTAAAATGGGAATAATAATTAATATTTGTGTTACAATCACATCTAGAGGCCCTACCAAGATTCCCCTATTTTTCTAGGAGCTGTATGAACGCTCTGTAAGAGACCGTCTCTGCCACAAAGAGTTGACAATCTAAAATAGACAGGCTAGTGAGTGGGGTAAGCCTATTTCACTCTTCTGTAGCTGCAGGGCAAGAGGAATAAGAACTAGTTTGTGTTACCTGACCCAAGGTGAGCCAAGAAAGTGCCTTTTCTACATAGTCACCTTGCTGAATACAACCTCCCTTTAAATGCCTGATTTTTGCATACCCCTCTGGAGTCTCTCAAAAGTGGAAAACGCAGAATGCACTGAAATGGTTGCCGTAATAAGGGCCAAACGAAAGCAGATGCTCCCAGCACTCGCCAGCCCACTGCTGTTGCATCCCTGCACTTCGCAATATCCCACACGCTCAGGATAGGCTCCTTAAGCCTTTCAAACAAATGAGATCATTGTAACAGCAGATCACTGCCTTTCACCCGGTCCTTCTAGCATAAGAGATCACAACCCCTTTGCTGCATAAGAGGCTCACAATAGGCCCTTTCACAAAATATAGGAAGTCCTTGAAAGAGACTAAGCAAAACACAAACCGTTTGGGTTGCATTTACGGTTTGAAGGTTTCATGAGGATCAGGTTTCACAGCTAAAGTTCTGGTGATTGAGCCCCACTTGGGGATAGGGAAAGGGTGATCGTTGTGGACGACTGATTTTCTATTTCCAATGTATTGAGACCAGCTAATTGACAGTTAGTAACCATGTCCAAAGAACCTTGGGCCCCGTGTGTGGATGTGGGGGGTATCGCTAAAGAAGCAGATGGCACTCTGCCATTTTCTGTATGAGTGGCTCTGTGGCTTGTCGTCTAGCTGTCTACATTAACCTTGCAGCCTTTACGTTCAAACAAAGACTGCATATGAAGGGGAGAGAGGTGGGAGGATCTTTGTGGCAGCCAGATGCAGGTGAAGGCACATGTACGTGGTGGTCATTAGCAAGCAATGAGCAAAAATTCCTTTTTTAAACTCCTTCTGGCCCAAAAGAAAATCCTGCAGGTTGGATGCTGGGTCTGTCTCCTGGGGGAGCATACTTTGGCTCGGATATGTATCTGGCATCTCATCTCTGCTCTTCTTTTCTCATGAGCCTACTGGATTTTTTTCAGGCCTACGTTTATAGTGCTCTTTATTTTCTCCCTGCTGTCCCCCTAAGAAAGGCTAAACCTCTAATGACAGTGTCAGGGCTAGCTCGTGAACATCATGCATGTTCATGTTTAGCACAGTGAGGTGTCAAGGAGAGCCAGGGGGCTTTTAATTCCCATGCCAACTGCCACTCCCATGGCTGCTGAATCTGTTACTAGTCTAGGAGAGATTTCAAAAAGCTCTAAGGGATTTAGGACCACAGACCCCATTGACAATGAACAGGACTTGTCCTCCTAATTTCCTTAAGTATTTTTAAAAATCCCACCCCTAAACTATAATAATAATAAATACCAAATTTCTTATATAGTTCTTTAGACAGGGCTGGGACAATAGCTGAGGTCACTCTAATGTGGGGCCATTGTGACAGGAGAGGTCACTCAACCAACCACTGCCCTTCCTCTCCAGCCAATTTTCATATTACTTGTTCTATTGGCTGAAGTGAGTAAGTATCAAGAGGGTGACAGTACTGTATGTGTGTCAAGAGTTTTCATTGGCAGATGACCTGGTGCCTAACTGTCACTGCTCTTTAAAAGTTCCACTGCCACGTGCTACGGTTGCAGCTTTTCCTTGTGACAAAGCTCAGAAGGGAGTTCCATTCCACAGGGCCAGATCAGGTTCATTGGAGCAGGACTCCAACTGAGCAAGGTGAATACCTCCCTCAGGAGTAAGGGGGGAGCATCAGTTGGGGGATATGAGACACCCACACCCACCCCTGCAGGTATCTCCCCTTTGTTCCCCTGCTTCCATTTAATTATGTATTAAAAATTAATTAAATTGTTAATGAGGAAAAAAATTAAGGCACCTAAACAACCTTAACTCTGCCCTGTAGTGATACTATGCAATAGTCATATTATTATGATTAAGCATTTTATTGTCTGCAAGCCCATATTAGATTAAACTGACTTTTGAAGATAGATCAGGGTGAGGGTTTTTTTCCTTATTTCCCTCCTGATGTCACTGCAGGGTAGATTTAAAGGTGTTTGGGTGCCTTACATGAGTATTTCCTCCACCTGTAAAATTAGGCATCCTTAGTACCACGAACCCAACCATATGGACCTTAGAGGGAGAGAAATTACAGCTAATACATTTTAAAAAACTCTAGAAAGGATCTAAACCAGCTTTTGTGTCAACCACATTATTGGGATTTTAATGTTCAGTATCTCATGATCTGCCAGGGCTAGGAATACAGACAGATTCCTACTTCCTTGTCCGTGATATCTGTTTGTAGCTAAAATGGATCACAGAGTTTTTAGCGTGGCACTTAATCATCAAGGATTGTTGCCCACCCAGTACCACCAAGTAGTGTAATTTGGATGAAAATAAAGATACGTGTTTGTGGCAGGTTGACTTTTCTTCAGTAGTGGTAGCTGTTTGGATTGTTGGAAGCAATCCGGGCAGGGGCATGCATAGAGTACAAGTGACACCCCAGGAAAATAATAGATGTCCCTTATCACATGGCTCTGCTCTTTCTCATGTGAGAATCCTTTCACATAACATGGTGTATATATGTAAATGTTGGCAGTATGGGCAATAGCCTTTTGTCCAAGGATCTCAATACTTTTGTAAAAGTTGATACATGTATTATCTCCATTTTATGGATGGAGAAAACTGAGCGATGGAGAAATGAAGTGACTTGCCCAAATTCAAGCAGCAAGACAGGGAAGTTCGGAATAAAACCCCCAGAAACTTTAAATCCCAATTCCGAGCTCTAACGCCAGTAAATTACGCTGCTTTTCTGTTGTACAATAAAATATTTTGTATGTTAAATCTTAACTACTCTTCTGTATGTGGGTATACAACAATTTCTCACATAGGCAGTTGTCTTACACATTTAATTGTAAGCCACTGACACTGAAAGCCTTCTTTCCCATGACTGCTTTTTATTTTTCAGCTGTAAAATAAAATTAGAGTCGGGGCACACATCATTTTTTTCAAGCAGTGTAGGATGATATTGTGCAAATACTTACGGATGAAATTCATAGATAAATAGATTCATAGATTCCAAGGCCAGAAGGGACCATTGTGATCATCTAGTCTGACCTCCTGTATAACACATAGAACTTCCCCAAATAATTCCTAGAGGACATATTTTGAAAAACCTCCAGTCTTGATTTAAAAATTGACAGTGATGAAGAATCCACCATGACCCTGGGTAAATTGTTCCAATGGTTAATTACTCTCACTGCTAAAAATGTAGGCCTTATTTCCAGTCTGATTTTGAATCTTCAGCAGAAGTATGAATCACTATCCAAAATTGTAAAGGTACTGAATATGTAAGAGTAATAACCATTCATTTCTAGCCCTCTAATCTTCTCTCTTCTGGTATATTCTTAAAATAATTTCTTTCTCCTTCATCTAGACTAGTTGATCCTTCCTGGATTTGATGAATCTGGTTACATCCTGACATTACCTGAAAGGAGCAACTTGGGAGACTTTGTTCTGCATGCGTTCGGGTAATTTGAGAAGCTAACCTATGTTTACTCAAGTGGCTTCTGATAGCCAGATGCTACTTGGGGCTTACTTAAGCTGTACTGAATGTGCATTAATTCCTAGGCTGCAGGTTCCTTTATGATTGAGAGATCCTGACTGTCTGTCCAGTATGAGGATGGAAACCATGAAGAGCTTTGCATGCTGACTATTTCTGTGCCATCAGGACAACACAGCACCATGCACATCATTTAGTACTGAAAGAGCAGCTATATGTTTGTTTTCATTGAATCTTTGTTGAAAATTTCAACAACTACCACAATGCAGTTTCTTTTTTTAAAAACATAACAGAAAAGAAACAGGGTGTGGGAAGGAGGGAAATGTACTTGTCAGTTGTCCTACATCAGCCTTTTTTAGATTTAAATTCAATTCACAGCTAGTAACAAAGTCTGATTGTTCTTGTCCTTTCCTTTCCGTCTTTCCCCCCACCATATAACTTAAACTGGAGAGACAGTGGCTCTTAAATTCTGCCAAAATCCTAGTTATTGTCTCAGAGTGGTGAAGTGGAAATGTTAATTTGATTATTTATATTATAAATCGTGTGTAAATGAATACTCTATTATATATAATTTTAAAAATGTTTCCCATGCCATAATAATTACATTACATACCACATATTATATGCCCTCCACCCACAAACATGTATATGGATGGAGCACAGGGGTTGTGCACATTGTGTGTGTGTGTGTGTGTGTGTGTGTGTGTGTGTGTGTGTGTGTGATAACTTCTTGCTAAATGGGAAATTGGATGTTGGCAAGAGACAGCAAGCAAATCAGGCTAATAAAAGATATAAAATTTTGGCCCGAGGAACCAGTCTGTTTGACAAAGGGGATCAGCACCTTTAATCTGCATGACAATAATCTTGTCTGAGCTCTCCCTTGACCCTGCTGCGTTTGTGAGAGTATCCCAAGCACTTGCGGACAAAGGGCAGTGCATTTCAGCTGTGGATCCCAATACATCTGCAGCCCCCTACCATCTGCACTCATTGTCTGCTCTGCGACCTCACCGCGCATGCATGGCTAAGCTAACGAGTTCTCACTTTGTGCTAAATCACATGTGTTGGCTTTTCAGAGGACGACAGTACAAATGGCCCCTTTGAATGAGCACCTTTTTAAAATGAAATTTTCTTTACAGCTGGTGAATCGAGCTGACAGCCCGACAGAAATATATCGCTTTTAGATGGAACCTGTTTAGGAATGGGCAAGAAACAGTAAGATAAATCACAGTCGAGGATCAGAATTTTTTTTGTTTTGCCAGTGACATGGAGATGCTGTTTTGGGGTTAATGAGTGGACAATTAGTTTTGAAAATGTCTAGAGAGACAAAGTGGGAGAGGGAATATCTTTTTATTGTACCTACTTCTCTTGGTGAGAAAGACAAGCTTTCGAGCTTACCCAGAACTCTTCTTCAGGTCAGAGTACGCTCCAAAGCTTGCGCCTCTCATCAGCAGAAGTTGGTCCAATAAAAGATATTACCTCACCCACCTGGTCTCTAGTATCCAGGGACTGACTCGGCTACAACAGCACTGCGTACAACATGGAAAAGGTCTGTCACTTCTGTATTGTTTTGGGCCGTCTTTCTGTTATGGTAAATCCTCTTGGTCAATTCACTCTCTGCTCAAAGCTTAGTCTTAGAACAGGCTTGTATAATCTTCATAGCTAACCATATTAATGCCACTTTTTCTAACATTGTCCAAAGTCCATCCTAAATGTCTGTGTCCTAAGACAACTAGGATTCATCTTCATAGATTGTAAAGAGCTCTCAGGGTAGCTGTCTGGGAGAGGGGCCATCTTTTTGTTGTGTTTGTACAGGGTCCTGGTCCATGGCTGAGGCCCTAGGCCCTACTGCAGTACAAGTAATAAGTAGGAATAATAGCATGGTCTAGTGACTTGAACACAGAGCTGGGACTCGGGTTCTAACTTTCCTGTGCCATTAACTGTATGAGGATTTGGGCAAGTCCCTCATGGCATTGCCTCCACTAGGACCGGGACTGGGCTTGGAATCTGTGTGCGCATTTTGCTACCTGGAGATGGTGAATAATACTGTATATCCTGGTCCTGCAGTCACATTCACATGGGGTTAATGGGTGGGGAATTATTTTTGAAAATCGTTCAACTTCTGTTTGGTGTAGTGGTTCAGTGGTCATCCCTCTCCGTCGGGCTCACAGGGAGGCCACTCCGCCTCACTATGTTAAATAGCAAGCAGTCAATTAGCAGGCCTGGGCACTGGCCCTCAGGTCAGGCAGAGTAGCACACAGTCTATTGTCCAGCCTCTGGCTTGGGTAAACAGCAATTGACAGTCTGTGGGGGCTGTGGCCCTCTGGGTGGGGCAAAGCAATGAGCAATCTTTAGCTGCAGACTTCGCGCTGGATCAGACAACAAACACAGTCTGGGGCTTTGACCCTCTGGGTGGGACAGAGCAACAAGCCACAAAAAAGGCACAGGCCTTCCAGCCTAGGGTGACCAGACCGCCACCTCAGGGATGGGGTTAGCGGTAGGGGGACCCGAGCCCACCCTAGTCTACCGGTCCCAGTCCAGGGCCCCTTACAGTGGTGGGTGCTCCCACCACTGGGTCAGCGGGGAAGTCATTGAAACACGTTGACTCGCTTCCCAGCAATACCTCTGGACTAATGACTGGGCCACTTGCTACCCCCCTTTCTTGGCGTGGCTCCATAATTTTTGGGTCCTCAGACTTCTTGGAGTAAACGGTAGACGGAAGTCCCAGCAACTCCATTCCACACTAGGTCTCCTCCTGGGGCAGGGTGCTGCACAGCTCAGTCCCTGGTCCAGAGTTCCGCAGCGAGGCAGAGATGTCTGCCTCCTTCCCTGGCTCCAGCCCAACTGAGCTGGAGGGCCTGCCTCTTATACTTCCTGTCCTGCCCCTTTGCTTCTGTTGCAGTGGGCGGGACTACCTTGGCTCCACCCACCGGGGGGTGGTTCCTCCCCATCAAGATTGGAGGGAGACCACTGTGCCTCTCTACACTTGGAAAATGTCTAGATCAGGGGTTCTCACAACAATTTTTTCGGTGGCCTCAGAATGCGGCCACCAAACTAATTTTTAGGCTGGATTTTAAAAGGGCAAATTCATCAGACCCTTGGTTTGAGTCTGACCAGCTTTTCATTTGACAGCCGGGCCCACAAAGGCGATTCTCCCTGCCTTAACTCACAAATTTCTGAAACACACAAATGGCTTAATATCCGGAAAATTTAAATTAAACGTGGCAGCATCCCATAAGAAGAGAGAAGAAATTCTGGTATGCAGGGAGCATTCTTCCATGTTAGTCTGTGTCCAGTATCTGATTAAAGACCCTTGTGTTGTGTGGACTCAGCCATGCTCTCACTGAGGCATTTGAGTGTGTTATTTTTTGACAGCTGCCTCTAATTTGATAGATGTGATTAAGGGATTGATTTTAGGATTAGCCATCGTTACTTTTCTGGCCTAAAGGGAATTACAATACTCCTTAACTCTCTTTGTTAACCAAAAGGCTGTCAAAGTTGTAGCTAGTTTAGCCCTTTATTCCTGCTATCTGTCTTCAGCAACCTAAAAGGACATTTCTACTGGCCAGCCAGCTGCATAGATTTAGGAGTTTGGATATAACAATCCCACACATTTTCTGGGCAGACAGAGATAATGTCAGTTTCTTGACATCTCCTTTTATCCCATTACTCCTCCGTTGTGTTGTATCTATTTTCTGTCTGTGAATTACCTTGATAGCCTAGTTAATTCTGTGAACTATTTGCATTCACTTGGTTACAATTGCTGGAGCAATTATTTAAAAAGAATAGTAAAATTCGGAAAAAAAATTCAGCTTCTAGAATTCTTGGTTAAGAGCATCCTTGCAGCTCCCACTTCATATTATTTCCATCAGGTTTCTCATCTCCATCAGCTGTTACTATTGTTTTAAAAAAAAAATAGTTTTTTGCACAAGATTAAAAAAAAAAAAAACCTCTATTTTCCATGCTGCATTTAAGAAAATAAAATTAATGCCCTGGGTGATTAGGGCCTGGTATTACCTTTCCTCACTTATGCTCCAATTAGCAACACGTTTAAGCATGTGCTCAACTTTAAACTGCTTGTTGACCTGACTGAAGTCAATGGCACTACTCGCATGTTTAACGTTAAATATGTACTTAAGTACTTTGCTAGACTGAGGCCTCGAGTCCTGATTCAAAAAGCATTTAACCAAATACATAAGTCCATTGCTATTCAGCAGAATACTTAAAAACATACTTAAAATTAAGCATGTGCTTAAGTCCCTTTGATTTAGAGACCATTTCTTAATTAATTTCCCCCTCCCCCACCCCATGGTGTGTGATCTCTCTTCCCACACCTGCCTACCCATAACAATACCCAGCCAAAAGCTCTTGGGCGGGTTCACACACACCTTTTGGCTGAGGTTGGGATTTATGCTTACAGTTATGTTAACTGAAGGGTGAGTAAACACCCATCAATCTCAATTTTAACTCAACCCATAACATGGTTTCATCCAGTTCATCATAATATATTTCAGATCTAATTATTCCAGCTCGGCTTGGTTCTGGTCTTGGGCAATCTGTACTTGTCTGTTAGCCCCTTTTTATGTTTCAGTCAAGTAACTTTTTCTGTGTCCTCACCACTTTTGTTACAGCTGGAATAGCTCATGTCAGTCGGTTGAAGAGAGAATTTTCCTTTCTCTGAGTTACCTGCTGCCTGTTCCTCTAAGACACTTGCCTTTCAGATGCTCGATTGTGTTGTGTGTGGGTGAAAATCCGGCACCACTAAGTGCATAGGAGTCTTTGTTATCAGTTTGTGTTAGGGTAGGGAGGATGGTTTTGTGGCTAAGGCACTGGACTGGCACTCAGGAGACCTGAGTTCAGTTTCCTGCACAGTCACAGACTTCTTATGTGACCTTGAGCAAGTCATTTAGTCTCTCTGTGCCTCAGTTCTGCGTGTGTACAGTGAAGATAATGGCCCTGCCCTACCTCACAGGGAGTCTGAAGACAAAATCTACTAATAATTAGACGAGGCTTCAATACCATAGTAAAGGAGGACATGTGGGTACCTAGACAGATAGGACGAGACCCTAAGTGCAGGGAACTCAAGTACAAGACTAGACAGTTTTTTAATGTAAGCCATGCATTGTAAGAACTCTTTTAAGCAAACCCATGAACGGAAGCCAGAGCCCAGGACAGAGATTCTTATCACATTTTTCATCGTTTATGGTTTGTTAGAATTTTTTTTCCTACTCCCCATTGTTTGCAATGACTCAGGGAGGCTTAAAAATAAACGCTATTTCCCCACTGGCTGTGTTCTTTTCCATTTTGGCAAGCCTTGATATCCTGCCCTCCTAGAACAGCCTGAGACAAAAGCGACCTTTTTTTCTTTATTTACTTCCTCCCTGTGTTCAAACATCATTTGGTAACATCACCTCACCTATGGGAACAGGGTTTAATAAGCACTAGCAGAGGGCACACAAGAGCATAACATTATTTTCATTTCATTAGGGGCCTACATAAATGAACCTTCACTGCAATTTTTAGCCCCTCAGGCCGAGCCTCGGGAGCCCCAGTCAGCTGACCTGGGCCAGCCACGGCCCTGCCACAGATCTTTTATTCCAGCATAGACATCCCTTGAGGACCAGTGTTGTGGGTCTTTTACAGCTGTAGAGCTGTATCCTAAGAGATCTGAGTTCTATTCCTGGCTCTGCCACTGACCAGCTGTGAGACCTTGGGCAAGTCAGCGCCCCTCTTTATGCGTCTGTTTCCCTCTCTGTACAATGGGGATAAACTATACTTGCGCTTCATTTACAAACCACTTAGCACTTTCCATCCCAGAGATCTCTGTAAGAACTAAATCTTTGCAATTATTCTGTAGATCGAATTATGTCCCTTTCTAAATGAACCTTAAAATATACACAGACAGTTGTTTTAAACCAGATGACTTGTCAATGAATTTCAGCAGCAAAACCCCTTGCGTCTGATTTGTTTTAAGGCTTATTTTGATGTTGATATCTAAAGTTATTTAAAGTGACACTGACTAACGGCTTAGAATGTGTCAATATTTAAGGAATATTAAAATCCATACAGTAATCTGTGCAACCACGTTTACCTCTATATCAGTACTGGATGTGTGGCTTTTACCTTGTTACTCATGGTGGCATTATATGAAGTTAGGATGTAAAAACACGTTCACTGAGAAGGGAAGGGCATAGGCACATGTAGCTTTTTATACTGTAGGGCATTTCACGTTGCAAGGAGGGATTAATTTTTAACTACTTGGCCCTTATTTATAACATCTTGGGTGAAACTGACTTCACCTGCCTACAGCCCAGCTAATCGTGTGCTGGGAGCCAAGTCTGGGAAGGAGAAATTCGCCCTACAGCCTATGACAGGGAGTGGGGCGACAGGGAGTGAGTGCTATTTTATCCTATGGTCACAGCCCCTCCTCACAGTCAGAGCCCCCCATCCTCTCCAGCCTGAGCCAGTTGCATGTGATGTTAGAGCCACTGGATTCCATATCCACCCACCCCAATGTCACCATCCCAGAACCTGCCCCAAAGATCCCAGAGGGTAGAGTTCCTCCTCTCCCCCCCCCCCCCCCCCCCCCGAGACACAGGCACAGCTACTCCTCTGTCCCCATCTCTGGAGAGGTCAAACATGGGTTATAAGCGGGAAGAGGACCTCCCGTGATTATCTCTAGCTACTCTGCATCCCAGGAAACCTTCCCAAGGTTCCCCTCAAGTTGTACACCAGTTCAACTGTTCACAAGGGATTGCCTGCCTCTCATGTGACCTTATTCAGTTTAACACTCTCTTCTCCCCTTCCGTTCTGCCAGGACGGACTCCAACGCTTCAGCGCCTAGTGACCTTCAGGACCCTTCCCTCTGGAGAACTGACCCACAAAGCAAAGAATCATGAGTGCTGTTTAGCTCAGTCTGCTTTGCTGCGTGTCTGTAATTCAGAAGAAGTGGAAGGATTTGCTGAAGACAGAGTATGCCCCTTATGCATAAGAATCAAAGAGGGAGTGTAAAGACTTAAAACCAGAGGGAGCAGCAGGTGTTTGTGCATGATGGCAAACTTCAGGGCAAGTGATGCAAAGCCAGCCAACCCTCCAGCAAGGCCAGTGATTAGACAGAGGAACCCAACTTACTTTGACTGTGTTGTAATCTCCATATATAACGAAACGGCCCTTGCCTTAGCTTCCATAAGCCACCTTGTGCTGCTGCCCAGTCCACTAATCAACCACTGGGTTTCTAACGACCTGATTATTCCCACTACCTTCTTGCAATTTTGCTTTTATGAATTTAGTTTGAGTTTAGCTAGCTGGCCAGCTGAGCCCTTACCCCACTTGTTAAGCAGCCCTCCTTTGCCTTTTAAAGAGCTGAGTGTCTCGCAAACGCAATGATTAATAAAATGATTGATACATATGGAACACCCAGTGAATGTTCTGTATGTGACTAATAGAAGCCAAGGCACGTGTCCTTCATGCTCTCTGCAAGTGACATGGCTTTCCTTTTCTCCAGGATATTAGCTTAACGATTAATCTTTATAAAAAGCAAATACATTTTAGTGAGGGTGAAAAATATACTTTACACCTTGGAATTTACCTGTCTGGATTAGATGCATGGAATTGGTTGAATTACAGAGTCTTGGTCCTGATATGCTTATCATACTGGCACTTAGTTGCATTTTGACAAGCCAAGTTAATTAATCACACTCAACCTGACTGAAAGGTCACCTGCAAAATCAAACAAAGATTGGGTTGGGTCTCTTTTATGTGCCTCTTTATGGTCCATAAAGAAGGACCAGGGAAGATTTTTGTTTGTATGTTCTATTTTTAACCCGGATTGTTTTGAGTTTTTTTTCCTGCTTAGAACATAAGAACGGCCATTCTGGGTCAGACCAAAGGTCCGTGTAGCCCAGTATCCTGTCTTTCAACAGTGGCCAGTGCCAGGGGCCCCAGAGGGAATGAACAGAGCAGGTAACCATCAAGTGATCCATCCCCTGTTGCCCATTCCCAGCTTCTGGCAAACTGAGAGAAAAGGGACACCATCCTTGCCCATCCTGGCTAACAGCCATTGATGAACCTATCCTCCATGAATTTATCTAGTTCTTTTTTGAATCATGTTATAGTCTTGGCCTTCACAATATCCTCTGGCAAAGAGTTCCACAGGTTAACTGTGCGTTGTGTGAAGAAATATTTCTAGGGCTGTCGATTAGTTGCAGTTAACTCATGTGATTAACTTTAAAAAATGAATCATGATTAATCACATTGTTAAACAATAGAATACTAATTGAAATTTATTAAATATTTTGGATATTTTTCTACATTTTCAAATATATTGATTTCTATTACAACACAGGATACAAAGTGTACAGTGCTCACTTTATATTCTTTTTTATTACAAATATTTGCACTGTAAAAATGAAAAACAAAAGAAATAGTATTTTTCAATTCACCTCATACAAGTAGTGTAGTGCAATCTCTTTATTGTGAAAATGTAACTTACAAATGTAATTTTTTTGTTACATAACTGCACTCAAAAACAAAACAATGTAAAACCTTAGAGCCTACAAGTCCACTCAGTCCTACTTCTTGTTCAGCCAATCTCTAAGACAAACAAGTTTGTTTATATTATGGGAGATATTGCTGCCTGCTTCTTATTTACAATGTCACCTGAAAGTGAGAATAGGTGTTCGCATGACACTTTTGTAGCTGGCATTGCAAGGTATTTGCGTGCTAGATATGCCAAACATTCGTGTACCCCTTCATGCTTCAGCCACCATTCCAGAGGACATGCTTCCATGCTGGTGATGCTTGTTAAAATAAATAGTGTGTTAATTAAATTTGTGACTGAACTCCTTGGGGGAGAATTGTATGTCTCCTGTTCTGGTTTACCCACATTCTGCCATATATTTCATGTTATAGCAGTCTCGGATGATGACTCAGCACATGTTTGTTTTAAGAACACTTTCACAGCAGATTTGACAAAACGCAAAGAAGGTACCAATGTGAGATTTCTAAAAATAGCTACAACATTCGATCCAAGGTTTAAGAATCTGGAGTGCCTTCCAAAATCTGATCGGGACGGGGTGTGGAGCATGCTTTCAAAAGTCTTAAGAGCAACACTCTGCTGTGGAAACTATAGACCCTGAACCACCACCAAAAAAAAAAAAAGAAAGAAAATCAACCTTGTGCTGGTGGCATCTGACTCAGATGATGAAAATGAACATACGTCGGTCCGCTCTGCTTTGGATTGTTATCGAGCAAAACCCGTCATCAGCATAGACTCATGTCCTCTGGAATGGTGGTTGAAGCATGAAGGGACATGTGAATCTTTAGCGCATCTAGCACGAAAATATCTTGTGATGCCGGCTACAACAGTGCCATGCAAATGCCTGTTCTCACATTCAGGTGACGTTATAAACAAGAAGCAGGCAACATTATCTCCTGCAAATTGTAACCAAACTTGTTTGTCTGAGCGATTGGCTGAAGTAGGACTGAGTGGACTTGTAGGCTCTAAAGTTTTACATAGTTTTATTTTTGAATGCTGTTATTTTTTTGTACATCTACATTTGTAATTTCAACTTTCATGATAGAGATTCCACTACAGTACTTGTATTAAATGAATTGAAAAATACTATTTCTTTTTTTACTGTGAAAATATTTGTAATCAAAAATATAGTGAGCACTGTACACTTTGTATTCTGTGTTGTAATTGAAATCAATATATTTGAAAATGTAGAAAACGTCCAAAAATATTTAAATAAATGGTATTCTATTATTGTTTAAGAGCATGTGATTAATTTTTTTAATCGTTTGACAGCCTTTTGTTTGTTTTAAACCTGCTACCTATTAATTTCATTTGGTGACCCCCTAGTTCTTGTGTTATGAGAAGGAAGTAAATAAGGAAGTGTTATTTACTTCTCCACACCAGTCATGATTTTATAGATCTCTATCATATCCTCCCTTAGTAGTCTCTTTTCCAAGCTGAAAAGTCCCAATCTTATTAATCTCTCCTCATATGGAAGCTGTTCCAGGCCCCTAATCATTTTTGTTGCCCTTTTCTGAACCTTTTCCAATTCCAGTATATCTTTTTTTGAGAAGGGGTGACCACATCTGCACACAGTATTCAAGATGTGGATGTACCGTGGATTTATATAGTGGCAATATGATATTGTCTGTCTTATTATCTATCCCTTTCTTAATGATTCCCAGCATTCTTGATTCTTTTATTAGAAATTCAGAGCTTGCTTACCCTGAAATATTCTGTGGACCACCGGAGAACTGTTAGGATTATGACCGCGCAGAACTAAAGTGTGAAATCAGATTAATTGAGAGAGGAGGTAATTTTTAGTCAGGATCTTTAGAATTCTTGGGGTTTGATTGCTGCTTGTACACTCCGGTTTAACGCAGTTACCCAAACAACTCTTGAAACAAATATTTTTGCTAAAGAATCAACACTTTGGTCCCTTCAGCCAATGGAGCTTTTAATCCACATCTTTGAGACCACCCCTACTCCCTCCCAAGTCCTACAACAAAAGCAGGGAACAATAGGCTTGACATTCCTTATATTGCTAAGGTGAAAAGTATGGGGGGGACCCTTAAAGATGTCTTTCAGTCCTTCATATGTGATAAAGTAACAATACATAAATAATGTAAATAAAACGGGGGGCACAACCCCCTTTTTTCTTCCCTTTTGCGGATCATCGCTAAAGCGGATAAACTGAATCATACGAATGTATGGCCAGATATTGAGTTGGTGTGAATCATAGAATCTCAGGGTTGGAAGGGACCTCAGGAGGTCATCTAGTCCAATCCCTCGCTAAATCCCCAAATGGCCCCCTCAAAGATTGAACTCACAACCCTGGGTTTAGCAGGCCAATGCTCAAACCACTGAGCTATCCCTCCCCCCAGTATCGCTATGGCAACTGAAATGGAGCTACACCAATTTACAGCAGCTGAGGATCTTTACCATAATTTTTGTTTAAACATTTTTCTTCCGGTGTTACAAGATTTTCCTACAACTCTCAGAAACATCTGAAGATGTGATGTCAATACAGTGGTGTCCCACCCTTGTCTGGAGCCACTAACTACAAAGGACTCTAGAATTAGACAGAAACGATTCTCTGCTCTGGTAGCTGTTTGTGTAAACCTTGCTTATCTCTACGATCTGGCCAGCAATGTTAAATTACACTCTGTGTAATGTATAGTTAGGCGCAGACAATTAAATACCAATGAAACTGGTATCCCAGCCAACAGGGCTGAGGAGAAACAGCCATAATCCACGTGGCAGCTGGGAGAGACAGGCAGAAAATATTAACTTCTTACTTATGCCTTGTCTCTCAACTCCATTTTATCTCGGTCTGTCTGTCCTGTCTTGCCAGCATTGTCTGCACGGCAAAACTTAAACCCCTACCGAGCACAACTGTCGGTAATTTGATTTGGCTGAATTGCTACTGAGCATGCTAAAGACGCAGGTAGAGACAAAGAGAAACTGTGTGTTCAGCTATTGTGCTGAAGCCCAAATTCTAAGCATGGTCCTTCCTCATCCCCACTCAAAGCCTGACTGCACTCAGGACCAGCTTATGTAAACCAAAGGTTGACAACACATTTAGTGGCCGCTTAATTTTACAGTCCAGACAAGTCCTCTGGCTTTGATTGGTTTCTAGCATGAAAATCCCCCTGGGCTCCTCATCCCATCCCACTAAGGAAGTCTGAGTGCCAAGGAATGATCAAACTAGGATTAAAGGGCCTGATCCAGTGTCCACTGAAGTTAGTGGGACTGTTTTCAGCGACATTGGATCAGAGCAAGAGCACAAGCAGAGTTGCACTCCTACTGAAGTCAATGGGAAGGTTATGTAAGGCACGTCCTATCAGTGATCAGAGTCCACACACAAGGTTTGATTGCCAGGAGGTCCAATCCAAGGGGATGGGGCGGCGAGACGGCTGGTAGGGTTAGGTGCAGCAGCAACATAGGGTCAGGAGTGGTGACAAGGCAGGCTCAGGTGGGTCTGAGTAGCAACTAGCGGGAATTTGCTTGTTGCTCAGACAAGTCCAGAAATGAAGAAGGAAGTTTATATATAGCCACTAGCCAATCAGGGTCAAGACTATGTGGCCAATCAGGAAGTGAGTTGCAGAGCCCTGGATGCTGACCCTAACCAAGGAGTTTGCTGGTAATCCGATGTGTCGGGTGTCACAACGGCCACTTTTGCTTCCCAAAAATCCAGTGGGCCTGGGTTTGAGACCAGGGTCCTAACAGGTTTCCATTGACTTCAACAGATGCTGGCCCTTAAGCCTTAGTTGATTTTCATTGGGAGCAGGGTGCCAAACTCACTTAGGCCCTTTGGAAAATCCTACACCTAAAGCCATTTCCTGCATGAGAGTTCTCTACATTATTAGTTCTATGGTTCCAGACCCAAATACTCTGTGGGCATCAGGAATTTAGTTGCCTTGTAAACTAATCATGAATTGAAACCATCCGTGATCATTTGCCTCCTGTTGGAGCCAGGGTTTATCATTAGGCTGAACTTTCACACAAGAAAGGGATGTGAAGGCAGGCGTGTCCAGTATTTCCACAAGTATAATTTCCATATGCGTGCAATGCAGTCTCCTATTCACCAAGCCCCAACCTATGTCACATTCAAGTCCCTCCTTAAGATTCACTTCACGTCTCCCACAATACCCATAAGAAGAGAACTGTGCCAAATATTTTAAGACATCAAGACCCTCCTGTGAGTTCTTTCTTCTTCTCAGTTTCCCAGTAAATCCCATCTTCTCCATATCTTTTAGACTGTGAACTCTTTGGAGCAGGGACTGTCTCAGTCTGGATCCTCTACAGTGCTGAATATTTTACTGGTGCTTGACAAATGTCGAAGGTTTGGAGTCATGTACTCTTGGAGGCTGGCTTGTGCACAGGGTGAATTGGAGCTCTTCTAAACGACGTAGTTTAGACTGGGCGCTGATGAGCCAGGCTGATGTAGGCATGTTACCTGTATACGTGATGTTTACAAATAGACAAGCATGATGGGTTATATAAACCCCACACTGAGCCTGAGGGCATTAAAAAGCAATGCTGGGTCCATTGGCCCAGCTCTCCGGGCCTGCCAAGCCTGCTCTGACTGGAAGAGCAGGTTAAAAGGGATCTCAGAAGCCCAGGCAAAGGGTAGTGGACAGGGTGCAGGAAAGAGGAGTCCTTCTCCAGGAAGCCAGACAGAACGTTGAGCCTGAGAGGGGACTACAGAGCAGATAAGGCCTACAGGCAGTTCCGTCTCTCACCACCACCCCTTTTGAAGCCCTGCTCCTTTAGGCTTTTTTGTGGGTTGTTGAGAGACTGCTTGTTTGGCCATGCCCCAAACTGAAGGGACCTAATGGTAGGAAGTAACCCAGGGAAGTGAACTTGGACTTGCTGCATGGAAGACCAGCCAGCAGGGCCAGCTCCAGGCACCAGCTTACCAAGCAGGTGCTTGGGGTGGCCACTTCGGAGAGGGGCGGCACGTCCAGCTATTCGGCGGATGGTCCCTCACTCCCGCTCAGAGCGAAGGACCTCCCGCCGAATTGCCACCGCAGATCGCGATCGTGATTGCGGCTTTTTTGTTTTTGTTTGGTTTTTTTGTTTGTTTGGCTGCTTGGGGTGGCCAAAACCCTGGAGCCGGCCCTGCCAGCCAGTATTGCTTCCCACAGCTCCCTAGGCAGAAACTGGGTGTAGAGGGAGGGCCTGGGTCCCCCTACCACACCACTGAAGAGCCGAGGCCCAGATGCTGGTGGAAAACTGAAGATTCCTGGCTTAAGGTCAGGAACAGGCACCACTACCATCCTGAGAGAGGGGTGCATGGCCAGAAGTCGGGTGTGCTAACCACGAGGCTACCCGGCCTTCTAAGCCCCCTATCACAATGAGCTTGGCTAGAAAGTGTGCTCTAGTGGCTGAAGCAAGGACGAGGTAACAGAATTCTTAAGTCTTATTCCTGTCTCTGTCACTGATTTTCTGTCTGGCCTTGGCTAAGTCACTTCTCTGCATCTCAGTTTACCAATCTGTAAAACAGGGGGAACCATTTGGATCCATCTCTACCATAGGTCTTGGGAGGTTTAATGCATTAGTGTTTATGAAGTACTTCGCAAGTCTTGAATGAAAGTGCCCAAGATATGCATAGAAAGTTACATGCACTATCAAATAGTGAATAATTCTTAGCAAATAACGTATTCCAATTCTGTCTGTTTACAAATTGTCCATAACCAGCTGCTGATTGTCTCAAATTGATGTGTTATTGCTAGTTAATGTGAGTGACTAGTCCCTGGCCCAGAGAATGTGCATGAGCAAATTGTTGTTAAAGTCCAATGTTTGAATTATAAACCATGGTGGTTGAGCCTGACCTATGTGCTCCTTAGTGCTGACTCCAGTTCACATATTCAAAATTCACTTTCTGTGGATAGTTACTTAAAATTCACCACCTCCATGTACATTTCATGCCTGCAAACTCATTCACTAGGAGAATTACAGAAAGTGAACGCAAAAAAGGGGCACAAATGTATCCAGAGTGAATTCTGCTTTTTATTTCCAATATGCATGGAAAACATTTTTCAGGTACTTGTCCAGTTCTGCTACCAAGTTCTCATACAAAACCCACATCCCACTTCAGAACATCTCCCACAGAACCAACTCTGCATCTTCTGGAGAGGCCCCTACACCTAGGATATATCCCACAAGACGTCTGACTCCCAGTCTGCGGTCACTTTATGCCAGCGAAGCTGATGCAAAGTGGCCACACCACTGGATGCTGTACTTCCATCTGTCATGTGAGGATGATATTTGCCTACTCCACTGGATGCTGTGAGACTCAGTGCACTATAAAGTGTTTTGAGATCGTTGGAAGAAAAGTTGCTATAAGTCACTGAAACGTCTTTTATTTATCTTTCAATAATAATGTGAGCTCTTTACTAATAACATAATATGAGCCACCACCATGTTTCAGACCCTTTGGTGGCCTCAGTGGAGACCTCAAGTCTGCTACGAAGGTCTGGCTCTATAGAACCACAGTTGCATCAATGCTATCATACAGCAGTGAAACGTGGGCTTGGAGGAAGGTGAAGAACACCAGATTGTTTTGGTCATCTTCCTCAGCTGCTTCATATTAAATGGCAGGTCAAGATCAGAAATGAGGATTTTTGTAGCCAAACCCACCTCCATCAGCACTCGCCCAGTTTCAGTGGCTTTCTTGGTACAGGCATATTACTAGGATGAAAGACCAATGAATTCCAAAGCATGTCCAACAAGGAATGCTGCTCCATGGCCGATGAGCACGGATGTGTCCACCAAAAGCTTTGGTGGCACAATAAGATTCCAAATGATGGACGTTAGATGGTCTGGCTGGATTTTCAGTTTTAAGGACCTAACTAGAGATCGACCTGCAAGGCATTTGATCTGCCAGGAGGCTCTGTCCCCTTGGGATTTGCCAAGATGAGCTACATAATCTGAAGTAACTAGACATAAGCAAAATAGTATCCCCAAACCCTGCTGAACTTTGAGGGTTCTGATTAAATACACCTTGGACCTGAACTGTCCCTTGTTTCGCCCGTCTCTACAAATAACTTCAGCTTGGGTAGATGGGGGCACATTTAAATACAGTATCATGGGCCTGATCCTGCTATTACTGAAGCTTTGTTTCTTTGCTGTTCCCCAGCAGGTGCTGCTAAATACTTTATCCCCTTTGGGTCTGACGATGCCACTTGTGTAATGAGAGGAGATCCAATTACAGGGTTATCCAATTTACCTTCCCAAAAGGTAAGTCCTGTTGAAAATGACACAGCAGGGCTGCCTGCTGCTGTGGCCAGTTCCTTGGATAAAGTAAGATCTTGGGAAGATATTTGTGTGGGGTTTTTCTTCATTGTGTATTCCCACAGCTTGGACCCCAGTGCTCTCTGAAATAGCAGGCAGCTACAGACAGGTCGTGTGGCAGGGGGCAGCGTGTCCTCTCTGATCACTAATAAGCAAGGAGTGAATCTCAGCTCAGCAGCCTCTCACAACCATCACTACTTGCACCCAGTGCTCGAGGGAAGGACTATATATAAGGCTGCTGGGGATACAGAAAGGAGAGGAACTGCCTAGGCCTGTGCTGAATCCACAACTGGGCCTATCTTGACATTATCCTTTAAAGTGAGCTCTGGTCCCTGTGTTTTGATTCTGCCACGTCAGTCTCCTAGCTTGCAGGGCCAAAACCAGACCCTGGCTCAGAACACTGCAAACTGCGGAGAAGTGTAGACTCGGATCTGAACCACCCCGCTGGCAAATGAGCAGCACACCCAGAACTCTCTGCTTCAGTGCTGCCACAAGAAACACTTGTTAAACTGGAACAGGGTTTTCCGAGGCCAGGCAGGTAACCACACATATTCCTTTATCTTACCGACACCGCTCTGAGCCTGGAGTTAGGTCAGTTTTGGGAGCAGAGTTCAGTTCCATAAAGAAACAGAAGCTTCCAGACTTATGGCCTGCCAAGCACAGAGCATTTGTGTATGACGTGAATTAGTCTCTTCCTTGTCCTTCATAACCGGTAACTGTGGAACATTGGGCCATAAGGTCTATGGCCAGTATATTATCAGGCTTCCCCTAATGTTAACTTCCACACCTTGATTGAGGTGGCTTATTTAGCAATTTTATCATTATTATTTGAGTTCCTGGAACATCTAGAGGCCTCCGGTCAGGATCAGGGTCCCACTGTGTTGGATGACGTTGAACAAATAAAGCAGTCGCTACCCCAGAGAGTTCTCTGTCTCAGAACTCACGGCCGCCTTCTTCATCGTGAAATCTCAAAGGCCTCTGTTGTCTGGAGAGACAGAGGCCATTTTGTGTTTAAAATTGGTGTGTGTTTCACTGCTTTCCCACTTGCACCTGATGTGTAATGTGTCGCACCATTTAGGTCCTTGCTGATTCATAGATTCATAGATTATAGGACTGGAAGGGACTGAGCTGGACAGTCTCCTCTGCTCTCCAGCTGTTGCTCACGAACTAAGAAGGAGCAGCAGTGCAGGTCAGGGGAGGAGGAGCTACGTTTCAAAATTCACTTAGAAGCAATATCAAAAAACCTGGAAAGGCTTTGATCTTTCTAAATATTCCCTTTGTTCTGTCGTTCGGCAATTCCTGTGTGCTTCAAAGGTAAGATAACAATCCGCTCTCTGTGCTCTTCCCTGAGCTGTGGTCAGAAACTCACCCCTGAAATACAGTTTAAATAACCCAGAGCCCTATAACCTTCAAATCAAGTAATGAAGATCTTCCCACTGTTCTTTTTGTTAGATTAATAAAAGGCTACACATTTCCTCAAGGCGCTCTCCTTGTGGTTCTTTCTCCCTGTGATGTAGCATTCGCTGTTCAAAGACGTACTGGGACATTTCCATTAGTAAATAACAACAAAGTAATTTTGCTGCGTCTAGCCATAGACAGCACTGGCTTGGGCCTAGCTCATGCTGCCCACTTACTTAATGGTAACAGTGCAGCATAGGGGAGACAGAGGGTACATCTACACTACAACGGGGAGTCGATTTAAGATACGCAAATTCAGCTACGTGAATAGCGTACCTGAATTCGACGTATTGCAGCCGACTTACCCCGTTGTGAGGACGGCGGCAAAATCGACTTCTGCCGCTTTTTGTCGGCGGGGCTTACTACCACCTCCGCTGGTGGAGTAAGAGCGCCGATTCGGGGATCGATTGTCGCGTCCCAACGGGACGCGATAAATCGATCCCCGAGAGGTCGATTTCTACCCGCCGATTCAGGCGGGTAGTATAGACCAGACCAGAGTAATACCTCTGCTTTAGTGTGGAGTCTTCTACCTTTAACAAAATAATAGTGGATCACTCAGCCTGGAGGCACTCTGGGGAATGGAAGCTAAATCCAATGAGGAAGGAATGTTGTCTAGTGGCAAACGCAGGGGACTGCAGATCGGGGAATCTGTCACATTCCCTGTGCGTGAAATTCAGCCACAGGGCAGGGGACCCCAGCACAAGGCCTATGTTTAAGCCCTCTTTTGAGGACCTAAGCGACATATGAGCCTTGTGCTGGCCCTCCGCACAGGGGTGAATGTCTCTCCGTATGACCTTGGGCAAAACACTTAACCCCTTTGTGAAATTGGTGTGGGAAGTTGTTTGTGGGATCGCATACAGGAATGTGAACACTAGTAAAGAGACTGGTGATTTCCTTAATCAGGGAGGCAGTGCGGCTTAGCGGATAGGGCACTGAACCAAGCCTCAGGAGCTCTGGGTTTGGTTCCCAGTTTTATCACTGGGTGGGCATGGCCAAGTCCCTTCTCTGCACCTCATTGTCCCTGTCTGTTACACGGGCATGTGTCTGACGTCCTTGGTAAAGTGCTTTGAGTTCCAGTACTGCAAGTAAGCCTTGTTATTTTAAACGAAAGCTGCCAGAGAAATGTGTATTGCTTTATTATTATTTGGTTGAAATAGAAACTTTTCATTAAATCCTGTATTTCCCATGACTGTTCTTTCCTCAATGAGGAAGAAAACAAGCCAAACAAAGCGGCCTCACCAATGTTAGATAAGAGGGGCTTAGCGGGAAATGCTGGTAAGAAATGAAGGAAATTAATACGCAACAATAATTACACTGTAAGGCTTCCAATTTGTATTTCAATATGTCATTTACATAATAACAAAGCTGAACCATTTGGTAGCTAATGACACAGGCTGATCTCAAGGTTTTGTTTTCTTGTAAGTTCCTTTCAATGGAAGCACTTTGATGTCTGTCAGCAAAACACGCTCCTTTTGAGACAGTCTCCTATTTAGTTATTGACACTGTGTCCAAGGGCTGTTTTCCCCCTTCTCATGCTTAGATATTGACAATATGTCTAAGAACTCTTTCCCCCCCTCCTCTCCTCTCTTCTCTATTTCCAAGGCCAAACTTGGGAGCCAATAATGGTAACTGGGCCAGAAATGTAAAAACTTGAGTCTAGGTACCTTCGTTGGGCCCGATCCTGCGTGGTGCTGTTACTGAGAGCAGAGGATTTCTCAGCCCTTTGCCCCTCTGTTGGACCCTGTGCTGCAATGTTGTTTTATGGGTGCAGCTTAGGAATCAGAAAACATGAATGCTGTTCCTAGCTCTGCCACTGACTGATCTGCCATGTGGCAAGTAAAAATCACATGAGCTCTCTGTGCCTCGGTTTCCCCATATGTGCAATGGGGATAATATTTGATTTGGTAAAGCACTTCAGGATCTTTGCATAAAAAGTGCTCTGAGCATTAGGATTGGCCCAAATCCTGAGGTCCTTTCTCGCTTTGTATTCAGTGCTTACTCAGACATAGCTCCCTTTGATTTGAATGGGAGTTAGTAATAATGACTGCCTTATTCAGACTATTACTTGCTCACTGTAGAGTCAACAGGGCAAGCACACAGCTTAAAGAACAGTTGCACTTAAAAAAGGTTTTTAAAAAATGAACAGAGGCTAATGAAAATGTGGGGAGACAGGTTACTTCCTGCATATCTGGTGGGGATACCCTCACTTAGCTCTTGCATCTCAGCAGTAACTCTCTCCCATAGGCTCCTGCAATCTTTCTTATGGGATCAAGCATTGAGGAAATCCAGGAGATAACTGAATTCCCAGCTCAGGATGGCTGCAATATTTTACTGAATACCGAAAGAAAAACTGATGTTGAAACTTTGATGGCCAAACTATGGGCCACATGAGTCATGGAAAACCTGATCAACTCGGAAAGTCTACATGAGGGAGACAATCTCAAACTATTGTTAAAATTAAGGAAACACAAACCATGCCCCCATCATTTTACTGAAGCCTTTACCCCTTGGAAAGTCTTTTAATTGTTGTTCTTTGGTTGATTTGACGTTTGTCGTGTATTTGTTGGCTTCCTACCGACCTTATAACATGAGCTTGAAAAACAGGTGCAATGCTGAGAGATGGGTAAGCTCTTGGGGGCAGGAACTCTCTTTGCACATGTACAGTGCCTAGTACAAAAGGGACTTTTAAGCATGGTGCGGGGGTTCCAAGAATTACAGTACCTAAATATGAAACAATACGAACGGATAAACTAGCAGGTGAATATGCTTTCACATTAACTATGCTCCTGCCATAAATGCAACTCACCACCAATAAACTCCTGCCACAACTAGAAGAACAAAACACACATGAACAGCAAGATGAGACTGTCTGGATTACTCAAACTATATGCATGCAATTTGAGGGGGAAATCCTCCAGGTTGTGGTTGTTTTTCTGTTTGGGAGTTTAATTTGTTTGGTTTTTTGCACAATCCTTGTGCCAGAGTTCACGTGCCCGATTTCAGATTTCTAGTGACAACCAACACAAACTGATGGGCGACCCTTTCTGATTTTTGTTTGATCAAGCTGGATACAGAACAAATACAGCTCCTGCATAGGTTCCAAATAGCATGGCCAGCATGTGCACTAAGGGATGTTTGTAAATCCTGCCCAGTGCCAAAACATCAATCCAGTTTTGTCCATGATGTTAATAGCAGAGCATTGCTGGGATTGTCTAAGTATATTTTCTTCTGAGAGAACTGCTGCCTTTTCTTTCTATGGATGGTTTTTCTTCCCATCATCACCAACTACCTCAGAGAGAGAGACAAGGTCCAGTCTGCCTCGAATTAGGGACTGAAAGAATGAATGAATCACTTAAGTCTTATATGTGGATCCTCAATTATGAGAGGTCAATGTGAAAAGAACTAGCTTGGGCCAAATTCATCACTCATTCAGTGGAGTTACACCAAAGATTAATGTGGCCCCTTGATGCTGACTTCCTCTTTGGCCTGTGATGAGTCATTTCACGTTTCTGCTCAGTTTCTCCATCTGTAAATTGGACAGAACTAATTGTGAGGATTCGTTACTTAAAGATTGTAAATGCTTTGAAGGTGAAACATACTGAACAAGAGTGAAAGCATAGTCATTAATACAGTAATTTCAAATCCTAATAGTATGCTCTACTCCCTTTTCTCTACGGATCAGGAACCATTGTACAAACTCTATCATACTGTATAAAAGTCCAGGCCTCTAGCTCTTACTCATATGTGTGTGTGTGTGTGTGTGTGTGTGTGTGTGTGTGTGTGTGTGTGTGTGTGTGTGTGTGTGTGTAAGGGGTGTGGTTTCAGACCTAGCACTGTACATAAAAATAGCTGGGTTAATCATTGTAGCAGCCGCTGACACAACACTGCAGTCACCAAGGCTCCAAGCTCCTCCTTTACAGTCATAAAGGAAACTTGGTTTAATGGGGTTGGCACAGAGTCTCAGTCGTCATGAAACTCCAACCAGGAGGCGATTTGATATGAAATCAGTTGGGGTGTCAGGTAGTCGAAATCAGAAAAGGCTCAGGAAATGAGTATCCACCTCTGGGGTATAAGCCATTCCTTCCACACTTTCCCCTGAACACAACCTAATTGTGTTCCAGAAGATTTACTTGTGCATTGTAAAGCCTCCAGGAATGCCTCCTTTAATAAGCCCTTTGCTATTGGCTCTTCAGTCCACTTATCTGTTGCTGGTGCTCCCTGGGAATCAATTGAAATTGGTTATTTGGATCCATGGAAGCCCATGGAAGGTTAGAGTGAAAGGTGGGCAAGTTACACCTTGTACCACTCAGTATCTATGGTGTATGCAAAACCTCAATACATCATGCACAGGATGGTACATAAAGCAAGAAAACTCTTCTACATTCCAATAAAAATTCAAAAATCCATTGCAAAGCATTTCAGGAATTGCTATAGTTTGGAAGAAAGTGTTACTTAAAATTTTATGAATGCCCAACCATATTTTAAGGGGCAAATTCAGAGCTAACGCTGGCTTATCTTACTCACCCGAGCAGGTCCCTTGTCTTCAGTGGGACAACTCGGATGAGTAAGGCAACTGGACTGGTTCTAAGGCAGTGCTGGATACAGTGTGTTTTTTTTCTTCCTTCTCTGCCTGCTAAGGAATGAATTCTGCTCCCATTAGAATTAGTGTGAGTGGTAGGTGTAAATCTGATGGCATAATTTGGCTCTTAGATGCATGGATGCCACAGTGATTGGGCTTGATATAAGAACTCAAGTACATTGTGTGCAAAATTGCTTGCTGAAAATAGTCTGTGTTCCTTCTGCACTGATAATGCCAAATGACATTCTCTTTAGCCGACAGCCTAGACTTGTTTTTAGACAGTGGATCAATCAATGTATTCCTAAGAGTGGTGTAAAATTCACATTTCAGTGACTAGAGAACTAGATCCTCCATTTGGCCCATCCCACCAGGGACATGATCTCAAGACTTTTGATGTGTCATTCCATCTACCTAAGAAGATAGCTGATCCCATCTGTGCCATACAGAGCCACCCAGATCGGTCTGGAATATCCAGCAGCTAATCCATCCACGGAAAAGATGTACCTCTCCCCTGCCGGTGCATTACAGCATGAGGCCGCAGTTGTGCTTTCCCTTTAAGGATGGAAAGAGGCACATTGTTGTTTATCTATATTTCAGTAGTGCCTAGCAACTCCAATCAAGGATCAGGGCCCAAAGGTGCTAGGCACGGGAGGACCAGTAATAAAGATAACTGTACCTGGGTCTAGAGAGAATACAGTCTAGGTGTCAGGACAAAAATGAGACAAATGGGGGTGGGGAATTAAGTGAATGAGGTAGCCATAAAAAGAATTTATCATAAAAGCAGAAGTCAGTTTGCCACATGCTTTACCTGTGCCAGACAGGAGTGGGTTTTGGGGCATCACAACAGAGGTAAGTTTCAAGGAGGGATTTAAAACATACTGAAGTTGCAGCTTTACCAATACTGCAGGGGAGTTTCCCCCATGTGCAGGAGTGTTAGAGGGAGAAGTGGACAGGTGGGCAATTGAAGCCGCCCTCTGTCAGAGTGAAGGCAGAGGTTGATATCTCAATAAGCTAGTAGATATAGGTTGGGTGGGGCTAAATGCAGAAGGCCTTGAAAGCAGAACCAATGAGGGAACACACAGCGTGGAGTGAGGTGGTCAGTACAAAGAGCAGGGAAACTGAACGTAACAACAACCTTTTGAGGGGAACAAAGCGGCTGGTTACAAGGCTAAATAAGGGATTGCAGTAGCTAAGGGGAACAGGACAAAGGCCTGAACAAGAGCCTTGGCAGTCCATACAGACAAGGCTAACTCTGAGAAATGTTACGCAGATTGAAGGGGCAAGACTTGGATGTGGGCTGGACATGTGGGTAAGGGCCATGTCCAAGATGACACCTGAGTAACTGGGAGGATGGTGAAGGGAAGGCCTAGGGGGATGAGGATCAAAATCTCAGTTTTTGTCCCTAATGAACTTAAGTTCCCAGCTGGCTATTCCCAAAGTTGTCAGCTGTATCATGATTTGAGACAACACAATTTCAGAGTCGACATGACAACCAATATTTGTGGGCTCCACTTCTGGTTTTTGGAGACAACCCCTGGGTCCAAGTAAGTTTTGAACTGCACACAAACCACTCAAACCAAGAACAACTTAAGGTTTCATGTACAACTACGATGCGATGAAAACTACAGTACTGTAGCCCAGCATCAAATTCATCTGTGCCACAAACCGTACTGGATGGCTGAACATGTCAGTAAGAGGAGGGGGGTAGTTTGAAAGTATTTCTTAGGGGCAATTAAACAGAGGAAAGACTAATTACTCTTGCAGGACAACTCAATTCATTGGACTGTAGATGTGCTACTAACTCAGGCCTGTATGAAACATAATGAAAGCAAACCACTCGGAGTTTCATGTCAATCACCTGCCTCGGGCTAGTAGACTCGGCCAGGTGCCAGGACTACTCACCCAAGTGAGGACTAGTCTCATGAGTAAGGGCTGCAGGAACAGACCCCATCAACATTACAAGCAAAAGATCCAAAAGGCCCAGGGGGTTAGGTGAAAAAGACCTGTCCATTCACCTCTGGGGCTGCAGTTCAAGTTCACCCAGCATTGAGATTATAATCATTTGCATTACGTTAACACTCTCCATAGTGTGCATTGTCACAATTTGGAGTAGGGGGTGATCTCTGCTCTTCAAAATACCCAGGAATGAGTCATGATGGAGAATGAATTACCAGTCATTCCCTGAAAAGAAGTTTCCTCCAGACAATGGTCTGAGGTCAGTGTTGTGGCAGAGTGGAGGAAAGCTGATGGAGGGTCGGCGGAGGGAGGGAAGGCAAACTTAATTTTCCAGGACTTTATGTGCTTGTAAGTTATTTTTGAAAGCATTGACATTCCTACGGTGAGAGAAGAATGTAAATCACATGTGCTAGAGTGAAATGCTTTTGTGCAAGTTAAAGATCGTCTTGTGACATAGGACCAGATCTGGTGTAAAGTTGCTGCCACAGCCTTGCAGTCAATGGAGTTGCGCCCACTTCTGCCTGGGCGGCATTTGCCCCAGAAAGAAAAGAAAATGAAAGAACTCCTATATCATTTTGAATGAGTCATTGACAACTGTACCTGATCTAAAGTCCACTGAAATCAACAGAGAGACTTCATTAAGTTTCAGATCAGGCCCTCAAAACCCATTATTGCATGAAGTTTTAAAAATCCCCCAAATTCCCTTTAAATTCTTTAAAAAAATCTTTGCTTTTCTTTTTGGTTGGAATCAGAAAGCTTGCAAAAGAAGTTCCCTGATCTCACCAAGTATCCCAGGTGAGGAGACTGTTGTTCGCTTTACCCAGAAATGCCCGTGAGTGACATTTTGAGCATTAAAGAAAAGAGAAAATAGCATTGAAGTGAGCTTGTAGGATCCTAAAAAAGTAAGGATACAAGAAACTACAAAGGAAAACCATGGCGTGTCAATAAAATAAAGTTTCAGGAGTATCAGGTAACAGAACAGTTGACTTCAGTAGAACCATGATTTGGCCCTTGATGTCTTGCGGGAAGGGGGGGTGATTATTTAGACCCCGATTCGGCAATCCACTCTGTGCTAGTGGATCCCTGTGCCTGTGTGGACCCACACTGAGATCAAATGGAACTTCATGTGTGCACAGGGGTCTGCTAAACATGTAGCAACAGGCAGGTTAAGGGCCATAGTCTGGAAGTTCTATGAGCCAGAGCGTCACGTGTCATCCATGTTCAGTACAGTGGTAAGCACAACTGGATGTCTGCAAAAGATGAGGCTAACAATGAAGGATGTGGGATGGAGGCTGAGACCCAGATTCTCAAAGATATTGAGAGGCCTAGCTGCGATGAAATCAATGGGAGTTGAGGATCCCGGCCTGAGTTCATTTAGTGTGACATTGCCAATGAACACTGCGTCTAGACAGTAAGTTTTTGAATACATGCTCAGAACCTCTTGTTAGAAACAAAAAAATAAAATAAAGACATCGATCAATTTGGAAATGGAAAGGCAGCAGCTACAGTGTAAACGAGTCCCAGAAAAGAAATGCTTATCCTGGCTATTGTTCTAATAATGCTTTTAACCTGCTGTGGAGGCAGCTAAGGTCACTCCCCCCCACTTTCCGTGTTGAAGTGGTATGGGCCACATATGCAGGGTCTCCTACATGCACAGATCAGTTCTTTAGAGTAGGGACCATCTTTTTGCTCTGTGTTTGTACTGTGCCTAGCACAGTGGGGTCCTGGTGCATGACTAGATGCGCTTGCAATACAAATAATAATGGGAGCATGATCAGGCCATGCACTTAAAGGTCAAGTGAATTTCTGATCCCTTTAGGACTCACTACACTTCTGTCACAGATTGATGTTGGTAAATCATCAGATGAAGTTTATTTCAAAATAATAGTAGCAGTAATAATACTCTATCACTGTATGAATACTAATGTATAGAAAAACATGGAAATAGATGTCGCAGCAACCCAAACCAATTCTTTTTTTCATCTTAATATTATCACTATTGCACGGAGTGAAATGTCTGCCATTGACAGATGGTCAGTACAATTATCACTAGAAAAACAGGTCCGTCCTTCAAAAAGGGCAGCAACAGACTTTTAAAGGCAGGTGAAATTTTTAAAAAGGATTAGAATGGGATTATCCCTGCGAGAGAGAGAACAGGTGCATCAAAGATCCTCTGCTGAGAGAAAATCCACAGTCATTTTTAATGACATACTTTAAAATATTCCCTTCAAAGTCTGCGATTTGTGTTTCATACCAGCAATTTACACCCAAGATGGCATCAGTGAGGATCAGGAAGTTAGAATGGCTGCCAGAAAAACAAGTGACTATTCCTAAGTGGAATACTTTGCATGCTTGCTTTCATTCTTTGAATGAAAAATACTACAAAGGTCTGGAAGCTAAGAGTGGGGAGAGCTTTCCACTATTCCAGCTAGAAAACAGGCTCAAGTCTAGTCCCTGCCTTCTATTTTTTTACAGAGCTCAGACACCAGCGCTGCTGCCTGGCCCTCCGTGAAGAAATTCTTTAAAAAAATACAAATGTTTGTTCTGAATGCTAGTGCCCAGTGAACAAACACCACCACAGCTATCGCTGCCATTGCACTGAATAGAGCTTTATGCGTGCATTTGTTGAACTGGATTAAAAACATCTGTGGTACAACTACAGATGCTGGGAAAGATCCCAGGTGGAGTTAGGTCAGTTTACCCCAGCTGCTGACCTGGCCCAATATTTTTGCTCAAATTGATGGCTTTGTTTTCAGTTGCTATGCATGATTATGCAGTAGGATATGAAAAAACAAAATCACAGATCAGTAAAGCATGTCATTCAAAATCAATATAGGCACACAATAATCCCTTGGGTTTCTGGATCTCACGGTGTCTGCTAGATTTGCACTTAAGAACATATTGTCCTGTACTATTAAACTTTCTAAACTGGCTAGAGTTGGAACAAAGACACTTCATGTTGTCGTTTTATTTATTGTGACTCTCCCCTGGAAACTTACCACTTATGTGATATGTTCCAAAAATACTGAGCTTGGTTCTCTTTCCACTTATGCTGCTGTAAATTGGGTGCAACCAATTTTAATTGATGCGCAGAGGTGTAAAACTGACCTCGCTGAGAGAAGAGACAGGTCCTCTGATCTTAATCTGTGATCTTCAGTTATATAGGAGTACGCTCCCCTCTGTTGCACAATACGGAGGGAAACAGATGGGCACAAGTTGTTGCTCAAAGGGACCCGGAACCTCCAGCACAGATAAGTAATGCCGAAGCAATATGCTGTCTGAACAGGATATGTTCCAGTTAGGCAGCAGAGCAAATGCTCTGTCAACACAGTATTGCCAGCTCTCACGATCTTATTGTGGGTCTCACAATATTGGGTGTTTTTCTGAGCATCCCAGCTGCTGGAGTCAAGAGAATGCATGCAAAGCTCAGCTTTCATTTTAGAAAGAAGGAAGTTTCTAGCCTCCATTGCTGTGGAGAAAGACTTGAAAACAGGGTCCTGCTGAGAGCTCAGAAACCAAAAGGCAAATAAAAAGAGCCCAACATTTATTATTTTTTAAAATGTCATGATTTTAAAGCCAATCTTGTGATTGTGGGGTCCTGACTCATGATTTTTAAACACATGGCGTTAGCAATGCTGCAAGACTTCATGCTTTAACAATTGTTTGCGTCTGTGTTGTGGTTATAGTGTTCATCTCCTCAAACAACAGTATCTTTTCCCCCGACTTGTCTCTTTCTGCTTTCTTGCACAGTGCCCCCGTGCCGAAACACACGCCTGATGTCCGTGTGCTACATGCCTACTCCTTCCTCCTCCAGATCATTCTCCCCACATGCTTCTTCTGTGAGTCTTCCCAGGATTACTCCAATGGTACAAACATGTATGCATTTTTTTATGCTTCCATCCCTCTATGTCAGAGTGCCCCAAAATCTTTATCATTCAGCCCCATTTTTATCAAAGCAGATGGGCTCAGGCCCAACTTCGCTATGTCCTGGGCACACAGTTTTTTACGGGTCAGCTGTTAATGAAGCACTAGACAGCTAAGGTATATGCGGCTGTAGCAGACCTACCCGCACAGGTCCCACAAGGCTGGATGAGTTTGTCTCTATGCTGAGTTTAGCTAGCTCTGGAGGGACTCAACCAAACTGGAGCTGGAGGGTGACCAAGGAATCCTTCCCCCAGGGGAGCAGTGTTCCACTGGGGGGCAGAGGCTGGGGAGGGTAGCTGAATGGAGGTACAAAGTAACAGGCTTTTAAGGGGGGGGTCCCTCATCCCCAGCTCATCCCACTATTTGGTCCCCGCCCCCTCCAGTCTGTTCCCCCCATCAGCCCATCCCCACCATTGGGTTTTCTCTGCCTGAGCGGCCAACCCCTGCATTCATGCCCCCTGTTGGCAAGGCTCCACAGTTCCCCATTGCCACTGCCATCACCCACCCACCACACATGTCAGTATCAGCACCACAGCGATGCCTCCAATAAACCAGGCAGAGTCCCTGCAGGGGACTCCCTGCTCACTCCCTGCACCCTGGCTGGGTGTCAAGGAGAGACTGCAGGTGGAGCCAGGACAGGTGCACAGGGGAGTCCAAAATCCTAAGAAGCCATTGGCATTTTTTTCTTTTCCACGTGGTAAATACAAAGGACAGAGAAGAGTTCTGGGTCCTTGCAGACACTGCCCACCGCTTGAGAAAAACCTGCTCTATATAATGACCTGTGTCTGATCCTGTCGTCTTTGGTTTGTCTCTTAGATGACAAACTTCTTGGGGCAAGGACCAGGTCTATATAATGCTGATCATAGTGTTGGTGCTCAGTAGTTACTTTTAATAAATACAGCCTTAAATCTTCAAGAGTGACTAGTGATTTTGGGCACCTCCATTTTTGTGCGCCCTGCTTCAGATGCTTTAAAGGGGTTCTACTTTCAAAAAGTGCTGAGCACCACCATCTGACAGTCAGGGCCCCTCAAAGTGTCTCCAGCTGGGTTCCCAAACCCTGAGGCACCCCCAGTCCCCTACTTGTTGTTGGAAAAAATATGCCTCGAAATCCAAGTTTCTTGAGGGACATCTGGACCCTTTGCATCATCTGAAATTTGCATGAACGAAATGTGTTTTCTCTAGGAACTTGGGGATGAACTTTTGGGGGGATAATTGGAGTTTGGGTCATTTTGTTTTCCCTGTCATAACTTCCATGAATCACAGCAAAAATTGGACTGTGGTCAGATGAGAAGTAGGAGAGCCAGGGTCACAATTATTACGATTCTTTCTTCACGCCTGTGGATGTTACATTGGGAAAAGCAGTGTAAATTAATGATCCCCAAGTCAGCACTGATTCACCCAACATGCCTTTAAAATCCCAGCGGAGGGGGAAGCTCAGGTGAATGCAGAGAACGAATAGATGTGATGAAGGTGGGAGTGGGCTTGTGATCTGCTGTACAAGGTCTGAGACTCTTCTGCTGTGGATCTTCACAAACGTTCTTGCCTTCTACGGAGACAGGGCCCAAGATTTATAAGTTCTATGATTTCAAGTGAATAGAATATTTTCCTGGTAGGCACTTTTCCTTTGCCGTGTTCCCTTCAATCCTCCTTCAGTGATGGAAAACTCATTTACTGAGTTTGAACAACTATAGTAAAATTCCTTAATATGAAGTTGTCTTCAGATTTACTAGTGTATTGTATTCCTCTGTACTGTGTGCTGCTGAGTCTTAGGCTGATGTTGATAGTGCTGGATCCGAATGGCAAGTCTAATTCCCTCTTACTATTCAATTCATGCTGTGGTTGGAAAGCAATAGTCTCTGTGACTGATGTATTAATGTGACTGTTTTTCAGGGCACATTTGTAAAGCAGGGACTGGGTCTTATCTCAGTGCAGCTAATAAAAACTACATTTTAAAAACCCTTGGCATGTTCAAGTGGTTTAACAACACCCCAAATGCAAATTTACCTCTCATGTCTCTGTGGATGACTCACATCTACCTCTCCACTCTGGACCAGTCTCCATCTGTCCAAATTAAAATCTCAGCCTGTCTTTCTGACAACTCCTTGTGGGTGTCCAACTGCCAGCTCAAGCTAACCATGGCTAAAACAGAGCTCTTAATGTTTCTATCCTAGCCCTGCCTGCTCCCTCTTCTTAGTCACTGTGGACAATACTACCATCTTCCCTGTCCCTCTAGCTCATAACCCGGGTGTCATCTTTGACTCAAACCTCTCTCTAGATCCTCACATGCAAACTGGGTCTAAATCTTACGGATTCTTCCTGCATAACATGAATGATAATTGGGAGTAATTTAAGAGCATCCTACTAGATACCCAAAAAGATCAAATCCCACCACTGGTTAAAAGTGGATCTGGTTTAGAGGGGAAGTGAAGGCAGCTACAAAAAATAAAAAGTATATATAACAAAAGGAAGAAGGGGGAAGTTGATAGTCATGAACATAAATCTGAAGTTGCAGGAAATTGATAAGGGAAGCAAAGAAATCTATGGCTAGCAGAGTTAAGGACAATAAAAGGGAGGTTTTTAAAATATATTAGGAACAAAAAGCATCCTAACAATGGTATTGGTCCACTACTAGATGGAAATGGTAGAATTATTGTTAATGCAGAAAATGCAAAAGTGTTCAATAAATATTTCTGTTCTGCACTTGGGGGGAAAACAGATTATGTAGTCTCATCATATGGTGATGGTAATACATGTTAAACAGAAGGTACTAAAGTTAGACATGTTTAAATCAGAGGTCCAGATAACTTGCATCCAAGAGTTTTTGAAGAGTTGGCTGAAGGTCTTGGTAGACTATTAATCTTGCTTTTCAATAAGTCTTGGAGCACTGGAGAAGTTCCAGAAGACTGGATGAAAGGTAATGTGCCAATTTTTAAAAAGGATAAACAGGATGACTCGGCTAAGTAGAGGTCTGTCAGCCTGACATTGATCTCAGGAAAGATAATGGAGCAGCTAATAAGGGACTTGATTAGTAAAGAATTAAAGGAGGGTAATTGATGCATCATTGTTTCCTTGTGGTCCCCTGTCTGTCTGTATCCACCTTTTGTCTTATACTTAAACTGGGAGTTCCTTAGGATAGAGACTGTCTTTTTGTTCTGTGCTTGTATAGCACCTCGCACAATGGGACCCGGATCTATGACTGGGGTTCCTGGGGCTACCACAATACAAATAATAAATAATAGTAATACAATTGGATAAATATTATGCATAAATTTATAGAAACAAGAGATGGGAGAGACCTATTAGATCCCAGATCTAGTATCTGCTGCCATTGCACAACCTTTATTGTATATACTATTCTCCAGTGCTTTGTCCACTTGTGTATGGCCCTTCAATGACACTGTAGTGTTCTACATAACCATTACTATGTAGTAATAGCAAATCTTTTAAAAACTAACTCCCTTAGTCTCTCAGCAAGGTACTTAAACATATGCCTAACTTTAAGCACATTACTTCAATGGAACTTCTGGCGTGTGTAAAGTTAAGCACATTCCTAAGTACCTTGCCTAATCAGAGCCTAAATTATCAGGGTACACGTTTCAGTTAACTGGATAGCTCTACAGCTATCAGTAGTGTCACTGGGTGCATAAGTGTTTGAATGATTGTGTCTTGAGCGGGGTTGAGTCTGATCTTGGCTGCTGAGCCCCTAAAAAGCAGGCCTTAAATTGGACACCCAAAAACAGAGGCACCCAAGATCACTAATCGCTCTGAAAATGTAGGCCAAGCTGTTCTAGTGTGCTTCTGTACAACCCTTTCCCCCCCACTTAACAAATGTGGTCTCAATTTAGTCTCTAGGCGATGTTTGTAAAACCTAACATAAAACAGTGTGAGAATAAAAGTAGCATCTAATCCATGGAGCCCAAGTCTGGAACAGCAGGTGTGTTACTGCCCAGACAAGCTGTGTTAGCAGAGGTATCAATGGAAGAAAGAAGGGAGGTGCTACTTGCACACTGCCTATCTGTTCTATACTTCAATCAATTTCACAAACAATTTTTTCAGATTGCTTCAAGATTAAAAATTGTACAAGGGAGAGGGCACGTATCGAAACATTGTTCTAAAGCTAAGAATCATTTTGTTTATAAAGCCCACCCTAACATGCTTCTCCCACTATTCTAACATGCTTCTCACACTACAAATCATTATTAATCTTTTGTTTTATTGCAATAGCACAAAGAAGCCACTGATGGATTGGGGCCGTATCGTGCTAGCCACCATACAAACACCATTTGAGTGTGGGCAGTTCTGGGATGGAAAATACACAGTTGGTATGTAGTACAGTAACAGGACACGAGGTGCCAGCTGAGACCAGAGTACCAGTGTGCTGAACACTTTATAAAGATATAGTAAGAGTCAGTCCCTGCCCCAAAAGCCAAGACAAAGGTGGTAACCTTTAGTATCCATACAAAGAGCAGAAGCGACTGGGAGGGTCTGGTTTTTGTAGGTTTCATCAGAATGTATAAAGTGCTGTATATAGCTGGCCCAGTAGGAAAAATATTTCCTCTCTTGATTATAATTGTATGAGATGGTAGCTGAAAACCTCAGAGGTTTATATAGTAAAATGTTATCACTTGGCAGAACAAACAACTTTGCAGTTGAAAAGTGAACCCAGAATATGTAGGATTGAGAAAAAGGATGAGGCAGTAGTTTTTAGTCTTCCATAGTCAAACTACAAGCTATTCTAAATTTACTCCATCCCAACATCTCCCCCCACGCCCCCAAAAATAGCTGTTTTGATTAGAAGCAGGATTAACATTGTGTAGTCTAGCCTGAATTTACAGGGCCTGATGATGTACTTACTATCTGCCACGGGAAAATTTCCATGAACTTAAACGGCGAGTGAAGAGCAGTTTAAATTAAAATAAAACCAAGTCACCCTTTCCATTCCCCTTTATTGTTTAGAACTCAACTAGCACTAGGACCACAGCGAATCTCAAAGTCAGGAGGTTCCTTGATTCATTCAATCTCTCTCTCTCACACACACACACACAAACTGCAACAAGGGCAGAGGAACAAGAGAAGTCGGGGAAAGAGCTTTAAACTGTAAAGTTTGAATTTCCAAAGCAATGGGGAAACGTGGCCGGCCGAGGAAAGAACTGAAATGCGAGGGTGATGTTTTGGATCCTTTAGGTCAGCAGCAAGAAATGCCAGCAGCAGATCTGTCCAGGTGCCCATTCAGTGACATTTTCAACAGTAGTGGGGACTCCATGGAAAAGATCAACACTTTCCTGCAAAATGTGCAGATCTTGCTAGAAGCAGCCAGCTACTTGGAGAAAATCGAGAAGGAGAATAAAAGTAAGTTTTGGTTTGGTTCCCTCCCCCCTTCTGTTTTTCTCTAAAGAGGAAAAAGGCAGGAATGTTTGATGACAACAGAAAATGCGTATGAAGATGTAACAAAGAGAGAGAGAGCTCCTTGAGCTCTGACTGCCAGACGAGACTAACTGTTAGTTTCATGACAACCAGACAGTGATATTCGGAGGGAGGGGGGGGGGGCAACCATTTAAAAAATGCACCGAGTTTCTTCATTTAAAATCATGTGCTTAGGCTAAAGTTGATTTGGTTGTTCGGTTTTTTTTCAGTTGTTTTTTAAGATACCCAAGAACACTGGCCCACAATATTAGTGTGTATATATCGAGAGAAGCATGTTTTCATCCCAACCATAGTCCGATAAATACAAAGACAAGTGTAAAATGCATCAAAAATGGACTAAACTAGGCTTTGAACAGGGGGTCCAGTTGAAGCAAACTTTATGATCAAGCAGGGAGCCAAATTATAAACAGTTCGAGAGCTTAATTAAATATCTTGTGCATATTTCAACTCTCCCTAAAGCTAAGCGAATGTTTTTATGTTCTTTTTCCAGATTTTTTAAAGCAGTCTGAACCGAATAACAAATTAATGGGGGGGGGGTAATTATATGTAGTAAGGGATTTCCACCGCCAGCACCTTGGGTAGTGTACTCGTCAGCAAAAAATAAATAATCCAGAACGATTCACACGTTTGTAACGTCGCTGAGCACAACTAATAGACAATAACAGCAGGAAATAGATAGCCTGGCTGGTGTTTAATCTAGCCTCATAACACTGAAGGTCAGCGAAGGAAGAAAAAAAAATGATCAGATGCACCGTGTCAGCCTCCGCAATAAAAAACAAACCCCTAATCCAAACCTTAGCTCCCTTCCGAATTAAGTTGTTGATCTGTATTTAAGGGGGGGAATTGTTTGGTTTGGGAAATAATCCTTAGATAGTGTCCCCCCGGAAATGATCTTTTTATGTTTCAATCGCAATTAAATCAGCCAAGCCTTTGTTGATCGCAGTCTCTTTTATAGTGGAGTGGGGGAAGTGTGTGTGTAAATAGAGAATTGTTTCCTAAAAGGATGGTGTAATAGGGCTTTTTAAGAAGAGGGGTAATACCTTGATGCCAAGGATCAAGCAATGGCTTGCTTAACATCTTAATATGCCAATGGAAGCTTGATGCTGGAATCAATCAATGGAATCAATGTTAGCTAATGCCTTGGCATCAATGGAAGTAGTTCTTAGAGGGGGGAGGGGAGGTGCATACAAAAGCAGTTTCGGCTCCCAAAACAAGGGGTCTTATATTGATCCAGGGCCATTTCCCCAGTTTAGGGGAGTCACCAAAGTGGGGAAGGATAGTGTAGTTAACTGAGCGACACGTCCTTGTTTTCTTTCTCTCTTCCCTACGCATGGGGACAGTCACGTAGGCAAGAAGCAAAACTAGCCAGGTAGCCAGCAGAAAAACGTGCGAGGTTGTTGTCGCTATAAAGGACTTGGCTAGAGCGAGGTTAATCACTTTATTGGTCACCTCATTTCATTAGCGCAGGTGGTAGTGCAAGTAACTAGAATAACTGGATCAGACTTGCCCTCCCAGTCTTTGAATCAGGGGAAATTGCATGCAGTTCTCTACAACACACACTAAATATCCACCCAGACACTTATTTTTGACCCTGTTTTAATTATTCCTCTTTCTTCATTTTGTTATGACTGTCAAAGCATAATGGGAGAGGTACAGACTGAAGAAAGATCAATACATTTGTGCAGCTAGGATCCAGAAAATATGGACTTGAGATACAATTGAAGCGACAGAATTCCCTCTGATGATATTCCTTCTCTGGTCTCTGTCTCTCTCTCTCTGGCATGATACCATGCAAAATATTGTGACAGCCGCTGTCTGCTGAGAGATCTGGTGCATCTCTTGAAGGGCTGTAGGAATTATCTAGTATTATGCATTTGAAATATTAAATGTTAAACTGCAGCCAGAAAATCTCATCTCCATCTCTAACATCTCTCTGGAGGGGGGGAGAAGGTATCTCTGCAGATAAAGCCTGCATTAAAGAATTAAATGTATTCTGCATGCTATGGGGAAATGGCTTGCTTAACATCCTAATATGCGGCTAACAGTTTGCAAAAAATACTTTTTTAAAACAGTCAGGAGCCATTTTTTTTAAAGGGGACATTATCGAATTAGTATTTAAAAAAAACACACACAAACATCCTCTCTGTATTTACAACTGCAATCAGTACATATGATTAAGAAAAACCCAAAGCAACTACCCTTTGTGTGTCAATAATGCCTCAGACGATGAAAAGAGAGCGAATTGTTTCCTTTACACTTTTTTCTGCGGTTGGTTCACTCTATGCTCAAGCTGGACATTAAATGAGGCTGTCCCGTTTCACTGCTTGTTCCCGATGCACTAGCCCAGTGCAGCAAATGTTTGGGGTTGCAAGGCTCCCAGGGAAATGTTTTCATCTACCCCCGAAGTCTAGGGTCACTGAAACAAATGTGTATATTTTTTTCTAAGCTGGAGGGTTTATTATTTTTTTAAAAGACCTAAATATTGGGCCTCAACTACTTGACTGTGTCCTTTCTTGTCCTACCCTTTCCAAAGTTTATTTTGAGGCCACAATCCATCCTGCTGCGGCTGCCGCCCCAGGTGCACTTTCTGTCTCCTGCCTGTATCACACAGCCTGCTCCCCTCATCAGTGATCCCAGGCTCCTCCTCCCAATAGGAGCCACATGGTTTCCACATGGAGACAAACTCCTCTCATCTGACTGGACATGACCGCACTTAGCAGGCGTGGTTCAGGCTGGCCTTTCTGCCAATGGGAAGCGCCTGTGTCCTCCCTGACGTCACGCGTTGCTGAGCCTGGAGCTTAGGGGGTGGCACCAGTGGCAGAGCAGGGTACTTGCTGGGAGTGGAGTATCGGGGGTAGCTGTGTTAGTCTGTAGCCATAAAACCAACAAGGAGTCCGGTGCCACCTTCAAGACTTTTTCTGGGCATAAGGTGCCACGGACTCCTTGTGGTTTTTGCTGGGAGTTGTAGTCAGATGGCACAGTCGCTGCTTAAAGTGGCAGGGACAATGCTGGACATGGTACTGCTCACTAAGTTAAAGTTGGCTTTAATCACAAGGGAATGATGGGTGCCTGCCGAGGTGTATCCCAGCCCCATCCTGTTCTGTGCAGCGGGTTAGGACCGTCAAGTTCTACTTGGGCCTTTGTTAGTACAAAACAGGTGACGAAATGCCTTTTGTGGTACAGCTGGCCTGCGTCCTTTTATGCTGCTTGTGCAACAAATCATGTGTATGCACCCTGTGTGTGTGCAAATGGTTCTTCTTCCTCAAACGCACGATGCTCTTGTACTTCCGTTGAATGTGTTTTAGGGGGAGGGGAGAGTGAACTAGTTTGATTTTTTGCAGAGAGAGAAAAATAGAGCATCCAGCTGGTGGGATTCTTTTCCTCTGTCTTGTCAAACATGAGCAGGAGCGCCATTTAGGGAGGGCGGAGGGGGCACCTGCCCCACCCTCCCCCTGAATTTCGTACCACATTTGGGTGAAGTTTGCAGTAAGAGGGAAGATGCTGCCCCTCCCCTCCGCCCTCCTGCGTGCCGTCTGCAGCAGCTCCCCGCCGCCGGTGTAGCAGCACAAAACACAACCCTCCCCTTTTGAAGGTAGCAAAAGGGGAGCGAGAGCTGTCCTGTAGCGTCGGTGTCCCCCTCCCCTGTACCCAGTCTCCGCTGGAGTGGGGGGACAGGGAGCCTATCTGTGCTGGTTGGTGCCTGGGGCTCAGGAATGGGTGTTGGGGGGGGCTGCTGTACTGAACAAGCCTTGAGGCTCCTGAGAACTCAGCTTAAAGAGACAGGTTTCAGGGTAGCAGCCGTGTTAGTCTGTATCCTCAAAAAGAACAGAGTACTTGTGGCACCTTAGAGACTAACAAATTTATTAGAGCATAAGCTTTCGTGGGCTACAACCTGTTCTTCTTAAAGAGACAGTGCGCGGACACAATCAGACACGTACACAATCTTCACACATCCCCCCACTCTCTCTTTTTCACATACACAGGCTCTCTGACACGCACCCAACACACACACTTGTTATTGTTACTTGATACTACCTGTCGAAATGCACAATGCAATTTATTCTCTGTGACTGTATTCTTTCAAAGTTCGTTAAGGATTACAGTACTGTTATTTTTCTGACTGGTCTGTGGATTTCATAATTTTATTTCTATTTTATGTTTTAATTCAATTATTTGAATAGTGAGTTCTAAAATGCCTAACCTGTCCTGGATGGAGTAATTATTATTACTTTTATTACCATATTGTGCTTTGTTATTTATTATTTAAAATGGTGGTACAATCAAATAATAGTATCCTTCTACAATGTAAATTTAGCTTGTACTCACCTTAGCAGTGCCAGTTTTAAAAAATTAGCTAGTAAACACATAACTTTAGACACTGTGTGCAGACAGTTGCTTATTTTCAAATTGTAGATGATGTTATATCTGGAAAATAACTTAAAATTCATGCAAAAATAAATATGTTTCCAAGTCTGATACTAATAGTAATGATGGAATCAAATGTTAGTGAGTCACATACATAACTGTGATTGGTAAAAATACATGCCAAAATAATAAATAAATTTTCCATTCTTAATAAAAGAGGAAAAAAACTTAATCACTTACGTTAAAATTAAGTAAAGATGTTTTTAGTGGAATGAAAAACAGTTGGTTAAAATGGAGTATATAATGGCAGTAACACAGAGTGTGTCTGTTACAGAAAGTAAGCAGATTTTATTTATTTTTATCTCTACTAAAGATAATGTACAAAGTATCAAACTTAGGTTTCTGATAGTTTTGGAGCATTACTACAGATATCTCAAGGCTTGGGAATATCTTGCTATATTATCTCCTGATTGTTCTAAACTTACATATGAATTTAAAATACGGCTTTAACTGGTGTTTGTATATATTTTCCTTTCCTTATATAGAAATTAGATACAGTGCTCCTGTCAGTTAATTTCTAAGTTATTGGCAAAAAAACTACCGATTTTGGGTGTCTAAGTAGCCCTTGGCATAATGGTTAAAGTTGCCCGCCTCCACTCAAGTGGTGCACCTGGACATGATCATCACTTTAAGAATCAAAACTAAAGTGTCCCCCCTCTTTACGAAATCTGCTGTGCTTTCGGTTTGTTTTAATTTTGTGAAGCCCATTACAATGCTTGTGAATGGCACTATACAAATTAATTACCGTATATCTTCGTTGAGAAGACTGCTCTTATTAGTGGTCGCTGTCATTGAGCAGCTGCACATTTGCCATGCAGTTTTTAATCTAGGATGCCATTGTTTATTAGGCACAGTTTTAGCCATACAAGCTGCAAAAGAAAGTGATCATGTTTCAGAGAAGCTGCCTTTCTATCAAAGCCACAGGGGGCATTAATTGAAAGCTGCAGCTTCTAAGTGCTAAAATATGGTTTTGCTAATACTAAATGGAAGAACAAAGTGCATAGTCATATTTTAAATAGCTAAAATCACTTATTTCTTTACATGTCAATAATTATTTTGCAATATGTCTCTACAAAGGACAAAACAGCTGAATATATAAACAATCTAGATATCGAGTAGAGAAAACCTACACGGTACCTTACAATTTCCTTCTGTAAAAAACCCTGACAATGACTATTATGAGAATGAAATCTACTACTGCTGCTTTTTTAAAAATAACAAAAAACCCAGGATCTATCTTAAAGGGACACTGTCAAAATTACATATTTTTAAAACAGAGATTTCCTTACTCTTGTGGCTCATAACACCTAGTTGTTAGGGTGGTTTTTTTGTTTGTTTGTTTTTATTTTCCTCTCTCCCCGCTCTCCACACACAAATTTTTGTAATTCTTATCAATTTCCTTGTTTAGTTTCTGCATTTCACTCAGCTGGGAACATGAAAATGGACAGGTCAGTTTCACTCTCTCAAGTGCCAGCTTAACACAAAACTGGAGGACTTAGATTGGAGGAAACCTGATGGGGAATATTTATATCCAGACAAAAACAAACACAAACCAACAACCAAAGGAAAAAAACTCTCTGTTTTCATTTAAATTTGCCATAATATTAATAATCATGAAAATATTTCTACTAGTAGTAGTAGGTTTTGCAAAAAACTTCTATTTAAATTTCAGGTCTAAACTCCCTTTCAACAAATGGTTCATTATTCAAGAACTGCAACAACCTTGTGCTGTATTCTATTTGCAGTTCAAAATACGACTGTCCTAATACAGCTGGATTGTGCAGTTAGTGTGTTGCTCTCAAACAAAGAAAAAGGCTACCTGAATTAGGAGATGAACTCTCAGCATTACAGGCCCTAGTATACTAAAGAAGGGGTGTAGCGGGAAGAGATGTATCTAAAAGTATATTCTCAGTCTTATTGGACAGGGATTTATGGTCTCAACTCAGATTATTGCACCAAAATGATCCTATGCTCTTAGCCTGCCAAAGCAGGAACTATTACTCTGTGCACCCTTTGCTGACCAGCTGACAAAGGCATCAGTGATGTCTGCTCATGTATCTTCACAGCCTATACACACCAAACGGCAATAGCATAGGTGAAAAGTGCAGAAACTGTGATGCTAATGATGGATATTGCAGCAAAATTCAAGGTAATGAACATCACCATGTCTCCCCTTCCCTGCATTATGCTGATGTCACTGGACCTCTCCCACTCTTTTTGACCAGATTGTTGTTATTGAATGGTTATATTATGCTAGCCTCTAAAGGACAACTAGGTCATAGCCCCGTTGTGCTAGGTGCTATACAAACACATAGAGTGACAGTCCCTGCCCAAAAGAGCCCACCCACTAAAAGATTAGGCATAGCAGATGGATGAGACAAACAAACAGACCATAGTGAATGAAGGAGATGGGATAACAAAAAATAATAGGAATTCTTAGCCAGTCAGGAGCAGTAATCACAATTCACCCACCTACCTAGCTGTTATCAGGTGGCAGTTTTCTCTATGCGTTATTGCAGAGGTGCATTTTGAGGAGTGCATGAAGGAGGGTCAGGTGGTGGCTTTATGGATTTTGCTGGGAATTTTCCTCATGTGGAAGGGGAGAAAGCGTGATGGTGCTTGTGGGAGAGGTGGAGAGGCAGGTGATGGAGGCTGGCATCATGGGCAGAGTGAAGGGCAGGAGTTAATCTCACAATAAGATAACAGGGCAGATAAGAGAGGCACTAAATTGTGAAGGGCTTTGAAAGTAGTAAGACAAGGACAAGAAGTTTGCATCTGCAGTGGAAGAAGGGAAGCCAATGGAGGGAGTTTAATAGAGGGTAGCATACTCAGAGCGCGAGCCAGGAAGATGACCTCAGCAGTAGCAAGATCAAGTTTGCCAGCTATTCTTCTCTGTCAACATATGTTCCCTGCCTGACATACCAAGCTAATTGGTGGTTAACTAATCATTACATGGATTTAAAACACTCACAAACTTTCTTCACAGGGGATTAATAATTCAAGGGTATGGAGCCTTTCACCTGTAGGGCAGGTTGGTAGTATGCTAGCAGTTTAGTGGCCTATGAGAAATGAGTTGATGTTTTTTCTGCAGTTCCCCCTAGACATGTTTATAATCCCAGACACCATCACCACAGTTGTGATTAATAGCAGAGGAGTCAAGGATCAAATGGGCCACATGGAGACTGTACTGCCTGTTTATTCCTACTGATGATCCTTCCAGGTCAGAGATGAGGTGTCCATGGAGCAGTATAGAGATGTTTGCATCACCACTACCTGAGCTGCACATGTCCTGGGGCTAACCAGAGAGCTCCACAGTACAGCACCTGTCACCAGCATTAAAATCCCTTACAGTGGTTAAATTCACTTTACCTTATCAGAGATCTTAACTCTCCACAAAACAATGTGCATGAGGCAGCCATGTCAGTGTGTGCTATTGCTTCATTAGAAAGATCTGTTTATCCATTTAAAACACTGTATTTGAACTAGTGAATATAATTGAGCTGTTATTTTTCCAACTGGGCTTCGGGAAATGAGTCGCACTGCTGACTGGCTGTTTGGCATAGTTCTTGCTACACCACCACCAAAAACTCAGGACCAACACATCCTGGTATGGGTTTCAAGATGACCTGTTCCTAGAAAGTTAATCCTGGTTTGAAAGAGGCAGAAACCTCCTGTGAAAAATGCCAATGGCTATTTTCAGAAATCAAAGGTCTCTGAGGGCAATCCTGTTGGCATATTGTAAACTCTGGAACTCTACGTTAAAGACAATGACAACTGGAAATAAATTGCAGCACCCAAAAGTGGCTGAAGGATCGAGGCAATAACTGCTCCAGATTGTGGAATAAAAAGACCGTTAGAAGGATGTAGAGTGAATTAAAATGATCTGTGTTCAACAACACAGGGCCCAGCTCTGCACTAGCATGTACACATGGGACTCCTCCTGATGGCGATAGCAGTCGCACAAGCATGCAATGACCTCATTTGATGTAATGTCCACAGATGTAATAGGTACAGAACACAGTATGCACTATGCTTATTACACAAATGGCTACCCGTTGCCCAGCTTCTTTTCAAAGGCTTGAGTGCAACTGAACACTTTTTTGGGACACTAATATCCTTGTTTGGATGCCTAGCAGAGGTATTCATTCATGGGACAGTTGACTTTATCCTCTGGCAGAAAATAACTACAACTTACTATAAGCCTGGCTTGCAGTTGCTAGCTACGTTTACTGACCTTGCATGCTGGGAATGGCTAACGAGTGACCTTAGAATTGTCCCTAGCTATTGAACAGTAATTTCTACGGTAGAGGAAAATTGATCCTTGAAGGTAAATCAACATCATCTTTTTAATGCAACTCCTCCCACTGGCTGTTACTCTTTTTATCATACAGAGGTAACAATGCAAATATGTATTGCCAAGCTGTACTTAGCAAAGACAGAATTTTTAACTTTACTGTGAGCACAACTCCCATTGAATCAATGAGAGCTTTACATATGTATCAAGGGCAGTGAATGTGGTCTTAGAACTTAAAGCAATATAGTCAATTGAGTAATATAGAGCTCTTCTTCCAGCTAGCTAGCAAGGAGTCTCCATCCATTCCTCCCAGATGGAGGAGGATCTGGCCACAGTGATTTATACATTGGTCACCTCCAGGTTGGATTACTGTGCCTCACTCTGCCTGGGCCTTGTAACAAAGTTCACGAGGAGGCTACAGCGGGAGAAATACAACAGGGCACTCAAAGGTAAAATCCTAACCCAAGAAGACCACTGCAAATTGATCATACTTCTCAATGGTAAAGCATTTTGAGAACCTCTAACGAAATGCCCTATTTACTCATATTCAGAGAGGTTAGCTTCCTTGCATCTTACATTAAGCTTTCTCTTCTTGAATATAACATCCTTTTTTAAGCAAGATCCTGCTCTTACCTAGCTTTGGCAGTTGGATCAATCAAGGCACAAGTCAATCAAGTGACTTGACCAAAGTCATGAGGTGAGTCATGGACTCAACTTGGATTAGAATAACCTGTGGAGGAGTGCAAGTCTGAAAGCAAAGCATCCTTCTCCAATTTACCTGAAAGTGGCAGCTGAAAAGCATATCTGGCTTTGGGGGTTTACTTACTGACCTGCTGTGAGATGTCCTATTGATACTTTGGCCTGGATCCTCAAAGGTATTTACACTCCTAACTTCCACAGAAATCAACCTTTGAGGAGCTGAGCCTTTCTGCCTTTTCCAGTCAAGATGTACAGAATTAGATTTCATGTTTAGGTCCAACAGCGTTGTTTTTTTACCTCTTTACAACTGCAGCCTGTTGGAGGGACAGAGTATCACAAGTAGTGTAACTCAGAGGAGACTCAATCCTCTTCTGAGAGGGAGTTCAAAAAGATCTGGTATAGGTGAAGGTGTTTGGGTCATGCCTTGCGAGAGAACGTTCAAGAGTGGAAACACAAACCATATTTTAAGGGCACCGTAAGTCCTTTATTGAATGCATTGCAACAACTAGAGGGGTGCAGGTGGCAGGCTGTGCTTGGAAAGTCCTCCAGTCAGGTGAGAGAAATTCTGCCTTATGCAGTGTTCAAAGCTATCAATAAAAGAGTGGTGACTTTGTAGTTATGATCCTCATTGGCATGCAGGAGAATTGGATGTTAGTCCTCCTGGCCTCTTGTTCCGCAGGCCACCAAGAGCTGTAAGTGCTACAGACTTAAACCCTTCAAACATTTTGTGTTCAAGCCCTACTGATCACCGGTGACCCTTCTGGATCCTGTCCACTCCTCCTTGGTCACAAGGGTGCTGGTTCTAATATAATGCTTCAAAGGCAGGATTAAAAATTGCAGAGGATTGTTAGAGCTCCAAATATTACCCCTTTACCCCTGCAGAATATGTATTGTTAAAATTCAAAGGAATAGTTGTTGTATGTCAGTTATGGCAAATGAGAGATGTACATATATAATGTTGCCATTTCTGTGGTCTTTCTGGAGATTGCAATAACTATGGGGAGAGAAGGGGTTAATAAACTAAAAAAATATTCAGGGCAGGGATGGAACATCAATTGATTTTAACCAAAAAAATAATAGCCCATGTTTAAGATTTATTTCAGGTTTGCAAAGTACTGTATTTTCTAGGGCCTGGGGTCTAGTGGTTAGAGCCAAGGATTGGGTATCAAGGTTCATGAGTTTTATTCCTGATTCCACTACTGGCTGAGTGTGTGACCTTGAATAAATCATGTAACCCTTCCGTGCCTCCGTTTACCCATCTGTAAAATGGGGAGAAAAAAACTAAAGCCATGGGGTCTTTTGAAGCTTAATTAATTACTTAGTGTAATGCACTAAGAGATTCCCTCATGGAAGGTGCTACATTAGGTCAAAGTATTAAGTATTATTACTATAAACTACATTTATTCTACTTGATTAAAATAGTAAGGCAGCATTTCAGATGTAAATATTAACTGATTCCTGCACTGCAGATTTCTTCTTGGATTTAAATTGTTGCGAAGGAGGAGGGAAAGGCCATCAGGGAGATGAACAAATCCATTATTAAGGCTGGAAATGGAGGGCTGCCGAAGTGCCATTTAATAAATTGTAAAAAAAAAACCTTTCTAAAGGGTGAAGCTGCAGAACACAATGAAAGTGAATCACAGCTGCCAGAGGAGATGCCAAGCAGCAAGTACTTATAACTAGAAAACTGTACTTATAGAGCATCCCAAGCCACTAAATTAAATGATCTCACTGTCCCCTAAAATACCCTTTCCTCTTCCCCTCCCCAGCTCTGCATGTGTATTGCTTGACTACATTTTAATTTGACTTTGGATTTTTAGTTGGTATCAATATATATGACATCAAGCAGCCCTAACCCTCTCAAGGAAGCTGCCTCTTGTCATTCATTTCCCACCCACATTTGTCTCCATCTTGTACATATCTGGCATTTTGCAGACTGACCCTACCCACGGTGTAGGCTTGAGATGACAGCTGAAATACTCTTCAAATGCTGCTGTAACACAGCTTGCATACTTCTCGAATGCTCCTCATTCTGAAGGATGTCCTGCGTTTTTAGCCCCAAATTTACCTTTACCGTGCACAGATCTTCTGTGGTCTTTCTCTTAGGTTAATTTTAAGTTATTAGCATTAGAAATACTGTCTCATGACACTACTGCACACTTTGGTTTCTCTTATTTTGTCTTTGCTCCCACTTTATGGAACATGGGTTTCAGGTGATTGAGAGAGAAGTTTGTATCCACACATGCCACACCACCCGCTTTGCAACCCATCACTGGCTCCCCATTTTAATTCAACAATGTCCTCTTAGAGGCACTGTAAGTCCCACCTTGGGCAATCTGAAAAGCTGCTCAGTGTGAATGATAAAGGCCTGAGTCCTGCAATCAGACCAGTGTAGGACAACTCCCTGCACTTGTATGGAACCCTAATAAATTTTGCATGGATATAGGAATCCAGATTAATGGAACAGACTTCAGGATCAAGGCCACAGAAGGTGAAACTGGGCGTGTTATTTGTTTCTTAAGGGTCCTACCAGTGACCAGATGAAGTGGTGATCAGAGGAGCTCTAAGGGCACTAAACCAATGCAAAATAGTATGGGAAAAATTCTCCTAGAAATGTTTAGACAACCAAGAATCAAGATGCTGAATTATTTGATACAGTGAGATACTTTTTAAAAAAAGAGTAATATTATTTTAAAAGTCCAGATTTTTTTAAATCTTATCTAGCTCGCCTCCCCCCCCCCCCACTATATGCAGGTTTGGTCATGCAGTAGAGGGTCATAGTAGAAGACTATAATAAAGAGTTAGATCATTGAGGTCATACACTTGTGAGGTCGAGGATCTAATCACCTGATGGAGGGACCCTATAAGATATTGAATTGATACTACATTTGACCTGATGCAAAAACTATTTCAAAGACATTTAACAGAGAAACAACAGAGCCCTTTTCCCCTTTAGATTTTGCTAGACTTATTTGGAGGTTATAGATTTAGAAGGGAGCAATATGATAAGTAAAAAGTGGCACTGCCTAGCTCAGGAATGTTGATGGGTGAAGAACATTTTGCTAACTCTCATGATATTTGCTGTTTTTGTTATAGCCCCAGCTCCTGGAGTCAGGTGATGATGTGAGAATCTCAGCTTTCATTTAAAAAATGAAAGGCCTCCTGGTTGTGGAGGAAAGCTTGAAAATGTAACTTAGATGCATCCTAAAGATGCAGAAAGCAAATGAAAACAAGTCGTTAAAAAACAACATGATTTTTACACCATTCGAATTGGGGGGTGGGGGGGGGGAAGTGTCAGAGTGATGACTTTTGGACATTTGGGGTTGGCAGTACTGCATCTCCTCTGTGCCATGTCTCTCATTTTGGGTCTTTGTTCAACTTCTAAGGCTGATGTCACACGTTCAGTCATTAGCAGGTTTCAAGCTCCGCCATAGTAACTTTAAAAGATGCTGACAGAGTTTCAAGTCCTGCACACTTACCATGATCATTTGTCACTGTTTACAGAAAAGGAAACACTAAAATATATATATTTTAAGTGCACTGAGTATAATAGAGAATGGGCTGCAGAGCCTGTGCAGCGGTGACTCTCTCCGTCGTCTGTTTCACCCTGCTGCTATTTAGTATTTATATAGCGCTTCAAATGTACAAAACACTGTAATATCATTATGTAGTGCTACTTTGCTCTTCCGTGTCACCTTTTATACATGGATCTCAAAGAACTTTACACACATCAAAGAACTAAGCCTCTCAGAGCTCTATGTGGTAGGGAAGGGCCCTTGCCTATTTTACAAATGGGAATGAGGGATGGAGCAACTAGTTTACCAATGTCATGCAGCAAGCCAGTCGTATCAGAGCTGTGGCTAGAACCCTGATACCCTGACAGACACGTGAGCTAAACCTGTTCTGTATCTAAGTAGCAGGGAAGCTGAAGGGTATGAAGAATAGGGCTATTAAAAAACACCAACAACAACAACCCTAACGGGGTCCTGCATCTTTGGTTCAGATCTAAATTCCTCTTATAAAATACTAGATCAACCACTCTAGGCCTGATTCTTCATTGTCTTGTACCTTTTAGTATTTCAGAGCTGTCCAAAGCAGATGTAAAATGCTACCATTCTGATTTAGTAGCATTCTGAACCCTCTTTGTACACTCTGCTTTAGTGGTGTTATAGCAATTGGCCTACGAATGTGCAACACTTGGGCGTATTTTTAAAGGCAGGGACACGGTTGCCTGAAAGTCACTCCTGTCTGGTGTTTGTCATGTGGCCTATGTGAAATGAATTGGTGATTCTTAGTCAAATTTCCCAATGCACAAGAAGAGCTATGTTCAGTTCCTTGCTCTAACAGAGGCTCCCTGTGTGACATGTCGTGTAAGCCTCTAGCTTGCAAGCTGCTTCGTTTCAGCATAACCCTGTGTCTGCGTGGATCCCTACTAGGCTCTGCCCATTCAGAGCAGTTTGTAGGATCAGAGTCTTAGCCCTGGTCTACACTACGAGTTTAGGTCGAATTTAGCAGCGTTAGATCGATTTAACCCTGCACCCATCCACACGATGAAGCCATTTTTGTCGACTTGGCTCTTAAAATCGATTTCTATACTCCTCCCCGACGAGGGGATTAGCACGGAAATCGACCCTGTTGGGTCGAATTTGGGGGTAGTGTGGACGCTATTCAACAGTATAGGCCTCTGGGAGCTATCCCAGAGTGCTCCATTGTGACCGCTCTGGATAGCACTCTCAACTCAGATGCACTGGCCAGGTAGACAGGAAAAGCCCGCGAACTTTCGAATTTCATTTCTTGTTTGACCACCGTGGCGAGCTGATCAGCACAGGTGACCATGCAGAACTCATCACCGCAGGTGACCATGGAGTCACAGAACTGCAAAAGAGCTCCAGCATGGACCAAACTGGAGGTACTGGATCTGATCGCTGTATGGGGAGACGAATCCGTGCTATCAGAACTCCGCTCTAAAAGACTAAACACCAGGGCGGTTAGAAGAGCGCAGCAGGGTGTGCTGCGCATCAGAGAAGCTTTGATAACCAGTTTCATGACTGGCCAGGCTACGGTGTGAACGATCTATTCCTTCTTGATGAAAACCCACCCCCTTAGTTCACTCTACTTCCCTGTAAGCCAACTGCCCTCCCCTCCCCCTTTGATCTCCGCTTGCAGAGGCAATAAAGTCATTGTTTCAAATTCATGCATTCTTTATTAATTCATCACACAAATGGGGGGATAACTGCCAAGGTAGCCCGGGAAGGAGGGAAGCACAGGGGTGGGGTAGTTGTAGGGGCACCCCCTAGAATGGCATGCAGTTCATCATAGTTAGCAAAATGTTCATCATTAGCCTCTCTAGTTCTTTGGTAGGCTTGCCTGATACTCCAGGCGGGACTGAATCTCCGAAAGTCGACGCTAGTGTCGGTACTGTGGACGCACTCCGCCGACTTAATGGTCTTAAGGGGGGGACACACACAATCGACTGTATCAAATCAATTTCCAAAAAATCAACTTATATTAAATCGACCTAATTTTGTAGTGTAGACATATCCTAAAACTCTTTGAGCCTCGGTTTCCCATCTGTACATCCCTTCTCCTACCCTGTGGCCCTTTTGTCTATTTAGAATATATGCTAAAGGGATTAATTTATTTGGGCATAAGCTTTCGTGGGTAAAAAACCCACTTCTTCGGATGCCATTGGACTCTTCACTGTTTTTGTGGATACAGACTAACCCGGGGTCGGCAACATTTGGCACGCGGCTCGCCAGAGTAAGCACCCTAGCGGGCCGGGCCAGTTTATTTACCTGCTGACGCGGCAGGTTCGGTCGATCGCGGCCCCCACTGGCTGCGGTTCGCCGTCCCGGGCCAATGGGGGCGGCGGGAAGCAGCGTGGGCGAGGGATGTGCTGGCCACGGCTTCCCGCCACCCCCAATGGCCCGGGACGGCGAACCGCGGCCAGTGGGGGCCGCGATCGGCCGAACCTGCCACATCAGCAGGTAAATAAACTGGCCCGGCCCGCTAGGGTGCTTACCCTGGCGAGCCGCGTGCCAAAAGTTGCCGACCCCTGGACTAACTCCTCTGATGCTAAAGGGATGGAAGATCTCGTCCTTGGTGTATGCAGCACTGCCAACTCCATTCATGCACCAGACCCCCCACCCCCATGAGACTTGATTCAAAATCACAAATGTTTTAAAAAATAGAGGGGGGGGGATTTATTTGCCTTTTAGCTTTTGAGCTTTAAGGGGGGCCCATTTTCAGACTCTTCTCTTCCTCCTCCTTCAGAAGGGCTAGATGCTTTTATTTTTTAAACTAAAAAAAGGCAAGTGGCGATTCTCACGGAATCCCAGGACTCCGGGAGCTGATTCTTTAAGAAAACCGGGCAACCCAGCCAGAGTCAGCACCGCCCTTCTGCGCACAGCCCCTAGCGCACCGAGGCACCTAACCAATGCAACGTAGGGAGAAGGAAGGACCGTTCAGGGTCCCTTCCAGCTCTAGGAGACAGGTATATAGATATCCCGGCTGTAAAACCGATGGAGACCCTGGCTGCTGTCACCCCTGTTGAGGGCGTCAGCAGCGCGCAGGCCCCGGAGGAGGTTACCTTCTCACCCGCCTCGAAGCGGGGCTGCCTGAGGCCCGTCCGTGGGGTGGCCCTGCCGGGGCTGGCCCGTTTCACGGGCACCAGTCTCACCTGGGATTAAAGCACGTGATGGCCGGTAAGGGACAGCGCGCGCCAGCCTCCCCTCGGCAGGCGCGGGAACGTGCAGCCGGCCAACGGCCGCCCGCAGCCCGGCCCCCCGCGCGCGGCTTGACTCCGCCCCGAAAGGCGGGGGGGGGGTGTGTGTGTGAAAGAGACACGCTTTCCCACAGTGCATCGCGGCCTCCTCTCCCGCGGAGAGGAGGCGGCCGGGAACTACATTTCCCAGGTGGCTGTGGGGCTCCTCCCCCTCCCGTGGTCGCTCGCCGGAGGTAAACAAACTGTGAGGGGCCGCTGAACGCCGCGGCAGGGCTCTGCTGTGGGGCGCTGAGGGGACGGGTCAGGGCGAGGGCTTGGAGCGGCGATGTAGGCGCAGCACCGGGGCGGGGGCAGGACTAGAAAGGGGGCAGAGTGTGGGGCAGGAGCAGGGCTAGGGAGGGCAGAGAGTGGGTGTGAGGCAGGGTTAGGAGTGGGGGGAGGGGCAGCGTGTGGGGCAGGAGCAGGGGGGCAGTGTGTGGGGGGAGGGGCAGGGGTAGGACTAGGGGTATCTGGCTGTTTGAGTCTCTGTGGTTACCCATTATTCCTGCCCCAGTGGATCTCTGGAGGCAGCAGGAGACGGGACTGCAGCCCCAATCCTGTGTGGCTCCCCCATCCTTCCCTCCCTGAAGGAGACGCATCCGGGGGACGCTGTCATTGATGTGAAGAGTCCAGATCTCGGGGAGAGAAGGAGCTCTGTCACCGCTGCCCTTGGCAGCTCCTGCCGCCTCAGGTGGGGGTTTGGGGTGTGGTGGTTCAGTGGCTGCAACCCCCCACCCCAAGCCACCTACCTGGGGGCCATGGAGCGGGTGCAGATGATCAACATCCAGCGGCTGCTGGAGGCGGCAGAGTATCTGGAGCGAAGGGAGAGAGGTAATGGGGGGAGGGATGCTGGGGTGACAGCTCCCCATGGAAGGAGTGGGGTTGGGGTGAGAAGGGAGGGATGGTTGTGGTGAGAGAATCCCATGTATGGAGGGGAAGCACCCTGGGGGTTGGTGGTGGGAGATTCCCATAGAGGAAGGGAGATTGAAGACGTGGTGATAGGGGTGAGGGGCTTCCATGGATGTTGGGGGTGGAGATCCCTGCAGAGGGGGAAGATTGGGGGGAGAGAGAGACAATTGAAGGGGTGGAGATTGGTGTGAATGGTTCTTGGGGATCGGGGTGAGCTCTCCACAGAGAGAGAGGGGGATGGTCTGGGGCTGCCGAGAGCCTGAAAACACAATGGGAAATGCCTATTTTACACTGTGTCCAGGTCGCACAGCTTGAGTGAGGACCAGAGAACCAAGCTGCCCAGGCCACTATGTCAGCTTTCAGTGTTTTCTGGGATCTGGGGTTCTCTCCCCAAGGTTTACAGGGGCTTAAACCTTCTCCCCGATACTGGGTTAATAGTCCCCATCTCCCATGATGACATGGCTCTAATCCCTTTCTCCCACAGAGTTCTGCCTCCCTCCTGCTTATAGCAGATCACTCGTTCCCCCACCCCCCGCACTGGGTTATTTCATGCCTCTGGCCTTCCTTCCTTAGGTCATTGGGTTCAAGTAAATGAACCTTTCTTCACTGGTTTCTCTCATCTGTTGATTTTTGTGCAGAGTGTGAGCATGGCTATGCCTCGACCTTCCCCTTGTTACCAAGTCCTGGACTGCAGGATCCAAAGCCCATGCGGAGGCTGAGCCGGGTGAGGAAACACAGCAGCGGGGGCAGCAGTACAAGCACTGCCAACAGGTACCACACTCGGAGGCAGGGATGGGAAGTCATGGGGTGCAATGAAACCCAGGGCTGGGGGGAAAAGGGGAGATGAGATGAAAGCCCCTGGCTGGAGACAGTGCCTGCTACTGAGAGGTACCCTGCTGGAAAACTGGGGGGAGTCTCAGCACAGGGGGGTCCAGAGCTAGTAGCTGCCATGCTGGGGACCTGATGCTGGGAGCAGAGGAGGCCCAGAGGGGCTGTAGGTGGCTTGGCACTGCCACCTGATTCCACATCACAAACTTGAAGCTGGAAAGAGAGGGAGCATAGTGAGATCTTGGGCAGGGACAGCAATACTAGTATGGCCAATAGGTGTCCCCTCTCTCTTCTCTTATGCTTTATGCTACCTTCTCATCTCAGAAGTTTGCTGCATTTCAGCAGGTAGACAGCAAGTGTAGCACTTTGGGATTGTAATGATAAATGTCAGCCAAAGGAAGGAAATGACATCTCCAAAATGGATCTGGATATTTACTAAATCAGAATCTTCTAAAATGACAGAGTGGCGTAACTGGCTTCTATACATGACACACTGAACTAGATACTAAAAAATCTCTGGCTGTCTTTCACTCAGTTTCCTGGCTTTCAGAAAGTTGGAGTTTCAGTCCCCTTTCCATAAGGAGCTCCCTGCTTTCTGACTGCCAATCACAGAACTCGAGTTTAGGATTTTTTTTATAGGAGACCATGTTGTGTTGGTTGCTGGCCTGGTAAATTTAGGAGAGACAACCAGCTGCAGCCCTAACATGTTGCCTCTGATTCCTTTCTGCCACCTTCTCTTCCTTCCAGCTGAGATTTAACGCCTTTTCTATTACTTTCTCTCATCCCTGAGAGAGTGGACCATTCTCACTGGGACCTCTTGGGATGAAGATGCTACAGAAATGTAAAGAATTATTATTACATCAGGAAACTTCCAAACTAGCTATATATTCTTCAGACAGAACTCAGCCTTACTACAATGAGGCTTGCATGATATGTAAAATGAAGGAGGGCTCTTCAAGTGATAGAGCTTTCCCAAGAGCATGAGGAAGGGGTGGTAGACTGGGGTGCTCTTGTGTATTCTCTTCTATTTTCCCCACTCCACTTTCCACATGCTTGGTAATAATGTGGCTGGGAGTAATGTTGGAACTACTTGCTACAGAGAAAGTTTCCTCATCAGGATCAGCATCATCCTGGATTGTTTCCCGCGGTTGAGAGAGGAGTATGTTTTAGTTTGCTGCATTGCATAGCTGCACGATCTTTTCCCCGTTGATTTCAGTGCAATTCTCTTCATGTTTTTCTGCCCCTTGATCCCAATCCCAGATCTACGGTAACTTCTGCCTGTGCTGGAAAATTATTGTGAGTGCAGCATTAAGATCTGTTTTCTACCTGGCATAGGGTGGGTCCATGGAGCCCGAAAGTTTCCCCTCACTTTTTTTTCTCCTGCACCACTTTCCTTCAAAGGCCTTTGTCATGGTGACCTTGCCTCTCTGACAAGGAGGGCTAGCAGCAGATCCCTTGGGAGCTTCTTAGCACCAGTGTCTGCATCTTCTATAGAGTTATGAAAAGCACTCCCTCTCCTGGGGTCTGAATGCTCTGAGTACCCTGCCAATACAGAGCCCTGATATGCAGCCCTCATGTGGTAGTATATGATATTAGACTAGCATGCTAGTGGGCAGGACATGTACAAAATAAAAATCTCTGAGGCCACAAGAAACTAGAGACAATGTTTCATAGCCTTATTTAATACCTCCTTTCTATGCTTGGTACAGAGGGTATAGGCTTTTTTTTTGGTTGTGGTATTAACATGAGGTATGTTGGCGCTCTTTGATTTTTGTAAAGCTGTTGCATGCATAAGAGCTTGTCATGAACTGGCTAGGGTATGTGTCTAATAGTGCCCTCTACTGGATGGAATTGGACCTGCTTAACTGTATGTCATAGGCCTTATACTGCTGATGGATAGGCTTGGCAGAATTTGATTTTTTTATAATTAAGATGGATAATATCAATGTTTATTTTTAAGCATTTTTTTCAATGTTTATCTAGTCAGATTTTCACAGTTGCACAAAATTATGCATTTTAAGCATTTTTTAATTTTGATCAATTACAGTTTTCACAGTTGCAGGAAATTATGGAGGTTCAGACAGTGGGGCGGGCAGAGAATATTTATTTAATGACAGCAGATGTTGAGATACAAAACGTTAAAGCTTTATAACGGTTAAAACACAAATTGTCAACATCATATGTCAAAATATACAAATTAAATAGCCTTAAAACAAACTCAAGCACCATATTCCTTATTTTGCCTGTAGGTAAATTTCAGTGATCATCGCTGGAAATATTTTTTTCATCAGTTTGTCTGTGTATGGTGAAATCCACATTTATCAATTTAAAAATCTAGTCCTTCCAAGCCGACTTATAGATAATGGGGATTCTCTTTTAGCTCAAGTCATAGCCAGCCAGTGCTTCTGGAATGAGATGATCAGAGTTCTAAATGGCTATGATGTGCAGTATGGTGACAACTGTGCAGTTCTAGGGGACCCCAGATTTTCTAGAATCTGTCTTGCATGGCTTTGTGAATGCAGCATGAGCACTAGTTAAAATAGGGTCCATTGAGTCCCTTTCTGTTAAAATCAAAGGGTCCCTTCAGTAGTCTGTGTCAAGTAATTGTCTAGTCAAGTCGTCTAAGCTTTGGTATTCAAAACCTGGTACTGGTTTATGGGTAAAAACGTAAGTTTTGTGATGGTAGTTGTTTGTTTTTCTCCTGAGATGTGTAATCTTTAAAAAAAAAAAAATTTATTGTAACAAAAATATGGGAAATCCTGTAGGTGAATGTTACATTTTGAAATCTAAAGTATGATTGACAAAAAGTTCTCTCAAGCACCTCTAATGAAATACACTGAATTTGTTTTGCTTACTTTGTGTGTCTTTAAATTGGGACACTTTGGTTCATTTAAAAAAAACCATGCAGGGCTAGATGGCTACAGATCCTGGATGTTCTTGTTTTCATTGGAGAAAAAATACATATAGTTGAAATCCAAACATTTTCCTGCAGCATCTGCAACCCAGACATCGCAGCTATTTCTTTCCAGCATGTTCCATCCTGTCATGGCACAGTTACTAGAGAAACACAGAAGAATGTAGAGCCAGCCTATAGGAGTGGTGATGCAGTCTCTCTTTTTTAAAAAAAAATGTGCAAGTTCTTCCAAAGTATGAGAGAGATTTTTAATGTTACACCTCAAATGTAAATAAAATAATGAAGAAAAACATTCTCTCTATATAATGAAACAAAAAAGGGAAAAAACAAACAAAGGTGAGATTCTATGGCCTCTTGTCATTTCCGTGCCCCAGTGGCAAATGTGAGGTGACAGTGACATCATTTAGAATGTTTGGGGGACTGCATTAGCATTGCAGCTGTGGTGGAAATGGGAGTTGCTGGATGTGAAAGACATGAAGTTCTTTTTTAGATGATGATGCATGAACAGCCCAATTCAAAGCCCATTTCAGTTAGTGGCGTTCCTCCACTAACTGAAGTGCGTTTTGTTTCCACCCCATGGTGCGGAAAGCCCCTCGTGGTCGACATGAAGCAGTGACGTTCCTGGAATTCAGTAGTTTATTTCTGAATTGCCCTGCTTGTCTAAGGTGTGTCTCATGTGGTACTATGTGCTGTGCTGAACACCACTTTCAGTGTGTTGCTTCTCTTCCCAACTTTGGCTCGGATCCTTTAGTTGATGGTACAGGGGCAGATTACTGTGGCTGTGGGACAGTCCCTCTAAAGTTAATGTTGCTTGCAGGATTGGGGCCTATGTCTATTTTGAATAGGTATTTTAAAGGTCGTCTTGGACCAGTGACTTGTATTATATAATAACGTCCCACTACTCAAACATCTAGACACATGATTAGTCCTGTTAAATTCAATGAGACTACTCGCGTGCTTAAACTGTGCTGCAGAACCTATAACAAGGGAGAAGTTTAAAAACAAAGTGTTGTGATGCTTAACTCTTTCCTTTGCTTTAGTTAAATCCCCAGCATTTTTTAACATGGAGGGTTTTTTTACATATTCTTAACAAGATTAGGTTGATTTCAAGTTCTCTATGAAGGTGAAAAATAGTAATTTTTCATGTTCACATGCAGTGTCGTTTATATAATTTACCATGTGTTAGGAAGCAAACATTTGTGGGACAACAGTTGATTTCTGAGAACTTGTAAGAGGAGAGTGAAATATACCATTGGAGGTTATATTTGTATTGGTGTATCAGGAGGGTACTGTCTTTGGTATTACTGGGAGCTACTTTTGTGGATCCCCCACATATCAGTGAAAGTGATTAGACTTGATACATTATACAGGCCTGACATGTCTGACTTTTATTTATAAATTTTGAATAATAATATCAAAGGTTTTTTTAATCAATTTAAATTGTGGTATGAACAGGAAATAAAGTAAACAGGGATGCTAACTGGGATTTTACCAAAACGTAATCAGTTTAATGAAGTTAAGACTTATTACTGATCAGAAATTAAATTATAATATTTGATCATCATCATTTATATTTGTTTTGTGATCTCCCAAGCACACTGCAAAGCCTATGGTATCTTGGAGACATTTAGGGGCTGATACTGTGAGGTGCCTCATATCATATATTGCCTCTAATCCATGGTACGCCCACATCTTGGATACTGCATGCAGATGTGGTCATCACATCTCAAAAAGGATACAGTAACTCCTCACTTAAAGTCGTCCGGTTAACTTTGTTTCATTGTTACGTTGCTGATCAATTAGAGAACATGCTCGTGTGTGTGTGTGTGTGTGTGTGTATATATATATATATATATATATATATATATATATATATATATATATATATATATATATATATACTTTTGTCTAGTGAAAAACATTTCCCTGGAACCTAACCCCCCCCCCCCCATTTACATTAATTCTTATGGGGAAATTGGATTCGCTTAACATCGTTTTGCTTAAAGTCGCATTTTTCAGGAACATAACTACAACGTTAAGCAAGGAGTTACTGTATATTGAAATTGGAAAAAGTTCAGAAAAGGGCAACAAAAATGATTAGGTTTCTGTATGAGGAGAGATTAAAAAGATTGGGACTTTTCAGCTTGGAAAAGAGACGACTAAGGGGGGATATGATAGAGGTCTATAAAATCATGACTGGTGTGGAGAAAGTAAATAAGGAAGTGTTATTTACTCCTTCTCATAACACAAGAACTAGGGGTCACCAAATGAAATTAATAGGCGGCAGGTTTAAAACAAACAAAAGGAAATATTTTTTCCAGGGTGGATTTGATTTAAATCCTCAATACATATTCTTCACAACTCGGCGATAGATGTAGGTTTCATTTTTAGAAGGTACACACTAAACATTTTAAAAGTGATTTATTTTGAAAACTTTTCAGATTAGTTTTACGGCCATATCAGAAAATGAATAATTGTTTGGTTATTTCATTTACCAAAGGTAATTGAAACAGATAGTTCACTTCCCAATGACTTCATAAATATCTCCAGTTCAACAGGTTAATCATTAATATTTGGAGGATTTTCTTGCCATGCTGTATTAGGAGGAGAACATCACCAGACAGACATTTAAATTGTTTTTATTTAACTGTTTGTTTCTCACCTCTATATAGTATTTTATTTAAAAACATTTTTGCTGTTAACAAGCATGTTTTCTCTGGAGACACAGATCCACAGTTTGAGAACTGCAAAACTGAGCATCTCTGATGGTATCTTCTAGTCTGAGCACTGAGACCCATTGGGTAGATAGAAAGATTAACCTAAATAATCTATCCAGAAGCCCCTGGAACCCCATAGGATTGGGTCCCTAATCCATGAACTATTGGAAATCATTTACAAAATTTTCCTTAAACATTCCATGAGTATATTGTCTCATACTATAGAAATTAGAATTTATAATCCCTATTCCACGATGATATCTTTGAGCTATAATGTATCTTAATTAAAACTATCTTTAGATGGATTTTTTTCCTCAAAAAGCATTTTATCAAAAACATCAGATTTAAATAAAAAAAATCTGATTTTGTTTCATCATTGATTTTTATCCACCCTGATTTTTTTACACAATACACACACAATCTGTGGAACTCCTTGCCAGAGGATGTTGTGAAGGCCAAGACTATAATAGGGTTCAAAAAAGAACTAGATAAATTCATGGAGGATAGGTCCATCAATGGCTATTAGTCAGGATGGACAGGTATGTTGTCCCTAACCTCCATTTACCAGAAGCTGGGAATGGGTGACAAGGAATGGATCACTTGAAGACTACCTGTTCTGTTCATTCCCTCTGGGGCACCTGGCATGGCCACTGTCGGAAGAGAAGATACTGGTCTGACCAAGTATGGCTGTTTTCATGTTCTGATCTGTTCTGCTTATGACCTGGAATGAGTTTGTTGTACTACTTGACTCAGACCATGTACAAGGAGAGGATCTGAGACCACTGTCATGGGAGGTCACTTTTTCTGTTGTCTCACAACCTTCACGTGGTCCCCTTAATTTCCAAGCTCTGTTCGAAACAAAGAAGCTGATCCTGCAAATGGGAGCCAGGTGGATATTCTGGTTTCCCACTACGAACAGATCCCTTTGCAGGATCAGGGAAGAAAATCATGATTTGCCAAATAGAAAAGGACCAAACTGTTAGGGAAAGCAGCCTTCTATTTAGAGCCTACCATACTGTCTTAGAAACCTTAAAGAGCACAGGCAAATGTTTACAAGGGCTTTTCTTTGAGCAAATTATTTTGAATCTTCTATTCCGAGAATGGGTTGTTGATTTTCCCCACCCTCCCCTTTCCCTAATGTAGTTCAGCTTGGCCAGACTGGTGTAAATTTCGCCTCTGATTCTGCCATGATCAAGGAGAGAAAATCTAAGTTTTCAGTATTGGAGGTGAATTCACTCTCTGGTGGAACTAACTGCATGTTAGTACAGGAGTGTGGGTGTCCTCCAGAAAATGTTTTGCCCTATAATACAGTAATATAGCACCACTAGTGTACATATCTCTGTACAGTAGGTGAATGTGCCAAATGCACAATGGGCCAAATGTCCTTCCTGTAATACCATTGGCTTTGACAGAGTTACACTAGGGATTTTGGTGGCTGATTTCAATGGATTAACAAGTGTGAGTGTCTTCAGAATCTGGTCTCTGAGCCTTGTCTACCTGGTGATTTGCCCTCATTTCATGTGGTTGCCATCAATACAAACTGCAGGTATAGACATTTACATTGCTAGAGTGCTTGAAACCAGGGTAAGTTCCGCTGATGCAAGTTGTAGACAAGGAAAGCAACACATGGGATTTGCACAAGTGGCTGCAGCCTGATCGCTGACATTGGAGATAATTCCCAGTATAGACAAGGTCTCGTATACGATTTGTTTTGAGCAGAGTTTAGTGTTGTCATTCTATTATCTACAATTGTCATGTAAATGGGAAACATACATAAAATGAGGGAAAAGTATTTTTCAGTAAAAGTAATTCAGGAATGTAAATCACAGTACAGAAAAAGTAAATAGACCTTTATAGGTGAGATTAGGCTGGATTTAGTAGGGTTTCCAATTGCAAGACTCTTGTGATATCCTATATCATCTTGTTCATTTTACAACCCACCACGTAGGAGAATCCGGCAGAGTTTCAATGAGCACTCTCCTGGTTGTGCTTTATTATTAATATAGCACCATAAGTGTACACAGCCTGTACAATAGATGAGCTGTTCCAAACACGCAATGGGCCAAATTCTTCCTTGCTGTAATTCCATTGGTTTGAACAGAGTGACACCAGGAATGAATCTGACTAAATTAGTGCTTTACCCTGCGGTTCAGGAGCCCTTAGACGCTGATGCACACTGTTACCAGCACCATAGGAAAAACACTACTGTGCAGTAACACAGCAGGGATATTGTTGACTCTGTGCCTAATTGTCGTTTATACTAAGGCACTTAAGTGGGTGTAATATCATTTAAGGCTCCTGTACACTGTTGATGTGGTATAAAGGGGCCCTAATGTAAATAAGAATCAGGCTCATATGTTTGGTTTGTGTATATAATTTATACTGCTGTACCTGCCTTCTATAAATTATTCTTCTCTATGGCCAAAGGCCCATTAACCCACCACGCAGAAGGTGCCGTAGCAAAATTGTTAGCAGACAAGCCTCAGGCATTCTTAGCACCATGTTCTCTAGCCCTGCTCATGGTTAGAGGAGCATGTTAAAACCACTAGTGGCCAATCTCCTTACACTGGGGAAGCTGCACTGGTGCTAGAGCAGGGGTGGGCAAACTACGGCCCAGGGGCTGCATCCGGTCCTCCAGACGTTTTAATCCGGCCCTCGAGCTCCCGAACTCTGTGTGGGTCCCGGAAGCAGCGTCATGTCCCCCCTCCGGCTCCTACACATAGAGGCAGCCAGGGGGCTCTGCCTGCTGCCCCTGCCCCAACTGCTGCCCCCGCTGGGAACCACGGCCAATGGGAGCTGCAGGGGTGGCACCTGCGGACGGGGCAGCGTGCAGAGACACCTGGCTGCACCTCTGTGTAGGAGCTGGAGGTGGGACATGCTGCTGCTTCTGGGAGCTGCTTGAGGTAAGCACCCCCCAGAGCCTGCACTCCTGACCCCCTCCTATGCCCCAACCCCCTGCCACAGCCCTGATCCCCCTCCTGTCCTCTGAACCCCTCAGTCCCAGCCCAGAGCACCCTCAACCCCTCATCCCCAGCCCCACCCCAGAGCCCGCACCCCCAGCCAGAGACCTCATCCCCCCCCTGCACCCCAACCCCCAATTTTGTGAGCATTCATGGCCCGCCATACAATTTCCCCAGACCTAGATGTGGCCCTCGAGTTTGCCCACCCCTGTGCTAGAGCAATGGCGGATTTCAGTAAGTGTTTGTTAGCTTCATGGCTTTTTGACGTCAAGCCCCTGCTGCTGTGAAGAATTAATTCTCTGGGACAATGGAACTGATATTTTGGCTAGCCTATGTTGTTAGTTTCTGAATTCCCCTTTGTCTGTTTTCTCATGTTTCCACAAATAAGTATATATTATGTACAGCTCACCGTTGATTCCCTAGTTTTAATTAGTATTCCTTGTTCGTCATTTTTTGTCTTGCCCTCATTTCACCCCTGCCGTGTCTACTTCTGTCTGGAGTGCTTTGTCCACAGCTCGAGTTTGTGTTAACTCACAGTCTTGCTGTCTCTAAAGTTTAAACCTTTGCTTTAGAAGAGACTTGGTTGATACCTCTAGAGTTGGCTCCAGTGGCTGCCCTGACTCTTAGTGGTTTTATCCTTTTCCTCGTTATTGAAGGCAGTGAAGAGAAGCGAGTGCACTTCCTTTACCTTTGGCTCCTGGTTGAGCTTTAAGATCTGATTCTTTGCTGGCCAGAGCTTGCTGGCCAGAGCTTCCAGTCCATTTTTTCATATCAAGCTGCTGAGTTAATTGTCTTGTTTTTTGGAGTTGCCACTGTTCATTATCTACCAGGCCCTCCTGACAAACTTGTGCCTGAATTCAAAGACTGGCTTCTTTTTTTCTCTTTCTGGGAAACGTGACTCCTCCTTCTCACCGCCTTTGAGCCAACAATGATACGATTTGTATTTTTGTTGTTGACTATTTTGGACTCTCTCTTGATTGGAAACTGTGGGTCTTCAGGGCTGTGCATGTGGCTGGCCTTTGCCCAGATCTTGAGACACTGTCCTGTTGATCTTGTAGGGAACAGTCATGCATTTTCCATCCCTCTGGATATTTTCCCAACTCTTATTTCTGTGTTTTCTACTATATATCCATTCTTTGGTCCTAGTTTGATTTTCATAGATATTTTGTTTCAGCACTCGGTTGTTTTACCAGTCTAGGTTGAATTAATCTGGATGATTTTAAACATGATCTTAATCTGTTGTTTGTATCATGCTTTCTTCTTACAAAGCTGGCATGGACTGAGCTTTAAAATGTTGCTCTTTCTGCTACATTGATTAAAGTTGCTCTGTAAGATTCTCCCCACCCCACCCCACCCCCCCCTTTTTTTTTTAAATAAAGCTAGGCCAGATTCCTCTGTTATGCCATTTTAAATCAGAAGTAACTGAAAGCAGAATATACCTGTCTGTTTCTTTGTCTTCATTTTCGATAGGTCTCCTAAGTGCTGAGATACTATGCTCCTGTAGATAGTGCTCAGGCGTAGAAGTCAGAAGACATAGGTTCTATTCCTGACTTTGTCATTGGCCTGTGACTTTAAGCACATCTATGCTTTTGTTTCCCCAACTGCAAAGTGAGGATGATGATAGGTATCCTTCTTTGTGATGTGCTCTGAGCTCTAGAGTTGTAGATAATATAATGGCTAAATTGTTCCAATGAGACAGGCAGCTCACAGTTCTGAGCAGAAATGTAAAAATTCTTGTCTGATTGGAACTTTGTAAGTACAATCATTTTCTCTTCAAACAAAGTTGTTTTTAACCAAGTGGCATTTTGAATCAAGTAGCCCCATTTCCAGCTCTCTCTCAAGGGAAACCGCCCTCATTTGGGGGAACTTCCCAAGGTAAGAAGCAGTTCTCACAGTTTGAGCATGGTGAAATATATTTTTCTCAACCGTGTTTTTCATTGCAGTGGACGTTTCTGAGGCTATTTCTGGACGTGACCCTCTTACTAAAAAGTAATGTCACGTGGGAAGACACGACTGGTGTAGGGCACAGGGCTGGGATTCAAGAGTCTTGAGTTCCATTCCTGACCTTGCCACTAACTTGTAAGACCTTAGGCAAGTCATCCTACAGCTACAGATCCTGCCATCTAGAAAATGAGGACAATTGGTAAAATTTTCAGAAGTACTAGTCCCATTTTCAGAAGTGACTTACGCACTATACATAGAGCCACCCCTGGCTAAAGACTTCTTTTTGCTACCTATTTCTAGACTTGTTTTGGTTTGCTTGTTTTTAATCTCTCTGATTATCATATAGTGAAGTTTGGATGTGTGATTAGTGTAGTGTACACTTACACAAGCTGATCTCATCCTTCTGTAGGAGTCTCCCAGTAGAGATCCGGAAAGGGAGTCTGTGACAATGTTAGGAACGTTCTGTGCAGGAGAGATGTTTATCTCTAATATTGACCATTGGAGTGGAGGACGACAGAGATGTCTTGACCTCTTCTCAATAGATTGTAGGTGAGGCTAGTAGCACTGCCTATTTTAAGGTTGCCTGATACTTCCCATTCTAAGACCTTGTTTTCAGTTACGTATAACTTTGCTAAACTTTAACTATTTGAAATAAAATTGTTTGTACTGGTTGTCTGTGTCAAGCTGAATTTTTCTTGAAAGTTTCAGCCAAACGGTTCAGCAGTTTCCAAGAATAAGGCTAAAGAAAACTGTTTCCCCCCCCCCCCTTTTTTTAAAATTTTTTTAGGACCATTTTTTGAGAAGCTCTAATGCCCCCATGCTTTGCAGCATGGACTTGAAATTAGTCAGAGTATGGCCTTAATGTTGGAGATGTCTTTTCCTGTTCCTGTGAAAATCTGTTCAAATTTGACAAATTTATAAGACTTAAAGTTTCAGTTCACGCATGCTCAATTGAGACTTCAAGAGCTTTGTTGCCCAAACTTTGAAGTTTCAGTTTTCACTGGACATGTTCTAGCCCCTTATTGCTCTTGTGACTCGAGTTCACAAGCACCCCTCACCCCACAGAGCACCGAAGCATGCATCATCCCAGGGCTATGCGATAAATCCAGATTTTCCTATAATTGCTGTTATGACTTTAGCCAAGATGGTCAGGGATGCAAACCCCACGCTCGGGGTGACCCTAAGCCAGCCAGAAGCTGGGAGGGGAAGATGGGGGCGATCACTCTAACTGCCCTGTTCTGTATATGCCGCCTGATGCTCTGTACTAGCCACTGTCAGAGGCAGGATAGTGAGCTAGATGGACTGTTGGACTGACCCAGCATAACAGTTCTTATGATCTTATGTTCTGGTTCTGTATGGCCAAATCCTGCCCTTTCCCCATAGCCCAGGTGGAATGGAGTGGCTCTTCTACAGATATTGAGGGCAAGATTCTAGGATCAGCACCCTTTATAAGGAGCCCTGCATCCCAGTGTGTAAGTTCGTAATGGATTGGTTACATTGCCGTACATACCATCCTCTCCTGTTAGAGCTGAGTATAAGATGGTGCCAGCATCGCTGCAGCTTTGGCCTGTGACCCCTTGGGATACCCTGGCTTCTGTGCTAAAAATGGGGCTTGAAAATATCCTTTAATTCTATAAAGCTGGGATCCAATATTACTACGGGCCTTTAAAGTAAAGTCAGTGGAGTTCCTAGCTGTGATTTGTGGGACACTTTGTCCCAGTAGGACACTGTTTAAAGTATCTATCTGAAGACTTCACTATCCTGTTCTCTATTGAGGGTCTCTTCCCCATTGTCTGCCCTTCCCCTAATTAGTAACTGAGACCATCTGCATGGCCATTGCTTCTTTTGCAAGTACGAGTAAACGGTAACAGATGCCAGTGACTCTGTGTCCCCTGCTCTACTTCCCTGTTGGAGACTGAGAATGTGAACTTTGGAAGGAGACTCATTTGGTTTTGGGAAAAAGGCTTTGATCACAGCCTTGGAAGGATTCAGATGTCAGTCTAAGAGTAACAAAGGAACCAGCCAGAACTTGGGGCCACATTAATCTGGTGCAACTCCAGTGACGTCAGTGGGGATGTAAACCTTAGCCTATTCTGCCTTCTCAGTTTAGTCCCTTGTAGAAAAACATTTTCTTCAGATACCAAGGCCAGCACATCTGAGGGGATTGGAAAATAATGTTGGACAAAAATGCTGAATAAGAAAAGAACCTATGGCTGTTGCACTACCCACCAGGAGGTGTTTGGGTTCGCTGATAAATGAAGTTGAGCTGGGACTATAGTATGTGGCATTTGTGACTTTGGACTGTGTTTTTTTTCCCCAAAGAACGTTTAGGCCCACAAATCTCATAGAAATTCAGTAGGAATTGGGCAGCTAACTCCCTGAAGCTCCTTTGAAACTCCCAGTCATGAGCTTCTCCAGCTTAACCAAAGATTTGGTTGTTTCATGCACAGGCTGTACTATTACTATGATTTGCATTACTGTAGCACCTAAAGGCCCCAGCCAAGATCAAGGCCCCATTGTGCTAGATGATGTACAAATCCATGGTAATAGGTAGTCATAAGAACGGCCATACTGGGTCAGACCAAAGGTCCATCTAGCCCAGTGTCCTGTCTTCCGACAGTGACCAATACCAGGTGTCCCAGAGGGATTGAACAGAACAGGTAATCATCAAGTGATCCAGTCCCTGTCACTCATTCCCACGATTGCTAGTTTATGGCACAAAATATTAGATCAGTTTTCAAAGTCATGGTTGCTTGGTTGCACTCTCTCTGTATGTCCAAGGAAGATACTTAGATTACAAGCTCCTAAGGGTAAGGGTGGATCTTGTTTTATCTGTGCACAGAGCCTAGCGCAACAGGGCTCTAAATCCCCCTGATTATGGCCTCTAGGCACTACTGCTATACAAACAATAAATGGTAAGACAGAGTTAAAAAGTCCTATCTATATAAAACATGGAATTTGTGAGGACATGCAGTGTGTCTTCATGGATCGTCTAGCCAGCAAGCTCTCTTACATCCCCCACATACTGCACCAAGCATTTTATTGTAAGAGGGCTAACATACTGTATTAATGAACTGCTGCTAATCTAAGACAAACTCTCTGCATTTTAGCTGTTGGAAGGAAAGGGGGATGGAAGATGAGGGTAACATTCATAGAAAGTGCACAGGGCCTGATCCCGAACCTGCCGAAGTTAATAGGAACCCTTCTTTGGACTGTAATGGACTTTGGATCAGGCCCATGTTTTCATAGACTAGTTATGAGTTTGATCCACTGCCTTTGGAAGCCAATGGAAAGACTCTCATTGACTTCACTGGGCATTAGTTTAGGACCTATGTACACAACTAGGTGACTCTGGATCAATTAATTAAAAAAAAAATAGAGACAATAAAATAAACATTGAACATTCCAACTTTCCATCTGCCTAGCCACTGTGAGTTGGCACCTTTCCAGCAGAAGTAAGTTTGAGGAGAGATCTGAAGGAGAAGGGGTCAGCATTTGATGTACTAGTTCTGAGAGGATGATTCATGCTCACAGGGTAGCCTGGCAGGGTGTGTGTTGGAGGAGTAGATGGACAGGTGATCAAAGGTTACAGTAGTTGGCAGAGCCAAGGGGTGGTGCAGTAGAATACCAGAAGGGATAAGCATTTGGGGGGTAAGTTGTGAAGGGCTGTGAAACTAATAATGAGAATCTTATATCTGATGTTCTAGAGAAGGGGCAGCCAGTGGAGGGACATGAAGGGGAGAGGGTGATGTGGCCAGAATGACCGGTTACTGGCAAGACAGGGCATACAGGCAGTTCCAGTATCTATCAATATTATATTATGGGATTTCCTAAACTCAGTCAAGGTAACTATATTATGGGCTAGAAAAATATCTTTCATTATAAGCCTCCTCATGGTAAAGGGAGGGATGAGTAGATTTTTGTCAGGGTTGCTGGGCAAGAACCATCTTTTGTGTTTGTACAGCACCTAGCACATCTGGTCCTGGACCATGACTGTGTTCTTAAGTGCTACAGTCATACAAATAATAATGCTAATTTTGCAAAGCTGAGCTATATACTTTATTTCTACTAACAGCCCAAAATTGCTCCCTGAGGATGAAATTCCCTCTACTGTGAAGGCACAGCAGAAGGCTAGTTGTATGACCTAAACCTCATGGCAGAGCTGTGTGTGGGGCTTAAGGTAGAGTGGTGGCACAGTGAGCCTTTACACCCCCCATAAGCTGTGGAGGTAGTCTCCTTGCCACAGCAGAGTGGTCTAGGTTGAAGGTCCATGCTTCTACAGATTCAGAGCCCTAAATTCCCCCATAGGAGAGTCAGCTATTCTATGGGATAATCTCTGTCACAGCCACATAGCCTGCCTGTGGATTGGGTCTGTGGGTAAATTCTATCTTTTCTACCCTAACCTTGCTTTGTTCACTACATAAAACCCAGTTCCTCGGTTTGTGTATTAGAAGTGACTTTTTGCCCAGAAGGACTAGTATTTTGCATGCATGTATTTTGTTGAAACTATTATACTCAGAGGATTGCAGCCATTACTGCAATTTCTGCTCCTGTGAGAGGTTGGGATGTGATGCTGTTCAAATGGAGATGCAACATGTATAAAGAAATCCCCATGATTTGTAATGAATTCCCAGGAAAGCAATAAAGCTGCTGTACAGCAAGAAATGTTTGACGGTATATCGGTGGGTGTCGAAAGCTTGTCTCTTTCACCAACAGAAGTTGGTCCAATAAAAGATATTACCTCACCCACCTTGTCTGTTGGTGTTAACCTTAGGCATTCATGAGACTGCTGATTTGAAGAGAGTTAATTAGAACTGGGCATTGATTATGGGCATTTATTTTTCCAGGTTAATTTCATATGCCATGAGAAAACATATTTTATTTAAATAAAAAAACTGGGCTAAGCAGATGTATTATTTACTGTGTCTCACTCTTAGAGTTTGGTGTAGCTTAATATTTCAATAACACATTATTAGAAAAGGACTGGGATGACAAAGTTATTTATAGGAGTGTAATAGTTTATTGTGTATTAAACTATAGTGGATTATTATAGTCCTTGTTTTGCATGTTTTCTATATGGACATAATGCTTTGTTATTTTTTGCATTCAGCTGTCGAAATCTATGTGATGAAGGCTTTGGGAAGCTCTTATTTCAGTCTCCATTTCTGGTTTCATATTAAAAACAAACATTGTGAGGAACTGGCTAACTGCTCCATTATTTCTGTCATATAGTTTCCTGAACTTCTCGTGATTTAATCTTTTAAAGATAACTCCTGATCTCTTCATGAGTTGTTTCCAAAATATCTTAAATCGGGTCCTGTTGTATTAATTTGATGGAATATATAGGCTAAAGGTGTTAACATAACCCATTCACTGTCCAACATTAAACTTTATTAAACTAGGTCTGAGGTTTGGTATACAGAGACCTCAGCCTGCTTAATACTATGGCGCAAACACCATTTAAAAATCCTTTTAACCTTTAATTAAAGAGACAGAAAAGAAGGAAAAACAGTTAAAGCATTTGAAATGTTAAGTATTAAATAAGACTTTCATTTTAACAACATCGTGTTTTCCTTTAGCTGTAGACAATTTTAGTTAGGGGAAAAAAACCCTGTTGTAGATGGTATCAAAGATGGTAATAACTGTCCTTTTTGGGGAAAAGAGACGTTATAAATCCAGTGTCTTGTATTTAACTGTGATACTCTTTGTACTTTTTCCATATCCTGGGACCAACACGGCTACAACAACACTGCATACATGAAGAGGTTGGCATATTTGGGGAGCCATCCTAGTAGTCATGGCTGTTCTCATGATTTGGACAATGTGTTTTTGTTTAATGTAAAATTGTTATGGATGAGTTTGGCGATGTGTTTGCGGTGGATATCTGTCCACTGGGTTGTCCACTGTCTTGTAATATTTGAGGCAGGCAGCTATGCTATCATTGTGAGTGATGTTGGTGTATAGGGAGGTGACATCCATAGTGGCAAAGATGGTGGTCTGAGGGAGGTTGTTGGTGTTGCGGAATTTGTTGAAGAAGTCACTTGTATCTTGGAGGAAGCTGTCCCTTTGTGTGTTGAGTGGTTTGAGGATGGTTTCTATGAGACCCTGTATTCCTTATGATGGGTCTGCCTGTGTTCCCTTGTTTGTATATCTTGAAACATGTAGAAGGTCCTGGGGTGGGTTTGTGGAGGATGAGTTTGTTGCATTTCTCTTGAAGTTGTTTAAGGAAGGATTTGATGATATCCTTAAATTCCTGGGTAAATTGTGGGGTGGGGTCTTCTTTGAGTTCTTCATAGTAGGTGGTGTCAGAGAGTTGTCGGTTGGCCTCGTTAATATAGTCATAATGGATGAGGACTACTGTGGCGCTCCCCCTTTGTCTTCTGGTTTGATCACTATCTGGTGGTTAGGTTTCAGGGACAGTATAGCTGTCCCCTTAGCGGTGGAGCGATTGTCATGGATGTGAGGTTTAAGGATTTCACAGTCAATCGGTGTAATGTTCAATAGTATGGTTTCGTCCACACTTAGATTGTATTAAAGATGGTACAGTAATAACTGTCATCCCAGGTGGTGGTTGGGGTTCAGCTGGAGCCAGTAGGGGTGGCGATGTCATCTGGGTCACACTCTCTCTAGCCCATTTGGGCCACGAGATCTCTCCGAATCAGGAAGATGAAGTCCTGGGGTGCCAGGATATGGTGGGGGATGGCAGCCATGAAGGTAAAGCTCGCTCCAGTAGCTTCTGTCCTTTCAGTCTTTGTTTTGTTCTTTCATTCTTTCCCCACAAAATCTTTCTTTTAAATACCCAAAAAGGGAGTCATGGGTGGAATAACCTATTATTTTGTTCACCAATTAGACCTAATACCTGGCATGCCAATTTTGGCTTATTAACTTCCAGCTCCATGCCTCCTATTTTTAACAAGCATACAACACAGTCCTTGAATCATATCAATGTGGCCTTTTTGTTTAGACTAATTCAGTTATTCTGTCTCCCTTTTGTACCTTTTGCCATTAACATTTGTTGTTATAGGTTATTTTGACATTTTATGAACTTTCACATACTTTTTAGCGTTGAGCTCATAATTAGAGTAAATTTGTAAGCCCAATTATCACAACAGTCCTTCCATTTATGTGACAATTTATTAAATGTAAAGGAACACTGCCAATTTTTTTTTCAATAAATGATTAATGTATAAAACAAATCACCTTTCTGATTGAGCCCACTTTGAATAGGATGTCCTGGATTTTTAAATTTTAATGGTTTTTTTTTTTTTCTCCTAACCTGCTGATGCTTAGAAAGGTCTTTTTGAGGAAGGGATATAGGACAGGCTGAGAAAAACAATAGCAACCATGCTCGGGCCCTCCCCTTTGTCTCTCTGATCCTGCTGCAGTTTCAGCTTTGCTCAGCTACTGTAAACACAGTCTGGCATAGCCTGTGTGGCAGCATGAATGTGAGCTCCCTCAGATCAGTGCAGAGAGTGATGTCCTAATGCAGGAGGCACAAAGTGCAACAGACCATCAACAACAGTGAAACTGACTGTATACAAAGTACTGTCAAATATACAGAGTAAAACAAAAATCCAAGAGAAATATGTCTAATCTCATTGGTGTAACTTTAGGACTACTTGCAACAACTTACCATCCACTTGAAAATCTGAACATTTTGTATCTCTTGTACCCATGTTGTTGGATCAGAAAGTTGATGGTGTTCTATAATTCTGAATATTTAACCGTCAAAGTAAAAAGCAATTGATAGCCTGGTTTATGTCCAGATTCTGGCTGATATTAATCAGAAGAGAAATGAAGATTTTTTTGTTTAAGTAAAACTAGCAGTCAGTTTAGACCCAATATTTTGTGGTTGATTTTTGTAGTTATTTTTTCTTAAGTTGTTAGAAAATTTAATATTAACAGACATGGTCATGAATTTTATTTTTTCCATTTCAATGACAACAGTGTCTTATTTAAATCCAAATAAATCTTTGTAATGTTTGCAACCCAAAGATAGAAAAAAATCATGCCAGATGCAGAAAGTGAAACTGACTATAAACAGAAGAGAAGAGAAACTGCCTTTTCTATTTTCATTGTCCAGGCTAAGTAAATATAAAAATGCAAATGAGTCTAAATGATAACGAGGATATCAGACTTTTGAAAAATGTTTGTAGTTCGCTTAAATCTAGCTGGTGCTCATAGCACAGGTAACAACTTGGCAGGATCCATTTATGTTTGCTGAGCTTCTTTTGTTCGAATTCAGCTGTGCTGGGAAAGTTTTTGCAGGCGATATGGTTAAAAGTCACAGCATAAATTTCCTGACTTGATGAAAAGACTGTGACCCCCTCAGAATTGTGTTGTTCATTGGAAAGAAGATAGGTAATAAAGAGTCTCCTGTGTGAGAGAAATAGGAGGAACCTGCTGTTTTAATTTTGTTCACAGCAGTGAGCCAAACTTTGTTCTTTCTGTGCTGGCCTTGATAATTGGCTCAATATAATATAGGAATTCAATTCATTGCATATCTTTGGCTTTATAACTGTTAATGGAATAGCCAGGAAGAGTGCAAAGTCTCCTGCAGAAACATACAGTAAATAAAACTAATAACACGTTCCAAAGAATTTGGGGTCAGATTTTAAAGGGGCCTTGACCCAGTCTCTGGGAGGTTCAGTTTTTTGCAAATAGTTAATGAGCACTGTCATTTGATGTGTAAATGGTAGAATTTACAGTCCAGTTGCATGAGCAGATGGGATTTGCTGGTTTAAATTGTCACTTGCATAAAAAAAAGGGTGCAAGCCACTTCACTCTCACTCATCCAACAAGTAATCAGGCTTTATGTAAGTGAAATACAGAGGACTCAAAAGGTGTGAGAGCCCCCTTACCTAGGGCCAGGGCACAGGGCTGCAGTGCAGTTGCTCTAGTCTATGAAGTAATTGGCAGACTTATGCCCTCTGTGTCAGTTACAGAAGCTGCTAGGGCCACTGTATCCACATAATTATGAATCTGTCAGCTCCTTGTCTGTCCTAAATAGTGCTACTCTCTAGGCCAGCCTACATTGGGCTGGCACAGAGACCCCCTCCAAGGCAGAAGTTTAAGTAGTATGGGCAGCTGCCACTTAGACTTGCACTAAGCGTACACATGCAGGTGACTTGCATATCTACAGTCACACATGGCCATGGGAACGCCACATTTTGAAACCTGATCCTTAGTGTTCAGGTTTACCAGCTGTCAGAAGATATATGTAAAAATAAAATTAAAAATGTACACTCAAGATCCAGCATTAGTTGCTCATTTAACCAGGAAAATAAAAAGTTGATTCTTTTCTTTCACTTTGAGGGTGACCCCTCTTTAGGGATTTGCATGATGGGAAATTAAAACAATTACTTTGGGAGCTTGTCTATCTTTAGGAATCTGTGTTAGTATACTGTGCCTTTAAAGGTATGTCTGCACTTCGCGCTGCTCCGCCCCATACCCCGCCCTCACTCCACCCCTGCCCTGCCTCTTCCCACCCCTACTCCACCCCTGGCCCCGCCCCACTCTACCCCTTCCCCCAAGGCCTCGCCCCCACTCCACCCCACCCTGCCTCTTCCCCGCCTCTTTTTGCCCCCTCCCCCAAGCGTGCCCATACACTGTCCCTGCTCCTCTCCCTCCCTCCCAGTGCTTCCTACACACCGCGGAACAGCTGTTTTGCAGCATTCAGGAGGTGCTGGGAGGGATGGGGAGGAGGCAGTCGGGGGCTGCTGGTGGGGAGGTGGCAGGGGAGTTGGCTGCCGGTGGGTGCTAAGCACCTGCTAATTTTTCTCTGTGAGTGCTCCAGCCCTGGAGCACCCATGGCGTCGGCGTCTATGGCTGGTGTAATTCCCAGCTCGAGAAGACGTACCCATGCTAGCATTGAACAAGCCAGCCTGCTAAAAGTAGAGTGTAGCTGCACTAATGCAAATGAGTATGTGCTCGTCAGGTTAGTGCAGGTGTATCTCCTCAAACTGGAATTTACGCCTCCAGATTGAAATGCAGATACACCCTGAGAGACCAGTGTCCAATACCAAATCAGACACATTCCACTGACATGCCTTAAAGATTTTGTCCATCTAGTTATAGGCTCTGAACTGTGGCTAGTTAAGCTTTAATCTTCAGGGCTTGTTTCTGTAAAATTGTTTTATTTCTCAAATGTCTATAGGTTTAGTTGTGGTCTTTATAGAACTCCTAACACCTGTTCAGCACTTTTCCCTCCTTTTTTGGGAAGTGCCTAATTACTAGAGGGTTTCCCTTGGGGCTGTGAACCTTCATTCAGTTCCCTAACTGGAGAATTCTCTGCAGGATTCTCCAGATGGGGGATAGAGGATAATCTTCTCAGAGCTCCGGAAGAAATGTGATGCCAAATTACAGAAAATAGATCCTTTTTATTAAGCTCTTGGCTCATTTACTCCTATTTTAAGATGACCTTATATTAAAGGGACATGTTAGATTAAAATTTGTATATTTTAAAATAAAATTACCTGGGCTGTTAATAACATGGTAGATCATAAACACTGATGAAAAGACATTAATATGTAAGGCCGTGAAAAAAACACCCCCGTGAGCAACATAAGTTTCACAGGCATAAGTGGTAGTTTGCACAGCACTATACTATGTCAGCAGGAGAGCTTCTCCCACTGACCTAGTTATTGCCGCTCATTGGAGATGGTTTAATTATATCGACGTGAGATTTCTAAGGCTACACGAGAGATCTTGCAGCAGCACAGCTGCATCAGTACAGCTGTGCCTCTGTAAGGTCTCTAGTGTACCCATCACCTAACTTTGTCCATTCACATTGTCATCATACACACAGACAGTGCAAATAGATTAGTCGATTTCTGTTTTGTTTCGAGTCACTTTAATTTTCCAGCTATGAATTATTGTTTGAATAGCAGTGGTGTGCTTGTTGGTATACAGGTATAAAGACAAGAACACACATTTTCAGATGTTTTTAGTGATGTAAGTATGAGGCTAAGTACCTTTTTAGGGTACAGATGCTCTACTGTGAGTTTTGTGAGGGTGCTGGTATCCCCAGTTGTGAGAGGTACTGGAGGTGAGCTGGGGAACCATATTTGAATCCCACAGACACTGCCTCAACCCTGTAGTGCTCGCAAGCATGGTAGAGGAAGCATTCCTCTACACCTGTCTCTGTATTTACATCCCACCTCCACATACCCAAATGCTGGACAAATTTTCCGCTCTGGCAGCAAGTGGGATAGATGTTGCTAGTGACCCTTTGGATGACTTGTCCAATGTTGCTTTACAGAGCAACTTCCATCTGAAGATCTCAAAATATTTTAGGTACATGAATTAAGCCTTATTATAGCTCTGTGTGGTAGGTTGTATCAATATTCCCATTTGACAGATGGGCAAACTGAGGTACAGAGAGGTTAAGTGACTCAACTGTGATCACACATGGAGTCAGTGGCAAAGCCAGGAATTGAACCCATGGCTCCTGACTCCCAGTCCTCTGCTCTCACCATTGTCTCGATTCTGGGTTTTGGATGTTTTTAAATATCTGATGTAAATTTACAGTAATGCATCCTGGAACAGCAGGTAAATATAGACCTAGCATGGGAAGTGTGTCTCACAGCAAGAGAGAGTGGAGAGTTATGGCTGAATATTTTAATATATACAAATGGTTGACTCTATGCTGAGTTGTACTGTTGGAAATGTTTATGGCTTGCAGCAGTTGGATTACTGTGCTGTGAGGTTGAAGGGAGCTAATCCAAATTTTTGTTTGTCTTCCAGGTCTACACACAACGAACTAGAGAAGAACCGGTAAGTAGCGAATGAGCTGAATTCTAAGAAATCCAAAGATTTCAATGTAACCTGCCTTAACATTACACATGCAGGTGTGATTTCATCAGCTCAGACAGCTGGGGATTTCCACCTTGCACCAGGTAGGTTTAAAGTCCAGGCAAAGACTCTAAAAGATTTGAAAAAGAAGCCTTCTCCCCCCCGCACCAAAAAAAAAAAAAAGGCAAGAAGTGACCCAGTTTTGCAACTAATCTGTATGCACAGTAAATACTGTTCCTCTTCTCCTGACACTGAAATCTGATTGGGTTATTGTCCCTACATGAGGTTGCTAAGGTATCTGGTTTCTCGGGCACTGGTTAATACATGTTACCATGAACTGAAGGGCAGTGCTTTGCTTCTTCCCCCCCCCCCCCCCACTTTCTTGGCAGGACTGTAATACTCTCTACAGCATAAAGAAAATGCCATTGTTTAGAGGATCTGAAGTCTGGCTAACAATGCTCCTGTGGAGTGTCGCTCTCGTAACCTGTTTTAGGACAGAGCCTGTTTATCCTTGAGTCGGAGTTTTAGCAAGCCCTGCAGTTTTGTTACTTGGCTAGCTCTGCTATGTGACTCAACCCTTTTGTAACAGGAGTTAAAGTAAGATAAATACCATTGAGACGATGGGAGTTAGTTCACACGCAGATCAGATTATAGCATTGCAGTCAGGATGCTATAGTTAAGGTTGTGTTGGGGTTTCCATTATAAATTAATCTTGGTTTTTTGTCAGTTGGAGCAGAAAGAGTCTTCTAGGCTAGCTGCTCCTGTCCTGTGGAAAAACCCACATGGTAGGTTACATTGAGTGTACAGACAAGTGCTCGTTGCTGCATCTTCCCGTCAGTTCATGGGGGTGAGGTATGGTTAATCTAGGAAACTCCAGCCCAAGTTTATGTTACGACCAGACCTACAAAGATGACATCCCCCCACCTTCTTGGGTCCCTTGTAGGGCCGCCTCACAGTACATACTGTTCTTGTTTTCTTCCCCTCTGTTCATTTACAGAATTAATTTTCCTTGTTCTGTAAATCACAGGCTGGTTTCCTGTGGTTTTACTCAAACCTTCCTTATTGCCTACTATTCCACCTTTGTAGGGCATAATCTTTATTGCCCCCGTTCTGCTATGTCCATAGTTACACTTCGTATTCCCCATCTCCCCTAGGATGAAAGCTACCACCATAATAAAATCAGTCTTTTCTGAAAACATGCTAATAGTGTTTCAACTGTTTCCCTAGTCAGTGCAGATCAGGGCTCAGCATGTTAGAAACTGCAAGCCCCATGGCCTTCTTCTTTTAGAGAAAGAACCATTGGAGAATGGCCTTGTGGCTTAGTGCACATAAGCAAACTCTGAGGAAGCCCTCCTCCTATATGTAGCTACCACCAGGCTTTGTACCTCTCTTGTCTGTGGTGCTTTGTACGTCTCCTGTCTGTGGTATTTTCAGTTCCTGTGAGAACCTTCTGAACTCATGAGAGCCTGTTCCCCTAGAAGTTGACACTGAGCTAGCAATGGGCCACTTTTTAATATTGTCGTAATCTGCGGTGGAAGATGTAGTGATGGGGAAGTTAAAGGACACATGGATTGAGAATACTTATTTTAAGTAGCAATGGCATGTAAATTGTCACGAGGAATGAAAACTGATGCATGTTTATTTAGGGGCTCCTGGTTTCTCATTCAGGTAGCATTTTTATTCAATGACATACATATAACTGGGTATCCTTTAGATAGCTACAGATATAGAAAAACCAATTAGCAGCTGTCATTGCATCCCAATATATATTACTGGGAATAGGACAATGAGTTTCATGCTGGAAATATATATTTCTGGGCTCCAAAGCAATGTTTTCTGAGAGAAGAGGCTCACTTCCAGTGTATATTTTCCTCACATTCTATTTGCTGTGTCTAAGTTTGTCATGTCACTACCTCCAGACTTAGCTATGGCAAAGGTAAAAGCCCTGGTACTAATAGCTTTGTTGCTGACAGTTGCTATTTTTTTCTGTTACTACAGATTATTCCTTTCGAATCTCAATGTTCTCTCCATTATTGATACACACTATAATTTTCAAAATTGTCCACTACTAGGTCCCTGACTCAGGTTCTCTCCCCTCCACCCTCCTAACAGCAGTCTGTCTAGCATGTGGTTACATTTTACTTTAACCCATTCAGCAATTAAACAGAGTTGCTTTCAAGTGCAGGCAGGAGTACTGGCTGAAAAAAGAAAACATTTACTAATCCTTGCATTTAAATACACTGTTTTTCACTAGCTCAATTTTTGCAGGGTTGAGGAAATTAGACTATATCTGGATTATAGTCTTGTTCCTCTTTGATGTCTGAAAGCATTTGAATGTTAAAAGCACAATGAAAATATTTGAGCTAGGAACGTACGTTACTTTATTCTGGAAGGGTGAAGGGTCCAAAAATACCACAGAGATTTGATAAGGAGACTGTGGATTTGGTACCCAAATAAATAACTCTGATACTTAAGTGACCTTTACCTTCCTAATGTTCTTTGATTTGGTTTCTTACGTAAAGTTATTGTGCTGAAGTTTATATCAGGGTAGTGTTCTTTTGTTTATTTACAAAAGATTAACGTTAATTTGTAGTTACCTGTCTTTAATACTCATGTTGGAAATATTTGTGTTCGTGTGTTTTTATTTAATGAGTGAGTATTTTTGTTTCCCTTTGAGATGAGTCATATCTTGCATATAAAGTGGAAACTAGTTACTGTTTCTTATCTGCAGCAAGGTTCAGCCAATAGAAGAGTACATCTTACCCTCAGATTATTCAGTGGTAAGGTTTAAAAGCTGTAGAGCAGGGGTCTCAAACGCGCGGCCCGCGGAGCTCTTCCCTGCAGTCCGCCAAGCTCCCCGCGCGCCCCTCCCCAGTTACTTCCTGTCACCGCCAAACTCCCCTCACCCCCACCCCGAGTTATTTTATGTGGCAGCTAAGCTCCCCGGGTGCTGCTCCCCAATGTTTGGGGCCGGGTCTCTCCCATGGCCCCGCCTGCCGCCCCCACACACCTCCCCCGAGTGTCCCCCAGCCTCACTTGCTGCCCCCTCACCGCCCGGAGCCTGCAGCTCATGCTGACTCCACTCCGCTTTGCCGGCTTCCGGCATCACCTGCTGCCGCAGGGTCCTAGTGCCTCCCTCCACTAAGGCCAGGGCACTGCCCTTCCCCTGCCCTTCTGCCCTAGTCCTGAGCCTTTTCAATGCCCCGAGCCTCTCCAATGCCCCAAACCCCTCATCCCCAGCCCCACAACCCTCACCCCTGCACCCCCTCCTATCCCCAAACTCCATCCCAGAGCCTGCACCCCCACCCCCTGCCCCAGCCCAGAGCCTGCACCCAGCACCCAAACTCCATCACAGAGCCTGCACCCCTCCACCCATCCTGCACACACACCCCCGCCCGAGCCTGGAGCCTGCACCCAGCACCCAAACTCCCTCCCAGAGCCTGCACCCCTCCACCCATCCTGCACCCCACACCCTGTGCCCCAGCCTGGAGCCTGCACCCAGCACCCAAACTCCATCCTAGAGTCTGCACCCCAGACTCCCTCCCCCATCCAAACTCCCTCCCAGAGCTTTAGGCAGGTGGGGGTGGAGTTGGGGGGGGGCAGGTTCTGGGCACCACCAACATTTCTACAAACCTGCCACCCCTGGAAGAGGCAGAGCAGGGGTGGAGTGGTGGTGGTGGTGGGGCTTTACTGAGTGTATATATTTTATTAAAACCGCTTGGAGGAGGAGGTGGAGAAGAGACGGGGCAGAGGCAGGGCCTCATGGAAGGGGTGGAGTGGGGGCAGGGCAGGGGCAGCGAGGGGAGGTGTCAGTGATGCGGCTCTCGGGCCAATGCACTAGTCCTCATGTGGCCCTTGTCATTTGACCCCTGCTGTAGAGAGCATGCAGTGATGGTAATCTTATGGTATAGTAGTTTGGGGCTTCTGTAATATATCTGGGTCTTAGGTGGCTAGGAGACTTAAGGAATCCCTGTCTTTGATTATATGTACAGCTGTCAAGCGATTTAAAAAAATTAATTGCGTGATTAAACAATAGAATACCATTTATTTAAATATTTTTGGATGTTTTTACATTTTCAAATATTGATTTCAATTACAACACAGAATACAAAGTGTACAGTGCTCACGTTATATTTATTTTTATTACAAATATATGCACTGTAAAAAACAAAAGAAATAATATAGTTCAATTCATCTAATACAAGTACTGTAGTGCAGTCTTTATAATGAAAGTTGAACATGTACATGTTCATTGAAAGATGTACAATTATGTACAAAAAATAACTGCATTTTTTTATTTTTGAATGTAAAACTTTAGAACCTACAAGTCCATTCAGTCCTATTTCAGCCAATCACTCAGACAAACAATTTTGGTTACAATTTGCGGGAGATAATGCTGCCCGCTTCTTGTTTACAATGTCACCTGAAAGTGAGAACAAGCGTTCTCATGGCACTGCTGTAGCTGGCATCGCAAGATATTTACATGCCAGATGCGCTAAATATTCGTATGTCCCTTCATGCTTCAACCATCATTCCAGAAGACATCCGTCCAGGCTGATGATGGGTTCTGCTCGATAACGATCCAAAGCAGAGCGGACCGATGCATGTTCATTTTCATCATCTGAGTCAGATGCCACCAGCAGAAGAAGGATTTTCTTTTTTTGGTTGTTCAGGTTCTGTAGTTTCTGCATCAGAGTGTTGCTCTTTTAAGACTTCTGAAAGCATGCTCCACACCTCCTCCCTCTTAGATTTTGGAAGGCACTTCAGATTCTTAAACCTTGAGTCGAGTGCTGTAGCTATCCTTAGAAATCTCATATTGGTACCTTCTTTGTGTTTTGTCAAATCTTCTGTGAAAGTGTTCTTAAAACAAACAACATGTGCTGGGTCATCATCCAAGACTGCTATTAACATGAAATGTGGCAGAATGTGGGTAAAACAGAACAGGAGACATACAGTTCTCCCCCAAGGAGTTCAGTCACAAATTTAATTAATACGTTATTTTTTTAACGAGCATTATCAGCATGTCCTCTGGAATGGTGGCTGAAGCATGAAGGGGAATATGAATGTTTAGTATATCTGGCACGTAAATACCTCGCAACACCAGCTACAAAAGTGCCATGCAAACACCTGTTCTCACTTTCTGGTGACGTTGTAAATAAGAAGAACGCAGCATTATCTCCTGTAAACGTAAACAAACTTGTTTGTCTTACTTCTTGTTCAGCCAATTGCTAAGACTGTGTGGACTAGTAGGCTCTAAAGTTCTACATTGTTTTGTTTTTGAGTGCAGTTATGTAACAAAAAAAATCTACATTTGTAAGTTCTACTTTCACAGTAAAGAGATTGCACTACAGTACAGTAACTACTCACTTACCGTCCTCCTGCTTAACGTTGTTTTGAAGTTACGTCGCTGCTCCATTAGGGAACATACTCATTTAAAGTTGTGCAATGCTCCCTTATAACGTCGTTTGGCTGACTTTACAAGGGAGCATTGCACAAGTTCCTCTTCTCCGCCTCCTCCCTCTCCCTTCCTCCGTCCCTCCCTCCCAGCGCTTCCCCCGCCGCCAAACAGCTGTTTGCTTAGGACTTTCTGGGAGGGAGGGAGGAAGGAAGGGAGGCCCCCCCCCCGGCAGGCAGGGCCACCCGGAACGCAGGGGCTTTAGGGGCTGCAGGTCCCTGGGCTAAGGGGCCCCCGAGGCCCTGGCCTGCAGCTCTAAAGTCCCTTTCAGAATGCGGCCCTGCGAGCACGGGCCGGAGGACCCAGGAGAAGCAGGGGCAGCCATGCAGCCAGCGGCCAGAGAGAAGTGGTGCTTTCCCCTTCAAAGCCGGCTGGAGAGAAGTGGCACTTTGAAGGGGAAAGCACCGCTTCTCTTTGGCTGTTGGCTGTGCGACTGCCCCTGCTCCTCCTGAGTCCTCCGGCCCATGTTCGCAGGGCCGCATTCTGAAAGGGGCTTTAGAGCTGCAGGCCAGGGCCTCAGGGCCCTCTTAGCCCAGGGCCCTGCGGCCCCTAAAGCCCCTGTGTACCAGGTGGCCCTGCCTGCGGGGGCGGGGAGGGGCAGCTCCCAGAATCGCAGCCATGGGGGCGGTGCTGCGCTGCACAGAGCCACCTGCACACCCCCTGCACCAAACAGGAGCTGCCCCAGGTAAGTGCTCTGCACCTCCTGCCTGTCCCAGCCCTGAGCCTCCTCCCGTACCCGCACCCCCACCCTGAGTACCTCCCGCACCCTAACTCCCTCCCAGACCCCACACCCCACCCTGAGCGCCCTCCTGTACCCTAACTCCCAGACCCTGCACCTCCAGCCCTGAGCCCCAGGGTAAGCCAGGGGCATCTCCCCACCACAGTACAGTATTGTACAGTTTCTAATGCCTTTTGTCTGCCCCCCCACCCCCCAAATTTCCTTGGAACCGCATTTACATTAAATCTTATGGGGAAATTGGATTCATTTAACATGGTTTCACTTAAAGTTGCATTTTTCAGGAACTTAACTACAACGTTAAGTGAGGAGTTACTGTACTTGCATGAGGTGAATTGAAAAATACTATTTCTTATTTTTACAGTGCAAATATTTCTAATAAAAATAATATAAAGTGAGCAACTGTACTGTTGTAATAAACATCAATATATTTGAAAATGTAGAAAAAACATCCAAAAATATTTAATAAATTTCAATTAGTATTCTATTGTTTAACAGTGCGATTAATCGCGATTAATTTTTTTAATTGCGATTAAACTGCAATTAATCAACAGCCCTAATTATATGTTTTGTTTAGCTTTTACCTTTAGAATATTGCTTTCAACTTGGCAGCAACACATATATATTTATTTGAAGTGTGGCGTTCACTTTAGGAAAATGCGTTCTTAATTGGAGTTCAAGAAATGAATAATACATAATCAAATCCTAAATTCCAAATGCACGCGGCCTTGAGTCAGGAAATACTATCGAACATGCACAATCCCAAGCATTTTGATTTCAGCGGGACACAAGTATATGTTTAAGTGCTTTTTTGATTGGACTTGTTTTCCTGAATTAGAGCCAAAGTAAAGAGCTCAGGAATTGGCCCCCAGACTGTCAAATAGTGAAGAGTGTTTAAAATAACTAGTCCACTTCCAAAAGGCTGTGCAATGGAAGTGTGAAGAGATTCCCAGTGAAAGCATGTTGATGTCAAAAGAAGCATCCCCTTTAAAAAATAAGAATGCATAGGTGGTTGTTTTAGAAGTGCATTTTAGTTCCTTTTTCCCCCCTAAAATTCTGTCCTCTGAGGAAATATTGGTCATTTGCAGAATAGAAAACTCTTGAAAAGCTGACTGTTGAGCTTTGAAGTTTATTAGGATCCAGTTGTGAAAGCACATTCTCTGTTTCTCAGACTTAAATATAAAAAATAAACTAGATTTGCTTAGTAGTAAGTCTAATGTTATAAAGACAGCAGGTGTGACTGATATTCTCTAGAGTTATTGGAAGGATGTGGTTGCTGTGGTATAAACGAACGATTCATGGCCGTGAGATGACTTCCTTGCTTTTTTGTAAAGTGGCAATTTTGGTAAACCAACATGGTGTAATCTGTTGGAACATTTATGTCCTCATCTGCATATTGTTTGTACCATTAGCTAACCATTGTAAAGCGTGTTGGATAAAAGCTCTATATAAAGAAAACCTTAATAATAAACATTTTTTTGTTCTACAAATAAAAGCACACAATTCATATTAGTAGTCTTACCTTTCTAATGCAATGGATGTTCCCTCTCTCCCTGCCATGACAGCCCCCGAGCTGGGGCTCAGAAGGAGGGGGGGTCTCTCCCCGGCAGCTGCAGCCCTTGAGCTGCGGAAAGTCGCCTCTTTCTCTGACTGCCGCAGCCCTACATGTCCCAAATTCCCCCCACCCGCTCTTCTCACCCCACTGTCCCCTCCCACCTACTCTCTATTCCCCCCAAGACCACCACCTCACCTTACATATGCGTCTTCTCCTGGGTCCAGGCACCTAATTAGTGGAGCCAGCTCCTCTAATTAGGTGGGTGGCCCTTCATTCTCTCACACCTTAGAGGGAACTATCCGCGGACCACTTGAATGGAGCTTGAGAATCTCTGGCATAGAGTAAAGTTTACTGGTTTTTATGAAGTAGCAGATTTAGTTTTAAGGATAAACTTAAATTTGTGAACTTTATATTTTCACACTTACTTGACTGGCCTTTGTGTTTTCAGTGGTGAACTTTGCATCGTAGGGGTGAACCATGTATACGTGAGTGTCTGAGTCCACTATAAAGAATTTGGAAGAGGAAAATTGCTAAGTACTGTAACAAAAAGCATTGTATGTAGTAAGTAGTGCTTAGAGGTGACCCGGCAAGGAAGAGCATATGTTCTTTTCTGATTTATGAAGAACACCCAAAAGCTTTTTTTTTTTAAATAGCTTTTGCTTGTATTTTATTTTACAAATTTTCTCCTATCCGAGGGGTAGCCATGTTAGTCTGGATCTGTAAAAAGCGACAGAATCCTGTAGCACCTTATAGACTAATAGAAGTATTGGAGCATAAGCTTTCGTGGGTGAATACCCACTTCATCATGTGTCTGACAAAGTGGGTATTCACCCACGAAAGCTTATGCTCCAATACTTCTGTTAGTCTATAAGGTGCCACAGGACTGTCGCTTTTGACAAATTTTCTCATGTTTCTCTTGGGAGACTCTAGGGGTGGCCAGGAACGAATGGGATTATGGTACAGGTAGGGTTGTCAAGTGATTAAAAAAATTAATCGCGATTAATCTCACTGTTAAACAATAATAGAATATCATTTATTTAAATATTTTGAATGTTTTCTACATTTTCAAATATATTGATTTCAAAGTGTACAGTGCTCACTTTATATTTATTTTTCATTATAAGTATTTGCACTGTAAAAAAACAGAAATAGTATTTTTCAATTCACCTAATACAAGAACTGTAGTGCAATCTCTTTATCATGAAAGTTTGAACTTAAAAATGTAGAATTATGTACAAAAAAAACTGCATTCAAAAATAAACCATGTCAAATTTTAGAGCCTGCAAGTCTACTCAGTCCTACTGCTTGTTCAGCCAATCGCTCAGACAAACAAGTTTGTTTACATTTGCAGGAGATAATACTGCCCAGTTCTTGTTTACAATGTCACCCGACAGTGAGAACAGGCGTTCTCATGATACTGTTGTAGCCAGAATCGCAAGATATTTATGTGCCAGATTCACTAAAGATTCATATGTCCCTTCATGCTCCACCATTCCAGATGACATGTGTCCATGCTGATGACAGATTCTGCTTGATGAGACTGACGCATGTTCATTTTCAGTATCTGAGTCAGATGCCACCAGCACAAGGTTGATTTTCTTTTTTGGTGATCTGGGTTCTGTAGTTTCCGCATTGGAGTGTTGCTCTTTTAAGACTTCTGAAAGCATGCTCCACACCTCCTCCCTCTTAGATTTTGGAAGGCACTTCAGATTCTTAAACCTTGTGTCGAGTGCTGTAGCTGTCTTTAGAAATCTCACATTGGTACTTTCTTTGCATTTTGTGAAATCTGCTGTGAAAGTGTTCTTAAAATGAATGGGTCATCGTACAAGACTGTTATAACATGAAATATATGGCAGAATGCAGGTAGAACAGAGCAGGGGATATAGCATTCTCCCCCAAGTAGTTCAGTCACAAATGTAATTAAAGCATTTTTTTTTTTTAACGAGCGTTGGCATGGAAGCATGTCCTCTGGAATGATGGCTGAAATATGAAGGGGCATACGAATGTTTAGTATATTTGACACGTAAATATCTTGCAATGCCGGCTACAACAGTGTCATGCAAATGCCTGTTCTCACTTTCAGGTGACATTGTAAATAAGAAGCAGGCAGCATTATCTCCTGAAAATGTAAACAAACTTGTTTGTCTTAGTGATTGGCTGAACAAGAAGTAGGACTGAGTGGACTTGTAAACTCTGAAGTTTTACATTGTTTTGTTTTGGAGTGCAGTTATGTAACAAAAAAAAATCGATATTTGTAAGTTGCACTAAGGTACTTGTATGTGGTACCTTACCACATACAAGTGGGGAGGGATAGCTCAGTGGCATTGGCCTGCTAAACCCAGGGTTGTGAGTTCAATCCTTGAGGGGGCCACCTAGGGATCTGGGGCAAAATCAGTACTTGGTCCTGCTAGTGAAGGCAGGGGGCTGGACTCAATGACCTTTCAAGGTCCCTTCCAGTTCTAGGAGATGGGATATCTCCATTAATGTATTTTTTATTTATTTTTATTTTATGGTGAATTGAAAAATACTATTTCTTTTATTTATAATTTTTACAGTGCAAATATTTGTAATAAAAAATAATATACACTTTGATTTCAATTACAACACAATATAAGATATATGAAAATGTAGAAAAACAGGCAAAATTTAATAAATTTCAATTGGTATTTTACTGTTTAACAGTGCAATGTGATTAATCGTGATTAATTTTTTTTAATCACAATTAATTTTTTTGAGTTAATCGTTTGAGTTAACTGTGATTAATCAACAGCCCTAGGTACAACGAATACCCAGAGAATGAAACTGAGAAAGTGAATGGGGAAGGAATTGTTAACCATACTTTATTTTTGCTACCCGCTATTTAACTCAAACATCTGACAAACGAGGAAGAAAATACATTTTGGTGAAACATTCAGTAACCCCATCCCTTTAAATTGAGGCCTTCTGCAAGCTTCTGCACCAGTTCTCTGATCCTCCAAAGAGACTTCCATTAAAAATGGGGAAGGTGAGATTTGATGTCACTGCTGCTTTAAAAGTTAAAAGTAAGCAAAAACATGTGCGTGCACGCTCTCTCTCTCTCTCTCTCTCTCTCTCTGAGGAATGGTGCTGAGGGGAACCTTTCAGGAGTTTATTATACATCATCAAGGACAAGGAGTAAACAAGGCTATTGGGTAGGAGATTCCTGATTTTTGTCTCCTCTTTCCTGAGGTCCTGCACAGCTGCTTCCATCTCCTTACTAAATAATGCACAGAACTTGGGAGCTAGAGATGTAACCTAGAGCACCTTCCTATGGTTACAGTTCTCTCAAATCCTAGATGGAATCTTTGTGATTAGTCTTCCAAAACAGTAACTGTAGAGACCTGGCTTAGATTGCTTCAGGTCACCATCCAGAGATACCAAGCCCAGAGTAACAAGTCAAGGCAAATGTGTAGAAAGAAAAGTTACCACCACTTCCTTAACACACCTATGAGGAATTGGTGTATAAAATATATTCATTCCTCTTTTGTGTCCCAAAAGTGAGCCCACACATTTGGAGGAAACCTGAAATTCTAATGTAGGAACCTCCTAAGGATTGACTTCTTGCATTCAAATTGCTCTAGATATAATTTCTGCTGCAGTCAGTAGAAGTAAGAAATGGTGGCTTGATGTTTGTTCATTGTCTTAAGGGGCCCAGGAGAGGCCTGGGAGCTATGTAGAGAAAAGTGGAAGACATAGTTATCTGTACCTAGATGGTATCTAACCTGGAATGCACCACAGCCAGCTCTGGATCAAGAATCTTGAATCTCTGCCGAAACTTGAATATTCAAGTTTCCATTTCAGGATGTTGCTAAGACTTTCCAAGTTTCAGAGTAGCAGCCATGTTAGTCTGTATCCGCAAAAAGAACAGGAGTACTTGTGGCACCTTAGAGACTAACAAATTTATTAGAGCATAAGCTTTTGTGGGCTACAGCCCACTTCTTCGGATGCATATAGAGTGGAACATATATTGAGGAGATATATATACACACATACAGAGAGCATGAACAGGTGGGAGTTGTCTTACCAACTCTGAGAGGCCAATTAAGTAAGAGGAAAAAAAAAAACTTTTGAAGTGATAATCAAGCTAGCCCAGTACAGACAGTTGATAAGAAGTGTGAGAATACTTACAAGGGGAGATAGATTCAATGTTTGTAATGGCTCATCCATTTCCAGTCCTTATTCAATCCTGAGTTGATTGTATCTAGTTTGCATATCAATTCCAGCTCAGCAGTCTCTCGTTGGAGTCTGTTTTTGAAGTTTTTCTGTTGTAAGATAGCCACCCGCAGGTCTGTCATAGAATGGCCAGACAGGTTAAAGTGTTCTCCCACTGGTTTTTGAGTATTATGATTCCTGATGTCAGATTTGTGTCCATTAATTCTTTTGCATAGAGACTGTCCGGTTTGGCCAATGTTGCTGGCACATGATGGCATATATCACACTGGTAGATGTGCAGGTGAACGAGCCCCTGATGGTATGGCTGATGTGATTAGGTCCTATGAGTGTAAGGTGATGCATTTGGGGATGACTAATAACAATTTTAGTTACAAGATGGGGACGCATTGGTTAGAAGTAACGGAAGAGGAGAAGGACCTAGGGGTTCTGGTAGACCGCAGGATGACTATGAGTCGACAATGTGACGTGGCGGTGAAAAAAGCCAATGCTGTCTTGGGATGCATTAGGCGAGGTATATCTAGTAGGGATAAGGAGGTCCTGCTTCCGTTGTACAAGGCGCTGGTGAGACCTCATTTGGAGTACTGTGTGCAGTTCTGGTCTCCCATGTTTAAAAAAGATGAACTCAAACTGGAACGGGTGCAGAGAAGGGCCACTAGGATGATCAGAGGAATAGAAAACCTGTCGTACGAAAGGAGACTAGAGGAGCTTGGGTTGTTTAGTCTGACAAAGCGAAGGCTGAGAGGGGATATGATTGCTATCTTTAAATATATTAGAGGGATTAATACAAGGGAGGGAGAAGAATTATTCCAGCTTAGTACTAACGTGGATACGAGAACGAATGGATATAAACTGGCCGTGGGGAAGTTCAGACTTGAAATTAGACGAAGGTTTCTGACCGTCAGAGGGGTGAAATATTGGAACGGCCTACCGAGGGAAACGGTGGGGGCGACGGACCTGTCTGGTTTTAAGATTAAGTTAGATAAGTTTATGGAGGGAATGGTTTAATGGTAAAACATAGTAGTCAAGGAAAGCCAAGCAATGGTAGGTAAATAGTATAATGGCTAACAGGGGTCAGGCTGGAGACTCTTGCCTATATGCTCGGGGTCTTACTGATCGCCATATTTGGGGTCGGGAAGGAATTTTCCTCCAGGGCAGATTGGCTGAGCCTCTGGAGGTTTTTCGCCTTCCTCCGCAGCATGGGGCAGGGATCTCTAGCAGGAGGGTCTCTGCCAATTGAAGTCACTAAAAACAGGATTGGGGACTTCAACAGCAGAGTCCAGGGAAGGGGTAGGGACGGTTTTATGGCCTGCAGCATGCAGGGGGTCAGACCAGATGATCATAATGGTCCCTTCTGACCTTAAAGTCTATGAGTCTATGATGATGTCACTTGAATAGATATGTGGACAGAGTTGGCATCGGGCTTTGTTACAAGGATAGGTTCCTGGGTCAGTGTTTTTGTTCAGTGATGTGTGGTTGCTGGTGAGTATTTGCTTTAGGTTGGGGGGTTGTCTGTAAGCGAGGACAGGTCTGTCTCCCAAGATCTGTGAGAGTAAAGGATCATCTTTCAGGATAGGTTGTAGATCTCTGATGATGCGCTGGAGAGGTTTTAGTTGGGGGCTGAAGGTGACAGCTAGTGGTGTTCTGTTATTTTCTTTGTTGGGCCTGTGTTGTAGGAGGTGACTTCTGGGTACTCGTCTGGCTCTGTCAATCTGTTTTTTCACTTCAGCAGGTGGGTATTGTAGTTTTAAGAATGCTTGATAGAGATCTTGTAGGTGCTTGTCTCTATCTGAGGGATTGGAGCAAATGCGGTTATATCTTAGAGCTTGGCTGTAGACAATGGATCGTGTGGTGTATCCTGGATGGAAGCTGGAGGCATGTAGGTAAGTGTAGCGGTCAGTAGGTTTCCGGTTTAGGATGGTATTTATGTGACCATCACTTATTAGCACAGTAGTGTCCAGGAAATGGACCGCTTGTGTGGATTGATCTAGGCTGAGGTTGATGGTGGGATGGAAATTATTGAAATCATGGTGGAATTCCTCAAGGGCTTTTTTTCCATGGGTCCAGATGATGAAGATGTCATCAATGTAGCGCAAGTAGAGTAGGGGCGTTAGGGGACGAGAGCTAAGGAAGCGTTGTTCTAAGTCAGCCATAAAAATGTTGGCATACTGTGGGGCCATGCGGGTACCTATAGCAGTGCCACTGACTTGAAGGTATATATTATCACCAAATGTGAAATAGTTGTGGGTGAGGACAAAGTTCAGCCACCAGGTTAGCTGTGACATTATCGGGGATACTGTTCCTGATAGCTTGTAGTCCATCTTTGTGTGGAATATTGGTGTAGAGGGCTTCTACGTCCATAGTGGCCAGGATGGTGTTTTTTGGAAGATCACCGATGGATTGTAGTTTCCTCAGGAAGTCAGTGGTGTCTCGAAGATAGCTGGGAGTGCTGGTAGCGTAGGGTCTGAGGAAAGAGTCCACATAACCAGACAAGCCTGATGTTAGGGTGCCAATCCCTGAGATGATGGGGCGTCCAGGATTTCCAGGTTTATGGATCTTGGGTAGCAAATAGAATACCCCTGGTTGGGGTTCTAGGCATGTGTCTGTACAGATTTGTTCCTGTGCTTTGTCAGGGAGTTTTTTTAGCAGATGGTGTAGTTTCTTTAGGTAATCCTCAGTGGGATCAGAAGATAATGGCTTGTAGAATGTGGTGTTAGAGTGCTGTCTAGCAGCCTCTTGGTCATATTCCAATTTATTCATGATGACGACAGCACCTCCTTTGTCAGCCTTTTTGATTATGATGTGAGGGTTGTTTTTGAGGCTGTAGATGGCATTGTGTTCAGCATGGCTGAAGTTATGGGGCAAGTGATGTTGCTTTTCCACAATTTCAGCCTTTGCACGTTGACGGAAGCAATCTATGTAGAAATCCAGTCTGTTGTTTCGACCGTCTGGAGGAGTCCACGCAGAATCCTTTTTTTTTTGTAGTGCTGGTAGGGGGGATTCTGTGGGTTAGTATGCTGTTCAGAGGTATGTTGGAAATATTCTTTGAGTCGGAGATGTCGAAAGTAGGATTCTAGGTCACCGCAGAACTGTATCATGTTCGTGGGTCTGGAGGGACAAAAGGAGAGGCCCCGAGATAGGACAGACTCTTCTGCTGGGCTAAGAGTATAGCTGGAAAGATTAACAATATTGTTGGGTGGGTTAAGGGAACTACTGTTGTGGTTCCTTGTGGCATGTAGCAGTTTAGATAGTTTAGTGTCCTTTTTTCTTTGTAGAGAGGCAAAGTTTGTCTTGTAAATGTAGTTTTGCAAGCACACAAAGGCAGGCTTCACCTCTGGCTCTCCCAAATCCATCTCCAGAGGCTTCACAGGCTTTTTCCTCTATATACCTTTAAGTAGGGTTACCATACGTCCGGATTTTCCCGGACATGTCCGGCTTTTTGGGCTCCAAATCCCCGTCCGGGGGGAAATCCCAAAAAGCCGGACATATCCGGGAAAATCGGGACATGCGGGGCCGGCCGTGCGGGTGCTCGGGGGCCGGGCCGGCGGAGCGGTGCCAGGCCAGGCCGGGGGCTCGGGGGCCGGGCCGGTGGAGCGGTGCGGGGCTCGGGGGCCAGGCCGGCGGAGCGGGGCCAGGCCGGCGGAGCGGGGCCAGGCTGGCGGGGCCGGGCCGGGGGCTCGGGGGCCGGGCCGGCGGAGCGGGGCCGGGCCGGGGGCTCGGGGGCCGGGCCGGGGGCTCGGGGGCCGGGCCGGCGGTGCCGGAACGGGCCGGGGGCTCGGGGGCCGGGCCGGCGGTGCCGGAACGGGCCGGGGGCTCGGGGGACGGGCCGGCGGTGCCGGGGTATGGGACAGCGGTGCGGTGCCGAGGGCCGGGCTGGGGACCGGCGGTGCGGTGCCGGGGGTGCTCGGCCGGGGGCCCGGGGACCGGTGCCGGGGGTGCTCGGCCGGGGGCCCGGGGACCGGCAGTGCTGGGCGGGCCGGGGGTGCTCGGCCGGGCCCGGGGCCGGCACCCCAGGGCCCGAGCCGACCCAGGCTGGAAACGCCGGGGGGGCCAGCCTGGGCCGCGCCTCCCCCCACACCCCCTTACCTGCTTCAGGCTTCCCGCAAATCAAATGTTCGCGGGAAGCAGGGGAGGGGGCGGAGACGTTGGGGAGGGGGCGGAGTTGGGGCGAGGCCAGGGCCCCGTGGAGTGTCCTCCTTTCGGAGGCACTAAATATGGTAACCCTACCTTTAAGTGGTGTTTGTTGAAGTGTTGAGAGTCAGAGATTCTGATGCAATGACTTGCATTGTTCAAGTGAATAACATTACTCATGCGTCCATAAGCCGCACTAGCTAAAAACCACACGGGGAACTCCTGCCTCAGAGAAGATGAAGTAATGAACATAATTTCTGAAATGGGCTACCAGTTAACTACAACTTTTAAGGGCTTTGTATGCTCTGACAGGAGTTAGGATTGCCTGCCTCTGTTTATAATAAGAGTAGCACAGAACAAAAATGCCAAGGGGAATTGTAATATCCCTAATGCAGCTTCCCCACATGTATGTGATAACAAGGGAATTTAATTTAGAATAGAAAATGTAGGCAAGAAAGTGTTCTCTCCTTTTGTTTTATTCTATCTGAAGTGCTTATATGGCTTCCATCTCCATAGTGTCTGAGCACCTCACAATCTTTCCATTGATCTTCACCACACCCCTGTGAGATAGGCAGTGCTATTATCCCCATTGTACAGATGGAGAACGGGAGCACAGAGATACTTAGGCTATGTCTATACTTAAAATGCCACAGCTGCAGCGCTGCAACTGTGGGTTCTTTGTTGCTGTAGTATCTCGGCTCTCTATGAGCTGAGGGGTGAAAACATAATCCACCTCCCTAAGAAGTGGTAGCTAGGTCGGGGAACAATTCTTCTGTTGACCTAGCGCTGTCTACATGGGGACTTAAATCAGCTTAATTATATCTCTCGGGTGTGGATTTCTCACATCTGTGAGTGATGTAGCTGGGTTGATCTAATTTTCCAGTGTAGACTAGCCCCTGAGTGACTAAATCGAGGTTGCACAGGAAGTCTGTGGTGGAGCAGAGGTTGAGCTCTCACGTCCCAGGCTAGCACGCTTACCATAACTGAACCCTTTCCTTTTCTCTTTGTTACATACCTCTCTCCACCACCCCCATCCTCCCTCTTTAAAACATTCTCCTTTCCTCATTATTTTCCTTCTCATTCTCTTCCTGTACGAGGAGAGACTACAAAGATTAGGGTTAGCTTAGAAAAGAGATGGCTAAGGGGGTGGAAGGGGATATGAGAGAGATCTGTATTCACTTTTTCCAAACCATTTATGATGTATAGATGTGTTGTTAACCCATTCTCGCAATACAAACACCAGGATCACCCAGTGAAATTAATAGGCAGCAGGTTTAATACAAACAAGAGGAAGTAGTTTTTCCACACATCAGTTAACCTGTGGAACTCATTGCCATGGGATGTTGTGATGGTCCAAAGGATAACTGGATTCAGAAGAGAACTAGATAAGTTCATGGAGAATCAGTCCATCAATGGCTATTAGCCAAGATAGTAAGGGATGCATTTCTTGGGGCGACCCTAAACCCCAGTTGTGAGGGGGAAACAGGGTGGATCACTCCAACTGCCCTGTTCTGCACACTCTGCCTGAAGCTCTGTTACTGCCCACTGTCAGAGACAGGATAGTGGACTAGATGGACCACTAATCTGACCCAGTATGACAGTTCTTATGTTCCTTCTGCGTCTCTGTCTGTCCCCTGAGTCCCCTTTCCTCCTTCACTATCAGAGGCCATAGGGCTACAATTGACCCAAAGATTCTCCTACCCTCGTGCTTCCTGAGCAATCCTCCATCCTATGTGTCTGTTTTAGCTGTTCTTGGCCATGAGTGGACACCGTTTCTTTTCCTGGCTGAGAACAAGTATGAAGCCTCTGGGTCTAGATGCTAGAGGTGAGCTGGTCCTCTTATTAGCGGGCCAAAGAGTTGGGTGGCTTATGCATCCCGTGAGCTGTGGTATCTAAGCAAACTTTCCCTGTAACTGAGATTCTTGGAATAGTGTGGGGGAGGGGTGTAACCTCCCCTTAACATTATTTTAGTCTAGTTGAGGTTGTTTGGCTGTGAATAGCTCTGTCCTTCCCTGATCTTTGTCTCTCCATATCGCCACCTGCAACTCTTTCTTGCACAAAAGCGGTTTGCACAGCTGTGGGCAAACAGACCCTGCGGGTTGACTCCCAAACAGCACATGTGACAACAGTAAAACAATTAAATGGGCAATGTGCAGCTAGGGGGTCAGGAATTCTCCTCCCATCCCTTAGTGCCGGGGAGACTGCCTGCAGCATTAGCAAGGGCGACTATCTGATAACACAGGCCATACCTATACCAATGCCCACATCCCCACCTGGCGTTCAGCAGAGTGTCATAGGGAAGCCTGTTGGCTCTATTACTGCCTGTCTGAGATTTTATTTGTCCAGAAACATGTATTATCACTTACACAGTGCTCTTTATCTTCAAAGCACTTAATAAATCCTCATGATGCCCCTGGGAGGTTGGTATTGTCCCCTTTTTACAGAAGGGAAGCTAAGGCACGGATGTTGTGAGAGTTGCCCGAGCCTATGGACGGTGTTAGTGTCAGAGCCTGGATAAAATTCGGGAAATCCTGGATCCCAATGTTGTGTGTAGACCCATGTGTCTCTTCCAGTGTGTGTTGAGTTTAAAATATTTGTGGCAGCCTTTCAAGTGTGGCCTTGTAGTTTACACTGCTTGAAGTTCACTAAGATTGTAAGTAAGATTGTTCTTCACCTGTTAATTATTATCTTTGAGAGAAAATACATAAAACAGCATGCATTATTTTAAAAAATGCTCTTGCAGGCATCAGATGAGTTTGCTGTTACTCTGCCCAGGAATCTAGGGGTATGTCTACACTATGGGATTAATCCGAATTTATATAATTCGAATTTTGGAAACAGATTGTATAAAGTCAAACGTATGCGGCCACATAAGCACATTAATTCGGCGGTGTGCGTCCATGTACCGGGGCTAGTGTCGATTTCCGGAGCGTTGCACTGTGGGTAATTATCCCATAGCTATCCCATAGTTCCTGCAGTCTCCCCTGCCCATTGGAATTCTGAGTTGAGATCCCAGTGCCTGATGGGGCAAAAAACATTGTCGCAGGTGATTCTGGGTACAGCCTCACCCACCCCTCCCTCCATGAAAGCAACAACCATTTCGCACCTTTTTTTCCTGGGTGAAAACTGCAGACTCCATACCACGGCAAGCATGGAGCCCGCTCAGCTCAAGACAACAGTCATGAACATTGTAAACACCTTGCACGTTCTCGTGCAGTTTATGCTGCGCCAGGGCCAGAAAAACGAGGCGAGGAGGAGGCGGCGACGGCAGCGCAGCGACAAGCGTGATGAGGACGTGGACACGGACACAGAATTCTCTCAAACCGCGGGCCCCGGTGCTTTGGAGATCATGTTGTTAATGGGGCAGGTTCTATCCGTGGAACGCCGATTCTGGGCCCGGGAAACAAGCACAGACTGGTGGGACCGCATAGTGTTGCAGGTGTGGGACGATTCGCAGTGGCTGCAAAACCTTTGCATGCGTAAGGGCACTTTCATGGAACTTTGTGACTTGCTGTCCCCTGCCCTGAAGTGCCAGAATGCCAAGATGAGAGCAGCCCTCACAGTTGAGAAGCGAGTGGCGATAGCCCTGTGGAAGCTTGCAACACCAGACAGCTACCGGTCAGTCGGGAATCAATTTGGAGTGGGCAAATCTACTGTGGGGGCTGCTGTGATGCAAGTAGCCAAAGCAATCCCTGAGGTGCTGCTACGAAAGGTGGTGACTCTGGGAAATGTGCAGGTCATAGTGGATGGCTTTGCTGCAATGGGATTCCCTAACTGTGGTGGGGCGATAGATGGAACCCATATCCCTATCTTGGCACCGGAGCACCAGGGTACCCAGTACATAAACCGCAAGGGTTACTTTTCAATGGTGCTGCAAGCACTTGTGGATCACAAGGGACGTTTCACCAACATCAACATGGGCCGGCCGGGAAGGGTTCATGACGCTCGCGTCTTCAGGAACACTAATCTGTTTAAATGGCTGCAGCAAGGGACTTACTTCCCGGACCAGAAAATAACAGTTGGGGATGTTGAAATGCCTATAGTTATTCTTGGGGACCCAGCCTACCCCTTAATGCCATGGCTCATGAAGCCATACACAGGCAGCCTGGACAGGAGTCAGGAGCTGTTCTACTACAGGCTGAGCAAGTGCAGAATGGTGGTAGAATGTGCATTTGGCTGTTTAAAAGGTCGCTGGCGATCGTTACTGACTCGCTCAGACCTCAGCCAAACCAATATCCCCATTGTTATTTCTGCTTGCTGTGTGCTCCACAATCTCTGTGAAAGTAAGGGGGAGACCTTTATGGCGGGGTGGGAGGCTGAGGCAAATCGCCTGGCTGATGATTACGTGCAGCCAGACACCAGGGCGATTAGAAGAGCACACCAGGAAGTGCTATGCATCAGAGAAGCTTTGAAAACCAGTTTCATGACTGGCCAGGCTACAGTGTGAAATTTCTGTTTGTTTCTCCTTCATGAAAACCTGCCCCCTTTATTGACTCATTCTCTGTAAGGAACCCACCCTCCCCCTTCCCCCAGCTTGCTTTCAAAGGAAGTAAAGTCACTATTGTTTAAAAATCATTTATTCTTTATTAATTGATTATAAAAAGAGGGAGAGAACCCGGGTGGGGTTTGGGAGGAGGATCGACGGGAAGGAAAAGGCCACTAAAAAAAGGTTAAAAAAATGACAGCCTTTTGCTTGGGCTGTCCACTGGGGTGGAATGGGAGGGTGTACGGAGCCTCCCCCCCCACCCCTGCGTTCTTACACGTCTGGGTGAGGAGGCTATGGAACATGGGGAGGGGTGTTTATACAGGGGCTGTAGCAGCACTCTGTTATCCTGCTGCCGTTCCTGAAGCTCCACCAGACGCCGGAGCATGTCTGTTTGCTCACGCAGCGGCCCCAGCGTTGCATCCTGCCTCCTCTGATCTTCCTGCCGCCTCCTCTCCTCACGTTCACTGGCTTCTTTCCTATACTTTGAAACCGTGTCCTTCCACTCATTCAGATGAGCTCTTTCACTGCGGGTGGATTCCATGATTTCTGCGAACATCTCGTCTCGCGTCTTCTTTTTCCGACGCCTTATCTGAGAGAGCCTTCGGGACAGACGAGGGAGGCTTGAAAAATTTGCAGCTGCTGGAGGGAGGGAAAAAAGGAGAGAATTTTTTAAAAAGATACATTTTGCAGAACAATGCTTATACTCTTTCACGGTGACCAACACTATTCACATTACATAGCACATGTGGTTTCAGTACAAGGTCGCATTTTGCCTCTTTAATATTGAGTGCCTGTGGCTTTGCTGCTAGAGATCACAGACGCAGGTCCGGGCAACAGAATTCGGCTTGCATGCGGTCATGGTAAGCCATTGTCTTTCGGCTTCTGCGCCCTCCTTTCCCACATACCAAGCAAAGCCTGTTGAGTGCTGCGGTTTTCCTGTTAACCTTCAGCAGCAGAAAACAAACTAAACCCCCCACCCCCATCCAATTCTCTGGATGATCGCTTTATCCCTCCCCCCACCACATGGCTGGTATCAGGGAAGATCCCTGCTAGCCAAACGTGAAAAGCTCTGGGCCAATTCCCTCCCCACCCGCCCACACTTGGCTAACTGCAGGGAAGGATTTCTTTTCAACCGCAGGCAAACAGCCCAGTAGGAATGGCCACCTCTGTCCCCTTAATTAAATTCCCGTATTTCAACCAGGTTACCATGAGCGATATCACTCTCTTGAGGATTACACAGCGAGATAAAGAACGGATGTTGCTTGAATGCTAGCAAACACCGGGACCATACGCTCCCAGGCTTTGTCATGCAATGATACCAGATTACTTGCTGCAAGCATGGCATGGTCAAGTGTCCTACCATGGACGGCACTGCCCAGAAACCTTGTGGCAAGGCTTTTGGAGTACTTCCAGGAGAGCTTCATGGAGATGTCCCTGGAGGATTTCCGCTCCATCCCCAGACACGTTAACAGACTTTTCCAGTAGCTGTACTGGCCGCGAATGCATCCCAAGTCCTCAGGGCAAAGTAATCGTTAAAAAACGCTTGCTTTTAAAACAAGTTTTATATTTTAAAAGGTAAACTCACCTGAGGTCCCTTCCATGGGGTCATGGTCTTGGATACTGGGTTGGGAGGGTACTTCAGTCAGGCTGAGAAAAAGATCCTGGCTGTTGGGGAGAACGGAGTGCTGGGTGCTCTCCGCAAGCTCGTCCTCCTCCTCCTCCTCTTCCCTGTCCGCAAAATCCTCAGGTGTAGCTGATGAGATTATCCCCGCCTCGGAATCCACGGTCAGAGGTGGGGTAGTGGTGGCGGTTCCCCATAGAACTGCATGCAGCTCAGCGTAGAAGCGGCATGTCCACGGCTCTGACCCGGAGCGACCGTTTGCCTCCTTTGTTTTTTGATTGGCTTGTTTGAGCTCCTTGACTTTCACGCGGCACTGATCTGAGTCCCTATTGTGGCCTCTCTCCATCACGCCCTTAGAGATTTTTTTCAAAAGTTTTGGCATTTTATCTTTTCAAACAAAGTTCTGCTAGCACTGAATCCTCTCCCCATATAGCAATCAGATCCAGTACCTCCCGTACAGTCCATGCTGGTGCACTTTTTTTTGATTATCGGCCTGCATGGTTACCTGTGCTGATGAGCTATCTGTGGTCACCTGTGCTCTCCACGCTGGGCAAACAGGAAATAAAATTCAAATGTTCGCGGGGCTTTTCCTGTCTACCTGGCCAGTGCATCCGAGTTCAGATTGCTGTCCAGAGCGGTCACAATGGTGCACTGTGGGATAGCTCCCGGAGGCCAATACCATCGAATTGCGGCCACACTAACCCTAATTTGAAATGACAATATCGATTTTGGCGCTACTCCGCTCGTCGGGGTGGAGTACAGAAATCGATTTTAAGAGCCCTTTATTTCGAAATAAATGGCTTCGTTGTGTGGACGGGTGCAGGGTTAATTCGATTTAACGCTGCTAAATCCGAATTAAAGTGATAGTGTAGACCAGGCCTAGGTTGAGTACCTAGCTTCTTGAGAGGGGGACTGTGGTGAATGGGGAAAGTTGCAAGACTAGCTTTAGCAAACATGCTTTCCCAGAAGTGGGGGGTTTATACCAACTCATAACTGACTGTGTGTAATGCAACCCTGTGGCAGGACACTTGGATTGATAAATCAATAGAAGTAAAGTTAGATCGCAAACACACTAAAAGCACCAATGGAAACAGGACAGCAGCTTGAAATACAGTGTTGCTTTCCTAGAAATAGCTGCTGTGAATTGTATCTTTGGGTTAACACATGTTCCGCTTCTTCTGATAAAGAAATGCATGGGTATGCATTTTCTTATAAGTTGCTGTGTTACTTAATATAATTGTAAGTAATAAACATTTGCATTGAATCTAGATATTAATGTAAAGTCAAGTAGCACCTACTGTCTGTGTGTTTAGACCTATTATTGATCTAGGGTGGGCTTTTCCAAGCACCTAAGTCACTTAGGATACATCTACACTGCAAAACAAAACAAAACAAAACAAAAACACTTGGCTATGAGTCCCAGCCTGGGTCAACTGACTCAAGCTCGCAGGGCTCATGCTAGAGGGCTGAAAACAGCACTGTAGATGTTATCGCTTGTGTTGGCACCCAGGCTCTGAGACCCTCCCCTCTCCCTGGGTTTCAGAGCCCAGGCAAGAACATCTACATTGCTGCTTTTAACCGTGTAGCATGAGCCCTGCGAGCCTGAGTCAGTTGACCGGGCTCTGAGACGTGCTGCTGTGCCTGTTTTCTTGCAATGTAGAAGCACCCTCAGGAGTATGCATTCCATTGACTTTCACAGGGATTTATGCTTCTAAATCACGTAGGCATTTCTGAAAACTACATGTCTGTTATTTATACAGCACCATGGGTATGCCTGATCCTTCTCAGACAGCAGATGTGATTCTTGCCCCCAAAGAGTTTACAAACTAGCATGGGCAAGGAAGGACATGACATGTGAGAGAACATTGGTGTGGGGCGGGCATAAAAAGGGAAAGGGAGTGTCTTGTATTCTGATGTGTATTTTAAAATGTGCTTACATTTAAAGTAGTCATGTCCTGTACGTTCAGGAAAACCTTTTTCTGCTGTTCTTTTTAATCGCACAATTCCCTAATGGGAATATGCCTTAATTTAAGCCAGCGGTTCTCGTCCAGGGTATGCATATCCCTGGGAGTACACAGAGATCTTCTAGGGCGGGGTGGGCAAAATTTTTGGCCTGAGGGCCACATCGGGGTTCCGAAACTGTATGGACGGCCGGGTAGGGAAGGCTGTGCCTCCCCAAACAGCCTGGCCTCTGCCCCATCCACTCTGACTCCCCCTCACCCCAACCGCCTTCCCGGGACCCCACCCCCTATCCAAACCCGCCTGCTCCCTGATTGCCCCGACCCCTATCCACACCCCCGCCCCCTGACAGGCCCCCTGGGACTCCCACATCTATCCAACTCCCACTGTTCCCCGTCCCCTGACTGCTGCCCCCCCAGAACCTCCGCCCCATCCAACCACCCCCTGCCCCTTATCCAACATCCCCACTTCCCACCCCTTACCATGCCGCTCAGAGCAGCAGGACTGGCAGCCGCGCCGCCTGGCCGGATGTGGCCCACGAGCCGTAGTTTGCCCACCTCTGTTCTAGGGGGTACATCCACTCATCTAGATTAGAGTTCCTCAACCTGGGGGTCATGGGATGGGTTTCACGGGGGTTCGCAAGTGCAGAGCCACCATTAGAGGGTGTCAAGCAGAGCAATTGCCTGCATGCTTCAGCCCCAGGCGGTGGGGCTCAGGGCTCAGGGCTCAGGCCTCAGCCCCGGGTGGCAGGGTTTGGGCTTCAGACTCCTAAAAGGGGTACAGTAGTCTGGAAAGGTTGAGAACTACTGATTTAAGCCTCTGTGCAGTGAAGTATTGAATGGTTTTCTTATATAATTTGTGTATATAGCACTTTTTTTCATCTGTAGATCTCAAAGCATTTTACGGAGGTAGAGATCGTTACCTCCCAGAAAATGGATACAGATCAGGGGAAAGTGAGGCAGAAAAGATCCCAACATTACACTGTGACTCAGTGGCAGAAGCTGGGGATGGAACCCATATCTACATGTCTTATCTTACTGCCTTCCCATCCCCAATCTCTGAATTGGTGGGATGTGGCCATGTTGGGAGAGGACACCATTGACGAAAGGAACGGGGTGTGCTAGTTATAAGGGGAAATGGGACCAGTGTTTTGTGGGGGTGAAGAAGAGCAGAAGTGTGTGCCAACTTGACTGGCTGGTTGGGGAAGGGGAAGAGTACTGATACCTGTAAGGACTAAGCCAGGTCTGATTTAAGTTTCTGAAGGTGCGGGGGAGTGTGGGTATATGTTCAACCATGTGCTGAGAGGTAGGAATAGGAGAAGACAACAGGAGGTGGTTTGGAAGCTAGCATGCCTCCATAAGGGGAATTTGTAAGTTACTCAGAACTTGGAACAGCTGTAACTAAGCAACCACTATGTTTTGCAGCTCTACCAAGGCCCTAGAGCAGTGCTCTTTGAGGCTCTGTAGGCAGCCAGATCTCTCCTTTGATGCATAACCATATTTACTTTCCCTTCCCCACACTCCCAAATACAGATATGTTGTGGTAGGGAGATTGCTTGGCTCCCCCAGCAACATGGCACTGGGAAGGCGGATGGATGGTACATTCTGCACTACCTCCTCCCAGGAGAGACATTCCTAAACTGCTTAAATACCCAGCGCATTGAATCCTTTGCTCTGCATAATACACAGGGGTTGGCTCAATAGTGAGTGTGGTTACTAGCCAGTTCCTACCTGGGGAGTGCCGAGTCTCTGAATTTCAGGAAGGAGTGAGTTTGAAGAAGGAAAGGTAGGAAATTAATATAGTTGATTGAAAAAAGGTTATCTGGTCTCTTGGGTCTTCTAGTGCTTTCTCTTGCTAACTCAGACTTGCTCCCTGCAGAATGTTTACTTGTGCTTTATCCAGTCTGGTTTAAATGTCTTTAGTGATGGCACTTCTTCTGCTTCCCTGCTCTTCCACAATCTAAAAAGATCTCAGAAAATATAATTATTTCCCACTGTTTCAGTAGCACCTTGAGACCCAGGGGCCCCATTGTGCTAGGTTTATTGTACATCGGTAAACTACTGGTGGCCTGCAGAACACTTGCTGGTGGTTTGTAGAGAGCTGGCTGGTCACATGGTGCTGGCTCTCCTTTGCTTCCAGCTGTTAAATTACATTAAAAGAAGCTAAAAATACACAAAATACTTTGATGTAACCAATTTCTGCTCTTCCCCTGGGGGCATTGTGCAATCACAGATGAGAGGGGGAGTTGGTCTATGTGATCATGAATGGGAGCAACTGGAGAGGGACCTTCAGACATTGATGATGTCATGGGTGTCCAACTGCTTTTTCCAGTTTCTACTCTGTATGTTTTTTCCCCTGTGCTGACTGAGTGTTTGCTCCAACTCAGAGTTTCTTCACTTCAGCTTCACTTTATCTAGCTCCCCACTCCAGTGTCCCCTCTCTTCCTTGGTCTCTCTTTAGCTAATTCCATCCCAGCAAAATCCCACCCAGAAAATTTAAAATCCTGGCACTAATGTGATGTTCACAAACCATCCCAGTGTTCAGTTTGTTTGTGTGTCATATCCCTTCCCCACAAAGCTTTGTCTGCCTTGTCTGTTTAGGTTGTGAACTTTTAAGGGCAGGGATTTTCTCTTCCTAAAAAAGCTGCATCTAGCATAAGGCCTTGGAAATCTCCTCTCCCCCACCCCTCTTTACTTCAGTCTCCCTACTCCCATCCATGGATCATTGCTTTCCAGCTGTGGGAGGGTCAGGTGGAACTCCCTTTCCAAAGTAATCATTTGCCTCTCTCTCAATCAATTGGTGGGGTCACAGCTGAGTGATGCAAAACTGTCCTTTACTTTCCAGAATCTCAGCAGGCCGCCTCTGTAGCACTTGCAGATCCTGTAAACTAGATGGAGAAAGGGAGGCTCTGGATTGAGCTGGATTGTTCAGGTTTGCACAATGGTTCAGTGAGAGAATGGCTTTAGCATTGCTGGTTATCAGGATAAAAATCAACCTTCTGGATGTCTTTGGTACCTTAAGAGGAAAGGCCTGAATGTTGAGCAAATGTAATTACCTTTGAAGGATGAGTGTGAATGTTCATTTAGACACTGAAGCTGTTTCACAAAACACAACATCCACCCCCTGCCCTTTCCCCCTCCCCATGCCTCCCTTGATGCCTGAAGAAGTAGGAAACCAGATCAGAAGAACAGTTTGTCCCGGTAGGATATTCTGGGTAATATGACCCTCTTAGGAAATGTGCAGTGACTGTGCTCTCCAGCGTGACCCTTTCTAAACTTTTCTTGGCTTGGAAAAGCAGCTTACAGGCTTGATGTTTGCTGGATAAAGCACATATGGGGATACATTTCAGCAAAGAGATTTCAGGGGGCTGGGAGGGAGGGCAGCCTCTATTTGCTGTGATATGATTTCCCAAAGCCTTGATAAGGTCCTCTTGAGTTACAAAACACTCAACTTGGGGTTTTGTTGATGGAAAGTTTTTCCCAGTGATCTGTGGGAAAACTTAGTGTTGTGGGCCTAGGAGGGCTTAAGCTGTGGGCTGAGCAGGGTTGTGAATAATCAGCACTTGCTAAAGCAACAAGCTTTCTGAAAACACACAAAGCACAAGCAGTGGATTTCCATAAACCTTCCACACCAGAGTCATTGGTGTTTAGAATGTGCTATCCAGTGAGTGCTGCCTAGCGACTCATCCCTAAGTCATTCTGGGTAGCCAGATTGGATTTTCCAGTTTTTAAAGAATAAAATAAAGAGTATTTGTTAAAACAATTCAAGGATTTGAAATGAAGATAATGTCAGTGTTGCCAAGTCTCACATATTTATCTCAAGTCTGATATTTGCTGCTTTTATTAAAGATCCGGTGCCCGGACTCAAGCATTCTTAGGTGAGAAACTCTGCTTTCATTTTTAAAAAATAATAAAAAAAAAAAGTTTCTTGCTCTCATGGCTTCAGAGAAAAGCATGACCCAAATATAACTTAAAAATTCAAAACCCAGAAGGAAACTAAAAAGATCCCCACATTTATTATTTTTAAAGAACATGTGACTCTCTAAGCCAATCTGATGATTTGAGATGGGGATGACTCATTATTTTTTCGACAAGAGGGGTTGGCATTAATGCAGGGAAGACTGGTAGTTTAAAGAAGAAAAGCTCTGTAAATAGTTATGGTTGCTGGGTCAGCAAAATCAGCCTGATCGTGCAGTCCAGACTGATCCCATGGACTTCAGTATAAATTCCACCTAAGTACAGCCTGCAAGAAGAGGTTTTTCAGAGGTTGGTATAGTTGTGTGTGTGTTTTATAGTGTTAATTGGATTTGATCTATTAAAACTCATGCACACCCAGTGCTGGTTATTAACCTGATGTGTGAATACTGAATTAAATAATTAACACTTCAAACCATGCATCTCTCTCTTGGTGCTTTATATATGGTCACCATCACTGTACTGTCTGAGCATCTGACAAACATTAATGGATTAAGCTTCACAACATTGTTGTGAGGTAGGGAATTTGTATTTGCTGCATTTTACATATGGGGAATTGAGGCACACAAAGGTTAAGTGACTTGCCCAAGGTCCCATAGGCAGTCTGTGGCATAGCTGGGAATTGAACCCAGTCCCCATTCCACTAGATCATGCTTCCTTCCTACCCATGCAGTCAGCTGAAAATTCTGCTCTTTGGAGTTGCCATTTTACATGGCCTAAAAACACATCGGAATGCAGCTAAACGGGTCAGACTTTTGCTGGGAAAGGCTATAAATCTGCACTCGGAGATTAGTTATTTGTTTTTCATGACGATAAACCGCACATCAGACTGAATTAAAAGCCATTCCTGACTGGATGACTTTCAATCAAAATTCCTTAATGGTATTTTTTTTTTTTTTTTTTTTTAAGACCAGAGATTTAGTTGAGATACATGCAGGGAGTGGGTGTAGTGTAGGCAGTGCATGGAAATGGTAGTGTATGGAGAGTCATTTTTGTGTTCCAAATTAACAGCACTACTTGGAGGTTCTCCTGAGCAGTACAGAAGTATGTAATGTGCTTTGCCAGTGCTTTTCTTTTACAGGGTGTGTGTAATATGTAATGCATTATTATTGAAGATAGTTCTGTAGTTGTAACTTATGTGGCTTTGTTTGATAAGTTCTGCCCCAGAGTTTGACACTGAACAAGTAGAAACAGACTGAAGGACTACACGTTACAGCTCCTTTTTTTAATTTTTTCCCCTCTCCAAAATCGTCTCCTGATTTATTCCCAGATTGAATCCTGACCCTTCCATTGCAGGATGGATACTGAGCAAGTGAGCACGTGGCAGCTAATCCTTCCACAAATGTTAGTAGTGTGGACTACAGCTGTCCTTGTTCTTTGGAAATTAGAACCGTGGCCTTTCACTGTATCACTTACTGAGACAAGGGCCTTGAGTAACCTTATACAGCAGATCTAGGGTTCAACTAGCAAGAATCTGGTCTTAATAAAGTGACTCCTTGAATCACATGGGAAGGATTGTTGAGCTGAAAAAACAAAGTCAACACAACTGATTTTCATTTCCCATCAATACATTTGCTTTGCTTGTTGCCCAAGAAAATGATTCCCAGATGGTCAGTTTCACGCGTTTCCATTGTTCTGAGGCTGGAGCAATGGTAGGAGGCAGCCTTAGTCCTATTCCCTTGGCAGGTCAAAGGTGCAGAAAAAGATGGGTGTAAAATAAGATGGAGCTTTACTTAGATCCACATAGTTCCTGACTGTCTTGGTGGCAAATTCAGCTCTTTGGAGTACTGATCCCATTTGCACCAGCACCCAGATCTGAAACTGGCCCCCACAGAATAACAAATAAGTAATGTGCATTTTTTGATCCACTGGGCCAGGTTCTGTTCTCAGTCACAGAGGTTTCTATCAAAGGCTTTACACACTTGTACAGGAGATCAGGATCTAGTGCCAAAGTGGTGCAATGTACACTACTTTGCCACTGATGTCTTTTTTTTTTTCTGTTTGGCTTCCCCTGTTGTGTAATATGCACAGTACCTTAACATCAGTACTGAACATGGCACCCAGTGTGCGGAATTTCCAGACTCTTAAAATACAGTATCAGTATTATTTCATTGATTTAATTCATCTACAAAAATCCATAGCAAATAGGAGATAATGGTATTAGGGTCTCTTTAAATCCCTTTGTCCAATTACAATGCTGTTTTTCAACCACAAATTTGCTATATTTATGGTGCTTTTCTCTTAATTGGTAACCTTTTTTTTTTTTTCTGGGGTGGCTTACAGCTACAAGATTAAATTACATGCACTGCTTCGTCTGTTCCAGATGCATGCCCTCTGCAGCTGAATGGTACAGTAGATATTTGATGGCTACCTAAATATTTCTGACAGTGTGAAGAGGCGTTGGATTAAGAGCACATGCTTTCCTTGTGATATAAAACCCTATACGTAAACCAGGGGTTCTCAGACTTCAGAACACCGCAACTCCCTTCTGACAACAAAAATTACTACACGATCCTAGGAGAGGGGCTGAAGCCTGAGCCTGCCCAAGCCCCACCGCCACAGGCGGGGGTGGGGGGGAACAAAGCCAAAGCCCGAGCCTCATGCGCCAGGCAGGCAGGAGAGGGGGGTTAATGCATCAAAGCCGAAGCCCCATAGCTTCAGCCCCAGGCAGGGGGCCTATAACCTGAGCCCCACCACCCAGGGCTAAAGCCCTCAGGCTTTAGCCCCAGGTGATGGGGCTTGGGCTTTGGTCCCGGGTCCCAGCAAGTCTAACGCCAGCCCTGGTGACCCCATTAAAACAGGGTTGCGACCCACTTTGTGGTCCCGACCCACAGTTTGAGAACCGCTGTTGTAAACAAACATTCCCAGCTGCCACATTTGTAGAGTTATTTTGATCAAACAAGTGTGATTTTTTTCATCCCCCATTTGAAGATGACCAAATATGGTTTCATAAAAGAAGGGGTAAATCTTGAGTCTCATATTAATGAGCATTAGCAACATCTTGGCTTTCAAAGTTGTTGATTTAGCTTTGTAATTTAGAGAATCGCACAACTTTTTTTTTCCCCCCTCATATTTGTGTATATGACAGACATTGATTCTTAATACACAGTCATTATATAACTGTGATACTCTGCATATTCCTTACCTGTAATTTACAAAACAGGAAATATATTTGGAAATATAAATATACCCAAATAATTGGCTGATAGCATCCTTTATTCTTTCATCAGCAGTCACATATCTGTTATAGAGCAAGTCCTTGCTGCTTAAATTGATTTTAACAATCATATTATTTTAAAAGTCTGAAATAATGTTTGCGTTGTGTGTGCTTTGCTTCTGGCATGTGTAGTGTGTGTTTTCTGTATGTCTATGCACAAAACGCCAGGATCCATTTGATAATATTTTTAAGAAAATGAGACTCTAACTAGAAATACTGTGTGTAAGAATACTATGAGAATACAGGATGATAAGCTGAGAAGTGGTGTTGTGGGTTTTGTAGAAGATTTTGCAATGTTTGGGTTTCTTTAGTACGGCTGAGTAAGCATGCTCCGGAAAGTGACTAATAGCATTGATTTGTATCAGTTATGCTACGCACAGGTGCTGTTCGAGCCTCTCCACAGATCACCAATAATAATGTGTTTCAGTTTTGAGAGGCAACATGCCTCTTCCAGTCCTCGACTCCTTTCAAAGAGACTGCTAGTTGTACCAAACTAGTGGCCTCTTCCTTGCCCAAATTGGCAGCCACCCCACAGAGCTCATCACCCAAGATTTTCAGAAGCAACTGGTGATTCTGGGTGCCTCCATTTTTGGGTCCCCAACTTGAGACACCTTAAAGGAGCCTGATTTGCAGAGGGCCGGGGCTCAGCACTATCTGAAAATCAGGTCTCTTTAAAGGATCTCCGATCAGGCACCCAAAATCGCTAGCTACTTCTGAAAATCTTGGCCACTATCACTTGGGATCTCATTGAGGCAGTAAAGTTGCATGTCCAGAGGTGACAGAATGGTTTGTTAATGAATGTCAGTTGTTCATCTTTGCTCAGATTTGGCAGCGTTCGATAGAATTGCACAGATGTCTTGCTGGGCAGTTGGTGGAGGAGAGGTGTAAATTCCTGCCGTTTGTGAGTGTTTGTCATGCTTTGCAACTAACAGCACTGGGTGCATCCTGAGGAGAGTGATTATAATGGGATTAGCAAGAATGAGGGTATAAAACAGAGTTGGCTATTTAAAGAGTACTCCTCTTTTTTTAACCTAAAGGCAGAATTTTATTAGTCTAATCTTGGCTTTGTAGTTAACGTGGTTAGCCTCCATATTGCCTTTTAATGCTTGCTTTGCAGGGTGGTTTGTTTTTTTAAGGATAAAGACCTCTACAGCATGTAAAGCAGCCAAATGCCTGGATGTAACTGTATCATAGTTCCAGAACCTTGCTGGAAAATGTTTGTGTTATCAGAGGAGTGCATGACCAAGGATTAGTGCCACATTGTCTTGTCCAGGATTTACCAATATGAACCATACCAGCAAGAACTAGGCCTTGTTTTCAGGGCAGAAAAATAATGTGATGTAGTGAGCATTTAGAGCCAACCATCACTATAGGGTTTAGTATAATGTAATAGGCAGCTGAGCCTAAAAGGAATTTGGCATGTAACATCATGTATTGCACCACACCACAGTACAATAAAGTTCAGTTAATCAGAATCAGTGATTAAAACACTTGGCGGCTAACGGCCAAAATCATCATTAGTAGACCCTCAATATACAATTTTAGGAAAGCATTTAGCTTTGGTATTAATAGACTCCGCTCCAGAATGTCCACTATAATGTGCTGTTTCTCTCCAAAGCCTTCCAGGGATGTCCAAATTCCACTGCATCCAAAGAGAAGAGGAAACACTCTGTGTGGACAGTGGGGAGAGAAACTGAACCCTACAGCTAGGCAAACATTTTCAGCAGAAGCTTTTTTCAGCAAAAAAATTAAGATTTGGTGACCCTGAAACATTTCCAAAATTCATGCGAGTTTCACTGAATTTGGTTTTAAAAAAAAAATCTAAATGCAAATCAGAAAAAAAAAATCAGGTTTTGAGAGGTTTTTTTTATTCGAAACAATATTGTGCTTTAAAAATGTCCTTTGCTTTTTAATAAAATAAATCAAAAGGTTTTTCAATGGTCAAAACAAAATGTTTAGACCCAAAACAAATTTTGTTTTCAATTTTTTTGAATGATCAGTGAACCAAAAAATCCATTATTCATACAGCTCTAACACAAAGCATTAACAATTTTATACTAGACCTGTATGGGGGGAAAAAAAAAAAGGCACTTTTTTCCAAAGTCACTAGCTTCTTTGAGTCTTCTCCTTTCTAGATGCCCACTTGCACTGAGCTATTCACCTTCTGTTTGTGAAATGTGCAAAAATACCTGGCCTTCTCTAGTGAGTTGAAACTAAATTTAAGTTTCGCATCGTTGTCTCTAAAGAGAAATCCAGTACGGTAAAAAGCATCAGTGGTCATATTACTGCAAGTAGAGAGATTCATTCTGGGATAGGGCACCTCACTTTAGGATTGTCCTTTATTATTTATATCATTTTTGCCACATCTTGGGAGTTTATTATGAGTCTTGCAATTTTTTTGGTGTATTTTCTGCAAGCCTCAACTGCTGGAATCATGAGATTGCATGAGAATTTCAGCAAGTGTCAGATCTTCTTGGCTGTGAAGAAAAGCTTGAAATTATGTTACCAGGATCAGAATCCACAAGGCAAATAAAAATATCCCTAAATGTATTTGAAAACAGTCTCCTGTTCTTTAAGTTAATATCATGGCTTTTGGGTCCTGACTCAGTTTTTGAACAGTTGGGACTGGTAGTGCTGTTGTTCTATGCTAGAACTGAGAGGCCTCTACTAAGATCTAGGCACTGCATGCACACGTGGTAAGAGTCAAACCCTACCTTGAAGAGTTTCCAGTCAAATAGACAGGACAGACAAAATGTGGGATGGAAACAGAAATGCCAGGAGGGGAAGTGACTTGCCCAAATCACCCAGCAGGTCAGTGGTAGAGCTGCAAATAGAAGCCAGGTCTCCTGACTCCTGTCCACTGGACTGTGCTGCTCCTCGCCCTGGTGCTGTCTCCTGAGCAGAGCTAGGAGGAATGCAGCACAGGCTCAACCCAGAGAGCAAAGCAATCTTTGATCTCAGACATATGGGTGCCAGAGCCCTCCGGAGGAAGGTCGGCCTGGCACAGGACTATTGAGTTTGGTTTGGGGACTGTTTCTTTTGATTTACTATGAGGAGGACTGTTGGGCTGTCTGGGACAGGCTTAAGGGGCCTAACGAGACTGTTGCAGAAAACCCAGGCCCAGGGGCAGTGTGGGGAATTGCCTGGATAAACTTCCTGGACTTTTGTACCCTACTCAAGTCTGCCCTGGGGTTTGTCTTGGACCCTGAAAAGCATGGTCACATGTGATACCAGACTAGGGTTGCTAACCCTCCAGGATTGTCCTGGAGTTTCCAGGAATTAAAGACTAATCTTTAATTAAAGATTATGTCATGGGATGAAACCTCCAGAATACATCCAATCAAAATTGGCAACCCTATACCGAACAGATCTTTGAGTTGAGGAAAGACCTGCATGAGCTATTTTAAAGGGACCTAAAGATAGAGAACAAACCTGGATGTATGGTTTGTGATTGCTGTTGGTGTGTTTTATTCTATTTCATCTTTTATTTTGTTTTTAATTGAAAACAAAACACAGCAAGAATATTTATGTGGTCTGTTCTTGAATCTATCAACTCCCAAGGACTTGTAGATCTTCCCAGACTCAAGTCACTGAGATGGTTATCTCTGCGAAGATTGGAGGGCAATAGAAACTGTTTGATTATACACAGAATTTGGCTGGCCCGATCATGACCCCTTCCCAGCCACTTTGGGGCGATGTGGGACTCCTTCTGGTACTGAAGTTGAGACCAAGGGCAGAGTTTCTGCTTCAGGTGCCAAATCCTGAAAGAAGCCCTGCTGGACCAAATATCAAAAGTTTCTGAATTGTCTCTCTGGGGTTTGAATAGTAGGGGGTTGTATTAGGTGCTGTTCTCTTCTATAGTAGTTGAATGGACTTTCCTTTTTCCTGGAGGAAACTGATTCTGTTTTTTGAAGCTGTTATGTATCTGGCATTTTAAAAATTCTGTATCAGCTGTGGAATTAAGGAAACTCAACAGCTATGAAATTGGCCCTTGTATTGACAGCTTCTATCTTACTGATCTCAGTGATCTGTAGAATAGCCCCATGTGTTTACAATGGATAGAATGTACATTGTTTCCTAAAGTGTACTAATATATTGTTATTACTGTTGGTATTTCGGTAATATCTGGAAGTCCTAACTGAACTCAGGGATCTGTACAAATAGAAATCTCCCTGGTAGGCTTAATGTTACTTCTAAAAAATAAGAGGAAAGTCACAAGGCCTGACTTTCATAGACTGGCAACTTCTTTTGCACTTAGTTTTACCTTGTCCCTGATCTGCAGTTACAGTCAGGGACATACTCATCTACATTGATTATTTGTGCATGCAAATGAGGTCTGGTTAAGATCAGGCTGAAAATTTGGCCCATGGAGCTGCTTTATTTGTGTCGGGTTTAGTTTTTGTTTTTGTACAACAACAAAAAGCTTTTATAAAACATAAGACCAGCAGATATATAGATATCTATATATAGATATATAACAATTTGCACACTCTCCTGGGGAGTTTGCAACCCAAGCACCTAGCACTTCATAATGCATGGGAACCAGCAAGTGAAACTGACTCGAAACGGAAGTGAAATTGACTAAGTCTTCCTTGTCCCTGTTTGAGTGAAACACAGAAGATAAACAGTCATTGTGAACAGTGAGAAATAAATGAGGGGTTTTTAAAATCTTTTCTTTTGGTTTAAAAGATCTAGTAACACAGGTGAGGAATTTTTTGTTTTGTTTTTAAGTATATCTTTTTGAACCAGAGTCTCTCTTTTAAAAATATATATCAAGTGTAGGGTAACGTGCCAGCGGCCATCATGTGGAATTGTGTGTGTGGAGTTATTGAAAATTGGCTATACGCCATGGCAGCTTTACTGTGCGTGGCTCAAGGGCTTGGAGCAATTACATAACACTCTGCAGCAAAGAAAATACAGGCCCCAGCACTTGACTGCCTTCAATTTCTGATTTAGTTACTTGGCAAAATCTTACATTTCTTCTTTCTTCTGCTAAAGGATGAATCGTCCAATAAAGAGGAGCTCTGAAACTGCACCAGCCAATAGGTGTAGGTTGTTGGGGCTATAGGGGGAGGGATCGTTCTCTTTTGGGTCAGAGGCAAGAGTATAGGAAAAACATTGTCATGTGATGGCTATAAAAGATAAGTAGGCATATGACCTGTGAATTGTTTACAGAAAGAAACTCTATTTTTTCCCCCGTCCCCAGTTTATGCATCTGCTTCTCGGTACTTCTTCCCGAAATCATTGTCTCTTGATGAATTATTGATACAAGGTCCCTTCCATTTTCCTGGAATTGTTTTCTTTAAACAGTGATCTCTCTCTTGAATTTTTTAAACAAGCTTGTTAACTGTGAAATCCAGGCAAAGTTGCTGGTTTCAAATTTCAGGGTTAAATTAGACCCAACTCGTTGATAAGAGAGGGATAAAATTAATTTTTCATTTCCACATGAGATCATCCTCCTCTTTTTTTAAAAGGAGCAAGCTCCGGATTCAACCTCAGAAGGACTTAAGCTTGTGCTTAATGTGAAGAATGAACTAAACTGTTTTGTTGAAGTAGCGTGTTAGGGATCTGGTCATTGGCTTTTTCATTTATCCCTGTTGTCTAATTCTTATCAAAAGAAAATGCAATCCAATCCAATTTGGAAATACTTTGCTTTCTAGAAAATTACTCCTTTGCTGGCCCCTTTCCTTCCATGAGTGAGATGTGGTTTTTCCATGGAGGTTTGCCTGTAGCCTATTCCAGGTCGCTCTGTTTATTACAGGAGTTCAGGCCCTGGTTTAGCAAAGCACAGACGCATATGCTGAACTTAAAGCATGAGTAGTCCCATTGACGTCAATGATACTGCCTGCAGACTTAGAGTTAAGCATGTGCTTAAGTGCTTTTGCAGGATCAGGGCCTTAATGGAGGAGAATTTTATTCTATCCATTTCAGTCCGTTCCCCCTACCCCCCACCCACCGGTAATGAAAAGGGAAAATGAGCACAAGTAAAGGCGGGTGTATCTACAGTAAGGGCCTGACCTGGCACCAAAAAAATACAAGGGGAGTCTTCTTGTTGACTTCAGTGGGAGTTGAATCAGGCCCAACTCCAGGAGCCCATCACAGGGATATAGATGCCTGATATAACAGGTTGCCTCGCTTGTCCATATCACATCTGCACAGATACTCTGTTTTTGATGGAACTGTCCACATGTACCAGTGCATTCTGGGGTTTCTGAAGCACCTGCCCTCGTAGCGTCCAGTAGCTTTCAGGGTGATTTCCAAATGGGAGGCATGGAGTTAGATGTAGCTGACCTGGTGCATCTGCAGCACTTACGGCTTCCGGGCCATGCCAGGGGGAAGCTATTACCATCTGCGTCAGAGCCCCACTGAAGACCTCATGTAAAAAGTCCAAGCCTGGCTCTTGTGGGTGGAGTTGTACAGGGGTTGCAAGTAAAAGATTTTCTTGCAGCCTTTTTGACTAGCTTAGACCAGGCTGAAAGCTGGGTCAGCAGGTTCCAAGGTGAAATTCAGGGGCAAGCCTGATGTGTCATCCACCTGCCCCATCCCTGCCCAGTGTCTGCCATGACTAGTCCATTTGAAATGTTCCCTTCTGGCTCCCGCGGAGGGAAGCCTCGTTTTCCCTTGCAGTGGATGCTGCCATTGTGTTTACCCCGTAAGGGCAGGGTCATGGGCCATGTCTCAGCAGACTTGTAGCCCACCCATGGGGAAGAAGGGTTGTTCTCTAGTGCCCACATGCTTTTCTGTCTGCGTGCACAGAGCTGGAGCAGGGTGGAGGTGAGTAACAGGAGCATTTCCGATCCTGGCTGCCTGCTCTCTGGGTATAGGGTGGAGTGGGGAGTTCTCTTGTGTTTGGCCCTCAGTCCCCCATGTTTTTGTGTGGGACAAACTGGTCTCACTGGTCTTCCCTGAGGGGCTTTTTGCAGAGTGCCAGCTGTCGAGTTCTATCCCCCACCCCTCGGGGTATCAGCAAATACACCCATCCCCTGAAACCTGGAGACTTGTGCCCCCAAATCTCTCTCCCACACTGCGGTTTGGGTCAGGGGAGGAGGGAGGAATGGCAGAGCGGTTCTTGTGGCAGGACTTGGACGCATATTGTACAGCAGGATGACTGACGCTATGAAGCAAACACATAAATATATGCTTCCCACTAGAGCTTTATATAATCAGAGACAGTGATGTCATTGGTAACTGCAAAGAGCAGGCTCTGAAATTACAGCCCTCAGCAGACGGGTGAACGCTCTCTTAGCGTCTGGAGGGAGTCGCTTAGAATGTGGGCTGACTTGTCCGCAAAGCAGGGGGTAGGGGGTTACCCTGAGGGTTTAGAGCTTGGAGAGGAGGGGGTGAAATACCAATCCAAATGCAATCAGCCTTGAGGGTGAAACTCTCCCTGCCTTTGTGAAAGCCACTTAATGAGGGGGGAAGGAATGGGACTACGTGTGCATGCACACCGCTACCCCTGTATTGCAGCCCCTCGGTGGTTAATACTCCCCCCAGTAGGCTGCAGTAACATATATGCAGGGCTTTGGAACTTTACTGGATTTGTTCCTTAGCCCCTCCTCCTCCTCCTCTCCAGAAATCTCTGCACCGGATAGTTTGGGGCGATTGCGTATCTCCCCACTAGCGGGGGGGGGGGAGGCGAAGAGTCCTTTCTGTGCCAGCCCCTCCACAGCTGGGGTGAATTTCACTCTTAATGAGTCTGAGAAAGGCACTATCCTCTGACTCTGGCATTCCCACTCCAGCAGCACATCCCAGCCCAGGGCTGCAGCCTGACAGGCCAGGCTCTTGTTACTTGAGCCCCAGCTATTCCATTATTCACTTTCTTTGCACGTAACAGTTGCACAAGAGGACCACAATGGGCCAGCTTCGGCCCTGATCTAGTTGGGTGCAGCTCCTCTGAATGCAGCAACAGTAGAGTGTGTTGAATTTAGTGGAGTTGGACTGTCTTCTGCCAGGGCTGAATTTGACCCAACATACCAAAAGGGAAAAGCTAAGGCAAGCAGCCCCCCTCTGGGCTGTAGCTCTAACCAGCCAGTGTTTCTAGCCTGCCAAGTAAGTGGCAGTGTTGCCCTGTGCTTTTTCTGGGCCAAGCAAAGGAGCATGTGGGGCACCAAGTTCCTCAGCCCTCCGTCCTCCCAAAACTCAGCTCCTGCTTCCCAGGAATCGTGGTTTTTGTGTCTTCAGCCAGACAAATCCAAACCACCCGCTGGCTGTCGCTGTGTGAGACAAGCCATTGCACCCTGTGGGCCTCCCCGTGACCCCCAGAATAGACCGGAATGAAGGGGAGAGGGCCAGCTGGTTAAGGAAGAGTAGAAAGCCCCCTCCCTTACATACTCATGCATTCATCCTGGCACAGAGTCAGGGCTTTGGCATGTCTATTACCACGTCTCATGCTCAGAGAGCAGAAACCTCTGTGGTAGCCCTGTTTTCTGAAGCATCTTTCCTTCCTAGGGACGGGGAGTGACTATGAAGATCCTGCCCCCACTTCTCCACTTTTACCTGTCACTCCTACAACGAGTGCACATGTGCTCAGATCTACTTTGAAACTGGCAGTCCCTGAACGCTGATTCATCTCCATCTTCTAATGCCCTAAGGAGTCCCTCTGACTGTAAATTAATTCTCCCTTTATAAAATATAATGCTTCTAGACTTGTTTTTTCCAGTTATTAGCATGATCCAGTGTGGAAAGTCGTATGGCTTTCTTGTGTGAAGTTTGGGCAGTGCTGGTATTTTCGCTAAGTGCCAGGGAGCCCGAAACTATGTTAAAACCACCTTACAATAAAGTACCAGGTAGATTAAGGGGAAGGAGAAGCATAACTTTGTCTAGACTATGGGATTATAACTGCAAGGGAAAACTCCAGGACTTTTTGGTAAGGGACTGTAGATTGGATAGTTACACCTGTAAATTCTGTTTGACAAGGAATTTTAGCTCAGCTGGTCAGTTTCCTGCTTTGATAAAAATTGGGCTTTGATAGAAGTTGATTTCTGTGTGACATTTAGCCTCCCATCAATGAATCAGAGTGCTTTCACATTTTGTGGCTTAATTAACATCCGTGATCAGCTTGACTTCAGCTCACAGAAGCCAAAAATACCCAACAGGTTACACACCTGCCAACATTTGAAAGCTGAAATGCAAGATATTTGGGGAGAAAAAACAGACACGTCCTTTAAACCCCATTCAAATGTGCTGGGCTAGGAGAGGTGGGCTAGAGTGGGAGAAGTGGTGAATACTTGGTTAAAAAAGTGGGAACAATTGGCCTGTTGAGTCTAAGGGCTTGTCTACGTGGGGCAGCTGCACAGTGTAACTTAAATTAGTTTTTAAGTTGATTTAGGCCTTGTCCACATGCACAAACTGTAGTGCTAGTATATAATGCAACCCACTCATGTGATGCAGCAATATAGGTATTTAGGTGCTTTACACCAAGATTACTGTTCCCATAGGAAAGAAGGGAATATACTATGCTGATATTAGCAATTTTTTACCAGTATAAACGCATCTATGCTAGGAGTTGTACTGGTTGAACTTTCAGTTCTACTGGTACAAAACCTGTGTGTCGACCAAGCCAGAGTTAAATTGAGCCAACCAATGTGTGGCTGCTCTTATGTTGATATAAGAGTTCAGTTAAACCTGTTCCTAACTGACTCAACTTAAACCAGAAGAAGCCAATTTTAAAAAGACCTATGAACCTTTTGCACCAGTTTGATTCTGTTGCTTTACATTCACACCCTCTACATTATCCAAGTGTAACTTTTTTCATGTGGACAGGTCCTCAGACTGCTTTGTCCCACATAAGACCTTGTAAAGGTCTCCAAACAGCAGCTGCTTTTATTTGTGTTCCACCTTTCTTGGACAGAAAGAAATTAAAAAGTTGGATCTCAGTGTCCATGGCTTTGAGATTTTTTACATTGCTTAATTTTGTGTAATTCTAACAGCCATGGTATTTCGTGCCAAGGCCTGTTTGAGAGCTCCTGAAATTCACTGGTAATTGAGAAGCCAAACATTTAATATCCTCTTCCCAACCATCAGGGGTCTCTGGTACTGGGGCAGTTGCCTGGCACATGTTCTAAGTTTGTGTGTCTACACTCTTCACTGGTTCCTAGCACAGTTCTACAGTGTGTTCCTAGGTTCACCCTGGCAATAAAAAAAAAAAAAAAAAAAAAAGGTGGGGGGGGTTTAGAACATGAACTTCCCCAGGCATGGTAAAGAACGATGCATAGCACAGAGTTTGTGTGGCAATCTGGACAGGCCCACCTGTGCATACTAAGCCGTGGTGGGTAAACCATCTAGAATTATCCTTGTTCTGGAACAGCGACCTCAGGTTTCTGTTAGGAATGGAACTGGAGGTGGTAGCAGTTGGTGTTACATCAATTTTGATAACTCCACATACAGTCCCCACCAAGATTGGGGCCCATTTGTGCTAGGCTCTGTACAGAGACATAGGGAGAAAGAGGCTGGATATAAACTGCAAAGGTTTTCCTGCATAGCTACGTCAGCACACCCTTCCCCCCCCCCCACACACACACGTAGATGCAGCTTATACCAACAAAGGAGCCATTTTGTTGGTATAGCTTATGTCGTTTGCGGAGGTGGTTTACCTATAATGGCAAAATAACTCCTTTTGCTGGTATAATCTGTATCTCCATGAGGGGCTTTCATTGGTATAGGTGTACTGGAAAGGCCTTTGACATGTAGACCAGCCCATAGTCCCTGCCCAGAAGAGCTTACAGTCTAAATAGATAAAGATGAGTAAAGGATGGGAGAAAGGAAGTAGTATTATCCCTGTGGGAAACCACAGAGAAATCTGTCTTCACTGCCTTGTTAGCTTAAGGTCTAACTTGAGTGTTGCCCCTAACCTGATTCCCATCCACACACGCACATCTCTCATTGGTGCTTTAACCTCAACCTAGCTGGCCCGTTCGGGGGATGGATTGAAGCTCAGGTGCTGCTGATGTTGTAGCTAGTACTGCAGTGGGGACATGGCTATTAGGTGCTGCTAATGCAAACGCTCTGCAGCTCCAGGGCCATTTTGTAGTGGGCTCATTCTCAGTTGAACTAGGCTCACTCGAGAGGAGTTAATTCAATTGTAGATAACTCAAGCTAACACTACAGTGAAGACAAGGAGGAATCAACTTTGTCTCCCCTGAGTCCCAGTCCAGTGCCTTAGTTACAAAAAGAACAGGAGTACTTGTGGCACCTTAGAGACTAACAAATTTATTTGAGCATAAGCTTTCGTGGGCTACAGCCCACTTCATCGGATGCATAGAATGGAACATATAGTAAGGAGATATATATATACACATACAGAGAACATGAAAAGGTGTTACAAAGCCACCCTCCCTTTCTGGTGCAGTGGTGAAATGCTATGAGAGAGTCCATTCTGAGCATTTCCAGCTGTAACAGGAAGTGGCAGTGGTTGACAACTCCTGAGAAGCTGGTATCTTGCAAAATGTCCAGCCCAGTTTTGTGGACTCATAAACAATAGGCTAGTTTGCAGGAGCTTCATGTCAGAATTCAGACTTTTGGATGCCAAACTAAACCAAAGTCCATTTCCCAACCTGTTCATGTCAGGATCCTGGACAAAGGTAAGCAGGACTAGTGGCGGGAGTTCAGAAGCCAGGGGTCAGGGCCCGGCTTGTAGTCAAGAGTTAAGCTGAGGGTCAGGAATCAGGCTGAGGGGTCAGTACCAGGTATCAGGGTCAGTGTTGGCGTTCCAGGGGTCAGTCGGGAGTCCGGATACAATTTGGAGCCGAGGTCAGTACTGGGAGCTCAGAGGCAGAGATGCGGGGCTGTCATGGTAGCTATCTGGGGATCCACATTGTTGCCTGAACACTTCCTGGTACACCCCATAGACTTATGTAAGGGATTGCTACCGTCAGTCAGTTTAGCTCGAGGCAGAACTTCCTGTGGTGGTACAACCTCTGTGGGTCGCTGGAAACAGGTGAAGTTACAGACTGGTGGCAGTGTGAGCTGCCTGTAGGCCCAGGTTCAAGCCCCGCCAATCCTTACATTGCAGGTTTGCCCAGCGTTGGGTCGAAACGTCCTTGTAATGTGATTAGCAGAGCACCTGTTGCTGACCATGCCCAGAGCTGTTTATCTACACGAAATGGCTGTCAACTGAAATTGGTTTTCCCAAGTAGTGAAAGCTCTTAGTCAGCGATAAGGATTAAATGCCAGCGGGTTTCATTGTAGAAAAAGCTGAGTGGGAGGGTGACATTGCCATGGTTTGGTTTTTTTATGTTTATGACACTTTTAAAACCAAATTTCTTAATAAATATTTCATTAAAAACACTTTCCTCAGCCAAAGCCCAAATTTCAGCCCCGAGGCAGTTACTGCGGCTGAATTATAGACCTTTTGTAAAGAGGTTTTTATAATGGAAACACTGACAAACCCATAACTATAGTGGTGCTAGTGGGTGCTGCTCTTGTACTGACAGTTCATCAGCTAAACCCCTGACCCTTCTACCCTTAATCATCCTTGCTTGTCAGTGACATAATTGCATGATTACAGACTCCTCTCCCCATCCCTTTCAAACTGCGAACAATAGTGAATTTCAAATACAAAATGTAAATGAACCGTCCACACTAATTTGTTTTTCTTCATTCAGATGGACTGAATTTAGATTCCGTCCCTTTGTGTCTGAACAGGGCTGGTAAAGGCTTTCAAGAACCTTTTGCACTGGGATACCTTGAGTATAGACTGATCGTCTGATGTCATTGTGCTATTGATTGCGATTACAAATTCAGACATAAATCATTAATGTAGGGCCTGAAAAAAAAATAACTTTACTGTTTTCCATAAATCTACTGTTAATTCCTGAATACATAATACAGAATGGGAGAAAACCGAACTAGTTTTACTGCAGTATCTGAGTGGGGTTATACTTTGAGATTGCTCTCTGAGCAGTTTCCCGTATTTAAAAAAACAAACAAAACTACAGTGTTCTGTAATAATGGTCCAAAATAAAATAGTCACAGGAGTTCTGTACTGTTCGGGGTTGTTATTGTAGACAATAGTGCAAGGGGTGGAAGTAGAAATAGGCAAAGGGTCTCTGCTCCCAGAGAACCTGTATTGACAGCAAGATTCCAAACTCCGGGCTAGGAAATATGCAGCCCTGAGTTCCTTGCGGTCAGAATGCCCAAAGAGTGCAGATCTGACCCTTTAATGAGTGTGATGTGTAATTCAGTCACTTTGCAGTAAGGAGTTTGCTGCAGTCAGTTAGACCTCCTTTTTGCCTGATGTGGCTGGAAAAAGAGGAAGATGGGCAGTGAATGTTACATAGCTCAATATTTAAAGTTAGGTTTTTTCCTTAACCGGTAATGTGCTAGTGTGTAAACGCCATTCGACACTTGAAAGTGCCTTGATATAAAACTCTACACGGTGGAGTAGACTGCAAATAGCTGGCAGCTTGAAGTTATGTGAAACCAAGCAGACTACCGTTGCCTCGGTCCGTCTTTCCTCCCCAAAGTTCATCCAGCCACAGGTTATCAGGTGTGAGCGCAAGGAAATAAACTGTCTGTCAGAGGTTAGCAATAGGGCTAATGTTGAGTGACTAGTGTTTGCAGTGTAAACATTTAATGGCAGGGCATAAGCTATCTGAGGGAAACAGGGTGATGCGTGGAAAATCGAGCCTGCCTGGGGAGAAAGAGTTTGATTTTTGTCCTATTATAAGGCTGCAGCTCCTAATCAGTGTCTCTCCCCCTCCAGACGTGCTCACCTACGCCTGTGCTTAGAACGTTTAAAGGTTCTGATACCACTAGGACCAGACTGCACCCGGCACACAACGCTTGGGCTGCTTAACAAAGCCAAAGCACACATCAAGGTAAGCACCGCTTTTCCCAGGCTTCCCAGACGCTTTCCATCTGGCCTGTTTCTAACTGCACCAATCACTCACCCACTGTCCAGAGGTAAATCTGCTCTCACTGAGACTAATACCTCTCAAATGCATTGCTCCTTCGGTTAAATCATTATTACAACATGGGTTGTTCGGAGGGTCCATAATAAACTCTGTTAACTCTGCACATGATTGATTAGGAGAGCAGGGAACCTGTTCTGTATTGTGATTGGGGGAAGACAGTAGCAGATCTTGCTCTTTTTTTAAAGTAGAAACACATCTAATGTGATTGAAGGGCTGCAGTTTGATGGAAAAATGTAACTTCTGTCACTCCAGTGCATTCCCCCTGCTGGCAAATCTGTATAGGCTTCTAGAGTGAAACAGAGTTGACGTCTTATTGTTTCCATCGTCTTTCATCTGTGGTTCTGCCAGCTTCCCAAAGCCCTTCATAGATTGCTTCTGGCAAAGTAAAGTGTAAAAAGAAAATCCAGTCATGTAGGGATCAGGAATATACCTAAATCCTTTGTTGCAGCTCTGGGTTGGTAAGGGAGGGAGCCCTGCTTAAAGGAAAGTGTTAGCCTGAAATGACTCCCATCTTATGCAACGGGTTGGCCATCCGGAAACAAAGAACGTTAGCCTGGTAGATTTCCCAGCTGTGATCAAAAGAGTCTGTAGCAGGTTACATAAATTGCTATTTAAATGGAAAACTGCTTCTGAGAAATACCTACTAAACCAAGCAACAAGAAAGCCAAACATCCCAGGATAAATTTTTGTGTAACGAGTGATCATAACAAATACAGAATCTGTTTGATTAAGGGAATAGAGGCCCTCTGGTGGATGAACTCAGTGATGCAGCTTATTGGTTAATTACACGTTTATAAAGAACAATTTTTAAAAAAATCCTGTATTCACTCACCCCCAAAAATCATCCTTGTACAAATGTGTAAGATCTAGCAAAGGTGTAAACCAACAAAGACACAAGTAGACTTCATTTCTACTAGTGACTGAAGAGCAGTCTTGTCTGATACTTGTTTGAGCATAAATCCTTTCAGAACATGGGAAAATTTGAAGCAAAGTATATGGCTGTGCTGTAGAAAACAAGAATTAAAGTCATAATCAAGTCGTATTTTATCATGTCAGAAACTTGAGGAGGCCGAGAGGAGAAGCCAACACCAGCTTGAAAACCTGGAACGAGAACAAAGATTCTTAAAGAGAAGGCTGGAACAACTGCAGGGTCCTCAGGAGATAGAACGAATACGAATGGACAGCATTGGCTCAACCATTTCCTCTGATCGCTCGGATTCAGAGCGAGGTAGGTGTTCTAACGCGTCCAGCTTAATTAAAATAGCTCAAACAGGAATTAATTAGGGAAGTCTTATGGCCTGTGTTCTACAGGAGGTCAGATGAGATGACCATGGTGGGCCCTTCTAACCTTAGAATCTGTGGATCTACAAAAAGGGATGCATCAGGATAAAGACTGACCTCTCCTGAAAATTTGAGAGAGTGGCGAATGATTCCTTCCTTCCATTGTGCTCTTCCTGTTACTTGCCTCTTCGCTTTGCCATTGAATGGGTCTCTGTATTTGCCAAGCAAAAGATGTGTGCTTTGTCATGTCTTTCTGCCTCAGTTGTTAGTCAGTCCTGCTTAAGTTGAGGAAAGGGGTCATGATTGTGGATTCAGGTGATTCTTGTGGCATTTGAACTTGACCGCTGTATTTGAACAGTTGTCTAAAGTCAGAATGCAAAAGCTTCGTTTTAAAAATAATGATCCATGATCCCAAGTCAGTAACCAAACACATGCTTCAAAGTATAAACATGGATTGTGTGCCTCCTCTTTATAATGTAAAAAGAAGGCCTAGAAGGAAGATTCAAAAATCAGGGTTCCATTTTCTGCTTGTTGCTGCTATTTCTAAGTTAAGGTCTTGTCTTACCATTTTATTGGACAATTCCTCTGAAGGATTTGCATATGAAGCAAGTGCTTTCTCCTCCCTACACTGAAGGGCGGGAGGGGGGAGGAATTTTGAATCTTTCACAGAGATTTTTTTTCCTCCCAACTGTGTGTCAAGTGTTAGAGTTTATGGTTTTGTTAAAAACATATTTGTTTTACTCAGACACTTGCTATGTGGGGAGCATAGCCACGGCTCCTGCCCCAGCCATGGCTACCGCACCGCTGTGATTTCTTCAGCTTCAGCTGCCCGCAGCTGAAGCCAGGGCTGGAAGAAATCACGGAGGTCCGGTAAAGTCACAGAATCCGTGACTGCCATGACTTCCGTTCCTAAATCATAGCCTTAATCATAAAGAACCAACAAAGAGCACAGAGATTGCCCATCTAATTATTAGTGATCTGTGAGCTTCACTGTTTTACCAATATTTTTCATTATTTTTTAGTGTCGTTTTTAAGGTCTGTGGGTAAAATTTTCAAAAGCATTTCAGTGTCTTACTGACTTTGATGGCCCAAAGTCACCGAAGTGCTGTTCAACATGCTACCCTGTGTCCCTATAGAAACACACTACAATGCCCTATATAGCTCTGTCTCAGCTATCACAACCGTAAGGTGTCCCCCAGCGCTGCTATTTGTCACTGTAGTCTCCCAAAAGACCCAGATCTGTGTCGTGCTAAGCACTGTGCAAACACAGAAAGTGACAGCTCCTGACCTGGAAGAGCTTATCATCATCTTGGTATGTGAGTTGCACAGGACATTGAAAGCAGTCCACTCTCATGGTGATCAAGTCAATCCAAGCTGGGGGGGAATGCCCAGGCCCACAGAACCAGGTGGCAATGATGGCAAAGTAGCTAGACTCCACGCAGGGGGGCTGAACGCTGTGGTGCTGCTTAACACAGGTTCTTCCACTGCCCTGCAGAGCAGCGCCACTGACTAATGATGAATCCAAACTCTGCTGAGTTCTTCATCTTAAGAACATAAGAATGGCCATACTGGATCAGGAATGGTCCATCTCACCCAGTGTCCTGTCTTCAGACAGTGGCCAGTACCAGATGCTTCAGAGGGAATGAACAGAACAGGGCAATTTATTGAGTGATCCATCCCCTGTCATCCAGTTCCAGCTTCTGGCCGTCAGAGGTTTAGGGACACCCAGAACATGGGGTTATGTCCCTGGCCATCTGGCTAATAGCCATTCATGGACCTATCCACCATGAACGTGTCTAATTCTTTTTTGAACCCAGTTCCTAGCTTGGAAGTTTGGGGTTGGCTGGCAGCAAAAAAGTTTAGTAATGCCTTTGAAACACATTGAGACAGCATCCTGCTTGCTGAAACAGGCACTCTGCCCCTCCCCCCCCTTTTGGAAATCATTGTGAATTATACTGTGTGGTGCTTATTTTATACCTGGAGTGTTGATCGTTTGTCGATTGTAGAGTTCAAAGCGTAGCTGCCTGCGATGACACTAACCTGCGTGTGTGTCGTTTTCTTTGCAGAGGAGATTGAAGTGGATGTTGAAAGCACAGAGTTCTCCCATGGAGAAGTGGACGATATCAGCACAACCAGCATCAGTGACATTGATGATCACAGCAGCTTGCAGAGTATTGGGAGTGACGAGGGTTATTCCAGCGCCAGCGTCAAACTCTCGTTTGCTTCCTAGAACAAAGTGAGACACCAATGCAGGGCGGATTATTCCACTGGAGTAATCTGTGTTCAGACTGGGTTCTAGATGCAGTATCCTCTTTTAGAAATGACACGTCAACAGCTAGAGCCGAACAGACCTATATATATGTACCCCCTTGGGCAATAGGAGGCCTCCATAGGAACCCATGTATGTCCATTGGGTCATGTTGCAAAATCCTGGTTTTCCCCTAGCATAGTGAGACTGAACCCTGGTCCTCCTGAAGTCAGTGACAAAACTCCATTTGGCTTCAGTGAGACCTGGATTTGGCCCTTACATGATGAATTACTTTGCTTTGATTTTGTTTATTTGAAAGAGGATACTGGAGATTCAGCTCGCGCTCTCTCTCTCTCTCTCTCTCTCTCTCTCTCTCAATTTGTCATGAGATCTGAGAAACGTCCAGTTTTTCTCAGACTGCATTCAGATAGAACAACTCGGTTTAGAGCCTTCTGGAACTTTCCTGGTCCTGAAATGACTCTGTCCTAATATTTGATCACCATCAGGCATTATAGTAACATAGCAGGAAGTCATAGCAGCTTGGCCATGAAGATGTATCACACAACCTATGAATAATAATAGGTGTTCAGTTCATGCCCAGAGAGAGAGTCAACAGTGAAGATTGTTCAGGAGAAATCACCATTCAGCTCAACGTTCTATTGGACATCATTTAAAGCAAGTACTTCTATCACACGGCTAGCACTAGGGTACTAAACTGTAATCCACCAGCACGTGGCAGGCTGCATTGTGGAGTCCAAACAGCAGTGCTCCCCTGGAGAGAGAGAGAGAGAGACAGACACACACGCGCACACACACACTCTTGAGGACAGAAAGAAACCAGCGTGTGGAAAGTCATGCCCAGATACTGAGCCACTATGACCTTTTTTATTTAAAGATCTTTTGATAAACGTTTGTAAATGTGTTGGGAGTAAAAACACTCCAAATGTGACATGTCTTTTTAGAGCTTGTCCATATGAAATCTTCAATGTCTTTTATAATGGATTAACGCCACTGAAAAGGTATCTGTTTTGATGCAGCACTTGACCTGATGAAACACACAAATGCTCTTTGCCGTGCACAAAACAAACACGGTCTGTGCTGGCTTGGAAAGGTCAGGGTTGCTGGGTTTTTTGGTTTCCCTTTTTTTTTTGGTCATTCCCCTTGCAAACTTTGAAGGCACCTGATCCCCTACAGTAGTCACAATTCAATAGTTAACATAGTTAAGCTCAGCACTTGTCTCATCTTAATGTAACATTTGGCCTGCGCACATCCCAGTGCGTATCCGCTATCTCACCTGTGCAGGTGCTGTTGCTATTGAGAGCTATTGTATCGAATATTTTATAATTTTCTTGGAGGTGAGATTTCTAACCTGCACTTTGAGGGCTTTGCTTTCTTGTTTTGTCTTTTTTTTTTTTAATGGTGAGAATTATTTTTTTGTTTTCCAAGTTAAAAACCTTCTTACAGAGACCTCACCAATGGCATTGTTTGAAATTTTGTATACCTTTAAGTAATTTAACTACCCCCGCATTACTAAGGAAAAAAATAAAAGGAAAAAAATGCTTTATACAATTCGTAACTTATTGCTGATTTGAATGGGTTGTTAATTTCAGTCCTGTTGATTTTATTTTATTGTTCTTAGGTAGGGCTGGGCCAAAAAAAAAAAAAGACAACCTTATTTAGCAGTGGAATTGTGTTTATATGTTAGAATATGGTCCCACATTAAAGTAGCACTTTAACACCATTAAACATTTCTGGATCTGAAATGAATTGTGTTCCTCAGTCTTGGTTGCTCATATGACTTTAGCATACACATGTTCTTTCTTGTGCCTGGAGGGGGAAAAAAGTGTATTCCCCTTTAATCCCGTGATAAGATCCTGAATCATTCTAATGTAGATTTTTGTCTAATTTCTGTAAATTGCACGTGTTTGAACATTCCTATGTTACCAAATCCCCCCTGTGATATGATGTCATACAGTATGAGAGACACAATCCCTTCTTCATGGAGTGGGGGAATAATCTTTCCATGCTTTGATGGCTGTCGTCAGCAGCGATACAAACCGGCCAGTTAATGGAGTTATTCCTTTAGCTGAATTGGTTGGGGCTTCTTTGTTTTATTTTCAGGCTGCATATCATGGAATTGATACTTGATAACAATTCTAGAACCTGTATGTAGGCAGCTATGGATTGTTACATGTATTTATCAGCTTAAGTCAATGGGGCTACACACATTAGTAAGAAGAAATCAAGTGAGTAAAGATTGAAGGATCACGTGTGAACTGATAATCATTGACTGAGCCCCCACAACTACCAATTTTTGCCCATACTAGAATGATCAACAGCTGGAATTTATATCTGACACTGTTCAAACGAGCTCTGATAGCCACCATTTTGTGGCAGTCTCACTGCAGCAATGAAATGGTGGAAAAGAACAGAGGCTGATCTTCGGTTACTGTCGAAGGAATCTTGTGGTGTTCAGCTTCTCTAGAGATGAGTCCCACCATTCACGATCACTAGGGAACTCCAGCCATCCTGGACAACCTCACCTTCTGGTTCTTCCTCTTTGGCTGTGTATTTTTTGGATCAAAAATTACACGTGGATGACGGTAAAAAGGTTGCTTGGCAAAAAAAAATCACATTTGAGAAATATAAAAGTTAGAGAACTTTAAAAAAAATTAAAATAGATAAAGGAAGAAAATCAGTGTTGGGCAATCCTGGAGGAGCAGGGCTATCCCAGAGTGTGTTTTTGGAACCAATTTTTCTGAAAGGCTTTCCAGTAAAGCCACCCATTTGTATGCCCTTTGGGAGCACTTTGATATTGGCAGTCATCTTCAGGAGTGCAGTCAAGGGTCTTGAAATGTCTGGAAATTTCAATTCCAAATACTGCAGCTGGAAGGGAGGGAAATGTAATCCACTTGGTACCTTCCATCAATGCTGTCTTAAGTGACCAACCCAATGGATCGGCAACTATCAGTGTCCTAGTAGCAAGAGCCTTTCAAGGACAAACACAATTATCCTACAAACCTTTATAGTAGTAGTTAATGACAAAAGTTGGCTGCTTATTGGTGATTGGGTCCCTTGTAGGGATTTCATTGTATCCGTTTCTTTCACACCTCTGGACATTAGTAGAAGATCTGCTATGTGAGAGAAATGTTTCCACAGCTGCTTTGTGATGTTGGTTCAATCCCTTTTTCATTGCTTTAATACCATATTGTTAGCACTAGCTTTTCTTTATAGGTTCTTCTAAAAACTAAACTAACGTTAGTTCTTTTGTTTTGTTGTTGTTCTAGCCTTTGGCATCGGAATGTTCAAGACCGCAAATTGGCCCAGAGAAGCCACCATAAATGATCAGATCATCATAGCTAATTGGCCTATGCTATATAAATCAGATTAGGTGACGGTCCCTTCTGGTTATAAAACATAAAAATCAAATTAATTGTCCCCTTTGTGATAAGCCAGAATAGTCCAATGTTTTGGATCTGCTTATAGATCACCAACAGCCAAAAAAAAAAAAAAAAAAAAATCAGTTGCTGTTAACTTCCCTTCTGTCTTTTCAGAGTCAGCAGCTTGAGATGTAGATCCAAGGAAGCATGGCTGATCTTGTTTTCCCCAGGAATTGAAATTAGGGGGGTGTTTGAATTTACGGGGGTGGGGGAGAGGTCAGGGATGATGAGGCATGAGTCCATGAGGGTGAAGCTGGGCTGTATGGCACCATAGTAAAAACTGAAAATTGTTTCATTACCATTTTATTAGATTTAACTCATGTTTTAAAATCATCACACAAATTAAAGTTGGCTACTCAAGCCTTCTATGAAGCACTACATCTACATCCTTCTTGGTTTCTTGTTACAATTTTGCACAACTCTATTAATGAACTTGTCGAATGCAGTGCGTTCATCTTTGGTGGCTTCTCTAGTGTCCGGTACTTCCAGTCCTTCAATTGATATGCTCATTAGTTCATTCACATGATCAGGCAGAAGGTGACTTCTTTCAGAACACAAAATTCTATTCAATAATGAAAAAGAACGCTCAACTGTAGCTGTTGTGACTGGGAGTAGCAAGAGATGAATTCCTATTTCTTTCATCCCAGGAAACATAGCATAAAGATTGGGTTGAGCCACTAGTGATGATAAAAAAAGAAGTTGAAGTCAAATCTTCATTCATTTGTCATATGATATTCCATTCTGTGTTCAAATTCTCTATTCTGTCCTGAGCACATGGCAGCCCCATTGTTGGTAGTGCCTCACTCCATTCAACTGTTGGTGTCTTATAGGACAGGGATCTGTACAAGCGACGTAGAGGTTGAGTAGAATCTAGAAGTCGCTATTGTAGATTTTTAAGAATCAAGTTTGTGTACTTTTTCAGTTGTCAACAAACACTTCTTGTCCTCTTCACTTAAGGATTCAATATAAATGCCTTCATTAGTCAACTTCTGGACTGAAGTCTTTGCTTCTTCCAGTACTTTTTCAATGGATAGCTCTCTGATCCAAATGTAGCTTCTATTGCTGGACAAAGATCTACTACTGTTGTAGCAGATGCCTGGATGGCATTGTTTAATGAAACCAAGTGGTTTCAACAGTAGACTTACAAGAGAGAGAATGGCAATAGTCTTCTCTGAACATAGTAGCAAAAGTAATCCACCAGCCTCCCTGCTTAGATCCATACCATCTTGGTAGATACTTTCCAAAGCCAGTAATAACGGTTGGAATAATTTTAAGACAACAGCCAAGAATCGCTCATGAGAAAGCCAGAGGGTTTTCCCAGGTTGGACTAATTTGAACTTCAGTCCCAGTGTATCTTCTATATTTTCCAAGATATTCAGTCTTTTTGGACTTTTGCTGAAAAAAGAATATAATGAAGACATTAAATGTATAGCTTTTTTTAATGTCTTTTGAAGAGTCTGCAGCTTGTACTAGCGCTAGTTGGAGTAGATGGCCTCTGCGGTGTGTATAGGAGAGATTAGGGTTAAACTTTTCTCTGAGCAAAGCTTGTACTCCACCATGTCTTCCAGAAAAGTTTGCAGCTCCATCAAATGAACAAGCAGCCATCTGTTTCGGGTCCAATTAACAAGCATTTAACTCTAAGATGTGGGTTGTCACAGATTCTTCTATAACTTGAACATCTAGAAATGCATCTACTGGCCTACCACTGACATCAAGATAATGTACACAATGCCTTAATATTTGATGCCCATTTGCATCAGTGCATTCATCAGCCATGTATGCAAATTTTTTTAATGTGGTGAGAGAGTTCTTCACTTTTTCAACTGTTGAGTCTTTCACTGTTGCACCACATGCTTCTAGCCAGTCAGTTGAGTTTCTTGCAGAAAGATAGTGAGCATTTATTTGCTGGTCTTGTTCGGAACCAGTGTTCAACTTCAGGATGAACAAGTGACAATGCACTTAACATTGGCCTCCAGTTTGTAGTGTGTGGTATCTCTTGCTTAAATAGAAAGTATGATGCCACAGCCATGTTTGTTTGCATGAACTGTGTTGTCTCCAGCATTCTTAACAGCCTCATTAATACTCACCGGTGTTGTCCTTGGTCAGTGGAGACTCAGAGTTCAGAGATGCTTTCTCATGAGTTGACCTCCCAGATGGCGGGCAAGAAGGCACCTTGCTCATTCCTCCAGCTGCTCACAGTTCGCTCTGGCCACTGTTGTTCGTTGTGCCACCATTCACTCCATCGCTCTGTTACCAAGGGCCCTGCATCATCACCTTCTGCTGCCACTGTGACCTCTGAGAATCGGTCTCGTGAGGTTCCACCTAGCTGTCAGTGATTTCAGCTGAGCTCTCAGTGGGGGAACCTCACTGTTAGTGCAGACTGGGCCATCTCTTCCACAGAAACACTGTCCCACAGCAGGTCTAAGCACTTCGACCTGATTATCAGTTATTTCAGCTGTAGTGGTCACTTAACAAAACAAAAGACTATCTATGAAGTTTAATCAGCTCTGTCTTTAAACAGTGGAGAGGGGTGAAATCATACTTGTGACTCAGGCAGACCATCAAGCAAAACACCTGTCCCCACCCTCTCTCTTGATGCCCTCAATCAGCACAGGCTAAGTAGAGTTTTACTGCCCTTTACTCATACAATAAAAATAACAGTTCGTTACCCCCCGCAAAAGTGATTTGTAACCGAACCCCAGCCAAAATCTATCACTTGGGCAACACAGCTCTGTTTGCTGGATACCTAGGTAGATGAGGTGTGACTCTAAATACAATCTGGTCCTGAAGCCTTTTCCCCAGCCCCCAGCTAATCACTAGCTGTCAAGGAGAGCTCATTCAGACTCTGCTTCCAAATCATCATTTGAAATTATTCGGTTGGCCAACGTCACCGAAATTAATGCACTGACATTGTCATCAAAAACAGCTGTCTAAGGAAGCTCGTCTATGCTCCTACTTTTCAGATACACATTTTATCATACACTCTCTATGCTTTTAAAGTGTGTATTAATGTTTCAATTTCCATTCAAATTTCCAAACAATCACTAAATTGGCAACACTGCATGTAACTAGTTCACAAAACGGGGGGTTGTAGGGAAATCCCAGGTTCCACCAAAGCACTTAGCTCCAACAGAACTAGCAAAGCAAGTCAAAATTATGCATCTACTTCTCCCCATTCTTCAGAACTGAGAAATGCCCCCCCAAAGCTTTTGATCTTCGTACCTTCTCATGTACTATTCTGCTATTACTGAGAGAGCAGTAATTTCTTCAGCTGGCTTATGTAATGCAGTTCTTCCTCAAAGTCTCCCATTTGTTGTCTTAAGCCACTGTTCACCCAAAGCTGAAACGTTTGAGCCTTTAATATACCCGTCTGTGCTGGCACACTTGAATCGAACTCCATGACTAGTCACTGTCCCCTGAGAATCCACTATGTCAACATAAGTCTGGGATCAAGGCTTTTAGGTGTGTGTTGACATCCTGATTTTTTCCCTTCTGTCTAGTTTTCTGCACTTTCAAAATCAGATCCAACCCCCAGAAGAGTAGGATTGTTCTTTGTGCAAGCAGCTCTTTTTCCAAAAAAAAAAAAAGAGAGAGAGAGATTGGAGGACATTTCAAATATTGTCTACACACTTAGAAGCATAGAGGAAGGTGCAGGAATTTTGAAGGGTCCATATAGTTTCCACAGGTTTGTTAACCAATATGGTTAAGTCCAAATTGAGAAGCTACAGAAAATCCATTCCGGAATGAATGTCTGCAACATAAACCTTCTTAAGGCATTGTCTGAACTCTGTCCCAATGGTACTTTACACCCCAGAACACCACTTTTAGTTATATCCACTCTCCCCTTGAGAGTTGGGAAATTGAGGCCCTGAGCCTGGAAAACGCCACAGTTTCAGTGCCCGAGACTGTAACTTGGGTACGTGCAGCTCCTTCAAAAGAGTTTATGTGAATGATAATCCCAAATGGCAAATTATCTAGGCATGTTGGTCAAGTATAATCTTAGTTTATGGCAAGAGGTTCTTTCCTCATTGGAGCATCAGATGAGGGGGAGCTTTGATGCTACTGAAACATGTATAAGTGAGAGAGGATGCAGCAGAGTAAGATACTTTTACTCTTGGGCTTAGAAGATGTTGTCAGACATGCATGTCTTGAGGTATTTGAATTACAAGAAGATGAGCAGGAAAGTCTCATTAGATCAGCTCTTGCCTAACAAAAATGTTGATAGTGAAGCTACATTTACTTCCTTCAGACTTACTTCAAAACCGTCTGTGCTTTCCATGCCTTAGGGTTCAAGGATGTGTGTGTCTAGGTGAGGATGTATCTCTGATACATATGGTTCAATGTTGCCTTTTGAGCTGGTGGTGTATCCATGTGTGATAAGGAATTCTTAAATAGTAGTACAGATTGGGAGTTATGCAATTAGTTCATTCCTGAGAGGTCAGGCACCAAATGGTTTGGTATGTCTGAAAGGGAATCCATGGAGTCAAGTGAAGGTGCAGAAGATGTCAGTTATCCTATAGGCTCCCCTTCCTATGATGCCAATCACATAGTCCCTTATTGTCCCTATAAACAACTGCATCAGTATCTCATTTCTTCTAAAGCCTTATTTTATTCCCTTAGAAGCAGAGAGTGAAACTCTCATTACCTTTAGTGGGAACAGAATTGAGTCCTTTTTATCCAAAGCACTTTATTCCCACTTTAATCCATTTAGCGGCAATATCAGCTTTCTGCTTACCACCACATGGCAGACACATGTTTCCTTTTCCTCTATCTAAACTTGCCTATTCTCATCACATAGCACTTTGCATCACAAACTGTCTCTTTGGGCCTCATAAAATTGACGAGCCGTCCTCCTTGATGTTTTTCCAGGCTTGTTTCCTACATAAGGTTATTTTTTGTTATGGCAGTTACTTGGGCTTGTAGATTCAGTGAACCACACAGTCTCTAGTGCAAGCTCTAAATCCATCCTCTACTAAATTTTACAGAAATAAGGTGGCTTTCCTTTAATCATCCCATCCGTATTACCCTCCACATATGCCAGTTCCCCCAGAAGCTCGTCCTGGTGAGTCCTCTACACATAAATTATGTCTCTAAAAGGTCCTCATGCTACAGAAAAACCCATTAAAAAGGCCATCCAGTATTTTCCTTCTTTTGACACCAATATATTACAGCATGTCATCTCGTGTCCGAGAATGAGGGGGTGCGGGGGTGGCTGGATTGCTGCGTTTGGTATGGTTACTCTTTGGAGGACGGTCATTTTAAAGCCCATTCCATTCGAGGTATGTCATTGACAGACGGTAGTCTCAAAGCGATCTATCTTGTGAGACCTGTAGGTCGGTAAAAATGGGGTTAACTTACATTTTTTTTAACCAAATTTTATCCTAGACACTCATGTGCAGAGGAATTTAGTTCTGGTCTTCTTGTTTGGCAAGGTCTGCTTCTGAGCTGCAAACTCCAGCACCTTGTTGTCTGGTCTTTTCTTGGGTTGCTTGCTGTGCTGTATGCATAGACTTCATATGTGCTGCTCATTCTTTGAACTACCTTAGGACCTGGGCTGCTCCTGCTGAAATGAATGGGAGTTTTCAAAATTAAATTAGTGGGGGCAGGATAGGCTCGTAGTTACTTGCTCTAAGTTGAGAATATTTTTGACTTTTGTTATGTTTGAATTTCAGTATTTCCCTGGCACCAGGCCACAGTGAGGGGAAACTCCCTCTCCACGAAACCTGGGCGTAGCTGCAGTCCCCAGGGGTGATCTCCTGACCCATAGAAGTCAATGGCCAGGGGAGCAGGATTTCACCCCAAGAGTAGATGTACATGAGAAGCTCACCATTAAAAGAAAAGGTAGGCTGCTTACTTGAAGCTAATACAATAACTTTGATCCAGATTTCTGTGCACACCTCCCCTTGAAAAATGGGCTTTGCCGTATCTTACTAGTGGGACAGAGAGATTGAGGTTCTGAGGTAGCATAGAGGAGTGTCTACACAGCAAAGAAAAACCAACAGTGCCGAGTCTCAGAGCCCAACTCACTTTTCTTGGGCTATGGGGCTAAAAATAGCAGAGTGAATGTTCGGGCTTAGGCTGCAGCCTGGGCTCCGAAATCCTTCCCCCTCCAGCCTGCATGGGAATGTCTACACTGCTGTATTTAGCCCCACGGCGCGAGCCCGAGTCAGTTGACTTGGGCTCTGAGACAGTGCTGTGGGTTTTTTCTTTGCAGTGTAGGGACCGTAGACGTAGAGTATATTAAGTTTGCTCCCAGAGGTGGAGAGTTCTAGAAATGTTGACCTGGGACCGGACAGTGTGCATCTTGTGTGCTGGAAGGCTGATAACTAGGACCCTACCAAATTCACGGCCATGAAAAACGCATCACAGACCGTGAAATCTGGTCTCCTCCTATGAAATCTGGTCTTTTGTGCGCTTTTATCCTATATTGAAGAGATTTCACGGGGGGAGACCAGCATTTCTCAAATTGGGAGTCCTGACCCAAAAGGGAGTTGCGGGGGGGGGTCGCAGTATTGCCACCCTTCTGCGCTGCCTTCAGAGCTGGGTGGCTGGAGAACAGTGGCTATTAGCCAGGTGTCCAGCTCTGAAGGCAGTGTCCCGCCAGAGCAGCACAGAAGTAAGGTTGGCAATACCATACCATGCCATTCTTATTTCTGTACTGCTGCTCGCGGCGACTCTACCTTCAGAGCTGGGCTCCCGGCCAGCAGCCGCCGCTCTCCAGCTGCCCGGCAGCCCTGCCAGCAGGAGCAGCAGCAGCGCAGAAATAAGGATAGCAATACCGCAACCCCCTCCCCCCACACACACACACAATAACCTTGCGACCCACCCTCCCCCACAATTCCTTTTTGGGTCAGGACTCCTACAATTACAACACCGTGACGCTTCAGATTGGAATAGCTGAAATCATGTCTGTGAAATTGACCAAAATGGACTATGAATTTGGTAGGGCCCTACTGATAACCCTACCGGTGCTCCTATTTTTTTTTTTGATGGCAGAGTAGAGAGAGCCCAACACACATGCACATCATCAAAAAAAAAAAGCTCTGCGACACTCAAACAACTCTGTTGAGCAACTTCTGATAAACGTGGACAAATAGGTTGCTATGGAAAAGCTCCAGCGATCCTGGTGATCTTTGTTCTTGTACATTGCAATATCTTGCATGCTCTGTGAAACATAGCTGGTAGGATGAATTTCATGTTTATGAGCCTGTACATTGTCCTTTACTGACCACATCTTTCTCAGGTGGCGCCTAGAATTCTACACTCTTCTGATGGGTGGATGGAGCCAGGTGATTGCGGATTCCCTACTGCTGTAGGAAACAGGATTGATGGGATGTGAGGGGGGCCAGCAGACATTGAAAGCATTCTGGTTTTCAAAACATTATTCAATTGAATGATCATTTTACAAGAACAGGACCTTCCTGTTTTAGGATGTACCTCAGGTTCCTGCATCAGAAATTAATCTTTTTCACCTAGCCTACCCTTTGGTGCTTCCAGTTAGGAGTCTTTCTTTATATTTCTCTTTTGCTGTCATTTAAGAGCACTCCTCTTGACTTTCTTGGGACCACATAATGATGGTGGAAAAGTTCCCTCATCTGCAAGTTTGTTCCACTGAAGATGAACATCATGTTTTGCTAAAAGGAGGTTGCACGGTCTAGTGGATTGAGCACGTCACTGACTCTTTTGGTCTTGGGTGAATCACTTAATCTGTGCCTCCGTTTCCTGATCTGTAAATATAGATAATATTGCCCTGCATCGCAGCCATGTGGTGAGGTTTAAGATAATGTTTGTACAGTGCTTCGAACATACAAAGTACTACCTGGGAGGCGGGGAGGGGCGAGCGCTAAATGTTACTTTGTTAGTCTGTTCAGCTAGTCAGGTGACATTGATTGGTGTCAGCATATTTCTAGGTGACTTAAAATCCATACTGAGAAACATCTGGTAGCTATTATGGGTTTGTGACGTGTACTCAGAAATGCTGGAACAATACAGTGTAAGTGGATCAAAAATCAAGCAAGCACAGTAGAAAAGAGTAAAAACCGATGAGTCCCATTAGTTCAAACTCTAGGGGCAGTAGTGGTGTGGAGTTTAAAGCATAAGGTTCTATGGAACTTCCCTTCTTCAAGCCCTGGTTTATTGACCTAGAGGACACTTTTACATTTCCCAGTACATCTGACCAAGCAAAGGACCCGAGAGGGCAACATAGCTATCATCAGAACAACCAGATCTTGTATTCTTCTCTGTTCTGCCTTTGACTCCAATTAACTGTTACTGAGACAGAAGACCCATTTTTCTAAATGCACAATAGGCCAAATTCATCCCTTCTATAACACACCATGGAGATTAACATTACAGAGGGATGAATTTGGCCCAGCCAGATGATTGTGACCTCCAAGGACATTTGCTGACTCTCCCATTTAGCTATAAAGGAAATGAAAGCCAAAGAATGGACAATAGAAGCTGATCTTCATGGTTGTTTTAATGTCACAATCATGGTTTCAACTTCCACACAGACTTCATGGTAATAGATCACGTGGAGTACTTACTTTCGGATACTAGTATTCTAACAAGCAACTCATAGCATTCACTGTGGTTATGTTTAGAAAAGTTTCCATATAACCCTCTCCTCAAAACAATAAGTTTCTGAAGTCCTTCCCCCCCCCCCGCCTCCTCCCAAAAAAACAAACAATTTTTTTTTGGCTGTAAGTTTCCAAACTGGTTTCTCCCTACTGGTGGTGTGGTGGTCAGTTGGTTGTTTGGGGGGTATTTGTTTTATGGAAGTTTGAGAAAAATCTCTCCAGCTCCTCTGAAGTGATGTGAGGGTGCAAAAATATACACTTATTGCCTTGTAAAAAGAAACATTTGAACCACACTTTAACAGGGGCCTGGTCTACACTAGGGAGGGGGGATTGATCTAAGATATGTCGACTTCAGCTACACTATTCTTGTAACTGAAGTTGCGTATCTTAGATCGAATTAAAATTACTTACTTTGCATCCTCGCGGCGCGCCGCGGCTCCCCCGTCAACTTTGCTTCTGCCTCTCACCGAGCTGGAGTTCAGCAGTCGACGGGAGAGCGATCGGGGATCGATTTATCGCATCTACACTACACACGATAAATTGATCCCCGATCGATCGCTACCCGCCAATCCGGCGGGTAGTGTAGATGTACCTAGGGTTGCAGCAAAAGCACCTCGAGTTTGAAACTTAGCATGGGCATAGTCTCACTGAGGAGTAGCGCCTTTGCTGAGTCTGGGAAGAGGAAGCAATTTTTAGACCAAAGTGTTTGAAAAATTATTTCCAAGCATGTTCCATCAACAACTGTTTTTATAGAGCTTTGCACCTCCTATGATGAACATTCTCTCTGCCTAACTTGACCAAGTGATCATCGTAAGGTAGGTTAAATATTGAGCTTTAGCTATGTGCTAGTGTCCCTTTATAAAATGACACACCATCTCCAGGGGTTGAGTTTTGTGTTGATGTTTTTACACTAAAAATACGTTGCTTAAGCAGATCTCATTAACAGCACGATGATAGAAATGCATATAATTTAGTATATTACACAGAACACTTTGTTTGGAAATATAGAGTTTAAACTAACCCGTTTAGAGATCAGATAAAAGATTTTGATAAGCAGGTATAAGAACATAAGAATGGCCGTAGTGGGTCAGACCAATGGTCTATCTAGCGCAAGATCCTGTCGTCTGACAGTAGCCACTGCCAGATGCTTCAGAGGGAGTGAACAGAACAGGGTAACTTATCGAGTGATCCAGCCCATCGTCCGGTCCCAGCATCGAGCAGTCAAAGGTATGCAAAAAGCAATATGAGCCCCAAGTTATCTATATTCTAGCATGACTTGTTTGGAGGGAAAGAGAAACCCTATTGTCCCATACTTACTATTTCAGTGATCGAGACACAAGTGAGTTAGTTTCACAAGATATTTCTAACCATCTAAGTGCTGAATAAAACGGGTTGAGAAATGTCAATGAACAATAAACATTTGCCATCTTTTTCCAGCCAGCTCTAGTGCTGAATAGTAGTAAACTTAATTATAAGCTGAACAAGGTCCTTTCTTGCATTTACAGACCTCTAAGTCAAGTGACAATCCAACTTCGGCATAGTTAGAAAACAAAGGAACGGATGTGTGTCTGGACCACGAAATTTACAATAGCTAATGAGATTCCCCTGGGATCTCAGTGCTTTGTTCTCAATATTTGAAGCATCTGACAAAAATGCTTATCTGTTTTATTTTTAAAAACTCAGCTAATGTGATGATAGTATTGTCCTCCATAGAATTTAAATTTGCTATTCTTTCCGAAAACCAGTGATGCATATAGAGCCAATGGGAGTTTTTCCATTGACTTGGGAGGGAAACAGAAGTGGGTTCTTACTAATACAGCATAAATATTTCACTTTTCTCCCTATGTACAGAACCATCTCTCTGATTTGTGAGTCAAGTTTGTGCTGTTACAATTTTCCCAATAGGTTACAATCTGCATGTTAGAATCTGTTTTAGGCGGTACTAGATTATGGCTTTCCTGTAGCAATTTGTGCTTTAAGATGGGAAACATACAGTCCCTTATGTGTCAGCATAGTGCTATCTTACTATTCTGGAGATGCAGTTTGGAAATTAAATGTGTATCCTTTGACAGAAAGATATTTTTCTAAAGTGTATCTAACTTAATGTGAGTTTATTTGTGATTGTTGCAGTGTACACGAGTTTTTTTCTGAGCTCCCCTGAACATTTTATTTTTTGTGCTGTAACTACACAGGTGCTATAGCCACTTGCTACTTTGAGAAAAAGACCACCACGCAATTGATTGGTGCTGACTCATAAAAGCCAGTCTTTGAAACAATACACAACTGCTGACCACATCTCTGTTTATAACATGGGGATGGTGCTGCAAAGATGTTGCATTTTTCAGGATTTAAAAGTAATTTTGTTTGTGGATATCTGTATTAATTTGTTTAAAACATACAAATAAATTTTATGAAATTTTATTGAGACCAAGTAGGTTTTATTACCACTCTGCATATGTCAACCCAAGCTTAAAGTCAAGTCAGTTGACATTTCAGAAATCCATTAAAATTAATGGGTAACACAGGACTTGCCAAAATGGTGACTGCTGATATTTACTAGCAGTGCTGTCCTGGTCAGCTCTTGTTCTATTCTGCTTATTTCAATTTCTCCCAGTTTTAGCTTGCTACCATTAATGCCACAACCATCATGCTAGTCCAGAAGGATCCCAGGTTGTTTTTTTTAAAAAGACACTTATCTGGACTGACAGCTTGATAACACAGCCAAGTGCATTAAGGCTGTCTAGCTTGGACCAGCACTCAGTAAGAGCACATTGAAGGGAAAAGGTACGTTACCTAAATGCAGTTCAAGTGATCAAGAATATACCAGTTTCACATAACTCATGTGGCCTTCCACTATGTCAATTAGTTTTACCTATTTTTTTTTAAAAGGTCCCATGAGACAAGCTAGCTTTAATTGAGGCAGGGGTGTTTCCTACAGTAATGGTGGATCAGCCTGCACTGTTTCATTTTTGGCAGCCCTCTGCCCCTGACATTCTCTTCAGAGAAAATGGCTAGTGACAAAATGCTTTTATGGTGGAGACTTTTCTTATACCAAAAGGGAGAGTGGAGTTGCCATTTAAAGTTTGGTTAATGACATACCCCAATGTCTGATGCATCATTTTTTAAGCCCCTTTTAAAAAAGGTGTGTTCATTCACATCAACCACAGCGCTGTTAAGGACAGTCTATGCCTAGGCCACCCTCCTCAAGGTCAGGTCCTGCATGTTTTATAGCAAGAGTTCCAGTCTCTGTTCTTCCTCACACACAGAAAAACAGCTGCTTGTGTCAGGAACCATTGTACCCTGGACAAGTAGTTTTCCATGGAATGACAGACAGATGCCTCATTACTCAGCCATCTCACTATCCAGCAGAACCAATGCCCCCTCTAATGACTGACAGGTGAAGGGGTCTTTGTCAAAAGTGCAGGCTGCATGGGATTTCTCTGACATACACGCTGCTTTTGAAAATGGCTGTTTTACATGCGGAGGCGGGGCTTTCCTCCTTGCACCAGATTACACTTCATTTTAGATTAAAGTCCTTCTGCAGGCAGCAAAGTTTATACCCCTGCCTCAAGTAGGATATATCTTAAACTAGGCAAAACTTGCTTAGTTTTGCAATGGAGCATAATGAAATTGAAGCACTTTAAGTGTCTGTTTTCCTCTTCACTAATTTGTTTCCTTATCAGTATCTGACAGTCCTTCAGCATTCTGTGGTAGTCCTTATGGTGAGCTTCAACAGTGTCCAAGCATTGTGCATTTTCACTTTTCCAAACATCTCCAAGAGATTTTAACACTTTATTTAATAAAAGTTAAACATACAAAACTGAAATTAACACACTTTGTATTCATAAAAATCACTTTCTCCCATTAATAGGAAGAATCTTTTTCTATGCATGGATTCTACACTATCAGTTGCAGAGTTTAGCTTCAGTTGTGACTCAGGTAACTGATGGACATTTCCACCAATCAGTGCATTATCAATTGCTGACATGACCTGATCTAATTAACAAATTACAAAATGAGCTACATTAACATAATATACAAGGGAAACATGGTCAGGATTAATGAACAAGAAATACACTTGAATTATTTAATGGAGGAAATAGCCAAAGTACTCCTGTTCATTAACTCAGCCCTAGATTTTACAAAAATAATATCTACATTGTATATAGGGCTATACATTACCTTTTTTGTTTTTTTAAACACTTTACGGATTCAGAGGTGGTACCAGTCCCGTAAGTGGGAGACAAGTAACAGAGGGAAGCAATCACATACAAAGGCAAGAACTTTTACAGGTGGTTTCCTTGAAAGGGCTCACTGACAGTGTAGGGCTGAAATTACAATGAACAGTGGGGCCACAGCCAGGATTATAGCAAGGCAGAAACTTCAGACTAGCCTTTACTCATTTCCAACTAACTAAATAGGATCCAGGCATTCTTATCTAATGTGCTTCAGTTCTGTTTAAATGGATGGGGACAAAAACCCACACAGGCTGCTCAACAAGGTGGGGATTTACTGTACAGTTGTCAAGTCCCATCTCCAGCCCACGGAACCCAGCAGTGCATGGTGTAGAAGGGCTGAGAACATACTTAAATCTTCACTTTTAAAGTGCAGTTTTACTCTGAAATCTGACTCTCTAAAAATGTCATCTTGGGGTTCCCTGGTTGTGTCTCAGTGACTTCCAGTTTAAATGTGCTCAGTATACATGTAAGGAGATTCCTCCCCCTAATTTCCAGCGCTGCAAATTCAGTCTGGAATCTCAAAGTGAAGTTGTATTGTTTCTAGCACATGAATCATCACACTACTCCTATGTATTCTGTGGGCCACATTCTGCCCTCAGTTACAGCTGTACAAGCTGACTGTCTTCAGGGAGCTTGCAAGGGAGTAACTCAGAATTTTATTAACAATTCCATTTTATATACAAGCTAGGATGGAATCCAGCTAACGTTCCCAGAGCTGTACTGGCTCTGTAGTGCTAGTGTAGTTTGTCACTAAAGCAAGAAGATAGGACTGTGAATACAGAGGGAATTAGAAGCTTTTAAAAGGTGCCATTTTTACACAGTCATTTTTCTGACCCTACCCTGGCTAAAAGTATGAATGGAAGATTCTGGAGACCAGCAGTTAGCTGAAATGCAATGTTTCAGTGCAACTGCAAACAGCTCACGAAAACATCTGGCTGCAGAATTTTGCTTTAAGATGACTATATAAAAAGTTTAGTAATGATGAGGGGAGTCAACTGAATAGCTGTAGATTTCTTTAAGGCTCACATCAGCTGAAGCCAAGTGATGGTGACAAAATGAACTATTCACTACATGCCAACAAATAATTTACTTTTAGAAAAATATAATGATAAAAAGATAAGTGTAAAGCCCTGCAGAGATGAAGTTTAGCCTTTCCCCCTCTTACTGAGGCATCAAATGCCTGACATTATATTTAGAGGTATCTTGATATTGTGTCATGGGTTTGTCTGCAATTCCACATGTTCCAACTCCGACTTTGCCAGTCACGCTCTCAGGGGAAGCAAAAATACTCCTCTTTACCTGAGAAGGAAACAAAAACACCATTCCTGAGTAGTCAGTTCAAGACAGTTTGCTAACTGAATACATGAGTACTGATTAGTCCGGTCTCTAATTCTACAAACAATCCTCAACACTCTACTTTATAGATGGCAAACTGACACATTAATGTACTTACCCAAGGGCACAGGGGGAGTCAGTGACAGAGGCAACGTTAGAACTGAAATTCCTGGCACCCAGTCCCATGTTCTAATCATGCCTCTCTGTGAGCCCTTATAGCCAATGTTCAGGAATAAAGGCCACATTACTTATCATAAGACTGTTTTGTGCTAAGTGCTCAAAAGGACTGACGTTTTTGCACTCCGCCAGCAGTTCCACACTGCCCCTGGGTGAGTGGGAGGAAACCAGAGTGGGCAGCAACACTTCAGTCTCCCCACCACCTCCTCTGAAATATGGCTACTCTACCAGACATGTGAAATGGCTGCCAAGTTGGCCACACACCAGACTTTCAGGATCTCCGCTCCAGTGGACCCCAATCTTCCCAGTCTATGCTGCCATCAACAGTGGACCCAATGCTACAGCCTGGGCAAGTGCAAGCTTGATTTCAATAGGGAAAACACCGCACCATGCTAAACCAAAGCCAATCAGAAGGGTTTATTATGGGTTTGTATTGTATTTTTTAAAACTTCTTGGTTTTTCATAATAATGACTAGCAACAGCTTCCAATTCCTATATACTATTGATGTAAGTCACAGGTGCACAGATCTAGGTTGTGGCAAGAATTCTTTTCCCTGAATAACTTTGACAGAATGTGCATCACTGTATTTCTATACAATGGCTAACATTACCATTAACAAAGCTAACAGTAGTGAGCTCTCTGAACAGTGGCATGAATGTAAAAAGCAACAGAGGGTCCTGTGGCACCTTTAAGACTAACAGAAGCATAAGCTTTCGTGGGTAAGAACCTCACTTCTTCAGATGCAAGTAGCATTTGAACAGAGGCTTTGGCTTCTTGCATCTGAAGAAGTGAGGTTCTTACCCATGAAAGCTTATGCTCCCAATACTTCTGTTAGTCTTAAAGGTGCCACAGGACCTTTGCTTTTTACAGATTCAGACTAACACGGCTACCCCTCTGATAAGTGGCATGAATGTATATTAGCAAAAACCAAAATACGCACTATTTGAGGAATAGTGCTACCACCTTTCACTGGTATTTGTTCTAGGCTTTTCCTTATCTCCTGCCCAGTTATAACAGCCATGAAAAGCTGTGCTGGGTGTATAAGAGACCCAATTACACACTTGCCAGCATTAAGGTCTCAACAGTTCCCCCAATATATGGCATGATGTGGAGCAGTTTGGCTGCTCCTCCAAATGCAAACTTTTAGTTAGTATAAATTAACAAAAATGTAAAAGGCAACCCCAATTCTTGCAGAAAAGTGACCAAATTTCCCAACCTACACAAGCAAAGGCCTAAGACTGACTTTTTGTATTTAGGCATGATTACTCAGCCTGTTTACTCTGTTTTGCAGCTGGGCTGCCTCAGACTGTGAAGCTGAGCCCCCAAAGCATCGTCTGGGCATGGTGTTTTTCTGTAACTAGCAGGTCAGACTATTCCTTTGGCTGGCTAACTGTTCACACACTGGCAGCATATACAAACCTGGCCTTTTTTGTTTTTAGAATAGGCTCTGTTGTTGAACTGTTGCCACTTGACTTTCTGGTCCTCTCGCTCCTGTTCAAGTTCTTTGATTCTCTGGGCTTTTTTCAAAGCTTTCTTCTTTTTATATTCTCGTTGCTGTGCAATCATCTCTTTTCTGTAGGAAGGAAGGGTAGCCCATGATTATGTTTGTGCCTCCATTTCCTCTTCATAAAGCACTCTGAGGGGTACACTAAGTACCAAATAAGAAACTAAATGTGTGTAAGCCATTAGGTGTGCAAAACAGGACTCAAACGAGTGATTACCCAATCAAGTCAGGACTATGTAAGCTTATGAAGAATACTGACAAACCTCCCCAAACAAGCTGTACTCCATAGATGCAAGAGCAAAGCTGTGAAGTAAGTTATGTGTAACACATGGGTACCATGGTGTGATAGGATCATCTTCAGTCTAGTTTCATCTGCTGCCTGTACAGAACAGATTCATTCTCTGATTCTAGAAAGAACCTTAAGTCATTTCTTCTGTAAGGCAGTCTATCAATTGAGAGTATCATTACAGCATTTCACTCCTGTAATATTTATCATACAGAATCAGGAGCAATAAAAATGCCCCAAGCAGGCCATTTCAAATAGAGCAACCCTCAGATCTGGCACAGATGACAAATTCCCAGTTTCACAAATTCTCAAATGGCCCTTTCAAATATAATCAAATAACATTCTGAATGTACGTGGCTCTTTTCCAACATGAACCAAATCTCACCATGGTGATCTGCCTGAGAAGAATGCCCTTGATCCAGGACTCCTGCACTGATCAGGTAAAAATCAGCAACTGTGATGGGGATTAGGCACAGGGAAAGGGAGAAATGGTCTGAAATAGATCATCCCCTCCACTAGCCTCTCTAGGGAATCTGCAAAGAACTTGATAAAACCTAAATTTGTATTGCCTTTTCTGCAGAAGCTTTCTTTAATCCTGTGGAACCCCTTTTGGCATGGAAGGGGTGTTGCAAGAACAGTAGACCGAGGAGAGGAGGGCAGTGTGGCTCTAACAAAGCCATAATGCCAGGAACCAAGGGAAGGAACATGAGTGCTTGGGAGCTAGGACAGAGGCACAAGTCCTTTATACTCATGTGGATCACAGGGGATCTGTATGTGACAGGAACCACATGCCAGGTTTCTTCCAAAAGGGGAGGGATTAAGCGCACACACACCCGCCATTCCCTCCCTCAAGGATCATATTAGTGTCCCCAATTCGGTAAGGCAGAGTCAGTACCCATCCTATGAGTTTCTCCTACAACCTACCGTAGGCTGGAGGAAGGACGCAAGAGCTGCTCCAGTACTTGGGTCTCCAAATAGACTGGTTCCCAAGATGTAACCCCTCTACATTTTGGTTTCTTATCAGGAAGCTGTGAATCAGGAACCTCTTGGTGCTAGCTGGCAGAGGGCACAGAGAGTGCCTAGAGTTTTACAGGGATCTCCTGGGTCAGATACATGCACAATAATTCACTATAAGGTGGCATGCAAAGTCTCTACCAAGAGCCAGTAGCCCACTGGCCATCATAAACACTGCGAAACATGTGTATAAATAATATTTGAAGTGTGTGTCTGTGCTGAGAATTATGTTCTTAAAGCAGGTAATCAGAAGGTGGCGTGCCTTGGACAGGTTCCTTTCAAGCAGCAGGTAACAGACACTTATCTCTCTGTCTGGTCATATGTGTATTAGGCATTGTATGTCTCACAATGGATGCCTGTTTCAATATTGAGCCAAGTTTATCAAGAGACTGCAAAATCTTGGAGAGGAAATTTACAGGAAGGAATAAACAGCAGGTGTGAATCCTGTTTATGAGTAAAGACAATGGATTCCTGGGGTATATCTGGGAATGCAGAGGTACAGCCTGGATCCTTCACTGAGAAAGCAAGTTAGCCGCATGTTTGTCTTATGAACAAAGGGTCAGAGTCAAGCCTGCTGTAAAGTGCTGGAAGGACTTTGGGTGAGCACTGATCTATAAGACAGGAAAGTATCTAGTTAAGCCTAGGTTCTAGAATGCTTGTATGGTATATGTAACCATTTGTTTCCAATACTTTACTTGCTACCAACCGGATCTCTCTATTCTGTTAAATAAACTGTTACTAGTTTTTACTATAAATATATCTAAGTGCAGTGTGATAAACAGAACAATAATCTGAGGTGTAGTAAATTGGGATGCACTGCTTCTTTGGCAGTAGCAAATCTGTGACTACTGTCAGCATCCACTGGAACTGGGACAGGACACTCCAGGGAGATGCTTGGGGGCAGGAATATGCCTATCACTAACCTGAGGCAAGAGTGCGGGACCTGCCGAGGCTAACAGGGGAGTGCTTGTGTTGCCCGTGGACAGTGAAGTCAGGGAGCTGACCTATGGCAGGCACAGACCAGGGTTCCTCATGCTAAGGGCAGTGGGTAATGAGGTGCCTCACAACCCCGAGTACTCCCACAAAGAATCAAAGAAGCTTCACTTGTTGAAGCTGTTTTTTCATTCCTCCAAATGAAAACTTGTCTGTACAACACTTACAATTTCAAGCAGGAGCTCTGAAAAGCTTCTGCTAGGTTACAGGCATCGACCACTTCTTTAATCAGTAATTTATAATATACTCACTATTTCACCACACACACAAGTCTCTATCTTCTCCTGAAACACAAATTGTAAGCATCATCTCCATATTGCATTGCTCTTTACCTGATCATGATTTGGAACCTACATTGTTTAGAACTGGCCTCTTTGCTGGCAATGAAAGAATTCTACTTTTGTCTCTCACATTAATATCCTTGATAAATATGACAGCAGAATTGGTCTAAGAGTGAGATGCTAACAGGTTGTTTTACCAGAGTATGTTTTCTTAAGCAAATTCCATCCATCCACCAACCACACGAACGTAACATGCTTGGCTGGCCTAAATTCTTTGTTAAAGTACACATCTAAGGTTATACAAGTCACTTACTTGGACATGGGTTTGTTGCCACTGTCCTCTTTTGCCTTTCTTCCCTCTTCTACAGGTTTGAGGTTGAGCAGAGGCGTGACTTCAGCATTGCCATATCCAGCAAACGTGATTGCAGCAGTACCATTCTCCTCATCTATCTCTTCAATCTCAGCTTCGTAACACCTGTAAAGATATCATGGCTGTAAGCATGTGAGTAATGGTTTAATACTCAGCCCTACAACACCTACACTGTTATTCAGCTACTAACATTAAGTTAAGTACTTTCTACCAATCCGCTTCATTTTTTGGGACAAAATACAAATCAAGCTGAGAAGTTAATGTTCTTTAAGGACCTAAGTACATCAGTCCTGCACAAGAGCTTAACCTCACTAGCTGATCAAGGAACTAGTGACAATTTTAAGGCCCAATAGCTATTCAGGCTAGAAACAAATGCCTTGTGCAACTGCAAAGTTAAGAATCTCCCTTTTTTTCCTAGTTGATAGGTCATACAATATCAGATTGTAAAACTATGGCATTCTAGATACCACAGATTAGAGCTAGTCAGGAATTTTCTGACTGAATGCTTTTTCCACCAGAAAATGCTGATTTGTTGAAACTAAAACTGTTCACAGGAAGGGCTGGTTTTGAGTTTCACAAATATTTTGATTCAAATTAAAAAAAAAAAGAAAGTTTCAAAATTGTTTAAATGTCCTGTTTTGTCATTTTCTAGTTCAAAACAACTTTTTATTTCAAACCTCTAGTTAATTTATACTAAAAACTTTTTAAAAGGCCATACTGATTCTTTTCGGATCATCTGTTTACAAAGGTTTTGAGACTGACTTTTTATTTCAATTTGGGACGAGGAAAAAATTTGAAGTCTCAATCTCCCGCCCAGCTCTGCTGCAGAGGCTAGAGACTATACTTACAGATATAATTCCAATTAACACACCTGCCTACTTTGTTTTGATATAGCCACCATCTTGAGAAACACTTGAATTGAGTTAAACACCAATGCTTTATACTGTATAAAAACTGAGGGGAGCCCCAGCTTTTGTGTGGTAGGAAGCATTAATCTCTAGCTAGCAGTTCTTGAGACACTGGCTGCTTAAATCATGTTGCAACTTTAGTGGAAAGAAACAAGATAGTAATCAAAGTGAGTAAGGTCCAATACCACTTGACCTGCTAGAACTAGAAACATCTAAGTGGACCAGTTCAAATGCTTTCAGATCCAACAAACTTTTCATTCTGATCAGTGGTTTAGGACCAGACCTTGGGACCCAGTAGTGACCCAAGAATTTAAAAAAATGTAACATTTATGATCTTAGGTGAGAAAATATTTCAGCCATCGATGCCTAGCAACAGAAGAAGTGTTTTTATTTTTGAACAGTTTGTTTTCTACATGAAAATATCAATAATTCTGCATCAATGCGTATATTTCGTTTTCACTGCATTAGCAGCTCCATTGTACAAGGATTCAACTCTTTTCTAAGAGAAGGAAATGGGATGTTTACTCAATCTGAACAGTTTGATTAGAAAAAATTCAGAAATGCTTCTATGTTACAAAATAAAGGATAAACTATCATTTTGAAAATATATATCTTTGTATTTCAAAGACTACAAGATCAGAGTAAACTGAAGCAACCTCAGAAACGCTCAATAACATTAGCTGAGGGAGTCAAAACCAACTATTTTGGTACAGCATCTCCAGAGCATGGTACAGCCAAGTATCAAGCCCCTAAAGACAGAGCAATATTGCAATCGCAATAGAACTACAGTTCCTTTACAATCAAAGGATGGTGTTCCAAGTTAAATGCACAGACTTAAATCTCTCAGTCATTTTTCATGACAGTGCGTAAATGTAAAATATATAAACAGAATGGCAATTACATACCCCGGTACATTTGACAGGCACTACACTAAATGATTATAATTAGTTATGAAAGTGTAGGGTTTTTTTTTAAAGTTGTATATGTTATATTTCTTTTGAGGGTGGTGACAAGAAAAGGTGTTTTCAGAATCACCGAATATCAAATTTGCTTTGTCTATAATATTGAACTTCACTAAAAGGAAATACAATGGTTACTTAATTTCTCTTAGCTATTCTTTGTTAGAATTACTCAAATGGGGCAGTTCAAGCTGAATGAAAATCTCTTACCATTGTACTGTATTATTTCATGTAACTGTTAGAGAAGTTTGTTTTCTACACTTACTGTCCATCTTCACTCCATATTGCCATACATTTATCCCCAACCTTCCAGGAGTGACTGGGTAGGGCAGAAGCAGAACTATCAGAACTTGCAAGGGCTTCCGAAGGTTGTGTTGAAAGGAGATCTTTGGTTAATTCTATAACTTCCTGGAAAAGGAAGAGGCAAAAAATACACTTTCAAACACCATTACTGTGCTTTATTTTCCCTCCAAGTTGACAGATCTATTTTCTAGTAGTGATTGTATTAAACGTATATCTGATGTAAAGCAGACTGCTGGCTATTTACCACTAATTACAATGTATTAGCCTTAGACATCCCATATGTAGAAATAAACAACGTATGACTGTATGTTATATTAAAATGAGGCCACCTCTCCACCCTTGGTCAACTTTCAAAATTCCCCAATGTTTCCTTTTTACAGCAATTATTTCTAGCTGAACTGCTTTTGCATAGGCTCAGAGACATAGCCAGCTATTCACGTGGAAACAATCCTTGATGCAACTCTCTTTGCACGTGTGCTGCACATGATTCTCAGTTTTTGACTGAAGAGCACATCGCAGCAATGGGGAGTGAGTAGCCAGTGTTACATTCACTGCTCATAGGGAAGGCAAGGGCTAAATTGATGCAAATAAACGTTAAGATAGATAATTGTGAATGTTTTGCTTTTCCGCCTCAACTGCAGTTTATTTTTCATTAGGGATTATTTTAAAAATGGTTAGCCCAGAAATTACAAATTGCTTAGTTTTAGAATACTTGCATATAAAATAAGCATACTAACGATAAGCACCTCTGAATGAGAGGTGCCGTTTTTTCAGTTCCTTTGAAAAAGTGGGGATTGGCTGAGCTGAAGTATCCATGGAGATATTATGGAGAGAGGAGTGTCTCCTTTTTGAGATCCCAGTTTAGGAAAGTATCCCATATCAGGAAAGCATTTAGGAACATGCTTAATTGCCTTCCTGAATAATGATGGACTTAATTATGCACTTAAGTGCTTTCCTGAATCAGGGCCTCAAAGTGTGGGGCCAGAGCCTCCTCATTAACCTGACAGAATGACCTGAACAAGAAAAATGGCAGCAGAAAATGTATCTTTTTTCTATTAATTGATTTTTAGTGCCTTTAGACACTACAGAGTGAAGTCATGTATTCACAGAGCAGATGCATTGCTGTGTACTGTGCTGTAAGTTTCCACCCACTGCCCTGCCATTGTGATTGGACCTGGAAGAACAACTTCTATGGGTAGGTGTTTATTTCAGTCTCAATGTTATCTATTTTAAAACAAAATAACTTCCCCAATTAGGTAGCCACCATCTTTGTTGACTCAGGAGCCAAAGTAGGTAGGCAAATTTCCAGGTTTTCTATAAATTTCATAAACCAGTGGAAGAAAATACGTAGATAGTTTAGAGGGCAAGAATTTGAATGCATATTTTTCACCTTAATGAGAAAGATATTTAGTGTCTATTCCTTTTATTGCGATGTAGCAAATGCCAATTGAATCAGTGCTACACTTTACTTGCCAGTGTGAAGACTCTTGGTCACAATACGTAGTTCAACAACTAGCAGATAAAAGCAAAACACAAGCACATTCCTACATGAGGAAAGGCAACTCCACAATTCAGAAACAAGCAATGGTGTTAGCCCTTACAATATCCCCATATTTTTATCTGATGCAAGTTGCAAAATTAAGGGCAAATATTTCAATTAAGGAGATTGCAGACATCCTGCGTTTCCCACCCACTACCTCCAAATAACCCTCTCCTCTCGACAGATTTGCCCCACAACACATTATGTCTATATGCTGCTGCTCCCACAAATATTACTGCCCAGAGGCAAGGCCAGCAGCAGGATGAATTGGGAGCAATTGAATCAGTTTTGCCAGAGCAGAAACGGCACGTGTTGGTCCAGCACAGGCACAAGCATTCTTTGCAACTACTGGCTGTGGGGTGATTTAAATAAAGAAATTGTACTTGTGATGAGGAACAGCCTTTTTCAAAATGGATTTCCACGTTAGCTCATGAAACAATACAAAGCATGAAGATTCAATGTTCCTGACTCCAATGTTTTCCTTAGTCAAGATCCAAGATGAGAAGTACTTTTGGTAAGTGGTACACCCTAAATAAGATTTGAAAGGCCCCAAAAGGAACTCTCTACAGTCTTGATAGACTCCCCCATCCCACTTTTCTTAATAAATGGAATCAACAACTATCTAGAGAGTGGGACAGGAAGGCTGCGGGACCCAGCAGGGTTCCTCTCTCAGCTCAGCAGAGATGAGAGAGAACAGCTGGACCCTGATTCACTAAACCTCATTGATAAGTAAGGGCCTATAAAGAGAAGGAAAGCTCAAGGCAGAGAGAAGGCTGCTCTTCATTTCTCCAGAAGTTTGAGGATTCTATTCCTGGAGACCAACCCCATAAAGTGTTTAGTTTTCTTATATGTTTGTTTGACTAGCTAGCACAGAGGCACAAAGGGCCTGAGAACTGGATTCTCTTTTGTTTGTTGATATAATAATAAATAAATGGAGATATCCTATCTCCTAGAACTGGAAAGGACCTTGAAAGGTCATTGAGTCCAGCCCCCTGCCTTCACTAGCAGGACCAAGTACTGATTTTGCCCCGATCCCTAAGTGGCCCCCTCAAGGACTGAACTCACAACCCTGGGTTTAGTAGGCCAATGCTCAAACCACTGAGCTATCCCTCCCCAAACCTATCTGAACCAACCTACATGCTTTTCCTAACAAGGAGGTTTGTTTTTGCTTTAGAAGACCCTCTGGTGATTTTGTGGCAGGGACTGGAACAGAGGATATGGCCACAGTCTACCTTTACTATAATCTTTATTTTGCAGAATATTGCATATGGGCCAACACTGATTTTGATATTTAGAATATTTCATTTGAGGGAGCTCCTTAGAGTACATACCATTAATTACTTTTCCTTCCCCAGGTCTGAGCTCTAACACTGCTCCTTCACTCACAGAGCGGGTGGTAGTAGCAGTAATCTGCAAATCCAGGAAGCATCATGGCTTGTGATATGTGTATCAGCAGGTCAAATAGAGTACAGCTGTGCACTGATTACCTGAAGGTAAGCGTTTCAGATATACAGAAACCACTGTAATTTGAGACAGTTGACTTACTCCTGCCTCCTTCATAAATTGTTTATCTATTAAAATAGCTCATTGTAGAACTAGAGTGAATATGCACACAGATTACTCAATCAACAATTCCTTGACTTTACCAGTTGTTTAAAGGGTAGGCTATAAATAAACTTGTGGTAAAATCTTATTTTGCCTATGTATCTTAATACTGGACACAGATAGTGGACAGAAACTTGAACCATATACAGCATGTGTTGAATTGGTTAGGGTTCCAATACATCTGTTTTGTTGTTCTAACATATAGCATACTATAGTGCTAGTGAGAACACAACTGGAGTATTGCACATAGTGGGGGGCATCACATTACAGTAACAGCTGAGGAACTGCAAGGTACAGAAAAGCACCATTAAGTTTATGCAGAGTTTCAAGGGCTAGGGAAACTAGATTTGTAGAAATAACAATGGGAGAAAAAAAAGAGAACTCTATCCCATAAAATTCTTAAAGAAAGTAGCAAGTTGAAAAAACATGAGGGCACCAACTGAAACTAAGAACAGACATTGAAGGAAGTTGAAAACAAGAAGTTTATTTAAGCAGAAAATAATGTGGTACCCACTACCAAAGCAGGAAGAGAAGCTGCAACTGTCTCATGTACAGTATTCAGATGTCAGATCGCATTTATGGGGGCGGGGTCTCTGGACTCTAGACAGACTAGCTCATGAACTACAGTAAAATAACACTATTGACATCTTTAAAGGCTGAATGGCTCATTTTTAAAGCAAGATTTGTGGGGAAGAGTTAGAATGTGCTGTTACTGACTACTATAGTAAAACTTCTAATTAAGGTAGCCACATGCAGACAAATAAGCTATACAATGTGACTTGCTGCCACCTTCCTGTGACATGGAGATGCAACCTGTGGAGACTACAGGTCCCAGCATGCAAAGATCCATCCTTATGAGAGTGGCCTTCCACACAAGTCAAGATGGAGCTTTGTATTGTGGAGTGCATATTTTCCACAGCTTGTAACATCATATTAAAGAGGAGGCTGGTTGTAATCCACTCTAGTTCATGCAAGTTAGATTTGATCCTTGGTTGCATAGGTACCTTGCTAGAAGTCCCTCAGTAAAGTAAAAGATGGGGAGCCCATTATTTACATTAAAATATCTTGGTCAAAGCTGAGCATGCGGTGTATGGTAATGATGGATACAATACTGAGATAAAGGATTGTTTCAGATACATAACTGATAATCTTTAGAACAAACAGGAAACAATTTAATTGAGACGCTAAAAAAATATAAAGTTGGATTTATATTCCATTTTTAAGGTGGAATGTATGGGTAGCAAACTTTTGGAGATGGGAACGCAAACATCTTCCCTATGCTGTGCAGAAAGCATTTAATTTTTTTTTCCAAGTTGTCCTTTCACATCAATGATTTCCACACATCAAAGTAGACCTTGTATTGGTATTAGAAATATGAGTTTTGCTCTGGATTTTAAAAATATACACATGCTTTTAAGAATGTGCAATAAAGTACATTCTCATTATACTACAAAGTTCCCTGTGGACACAAGACTTTTACATTTAAAAGGAAATCTAAAGCTTATTGATAGAAGACATTGATTTAGCTTGTTTTTGAGTTGTATTGTTATTGTTACCATTTCTTCAAGCAGCAGCAGCAGCTACTGAATGCTGCAGTGGGTAGTTTTATCTACTTAAGGTTTGTGAATAATAACTTGGCTGCTATAGTGCTCTCTCTCTCTCGAGCAATAACAAAGTAGTATTTTGCACCCATACGCTAACATTTAAGAAAACATTAAATACAGGCACAATTATGTGCCAATTTTGTTGCCTGAAGTGATAAAAAAGGCCTTTTTAATCAAGTTGAAGGTGTTCATGCCATTGTCCAAAGTGGGTCTAATGAGGACTTTGAGTAGCTTTTATCTATTAAGAAAAAATAACTGGTTATGAGCTTAAGTCTAAACATATTCCAGGTGGTGGCACATTTGATACTTTATAACAAATCTGGCATTCCTTACATACCCAGAACTTCTATTAAAAAGTCAGTGGGAGGCTAAGGTATGGCAGGAATTCAGACTTATGCTGTAAAGGTATTTCAGCTATCTTTCTAGATGTGAAAACAACGAGGAGTCTGGTGGCACCTTAAAGACTAACAGTTTTATTTGGGCATAAGCATCTGAAGAAGTGGGTTTTACCCACGAAAGCTTATGCCCAAATAAATCTGTTAGTCTTTAAGGTGCCACCAGATTCCTCGTTGTTTTTGTGGCTACAGACTAACACGGCTACCCCTCTGATACTTGATTTATAGATGTGCTTGAAAGTGTGCATAATGACTAATTTGATGCTGATTTGATTTATTCAACACAAATGTATGTGGAGAGATTCAGTGCTCAGGTTAGCCCAAATGTCGTGACTAATGGAAATAGCTACATAGTTTAAATGTAGCATGCAATGGATTTAAAAAATGCAGATGTGAGTGGAGATTAGATTAAATTACAAGGTTATCAAATTTGATGCCTACAATTTACTATACCACCATTTTCTAATACCACAAAAAGGCCACTAATGAAGATTGGGAAAGGTTGTTTATAAAAGGTACAAAAATAGTAAAAAAAAAAAAAAAAAAGAAAAAGACTATTTGCATATTTTTTCATAGTTCTTTCTCCAACCCTTTGGAAGCTAAAAGGGTTCTTTCCGCAAATTTTGTTCTTCCTTCAGCCTGCATGTGCAATGCAACAGTGTGGTCACTATCAATTTAAGCTAAGACATGAATTTTTTTTAGCCTTCTCTTTTTTTAAAGGGAGGCAATATTATTTAAGTGTTTCAGCCAAAGCCTTGCACATCTCAAATAAGAACTCTTCTTCTTCTTGATGGTGAAGTACTAACATCTTTTTTTAAAAACAAATCAAATAGCAGTGACTTTTTTAAAAAGCATTAAAAAACCATGAATATTAATAAACTTAAAAAGACAGGCCAAACTTTGGGACTGCCAGCTATACCACTGTCTCTTCAAGCAATCTGAGATCATAAAACAAATCTTTAACTTACATTTTGCAATAACCCTGACAAGTATTTATTATTTTTGTTGAAGTGCAAATACCCAGCAACAAGCTATGTCTCTGCTTGAGAGAAAGTGATGGCATTTTTGCTGACATTACTCATGATAGAAAGATCTCAGTTTCTAATTCCCTCAATCCTCACCTGTAAATCTTTTTTTAATTTTAGTAAGTCTTCATTTTCTCCATTCCCAGAAAGAGCAGCCTCAACTTGCTGGAGCTGAGCTTTATAGCTAGCTAGCTGTTTTGCAAGATCTTCTGACATCTGGAAAAGAAGTAAACCTTAGAACAGAAAGTTGCAAAACTGCTTTGATAAACTCTTTTGTAGTGAAAATAAAACTGAACTTGTAACTGGTTAAAAAGATGTTACAGCTATCATAGATGGACACCTAACACACTAATTTTAGTATTACACTATTTCAGTGGATAACCACTCACGCACTGTCATACTAATTCTGATCAAAACCAACAACAAAAAATCCTTGAAATAAGTAGTTTACAAGTTGTGTGTATACAATAGTGGACACTATCATAGAATATCAGGGTTGGAAGGGACTTCAGGAGGTCATCTAGTCCAACCCCCTGCTCAAAGCAGGGCCAATCCCCAGACAGATTTTTGCCCCAGATCCCTAAATGGCCCCCTCAAGGATTGAACTCACAACCCTGGCTTTAGCAGGCCAATGCTAACACTATCTTTAACACTTAGCATGTAATGATTCATATCTTCAAAATATTCGGAGGTCCCAGGCATTATAATTTTGCCTTTCCACTTATAAACAGCATCATCTTCACATTCTCAGTCTCTTTAGATGTGTATACACAACTCTTACATGAGACAATGATATCAGCCTCACTTAATGTTCTATCATCTTGCTTTAAGCCACTTTTTATATAATAAAACACACACTTTTTTTTAAAGTTAATGTAATTTTAGCCTTTCCTTCAAATATCTTCTGCATAGGGCATCATGTAATGGAGACAAAACTAGCCTTTAGTCACAGATGGATTGGTGAAGACTGTAAGCTCTTAGGGCCAGAGACAGTCTATTTGTTGTGTGCTTGTAGAGCGTTCTACGACTAGGTGACAGAATACAAAGAAAATGGAGAGGCTGACATACTAATTCATAAATTCAGAGCAGTGCAATTTTAATGGAATGTGCCTTCCTCTACTTTCACAAGTAATACTCATGTATGACAGTTTACAGCATGCACCTCCTTCCCAACCCAGGGATTGGGGCTAGGGGAAAAGGAGGTAAATGGGAACTCTGAGCACAGGCAGTGGAAGGGGGGAGGGAGGAAAGGTTAACCCTAGGCTCTGAGGAGAGGGGAGAAAGATGGGGGGAGGGGCACAAGATGGTTGGGTTAGAGTCTATGGAAGAAGAACAGGAGTACTTGTGGCACCTTAGAGACTAACAAATTTATTTGAGCATAAGCTTTCGTGGGCTACAGCCCACTTCATCCGGTGCATAGAATGGGACATACAGTGAGAAGATATATGTATACATACAGAGAACATGGAAAGGAGGAAGTAGCCATACCAACTGTAAGAGGCTAATTAATTAAGATGAGGTATTATCAGCAGGAGAAAAAACACTTTTGTAGTGATAATCAAGATAGCCCATTTTAGACAGCTGACAAGAAGGCGTGAGGTTACTTAACATGGGGAAATAGATTCAATATGTGTAATGACTCAGCCGCTCCCAGTCTCTATTCAAACCCAAGTTAATGGTATCCAGTTTGCATATTAATTCAAGCTCAGCAGTTTCTCATTGGAGTCTGTTGTTGATGCCACCTTTAAGTCTGTTACTGAGTGACCAGAGAGCCTCTTAATTAGCCTCTTACAGTGGGTATAGCTACTTCCACTTTTCATGTTCTCTGTATGTGTGTGTGTATGTATGTGTTTGTGTCTATATCTATCTATCTTCTCATTATATGTTCCAGTCTATGCATCCGAAGAAGTGGGCTGTAGCCCACAAAAGCTTATGCTCAAATAAATGTGTTAGTCTGTAAGGTGCCACAAGGACTCCTGTTCCTTGTACGGATACTCTGAAACCTGTCTATGGAAGGTGAAAAGAACAGGTGCCACAATTACTCCTTAGAGACTAACAAATTTATTAGAGCATAAGCTTTCGTGGACTACAGCCCACTTCTTCGGATGCATATAGAGTGGAATAAATATTGAGGAGATATATATACACACATATCTCAATATTTATTCCACTCTATATGCATCCGAAGAAGTGGTCTGTAGCCCACGAAAGCTTATGCTCAAATAAATGTGTTAGTCTCTAAGGTGCCACAAGGACTCCTGTTCCTTGTGCAGATACAGACTAACACGGCTGCTCCTCTGAAACCTATGGAAGGTGAATGGAGCAGAGGGGAGAACGGGGCAGGGGCTAGGGCCTTTGGGGGTGGGGCTAAAGCCCGTGGGGGTGAGCGGGGCGGGCAGGACGGGGGCCTGTGGAGGTGAGTGGGGTGGGGCGGAGGGAGAAGGATGTGCTGGGCCTAGGCCAGAGGAATTCCGGTCCGGGTGGGGGGGGGGGTGGTCTCACGGCCCAGCCTGCCAGGCGGGGGCTGAAACCTGAGGGGCGGGAGGAGAAGGGGTCGGGCCGGGAAGCCCCGGAGCAGCCTCCGGTGGGAGGCGGGGCGGCGCCGGGTCTCGGCTCGGCCTCCTCCCGGCTGCGCGGGAAGGGTTAATAGCCGCTTCCTCTCACCTTGGCCGCGGGAGGGGGGTCCGCGCCGCGCTCGGTCCCGTCAGGCCTGGGCCGCTTCCTCCTCCCCGCGACACACGGAGCTAGGAGCCGCGGGCGCCAACAATCGCGAGACTTCCGGGGGGGGGGGCGAAAGGCCGAGTCAGTCACGTGCCCGCCGCTGGTCAAAGGGCACGAGGCCGGGAGGGAGCCGCTCTGGGTGGCCACGTGACGGCAGCGAAGCGCGCGCGAGAGCTGGTTCATCCGGGTACCCTCGTGGCGTCGGCGGATGAGGTAGAACGCCAAGCTCCTCCTCTCCCGTGGAGGAGGAGGAGGGGGGGGAAGCTACCTGAGGCGCGTGTCCCCTCCGCGCTGCTGGGACCGAGGTAGAGACGTGGCGCCTGAGGGGCCCTGTGCACGTGCTGGGGAGAGCTGGGGCGTCGCAGCCATGAACTGCTGCCCCGCCCCTCGGCAAGGCCAGGGGAGCTGTTCGCGTCTCTGCTTCCCAGGTGGGGAAACTGAGGCACAACGAGGTTACGGCCACCACAGTGGACATGCCAGGTCTTTCGGGAATGGCGTGACCCTGCCCTCGCCGGTGGGACCTGGGCCTCACAGGTTCCGGGAAGGTCAGGCTGGGGGCGGGGAGACCCATTTATAAGCGTGTGCTGCTCTGCCCCCCCAGGCCCAGCATGACATTGGTCACACTGTTAGGGGTGGAGCGGGGCGCTCTTCAAAAGGGCAGCCCCTGTCCCAGACCGTCCAAAGCCACGCCTGGTTTTGCCTGAGGAGGGATAAATCCTTGAAAAGCAGGATGCTCTAGTGGTTTAATAGCGAACAAGTGGTCTGCTTAGTTAAGGCCCAAGCTTTCCAAGTCAAGCACCCTAAATCTCTCACACACACCCCAACTTAAGGGGTTTTAGGCACCCCCGTTTGAAAAAAAAAAAAAGTTGGCCGAGGCTAGCCTGAAGAACATCTCTGTGTAAGCTTGTCTCCTCTTTCCCCAACAGAAGTTGGCCCTGTAAAAGATATTGTCTAAGCAGCTCTTTTCAAACATTTAAAACTTTCTCCTCAATTGCCCCTGGGGCTGATGTTTATCATACAAGCAGAAACATTTTTTAAAACAAAGTTTCACAACATTCAATTCAGCTGTTACTGAGAGCGCCAAACCTGCGGAAACTTTGCTAGATATTTTTTCATAGACCGCTTTGCACTCGTGGCTCAGACTTGATTTTGTAAATTATGTTACGAAGTTTGAAGCATGTTGCCAGAGTGAAATGCATAGAGGAATTAGTTTCATAGATTCATAGATTATAGGACTGGAAGGGACCTCGAGAGGTCATCGAGTCCAGTCCCCTGCCCGCATGGCAGGACCAAATACTGTCTAGACCATCCCTGATAGACATTTATCTAACCTACTCTTAAATATCTCCAGAGACGGAGGTTCCACAACCTCCCTAGGCAATTTGTTCCAGTGTTTAACCACCCTGACAGTTCGGAACTTTTTCCTAATGTCCAACCTAGACCTCCCTTGCTGCAGTTTAAACCCATTGTTTCTGGTTCTATCCTTAGAGGCTAAGGTGAACAAGTTCTCTCCCTCCTCCTTATGACACCCTTTTAGATACCTGAAAACTGCTATCATGTCCCCTCTCAGTCTTCTCTTTTCCAAACTAAACAAACCCAGTTCTTTCAGCCTTCCTTCATAGGTCATGTTCTCAAGACCTTTAATCATTCTTGTTGCTCTTCTTTGGACCCTTTCCAATTTCTCCACATCTTTTTTAAAATGCGGTGCCCAGAACTGGACACAATACTCCAGCTGAGGCCTAACTAGAGCAGAGTAGAGCGGAAGAATGACTTCTCGTGTCTTGCTCACAACACACCTGTTAATGCATCCCAGAATCATGTTTGCTTTTTTTGCAACAGCATCACACTGACTCATATTTAGCTTGTGGTCCACTATAACCCCTAGATCCCTTTCTGCCGTACTCCTTCCTAGACAGTCTTTTCCCATTCTGTATGTGTGAAATTGATTTTTCCTTCCTAAGTGGAGCACTTTGCATTTGTCTTTGTTAAACTTCATCCTGTTTAACTCAGACCATTTCTCCAATTTGTCCAGATCATTTTGAATTATGACCCTGTCCTCCAAAGTAGTTGCAATCCCTCCCAGTTTGGTATCATCCGCAAACTTAATAAGCGTACTTTCTATGCCAATATCTAAGTCATTGATGAAGATATTGAACAGAGCCGGTCCCAAAACAGACCCCTGCGGTACCCCACTCGTTACGCCTTTCCAGCAGGATTGGGAACCATTAATAACAACTCTCTGAGTACGGTTATCCAGCCAGTTATGCACCCACCTTATAGTAGCCCCATCTAATTTGTATTTGCCTAGTTTATCGATAAGAATATCATGCGAGACCGTATCAAATGCCTTACTAAAGTCTAGGTATACCACATCCACCGCTTCACCCTTATCCACAAGGCTCGTTATCCTATCAAAGAAAGCTATCAGATTGGTTTGACATGATTTGTTCTTCACAAATCCATGCTGGCTGTTCCCTATCACCTTACCACCTTCCAAGTGTTTGCAGATGATTTCCTTAATTACTTGCTCCATTATCTTCCCTGGCACAGAAGTTAAACTAACTGGTCTGTAGTTACCTGGGTTGTTTTTATTTCCCTTTTTATAGATGGGCACTATATTTGCCCTTTTCCAGTCTTCTGGAATCTCTCCCGTCTCCCACGACTTTCCAAAGATAATAGCTAGAGGCTCAGATACCTCCTCTATTAGCTCCTTGAGTATTCTCGGATGCATTTCATCGGGCCCGGGTGACTTGCAGGCATCTAACTTTTCTAAGTGATTTTTAACTTGTTCTTTTTTTATTTTATCCGCTAAACCTACCCCCTTCCCATTAGTATTCACTATGTTAGGCATTCCTTCAGACTTCTCGGTGAAGAGCGAAACAAAGAAGTCATTAAGCATCTCTGCCATTTCCAAGTTTCCTGTTACTGTTTCTCCCTCTTCACTAAGCAGTGGGCCTACCCTGTCTTTGGTCTTCCTCTTGCTTCTAATGTATTGATAAAAAGTCTTCTTGTTTCCTTTTATTCCCGTAGCTAGTTTGAGCTCATTTTGTGCCTTTGCCTTTCTAATCTTGCCCCTGCATTCCTGTGTTGTTTGCCTATATTCATCCTTTGTAATCTGTCCTAGTTTCCATTTTTTATATGACTCCTTTTTATTTTTTAGATCGTGCAAGATCTCGTGGTTAAGCCAAGGTGGTCTTTTGCCACATTTTCTATCTTTCCTAACCAGCGGAATAGCTTGCTTTTGGGCCCTTAATAGTGTCCCTTTGAAAAACTGCCAACTCTCCTCAGTTGTTTTTCCCCTCAGTCTTGATTCCCATGGGACCTTGCCTATCAGCTCTCTGAGCTTACCAAAATCTGCCTTCCTGAAATCCATTGTCTCTATTTTGCTGTTCTCCCTTCTACCCTTCCTTAGAATTGCAAACTCTATGATTTCATGATCACTTTCACCCAGGCTGTTCTGTAAACTGTAACAGAGCATTAACTTTCAGAAGGAGAAAGCTAATTATATGTGGCTGCTTTTAAAAACATCACCGGTTTAGTCCTCAGTGATATGTACCTATGTTTGCCTGCACACACCCACACAGACTGTCTAATAGCTGCATAATGTGCATATGTACACATGTTCAAAACACTATATTCCTGGTGCCCTCACAGTGAAATATAATTATCCCCCCTACATATAGGGAAACTGAGGCACGGTTGCTATTATTCCTGGGCATCTATATATGTGGCAAGAGCCTCAGTCGACAACTAAAGACAATCACTTTATCAACAAGTTTACACTCTAAGCTTCTAACTATGCAATTTGATCTTTGCAGATTGACGTTTACACTGGCATGAAGTTCTGTTAAAGGCATTGGCTCTACATGGGCAGATTAAATTGCTGTTTTAGGGGAACTTCATTTGTGATAACTTCTACCAGACCACCCAACAAATCAGTGTTTGAGCCAGGATTCAAATTTTTAATAAACACTGGCTCCAACCCTCTGCCCATTTCTCTACCAGGCTACTTCTCCAAATATTGAGTCCCTTGTACTTAACAACTCTCCCCCACTCAGTCCCTAACCAAATGGAAGAAAAAGTTAAAACAGCCCCTCTACGTAGTAAGGTGCCACAACAACCCCTCAAAACAACCCCTCACCGTAGTAAGGTGCCACCTATCACCTTGTACATGTTAGTTCGGTCAAACCAACCCCATCCATCATATTACCCTTTTGCCCGTCTTTAGGATGGGTCAGCATGTTCCTTGTTATCTGTGTGGAATGTGCTAGTGTCGGAGTGTTCTGGTACCATCCTGGCATATGTTTATATCTCTAGTGTCCAGTACCTTTTAGGTGTGTGTGTTTTTGCAACATCAGCCCTCTCCTTGCCAGACTCTGAGCTGGGCCTGCCTCTTGCTCACAGCTTAACTTTGCTTTATGTTAACAAAGTCTTGACCATTAATTTAGTTCAGGCCTTAGGCATCATACCAGGCCTCTGATACAAGGGTTTATGTTTCAGGGCCTGATCTAATTACACGGGGAATCTTAAAGGATTAACATCAATTGAAAAGTATTAGGTTCAGCAGAATCTGCCTGCTTAGAGTAAGGCTCAGCTCTTTCTTTGTGGAGGAGTGATTTGAAATTCCAAGTGTCTGACTTACAGTTAATTATAAGAGACAGCAGGGGTACCTGGACATGGTGTGCACAAACTATAGCTCTACTAATTTGTTTCTTCATACTCAGACATACAGTATTAAAAATGTGTAACTTCACAATACTTTATCAATCGATAATTATACAGTCTTTCATACCAGCGTGCTGTGGTGCCTTTTAATCATGCAGGAGTGCAGTCTGATTTAAAAACACTATATCAGAATCAAGCCACTCCCTCTCCCCCAACCCTCACACACCCACTCACCAAAATTCAGCATCAAACAGCAATTTAGAACAGGAAGTGGGGGGCGGGGGGTCATATTTGTTTTTGTGAATCTAGCCCTTCATTTCCTTTGGTTTTATTTAAAAAGATTAAAAATGCCCCATATCAAAACATTTAATTTTGAGTCAAATGAAACATTTTATTCAACCCAAAACAAAAATTTCCAGCTCTCTGATACACCAAAAATTCCAAAAAGTTTTGGTTCAACCTGAACTGATTTTCTTTTCTGTAAATTTATTTTTTTGGAACTAAAAAATCATTTATCCATGCAGCTCTACTACTTAATCACTAAGATGACTTTCTACCCCTTGCTGATTATCTATACAAGCACGCATACCTCTCAACTGTCCCACATATCAAGAGGCATTGCTCTCATTTTGGTCCCAAAGTTACATCCATTTCACACAAATTTAGTCTGTCCTGATTTATTTTTTAAAATTGTTTCCATAAGAAAGAATCTTAAAGATAGGTTCATGCAGAGTTATTTTTAATTACACTAATGCAATGAAGCCCACAGCATTTTTAGTTTCCTGCATGAATCATTTTTCTGTCTCTCTCTCTGCGTCCCCCATTTAGACCTTGGTTGATTCAAATATATGGAAAAAATGATTCTCACTAAATCAACTGATTGAACTTGCAAGTTATAAGGGTGCGAAACAGTCTGCCAAACCTGGGCATTTTCTAAAGATCATTCATTTCTTTAGTCTATTTCTGTTGCTGCTGACCTTTTGAGGTCTGTTAGTATAGGCTTTGGCCTCATGGACAGTATTAACCCCTACTCTCATTTAAAATGGAAAGGCTGACCATCAGGATTTGCAAATTACCACCGGGGACAATGAACAGAGAATTTCTTATCCTCTCACTATCCACAGGAAACTGTACAGAGACAGCAGACACCTCCCAGTGGAACTCTGCCCGCAGAAGTATGTTAGTGCCCCCAAAACATAACTCGAGTCAGAGACCTATGCTCATTATACTCTGCTTCCACTGCCAGTAGCAGGTTTACATGTAGGCCCATAGACTTCGTGGAGCCACTTACAAGTTGCCCCCAAAATAAAAGGGTGATGGGAGAAATGTAACTAGAACAACTACAGAAAGGGGTTTGCAGAAGACAGGAACAACCACTCTAGTCTGGTGCACAAAAGATGGGCATGTTCCACTGAAAGACAGGCATCTTTGAAGCACTGCAGGTGTTTACTTGTGTTTGGGATTCTGTTGTAAAATATTAAATTCACGTCTTTGGTTGGTCTCTACATGAGTGGTAACAGCTAATTTAGACCCCATCATTTTATACGTATAGTTAGGATTATGTTTTCCAATGTGCATTACTTTGCATTTATCAACATTGAATTTCATCTGACATTTTGTTTCCCAGTCACCAAATTTTGAGAGATCCTTTTGTAGTTCTTTGCAGTCTGCTTGGGACTTAACTAACTTGAATAGTTTTGTATCATCTGCAGATTTTGCCACTTCACTGTTTACCCCCTTTTCCAGATCATTTATGAATATGTTAAATAGGACTGGGACCAATACAGACCCCTGGGAAACACTACTATTTACCTCTCCCCATTCTGAAAACTGATCATTTATTCCTACCCTTTGTTTCCTATCTTTTAACCAGTTACCAATCCATGAGAGAACCTTCCCTCTTATCCCATGACTGCTTACTTTGCTTAAGAGCCTTTGGCGAGGGACCTTGTCAAAGGCTTTCTGAAAATCTAAATACACTATATCCACTGGATCCCCTTGTTCACATGCTTGTTGGCCCCTTAAAGAATTCTAGTAGATTGGTGAGGCATGATTTCCCTTTACAGAAACCATGTTGACTATTTCCCAACAAATTATGTTCATCTATGTGTCTGACAATTTTTTTCTTTACTATAGTTTCAACCAGTTTGCGCAATACTGAAGTCAGGCTTACCAGCCTGTAATTGCTGGGGTCACCTTGGGAGGCCTTTTTAAAAATTGGCATCGCATTAGCTATCCTCCAGCCATTTGGTACAGAAGCTGATATAGGTGATAGGTTACAGACTACAGTTAGGAGTCCTGCAATTGCACATTTGAGTTCCTTCAGAACTCTTGGGTGCAGGGCCATCCTTAGGCATACACGGCTGCATAGGGCACCTGAAAATTTGGGGCACCACTGGGTCTTAGTGTCCACACTCCCGGCACTTCCTATCCCTGTTCTGACCTTTCCTGCAGTCTCCCACAGCTGGCTCCAGAGGGGATCTAGTAACTTAAAAGTGAAAAAGCCTTCCAGCCTGCCAGACCTATTAGCACAACATTGAAACTGTTAAAGAGTCATTCAAGTGGTAATGAAGCCATTTAACAGGCATTTGCCAACCCCCGGGTATATACTGTCAGTTTTTAAATTTACCGACAAAAACAATTGTGCATTACTGTAATATTTACTCAGAACATGTTAGTCTACAGGACCTTAGTTTAAAATTTGCTTTAAAAATATTTCATTAGTGAGTTGGTGAAGATTATAAAATCACATCTCTAAAAAATCCTTGCATTGATTTTTTGATGCATAAGAACGGCCATACTGGGTCAGACCGAAGGTCCATCGAGCCCAGTATCTTGTCCTCTGACAGTGGCCAATGGCAGGTACCCCAAAGAGAATGAACACACAGGTTATCATCAAGTGATCCATCCCCTGTCACCCAATCCCAGCTTCTGGCAAACAGAGGCTAGGGACACCATTCCTGCCCTTCATGGCTAATAGCCATTGATGGACCTATCTTCCATGAATCTATCTAGCTCCCTTTTGAGCCTCGATGCACAATCATCTTTACCTTAAATGCTTGGATCTTCAGACATATAGTTTTTTAAATAAATCCTTCAAAAGACCACCCTTATCTAAAATACACATTTTAATTTTAAATAGTAAAAAAAAACTTGCTTCCAAAGTCTTCCTGTCCTTTCTGTCCATCCCTTTCTCCTTTCACCCCCTCACCTTGAAGAGAGCCCTTAAAGGGACAACACCCCTTTCCTTCCAGATAGCTGGAGAAAAAGTTTCCCTTTCTTTACTTCTGACTATCTGATGAACTAGTTTTAAGAGAATTCTTCAGCAAAATCAGTACCTAGTAAGATATAAAATTCTTTGTTATGCCTAAAATCTTTGGAAACATATTTTTTAAAGTTGGTGAAATTTCATAAACATGTCTATTGTTATGGAGATCACACAAAGTAACTTAGTGTTCCCTTTTTCTAAAAGCAGTGAACATTGTTATGAACACACTAACCTCTAAAAAGAACAAGAGTACTTGTGGCACCTTAGAGACTAACAAATTTATTAGAGCATAAGCTTTCGTGGACTACAGCCCACTTCTTCGGATGCATATAGAATGGAACATATATTGAGGAGTTATCTATACAAACATACAGAGAGCATGAACAGGTGGGTTTGTCTTACCAACTCTGAGAGGCCAATTAAGTAAGAGAAAAAAAACTTTTGAAGTGATAATCAAGCTAGCCCAGTACAGACAGGTACAGTACAACCTGTCTGTACTGGGCTAGCTTGATTATCACTTCAAAAGTTTTTTTTCTCTTACTTAATTGGCCTCTCAGAGTTGGTAAGACAAACCCACCTGTTCATGCTCTCTGTATGTTTGTATAGATAACTCCTCAATATATGTTCCATTCTATATGCATCCGAAGAAGTGGGCTGTAGTCCACGAAAGCTTATGCTCTAATAAATTTGTTAGTCTCTAAGGTGCCACAAGTACTGTTGTTCTTTTTGCGGATACAGACTAACACGGCTGCTACTCTGAAACCTGACACTAACCTCTGTGACTGATTAATTTAAAATAATGTCTTTGTTTCAGTGAGTTAAATATATAGTAATCTAGAATGGTTACTTTATGAAGGCTTAAGGGTAAATTTAAAATATAAAATCAACTCAGAAATACTGATTAAGAAAATGTAAAACAGAGACGAGCTGCATCATGTATTCCATAATATTTAATGTTGTGTTCAGTAATACAGCTGACTCAACCTTACTATAAAGGTTTTGCAAATAAATCTGTGACAAACTTCAGGGCATATCAAAAAACCTATGACTGACATTTTTTATTCCCAAGTTTAAGTGCTTTTAATTAGGTACCTTCTGCATGTCCAGTCTTCACCATCTGGCTTGCAGTGAAAAAAGTGCTTCATTTTCTTTAGAAAGAAATTGCAGAAGTGTGTTTATTTCAAATGTCATTTGCTTTATTTGGATTCAGGCATTTGGCTGGAAGAGAGGAGGGAGACAGTGGAGAGAAGGTGGGGCCTGGGCAGAGTGGGGTGGGGCCTGGGGCAGAGTAGGAGTGGAGTATGGGTGGGGCCATAGGCAGAAGAGGTGGGCTGGGGAGCTAGCCTCCCCAAGCGGCAGCTTCACCCACTGCAGAGCGGGTCGGCTCCCGGATACCCAGTGCGCACTGCAGGCTCCTTAGGCAGGGGCTGTATTCACAGAGCCGAATGCTCCAGTGCCATGCATTCTGCGTGAGGAGAGGGTACGGGGGTCTCTGTGGGGAACTGTGACTCTCCGCCATTGTGAGGTGGGCTGGGAGTCTCGGTATCCTTTGCTGTCTCATCCCTCCCCCAACCCCCGGGCTGCCATTGGGCATAGGGGCATCAGTTTAATATTACTGCGTAGGGCCCCTTAAATCCTAAGGACGGCCCTGCTTGGGTGAATACCATCTGGTCCTGGTGACTTGTTACTGTTTAGTTTATCAGTTTGTTCCAAAACCTCTTCTAATGACACCTCCATCTGGGACAGTTCCTCAGATTTGTCACCTAAAAAGAATGGCTCATGTTTGGGAATCTCCCTCACATCCTCAGCCGTGAAGACTGATGCAAATAATTCATTTAGTTTCTCCACAATGGCCTTATCGTCCTTGAGTGCTCCTTTATTATCTCGATGGTCCAGTGGCCCCACTGGTTGTTTAGCAGGCTTCCTGCTTCTCATGTACTTAAAAAGTAATAGCAAAATTTTTTTTGACTCTTCGGCTAGCTGTTCTTCAAATTGTTTTTTGACCTTCTTAATTATATTTTTATACTTCATTTGCCAAAGTTTATGCTCCTTTCCATTTTCCTCATTAGGATTTAACCTCCACTTTTTAAAGGATGCCCTTTTGCCTCTCACTGCTTCTTTTACTTTGTTGTTTAGCCACGGTGGCTCTTTTTTGGTTCTCTTACTATGTATTTTAATTTGGGGTATACATTTAAGTTGAGCCTCTATTATGGTGTCTTTAAAAAGTTTCCATGGAGCTTGCAAGGATTTTACTTTTGGTGCTGTACCTTTTAATTTCTGTTTAACTAACCTCCTCATTTTTGTGTAGTTCCCCTTTCTGAAATTAAATGCTACAGTGTTGGGCCACTGTGGTGTTTTCCCCGCCACAGGGATGTTAAATTTAATTATATTATGGTCAATATTACCAAGCAGTCCAGCTATATTTACCCCTTGGACCTGATCCTGTGCTCCACTTAGGACTAAATCAAGAATTGGCTTTCCTCTTGTGGGTTCCAGGACTAGCTGCTCCAAGAAGCAGTCATTTAAGGTGTCAAGAAAATCATTTCTGCATCCCTTCCTGAGGTGATATGAACCCAGTCAATATGGGGATAATTGAAATTCCCTATTATTATTGAGTTCTTTTAGTAGCAGGAAATTGTCTGATAAATGGCAGAATAGTTGGTGGGAACTGCTAGAGAAAAGATCAAGGAAAATGGAGAAATTTGACCAATACTAAAAGCTTTTTTCTTGAAATTTCTGTGTTGTACGTTAGGGGGCAGTGCCGCTGCACAAAACTTCCTTATTTTCTGATGCCTTGCGAGTTTTTTCTGCAAGCTTGTTGTAACACAAAGCAGCCTTTTGTAAAATGTTTGATCTTTGTGTTTACAAATTATTGTGATTTTTTTTTTAATATGTCTAAAGCTGATGAGAATAAATTCTTGCAGTTGCCCTAGGAAACCGCTGAAACTCGGCAAATCTTTTAAAAGATTTGCAAAAAGAAGAACAGGAGTACTTGTGGCACCTTAGAGACTAACAAATTTATTAGAGCATAAGCTTTCGTGGACTATTTGCTATCTCCTTTGCTTAGGTGCAGGCAAACAAGCAGTTTTCTCTATCCCTCAATGTTAACTACTGAGGCTGGTTAGGAGTTGCTGGGAGAGACAAGACAGGCAAGGTAATATCTCTCACATATCCTGTGCCCAACATGGCTACAGCAACACCCCAAACTAGGAGTTGCTGTGTCACATGACAGGGGACTGAAATCTCTATGACAATACATCAGCTTAGTAGCAAATACTGCCCTAGAGGTAACTGTATCTGAATAGGTTTCAGAGTAGCAGCCCTGTTAGTCTGTATCCTCAAAAAGAACAGGAGTGCCTATGGCACCTTAGAGACTAACACATTTATATCTGTATCCGAATAGCCTTAAGCCCCAATCCTGCAACATCTTGCGCATGGTAGGACTGCGGTGGCAGCACTGAGCCCCCGTCACTGAAGACAATGGGTCTCTACATGGGCACGGTCGGCTGTCACCATGCAAGAAGTTGCATGAGTGAGGCCTTTGTGGTCAAAGTGTGATGCAAGGATTTTTGGGCTTTATTAGTAGGACTTGCTCCTTGCCTAGGCTGGTCTGGCTCTGTGGCAGCATATCAGGCTTGAAGACTGTTGATAGATTTGGTTGGCTTGGACCTTCAATTAAATCGTTTTAGATTATCACAAACTTCACTTTCAGATGTTGCAGGTTTTCTTGAGGCTAGGTTTTCTTTCTTTCTTTCTTTCCTCCTGCAGGTGGTGCTGTCTCAGACAAAGTCAAACGGTTGTTTCTATCATTTGTTTATTCATATTATAGGCAGAGCTGGCAGTGCTGCCTATAGTTAAGATTGCCAAGCGTTATCTTGTTTTCAAGTTGCTTATAACTTGGCCAAATTTTAACGGTTTGGACTGATATTTTCCATGCTGAGTGTCTGCCCCAGGCTGAATGTTTTTGGAAAGCTTCAGCAAAAATGGTTTGGCCATTATCGAGAACAAGGTTAGAGAAAAATGTGTTTTTCCCCACGATAAAATAATTCTTACAACTATTTCACCAGGAAGCTGTAATGTCTCCATGATTTGAAGCAGGGACATAACATGTGGTATGGGGTTGTCCTGCTGTCAAGGATGTGTGTTTTGCTATTCCTAGGGAGAGTGGGGAGACACCTTAATTTGGCCAGGTTATAAGCCTTTGAAATATCTCTATTTGCCCATGCTCAGTAGAGGTTAGTTAGTTTGGCAGCTATATTTCCCAAAGATTCCGGCCTGGTCTGCACTTATGAAAAATCCACACCCCTGAATCCTGTAGCTATGCTACGTGAACCCCCCAGTGTAGATGCAGCTAGGTCGATGGAAGAATACTTTCACCTTGCTCGGGGAGCTGGTGTTGCTACAGCGATGGAAAACCCCCTTCCGTTGCTGCAGTTTGCATCTATGCTACAGGGTTACAGTGGCATAGCCATGGTGCCGTAGTTGTGCTGCTGTAGCACCTGTAGTGTAGACATGGCCTCCATCTGCAGTGGGCATACTCCAGCCTAGGGATGTGGGGCTCAGCAGGTCTGTTCCAGTAGCCAGGTGCAGGGCCGACTTTAGGCCAATTCAGGCGATTCCCCTGAATTGGGCCCCGCGCCCATACTGGGGCGGCCGGTTTCCCCAGGGGGCAATTTAAATGGCCTGGGGCTCCCAAACTGCCACCAGAGCCCCTCTTCTGGAGCCCTGGGGTAGGGCTGCGGGGCCCTGGGGGCTATTTAAAAAGTCCGGAGCTCCCCTTGCTTCTACCGCCCCGGCCCTTTAAATAGCCGCTGGAGCCCTGCCACTTCCCCAGGGCTCGCTTGGCTAGTTAAAGGGCCGGGGCAGTAGAAGCAGGGGAGCCCCGGGCCCTTTAAATAGCCCCCCGAGCCCTGGGGTAGCTCCCCTTGCTTCTATTGCCCTGGTCCTTTAAATAGCCGCGGGAGCCCTGCTGCTTCCCCAGGGCTCCGGCAGGTATTTAAAGGGCCAGGGTGGTAGAAGCAGGGGAGCCCCTGCCCGCAGCCAGCCCCTGCTGCACCCCCTGCCAGCACCAGCCCCGCACCCCCTGCCCTGCCCGCAGCGGCAGCCAGCCCCTGCCCGCAGCCAGCCCCTGCCCGCAGCCAGCCCCGCACCCCCTGCCCTGCCTGCAGCCAGCCCCTTCCTGCAGCCAATCCCGCACTCCCTGCCTGCAGCCAGCCCGTCTCTCGCCAGCCCCGCACCCCTTGCCCTGCCTCCAGCCAGACCCTACCTCCAGTCAGCCCCTGCCCTGCAAGGAACCAGGAGTGCTATTGGCTACTCTGTTCGCTCAAATAGCAGATGTCTGTGTGGTGGTGAAACTAAAAGTTCGAACCCTGTGGATGCTAATATCGTCCACATGATGGAAGTTGTCTCTTTCAGTTTCAGAAGAATATTAAGATTGCCAAGTCAAGCACTCAAATTAGAAAATGCTAGAATTAAGGTTGCCTGGACAGCCTTAATTTGGGCCCCTTCTGTGAATGCATATGACAGAGCCTTTAATCACGTGATCACTTAACTTTTTTTCGACAGGACTCCTGCCTCATTCAGTGCAAAGAATGACTGTGTTTTATCTAGTGAAAGGCTGTTGTCTGTGGGGCTCTTGCCCCATTTACTGCAGAAGTTGAAAGGTGTGTATTGAATGAGGCAGAGAGAGGACTGTAAGAAGGGTTTCATGGTTAAGGCAGTTGAATACTGCCCTGAGGAATTAGATTCTATACCTGCCTCTGCCACAGTTGCTATTGTTATGTTAGGTGAGTCGCTTCCATCACTGGCTGTGTTCTTGATTTTCTAGGTGCCCAATTTGAGATTATGGCATCTGATTTGCAGATGTGCAGAGTACCTACATCTGCACTTGAAGACAACGGGAGTTGTATTTTAAAAATATGACCTGCGATATACTAGTAAGTACTCTGAAAAATGGGCCCTAAATGGTCTCAAAATGGGCACCCAAAATTAGTGGAAACTTTTTACTTTAATCTCTCTCTGCCCAATTTCCCATCTGTAAAATGGGGATAATCCCACACCAGCTCAGAGAGGACTTGTGAACATAAAAATGAATGCTTGTGAAACACTTGGATACTAAAGTGATGAGTGCCATAGAAAAGCCCAGAAGGAAACTATTCCGTTCTGTTTTCATTGCAGCATTTGAATGGTGCACTGCAGCCGAGGTATGGGTGTGGGGTCACATATTGAACAATGAGGATAAAGCAAAATATTGAATAGTTGCTCAATAGTGAGCATTGTCCATACTGTGCACTGAAGGAGGCCTGGGTCCTATGGAAAAAAATAGTATGCGATAATGCATTGGTGCAAGGGGGCTGAATTAAGGTTGCCCAAGCAACCTTAATTCCGACATTTCCAAACTCTTGAGTGATTGACTTTGAAACTTTCACATTCTTTTAATATAGTTTTTTATATCTAATATAAAATCAAGTTTTTTGGGGTGTCCTGGTGAGTCTTGCTGACACCAAATCTGTAGATTGAGTGTCTAACACCAGAGTAATATCCAAAGGCTAATTAAGTGTGGCTTTGTCTTGCACAGTTTTCCTTTCATCCTGTATAGAAATTGCACAACAGAATTACTTTAATGCTGTATTATGAATATTGTGGGTTTTGTTTATTAGTTAACTAATCACAGTTAAATTAGCTTTTCAGAGTTGAGTCAATTGCTGACTGCAGAATCTACATATGCTAGTAATACTTTCTTTGCAAACATGTATGTAAGACGCGCATGCACAGCCTATATAAATATCTACAACATGAGTATATCTGTGTCAAACCTTTAGATCCTTTATTTCTATGAGAAACTTTGAGACAGAATTCCTCTGAAATGAGAGAATTCCTACAGTGTGTAAGAAGTGGGGAGATATAGCAACCACCCATCCTGTTACATGAATAAACTTGTTAAATCATCTCCCCTGGATCATATTAGTCACCACTGCTTGTGGGGTGAGACTGGCTTCATGTGGTTTAGCATCCTGATGCTGGTAACTGGCATACTATCTCTTATTTCTTTCAGCTGATGGTCTCTTAAGGAAATTGTCTAAAGAAGGGACTCCAGTATTTTTTGTACAAACAACATGGATTTCTCCTACAGTGATACATTCTTAAATGTCTTTGCAGGTGTTTCCAAATGAAGATTATTTTGGTGGCTTTACAGCTGCTGATGTCAATGGAGATGTTTACACAGAGGGCATTTGGAATTTTTTGCCATGTCTCCCTTATATTTCAGGTCAGATGGAAGAATAAAATTACATGCAGCTACAGGAACATGTTGATATGCCTTTAAATGTTTTTTTGTTTTTTTTTAAAGTGGGAGCTAGAGGTACTGCAATATCCACCTTACTAGGATGGGAGAGAAAAAGATGGATAGCTATGTGGCTACTAAGGGTGTCCTGAGATCTTGAGAAGAATTAAGGTATGTCTACACAGCCAGTGGCAGGAGCCTCCAAGCCTGGGTCAACAGACTTAGGTTTGCTGGACTCATGGTAAAAATAGCATCTTCTTCCTAGACTTGCGAGCCCGAGCCACAACATCTACACAATTATTTTTAGTGTGGTAGCGTAAGCAAGAGTCTGTCAACCTGGGCTCCGATGCTTGCTGCCACAGGCTGTGTAGACCTACACCATGATGCTTAGCTGCAGCGATTCTTGCTTGCACAAGGTGGGATCACCATTCGCGCGGGCAAGGCTTGTGCTCTAGATATAGCTGTGTAGATGTTGCGGCTCAGGCAGGAGTTCGGGCTCCAAAGCCTGGGGGAAGTTGAGTGGGCTTGAGTGCCAGAGCTCCAGCCTGAGCCGCAGTGTCAAAGCTGCGTCTTCACAGCTATTTTTGGAGCAAAGGCACAAGCCCTGCAAGCACCGATCTGTGGACCTGGGCTTGGAGACTTGCTCCCTGATGCAGTGTAGAAATGCCCTAAGGCATATTGCAGATGATCAACTTCCTCTGCTTTCAGGGATGATTGATAGGCTATGCTACTGTGCTCCACCCCGTATTGGAATTTTGAGAACCTTGATGCCAAAATCTCAACCCCATCGTTTGCATTATTGTGAGCAGGTCTCAGTTCTTCATTAGATGGGCCTGAGCTGCAAAGTTTGGCTCCAGTGCCAAACTTTCCCCCAAAGTTTTAGAGGTCTGATAGGAGTCAGTTTTGCTTTGTCCAATTAGAGGTAGGATCGGGCACCGGGGATGTGGTCAGAATTAGATGCAGACTTCTCAAGTTTGGGTATGGCTGGATGTGAGACCGTTTCTACCACTGGTCTCCTCCTGTGCAAGAGGAAGTTGTTGATAACATTGAACTTTTGGCTGCTATGTATAGGCCAGAGCTCAACATAAAAACCACCCATTGTCTGAGAATTAAATTGTGGCATTCCACCAATAAATGGTGTAAATGACCATTCGAATAGCTCATATTAAAGCTAGTATGTCATGTTAAGTTCTATTGATTTGATTTACCAAGAAAAATGAAATAGAAATGGCTCCGTTGACAAGGTAGAGCTTACTGGATTCAATAGTAAGTCGAGTAAGGCCCCGACCCTCTGCAAGTTACCAGTGAACAGCCTCAGCCTCTCAACTGTTGTCCCTCCCTTCTACCATCGCCTACATGTCAGCTACTGCCCCAAACCCCCCTACTAAAAGAAGTTAAAATTCTATTTGCGGTGACCTGTTGAACCGATGTGGTCTTCAAATCGTTTTGGAGGGGGCAGAAGGGCATACGGTGTAATATTGATTATTCAGACACAGCGTGCTTCTGTGCAGGCTTCTGGTTTTGTACTAGGCCAGTAACATGCTATACTTGTAAAGGACAAGGCTGAGCAGCAGTATATCTGCCTGGTTACTCTTGCTGCCTGTTGTAGACAGTATAATGTGATCTATTGCTTTTAATTATATAATGTGCCAGATCATGTTGTGAAGGGCACATAATGAATTGCTGTATAAATAATGATGATGGATAAATAATGAGATATGGCACAGCTGAAAGTTGGGCCTCCCTGAAGTCAAGGATTTTTCTTTCAGCGTCATCCCCTGTATTCCCTTGGGATTTGCATGTTGTGCAAATCTCCAGACTGCTAGAAAGGTTTTGTGGGGTGTTCAGGTTGAGGGATTTGTTTAGAGACTATCATGCAGATGTCTCATGTATTTGAAACTCTGATCCCCATGAAACTATTCTGAAATGTGGGATGGCCACATACCAGAAGCTGGTGTGTTAACTAGCCCACTGCTGCCTCAGGTATTAATTTTGTATATCTAGATATGACTAATAAGGGAGTTGCTTCTTTCAGTGTTAGCGGATGACCAATTTGTACTGTTAGGAGGAACAAAGCTAGAGGAGGTCGTGTTACCCAGAAAGCAAGCACAATCCCCAGAGTGAGTCATGAAGCTTATACATTAAGCCACAAGGTGATAAACTGGTAGCAAAATTCTAACATAGCAATGCCAGCTTTATTTCTTCTGCCTTTTGACAGAGATGGTTCCAGGCAGCAAAGTTTTGTTGTGGGTTTCCAACACCCATAAAGTTAAGGGGTGTTTGGAATTAGCATCTGAAGTATGAAAACCTAAGAGAAATGAGGAAAGTGACTGCCTTGTGCAAATCATAAAGGATATCAGGCAGAAGAAGGGAGTTTGCCTTTTCCCCAGCTCAGTTTTCATAGTATCATTTTTTTTTATTTCTATAGGTGCCCTGTGGATCACAGAGCTGCTTTGGACTGGGTGGTCCACATATTAAAATATCAGCATTCCAGGAGTGGAGAGGGGAGGGCCATGAGGAGAAGGGCATGAAAAAAATCTGAAATATGAATAAAATTAGTGATACCTAATGCTGGTGAAAGGCATCTGACAGACCCCCTTCCCCTGCTAACTGGACTTTAATCTATGCTACCACTGTGGCTTTAAAAAGCCATATGGGTGCTATTTTAACCATTTTCTCAGTTTTCAGCCTCTGTTTGTCCCTCCCCTGCTGACAATTCCCTTACAAACAGATGGTGTCTCTTCTCAAATCATTAAATATTCTTCAAAATGCTTAACCTGGGTAAAATATAAAACCAGGGATTGGGAATCCAGTTCCAATAAAATATAAAAGAGCCCCCAGATCCAGATGAGATTTAAGATGAGGTTCAGATTCAAGGCCAAAGTAAGGTTTGGGATCCTATTAACAGGCATAAACCTAGTGAGACATTGTTTTGAAATGCTGGCCTCAAATGGCTGAAATCTCATTAGATCGGCTGTTTTTAAATAAGAATTTTTGACATGTTGGAATTAAATCTCTCAGACTTCAGCAGCATCAGAAAAGGGTAGATCTGAACAGGGAACCAGAACTGTATTGAGTGGGTTTAGATCTGAGTATTAATATGTGACAGCTGTGTCTGGCTGTCTGAATATCTGCTGTATGAACATTGGTGATTTTAATAATTAGTGATCTGTAGCTTTTCTTCAGAAGAGATGTATATCTAGTAACACCTTTACAGGTCCCTATCTGCATTAACATGGTAATGAAGCGAGTTCAAAAAGTGCTGAAGACAATCAGTGTGCTTAATGAGATTATATGCAAACCTCCTGAAACAACTTGCCTAAGTAATCACCGAAAGTGAGGGGGGAAACCTTTTATTAATTGCAAAGCAGTATCTATCTTAACACTGAAATAGCAACAGAGGAGAGATTTAACATTAGCCAATAAAAGGCAGGAAATTAGCTTTTGTTTCTATGCAGCTCCCTTCCACCCCTAACCCCCAATGTAATCAAGTTGAGTTGCGTGTGGAAGAAGGAAGGAAGAAGTGAATTGTATTATATATTGACTCAAGTATGCACCCCACAATGATGTATTGAGCTGAGTAAATGCCTCACATCCACTTCACAAGAATCAGAACTTTGGTCTTAGGCTTTCTGCTATGCCCTTAGTAAAGAAATATGCATCAGTGTAACCACATCAGGGCAGTTCAAACGACTGTAAACATCTAGTGAAGATGTGCTGCACCAACGTAGAGTTCTGATTTTGACCTTCCACACCGTCTTTGCATAAAGTTTAATCACTTCCAATTTGGAGAGGTCAGATGCCTTGCTAAGGACTGTAAGTGGGGCCGTTGCTGTTCCCATACTTTGCTGCTGTGGCCAGTTAGAGGTAGTCTACATATTTGCAGGCTGCCCCCAGGGGCAAGGGCTGCCTGGTTCCCTCATGGATTTGCACAATGCTTCCCTTAGTTATTGAATGGTTAAAATGCTTAGATTGACATGCTTGACTTGACTGGACTCTTAAGACAACAATGTTGGGCAATGAAGGGAAGGGGATTCTGATGGACGAGGCTGTATAATGAAGCATGATGACCCATTCTCTAAGAATACAGAGCAACTGAGAGTCGCAGGAAAGGCTTACTAAGGTTACATGATTCTTCGAGAATTGGATTGAGCCTCTTTAGGGGCTCTTTCTGCAGTACTCTGCTGTTCAAGTACAGTTTTGTATTATCAGCTGCTACTTCATGCTTTTTTCTTGTTCTGTACTTTGTCATTAAGGTAGGCATCTATTTGAGACAACCTTAATTGTGTCCTAGTCCTCTTGGTTGAGGAAGATCACTGATATGCATCTTGGAGAGAAACTGAGCTCTGACTTTAAGGGAAGCAGGATTAGAATCCATGGGTAACATAAGGGCATGGGCAATAGTGGTTGGGATTTCCATCCCTAAACAGTGTCATGGGGCTGAGTTGGTGCAATACAGACCAGGAAAGAGCTAAATGACCTAAGGATTCAAGGTTCTGGTGCAGAATCCAGACAGTTTTGTACCATTTTTAATAAAGTAATATTTGATAGTGCACTTTCATCCAACATCAAGCCTTTGAGACTCACTGACAATCAGCTAGCTTGTGCATGCCAATGCCTTAAAGAAGTGTTCTTTGTGTGGCACAACACAAGTCCAGCTGGAACCAGCCAGTGCTGAAAACCTCACAAGAGAGCCTGATTTTTCAAGATCACAGTCCGGCTTCCAGACTGAAGAGTTTTAAGCCACGAATCCAAATGTTGGGAGGCTTATCCCAGGGAAAGCATGGGACTGGGGTTCATGGGGTTCAAAATGATCTGGACAAACTGGAGAAATGGTCTGAAGTAAATAGGATGAAATTCAATAAGGACAAATGCAAAGTACTCCACTTAGGAAGGAACAATCAGTTGCACACATACAAAATGGGAAATGACTGCCTAGGAAGGAGTACTGCGGAAAGGGATCTTGGGGTCATAGTGGATCACAAGTTCAATATGAGTCAACAGTAACGCTGTTGCAAAAAAAAGCAAACATCATTCTAGGATGTATTAGCAGGAGTATTGTAAGCAAGACACGAGAAGTAATTCTTCCGCTCTATGCGGTGATTGGGCCTCAACTGGAGTATTGTGTCCAGTTCTGGGTGCCACATTTCAGGAAAGATGTGGACAAATTGGAGAAAGTCCAGAGAAGAGCAACACAAATGATTAAAGGTCTAGAAAACTTGACCTATGAGGGAAGATTGAAAAAATTGGGTTTGTTTAGTCTGGAGAAGAGAAGTCTGAGAGGGGACACGATAAGTTTTCAAGTACATAAAAGGTTGTTACATGGAGGAGGGAGAAATATTGTTCTTCTTAACCTCTGAGGATAGGGCAAGAAGCAATGGGCTTAAATTGCAGCAAAGGCAGTTTAGGTTGGACATTAGGAAAAACTTCCTAACTGTCAGGGTGGTTAAGCACTGGAATAAATTGCCTAGGGAGGTTTTGGAATCTCCATCATTGGGGATTTTTAAGAGCAGGTTGGACAAACACCTGTCAGGGATGGTCTAGGTAATACTTAGTCCTTCCTTGAGTGCAGGGGACTGGACTGGATGACCTCTCGAGGTCCCTTCCAGTTCTATGATTCTGTGAGGTCGAGGTTCTATTCTTGGCTCTGTCAGTGATTTGCTATGTGACATTGGACAAATCACTTAGGGAAACTGGAGTACAGAGAAGCTATCTATAAAATGCGTACATTTACCTATTTCACAGGGTGGGGGTTAAGGCTTCATTCATGAAAGTTCGTAATGTGTGAACTTCTCAGCCAGAAAATGTTATTGATTGAAAAAGTATGGTTATTTATCCAATTCTAACTGAAATGTGTGTGGTTGTCCCATTGCTGCTTAAAACCATGTCAAATCAGCACCAGGCACACTGTGTTCTTTTGTGACATATGTAACATATGCCAAGATACAAGCTGTGATCCCCGTTCTTTTCTGTAACGTGGCCAGCAGATGTTGCCCTTCTTGTACGCTTTCGCAGTCTGATCATTGTCTAAATGCTGCAGGTGAAATGTATGTCACTGAAATACTGAGGTAAGCCATGTGGTGTGACGCTTCTTCTTAGCATATGCACAACATGCCCCAGGTGGCACATGACCAGGATTTATCACTGAATTTGGTCCGCAGGTTGGATCATTAGCTTCTCCAGTACAGGCTGGGTACTGATGGGGAGTGCGACGTGAACACTGATCCATGTCCCTCGGTCTGACACTGAAGAAATAACAAACCCAGAAGGCTTTGAAGTACATGACTTCAGATAATTTTAATTACTAAAAAAAAAATGACGATGGAGCAGGTAAGCCTGTCCGTGTAAATGAAACTGTGGGATGCATATCCCACAGCCATGACTAATTCGGTACACTGTGACTCAGCCAGTGATGCATTATCAAGAAGCTCTGAGACCTTCTGGCCTCCCAGTTAACAAAACAATAAATAAAAACATTCTATTTTATATGACTAATTGAATCCTTGAATCTAATTTTATTGCCCCCAAACTACCAAATGACTAAAGCTGTGCGAAACAGCGGGTCTGATCCACAGAGGCTTCTGTGAATGCTTTCTTGGGTTTAAATTCCCATGGGCTTGTGCCTCTTGAGTATTCATCTGAGTTCTGTTCGAATCCAAAGCAAAACTAACATGTTTCACTTGGTTTAATCACAAACCATATGTTCAGCTCAGGTTAGCTAGAAAGGGCAGCAAATCACAGGGATCCTTGATGAATCTGGGCTGAACTTCAAGTTTGCACTAAGATGAATAGGGAATTTTTCCATGGTTTGGGGCTTGAAGCAAAAGTTTTGCAAAATTCTAGACTTAAATCCACATTTGGCATTGTATTTTTTTTTTTTTAAAGCATGGGCCTGAGCCATTTGGTTAAGGCCCCTTCTGTATTTTTTTGAACTTCATTTTTTTCAAAGTAGTATTTAATCTGTTTGTTTTTCAATCACATCAACTGCAGGACGAAAATGACATGTTGACAAAGTCTAACCAAAACATGGTCACGGAAGGGTGATCAGCGACCAAGGTACTGGACTGGGTCTCTGGATTCCTCTCTTGGCCCTGCCTCTGATTTTTAAGTTAAAAGATCTGTCTTTTTGCTTTTTGAGATCTCCCTGCCCACCCCCAAAACATATGTGACATTTAGTGTTGCCCAGGCTCCCAAGTAGATAGAGCAAGGTGACCCTTGCCCCTGCTGCAGGAGCTCTCACTGGCTGCCTTATGGTGCAGAGTTTCACCCCAAAGCCAAAAATTCTAATTATGTCCCCGCACCCAACCCTATATCTGCTTATCCGCTAGCCCAGCAATTATTTATGCACCCCTACATCCGTTCTGGCCCCTCAGCCCAACCTATCTCCTGCAGCTGGGGTTCTTCACCTCCCTTCCCCTGTTCTGGGGCGGGGGGTGGCTGCAGCAGGGTCCTCCCTCTTCCCAGAACTGGGGAGGGGACAGCTCAGGATTCATCACATCCCCTCCCTTTCCTGTGCCTAGTGTTGCAGGGATGAAGGAGTATCAGAGGGGTAGCCGTGTTAGTCTGGATCTGTAAAAGCAGCAGAGTCTTGAGGCACCTTATAGACTAACAGATGTATTGGAGCATGAGCTTTTGTGGGTGAATACCCACTTCGTCGGATGCATGCATGCTCCAATACATCTGTTAGTCCATAAGGTACCACAGGACTCTTTGCTGCTTTTAAAGGGATGGAGGAGCAGATTGACCCATGGTTCACAGGAAGGATGGAGGGAGGAGGAAGTGGCTGGGCCCTTTCTGCTCCCCTTTCTCCTCAGGTGATGGTGGGGTGTCAGCTGCCTCTTCTCTACCTTCCCCTCTCCAAAACCTCCTCTCCGCTCCTGAGGGGTGGGGGAGAGTTTTTCCTACCTTCAGCATCCTTGACTTGCTGCTCTTCCCCAAAAGAGGGGACTTTTCCCTTGAGCAGGATTAGAAATCTCAACTGCTGGAACTTCTCATCAGTGTGAGATAGGATTTTATGCCCTGCTGGAGCCAGTTATTGGGCTTGAAATTGCAAGCTTCAGCAACTCTGTGCCTCTGTTTGGTACGGAATGGGATAATACTTCCTTCCTCCCACCCTTTGTCTCTCCTGTCTATACAGGTTGTAAAATCTTCAGGGCAGCAATGGTCTTTTACTTTGTGTTTGTACAGTGCCTAGCACAATGGGGATCTGATGGCAGTTGGGGCTCATTGTCCTTCAGATCGTTCCATAACATTCTCCTCTGCCGCGATGCCTACAATAAACTTGACAACGGTTACGCACCTGCTGTGCTGAGACTACTGCCTATCATCAGGCTGACCAATATGGTCTCATTGCTTCGTTTGCTTCCTCCTGCCTCTCTGTAACCACCTGTTGTCTTGTATGTTCTTTGGGGCAGGGACTGTCTTGTCCTGTGTTTTGTACAGTGCCTAGCATGATGAGGTTCCGGTCCATATGCTATGGTAATATAAATAATAAAACATGCCAGATTTTAAATGATCAACAGACTCTGAGAAAAATGATCTTCTGGCCAAATCTGAACTCTTGAATTTCAAAATTTGACACTATGGACATCTTGAGAATTTTGTTTGGAAACAGAATCACTTCTTGAATTCTGAGTTGTTAAACCTATCAGGTGTTCATTGTCACACCGTCTTTTGCCAGAAGCTGGGAATGGGCAACAGGGGATGGGTCACTTGATTACCTGTTCTGTTCATTCCCTCTGAGGCACCTGGCACTGGCCACTGTCGGAAGACAGGATATTGGGCTAGATGGACCTTTGGTCTGACCCAGTATGGACACTCTTATGTCTTTGCACATTTGTAATAAAATGCGAACTGATATTACTTTTGAGGCTTTTAAGTTGGCTGTAAAGCTAGTCAAAATGTTTTCACTGAAACATTTTTAGGCCAGAAATGACTTTTCAATCAAAACAGTTTTTACAGAGAATGTTCGTTTTGCTTGAACATTTGGTTTCTGGAGGAAAATTAGAAATTAGAAAAAAAATTGCTTTTGGGGTTTTTTATTGAATCATTTGAGAAATTTTGGGGGGGAAAACAAAAAAATTCAACATTTCTCATGAAAAATTATTAGTATTTTTCAACCAGCTGTACTTGGCTGTGATCACTTTGTGCAGGTCCACCACCTATTAACACATTTCCTTGGTAGACACAAGTCTTGAATTTATATATATAGAGAGAGAATGTTTTCATAAATCAAGGGCTGTCAGTTGACGTTGTAGCCTATTTTTTATCTTCTGAATCCCTTGTATAAAGAGGGATGACATGAATGACTGTTCTCTGCTAGTTTCACCTAGAAGTACCTGTTTCCTTGTTTGTTGACATGAATTAAATGTCCCTTTCAGTCACTGTTTTGAGTCCACGCCAAGCACTAGTGTTGCCCATAGGTTGAGTTTGCTCATTGATCACTGCTTCATATACAGCATTTTGTAGGTTCTGTATTTATCTCCCCGGTTCTATCCAACAAAAGGGCCTACGGGTGGAAATAGAACTTTTGCACTGGCATGAGTCCTGCTCAGGAGTTGAAGTGCAAGTTTTACGCTGAGGGGTTTTCAGTGGCGTATATGAAAGAAGTAAATGGGTCTCAGTCTGCATCACAAGAAACCCATCGTCGTAAGAGAGTCTCATTGGCAGTCTCAGTAGAGAGGCCACGGAATTGTCATGTAGACTGAATAACTCACACTATGTGTCACCGTATTCCATATGAACATCGTTGGTATGTCTGATCATGTCTCCTTCTAGTGACTGGCCCCAGAAATTAATAATCTGCTACTTCAGCAAAACTATTCACATTCTCCTTTCTCTGAAATGGTATAGTCTTGTGCTTTTTGATGTGTTGATGATCCCATTCCTGAACAAATTCCATTGCTGAACATTCTGTCTACATGTCTGTGGTCATGGTTTGTGGGATAGGGATGTACTAGAAACCCCCAAATATAGCTGCAAGTCCATTAGTAAGGAAGCTAAAACACCTTGCTGTTAAAGCTGACAAACTTTCATTGAATTCCACACCCATGAAAGCCAATGAAATATGACTGCTGCTCTACAAACATTTCAGACCTCAAAAGGCTCTTGTTGAGATGTTTCATTTGAGATAGGATCCCAGCTCGATGGACAGAAGAATGATGCCATTTCAATACCACTTAATATTGCCCAGAGCCTGAGAGAGAGAAATCCCCGCCAGAACACCATCTGTTACTTTAATTGCTTGGATTCACAACTCTTCATTTTTCAGGTACACTTCAGTGCCAAAAAACTAACCAGCAAGTCTTGGCACATCATGGAATTCTAATGGGTAGCTAAGGTAGGGGCTATCCACAAATTAACAGCTTTGCTGCCCAGCTGGAAGTGGGGGGAAAATACGTGTTTTGCTTGTTTGCTGCTCAGTCCCTGAATATTGTTTCATGCGAAAGTGGCATCCACCAAATACTTAGGCAGCATTTTGATTTTACTGAATGGCTGTTTTTCGCTATGGAATAAATGGGAGGTTGTCCCTGCACACTTTCATTTGGAGTCTTTATGCAGTAGCCTGTCACTTTGTAAAGCAGCTGGGAATTTAACGAGTACAAATGAGAAGCTGTGGATAATTAGGCTTCTGGGTGTTTGAGCATTATTATTTTTTTTAAATCAATTAGCTAATCAAGAAAGTGCTATTGAGACACATCATTTTTTTTTTCTTCAAGCAAAGTTCCAGCTGGGTTGATACAGGATTCCTACCAGGATCTATCCTATCTGAAAGGACTCCGAAGACAACACCACTGGGCAATGAAGAGAAGAAGATTCTGATGGACGAGGCTGTATAATGAAGCATGACGTTGATCTGTGGTTCATGCTGACCACAGAGCCTAGCTGAAATCATTCTTTAGCTCTCTGCCAGCTGCCACATACAAGCTTCCATGTATGCATGGACAGCCTTTGAATACAGCAACAATTTATCTCCAGAGTTAGGGGAGTCAGTCTGTCTGATCCTGGAGATAAGTTAATAGTTCATTTTATGTATGTATCAATAATATCATTTGATAAATACAACCAAGGATTTACAAGATGACTAGTGATTTTTTTTTTACCAACACCAAATCCTGTATTCACACAGTTTATAATTGTGTTCCAAGTATGTGTGTCCAACACAACCTTTAAAAAGAAACATGCCATTAACAAACTAGATCAGTTCACTGAGGTATGACTCCTTGATGTTCAGCTTGTAGTTAAACAAGACCAGTCACAGTAAAAGACATTTGAGTGATATTTACGTGCCTCTGTTTTGTGGATAACTAACTGAGATCTCTTAAAGGAACCTGATTTACAGAAAGTGTTGAAAATCCAGCCCTTTTAATGTGTCTCAAGGTGGGTACCCCAAAACTGAGCCACTTAAAATCACTAACTGATTGTCTGAATTGTCTGTATGGTATTTTCAAGTGCCTATGTGGCTTAGGAACATGAACCCCATTGAGGGGGAGGACTTGTGCTCTCAAGTCCCTTATGTGTTTTTGAGAATCTGAGCCTTGTTCCATATCTCTTGCTGAATACATAGGAAGCTAAATACTAACTACAACTTTCATGATGACATTGCTTTGGACTGTGAGATTGTAACATGCAGTGATGGAAGGCGTATTGGAACCTACTGTTCTCTCACTGTGTGGGCAATTATTCACCTACCACAACTCCTCCATGCAGTGAAGAGAAGAATAGACTTCTCCATATGAGTCAAGCTGTAATACATATGGTACAAAGCTGGGGTGAGAACTGTAACCCAAGAAGGAGGATCTGATGTTGACATATGTGACAGTAAAAGAAAATAATACTTTAAACTTTGCTGCCCTCTTAAATTTCACAAATTCATTTATACATTTCTTGTATTTAAAATGAGTGAATTTAGTGCTCATGAAAACGTGGCTTGAGTGTGGCATGTGCAAACAATTCCTGTGGAGATCTGGTCAATGCCCCTTAATCCTGACTCTTAAGCACTGTGCTAGTCTTCTCCCGGACCCTGCCTGAACAGAGTTTACTGGGTCACTCCCAGGCGCCCCAGGAAGGGACGAGCCAGAACAGCCGCCCGAGTGGGCGGAGCCACCGCCACTTGTCCCCGCCCCCGGAAGTCAAGGGGCGGGACAGGAAGTATAAAGGCCAAGCCACAGCGCTCAGTAGCTGGCCGGCAGCGGGAGAGGACAGACGTGGGTGCCCGAGCTCCTGCGGGCCTGAGCCTGCTGAGAGCCTGGTATCCTGAGGAGGACTGGCCGAGCCTGCCGAGAGCCCGGTATCCTGAGGAGCGGTCTGAGCTCCCCCCCCCGCCGAGGGCCCAGAGGGAGCGACAAACCTACCTGGTGCTCGGGGCCCGGAGGAGCCCATGATCTGCGACACGGCAGACGAAACTCAGGAGGAACAGGTACCCATGGAGGAGGAGATGGGAAGTGGCCCGGGGATAGCAGACCCCGAACCCAGGTCAGTGTGTTGCGGTCAGGATCCCCACTGACTGCGTGGCAGACGGACTGCTGCGGATAGGGTCCCGGGCTGGAACACAGTGGAGTGGGTGGGCCTGTGTTCCCCCCTGCCTAGGGTCTGGGCTAACCCAAACTGACCCAGCCCCTGCTACAAGGCCTGGGCCGCTGATTGACTATTGGTTTGCTGCCCCGCCCTGATCCAGGGCCGGGGCTGTTACTTGTGTGCTCAGCCCCTGCCTAAGGGCCTGAGCCCTGACTTGTTATTAGCTTTGTAGCGGGGCGGCCTGGCTCCCAGGTGCCCCAGGAAGTGACGAGCCGCACCCCGGAACTACTACAGTCACCCAATGCATTTGATCTGCCCAAATACAGGATAGCCCATCAAACTTCATACCAGGGGTGATCTAAACTGGGATTTGTAGTCAAGTCTCTAGGGTGACAGGCTATTGCACCAAATCACTGTGCCACCAAGCTGATTTCCCCCATTAAGCAACCTCTGCTGATGGGGTTAGTGCCCACTCCTCAAAAGTACAACGTTCCAAAGGGTGCTTTACTTGTCTGATGCCATCCACCCTTAGAATTGTAATTCTTCACAACACCCCCATTTTAATGGTGGGTGGGTGGATGGGCAGGGGCTGGAAGTAGTCTTATATTAGATCTAAACATGCTGGATTAGATCATTTCTGACCTGGTGCCTGTATATCCCTCCTGCTCCAAAGTGACAGTCATTCCACCCTGGAGGCCATGAAATACAAAGACAGTGAAGTGCATTTACTGCCAATGAGGGGGGAAAGCTAGCATCTTGCTAGACCAGAAATGAATGTGCCGTAGGGTGACCACGTTTACTGCTTAATAAAATGAGGCCTTTATGGTTTAGAGACTTTTGTGCCCCCTCCTTTTGTGCAGCCCCATAGGCTTGCACTGTGCTTCAAGGGTGATGCCCTCAATACTCGAGGCATTGGTTCCACGGCTTGGAATACAGCTGTGCCATCTCAAGTGCCAACTTGGGAACATTCATTATACAACAGTGTCTGATAGAAGAAGAATATACAAAAATGGACAGTGCTCCTTTGAGCTTTGCCCTGGCTCTGCTGTGCAATACAGTGTGGGTACACGCATCTACCTGTCTGTGGATTTGTCTATCACCTTGGCATGTAAGTGTCAAGATGCATGACAGCTCTGTATGAAACACTGTCCAGATGGTGGGTGCTTGTCAGGTTTGGCATTAATTTCTCCTTGGTTTATTGTTCTTGGATCATTTGCATCTGTTTGTTTTATGTGACACACGCGCAGGTGATGGTGAGCAGGAGATGGGAGGTCGCCATGCATTGGAAATGGGAGGCTGTTCCAGGCAGAGGGGTTGGCATGAAGAGAGACACTGAGTCATGAATGGATGAAGGGCAGGGCAAAGGACAGAAGTGGGCAGAATGTAGAGCCTGAGTAGTGGAAGGAAATAAAAGTTTGAGAGAGACGCAGCAATAGAGCTTTGGAGGAGATGATGAGACAGAGGCACAGAAGATGGAGGGAAGTACCTCCGTCTACAGCTGGCCAGGAGACTGCCACCCATCCTCGGACACAAACATTACCTCAGTTATGCCATCATCACCTTTTAACTGGACTGCTGTTCATTACCTGGGTCTGCCACATACGTGGGGCTATGTTTTGAACACCAGTTGGAAGCTTCTGCAAGTGCATAATGCTAATAGGCAAGGATGATCTCATAACATCAGTGTTCTGTGCCTTCCCCTCCACTTAGGGCCAAGATAGTCACAGGGTCATACTCCTATGGGGTCTAGGACCTGTGAAACTGCCTCTCTCTGTGTGTCCCATCTTTCTGAGAACTGGTGAGGAGAGATCTCTGAGCTGTGCCTGTAGAGCTTTCTTGTCTTTGATGTTCTCCCAGATCCTGAGGTGGGAGAAGAATGGTCATGGGGCCAAAGCACAGCACTGGGAGTCAGGAACTCTAAGCCCTACAGTATTCACAGCTCTACCACAATTTTCCTGTGTGACTTTAGACGAGTCTTGTCACCTCTTTTGTGCCCTGTACATTGGGCATGACACTGTTGTATTCAAATATCAATATTTTCCAACAGTTGTTAGTTACTACCCTAAGTATAGGAGAAAACTGATGTCTCCGATACCATTCAATGGCAACTTGGCAAATGCTGTCATTTTAATGGCAACAATCATGCCATGTAGAGTTGGTGTGCAGTTTAATTGCGTAAGGTATATAAAGAACTTAGGCCCTTCATTGAAAGTACAAAGTGCTGTATTGCTCGTATGTTACTTGCTTGTTTGTCTTTTAACTAACAATCACCACATCAGAGAAAGGAAAATGCATGGCAGATGAAGGGCAGTAATTTTACTGAGCCATCCGTGCGGGTGACTCATGTATTTTTGTATTTGCTTGTTTTCAGTTACATTTATTGGACGAGACCAGATGCTATGTTTAGATGCCAAAGAGATAAAAACAGTTACACAAATGCAGCAAAATCTACACTTGGGTTTATTTAAAACAATTTTTAAACAAAGTGCTCCTGTTAAAGTGCTACTCACATAGTTGGCTTCTTCCCTCTGGCATTATAACTGTATCTCCAGCACCTGAGGTGCAAGACCTTAGACTTCTCCATCTCTGTAACTTGTTATGCTCGGCGAGTGTCTCCAATTCAGTGTTTCTGTGGTTAATTAAAGTTTACTGCAGAAGGAGCAGGGAGTGGGTTGAGAGCACTGATGAAGAGATGACTAACAAAGTAATCGGCATGTGATTATAGTGTGGGCTGCCAGGCACCGATTAGCCTTCCTTGGACTCTGCTTTTATCTAAGCTCTACATTTTGAATTAATTCTGTGTTAATGATACCTAGGACTTCTATCCCATCTAGCTCATCGCATTAGAGCAAACTCAACAAAAGGTCCCTGAATTTCAAAAGCCTCTGATTCAACTCAGGTTGCAGCTGCTCAGATGAAATATGGCAGTGGGTGGTTGGTTCCTTTCTGACTCCCTGAACTCCTTGCCCGGTGGGAAGGACAGTGTGGGAAGTTAAGGTGACATTACAAAATCTTGTCGCATTCATTATATGCATCATAGAGGGTTGTCTCAGAACTCCAGTGGCTGACAGCTCATGTGAAGGGGGTGGAGAATGGGTTGTGGATAAGTCACCGAAAAAACTTTCCACAAGTAGAGAGAATGTCAAAGAATATAGGCATAGAAAGATGGTTGTTTTTTCAATTTTTGAAGAACACAGGCTTACATGAGCTTTTATGGAAGCCCGCTGATGTTTACCTCATGCAAACAAAGAGATAAGCCAGCTTTAGACATCCTGTGTTAATGCTACTTGTAGATATTTTTATCTGTCTCTGTCCATCTGGGTAGTACCAATATATACCCATCATCCTCTTGCATAGGTACCAGCTTGACGGGTTCCCAGAGCTCAGAAACCAGCCTAGCTGCTCCGCACTAGCAGTGAACTGGAAGTACTGGGGACTGGCATGTGAGCATCCCACTCCTTCAGAACCAGCGTAATGACCACAGCAGGTCATATTTAGCAATTGGTGCAAAGTGCACACCAGCCAAGTATGTAGCTGAGGCCATATATGCCCCATTAAGAGTTGAGCTGACGGATATATCTATGACTTAAGGGTTTGCCCAGTGCCCAGAACCATAACATTTAGGGACTGTATATAACGACAGAGCCAGCACCTGGCTTGGTAGTGGTACTGCACAGCAATACTTGTACCTGAGGCCGGGGAAGAACTTGTGAATTTGGCAAACAGCTTCCGAAGGATTTTGACAGACACAGTGAGGGAGGAAGTACCGTAATTCTGCATAAGCCCAAACATTCAATATGTCCTGCTCCTCCAACACAATCTAGACTGAATTTTCAGGTGGTCATCCTGATTTTAATAGTCCTAGTGGGTTATAAGGCGGCTAGGGCACTTACAGAACCATTAACTTACAACTAACTTACAGACTATTAAAGGCTTTATATGTGCAACAACACAATTTGATTTCCCACAACTATCACTCTAAATTGCTACATGGCTTCTTTTCAGCCCTGTGCAGGCCCTCCTAGAGCAATGGGATTTTACTGGCAGAAATATGCACAGAAAATTAACATCAGTTACTTGAGCGAGTATTCAGGGAACCAAGCTTTAGCTTTGCTCATGCAAGTATGTGTTCCAGAAATGCTTATGAGCTCATCCAATCAGAGAACAGAAATAATACTGTCTGAATTGCTTGACCACTCTCAGCTAAGCAACACAGCCTGAATTTTGAACATTGGCAATTAAGCCACAGAATAAAAATTAAAAGGATATCACAATTTGCCCAGGATACAACAGGTGCAGGAGAAGAGTCTGATGTCATGAATACATTATTTGATGTGGATTATTTACTCCGCTCTTAAAAAAAAATGAACTTGATTCTGTTGGGTTAGAGCAGTGCAGTTCCTGGAGGCCCTGTGCTGTTGATTCCCATGCACAGATATTGCGGAGGTGGGCAGCCGTCATTTGCAACAGCTGCAGCTTTCAAATAGTCTTAAAAGAAAGCCCGGGCAGGTGCATATTACAATTATCTTACCTGGTGGTGGGAGAAACCTGAATAGCTGTAGCAGGAAATGGATGGTCTGTCTTAATAACACAGTGGCAATTAGGGTGATCAGATAACAAGTGTGAAAAATCAGGACCCTTTGGGGGCGGGGGGAGAGATGTAGTTGCATTTTGTATATAAGACAAAGCCCCTAATATCGGGACATCTGGTCACCCTACTGGCAATAGTTATTCAAGCTCACTATAATAATATGGTCCTTTGTGCTGAGCGTAGTTTACCTAAATTTATTTCAAATGGATTCTTACTGAATCAATAAAATTTCCCACCAATGTGATAGTTTGTCTCCTATTTTAAATGATTAAAAAATTCATTCCTGGGCAACCCAATCTCATCAAGTGAATGCTTATTCTACACGCACTTGTCAGTTGAAATAGTCTCTTAATCATATTCTTCCCCAAAGCAAATAGTGGTGTTAAAAGAAACAGATTCACTCTTTCCATTTCAAAGCAGAGAAGAGATTAGGTGCTCCATACCTAAATGGTGCGTGGGCAGGCTTGCAGCTGAGCCAAACAATATATAGATCTTGTCAAACATGCTATTGTCTTTCCAGATCAAGGCAACTTTGTACTTTTAAAAAAGAAAATGAGGGAAGCCACAAAAACACAGGCTTTGAAAGAGCCAGTAATGAGATGCAAATGACCTACAATCAGAGACCAGGCATGGCTGTTGATAGTGGGAGGGGGCACACTTTTTGAGCTGAGCCTCCCCAGGAGTTACAATTTTTCGTTGCGGACCTCCCCCCCAACCCAGACAAAAAGAGGCGAGTCAGGGTGGAGATAGTGCTCCCTCCCCAAGTTCCCGCCATGCGGGGCTGAAGCCTGAGCCCCCCTGAATGTTCCTCTGCTTGGTAAGGCAACTCTCATCTTTTCATGTACTGTGTATATATACCTGCTTACTGTTTTTTTTCCACTCCATGCATCTTATGAAGTGGGTTTTAGCCCCCGAAAGCTTATGCCCAAAGAAATTTGTTAGTTTCTAAGGTGCCACAAGGACTCCCTGTTGTTTTTGCTGATACAGACTAACACAGCTACCACGCTGAAATCTGATTTAGAGGTTCTGGCTGTATGCAACAGGGTTCAGGGTAGGGCATATAAACCCTGAAAGAAATCTGGAAGGGCACATGACCCCACATGCCCCTCCCACATGTCACTCTGCCTACAATCACACTAGGAAGCAAATGGTGATCTGACGAACAGGCCACTCACAAATCAATTTCATGGGCTTCACACTGAGTTAAAGGTAGCCCATGTTTTCTCCCTCCTGCCCAACTCTTGTGCTTATTTACCCAAATACAGAACTCCAAAGCAATGTCCAATTCAGGTAGATGCTAAATATGCTGACACCGGGCTCTGCTTTACTGTGATATAAATCATAACCACAATCGGTTTTCCCTCCTCCATTCCTTCTCCAGGTGAAGGAGAGAGCAACTTTGGGTTTTGGCGCTGGAACTGGCTGTCTCTGGGGATTGCAATGGGCTATCAAGTCTTTCACTTCTATGGTCCTCTTTTATACTGAAGAAATTTTATAAATGGTTATAAAATTGGTTTAAGACAGCCAGGTTTCAAGACCATCAGTCTCTTCAGCCCATCTTGATCTTGAAGCCAGTGTGGTAAAAACAGGTCAGATCACTAAAGACTGGGTTTGCATTGTAGCTCTAACCATTTTGAAAAACAGTTACATTTTTCCCCCCGGCATAGACAGGCCCAAAGCTTCTGGTGTTGCTCAAAGCCATAGTGACTCAAAGAAGTTGCTGTCGGGTCACTGATCGACCTACAAGAAACAAAGCATAGCATGCTGTAGCCAACTCCAGTGGAACCCTGGAGCTGGGCAGGTAAAATGTTGTTACCTGAATTGGAATTTGCCCCTTTCTTTTCTATTCAGGTTCTTGCTCTACAACTACCATTTTAGTATCTGAGCACCTAATCATTAATAGGAGCTGAAAGGACAGCCTTTGGCATGCCAGCCCAATCACTTACCCATTAGGCTACAGAGTTCGGCAATTTTCTGAAAAGTGCCATGGGATCTAGTGTCCCCAGCTGATTACCACTCTATTTAAACATGGCACCTTCAGCAGAATCCCAACTTAACCCTATGCTACTGTATCCCTTTAGTCCTGATGCTGTAAAGAAAAGATGGCTTTCCTCATTACATGACATTACATGAAATGGTCTGCCTCCTCCATTCGCTCCCACCTTTCTATACATTTATTTTAATTGCAGTTTTGTTTTTTCTAAAGTAGGTTGAATGGGAAATTTTTAACCCACCTGGTACCTGCAGAATATGATTAAAGCTGGAATGAATCTGGAAGGTAGATATTTTCTACTAGCCGCTTAGTTTTTTGATAGCTGAATTTGAGATAATGAGAACAATGGAGAAGTGACACGGCCAAAGCAGAAAACGGGGCTAATGGTTAGGACAAGAAAGACTCCGAATAAAGGAATTTGAAGCTTCACACTACAGGTTTCAATTTGCCTGGTTTGCAGTAGAGCAGGAACAAAGTAATATTTCTGCAGCTGATAGCATATGAGTCACCAGCTAATGGGATCTTAATGCCTAGCAAAAACCCATGTCATTGCCCATCACGAATCTGTGAGATGAACATGCCTTGTCCAGCATCTAACACATTTCTACACACTCATTCAGCTGATAGCTGAGCTCCTCTCCCACTCTCCATGCACACATCAAACATTGCTTCTGATCAGCTCTGATTTATTGTTAGGGGCATGTGACTTATTTGATGGTAAAGTGCTCTTATCCTTTTGTGATGAGTAAGAGCTGTCCTTTCCTTATTAATAAGGGGGGGAGGGATAGCTCAGTGGTTTGAGCATTGGCCTGCTAAACCCAGGGTTGTGAGTTCAATCCTTGAGGGGGCCACTTGGGGATCTGGGGCAAAATAAGTACTTGATCCTGCTAGTGAAGGCCAGGGCTGGACTCAATGACCTTTCAAGGTCCCTTCCAGTTCTAGGAGATGGGATATCTCCATTATTAATAATTAATTAATAATAGTGACTTAAGAGGGAAACTGTTGGTTAATCAGCAGGCATTATATGCAAGTACTTTTTTTTTAATCCCCTTCGTGTAGAATACATCCAAGGTAACATGACACAAATTGGAGGATTGGGCGAAAAGAAATCTGATGAGGTTCAACAGGGTCACGTGCAGAGTCCTGTAGTTAGGAAGGAAGAATCCCATACACTGCTACAGGCTGGGGACCGACGGGCTAAGTGGCAGTTCTGCAGAAAAGGACCTGGGGATTACAGTGGATGAGAAGCTGGATATGAGTCAGCAGTGTGCCCTCATTGCCAAGAAGGCCAATGGCACATTGGGCTGTATTAGTAGGAGCATTGCCAGCAGATCGAGGGAAGTGATTATTCCCCTCTATTCGACACCTGGAGTATTGCGTCCAGTTTTGGTCCCCCCACTACAGAAGGGATGTGGACAAATTGGGGAGAGTCCAGCAGAGGACAATGAAATGATTAGGGGGCTGGGGCACATGATTTATGAGGAGAGGCTGAGGGAACTGGGGTTATTTAGTCTGCAGAAGAGAAGAGTGAGGGGGGATTTGATAGCAGCCTTCAACTACCTGAAGGGGGGTTCCAAAGAGGATGGAGCTCGGCTGTTCTCAGTGGTGGCAGACAGATGACAGAACAAGAAGCAATGGTCTCAAGTTGCAGTGGGGGAGGTCTCGGTTGGATATTAGGAAACACTATTTCACTAGGTGATGTGATGTTTTTGACTTGTATCATTTTTCTGTGTGTGTTTATTCTAAGGCTAGGCCTACACTTAAAATGCTATAGTCCTCTTATCACTGTAGTTAATCCACCTCCCCAAGATGGAGAAGCTAGGTGGATGGAAGAATTCTTCTGTTGACCTAGTGCAGGCTTGGCTGATGCAGATACACGTCTCAGGGATTTTTCACACCCCTGAGAGATGTAGCTGTGCGGTGTTAGTTTTCAGTTAGATCAGGCATTACTCTTACTGAAGGAATACTGGGACTCCTAGAAACCATCTTCAAACCAATCACCACACAAAGGGCCGGTTTCCTGCAAGACACTACCGACTTCCTCCAGAAACTCCGCAACATCAGTAATCTCCCCCAGAGCACCCTGTCACCTCCCTGTACACCAACATCCCTCACCATGATGGCATCACTACTAGTCATTAACCTGTCCCCAAAGCCTCTCAGACATGTTGGACAATCATGTGACATTCTGCAGTTACTTCCCCAGGATGGGGAGACAGTGGTGGAAGGCTGTGGGTATTCCGTAAGGAAGGAGGGGGGGTTAGACTTTGGCACAGTCTGGTAACTTTTTTTTTAATGCAATTTTTGCAAACCTGCATTTTGCTAGTAGCTGTGTCCTGACAGTTCTGCCTCCGGGCTGGATGTCGTGCTGTGTACCAACTTACATAGCTCACTTTTGACAGTTAGTTTTTTGCAGTTCTTTGTTTTTACTGTACTTTTTTAACTGTGAGTGGGAGAATGTGGCCAACTGCCCTGAAGTATGAGGGGGCTAGCTATATAAAGCTCAGATCTAGTCTCTCTCTCTCTCTCTCTGTCTCTTTGGCAAGTTTTTCTCCCTTGCCAGTGCATAGACTATAATAAAAGAACTCTATGATTAACAGAGGAAAAAATAAAGTAGAACAAGTGGCAGTAGGTGTTAAATAACAACAGGTATTGCTTGTAAATTGTGGCTGTGGCATCTCAAGGGTTATTATAGCTGCTGTTTGATTTCCAGCTGTTTTTATTAGTGATGTGTAATCTGGCAACATTATGTTGTATAGCACCTAGGCCAGATTTTCCAGTAAAGCTACCCTGTGGGAAATTCTGAGGTGTAGATGTGCCTGTTACTTAATTTATTTGCTCCTATAATGTTCAATTGAAATGTACAGCAGGGAACACAGAGCTGGCTGGGAATACATATTCCGTATTTTTGTTTAAGACGGATACATTTTGAACTGATCTAGTGCTGCAGTATGAGACTGCATATGAGAGTAACTAGGACACCATGGAAGTCCAGAGACACAAGCTGTCTAGCACAGATAAGGCTGGAATACTTTGCAGGGCTCCTGTAATGCCAGCATTTGACATTTTGTGGTAAATAATTCTTCAATACAGCCTCTAGAGGATTTGTACTAATAGGAGAGAAACTCTGAATTAAAAAATACTGCTAATCATCTTCCAGAAATGCAACATCTTGTCAAGCAGACTGCTCAACTGATGAGGATAACATGCAGTAATTATTTAGTCAATCAGCACCTATAATGTTTAAGGATCATGGTCCTGTGCCTTTAAAAATAGAAAAGTACTGGTGTGTTTCCTTCTCATTGAATATACCAATTAAGTGATTATAGAAGAAAGCTACTGAGCAAATTGGCTTATCTATAATACTGCTGCTTAGTGCTTTGTCTATAAAGCATTTAACAAACTTTATGTAATTCTCCCAACATCCCTGAGAGGTAGGGAATTAACCTCCCCATTTCACACATGGGCTAATAGACAGGTGTTAAGTGACTTGGCCCAGGCAACAGTGTGATTCAGGGGCAGAGCTGGAATTAGAACTGGAAATCATGGCTCCTTCTCCTTCATTCTTAGACCAAGCTGCCTCTTTGTTTCTGGTAAGTATCTGGAACAACTCTGGGCATGTGAGCCCGGGCTCTTCCTCTCACCGTTCTAGCAGAGAACAAGTGAAAGGGCCCAGCAACAAAAAGGCTGCTCAGAAGGATGGGAGAAGTTAGCACATGCCTTGCCATCACCAGTCCAAGCTACCCAGGGGAAAGTTACTGCATTGCAGGCACTGAGCCAGAGGTGTCGGAAGTGTGTGGGTGGAGGTGATAGAATATCAGGCTGTGACTCTCCTCCCGTTCAGGTCCAAGAGTGAACGGTAAACTGCTAAGTCAGCAGCCTGGTGCCTTTTAAGAGCAGATATTTAGTGCTGGGCAGACGCACACCTTCCATCTGCAGATAGGGACCCCATCTAGTTTTCTAGGCATCTTTCAACCACATGGGAATGGGGAGCAGAAAAGGGGAAAATATCAGGTTTGGGTTTAGGGCAGTATATACACACAAAGCCTGGAATTTGAGCAAGGCCCCTCCCCTGTTACCCAAAGCTAGTCACCCAACATGCTGATTATGTGTAATGCACCAGTCATAAAGCAGTGGGTGTATATGAAAAATCAAGGAAGAAATGCAATGGAAGTGCAAGGTGTGGGGGGAAGGCCTTGGAAATGAATAACCGTCTCCTACTCAGCAAGCCAGCTCTCTTATCTGTATTAGTATTAAAAAAAACAAACAAAAAAACCACCCACCCTAAGAAGTGAACTAAATCTCTCCTTATGTACCAGAAAAATCTGAGAATGATTGCTTACATTTGACAGAACCCAAAGTGCATCTGTATAGGATATGTGAGTAGGTGGTGAAAACTCAGCAGCTGAAGTGATGACTTCTATTTTATTTATTTAATCTGTAACTGTTTTTTAAACCCAAACAGCAGCCTGCTATGGAAGGCATCTTCCACTCGGGATTCATTAGTTATTATCAGTAGCAACTCTGGCTAATTGCACTTGCACTTGTGATTGACAGCCCTTGATTAGACACTATTGCTTCCCTCTCCTGGGAAAGGAGATCCTTTTCAGGTCAAAGATTAAGTCATTGCTAAATAGATGATGATTTCATGGTGTGTTATTGCAGCACATAGCTGGACTAAGGATTGCCACTACTTCAATTCCTCCCCCTCCCGTAATCTTGCCAAGAGGGGATGGCCCAAATCCTGGATCTGAGCATCTCCTAGCTTTGGGAAGGTTTGGAACAGCCCTGACCACTAAATTCTCCAGCTCAGGCCCATCTCTGCTAGGAACTGAATACAAACTTCAGTGAGTTTATTCTATGAGCTCAGTGTTATCACTGTCATAAGACCTTGACTCACATACCTGTCCCTGCATCAGATTAGAGATGTGTACGGGTAGGAGCTTCAAGATGTAGGAGTTTTAGTGATGGGCAAACCTCAAGAGGCTTTGAGACTGGGTTTGGTTCAAATAAGCCTCCAGAAATTGGGCAGACTTTATGAAAAATGCCCATGCACACAGTGGCTTCTCCATATAGTAACTAAAAAGGTCCCCCTAAGTTTTCAAAATTCTGCGTGGGGCTTCCACTGATTTCAATCTGAGGCCCAGGCCTGCATTCATTAGCTGTTTGGCTCCCTGACTGTCATAAAAAAGCCTTCACAATGCTTTGAAGTCACTGAGGACCTGTGAGTCTCCTTGCATCTGCAATCATGTGTGTTCACACATAATTACATTGCTCATGTTATGCAGTACTCACTTATGAAGCAGGTTCTAAGCACTGTCTGCAGTGTTCATGAGTGCCCTCTTAGACTGCACTGGCATCTTTCATAACTCCCAGAGTGCACTAGCACTAATGCGAAACAATAGGGGGAGGGATAGCTCAGTGATTTGAGCATTGGCCTACTAAACCCAGGGTTGTGAGTTCAATCCTTGAGTGGGGGCCACTTAGGGATATAGGGCAAAAATTGGTTGGATGATTTAATTGGGGATTGGTCCTGCTTTGAGCAGGGGGTTGGACTAGATGATCTCCTGAGGTCCCTTCCCACCCTGATATTAAAAAAAAAAAAAAAAATGCAGACTGCCCCACCTGGGATGGTTTGTTTGGCTCCCAAGATGGCTGGGCTGTCCCAGCTAATGCCTGGTCTACACTGGGGGGGATCAATCTAAGTTATGCAACTTCAGCTACGTGAATAACATAGCTGAAGTTGACGTACTTAGATATACTTACCGCGGTGTCTTCACTGTGGTAAGTCGACAGCTGACGCTCCCCCATTGACTCTGCCTGTGCCTCTCACTCTGGTGGAGTACCGGAGTCGACAGGAGAGTGCTTGGTGGGCGATTTAGTGCATCTAGACTAGACGTGATAAATCGCTGCCCGTCAATCCAGCGAGTAATGTAGACAAGCCCTAAATGTAACACTCAAAATGAAGAAGTCCTTGGAGGAATCCCCGTTGTATTGAACAGTTGCCCTTCGGACCTCAAACTATCACTTCCCTTATCTTGGGGAAAAACTAGCAATGCCTCAGTAATTAAGCAAAGGTCATGTCCCTGCAATAATAACAGGAAAATCTTCAATTCGTAAGAAAAACTTCCTCAAAATAACTACTTCAAACCACAGCCCACTGTGTGTAAGGTTCCGAGTAAATCTCAATGGCACGATGGTAGAAGCACCTGTAGGTGGTTTTACTCTAGAACTATCATAAGGGAACTGTGCTGGAATTAGTGCAATGGTAAGGAATTAAGAGAAGCGTCAGTGTCTACACAGCAAGCTAGAGATTCCCTTCTTCCTATTCCAGGGAAGGCATAGAATCATAGGACCGAAATTGACCTCAAGAAGTCATCTAGTCCAGTCTCCTGCACTCAAGCAGGAATAAATATTATCCAGACCATCCCTGACAGGTGATTGTCTAACCTGATCTTAAAAATCTTCACTGCCTCCCCAGGCAATTTATTCCAGTGCTTAACCACCCCGACAGTTAGGAAGTTTTTCCTCATGTCCAACCTAAACTGCCCTTGTTGCAATTTAAGCCCATTGCTTCTTGTCCTATCCTCAGAGGTTACGGAGAACATTTTTTCTTCCTCCTCCTTGTAACAACCTTTTATGTACTTGAAAATGTTATCATGTTCCCTCTCAATCTTCTCTTCTCCAGACTAAACCAACCCAATTTTTTCATTCTTCCCTCATAGGTAGTTTTCTAGACCTTTAAATTTTTTTTTGTTACTCTTCTCTGGACTTTCTCCAACTTGTTCATATCTTTCCTGAAATGTGGTGCCCAGAACTGGACACAATACTCCAGTTGAGGCCTAATTAGCGCAGAGTAGAATAGAAGATTTACTTCTCATGTCTTGCTTACAACACTCTTGCTAATACATCCCAGAATGCTATTTGCTTTTTTGCAACAGTGTTACACTTTTGTTGACTCATATTTAGCTTGTGATCTACTGTGACCCCCAGATCCCTTTCCGCAGTACTCCTTCCTTTTAATCCCATCCTTCAAAGCACTCGCAACCCCTCCCAGCTTGGTATCGTCCTCAGACTTTATAAGTGTACTCTGTATGCCATTATCTAAATCATTGATGAAGATATTGAACAGAATCGCACCCAGAGCTGATCCCTGTGGGATTCCACTCATTATGCCTTTCCAGCTTGACCGTGAACTAGTGATAACTTCTTTTCTGGGAATGGTTTTCCAACTAGTTATGCACCCACCTTATAGTAGCTCCATCTAGGTTGTATTTCCCTAATTTGCTTATGAGAAGGTCATGCAAGACAGTATCAAAATCCTTACTAAAGTCAAGATATACCACATCTACTGCTTCCCCCCATCTACGAGGCTTGTTACCCTGTCAAAGAAAGCTATTAGATTGGTTTGACACAATTTGTTCTTAACAAATCCATGCTACCTGTTACTTATCACCTTATTATCTTATAGTTGTTTGCAAATGACCCTGACTTCATTACTCAGGAATTGTTACGTTTCCCCTACACAAGGGAAAGTGATACTTTGAGGTCAGTAGCTACAATGGCTAATTTCAGCGGCTTGTCCCTAACCCTTCATCTTTTGGGTATCATATTTAGCAGAGACAGCCCAGCTGTTCTATAAAACCAAGTGAGACATCTCTCACTTTCTGGGGAGGAACCAACTGGACTTTTAATTCTTTTTCTTATTTGTTTGAAAGGGAGTTATAGTGCTCACAAAAAGTCCTCTTTTTAGTTTTGGAGACTGAAGTGCTCTAGCAACTGGACAGGCTCTCATGCAGCGTGAGTAATGTACATTTTCCTCACACTGAGCTTCATCCCTGTTCTGTGGGGACCATCTTTAAGGGTGAGAGGTTAGTTAGGTCTCCACCCCCTTCCTCCTTTAGATGGTCTGTCTGCCTGACTCTCCCAGTTCTCTAGTGATCATCTAAATGCTGTTTGGCAGCCTTAGTTAAGTTTATAGTAGGAAGGTGTCCGGTTACCAACCCCCCTCCCTCATTAGTTGATAGTCTCAGAACAGAGAACGAATGACTGTTTCATCAACCCTACAGGGGATCCATGGAATCATAGAATATTAGGGTTTGAAGGGACCTCAGGAGGTCATCTAGTCCAACCTCCTGCAGTGTAGGAGGGAAGTTGACTGCCACTGCCCATGGACAGTTCTGTGGATAAATAGGTTTTGGTTTACTGAGGCGTCACTCAATTCTGCTGCCTTTCACTAGCACAAGACTCACTTCACCTTCCTCATAGGCGTGTGGGAAATACATGTGCTTAAAACAGCATCTGGGAAATCTGCAAAATGCTTTGTGAAGCTATGAACTCTGCTTCCCACACACCTGATGCACCATGTAGCGTTTTGCTATGCAACCGTATGATGCATCAGCAAGGAACTCTCTAAAGATGTATTCACAAAAATATGCAACACAGTCAAGAGATTTCTTGGGCAACTCCCACATAGTTCTAGTTTATTTGCAATGATTCATCTGTCTTTACCTGTTGTTGCGGTACCGTCAGATTCCTCCTCCATGACAGGTTCCCTTCCACTTCGTTGATAATGATAATGCTTCCAGATGACTCATGTCACCAGGCACCCAGCTTTTGCTTTAGATGCCTAAACAATGTAAACTAGGTGACTTTGTATGAGACCAATATGCCTACAGGCAATATAGGTAAAAATAGTGGTATATACTTCACCGCTACCTTCTTCAGCTGCCAATCTACATTCAAGATCGTGGTCTATAGTCAATGATTTTTTTAACATGTTAGCCAGGCCCTGATACAATCATTTGGCACTTTCTAATAATTCTTACATAATTCTATGAGAGAAATAAAACTAGAGATGGGGTCCAAACCAAGACTCTGGATCTAAGCATCCCAGAATTTTGAGAGTGCTGGAAATCAAAATTCAGATCCCAGTTTGCAAATTGCCTGTATCTTTGTAATAAGCAAATACCAAAACCCCAGATCTAACCAACTTTGAACTCTGGTGGTGGTTTACATCTGGGTCCACATTTTGTGACTTGAGCTCATCTTTAAATAAAAAAATTAGTGATAAGTGAACTTCAAAATGTTGCGGTTTGATTTATTTATTTATAGAGACCTCTATGATGCACATCACATCGTATCTAGATCTGAGTGTCCTCACAAGCACCAGTTAAGTCCCACAATACCCCTGTGTGGTCGGTAAGCATTTTTATTCCCATTTTACAGATGTGGTAATTGAGAAATTTAAGTGCCTATGGTCACAGAGGAGCTGGCAGAGCTAGGAATACAATCTGACTCTCACTCTGCTGCCTTAAGTACAAACCATCTTTCTTCTCAAACTGAGATCGAGTTCAGAAAAGCACATGAAAGTTTGGAAAGTTATCTGAACTGCCTGATTCAGCAAAACCAGGCTGGTAATCTCACCAGAACAGTGGTATTTTGATCCTTTAATTTCCAGTCCTGGCCAGAGTCCAGAAGTTCAGAGTTGTGAAAAATATATATATCTATAACCTCAATTTATCAAACTTCTTTAAAAAAAAAAAAGTTATGCAGGACTTCTTTACCCATCCTGCTGGTTTAAACTGCTGTGGGCCAAATATATCCCTGGTACAAATGGGTAAAATTCCATGGATTTCAATGGGAGTTGTGTCCAGGTACACTGGAGTTGAATACATGATGAGATGAGAGAAATTTGTTTATAGTCAAATTCCATATCGATAGAACTTGGATTAGACATGGTCAAGCTTTGAGCATCCACAGCTGGTTGCAACCAGTTCCTTTTGTTTTACAAGTGCCCACCAAAGAACGCAATTACAGCAGAAAGATTCTCAGGTTCTCATTTGTGTGTGAAGAGATGAGTGCTGTGCCTTCCTTTGAATATGGCGCTGGTCATTGTTGGAGATAAGGGGTGAAATTTTGGCTCCATTGAAGTCAATGACAAAACTTCCATTGACTTAAATAGGATCAGGATTTCACCCAGAGTGCCTACATCTGTTGAAACAGACTGCTGTAATCCAGTGTAGCAATTCTTATGCTTGAGAAACCAGTAGGAACACACCAGCTGCCAATGTTCAGTGCAATTTTAGATCAATATTGTGGATGGATAGTAAACGCAAAATTGTGTTAAAACCAGAGAGAAGTAATGCCATTGACTTTCAGGTGCCTGGGTGAGCTCTGGCCTACAGTATGTTACACAGAATCAAACATACTAAGGGAGATTCAGATCAAGGAGGGGGGAAAGCCAGGTCTTGTGAGAGTGCTACTTTTAAAAAATAATCTCATTAACATTCTGTTAAAATTTCCAAAATCGACTGCACACGGGTGCAGGTGTCACATGAGGAATCAGTAGCATTTCTCTGGAGAGAATTTTCCAAAAGAAGTACCCTTGCATGGGGATTGCCAGTTCTTGAAAGAGATTTTCATAAAATCACATTGTAGTTGAAGTTTGGCATGAGTGCTTTTGTTTGTTCTTTTTGTTTGTGTTAGATAACACCACTCTTCTAGCAAGTCTAATCTAGCTTGTCGAAAACTTGAATTCTGGGACAGAAGTGAGCAAATGAACAATAAAGATTTAAATAAATGCTAGTTGCTCATTTTATATCCATATTTCTCACTTGATACATTTTTGTGCCACCTTCTCCTAAATTTATTATAATTAGGAACAGGACAGGCTAGAATAAACTAAACTGGGAACTCACATGCTTCAGTTGCTCTTGTTTTACATGATTTTTTTTTTCATTTGAAAATGGCTTACTTGGGCAAATCAGAAGCCAAATCCAATGTTTTTCAGTTTGAAGTCAGTGGAAACTTTATTCTCGCAGTTCTTAAAAATGTGATGCAAAGCTTTAGTGGTAGAGGCCTTGGTTTGCCTTTTCCTTCAATGCACTTTGAAACTAATGTGCTATTTTTTTCACTTCCTTTTCTCTGTCAAATTTACTTCACAAGAAATCAGGAATACATTTCACATCAAATTCAACAGAACTATCACCACCTCTGAATTCAGAGAAGAAGTCCGTATATAGCATTATTTCTTCTGGTTCTCTATTGAATATTTTCTACTTCTCTCTGGGGGTTGATTCTCTTTCTGATGTATCTGCTTTACCTTTTACAGCGCCAGTCCTTTGCTCTAGTGTTGAAGCTTCTTTTGGCCAGCAGGGTACTGGCTACAATCTCTTAGGAGCGTAAAAATGGCTGTTCTAGGTCAGACTGATGGTCCATCTAACCCAGCATCCTGTCTTCTGACAGTGGCTGGTGTCAGCTGCTTCAGAAGCAATGATCAGAACAAGGCAACTTCAAATGATCCATCCCATGTTGTCCAGTCCCAGCTTCTGGCAGTCAGTGGTTTAGGGACACCCAGAGCAAGGGTTCTCCCTGACCATCTTGGCTAATAGCCATTGATAGATCTATTCTCCATGAATTTATCTAATTCTTGTTTGAATCCAGTTATATTTTGACCCTCAACATCCCCTGTCAATGAGTTCCACAGATTGATTGTGAATTGTATGAAAATGTACATCCTTATGTTTGTTTTAAACCTGCTTCCTATTAATTTCATTGGGTGAGCCCTGGTTCTTGTGTTATGTGAAGGGGTAAACACTTCCTTATTTACTTTTTCTACACCATTCATGATTTTATAGACCTCTATCATGTCCCTTGTTAGTTGTCTCTTTTCTAAGCTGAGCAGTCCCGGTCTTTTAATCTCTCCTTATATGGAACCTGTTCCATAGCCCTAATAATTTTTGTTGCCCTTCTCTCTAGCTTTTCCAATTCTAATATATCTTTTTTGAGATGGGGCAACCAGAATTGCATGCAATATTCCACGTATGGGGTTACCATGGATTTATATAGTGGCATTTTGATAATAGGAAAAGGATAGATAATAAAACGGAAGATGTTACCTAACGTTCTGCTAACATTTTTGACTGCTGCTGTTTTGAGAGAACTATCCATGATGGCTCCAAGATCTTTCTAGAGTGGTAACTGCTAATTTAGACACATCATTTTGTATATATATTTGGGATTATGTTTTTCAATGTACATTACTTTGCATTTATCTATGCTGAATTTCACTTGCCATTTTGTTGCCCAGACAACCAGTTTATCAAGATCCCTTTGTAACGCTTTGCAGTCAGTTTTGGACTTAATTATCTTATGTAATTTTGTATCATCTGCAAATATTGCCACATTACTGTTCACTGCCTTTCCCAGATCACTTATGAATAAGCTGAACAGCAAATGTTTCAGCATAGCTCCTTGGGGGACCCCGTTATTTACCTCTCTCCGTTGTGACAAATGATCATTTATTCCTACTCTGTGTTTCCTATCTTTTAACCAGTTATTGATTCACCAGAGGACCTTCCCTCTTATCCCATGACTGCTTAGTTTGCTTAAGAGCCTTCGCGGAGGGACCTTGTCAAAAGCTTTCTGAAAGTCCAACTACATATGCTTGTTGACCCCCTCAAAAATTCTAGTAGATTGATGAGGCATGATTTCCTTTTACAAAAGCCATGCTGACTCTTCCCCAACATATTGTGTTCATGTATGTGTCTGATAATTCTGTTCTTCACTATAGTTTCAACCAATTTGCCTGGTACTGAAGTTTGGCTTACAAGCCTGTACTTGCCAGGTTTGCCTCTGGAGCCTTTTTTTAAAAAAGTGTTTCATAAACTATCTGCCAGTCATATGGTAGAGAGGCTAATTTAAACTATAGGTTACATACCAGAGTTAGTAGTTCTGTAATTTCATATTTGAGTTCCTTCAGAACTCTTTGGGTGAATACCTTCTGGTCCTGGTGATTTATTACTGTTTAATTTAGTGATTTGTTCTAAAACCTCCTCTATCGACACCTCAGTCTGGGACAATTCCTCACATTTGTCACCTAAAAAGAATATCTTAAGTGTGGGTATCTATCCCACATCCTCTGCAGTGAATGCTGATGCAAAGAATTCATTTAGTTTCCCTGCAATGGCCTTGTCTTCCTTGAGTGCTCTTTAGCACCTCGATTGTCCAGACTTTGTCACACATTTTGTCCACATTTAGTTTGAGCCTCTTATGAAGTTTTTTAATAGTCTCCATGCAATTTGTAGGCATTTCAGCCTTTTGACTGGTCCTTTTAATTTCTGGTTAACTAGCTTCCTTATTTTTGTGTAGTTCCTCTTTTGAAGTTAAATGCGACTGTGGTGGGTTTCTTTGGCATTTTTCCTTCCACAAGGATGCTTAATGTAATTATATTATAGTTGCCATTCAGCAGTTCTCAACTATATTCACCTCTTTTGGGGAAGATTCTGTGCTCCACTTGGGATTAAATCAAGAATTCTCTCTCCTCTTGTGGGTTCCAAAGCTGCTCCAAGAAGTAGTCTTTTATGGTGTTTAGAAATTTTATCTCTGCGTCCCTTCCTGAGGTGACATACCCATCATAAGAGGATAGCTGAAATCCCCGATTGTGTTTTCTGCCTTTGTAGTCTCTCTCATATCCTTGCGCATTTCACAATCATTGTCACCATCCTGGTCAGGTAAGCAGTAGTATATTCCTACTGCTATAGTCTTACTGAGTAAAACTGTTAGTGTGTCATGCCTTATCTCAAACTAAAGAAGAATCAATGGGTATTTTGTATGTCTTTAGAAGGAAAAGATGGGGGAGGCGGGAAGGGGAGTTTGTTTTTAACCAGAGAAAGGATGGTACAGTGAACCAGAGTTGATACAGAGGCACCATTAAACTCCAAAGAGCAGCAGGGATAAGGGATGGGAGAGGAGAGGGACAGCAGCCTCTGAAAGCATTGTGAATATCACCAATCACTTTGCCATGTTTATTCAAATTAATAATTGCAAGCAGTTTTTTGCAGAATGTACCCAGCTGTGGTTGTGTGTGCCTTAGGTACTGATCTGGCTCCTATCACTATATTATCTGAGTGCCTCACAGTCTTTTATATATTTATCTTTACAACCCCTTTGTGAGGGAGGGCAGTGCTCCCCATTAAATTATCCCCATTAAACAGATGGGAAACTGAGGCCCAGAGGCCAAATAACTTGCCTAAGGTCACACAGGAAGTCTATGGCAGAGCAGGGAATAGAACCTACGTCCTCCAAGTCCTAGGATCATGCTGAGCTGCAACTAAGCAGGCCATTGTTAGTGTTACATGTCCAGTTAGATATGCGAGATCTAGTAGGTCATCTTGTCTGTGCCTTGGGGATCAGTGTGGCAGTGATCAGTGTGGCAGTGATCCCTAGGGTATATTATCCAGTGCGTTATCTAGTCTAGTTTTAAATGTGACCTGCAAAGAAAATAAAAATTGGGGCTGTGCATTTTTTTACTTGTGCAAGGAAAGCCTGAAAGGTTTGAACAGAAATTGTGTTTTGCCCCATGAGTGTTGTTTATGTTAGGAATAAAGATCCTACCTGCCCCATTTTTCACCTGTTGTCCCACCCATCAGTTTTTAACCTATAAGTATTGGTAACTACTGATATCTTCCTCCATTTAAAAAAAAAACATAATAGGAAAAAGATGGTTTCTGTGAGTGCCAATGGTGCATTTGATACTGTACCATGCACGAAAGGAGAGAGTTCTGCTTCAAAGAGCCACCACAACTGAAACTTATAGAGAAAGCAAAGTTATTTTTAATGTCTTTTGTGCTGGGGCCTCTAGCAAATACTTCAGTGATTCATGAGGCTTAAAAATGAAATATGATAAATAGTCTCCTTCCTAATTGCTCAGCAAAGAGTCCACACACCACGTGAAGTCCATATTCAACCTCTGCATGGGGCTTGGCTTCATTAACCAAGATAACAACAAGGGAATATAAAGATGGAGAGGAGGAAGGAAAGGCAATGTGGTCCAGTAGATAATGCATTGGACTGGGACTTGGGAAGATTTTGAGTCCATTCCTGTCACTACCACAGGCTCATTATGTGACTTTGGCTATTGTCGCTTAACCTTTCTGTGCCTCTCCTCCCCCAGCTGCACAATGGTGACTGTGCCCCAAATTTTCAGAAATAGGTGCACCAAAGCACCTAAATGGATTAGGAGAGGTGGGATTTAGTAGCAAGTCGATGGGACTTTTGCTCTTAAGCCATTTAGGTGGTGTTACCCAAAATTGGGCCAGCTAGTAAGCTTAGGGAGGACTAATGACCCACCAGAGTTTGGCAGAAAGCAGCACATTTATTATACTGATAGCTAAGCTCAAAAGAAGGGTGGGGTCACACTCACATTCACATACTCACGCTCCCAGGACACGCACGGCACTGGAGATGTCAGGATCCTTCAAGGTAAATGTTCCATAGCGCAGCGATGGACGGTGTGATGAAGGTCAGTCTTCCCGAGGCACAATGGCAAAGGGCCTTTATGGGAGGTACAAGCTTGTGAGTGCACTCCTGAGCACATGGCCCCTTCCCCTTTTAAGGACTTGCTCCTCATGGCCTGCGACTAGAGATGACTTGGCCGTGTCTGGTTGGTCACACTCCACCTTGTGCAGTGTCCATGCATTGGGGGTGTGATTGCTGCCTAGTCAGAGTGTCATGGTCTGCAACTAGAGATGACTTGGCCCTGTCTGGTTGGTCACACTCCATTTCGGCCAGTGTCCATGCATTGTGTGTGTGAGTACTGCCTAAGTAGAGTCCCAGACACCTTGTCTATCTGGCAGGAGCGGCTCTATGGTTTTTGCCGCCCCAAGCACGGCAGTCAGGCGGCTTTCGGCAGCATGCCTGCGGGAGGTCTGCCGGTGCCGCGCCTTCAGCGTCCCCGCCGCCAAATTGCTGCCAAAAGCGCGGGACCAGCGGACCTCCCGCAGGCATGCCGCCGAACGCAGCCTGACTGCCGCCCTCACAGCGACCAGCAGGCTGCCCCCTGCGGATTGCCGCCCCAGGCACGCGCTTGCTGCGCTGGTGCCTGGAGCCGCCCCTGCTACCTGGGAGCTCTTCTGATCTTCCAGCTGTTCAACCAGCCCATTCATCCCACAAGCATTCCAGGAGGGAGGGAGAGGGGGAAAGTCACTTCACAGGTATTCGAAGAGGGAGAGGAGACAAAAGTAGGGGGGAAAATGTAACAGATCTTTTGAGCATACAGGTTATACATAGCATAGTCATACAGAGCATACAGATCACTGCTGCTCTACAACAGGGGCTATGGAAAAATCCCACCTAAATATCCATGTAGGAAATATTACTGGCCACCGTTTTAAAAATAGAAGCCTTTCTCCCACCGTTGGTCAGTTGTGTCTATGTAGACTGTAAGATGTTTGGGAGAGGGGCCGTCTTTTACTATGTCTGTACAGTGCCTAGCTCAGTGGAGTCATGATCTCAGTTGGGCTTTTCGATGCTACAGTACTGTTACTAAAAAATAAAGATCAGCTGAAATTTTTCTTCCAATTTGACTGTTCTTACAGTTCCTGCCTCAGGATGGCTCTGCCCATACCCTACAACTTCCACTCCCACCTCTGACATCCCAACAGAGTAACCAGATAGCCCTCAATGAGCTGGTAAAGTCCATTGAACCCTTTCCCAGCCAGATCAACACCTAACCTGGTGGGGTGTTTCAGGAACACATTGACAGCTGATTACAACATCTTTACTTCTCTGTCAGTGTATTTTGTATAAATGACTCTTAGTATTGGAGGTTTTTATACATTTTCTGCAGGTGGAAAAATTTAAATTGATTCTAACCCTTCGGAATTATCTATTGACATTTATATATAAAAGAAATCCTTTCAAATCCAGGCCTAGTTACATTTCGTGATAAACTATAGAAATGTGCTGAGCTGAACAGGAGATTCAATTTGGAAAAATGTTAAATGTTCATGAATCAGGAATAATCATTGCGCAAATATAATGTATGGGAAACACGAGGCAGTAATACTCCCAGAAAAGGGTCTGGGGATGATGAATTGAATGACTCACATTCTGACACAGTATTGCAAAGACAGCCACTGTTAACGGGAGACTCATATATAAAACAAGATAATTATTTCATTGTACTAGGCTGTGGTTAGACATCAGCTGTATACCTACATTTAGTTATCAGTACCAGATTTTTAAAAGCATACACGAAGTAGAGAATGTTCAGAGAACTAGGCATGTGTTGTACATAGCTGGAAAGTGTTAAGCCTCTGTCTTGTGTGTGATGCTCCTTCAAGTATTTAAGAACTCTGCCAGCCTGCAGAAATGACAGCCATTTTGTACTAAGAGGTGGGACAGCTAGTTACATAGGAGATATGTAACCTCAGTGTGCTCATAAATACTTTTAACTTCTGTTTTTCTTCTAAAAGAGTTTCTAGATGTGTGTGTGTGTGTGTGTGTGTATGTGTGTTCAGTCTAAGAAAATAATGGCAGGGGAGAACAAAAGTCTATATAAATACTTAGAGATGTTAGAGAGAGTCCTGTGATCAATGATTCTCACTAGTTTACAAAACCAGAGCAAACAGTAATATCCTAAAGTTTCAAAAGGGATTAGAGATTGTGGATCCCTGGGGGAGGACGGGTGGGGGGGTGGGGGGGGAAGTGGGGCAACCTGTAGAACTGGTCAGGAGTTTTCCATCAGAATTTTTTGCTGGAAAATGCAGTTTCTGATGGACCATTGAAATTTTCTACGGGGAAGCTCCCGATTGTACTGAATTTTTATTATTTTTTTCCATCAGGAAAATTGAAATGAAATATTTCATTTTGGGTTGGGTTGACCTGAACTGGAAAATTTTTAATTTTAATTGAGCAGAAAGTCCTTGTTTTGAATCAGTTTAATAAAACACTGAACTGCATTTCTGTCTGAGTGCATTGTGTTATGGGAATTGTTTGGCCTCCATTATCGCCTATGGGCTGAGCTCCCTGGAGGACTCGCATTATGGATTTCCTTCTGACCAAGCTCTGCAAGGTGCACTGTGGGAGTTACAGGAATCTGGCCGCATCGTGAGAGAGGTTTATTCTGGCCATGGAGCCTGGCCCAAAGGGGAACATGGGGGCATCAGGCTTCCAAGCAACAACTCACCGCAATGGGAAAATACAGTTAAGTGTTGAACCGACTTGAAAAGAGGCATTTCGGATCAGCTCAACAAACCAAAATGAAACATTTTGATTGAGAGAGGCTGGAAATGTGTCATTTTGATTGCAAACATTGAAATGAAATGTTTTGATATTTCCAAACAGGTTTTTTTTTTTTCTAAATTTTAGTTCAGTGAAAAATTGTAAAATTTCAGCTTCCCAAATGGGGATAAAACAAATGTTGGATTTTTCCCTTGGGAAGGAAATTCTGCATTTTGCTCTGTTCTGGCAAACTGTTGCCTTACAGGGGCCTGATATTACAGCACCCTCCCTCTGAAAACCAAGCCCCTTTGAGATGCCTTACGTTGGACACCCTATAGTGCCTTTTGAAAACTTAGGCCTGTGGTCTTAAGCTGCAGAAAGGAAAACTTAGCCTTAATATTTATTTATTTTTAAAAACCTCTCATGGGGAAAATTCAGTGCTGGTAAACTGTGACTTTCCCTTATACCCGGGAAAGAATTTGACCCTATAGTTATAAGAACAGGGAACCAGTGGAAGAAGATGCTAAAGGGGGTTGTAGAGTCGTCATTGCTGGAAATATTGAAGACTAAGACTTGGGGAAAAGATCAAACAATCCTGCCCTTATGCAAAGGGCGGCGGGTAGATAAATGCTTTTTTTCCAACACCAAAGGGTCTGTAATCTGAACTAGTATATCCTGTCCCCCCTTCACCCTGGCCAGTGAGAAGCAACACATCTAAAAAGATATAATTTGGTCCACGGTAATAACCTACTTCTAAGGAATTCCAGGAAAAAATCTGTTATCAACACTGCTTTTTCTTTATCTGTGGCAAACACACAAGTACAGTGTCCCTTAGTCATCGTGTAACTTCTGAGAAGCTTTCTGATCCTCATCATCTTTCCTGTTTTTAACTGTGTATCAAAAATAGCCGCATGAAGAGAGACAGTCATACAAAAGCCTTATTGTAATCACTCTAATTTATTACTGTAAACAGATTATCTGAACTTTTCTAGTTAATCTCAAGCAAGCGTGCTCTGGATGGAGGGGCATGGGCTTCCGTGAGGTGGGGGAAGGTAGGGCAAAGGGGTTTCTGCTTTTGCTTGGCTTCATAGTATTGATCGAAATCTAGGAGAATAAATTAGAAGACAAAAGTGCAGTTTGTCAGAAGGCTGGATATGGCAAAATATCACTTGGGGGGAGTGGACGAATCAGGAGATGGGTTAATGGGCAACCTCCAGATCATCAGTTCAAGTCCAGCCCCGCTCAGTGCTGGTCAAATGTTATTTATTACTGGAGTGCCTCTGGAGCCCTCCAGCCAAGATCTGGGCTCATTGTGTTAAGCACAGCACACACACAGTAAGGCATCCCTGCCCCAGAGAGCTTACAATCGAAATAGACAAGATAGAAAACAGAGGTTGAGATATAAAGTGACTTGCCCTAAGTCACACAACCGGTAAGTGGGAGGGGCAGGACTAGAACTCAAGTCTCTGAGTACGAGACTGGTGTTCTATTCCCTGCCACATGATGCCTCCCTGTCCTTTGGTAGCTGTTCAGTGAGCTCTGTACATTTATTTTGATCTCATTCCAATTTCCAGTGGGTGGGCGTCTGCATAATGAATTGGCACCCTCCTCTGTCTCAGGTGAGGGCCAAGGAGAGTGAATTATGTTCTCCCCTAACTATGATAGTCACAATTCCAGGGCCAGCTGCACCTTTGACCCCTCCTGTTCTCTGACTGCACCATCCGCTGATGTTAGTCCTCTTGCCTTCCCCGGTTCTGGGGTGGAATCCTGTAATTTTCACACTCTGAGACCATGTGCCCAGATTACAGCACCCTGTGTACCAAATAGGATTGCCCAGCAGGTCCAGCTGGGTTTGGCTACCTGTGGTTCTTCCCTTCAGGAGCTGTGGACCCCTCCCCATGCTATCAGCACTGTGCTTTGTGTTTAAATGGGAGGGCCACCTGCAGCTATTGTCCTGTCTGTCTGCAGCTGCCCCCTGCTTGAATTAACCCATTGTAAACACATAGCAAACGACACAGTAACAATCAACGAAACAGATGAAACCTAGAATAGTCAAAATATTACAAGTAGCCTCATCTCCTTCATTGTGATGATGCCTCTGGTTCAGGGCTGAGGCATATTGACAGGTCAGCATTGGGAGACTTGCTCTATCACTGCCCTTATTGTATCTAGTTTGTGACTAAAGAGAAGGCTTCGGTGTCCATGGCTATCATTTTAGTACCTTTCCATTAGGGCTGAGATGTCCCTTTCATTAACTTTGGTTACATTAGATAGGACTAAAAGGGATATAGGTGAGCCTTCATGCTTCAGAGTGACAAGCCAACCACTAATTTGCCCCTAAAGGTAAATTGTTCCTAATTGTTGCAAGTTATTCTGTAGTTGGCCACTATGGTGTTTCTTGCACCTTCCTCTGAAGACTCTGATGCTGTCCACTGTCAGAGATAGGATACTGGCCTACAGATTCCCAGACTTTAAAAAAAAAAAAAAATTTGAGATCACTGCCTGTTTTGTGTTGAAAGAAAAGAACATACAATCCAAAGCAGCTTCAGTAATGAAAATACATCAATATAAAATCCACACAATATTGTAAAGATCAAAATGAGGCCTCTCCATATGGTGTGTTGATGCTGACAGCCAAAAACACAACATGCCATTTCAAAAGCTTGATTAGGTGAACTTTAAAAAATGCACAAAAATAACGGACGACAGCTTTGTTCACCACAAATTCCTTTTTATTCCCTCACAGAAAAAGCTGTGCTCCTGCAGTTTTTTCACCTCCTCCTCCCCTTCTGCTCCCTTCTTCAGTTCTGCTTGCTCCCACTCACATGAATAACCTCCATGCCCGTCTCTAAATTCCCGGGTAAAATGCAGGAAGAGGATGTATTACAGAAGAAAGAAAAAGCGACAGCAAGCTGTAATGCAGTGTTTCCTGGCCTGGGCTCCTTTGTGCTGGAGTCTGGGCCCCAGCTATGTTCAGGAAGGGGCAAATGGCAACAGTGATGTGGGGGGGAAAGCTGAAGGACCACATGGAACCTCTCCCACCACGCATGCTTTGCAAATATGCTGCTATTTCTGGAGGTCGAACAGAAGGTGTTTCCTTGAAAGCCACCCACTGTCCCTCCCCTGCTCTTGTGTGGCCTTAAATGTAGCTGTTTGCAGGAACCATTCATAGGTACAGGACTGCAGGCTCAAGAAGCTGCCCACCAGCACAGGCTTCTCCCTCTTGCTACTGTCATCTCCTCCACCACCACCACATCAAAACACAATAAAATGTTTGCACAAAGCTCTGTGAGGCAAAACCACTGAGGTTCTCACGCCCACGACCAGACAGGAAGGAGGTGCTACTGAATCACTATGTTCTTGTCCTTGAGCCTACTAGAGTTTATAACGTGGTAAGAAATTCTCTATGGGTAACCTCTTCTCTTTCTTTTAAACAAACCCTTCTCAAAGCTAAAGGAATCGAGGAGGCCAGCTGACCCCTGGGTCCCATGAGTGTGCCACTCTTGTTCCCATGATAGGCTAGTGGACGTGAAGGATACAGAGAGAAGGTATCCAAGTGTAGCACCCACTTGGAGTATTCCTGGTCCCCAAGAGTGGAAGAGCCCTCTTCATTGACTATGTGGCTCACTGGGTGTTCTGAGTTCTCTGTGTATTTTCCCTTTGACAGGGATTGCATCTACTACTGTTGCTGGAAGTCGATTCCTTGCAGTAAAATTCCCTTCACCTAAACTTTGTTTGTCTAAGCTCAATCACACGATAGACGGGGCAATCTAGCCCCAGCATGTCAATCAGGCCTCTTGCCACGCTCCCACAGGCTGTTAGTGTCTCAGGTTCTTCTCTGAAGCTTCCATAATAGCATGGGGCTACAGAAGCCTAGTGTGAGATGTGAGTATGCAGCCACAACCTTAATCTTGCTACGGCTAAGAGGGGATACTAAGCTCTATGTAGCACTGATCAGTGCCAAATGACACAGTGGGTCAGCAATTTCTTTCTAACCAGAGACCTGCCTGCAAAGATCTTCCGCTACACCCTAGACTCATCTTGTAGAAAACCTGTAGATTTAACAAATTGTAGGGCTCCAGGGTTTTGCTTGTTTTCTTCCAGAAGATACTTAGATTCTCTAGTGCTAGGCGTGGTACAAGATCAGAAAGAGAACCAAAAGCTAACGTTGGCGATTTCATCTGAACAAGAAGTTATGCCTCGATCCCAAATGTTGAGTCTGAACTTTTGATGAGCTTAAACTTAACCCAGACTTGATGTCTCTGTCTGAACTTTTAATCAAAGCTCTGACCTGCGAACTACTCATGACACCCCCCCCCCTTAAGTAGCCATCTCCCCTTATCTCTTTCTGAATGTACATTTTAACCTGTTTTATCCTGTAGAATCTTGTTTGATTATGCATGACCATTATGATCTGTTAATCACTTTGTTTACTTCTGTGTATAAATATTGATGCTCACCCCTAATAAACTGGCCACACTTACTCTGAAGCCTTTCAAGCTAAGGATAGTGTGAGCCCGTTGATCAACGAATTGGTGTCTGGTCTCTGACAGATTGTGAGCCCATACCAACTCCGCACGAACTCGAGTGCTGGAGAGGTGAGTGAGGACTTGCTTTTTTACCTAACAATTTGGGGGCTCGTCCGGGATATCCTTCTGGTGCGGTGCCTCTGTCCAGTGGTCAGACCACTCATATACGAATTGGCAGGCGCCACGGGAGATTTCTCCCAGCCAATTCAATATTGAGGGGTCGTGTACTGGACAGCAGGGTAAACGCCAGTTGGAGGGCTCCTGTCAGACACCATGGGTCAAGGGACTAGCGTGCCTCTTGAGAGTCCGTTGGGGATTGTAAATAAGTTATGGAACGAAGGGAAACTCCCAGTACAGACAGGAATGTCTAGGAGAAAGTTGTACACACTGTGTGTAAGGAATTGGACTGGGTATACCGCGGTATTGGCCAACCCGGAGATGAGGTGGCCTTCGTATGGCTCTTTCGAACAGGCTGCCTTAAGAGGAGTAAGGAGCCAGATCGAAAAAGACCATCCGGGATAGTTATGTTACTGGTTTTGTTGGGACACAGCAGCAGAGCTGTGGAAATCTTTAAAAATTATGGCAGTCAGGTATTCTCCCGAGAGTGAACCCCCTCCATGTTATTTCGATGAAGGGTGTAAACCACGGCGTGTTTTGACTCGTCAGTTGGTCCCCACTGCCCCTGCCCCTATTCCTCCGCAGGGGGACTCTCTCCAGGGCGCAGAGGGGAATCTGCAGGACTCCAGGTCGGAATCTCTGCAGAGGGATAAGGGGGAAATGGAAGGGCACACCTCGGGAGGAATAATTACTAGGCAAATGATCAAGCAGATGCAGCAGGTTGCATACCCCTCCCCTGGGGACGCCCAGAGGGTCTGGTTGCATCCGCAGATACTTACACCAGGGACGAATACACCCCTGCACCACCAGCTCAGCCCGTTCCCCAGGCCTGGATCAACTACGGGCAACAGCAGCAGCTGCAGCAAACTCAGCCTCCTCAATGACGGTACCCCGGGGGCGAAGGCAAACAATGTGATGGTCTTATTTCCTTAATGTCTTTAGCCGGCTCCTTCCTCACTTTCTCCCCTCCCAGCAAAGAGCCTCGTCTAACCCTTTCAGTCCAGGGACTGCCTGTCTCCTTCCTCATTGATACTGGAGCTACTTTCTCTCTTTTAAATCATGCCCCCTCTCCCTGGCTATCCTCTGAGGTTAAAACTGCAACTGGGGTGGAGGGCAACCCACAGTCTCTGGGACTCACTTTGCCTCTAAATGTTATTTATGCTGATAAATGTTTTTCTCACCGTTTTCTTTTTTCCCCAGCTTGTCCGATCCCTTTGATGGGCCGGGATTTACTCTGTAAGCTTGAGGCTACTTTAACCTGCACTCCTGAAGGGGTAGGATTATTGATGACAGTGTTAGGAGATTTGGCCCCAACTCAGGGTAATTGGGAAACCCCCCCCCTCTCCCCTGACCTCACTGACTTGCCTTTAACCCTCTGGGGAATTTCTGACACTGATGTTGGCCTGCTCCTTTCAGCAGAGCCAGTAAGGATTCAAGTGAAGCCCTCCTTAACCCCCCCGTCAGTCCCTCAATACCCCCTGTCGTTGGAAGCCCGGGAGGGCATCCGCCCCATTATCGAGGGATTCATTGCACAAAAGCTAGTCCGCCCTCAGCGCACTCCCTGTAACACCCCTATACTGCCTGTCAAAAAAGCCTCCTAAAAAGGACAGAGACCCTATTCGTTGGCGCTTTGTACAGGATCTACGGGTTGTTAATCAGTATGTGGTCCCTCTTCATGCAGTAGTTCCTGATCCAGCTACTATCATCAGTCAAATCCCCTGGGATGCTGAGTGGTTCACTGTTATTGACTTAAAATCAGCTTTTTTCAGCATTCCTGTGCACCCAGACTCTCAGTATCTCTTTGGTTTCACCTGGGAGGGACAAAGTTATGTCTGGCAACGACTTCCTCAAGGCTACAGAGACAGCCCCACGATTTTCAGCCAATGCCTCCGCCACGACTTGGAAGGCTTCACCAGTCCGCAGGGATCCACGTTAGTCCTATACGTAGATGACATCCTGTTAGGTAACCGCGAAGAAGCTGCCCTCCGCATCGATGGTAAGGCACTTTTATTATACCTACACACCAGAGGCCACAAGGTAGACCCTAACAAGATTCAGTGGGTCTCACAGAAGGTCCGATATCTGGGCTTCCTATTAACCCCAGAGGGAAGACAAATGGACCCAGTCCGCATAAAGACTATCCAAAACTGCCCTCTGCCAAACACCAAGAAACAACTTCGAGGTTTCTTAGGATTAATTGGCTTCTGTCGCCCCTGGTTACCGTCCTGCGGGGAGTTAAGCAAGCCGCTCCACCGACTCACTGCTAACCTTGCTCCTGACCCTTTGCAGTGGTCCCTGGACACAATCCAAGCCTTTCAGTTACTCAAGGACAGTGTGGCCTCCTCCATGTCTCTCCGCCCCCCCAATTACAGCAAACCCTTTCACCTTTTTGTCCACGAGAGGGGCGGAATTGCTAGTGGCGTCCTTACCCAGCTGAGCGGGCCCCACCATTTCCCGCTTGCTTTTTACTCTCAGCAGATCGACCCTGTCGCTCAGGGAACCCCATCCTGCACCCGGACTCTGGCAGCAGCTGCCCTGCTGATCACAAAGGCAAAGAGCCTGACCCTGGGTCATTTTACCACGGTTTGGACTTCTCATGACTTGTCAGCCCTTCTGCGTAGGGGCACAACCCAAGTCTTTTCGGCCCATCGTCAGCAACAGCTAGAGGCCGAACTCTTAGAAGACACTAACCTAATTTTTGAAAGGTGTGGGCCCCTTAATCCAGCTACCTTGCTTCCTGACCTGCCAGTCCTCCAGGATCAGCACGACTGTGTGGAAGTAGTTTATAGCATCTTACAGATAAGGGACAACCTGTTTGACGTGCCACTGGACAACCCTGATTGCATCCTCTTCTCGGACGGAAGCTCCATCTATGTTGATGGCAAGCGTTTCACCGGTTATGCAGTCACCTCTGAAAGGGACATTCAAGAGGCCGCCTCACTGCCAGGCAACTGAGGAGCCCAAGCCGCCGAACTCTATGCCCTGGCCCGAGCTTGCCAGTTGGCCGCTGGTAAGACCGTTACCATTTTTACTGATAGCAAGTATGCTTTTGGAGTTGTGCATTGTCACATCCACCTCTGGAAGTTTCGAGGTTTCCAGACAGCTGCCGGTAAACCCATTCAGCACCTCCCCCTCATCCACAAGCTTTTGGACGCCCTCCAAGAACCCTCGGTCCTGGCTGTAGTTCACTGCCGGGCCCATACTAAAGATGATAGCCCCGTCACCCGTGGGAATGCCCTGGCTGACGCCTCCGCCAAGACGGCTGCCGTCTTACCCTTAGCCATGCCCACGTTGGCTATTGCAGCCTCCTCCTTTACTCCACCGTACCCCGTACCAGTACCCGCTGCTGAACTACAGTCGTGGGAGAGCCTCGGAGCCACTCTGGTCAAAGGGACCTGGCTTATGCCGGATGGCCGAGCCTGCCTCCCTCGCTCCACATACCCTGTGGCAGTTCGCTGGCACCATGATAAGGGGGGTCACTACGGCACGCACGCCCTTGTGGACACCATCGCTCGCTTTTGGTATGCTCCAGGCATTCAACCCTACTGCCTGTCAATTGTGAAAGCATGCAGCACATGTCAGCGTAATGGACCTGCTCCGCCTCTTAAAAAAATTAAGGGTGGAAGACCTCCGCCTGCTGCTCCATTTCAACATCTTCAAATTGATTTTGCAGATATGCCAAAGGCTTTTGGGAAAAAGCACCTCCTTGTTTTGGTTTGCCCTCTGACTTCCTGGGTCGAAGCTTTTCCTACTGCTAATTGTACTGCTGCCACAGTGGCGAAGATTCTCCTTAGAGACATTGTACCCCGTTTTGGCATCCCTCTCGTGCTTGACTCAGATCGCGGACCTCACTTTACTGGTCATGTCCTTGGCCGTTTAGAACAAGGACTGGGCATTTCACACTCCTTTCATACACCCTACCACCCTCAGTCTAGCGGGAAAGTTGAGCGTATGAATAGGGAGCTTAAGTTTACATTGGCTAAATACTGTCAGGAAACAGGATTAAAGTGGCCTCAGGTACTTCCCTTGGTCCTGTTTCACCTTCCTACTCGCCCAACCCGTGTATTGGGATTATCCCCCTTTGAACTGCTCTATGGACACCCCCCTTTCAAAGGCGGGGCGCTACCACGTGCTGATGTTTCACTATTGGGAGGGGATCATATGACCGTGTGCCAGTTTCTCTCCCTACAGGCTCGCCTCCGTACCCTTTGGAAAGCCTCGCAGTTTTCCCAGACCGTGCCGCTGGAAGAACAGATCCACCCGTTCCAACCAGGGGACTTCGTCTGGGCCAAAAAGTTCATTCGTGGCGACACCCTCCAGCCGAGGTTTACTGGACCCCACCAGGTTCTTTTAACAACCCAGACTGCAGTGTTCCTGGAAGGACGCAAATCCTGGATCCACCACTCCCACGTCAAGCCAGCCGTAGTGGACCACAGTGACGGACCAGCAGCTCTTGCCACCACTGAGGACACTGCCTCCGACCAGTGGACCAGCTTACCTCTTTCAGACATCAGACTTAAATTGACTCAGAAAAAATGAGAGGACCTTTTATTCTGACAACTGTATGTTTTTTATTATGCCTTTTTAGTTTATTTTCTGCTTATGAAGATAATGCTTTTATTAGATATTCCCACGAGGTTAAAACTCGTATTTTAGGAAATAGAAGTAATTGCTGGGTATGTACTCAATTTCCAGTAAATGCAGAACAGGGACTCCCCTTCACACCCATTCCCCTGACCACTGCTAATATGACTTGGATGCCACTGGCTAGAGTAAAAGATCCAGTCCAACACAATCTTACATGGGACAAAACAGGAGTGCCAATTAACAGATATCTCAGGGTAACCAATCAGACAGGATCACTGTGTTTTGTTAAAGAAAAGGGGTCAACTTTTGTGGGAACAAGTAAATGCAACATGTATTTTAATGGCACCGCCTTTAGTAAAAATCTTGGCTTCAAGCCTTGCACATCCCACTTATCCCATATGTGGATCCCTCACCCCGATCCAACTTTTTCATGGGTGGGCAGGCCTTCAGAGTCAGCTTTTAAGAAGCCCTGCTCAGATCAAAAGGGTGTCCAACTAATTGCTAAGGGACATACGATTGCCTTCTACAACTGCTCAAGCAGTACTCTACTACACTGCCCTTTGAAAACACCACTACCAAATTGTGCCTCTGCAGTTCGCACAACGACCCCTCTGCGTTACCAGGGGAACAGTGGTCCAACGGGTGGTGGGTTACCTACTACTTTGAGAAATGGAATACCCGAAACGCATTGTATGGAACATACTGCGTGTGCGGGCCCAAAGGTTATTACTTTCTCTCCCCTGATTGGGCAGGGTCACGTTATTTGGCATGGCTAACACCGCCTTCTCGCATCTCCCTCACTCCCCCTCATTTTCCCCACGTTCGTAACATCCGTGAAACCTTCAGAGATATTAATATCCGTGATGGTTTGTCGTGGCAGCGGTGGGCTGGTCTCATTAGCTTGAGGGGTGGTGTCATCCGTCTACAGGGACTACTAGAATCTTTAACCAATGAAACTGCGACCCTATTTGAGAATCAGGCCGGGGAAATGTCCCAGCTGCGCCAGTTAGCTTTGCAAAACCGAATGGCTTTAGACATAATGTTAGCAGCCCAGGGAGGAACTTGCGCCCTCATAAATGAAGAATGCTGTGTTTTTGTAAATGACACCTACTCTGACACTTTTCAACGTACCAAACATCTAAGGGAAATAGCTAAGAACTACTCCTCTGGCCAGCCACCTTATGATTGGTGGGGAGCCTTATGGAATTGGCTGCCTGGATCTGGGTGGGTTAAAAACCTCTTGGTGGGTATTGTTGGGGCCATAGTAATCCTTATAATACTGTGTTGCTGTATTCAGTGTGTCCCCTCCCTCATAGACTCATGTGGGTCAGTTTATTCTTTTCCTACTTCAGCCAAGGGCCTTACTCTCTTCGAGTTGGCCCAGGCTGAAATTGCCAAGCGGCCCTTGGCTCCTTAAAATGGGGTGTAGCTTTTGGTAAATAGTTATCCCAAAGCTACAAATGGAGGAATGTTGAGTCTGAACTTTTGATGAGCTTAAACTTAACCCAGACTTGATGTCTCTGTCTGAACTTTTAATCAAAGCTCTGACCTGCGAACTACTCATGACACCCCCCCCCCTTAAGTAGCCATCTCCCCTTATCTCTTTCTGAATGTACATTTTAACCTGTTTTATCCTGTAGAATCTTGTTTGATTATGCATGACCATTATGATCTGTTAATCACTTTGTTTACTTCTGTGTATAAATATTGATGCTCACCCCTAATAAACTGGCCACACTTACTCTGAAGCCTTTCAAGCTAAGGATAGTGTGAGCCCGTTGATCAACGAATTGGTGTCTGGTCTCTGACAGATTGTGAGCCCATACCAACTCCGCACGAACTCGAGTGCTGGAGAGGTGAGTGAGGACTTGCTTTTTTACCTAACACAAATACATGAGATAGTTGTTAGGAAGCAGGATGCTGTGATAGGAGCAGCATTACTGGTAGATGTACAAATCAGACTGTAGTAGAACCACTGGTAATAGCAATATGAGGCCATAAAGACACTGCAGGAATAACAATAGGAACAACACTTTATGCTGCCACCTATATAGCTGTTGCCAGTGGTTTGATTAGTCTCTCTTTATGCATCTACAAATACTACTTCTATTGTAGCATCCTATTCTCCAACTACCCACTTCACATGCAACAAGTGCTGCATATTATCCACTGATCTCTTTAGGATAAAGGCACTTGAATCAGGATTTATTATTGTTCCTTCAGATAAAACCTCAGAGTTGTGCCTGTTTTCAGGTAGAAACCAAACAAACACAGACATTCACACAATGTCCACCTGAAATCATAAAGCCACAAGGATGACAACCTAATCCAGGGCCGGCTCTAGGTTTTTTGCTGCCCCAAGCAAAAAAATTTTTTGGCTGCCCCCCACCCCAGCCCTGGGCTCTCCCCCCCCCCTCACTCCCCTGCTGCCCCAGCCCAGGGTTCTCCCCCCCCCCCCCCACTGCCCCAGCACTGGGCTCCCTCCTTTCACCCCCCCCCCCAGTGCCCTGCCCCCACCCCCTTGCCGCCCCAGCCCTGGGCTCTCCCCCCAACCTGCACCCTCCTGCTGTCCCAGCCCTGGGTCTCTGGTAACTTGCTCCCAGGGCGGGTCATTCAGCAGGAATTTTGGATGTGCACAGAACACCGACAGGATTAGCTCCCATATGGTTACAGAACTGCAGTAAAGTGGATCAATTTTCAGTTTGTGTGATTGGAGGATATCTGGATGCATATTATAAGACTGTCCTACATAAATGAGGAAAAGTTGAGGTGCTTTTATTATTCTTTTGTTCCACTCTTTCTTTCTATGGGGAATATCACTGTCTTCCTTTTAAACAAATAAAACTTAAAAAAAAAAAAAAAAGGCAATGGCTGTTGAAAATAGCAATTCCAGTCCTAATAACCACTGGGAAGCATTTCTTGCTCAATTTTATCCTACTTTTTCTACAGCAAGTTACAGTGGATCAGTATATTTCATTTGGGAGAAATGAAGTAACAGCTGCCTGAATTGAGCTTGAGCACTCCTGAATTTTGAGGGTGTTCAAATCTGGAAGGGAGGTGCTAGATTCCCTTTCTGAATATTAGCTATATCTGGAAAGGAAAAGTCAATTTCTGCTTCCATGGCTCAAAAGTGAAAATCCTCCTGCGTGCCTGGTACTGTATCTAACGCTGCCCAGGTCCAGAACCTCCCCTCCCTTACTTTTCATTTTAAATTCTAGTGGGATCCACGTACCTCCCTTGCTAGGCTTCAGATAGAGAGGGGCACTGTCCATTTAGTCCACCCAATTCCTTCTTTGGGGGCTGCAAGGTGAGGTCACACCAGTATCCCTAATCCAGTCTGGGGAAGTCTTCTGAAGGGGATATCTGGGGGCGGGCAAAGCCTTCTATTCCTTGGGCACACTTGTTCCCCATTCACAGTGCCACCCCTTTCGACTCAGAGCAAGCTGCAGCATGGCTCAGCTACCTCACCCCTCCCTTTTCTATTGATAGCTGCCAAGGGATTGCTGGGAAATGTAGTTCTTTCCCTGCTCCAGGGCTGGCTCTATAGGCAGGGAGCTAGGCAAGGAACTACAGCTCCCAGGGTCCTGTGGGTCTTCAGCTCCCACGCTGGATCCACAGCTGTTCCATAGCTCTGCTTCTGCGGGGTTGTGAGAGGGGAGGAAGTGAGTAAAAAAAAAAAAAAAAAGGATGGGCCGAATGCCGCCCCCTGCAAATGTGCCGCCCCAAGCACCTGCTTGTTTTGCTGGTGCCTAGAGCCGGCCCTGACCTAATCACGTAGATATTTTCAAACACCTCTATGTTGATGGTGCCCAGTTCCTAGAGAGCCAAAATGCACTTTCCAGCTCAGCACATCCTTTGACAGGAATGGTACAGGATAAAATGGTGGGATTTTAAAAGTCTATAGGAAAGGCAATTTCCTGCAATATTTTTGAGAGATCTTACTATTATTAAGTATATGTATCATTGTGGGCCAGGGATGTTATGTAATTCCATAGGAGAGGGGGACCAGAGCCCACCAGGAGCAAAGAACAATGAGGGGTGACTAGGCAAATTCCCTCAGGCTGTAGCACCTCCAGAGAGGTACCACAACTTGGAGAGGCTCATATATACTGCTTCAGCTGGATTCTCCAGGGACCGACAGACAAAGAAATGACTTTTGGATAAATAGCCTGAGTTTAAACTGATTCAGGGCCTACCTCCAGCAGATGGACACAACCTTCTCCCACCAGTGTAGCTTCTGCCACATGTGGAGTGGGTATTTTTATGCCGATGGGAAAGCTCTCTCTCATCAACATAGTGTGTCTTCATCAGATGTGCTGCAGCGCTGTATGTATAGACATACCCTGAGTTGAAGCAGCACCACCTGTGTAGTATGGATGCAGTCAAATGGGTATAAAGTTTTTATATCAGTATACCTTCTTCCTGTAATATAAGCACCTTCATAGCTGTGTAACTGCAGCCACGGTAGGGGGTTGTACTGCTCTGTATCCGTTTTTAGACAGGTATAGCTATATTGGTACCAAAACTATGTTGAGGACAGCTGAGAATGATAGTGAGTGAGATTCATTGTTAATGTGAAAATGTGGTAATTATAGAACCATGGGATTCCCACGCAAAAGAAGGTGGATCTCATTCAGGATCAGTGGCCCTGGTGGTTCCGATGGGTGTGGAGTTAGAGGTCAGAAAGCAGGAGCCCACCCGACATAAGGGCAAAGGGAAAATCTTTCCATGCCCTCAGCCTCTTTCTCAAACCACATCCCCCAACCTGGGCGGGGAAACCCAGTACAACACCATAAGGGGTAATGTGACAATTCCTGGACAGACATTGCCAATGGATTCCACACTGATTCAATACTGAGAAGGATGGGCAAACAATACGAACAGCAGATGGCACCCAGGCTATTAGGGTCAAAAAGAATAATTTATAAGTGAAGGAGGATGAGGAACCAGTGATAGAAAAGTGGATTAGAACACGATTGTATTGGGTGAAAAACTGAGATGTAAAATGCAATTCAGGAAACCATGAGAGTGCATGGAGGTCTTTTTTGATCAAGCTAAAATTCAAGAAGAAGAGAGTTCTTGTTCAAACAGCTTGAGTTGATCAGAAAGTGTAAGTTAGATACTAGATGGAAGGGAAGATTGATAGATCCTTGTAGTATTGCTTTGGCATTCATAACTGGGGCCAAATCCTGTTCCCATTGAAGTCAATGGGATTTTTGCTACTGACTTAAGTGGGAGATAGGTTAGGTGGTCATACCCTAGTCTGTATGTCTAATTTTATGAAAATCTTATACTAGGCAAGACATGAGAATGTGTATGTTCTAGGTGGGCTTTTATTTCCTTCATTTATTAATTGGTTACATAAAAAATGAATATATGTTAAAAGGAGCTGTTGCGTTTCTTACCCATGATATTTGCAGTGTATCAGATTTACCGTATTGTGTAGGTGCTGGAAACTTGGCGGTGATCTACAGCTTTCAGTAGCTTTCATTATCATTCGATGGTGCTGTCAATCACTTCAGTTTCACAAAATGTAGCCTTAGTTAATAGTTTGTGAATGTTCTATTAGTTATAGAACACTTGTGTATGGTTGTGATAGCCAGGAATTATTTATCTTTTTTTCTCTGTGTTAAAACTTCCTTAGGGATTAATGGTTTAGAAAGCATTTCATGGCAGTTTAAGGTTGAAAGAAACAAAGCAGTAAGTCAATGAGAAGACTAGAAAGACAACTGGAGGGGATTTCAGAGTAGCAGCCGTATTAGTCTGTATCTGCAAAAAGAACAGGAGTACTTGTGGCACCTTAGAGACTAACACATTTATTTGAGCATAAGCTTTCGTGGGCTAAAACCCACTTAATCGGATGCATGCAATGGAACATATAGTTAGGAGATATATATACACATACAGAGAACATGAAAAGGTGGGAGTTGCCCTACCAACTCTAAGAGGCTAATTAATTAAGAGAAAAAAACTTTTGTAGTGATAATCAAGCTAGCCAATTTCAGACAGTTTGACAAGAAGGTGTGAGGATACTTAACATGGGGAAATAGATTCAATGTGTGTAATGGCTCAGCCATTCCCAGTCTCTATTCAAGCCTAAATTGATGGTATCTAGTTTGCATATTAATTCAAGTTCAGCAGTTTCTCATTGGAGTCTGTTTTTGAAGCTTTTCTGTTGCAAGATTGCCACCTTTAAGTCTGTTACTGAGTGACCAGAGAGGTTGAAGTGTTCTCCTACTGATTTTTGAATGTTATGATTCCGGATGTCAGATTTGTGTCCATTTATTCTTTTGCGTAGAGACTTACTTACTTACTTATGTAGGGAATTACTTAAGAGTTAATCTATATCACCAACGGAGAGTCCCTTCATTTGCATCAGAGGGTATAAAGCATCCAGGGTTTGGGGCTCAGAGAGAAGTGGAGAATTTTGCAACTATATAATCTTAGATGCAGGCAAACTAAAAGGATGAGAGCTGGAGCCAAAAAACCACATCCAAACTTCCATGCAGTTTTGGAAAGCTCAGATTCGGACCTGAACTCTGTGCAGCTCCAGCCTATCGCTCACAGCAATAAATAGAGGGTGCAGGGATATGTAAGGTGAGAAGTATTGAAAGGAAGGGGAGGGGCCAAATGTATCTATGGGATGGGATGAGAAAAATCTTGGACCTATCTGATTGTGATACCCTGTTGCAGGGGAGAGAAGTGCATGCTAGCAGTTTCTTTTCCAATCGGAGTACTGCTGGCAACACCAGTGGGAAGAGAAGTGAGGGCTTGTCTCTATAGGTCAGAGACAGCCTGAGTCATCAGTGAAGACACCCCCCTGATTTGTGGGCAGATATTTATACAGTAAATCCACTTCCATGGAAGGTACTGCGGGTGGGAACTGTGTCCCCTGCCCAATCCTGCCCCCCAGCTCTGTTAATCAAGTCATGCCAGAAACTGTCCCGAGTAGACGATTAGTGAAAGATTCAGTGTACTGGATTCTCCACTTACTGCACTGTATCATTCAGATGATTTGCTTTTAAAGCCTTCTCTGGTTTCTGAAAATCACGTGTTTAAGAAAAGAAAAGAAATCAGATCAAGTGGCAGGATTTCCAACCCAATTTTATTTGATTAACTATTTCTCAAGCAGGTCTTGATCATGTTTTCTTTGCTTCGTGCCATATTAGACTGTGTCAGCGATGACACAGAAATGTAATGCTGTACAAAAGGATGTAACATAAGTTGACAAGATAGGAATTCTAACGGCATTGTTGCATACCCATTACCCTTGGTCTCCTTAGGCAGAGAGGGATTATCCAATCCACAGTGGTATACTGAAGTCCTTTTGGATGGTATTAGTAAAGATACACCGCTGCTTGGTGGCTTCTAGCTAGAGTCCAATCCTGCACCCTGTTCCTTGGCTATGAAATTGCCAAATTGCAGAAGAACCCAATGATGCAAGGTGGTAGTGTTGGAATTTCTGGAGTTTGCCTTAAGGGGTCTGCACTCTTGCTGCATGCCACAGAGCCCAACTTCATGAGGGCTCACCCAGCATCCCCGTCTAGTAGGGGCTATGGGGAGCCTGGGCAGAGTTTATTTGATCCATTGTTATTGCCCCCACGGGGCAGAGAAGTGGGAGGGATGGCTCCTGTACAACAGAGCCTTCATTCACTAAAGGTGTGTCTAACACTGCCGTTGGAGGTGTGACTGCTGCATGTGTAGCCGTATGCTAGCATTGATCTAGCTAGCACAACTAAAAATAGCAGTGAAGAGAAGATGGTGTGGACACACCCTAAGCATAGCTGTTCAGATTTGGTGCATGGGGAGTAGATTTGGGCCACCGAATTTCAGGCAAGCTAACATCTACCAACTATTTAGAAAGCGTGGCTACTGCAAGCAAACAGCTATAGGGAAGCCCAAATAAAGCCAAGTATCCTGGTGTATTTCTGTGCTTACGTTCTGTACTATCGATTTTAATCTCTCATGGTGATGCTCTCATCTCTTCCATTCTTGGCTTTTGTAGAGCATGTTTAATTTTCAGTCGCCTTCTAGTTCCCAGACGTCTCTACTGCAGAAGCCACCATCATGGTTGGCATTAACTGGTGCCTTGCTGGCAGTGCCAGTAGAGACGCCAAGGATGAAATGAGTCAAGGAAACGGAAATAGCTTATTGCCCTTAGAAATGTTCTCTCCAGATCAGATTTGTAAGCACATTAGCAAGGGAGGCTGGCAGTGCATGCTGTTCCTTTCTTGTGGCTTTGGGCAAGGAAATCTCTTCCCGTTGATTTGTCAAGGATTTAGGCAAGTAATTCCTGTTACATCTGATGACTGCTGTGTACCCAAATCCTTTGTGAATCAGTGTGCAAATAGAGAGTGGTATGTAACGTGCAGTGTTCCACTAGGGCTTTTCTGCATATCCATCACTCGTGATCATTAATGGGAGTAGAGAAATGCATCTTCTTGCATGTATGTGGATTTCCTATAGAACTCTCCCACCTTCCAGGGTTCTGAGTCCTTACACTTTGCTTGGATCAGTGTGCATATACAAAAAACATACCTAGTCAGACTTGATCAAAAAGATGAATAACATTGCAGCTGGTGATTGTAAAGTAGGAAGGTTTGTGAACATTAGTATGGGCAAAAGTAATACAAAGTGACTTAAGGAGATTTAAAAACATGAGCAGAAAATAACAAAATGAGACTCAGCTTGAAAAAGTCTCTGAAACTGTGGGAGAAATAATCCAAACCTCACACTAAGTGGCGGGGAGAAATCTGGAAAGTAATGATTTTTAAAAGAAATCTAGAGGTGATACTGGAGAGCAAATTAGACATGAGATTGCAATGAAATATGACAGAAAAAACAATGCAATCTTTCTGTATAAGAAATGACATCCCATCACAAAGTAGGCCCACTTCAAATAACTCTGGTGTGAACTCCTGCAATAGTGTGTTCAATTCTGGACACAGATTCATAGATTCCAGGGCCAGGAGGGACCATTGTGATCATCTAGTTTAACCCCTGTATAACACAGGTCATAGAACTTCCCCAAATAATTCTTAGAGCAGATCTTGTAGAAAAACATCCAGTCTTGCTTTAAAAATGGTCAGTGATGGAGAATCCACCACAACCCTTGGTAAGTTGCTCCAATGGTTAATTACTTTCACTGCCTCATTTCCGGTCTGAATTTGTGTAGATTCAACTTCCAGCCATTAAATCAGGTTATACCTTTTTATGGTAGACTGAAGAGCCCATTATTAAATATTTATTCCCCATGTAGGGACTTATAGACTGTAATCAAGGCACCCCTTAACCGTCTCTTTGTTAAGCTCCTTGAGTCTATCACTATAAGGCAGAGGTGGCTACACTCAGTGGCCCTCCGAGTTGCATACAACAATCTTCAGAAGTTCAAGAGCTGGAGCACATCTGCCGGGAGCTGGGGCTCCAGGTTTCAGCCCCACTCCTGCTGAAGCCCCAACCCCCAGCAGGTGTACCCCGCAGGGCTGAAGCCCCGAGACCTTCCTCCCCATTGGACAGAAGCTCCTACCCCACCAAGCCATTGCAAGGCAGAAGTCCTGACCTCCCTCCCCGTCCCCAGTCTGGTAGGCAGAGAATGGTGGGGGTGAGGGAGAGAGGGGGTTTGCAACCTGCACTTTAATGGTAAAACAGCCGCATGTGGCTCATGAGCCACAGTTTGGCCACCCCTACTATAAGGCATGTTTTCTAATCCTTTAATCATTCTTGTGGCTCTTCTTTGAACCCTTTGCAATTTATCAGCATCGTTCTTGAATAGTGGGCGCCAGAACTGGACACAGTATTCCAGCAGCGGTTGCACCAGTGCCGAATACAGAGAAAAATAAGCTCTCTGCTCCCACTTGAGATTCCCCTGTTTATGCATCCGAGGATTGTATTAGCCCTTTTGGCCACAGCAGTGCACTGGGAGCTCATGTTCTGAAAGATAATGATAAATTGGAAGTGGGGTGCTGGAAACCTAAGTCCAGTAATAGCTATTAGCCAGGACGGGTAAGGAATGGTGTCCCTAGCCTCTGTCTGTCAGAGGGTGGAGATGGATGACAGGAGAGAGATCACTTGATCACTACCTGTTAGGTTCACTCCTTCTGAGGCACCTGGCATTGGCCACTGTCAGCAGATAGGATACTGGGCTGGATGGAGTTTTGGTCTAACCCAGTATGGCCATTCTTCTGTTCTTAATGGGGAGGGGGTGTCCAGGCCTCTCCTACTTTTTGGAAGTGGAGGGGCCTGGCCCGTCCACTTTTTCCCCTGAGGCCTCGTCTCTGCCCCTTCTCTTCTCCCCTCTCCCCGGCCAGGCCAGCAGCTGGAGCTTGGAGAGCTGTGGACCCTCCATCTGCTCAGGGTGGGGGGGCCTGAGAGCAGGCCCCAGCCAATGTCACCACCCCCTGTCCCAGAGCAGGAGGAGGCGCTGTGGTTGGGCAGCTCTTACCATGGCCCGGCTGCAGCTCCAAGGTAGGTAGAGGAGCCCAGGCTTCCCGGTCCGGCTCCAGTGGCTGGGGGCAGGGCCTCGGGCGGGGGGGCAGGGCCACAAAAGGGGCTGGGACCCCTGCCCCCCCCCACTTTTGGGAAGGCTCAGCCCCACTGATTGGAAGGTGCTCTAAAGAACAGTAAAGGTTTTGTCTTGACTGGGAAGTGGTTAAGTTTAGGTCAGGCTTGGCTAATACACGTTAACTAAGCCCAACCTAAATTCAGCCCCTTTCCCTAGTCATGACATAGCCAAAATTACTGGGAGAATACAGGGACTCACTCACGGGCAAAGATTAAAGGCTCATCTATGCACAAAACTCTTACTGGTTTAATGAGAGGCGAGGCTTTTAAATGGATTTCAGTTAAATCTGTGCAAATCTGTATGTAGACAAACAAATCACTTTATACCTGATTTATATTCATTTATCTTAAACTGATTCCTTACTGGTTTATGCTAAATTGGTGCAAGCCAGTTGGAAACCAATGTAAGTGTGTTCACACAGGGATTTGCAATGGTTTAACTAAATCAATTTTTAATACACCAGCTAGAAGAACTGGTAGTAGAGACAAGGCCTAATATAAGTAAGAATATAAGGAATTAATTCGTCATTGGCAGGATGATGGACTAGATGGCTTAATCTGTAGGTTTTTTCCATCTCTATCATCAGTGATTGATTCATTCACTTTATGGGCACATTTCTATGAAATAGGTTCTAATTTTGTACCTGCAATCAACTGCGGTCACAACAAATGCTATCTGGAGACTTTAGCCACCCAGTGCTGTCTGCAGAATAGGTAGATAACTAAGAGCCATTGTTTGTCACTGCAGTTACTTATGCATGCAAGGGATTGCAGGTGCAATTACAGAGGAGACTCTGAGGCCCTTTAAAAATGTGACCGGTCGAGTGTGAGCATTTATATTGCTCATTCTTATGGTGCACCTGAAACAAACTTAAATTGAAAATCTAAAATTAGCTCATTGGGTCAATTAAGCTGATTGGTCCATCATAGATTGATTAAAATGCACTCTCCAGGAAGAGAGAGGAAATTGCATCGCATTGAACAACAGAAAGAAATGTCCCTGAGGTTTCTCGGATAGACACAATCAAGAAGGCAGACTCAATAAAAGGTAATGAATAAAGAGCACTTCCCACAATTGCCATTCACCTTGCCCCATGCTGGGGAGATTGTGGTGACCACATCCCAGTCCAGTTGTTCAGTAGAGGCTTCTCGAAAGGTCAGCTACAGACCTAGTCACCTTGTGATGCCTTTGATTCCAGCTGAATGGGTTTTTTAGCTTTGAAACTCCCACACAGGTGAGTGTGTGTAGTCGTCAAAAACCAAATGGAGTGGGAAAAGAGCTTCTTTTTGTGTGTCTGTGTGTCTCTCTCTCTCTCTCTCTCACACACACACACACACACACACACACAATTTAAACTCTTCCCCTGAGAACACTAAGAAAATCTTTTTCTCTCTTTTTCAAAGTCATGCTCCTGCTTTTTGCTCACTCTATATTTGGCAAGTTGTTTTCTATTTCTATCAGTTTCTGAATGCATTTCCCGCCCCCCCCCCCCTTATTGGTAGAATGGACTCCTATTTTTCCCCTTCTAACAATGCGGCCATATGGTTCTATTATTCAGAGCTCCCTAAACTTGTCATACTGTGAGCCTGAAAAAATAAATAATTAGGTGCCACTGTGGTGTATGGGCTCGTGTGATGAAAGGCTTTTGCTGGAAATTGCGGGATGGAAGTGTCATGAATAATTTGCCCCTCCCCACCCCCAAAAAAGTGGTATCACAGCACTGAACAAAAGTCTTCCCCAACAGGCATTTCCACTTGCTTTGAGAAAGAAATGCACAGCATGGTTAGTGTTTTGAGAGGTGGTTAGGGAAAAACCTCCCTGGAGAAATAAAGTCTATATTTAGACTCTGCACATGTAGAATAGACCTTAATTCTATGTTGATAACCAATGATTTACACCCTGTAATCCAAAAACCCTTCTGTGCCCTGTGGGGAATACAACATATGTCCAGCAAATTGGTAACCATATGCTTCCGTGGACACACAATCCCTCAGACTTTCTTCCATTCTATTCCAATTAATGGCTCCTTGTTAAAGCTGCTTGGCCACGGAAGGCCGGGGCAGCTCTATGTTTTTTGCCGCCCCAAGCACGGCAGGCAGGTGGCTTTCAGCGGCGCGCCTGCGGGAGGTCCGCTGGTAACGCGGATTCGGCGGGAGGTTCACTGGTCCCGCAGGCATTCCGCCGAAGGCAGCCTAACTCCTGCCCTCACAGCGACCGGCAGGCTGCCCCCCGCGGCTTGCCGCCCCAGGCACGTGCTTGATGCACTGGTGCCTGGAGCCGCCCCTGACAGAAGGCACTCTGTATTCACATATTCCACACCTGAAGGCTGTGTCAGGACAAAAACAGACTCATGTGGTACTCAATAGCTGAAGAGAAGTCAGGAGGTATTTTCAGATTCTTTTATCATTAGAAATTCTAAGTCTTGATGTCGTGTTTTTTGCCCGGAGGTTTCCTTGGAGGGCAGATGATATAGAGGGGTGGCTTTTTCAGCCCTTGAAGGAAAGAGGCAGGAGTGGTTTCCACAGAGAGCTTATCTCCCAAATATAAATTGGTCATTTGAATTAAATAGGTGTTAGCAAAACCAAGAGTGCTGCGTGTTTTTTTTTTGTTTTTTTTTAACAATTTAGGTAAAAATTCCTTCTCATTGATTGGGCTTCAGTCTCTTGTAATGTCATAACTTCCTGGTTCTCAGCAGAAATTGGGAATATGTGATATTTCTAATGAAATAAACAAGCTTTCTTTTAAGTATTTTATGTATGTAAACAGGCTTCGCTGATACATTATAAAGTAGTAGTAAAAAGGGCACACATGCTTTTTTTCCCCTCTTCACAGATGCTATGGTGATGAGTGTGTTATGAATCTATTTAGAAAAGAACAGAATAACATAAAGGGAAGTGCCTTATTACGACAAAGGACTTGCTAGAGGATAACAGTTATTCTTCCTAAGAGGGACCAATTGATTTAGCCTGCAGTTACCCTCCTCCAGTAGGAAAGGTTATCCTAGATAAGTAAGACCAGGGTAATGTTAGACAAATTACCTTGACTAGTGAGCCCTGAACTCTTGTCAGTATCAATGCTCGCTGAGTGAAGCAGACCCAGGCATTTTTCCAAGGATTTATCCTCAAAGGGCACATGTAGCACAATCTATTTTGATTTTGTTCTATAGGCCTCAGCCTGGAGGAGATGTTAGCCTTTTCCCTGGCTGACAGCCAGGTGTCTTTGATGCTTCAAAGACCAGCTTGTCCCAAGAGATGACTATGTGGGGACTCATTTTTAACCTGAATAAGTTGGTGTAGTTTCATGAGTTGAACCCCCTAAGGTAGCCAGGTTGCACTGTAACTTACCAAGGTAAGTGGCACCAGCAGAATGTGCCTGTAAGTGGATTGCACAAGTGTGAATTTTGCTAAGCTGTTTCGGACAGAGAGAGTGTGTACAGCTCCTAGCACATTGAGGTCCTGGTCCAGAATTTTCTGTATAGATCTTATATGATTTGAGTCCCCTGATCACTTTTGTGTCAGACTCAAGGACACTGAGCACCTTTAAAATAAGTTGTATACAAGGATCCATGCTGTCTTCTTCTAACAAGGATCTTTTCCCCAGGTATAGCACTGAATTTCTGGGGGACTCTGTAGCTACATTGAGTCCATTTATTTTAAGTTGTAATAGCAACTCACTGGACATCTTAGCTAGAGGTTGAGGCAAGTGAACATGTAAAGTCTGTGGTAGAGGTACTGTGAGGCCTCCATGAACCATTTGATTTAAAAGACAGGAAGCCCCCTTTCTGCCCAAAGGATGTCTATTGTAAAGAGTGTCTTCGTCATTAGAATTGGTTTGTACCTCAGTGAGTTATGCTGGCTGCTGTGTGAACGAAATTGGAACAAAAAGAAGTGAGTGTGAGCAGCATGACTCAGCCTCCCAGATAAAACGGTATAGGATCCTTGGGCTATATGTGCCAGCATTGCAACTGTAACTGACAGATGTGAAGCTCTCAGTGGACACTGCCCTATAGTTAAAGCCTGGAATCTAGCTTTACTTCAACCAGTTCTAATGTGTGTAGAAATGTTTCCCAATTAAAATTATGCAAAGATTTTATACCCCCTCCTGGCTTTCCCTGGTGGATTTCCTTTCTCTTCCAATTAGTTAATAGGCATTTCTTCAAACACTAGAGAAAAGCAGTTTTTAAAAAGGAAATGTGCACCTTAAGTATCTGCAGATACATATTTAAAAACCACCTGCGGTGAGTAATTGGTTTTGGATGTGAACCTTCCAGGGACCGTAGCGCAGGGATGGGAAATGCAGGTGTCTTGGTCTCACTTTCTGTCTGTGCACTTCTGACATAAAAGAACAAAGACAAAACTTACCCTTAAACTCCAGCAGGCTGCTGGAAGGCGCTCCAGGGATACAGCTCCCTCGGTGAGGTTTTTGCAGGATTTAAGTATCTACGTCACCATGATACCTCAGTGGATGTAAGCGAGTATATTCAGCTGGTTAAAGGACAGGCCTGAGAGTCAAAAGACCAAGATTCTACCCCTGCCTCTCCCAAGGACTTCCTGTGTAACTTTGGCCAAGTCACTTCACGTGAGTCTTCTGTACAATGAGGATAGCCCTTCCCTATTGCACAGCAGTGTTCAGGTCGGATTTATTAAGAGATGGAGCTGAGCTGCAAGGTTCAGGTCTGACCTGAGCTTGCCCAGAGTTTGGACATGAGGTTTGAGTGTGAGCCAATTCATATTTCGAGATCCTTGGATGGAAGGTGCTGTATATGTGTAGGGGGAATCAGTGTTGGTGTGGAGCCGGAACAGCATTTCTGCTCCTCTACAGCACTGTGCCCCCGCCCCTTGCAGTATGGGGCTGGGAAGCAGCATGGGGGCAGGATTAGAAGGCCAGGCTGGTGGGGGGATGCTGCAGTTTAGGACTACACTGGGTATCCAGTTAAAATATATCTATATCTATATATCCAGGCAAGACTGTTCCATCCTTTGAGTTCAGATCCTGTTCGAGCTGGAGGAACAATGTAAATAAAATGTTCTACAGAAATTCCTGGGATTTAGCATTAGTAACTTTTAACAAAAAGATAGGGTTTTTTGTTGTTGTTTTTTTTTAAATACTGAAAATCATCAAAAATAACCCCGGGAAGAGTTCTGTTGTGTTCATCCATTGTATATTACGACGTGTCTTCGCTTTTCATCTGCTAGCTGTAGAGAGGCACCAAACAAAAGATTCTTTGTCATGAAAATCACCCACCAACCTCTGCCAACTCTCAGTCAGACAAACAATGAGATGTACAGCCAGATGTGCCACCCACCAAAAGTGTGTGTACGAAGGGTAGGATTAAAGGCAGGAAAGAGAAATCTGCTCTCAACAAGACTGTCTTTCCGCTGCAAAAACAACCCTGCCAAAGAACTGGATTACAACAGGGTTCCATTTTATAATGCAGGTTGGACCGTCAGCCTTAAGTTGGGCTAAACCCTAAAGTTTTGGGTTGTCCTTTGTTTTAACCTGATTATAGGGACTTTCTTTCAACAACATGGAAATCGTTTGTCCCCTGACCTGGTTGCAGCACATGTAACTGAGTCCTTCCCTGTCAGAGTAGTAGTGTAGATGAGGCCTAAGAGCTAATTCAGGATGAATTGGGAACATGGAGGTGAACAAAACAAGATCGGAGATGTTCGCAGTGGGACTGAACTTTGCAACAAGTTTTGAATCCAGAATTGAAGCGGTGGGAGGCTCAGGGGCATTTCCAGAGGCAATCTCTGTTTGGTTAAAGCAATCTGGGAGCACTTTCCTTCCTAATGTCACCCTGTAGCTCTGGGGCTTGATAAGCCCTCGTTGACACTGCATGCTACAGAGCACAAAACATTTGATGAGGAGACTCCCACATGTTGGTGAGCAACTTCCATCAAGTAAGTGGGAAGTTGAAAGGTGGCTAGCTACAGGGATTCAGTTGGGAGCAGGAGTGCAAGTAGCCAATACGCAGTACCGGCAAGAAACTTTTAGCGGGTATGGGGTACCGGAAAGACTTGGGGCTAGCTCCCCCCTCCGAAGGGGAGGGCTGCTCTCTGCTCCTTAAAGGAGCAGAACGGGGTTAGAGAGGGCATTCATTCCTTATATGGCTTTAAGAGCACAATACATATGCTAACAAACTTAATCAAAGGCTTTGTTTAAGTTTGTTAGCTTATGTATTGTGCAGTTAGGTTGGTTGGGAGTCCTCAAGAGGGCAGGGGTGGGGAGGACGGAAGATGTTTAAACAGTGTTTTTGATTCTGTTTCTCCCCATTGATCTAAACTATCCATGACATCCATACTGCATCACATCAAGTCCAAATCATTAGAGGAATGCCTCTGCTTGCACTGACTAGAGGATGTTTGGAGTCTGATGTCAGCCCAATTCTGCAGCCTTACAGGAATCAGGCGTTGTCCCCAGTGTACCTAGAATTCTTCTTTGCAGCCAAACTAGTCTAACATGCATTTTGTTAACTGGAACTGGAGCAGCAAAACAAAGAAAACAAATGCCCTCATTTTCCAGCTTTGTGGGTGAGAGAACTATAAATGAAGATTATAATGCCGGACACTGACTGCCTTAAACCAGCTGCCTCGGGAATCTGCCAAGAACTTTACTGAAAATATGTTCCTCATCTTAACAATGGAGCTAAGACTTATCACACATCTGCCCACCTTTATTCGAATGAAGATCCTTCTGATCTGACAGCTCAGGCATTGTCAATTTCATCCAGAACAATTTGCAAACTTGGAACCTAATCCTGTAAACCCTTAATCATTTGATCAATCCCATTGAAGACAATGGGACTATTTGCATGACTATGGACCACTTTTGTGGCCTGCTAAGAGTTTCAGGAGTCTATTCCTATAAAGGAAGTTGAATCCCCCATTGAAATACATTTGGGTACGATACCATAAAGCAGTTTAGGATACAGTTCTACTTAAAATTTGTCTTTTAATAAGTCATACATATGCTGAAATGGCTCCTCACCCAACTCCCATATTCCATATAAACAGACTGAATACTACATACGTGGGGGGGGAAGTGAGTAGTTAAGCATGTTGATGTTTGTATATACAAAGGGGCTGTCAGAGGGGATGGGGAGAGCCTGGGGGCCCCGGGCTGATGGTGGGGCAGGGACGAGTCACATGGAGGGTCACGGTAGGAGGTCACGTGCCCCCCCCTTGTGTCCCTCCCATGAGTGCAGTGCCGGCAATAAATGATTTTTACTTGCACCACTGGTTGGGAGGTGAGTGTTCTTAGTGGGATCCACTTAAGAAGGCAGGAAGTCACTTGGGTTATGTCTCAGATGGCCATGTCGGCTCCAAAATGTGTTCTGGTTAGGTCTGAAGCTGAGGCTGTTCTAGATTAACCAAGCCATTTGCCCATAGGGCAAGTGTGACAGGTTGCCCCCCTTAGGATGCCACCTGATGTGCTGAGATACCACTGAGCCTGCCTGCTATGCCAACCTGGGCACCCTTTTTACCTGTCTTGCTGAGCCAGGCTATTAAGCTTCCTCCAGCACACACACCGGCAGGGCCAAACCAAACTGAAGAATGAAACAGACACCGAGATCAGTTCTGGGAAGGCTGTGCTTAAGGGACTTGCCCCAGCACTCAGGTGTCCACCTCCCTTGGGGTGCAGACCCAAAGATATATTATAAAATCCGCCTCCTCCCTCAATGTGGAAGAAGGTATGCACAGCCTCTTCCTTTCCCCTCCCCCCCGTCAATTATGAATTGTACACACGTGGTTATGTTATAAACAAGAACTAAGTTTATTAACTATAAAAGGTGAATTTTAAGTGAATATAAGAGATAACAGACAGAACAAAGCTGATTACTTAGCAAATAAACCAAAGTACACAAGCTAAGCTCAATATACTTAAAAAACAGGTTACAAAATGTAATTTCTTACCCTAAAAGTTATTTTAGGCAGGGTGCAAAGTTTCTGTGGTTCAGAGTTCCAGTTATATTTCTGTTCAGACTGGACTCCTGTCTCAGTCTGGACTCACCCCCGCCTCCTCCCCCCACCACCTTCCATTCAGATGGCTTTAGCTGTCTTTCTTCCTGGGCACACGGGCCATGGAGAAGAGGAGTCCTGTTTGCCTTCTTCCCCAGCCTTAAATAAGGTTTACATAAAGTGGGAATTCTTTGTTTCCCAAACTTGACCCTCCCCTTCCCTTTCAGTGGAAAGTTACAAGAAGTACCAGATAATGTTTAGGTGTCAAGACCACCTGACCTAATTGTGTCACAGTGATGTCCCCAGAGGCCTCCCAGGAGGGAGAGAGATTAGTATCTTCATGGTTCTGTTGTTCCTTCCTGATGGCCCATGAAATGTGATGGCCTGTTGTCTGGTGGGTGTCTTCCCAATCAGGGCCGGCTCCAGGCACCAGGCAACCAAGCACATGCTTGGGGCGGCACCTGGTAAGGGGCGGCCAATCTTGGGGTGGCGGGGGGCAGCGCGGCGCTCGGCGGGGGAGGGGGGGGTTCCGGCGGCGCGGCGCTCGGCGGGGGGGGGTTCCGGCAGCGCGGCGCTCGGCGGGGGGGGGACGGGCCCTGGCGGCGCGGCGCTCGGCGGGGAGGCGGCATGGGGCGCGGCGCTCAGGGGTGGGGGTTCCGGCGGCGCTCGGTGGGGGGGGCTCGGCGGAGCGGCGCTTTTTTTTGCTGCTTGGGGCAGCAAAAAAGTTAGACCCGACCCTGTTCCCAATACACACCCTGTTGTAATTGTTACATAGTCCATATTCTTAACTTTAGATACAGAAATGATACATGCATACAAATTGGATAATCACATTCAGTAAAAAATTAAGTGTAGAGCAGGCTAAATATTCACAAATTAAGCCACACAACGCCCTGTGAGGTGGCTGGTTATCTGACTAAGCCTATCTAGACATTTTTTTTCTTTTTGTACCAGTATACTGATGTTGGTTAGGGGTGTGTCTTTTTTAACTGATGGTGTGGATGCTTATAGTGTAGCTTATTCTCCTTCCCATATGGGAATAAGCATACAGAGATACTAGTACAGGTATAGCTATGTCCATACGGGGAGGTTATACCACTTTGTCCTGGTCTGGTTAAAGTGGCACAATTTCTGTGTGTAGACAAGGGCTAAGGCATTTTATAGGATGCTTATCAACCTAGCGTCACAGTTGTTAGATTATCATCACCATTCACAGTGGGGAAAACTAAAGCACAGTGACTTGCCTGAGGGCTGTGGCATGGCCAGGAGTTAGAGCCACCTCTCTAACTGGAAGTTCATCTTTCCTCCCCTGTTAGTAGATGCAAGGCCAGTGCTTAATTTGTGCCGGGGCTTGGCAGTTCATAGCCCCGGCACTTCTGGGCTTGGCAGTTCATAGCCTCGGCACCTCTGGGCTTGCTGCATCAGTTTTGAAAGTAAAAAAAAAAAAAATTGCTTGAGCCCCAGCACCTAATTCATTACAAATTAAGCACTGTGAAAGGCACATTCAAATCCTCTCTTATTTTCTGAAAACACGGTCTAAAGCAATTACACGAGGGAGAACTGGCTATTGGCCAGCAATATTACATAAGGGATGTACAACTATTAACAGAATCATCAGAGCATCTCTCTCTCAAGCCCGTTACAAACCACAGACTTGTGCTTCCTCCCTCTGCTGTAATTCCCCCTCTCTCTCAAACGAAATTTCTCCATTTTCCGTGATGACTCTGCGGACTGAGCACAGTAATTGGTGGCTGGTGATGATAGAGCAATAATGTGCCATTTGCTTAAAGAGCCAAGGAACATGCTCCTGTTCCACTGTAGCACAAGAAGCTGCAAGCTCGCCTTTCTAACCCTAATAATGCTTTAGTCATTGTAGCTACATACCCGCCCAAAATTGTCTGAGATGAGCGAGATGCCAGAATTAGAAATTCACTGCAGAAAGCAGCATGCATTTAAGGCCACTGTGATATTACAATATGGAAAATGCTGCTGCCAGCCAACTATCCCTCTGCAAAATAAAGAACATATCTGAACGTCAGCCCTTTTGCCTATCCGGGCATAGCTTCATTCATCTACCTTTTTTGAAATTCCAACTAACTATTCCCAGCTCTCTTGCTGTAAGATCGGTTACTTGCCAATAGCTACCTTTGTAGTACCTGCATGTGCAATACAGATTTCACTGATATGTGCACCAGTGTTCAAGCACGTGCAGCTTTTTCACTCCTGTTGCTACCATAGGACGATGAATGGTGTAGCATTTGAGACCTGTAATAGTGAGACAAATTAGTGGCTGTCAAAGATTTTTCTGGTTGTTATGTTGAAGACTGTGGCCACTCAAAACTTCATGGAAACTCAGACCTCCTGCTCCAAGAGCACAGGCTTTTATCACTTGAACCACCAGAAAATCTGCTTTAGGTGTTCACAGTATCAGGGCAATAATATGCAATTGACCAGTTTGGATTCTCTGCTGTAGTGGGCAACGGTGCCCTTTGCACTAGCCTGTTTATTATATTATAATACAATACAATACTGTGACGGAGCAGGGAGCAGGGCAGATTTGACCTGGGAATGTTGCAGGGGGATTGCAGTGAGGAGGGGGGACTTCCCTTGAAGGAAGCTACCTGAGCTGTAACCTGAGCCAGGAACGGGGGTGGGGAGAATTAACACCTTCTGCCCGGGAGACTGAACAAAGGAGAGGAGCAGCGGGAGGAGTTTGGAGTTTAGTTTCGGTTTGGGCTGGGTGGTGCAACGCAGGGAACCCCAAGCTGGGGTCTAAGCTCCCTGAACCTCCCAGAGGGACCTAATTGAGGGGGTCTGGTCGTACCTACACGCTCTGTTTGAGACTGTGTTCCTGTCCTTAAATAAACCTTCTGCTTTACTGGCTGGTTGAGAGTCGCAGTGAATCTCGGGAAGAGGGGTGCAGGGCCCTGACTCCCCCACACTCCGCAACAACTATACATTTCTTGCTGCTACAGTCAACTTGAAACATGTTCTTAAATTCATAGATTTTTAAGGCCAAAAGGGGCCATTAGTTCATTTCTGACCTCCTGTATAATGCAGGCCATAGAATTTCACCCAGTTGCCTCTGCATTGAGCCCAGTAACTTCTGTTTAGCTTAAGCATACTTTCCTTAAAGACCAGATGTCAAGAGGTGGAGAATACACCATTTCCCTTGGTATTTGTTCCAATGATTAATCACCCTCACTGTTTAAAAATTTGTTGTTTCATTATTATCTTTAATCATGCGAAGATAACCCCTCAAATAGAATAAATTAGACTGAGGATAGAGGTAACACAGAAAGCCTTTCCTATTATATATAAACCTGCATTTTAAATCTCACCTTAATTATACTCCATTCAGCCACTTTGTCCTCCCAATTGAAGAAGTCAGAAGACCTGAATCAGCAAAAGTCCATGTAACAAGTGCACGGGGAAAGAAAAAAAGGAGATATATCTATCTCATAGAACTGGAAGGGACCCTGAAAGGTCATCGAGTCCAGCCCCCTGCCTTCACTAGCAGGACCAAGTACTGATTTTACCCCAGATCCCTAACTGGCCCTCTCAGGATTGAACTCACAACCCTGGGTTTAGCAGGCCAATGCTCAAACCACTGAACTGTCCCTCCCCCAAAAAGTCCCATTTGGCAAAGTTCCCTCCATTGGCAAAGTTATGAGCCTGAAGAATTGGACCTGCTGGTCAACTGTCCCTTGTAAGAGTGGGTCAGAGCTAGACGTGGACCTGAACCAAACCGCCGGATCCAAACACCCTTCAACTTTTGGGAAAGCGTCAATCCAGGTCCCAAATTTTTGACTTGGGTCAATCGCCAGTTTAAAAAAAAAAAATCTGATAATCTATCAAAATATAAAAATCTCAAGTGTGCAACTGATGGTGACCCAAAGTGAACAATCTAAAACTATTGCTTCCTATCAGTCCAGTGATTTTTCTGGATAGACACAATGTGTACAATGGGTGAGAGTTTAATTTTTATTTTGTTTCTTGGGGGTCAGAGAGGTTTAGCAGTGGCAAAAGCTTGCCTGCATGCCATAGTTAAGAAATCATTTCTTTGGTGGCAGGCCGGGATTGGAATTCATTACCGTCTGATGGCTTAATCGTGCCCTATGGTATGTGGAATAAGCTAATGTCCTCCTGAGCTACGTTCCTGGGGGACAAGTGTCAAAATCACAATAAACAGCCATCACTCTTAGCACTCTAACCCTTGTCGGCAGTTGCAGCTGGGAGATTGAATGAACCATAGCTCACCCATGCTCCTTGCTAGTGGTTGTCCCTCAGTCAGGTTTGAGCTATGTTGGTAGCACAGCAATGAGTGAAGGTTGCTTGGGCCCCGTCCATGACCTGTACTGTAGGTGGAGGATGTCAGCATTATGCCTTCACAACCAGGCACTTTTCATACGTAATTCCCTTTTTTTGCATTTTTTGCTCCTCTGTTTTCAGAGGCTAGAGGAGGTAAGCAGGCTTTCCTCTCAGCTGCCCCTCCTTAAGAAGGACCACAACTTGAGCCACCTACAGTTTGGTTTTTCATTAGTGGAGCACTCACAGCTCCAGGGGAAGTCACTGGGAGCTCAGCAGATCTGAAAATCATCAGGCCCAAGGTGTCCAAAGCTGGCTGTCCAAAAACCAGTACCCCAAAATCAGGTCACTTTGGAAAGCTTTGCGCTTGGTGTCAGCTCAGCTTTACTGTAGTCAGAGCCATCCCTTGGGTAGGGCAAATCGGGGCGACCCTTCCGGGCCTCGCACTTTGGGGGGGCCCCACGGGCCGGTGCGATTGGCCGGCGTAGTCGGTCCCGGAAGAGATGAATCCGTCACTTCCGCCCCAGGCCCTGCACCCCTCTAGGGACGTCCCTGACTATAGTGCTCGGATAGAAGTGACTAACAGTAACGCTAAGGCCGGGTCTACACTGTGGGGAGGGGGAATCGATCTAAGTTACGCAACTTCAGCTATGTGAATAACGTAGCTGAAGTCAACGTACTTGGACCTACTCACCGCGGTGTTTTCACTACGGTGAATCGACTGTTGCCGCTCCCCCGTCGACTCTGCCTTCGCCTCTCACCAAGCTGAGTACAGGAGTTGACGGGAGAGCGCTTGGGGATCGATTTATCGCGTCTAGACTAGACGCGATAAATCAATCCCTGCTGGATTGATCTCTGCCAGCCTATCCGGCTGGTAGTGAAGATGTACCTAAAGAATGCAGATGACATTGTTTATGCTAAATAACTCAGTCTCTCACCACTTCCTCTACTAAACTTTGTGTAGCCTTCGTTCAGGGTCACTGTCCCATTCAAGGGACACGGCTGGCTGAAATGTATTGGTTTGATTTTTTTCCAGTGTATATTTTGTGCTATAAAGAGAAATTGGCTCAGTCAGGTCCTTCACAAGAAAGTAAACCACCCTGCCTTAGATTTTTAGTTGCATCTCCATGCCTGAGTATTCACCCATTCTCAGGCACCATGAGCTACATCTATGCTGGGCTGTCTTGGTATAAGTGAATGCTGGTATGTCTTAGGCTAGGTCTACACTACCCGCCTGAATCGGCGGGTAGAAATCGATCTCTTGGGGATCGAATTATCGCGTCTCGTCGGGAGGCGACAATCGATCCCCGAATCGACGCTCTTACTCCACCAGCGGAGGTGGGAGTAAGTGCCGTTGATGGGGAGCCGTGGAGGTCGATTTTGCCGCCGTCCTCACAGCGGGGTAAGTCGGCTCCGATAGGTCAAATTCAGCTACGCTATTCGTGTAGCTGAATTTGCGTATCTTAAATCGACCCCCCCCCCCGTAGTGAAGACCTGCCCTTAGTATAAGCAGTACTGGTTGCCTATGTGCAGAGATGGCACAATGCCCATTTTTAGTTTTGTGTGTGGTGTGAGCAGCACGACTTTTAGCACAGAATGTACAGAGTACCAGTACTCATGGCTGTTTCCACACGTCTTTTAGAGATGCAGCCAAGCTGGATCCATAACTTTATTAATATATATAATACACAAAATGTACGTTTGGCCCATTATAGCGCTTCTAGCAGATTTCAGATCCTGATCGGAATTTTCTGAAAATGTGAGGTCATGCCATTCCATAGTGGTTATTATTAAAATGTGTTTTCCTGGAAAGCTTACTCAATGTATTCTGACTGTGGAGTATGCCAAAGGGAAGGGGCCATCTCCGATTCTGATGAACAGACCTGAACATAACCCTGGTGTCACTTCTGAGGAATTTTCATTTTGGCGTTGATCTTTGCAGGGTTTTCATATACACAAACACACACTTTTCATTGCTAGTTTCAAATGAAAAGAAACTCAAAAACTTGAAGTGAGAGCCAATTCAAACCACTGGGTTTCACATATTTTTGTAGCATAAGAAACTGCACCCTTCACTAAGTCTGACACCTAAACCATTATTGTATGCAGTATAGTTGTAGCCGTGTCAATCCCAGGATACCTTTCCCAGACCTGAAGAAGAGCTCTGTGTGGCTTTGAAAGCTTGTCTCTCTCTCCCCCACAGAAGTTGGACCAATAAAAGATATTCCCTCACCCACCTTGTCTCACCAAAACCATTAGACAGCCTAGCGTGGCTCACGAGGCCCTTAACCTTTAACAAAGCTCTCAACACACTAGGGTTCTGTTTTGCGTCTGTAGCAAAGACAGGTGAGTTTTCTGTACGTTGGGGACAGGCATTGCCAGTTTTGTGCTGCTTTAGTGGAGAGCTTTTCTGAGCTTGATTTTCTGTGTCAGGTGTGCTGAGGTGCATTACCTTGGGAGTTAGCTAGATGGTGCTGGAGCATACTTGTGTTGCTATATAAATGTAACTGGACTGAGGGAAGGGACATGGTTTCAGGGTGATCTAGAAAAAGGCATATTTCCTAACAAGGCCCCTTGCAAAGCCAGAGAGGCTATCTCAGGGTATGTCTACACTAGAAACGCTACAGTGGCACAGACGCAGCACTGCAGCAGCATTGCTCTAGTGTAGACACTTGCTGCAGAGACTAAAGGGATTTTCCACCATCATAGTAAATCCACCTCTCCAAGAGGCAGTAGTTAGGTCGACAGAAGAATTCTTCCATTACCTAGAGGTGTCTGCACCAGGGCTTAAGTCAGCTTAATTACATTGCACAGGCTGTGAAAAATTTCACAGCCTTGAACGATCTAGTTAAGCTAACCTCACTCCGTAGTGTAGACCAGCCCTCAATTACTTTCTGTATTGGACCAAGCCCCAGCTGCCGAGATGAGGGAATTAGCTCAACCACAATATTGCTTACACAAGCTCCTGCCTCAGCCATTGAGAAGGGATCCATTCCGATCTCCTTAGAAGGAAAACTCCAGTGACGCTCTCAAATTTCAACATAAGGAACTGGCTTTGCTTTTATTGTTACTTCTGTATTAGGCAGCAACAAAAACAGATAGAACTTTACTCCACTGAGGCTGCTGTCTTCCCTGAATGGAGAGGAAGTGCGGTTTAGGGTATTTATTATTAAATTGTCATTGGTGTGTGAGGTGTTTTTATGAGCAAGGTCCCTGCCCCACAATGCAAACATGCTCCATTTAACTGAGGGGAAGAGCACTGCAGTTTTGAATGCTGTCTTTAGGAAAGTTTCCATAAACGTATAGATAACACCCCGACCGCTGTCCGTGCTCTGCCCTAACAGCTGAGATACAATGGGGCTTTCATGCTAACAGTAGGGTGTTCCCAGATGAAGGCCCTAGACTCTGGAATTCACTTCCTCCTCTGACCCGGGGGGTGGGGGTGGGGGGCCTGGAATGGGTCTGTTTGAGACCTGCTGTTAGGCTCTTCTGTTGATTCAGTCCATCTCTGCTGAAAAGGTCTCGGTTGGGAGCTGGTTCCTGTACTTATGCAATGTTCCCAAGCCCTGAGTGGGGAGACAGCGCTGAGCACAGATTCCGAATCGTGGCTTTTGGCGTCATCTTGGGCACCTATTGCTGTTGAGAAAACAACTCCTTCAGAAAGTCCATGGAGTGAACTGTGGAGGCGGTAGGAATCTATTAATATTGTAATGAACTGGCTATTGTGTATATGCACCACTGCCTTCTACTAGATACAGTCAGAACTGCTTAGCTGTGTGTCAGAGGCCCTGTGTGGCTAATAGCTAGTGGAAATTCTCCGTTAGCCCAAGGGGGCACTCTAGGAGCTGGAGGTAGTGTGTTCTTTCCTTGCTGTCAGTGGAGTTCTGAATGGCCCAATTGAAGCCCACCATGTTGTTGCAAGATACTTGGAACTGAGGAGACAGTAGAAAAAAGAAATGCCCATGTCCTAGATGTCTACTTTTTTATTGAACTAACTTTGAAAATGCTTTTCAGTAGCTGGGTATGGTCACTTTCATGGTGGAGGGTTGTAAGTATTTGAAGGGTGTGCCAACCAAAGGAGAGAAGTGGTAACAGGAAACAGAGCAAAAGAAAATTCAGTGTGAACGTGGAAGAAAACCTCTTGTGATGAGAGCTAGACAGTTGAAAGGTATCTTAAGGGAAGTGATTGAAACCCTGTTGCTTGAGTCATTGAAAACTGAATTGCGCAGAGCACTGAGGTATACACAATAGCAGGAAACAATCCTGTCCTGGCCAAAAGACATGGACTAGAGGACTTAAATCCTCAGCATCATTAATTTCTATGGCCCATATCTTCCTCTCTGGGGGGAAATTGTTTGGAAAATTCTACTGCTTAGCAGTCCTGTTTGGTTCCCCACATCTTCCACTGGTCTGGACAGGATTGCAAAACAAGACCAGGCTTCAAAGCTTGTGTTTGGCTCAGATGTGTAGGAATACCTGGAAGACTGGATCTGACCATGTCCAGAGATCCTCCCCATTCTGTGCCTTAACCCCCAGGCTCAAGGGCAGCATGGATAGCAAGGCTTCTGTGCTATTGGTCATTAACCGCCACAGTCTGAAGGCCAAAGAGGGAGAGTTAGAGCATTTTGTTTTGAAACTTCTATTGCTGTCAGAGGGAAACTCACAGCACAAGTGCTGCCGGCAGGGAGAGGGTTGGGGGGAGTCCTCCTCTCTGGCCCCCTGCCCCAGCCCCGGGTCAGCCTGCCTGCTGAACCCCAAACTCCTCATCCCTGGCCAAACCCCAGGCCCCACACCCCCTCCCGCACCCCAACGCTGTGTCTCGGCCGAGAGCCAGCACCCAAACCCCCTCCCGCACCCAGCACCCTAAACCCCCTCCTGCACCCCAACCCCCTGCTCCAGCCCAGAGCCTTAGGTGGGGGCGGGACTTGGACCCATTCTGGGCACCACCACAAATTATACAAATCTGCTGCCTCTGTCTATGCCAATGGGGGAGAGCTCTCCCGTCAACATAATAAAACCACCTCCATGAGCAGTGGTATCTATGGTCGGTAGGAGAGCTTCTCCCACTGACATAGCACTGGACACGCTGCCACTTATGCCAGCAAAACTTATGTCGCCCTGGGGGTGTTTTTTTCACACTCCTGAGTGACATAAATTTTGCTGACATAAGTGGTAGCGTGGACATGGCTTTAGTCACCTTGCCCACCATCCTCCTTCCAAAGCTCCATGGCAGTATGGCCTTTTGGCAACCCTCTGCTCTATGATTATAAACTGACTCCGGTAGAAAGGTCACCCAGCCTGTGTGCTGGTTTCTCTTTGTCTGTGGGCCTAAACTTGGTGCCTACAATGAACTAGGCAGGCTTTTTTCTTAGGGCTTGTCAACATGGCGAAAGGTACTGGTACAATTAAACCACTATAGTTATACTGCTATAACTCCTGTGTGGACACTCTGTTCTAGAATATGAGTGTCGACATGTGGAGTAATACCCTTATAACTATAGAGCTATCATGATACTGGTAAATTTTTCCATGTAGACACATGCTTAGACACAGTGTTTGTTTTAAGGTGAATAATCATCATCAGCTGTAAACTATTATTTTCCCTGCTATGCCACAGACAAGGCAGTGTTGATAGGTCCCAAGCTAGTGTGATCTCAACTTACCATCCTTTCACAATCACTTCAATGATTTAAACATCTGCAACAGTTTGCTGACTCTGAGGCATGACTGGGGTTTTTTTTAACCTGAATTTGGTGACAATCACAAATGAAGTCTGAAATTTCTCCCTTCTGAGAAGCAACCATGGAAGGTTGTCGTGCATGTTGAGCCTTAGCGGCTGGCCTTTAAAGCATGCAGCCCAGCAGCAGCACTTAAACATTTAGTATTGTCAATATTTCTTGCAGATGGCAACAGCTTGTTCCACATATGGGGAGGAAATTTCCTAGTAGACTGTCTGTATGTGCAGGCTTCATTGAGACACCTTTGGCAGGACTCTGTCATTGATTAGAGTTCCAGTTCCCTCCGGATATTGATGTGGCTGTTGTGGTGTGTGTGTGTGTGTTTTTTTTTAACGTGTGCAAAAACGTTACTCTCAGACATGTCTGTTTGGCAGGGCAAACAAGAGGCATGAGGCACTGTGAAATTCTCCACCTGAGGGAAAAATTTATGTTGCTCTTCTGAAGGGTTGCTCTTCTCAGCACCCACTGCCTCGGAGAGGATTACTAAAGAAAACAGCTGTGATTAAATAGATTACTATTATTTGTATTAATTAGTGCTCAGGGGCTCAGCTGTGTACATATGTACCTTACCATGGTACGAGACAACCCCCGTCCCACAGAGCTTGCAGTCAAAGTAGACAAGACCAAAGGGTGGATTGGTATTTCCATTTTAAAGAAAGATTATGTGATTTGCCCAAGGTCACATGGAAGTCTGTGACAGAGCTGAGATTTGAACCTTGATCTCCTGAGCCTTCAGCTAATGCCTTGACAGCCAAACCAATCTTCCTCTCTGTAGAAAGTACTAGCCAAACAGAATATAGTAACTCAAGGTCCTAGCAATATGTGAGAAATCTTTACTAAAGAGACAGGCCAAAGGTACAACATTTAGTTCCAGATCTGGATCTTCACTCCCAGTTTGCAGGTATCCCAAGCTTTTGTTACATTGGCAGCTGCAAAATTCAGACCCAAATCCAGGTTCACATTCAAAACTCCCTCAAAGTTCCAGAGACTTAGATCTGTGGCTTTGGTTTGATTCCCGCTCTGTGCTCCCGACTACAAAACGAAAGGCAAGGATAGTTGGGGGTGGGAGGGGAACCCCACCTCAGCCATAGTAATAATAATAAACAATAGCTATTTCTTCCCTGGTGCAGGTTTTGCAGGATTTCCTGATTACCTTGACATTATTCCTACGGAAGCCATGCTCCATCCACCCACTATGTACAGGAAATATGCCGAGTGTGTAATCCTGTCCTTCACTTTGTGTGCCTCCAATAGGATGGGGTCTAAAAGGAAACGGAATAGCAGCTGAAAGGTTCACCAGAGAGAGAAATTAACCCTGTAATTTTTCATTTCCTTCCTGTTGTTTTTGGAAGGTGGAGTTGGAGAGACTAAGCTTGTGCAATGTGGAAGAGACAAAGTAGCTTCCAAACCTAGAGGTCTCTTCTGAGTATTAAACCACTGGGGTTGGCATAGCCGTGAATGATACCACAGTAAAGTTTCCTACAGTAGCATATAGTCTTCAAGTGTGTGGTACCTGACAAATATATGGTTTATTAGTACTATACCTTTTGTATTACAAAATCACATGGAGACCCCAGTTAGTTGGAGCATCTGTTTGCTGGGCACTGCACAAACCCAGAGGTAGAGAATGTCCATGTAGCTAAATAGGGTGACCAGATGGCCCGATTTTATAGGGCCAGTCCCGATATTTGGGGCTTTTTCCTATATAGGTGCCTATTACCACCCACCCCCGTCCTGATTTTTGACACTTGCTATCTGGTCAGCCTATGGCTAAGAGGGTCCAGTCTAAAGTACAAGATGCAACATGCTAGTATAACAAGTGAATGAAGGGAGAGGGTGGATGAAAGAAACAGGATAGGAACACACAGTTGCAGGCTTGAATTGTCCTTTCTTTTTTTAAAGATATGAATAAGCAGTAAGTAGAGATCAGAGATTCCCTACGGTTTCTGGCCTAGCCAAGGCTGTTTCCCTTATGCAGCATGGTCGGCGTGGGTCTCTCGAGAAGAAATTTAGAGGAGCACGGTGGCATTATAGTTTGAATGGTGGTTTGGGAGCTTTGCCATTGATTTCACTGGGAGCAGGATCAGACACTACATCAGGGATGGTGTTCGATGCAGGAGGTGTTGCTTGGGAGAAACTGCAAAAGTGCTTTTGGGAGAAGCGAATGATATGTTGATGGCGCTTGGTGTAGTTGGCGGAGGGAGAGGAACATGTAAGATACATGAGCCAATAAGTAATGATGGGCTATCTTGTGAAGGGCCATAGAGGTGCTGACGAGAAGCTTGACCTTGATACAGGGCTGTAGGGGGAGCTAATGGAGAGACACAAATGGGAAGTGGTGACACAGAGAAGGAAGTTGATCTTAGCAACAAAGGTTTGAATGGACATGAGTGTTAAATACTGTTCTAGTTTGTGTTTATAGGATAATAAGGATTAATTAGAAATCTCCTTAATAATGGTTTAATTAGTACATGTGAATCATTAGATTCTCGATTGCATAAGTGAGGAAATAATTGTTTACTAAGGATGTCCTGACTGGAAGCTCCATAGCTAAAGGACAGGAAGAAACATTGAGAAGGGCAAGGTTTAGAGCTGTACTAAGTCTTCAGCCCTGGAATGCCCTGCTCAGAACTGCAGATAGAAATGTTCTTCATCCAACATTTCCTTACCTGAGTGCTCGGAATGCCTGTTACAGCAGTTCAGTAAAAGATGAAATGTCGATCGGTGATTACGTCCCACTGCATTACATTGACACCAATAATCTATGTGTAGTTACATGAGACATCAGGAAAATGAAAAAATCAAACAAGTTTATACTAGAGTGCAATATATTGCACATGCAGTTTCCACATTATGCAGTATATCACTTCTATAGTAGGTATATGAAGGAATAGGTTGTGATTTTATATTTGTGGTGTATTTAGCTGTGTAATGTATTTTCTGTGTACTGAACCTTTAAATCTCTAACGATTTAGAAATCCATTTTATGTTTAGTTCAATGAAGACTGTTTGAGGAGACATACATACTACAAGTATCAGAGGGGTAGCTGTGTTAGTCTGAATCTGTAAAAAGCAACAGAGGGTCCTGTGGCACCTTTAAGACTAACAGAAGTATTGGGAGCATAAGCTTTCGTGGGTAAGAACCTCACTTCTTCAGATGAATTTCCATTACTTGCATCTGAAGAAGTGAGGTTCTTACCCACAAAAGCTTATGCTCCCAATACTTCTGTTAGTCTTAAAGGTGCCACAGGACCCTCTGATACAGGAGATTTTCCTTTTGCTCCTAATTGTCAGTGTTTCTCAGCCTAAAATAAAGGTCATTCTCACTGAAAGGATCTGTTTGGGTTTGCAAAAACCCAGCAATGCTTAGTACATTTTTTCACTATTTGATATTGTAAACTTTAAAGTTACTGTAGCCTGTGTTTGTAATGTAGTGCAACTTCAACACATCCAACATTATGGAAATAAAATGCATTGCAAAATATACTTTGCAGATCTGGCCAGAGGATTGTTTTACTCCTGGTGACTGATTCATGTATTTTTGTAATAAAATGCAGTGTCATTCCAAAAGTAACTCAAGATATAAAAATAACTTTCTGTCCCTGTGACTATTTGTTCAGTTGTTGTAAAGTTAGTGGCAGATGTGGTGTTTTCTCAAGTTCAACTTTGTAAATAATGTGTCATTTTTATTCAGCTCTGTTACGTTTTTGTTTTTGTTCTGGGAGGTGCTTTTGCCATTGTTGCAAAAGCAAAAACAACCACAATTCAACCACAGCCTTGCTCAGCCTAAATGTAATTTGGTACTTTCTAAATTAACCACTGTAAACAAGGGTCTCTTCCCCACATTTACCACTTGATCTTGGGTGTTTTCTTTCAAACTAAAGTTCTGTTGCACAGCATATGTTAAAGACTGTTTTAGTCATGCATATGTACTGGTGAATGTTTACAATACACTCACCTTTTTAAAATGTTTTATGTTAGTATAACAATCTAAACAGATCTCTTCTTGCTCTTTATTTAAAGGGACACTTGCTCTTTATTTAAAGGGACACTGCCTAATGTTTTGGGTTCTAGTCTTAGGCTTTCTGTTCAAAAACAGTTGTACAAAATCTAATACTAAAAATATTTTCGTAAACTTTTAAAATATGACTGAACACATTTTTGTTTGGATTTTAGCATTCCCCTGAAATACACCGCTATCTCGATATAACGCGACCCGATATAACACAAATTCGGATATAACGCGGTAAAGCAGTGCTCCGGGCGGGGCTGCGCACTCCAGTGGATCAAAGCAAGTTCAATATAACACGGTTTCACCTATAACGCGGTAAGATTTTTTGGCTCCCGAGGGCAGTGTTCTATTGAGGTAGAGGTGTATGTGCAACCCAGACATTAGAGCCTTTCCCCATGAAAATGGGAAAATGAATCTTATTAATCTATTTTCACTGTCCAAGTTGAAGGAAAATACAAAATGTCAACAAATTACATATATGGGGAGGAACTTTTATTTTAAAAATTTGGTCTAATAATAGTTAATGATTTTTCTTGTTTTGGGCAATTTTGTAAACTGTAAATAGTTTTCATGAAAGTTTCACACTGGAAACTATGCACATTGTATGTGTTTTCAGTGCAAACTGATTTTGTTTGGAAAGAAATGTAAAATTTAGAAACATGGTTTCTTTTTGACCCGTTGAAAAAAGAACCATTTTGGAAAATTTACAACCAAATTAAAAAAAACAAACACAACTATTTTTTTCTAAGCATTTTGAATTTCACCTGTTTTGCACACCTCTGTTGGTAATACAGGTAAGAAAATTGGGGAGGGAGGAGCATGGGGAGAAAAGGGCTTTGTACATACGATTTTTAACTTGATAGTAACCCTCTAATCCTTCAGCCCTGAGTAGTGTATTCTGGGAAATATGCAAGCTAAGCGTCTAAGTATAATTCACCTCATAGGTTTATATTTGTTTCAGAATTTGTTACTAAGAAAAAAGGGGTTTCAGCCAAAAAAGCTGGATTTTTTTTCATTTCAAGGACAACTATTTCTGTTTGTAATGTGGTGGGATGTTGGTTTTTTTTTTTGCATTTGTGATCACTTGGTTTCTCTCTTTTTTTCCATTGAAGAACTTGCAGAACTGGGAGAACAGGCTCCGTCCTGCCAGTTCCTTTTTCTGACTCAACAGAATGTGCCGGCCGCAAATGTGTGCCGCGCGAGCATGACCCAGATTCTTCTTCTCATTTTCCTACTCCAGTGAAACAGGAAAAGACAAATTTAGTAGAATCTCTACAAGAAGTTTCGTGAGGAAGTGACGCTGCATGTCACACAATGACAACTTGATGGAAGCATTTAAATTAACTAAGGGTGATTCTCAAATTGACCTTGGTGGGCTATTTGAGGCTACTGGACAGGTACAGACATAGGTTTAAATGCAGAATCTACTCTAGACGGATCTGAAGGCTGTTGTTTTTCCATGGAGAATGTGGTGAGCAAAAGAAATAGGCTTCCAATTGATAGGTTGTAACATTTTAAAGCAAAAATGGGATGGCAGTGTGTGGAGTTTGGCAAATTGAAGGGCTTACGAGCAGAGCCAAGTGACCTATGAAATTGCTCTGAGATGAAATGAAGCTGAGGTTTTCTGACTCTTTGACTAGAGAGAAGTTCAAATCAAAACACCAGACACCAACTCCTCACCCCAGAAATTTTGTAGTGAGCTTTTGGGGTTTCTTATAGTGGACTGAGTTTGAAACCCCAGAGCTGAGCACACACGTTAGTCAGGACGTTCAGATCTAGATCTGGACTTCATCTCTTGGGTCTGTTTTGGCTATGGCTGGAACCTTGGCAAACCCCTTCATTCCCCATGAGCTCCAATGTGGGATTTAGGGTTTTGATGGAAAACCTGTAGTTTGCGCTGAGTTTCCCTTTGATTTTCTGGAAACTCAGCAAGGGGAGAGAGGGAAGTGAAAATCAATTTACGTGGTAATGAATCATCGTGACCGTCTTGTAAAATTACAGTTTCTCTCAGACCCACCATTCTTGTTGTCATTAGTCACCTGAGGCTTGGGAGAGGCTGGTGACCATTATGGGGATCAGGAGGGAACTTTTTGCAAATCATGCTTTCTCCCATGGTGTTTAGTTCAGCCACTTTCTAATGCCCCCAGCTATGCCAGTGGGCCCTCAACACTGCTTCAGCTTGTCTCTATAGACCAAAACTTTTCTTAACCCCCTCCCACAAACCCCTAGAAGTTTCGCTAAACCCAAAACAAGATTGGATCCTCCCATTCCACCCTACTCACAGCTACGAAGAACTCTGAAAGATTGCAATGACAAGCCTTGACCTCATGTGTGATTTAGTTAATTTACCGCCCAGTGCTCCCAGGACAAACATTGTCTGTGTGCAGGAAGGCTCTGTCTTTCCCCCTCATTGAAGAGAGTTCTCCAAAGTTAAATTGTATGGTTTTATTTACTGTTTCCAGTGGTGCTCTATATGTACAGCCTGCCTCACCAAACTGTCTATGTAAAGGCCTGATCCTGCAAAGGGATCCGGTCATGCTGGTGTGGAATCCTGTTGACCCGGCAGAGGTGCTCCCGTGGAGAGGAAGGATGGTCCAGTGATTAGGGCACTAGCCTAGGTCTTGGGAGAGCTGGGTTCAATATCCTGCTCCACCACAGACTTCCTGAGTGACTTTGGGCAGGTCACTTAGCTTCTCTATGCATCAGTTCCCCAGTAAAAAGGGGATAATAGCACTGAATTACCTCCTCGGGGTGTTGTTAGGATAAGTGCATTAGATTGTAGGTGCTCAGATAGTTATATGGCCCCTGTCACCATAGTACCCAAGATGTCTCAATAGATGGATCCCTTTCTGTGATCAGGTTCTTGGTTAGAACAAAGGACAGTAGGTACAACATGGGCAGGGACTAGGGCATCTTCTCTCGTGCTGTCCTGACAGGCTGCCTTGAACCCCCGGTGATTACTGGGGCTGCGAAGAGAGTTGAGTGTCCGTAGCCCATTCAGTCCTGGGCACCTCTGCTGATATGGGTCGTTTGTTAGCATTAGCGTTAAACCGTAGCTGTGCTCTGATATAGGCACACCAGCTCACTGAGCTGGGACCTCAGACTGCCAATTCATCCACATAGGCTACCAAACAGCTGTCAGGTAATAAGTGCGGGGTTAGTACCAACTTGATCTGGATTAGAATTGGCAATTTAGAGATGAAAAGCTCTAGATCCCATTACTTATACCCTGAGCTCTCCAGTCCCCCGTCTGTCACAGCTCATTACGATGGCAATAAATGTGAACTCCGCCCCCCGCGTACAACTGTCTCATTGTCTCATTCTCCAGTCTGGGTTCACATCCTTCAAATACTTGCGGACAGTTATGTTCCCTTGCCTACAGTTATCCGGCCAAGCTGCACATATTTCTAATCTTTCCACACTAGTCTGTCTCTGCCTTCTCCTCCTGCTCCTCTATTGTTTTTGTTGCCCGTCCCTCCAGCTTTCTTTCTGGTATTAGGGTGCCCAGCATTGCATGCAGTATTCTAGGAGTGGTCTCACTAGGGCTGCAGGGAATATTTTCCCACATTCCCTCTCCGTTATTACTCATTACATGTGTTGCTGAGAGCTTAATTTACTGCCCTCCGTTCCCTTTAGGCTGTAAACAAACAAATCATCTTCCTATTCTCTGGAGCCAGTCTGGAGCGTTCACTGCACGGTGCTGGGGTGGCAGACAGTCTCCTTTTTCTCGGGTTTTAGAAAGGCTTTATTTAGTTTGACAATCATGGTAATGGTAGCTAGCAGCAGATTCTCATATACTGTGCAGGGTATCTGGAGTGAATCAGACCTTTTAAATCAGCCTCAGCCAGGCAGCCTGGCTACCTAAATTGGTCCTGAAGCAGGAAGCAAGAAATAATTGTATTTGTACTAACATGTCACATTTTATTGGCTGCCTTAAAGACTGTCTAATCCCTCAAAGCAGGGGATGAATGGGGGCCTGGGAGGCCTTTGATAAAGTGATCAGTAGGTTTTTTTTTTTATTATTTATTTATTCCCTATTTTAAAGGGATGCTCTGAAAACAAAAATCAGATGTAGTTTCTTTTCTGATGCTACTACTGACATCTGAGACTTATTAAAATAGAAATGATTTTTAAAATCGAGCATATGGTACCTTTCATCACTGAATGCTGTTTCATCGTGTTTTGCATTTCGCTCACAGTCAACAGTGAAACTTTCTTTTTCTAGTGAGCTTCACTTTCTGGTTCTCATGCTATTTAGATTTCCACAGTTGCTGGAGAATGTTTCGACAGGTTTAGTTACAAAAACACCTATGTTTTCAGCCTCAACTATTCACCAGTGTCGCTTTAACCTATGTGAGTGGCCGGTAAAGTTGGAGAAGTGCCTGGGTTTTTTCTCCCCCCGTTGGATGAAATCTCAGGCACAACCTACGCTTTTGACGGAGCAGCCTTTTCAGCATATTTTCCTGGCTCGTTTATCTTCCTCACCAGGCTCCCAGGCCAGGCTCTCACACTTGGGGCTTGTCTAGTTTAGGATATTTCGTACAACTGGTCAAATATTTTCTCACAGCTGTTCTTTGGTGAAAGATTGCTTTTCAGTTAAACGGAAATTGTGTTGAGAAAATTCCATTTTTGTTTACAATTTCTGGGGTTTTTTTGTGTGTGGCGTTTTTTTGGTTAAAAACATAAGAACGGCCATACTGGGTAAGACCAAAGGTCCATCTAGCCCAGTATCCTGTCTTCCAACAGTGGCCAATGCCACGTGCCCCAGAGAGAATGAGCAGAACAGGTAATCATCAAGTGATCCATTCCCTGTCGCTCATTCCCAGTTTCTGGCGAACAGAGGCTACGAACACCATCCCTGCCCATCCTGGCTAATAGCCATTGGTGGACCATCCTCCATGAATGTATCTAGTTATTTTTTGAACCCTGTTATGGTCTTGACCCTCACAACATCCTCTGGCAAAGAGTTCCACAGGTTGACTATAAGATCTGAAAACTGAATATTTTGTGGTGGGGTGGAGGCCTCGGTGTTGAAATTTCAAAGAAAAATATTTCCGTTTTCATAGGAGTTTTTCAGTGTGAGGGAGAGAGGATCATTCCCTCAACCTGCTATTGTACCAATGTAATAACTACATTGAAGCAAATGTAGACTCACTGCATCAGCAAAACAGGGATTGCACTGGTGCAACTGATCAGGGTAATCACGTTAGCGCAAGCCCCATTTTACACCAGTGCAGTGTGTTGATGTTGAGGGTGTGGTTACCCTAGTGCGAACAAACCTCTATATGGAGAGAGCCTCAGTCTCACTTTTGTATTTGTGACCCCCCGGGGTGCAACCTGCTCTCTTACTTTTGTACTTGTGACCTTCCCCCCCCCCCGGGGTGCAACCTGGAACTGGGGTACTGCTGAGCCCTCTGTCTCACCAGTCTGGGCATCCTTTCAGCACCACTGTGCTGCTGTGGCAAGCTGCAGACCGCTTCCGGTCCTGCACTCACACAAACCTTTACCCAGTCAGGGACACACCCAGCTGCAGTTACATGAACGCTTCTCCTCAGTCACTCATAAACTAACAATAGAGAGATTTTTAGCTAGCTCACCCCCCAGCTCCACAGCCTAGGACCCCAGAGCTGTACCATCTTGCCCTGGTCAAAAGCCTGACCAGTATAAGTCCACCCCTCCCTCAGTGTGGAGAGGACAATTTACCAGTTTTTGTTCCTGAGCAGATTCCCCAAGGACTTCTAGAAAAACACACTGTTTTAGGTAAAAAATGTACAACAAATTTATTAACTACAGAAAGATAGATTTTAAGAGATTATACATAATAGCATACAGATCAAAGTAGATTTAAAAACAAAAACGCAACCTAAATTCTCTAAACTGGTTAGGATTTGAATCAAACAGGTTCTCACCCTGTTAGATAGCACAAACAGTCCACCCAGCTTCCATACACAGGCAGGCTTCCTTCTTTCCCGCCTGGGACTCCCCTTCAGTTCAGTCTTTGTTCCTTAGGTGTTTTCAGGTGCTGTGTTGTAGGGGGAGTGAGGCCAAGTGATGATGTCACTTCCTCCTTTTATATCTTCTTCCAGCTTTTGCCGTGACATGAGTCAAACAGTCTCCATTAGGTCTGTGCTATCTCTGAGAGGTTTCCATTGTACACAGTTCCTGGGGTAATCCTTGTGAGTGTTTGTATTTTCCTTAATGAGCCATCAACATTGGCCTTTTTATTGTTATACACTTCTACCCCAATATAACGCGACCCAATATAACACGAATTCGGATATAACGCGGTAAAGCAGTGCTCCGGGGGGGCGGGGCTGCGCACTCCGGCGGATCAAAGCAAGTTCGATATAACGCGGTTTCACCTATAACACGGTAAGATTTTTTGGCTCCCGAGGACAGCGTTATATCGGGGTAGAGGTGTACCTGAAAGGCTGCTTGTGGGTGTTCCCAACCTCACAACATGTTTCAGTGGCATACACATAGTAAAACTTCATACACAATGATAGCACATACAACTTAACAGGATATTTAATATTCAACAGATTGACTTTTAAAATACCTCACAAGGCATACTTTGTACAAAACATATAATTGTATCATAATCATATCACTATGATTGTGAATGTGGAGTATAGAGTGTCACAGTACTCACCTATCATCCATCAGAATTAGACTGATCTCATGTCACAGAATTATAGGACCTGATTCTCCATTCCTTGTACCTTTTATTGCATTTTGCACCAATGCGAATCTAGGTATCTAGTCTATCTCCCAAATTGCAGAGGACTGGTCTCTGTTGTACGTTTCCTGCTGTTTTGCCAAGTCTAGTTTTAAATGTGGCAAAAGATGGGGCTTCCGTTCCATCCCTTCCTTATTGAAAGTCTGCATAGAGCTCACTGTTGGGAAGGTTTTTCTGATATTCAGCCTAAATCTTCATCCCAATACTCCTAACTATACCCCCTTTTATTATGATAGATCAATCCTCTTCCTGTTTGACACAACCACCCTTCCTGTAGGTCTGTACTCTTGCCAGGACCCTGCTCGGCGTCACTGTGCTAAGATACACACATCAAACTCTTTTCGTCTTTCCTCCTACGTCAGTCACTTCAGCCCTCTGGCTGTTTTTGTCACTCCTCTCTGAATTCCTTTGGCCTAATTCTCCACTACAATGTGCCTCGTGGTAATCTACAGCTCTGCAAAGTGGGCCTACGATGCTAGCAAACTGCTATAAAAGGTGCAAGGCAGTGGACAAACAGGCCTCATGAGTCTGTCACTTGATTCATGGCATGGATGCTCGAGGGGTGTGTGTTATTTATGAAGCTGGCAGGTTGTGCAGCCAAGTGAGGTTAAAAATTAACCAAAGTATATTATGACTTATTGACCTTCTGTTGAGTCTGGCAGTTTTGGTGCACTCTTTAAAAGTGAGTTGAAGAGTGTGTGTGTGGGGGGGGGAATTGGAGGTCATGCCTTTCTGATGTCTGCTGGCCTTAACAGGGGCAGTGTGTGTGTTTTTGTTTTGTTTTTAAATAAAACTGAAAGGGGGTTTTGGTTAGCTCTTCAGCTGGTGGACATTAATACAACTCCACTGACTTCAGTGCAGTGGTGTATATTACAACCACTATGCTGAGGATCTGGCCTTTTATTCCTACCTACCTTTAACCTAGCAGCTCTTTCATCACTGAACTGAACAGTTGGGATGTTTGACTCTTTCATCTATTTGTCAGGTGTTTAACGCCCGACAGATGTTAACAAAAACAAATGGAGATGCCAGAGATTTAAATGTAAAATTCCTTGATGCAGGGACCCCTTGATGCCAACTGGCAGAGGGCCCAGGGGTGCATAGGATTTTACAGAGATCCCCAGGGTTGGCTATGTGAATAATAGGGTAGCAGGTGAGGTCTCTGAGAACCAGTTGCCAACTGGTTGTCATAATCATTGAGAGATGTATGGAGGGATAATATTTAAGCAGTTATGTATCTATTAAAATTATGTTCTTACGGTCTTGGAGTTAAGGCAGATCACCAGGAGGTGCCATACCTCAAAAATGTCCCTTTCAAGTAGGAGGTAACTGACACCTATCTCTCTGTCTGACCTTTTTGTGTATTGGACACCTCACAATGTCTGTCTATTTTGTATACTGAGCCTGGTACGAATTGAGAATTGCAAAATCTCCGAGCCAGGTAACCTACAGGAAGAAACCAAGAGCAAGGGGTGTCCTGTTTATGGATAAAGACAAAGGATTGTTCTGGTGTATCTTGCAAGGAAAAAGAACACATTGGATCCTTCACCTAGGAGGCAATCTGCCCACATACACATCTTATGAAAGAAAGGTCATAGCCTGCCTGGCTGTAAAATGCTGCAAGGATTTTGGGTGACTTTATTAGACATGGAAGTATCTTGTTAATTAAGTCTAGGCTCTAGAATGCGTCTTATGATTTTATATGTAACCATTTGTTTCCAATACTTCTACTTGCTACTACTTGAATCTCGGTACTTTATTAAATAAACCTGGCCTGCAGTTCTCTAATCTAAGTGCTGAGAGTTAAGCGGAACGATGATCAGAGGTGAAACTGATAAGGTGGGGCGTAGTGTTTCTTTGCAAACAGCAGATCAGTGAACACTGAGAGTGTCCAGTGGATCAGTGGGGACCACAAGGCCTCCAGTGAGTGCTTGTGTTGCCCACGGCTGGCGGAGTTGGGGAGCTGACCCCCAGCAAGCACAGATGAGCCTCCCTCACACTAAGGGCAGATGATGGCGAGTTGCCTCACTACCCTGTGTACCCCCAAGAAGCGTCGCGCTTGCCTTCTCAGACAGGGCTCACTTGCTTGGTATCTGTGACGTCCTCTTGCTGGTTTTCCAGTTGTCCATAGAGGCTTCCAGGAAACGCAAAGCAAGATGAGGCCTGAATTTCGAATATGACAAAATGGGGCGTGAAAAAAACTGCCAAGCCTCTGAGGCCTTTTTTTTTATCTTCTAGAAAGAGACCGTAGGTATGTGAAGAAGCACAGTTGGCTTTGAAAACTGTTCTGTGGAAAGGGAGCACTTTTCCACATCAGCAGAGAAATATGTCTGCAGAAACCTATCCAAATACTTGTTCTAATTAGGTCGAGCCAAGCACTATGCATATTAGATGGATAGTAATTGCCTGCACTGTTCATCGTATCAGACGCCTATGTCTGCTCTTTCCTTCTAGAGTCTAACACTGGTGGTGTTTTCCTCCCACGTTGAATGTGGTGCCATAATATGCAGAAAAGAAATATACAAGAAGCAGCGCTGACCTGGGTTAAACCAATGATTTAATGAGCCTTAAATTAAAAAAAAAAAAAATTGGCCCAGGGAAATGGTGTGGTGCAATTTGCTATCATTCGATTAAAATCATCCTTTCCTGTTGTGCACCGAGCCCAGTTTCTGAATTCAGGTCTTTACTGGGATGGGTGAGTCATGCACCCGATAAGAAAATACACCTATTTTTAGGCAGATATAGCAGCTCTATGGTTGCCAAAGTAAACAAATGTTTTATTTCTACTCTTTATGGCTACTGGCATGGGAAGGTTGCTGGGAAATTGAGCACCTAGGGCCTGATCCAAAGTCCACTGAAGTCAATGGAAAGAGATCCCTTGATTTACCGTGGGCTTTGGCTGAGGCTGTTAGCTAGGGAGGGCTGTGAGGTCAGGGAAGGCTTGTGCCATGGTTAGGGTACTAGCCTAGAACTTAAGAGATCCCGGTTCAATTCCCATGTTTGCCACAAACTTCCCTTGAGGCTTTGTGTCTCAGTTCCCCCTCACTACACTGCGAATAATAGTAGTTCCCATATGAGTTTTGAGGTACTACGGTAATGAGGGCTCTACAAGGCCCTAAGATAGATAGGTGCTGAGTGCTCCTGATTTCCAATGGCAGTTGAAATGTTGAGTGCCTGGTGAGATTGGACCCAACTGGCTATCCTTTGAAGGGATGGATCAGCAACTTGGACCTTCCTTTAAAATAACAAATAGGGAAGTAGGATTTGTTCCATCTCTTCAGTGTAGAACATCTTGTTTTCTCCAGGGCCAGTCTTATGGGTGGGTGATGTGGGCGACCGACCAGAGCACCATGGTCAAGGAGGTGCCGTGGTCAACTCCCCAACTCACACACAGGCAGCCCAAGGCCCCTTAAACCCCTGAGTGCTGGACCTGGAGCCGTGGTATACAATCCAAAATGGCCAGACAGAGAGAGAGGTGACTGTTATCTACAGCCTGAAAGGAACATTCGAGGTATGGCACCTCCTGGTGACCAGCCTTAGCTCCAAGACCATAAGAACATAATATTCAGTATAGATACATAACTCCTCTAATATTATCTGTACATAAATTTCACAACGATTATGAGGACCAGTGGGATGTGGCTATTGGTACAGACCTCGCATGCCACCCTTTGGGGAACGAGTATGCACTTTTCCAACCCAGGTGATCCCTGTAAAATCCTATGCACCCTCTCTGCTTGTTGGAACCAGGGGGTCCCTGGGTCGCAAGTATCTCATCACTTCATTTGCCTTCCAAGTCCTGAGTTCAAGGTTCTGTTTTTCACCTGCCTCTGTTGACGGCACAGTCCATGCCTCAAGTGCATTTGGGAGGTACATCATAAGCACCTGAAAATACATCAGGAAAGTTCAGGGAAATGCTTCCTGCTGTGTTGTAAGCATTGGTTTCACCACTGATGATAGCAGGGGAATCATGAAATGTGAAGCACAGAGGTTTGGGGGAAAGTGAAATGGGAACTGATGCATCTCACACATTGGAAACAGAAATGTTTGTTTGGCTCTAATGGTGAAATCTTGTCCCGTGTGAAGTCATGGGGAGTCGGCCATAGACTTCATTGGAGCCAGGATTTTACTCTGTATTTTGTGAATGAGATGGGATCTTCAATGTACACACATTTTGCATTACAAACACACGCTGTTCATTACCGCAGTGCCTTGGGACCAGCTCTGTACAGACACAGAGTAGTAGATGGTGTCTGTCCAAAAGAGCTTTCAATCTAAATAGGCACCTGAGACACAGGGTAGGGGGAAAGGGTAGAGCACATAGGCAGAGCCATCCATGTGATGTTCCTTTTGTCTTTATTGATTGGTGGGTGGGTGAGTCGGTCAATCTTGCATTTACTTAAGCACCACCCCTATTTTTTCCCTTTATCCTCTAGTCTCAAAAGCTCTGCATTGCCACGTCTGTGTGCTGTGATACAGAGACTCCCTTTGTAATCCATCCACGCCACTCTGTGCAGCCAGGGGCCACTGAGAGATGTGCAAAAGAGAAGCCATCTCTTTCCCAGGAGATAAGCTCTTTGCCTCCACATCAGCACCCCCAGCCTCTCCCTTACTGGGAATGAGTGACAAAATCTGGATCCCAGCCTGTAGAAGTTCCAGGCACACACAGTTGTCATGCTGCTGAACACACCCAGGGTGTGTTGTGTAACATGCAAAGGGAAGTTTGCAGGCACAGTAGCAGGGTCGTGTGTGCCATGCTTTGTTTGTTTCACACGCTCAGACACATGATCTCTCTGGTACAGACAGCCTACAGTGTTATGTCCTGTACTGCAAGTACAGTAAGTCATAGAGGACATTAATCAATTAATTGTGTACCCGGAGTGCTAGCAAGGCACAAATCATTAGTGAATAAAATGGCCAGCCTAGCTGAGCTGTCTGTCCACGCAGCCCCAGGTTGGGCTTTTTCAGAACACACAGGGAAATCCTTTTAACTTTAAAAACAGAAACTGGTTCTTGGAAACTGACTCATCGGCAATGCTATTGGCTTCATTTTCTAAAGGTTGCGAGAAAACCTCGGCTGATGCCTCTACAGGGTGTGACACCTGCTGATCTAACCAGGTAACAAACAAATCATTCTCTACAAAGGAACCCAGCAATTACCCTGCCATGCAGCTATTTACAGCAGGCACAGTAAGATCAACCTGTTTGTCTGCTAGTGTAAAAAAAAAATATATGCTGATTTATTATCAGACTTCTGCGGAATTTCAGGGCCAGACCTAATTTTATGTCTTCACCGAATGGTCTAATGGATTTTAAAGGGTATTTATAGAAACATCCTGCTAGAGGTCAGAAAACGTAGTCCCGAATATGTATGCACTGTGTGTATTGCCTCCAAAAAATCTGTGAAAAGAACATTAAGGTCGCCAAATCAAGCTCTCAAAAATTAGGAAATGCCAGAATTAGGATTGTCTGTGCAACCTTAATTCAACCCTCTTGTGCGTTGTGCATTATGATGGTTACATGATCACATGCAACTTTTCCCATAGTTTAGTGCATCTGTTCTAAAACATTGTGCTATTCGGCTGTTATGACCAAAATCAATGTATAACTGGGGGAGGTGGCCGGTGGTTCAGCAAGCTGGTAATGGGCTGTTGAGCCTTTCACCTTGAAGTCACCAGTTCAGATCTACTCCAGTTTGGCAGAAATCAAAACCTGTCATCATGACCTGGCTGTTGACATGGCCTGTGTGAAATGAGTGTGGGATCGCTTCAAATGCAGTTGGACAAGTATCCCCTCTCTTCTCTCTCCCGCTCCTCAATTGGCACTGATTACCATTTTGTTGGCACGCTCATCAGAGATGCCGAGGAATGAATGAATTACCAAGCCTGAACCTCCCTCCTGTGGAGCTGGTACCTTCACATCATGGCGGAGGCACGTTGGCAGGGCAGGGTGAGGGGGGAATGCACTCTTGCTGCATACGCGGGTCCTATCATGTGGATAAACATGAATTTAGCTTCCGTCACAATCAGCCTGGCACTTTTCACCAGCACTAGCTATAAATCAGGGGAGAAATGGCAGTATTTGGGGTGGATCTGGTCCAATATTGACAGGTGGATGTTTGTGGCAAATTGGTAGAATCTATTTTGGGAGCAGAAGGGGAGCTATTGCAGCAGAACTCCATGACCGTGTACCAAAGCAGCAGCTATTTGCATGGGGTTTGTGGCACAGCCTGAATCCAAGACAAGGGAGAAACTCACTACATAGCCTGTCCTTGCAGAATTTCAAGCTCAGGTTTGGATAGTTTGAGCGAGCGTCAGAATTTTGGCTATGCTGGTGCAACCGAACCTGAGCTCTGAACCTTTTGGCAGCTCGGACATGGCTAGGGAGAGAAAGGAGGACCTGGTGGTTAAGGCATTGGCCAGTACTCAGGAGATCTGGGATCAATTTGTGCCTCTGACACTGAGTTTCTGGGGAACCTTGGGCCAAGTCACTTTTAGTATCTCTTAGTTCCCCATTTATAAAGGGGGTATATTGATATTCCCTTTCTCCCCCAGTTTGTCTTGTCTCCTTAGACTGTAAGTTCTTCCAGGGAAGGCCAGACTCTTAACATGTGAATGTACAGCATCTCGCACAATAGGGCCCTGCTGTCATTGGGGCCTCTACTGGAAGGGGAGTAAATAACTTCAGCGTTCTTCCCCATTTATTCTTACATGCTCATTTTCTCTTCCCTTACCTTTCTCTAGTTGGGCTTTACAGTGATTGTCAGGTTAGGGGTGCAGTGACATCTGAATGCTTTGTGCAAGAGATCCTGCCTGGAGACAATGATTTATCCCCTGAGGTCTGTGCTCTTATCAGAGAGGTGAAACACTCCTCTGCTTGGGGAATAATTCATTAGACAATACTTTTTTTTCCTTCATGTCACAAGTCAGTCCCAAAGAAAAAGCCTATGCCCCATGGCTATTTCAGCTTCTTAAAGATACCTTTCAAGACAGGGATGAGTGAGTCGTTTGAATAAAAGATTCAGGATTCTTTGCCCAAAACGTGTCATAACCGTTTCTTCCTTAGAAATGGGCCCCAACTTAAACTCCAGATCTGAATGATCCTGGACTCTGAACAAGTTTGGGTCCAAACGTGACTGGCCCCTATATCTGCATTGAGCCAAAGCAAGACTTCTGATCCAAAGCCTCCCGAACTTTGGAGCAGGTCCGGTCCAGAGACACACGTTGCCCCTTGGCTCTAGCTCTTTCTTTTCATAACGTTCAGAAAATGTTGTTGAATGTCTTATTTTTGCTGTCCATGTCCAGATGCTGGCTGGCGCAAGCAGCGTTGTCATGGCATAAGGAAAGTTGGCTGGGCAAACTGACCAGAGCTAGAAAGTACCAAGAATCTCACATGAAACCTTGTTCCTTCGGGATTTCCAGCCAAAGTTTGCAGACCCAAGAACTTGAGGTCATTTGAATAGGCCAGACTTTGTAGAGCTTCTCTGAAATTGAAGCTGAATCTGGATGGTAGTTTTGGTATTTGCCTGTTTCTTTGGATTTCCACCAGTACCTTCAGCTTCTTTTGATCTCTATTGTTCCACCATTTAATTACATAAAGAATTACCAGGTAGAATGTGTACCTGCCTCCTTAATAGATGGCTCATTATACAGGGAGGGAAACAGAAAGGACAAAAGCTTTATGTGCCAACAGCCCTGTCAAGATCTTACTGTGCTTAAGAGGTGAAAGATGAGAGTAACCTGTCTGTTCTAACGATAGCCGGATGGGCCACGGTCAAGGTATGCTGAGACCTGTGCTGGCTCGGGAATTGCAACGATTGCCCTGTTGATATAATGCCTAATAAAGTCATTGCATTCAGCTGAACAGAGGGAAAACTCCCCCCTTCTTTTCCCATTTAAAACCACTTGTATAACTTTCATGTTAAGAGAACAGGAGTACTTGTGGCACCTTAGAGACTAACAAATTTATTAGAGCATAAGCTTTCGTGGACTACAGCCCACTTCTTCGGATGCATATAGAGTGGAATAAATATTGAGGAGATATATATACACACATACAGAGAGCATAAACAGGTGGGAGTTGTCTTACCAACTCTGAGAGGCCAATTAAGTAAGAGAAAAAAAACTTTTGAAGTGATAATCAAGATAGCCCAGTACAGACAGTTTGATAAGAAGTGTGAGAATACTTACAAGGGGAGATAGATTCAATGTTTGTAATGGCTCAGCCATTCCCAGTCCTTATTCAATCCTGAGTTGATTGTGTCTAGTTTGCAAAGTATTCTCACACTTTTGATTATCACTTCAAAAGGTTTTTTTTTCTCTTACTTAATTGGCCTCTCAGAGTTGGTAAGACAACTCCCACCTGTTTATGCTCTCTGTATGTGTGTGTATATATATCTCCTCAATATTTATTCCACTCTATATGCATCCGAAGAAGTGGACTGTAGTCCACGAAAGCTTATGCTCTAATAAATTTGTTAGTCTCTAAGGTGCCACAAGTACTCCTGTTCTTTTTGCAGATACAGACTAACACGGCTGCTACTTTGAAACCTTTCATGTTAAGCTTAGCCTCTCTGGGAATTGCTGGCTGAAAGGATAATTGCTGCCTATGCAGTGATGTATCCGGGTCTACATGCTGCTGGCCTTGGAAGTCAGACATGATGAACTTAATTTCTCATTTTGAAAGTACTGTAACATTGTAGCACTTATGGTATTTTGCCCTATCACTGGAGCATCTGAGCACCTTGCCAGGCTGGAAATGCCTGAAGAGAAATCACTTTTACCTCTGGTTCTGGCTAGAACCAGAAAGTCCAGGAGTGAGTGAAAAATTAAAAGGTAAACAGTAGAGATGGACTCATACAAAAATCTCAGCTCCAAATAGCCTTGAAACTTGGGAAACTTTGGATATGATCTTTTGCATCTGGCCCCCAAGAACCATCGTGGGTTAAAGCAATCCTTTAGATCTGAACACCCAAAATGGTTGAGGACGTTTGCATCAGATCTGAACTTTGTGGCTTGGGCTCAACCCTAGAAAAGAATTGTTTTTAAAAAGTAAACGGTTTTGAACTCCAAAGAGTTTGATTCAGGACCTATATAAACTTGAACCTCCATACTAGCGATCAGCCTTCTGGGCAGTGCTAATTCAGGCTGGGCTCATGCTGGATATGCTCCAGTACACCCACAAGTCATTGGGCAACATCCCAGAATCACTGGGTAAAATTCTATGGCCTGTGGAATACAGGAGGGCAGAGTAGATGATCACTGTGGACTCTTCTGTCTCTCAAAATCTAAGCATCTATGCAGCACTAGTTTCTATTCAGTCCATTATCTGAGTGTCCCTATTGCCTCACCACCTTGTTTTTTAATCCCGCACATTTCCCATGTATAGCCCCAAAGATCCTGAGTTGCAAAGTTTAAAATGAACTTTTCCATTCCGTGAGCTGATCCAGGCTCTTTATAATAAACTGCACTGCAGGGGGACGAGACTTTTCATTAGGGTGCAGCTGCTGATGATTTTTAATGAATTCTCCATGTAATGTTCTGTTCTGCTGACTTGTGCCCCCCGTAATTATTTTCGGAAGTCAGTAGAGGTACAGTTCAGCTAACGGTCTACCAGCTCATTATGTCCCCTGGGTTAGAATACCCAGTTAAAGCGGTGGTATCCCTGGAATCTCAAGAAGATGTACTGGAGATGCCGAAAACATCAGGTGTGTTCTCTGAGCATGTTGATGTTTGCGTTTTCAACACTGCTTCAGTTTTCAGATTCCTTGGAGGGATAAGGTTGCTGCTGAATTGTCAGAATCTCCTTAAGATGCTGACTTCAGGTTGCTGCCACTGGCCTCATTACGTTAACGAGAGATATTTTAAGGAATACAAATAATCTGGCATTTACATTTTCAGCGAGTGAATGGACTTACCCAGCACTTTTTATTTTATGAGACTCTTTTAATGTTCAGCTTAGAAAAAGCTGACCATCTGGATCACCCACTGCTCCCTGGCTAGAATTAAGATGGTTATTATTTGTGTTGCGGTGCTGCCTGCAATGTTCTATTCTCTGCCATGTGTACCAGCGGATAGATCGTGAGCTCTTCAGGGACAGAGGCTAAGATTTCCCGTAAACCTCAGCGTATCTTTCAAACTGAAATACACAAGCTGAACAAATGAGGGGTGGCCAAAGTGAGCTTCAGCCTGAACTATGGGCCTCCGCTTTAATATGTGTGGAGAGGATGGAATCCAGCATATAATGTTCCATCTTGAATCTGAATGGCCTCTGGAATGCCTTCTTTGCATTGAGAGACCTGTAACCTCAGCAGACCTGTGACCTCTACACCTGTGAGTATGCTTTCAATCAGTTCCATGATCTGCAAATCTTACCCCTGGGAAATTGCCAGTGTGGGCCTTAGATGACCAGTCCATATTTCCTTCACTAACATAACATCTTCATGTTGTATAAAGAGAATTCAGTAACACCCCCAAATCCCATCCTGTTGGCAGAATTCAGCAGTGACATGAAGAACCAGTAGCAGGCCTTGCATATTATCACTGTGTGCATTTCACAATCCACAGTATTAAAGATTTAGATACGATCAATCACTCTTAATTTAATGAGTTAAACTCGTAGCATAATGGAGGTTTATGAATAGCTCCAAAATCGTCTCTGTTTGCATTGGAGCCTGTAGCTAGCACCATAGTTGCAAGATTGCTAAGCAGTTCTAGCCTAATTTCTGACATAACCGCAAACCCTCCTCTGCAAAACTGGAAAAGTTTTGAAAAGAGTACAATGAAGGCTGAGCTTTTCAAACCAGCCTGATGGAACTGGGTGCTTAATTGCTGTTAAAATGTATGGAAAATGGGTGTCTAAATCCTCTAGACAATTTTGAAAACTTAAGCCTTAATATGCCACTTTCCAAGCAGTGACAGCACAATTGGACTGTTATTTCATACTGAGCCATTCAAAACAGGGGAGAGTTAAGATTAGGCATTCCTTAGCAGAGCCTCTTTTGCAACCTTATGCTGCAGCCTGTTTTCATGCAATTCGATAGATTTGCCTGCATAAAGACTGCAAGTTTGGGCATAGTAGGAGTTCATAAGGCACTGGCAAGTGTTGTCTTGGGGCAGGCTTTATTACACAGCGAATTTACCTGACTTCCCATCACATAAGGTGTTTATCTCCTGAGGTGAGGATTAGCTAAATACTGTCGCACGTGACAGTCTGGTATAGCTGAGTAAATGGTTTAGTCTAATCCTCCGGAGAGGGATTGCTGTCCTGAAGGGGTTGCTAGGAAGTCTGTCTGCACACACCAGTCTTTTAGATGACTTTCAAGTAGTTTTCTTTTGGTTTCGAGTTGTGTGGTTGTTCCAGGACACAATTCCTCATCAAGACACCTGGGTAATAATTGGTTCAATGAAGATCTTCTTGGAACGCAGACAGTATGAAAATAGTTTGCTTAATCCTGAGGTCTCCACTGAGGAAAAAAATGCCACAAATGTCCAGACAGGACCCCGTTGGACTTGAGTTAATGGAAGTTTGTCTGAGTAAAGGCCCTTGTGAACAGGGCCACGTTGCTACACAACATCAATGCGGTTCTGTTTTGACATTTGTGGGTGTTTTTACATGAGTTGTGCAAATGAATGTTGCCTCTCATCGGACTCTTGTTTTGCATTTCAGGGGCTGGTCTGGTAACTGTGTGATAGGTGCAAGGAATGATGTGAATGCAGCATTCAGTCACCAGATAAAAGGGAGTGTTGTCTAGTGGTTGGAGCAGAGGAGACCAGGGACTGGGTGTCATAATGCCTTTAGTTTATATGACTTTGGGAGAGTTCTTCATCCTCTCTGTGCCTTACTTTACCTACCTGTGAAATGAGGTTAATAGTCTTGGGAGATTTAAATGTGAAGATCTCAGATTAAAAGCATTGGATCGCTCTAGCCCAATCAGAAGTTGTGGACTTGAAACAAGAATTACTAGATGAAATGTACTGGTCTGTGTTGTGCAGAACGTCAGATTACCTGACCATAATGGTTTCTCGTGGTCCTGAAATCTATGACTGGAAGTTACCAAGCAATGTCTTTTTTTAGTCAGCCAAGGAATGATATTATAGTAATAGATAGGGAAGTAAGTCTTGAGAGGTGTCTTAAACTATGAATGATGGCTACAGCACAGAGGGTGAAGGATTTAAAACAGCCAAACATAGGGGGCTGACGTAAAAGAGCCAGACATAGGGGGCTGACATGGACATGCTAGGCTCTCCCACGCCACTCTAGTCACCCTTGAGAAACCAAATCCTAGAATTTAAAATACAAACTATTACAGCAAGAGAGAAAACAAACATGAAAATCAGACATTTGACACCGATATATCACCTTGACAACGGTGGGTGGGCGACTGGGGTCCTAAGATTTGTGTTTACATTCTCCTATTTCTTTTTTTAATGAATTAAGGATTATGTATGGGGTCAAAATAACTCACCGTCCAGTCTTCGCATGGAATTTCAGTTTTTGTGTTGGAAATGAAATGACAAATACTGAGTTATTGGGAAAATGGATCCCTGTGGCATGGAAAAAAGCCATTGAATGTCTAAACACAAGTAACAAGATCCTGTGGCTTGATTGGGTTTATGGCCAAACTGCTGATTTCAACTTTGTTTAGGTTTCTGCAGAACCCAAATGTCCGTCAGCATCTTCAGCAAACTGGAATGTCCAATGATGCTTATCACAGGATACCTTGGGTAACCGGCACACCTGTGACTTGCTTCTGGTCCGTGCATGGTACAGACGATCTGCTGAAGTTCAGCAATGATGTAATAATAAAGGCACAAGTGGCAGGCTCTGCACGCTTTTGGCTCCCCTGCTTGAAAAGAACACAATGAGACAATCAGGACACGCAATGGCTCTGACAGACTGGCTGGGCCGCAGGGGATTTGTGGAAAATGGAACTGCAGCAGGCAAATCAGAACATTCAGAGCTTCCCTTATGTAAATGGGAAAGGGCACAGATACCAGCTGCTCCATGTGCAGAACTCCCACTCACAGCAATGGCCAAGCAGGGTTTTTCACAGGCACCTAGTTACCGTAGATTTTTTTTTTTTTACCATACCAATTCAGTGCTGGATTGAGAACACTGGAGAGTGAAGTTCTCTCCATCCACAGAAGAGAGACAGCAGTGCCAGCCTCCCTACATATTGTCTCTTGACAATATATCTCAGCCCTGACTCAGAGGAGCATGAGAGGGAGTTGAGTTTGTCTCACCTGTGCCATCATCGGCTGCTGTGTTGAGACTGACAATAAAGAGGTCAATTAGTAGTGGTTTTTGCGATGTGGACCCTTGTGTGTTTGGGAGAAGAGCTGAGACCCGCTACTAGCCTTTCCCATGTAGCTCACCAAACACCTGTGAGATGGTAATATGACAGCTACCAACCTGGGCTAGATTGGAAGAAGCCATACATTTTCAAGGCTATACCAGTTGCTCTTCTACTTTAACTATAAACTGGGTGCAATATACGTTTCTGGTATCACAGAAAACAAAAGATCAGTTGGAATTATTATGTTTAAAGCCAGAAACGTCACTTTCAGTCCTCTCATCATCACCCATAATACAGAGCTCCTATGTAGCCCTTATCCTCCTAATTGTCCATTGACATTACATGGTAAGCAATGCTGGCTAGGAAAAGGAACCAGAAGCAGCACAAGGTCTCCTGCCCTTCGCTTTCCTGATGACGTACAAGCTTTCATTTTCAAAGCTTTTCAGATCAAAGAAACTGACTATTCACAATGTGCCAATAAACCAATCCAGCTGCTTTCAACTGCACTGCCTGGTATTGTATTCAGGGATTTAATATGGGTAAAATTGTTTTGGCAGGTCTGCTTGACAGATCTCCATTCTAATACTCTCCTTTCCCTTCACCCACTTTCTCCCTGGGATCGATATAACAGAGCCTTTTCCAGCTCTGATCTGATCTGTGAGTAGGGATATGGTTCCCATGATCCTCTCTTGAAAGTAGAGGCAATTGCCACCACCTTCTATGACATAGTTATTGACGAGAGAGGCTTGACTCAAACACCCACTGAGCAGTGAGAGTGATTCACTATTGGAACAAACTTCCAAACGAAGGGGTAGATTTTCCATCCCTTGATGTCTTCAGTTAAGACTGGATGCCACAGGTTATTGTTGCAATATGGGGCTAATTGGGTGAAATTATATGGCCTGAATTGTTCAGTTAGTTAGACTGGATGATCTAATTGTCCCTTCTAGCTTTAAAATCTATAGTACCTTGGACTTGGTGTGAGTTCAGATGTGAACTTCACTGCCATAATGGAATGAGCCAAAACCTCTGATTTACCTCTACCCCATCTCAGGCTTTGGGAAAATGTGGAGCTGAATTTCATAGTTGGTCCTTATTTTTATAATGGGCCTTACACAAACACAAATCTTAAGACATCTGTATTTTAAGAAACTTTGGCTTTGGATTCAAACTTTACAGCTCTGGCCCATCTCTTATGTTGATTTATTTTAGCTTTTCATAATTCATCTTCCTAACAGCAGATCTTTAACCCCTCTTTGTAAGGTACTGATAAGGCTCTCCATTAGCATAGTACCCAAGAGCATCAGTCTTTAGTGTACGTATCCTCACAATGCCCCTGTGAGGTAGGTAAGTATTATCTCCATTGAACAGATAGTCTCTGTGCCTCAGTTCCCCTAAGTGACTTGCCCAAAGTCACACAGGAAGTCTGTGGCAGAGCAGGGATGGAACCCAGGTTTCCTAACCTGGATCATCCTGCCAAGAATCGATCTGAGAATGTATATCAGGAAGGGTGATCTGGGTGCAGATTCTTGGCTCCTTTGTTCTGTTGTTTTTCTATATAAACTTCTAGGAGTTCTGTACATGCGTAGCAGGGAGATCACATCATGGTTAGTATGCCAAATGTCTCTCATATAGACAAAAACTGAGAAGCAAGATCTGACATGTGGATCAGAAAGGAGAATTACCACTAGTATGATAGTTTGGTTATGATTTTCCCCCTAGATGGCCTTATTAACTATATAATAAGGTCAAGCCAAATGGCTCTGCTTTATATAATATGTAAATAAGGTCACAACCTTCGCGAGTAATCTTCCAGCATAGGAGGAGCACAGTGCGTCCTATTTAGTTCTAATTTTAAGGTGAAACCAACAACCTACTCATTAGCTTGTTACTGTAACAGTCTTACATTAGTCTGTGTGTGTGTTCCCAGTCTCCCAAATAAATGCATCCTGTCCGGTAGGAATTCCTGACCTCCAGAGTAGGGAAATGATGACATAAGAAGTCTCCTACCCAGATTGTCTAATCTGTTCCTCAGACACTCCCCAAGCCTCAGGAGAAGAATGTGGCTGACTGGGAATTGCAAGCAAAGCATTCCTGAGACGTGGCACACTTACAACTCAGAAATGTAACGGGCACACAGTGATGCGGGAGGGATGTGTTTGGACGAGGCCAGGCAATGACTGTGATCCATAAAAGTCCCTTTGTAATAGGTTCAATGCATTTTGGTGCCATCTCTCCTTAGGCGTTCTGAACCGATTGCCAAATTTCTGAGTACAGTACAGCTTCCAAGGCAATGGTTGGGGATCTTTACAGAGAAGGAAGAAAGAATTCCAAGAGAAGGAAGGATGTGGGGGTATGAAGGAAAATCAGTGTGTATCCTCATGGCTCTATTACTGGTAGGTGCTGGCACCACCAAAGTCTTAAGCATGTTTGCCAGAAAAGTTGTAATCTAGTCAAATGACATAACAGCTTCATGCGCTAGCTCCTGACTTTTTCAGAATTCCCCTTCTGTGCCGTTTTTATGAATCCGTGATTTAAAACCCTTTAGGAAGATGTAGTTTTCTGATTATTTCATTATTGGGGATGATCTATACAAGAGCTGAACAAATCCCAGGGCTCTTAAGTCTATTGGAGGCCGGGGTCTTGTGGGGAGCCAAATGAATATTTGCCAAGCTAGACTGGTGGTCTAATATTCTGCACTGGCATGAGGGAGGCAGGTTGAGTTTCTGGCTTAGGTCTCTTTTTGAAAGCCCCCAGTAACTGGAGAGCATGACAGCGGAAGGAGAGCAGTGTGGCCTAATGGGTAGATCACTGGACTGGGATCGGGGGGGGGGGGGGAATTAGGTTCTATTTCTGCCTTTGCCACTGGCCTGCTGGGTGACCTTGGGCAAGTCACTTCACTTCCTTGTGCCTCAGTTGGGCTTTGACATCTACTGATGAAAAGTGCGGTATAAGAGTTGGGTAATATTCTTCTGTCTCTTACCACCATACCCCAAAAACAAATTCTGGGTGATTGACTCATTTGGCAGCTGTTGTCTTATCTTGGTTCCCCATTTGAGTAACATTGATAGTTGAAGGCACCTGATTTCATATAATGCAACACAAAGGTACTGTTTTATGCATCAAACCATATCCCCCCAAACTCCAGTGTTAAATGGGGCGATTTGCACAGATAAATAAAATCAACTATATTAGATCACATATGACATATGTCTTTTGTGACTTCAAAAAGAAAACATGCACAATCAAAAACAACACTAACATCCATATAATACATGAAAATATCAATCAGAGCTTATTAAATACTCCCTTCGTCGACACAATGCTAACAGGTCAAAAATTGCCACTGATTTGCTTACTACCAGGGATTGATAAAATACAAAAAACATTCTTCTGAAATGGTGATAAAGATTCTTTTTTTATACAAAAGAGGTAAAATCCAACATGCTCTCAGAAGCTGGAAAATTCTACAATCCAAAAGATAATGAGGTAGATCTTCCAGTGCTCCAGATTTACATGGGGAAAAACAAAGATGTGAAGAAACTTTTCCATATCTACCTTTAAAGACAGCAGTTTTCATGGTTTGGAATCCTAACTGAACATGCCTTACGTAAATGAAGATTTGATGATTCATTCAAATACAGTTCAAAAATACGGGCCGTCTTCAAAGCAGAAAACCAAAAAGCAAACTTAGAATAATGAATCATAGTCAGATTTTCTTACTGGGTAATATCTGTCTCTCTGTTTGAGTAGTTGATTACGTTGATGAAAAGGTACGGACAATAAATAAGTAATAGAAAAACCCAGTCTACCTATAATGAAGTGGTGGGTCTCGTACTATGCAAATAAAGAGTACACAGATTGTTCCTCCACCTCTTGAAGGCAAAGATGGGGCAGTCTGTAATCTGAAAGAGTACAGAACTTAGATAAAAATTCCTCAGCATCTAAAAACAGGGCAGGGGTAGACTTTGGGAGAATTAAGTCAGTTCAAAAAATTATTTTAAACTATCTCCAAAGTTGCAGTTTGTCCCCCTAAAGCAAACTTCAGAGCATCTGCAATCTTATTTTAGCATTAAAAATTCTTAGCACTGGGGCAACTCTGTTCCCACCATATGAAAGCAGAATAACACTAGGAGGCCAATAGGAAAAGGAGAGACACAAGAGATGGCTAAGCAGAGCGATGCAGTGAGGCTGTTCCAGATGGCAGGAGCTGCAGAGCAGAAAGCTCTTGCTCCAAAGGCAGCATGATTGTGTGGAGGACGGTGCTATACAAGAGAAGAGGGGAGGAGAAGAAACACGAGGCCTGTGGAGTTCAGACTTATCCTGCATGTAGTCCTGTGTAAGAACTAGTGCATAGGCCCGAAGTTTTCAAAGGGAGCGAATGAGGGTGGGGAACTGTCTATAGGTAAAAGCAGAGCTAGGTGAAGCTTTTCAATGAATTGTTTTTTCATGGCAAACTGCATTTTGGGGGCCACATTTTGTCAAATTCAGGTAAAATTTGATTAATAGTTTTGGTTGCAGGGGAAAAAATCGAAAGTCTAAATGTTTTGGTTTGGCCATTTGGAAACCTTTCACTTTGACTTTTCTGTTCAAACTGGCATTTCAGTTTCAAATTTGGCCTTCTTCTTTTTTTTAAGTGAAATACACCGGAAGTGTCCAAATCAAAATGAAAAACTTGTGGGGGGAAGGGCGGGAAGGTTTTGTTTCGAGGTTTTTTGTTGGTTGGTTGGTTTTTAATTTTTTCAGTTTGATGAAAAAATTCCAAAAATGTGTTTAGATTGCAATTGAACCTGATTTTTTTTGGTTTTGCCCCTGAACTGAAAAACTCTGTTATTCGCTTAGCGCTAGGTAAAAGTAACAGGGAAAGACAGTGCAAACTGGGAGCTAGGGGAAGAGGGTGGCCGCTCTTGATCCACACTAGATTCCAACCTTTTAACCCTAGAAGTTAGGCAGTTCCATGGTGGTGCCGACCTGATGATTAGCTACTTTCCTAAATTACTTTTCAGTGGGAATTGTAGACAGACTCCTCCGATACTCCGGGCTTGTCTACGTTACAAGGCTACGGTGATGCTGTAGCTTTGTCACTGCCACTCCGCAGCATAGACTCATCCCACAATATCCGAAGATTTTTTTCCATCACTGTAGGAATTCCACCTCCTTGAGCAGCAGTAGCTAAGTCGATGGAAGCATTCTTCCGTCAACTTAGCCGTGACTACACCCGGGGTTAGGTCGGCATAGCTACGGTGTTCAGCATATGATTTTTTTTTTTCATGGCAATCTAAGTTTTTAGTGGAGACCAGGCAACAGAAGGCAAGAATGAGGTAATACTCTAAAATGAGATCAGACGGGAGATGTCAGTGAAAGCAGCTGAGGCTGACAGACTGTTGCTAAGCACATCCCCTGAATGCTAAGTGCTTCGCGTTGCAAATGACGCGGCAGCTCAGCTGCGGCAGATCACTTTGCTGAAAGGAGTAGAGGATGAATCCATATTGTGCTCTGACAGAGAAGAATATCAAGTAATCCCAGGAGCATAGAACACAATGACTTAGCACTGCAGAGGAATATTCCATGCTGCCTCCAGCAAGGTAACAAAATCCATACGGATTGCCAGTTAATGACGCACGGGGTCTCTGAATAAAATCTGTAACTAGTCATTCAATCAGAGTGACCGAATTCAATACGAGGTTCTTAGCTGGGATTCCTGCTTTAATGAATCTTTTAAGCTTTTAATTGTGCTCAATTTCCAGCCAGGCTGAATGGAACTTAGTCTACAAGAAATTGTGCCCTCCTATTAGCTATATGTGGCTATCTTGCCAGGGCTTCATCACGTGGTCACCACTGATAGGCCACTTAATAGCAGAGCTGGTCAGAAACTGTCATTTCCATTCCCTGGGGAATTCCAACATTTTGAAATTTCCTTGTGGTCCAAATCGTAACAGGAATCCAAAATTTTGACATTTCCAGTAAAACCAAAGTTCGGAACAATTTCAGTTTGGAACTATTGAACCGTATTTCCATAATGTTGAAATAGTAGACTAGAATATAAAATATGAAATACATGTTATAATAGAGAACTATACCAATCAATATAGTAATATCATTTAAAAGTTGAAAGTAAATTAATTGAGCAAAGAAAATTGAAATGAACTTTTTACCATATTGAAATGAAAAGTTTTGATGTAATCAAAATGAGATGAGAAAATCCAAACTCATTATGACTTTTTTCAAATGTCATCGAAATCAATTAATTCAATTCTGTGAAGTGTTTTGATTTTGCCGAAACTGCATTTTCTGCCAGAAACCTGTTTTATCAAAACATATTTGACTAGCTCCACTTTGCAATGAGAGCCACTAAGGAGAGATGGGCCTTGAACCAATATCAAGCTCTTTGTGGTTTTGCGAAGCCCGATCTGGATTCCTGGGTTTCACAGTTGGTTTCCCCAGCTCTGTAATAGGTGGAATTAAAACCCTGATTCTGGACAGCCCTCCATACTTTAGGGGCTTATTACATTCAAGTCTGGGTCTGAATTTCACATTCTAAATTTACAGAAAGACTTAAGGAGAGCAAGTGACTTGGAGTTCTAGCAAGTGAAGACATTATCCCCAAGTTCCAGGGGAGGAATGCAGAGAAGAAGCCAACAGTAGGCAGAGAACAAAAGTACATGGGCCAAAATTCAGAAATTTAGGGGCCCAGATTTTTTGGGGTTGCTGGCTTTGGAAAGTTTGGGTGCTTTGTGTCTAGATGGGAGCTGAGCTCATCTGAAAATCTGACCGTTTACTTCAGTGCCAAAGTGGGAGCTGCTGGGTGCTGAGATTGCTTTGGAAAATCTGTCTTAAAGGATTTAAAGCTCCATACTGAACCCCTAAATAAAAGCGACGTGACTTTCAGATGTACTGAACACCCCCCACTTCAGTGGGGAGTCAATAGGAGCTGCCAGTCCATTGGTCCACTCTTTCTGGGTGTCTAACTTTGGGTACGTCTATACCCAGCCGCTAGTTCGGCGGCTGGCAATCGAACTTCTGGGTTCGACTTATCGCGTCTTGTCTGGACGCGATAAGTCGAACCCGGAAGTGCTCGCCGTCGACTGCGGTACTCCAGCTCGGCGAGAGGAGTACCGCGGAGTCGACGGGGGAGCCTGCCTGTCGCGTGTGGACCGAGGTAAGATCGAACTAAGGTACTTCGAACTTCAGCTACGTTATTCACGTAGCTGAAGTTGCGTACCTTAGTTCGATTTGGGGGGTTAGTGTAGACCAAGCCTTAGAAAGCTTTGGCTGCAATTTCCAGTGCTCCTGTACAACTGAATATAACCTGGGCTTTTAGCTTCCTTTCGTCTTACCAGAAGGTCTAAACAATCGGGCACAGAGATCATGGGATTTTTTTGTTGGCAGAGGGGATCTTGTTTATGAAGTTAGCCTTTGATGCTCTTTAGATCTTAGGTTTTCCATAGGAAATAAACTACAACAGGACGCTTGTGTTCCTCTTGACTAGTAGCTGGTTGTTGAGAACTCGTGTGTTCTGTTACAGACACGAGACAGGGCAGCTGGGTGTGTATTTAACGTGAGCGGATGGAGGGAGGGGACTGAACAGCCAAAGGGCAAGGGCTGGCTGATTTACAAGCAAGCTGATGCCCCAAAAAAAGAGGGAGCACGTGTCCTCTGTCCCTGACTCTGCTCATGCATGAGCCTCTTTCCTGCCGTAACAGCCCTGCACGGCTATGGGGTGAGCCAGAATCACTCAGCCAAAAAAAAGATCCTACCCTTGATGGCTCAGGATGCTTCCAACCCTACACAAAGCAGAAGCTGAGCAGTTTGTGCTGTGAACCAAGGAGAGGGAAACTGCCGTGCATGAGACAGGATTCGCTCTTCAGGCAGAGGGTTTGCTATTCAGCGCCAGCGTTGCAAGATTGGGATTCGTCTTTGTTAGAGATTGGCAGTGTGACTCTCTGGGCAGAATCCCTGGAGCACAACCAGATCAGACATGTGCATGGCTACCTCCTCGCTTTTGTGTGTAGGCAGAGGCAGCAGGAGAGATGTCCGCTCCAGTCCTGCTTGCTGGATGTTTGCTTCCTTAATCCTTGACACCCTGCATCATCCCCTGCCACTAGCATCATCCTTCGTGATACCCTCATCAGTCCCATCTATATCCTCCCTCCTGATGCCTTCTCTTGCTTCTCCTGTGTCAGTATCCCCCACCCTTCCTCATACAGGGCCTGTCCTCCCAGTGCCCCGGTCATGGCTTTCCCCCTCCCATTGGTGCCTTTTGTCTGGTCTATGGTTATATGCATGCACACCTGCAGCTCCAGGCAAATGTCCCCTGTACGCACTATTCCTGCTGTTAGCATGGATAGATGGACAAAAGGGCTGTGCATTGGGCTAGTATCAGACACAACAGAGGCGAACGTTCACTGTCTGCTCCGCTTTCAGTGGGTGAATGTGTTTATCTTTAAACACCTGTAGAAATGTATATGATAGGCTGCAATAACCTTTCTTCATTAGGTATATCTCCATAGATTATTATTATTTATTATTTATTTCCTAGAACTGGAAGGGCCCCTGAAAGGTCATCAAGTCCAGCCCCCTGCTTTTACTAGCAGTACAAAGTACTGATTTTGCCCCAGATCCCTAAGTGGCCCCATCAAGGATTGAACGCACAACCCTGGGTTTAGCAGGCTAATGCTCAAACCACTGAGCTATCCCTCCCCCCAATAACCTGTCCATCCGCTGACCTGACGTTTGCAAAGATAACAGGTCGAACCTCAGTTGTTAAATAGAAACCACCTTTGCATACAGGGGCGGCTCTAGGTTTTTTGCTGCCCCAAGCACGACAGGCAGGCTGTCTCGGCAGCGCACCTGCGGGAGGTCCCCGGTCCCGCGGATTCGGCGGGACCGGCGGACCTCCTTCAGGCAAGCCGCCGAAGGCTGCCTGACTGCTGCCCTCATAGGGACTGGCAGGGCGCCCCCCGCGGCTTGCCGCCCCAGGCACGTGCTTGTGCGCTGGTGCCTGGAGCCGCCGCTGTTTGCATAGAGGGTGATTTTAAAAAATTGCTGCTCGTTAATTGCCTGTGTAGTGCCATAAATTTACAAGCAAGAGGAGGTAGTCAAATCAGCAGATCTGGTATTTATAGAAGCCCCGTTCTTCTGTGTCTAACTGAGTCACTTTCACTCTGCCCCCAAGTCAGGTACAGTCTGAAATAGAGGGAGGCAGAAAAGTTTTTTTGGGGGTGGGGGTGGGGGACTAGGCCTTGTCACAAAAACATGGCAAAGAAAAAAAATTAAATTCACCTCCCAAGAAAAGGCTGCTCACAGCCGGTCTAACTTGTGCTTTAGTTTTTTTCGTTTGTTCAACATGTGACTTAATGCCACAGTATTCACTAAGCATGGACATTGCTACGGCAACAGCGGTAGCACATGACATGTTGGCTGCCTTTTGAAATGCAAAGTCTCCTCTAACAGACGCTCATGCATGCCCTGGCTGATGGGAACGGCATCCATTTGCACACTGGCTTAAAAATAATGCAGGCAGGACTCAAGAGCAGGACGTGCTTTGCTCTGTTTTTATTGAGGGCACGGCAGAGTATTTTTTTTAGCCTGCATTAAGAATTGCTTAATTGTCCACTGAAAGAAGAAAAGGAGGTGGATTATTTTAGGGATGGGAGAATTCGGGTGCTAGCCTGGATGTGCAGGCTTGGAGGAGGTGGAGAGAGAGATGACAGATGACTGAATCCATGCGAAATCTTGCAATTGTAGGTGCTAGTCCCAATATTGACTAATATCCATGATGAGGTTGTATCTTTGGCAGCAGTTTTCTATAGATCCATTTTGGTGCTGAGCAGTTACACCTCCACTAAATAAAAACAGAGGGGCAGAGCCTCTTTTGATTTTAGTTCTGACCCAGTGATTTTAAAGCACGGACTAGGCTGCCTCTGGCCTCAGTGGAAACAAAACACAGTTGCCTACATCTGGACTAAGTATTGCCTTAACGCTAGGCTGCGTTGAGCATCGTTCTTTTATCGCTGTCACTGAGGACGAAATAGTGGGTGACCTGATAGGTCTCCTCCAGTACTAGTCGCGGAAAATTAGTTCTAAAAAAAAAGTCTGAGGTCACCTAATCCATCCTCCGCTTGGCTAGTGGAGGGTTGTTCCCTTCAGCATATTCTCCATTGCTTTTGTGTAGCTGGTTTGAAATGTTACGAGCAAAAGGGCTTCTATCGCTTCCCTTGAGCGACTGTTCCACAGTCTAATAGATCTCAGATCCCAGAAAGAGATCAGCACTTTCTCATCACAAAGTCATCATAGTTCGACTTCTCAGCTTCCAGTATGTCAAAGGGGCTCACATACCATCCTGGGGAGTTTGGGATGGGAATCTGAATGGAATAGATTTAAAGGATAGTCCCTGACACATGCACAACTTTCCTGCTGAAAACACGCGACGCTCTCCCACTGAAGTATGGGCAGCAGAATTTGTCTGCTGGCCCTTCCCCACTTTGGCTGAGAAAAAGATTCAAGTTACCAGTGCTCACTTTTGCTCAACCCTGCCCCCAGAGCTCATTGGTGATCATTGTGCCATTGGAGCTGTGATTCATTCTCATGAATGCTTTTTGAGAGATCTGACTGGACCATAGCTTGACCCTTTCTATGTGATCTGGGCCTGAACAGAGTAGTATAGCTTCCAGTCTTCTCCCTGAGGTGCAAATCAAGCAATGTTTGCTAACCATGTCACTCTTCATATGTTAGAGCAGCCATGGAGTCATCTGAATACACGGAACCCAGGCTTTATTAGTCCTGCACATCATGTTCAGAGCAGCAGGAATGTCTCCATGGTAGGGTTTTAAGTCAGTTGGCAGCTTTTCAAGCAGAACTTGTGTCAAAGTCCAAAAAGCAGCGGCTTGTTATCGGCATAATTGCAGCTGACTTCTAGAAGTTCCATTTCAAATCTATTCCTGGAAATCAAACTGGCAAGAAAATTCCAGAAGATTGAGATGAAGGTTGTCTTGACTGTCCTCTTATGGTTTTGGGGTTTGTTTGCATTCTTTTAATAGCAGAAACCCCAACATATCTTATAACATAAGAATGGCACTACTGGGTCAGACCAAAGGTCCATCTAGCCCAGTATCCTGTCTTCCGACAGTGGCCAGTGCCAGGTGCCCCAGAGGGAATGAACAGAACAGGGAATCATCAAGTGATCCATCCCCTGTCTCCCATTCCCAGCTTCTGGGACACCATCCCTGCCCATCCTGGGTAATAGTCATTGATGGACCTATCCTCCATGAACTTATCTAGTTCTTTTTTGAACCTTGTTATGATCTTGCCTTCACAACATCCTCTGGCAAGGAGTTCTACAGGTTGACTGTGTGTTGTGTGAAAAAATACTTCCTTTTATTTGTTTTAAACCTGCTGCCTATTAATTTCATTTGGTGACCCCTAGTTCTTGTGTTTAATCTTGTGATAGGGTGTAATAAAAAATCATCCGCCATACTGTGGTGGGTCTACATATTCAGTTATATTTCCGACCGTCAGTGTCCAGTCTAGACAGTGTGTTGCTTCCTGAAATGGAAACTCCGTCAACTGCTGGTTTGTGTTTCTGGCTCACCATCAGTGCTGCCAGAACAACCTCCACTTCCTCCCTTCAGCCTCCTTTCAATGCTTGTGACTGCTTTTCAAAAGCTTTAGCAAACGCCTTTTTTGATGAGCAAGGAGTGAGCCATTTATCATGACTTCCATTTTGACAAAAGGAAGAAGAAGAAATGGTATCCGTTTTGGTGATTTCCTACAGGAATTATGGGAGTTTCCCAGGGAATTATGTGTATTTCCACAGGATATTGTGGGAATTTGACCTCTTTTTCCAGAAGGCCTTTTGAAATTCCCACAACCCCCTTCTTCAGGGACTTGTGGGATAAGTACCTTGAGGGCAACATGACCGCAATGGTGTAATGCCGCACATGTGTGGATGTAGGACAAAACTGTAAGTGAAACAGCATGGCTAGTGAAGACACACTGCACAACTGTTACTCGCACTGGTGCAGTCCTACTGGTTCAATGCCCAGTCGTTCAGTTCTCCAGCGTAGGTATGATCTATGTGCGCTTTGTTCAGAATTTGTCCCAAAGTTTGCAAAGTGCTTTGGGATCCTTCGGAATGAAACCCATACTAGAAATGTAAAATACTATTTTCAGTTCCTTCCTGAAGGAGCTCGCCAGAGGGTGGACCCCTCTGACCTTCACTCCATCATGCAGATGTATGTAATATAACGTTCACTTTCGTTGGATGTTGCTTTGCTGGACAATGAAATTACTTCCTCTGCTCTTGAAAAACAAGAATGCTGCTTGATGACTATTTCAGTGTAAATTTCTGATGTCTGTGCAACTGCTGGTCTCCTCCAAGCCCTCCAAGCTCTTGCTTACAGGAGCGCTGCCTTAATCCATGATAATGTGTTTCTGAAGCACAGATAGGCTGGAGACGAATTCTTTTAGTTCTGACAATTGCAATCCAGAAATAATTTTCATTTGGCAAGAAGTCAGCATTGCAAGGAGGAAGCTCTTTAAAAACCTAGTAAAGCAGCGTGGCTTTTAGCCAAGTACAAGCTTTTCCCCTGGAACAGGGACTGCCCTGGTTTAGAGTTCAAATAAGCACAGTTTGGATGATGTGTGTGAACACATATTCAGTCACCACCTCTGGCATAAGCTCTGCACCATCTTGCCATTGATACCCCTTCCAGCATGACTATTCCCCCCTGTAGCAAAACAGCTCCTGTAGGGCCTCCTGCACTTATGTGACCTTAAGGCTTAAGGCTGCTGGGGCTGGATTTACATCCATGATCCCTAAACATTTGGGACCCATCTCATAGAGGCTTTTCAAAATGGAAAATGTCTGTGACCTTATTCTGAATGCCTCTCACCATTACACTAGGACTGACAACGGTGGGAATGCCGGCACAGACCGACCATTGGTGACTTTACCGCCATGTCACTGAGACATGCCCTGTCTACACTAGTGGTGCCACTGGTGGAGTTACAATGAGGCTTGTTCAACAATGGGAAATTCCAAGGAAGCTGGCATGGTAGGCAAGGACTAAAGGACAAACCTGCTCTCATTGTAGCCAGTGACAAAGCCCTGAGGATAAACTGAACTGATAGTGAGGTCTGGCTCCCAAGGATTTGTTTCTGATTTATCCTAGTGTGGTGGATGAATTACTTTTATTTCTGTAGAGCAGAGCTGAATTTGATAGAGGTCTATAAAATCACGACCGGTGTGGAGAAAGTAAATAAGGAAGTGTTATTTACTACTCCTCATAACACAAGAAATTAATAGGCAGCAGGTTTAAAACAAACACAAGGAAGTATTTTTTCACACGATGCACAATCAACCTGTGGAACTCCTTGCCAGGGGATGTTGTGAAGGCCAAGACTATAACAGAATTCAAAAAAGAATTAGATAACTTCATGGAGGATAGGTCCATCAATGGGTATTAGCCAGGATAGGCAGGGATGGCGTCCCTAGCCTCTGTTTGCTAGAAGCTGGGAATGGGCGACAGGGGATGAATCACTTGATGATTACCTGTTCTGTTCATTGCCCCTGGAGCACCTGGCATTGGGCACTGTCGGAAGATGGACCTTTGGTCTGACCCAATATGGCTGTTCTTATGTTCTTAATTTTTTTAAATGCATAATTTAAAAGGGAGGAAAAAACCATATGACAAGTTGAAAACTTGTTTTAAATGTCAAAGCATATTAAAACAAGAAAAAGGAAGGAAGATACCTAAAAGCCAAAGTATGATGCTGATGCTCTTTTTCCAGCACACTTGCCCATCGTCAGTCCACCATCAATCCCTTGACATAATGTCTCCGGATGTCTCAGAGCTGTTTAGATGCCCACTGGTGTCCATTTGATTGACTGATGAATGGCAGCCAAGGTAGGATCATTTGATACTGACAGAGCTATTCTATCTTCTGCTCAGAGCTCCTCCTAATAGAATTATACTTACAATCCCATTTTAAAAAGGGAAGTTGTGTTGGGGTTTTTGTTTGTTTGTTTGTTTGTCATTTAGAAAAAAAGGCAATGAACTTTCAATAATCTTATTAGTTATACTTAGTTTTAATTTGCACTTTCATTGATCATACTGACGTGTGTGAAGTGGATTTATGAATTAGCTGAGCCTGTGTGAGCTGATGGCTTGTTAGGGACAAGTGCCCTGTGCAACTATAGTGGGTGACCATCATAGGAACATATATAAGAGGGCAGAGAAAAGGTTGGTCTGGCAGCCCAGTGCTGCCCTCTCCAGCTCCTTTGAGCGAGATGGGTGGGAGTATAGAGGAAGAGAGCAGAGTTAAGGTTAATGTAGCCATAGTTGGGTTGCATGTGTGGCAGGAAGGAGTGAGCCAATGGTATATGTGGGCTGATATGTGCACCCTTAACTCTAAATACCCTGGCTCATTTAAATTCTGCGCCTCAATGGTGCATTAGCATAGGAGCTTGCCTTGGGTTATATAAACAGTGAGACAGCGTAACCCACAGGTCAGTGAGTGCTTCATGTACCCTGACCTACATGGCATGCAAAGCTGCTACTGCCACTAGCTACAGCGCCTGGCTCTTTAGCTCAAGCTGTAGGGACTTGTGCTTTCAGTTCTCAGTCTCCAGAGCTGGCCAAGATGGCAGACATCACAACAGCACAGGTTTTCAATAGTGCATAGGGAACAGGTCTCCCAGCCCAGCTACTGACTCGCTGCGTGACCTTTGGCAGTCACGTTGCCTCTCTGGCTATTCTGAGCGGTGAGACCGAAGTGGGTTGATATTAATGGATGACAAGCCCCCTCTGAATTAGTGGGAGCGCTCAGGGTGTTTGGCTGACCCATTCAAGGAAAGACGGGGAGATATGGACCTATTCTAGGTTATCCTGAGGTTTTGTTTCATTAGAGAGTCAAGGTGGCTGGATGGGAACGTGAGGGAGCCTGTATAATCAATGGGGCCTCATGTCTGTTTTCAGAGCTGGTTCCAGTATCTCTGCTGGTTTGTCTCTGTTCAGTAACCCCTTGCACTGCCCATCAAATAGACAGCAGACTGGCTGAGTCTCCCCACCCACGTGTAATCAGATGGCCCAGAAAGCTAGGAATCTCCAGGCGTGTGAGTGCCATCCTAGCTTCCTGGATGGGTTTACAAAAAAACTGTGTTCCCAACTTCCGAACCTGCTGCAAAGGTGCTTGTGGCCGTGCTGTGGAGCAGAGGGAAGAGGAGGTGGTGTTCTTTCACCTTCTTTTCAGTGTGTCAAAACCCTCCCCATTCACTTTCCCGATCTCCTACCTACCTGCAATAGTGTATCCTGGATTTGTCTTTGAAAACTTCATCCTCTGCACACCGCCTTTGAGCTTGTCTGCCTCCCTAGGTGCCCTGGAACAGAAATATAGCAGGAAGATTTAGCGCTGTGGACGTTTTAATTCTTGGTCAAAGCTGCCGAGTGAGAACTGAGCAAGCTCTCCTCTGTCGTTTAAAGGGAAAACAAAAGGCTCCTTAAACCTCTGTGCCTAAGAGCTTAGTTAAAGTCTTCGACTATATGCCTGCTACTGCTGATTGGGGAGGCTCCCACTTCACTGTGGAAATGGAAGCAGGAATTTGCTCTTGAATTTGTTCACACTGTACCTGTGTGCTGAGGAAAGGCGCTGCCTTAACAACACTGGAGAGTGTGTTTATCTCCCTGGTTCAGAGCCACTTGTCTGGCAGCTGTACAACCTGCCTCGTGCTCCTGTCCTGTATCCCAGAGGCTGGCCACTCTTGCTCTGTTGTGCGAGTGCTGGATTAATCATAGGCCTGGAAGGGACCTCGAGAGGCTCAGTTGTGGCTGCCATTGTGCATGGTGCTGTACATAGACACGGTGAGCAATGAGAAAAGATGGTTTTAATGTTGAAATCGTTCCTAGCCTGTATCTCAGAATGGGCAGAGTGGAAGGAGGAATGAAGATCAGTTTGGCTTATGTCCCCCCAGCCCTCTTTCCTACCCAGTTGAAGCAGGAAGTGGGCATCTTTGAAAGCAACAGCAAGTCACTTTAATGAAATTCTCCTCTGGCTTCACTAAGCCTAGAGAGCTTTGATGTATTTAACTTATTAATGGAAGAAATAGGCTTGTTCAGGTCTCGGGCTGAGCTTGTCCTAATGTAAGAAGCTCTATTTAGGACTCCCAAAATTTGTGCTCAAAACACAGTTGGATCCCAACTCTAATTCTTGGGAGAATATAGCAAACTATTTTTACTTTCCACTCATCCCCTCTCTCTCTCTGCTCCAAACAGGAGGTGCATTTGTTGTCCACTGAAGACAGCATTTGAGACTTCTATCCCGAAATATATCATCCAGAAGAGTTTTATGCACCTGTGTTGTATAGAGCTCCTGGGAATATATTTGATTGACATATGTCAGGATGTCGGGGAATAAATAGGCAAAGCTAAACTAGATGTAATTAAAACACTGCACCTTGTGTCAGTCTGCGTTTTTGCACAAGGGTAGAATCAGTTAGCCTCTTCTGGGGAATATGTTAATTACGGCTAAGTCCTTTCTTTTCCAGTAAGGAACAAGCCTTTGCTACAACAAATGTCTTTGAAACTGACAAGTGGAAGAATTTGAATCTTCAGCTCTTAATCATAGTCTTTATTCAAGTAGTTGTATGAGGATTAGGCATTATTTACATTGATCAAACATCTGTTCCCTGTCGGCCCCCCCCCGGGACCCTTGGCCCATCCACCCCTCCCTGTCCCCTGACCGCCTCCACTCCCTGCCGCTGACTGCCCCCCTTCAACCCTCCTGCTACCCTCCCTCTGACCGCCCCAACCCCTATCCACACCCCTGCCCCCTGACCACCACCCCGAACTCCCCTGCCCTCTATCCAACCCTCCCTGCCCCCTTACTGCGCTGCCTGGAGCACCAGTGGCTGGCGGCGCTACAGCTGGTGCCCAGAGCACCGGGTCAGGCAGCCGCCCGGCTGGAGCCAGCCATGCCACCGCGCAGCGCAGAGCACCGGGTCAGGCAGCCGCCCGGCTGGAGCCAGCCATGCCACCGCGCAGCGCAGAGCACCGGGTCAGGCAGCCGCCCGGCTGGAGCCAGCCAGGCCACCGCGCAGCTCAGAGCACCGGGTCAGGCAGCCGCCCGGCTGGAGCCAGCCATGCCACCGCGCAGTGCAGAGCACCGGGTCAGGCAGCCACCCGGCTGGAGCCAGCCAGGCCACCGCGCAGCTCAGAGCACCGGGTCAGGCAGCCGCCCGCCTGGAGCCAGCCAGGCCACCGCGCAGCTCAGAGCACCGGGTCAGGCCGTGGCTCTGCAGCTGCACTGCCCAGCAAGAGCTCGCAGCCCCGCCACCCAGAGCATTGCGCTGGCGGCGCGGCGAGCTGAGGCTGCGGGGGAGGGGGAACAGCCGGGGAGGGGCCGGGGGCTAGCCTCCAAGGCCAGGAGCTCAGGGGCTGGGCACGAGGGTCCCACGGGCCGGATAAGGCCTGTGGGCCAATTTGCCCACCTCTGGTCTAACATCTAATGTATTGGTATTGCAATAATGCCAAGGAGCCCCAGTCATGGACCTGTACCCTGTACAAACCACAGGGCAAAAAGATGGACCCTGCCTCTGTGACTTGGTTTCACTATCTGAATTTTTACTTGTCACAGATGGATATTGGGAAGCTTGCTTTGTGAATGCCTGCAAAGGATTCTGACATCCACAGATGGAAGGTTGTACCGATGGGCTCACAGTCCTGTTTATTAGGTGGCTATCATGTGATTGCTGGCAATCCGATCATTTTCTCCTTCTAAATATTTCTGTCTAGTCCAGATTATCACTGCTGAGCGCTGAACAACTCTGCCTGTCTGCAAGCAGATACAGCGTGAGTAGCAACAGCAGCTGCCCAAGTTTTCTCCACACTGCCGTGCTATTAGATCCTGACCTGGAGAGAGCGCCGCTGGAGCTGAAAGAGGAGCTCTCTCTTCATGGCCCATTTGACCCTTGGCCTATCTGCTGAAGTTGTCAGCAGAAGGGCCAATTACACCTGCCCTTTTCCCTTCTTTTAAAAATAACCTTGAAAATGATGAAATCTAGATATGTGCAGCAATTATGTGTGGGGTTCCAGATCTTGCACCTGTAACATCATATCTAACAGGAGCCAATTAACTCCCTCCTCTGACCGCTCTGCAGCGCATGCAAATTACATTACAGAGGATGATCCCATAACTATTTTCCGGTCAAGCCACTGCGCTGGCAAATCTTTATTTCTCTAACTCTTGTTGCTACAAGACTCCCCTCTTCTTGGAATCCTTCCTGTTATTTTTCCACCTTCCTGTGGCAGGATGCAACGTTCATTACAATAATACATCAAACTTTGAGTGGAAAACTGTGCTTTAGAGTTGTCCCAAAGATTCCCAGTTTCATTCTGGTTAGCTGATTTGCAGCTGTGACCAACACACTCCTCCTCCTCTCCTTACCCCACCAGGTACTACAGTGTAATAATGTGGCTAACAAACCTAGCAGTTCTGTGTACACACTAGTAATTAGCTGGTAGGATTTTTCTGCAAGATCCATTGATGTGCAGAAGATGGAGCATGTAGTTTTTAATCTGCCCCAACTGTCTCCGGCCAACATGTATTCAAACCTTAACATAATTAGCTATTTAAATAAAAGGATATGAAATAGTCTTACATGACAAGCTGCTGTCTGCTAAGAATAGCCTATGCATTCGTTCTGTCTCTCACTGCAACCTTCTCTTACAGAGACACCGTAGAAAAACAACAAGGAGTCTGGTGGCACCTTAAAGACTAACAGATTTATTTGGGCATAAGCTTTCGTGAGTAAAAACCTCACTTCTTCGGATGCACCGTAGAATACCCTCCTGCATCTGCAGCTCATATTGATAGAAATGGGACTCCTCTGCATAAACCCTTCGGGACAGGAAAATTAGCTAGGTCATGTTCTCATATTTATCATCATGTGATGTAGAGAGAAGCTGAATTATAAAAAAAAGAGAGATCAGCAATATGTAAAAATATCACTGTTCTCTTTTTATAGTCCCTTTCATCTGAGGAGCTCAATGCACTTGGCAAATAGTCTAAATTCATCTTCATGATATACCTGTGAAGTAGGGAAATATATTCCCCGGTGAGGTTAATATTAAGGCATAGAGGGCTTACGTGACTTGCTGAAGTTCACACAAAAATTCTGCAGAAGAGGTGAGATTAGAACCCAAATCTTCTGCTTGCCATTTCTCCTCTTCAGCCACAAGATCTTCCACCCAAGAAACATCTGGGGTAACACTTTCAAAAGCATCCAAGTGATTTAGGAACCAAAGGCCTCTTAAAGTTGAATTAGAATTAAGCTCCTAAGTGCCCAAGTTTACTCTGAAAATAGAACATTGATACGAAGACACTTTGGTGCTTTTGAAATTTCTGAAAATTTTGCCCAAGCTTTTCCACTGATGAGTTATTTAACTTCTGTGCCTCAGTTTCCTCATCTATAAAAGGCACTATCAAATGTTAGGTGTCTAGGTGCTTTTGAAAATCTCCCTAAGGATCATTCTGCATCTTTTAGTGCCTAAATAACTCTAAAAATCTGGCCCTAAGTATTGTCAGCAAGTGCTAAATATTATCCAAAGAGATTTTTCTTGTTAGTTTTCAGGGCAGAAATGCAAAATCTGTGACTTTGTTTGGAAACGGGGTTTGCTTGTTTTTACTTCCTGCTGCTCTTATATGGTCAGCATGAAAGTATTAAATTATGTGGCCAATGTAGCCAGTAAGACTAGCCACAGCTATTATACACTGTCTGGTTGCAGTAAACATCCCCAGGATTCTCTCTTTGATTGCAGTGGCACTGTATCCTGTGTACAATATGTGGGCTACTGGGCAGGATTATGTCATGACTCAGGATGAGCCAATATCATAAATGTAAATTAATGATGGGTGGGATTTTCAAAGGTGTTCGGCATTGACCTAATTCAGCTCCCGTTGAAGAGTTAGGCCAGTACTGAGAGCCTCCTGAAAATGCCGCCCTAAATATTTTCCTGAGTGTATTGGTCCCTTCTTCATTGTGAAGGTGTGGGAGGCATTGTTAACCTACCAATCACATGCATGCACTGAATAAAACTTTAAGGACTTATCCTGCAAATCCTTATTCATATGAGCAGACCTTACTCAGGTAAGTAGTCCCATTGGAGTCACCCAGCAAGGGTTTGCAGGATTGGGCTCTTATTTAGGCCACATCTAAACTAGCACGTACGTTGGAAAAACTTTTGTCGCACAGGGGTGTGAACAGCTCTCTCCTGTTGGCATAATGCAGCTACACAAGCACTCTTACAGTGACACAGCTGTATTTTATATATATATATATATATATACACACACACCCCTATCTCATAGAGCTGGAAGGGACCCTGAAAGGTCATCAAGTCCAGCCCCCTGCCTTCACTAGCAGGACCAAATACTGTTTCCCCCTCCCTAAGTGGGCCCCTTAAAGATTGAATTCACAACCTTAGGTTTAGTAGGCCAATGCTCAAACCACTGAGCTATTGCCGCTGTAAGCTTATAAGTGTAGACATGGCCTTAGTGCAGCATCTTGCAGACAATCTTTATCCTAAGAGACTATAGAACTAAATAGGAGACGGTCTCATCGGTGTAGTAAGAGGGAGGATTCTTATGCATCCCCATCCTCTTCTCAATGCGATAAACACCTCGCTATTACCCTAACAGGTCAAGACAAAGCCCTGGCTGGGATGATTTAGTTGGGGATTGGTCCTGCTTTGAGCAGGGGGTTCAGATGACCTCCTGAGGTCTCTTCCCACCCTAATCTTCTATGATTCTAAGCCTGCTATATCCTGAGTCCGCCCCCCTCTGAAGCTTGCCTATTTTATGTTTGCTCCAGGGTGTCTGTAACAAACCAGTAGCCCACCTCAGTTGCCTCCCTATAATAAATAGCCCGTGGTCCCCACCCTGCCTAAAAAGGTTCTAGCTCGGATACTTCCTTATATAAAAACAGCTTCCATTTCTGCCTCAGGCACTTCCTTATGTTATATTGTTGGGGCAACAGGATCCCCACCCTCACCCCGGAGAAAAGCAAAGGGCTCAAGTTGATATCAATGAGCAGGATTTTCTCTGAAAAATGTTCCACGCCTCCGCTCTTAAAATATATATTCAGGCAAAAGAAGGGGTGTTACACCCTCTTGCAATAAGCCAGTTCTAAATTATTCTGAAACCCCATCATTCTGATTTTAATAACAACTTACCTACCTATTCAGCTGTGTATATGTGCCCTTTTCATGATATTGCTCATCACGTAAATCACACAGCTTTTAAACAAGTAGTAGGAAAATGATGCATGAAATGTCAAAGGGGTCGGGCTGATTTTTTTGCTCTAAAGTGGAGATTTTATTTTAAAGGTTGGATGGGAGAAAGGACTCTTACAAAACCAAATTTTGTGTTTGTTTAGCTAGATAGAATCTAGAGGCCCCAATCAAGATTGCAGACTCCCTGCGCTAGGCACTGCCCAAATACATAGTGTGAAACAGTCCCTGGCCAGAAGAACTTCGTCTTAACAGACAAGACAGACAAAGGGTGAGCAGGGAAGCTGAGGCTCAGAAAGGTAGAATGACTTACTCAAGATAGCACTGCAGGTCTGTAGCAGAGCTGTGAACATAACTCTATTCACTAGCTGTTAGTCGTGAGCGCTATCTGCTAGACCATGCAAACATCATTAATAGAATCAGAGAATTGTTCTCATGAATCACTGCTTTTCTTTAAAAGAATCCAATGAAATTACATATTTATTTATTTCAGTGTACCCCTGCAGTGCTGGAAACACCCAATGCCACAGCACTCTGTTTGTGTATGAGAACCAGCAAGTGAAACTGACCAGCCTTTTGCCCCTGTCCAAGCTGAGTGAAATGCCAAGACAGTAAACAAACAGCATGAAAGATGAACAGCAAATCAGATTTTTTAAAAAAGAATCGAGGGGGAGATTTTCAAAGGTGCCCAAGGGAATTAGAAGCACAACACCCACAGGCGTTCCTAGATCCCTTAGGCACCTTTGAAAATCTCCCTCCTTAGGCCATATGTACACTACACTCTACTACAACAGCTGTGCTGCGGTAGCGCTTTAGGGTAGATGCTTCCTACAGAAGAGATTTTTCCATAGCTGTAGCAAATCCGCTTCCCCAAGCAGTGGTAGCTAGCTCCACAGAAGAATTCTTCCATCGACCTAGCCCCATCTACTTCAGGGATTGGGTTGGCTTACCTACGGTGCTCAAGAGTGTGAATTTTTCACTCCTACGAGAAACGTAGCTGTGTCCACCTAATTTTTAAGAGAAGGCCAGGCCTTAGGTTTTAATACTTTTGGATGTGACGAAGAGACACAGAAGCTCTTTCAAAAATGAGCGAGGCCGTCTCTAGTATCTCTTTACTTGTAGTTTGCAGTTATACAATAGCGAGTAACAACTCCGGGTAGCATTATGGATGACATAAAAGCTTTTAGAGTCTATCTTACTGCTGCATCTGTTTTATTTTTAGTAGCAGTCACGTAGCAGCTTAGGCCACTTACACAGAGGCTAAAATACTGGTTGCCCGAAGGTTATTGTTAGTTACAGAACAATCCTGTGCTCTACTAACACAGTTGAGAATACGTCAGAAAGAGCTGAAATGAGTAGTACAAATCTTTGTATCTGGGTTCTCACAGACCTACATCTGTCACTGCTTATGTGCTGTAGGAGGAACACCTTCCTCAGCTCTGCCACTGAGAAGCCTGCCTGCATCAACAGCCTCCGTCAATGAAACAGAGATGGCTCACCCAGCTCTTCTGCTCAGCCCAGGGCTTCCTGTGCATAGGAGTGGAAACAACGTTATCGCAGGCTGCATTGTTGTGGTTATCCTCCCCAGTTTAGACACTACTTGAGGTCTGTCTGAGGGCAGAGGTGACATTAATGGTTTGGATACCCTAGGGAAATGAACGCTGTTCCCAAAATGGCACTAGCTGCCATTAATTCCTTCATCCTTGAAAAGTGATCCCCTCTAACAATCTTCGATTGTTACTAAGATTGTAATTTTTTTAGGGTGGAGACAGTCTTTTGGGTCTGCGTTTGCACAGCGCCTACCACTATGGCATCTTTGCCCGAGACTAGATGCTACAACAATACAGATATTATTATTAATAGTGGTCCTTGGTTTCACTAATGACTCTTCACAACACCCTTGTGAGCTAGGTAAGCATAGTACACATGGGGAAACTGAGGCACAGAGCTGTGAGGTGACTTGCCCAAGGTCACCCGGTTGGTTAGTGATGGAGCCAGAATTAGAACCTGGGATTTCATGGCTCCCAGTTTGATGCTTCATTCAGACCCTGCTGCGTGGCTTCCACTGTTTTGCTGCCCTGAGCAGCAAAAGACTCTTCAGTCCAGCTGATGGGTTTTGCGTGCTCTGTTTTGAGTCAGGACCAATATAATCTTGACTGCTGTTGTAAATTAGTTCTGAGCTGGCACCTCTAGGTATCAGTCTTGTCCTCCTTTAGGTCCCACTGCTGACAAGCTGCCCGGTCAATCAAATGATAGCCAGGGCTTTGTGGGAGAATTACCAGACTATGGGGGCGGCAGAGAGCAAGCGCGAGAGAGTGTTTTAAAGGGCCTCGCATATGGACTGACTTCCTTTGAGAAAGTCCTTGATGTGGGTGTTGTGGGGGAGTCTCGTGGGTCTGGTGTTTGCGCGATGAGTGATCAGTGTCTGCAGACCTGCCCTTGTGCTTCATTTACTGCAGCGAGAGTGGGTGGGAGAAGAAAACCACTCTGGGTTCTCATCTTACATTCTGCCTCTGTAACCCAGCACCTCCCCCCCGCCTCCTCTCCACTGTTGTTCCCAGCCTCAGCAGAGCAGCGTCCAGTGGGAAGCCACTGGCGGCATCATCTCAGCAAAAATTCCTCCTCGGCGAGCCCAGATATAGGGTAAACGGGGAGTCAGCTGTACACGAATTTTATCCCCCCGAGACCGTCACACAGTACCCACGTGGGGGTGGTAAGCGAGTGACAAATGCTGTATCCCTGAGGAAGCCCCATCTGGGAATTCTTTCCAAAAAGCCGAGCCTGGAATTTGCAACTCGCCAATCTAGCGGAATAGAGTCAGTGTAATAACAGCGTTAACGCTTGTGTAAGGGGACTGTTGCCCCCTTGCTAACATTCAGTGGGGGGGGGGGTGTTGGTTGGCTGCTCCCAGCACTAAGAGATTGGGGAGAGGCCAATGCTCCAGGTCAGCCTCAGCCTCTGAGCCTGATTGACAAGGCGGGCAGGCTAATCAGGGAGTCAGGAGGCCGGGGGGATCCCGTCCTCTGTGTGTGCTGGAATGGCCTGGGTCAGACAGAGAGGGGCCGAGCTAAGGAGAGAGCAGGGGCCCAAGCTGAGCTGGGGAGCAGAGCTGCAGCCACAGAGCCAGGTGTGGTGAGCAACTGGGGCCAGCCAAGGGGAGACCGTGGGCAAAGGGCCCAGCGCAGAAAGACACCCCTAGCCAAGGGTCCTTGCAGGCCAGATTGAGAGGCGGATCTTAACCCGACGGGGGCTGACGTTGGGAAGAAGGGTCCCACCACCCAAAGCCCGGAGGTGTGTGGCCACCCCCATTGCAAGTGTCGAACCCGCAGCATCCCTGCAGCACAGCCAGGGCCCGAGAAGGAGACCTGGGACCTACAAGGAACAGACTGTGAAGTGCCCTGATGTTCCAGAGACACTGTTTGTGGTGTTCCCGGCCACAGAACGGGTGATGTTTTCCTTTAACCTTTCCCATTTTTCCTTATTCTTTTTTTAAATTAATTGTTAATTAAACAACTTGTATTTGCTTTAAAAGGTATGAAATGATCAGTGGGTCAGGAGGTGCTCAGTGCAGAGAGTACCCCAGAGTGGGGACACCCTAGCCCCTGTCCCAGGTGACCACAGCAGGGTTAGGGGTCAAGCCCCCCCAGGAATCCTGGGCCCAGCCTTGTTGGGGTTACGAGGACTCTGCCTGGAAGGGGAGTCCTCGAGGGCAGGGAGGCTTCTGGGTAAAGGAAGTGGGAGCGAGGACTCGGATCCTTTTGCTAGCCCACTTCACCGGGGTAGTGCAGAAGCCAGGAAAGTTCCCCACCATTCCTCCGCTTACACTAGGTTATGACCTTCCCACTCCCCATTGCTATCATCCCCTGGTCTATCACAGGCAATGGCTGCCGATAGAAGAACCTAGAGGGATAGATATGGGACATTGGCTGCATGGAACAGTCTTGCTTGTCCTTGAGCTTTGTGCCTCCCTGGGGCTCTGTTCTTGAGAGAACTGTTTTGGGGCATCCACATGCATAATTCCTTGCAACCGGGGTTGTATCACTGCATCCTGGGATTCCTGCGGGGCTGTTCTGTAGCGCCCGCTGAGGGCGCTGGCGCTGTGTGGAGTAGCTTTCACCCACAAGACACTCCTTTGTCGAATGCAGTTAGGAGGCCTGGCTGAACCAGTGCAGCTACAGGGCTTGGCGCTTCCTATCCACAGTGTGTGCAACAGCTGCCATTGTTACATAAGGATTGGGGTGTAGCTGCAGAGATCAAAGGTCATCCTCAATTGTGGAAGGTGGGGCACCAGCCTGGAGGGAGCGGCAGGCAGCCAACACCCAGTTCTGGTGGTGGTGGTTTGTTATGTAATGTTGGTGTGAAATAATTTCAGTATTGCAAGCCCAAAGTTTTTAAAGTTAATGAGTTAAAAATAAATAAATGTTGAGGTTCTTTTTGTTTTCTTCCAACGTTTGAGCCTTTTGGGGTGGGGTTGGGGGGGTCACCTTTTCAAGCTTCCCTCCACAATCATGAGGGTATGTAGGTGAAAATTGATATTTTCACATGACTCCAGGAGTGGAGGCTTGAAGGAAAACTAAATATCGCAAGACTTGAAATAAAATCACAAGAGCCAGCAACACTGAAATAGCTTATATACAAGGTCTCTAAACCTTACTGAGAAGAACAGAACACAACACAACACTGGGGACAAATGGTCAGACCTGGAATGACCATCAGGGTGACTGTATATGCACACGTAACACTAAGTGACAGACCCCAGTCGTTAACAGGCAGGATCAAACCCGGAACCTTTGGAGCTAAATGTATGAGCCTCAAGCCATATAGCTGTTAGTTAAGACTGTAGAGCAGACTCATTAATCCCTCAGGAAGTGGTCTCGGTGCCACTCGATGGGACAGAACACCACACCCAGGAGGTGTGTGGGTTACACACACAAGGTTTTGTACAGGAGCTGCACAACAGTTGGCTGGAATATTTTAACCTAGTAACTTTTTTTTTTCTCCTTGCATACATAAGATCTGAGAAGCCATGTGTCATGAAGAGCTGGGCTTCAAATAAACACAATCATAATTTTTTTCTCATTACCTATTGGTCATTAAGCAGAATGTGCAAGGCAGGAATGGAGGATAATAACCGTGGTCAGAGTTGTGTGAAGAGAAACTAAATTGGATTATGTTTTTCAGGGTGAATACTTCAAGCGTCCTGGGAGGATTTAGGAATGGCTTAACTGTTATCTTGGCCAGTGATATCACAGAATCATAGAAACGTAGGGCCGGAAGGGACTCAAAAGGTCATCTAGTCTGTCTGCCCATGCTGATGCAGGATTAAATATACCTAGACCATCCCAGACAGATGTTTTGTCCCAAATGATCTGAGAATTTCTATGAGGAATGGCTGAGAGGACCTTGTACTATGTACAGACAGTCTTAACAGAGAACATCTCCACTGTTTAAAGCAAATATACCGTGCATCACAGAGGCTCTAAAAGAATTTGTAAAAGCTAAAACTTACTTTGTGTGTAATCTGTGTTAAGATTTTCCTCCCTTTAAGTAATTTATCTGTATTTACAGCCTAAACTCCAGTTTAATGATGTGTTTTGCCCATGAATTGCAATTTGATCAGAGTTTTGCAACTGAAACTAAGCAGAATGCTGGTATTGCTGGTGTATTTAGAAAGGGTCATGAACTCCAGAGGTTGCATTTGTCGGACATGGTCTTTGTGTTCAGTTCTGTTAGGACTCTACGCTGTGTTAATGCGTCGGTACTTGGGCAGCAAGTCCTTTTACTTCTTGTACCATATTATTATGAAACTGTTTGTACCAGTCACAGGTCGTTACCACTTTAAGTATCCATCCTTCTCCCTTTCCTTGCTCCTTGTGTTCCCTTTTTTAATGCCAGATAAAATATTTTTAAACAAAACAAGGAATCAGCACTTTGTACTGATCGGTTAGGTGTTATGAATTAGTTGGCAGGCTTTAGTCCAGCAAAGCCTAGTTAACACTGTCCTTGTGCAGTAAGCTGATTATGATAAATAGGCATGCTGTGTCTTAGCAGACGCCGAAATCAGATCAGCCAACTGCTGTTAGACTGGCCATGCAACATAGGGGTTTTTTTGTTTTGTTTTTAAGCCCCAGAAGTGGTGACGCTGCACTGGCTTTGCTGAAAGATCTCGCTAGGATTTGGTAATGGCAGTTGGCTGCTGGCCACCAGCTGAGGTGGGCTGAGATTAGAGGAGCTTCTGACAGAATGGTTTGGGCTCACGTGGACGCTTGGCAGCTGCTCTCTCTTTGAAGGAAGATGTGCATCCCCTCCCGTGGAAGAGACTAGTCTGATCCTGGAGGGGTGAGAAGCATGAAACACACCTAGGGAGCAGCTGGGCGAGGGGGGAGAAGTGGGAAGACAGAGCGAGAGACTGACTGGCTGGACCTTCCACCTGAGGATCTTTAGGGAGTGTGGATTAAGGGGCATTTGCCCTTGTCCATATAATGGGCTAAACCAAAATGCTGGATCATCAGGTTCTGGTGATAGAATTGTAGGACTGGAAGAGACCCCGAGAGGTCTTCTAGTCTAGTCCCCTTCACTCAAGCAGGACTAGGAATTATCATTCTATATTCTCTATAGCTTTACATGTAAGAGAACAGTTTTTCTGTTTGCTGGACGGTAGATCAGAAGATCCCAGAACTGTGTGGGGGTGGGCTGTAACTAGACAGGCACTTAGTAGTGAGATATATCACTGCATTTGCCCTCTAAGGGTATGTCTACACTGCAGGTGAAGGTGTGATTGCAACATGGGGAACCATACACCCATGCTAGCTTTAATAATAATAAACAATAGCAGTGTAGACATGGTGGCACGGGCTAGAACCAGCATCTCCGGGAACCTTGGGTATGTACTCTGGTTTGATAGCTTGTGCCAAAGGCTATGCCACCACATCTTCAATGCTATTGTTACACATATGAGGTAGATTTACAGCAAACACTGTGTCTACCTGTGCTGCAATCACTCCGCTTGCCGTGTAGACATACTGTACTATAAATGCAGACTCTATAGGGCATGATGGAGAATAAAGCTCCCCTTCTGAATATTGTTGCCGTTTAAGAAGCTTTAAAGATTTTTAAAACTCTTGTTTATCAGGCACTAGTCTATCTATATCCATTGCCAATGATAGCCATTGGGCAACATTCAGACCTGGTGTAAGTGCTTGCAATTTATTGATGTCAGTGGAGGTTTGCCCACCTACACCAGGTCGATAGAGTATTAACAGACATTCAGGAGACCTGGGTTCCATTTCCGGCTCTGCCACTGGCCTGCTGGGTGGCCTTGGGCATGTCACCTCTCTGTGCCTCAGTTTCCCCATCTGTAAAAGAGGAATGATAGTGACTTCCTTGGTACACAGAATTTTGAGATCTACTGATGAAAAATGCTATAAAAGAGGCAAATGTTATTAAAGGGGACCCACCCCGCTGTGCTAGTTCAGTAAAGGGAAATGTAATCAAAGCAAGAGAGAATAGAGAGACGACTGTCACCTACTGTGACCTGCCAAATCTGCCACCAGCACCAAAAAGCCCTGGAGTGAGTGAGTGGCAATTTGGGGAAAGGAGAGCTAAGTGCGATTAGTGTTAATGCAACAAGCATTGCCCTGAATTGGGATGTGTTTTGTACCCTCTAACGTTAGTAGTGCCCGCTAACGTTCCTAGTTCTCTCTCTTCAGCTCACACGCCCGGCTTTATAGCCTACAACACGGAATAGAGCACATGGCAGGTGTGGTTCATTTGGGGCCTTACCCCTGAAATGTTGAGCTGAAGTCTCAGAGCTTCCTGTAGTTCCAGTTCGATGCTATAACCCCCCATCTCCCCCCATTGCCTTCATGGCACAAAACTCACGCTGGGCCTCCACACAAAAGGGTCACAGAGCTTCCAGGGCCTGAATAAATGAAACCATCAGATACTGATTTGGAAAGGCCGCGTAGCCCTAGTACCTTGCCTGTTTTCTTTTCTCCCCCACAATTCTGAGAAAGTACAGAAACCCCAGGAAACTGGCAGGCAGAAATGAGAGGAAGAGAGTCAAGAAAATCTGTTAGGTCATTTTTCTCATGGTTTGCATTGCGGGGGCCTGTAGCTGACAGCAGCACATTTAGCTGCCAAAAGGAGGGAACCAGGGCCTTGACGTTTCTTAGCCTGTGGTCAGCGGGCATTCTGGCAGTGAGGTGATGCATACTCCTCCCGGCTGCAACCTGAGGGAAACTGGGCTGCATGGGCAGCGGATATTATAGGCCAGGGGAGGCTAAGCCTCCCGTAACCCAGGCTGTACTGCTGTACGGTTGCGAAACATTGGGACTGCGCCACTCAGAGTGGGCAAAGCTGGAGGCTTTCCACATAAAATGCCAACGTTGTATATTGGGCATATAGTGGAATGACTTCATTTGTAAAGCAGATGTTTATGGTCGCTCCAGTCTACAGACTACTGGGGCCATTATCCGCAGACGGCGTCTTATGCTTTTCAGACATGTCGTGAGTATGCCACAAGATGTTCCGGCGAACGCTGTTCTCTGAGTGGCTCGTAACATCCGAGAGACAATTCCACCAATCAAGGGGTGCAGGCAGCCCAAAGGCAGGCCCCCTATTACATGGGTGCCTCAAGTCTATTCCGATGTTGGGCTCTCGGCCCGTCAATCATCGGGCCTCGGGGACACACCTTCTTAGCCTAGATTTCTTTGGAACAGGGTCTGTTGGGAGGAAAGTGGCCCTACCTGTATAGACACATCCCTTACTGAGGAAGGGTACTCCGTGTGGGGTATCCCCTGGGAGGTTCTCATTTGTCAAACTGAAATCAGCAAGTGTTAATTCACTTCCACTTGCTGCAAAGCGAACTGTAGGGTTCAAACCACAAAGCCTTTCATTAACTGAACCCTGCGGAGTTTCCACAGCCCTGACCTAAATTAGCATCAATCTCTCCTGGAGTGGCTCTCAATACTCTATTAGTTTGTACACACAACTGCCTAGAAACCAAGTATTCACAGTAGCTTGTTGGCTTGTTTTGTTATTCACTTTAGATGCAGAGTTTGAAAGGCAGCCAGTAGTTTCACTCTTATTCCAAACTTTTGTTTACATACCGAGTTCCGCAAGTTCCAAGGATTTGTTTTTCCATTGCTCCTAACCCCATATCTGGCCAACTGTCCTTCAGGCCAAGGACATAGATTCTGAAGGGGGCAGTCAAGAATGCTTCTTGCTCTGCCAAACCAAATATTGCAGAGAGCAATGCAAGCGCCTGAGATCTCTCCCTCCCACACCTCTTTTGCCTGGGAATGAGAGCTCAAGATCACAACCTGGACTTGGTTCCTCTGCATTCTGCTCTATCGGTAAGGTGCTGGGTCAGACCTTATTCACACCTCCTAATGAACTGAATACTTGTTCTTTGTTCTGTGTTAGGGTGGGTAGCTTTAAAACACATACACAGAGGGACCCAGTCCAGCAGCAGGTAGCTGGTTCTGTAGATGGCAGACAGACGTGCTCTTGAGAAATTTCACCTAGCTGAGATGGGGCCAAAAAACCCCCCAGCTCTGTATATAACTGTGGGGAGGAGAGCAACATCTGCTATGCTCTACAACTCCCTTCTCTGATCCATGCCATTTCCACCTTGTTCCATCCCTGATGGACCAGTACTGTCTCTGGGCGTTCCACATAACCAGCCTTAAAAGCAATCTGTCACTTATAGTTGTCTATCTAAATTTATCAAAGATAAGTGGGGGGCAGGGGGGAATTGACATTAATGGAAACACAGATAAGGGAGAAAGACCAAAGTGAAGGATTACCCTGGACTTGACTCTCCATGCAGAAATGATGGCTGAAAAGGAAAATGGGGCTCCTTTGTATTTTTAGTTTCTTGGGGCTATGGATAATTAACTACTGCAGCAAATGGTGTGGCTTTTATCTGATCCAGGAGGCTGCAGGGTGACTGGGATAGAAAATGAGGGCTGGATTAACATATAAAGGGAGGCAGCTGAGAGGGAAGGGTTCCTGTTGACTGTAGGGAAATCCAATCAAGTTATTTTCTTCCTTCATGTCTTTGATGTTGAGAGGCAAATGTTTAAAACACTTGTTTGCTCTAGAGCAGTTTGCACTATGACTGAGAACCAAGTAGGTAAACAACATGCAGAGCTTCCTCCTACTACACCTTCATGATGTCACATGGATTAGACTGGTCACCCGAGAATGTCTTGTCTAGCTCAGCACTGACTTGGTTACCATAGCTTTCATTGCTGGAAACAGGAGCAAAATCCAGGCTGTGAAAGCAGTCCTGCATTTCCTGTTGAAGAATGAAGATGAAGGGGGTTAAAGGCCTACTCACTGAAAACTAAACTAATGATGTATGGCATATTACTGTGTGTAGGAATGTGGGCATTATAAATATACACAGACACAGAGCCAAAGACTGTTTGTCTAAACAGTCCCACTGATTTCAGTGTGACTACAAATGAGATTAAGGGAGCAGGATTTGTTTCTTGCTGTGTCCCTGTGTGTCTTCTAACAGTGTATTTGTGTATATCAAACACCACTGTCATTAACCACTTAATCTAAAGGATCTATTTGTAACAAAAATAGAATCTTGGGGTAAGAAAGTGACCTAATGACTGTAGCGCTGCCTACGTATAGATCTGTATGATAAGAACAGGTATAGTTTAAGATGCTGATCACTTTCAGTTCCAGCTGAAGTCAGCTCTGCTGCAGGCACTCAGCACCTCTGCAAATCAGGGCCAAGATATCTATGTGGTATACGCGCGTATGTGTATATAATGAAATCACCGCACCAGCAGTTTGACATGTGGGTGCATCACGCAATTAAAAATGACAAAAGCGCTGCTGGTGGTTGGCACCGAGCCCGATTAATCCTCCGTGCTGACTAATTTCCCTTTCCCACACCCCCAGCTTACTGCCCAAATAATGGGAACGTAGTATAGATGAGCCTTGCAGCTTGGTTTGAAAGTCACAAAACATGGTTCCTGCAGGATGGCAAAAGGAAATCCAACGCCAGGGACCCTTCACCAAGAATTTGCTGGCAGGATTTCAGCCCTACTTGGGACTAATAGCGAACGGTAACCATCTAGACTATTTTCAGAGTGGTAGCTGTGTTAGTCTGTATCAGCAAAAAGAACGAGGAGGCCTTGTGGCACTATGTGGTGGTACGGAATACAGTCGGGGGGAGGGACGACACTCTGCCTCAATTATGCACCTCTTCCCAAGCCCATGGCCCTGAAAAATTGATACCATCGCCTGCTGTGGGCCTGATCTTGCCTGCCCAAACCTTCCATGGAAGGCAATGGGAATTTTTAGTGGGCAAGGAATGGACGATCAGGTTCATGATCGTGCTACATTTTTCTTATTTTGTTGGGGCATTACTCTCTTGCCATTTGAAATATTCTGGTTCTGTGGTTCTCAAAGCATGGTGCATGGACCCCACCTTGTGCGTGGTGGGATCCATGGGAAGTTGACTGGGCTCATGGGGATGACTCTCCCTTGTTTCCAGCAATTAAATTGTAGTAAAAGGTGCTAAAATACAGGGAGTACTTTCCTAATAATTTTTACATTCTAAGCAGTTGCTGTAGCTGTTACAGGGATGTGATGTGATTGCAAACGGTCGGGGAGCTGCTCTGTGCAAATGGGAATGGGAGCGGGGGTCGTTCATGAGACATTCTCGGTATTAAGATCTGGCTGGCCACTATGGCTGCAATCCCATCGTTCAAATTCTTCTTGTATTTGCCTACGTGAATTCAAAGCATCAGTCGTAGTTTTGCTAAATAAGGAAATCTGATCAAAGCCCCTGGCATGGGGAGACCACACATTGTTGTGTCTCAGAACTGAGTTTCCCTCACATTGGCGCATGGCTGGGAGAAGTCAAAGGTTGGCTCCTGATTGGAGAAGCCAATTAGTTGCTGTGTTTGTACGCTCTGCACATAGTGCAATGGGCGTTGTGCTGGTGTTGTGTACTTTTGTTGATGACCAGTTCAATGTGGGTAGTGCTTTTCCCATCAGTCTAGATCGCAAGGTGACTTGCAATATAACCCAGCCAAGCTCTTCACCAGATTTTAAAGTCTATAAACAGGAGCAATCTTTTTTTCATCCCAAAAGATCTCTGTGATTTACCCACATAGTGTGCTGAAGTCTGCCTTAATTTAGCCCTAGTAACTTTGAGTCTTTTGCAGAGGGTGTTAATCAAGGCAAATTAGTCCAGTATGTCAGTGTATGCCTGACCACGGAAATGCAGTCATTTAAAGGTGGAAAATATCCATCTGAAATGTAAGCATAAAATTCTTTTCCCCATATATGACTGGCTTCACACAGTGATTGGTTTTCCTTTTGATATAAGAATGGTCTAAGGGTTTCTCACCAGTAAGGAAAGGATTGCTGAATAATTTTAACTCAGACCCTGACATGGACACCAATATAAACTAGCAAAGGGAGCTGGACTGGGAATGGAAGATGGATCCAGCTCAGGTTGATAGTGATTGAAAATCACGGCCTGGTGGCTTCTTGGTGGCCCATGTGAAATGGGTTTGGTGGGTCTTAGTCCAGATCCCAATGGGCCGATCTTCATGTTACAAAAAATGTTACTATAATGAACAACCTTATTGGCAGTCTCAACAGAGAGGCAAAGGGCAGAATAAACCTGAAGACGGAACTAACTTCTTAGCCCTAGCAGTGTTCTCTCTTGTTTAGACTGGAAACTGTAAGCTATTGCTGGTGTGCTGTACGTGTTCCATGTAGAGAGGATTTCACTCCAGGGCTGTCAACCCAGGGCCTTTCACAAGAACTAGATCCTCTAAAACATTTACAATAGAGCCAGGTGTGAAACAGTTTTCCCATCCCATGAAAACTTCCAACCATTTCAGAAATTCTCCCGTTCTTCATCAGATGAACTAGAAACCTTTTGTGGAAAACAAGAGAGAGAACAAGACACCCTGAATAACCCGGGCTCTCAAATCCCTGTTCTGTCTGCCTGCCTCTGGACTTAAGCCTGGCTCTCCCACATCATAGGGAGGGCCTGAACCATATAACTGTTCTGGGGTGTGCACACTCTTTGACCCAAAATTCCACCCCTGGACATGAGAAACCTTCCCCTGATGTGTTCCTGTGAAAAGTTTTGGTTTCAACGGATTGACGTTTTTTGATGAAAAACAGTTTAATTCATAGAATATCAGGGTTGGAAGGGACCTCAGGAGGTCATCTAGTCCAACCTGCTGCTCAAGGGAGGACTAATCCCCAGACAGATTTTTACTTGAACTCACAACCCTGGGTTTAGCAGGCCAATGCTCAAACCACTGTGCTATCCCTCCCCCTATTTGAAGAATCCCTGAGTATATCTACAGAACAAAACAGCAAACTTCCTCCTTGGTCCAGATTTTATCTCTGCCGTTAGACAGAAAGTGGCTTCTTGTGGCTCACTCTCTCCAAACCTTTACGTCAGATTCAAGGGAGATAAGGCTAGGTTTAAGAAATTGCACGGTCAAGGCAGTCTGAAAGCCGGAAGAATGGGGATGCTTTCAGCATCCTAGAGTCTCTTGGAACCACAGGTGTTAAACTGTACTTCTAGGTGTTGTTTTTAAGACCAGCCAGCTGTTAAATGACTACAGCTAGGCATGACGTAAGTAAGTACCTTGTATGCTTCCCCACGCAGCTCTCTACTGAACCTGGGTCCTCCTGCCCGTGCAGCACCCGTGACTGGTGGTCTAGTGCTGAGATTCTAAGGGCCTGTGTATGTACAAATACAACAGACTGAAGGGAACACAGTTACCGCCTGGCACAGGTAAGTCGTGGGTCTGCCCTCAGCCCTTTCACGTAGGGTGTCTTCCCTCTGTACAGCAGCAGCCCCGCTGGAGGACTGGGCTGTAGGGTGGGATTGGGGGCGGTACAGCTGCGCCGGAGGAGCTGCCAGCATGGGGCCGCCCATCGGCCCTACATTCTGCTTCTCCTGTCCTGTGTCTTTCCGGTACACTGTACCAGCTATAAATATCTTGCTGGTACGGCATACCGGCCTGGACCACCCTACTTGCACTGCTGCTAACACGTGTCAATTTTGATATAAAGGCGAGAAAGCCCAGCTGTCTGATAGAAAAAAGCGAGTACGTTAAACAGCTGCAGAGGATTAGGTTTAGATTAGGGCACTGGCCTGGGAGTCAGGGGCGGGGGAGATCCCAGCTCAGCCATTGGACATGCTGGGTAACCTTGGGCAAGGCACTTCCATTTTCTGGGGCTCAGTTTCCCCATCTGAAAAATGGGGACATATGGTCCCAGCCTTTCTTTGTAAAGAACTTTGAGATCTCTGGCTGCAATGTAAAAGCCAATTACTGCAACACTCTTTATTTCACGTCTATCACATGCTCAGTTATTTGAATGGTGTGATTTTTGTCTTAAAAATACAGCATTCGCTTGTGATTGGAACTCTGGGGTGGCAATAGCCCTTGTGCACTGTTATACAGCTAGAGCTGTTAAAAAGAACGACTTTCCCCTGAGAACGCAGGTCCAAGGATATGCTGCTTAGGGCTTGTCTGCACAGTGTGTTAGTGAACATTAGAAGTGTGAAATTCCATGGTGCACTAGCACGTTATACAAGTAGTGCACATGGACCTTATTGGCATGCACTAAAAGTTCCCTGGTGCATACTAATGTAGTCCCATTTCAAACAGTACTATATTACCTCACACTAGGGAACTTTTAGTGCACTCAGCAGTGTCCATATGGGCCAGTTCGTACGCAACACACTAGTGCACACTAGAATGTACATTGCTCTGGTGGGGACAAGCCCTGTCTTGTTCTTGTCTGGTTCACAATGGTCAAAAGACCATTTGTTAGTGTTTTAAACACCGTTTATTCCCAATTCAAACAGTGCTAGTTTACAGCATGGCTTGGCGGACATATATGGATATGACCAAGCCATGTTGCATCAGTGTTTTAAAATCATGTTAATAGACACCTAGGGTATAATTTTGTCCTCTTATTCCTGTATTAAGCCCAATACCTTGTACAGATGCCTTGTTATGTATGGGTTCCGGTAAAACAGTTTTACAATTAATCATCACGGAGTTAGAAGATTACTGTAACTGGAAACAAACCCAGCATCCTTCTGCTTTACTTGAACTCTGCTATACCCTGCGTGGAAGAGAAGAAACAAAGCTGAGGGCATGTCTACACTATGGGCTCTGCTCCAGCACAGCAACAACACTGCAGCTATGCTGTTGTAATAGCGTAATGTAGATACTTCCTACAACGAAGGAAGGGGCTTTTCCATCACCTCCCGAAGCGGTGGAAGCTAGGTCGAAGGAAGAATTCTTTTGTCGACCGAGATGCATCTACAGCAGGAGTTAGGTTGGTTTAACTCTGGCACTCAAGGGTGTATTCACACCCTAAGCACTGTAGCTATGGTGATGCCTAACCTGAGAAACGGGAGACCGCCCGTATGCAGATGTCGCTGTGGCTGCTTCTTTGCATGCTGCTGGAGCCATTCCATTGAACAGCAAGCAAATATCAACACCTAATCTCTGTTTGCTAATGGGCTTTGTTTCCCATTGAACTGTGCTCAGGTAAAGAATTAACAGGATAGAATTATGTGCCACTGCAATAAAATGCATCTCATAATCCCATGTGTCTGATTCAAATCTCATGATAACCACTTTCATCGTGCCCAAATAAATGCTGAATGGATGCACACGCTGCCCATCCATCAGTGAGTGAGTGAATGAATTATTTGCAGTAAGGTACTTGCCTTTAGTAAACTAGTGTCCACTAGAATAAGGATTTATTTCTGGATGTGCATCCACTTCTTTCTGCGTTGGGCTCAGCATGTCAGACTGCATCCTGCCTCCCTTGATAGGTCTCCACATGGCATTCAGCGTGACAGGGCTCAGTGTACTGTAGCACAACTTCTCATAGTGTGTCCAAACTGATTTGATATATACTGACAGCTAAAGCACAAGGCAATGAGCATGTATTCTAAACATGCTATCGGTAGTCACTGGACTGGATAACTGTCTTCTATTCAGGCAGTGAATTGCTAGCCCAAGACTCGGGCAAAGAACGGAAGCTGAATAAATGGATAAAGTTGCCTGTTGTGGAAAAATTATGACTGATGCATTCTGGTCTAATTTAAGCCGTTCTGGAGGTCTTTGTGCTCATGCCTTGATATAGTGCATTGTAGTATGGTTGCTAATGCATGGATCAGCCTGATAGGATGAGGCAGTTTTCTAGCCAGTCATAGTTGGAGGAAGGTATTTTTCACAGCTGTAGCTATTTTGAGACTCTATCGAAGATACTTACATGGTCTCCATCACAGTAATAACTTAGCGCCTCACAATCTTTAATGGAAGAGATGATGGTAGTAGCTAACCATTTTCCCGCTTCCCATTCACCTCTGCTTTTGCTCTGGTTTAGCTCCAGCCAGGTGCTGATGTCTGGAGGTGGAAGAACAAATTGCCCATCAGCACTCTCTAGGGCCATCCATCCATCCTTCCACTGGCACCAGTTCAGTGCTTTTCATTGATCCAGTAACACGTCTGAGAGAGGATAGCACCATGCTCTGAGCAGTACTATTGAATGCTACAGACAGGTCCATGTGTACAGTTATGGGCATCCTTCTCTGCCTCTATAGGGCACTTCTTTGCATAGGTGTTTGGTCACTTTCTTCATTACCTTGCTCAGGAATTGGGAGGCTGGATACCAGGTGTTAGTTTATGAAGTCTGATGGGCCTGGAGATTTCTTGAGATGAGGCTTGAGAGCAGATATAATAGATTTCCAGTTTCAAAAGCGGGAAGCCACAGATAGCTTTTAAAGATGTCTGACTTCACCTTCACTGTTGTTTAGTATGGGGTTCATTTGAAAAGCATGATGGTTTTCATTTAAATGTCAAATTAATATAAAATGTGTCTCTCTCTAGCTCACTTCGTTTGTTTGGCACAGCCAGAGTTGTCATAGTGCTGATTAAAGGGAACCAAGAGGGCCAGAGCAGAGGTCGATAGACCTCCCATTTCACCCTGTCCCAATGCACTTCCCTCCTGATGGAGCCAGAAAGACACATTTGCAGCAAATATACTCCTTTAAAACAGCCTGATTGCACTGAACTCCATAGGGCACCAGCATGCGGGAGTAGGGTCTACTTGCCTCAGGCCTCTTCTTGATTTTCCTACCCTTTTCAGAGGGTAAAGTTGGTTTCTTTGTCTGACCCTGTATCATGTGACTGGGCTTTCTGTTGGGAAGTACCATGCTGTATTGTTAAGAACCAATCCTGCCAGGTGCGTGCTGAGCACTTTCCTAGTATCAGAGCTCGGGCACTGTCTAGATTAGGGTAAAAAGTGTATTCTTAAAACACAGCAGCTAATATGTTTTAACTACCATGGTTTAACACTTCAGTGTAGACAGAGTAAATAGCATTTTAACATGTGAACTGGTCAAGGTGAACCCTAGTGGGGAGCTTAGGCTACCAGATAACCAACTAACATGTTAAAATACATCTTGCTCTCTCTGCCCTTTTAAATGCACCTATTGTCCTCGATTAGACAAGCCCTAGGTGTTAGCAATGTTGAGAAAGCGAGTGCAGATGGGCTGCAGGCTGCCGAGACCACTTTAAGCACCAAGTGTCTGCAGAACTCTCTAGCTCTTGCTTGGGAACCCCAACTGTTTGCTTAAAGAAGCATTTGCCCTGGGGGATAATAATAGGCTGATTTGTCTAGGTAGGATGTAAGCTAAGTGAGTCTGCTTCATCCTCAGACAGATGTAGCACTTCCTCAGTCTCTTCCCTTTGCATAATCCATTAGGATAACCTAATGTCAATCAGAGTGAAATCTTGGACTGGAGTTTCTTTCCTATCCCAAAGATATTGTCGCTATGCCCTGAGCAAAACCTGGTGTATAATCTGTTATGGCCAAGGCTTTAATTCTCACAGTATTTCCTGGAGTCCCCCATTTATCCCCACACCCCCATTCAGGGCTCAGGGTTTCAGTCCCACCGGGCATGCCAGGTCTCCGTGCTGGAAAGCTCTGGTTGAATGTAAGGCCTGGTTATGGGGGAAGATTTAGCTCACCTGGCTCCAGCTCTGGGTGACTACAGAACCATAAAAAGAAGAACAGGAGTACTTGTGGCACCTTAGAGACTAACAAATTTATTAGAGCATAAGCTTTCGTGGACTACAGCCCACTTCTTTGGATGCATATAGAATGGAACATATATTGAGGAGATATATATACACACATACAGAGAGCATAAACAGGTGGGAGTTGTCTTACCAACTCTGAGAGGCCAATTAATTAAGAGAAAAAAAACTTTTGAAGTGATAATCAAGCTAGCCCAGTACAGACAGTTTGATAAGAACCATGTTTACCAGACCTGTTTTTAACCACTTCAGATTTACTCTGCCTAAATACAGTTTGCCAATCGGTAAGGATTGAAGCAAATACTGAACCCAAATTTGGGAACTGCTCTGGGACAATGTCAGTTTCTTTAGATCCTAAAATATACAGGTATTTCCTATGCAGTATCCCTGCAAGATGTGTGTTTCTCTCCTCTTCATATATAGAATCAGTAAATGCGGGAGGGAAATGCAAATACAAAAGCTTTGTGCCTAGCTTATGACAAGGAGGAGTGGTCAATAAATCATGTAACATTTATGATTATTCTGCATGTCTAGCCATAATTCTATGGGTCACTGTCCATTGTCAGTGCGTTTTTGCATTGGATCTTTTCATCCCCTTTGTCCACTAAAAGAAAGAAATGGAAAGAGGGAAATGACAGAAAACTCCATTTGCTGTACACTACTCACTGCCTTCAAAGGAAACTTGTTTTCAGATGAGTTACGCTAAGTAAAGTTGTTTCATGGTGAGAAATCTGTGATCTACTGGTAATGCTCGGTGGCTACCAGTGCACCACCCTAGCAGCTATAATTATGTATTTGTGTTACGATAGCATCTAGAAGCCCCAGACAGGCGAGAGCGATATTGTGTAGGTATTGTAAACATATAGAGGAGACAATCCCTTGTCCAAACATTTACAAGCTAAGTGCAATACTAAACACAGCAAGGGGAAGGGAGAATGGGCTAGAACAGTATTACAGGTATATTTTTGATAGGCAGGCTTTGTGCAGTGTGTAGGTAGCCAGTTTGATTTTGTTAATAAATAAAATAAATGTGAAAATCAGCTCACAACAACTGTGATTTGTGGACACAAGCTGTGTGGGGTTGTGCAATGCCAAAGTTCTCGCGCATAGACCTTCCTCAGCTGATGTTTTCAAAAGCCAAAGCCACTTTTTGACATCTACAGTTTCTGAGGTTCCAGTTGGCGTGTCCAGATCAGTTCAAAAGGACATTTTTTTTCTTGCCAGTGGATGTACTGTAAGGATTTCAGAAACTTCAGTGTGTGTGTGGGGGACATCAGTTGGTTGTTTAGTAATCCACACACAGCATTGCTGAAGACCCAAGTGGTGAAGAAGTGGTGTGTGTGTGGCGGGGGGCAGACTTTGTGTGATCTTCTTCAAAAGAAGGTAAGGCTGTTCTGAAAGGAGGCTGTTAGGTTGAGCCTATCAGGGTTGCTGCTCCTTTAAAATATTCCTGGTACTGGTCTCTGTTAGGGCTGTGGTTCTTATGGTGGCTTCTGCGAGAATCCCGTGGGCTGCAGGAAAGGAAATAGGCACATTTGTGACACACACTTCTGAGTGAGTAGCGCCTTGGGAATGGTGGACTACAGAGTATCTCTTCACCCCCACATCCCAGACTGTGTTTCTAGCTCCCACCCTGCATCCGGCTCTAAGGCAGGGTCAGATAGAGCATATCATTTGGAAATGCCTGTGGTGCAAAGAGCATACAAATGCCCTTGTGTGAAGTGCAAACTGAACATCTGAAATCAGCTGTGATTTACAAGCTATGAAACATGTTAGCTACAATACCAACTTGCTGTGCTTGGAGGATGATATATTCAAGTGAGGCAGTGTTAGAGAAGAGGGACTAATAGGGGAAATCTTTAATAAACATTTTGGCAAATGCTGAATCGCTTCCTGGTTAAGCTGTGTTCCCACTGCTTTTTTGGTTCCCTTTTCCTTGTGAATAGATTTTTGTTCATACAAATGTTGGGAGAATGGCCATTCATTGCACGAATATTATTGGTATTAGCGTAGCATTTAGAAGTCCCAGTCCTGTGCCAGGATCCCATCGTGCTAGATGCTGTACAAACACGGAACAAAAAGATAGTCCCTGCCCCAAAGAGATTATGATCAAAGTATAAGACAAGAGACAGCAGATGGAGATGGACAGACCCTGAGGTGTGTGTGTGTGTGTGCGTGCACGCGCAAAGGAAACGAGACAATACTTGTCAGCATGACAGGCAGTGGTCTTAGTATCCCAACAGCCTAGTGCCCATATTCTCAGGCCACTGACGGGACTGGTGCATTGACACCAGCACTTGTTATTTGTGCCAGAAGCTTTCGTCCCCAGACACACTTATAAACCTTCAGACATCCAATCGGGGAGCAGAAACGATACCATGTGATTTCCCTCCCCGCTCACAAATGATGAATAATAGTGACAGTAGATGCCCATAATTTGCGAACAATCCCTAGGCTGAAATATTTGTATAAAATATGTTTCTGGTTCTACAGGACCTCAAGGCCTGTGATGAAAGCAGTTTAGAATGAGAAGGAGGAGCAAGTCTAGCTGCCTTCTCTAGACACTGCTGCTATATAAGATGCCAGATTTATAGGAATTTCATGTGTTTGCAGATAACGTGGAACCAGAAAGCAAAAGCTAAATTAATTGTTCATTATGAATATTTGCCCAGGGCTACACACCATTCCTTTTCTGTAGAACTTGTGGTTGCGCTTCAGCATTGTTACATAGGCTGGGGTATTTCCCAGATGGAATTTGAGAAACTCAAGCGGTTTTTTTTTATGACTGCAAATTTCTTAATAAATCTGGAAATTCCTGTTAAGTTTGGGACACCTTATTTCCCTTCCCCTCCCAAACCCTCAATTATAGGCAGAGAAGTTGCATACGACATACTTGAAGTTAGGGAAATAGAGAAGTGGGTTTTTAAGGGCTTGTCTACCGGAGAAGAGTTATACCAATACATGCTGCAGATAGTGTGAACTTAAACCAGTATAGTTATACCAGAATAACTCCCCTCTTATTCTGGTATAGGAGTGCCTATTTATTTATTTATTTTTAATTCACTTATGTTGCTTGGGAAAGGTGTGTAACCTAAACTGAAAAAAGTTAGTTTTATGCTGGAGTCAGAGTGTTCACATGGGGAGTTATTCTAGTATAACTATATTGATTTAACTACACCAGTATAACTGGTCAAACATTTCTGTATAGACAAGCCCTTAGTCGTGACCTCTATTCCCACAGTACATATGTGAACGAAACACATGCCTAAGAAGTTACCCTTCAAATTTTAAATTACCCTTCATCCTCTTTTAAATTGTAAGTTACTTTTATTATCTTTGCACATTCACATTCGTCTAAAGGATCTCTAAGTGCTTTACATAAACTCTGATTACCTCACCCATCAATGAAATGTAGCCACTTCTGGAGTGGAATGCAAAACTTCTTAGCACCACACGGCAGTTAGAGCACAAAGTGTAAAAATATAACTAGCTGAAACTGCACAGAGGGGATGACTTTTATTTTATAAAGATGTTCTAACAGGCTATATTACCAAAAAGATACAAAGTACAAGCCTCATCCTGCCCACTGGCTAATCCATAAAATAGCTTTCAGTGTTTTCCCTGGGAGCAATGGCTTTAAATTTTAATAAGCTGTAGTGTACTTTCACCGGATGTCATAAGCTGATACAAAGTTTACCTGGGGTTAAGTAGGTGGGAGCCTTGGAGAAATGAGGAAAGCTAAGGAATGTACATTATTTTCTACTCTGTTATAAGTTTCTTTCCCTTCATGAGAAATGTGTGTTTGAGATTATTTGGAACGAAATGCTTTTACACTTGCATGATTATATTCTGTAGACAACAGCTTGGCACTGATGAAGCAATTGAGTCAGAAAGACCAAGGCACAGAGAAGCAGCTTTAGTGTCTGCTTAATTTCTGCTTAAAAGAAAGCACAACAAAAAAAAAAAAACCCCAATCCCCCACTAACTTGCACCATACTATCATTTCTCCAAGATCTAATTGCCTATGCAGTCAGTCAAACAGAACATGTAAAACTATACTAATGTCATCTGCCAACTCCCTATACTATAGAGAGGAAGCAAAGACTACTCACAGGGACTGTGGACAAATGTTCATGGAAGACTAGAAAGAGATGGCCAGGCTGTATGTCCAGGGAAGTATGAATAAAGCAGACCAGGCGGGTGAGTACGGGAGACGGGGAGCTGGGGGAAGAGGAGGACTAAGCTACTGGGAAATACATCCAGGAGAAAGGGAAGAGATTGGGAACAAGTGGCAGAGAAACATGTGCTGTGGAGTAGGGGCAGAGAGAGGAAAAGAATAGATAGGATTTGAAAAGTCAATGAGAAAAACAAAAGGGCTTTATACCACAATGAAGACAGCTAAAATATACAAATACTTCTCCACCTACGCAATTGCTGTAGTTGCACCAGGGATGTTATGGGATCAGAAATAGGAAGACAGGTGAGATATGCACTCATGATTGGCAGGGGAGATGTTCAGAAGATACTCCATTAACATGAATGATGAGGGTTCATGCTCTGTGAAGTATGAGAGCCCCTGGCCCAGGAGTTAGTCTGACTGTTAAATATATTTGGAATGATTGATTATAAAAGTTGTTCTCAATTTAAAGCCACTTTAAAGGTGGAAGTAATTACCAGCAGGTGTAATAGAGAAAAGAGCAGGTGGCCTGATTCTCCATTCCTACGGGTGTAAATCAGGAGTTACTCCACAGTTACTCTCAATGGAGTTATGTGAGTATAAGCAAGATGACAATCAGGCCTATGGTGCATAAAACCACTGGCTCATCAAACTAGACTCAGTGGAAGCTGCAGGTGCTCATCACCTCTGAAAAATCAAGCCCTATCTGTGTTATCAGAAACATTTTCAATCCTCAGATCTCAAAGCACTGTGAAAAGTGAGTGTTATCTCCATTAATGGGTGGGGAAACTGAGGCCCAGAATGGTTATGACTTGCTCAAGGTCAACAAGCACGTCAATGGCAGAGCTGGGAATAGATTCCAAGTCTGGTACAGGTTTCAGAGTAGCAGCCGTGTTAGTCTGGTACACTCATTCTACAATAAAACCCCAATTCCGTCAGCTAGTTGGGTCTAATTTTACAATTTGTGGGATCCAGTTTTGCATAATTCCTTTTACGGTAGTGGATTTGCTGGAATCTACATATGTGGCACTCAAAGATCAACGAACTCAGTTTATCAGAAATGCATTTGCAATTACTAGTCTTCAAATTAGCAACACCTTTCTGAAAAGAGGGTCAGATTCAACAATGAATCACACTGGTGGTGCCATTAAGCAAGGTGAGAGATTGTAATGGAATGCAGAGCATATATCTTTGATTGCATATAGCAATAAAAAAAAATCAGATCTTGACAATGTTACTATATTCAGACTGAGATAGATTATAATGCAGGGATTATTAATTCATTATTTGCTGTTTTATTAGGATTATGAACACTGAGAATTAGAGTTGTCAAATCTCTGGGTCCTTAACTCTCCAATCTTATTTTTGTTGTCTTCCAACCATCCCTCAATCCCAGGTATGTATTTACCTTCATTTCTAGACTTCAGTTTACCAGCATCACTGACACAAACCTGCTATCTCACTGCTTGCTGCTCTGTGTTTGACATCAGCAATTTTGAATTTAGAAAGGAAGATTATGGAAAACTTCATATGCCTTTAAAGAAATGTCAAGCTATCTGCTCGGTGGTTTTGTCCCTCATTTTGAGTCTCTCTCACATTTGAAATTTAGCTTCACGAACTGGGGCCAGCTTAAGGACTTTGCTTTGGGAAGGATGATTTTGCGGTTAATGCACTGGTCCAGCTCCCAGCTCTCATAGATTTCCATGTGTAACCACAGACAAGTCACTTAAACTCTCTGTGCTTCAGTTCCCCATCTCTCAAATGCAGCTAACAGCACTTCCTTTCTCTCATCCTTTGTCAGTATCATCTATGTAGACTGTAAGCTCTTTGAGGCAAAGATTCTCTTACAAGGGGCACGTACAGCACCTAACACAATAGGGCCTTTATGCGCTATGATTATACTAATAAACACAACATGTGGTCATGGAAACCTGGCTGATCACGTATCTCTTCCCTTTAAAATAGGTAGCGCTCAAAGGAGCAATGTTTATTTATTTGACTAAGCCTTTTTAAAGCGGTTTTTTAATTATATTCTTAATAAAGGCACGCTGGGTCTTTTAAGAGGCAGCATTTTATTCTTGAATAGTGTACCCTGGATACTGCACATGTGGGAGCTTTTACCTGTATTTACAGTTAAGCTTTGTTCTGACCCTTTTCTCTAGCAGGAGCCAAGTGCCAGCGCGTCTGACATACAAAGGAAAAGTTTCTCATTGTTTCCCAAGAACAAGCAGAAACAAAGAGTCTTGGATTGTGGGGGAAAGAATAAAATAATTTAAAGGAAATAGTCCAAAATAAAAGGAAAGAGACCAGTTGCTCCGAGAGGGCTGATAAAAAAGCCCAGAACAATGGAAGAAATAGCCAGAGAGATTAACAAGGGGGAGGAGGGGAGAGACAATACAGCAGCAGGAGGTAATGATGGAAGGTACAAGAGGGAGGCAGAATGGGGGAGGGGAGTTTCCTACCTAAACCAGGGTGGTTTTTGGCTTGCTCAACCACTTCCCTTTACAAGAATCCAACCCGCTTCTCTCTTCTCACTTTGAGCACCTGCTAATCGCAAAATAAAGGAACCACACCAATGCCTCAAACCAAACTGAAAACAGCCGGGGTCCAGTCCTGCAGCCCTTACGTGACTAACCCCATGCACGCAATAAGTTACAGGATCAGGTCCTGTATTGCTGACATATTCCTACATGTGAGAGGGGTGTTATAGGAAAGAGTCCCAGTCATTTAACGCTGTAACCATGGGCTTTGTCAGATGGGTGGGCTGGGGTGGGCTGGGGAATGGGGCAGTCAGGCTCCCTCCTGTCCCCCTCACTTTTCTCTTGTGCTTCCATACTGAAAGTAGGAGGAGATGTCCTGTGACTGGTTTCCCCCCCTTCTTGGGCAGGGGAAGTCCTTCTTTTCCTCTTCCATTGTGTTCTGTGGATGTGAATAAGGAAGGATTAGTTGGAGAGGGTGAGTTCTCTTGCCTGGTCTCCGAATTTCCCAGCTTCACACCCACTGACTGGTTCAATCAGGGGGAGTAAATGTTAAAGGGGAAGTCTTTCCAAGGTCCACTCTCTACAGCTGAGATTCCCTGAGGGAGAGGAAGAGTGGTCCATGGCTAAAGCCCAGGCCTGGGAGGCAGGAAATGTGGGTTCTGATCACGCTGAGCCTTAGACTTCCTGTGCCTGAGACTTCACCTCTCTGTTAGATTCCCCACCTGCAAAATGGTGATAATAGTTACCTACCCCTCAGGGTTGCGGGTGAGGCTGTTCTTTGAGACTGCAGGGTAGAAGGTGCTATGGGAATACAAAGCATGTCTACATTCAAGCTACTAGAGGTAGCAGGGGCATATAGGCTCTACCCACCCATCAGAGACTTTCATCATCATTGGTACCATCTGATTGGCTGTTTTGTCTCATTATGAGACTGGCTGTTTGGGGGGATGTCGGGGTGGATGGAGAAATCTGGGGCATGTGGAGAGATTACAAGAGGCAGGGGAAAGGGGTACTATAAAAAATAATAATAGCATGTACCTAACGCCACCTCAAACATTTTCTTCGCATGTTGTCTGTCTGCTTCGTAAAATCTGTCTTCTCTACGTATCAAGAACTTCTGGTATGAGGTAGGTCAAAGGACCAATTTGATATTGGAGCCTTCCCCCTTAAGGTTCATTCCGAATATATTCCTGATACCTGGAGGTTACCTGGTAACAAGACAGTGTTGTTTCAATGTGCAGCTTTTGTCACTAAAAAATTAATCCTACCCAATGGAAAAGTTGATCCCCACCACCAATTGATATGCAGCTTGGTGATGTGGCTGACCTCACAGCTAACAAACAACTGGCATTCCGCAGAAGGGGGATGCCTGAAAAATTCAAATCAATTTGGGCTGACTTTTCAGAGGTATATGACTAATACAGACCCCCTGGAGATAGATATATCGCTTCCCCTCCGGTCCCTTTATCATAATCCTCTTTACTTATTTGGTGTGTTAGGATGAATCATGTACTTTGGTATATTTGTAGTATTTCAAAAATTAAGGTAGATTATCATTTATTATCTATTTAAATTGTAAGCAATTGGGGTTAGGGACAGCATCTTCAGTATGTTCTGTGAGCTGAGGCATCAGCTAAATAATGACATATATACATAATGTTTTGAATTAGTGTCAGTATGATCTTTAGTGGCTGCTGTAGTTTGGCTCTGAGCTGATGTTTTCGTGTATCGGTTGTGCCTACCTTTCAGGTATTGCCGGTGTCCATTTGGTCATCTTACAAAACATATGTACAATGAAATAAAATGTCACACCAGATGCCCTAAGTGGTATTTATTATTTGTATTGGGGTAGTGTCTAGAGGTCCCAATTAGGTGTTAGTCAGTGGTTCTCAACCTGCGGCCCAATCAACCCCCAGCTGCGGCCCATGCGACATCCTCAGGGCCGTACAAGTAGCATTGAATGCGGCCCACATAACACATTGTGGGCCTAAATAGGTTGAGAACCACCGTGCTAGATATTCCCCACACCCATACTCTCTCAGAGGGTATGATCTAAGTACATAATGATTCTTACAGCGTCCACAAGCGTACTAAGTAATTTGCAGAGCGTAAAATAGGTCCCCTGCCTTGAAGTTTATAATCTAGAATTTAGATGCGATATAAGCTATAAGTAAGAGTAACAAGCAAAAGAGGGGTGAGGTTAATGTATTTCAGGACATATTCCCACATGTTGTACCCACCTCCACACCATCTCCTCCCACTTTAAAACCTATTACCATTGCAAACCTATCCTAATTCTCCTTGACTGTTACCCTGTGTTTTGCCAGACTGTGCTGTATTTTAGGCCTTGTCTACACTGGGGATCCGGCTAAAAGCAAGGCAGGCAGGCAGAGCTGCTCTTCTCACTGGGGTAATGTACTAGAACTTGGGGTAAAGTGCAAGTGCAAATTCTAGCAGTTTTGCCTCTGCTTTAGGGCTCTGCACTGATGGCTGTAACCAGGGCCCGTCCGCATTATGGACATGGCCTTGCCTGTGTTTCCTGTCGACTGACATCCCTGTTTGCCTCTTGAATCAGAAGACGAGCTAAGGTTTGAAAACCAACCCCATGAGGTAGCTGCAGCCTTTTGAAGCCTCCGCCTTCCCTGTGGGCCAGATTCTAAGAAAGGTGAGCAACCTCTGCCCTTCCTCTTCCTCCTCCCCCATCACGCTTCCTTGCTTTCATTACTAAGGCAACGGGGCCCGCGGTGATGAGTGAGTGAGCTGAAGAAGGCTGATGACTGGAGAATTTTTGAGGCGTTCTTCAACTTCCTCTGCTCGGGTCTGACTAACTCTTTACCAAGCAGCGCCTCTGCCTTCCCCTCTTCCTCCCCCTCAGGCGCTGCTCACGCGGGTGTGGGGGGGAGGGGCTCGCTTCCCTCCCTCACCCCACCTTAGTGGCCGCGGCCCCAGCGCGGAGGGGGCGGGGGTTGCCCATATTTAGAACGTTGGTGACGTCACTCTCCTTATATGGGCAGTGCCGTCAGGAGCCGGCGTTCCATTCAGATAAATTTCCTCCCCGGCGAACGGAATCCCCTGCTGCTTCGGTGGAAATGCAACGGTGGAGCGGGGCGCGCCGCAGCGGCAGGCGGGGGGATTAGGGGACCCGCTGTAACCGCTCAAGCTCGCCCGTTTAAGCCCCCGGCCCCTACAGCAGAGGGGACCCCCCCCGCTCCCTTCCCATCCTCAATTTAAGCCACGCAAAAGCGAGACCCCCGTTCAGTGCAGCCTGATCCGCCGCCGGCGACGCTCGAGGAGAGGAGCTGCGGCCGGAGACTGCGATGAAGAAGGTGACGGCCCTCGACTGCCGCCAGCTCCGGAAGCTCCTGCGGAAGGAGCCTTCCCGCAGCCTGGTGCTGGACTGCAGACCCTACCTGTCCTACTCGGCCTCCCGCCTCCGGGGCGCGCTCAATGTCAACCTCAATTCGGTCGTGATGCGCCGGGCCCGCGGCGGCCCCGTGCCCCTCAACTTCGTGGTGCCGGACGAGGCGGCCCGGACTCGGCTGCTGCTGCCGGGGGAAGGGGCGGCCGCGGCGCGCCTGGCGGCGGTGATCGTCCTGGATCAAGGCACCGGGCACTGGCAGAAGCTGAAGAAGGAGAGCACGGCGCAGATCGTCCTCAACGCGCTGCTGTCCAGCCTGCCCGAGACCGGAGCCAGGGTCTGCTTCCTGAAAGGTCAGGGGGGCGATGGGAAGGGGCGCCGGGAAACTTGGGGGGGGGCAGAAATCGGGGCTTAGAAAGGTAGTGAGAGGTGGGTAGACTAGAAAACAAGGGAGTGGAGGGGAGAGAGGAGAGCGCAGTGGAGCGGGAGCCCAGCTCAGTTATTTCTCTATCGACAAAATCAGATAAAAGCCTCCAGCCAGTGGAGCCAAGTAACAGCGTCGGTCCCCGCAGAGCAACATACGCCCCTGGGCTGGGGACATGAGCCATATTTTACACACGCCGAAGTTTCATTTCCTTTGTTTTCCCCACCCTGCAAATCACCCCCTGGTAGACCCGGGCCTGTCTGTCCCTTGGCCCCTAGACGTGAGTTAAGGGGCGGATGTTAGGGTGGCTGAACCCACCTTTAAGGAATGAGAGCTAAAGTGCGCGCCTGTGTGTGTGTGTGGTTCATGACCATGGAACCAGTTGGCTTCAACATGGATATGAATTAGAGCCATCTGCAGGGTTAATGAGTCACACAGGTAAAAGTATGCTGGGCTGTTGCTAACCTGAACATTGCTGTTACCTGGGCAGTGTGTGCACGATTTAAATTACCAATAAGGGAATAATGGATTATTTCGCTTGGCAGTGTTGCTGAGTGTCTGAAATCCTCTAAAATGGTGGAAATTCTCAATCAGACATGTCATAACTCCTGTGTATAATTGAAAATCCAAGTAATCTGTTCCCGTGTTCAGCGGAGCAGAGAACACCTAAGTAATCTGTGAAAAACAGTGCTATAAAGACATCTCTGGGTTCTCTGGGGCCGCAGTAATTCACCAGCGTGAGAATCCAATGGCTGATGTCACCAATACAGTACTCCCAATGACTATTTATAGCATTTTCATTGCTGGTTTTTGTTTTTCTTTTGTGCAATGCCTGGGTCATAAAACGATAAAAATGAGCAATCAGCCCTTTCTTCTGTCCGCCCTGCTCACCTTTCTCCTTCATTTCTCCTTGTAACTCTTTTGTCCTTCTAGCCTTGCTTTTCCATTCCCTTTTTTTAAAATCCTGTCTGCCTGTGCTCTTCTCAATTGCTGTTAGTAAAGGGGAGTATGGAGGAGGGAAATCCATGTAAAGAAACAGAAGCCCGGTCCCATACTTTTTCAGTAACACTTTATCGTGTGGTCTTGCAGCTCTCAAGCTGCAATTTTCTATTCCAGAAAATAACAGAAGGTTTTATTCCTGAAAGGATTTTAAAATGTAAAGTGGACATTTAAAACAAAGAAAAAGGCTTCCATCCCTCCCAATAAACAAACAAATGATTGCAGCAATGCTGGGAAACTAGAGCATTTGTAAGTGAGCAGAGAAGTTGTAAATCATAGGTGATTGGTGTGAATTACAAACTTGAGAATATGTCCATTGATAAGCATGAAGCGTAATCTTTTATCAGGGGGTAGCGGTGTTAGTCTGTATCTACAAAAACAACAAGGAGTCTGGTGGCACCTTAAAGACTAACAGATTTATTTGGGCATAAGCTTTCGTGAGTAAAAACCTTCGGTGCATCCGAAGAAGTGAGGTTTTTACTCACGAAAGCTTATGCCCAAATAAATCTGTTAGTCTTTAAGGTGCCACCAGACTCCTTGTTGTTTTCGTAATCTTTTAGTGACCAAAGGGTAATTTGATCAGTTCTTCTGTTCACATAGTCTCATTGCAATTTGTGCGTCATATAAGGAACAACACAACAGAGGGGAGTGTAGTTGCGTGAGATGCAGGCATATATTCCATGGTACAAGGCTGAAGGAAGACCCCCCATCACCCGAGATGGGAATACGTAGCACTATTATATCCTCTTCCCTTGGATGAGCTCAAAGCATTTTCCAAATGCCGAGTTAAGCTTTTCAACCTCTACCTCACAGGGGTGTTAAGTGACTTGTCCAAGGTCACTCAGGGAAAGCTGGGAAAAAGAGCAAGATCTGCTGATTCTCAGTCCTGTGTTTTAACCATGAGACTATCTTTTCCCTTGTAATGCACTGCCCCTCACCTCGTTGTGGGATATGTAACATATCTGAGGAAGAGTGAAATGCAGGGGTTTTATGGCAAAATGTTTTATATCCACTTGGTGTAGAAGTACTTTTCCTTAATTAGTAAAACTACAGACTCTCTTCCCTTTCGCCCCCCCAACCCCCTTTCATTTACAGTAAACACACTGGAAGCTTGAGTCCACCACACAGGAAAATAAAACATGGAGCAGCATTTAGGAAATGGTGTGGTTTGAAACAAGCCAGGCTGACTCAGTGGGCAGCTAGGCTGACTCAGTAAGGAGACAGACCCCTAGAAGTCACTGTGTTTCCGGGAGATGCCCTCTTCTGAAATGCCAGAGGGAAATAAGAATCACTTCTGAAACTCTCAGATCATTCATCAGAAAACAGTTTAATTTTGTTTTCTGTAACATTAACATTGCTGCCTAATCCCAGGTACGGGAAATGGATCATCCTGTTGTTTGTTGAAGGGTTTTTTTTCCTGGAAGCTGTTGCTGGCTTTGGTCGAATTGTGTTTAAAAAATCATCTGACTGTGGAGTGAGGACATAAACACAAAGAGCAATAGGAGAGACCATTTCTCCCTGTCATCCTTGTTTACCATTCAAGGGGGTGGTGTGAAGAGAGGGGACACTGGCTACAGGGGGAAAGTGTGGCTAATTGGGACCTGACCCAGGGAGTTATGATGAGATAGAGGGATGAGTCAGACCTCTTGTCAGCTAATCAGTGCCCTGTACAATTCTATAAAGAATTGCTTTTAGTACTGAGTACATCTTGCCTGTTTGGGTGTTTTTTTTTTGTAAGCTTCCCTTAACTTGTTAGCTCTAGGAGTTCAATGTGTCAGATCTTCCATGTGTGGAGGTGCAGTTTGTGTGTGTGTGTATGTGTGTGTGTGTGGGGGGTCATTGAAGGGCACAACGTTTTTACGTTCCTGTGCGGTGGATTCAAGCTTTCAATAAACCACTTACTGCTGGGTAGTGGTACTAGCTTCATATAACAAGAATTACGCTAATTATTGATGAAAATAGAGATCTGTACTGTGCTTCAATGTGATGAGCAATCTAGTATTTGCAGAAATGACCTCAAGGAAGTTAGGTTGGGTGGGGAGGGGAAGGAGGAGGGGGGGAGAGAGCGAGAGAGCTGGAGGACCAGATGAGAAGATGACTCATTTTAAGAATGGTCTGCAAATATCTTGATCCCCAAGGCTTGCAATTAACCATTTGCCTGCCGCACACACAGTCTGCCCAAGAGAAATCTGTGTCTCTGTCGAAAACAGATCTAGATTTCTCTTGGGCGGATTTCTATGCTTATTCAAGAGTGAAAACAACAATATGGGTCATAAATAGATATAATGGTTAAAATATATAAATAACATCGATTCTTCCTATGCAAGGCCAGCAGGAAGACCAGGAAAACTGATCAAAACCTTGACAGAGTTTTTGGTGTTTTTGAGAGGCAGGGGGTTTGAGAGGCAATTTCAAAGCATGGTTGTGGGTGAGTTTGGGGGCTTTTAATACTTACCTAAAGAGCCAACACTATTTGCCCTGGATATTGTTTTATTAGTCCCTTGAAAGCCCTGTATTTTATTTATTTATTTGCCTCCTGACCTAGTGACTTTCACTGGCAAAGGGCTGCACTGGCAAAGGGCTGCACTGTCTTGCAGTAGGTGGAAAGGTATACTTCTGAATTATGAATGGATGGAATTACTATCCTTCTAGGGCCTGATCTAAAGCCCATTGAAGAAAATAGAAAAAATATTGCAACTCCAGCACCCGTGTTAAGAGCAGCATGAATTTCAGCATATGTCCTCTCAAACACTGCCTAGTATAAATGTCTGAGACACATTTCAGAGTAGCAGCCGTGTTAGTCTGTAAAAAGAACAGGAGTACTTGTGGCACCTTAGAGACAGGTTAAAATCTTTATTTGGGTAGCGAATACATCCAGCTTTCTTATGCAGTCATTCAAAACTTTAGCACTTCTGTTGTTCTTGAGGAATTCCATTAATATGGTACCCTGCACTGACATAGGATATCCTACACACATAGTAGTATTAAACAGTTACAACTCAGCTAAGCATATCTTGCATTTACACCTCTACCCCGATATAACGCGACCCGGGGTAGCGGTAATATCGGGGTAGCAGTGTATTTGGTCTAGGGGCCTTATTTACTCAAGGGCCACACTCCTAAGGATTATTAAATTTACTGTTAAGACTTATTCTTCCTTTTTTCTTTTACTGGAAACTCACTAAAAGGTGCAATTAATAAAGTACAAAAATGGCTTTTAAATGGTTTCTGTTCCAACTGTTGTTCACATTCACACTTGAAAGTGATGTGCAGAATATTCATGGTGGTGAAATAGATGTCAGTTTAGCTAATGACAAACTTTGAGTTACAATGTAATAATAGGATTAATTCCTTTTCATTAGCAATGCAGTGACTATAACACTGTACCTAAATGGTGCAGAAAAGCTCATGTGGGGCTATCCAGTTGTCAAAGGCTATCCCAGGATTTCATTAAGTTTTATGGCTGTTATTTAATGGATCGATTTCATTCAAAACATCTTCATTAAGTTGCAATCCCTGGTGATTGTGTAATTAATCATCACAGTGCAAATACCTCCTATATGCTTATACTCTTACAAAAATGCAAATATATGGAATTCATGTATGTTGTTTGTTTATGTTGTTCCAACGCATAGGTAATAATTCTCATAAAGAGGATGAAAACTATATATAGCAATCTCCTTTTCTGGCTCAAGTGCTAGAAATTCTGATCATTTATAAAACACATTCAATGTTTAGTCCTCATGAAGTTAATATTTGCCAGATCCAACAGATTTACATTCACAAATGGGTTTAATCTGCATCCATCAGCTTATTAGCAAGTTAATAATTGTTAGCTATAGCGCAGTTTTTCTTTGAAAGCACAAAGCCTTTTTAAACAAACACTTTGACTGAATGGAACTTTCTTTGTTACTGAACTCCGCATGGGACTGGTCATTTATTCCGCAGTATTCTGATTTATTGGAAGCTTAACTTCTGAGCCAGCTTAATTAACTAAATTTTCAGAAACGTGAAAATTCATATTTCTCTCTCTGTTTTTTTCCTAGGGGGATATGAAACCTTTTACTCTCAATATCCTGAGTGCTGTGTCGATGTAAAACCCATTTCCCCAGAGAGAAATGAAATGGAGAGAAACCTCAACAGCCACTGTGAGAAGCAGAGCACCAACCACAAACCGGCTTATGATCAGGTGTGTTTAGGGGAAGTTGTGAATAATTCTCCCGGTCCCCTCCCCCACATAGACATTTTCCAGGGCTTCCTGTTATAATTGACAATTCACTCTGTTATTTTCATCTGGTGCTTCAATTAAGCTGTCAAAGAATGGGTCTGTGGTTTTTCCTGTTTTCCTGGGGTCTTAAGTGCTGAAGGCTTGAGACTAGGATTGGAGCCAACAAATATCACTTAACAGAGCAAACACATGTGCTTGATGATCTGACAAATGCTGTAGGGGAAGGGAAACTGGGGGTAAGGAGAACATAGCATTTGCTGCACTTCTGAGGTTCAGATCAGTTGTAGGTTATTTGTTAGGGGCTTAAAGGGAACGGCACTAGGGGAATCCTCTGTCCTCTTTGCAACGTGTTGCCTTCATCTCATGCAAAAAAAAGTCCAAAAAAATTTATAATCTAGTTACCTTAGAATTTAACTACTTATGATATAAAATATATATATATAAAGTGCGTGTTACATAATATTTTCACAGCAGCCTGCTTCTGCTCCCATTAACTTCCATGGTACAGGACTGAGCCCACAGAAAGAGCTTTCATTATCCCAAGCAATACGAAAAAAAAAAATCAAAATACTATCTGTCTTATTTTTAAAAAATCCATAATTACAGATGTAGAAGATAGTCTTTGTGGTATCTTGGGACAATAATATTTGTACGAATCTGATTCCTCCCCCCCTCCCCCCCATTGAGAAATAACCAAATCTTGATCTGAGAAACTGCGGCCGCTCTTCTGGAGGTACCGCTTGGGGCGGCAAAAACCCTGGAGCCAGCCCTGCCTGTATCAGTGGTTCTCGACCAGGGGTACATGTACCCCTGCGGGTACACAGAGGGCTTTCAGGGGGTACCTCAATTCATCTAGATATTTGCCTAGTTTTACAACAGGCTACATAAAAAGCATTAGTGAAGTCAGTACAAACTAAAATTTCATACAGACGATGACTTGTTTATGACCTATATACTATAAACTGAAATAGAAGTACAATATTTATGTTCCAGTTGCTTTATTTTGTAATTCTGTGGTAAAAATGAGAAAGTAAGCAATGTTTCAGTAATAGTGTACTGTGACACTTCTTCTTTGTATTTTTATGTCTGATTTTGTAAGCAAGCAGTTTTTAAGTGAGGTGAAATTTGGGGGTATGCAAGACAAATCAGACTCCTGAAAGGGGTACAGTAGCCTGGAAAGGTTGAGAGCTCCTGCCCTGTATGACATGCAAGGAACCACTCCTGCAATCTACAACAGATGCATACTCATTTTAACAGGAACAAGCCACCAAAGAGTCCTGTGGGTGCCGTGCATCTTGTTGGATCGGGCCCCCGAGTAGCCCAGTTGAAATTACTGGGGCTATTCATATGCTAGAACAGGGGTCGGCAACCTTTCAGAAGCGGTGTGCCGAGTCTTCATTATTCACTCTAATTTAAGGTTTCATGTGCCAGTCATACATTTTAACATTTTTCGAAGGTCTCTCTCTATAAGTCTATAATTAAAATGCAGAGCCTCTCTGCCCCCCCCGGACCGCTGGCCAGGACCCGGGCAGTGTGAGTGCCACTGAAAATCAGCTCGCATGCTGCCTTTGGCATGCGTGCCATAGGTTGCTTACCCCTGTGCTAGAAGCTGGGAATGGGTGACAGGGGATGGATCACTTGATGATTACCTGTTCTGGGGCACCTGGCATTGGCCACTGTCAGAAGACAGGATACTGGGCTAGATGGACCTTTGGTCTGACCCAGTATGGCCATTCTTGTGCCCTTATGAGTGAAAGTGGGAGGACTAGGTTCTGTGAATAGTATATTGTTTAGAAGATCAATTTCTCTGTGATGAGGCCACGCAGGATAGGTACTTCCTCTTTGTGGGATTTCCACTGGGGAAATCCTCATAACCACAAACACACCCAGGGGAACACTCCTGTTTACAGCTCTCAGTCTGGGGTCAAGATGATTTCGTTCAGTAGGGTTCTGTTTCTGGAACCTGGAGGCCGGTTTTGTCCGGAGCAGGCTGAGAATGTTCATTCCTTTTTCCTGCTGAACAAAACATTTACTAAAAGGGCACTCTTTTGGAGGGGGTCTCTAGGTGACTTGTAAAGGGGAAAGCACTCGGATTCCAGCCGCTTTCCCAGCACGTGCTGAATAACCGCATTAGGAGCCAGACTAAGGCAGGTATTCAGCATAGTGCAAATGAAGGCTGTGCCGTTCAGCCTGGTTGCTGTGCAGTGAGCGCACCATGGGAAAGTTACCTGCCAAATTCAGTCACTTTGAAATGCTTCTCTGTCAGGCTGTGTTTTGGGGTTTTGTTCCCCTCCTCCCCCACATCTAGTCTTTACTTCCTTTCGTGGAAGAAGGAACAGAGATTACATCTCTGGTGGCAGAGAGCTGTGGGTGGCCCAGAGCAGCAGGAGTGAGTGTTTGGTGCATATGACGTGGCAGAGTTCTGTGCCTCCATGTTACTGCTGTTAGGCAGGCAGGAAATGGAGGCAGCTAAGCTTTGTCACCAAGGTCGGAGGAGGCTCTGCAAACAGACACCAGCTGTCACTGTGCAAGTCTTTCTTAGGTGTGGGTGAAAAAGGTGCTTTACTCTTCAATCCATTTATGTTTTCAGATTTGCTTTCAAAGCAGCCATACAATTAACACACACACATATCTAGGCATTCGGAAGTCTGCGTGGGGGGGATTTGTTTGGTGTGTGTGTGTGTGTGTGTTTGTTGGTTACAAATTAGGTTCCGTGAGGTTTCTTGTTAACATACTTTGTGTGCGTGGGTTCCAAGCCCTGCATTCAAAGCACTAACTGGCTTTCTGGGCACACCTTTTGTGCACTGCTTTGAAATGGCACCTTTTTGTCTCCGCACAATCTCCAGGGAAATTAGCTTCATGTGTGAAAGCACTTTGGGTGGGTTCTAAGGGGAAGCACTTTAAAGAGAGCAGGAAACATCATGCGCGCGAGTGGGCTGGAACTGGTTTCGGACCTTACAGATGTGGAGAGAAGAAAATGAAAGCCTTTTTCTGTGTGGGCTCTGCTGTTAACAATGATTCACTGGCCAGGATCTAAAACCAGGCTCTGCTGAATTTCTCTGTTCAATGATTCTGCCATCACTTAAGACAAAGCTCACTTTGAGGGGGGGAGGGAAAAATCAAAATAACATTTATTTTTATCTTTAACTTCCAGGGTGGTCCAGTTGAAATCCTGCCTTTCCTTTACCTTGGCAGTGCCTACCATGCTTCCAAGTGTGAGTTCCTAGCCAACCTGCACATCACAGCCTTGCTCAATGTCTCCCGGAAAAGTTCAGAGTCCTTTAAAGAGCAGTATTGTTATAAATGGATCCCAGTGGAGGACAGTCACATGGCAGACATCAGCTCTCACTTCCAGGAAGCCATAGATTTCATTGGTAGGTATAGCTATTCTACTGTAACTTAAATATTTTTTAAAGAGTCACTGAATTTTAAAAAATCTGGAATATCTGTACTTCTATAGCATCTTTCAGCCAAGGAACTCAAAGCGCTTCTCAAATCATGAGAGGCCCATGATGCGGTCAAGTGTTCTACTGATTTCACATAAGGGCAAATTGACATATGGAGCAGTTATGGCTTTTGTTTAAGGTTTCCTGATAAGTCAGTGGTAAAGTTAGGAATAAAACCCAGCAATCTGATCACCTTCTCTTGTCCTAACTACTAGACAACAGACCTAAAAACTAGATCTACATCTGTCTGAATATGAAAATCGCTGTTTAAATACTAAATCTAGATCTATGTACAAAATCCATATGGAATTGGCATACAAATTAACTTTTGAAAGGGAAAACTGCATTTAACCATTTTTTCTTATAAATGAGATTCATTTAAAAAAGATCTCTTCTAGCTAAATGTGGCAACTAATTTACACACATTCCCAGGAAAGGGAAAGCACAAATTATTTTCACAGATACCCAGATGTCATTGCAATTGGCCAAGCTTACTGTAATCATGTATAAAATTAGATGGATTTTTTTTTTCTCGCCATCAGAGGAATTTAAAGCAGGCAAATAAGGAAAATGTGGACTGGGAGCATAGTTTCTTCCTGGGTCTCTTTTCTAGATTTGTGTAGAGAGCAGAATTTGAGGACAAATATGACTTGCATTCAGGTTTGTTGGGAGAAGACCCAACAAGGCAACTCAGTGGGATCAAGTTGCACAGACTACAGGCATGCATAGGGCAGGGGCATTGGAACGGTGCTGGAGATAATTAAATGAGGTTTCTTTAGGTGTCTGTAAGACTGCAGCAAACACACATGTAATTTCAGCACAATAAAGGAATGTTTCCAAAGACGACGGTCTTCCTTCTAGCTTTCGTATGGGGGTGTCCTCTGCACATCAGGCCTTGTTAGGGTGACCAGATGTCCTGATTTTATACGGACAGTCCCGATTTTTGGATCTTTTTCTTATATAGCCTCCTATTACCCCCCCACTCCCTGTCCCGATTTTTTACACTTGCTGTCTGGTCACCCTAGGCCTTGTCCAAAGCCTATTGAAGTTAATGGAAAGACTCCCACTGGCTTTCTTAGCCTATGGAGAAGGCCCATGATTTCTAGTGAATACAGGGTTAGCTTAGTATTTATTTATTTGTTTGGGACTCCTAGGCACTACTGCAATACAGTCATGGACCAGAACCCCATTGTGGCAGGCGCTATACAAACACAGCATGTCCCCATTATTGCAGAGCCATTTTGGCCTTGCTTCTCCTTTAAGTCATTTTGATTACTAAAGCCTAGTCTACATGAGACCATTAGGTCTATCAACTATCTCAGTGGGGGGGGGAGAAATCCACATGCTGAGAGGCAGCATTAAGCCGACCTAAGTCCTGGTGCAGATAACGCTAGGTCGACAGAAGAATTCCATTGACCTAGCTACTGCCTTTCAGGGAGGTGGGATTACCTACGCTGATGGGAGGGCATAGGCAGTGTCTACACTGACGTGCTACAGCTGCATTGGTGCACCTGCGCCACTGTAGCATTTTACATGTAGACAAGTGCTTAGTAACTTAGGGTATGTCTACACAGGGATAAAAGACCCATGTGCCACCTGCGGTTGGCCTGGGTCAGCTGACTTGGGCTCACCGGGCATGGATTGCATGGGGAAAAATTACTGTTTTGACTTCTGGGCTTGGGCTGGGACCTGAGCTCTGGGACTCTGGGAGGGGGGAGCATCTACACAGCATTTTTTCAGCATTGACTGAGAGCCCAAGTCAGCTGACCAAGGCCAGCTAAGGGTTTTATCTCCCTCTGTAGACACACCCTTAACTTTTGCTTTTGAGTAACTCTATCTTGCATAAAATTGGGAGGCCTTCTGAAAGATCCAGACCTCCCCTCTCAGCACCAGGATACTGGCTAGACCTAGATAGGGTTAATGGCATGGCAATTAACTGTGGAGCACTACAAAAGGAAGGCACAATGTAAAACACAGAGTAGGTGGGTGTAACCCTGGGTGGAGACTTGAGCTATTGATCATCATAAAAGGGTGGCTATCAATAACATTTGAAAGGAAAACAGGGAGGAATCAGACGTTCATTATGAAGTCTCTTCTTTCTGCCTCTGTTGCTGGTAGTTTAGTTCGGTCATTCAGATTCAGCTGACGCTTAGAAAGCCAGGGGTAGATTGCAGGGTGTAAAATACATTTCTAGCCTCTAATTGCTTTCTGGTTCTGATGAGTTATGGGGTTTTTTTAAACATGTTTTAAGGGGAAACTCCAGTGCACCACAATCAGTAGGGAGTTTTTAATTATTTTTTCCCCCCCTCTTCTGGTAGAAGTTGAGTCACTTAGAACTCTCCAAACACTTTGAGGATGGCTCATGTTTTGGTTTTCCCTTTTATTTCGAACATGGTGGGCGCTGTAGATGCCTGTGGCACTTCAAGCACATAGATTATTTTGTACCACAACTAAATTTAACCAACTGCTGTGGATTTGGTCCTTTGCCAGACAACAAAAGGGGAAAGGAAAACGATAACGTGTTCAGGTTTCTGTGTTGTTTCAGGGCCACGTATAGAGCACACACTCGTGTTCCATTCCTCAGTAAACTCGGGAACATATTTCTCAAGCCAGCCTGACCAGAGAATTTCTATTTTCAAACTCGATTTTTATGGAAGGAGCTTATTTTAAATATTTTTCTTTAATCTCACAACAATAATTGTGTTGTGTGAGTAACCTCAGTGCCTCCTGATGTGGAAAATGGTAGTTTGCACAAGCCATTTATATCCTGACTTAAGTCCAAGTATCCTTTAACTGGGCTATAATTAGAGACTTTATACTATTTATTGTGCACGTTGTGGTGGAAGCCACAGGAATCAAGCTTGGCATCCCCACACAACTGTAAGTGGGGGTGGGGGGGCATACTAGAAAGATCCAGGGCAGGGCACAGAGATGGTATTTCATGTTGGCTAAGAGCCTATCTTAGCAGTGGTGAGAGACTTTGCTATTACATAGCAGTGACCCAGCCATGTTCTACAGCAGTTCTGCCCTGCCAGCAAACAGGTGCATGCTCTGTTACAGCTCTGTTACGGTGCTGTATTTCTCCTCTAGTTTTGTGTTATAACGGTCATTTTTGCTATGTAGATGAACCCTCAATTATGTATCTTCACCCACTGTGCTCGACAGCTCACTGGGAGACTTTCAAAGATGGGTTGAGATACTTGCCCAGTGAAAAACCCAATAACTGTCTATCTTCCAGTTTGGGACCATTTAAGAGGGTTTGTAGGTTGGTGTTTTGGGGGTATTTCTGCAACACAACTGTCAAATGAGGGCAGATAGATGTAATGTTGTCTCTCAAAACCAAAGTGAGGTTCAGGTTCATCATTTCCAAAAACACTAGTTGCCCAAGTGACCTTACCCAATCAAACTCAATTCTGCAGTCCTGTCCCAAGTGAACTCCTACTGAGTATGATGGCAGCTTTGTCCGGGTTAGGACAGCAGAACTGGGTCCATGCATTGATGACTTTGAGCACTAACAAAGAAAATGTTATGCTAGCTGGAAGGGCAGCATCATACAAATGCCTGTTGGGTACCAAACTCTGTCCCACAAAGCTGAACAAATACAACATTCTGCTTACTGTGGAATTGCTGATACTTCCCACCTTTTCTTTGTAGGAAAAGAGAATTTGTTTAATTTTTTTGCAGAAGAGAAGGGAAAACGACTTCTTAAAATTAGAGTTGGCACCAAAGGGACAACTCTTAAGCAGACCCCAATCTGTATTTTGACTCAGACCCATCTCTGCTTGATTATGAATTGTTTGTGTATCAAAGAAGAGGGGGACTCGCCCTCTCCCTGGATGACTGGACATGTGGCTTCTTCTAGATGATGCATTTTGTTTTCGGTGTCACTTGAAATGGCTATTGCAGCCTGCTTCCTGTCCGTAATGAGAACTAATGTCTGTGATGAATTATTTCTTTCCAGACTGCGTGAGGCGAGCTGGAGGCAAAATCCTGGTGCACTGTGAAGCCGGAATTTCACGCTCCCCCACTATCTGCATGGCTTATCTCATGAAAACGAAAAAGTTCCGCCTGGAGGAGGCATTTGATTACATCAAACAACGTAGGAGTCTGATCTCACCAAATTTTGGTTTCATGGGCCAATTACTACAGTATGAGTCAGAGATCCTGTCTTCCACTCCTAGCCCCCCTGTTGCCTCATGCAAAAGGGAAGCGGTGTCTTTTTTTGCCGAAGAACTGACTTTAAGCAAAAACTTTGAAGGCTCATGTTACACATTTCCTACCTCAGTCTTGAGTTCTGTGCCCATTCGTTCTCCTGTCCATCAGCTAAAACTTAGTCCTATTACTGCATCTTCATCATGCTAAACCCTATTGGAAATGAGAAATATGTTCCTTTGTTACCAACTGTGATTCCAATAAGAACATTTCATGAACGTGCAATACAGAAGGCCTCACTGATTTATTCCAAAACAGAATAGTCATAGTTGGTGATAACTCGTGTATATGGACACTGACTACAAACAAATGTGATGTACGCAGGGCTGGCTTTCTAGAGATTTAATGTCCTCTTTAAAAACAAACAAAACAACACTGCTTTTCTAAGTTTTTAATCAGTGCAACCACTACTGTACTTCCAGATCCCTATGGAACAATGGAACCCCTTCCACGTAAAAGGGTCAGACCCATACAACTGTCTCTCGGTTACAATTTTTCAAAGAGATAGGAACAGCCTTGTTTAAAGTGTAAGCAATAAACAGTATCAGGAAAGAGCAAGTCAAATGAAAAGCACAATCCTTGAACTGACAGGGAGGGCAAGCACTCTAATATTCATTTTGCCTGTTTCCTTGCTGTTTGTTTCATGCGTCAGGGATTAAGCTGATCTGAAGCTGGGGTTAGGAAGAAACTTCCTTTTGTGGTTTTATTAGTGCAGAATCAGGGGCATTAGAGGGGGTTTTCACCTTTCTCAGAAGCATCAGGCATTGGCCACTCTCTGTGACAAGATATTTGATTACATGGACCATTGATCTATTTAGGTGTGGCGTTTCCTGTGTTTCTGCATTTGCCTTTGTACTGTATGTGCTTTTACCTAACGCAGAGAACCAGGGACTTTAAATGAAGTGATCAGGCTATCCTGCTGAGCTACTAATCTCATCTGTTATTTAAGAACTGCCCTGTAATACTTGAACATCTATCTAACCCTCCTCAAAGTTACTCTTCCATCCATTGAAACTGTAATTGGTGGCATTTAGACTAAAAGTCTGAGCCCCGTCCTCTGACCCCTTCAAAGTGTTACTGGTTCGTACTATGTGGAGAAAAGTGGTCTTGTTCAGTGTTACATGGCTTGCTGTCATATGTATGGTCACTCCCACCTAATGTTTCTTCTGGTAAAATTGTCTCTCACGAGGGGACTGACTGTCTTTTGTGTTGAGTTTCTGTGTCTGCAGGGAGTTCGGTATGTGCTGCTGCTTTGTCCGTTGACTTTTTTTATTGTTGGTTTTTTTTATATGGGAAATAGCAATAATTCCCTGAAGATCTTGTGAATGTGAAAGAAAAACTGAAATGTTTTCATGGAGTGTAAAATAAAAGAAAAACTGTTGAAAAATTCTGCTTGCTTTGTTTGCAACAAGTCCGTTAGGCTCATGAAAAGCTTGTGCCATGGAGAGAAGTGAAAGCAGTCCAAGGCAGGTATATTGAAAGAGGAGAGAGTAAAAGCAACTGGGCTACCTGCAGAAGGCCCCAAAAGGATTGATTTATTTTAAAAAGACTGAACCACAGGAAACCCGGTGGTTTGTGGGGACGCTCCTATGTGACAGCTGCCATTTTGTTTGTGAGCAGGGACTGACCTGGAGATTCCCAAAGTAAAACCATGAGCCTTTTACATCTTGAACTGAATGACTTCGGTCCTCTACCTGGGAGCTGTAAGAGTTCTGTGATTGGAGCACAAAGGGGTGGGGGAAGGGACATGTAGTACACAGCAAACTGTGGGGGAGGGTGATGTTTGGAACCTGGAAATTCCATGTGACATGTCAGAGTGTCAGAGCCATTTCTTGTCCAGAAACCAGCTGCAAGTAGCAGTTGCCATGAAGCCGCCCTTGTGATGTTCCTGGCTCAGCACTACACCCTGTTCTCTCCAAGTTATCTGAATGAAACGTTGTGGCTCCTCTACAGATGGATGAGCTATCACACAGCATTTGGAGGTTCTGTAAGAGAGGCTAAACTAAAGGGAAAGGGGGTGAGGGACAGGGCAGGGGAAGAAGAGGGTAGGCAAGGCGGGTGTGGCGTGAAGCTAAGGTGAAGAGATGGGGAGGGTTGGAACAAACAGCCAATCAGCTCAGGGCAGAAAAAGTCAAGTCAAAGCTCTGAATGTCCAGAGATCCCTGCATTGGCTGTTTCTGCTCCTTCTAGCTGGAGTCTCTGGCTGGCTCCAGGGGGCAGTGGGGAGCCACCACCTGGGTCCTAGTGGTCTGAGAGTGGGGAAGGTCTCAGGATCCAGTGGGATGCTGGAGAAAGGGGTGACCCCAGTTGGGGCCCTTTATACCCACACTCCCCTCCTTTGGCTGCTTCTGTCCTGACTGGCTGGTGTCTCTGACTCTGGCCTTAATGTAAGTACTAGTAATAACTCTTTGCCTTTATAAAAAGAACAGGAGTACTTGTGGCACCTTAGAGACTAACACATTTATTTGAGCATAAGCTTTGTGGCAGCTTTCATCAGAGGCAGTCTGAATGCTTTACAAGAGAGGGGCCAGAACTCTTCCCTTGTGCTGAGGAAACCGAGGCCCAGAGCGTTAAATTGGTTGGAGGTCGCTGTGTGCGTCCGTGACAAAGCTGGGAATAGAGCCCTTGCCTCCCGCCTCCCATTCCCGCGGTTCCCATATGCCAGGCTGCCTCCCTCGCAAGCTCTGCAGTATTATCCATCACTTGTATTTCTCCTATGTCAAAACAACGTATGGCTCTAGCACGTATTCTTTGTGCATTAGGCACTTTGCTAAAGGCCACTTTCCCCTCCCCCACCTCCTCCTCCCCAGTGACTCACATAAAGATGATTTTCTGTCCCCCAGTGAAAGCGTGATGTCCAATCTGAGCTACTAATGGCAAATGCATCTACAAGCTGTCAGAAAAAAGCTAAGCCAAGAAATTGTTCTGTCCGGTATTGTTCTACAGCAGATGCAAGAACTACAGCACAGCTGTTGTCTTCCTCTGTTTGCCACTCCTCTCCCTCCCCATAATCAATCGGTGGGTTTCCATACTATTCCCTGGTTGACTCTTCCACAGCTGCTGCACTGCTGTAGACACCGCTTTCTAACCCCCAGAGATCCCAGACAACTGTCTCACTCCCTGCCTCTAGCCCACCCTCCGACACTTTCACCGGCTTCCGATCCATCTCCAAATCCTATTCACGCCCCGTTCACCCACACTCAGCAACCTCAGGCCTAGGCTGATCCTCTTGACTCTCCGCAGCCAAAAGCTACTACACTATTTCACTGATGCTGTCCCATCTGTCTGGAGCTTTTCACCCCTTCTGAGTCACAGCCTCTCTCCAAATGGCACTATCAGACTTCCTTTTCCTCTTTGGCACAGCAGGGGTTGCGTGAGGCATTTTGTGGCCTGGTGGGGGAAGGATCCTTTATAAACATAAGCTGTTATCTTCTAGAGCCATTAATCCTCACTTCCAGTGTGACGTGGTACCAGTCACCAACAGTCGCAGCTCAGGAGGTATACGTGTTAATCCCTCTGAGAAGCCCGGATTTAGCCCCTGTTAACAGTGAGTCAAATCAAGTCCTGGCGTAAGCAAGTGCAACACTATGCTTGCCCCCACCACCATTGAGTCTGGTCTTTGAACCTTGCGAGCTGTGTTGAAAAGCATTTGAGAACTGTTGTTTGACTTGCCAATAAGGTGGTTGTGTTTTTTTTTTTTTGCTATCACATGTCACACTCTAGCAGCTCCCTGGCCTTTTAAAAGGGTTAGAAGTCTGACTATGGAGAGAGGTTGGTGAAAGTTCATGCACCTCTCGCATTGATGTTCATTAATTGGTTTTAAGGAAGGTCTATATTGTTCTGTGGTGATGGCGGCAATAGATTTCTGCCCCCCCCCCCCGCCCCTATTTATATGATTACGGGCCTTCTCATTGCAGAAGCTACTCCACTGAAGCTGTTTTCACTGAAAAAACAGGTGTATTTTTACAGTGAGTTATCTAGTGGCGATAGGGCAATGTAGTTTTTACCTTGACTAGCTACATTGAGATAAACCCCAGGTTAGGGGTCTAGAGTTAAACTGGACTAGCTACATCAAAGTTAAAAATGACCTGCACTTGGTTTCCACTGGAATTTTACATCAAATTAATTATAATTCCACTCTTTTTGCAGTGAAGCCGTAGCTTGAGAGTGACCTACTTTAGTTGTTTATTTTTTAATTCCTTGCTTTCCCTTGGAGACAATTTTCAGGAGACAAAAACTGAATGAACATGGTTCTCTGCCAATATTGTAATGTGTGTGTTAAAAATAACACTGAGGGTACCAAAAATTCAAAGGACCAAATTCACGCTAGGCATAACTCAGTGAAAGGCAATGGAGTGCCACCCAGGAGGAGTCTGACCCCCTTTTCATGGGGCTGTGCTAATGAGAAGGGAAAGACAAAGTCTTTTCATTCTTTTGGGGGGGAAAGTAAGAATGAATTTATAGAGCCTCATAAATGTGGAAGTAAGATTTTTGGCAGGGGAGGTGTTACCACCACCACCACACATTACACTTCCCTGACATTTGCTTTATCACATTGCAGGCTTTCTTTGAGACATGAGTAAGTCCTCTAAATAAGGAATATGAAAAATAGATCATGAGATAGGTTGAGTCATCGAAGTAAATCAAATGAAGTGCTGGTACTTGAGTTTCAGTTGTAAAGTCCCACTTTATTTCATATTCGTATTATAAATGATGGGGCCATTTCACTCCGATTCCATCTCAACTTAAAAAGTGTAAGTACTCAGCCATTCATGAGGCATTAAGGATTATGAGATAAATTCAGTTTTCCATTACCAGTTATGATGCATTTCTCTGCCCTGGCTGCATACTTAATGCACGAAGTGTACAGGTACATGCAACGAATATAAAGGCTACAGAACAAAACAGCCTCTATGCTCATGTCCTAAATGTTCAGCTGTTGTTTCAACTTTGTTCTCCTGAGGGTTTGTGTCAGTAAAATATCCCTTTAAGGTGCGGTTTTCAGAAGCGCTCAGGAGTGGCCTAACAGCTCATAATGAAATCAGTAGGAGTTTTTTTTTTATTATTCATTATTTGTATTAAGAGCTCTAATCATGGACCAGGATCCCATTGTGCTACGTTCTGCATAAACAGAACAAAAAGACGGTCCCTGCCCCAAAGAGCTTTCAATCTAAGTATAAGGCAAGAAACAATAGGTGGATACAGACCAACAAAGGAAGGAGCACATGGAAACAATGAGACAATATTGCATGATAGGCAGTGGTCTCAATATACCAGTTGGACAGAACATCATTAGTTCTTCCAGTGGCTTCAGTGGGAGAAAAGTTAGGCCAATGCCGAGCAGGTGAAAATCCCACCCTTAAAATATACTTCTCTTTCCATTTGCCTCAATTAACTTTTCAGCAAAGTACGTTACGTGGTCATCATTCCTAGCCTTGAAGTCCCTGGGCTACTCGTATTAGAAAAGCTACTCACATGGGTGGGTGTTTACAGATCTGGGCTCCGTGTCCCCAAAGCAAAGCTGGATTGTAGTTTTTTCCGTGTCCCTATTCTTTTTGTTAAACGAATGACTTGTGGTTTATGTCTGTCATCAAGTGACACTCAGTTTCTGAGCTTTCTGTGCAAGGCTGACGGGATTGGATAACGAGTCAGCAATAATCCTTAAACTGTACTACACTGGATTCCACTGATAGGGCCTAACCCAAAACCCATTGTGGGCAGTGGGAATCTTTCCATTGATTTAACTGGGCTCTGGGTAAGGCATATGGCGAAAGAATCTCACCCCATCCCCCGAATAGCTTTACTTTAAAAGTGGGTGACTGTAACTGGAATTCCGAGTTGTGCTGTATTTCTATTTATTTATTTTTATAGAACTCTGACTAGAGAGAGCCACACCCAAGACCCAATGTTTTTTGAGTGTCTACATTAGCACTTGCAATCATGTTAGTTAAGTCAAGCTAATTGGAAATCAATCCATTGGATTTAAAATATAACCCAAAGCTGTAGCCTAGGCGAGCCTGGAGGTGACTACTCGAAGACGTGATTTAATTAAAAAATGGTTGCTTAAGCGTGGTAGATTTCTAACAAAGATGGAGTAAACTTGTGCTTGTTACTTTTAGGGACGCTTTGAATCCTAAGCCCTGTGGTCTCTTGTGCAAGGTTCACAGTGCCCTCAAACAACTGACGAAGAGGGAGGATGTTTCTGTGGTTAATGTACAGGGCTAGGAGTCAGGTGAGCTGGGAGCAGTTCCGGGTTCTGCCACTGATTCCCTGGGCAAGCTTGGGGATCTCATTCAGACGCTGTGTCTCGTCTCATAATAGTGACACTCACCTATTTCGGAGCAAAGCTTTGAAGCTTTATTCATAGATTATAAAGCCAGAAGGAAACACTGTGATAATCTAGTCTGACCTTCTGTCTAGCACAGGCCACAGGACTTCCCTGAATTAATTCTTGTTTGAACAAGAGCCTATCTTTTAGAAAAACATCAATGTTTGCGAAGCACTTTGAGACAGAAGGTTCTATAGAAGTGTAAAGTGCTAGTATTTATTAAGTTCTGTCCTCCCTGAAACCCATATGTTCAATAAGAGATAAGATTGTTAATGTTCAACTGATTTTGTATCCAGTATATGTTTTACTTCAAATCAAAACCATCAGGCAGCACTTTATAAAATAGTTTACTAAACTACAGGGCATGCCAGCCACTCTACCAGTAAGTCGACAATGCAAAGCCCTGGGTGGGTGGTAAAAAGTCTGTGGGCTACAGAGTGCTAATGCCTGGACATGGTTCAGCTTCCTAAATCCAGCTGTGAACAGCAGCTGGTTTTCTGGCTGCCAGCGTGACATACGCAGGCGGATATGCTTCAGAGCATTGATCAGGGGGCCACTTGTAGGGGGGGAATTCAAATGGGAGAGCGTATTAGTCTGCGTGCTGTTGAGCTTGAAGTGGCTTCTCACAGTTCTGATGACTAAACCCAGCTGTGAAGAGTACTTGCTTTTCTGGCGTTTAGCATGACGGCTGGTGAGGACGTGCTTCAAAAAAATGCATGTGAGAGAGAAAGTGTGCGTGTGGGGCAGGGGGGCGAGGGGGGGGAGGAGGAGGTGTCAGGAAACCTGCAAGAAGAGAGAAATTGAATGCTTTTGAGTAACCTTGCATTGCATTGCCTGAATGTCTGACTTGCTGGTGTGTGGGGAAGGGTCACCAGGACAAGTGAGAGATGTCTACAGACATTAGTAGAAAGGTGCCAAGTCTTCCACTTCAGATATTTTCCCCATCTTGGCCTCTTTCTGCTAACTTTTTTGGCACTGAAGCACATTGAGCAGATGTTTTCGGAGGACTATCCATGATGACTCCAGGATTTGTTTCTGGAGAGGTAACAGCTCATTTAGACCCCATTGGTTTATATGTATAATTGAGATTATCACTTCTTCAGATGCAAGTCACTTGCATCTGAAGAAGTGAGGTTCTTACCCACGAAAGCTTATGCTCCCAATACTTCTGTTAGTCTTAAAGGTGCCACAGGACCCTCTGTTGCTTTTTACAGATTCAGACTAACACGGCTACCCCTCTGATAGTTGAGATTATGTTTTCCAATCTGCATCACTTTGCCCAGTTACCCTGTTTCGTGAGATCCCTTTGTAACTCTTCGCAATCTGCTTTGGATTTAACTAGCTTGAATAATTTTGTATTGTCTGCAAATTTTGCAATCTCACTGTTTACCCCTTTTTCCAGATCATTTATGAATATATGGTCCCACCCAGTGCAAATCCTTGGTGAACCCCACTATTTTCCTCTCTCCACTGTGAAAACTGACCAGTTATTCCTACCCTTGGTTTCCTATCTTTTATCCAGTTACTGATCCATGAGAGGACCTTCCCTCTTATCCCTGAGTGCCATTTGCTTAAGAGCTTCTGGTGAGGGACCTCAGATTTAACCTTAATACAAAAGTCTTCCTTTCAAGGGGCCAATGAGTGGGCACTGGGATGGGAAAAGGGACTTTTCTGTGTTTCTTAGCTTCCTGTGGAAGTCAAATGCCCTGTTAGCTGAATCAGTAAGAAATGAGCTGGCATCTGAAGACAAACAAACAATCAAAACTCTGCCCTTTAATTATATGGCACTGGTTGAGCTCATGCACATAAACTTTCCTCCTCCTCCTCATCCCACAGCTCAGCTTACCACACATGACTCTCCTAGGGATTTTCGGACACTTCTCTGTGGCAGCATGCTGGTTTCCTTACAGGCTGAGGTGTCACCACAGCCCATTGTTAGAGCATATCCCTGCGTAGCCAGGAACGGGGGATAGGGGTTTCAAAATATCTCTTCGGTTAAGCAGCCCACTGGCTGGTGGATTTGCAGCTGACATCAGCCCAGAGGAGACACCTACAGTACCTGGAAATGTGCCTGTCCTTCCCTCAGATAGTTACTGGATTTCCCACAGGCCTTCACCCACCATTCCACAGTGTCTGAAAACGAGTCTTTTCCCAGACACGGTTTCAGTGCAAGCGGTGATCACGCAGCTGTAAAGTTTTCATTCATGTTCACTAGTTCTCTCCTTTATCTCAGGAAGACTTGTAACACTGCTCTGCAGCCAAAATGCTTCTGAAATAAATGTAGTCAAACTTTACTAATTCTGGGTCACTGAGAACGAAAACGATGCTTAAAATTGTTGATTGGCTCTAGTTTTCAAGATATGCTATTGGGTCAGTATATATGACCCTTGACTTGGGAATGGCGGAGGATAAGTGAGTTATAAAGGGAAGGGATCTCAATTTAAACCAGAAATGACTAAGATACATCTTTGACTGGCTCTATGAATAAATCTATGACTGGGTTTGGACAGTACTTGCTTTTTAGGTAAAACAATGAATGATGCAATCTAAAGCTGGTATTGTGTCATACATGATATGAATTGCATCATGTTATTCCTAGAAGTCATGGATGATGCAATCATAACGAAGCTTACATCACTCTGCTGAACAAATTGGCCTATATCAGCTCTAGAAATCATACAGTGTCATGCTCTCTTATTTGTCAGTGTTTGATTTTGCAAAGGGACACATTTCTGTTTAGCCAAAGTGAGCAGAGATGCCTCGTACTTGTGTGAACAGTGCAGATAACTTCTGCTATGTTTGTGGTGAAGTGACTTTTGCATCACAAAAGCGCAGTATAACCACTATGGTTAAGAAAGCCTATCACCTTTATTTTGGCTGCAAAATTGGAGATCAGGACAAAAGGTGGGCCCCACACATATGCTGCAACACTTGTGCAACAAATCTTCGCCAGTGGTTGAACAGGAAAAGGAAATCTATGCCTTTTGCAGTGCCAATGATTTGGAGAGAGCCAACAGATCATACCAGCAATTGTTACTTCTGCATGGTGCCTCCAGTTGGGAAAGGTGTGTCAAAGAAGAAAAAATGGACTGGGCATTATCCAAACATTCCATCAGCTATACGCCCAGTACCCCACGGAGAAGGACTGCCGGTTCCTGATGCACCAGAATCATTCTCACTTGAGTCAGACGAGGAAGAGGAAGAGGATGAAACTTCTGGTCCTGAACCATCAATGTCACAGGACCCACATTTTCTCCCATCCTCCTCCTCTGAACCACACCTCATAACACAAGGTGAACTGAATGATCTTGTCAGGGATTTGGAACTACCCAAGAGTAAGGCAGAGCTGTTGGGCTCCAGACTACAGCAGTGGAATCTCCTGGCAGGTGATGTAAAGGTTTCCATGTTCCGTGACCGTCAAAAGGATCTTGTCCCATTCTTCTTCATGGAAGGTGATCTTGTAGCCTGCAACAACATCGATGGTGTGATGGCAGCCCTCAACATCATTCACGATCCAGATGAGTGGAGACTGTTCATTGATTCATCGAAGACGAGTCTTAAAGCTGTTTTACTGCATAATAGCAATGTTTTGCCATCAATTCCAGTTGGTCATGCAGTCCATATGAAGGAAATCTATGACAACATGAAACAACTTTTGAGGTGCCTAAACTATGACCAACATCAGTGGCAGCTTTGTGGCGATTTGAAGGTTGTTGCTCTCTTGCTTGGTCTGCAGACTGGATACACAAAGTACTGCTGTTTTCTCTGCGAATGGGATAGTCGTGCAAGAGATTCCCACTACATCAAGAAAGATTGGCCACTCCGACAGTCATTGGAGCCTGGGAGGAAAAGTGTTCAGCATCCACCACTTGTTGAATCAAGGAAGATTTTGTTACCACCCTTGCACATCAAGCTGGGTCTGATGAAGAACTTTGTCAAGGCCATTGACAAAACACAAGCAGCTTTCAAGTACCTCTGTGGAAAATTTCCAAGGTTAAGTGAGGCTAAGATAAAGGAAGGTGTCTTTGTTGGTCCTCAGATTCGTGAACTTCTTCGAGATGATGCATTTGACCATGCACTGTGTGGCAAGGAAAAGACGGCATGGAAAACCTTCCAGTTAGTGGCAATAAATTTTCTCAGAAACAACAAGGCAGACAACTACAGGTTGTTGGTGGAAAACCTCCTCAAGGCATACAAAAGCCTTGGTTGCAACATGTCACTAAAGATACATTTTTTGCACTCTCATCTAGATTTTTTTCCACCGAACTGCGGAGCAGTGAGCGACGAGGACGGCGAGCGATTTCACCAGGACGTTGCAACAATGGAGAAACGCTATCAGGGCAAATGGAGCCCATCAATGCTTGCAGACTATTGCTGGACAGTGACAAGAGATGCTCCATTTAATGAATACAAGAGACAAGCCAAGAAGCGCCGAGTAGACACTGAATAGGATTAAACTATGTACAGAATAGTTTTTTGCCTTTTGTTTCATAATCAATTTTATTTACATAACCCTTTTGCTGATTTTTAAAGTGTTACATAAACAGGACAGGTGAAATATTATCATGTAAAGCAACCATAAACACATGAAAAGATCTAGGTTTACAATTTATGATTAAAACTCTACTATCTACACAGTATAAATAGACATAAAATGTAAAAACTTAAATATCTTAGAAACAGTAGCCAATCAGTTGTTTTAACTGTAAGTAAATAAGGCTCCTGTATCATCATTATTATTCTGACAAGGAACAGCTCATCCCCATTCCCACTCCCGGGGCACTCCCCGAGTACACTCAAGTTAATGGCAGATGTACAGCTCCAATCTCCAGAAATTTAGGACCTGTCAGTAATGCAGATATTTGCTTTGATGCAGGTAGACTCCTGTTAAACAAGCACAACCCCTTTCCAGGCAGAGGCTCTGCACCAGTGCAACAAAGTGCTTATACCACTGTAGCACCCTCTGGTTTGAAACCAGGATTAGCCCCTGCCCTTGCTAGCCCAATTTTATACCACATCCGCATGGGGGTTTGCACTGATGTAGCTACCTTAGTACAAGTATCAGGGGGTAGCTGTGTTAGTCTGTATCTACAAAAACAACAAGGAGTCTGGTGGCACCTTAAAGACTAACAGATTTATTTGGGCATAAGCTTTCGTGAGGTTTTTACTCACGAAAGCTTATGCCCAAATAAATCTGTTAGTCTTTAAGGTGCTACCTTAGTACAAATATCCCCAATATAGACAGGCCCTTAAACTGGGTCCCAGGATGCACGTCACCCTGGAAATGGGAGTAGCATGGAATGCCTTGCATTGCCCTCAGCAATCACCAAAGTGTATGCATCCGAGGGACTTTTTTTTCTTGTAGACTCCATGATCACAATGTGCCTCAATGATTGGGATACCCAGAAAGTTCCATGTGGCAGCCAGGGGCAGGGGCCTGTGTAGGAAAGCTAGCTAGAGCAGTGGTTCCTGCTCAGTTGTGAATGCATAGATACATCAATCTTTTGTGCATGTTGCTCTAGGCTCGTCCTGTCTCTCTTAATAATAGGCCCCCGGGCAGAGCTCAATGCACTGCTGCATGCCTCCCATCAGTTACCCATCTGTAGTAGTGGCACAGATCGGTGAGGTGACGTGCCCCAGGTCTCACAGCCAAGCTGAGAATACAACCCAGGTCTTCCGAGTGCCAGTCCTGTTCCCTAGCCACTGGACCGGACTGCCTCTCCCATGAGCCATAAGTCTCGCAAATGGCAGAAGAGGGGGTTGGCGCAGCCCAGGCTCTGTCATCGGGAGACACAATGAATGGGAGGAGGGAAGGAAATAGCTAGTCCCGATGCAGTCCGGGGGCCTGTCTCCACAGCAGCGTTCACTTGGCCATGCTGTGAAATAACATTAGAGCTGCTAGGTCCACACTGACTGTGACACAAAACACATGGGCACAACCCATGGCTCTTAGCTCTGCGCTAAGCTGAGCCGCTTTATGAATTCTTTCCCAGGGAACTGTGAGAGAGCTTGTCTCTCTGGTCTAGCACACAAGAGGAATTGTGGTAAGGTATTAGAGTAGCGTAGCTATACTGAATGGTTGTGCCAGATGCCGATGAGTGGTGCTCACTCAGGTTTTAGCCTGTAACCTTCTTGGGCCAGGCAACTTGAGTAAAAAGCACCATCGCACTTGAGCTAAGAGGTTTTAGGTGTGGGTGGGCCTCAAGTTAGGGGCAGCCTCTCAATTAGAACGCAAGTTATCTTTGCAGTGAAGATAAATCCTCAGTCCGATCATCTGCTAGAGATGACCGAAAAGGTTGAGAACCACTGTGTAGGGGCTAATACTATTTGGATCCGATCCAGTGAGGTGCTGAAGATCTTGTGTATACTCAATGCACTCTTATTAGGGTGACCAGACAGCAAATGTGAAAAATCGGCACGGGGGTGGAGGGTAATAGGAGCCTATATAAGAAAAAGACCCAAAAATCAGGACTGTCCCTATAAAATCAGGACATCTGGTCACCCTAACTCTTATGTCTGGGAAAGTGGGGCGGGGGGAGCAGGGAGGGGAGGTTAGTCAGAACATAGCAGGATCAGGCCCTTCACTTTTGTTTGTTTGTTTTATAGAATTCTACATGGAAAAAAATTTCTCTGGATCAAAACTTGGAGCAATAGCTTCTCCTTCACAAAAGTTGCAAACATTTTGTCTGTGTTTAATTTACAAGTCTAGAAAAATTACAGAAACCCCTCTGGTTTTTGCCAGCTAACATCAGGCCTTCTAATGTCATTTAAACATCAACGTTGTGTGGGAAATATGCTGTGAGAGCTCACCTGCGCCACCTGCTGGTAGAAATCCATTACATGTGTTCAGAATTATCCCTGAGCTCTGTATTTAATTTCTTATTGGTGTACGGTTTGCCTCATAAAATTAGGGACACATGGAATCCTTTAATTCAGCCACAAGCCATATTTTAGTTATAAAGAGGTTGTGTTGAAAGGCAATGAGCAGAAAAATTGCTTTCCCCATAATAAACATTCAAAACATTTGGACATTGACAATACAATGTATCATTTTTTAAAGTAACTATTTCCCTAATATGTAATTAATTATTATTATTTCAGCCCCCTCCCAAAGTATACTAAATGCTCTTACAAATGTTGTTTAAAAAGCATTAGAAGTAAATACTGGTGTAAGCAGAATTGGAACCCAGGTAATCCCGAACCAGGGGGAATAACTGGGAAGGCATTGCTCGCACTTGTAACAACTCAGCAAACCACATGAAGATGTTTAAATTAGTACCAATCCTGTCTGTTGTGTGACCTATTGCCACTTCTGGATGGTGGTTTTAAGTCTGCATCGCAATAATCTCCATTTTTTTCAAAATATACTTGACTTCCTGATGTCTAGGGCACTAACTTAACTACACACATGAGCTCATACGTATGCACCCAGCAGGGAAGAGAGCAAAATAGTAGCGTTATCACTAGTTTTCATAGGCACACGAGCTTCTGTGCTGGAAAGCACTAAACAAATTGCTGTGTGAGACCATTTTCTGAGTTTTTTACTAAGGGAGGCTGCCACAGGAAAGAAATGTGAAGACCCTGTCATTAAACAGTCAGCTGAAGAAAAATGCTGTGATGGGTTGGGCTAAACCTCATTGAAACTGGGGCGGGGGAAGGGGGGGGTGCAACAACCACCTTTCATGTAGGATCAATGTAAGAAACGGTTAAGCTCCTTTATGGAACCAGATAGCTGAAACAAATAGGAGCCTCTACCCAAAACAAAGATACAATCACGGCATACACCTGGGCGGAGGGGGTTTTACTGGGTAGTGTTAATAGAGGTGTGTATGAGAGAGAGAAACCCTGAGAAACACCATAGAGACAGAGATAAAGAAGGAGTAGAAAGCCAAAGACACAACCTGAACAAGCAGTGGGAGCATGGCCCTAAGAAAAGCGGAGAGAGAACTTTTTGGGCTAAGTTCTGGCTAAAAGAGGCTTGGAACTGTGAGCAAAGAAACTGTCTCTTGTTTGATTCCTCCTGTCTTAAGGGAAACAAGACTATGAACATTTTTATTGTAAATAAACAGGAGTGCATCAAAGATATCTGTCTCCATCATCAATTTCTCCTCCAAACCAAAACAACCCCCAGCACCCCAAATTTTGGCAAAATGCTCTGGACAAAAAGGAATAATGGTATACTATATACTATGAAAAATTAACAGAAAGTATGATTCCCACTATGGATATTAAGAAGCAGTTAGAATGAGAAAAAAGAACAGGAGTACTTGTGGCACCTTAGAGACTAACAAATTTATTAGAGCATAAGCTTTCGTGGACTACAGCCCACTTCCACGAAAGCTTATGCTCTAATAAATTCGTTAGTCTCTAAGGTGCCACAAGTACTCCTGTTCTTTTTGCGGAAACAGACTAACACGGCTGCTACTCTGAAACCTGTTAGAATGAGAAGACACCTTTGTATACCAGGTTTTTAACATGATTGGGGAGAATACCAGACTATTGTTTAAGAGCAACCTTAAGGGCAATTTTTGTAAGTATGCTTCAGCAAAATGTGCTTCAGTGGTCTGTTTGCCATTTTAGAAGCAGCAGCTCCTGGAGGAAACTTTTTGACCTTTTTTTCCCATCGTGCATGATAAATGGTCAGCAATGATGCCCCATAACAGTGCTGTCAATCAAGCTTCACTGTGGTAATGTATTCAGATAGTTAACACTCTTCAAAAGGGAGACTTTTCTATAATTATGGAAATTGAATATTTCTATTTGATCATTTTAATGAGACTAATATTGTACTCTTAAAATTTTGCATGTATTTTGCTAAGTTTTCTCTGAATAGTGTTGAACTGCAGATCTTTGCTGGCCAGAGTTGGTGGTGGATTGCGCACTGAGAATCTTAACTCTTTCTGTATCAAGTACCTACATGGGGTGATGAATTTCTAAAACTAATCTGTTGTTAACGAAGAAAGAGAAAGCAAGATTGACTAAAGACTCCCTTAAAAATATGATCGGCTTTAACAAAGTTGAATAATGTAGCCTTAACCCTTTATATTGTTCAGTGACACTATTAAGTTCTGACTTTTAAAATCAATGTTTTAAAATAACAGTTTAATATCTTAGGTAGTTTAAAATGTATGAATAATAAATTTTGAAGGCTTTTTATCTAAATACGCACGCACACAAAATCCACTGTTTTTATAAGATATTTACTGTGTCTCAAAAATTTGACAATAAAAACCAGAACTGGGAAGAGAATAAACACAGGAAAAGAGAAATCCTATTATATTCCTTTGCACTGAACTTGATTGGTCAAAGGGATAACTAGTGTATGTTTTTCACTTGTGGAATCCGAATGAATTAAATCACCATGCCTACTTCTTGTCTCCTTTCTAATGCTAATGGTTAGTTCTAGTATATTTATAGAAAACCGCCACTTAGAAAATAGGGTTATGAAAAAAGATGTATGCACTGCAGCACATATTGAAAGACCTGCATTGATGTGAACTCCACATGTAGTAAGCGCTGATTATATGCTTGTAGGTACTTATTAAAGTGTGGTGTACTATGAGCTGCCATTTTGCTGTACTCCTACAGCAACAGCGGCACGACAGAATAAAGAAGTGACACATCACACTTCAGTGGGGAGGGGGGATATTTCCAGCATGCTCTGTAAACAAAATATAGTCACAAATCTCCAGTTCATCTTAATGGGAGGTGTGTAGCTAAAGCTCCATTCACTGAGCAGAAAAATTATATTCCCCAGGTGTTTGAAACACTCACCACTCCCTTACTCCAGTTATCACTCATCACGCTCTTTTACAAATAGGGTAATTTTATAGCATGGGATTTTGTCTTTGACCGTCTTGGCTAATAGCCATTCATGGACCTATCCTCCATGAACTTATCGAATTCTTTTTTTTTTAACCCAGTTTTTGGCCTTCACAACAGCCCCTGGCAATAAATTCCACAGGTTGACAGTGCATTGTGTGACAAAGTATTTCCTTATGGTTGTTTTAAATCCACTGCCTATTAATTTCATCTGGTGACCCACTGGTTCTTGTGTTATGTAAAGGGGTAAATAACACTCCCCTATTCACTTTCTCCATGTCGTTCATGATTTTAAGGACCTCTCATATTCCCCCTCAGTCTTCTCTTTTCCAACTTGAACAGTCCCAGTTTTTTTTAATCTCTCCATATATGGAAGCTGCTCCATGCCTCTAATCAGTTTTGCTGCCCTTCTCTCTACTTTTTCCAGTTCTAATATATCTTTTTTTGAGATGGGGTGACCAGAAGTGTGGGCATACCATGGATTTATATAACAGCACTATGATATTTTCTGTCTTATTAGCTACCCCATTCCTAATGCTTCCTAATAGTTAGCTTTTTAGATTGCTGATCCACACTGAGCAGATGTTTTCAGAGAACTATTCACCATCACTCCAAGTTCTCTTTCTTGAGTGGTAACAGGTAATTTAGACCCCATCATTTTATATGTATAGTTGGGATTATGTTTTCTAATGTGCATTACTTTGCACTTATCAACATTGAATTCATCTGCCATTTTGTTTTCTGCCATCTGCCATCACCCAGTTTTGTAAGATCCCGTTGTAATTCTTCCCTAGTCTGCTTTGGACTTAACTATCTTGAGTAATTTTGTATTGTCTGCAACCTTTGTCACCTCCCAACCAGCTCTGTGTATGATCTATTGGGTTGATCGGGGGGGTTGGGATCCAAGACTCTGGCACTGACCTCAGGCAAAATCCCTTAACCTCTCTGTAGTTCAGTTCACACTTCTGTAAAATGAGGATTAAAAACTATTGTAGCACATACCTCAGAGAGGTGCTGTGAGACTATTTGAATTCGATAATGTACATAAAGCCCTTTGAAATCCGAAAATGAAAGGTGCTTCCGCAAGTGCAACTTGTGCAAAGTTAATTTTTGCTTCTTAGTGTCATTGATTTTAGTAGTAATCTGAGTGTGTTAGCAGCATGCAGTGCAGAGGTGCTGAGTATGTCGTTTTCTAACATCTCTTTCTGTAATTGTTCGTTCTTTGTTTATTGTGCAATGTGTTCTATTTTCTGCAGAAACTGCAATAGAGAATTTCTTTTAAAGGAATAGGTAAAATGTACTTCTGATGGATATTCATTAACAAACACTTTATTAAGGGGAAGTTAAAATGGCTAGGTGCACTGGGGATGTTGACATTGATCAGAGGAAGTAATTTACCAGACTATTATTCTAGGAGAGGCAGGAACCAGCCAATTATGTTTTGAACAAATTTTTATTAATGAGAAAGAGGATAGCAATAGGGATTCTGCTATACTTTAATTTTGATAACAGTTATAAGTTTTGAAGGGGCACTGTCAAGTTGAAAATGACATTTCCTTCTGAAAATCCCCCCCCCCCATTGTTATAAATAATGTCTAAAATTACTGTAATTGAAAAAGTGGAGAAGAAAATTATTTTTTCTCTTCGGTTTGTTTACTTTGTGCATTTGACAACACTTTGTTGAGTAGATCATTTGCTCTTTAGGAGATAAATGAGTGGATATAGACTCAGGCTAGTCTTGTCTGGTCTATTTTTTCCCAAGAATATGCACATCATTCCTGTTATTGCCTTGAACAAAGGTGGATTAATAGCAAATGCTGCAGCAAAGCCAAGCGTGCTATTCACATGCGGAGCTTCAATTTCAGAACACCAGCAAAAGCAAATATGCTTGAACATCTTCAGTCAACCAATCTGGTTATCCAAACTATTGAAGGTCACTGCTTCCAGCTCCGAGTGTCTTAACCCCCAACACGTTAAAAATCCTTTTCTAAGAATAGGAGTACTTGTGGCACCTTAGAGACTAACAAATTTATTAGAGCATAAGCTTTCGTGGACTACAGCCCACTTCTTCGGAAGTGGGCTGTAGTCCACGAAAGCTTATGCTCTAATAAATTTGTTAGTCATTAGGTGCCACAAGTACTCCTGTTCTTTTTGCGGATACAGACTAACACGGCTGCTACTCTGAAACTTTTCTAAGAATGTGCACTTGGACTGTCTTTCAAAACACCTAGGAGTTACCAGATCATATTCTCCATTGCTTCTCAGTGCACATGTGGAGGACCACGAATGTAGAGCTAGCCTAACCGGCTAATGGATGATCACTCCTGTGTAGGGGATCCTCTGGTGGATAGAGATGGTGCAGCAGCTCCTAAGCCAACTCTTCTCTGGGATGCTTAAGTACTATAATGTGTGTGGCTGAAGGAAAGGGGGCATGGCCAGGGCTTCCCTCTCCCCAGCAGTGCTTAGTTGCTGTATCGGTTCCTCTAGGGTTGTGTTAGCAGCGTGCATAGATTATACTATTCTAATGTATGTCAAGGGAGCTGATCCAACATGCAGTTGCCCAGGATCAAGGAAATGCAAAGGTTAGTTTTACAATATCTTTACACATACACACCTGCTGTTGTATTACTGTTCTGAAACTTGCTAGTATAGCTGCAGCCATTGTGTCACTATGGGTATATGGATTGTTAGTGCTCTGGGGAGGAGGTTCCAGTCCTGTTTGCAAAAGCCACCTGCCGCCCCCCAGCGCGGCAGGGGAGGGCGCTGAGCCCGGCCGCGGGCTCACAATCCCCAAGCGGCCGGAGCGCCGGGAGCAGGGCGGAGAGTCTGGCCGGGGCTCTCCACTCTTCCCGGCGGCCAGAGCGCCGGAGGGAAGGCGGAGAGCCCCCTGCGGCCAGAGCACTGGGGGGAGGGCGGCGAGCCCGCCGCGGCTCTCCGCTCTCCCCGACCAGCCGGAGTGCCGGGGTGGAGGGCGGCGAGCCCGGCCGGGGCCTCGCTCTCAGGCCGGAGTGCCCCGCCGCGCCGCCCCCCTCCAGGCGCTGCCCCAAGCACATGCTTGGTGGGCTGGTGTCTGGAGTCGGCCCTGCCTGTTCGTCCCCACACCAGTAGTGCTCCTAGCAGAAAATCTCACTGATCCAGACAGCAGCATGTTTTAATTTTGGGGGGCTGTGTGGGAGGGTAAATCACAGCAGGGGGCTAAGGGCTTGTCTACACTTGGAGCTGTTCAGGAACAGCTCTTCCTGAATAATTCCATGTGGACACCCTTATTCTGGAATAAAAATGCCTTGTTCCTGTTTCATTTAAACAGGGGGGAGGAATAGCTCAGTGGTTTGAGCATTAGCCTGCTAAACCCAGGGTTGTGAGGCCAATCCTTGGGGGGGCCACTTAGGGATCTGGGGCAAAATCAGTACTTGGTCCTGCTAGTGAAGGCAGAGGGCTGGACAAAATGAGCTTTCAAGGTCCCTTCCAGTTCTAGGAGATAGGATATCTCCATACATTTACAATTTAACACATATAGATTGAGCAGAGCAGGACAGTCTTATTCTGGAATAAGAGTGCCCACACATGGAGTTATTCAGGAAGAGCTGTTCAGTGTCTCAGCTGGGAGTACTTTCTTGAGCTGAATCAATCAGGTGCAGCTGTGACAACTTGTTTGGACTCAACTCTTTAAGGCAGTGGAAGGTGAGGGTGGAGCTGGATTGTTTTTGATGGGGGAAATTGGGGATTTGTTGGCCTGGAGGGAAAGGGAGCTGTGGAGAGCTAACAGCTGGTGGTGTGTGTTGTCTGGTTTTATATTGTTTGTTGGAATATACAGCCTGTTGAGCTGCATGAAGTGACTATGGTTACAGTCAGACTTTGTTTTGTATTTGGTTTGACAAGAATCCTAATACATCAGAAAGTTCTGGGAGAGATCTGATCTGCTTATGCTGGGCGTCCTCTTGACTTTCTCTTTAGCCATTCAGATCCTAGCCTTGCTGTAGTAAATATTTTTAAACTTATTGCATTAAAAAGGGACTTCTGGTTTTAAGAACCCAAACAAGCCAAAAGGGCTGTTTTAAAGAGGATCTTATCCTGCTTCTGTCACCATGGCATTGGAACAACGTGAGTATCGCACTTAAGACTTGGGGTAAGTAGATGCAATCCCAGAATACAGGTTTCAGAGTAGCAGCCGTGTTAGTCTGTATCCGCAAAAAGAAGAACAGGAGTACTTGTGGCACCTTAGAGACTAACAAATTTATTAGAGCATAAGCTTTCGTGGACTACAGCCCACTTCTTCGGATGCATACAGAATGGAACATATATTGAGGAGATATATATATATACACACATACAGAGAGCATAAACAGGTGGGAGTTGTCTTACCAACTCTGAGAGGCCAATTAATTAAGAGAAAAAAAAAAAACTTTTGAAGTGATAATCAAGCTAGCCCAGTACAGACAGTTTGATAAGAAGTGTGAGAATACTTACAAGGGGAGATAGATTCAATGTTTGTAATGGCTCAGCCATTCCCAGTCCTTATTCAAACCGGAGTTGATTGTGTCTAGTTTGCATATCAATTCTAGCTCAGCAGTCTCTCGTTGGAGTCTGTTTTTGAAGTTTTTCTGTTGTAATATAGCCACCCGCAGGTCTGTCACTGAATGACCAGACAGGTTAAAGTGTTCTCCCACTGGTTTTTGAGTATTTTGATTCCTGATGTCAGATTTGTGTCCATTAATTCTTTTGCGTAGAGACTGTCCGGTTTGGCCAATGTACATGGCAGAGGGGCATTGCTGGCACATGATGGCATATATCACATTGGTAGATGTGCAGGTGAATAGTTAATAGTTAATGCTGTTACAAAGATCAAATTAGCCCAGATAGTCCGATTTCTTGGAGTTAGTGCTAGTATTCTCAAATCAGAAGTTGCAAAACTTCTAAATTTAACACACTAGTCTATGAAAACGTATGATTACGGTATTCCTATTTTAGAAGGGAAACTGCTTACAACTACAAGCATTTAAGAACTTAAGAATGGTCATACTAGGTCAGACAAATGGTCCATCTAGCCCAGTATCTTCCTGTCTTATGGTGGTGGCCGTTGCCAAATGCTTCAGAGGGAATGAACAGAATAGGGCAATTTATCGGGTGATCCATCCCGTGTTGTCCAGTCCCAGCTTCTAGCAGTCAGAGGTATAGGGGCACTCAGAGCATTGGGCAGGTGCATCCCTGACTATCTTGGCTAATAGCCATTGATGGACCTTTCCTCCATAATTTATCTAATTCTTTGTTGAACCCAGTTATACTTTTGGCCTGGCAATGAGTTCCATAGGTTGCCTGTGTGTTATGTGAAGAAATACTTCCTTGTGTTTGTTTTAAACTGCTTTTAATTTCATTGAGTGACTCCTGGCTCTTGTGTTACGAGAAGTAAATAACACTTCCCTAGTCGTTTGCTCCATACCTTTTCATTATATTAAGGATCTTTATCATATTCCCCTTCAGTCAACTCTCTTCCAAGATGAACAGTCCCAATCTTTTTAATTTCTCCATACCTGGAAGCTGCTCCATACCTCTAATCAGTTTTGTTGCACTTGTCTCAACCTTTTCCAGTTCTAATATATCTTTTTTTGAGATGGGGTGCCCAGAACTGCACACAGTAGTCCAGGTGTGGGCATATCATAGATTTATAAAGTGGTGTTATATTTTCTCTTATTATCTATCCCTTTCCTAATGGTTCTAACAATTTGTTAGCTTTTTTTTTGATTGCTGATGCACATTGAGTTGATGTTTTCAGAGAACTAAGCACGATGACGCCAAGTTCTCTTTCTTGAGTGGTAACAGCTCATTTAGACCCCATCATTTTGTATATATAGTTGGCATTATATTTTCCAATATGCATTACTTTGCACTCATCGACGCTGAATTTCATCTGCCATTTTGTTGCCCAGTCACCCCATTTTGTAAGATCCCTTTGTAACTCTTCGTAGTCTGCTTTGGACTTAACTATTTTGAGTAATTTTGTATCATCTGCAAATCTTGCCATCTTACTGGTTACCCCCTTTTCCACATCATTTATGAATATGTTTTTGTCCCAGTACAGATCCTTGCAGGACCCCACCATTTACCTGTCTCCACTGTGAAAACTGACCATTTGTTCCTATCCTTTGTTTCCTACCTTTTAACCATTTACCAATCCATGAGAGGACCTTTCCCCTTATCCCATGAGTGCTTATTTTGCTAAAGAGCCTTTGGTGAGGGATCTTGTTAAAGGCTTTTTGAAAATACAACTATACTATATCCATTGGATCACTCCTGTCCACATTTGTTGATACTCAAAAAATTCTAATAGATTTTTCTCATTCTTTATAGGTACTGCTGTTAGAAATTCTCAATGTAATATCCAGTTTCAACTGTATTAGGGTCTGAAATTCAGATAAGCAGTAGTTACTAATGGTCAGAGCAACATATATGCAGTTCTCCTGTGTTCTAGTCTTGAGTCTGTTAATGATACACTGTATGAATGTGAGTCATTTAATGCCTGGCCTCTGTTTCTCCAATAGAAATATGGAGATGATAATTATCTTTCAGGGATGTTAGAGGCCTGATGAGTAAATGAGAGTGTGTGTGTTTAATAAATGCTTTGAGATCCTTGGATGAAAGCTTCTATATAAATTCAATGTATTTTATGCTATTGGTGTAAAATTGTACAGTATTTTCCAACTAGCTGCACAGAGAGTATAGGAACAAAGAAGGATACTTACAGATCTACCACTTTCTTCTGTGTTCAGAATTCTTCACTAAATGATTCTGAACCCTTTGTAGGAGATGGAAAAGGAGTCAGTCATATTTTCCTCGTATTCTTACCTTGTATAAAATAAATGTGAATACACTGTACAGGCTACGTAGCTTCCTACGATACTAAAGTCTTGTCTAAACACTATACGCTACTTGAGTGGTTGAAGTGGTACATCTGCCTTAGTGTGGATTCAGTTATGCTGGAGCAGCTTATTTCTGTGTGGCAATATGCTATACTGCTGTAAGGCATCTATACACACTAAGGGTTTTAACCATATAATTATTTTGATAAAAAACATGCTTCTCACCAACAGTTATACTGGTACAAAATATTTTGTGTTTAGTAGCACGTAAGCCAATAATGACAGAGTAAAGGTAAAAATTTCCATCAGGATCTCAAAATTTCTATTCAGTTCAGAGCTATCTGGGTGCACAAATAAAGTATGCAAGATTAGGCTTGGGTCTTGGAGGCATACAACTTCGGTGGAACAATGACAGCTCTGTCAATGTGATATATTATTGTAATCAGTGCAGATAGCAGCTCCACCAGTAGGTGGTGCTGTAACTTTCTCTTACTGTTTAGATATCATGATTGGGACCCAGATGGCAATTCCCTGCAATATCCTTGAAAAACCTTATTGAATCAAGTTTAAATATCTTTGGGGGTACATTGTATTAAAGGCAAAGTTTATGTATTATTGTGGGCCAGGAAGTTCAAGGAAGGCCTGGAAGTTCAAAGGCCTATATTGAAAATGTGTGACATTTTATTGGACCAACTTCTGCAATGAGAGCGAGCAAGCTGCTTTTGAGCCACACAGCTCTCCTTCGGGTCTGAAAACATGGTTAAAATATTAAAAATGTGACCGTCAATAATAGACTTCTGGAATAATACATGGTAAATGGATTTCCTGGGGAGTACTTGTTCCTAGAGACTGGAGATCAAAGGCTTGAGTTGTATAAAGAAATGGATGAACTGACCAGCTGCTTGTTCTGGTTCTGAATCTGAGCTAGTAATGAACTTGGAACCATAGAGAAAACTCAGCTGTGGGTTTTGAAGGACACCTACCAGAGCCCAAGGCTGAAACTGGGGTAACCCCTGGTAAGCGTTGTAGCATGCATGGAGGTTCTTTTAATGTTTTCCCTATAATGCTTTCATCTTATGAATCTATGTGCTTGCTTAGGAAGAGCTGTGTATAACTTGTAACTGGGGATAGTTATGGTGCATAGCCTTTGGAGAGAAAGCAAAGTGCAGATGCTGGCTTGTTTAGGCAGTCAGGCTTGCTGGGAATATCACAGTGTAGGCAGGGAACTATGCAGCCTGGAAAAACAATGGTTGGGAGGGAGTCTCTGCTGAAGAAAAGTGATGGCTGGGAGCTGTAAACCTTTAAGTGAGTTCCCTGGTGGAGCAAGGAGGAGGAATACAGGTGCAGTTGCCTATTAAACGTAAGGATGGCCATACTGGGTCAGACCAATGGTCCATCTAGCCCAATATCTTGTCTTCCAATATTGGTTGGTGCCAGATGGAATGAACAAGAACAGGGCAATTATCAAGTGGTCCATCACCTGTCATCCAGTCCCAGCTTCTGGCAATCGGAGGCTTAGGGACACACAGAGCATGGAGTTGTGTCCCTGACTATCCTGGCTAATACCCATTGAAGGACCTAGCACCCATGAACTTATCTAATTCTTTTTTGAACCCAGTTATACTTTTGGCCTTCAACATCCCATGGCAATGAGTTCTACAGGTTGACAATGTGTTGTGTGAAGTACTTCCTTAAGTTTGTTTTAAACCTGCTGCCTAATAACAATGCCTATTAAACTGCGACATTGATGATGTCTTGCTTCAGGGGGGCTAGGAGGAAGTTCAGTCGTGCCTGCATCTGCTGGCGTTCTTACTTAGTGTCCCAATAAATGTTTTGATTTCTGTAAGTATTACAATGGGTGGCAACATCTTCAAGAAGGCAAAAGCACTTTTGCCTAAGAAGATATTTACTGGTCCTACAGATGAGACTGGAATCTCTAGTACTTGACAGACTTTGAGCTATTGGTCTCTGTGAATGAGAGGACGGAGGAGAAGACAACACAGTACTGAGCTTTTCAGACGCATGAATGCACCAGGGATGTTTCAGAGGGTAGTAAATGGTCTAGCCCAAGTTCAGAGAAATGAAGACATCCTCATGAACTTATTTATTCATTTATTTCCATAAAACACAGGAGGAACATCTAGTAGGAGTGGAAAGGATTCTAAAGCCTTTTAAAGTGTTTAAACTTGCAGGAAACAAATGTCAGTTTGTGAGGCGTTGCATCACTTTCCAGAGACATTAAATCAGACAGGATAGGTTGGAGCCTTAACCCCAGAAACTGAATGTTATAAAGGACTGGAAGCTGAGGTGGCGAGTTGTATGGGCCCATGATGCCCGTGCTCCAGCAAATTCAGGGCTCAGACTCCACCAATGTTCGGGGCCGGGTCTTCCGCCTGCTGCCCCCGCGCGCCTCCCCAGGAGTGTCCCCTGCTCCCGCCTGCTGCCCCCATGTGCCTCCCCCTAGCATCCCTGCCTCACCTGTGCCCTGGGTGGCTGCCCCCTGCAGCTGTGTGCTGTACTCATTTGCTGGCTGCTGCCAGCTCAGGGAGTGGTGCCGGTGGCAGGCTGACTGCTGCGCCTGTGGAGGGAGGAGGCAAGGTGGCATGGCAGGCAACTCCAAGGGGGCTTATCTTGTCTGGACCTCCTGAGCAGCAGCCTGGGGCTTGGGTGAGTGTCATGCCTGGGGGAGGGACAGGAAGGGGGGGTCTCTCCCCCGGAGCTCGCTGCTGCCAGCGGGGAGAGGGCTGGGGGGAGTCCTCCTCTCTGGCCCCAGCCCCAGGGCAGCTTGCCTGCTGCACCCCAAAGTTTGAACTCCTCATCCCTGGCCCAGCCCCACCCCAAAGCCTGCATTCCCAGCCAGAGCCCTCACCCCAACCTTCTGCCCCAGCCCTGAGCCCCCTCCTGCACCATGAACCCCTCATCCCCCAGCCCCACCCCAAAGCCCTCACCCCAGCCCTGAGCCCCCTCCTGCACTGTGAACCCCTCATTCCCAAGCCCTTGCCCCCACACCCCAACCCACTGCCCCAGCCCTGAGCTCCCTCCTGCACAGTGAACCCCTCATCCCCTGCCCCATTCTTTGCTTAGGAGTTGGCATTTCTTTCCTTTGTTCTTTATAAGTGGTTCTGAGGGGTGTATTGCTGTTGGTGCTAGACTGTCTGACTTGTAGGCCTTGTCTGCACTGTGTTATTTTACACCAACATAGCTGCATTTGTGCAAGCCCCTAGTGTAGACAATCCATGCCCAGTTAACCATGACTTGTGCTGGCACAGTTTCTCAGTGTGAAACCCCACTGTGGACAAGCCCTTAGTAAGGTGACAACTCCACTTTATCTAAAAATTAGTTATGTAAAAAAAACCCTTAAGACCCACAGAAAAACGTGCCCCCCCATTATTCTTTTAAATTCCATTGAAAACACTGGTTTTACAGCAAGGACAAATTTCCATCAAGTATTCGCAACCCAAACGTTACAGCACTGAGAACTTGGAAGCACCTTAACTGATTTTCATTTCCAAGATAAAAGATGCACAGACTGTGAGAGTCATAAATAGGTACAGAAATACTTGTTTACAATATATGGCTTTCAGGCTAGCCATGTCCCCAATAATAGAGTTTCGCATTTACCTGTCTGTGCACATTAATGAAGATTTACCCTCTTAGATTCCTTTCATCTTGGTTACTGGGCTGAAATATTTGTTTAATAGTTAAAACAACAACAGTGTACATCCCCAGTAGTAATGCTCTGCACAGCCATGTCAATAATCCAGTTCTGCCTGCTCTCCAGCCTGGGAGAGGAAAGAAATGTCTTACCCCTCATCCCCGCCCACACCCCCAGCCAGAGCTCTCACCCCTCTGCACCCCAACCCTCTGTCCCAGTCCTGAGCCCCCTCCTGCACCGTGAATCCCTCATCCCTGGCCCCACCCTGCAGCACTCACCCCTGCACCTCAACCCTCTGCCCTACCCTGAGCCTCTTCCCACATTCCAAACCCCTCAGCCCCACCCCATTAATTTTATGTAATAATAATCAACAATGGATAAATTCTTAATAAAGTTACCCAGAGAAAAAGAACAAAAGCATAATTCATTAGGTGACAGTCTGAGTTTGACACCCAGCTTGCAATCTGAAACTATACAAAAGAAAGATGCGGAAAATCTAAAAGATAAGAAAAGGAGTTTTCATCAGTCTTGGCTATTACAATTTACGTGGTTAGAGTACAACAGAGAATTAATCAGAGCTTTTTGCTTTTGAGGGTTATTGATCCAAGAGTGCTTGGTTGTTTCCATATTCAAAAGAGTATTAATAAAGTTGATATTCTTAGTCAAATAAATTTTTCTTACAATAGTGATATTGCGCAATATAGGGAAACTGTTAAATACTTACTGTTTCCAGTCCATTTTTTACATTATTTTAAAAAATATATCCGCTTACAAGGTGGGAGGTGGAGGCATGGGACTTGGACCCGTTCTGGGCACCACCAAAAATTATACAAACCTGCCACCACTGACTGGAAGGTTCCTATGAACCTGGTGGAGGTACAGTGGCTTGTAAATATTCCACTGAACACCTCAGCAACATTCTTTAAGCTATCTTGCATCCTGTTCCCTAGACAAGTTATAGACACTTTACGATGTGTATTTGCAGACTTCTGTTCAATCCAAGCACACCTAGTACTTACTCTTCCACCGTATCAAATGTGAGTTGCCTCTGTCCTTCTACAGCCACACGTGCCACTTGGGCTCATTTTGTACCCACTGTAATGAAACAAGCGTAGTTTTCAACAGTGGGTACTCAATTTTTTTAATACATTTTACTGCAGCTGTGTGCAAAGCTTTCATAGCAAAGGAGAAGTGGCAGAAACTTCCTGATGTTCGCTATGGACTTGGCTATTGCTATTGAATTTACATGGATGGTGCTCAGATACCAGAGGCCTGGGCAGCAGTATGCAATCCTTAGATAAACAAAAAATGAGTTTCAGCATAAATGTTGTTTGTTTTTTCCATTCAGTGAAACTTCATTGAAGCTTCATAGACATGACAAACTTTTACCAACCCATACCATTTGCTCACAGGAACCAATCTTAACACTCTAGTCACATTCTTCATTCACTACTCGGTTTTGGTAGTAACTGAGGCAGTCAAGTGCCTTTAATGTGCCCCATTTTTGTCAAACATTCAGTTTCCTTCTAACAGGATAGAATACCCAGGAGTGCTACTGCCTGCTTATTATTGCCACCGCCACCCCTTAGTGCTCCCTATGGGAACCCTCCCATACTGCCACCCCCCTGCCAAGCCCCCACCCATTATGCCTCCCCATAGGAACCCTCCCATACAGCCATCCCTGTACCACCCCATCTCATAGTGCCCCCTGTAGGAACCCTCCCATACAGCCATCCCCATCTCATAGCGCCCCCTGTAGGAACCCTCCCATACAGCCATCCCCATCTCATAGTGCCCCCTGCGGGAACTCTCCCATACAGCCATTCCCCTGCCACTCCCCTACCCCATAGTGTGCCCTATGGGAACCCTCCCATACAGCCACCCCCCTACCCCATAGTGTCCCCTATGGGAACCCTCCCATACAGCCACCCCCCTGCCACTCCCCCACCCCATAGTGTCCCCTATGGGAACCCTCCCATACAGCCACCCCCCTGCCAAGCCCCCATCCATTATGCCCCCCATAGGAACCCTCCCATACAGCCATCCCCGTACCACCCCATCTCATAGCGCCCCCTGTGGGAACCCTCCCATACAGCCATTCCCCTGCCACTCCCCTACCCCATAGTATCCCCTATGGGAACCTTCCCATACAGCCACCCCCTGCCACTCCCCCACCCCATAGTGTCCCCTATGGGAACCCTCCCATACAGCCACCCCCCTGCCACCCCATAGGGTTTCCATAGGGAATGCTACTAAGGAGCCACCCCCTGTCACTCCCAGCCCCTAGCATCCCCTGGGGGAACCCTCCCCTAGAGCCATCTCCTGCCACCTCCCCACCCAACCCCTAGCTCGGGACCCCCTCGCTGCTTCCCCCCGCTCCTGCCTTTGGCGCCCAACCCTCCCCCTAGCGGGCGGCACCACTTGCCGCAGCCGTGGAGGGGGGGGGTGAGGAGCGGACCTGGAGTGTCCATTCGTTCGCTTCCCAGCGCTGGGCTCGGACGGGAGCGCAGCCCTTGGGTGTGAGTGAGTGACACCCCCCCAACCTTCGCTGCGGTGCTCCCCACGGCCCTGCCCCCCCTGCTCCACATCCCGAGTGGTCCGCCCCGAGGGGAGGCGGCTCCGCCGCCATTTTGTTTGTGTGGGGGCTGAGGAGCGGGCTCCGGCTGCCGCGCCGCGAGGAGGCGGGGAGCGAGCCGGGCGCGGGCGCCGTGAGGCGAAGGAGGCCAAGCGCGGCGGGGGGCAGCCGCCGCCCCCATCCTCCGGAGACATGTACATCAAGCAGGTAAGGCGGCGGGCGGGTCTGGCCTGGCCTGGGGAGCCGGGGCCCAGGCCGTCCCTGGGGGGAGCGGCTCTGGGGTGAGTGCCGGGCCCCGTTGTGGGGGCCGAGGAGGCTGTTGGCAGGGGAGAGCACCTCCAGGCCCTGCCCTCGGGGAGGAGCGCCCCCCCCCCTCAGTGTGCTCTGCCGGCCGGGACCCGCCGGGTGCTAAAGCCCGCTTGGGTCCCTTCAGAGCCTGCGGCCCCCCCGCCCAGCACCCGGCAGGCAGGGCTGGCGGGAAGAGGGGGGTGGGTTGTATCTGGGCCCAGAGCTCAGCCCTTCCCCTCTCCAAGAAACCCCGTAACGTCTGTGTAAATAAAGAGCAATGGGGGGGGGGGACCCCACAAGATGTGCCTTTGAAGGGATAAGGAGGATGCTGGGTGGCCCAGCTATGGCCGACTGTGCCAGGTGCGGTGGGTAGACAAGGTGGGTGGGGAAATGTCATTTATTGCAGGGGTTCTCAACCTTTTTCTGAGGCCCACCCAAAATGTTATTAAAAACTCCATGGCTCACCTGTGCCTATAAAAGCCAGGGCTGGTGTTAGGGGGGTAGCAAGCAGGGCAGTTGCCTGGGGCCCCCTGCCATGGGGGGCCCCACTAAGTCAAGTTGCTCAGGCTTTGGTTTCAGCCCCAGGTGGCGGGGCTCGGGGCCCTGGGCTTCAGCCCTGCACAGTGGGGCTTTGGCTTTCTGCCCTGGACCCCAGTGAGTCTATTGCCAGCCTTGCTTAGAGGACCCCCTCAAATCCTGCTCGTGGCCCCGGACCCCTGATTGAGAACTGCTGATTTATTGGATCAGCTTTTGTGGGTGAGAGAGACAAGCTTTCGAGCTTACACAGAGCTCTTCTTCGGGTCAGGGTAGTTTATAAGAAGGGTACAAAGCTAAGGGTGAAGAGGAGGCCGACATTGAGGAAAGAACATCAGATGTTAGTGGGAGCAAAATAATTCAGGCCCTTGAAAATAGAGGTGTGTGAAGCCTCAGTGTGAGGTGTACTGGTGACAGGTTCTATTCTGAGTATGACAGTGATTGAAATCTTACGCGACTGTGCAAGAGCTAAAGAATATTTGTGTATCCCCCCCATAGTGTCCATGGAGTCTTGATCAGGGAATTATTCCAGATGGCAAATAACTTGATTAGTCAGTTTGATGACAGTGAGTGTTTCTCAGTATTGTAGAGTTTTCAGATTACTTTACAGATAAAGTAGTTGGATGTCTAGATTGGAGTTATTCGTCCAAAATATGCTAGACTAAGATAAAAGATGGATTTTTGCAAAATATACTAGCTAATGATTTTAACCATCTTAAAAAAAATTATATTCTAGACATACCCTCATTGGGAACAAAGTATTGTTTGGCGGTAACAGACAATGTGTTATGTATTTGAGTGTCCGCAAGTGTCACTCACTGAGGATCTGGTGCTGATTCAGAGATTTTGGGCCAAGACTTCTCCTGTCTGAAGGACATTAAGAGGTGCTGGAATCATTGCTGATGTTTGTCAAACTCTCCATTCAGGAGTGCAAGATAAACCCACTTCTTTCAGAAAAATCTATGTAGAGGCCATTTGTCATTAAAACCATCTGTTCAGGCTGAGAAATTCTTCAGTTATTGCCCTGTCTCAAATCTTTTTTGGAGGGGTGAGGGGCGGATTGTTTACTAGGCAAATGCAGCAAAACCTGGAGTCCTTAGCTCTAACTGGGTTAATAAAATTCAAGAGTAAACATGCCCAGTTTTTTAAACAGTTCCTTGTAAGTCTGGTTTTCTAAACCTTCTATCATTTTGGTTGCTCCCCTCTGGACTCTCTCTCCAATTTATCTGCATCTTTCCTAAAGTGCGGTACCCAGAACTGGACACAGTACTCCAGCTGAGGCCTCATCAGTGCTGATAGAGCGGGTCTTACATACAACTCTTCCGTTAATATGCTCCAGAATGATGATAGCCTTTTTTGCAACCGCATCACATTGATTCATGTTCAATTTGTGATCCCCTGGAATCCCCAGACCCTTTACAGCAGTACTGCCACGTAGCCCATTACTCCCCATTTTGTAATTAAGAAGGAAAAATCAGATGCACAAGTGTAATTCTTTGCACTCTACTGAATTTCATCTTGTTGATTTCAGACCAGTTCTCTAATTTGTTGAGGTTGTTTTGAATTCCAATCCTGTCTTGCAAAGTGCTTGCTAGCAATCCCTCCCAGCTTGGTGTCATCTGCAAATTTTATAAGCATACTCTCCAATCCATTATTCAAGTCATTAATAAAAATATTGACTACTACTGGCTGCAGGACTGACCACTTTGGGACCCTACTAGATACACTGCCAGTTTGACAGCAAGCCATTGATAACTACTCTTTGAGTATGATCTTTCAATCATAGAATCATAGAACTAGAAGGGACCTCGAGAGGTCATCTAGTCCAGTCCCCTGCACTCATGGCAGGACTAATTATTGAGACCATTCCTGACTGGTGTTTGTCTAACCTGCTTTTAAAAATATCCAATGATGGAGATTCCACAACCTCCCTAGGCAATTTATTCCAGTGCTTAACCACTCTGACAGTTAGGAAGTTTTTCCTAATGTTTTTCCTAAACCGCCTTGCTGTAGTTTAAGCCCATTGCTTCTTGTGCTATCCTCAGAGGCTAAGAAAAACAATTTTTATTCCTCCTCCTTGTAACAAACTTTTATGTACTTGAAAACTGTTATCATGTCCCCTCTCAGTCTTCTCTTTTCCAGACTAAACAAACCCAATTTCTTCAATCTTCCCTCATAGGTCATGTTTTCTAGACCTTTAATCATTTGTGTTGCTCTTCTCTGGACTCTCTCCAGTTTGTCCACATCCTTCCTGAAATGTGGTGCCCAGAACTGGACACAATACTCCAGCTTAGGCCTAATCACAGCGGACAAATTACTTCTCGTGTCTTGCTTACAACACTCCTGCTAATACATCCCAGAATGATGTTCACTTTTTTTTTTTTTTGCAACAGCGTTACACTGTTGACTCAGCTTGTGGTCCACTAGGACCCCCAGATCCCTTTCCACAGTACTCCTTCCTACGCAGTCATTTCCCATTTTGTATGTGTGCAACTGATTGTTCCTTCCTAAGTGGAGTACTTTGCATTTGTCCTTATTGAATTTCATCCTATTCACTTCAGACCATTTCTCCAGTTTGTCCAGATCATTTTGAATTTTAATCCTATCCTCCAAAGCACTTGCAACCCTCCCAGCTTGCTATCATCCGCAAAGTTTATAAGTGTACTCTGTATGCCATTTTCTAAATCATTGATGAAGATATTGAACAGAACTGGACCCAGAACTGATCCCTGCAGGATCCCACTCATTATGCTCTTCCAGCATGACTGGGAACCACTGATAACTACTCTCTGGGAAGGGTTTTCCATCCACCTTATAGTAGCTCCATCTAGGTTGCATTTCTCTAGTTTGTTTATGAGAAGGTCATGTGGGACAGTATCAGAAGCTTTACTAAAATCACCCCCCTTATAGTAATTTCATCTAGACCACATTTCCCTAGCTTGCTTACGAGAATGTCATGTGGGGCTGTGTCAAAAAGCCTGACTGAAATCTATCCCCTTTACCCAATTCCTTGGCCAGGAACCTTGTAAAAAAATATTTCAGATCTATTAGTTACCTTTGCAACTATTGACCATGAGGTGGTGGTGTTTCACTTGTTACCCTAGCACAGGGACATGTGATGTTTAGTGGCTACATTTCTTTCTTTTTGAGATGGGCAAAAGAGTAGTTAATACTGAGCTATTTCCCATCTTCCCTGAGGGATCTGTTGTGTGAGGGTTCCATTTTGTTACCTCTCCCCTTCCCATTTTGTATGGGGCTGTTAATAAGGAGGTATTGGCTATGGTGTCTTAGTATGTGGGAGAATATTAGCTTGATATTTAAACTTCATTGACTGCGTCAGATGAGAAAGTGACTTATTCAGTGCCTAATAGCTTTTGAAGCCTGAATGTCTCTGTGTATTAACCCCTAGAAGACTTTATACACTGGGAGATGGAACCAGAGGAATGTCAAGATTGTATCATTTTTCCTGAATGAAGGGTATATGCTGTTTCTCAGGTTTGCAACTTAGTGGTCTGCTATCACCAATTTTTCTGGATATCCAGATAACTAGCTATAGTTGCCAGTAGTGATGTGTGGTGTTTGTGCTCTGCAGATGAAGAATAAATTTGACTCTGTGAGAGGGCCAACTATCTGATTTCTTGTGAAGTTTTGGTTTTAACCTCTAAGCCCCTATATGTGTTGGGTCTTGTCTGCCTTAGAGATTGCTTCACTTTGTGTGATATCAGTGTAGTTGTAATCATCTGACGTATCCAAGCTTACAGCACATGAGTTTAAACAAGAGTTGTTTTTCATGAAGGGTCCTTGATTCATGAACTCAGACTTACCCCTGCTATTTGACAGAGCCTTAAAAATAAATAAATAAAATTAAAGAATTAATTAGGCCATTCTCTTCCCTCCCCCATCTTCCCAATTCTTTGTCTTGTCTATTAAGACTATAAGCTTTTGGGAGTAGGAGAGTGTCTATTATATGTTTGTACAGTTCATAGCACAATGGGGCCTTTAGGTGCTACTGGAATACATGAGCTTTGCAGCATTTATTGTATTTTATCAGGATTTTTCAGGGGCAGAATTTGAATGGGGGTTTTGTAGTAGAAGGAAAGGTTGTTTTGGCGGGTCGAGAGGATTTTTCTAGTCTTTTTAATATCATGAGTTTGTGTGTGTTTTTGATGATTGTCTGTATGGTGCCTAAATCCCAGAATAGGTGCTTTTTATCAGTTTTGAATAAATACGCAGGAATGCTGGGGTCAGAATACTGGAAAGGAAGATGCCAACAAAACTATTCTGCTTAGAAGCAGTTTTGCTTATATAATCTATTTCTTCCTTACTTCAGCAGTGAGAATATTAGTAGGAAAACAATATTGGTGTTTAATAGTTCATCTGTTCCTACTAGGGTGACCAACTTTCTAATTTGTGAAAATCGGACATTGAGCACTGGAACCTGCCCTGCCCCCTGCTTCTCTTTCCCACCTTCACTTGCTGCCTCTCTCTACCTCCCTCCCTTTGCCAGCTGAGCAGGGCTCTGGGGGTGGGGTGACTGGGACAGGGCGGTGGAGGGAAAGCCAGGCTACAGGGGTGGAGGGGTAACTGCAGCAGGGTGAGGGAGGGAGAGCCACGCTTGGGGCAGGACGTAGGAGCTTCCGGTATCCCTCTCCTCTGGAGCCATTCCTGCGTGCTCCTCCAGGCTCCAGCAGCAGCTGCTGCTCTTCCCACTCTCCGGCAGCAGAAGCTGGTTACCGTGCTGACCGGACACTATCAGGTTCCCTTTTCGACTGGACTTTCTGGTCGAAAACTGGACATCTGGCCACTCTAGCTCCTACACATAGTTATAATTACCTATTTGAGAGACAGTTATAATTTTCACAATAACATGGCTTCAATTGGGGGAATAAGCTAGAGGGAGGAAGATGAAGACAATACTAGCGCTGTTTCTTCTACAACTATTGTCACTAAAAACTAGGCTGGAGAAATGTGGTTTTTTTTTTTTTTTTTTTTTTTCTTCTAAGTGGATTCTATAGTTTTCCCTCATGTCCTCCTTTTTGTCTCTCACTTCACCTCAGTCTTGTATTAGGCAGAAATGTCCTCTTTACTGGGGAGAGTTGAAGGAATCTCCTGCTGGTGGCCCAGGCCTCTGTTTGCCAGAAGCTGGGAATGGGTGACAGGGGATGGATCACTTGATGATTACCTGTTCTGTTCATTCCCTCTGAAGCGCCTGGCATTGGTCTGACCCAGTATGGCCGTTCTTATGTTCTTTTGTAATTGGAGGGGTTTGCTTGAGATAGACACGTACTACAAAAGCTAGCTGAGTTTTTCTGGTCTGCAGAGCCAGTTTTAAGATACAAATACCCTATGCACTATATTTTACTTTAGCTTACCAGACTGAAATCTCTACTACACCTAAGGAAAAAAAATGTGGAACTGACAGTGTATCTGAGGTTTGTTGTGTTGTTTTAGCTGTGTTGGTTCCAGGATATTAGAGAGACAAGGTGGGTGAAGTAATGTCCTTCACCTGTAGAAATTGGTCCAAAAAAGGTAAGCTTTTTCGCTACACAGAGCTTTTCTTCAGGTTTAGGAAAGGTATTCAGAGGGCTAGTCTACGTTGCGGCTTAAGTTGATGTAAGTTACGTCGCTCAGGGGCGTGAAAAAATCACCCTCCCTCCCTCCCCCCGAGCGACATAGCTTACATTGACCGAATGTATGTCTACACCACATTATGTTGGCAGGAGATGCTCTCCTGCCGACCTAACTTCCGCCTTTCGGGAAGGCGGAGTACTGAAGTTGACGGGAGAGTGCTTTCCCATTGACTTACTGTGTCTTCACCAGACCCACTAAATGGATACTGCTGCATCGATCGCAGCCACGCTCATTTTAGCGGGCCAGTGTAGACAAGCCCAGAGTGTCACAGCTAAATAGAAGATGGAACAGATTGCTTATCATAAGTAGTTAACACACCTTCTAAGGGACCGTTCATGATGAAAATCTGCCATCTACAGCCTGGCCCTGAGATACCACAGAATAAGCTCCAAGGAGAAAGTCTGCGATACACACTGTAACACACTTAAAATACTTTCACCAAACAAAGACACTCCACCAGAAAAGTAGATCGCATCATGGAATGGGCCATCCAAATACCCCAAGAGAACCTGCTTGAATTCAAGAGGGAAAAAATCCTCTGTCCGCATACTCCTAGTTGTCACCTATCACCCCATGCTTGAATCCATACAGGTTATCATTAAACATTTACAACCCGTACTTGATGAGGACTGCATCTGGAAAGAAATCTTTCCTAAACCTTCTCTTTTGGCCTTCAGAGAACCCCCAGCCTTGCCCAGCTTATCATCAGAAGCAAGCTCCCCACAAACTAGGACCCATCAACTCAGAGCAGCACCAGACCCCTGCCAGAACAACAGATGTAAAACTTGCAGACATATCTACATTGCTACAATGATCACTACCCCACAGTCCCATAATACACCTTTCAAAATCCATGGGTCCTATACATGCCTATCATAACATTTGCACTAAATGTCCCAATAACAAATATGTGGGTGAAACCAGACAATCAGTATGCACTTTAATGAACTCACACAGAAATGTAAGACAAAAGCACCATGTCACCTGTGGGCAAACAATTTTCACAAAATGATCACTCTGTATCTGACCTCTCAGTTCTCATCCTCAAAGAAAACCTGCACAACATCTTCAAAAGATGAGTCTGGGAACTTAAATTCATAACTCTCAGGTAGATACTAAAAATCATGGGGTTAATAAAGACACTAGATTTATGGTTTATTACAATAATCTGTAAACTATTAACTACCTTTTTTGTTCTGTGACTGCCGGGCTGTTAACAGGACACTTCACCTTGAATGCTCCTTTAGAGTATATGTTAAGTACTTATACTTAACAATCTGCATACTTTTCCCAGACCTGGAGAACCGTTCTGTGCAGCGAAAGCTTGTCTCTTCACCAGCAGGAGTTGGCCCAATAAAAGATATTACTGCTCCCACCTTGTCTCTCTAATATATCTGAGAGATATTTTTGAACTTACTGATTTGTCTCACACCTTCAGTTAATCCTTTTCCTGTAGTTTTTGTGCAAATGTATTAGGTGAACTCATTTGGCCAAATTTTCTTCCTGCCTGGAAAATACTTGGACTACTAGCACCAAGTAAATAATGAGGAACAGTTTGTACATTTTCACAAAAAGGTTAACATAAATGGTAGAAAAGGAAGACTGATTTTATTCCATTTGAAACTGGCAGACTTCTTAACGTTGAGAGGCTTTGATCTTGCTCACTAGTTTTAGCACTACACACCAAAAAAGCTTACTGAGCATGTTGGTCTACTTCCTAGATAGAAATAGGTCTGTTATCTATAATTTTTACATGCAGCCACTGCTCTACGTAGAGCTTGCAAGTTGCACTCTTATGCTAAATATGCTAATTGGGGTATGAAATTAACTTAAAAAAAATTCCTGTCCTGCTAGAACTGAGCCCTTGACTTTTTTTACTCTAATCTGTCATTGTGTGTACATCCTTTCATGTTGCTTTATGCTGTGACAGCAAGGTTGAGTTTATTTGAATATTTCCTTATTTATTATTCTTTGACCTAGATGTGTACAAGTGTACCTTCTGTGATAGAAAAAAACCTACTCATAAACTAATGTTGGGGTGAGAAGTGTTTTTTTTTTTTTTTTTAACCTCACCCTTAATTTCTTAAAATGTACTTGGATCTGAACTGCAAGACTGGAATGAAAAATTACTATATGTATTGTGATTAAAAAAAAATAGAAACCTATTTATTTGAGTTACAAATTTAAAATCGTGTACCTCTTTAAAAAACAACAACACTAACTACCCCCGTCTTTGGTGCTTCCCTTTTTTACTAAAAAAAATTCGGCTTATGAACAAGTATATATGGCAGTTTCCTTCATTTTTTAAGATTATTTAACTTGTTTATCCATCAGGTGATCATTCAGGGATTTCGAAGCTACAGAGATCAAACTATTGTAGATCCTTTCAGTTCAAAACACAATGTCATTGGTAAGTTGTTCTTGTAAACATACTACAGTGTGAACTAGCATTACCTCGTTATTTTTGATCAAGGGTCAAGTCAGTGGTCTTTATGATTTTTGATAGCCCTTCAGATTTCAGAGGCAGTTGTGTACCTACTGACTAAATTTGAAACTCTTCTCTCCGGTATTACAGGACCCTTTCTACTTGCAACAAATAGAATTATTATGCTTTGCAGATAATTTAATTTTAATTTTGCCATAATGACTGTTCATTGGCTCTAATCTTGCAATAAGATTCAGTATAGGAGTGGACCCCTCCACCTGTAGTCAGTGAGGCTCCACACAGACCCAGGGTTCACCTGCATGGAGCTTGTTGTAGGATCAGGGTTGCAGAATACTTGAAGTATACTGTGACTCATGAATTATATTCTGGATGTCAGGTGATCCCTCCTAAGGTTCAGCCTGATTAAAATACTTTGAGGAGTGTTACGTATTCTGTCACTTAAAACTGACAGACTTGAAAGAAAAAATGTCAAAAAATGAGTAGTAATATTGTGGTCAAATAATGTTTAATGCTTCCAGTGTTAATATATACCAAAGTGCAAAATCTAGCAGAAATGAGCTGTTGGTAATTTAATTGTATATTTAAGGGGCTGAGTGAATTCATACATGCACATTTAAAAAATACAAATTATCTTTAAGAACTGCATATACTGTGACTAATTATAAAAGAGGGATCATTATTTACACCATTTGTTCATAGAAAACATTTAAGGATACCACCTGTCCTCAAATTGGAACATGTTTTTATTTATTTTCCTCATTATCTTCCTAACGTGTAACTAAAATATAGTTATTTGCAACAGGTCATAGAACGAAGCTGGCTTAAAAAAATTCCCAATCAAACTGGATTCTTAAGTGTTAATTGTTTAAATTTAGCTATATAAATTGTCACCTGATAGTCAAGTGTAATTTTCAAATGCAATTGTTTTTGTTGATTGGTAAACACATTGGTTTCCTTTAGAGCAGTACAGGGCAGTTAGCAATAGTTTTCTCTTGCTTTACTTCTGAGAAAATAATTTCATACAGTTGGAATACTGTATGTTTAAAATCATATAATTCTTAATGTTTTAGTAGTAATTTTACTATATAACCAATCACTTCTACTGGATGATTGATCATGTACTGTACATTAGTTTAACTCCTCAGTTATTTCAAAGTAAAACTTCCAAAGTGCATTTGTCCCTTTGTGTTGAGTTGTAAATATGAGTTGGTTTTCATTTTCCTTTGTTGCTGTTTTAAATAGGAATATTTAGTCCTTTCAGAGTTGTGTAGTTTTCCCCATCAGACTGCTCTAGCCCTCATTAACCCATCTTATTTAATTATTCAGTGATTCTAGTTGTTGAATGGAAAATGACTCTAAGAATTTATTTTCTTAAAGTACTGAGCTTTTTTTCTTTAATTGTCAGTGAATTTTCAGCCACGTAATAAAACTACCACATTAATTTAAGTGTGGTCAAGAGAGGCTCTGTAACCAAACTGTAACTGTGTGTGAGAATGGAAGTGTATTGGCATAGTTGCGTGTCAAATGTTACTGTGCCTGCTTATGTCACATGCTTCTTGAGTCTCACTTCAATGAGAGTTTAAAAAAAAATCATCCAGACAATGTTTGTTTTTAAAAGAAAAATGTAGTCTTACCATTATTTCTCTCTTAAAATGTCATATCAGTGTGATAGGAATATTCACAGGTGTTGATTTGATTATATGAAACTATTGTATGTGAATTGGTGTAAACCTGTTGGCTTATAGCAATAGTTTTGATACTGTTGAAATATAATTAAAGCCGTACTCTTCTTGCTGATGCATTCGTTTCTTTGCAACTGACAAGTTGAGGACTTACAACAAATATCTATGTGTGGGATCAGTCTCAGCATATAGACATAAATCTACTTTGTAAAATATGAGGGATTTAAATTGAGGGATTTAAGAAATGGATCCCGGGTTAAAAACTGATGTAACCTGGCCAAAAGTAGTAGTAAAAATACAGAGAGTGATGATGATAATCTGGATTGATTTAATATCATAACTGTTTTGGGTATAAAATGCTCTTTCATAGGTTTTGTAGATCACAGTAATGTCTCTGTTGTGGGACGGGAGGGAACTGGGGCTAGGCGCCATTCTATCTTGTTCAGGTAATGACTCCCTGATCCATCCTGCTAAAAGGTGGTTTCATTCCTAGAAGGTTGTATTTTGTCTAGATCTACTAAAGTTGAATTCTTAAATTCATTGCCGAAGTTTCATGTATTGCCATACCACTTACTTAATTTATTTAAATTCCTGAAAACTTCTGAATTTATAACTTTGTTACCTTTCGTATTTAGTGGGAAGAAATGGATCTGGGAAAAGTAACTTTTTCTATGGTAGGTATTACTGTTGCTACATGTAACAACTAAATGACTGTGACTGAAAAACCATAAACTCTTTTTTGTCAGTTTTACATTATGCACTTATTTAATATTCAGTTTCCCCTGTGTATGTCTTTTACATTGCAAAAGGGGGGCAGGGGTGGGAAAATCTTCAAAAATAGGAAGACAGGGAAAATCAGACAAGTGTAGTACCAGTGACTTTTTTTAACACTTTTAACTGAGTAAATTCTAAGTTGTCTGTGTCATATAAAAACAAACACCAGAGTATTTTAGGTGAGATCATGTAGCTCTTTTTTGGCAGATGTGATGCTTCCCCATTGTGCTTTATCATTTTTTACTGTAACTTGTGGGACTAGCAATATAGTGTAGATTGCTTACTATCACTTATGCTGTCCCGAGGCTACATCTACACCTGGCTTTTTTGGAAATATTTATCACCTTTTCTAACATCAGTGTTGCTTAGGGTTACCATATCTCATAAATAAAAAAAGAGGACCCTCCACGGGCCCTGGCCCTGCCCATTTCCCCACCCCTAGCCCCATCCCAACTCCGCCCCTTCCCCGCCCTAACTCCGCCCATCCTCCCTCCCACTCCCAGCCACGGGGAAAGGGCTGCCCCAGCGCTACCGGCTTCACGGTTTGCCGGGCAGCCCCCAGACTCTGTGCCCCCGGCCAGCGCTTCCCCAGCGCAGCTGGAGCCCGGGAGGGGAAGCGCCCAGCCGGGGGCGCAGGGTCTGGAGGCTGCCCGGCAAACCGTGAAGTTGGTAGCGCTCGGGCTTTGGGCAGCCCCTATGCCTCCGGACCCTGCGTCCTCAGCCGGGCACTTCCCCTCCTGGGCTCTGGCGGCGCAGGGTCCGGAGGCACGGGGGCTGCCCGAAGCCAGTAGCGCTCGGGCAGCCCGGCTCTTAAACAGAGCCGAAGAGGAGCAGAGCCTCCGGCCGCAGCGGCTCTGCTCCTCCCCGACTCTTTGGCTCTGTTTAAGAGCCGGGCTGCCCGAGCGCTACCGGCTTTGGGCAGCCCCCGTGCCTCCGGACCCTGCGCCGCCAGAGCCCGGGAGGGGAAGTGCCCGGCCGGCAGCTGGGGTCCGGAGGCAAGGGGGCTGCCTGAAGCCCATAGCGCTTAAACAGAGCCGAAGAGTCAGGGGAGGAGCAGAGCTGCCATTTTCCCGGACATGTTTGGCTTTTTGGCAGTTCCCCCCGGACGGGAGTTTGACTGCCGAAAAGCCAGACATGTCTGGGAAAAAGAGGACGTATGGTAACCCTAGTGTTGCTCGACCGATAGCAGCTGTGATGGTAGTATATACAAAGCTCCAAGTGCCTCTTGGATTTTTAAGCACTGTGTATTCTAAACCTGCTCTGAGCAGGTCTACGTGACATGGTAGAAATCCGGGTGGCTCTCAGATACTTGTTTACATTACTATTATTTCAGCAGTTCATTGCTCTGGGGTTAGCAACAATGGAACATTTTTCAGAGCAAGGCCAAATAGACAAGGCCAAATGACCAGGATCCAAGAACAGTTTATTTTAAAAATGAAGAACAGGAGTACTTGTGGCACCTTAGAGACTAAGGTGCCACAAGTACTCCTGTTCTTCTTTTTGCAGATACAGACTAACACGGCTGCTACTCTGAAACCTTTTAAAAATGAGACACTGTGATTTAATGCTTACATATTACTCTTAATATGTGAGCTAAAGAAGGATACAATTTGGTTATAAAGAAACATACTGAGTACTGCTCTTAAAAGAAAGAACAGAACTTTTGTACCACTACTTTTTTTTTCTTTTTCTTTTTATTACAGCAATTCAGTTTGTCCTCAGTGATGAGTTTAGTCATCTTCGCCCAGAGCAGAGACTGGCTTTGTTGCATGTAAGTGAAGATACTTTAAAACAAAACAAAATGATGTAATATGTGTTAAAGTATTTTGTTGTTGTAAAGTAGGCAACTCACTGAAATGCAAATACTTAAAAACAGCTCTTGTTGAAAGCGTGCATAGCAACTTTTCCTCTCTGCCTCCTGGCAAAACTTATTTTGCTTTACATTAACATAATTTGCCTTTTTGTAACATGGCAAGGGAACCACTAATTTCCTAAATAAGTAGTACAAAATTCTCATATGCATTTCAGTGTTTAATAGGGAATGTTCTTTTCAGCTTATAGACCTAACTGTTCCCTAATACAGTCAATCAAGAAAGTTGCAGTACTACAAATTACCAATGTTATCAGTATTTGTTTTTTTTTTTAAAATATTTGGATTTCCATATTTTCAACCTCATTAAATGTCTACGACAGTGCAGCAGAAAACTGGATATGATACTCTTTTGGCACACAATTATACATCTTATATAATTCCTGCACTGTAGACAGAGGACACAATGTACATACGACCTTTTGAGCTGTATACTTCTCAAGTTTATTTTCAGAAATGTAAGTTTGAAAATTGTCAAATAAGCACTGTGTATATAAATACTTTGGAGTCTTTGAGAAATCAAGAAAAATATACATTTTAAAAATCAGTTTAAAGAGGGAGTAGTCTAACCAAAATAAATATCTTTTTTTCTTTAGGAAGGCACAGGTCCTCGTGTTATTTCAGCATTTGTGGAAATTATTTTTGACAACTCCGACAACAGGTTACCAGTAAGTTTTAAAAAAATTTCTAGAAAACACATCTGCTCATTAGACTACCCTCTTAGTTATTTGAATCTTCATTAAAGTAATTCTCTTTTGGTTCGGTTTTAGTGGACGATACTGTAAATACTGTGGGTTAATCATAAATGACGGTCACAGGCAGTTAAATTTGTCCTTTTTGTTTTCTTAAGATTGATAAAGAGGAAGTTTCGCTTCGCAGAGTTATTGGAGCCAAAAAGGACCAATATTTCTTAGACAAGAAAATGGTGACGTAGGTACTTCTTTTCTTCACCCCAAATGAACTGAATACACAATATTGTAAAGTGTAGTGGAATCATTCAGAATGTGTATTTGTTTATATCTTTAGATTTAATTAATTTATAACATATGAGTTCCTTTGCCAGCAATATTTAATACCAATAGAGTCTGCTAATAAATCTTTATTTTTAGTCCTTATATAATATCTGAATTGTGAGTGGGTTGAATTTGATATCCATTTAATTTCATAAAAGAAAACTTCTATTTATTTCCAAAAGTCACCATTCTTTTTTCAAAAACTAAATTGACATTTATTTTGAAATTTTACTATTTACCATTTGTACAGTTTGAACATGAAGCAGCCATTTTCTGCATGACAAGTTAGGGGTCTCATTCTACAAATACTTACTTCAAGAATAATTCTTACCAGTAGGCCTGTTCAATGGGATTAGGCCTAGTAGGAAGTTCACTATTCCTGGTAGTGCTTGTATGTTGAGGCCGAAGGACAGGAAGGGAATAACTCCATTAGATTCAATGGAAGGAACAATACTTTTCTATTTATAAATTGGAATCTGTTTTGAAATAACTTTTTTTTTATATGCCAATTTGTTTTTTCTGCAACTATTTTTTTTTTCTTCCTAGGCACATGGCTCACAGTAGTTTTAAACTACATATAACTAGCATACCTCAAACTTCCACAAAGTATTTCCGTCGTCTTTCCCCTCCCAGCTCCTCAAAGGCAAGATTCTCTACTTTAGCACCAAACTGCACTGATTTCTGTTCCACACAACTATCTTGTGAAGTTAGTGGAATTGTACAGGTTGTAAATAGCACAGAATTTCATTCCCAGTCCTCTGATCCCAACCACTTATGCACTTAAAGCCTTCTATCCTCCTTTGTCACCAGGAATGTACGGCTGCCAATAGAGAGAGGCATATTTGGTATGATTGGTGGCGATGTGGAGCACCTTGTCTGGGGTTTCAGATTGTGCTCTCAAACTCCTGTATATGATCTGTATATGAAGAAAATAGTTATTGAAAAACAAATCTTTATACAGTGATAAGAGTATTTCAAAATAGATTCAAACTTGCATACAAACAGCAATACTCCTCCCCCCCACCCCACCCCACCCTCCTGTTGAATCCAGTAGAGAGATTTTATGGGAGTGCATGTGTGTATACGTACTTTTTTTTTTTTTTTTTCGTGGAACTTTATTTACTCATGAAGGTTAGATGATAAATCTCTTGAGATTTTTCCTTTATCTGAATTCAGCTCCCCCCCTTTGGTCTTACAGGGCCATTACAAATTTAAGGGCCATTCTTATCACTTGTAAACTTTAAAAGTTTCTCTAAAGCTTTTTTTACATTTAAAGATGAATTTGAGTGCTCATGAATGTGAGGATTGATATTACTAACCTGAGGCAGTCATAGCAGGGGTGCTGTGTATTCTTTCTAAACTTGCTTTGCCAGTAGTCCTCAGTTCTCACCAGCTATTCTAGGCATCTCTTTCTCTTGACTGGACACTTCGAATCTTGCTGCATTAATGGGACAAGGGATTATGTGAATAAATAGGGTCTAGAAAAGACTACTTTCACCTATGACTACCAAAATTTGAATCTTAACCTCCAGAGTTGAAAGATTAGTGAGTTAAACTACAGTAATGCATTAGCAATAACAAGTCCTTTTTTAAACTTGGCTTACAGAAAAGAAAATGTAGTATCTTGTTTCTCTTGTTTAAGTTTTATTGTTTAGATATGAATACAAAGTTGCCCAACAAAGCCAGAACTAGGTATATTTTTATTCTTAGTACTGCTTCATGTTTAAATTGCCCGGTAAAACTCTTTACCAAAATTGGAAGAAACTAAGTGTAAAATTCTAATATTATGAGCTATATTGGCATATGACACTTTATTTTAAAATGCCTATGTTAAACTAAATTATGGCTTTACAATTTTTCTGACATCTCAGCTCTTCTCAGTATGGCTAACACATGCTGATGTCTCCACTCTTCCAAATAGTCATACTTCTATATCGCTTCCTCTCAGTGTTTTAGTAGACATCAGCTGGCCTAACTAATTATTGGATAGTGTTAATGCTTTTGCATTAATTATATAATCCTCAGCAACTTGCTTTTAATAACTGAAAATGAGAAGAAAAGAAGCAAAATCTTATGCTAAATTCCAAATAATTCTTTGTGGCATCAGTTTCTCTGTTACCTGTACTAGCCGCTGTTGGTGTGGAGTGCCTTTCTTAGTCGTAATCTCTTCCCAGCCCCATATATCTTGCTTAGATTCTTTCTGTTTTCATTTTCTCATTTATTGTTTATCAGTTTAGGTTTTAATACATGATTAGATATTATTATATACAGAAACTTCTTTAAAGAGATATCCCAATGGAGAGCATGCACCACAAGCAGTATTCATATGTGTAGGTTTAGTACTGATTTGTTGAGGAGTCATGTTTGTCAAACGTAGTTATTTAAAAGTATACTTACTATTTGAGAAATGTTATTTACAGGAAAAACGATGTGATGAACCTTCTTGAAAGTGCTGGGTTTTCTCGCAGTAATCCCTACTATATTGTCAAACAAGGAAAGGTAAGATTGCTTATCAAAAAGCAAAATTAAATCACTCGTTTATAAAGAAAGTTCAGACTTTTTGGAGGACTACAGTTTAACTTAATTATTGCAAATGAATAATCAGGCTTTCTTTTTACTTTTAAACAATATAGAAATGACTAGTTCTTCCTGTGCACTCTTATTTTGCAAATGATTCCTCAGGGTACGGCTCCTTTATATAGAAATAAAGTAGTTGTAATTAGAAAGAAAAGTAATTCTGTATTCCTCCATCATTCTGATTAGAAGCATCTATTTTATAAGTGTTCCTGCATATAACGTTGCTGTAATCGACCAGCTTTATTTAAGTACAGAGAAAATTCAATCATAACATGTGCATCAATGTAGCTTTTGAAATCCTTGATTTCCAAGAAGAGCCCTGAAAATAATTAGTACCATCTTTTGTTTGTATTTCTATACGTTATATTTTCCAGTTCAGAAAGTTTTGGAAACTTGTTTTACAGAATTGTCAGTATTGAACCTGTTTGACTTTCATTGTGGGGCAAGACATGTTTAACGGCTGAATCTGCCAATTATCTATATTGATAATTTTGACTTCATAATCCTAAAAATAGTTCTCTTGACCAGTTACTGAAAAACTCATTTTATCTGCAAGTACTTTACTGACAAGAAAAACTGAAAAAATAAGAGCAATATTGATAATTCCCATTTAGCAACACAGGATATGTTTTTGCTATACAACTGAATTTGCCAAATGGAGGAACAAATAAAAAATTTGAGTTAGAAAGTAACTCTGCGCTAGTGCAGGAGTCAGCCCACATGGATCCTATTGCAGGTTAAAAGTCAAAGTAGATTTACTAGTCTTCATGCTCTGTATAAATTGAAAACATTTATCTACAAGCATTCCATAAAGATGCAGCAACTAAAATTCTTATGAAGAATGGTGATAATTCTAGTGAAGAATAGTGAACCTGACATGGTATTAATTACTAAAAGCCCATACACCGTTTCAGTAATGTTAGAGCGCCAGGTGCTGGTGGTGTGAAGTATGACTGCAGTGTGAGCTGAGGTGTGGTGGTGTGTTTTTTTTTTTTGACATAATACATTGAAGTACATGGCCTTCTGGAGATAGGGAAAGTAAGAGGTGATTTTGCTGCAGCAGAATATTAATGCTCATAGTTGAGTCTCTGTGAAAATCAGTTAAGCTGATATATTATCTCCCTTTGAAGTCCAAGGAATACTAACTTATACTAGGTTTCAGTAAAGTCTACTAGTATTTGAAAATTAATAAAAATGAATTACAAGTAGAATCATAAAAGTATACAACTTCCTGTCTCTTAAAAAGAAATTGATGTCTCAAAAGGAGGAAAATAGGGTAAATTAGAATTTCTAATCTTCCTGAAAAAACCCAGTCCTGAAGAATTGTATCCTTAAGCAAGTATATATCAGAAATTGGCAGGGTGGGTTTTCAGCTGAATGTTTCATACTAGCTTGATTTTTAAGCATATGATACCTGACTGGAAAGTGTTATCAGGTCTGTTGGTAAACAAAGTGAGAATTAATGAAGTTCTGCTAAAATTAAACAGTTATAAGAGACATGCCCTGTACTAGATCTCTTATGTGATGTTGATCATTATTACTATATAAGGAACATGATGTTCAAAATGTAATCTTGTAACTTTTTGTTTTCTTGAATTCTTAGATCAACCAGATGGCAACAGCTCCTGACTCTCAGAGATTGAAGTTGTTAAGAGAAGTAGCTGGTACTAGAGTATATGATGAGCGCAAAGAAGAAAGTATTTCCTTAATGAAAGAAACCGGTAAAAAATAATGATCTTTATTATCTGTGTTTGTTTTATATAAGGAATGTTCTGGTTCGTGCCATAGTAGTTGCACTAATTTCAAGAGTTTATAACTTGCTTGTTAAAATTAATTCTTTGATAAATGTTTAATAAATTTAATAATTTAAATTATTTTACATTTTTTCTTTCACTCCAAAGATTCCCAAAGGGCTTCACAAACTCTATAGAACATCTACACATGTAACCTACTGCTAGGTTGCAGGTAGCAGTTAACCAGTACACAGCATGCTTCACCAAAGTGGTGGAAGGGGACATTTTTATCCACTGGCACAGCCAAAATAAATAACATTAAAAAAACACTTGGCTTATGATGCTTACAAACTTAAAAAAGCCAAAAAATTCAAAATTAGGGCCAGAGTATCATATATTCTTCAGCCATGAAATTTGCTACTGGGTTGTGCTCCAGAGTCAATTTTTACTTTTTAAAAGTTATATTTCTAGCCCTTATTTGTGGACCTAACTTGAACATGCAAACTGGCATTGATGTCTTCCTGAGTCTGCAGGAATCCTGAAACAATAGCTCTAACTTTTGTGAACTTCCCTGTTCATTTCAGTCGGGGACCCGTGGACTCCACAAATGCAGAATTTGACACTTTTTTCCAAGATGCCACAGAAATCAAATTTTTTTTACAATGGAATTCACTCTTGCTATAAACAGACTTCCAGTGTTTGGTTCTATCTTCTGGTCCTGGCTGTAGCTGTCTCATGTTCTCTAGCTTTCCCCATGAGTGGGAGTTACTTGGTTTACTATGTGTTCTCCCTGCACTGTTCCATGGAGCCAAAATTAGAGCCTAATTTTTACTTAAGGAGTGGGGGAGCTAGAAGTGCAGGCTGGCATGCTGAACTGCCTGAAATGCAGAACAGCTGAAGTCCAGGAGCCAAATCTATGAAAATGGCTCCTAGCTGACCCCTTCTCTGGTATACATGGGGAGGGGTTCTGAGTTTTTGGCTGCCTGGACCATATCAGAGTATTCAAGGCCTAGGAACTGGAGCTAGGTGCCTGATGAACATTATGCCAAAAAAAAACAACAACCCTCAAATGATTGGTTGCTTTTACAGCAATGGATGACTTCAGCTATGAGCCATAGCTGTTTGCATTTGTGGTGGGGAGTGGCAAGAGAATAGATCAGTGTTGCAGCTGGATTTAGCTGTGGTTGTCATGGAATTTGGTCTCATTATTCTGAGGAGTACATGGCCCCTGGTTTTAAGGCAACAGTTACACTTTCAATTCATGTTCTGATGCCTTTCTCTCATTCTCCCTCTCATTTCCCTACCTTGCCCATTTTCTTATACAGGTTGAACCTCTCTAATCTGGCACTCCCTGGTCCAGCAACATAGATTCATAGATTAATAGACTCTAGGCCTGGAAGGGACCTCGAGAGGTCATAGAGTCCAGGCCCCTGCCCTCATCTGTCGTCCGACATAGGCACCGACTCTGTGGGTGCTCCGAGGCTGGAGCACCCATGGGGAAAAATTAGTGGGTGCGGAGCATCCACCGTGGCCAAGCTCCCCCCTTCTCCCATGCTTACCAACTCCTCCTCCTCCCTCCCAGCGCTTCCGGAGTGCCGCAGACAGCTGATTCGCGGCGTTCAAGCCCTGGGAGGGAAGGGGAGGACCTGGGGCTGGCATCTGAGCCCCCGGGCAGGGGGCCAGCAGCCGGGACCCCAGGCTTAAAGCCTGGGGGTGCTTTAGCACCCCGCACACCTCTACTTTCCACGCCTGTGGAGACCTGCTGGCACTCTACATTAACCTCCTGTGGTTCGGCAAATTCTCTGGTTCGGCGCCGGTCAGGTCCCGAGGGTGCCGTACTAAAGAGGTTCAACATGTACATCCAAAACAAACAAAAATGCCAACAATCCAGGAATACTCAATGGACTAACAGCTCTGTCTCCAAATTGTCTGGCCTTTGTCTTTCATGATCTTCATGTTGACTAAATGTAAAGTCCCAGCGATGGCTTCATTCTGTTACATGTATGCTCAGAACAGTTGCCCATTAACTATCCCCTACTGAGAAACAGAAGTAGAGTTGGAATAGCATGAGCCTTGGAAGATGGGAATTTTTGGAAAGAGGATGTGTCTGAAAGTTAATTCCAGACCTAGATCTTCATTTCAGTCAATCCGTTTTTTTCAAATCAAAAGCTTTACTTACGAGTCAAAGATAAGAGAATGATCTAAAAAGAAAAACAAATATTCTGAATATAATAATAATTTAGTTGCCATCCTTTTCTTGCTTCTCATGTTCTAAAGAGGGTAAACGAGAGAAAATCAATGAGTTGTTGAAGTACATTGAAGAGCGATTACATACCCTGGAAGAGGAGAAAGAAGAGCTAGCTCAGTATCAGAAGTGGGATAAAATGAGGAGAGCATTAGAATACACCATTTATAACCAGGAACTCAATGAAACACGTGCTAAACTTGATGAGGTAAAGCATCTTATTACCCTTCATTGTATATTTCCTTTGTTATAGACACTTAATATTTAAACGTACATAGTTTTGTATGGACATTTGCTTAACCTAAATAGAGTAGTTAAATTGTGACATTTTTAGGCTCATTAATGTACCAAATTAACATTTTTTTTCTGAATCGATGAGTGATTAAAAAAAAGGAACTTGTTAATTAAGCAATATTATTTCTGTACAGCTTTCTGCCAAACGAGAGACAAGTGGAGAGAAATCAAGGCAGTTGAGAGATGCACAACAAGATGCTAGAGATAAAATGGAGGTAAAATCTAGAAGCAGTGTACTGACATGGGCAACTCAAGGTTTTTGTGTTGACTATATGTAGTCGAATTGCCTTGAAAAGTCTTTCGGGTCACTTTTTTTGTGTGTGAACATTTCAGTCTGATGTCTCAAATCTGAGTGAATTTAAACACAGACTTTGGAGTTATTTGATTATTTAATGCCAATCAATGGAAAATGGATCCTGTCAAACCAATTTTTTTATATATATTTATTTATTTATTTTAATGCGATCACAGGTTTGATTTATAAAGGTAGTAGTGTTGATCTAATATTTTTAGATTTCTGTGAGGCATTAGAACAACAGAAAATTAACATGGTACACAATAAATGGATTGAAAACTGGCTAACTGATAGGTCTCAAAATGTAGTGGTAGATGCGGGATCATCATTGAGCGAGTGTGTTTCTAGTGGGGACCCTCAGAGATCGGTTTTTGGCCTTCTGTTATTTAACATTTTTATTAATGACCTGGAAGAAAACATAAAACCATAACTTATAACATTTACAGACAACACAAAGATTGAGGAGTGGTAAATAATGAAGGACAGGTCAGTGATACAGACAGATCTGCATTGCTTGGTAAGCTGGACCCAGACAAATAATATGCCTAAATGCAAATATATACATCTAGGAGCAAAGAATGTAGGCCATACTTACAGGATGAGGGACTCTATCTTGGGAATCAGGACTCTGGAAAAGGTTTGCAGTTCGTGGTGCTTTATCAGCTGAACGTGAGCACCCAGTGCAACGCTGTAGTCAAAAGAGCTAATGTGATCTTTGCATGCATGAACAGGGGAATCTCGAGTTGAGTAGAAAGGTTATTTTAAGTCTGTATTCGTCACTGTTGCGACTGCTGCTGGAATATTATGTCCAGTTCTGGTGTCCACAATTCAAGAAGGATAGTGATAAATTGGAGCAGGTTCAGAGAAGAGCCACAAGAATGATTAAAGGATTAGAAAACATGCCTTACAGTGATAGACTCAAAGAATTCACTCTACTAAGCTTAACATAGAGATGGTTAAGGGGTGACTTGTTCAATCTTACAGGTATCTACATGGGGAACAAATATTTAATAATGGTCTCTTCAGCCTAGGAGAGAAAGGTATCACCCAATGTAATGGATGGAAGTTGAAGCTATACAAATTCAGACTGGAAATAAGGTGTACATTTTTAACACAGAGTCATTAGCCATTGGAACAGTTTACCAAGGGTCATAGTGGATTCCCCATCACTGACCATTTATAAATCAAGGCTGGATAGTTAAAAAGATGTACTCTAATTCAAAAGGAATTATTTTAGGGGGCTCTATGGCTTGTATTTTACAGGAGGTCAGACTAGATGATCACAACGGACTCCTCTGGCCTAGGATTCTGAGTTACCCTATGGGTGTTCCTAAATTTTAAAGCAAATTAAACAATCAACTTATTTTTAAGGTTAATTTTAAAGATTTTTGGACTTCATATTGTGGTGACTATTTTTCTTTTCTTCTCACATTCTCTTTAATCTTAATGGTTAAATAATGAAGCTGTCTTGTGCTAATTCCCTTAATGGGTACTGAAATATGGATTAGATCAAGCTGTGATAGAAGGTTTGTGTATGTTTAAGAACATATATTACATACTTCCGTTTGTATAGGATATTGAACGACAAGTTCGAGAACTAAAAACAAAGATTTCAGCGATGAAAGAGGAGAAGGAACAACTCAGTGCTGAGAGACAGGAGCAGATTAAGCAGAGGACCAAATTAGAACTTAAAGCTAAGGACTTGCAAGACGAACTAGCTGGCAACAGTGAACAAAGGGTAAGAAGCAGCTGCAAGAATAAAATGTACAAATTCACTGTTTTGTATGGATCACATTTTTGGCTATAACTTATGCGTGTATTATCAGTACTAAGGTATTATGACACCTACTAATAGATGTAAGATTTAATTACACTGGAAGAACTTCACAACAATACAAGAGTTCTGTGCCCTGAAGTGCATAGCACACTTTTGAGTGCTGTAAAACATAATAATAGATCAATTATTTCTTTCTACCCCCATATTGTAAAATCAACTAGCTGTAGTCCTCATCCTTTTCAATCATATGGTAAATACTAAAGGGAGGATGTTGTGAATCATCTGAAAGAAGATTATTCAGTGTAGCAGTACTGAGTACAACTGTTGGGCCTGTATTGATCTTTGTTACCCTCCTAGTGTAGCCTCACCTTCTCAAACCTTGCTGATTCAAGGTTGCTCCTGAACCTACCTCAGTCATGTGTCAAAGCAGTGTAGTGTCAGACAAGCAGTGGAGTCCATTTAGCATTTTTACAAATATTAAAATATGCCCTAGAAATGCCCTACTATGTTCACAAATTTAATGATTATACAAAGTTGATCTGCTTAGTTATTGGTATTAAATATTACTTTGTTTATTTTTAGAAAAGACTGTTAAAGGAGAGGCAGAAGCTTCTTGAGAAAATTGAGGAGAAGCAGAAAGAGCTGGCAGAAACGGAACCCAAATTCAACAGTGTAAAAGAAAAAGAAGAGCGAGGAATTGCTAGGTCTGTGGCTCACCATACAAGAAATTAAACCATTTTAGAAGGAGCAAGGAGTAATGCGAAAGCAGTATATAATGAAAATTGTAAATACATTACAGATGTTATAGAGTGAGAGAATGCATTTGAGTCTAAATGTTTTTTTATTTACAAAGAAATGCCCCTTTCACCAACTAATTAAAAAATAAAATAAAATATAAAAAAGCACACACATTCGGTGCTTATGTGGCCCTGCGTTATATTTGCTCGTTGCTTGCAGAGGCACTGAGTTTGAAGATAATTGTTGTTTCTCAAGAACCTTATTAAAAAAGCTTTTTTGAAAGAATCAGTGTTGTACTAGTGAACAAGGAGGCAAAGGAAGTGAGGATCTTTTGCTTATTAGAAAAAAGGCAAACTTGATAAGTGAGAAGGAACTTGTTTTCAAGCTTTAAAAAAGCAACCCATGGAGAGTAAGTGAAAATTCAAAACAAAAGTAAATTGGTGCCTCTTAATTGCTTTGCTCATTTTAAAGTGTTCTCTGAGATGGTTGTATAGCTTGCAAAAAAAAAAAAAAAATTCAAATTGTTGTTTGACCACTGTTAACGGTTTAAAATTAAGTTGATAGCACTTTTTTCTTGAAGATCTTCTGAATAAAATCTTTAAATGAAATATGTTTGACACGTTATAAAGAAACTTATTTTTCTCTCTCTTATCTAGACTAGCACAAGCTACCCAGGAAAGAACAGATCTTTATGCAAAACAAGGCCGAGGAAGCCAGTTTACTTCCAAAGAAGAAAGGGATAAGTGGATTAAAAAGGAACTCAAGTCTCTAGATCAGGCAATCAATGACAAAAAACGACAGATTGCAGCAATACACAAAGATTTAGAAGATACAGAGGCTAATAAAGAGAAGAATCTGGAGCAATACAGTGTAAGGAGTTCTGAGTTATTACTGCAGAGATGTTTTGAGAGAAAAGGCTAAACCAGTGGAGGGCAACCTGCAGCCCACCAGGGTAATCTGATTGCAGGCCGTGAGACATTTTGCTGATGTTGACTGTCTGCAGGCACCGCCCCCTGCAGCTCCCAGTGGCCATGGTTCTCTGTTCCCGGCCAATGGGAGCTGTGGCGGCCAGTACGTCCCTGCAGCCCCTTCGCCTGCAGGCGCCACTTCCCACAGTTCCCATTGGCCGGGAACAGAGAACCGCGGCCACTGAGAGCTGAGGGGGGTGGTGCCTGCGGACGGTCAATGTCAGCAAAATGTCTCGCGGCCTGCAATCAGATTACCCTGATGGCCGCAGGTTGCCCACCACTGGGCTAAACTCTATGTCCATAATTGGATTTGTTTCAATGAATGAGTTTTATTTTTATTTAAAATCTAGAGGACAAGAGAGGGTCTTGTTGTGTCCTGCCCTGTTATAAATGTTTGCATGCTAACACTAATTTTAGAGTCCTGTTCTCAAATATTTTTCTTCAGCACCATATATTTCTTTTTTCCTGATTTTGGAGGGAGACAGAAATTAGCTAGACAGCATTCAGCAACATCCTCTAAGAGAGCATGCCTATTTATTGTTTCTGCCAGTTAACAACACTCATGGGTAATTTGAGCCAAAATTTTTCTTAAATCTTAGAAATATTTCTGTAAATTTTTTATTTAAAACAAAACCACTATTTCTTCCATGCAAGATGCATTTGATTTTGCATTTGGCTTGAGAGAGTGTTCCTTTGGACCCTGTTAGATAATTGTACAAGTCTTAATATAGGCTAAGCACTTTGCATGCAATAGGAATCAGTTTCCATCTGCACACAAGAAAAGAGGGACTATCTTGTGTTTTAATGAATGTGCTCTTTGTTAGTCAAAACATCTGCTTTCAAAATCTTCTGTGTGATGCTGTATGCTTTAGGGAAGGGTAAGAATTTGGAGAACGCTGAATCCTAATGCCTAAGAGAACTATTGGTGCAGAAGAAGTTTCCTTAAATTCTGCCAGGTACTCTGTGCTGCTGTAGTATTAAAGGAAAAGTTCTTTAGAAAAAATTAAGAAATTATCACCATTATGGAGTCTGATCATTCACTTCATTAAAACTCTGGTGTAAGACATGTGGAGGAGGATCAAACTTAAATAAAGTGTGTGGGGTATTTATGTAGTGGATACATTTTCATAGGACTGGAAGGGACCTCGAGAAGTCATCTAATCCAGTTCAGTCCCCTGCACTCGTGGCAAGACTAAATATTGCCTAGACCATCCCTGACAGGTGTTCGTCTAATCTTCTCTTAACTCTCCAATGATGGAGATTCCGTAACCTCCATGAGCAATTTATTACAGTGCTTAACCATCCTGACAGTTAGGAAGTTTTTCCTAATGTCCAAACTAAACTGCCCTTGCTGCAATTTAAACCCATTGCTTCTTGTCTATTCTCAGAGGTTAAGGAGAACAATTTTTCACCCTCCTCCTTGTAATAACCTTTTATGCACTTGAAAACTGTTATCATGTTCCCCCTCAGTCTTCTCTTCTCCAGACTCTAAACCCAATTTTTTCAGTCTTCCCTCATAGGTCATGTTTTTAGACCTTGAATAATTTTTGTTGCTCTTCTCTGGACTTTCTCCAATTTGTCCACATCTTTCCTGAAAAATGGTGCCCAGAATTGGACACAATACTACAGCTGATGCCTAATTTGCGTGGAGTAGAGCGGAACAACTACTTCTCGTGTCTTGCTTACAACACTCCTGCTAATACATCCCAAAATGTTTGCTTTTTTCGCAACAATGTTACACTGTTGACTCATATTTAGCTTGTGTTCCACTGTGCCCCTACGTCCCTTTCCACAGTACTTCTTCCTAGGCAGTTATTTCCTATTTTGTGTGTAACTGATTGTTCCTTCCTAAGTGGAGTACTTTGCATTTGTCTTTATTGAATTTCATCCTGTTTACTTCAGATCATTTCTCCTGTTTCTCCAGATCATTTTGAATTTTAATCCTATCCTCCAAAGCACTTGCAATCATGAGGAAAACCTTTTCTCTATGATGTTGCCAACGACACTCTGCATACATTATCAACTTTGTGGATATTATTTATGAAAATAAATTCTTACCTTTCACATTGGGACTTTAAAGCTTCTGTGAATATTTTTGTTTATTGTCTGGTGTAACTTTAGTCTTTGAGGCCTGTTTCTTTGCTTTGTTCCTCCTTTCTTATGGCCTTTAGTACTGCATGCTTTACTGTTTCCAGTTTAAAGCTAAATATCAGTTGTCACTCTGCAACCTTGTGTGCTTTGTTAGATTTTTATTTTTATATGTCTCTCTCGAATTGTAATTGGTCTTGCACAGATTTAAGCCCTACAGCCTTGTAAGGGTGTGCCTATTTAATATGAACCACTTATAAATTACCTTTACTCTAACATGCAGAGGGAAACTAGTTTCTACCTACTTCAAAACAAGGATTTCATTTTAGACCTGACTTTTTACACATACACCTAACGTTTTTGTTCAGTACGAAATCAATCTGCCTGAAGTTTCATATGTGGTAGGTTAAGGTATAATTTTCCTAGAAAACTTTACAAGTCATTTGAAACACAGGCTCAAAAATTAGGTGATTTTTTTGCTTCCCCCACATCTTTTAAATACCTGGCATAGGAGCAAAATATGGTCATATTCCTTATTCACTGTGTTAGTGTTCCATGGGGTTTTAGCCTCTCTAGAAGGGTGTCCAGAGGAATCATTACTTCGCCTTCCTCTGCATCAACCACAGGAGCTCTGGCCAGCCATACAGCGGAGTATACTCTGCACCTTTTTGTGGGGTCTAACTATGGGTGTTTCCCCTTTTGTAAATGAGAGCTCCAGAAAGCATTGGGAGCAATGCCTTCTAAATGCTTCGCCTGGGGCACTGCATCAGAATATAAGAATGGCCATACTGGGTCAGACCAATGGTCCATGTAGCCCAATATCCTGTCTTCTGCCAGTGGCCGGTGCCAGATGCTTTGGAAGGAATGTACAGAACGGGGTCGTCATCAATTGATCCATTCACTGTCGTCCAGTGCCAGCTTCTGGCAGTCAGAGGTTTAAGGACACTGCACGTGGGGTTGCATCTTGGCTAACAGCCAGTGATGGACCTATCCTCCATGTGCTTATCTAATTATTTTTTGAACCGAGTTATACTTTTGGCCTTCACAACATCCCTAGCAATGAGTTCCACAGGTTGACTATGAATTGCACGAAGTACTTCCTTATGTTTTGTTTTTAAACCTGTTGTCTATTAATTTCATTGTGTGACCCCTGGTTCTTGTTATGTGATGAAGTAAATAATACTTTTTCCTCTATACCATTTGTGATTTTATAGCTATCTATCATGTCCCCCCGTTATCTCTCTCCTAAATCGAACAGTACCAGTCTTTTGAATCTCTTCTCAGATGGTGGTAGTTCCATTCCTCTAATCTTTTTTTGTTGCCCTTCTTTGTACTTTTTCCAGATCTAATATATCTTTTTGAGATAGGGTGGCCAGAACTGCACCCAGTATTCAAGGTTTGGGCATTTATATTGGGTACCATGCATTTATATAATGACATTATATTTTGTCTTACCTTATGATCAAAGATCAAATATTTCATCTTTACCCCAAGCCTACGAGTGCTGTAGCTAAAAGCCACAGCAGAACATATGTTGAGCAGAATATTGCTCTGCCCTGTGCTGCTGTCCAATTGAGATATCATGCATATTTTCCAAAGGTTCAGAAGGGCTGCAAAGTATTAATGAAGGGATAAGGAATGTTCCTGATTATGGAGGGGAGAATTGACAGCAGCTTTGATAGCACTATGCTGGCTGTTTTGTTGGAGCCTTTATTCAGGGTTGAACGGTACCTGTTCTAATGGTGTTGATTTTTCCAGACTGTTTAACAGTCCTAGTATGTCAGGAGAAGCCATACAAATGAAGAATCAGTTCTAACCAGTCACATGGCCGTGCAGGGAGTATGCCCACTGCTAATGCCATTATGCTTGATGTGCTGACAGGTGCAGCTCTTACAATCTCTATTGCATAATAAATCTACTGAACTTGGTGATAAATGTGAAACCTGATCAAATTTATGAACAAAGTCACACTGAGGAAGAAAGTGTTCTGCCAGGGTGTAAACCACATTTTGGAAGAGAGCTCTGCTACTCAAGCAATTCTCTGTAGTTGGTTGAGTGAGGGAAATGGCATACCACTCTGGCTGTTTTTACTGGCAGAGTTCCTGCAATGAACAACTCTCAAGCCTCTGTCACTTCTGGAAGTGAAAAGGATCTTGTCAGTGCTGAAACATGTGCGCGCGCGCAAAATGATATATACACAAATGCTTCTAACCAAGCTGAAATAATTGCCTGGCTTTTTTGTAACATGGAGGTGTTTCGGAGAAATTGGTCTGAAGACAGGAAAAATGAACAATAAAAATAAAAGATTTTAAGACTGCAGAAAATAGTAGTACTAACATTAAGAATCATAAAGTTATTACCAGGAAATTCCTAGCCATTGAGCTGCTGAAAGAAATGAAAGCTCTTGATTCCAGACAATGGGGTTAGAGGAACATCCACTAGCAAGTTCTCCAAATATGCTGCACTAGCGGAGTACCTGCAGCTAAGTGGTACCAGTACTTGACTTCATTGGAGAACACGCTAGAACCTTCATTGTAGTAAGAGTGGCTTGGAAGACTAACATGCAATATAGTTTTGGACAGCAATCTAAATGCTATTTAGCCTCAGAGGCTTATTATTTTTGTGTTCCAAGCAGATTGCAGTAATGTGTCTCTTTGATTCCACTTTATAGTGTAATTTACAATGACTTTGAGTATTTCTGCTAATTCTCTAATCCTTTTAGTTCCGAAGGTGGCTGGAACATCAGAATCAACAAAATAAATCTTTTCTTCTTTGTCCTTCTTTCCTGGCTATTAGCACCCAGTCACTTCATAGTCTCCATGCTGCTGCTGCTGACCTCTGAAGATCTGTTTTTTCTTACCACTTTAGCAATTTTAGTGCAAATCATGGAAAAATTTACAGGAATTAATTCTAAATTGTAATATAAGGATTTAAAGCTAGAATTGGATAACAGATGGATTTAAAGCTAGAGTCTTACCATTGAAAGATTTCTTTTTTTATGTGCATTAGAAATTGGACCAAGATCTTAATGAAGTTAAAGCTCGTGTCGAAGAACTGGACAGAAAGTATTATGAGGTGAAAAACAAAAAAGATGAACTACAGAGTGAAAGAAAGTTAGTAAATTTATTTAAAATTTGTTTTAATTATTATGTGTAAAATGTAAAGGATGCCAGCTGTGTAGTCGTTAGGTTGGCACAACTACTTAAGTATTTTTAAATACGGTCATGTGTTTGGAGGTTTAAACCTCTACATTTCAATTTTTAAAAAATTACTACTCTAGAAGGAAGTTAACCCAGTTTTACTTGCTAAGAATTTTCTGATAATCAAAGTGCTTAATGATGTTAACCTGGCTTTTGTCTCATTTTGTAGTTATCTGTGGAGAGAGGAGAATGCTGAACAACAAGCTCTTGCTGCAAAACGAGAGGATTTGGAGAAGAAACAGCAACTTCTTAGAGCAGCAACAGGAAAGGTGAGAGAATGTGCATTTGTTACAGTTACTAATTGATTATCTGACATGGGGAAAGGTTTCATATCTTTTAAAGATAATTGCCACGTCTTTAAGGGGAAAAAACAGTCTATAACCGCAGATCATAATATCAGAACTTTTTCATAAGCCTTATTTTTCAAATACTTACAGCTCTCTGAAAAAGAATTCTTTTGGGCTATTTATTCTCCGCCTAAAGCCAGTTTTTGGAGTGAGAAATTTTTTGCTGAAATTCAGTTTGAGTTTATCAAAGCATTGAAAACTGGTGGTTCTCAGGCTCTCAAATTACCATGCCTATTGGTTCCTGTATCCAAAGCAGGAACTTGCTGTCAGTAGCTGGGAGGGAACTTGTGGAGCCTTAGAGTAGTCAGTGACAGCTCACGTGCACCAGCCACATGGGTAGCCATGTGTTGTCTGCAGTCCTAACAAGAATTGATCAGTGACTGTGGCCTTCATAACGCCCAGTGGCTGACGCCGAGCAGCTGAGAGGCAGATGGTGAATGATCCATGATCTCAATTAGAAATCACTAACAAACTTGAAATCCAAGCAATAAGCTTATAAACATTTTGTCAGTTTGTATTTTAAACTGGCAAGACAAAGGACTAAAAACTCTAGATTAACATTATTTTTAGGTCACGTGATCCTTGAAGTCTAGTAATATAAGTTATTCATTATATTTTTTTGTGACAGGCCATTCTAAATGGTATAGACAGCATAAACAAAGTCTTGGAGCACTTTCGCCGGAAAGGCATAAACCAACATGTTCTAAATGGTTACCATGGAATTGTGATGAATAATTTTGAGTGTGAGCCTGCTTTCTACACTTGTGTTGAAGTTACTGCAGGGAACAGGTAAATTATACTGTATTGAATTCTTCTTCAGTTTGAAAGGGTAAGAGGGGGATGTTTGACTTCATGCATGTTGAAAGCCAGTTGCTGGCACAAGCTTGCCATAGGAGGGTTTATTCTTTTGATGTATACATTGGGCCTGTTTTCAGCTTTAGTTGCATGTATGTACAATAATCAAATCCACACTGTATCAAAAAGATACTGAAAAGAGCTCTTTACCTGACTAAAACGCACTACCCAAATTACACCCTTCCTTCTCTCAACCTGTATCCTTAGGAAAATCCTTGCTGTGTGTCCAAAAGATCAGTAGGCTTGGGCTGTACTGAGCAAAACTGTGGGGAGGAGAGCAAATTCCAGACTCAAGAGCTCTGCACTGAGTCCTTCCCATGGTCCATTATGCAACTAGGGTATTTGCCCAAATAACCTGGTATATGACAGCGTACTACAAAAATGGCAGTCTGTAGGATACATAGGCTCCAAACCATCGGGCTATCATTTGAATGGTACTTGGAAATCAATTGGAAGCCGGTGTAGTCTCTAGAGTAGGAGTTTGAGAGATGCTCCCAGAAAGCACACTAAGTAAGCATTTAACTGCAGTCTGTGTACCTGCTGAAATTTCCAAGTGGTAATAGCCTCAAGTAGAGTATGTCACAATGATCCAGTCTGGAGATAGCAAAGGCATGAGTATTGGTGGTGAAGTCCACATTCCCTAAGAAGGCTAACAATCTTTTAGCCATACACAATTTGTTCTAGTATTTATTCTTGTAAACTTCCTGATTATTTTCTTTACGTCCAAACACACACCTTTTAATAAAAATGATTGATACTGGTGTTTTGTCATTTTTCTTTTCCTTTTAAAGCGTAGTGGGATGCTGTGTTCGATGTACTAAACAAAGGAAGAGAGTTAGTCTCAGAAGCAGTTAAAATTACTCTTTTTGACTCCCTTTGATTAATGATGATTGCACCCACTGCCACCTGGAAAATTCTTTTTATCACCCTTTCAGCACCAGGCTGAAAGTTGATTGCGTGGAACAGAGCATTTTAATTTCGCCCACCCATGATCCTGTCCTTAGACAAGGTGTTTCTGCGTAAACACTTACAGGGAAGAAAGGTAGACTAAATAGGCTTGCTATTGAAGGGTATGTGACATATATGCACAGCTGATGAGGAAAAGACCTGAGGTCAAATGTTAATTGGGCTTTCCCTGTGACCAATGCTAGTAAATTCTTGGGTGGCCTCATTCGGATGAAACTGAATAAGACGACTAATTATTAAAAAAAACACACAAAAAAAAAGCCCCTGTCCCAACTACTTAAATGGTGTTTCGGCAGATTTTAGTACAGTGTAAATTATCTTCCTATTCTAAAAATTTCTGTGACCATTATTTTTTCCCCTTGTATTTTCTAAGGTGTGGTAATGCCAAAAACTGTAGAGAGAATAAAACGTGGTTTTGTTTTGTTTAGTGGTTACTGAAAATTTGAGTTTGGGGTAGAAAATATCAATTATTTTGGCATAATAAAATCTTGGTGGTTTTTCTTTGGTCTGTTAAATTAGGTTATTTTATCATATTGTGGATTCCGATGAGGTCAGTACAAAGATCTTAATGGAGTTTAATAAAATGAACCTTCCTGGAGAAGTAACTTTTCTGCCTCTCAACAAGCTGGATGTTAGAGATACTGCTTACCCTGAAACCAATGTGAGTCACTGTGTTGATACGGACTTCTGTTTTTTCTTCCAGTAGATTACTTATAAGTCACACGTTTGTCACATAGATGTTATGTACTCTTGCTGCTGCTACTTTATAATGCTATTTTCTTCAGGCTGGCCATGTCCAACTAAATATTTTTTTTCAGTATTGCACTCCTTCAAGAATCTCTAACACCTGGTAGATTCAAAAAAGTAATGTTAAACTTCATACGTTTAAAAACATACAGAGGTGAGAACGAAAGGAAGAATTTCATTGTTATCTGAATAGAAATGGTAATTGTTATAAGAGCTGTCAAATGTACTTTCCTCAAGTTGGAAGGCAGCCTTTTTACAAGACCTGGACAAGCAGATAATATGACATCGCATAAGACAGCCAAATTTATTATTTGAAACAAGTTGTGCTCCATTGCCACTATGAAAATTTTGTTAATACCATTATATTTTCACTAGTAAATATATAATATACTTACAGTAAATATCTATTTGAATTCGAAATTGTAGGCTAGTTTAAAAAAATTATTTATTTCCTACGGTAAGGTAGGTCAGCTAGACTTTTTACATATTCTATTTAATTTTGCATAAACAACGAAACATAAATGATACTGATAGGAACAACCTGATTCTTCACACACATTCACTTTGGAAATACATTATGTATGTATGTTTCTGGTGGCACCCACAATATCTTATTCCTTATACAGAAGAAGTTAATTGACAGATACAGTAACAAAAATCATTTAAACTCACTCAGTTGCTACTTAGCACTTGAACCTGTTCCTGTTGAAATTACTGGCAGACCTGTCATTGCTCCAGTGAGAGTAAAATTAAACCTTAAATTGGCCCATTCAGATTTTCATAATTATTTATGCCTAACTTGCATGTGCAATATTTTTGGTGTCTGGGAAATTGTAATAAGCCTACACCCTAATTGATTGTGCAGCAGTTTAAAGAACAGATGGTCATACACAGAGACAGTAATTTGTGTTCACAATCACAGGCATTTCTGTAAATTATGATGGCATGCACAGTTCTAAACGGATTTGCTTCATTAATTTTCAGTACATTGGAATGACCTAGTCCTAATGTTTTATTTTTTTAATTGAAGATGACAGAAGTTCTTATTGTAAATGTGAGGGTTTATTTTATTTTGTTCTTTTTGTTGGGTTGCCAAGGGTTCTCTTTAAATTATTTTCCACTGGCAATTGCACAGTGCACCCAGTGGATGCTTCAGGCAATGTGTGACATATTCGTGCAACTTATTGTTCTTATTGTTGGCATGTACTGCTTTATTGATGTGAATGCTACATTTTTAGGACGCTATTCCTATGATCAGTAAACTGAGATACAATCCCAGATTTGACAAAGCCTTCAAACATGTTTTTGGAAAGACTCTTATTTGTCGTAGCATGGAGGTGTCTACCCAGTTGGCCAGAGCTTTCACTATGGATTGTATTACTTTGGAAGGTATGTATCGCAATTATATTATTAATTTAATGGAAAAACAGGGTCTTTGGCAGACCGAGGTTCATTGAAACTAGTCTATTACTTTCCTAGTGTTCTTTGCAAAACCAGATACTATGGTAATTTACCTGGGTAAGCTAGATGAAACAAACTAAATGTTAATATCGCTGTTGTCATAGTCCAAAATGTTTTTTAAGTCCTCTAATTTTTTTGGTGACTTGAGCGACAAATCAGTAGGAATCATCCCAGAGATTTACAAAATGGATTAGACTTGTACCTGATTTTATCAGGTATTGATGTCCCTGAGGAATTGAGAAGCTTATTCTACTAGGTTTAAAACAATTTCCATGGCGTGCTTATGTACCGCTTAATTACTAAGAAGTGCAGATTTGCTACTTTAGTATACTAGTCACATGTTTGTCTTGACTTGATATCTCCCTGTTTTTTGGAGAGAAATCTTCTGTTTAGTGGCTCTCCATGGGCTACGCTGCTAGTTTCTCTCTCCTTTGAGAGGTTCCTCAGATCCCCACTCTGAGAGAAAATTATTATTTACAATAACTGGTTCTTGTAGTGTTGTTTTCTGTAGATCCACTGTGCCACTTTCCTATATTTTTCCAGAGTGCTTTAATGAATCTTTCAATGTGTAAGGGCAGTTGAGGCCACAGTCCATTTTATATCCTTGAGTCCAAATGTTAGGATCCACACATGTTACTTGCATGATTCAAACAGTCATTGCATTATAGAAGATTCTGGGTCCAACAGCATTGTTGGTGTATTCATCCCGTGTGCATCTGCAGAGGCAGTTCTTTAAGAACCCCAGTTAATGACAAGTAACGTTTCTTGGGCAAAACAGTTCACCATAAGATTTGTCAGGCCTAAACGAGACTAAGGCTTTGATCAGTCGGGACAGCAATTACAGATGGAGGTACAGCAGAAGATTTGGTAAAAAGGATGCAGTATAACAGCAAATGTTAAGAGAAGGTTGGATCTTGCTCCTTTTTGGGTGGAGTGTTTTAATGGAGCGCACACCAGTTGTTTAAGGTTAGCCCCGTTTGCCTTGATTATGTCTGTCCATTTTGGCCACTATTGAGGAAACTGCTCTAACATGCTGCATTTTGAAAAACTGGTAGTGATATGGTGTTTGAATGTCCCCATTGTTCATATAAATTGACTTTAATGTGGATTACATGCTTTCAGAAGTTAATAAAAGAAATTGAACTGCTTGATGCTGAGAGAAGGCAGTTCCTCGTGCTAGGAACCTGCTGGTCTTTAGACATTAAATACACTTTTTAAAAGCTTTACAAAAATAAATGTGATTTTTTTTTCACCTTGTTAACATTTGAAAGTGACATTTTGTAAATTAATTGCAAACATTACATGCATGCATGATTCCTCAGAATTATATAGAATCTCTCTAGGAAATTGACAGTACTTAAAGTACATATTAGCAGAATAATCATTAGCTTCTAGGAACTGCTTGGAACAACGTGTCCTATGGGTGTGCAGTACAAAAGTACCATTTTAATTCTCTTCTGTTCATAGGTGATCAAGTCAGCCATCGTGGTGCTCTGACTGGAGGTTATTATGACACAAGAAAGTCTCGGCTTGAACTGCAAAAAGATGTTAGAAAGGCAGAAGAAGAACTTGGTGAACTTGAAGCAAAACTCAATGAAAACTTGCGCAGAAACATTGAAAATATCCTTTTTGATGTATTTGTGCATGTTGTGTGGGAAAAGTTGCATGGTAATAAGGCCTAGTGAGCTTGTTCTTTTCTCCCACCTTCATTACAAAATGAACAATTGTTTTAAGACTTTATTTTTACATATTGGCTGTTTTCTATGGTATTAGTTGTAATTGCTGCCTATGCAGGCTTTCTTCTATATACTGCTATAGAGGTTCTAATGAGAGTAGAGTCAACATTTAAAAAAAAAAGGGGGGGGGGGAATTACTATATTAAAAATGCAACAGAGCCCACATAAACGAATCTGTTAATACATTTTATGCCAGATTTATATTGTTGGAGAATTTAATTTCTAATGTAACACATGTCTCTCAATTACACTTGATTAATTGTACATGTGTAAATAGTGTTTGACATTAGTCAGTGATCAGGAGATGTTTTCATAAATGATTAAGTGATATAGACGCCAGCAGGTCAATAGGTTACTTATAACACCTTTACTGATGTCAAGTAACGGGGTAGCCGTGTTAGTCTGTATCTACAAAAACAACAAGGAGTCTGGTGGCACCTTAAAGACTAACGGATTTATTTGGGCATAAGCTTTTGTGGGTAAAAACCTCACTTCTTCGGATGCATAGAGTGAAAGTTACAGATGCAGGCATTATATACTGACACATGGAGAGCAGGGAGTTACTTCGCAAGTGGAGAACCAGTGTTGACAGGGCCAATTCAATCACGGTGGATGTAGTCCACTCCCAATAATGGATGAGGAGGTGTCAGTTGTCTTTTATTGACAATTATTGGGAGTGGACTACATCCACCTTGATTGAATTGGCCCTGTCAACACTGGTTCTCCACTTGCGAAGTAACTCCCTGCTCTCCATGTGTCAGTATATAATGCCTGCATCTGTATCTTTCACTCTATGCATCCGAAGAAGTGAGGTTTTTACCCACGAAAGCTTATGCCCAAATAAATCTGTTAGTCTTTAAGGTGCCACCAGACTCGTTGTTGTTTTTGTACCTTTACTGATATAGTTATAACCACCTTTAACACATACTGCTCATGTCTGTGACATGCTTTTGTCCTCTATTATCAACTTTAACTTTCTATAAACTATACCTGTACTCTTAATATAAAGAGACCAAATCTCTAGGTCTTAAAATATGATTTTATACAATAAAAAATTTCACCAAGGTTTACTTAATAGGTGCTAGCGACTTGATCCTAAAGTCAGCTGCATGATGTCCTTTCAGAGAATATTACTATGGCTCTATCATCCTGAGATTTAAAAGTGGGAAAAATAAGTAAAATAGATTATAGCAATTTTTAAAAAATCAAATAGAGATGTTCAGAAAACATCTTGAAACCATAAGCTGTGTGTATGATATTGTAGTGCTAATAAAATATTTTAGTCTAGTTTTGAGAATCCTCCTTATTTACAGTGCTTGGAGTGTAGTTTTCATACCTCTGCTTCTTAGGCCTTGGCTACACTGGCAATACACAGCGCTGCACTTGCTGCGCTCAGGGGTGTGAAAAAACACCCCCCCGAGCGCAGCGAGTGCAGCGCTGTAAAGCGCCAGTGTAATCAGCGCCTGCAGCGCTGCACGCTCTCTCGCAGTGCTGCAAGCTATTCCCTCTCGCAGCGCTGGCGGTGCGACTACACTCGCGCTTCACAGTGCTGTCGCAGCAGCGCTGCCGCGGCAGCGCTGTGAATCCGTAAGTGTAGCCAAGGCCTTATAGCAACATTATAACATTGTAAAGGATATTGCTATAGCAAAGCTCTGTAAAGTAAAAGCAGTCCTATGTTGAAATTTATTTATATGTATATAAATAAAATGGGCTCATAGATTAGAGGTGGAAAAGGCCTGTTAACTATTGTGATGTATCCCATAGTCACTACAAGGTTGTTCCATACTGTGTTTGTTTGTGTAGTCTAATTCTAAATGCCCTAAGTAACAGGGATTCTACCGCATCCCACTGTCTTATTGTCTGCTAGACGTCATGGTCTGGAAGCTTTTTGTGACAGTTAACCTGAATTTGTCTTCTCTTAATCTCATCCAATTTCTTCTGTTTCTACCCTGTTGTGCTACCCTTAATTATTTCTCTCCTTCAGTGTCTATTGCATTCTTCTAAATAACCTCTGGAAACTCTTGAGATAGCTGTCTTTTCTGATTTTAGTAATTATTTAGCCAAGATATATATTCTATTCACCCATAAGGTAAATATAGAATTAGGTTAGTTGTTAACATGGTATGTGTAGTACATGTCTAAAATAATAGAAAGGAAACTAATATGTAGGTAGATATCAGTAATGTTTTAAAATACAGAAGAATATGATATGGAAAAGGGGACAAGTTGTAGGAAGTTTTCTAAATCTCTGTATTTCACTAGCTTTTTGTAAATCTCTTTAGTCATGACAGAACAGCTATTTCTTTAAACATGTAAATTATAGCTTTCTCAAATTGTTGACTGATATGTAGAATAGAGTGTTGATTGAGCTGTCTCAATATATGTCAAACTGTGATGCAGATTACATGACTAACAACGTGGATGCTATTGTAGCTATTGAAGGAGGATTTCAGAAGGAATTAGTGAGACTTTTAAAGCCAGAGAGAATAATTGTGACTTAATTTTTTCCTGTGTAAATATCAGTAACACCTCTAGTAACACTGAAGAAGTTTTTAAAAACTTTTAGTATCATGGAAAAAGCCATAAATAAAGATTTGGAGTAGAATTAAAAGCTTTAGCAAGATTAACCTTCTAATGCTCAGTGTTTCCCAGTTCTAATTATGTGCAGACTCCCAGTCTGCCCACACCTGCCTTCAGCATCAGATTCCAGACTAGCACGCTATAGTTTATGGAGAATATATATATATATTTTAAGAGTGGAATTAATACTGGCCTGTTCAAGAGCTCTAAAATTCTCTGTCTTCCTAATTCCTGACCAGAGTGTTGGACCCCTTCTGGGAGCAAAAAGTCTAGTACGTTTCCAAGGTCTTTTTGTTTTGGGGGCCTGCCTCTCTCTCTTTGACTGACAAATGGTAGCATTTGTAATGTGGACACATTGGTGAAATCTTGGTCCCATTAAAACTGGTAAAGCTCCCATTGACTTCAGTAGGGTCAAGCTTTCATCCTTGTGATCTAAGGCAGCGGAAGATAGGAATTGCTTTACTGGATCAGCCTGTGGTCCATATAGTCCAGTCTGTGACCAGTGGCAAGCACCAGATGCTTCAGAGGAAGTTGCAAGAAACCCTCACAACAGGCAGATGTTGGATAATCTGTCCCCCATCAATGTTTTGTCCTAATCCTAATAGCACTTAATAGATCAGGCACACTAATTTTTCTTTGCATTTGTTTCTAGAGCCTATTGATTACAGTGCTATAAAACTGTTACTGATATGTCTGTCTTGGGGGCGCTGTTGCGGCAACATATTTGACATCTGAGAGGAAATGGGATAAAGCACCACAAGAGTCTCAACTGACCTATTTAATCTCTTCTGGTCAATTGAAGGCTTTGTGTTGACCTCCGAGAGCAGCTGAATGTGACTGGTTCTCTATCTATGAAAGTTGTGATATGATGGGGAGTGAACAAAAATGAGAAACTGCAGTAACAGTGTGGGTTTAAAGTACCTCTTCTATTTAAAACTTGGAATTTTCCTTAGCCCACTGTATGGATTAATAATGAAATTGACCAACTGATGAATCAAATGCAGCAGATTGAGACTCAACAGAGAAAATTCAAAGCTTCCCGAGACAGCATCTTGTCAGAGATGAAAATGCTGAAAGAGAAGAGACAGCAGTCTGAAAAAACCTTTATGCCAAAGGTATATAGCATATGTAAGAATTTGTTAGTGACTTCTTAGTTAATGGTTATCGTATTATTGTTTGAGCAGACATACTTCCTGTCCCAAAGAATTTATAGTCTGAGTAGACAAATAAAAAATTGGTGCATACGATGCACTAGATGACCACATGTTGGAAAGTATCATGCAGGGCTCAGGAGTGGCAATCAAAGGGGCTGATTTTCAACTAAAAATGAAGTTTTCTCCTTTCTATAAGCTGTCTTTTACAAAATCAAAATTGTTTCCCATTGGAGACTATAGCATGCATGCTGAGAGAAATGTCGTAGAAAAAGAGTTGGTAGTCTGGCATTTCTGACAGGTTACAAGTTGGACTGGTCTTCCTGGACTGTTCATGTTGTCTATAAAACTACCACACTGGATTTACTTAATACAAGTCGAAAAAGACAAGTTTAGAGAAGCCTGCAGTTTCATTTGAATGATGATCCAATTTGATACAATAATCTGTTCTGTAGCAACGCAGCTTGCAAAGCTTGGAGGCAAGCTTACATGCCATGGAATCAACTCGAGAATCGTTAAAAGCAGAATTGGGAACAGACTTGCTGTCTCAGCTCAGCCTAGATGATCAGAAACGAGTGGATGCACTTAATGATGAGATTCGACAACTGCAACAAGTAAGGAGAACTAAGAGAAAAGATGTCATGACACTAAACGTGGAGAATTTCTTACTGAGAAGACATTCTGTTAATTTAAATCTTTTCTTCTTACGTAGGAAAAGTGAGATGTCATTGATAATCCACAGCTATGTAGTTCTGTGATCTTTGCGCAGTATGAGGGAGATGTTTTGTGTTTTGTTTAATTGCTGTCCGTGCTATATATTTTGCTTTTTTCAGATACTGTCTAGACTTTTTCTTTAACTTAGGTGTATTTTGCTTTTAAATAAGACCCTTATTATGTAGTAGTCATGTTAAAATTGACTTGTTCCCATGCTTTGGTTTTGCAACAGGCAGCATCTCCTTCAGTAAACCCTGTAGGGTGTGGGGAGACAGATCTGTGCTATGAAATAAACAAACCAACTCCGTTTTTGTTTCATCTGGGTCAGTTGGGGGAACATTACGATTTAAGGACATAAAATTTTGGAGCTGTTTTGGTCTTGGTAAAGAGTTAGACAAGGCTAAAGTTTCAAATAGTCTTCCATGTTTAATAGTGCAAAAGTTGGGTTGTGTTTGCTCTGTTTTGATTCTAGACAGCTGTACAAATATTAAAAATGTCCTCACATTCATATTAAAATAACTCCATGCATATAAGGAATTGTGTAATATTTTCATTTTATTGTATTCTACAAACTTTTCTTTCCTCAAAGAGTAAGAACCTTCACTGGGAGCCTTTGTTTGATGCAATTAATATTCTCTCCTACTTTCTTACAGGAAAACAGACAGCTTTTGAATGAGAGGATTAAACTGGAAGGCATCATCACAAGAGTAGAGACATACCTCAATGAGAATCTCAGAAAACGCTTAGACCAAGTGGAACAAGTAAGATTATTGATTTTCTTAGATCCATTTTGCAAAATATTCTTGCCTTGCACCTTCAGAGATTTGACAAACTATTCTTCTCTTAAATATGCACCGGATATACTACTGATAATTAATATATAGCTTTTCTACTTCTGTTTATCCAACATGCAAACTGAGCTATGGTTTTTTTTAGGATTGAAGCAGAATTATTTAAGAATGTATTTGAGGTGTGACTGACAGTGTACCAAGCTTGCAGAAGTACAGTGTATATAATTAAACACAAGTTCACATTATAATAGAACTGTACAGCAGTGGCTGTGGATTTTTTTGAGGTTTAGATTTAATTTAAAACAAAATCCATTACTCTGTGAAAAGAATTTTAATGGTTATAGTCAGACATAGGACCAGGGTAGTAGTCTGCAGTGTGGGTTTATACTTTGATTCCCTGCTATGGCTATTCTTACTGTTTATTTTTTGTCCCACAGGAATTGAATGAGCTACGAGAGACAGAAGGCGGCACTGTTCTTACTGCCACAACATCAGAACTCGAGGCCATCAACAAACGAGTGAAGGATACCTTGGCACGATCAGATGGTTGGTAATACTGATTCTTGGAATGAAGATACTCTACACTTTACAATACTCATAAATGTGGTTGTGACGGGTTGGACCCCCATTTTGAGATGCCCATTCTGCTCCACTAGCCTGGATTCCCTCTCTCTGGCCTCTTGCAGTGCACGCACGCACACACACAGGGCGACACTCAGCTGCAGACACAGACTGAAGTCAGTTCTGTGTGAAAGGATTCACCCAGCACTCAGGTTCACATCCCTTTTGAAGAATAAACCCAAGATAATATTGCCTTGCGCTAGAAAAATCTGCACAGCGCAAGCTCATCAAAATTCGCCCTCTCCCTCAATGTGAAGAGAGATGTGCACAGCTTCTTGGCCCCTCTCCCCCGATAGAAATCGCACAAATGGTTTAATAATAAAACAAATTTATTAACTATAAAAGGCAGATTTTAAGTGAATATAAGGAATAGCAAACATAACAAAGCAGTTTACTAAGCAAATAAAACAAAATATGCTAACTAAGCTTGATTCACTAAAGAAACAGGTTACAAAATGCAATTTCTCACCCTAAATGTTGAATTAGGCAGGATGCAGAGTTTCTGTAGCTTAGATTTCCAGTTATCTTTTCTTACAGACTGGACCCTGTGTCAGTCTGAACTCACCCCTGTCTTTCCCCTCAAGTACTTTCAGCAGTCTGCCTTCTTGGGTAGGCAGTGGAGGAGAGTCCAGAGCAACCCCCTCCCCAGCCCTTAAAAAAGATTTACATAAGGGGGGAATCCTTTGTTTGATCTCCATCCCCTATAGTGGAAAAGTACCAGCAGTGGGGGTATTTTTCATGAGGTGACATTATCACCTGACCTTGTAGTGCAGGGGTCGGCAACCTTTCAGAAGTGGTGTGCCAAATCTTCATTTATTCACTGTAGTTTAAGGTTTCGCATGCCAGTCATACATTTTAATGTTTTTAGAAGGTCTCTCTCTGCAAGTCTATAATATATAACTAAACTATTGTTGTATGTAAAGTAAATAAGGTTTTTAAAATCTTTAAGAAGCTTCATTTAAAATTAAATTAAAATGCAGATCTTACCAGTTTAGTGTGATCCTTGCCCTTGCTTTTCCTTGCTGACTTTTTCAGTGTCTGGCACGTATTTGGATACTTTAAGCTGCATACAGGCTTCTGAGTGATCAATTGTTAACCGGCTCAGATTTTATGTGTGAAAATACCTGTTCACACGAGTATGTGGATCCAAATGCTGAAAGCATTGCAAACGCAATTTTCTTCAAACAGTTAAATTTCACTGGCAGGGCCATCCAGTAGGTCAGAATAGAGGCCCCATGATCTCTCTTGGTAGCTTCACGTGCACTCAGCAGATCTCCAAACTTTGATGCCCACAATTCTGAGCTTTTTAACTGAATGAGCTGCATTTCGAAATCTTCAACACCCATCCACTGAAATACAGACAAATCCAAGTAGCTTTCGTTGAACTTTTCAGGTTTAATTAGGAAAGAAAGCATTGGGCCAAATCACTGAAAATCTTGAAATCTGTCAGAAAATTCTGATTCCAGTTCTTGCATGTACATTCCAATCTCATCGACACTGACAGTGCAACGTGTCGATAGCTCTTTTATGTGTTGGAAGTAGCGGAAAGTCGAAGTTCAAATATCCCGAGAAAAAACTGCTAGTTTTACAATGAATGCCTTCCAGGCTTCATAAAGATCCAGAACCATTTGCCCTGCACCCTGGAGACAGAGGTTGAGTTCGTTTAGGTGAGTGGTGATGTCAGTTAGAAACATGAGCTTACACACCCATTTGTCATCATCCAGTTTGGGGTATTTTAGTGCTTTTTCTGACAAAAAGGCCTTGATTGCATGAAAACAGTTTACAAAACGCACTAAAACCTTGCCACGACTTATCCACCAAATATTGCTGTGAAGTGGAATGTCGTTATAAGCACTGTCCCTCTCTTCTAGCAGTGCTTGAAACTGTCTGAGTCAAAGCAGATCGAGCAACAAGGATATTCACAATTCGCACCACTGTATTCATCACATTATTAAGATCTGAATTAGAAATTTTAGCACACAGGTTTTCTTGATGGATGATATAGCGAAATTTGACTGTAGGGCGGCCAGTTTGATCTTAAAGTAACTTTACAAATCCCTTCTGTTTTCTGACCATGGCAGGAGCGCCATCTGTTGTCACACAAAATATTTTTCTGATGTCAACTCCTCGTTCTTCAAAATGGTTTACAAAACTTTCCACTATATCTTCCCCCTTTGTTGTGCCATGCAGGGGTTTTAGGCAACAAAGTTCCTCTTGGATTTCGTCAGAAGCACAATATCTTGCAACAACTGCCAAACATGGAACGTCGTTTATATTCATGCTCTGATCAACTGCAATGCTAAACATGGCTGTGTCTTTTAATGCAGTTGTCTGCTTTTCATTAATGTTTTTTGCCATTTTGCTTATGCCTCTCTAAACTGTTCTGGCAGAGACAGGCAGTTCTTTTATTCTAGATATGATCGTATCTTTATTTGGCAAATCATTGAACAAAACCTCCGAACTGCTGAGAAAAACTTTTTATATATATTCCTCATCTGTAAATGGCTTTCTGTTTTTTGCAATGCACTGTGCAGTCTTGTAACTTCCTTCTGTAGCTTCATTTTTACTTACATTTCTCTGAAGAATATGGGGTGTAATGTGCCAACGGTATTCATTTTGGTAAAAGAATTGAGCATAACATGAGATCAAGAGGCAACTAATAACATTGAAATAAATTTCAAACTGATAAAAGAACATTTTTACACAATATATAATTACCCTGGGGAACTCATTTAACAAAATATTACTGAAGCAAATAATTTTGTAGTAATCCATAAAGGATAAAAACGTGTATGATATTTTAATCCTAGTAAATAATTGTGAAGGAGATATCAGCCCTCAGGTTTAAAGACAAGTCAACCACTAACTCCTGGGAGTTAGAAAGAAACCTTCCTTATGGGCACATTCTTGCATAATTGTTTATGGAGTCTTGACACGTTCTCCTAAACTATATAATATTAGCCAGTGTTAGACAGGATACTGCACTTAAATGATTCACGGTCTAACCTGGGTCCTGACTTACACTATGTGCCTCTTTAAGGTTTATGACCTCAGTTTCAGGCAAACCTGGTCAGTCTTAGGGTTTTGCATGAAGTCATGTGACAATCACAGATTTCAGTGGCTTTCATGCCAAATAGCCAAGTTTAGCACAGCCTTATACTAGAGTTTCTTTAATGTAAGAAATAGTCCCAAAGTGTGTTAGTTTTGACTCAGAATTCTATATACTTTCTTCAATGAGATTTTTAATTACGTAAGATACCCATGAAACTTTTTTTCAGCTTTTTAACCTCATGGGTATCTTGATTTTTTTTTTTTTTAAACATCTTTACTCTGTGGGCTTTCTGATTATTTTTTTTTAATAGGTCAGTGGCTGGATAACTGCTAATTTTACACAGGCATATCCCACTTTGCTTTTTCACATCTCAGATCTGGATAACTCAATTGACAAAACAGAAGCAGGGATTAAAGACCTCCAAAAAAGTATGGAACGCTGGAAGAACATGGAGAAGGAACACATGGATGCAATTAACCATGACACAAAAGAACTTGAAAAGATGACAAATCGGCAAGGCATGCTTCTCAAGAAGAAGGAGGAATGCATGAAGAAAATCAGAGAATTGGGCTCACTTCCACAGGAGGCCTTTGAAAAATATCAGACATTGAGTTTAAAACAGGTAACAAGTGTGCTTGGTTTTATCGCAAAAGCATAACATGATCTTGCCTGGGGGTGTAGCGCCACACCTCTTGAATGTCAAACTGGAATAGAACCCAAAGATATCTTTTTTTTGTGTTATTTTTCCTCAGTTATTCCGTAAGCTGGAGCAGTGCAACACAGAGCTGAAAAAATACAGCCATGTCAATAAAAAAGCTTTAGACCAGTTTGTTAACTTCTCAGAGCAGAAGGAGAAGCTGATAAAACGACAGGAGGAGCTGGATAGGGGCTACAAATCTATTATGGAGCTGATGAATGTCCTTGAACTCAGAAAATATGAAGCTATCCAACTTACTTTCAAACAGGTAATACTGGAAGCCATTAGATAAAACTATGAAGTCAGAAGAAAATTTAGTTTTTCTGTGCTGTAACTTTGTAGAATGGAACAGATCAATGCTTGAGTTGTGTTAAGAGCCAGTAAGATTTTCAAAGCACTTTAAAACACCTTTTTCTTTTGGCTCGTACTCATTATGTACTACGTATAAGAGCCATCTATAGAGAACCCCCTAGTTTAAATCCTCTACCTTCAGAATTCACCTTGGAACTGGGTAAGATTCTTTTTGGAATTCATCAAAGCTGCTCCTAATATAGATCAAGGGTGTGAGGGCACATTTTGCATACAATGCAAGGTGAACGCTCTCTACAGCACTCCCATATCCTGTTTAATTTGGGCCTACTCTAAAGCCCATTGAAGTCCATGAGTTTCCATTGGCTTCACTGGTCTTTGGATCATGCCCTGGGGAAGCAGCAAGTTTATCCTGTGGTGTTTACTGTCTTATAATAGTCTGAGTCTTGTCCCTTTCCATAGACCTTACAAAAAGGATGAAAAATTTTAAAAAGCCAATTTTTCTGGTTTACTGGATTTCTACAGTAAATGCTGTGAATTATAGTATGCAAGCATATCTCTGTTCTTTAAGGATAATCTATTAGTATAATATCATGTAAAAATAGCTGTTGTAATCTGCTTTTCGGATTAGACTGTGTCTGTTTGCATATAGATGAACCTGAATTGACATTGACTTTTTGTTTTCCAAGGTGTCAAAAAACTTCAGTGAGGTGTTCCAGAAGTTGGTACCTGGTGGCAAAGCCACGCTAGTGATGAAGAAAGGAGATGTGGAGGGCAGTCAATCCCAGGATGAGGGTGAAGGCAGTGCTGAGAGCGAGAGGGGATCTGGATCTCAGAGCAGTGTGCCATCTGTAGACCAGTTCACAGGAGTTGGGATTAGGGTAAAGAAAATCTTTGCATTTCAATATTTGTAGTACTCTTTTAGTAGACCGGTAATTATGTTTCTAAAAATGAGCTCTAGAAAGTGAAGTTATAATGAATAATTAAATTCAAACACCGTACAGCAATATTTGATGTCCTAATACAGTAGAGTTAACTCCTGTTATGGCATGTTCTTAGGTGTCATTTACAGGAAAACAGGGTGAAATGAGAGAAATGCAGCAACTTTCAGGTGGACAGAAGTCCTTGGTGGCCCTAGCTCTGATTTTTGCGATCCAGAAATGTGATCCAGCTCCTTTTTACCTGTTTGATGAAATTGACCAAGCTCTGGATGCTCAGCACAGAAAGGCGGTTTCAGGTAAAGGTTTTGTTTGTTTCTTCCTCAATAAAGAATAATCTGGCTAAAAATAATGTTTGTTTATTCAAATAAAATATTTTTTTCATGGTAAAGGGACATATGTTACTGTTTCTACGTGCATGACAGGATGCAGTGAATACAGAAAATTGCATTACTTTGGCTAGGTTATCTTTGTATCTTTCAAAAAGTCATTGCAAAATTAATTTTAAGAAATGTCTACGTATAGCATACGATTTCTAAAAGATCTGCTTGAAAGATTACAATTGGGGAAAAGTTTTACTCTGGCTCTGAAATAGGCAAATTACTTGTAGAAAACATATTTTTCTGAATCCAACTTTTTGCAGCATGCATATCTTATGACTGAAATGAGATGAATGCTTACTAAATCAAACTTCTGTGACTCATCATAAAGGGTCAATTCATTGGTACACCAAATGGTGGTATTTCTTACAACACATAATTGATGTTACTGCATGTAAAATCTAGTAAAAATTGGGCACTTTTGTTTTTTGTTCACCAAGAAAAGAGCAACTGTTGTTGTTTGCCTCTTAGTAAGAATTGTGGCCTGTTTATTGAAAAGAGAGCTGGCTTCAGGATATCCTTATTTTTCAGATATGATCATGGAACTAGCTGAACATGCCCAGTTTATTACAACAACTTTTAGGCCTGAACTGCTTGAGTCGGCTGATAAGTTCTATGGTGTAAAATTCAGAAACAAGGTAAATATTTTTTTTAATATGGCTATAAATAAATATAACAAAATTATGTTGCTGGTATTGAACATTTGGTGAGACTAAGCTAGCTCAATGGGCTGGAAAATTAAATTTTCAGTTTTGTTTAGAGTCACAAGTGATAGACCGTGACCTTAGATGACTAAGTGTCTAGTGGATCTGTGTCCACATCACATAGCCGCTGCTTGATTTGCCTGTGCAGCATGGTTGGAAGTCTCCACTTCCTTCATGACAGAATCATGATTAAAATAGCAAGGATTCATTTGTTGCATGTCTGTAATATATTCACAACAGAGATGCATTTGAGCTGTTGGTGTCTGGGCTTGAAGAGTGCCGATTCTGACGATTGTCATCAGTCTCTTTTGAAAAGGCGGTAGAACCTGCAGTTCACATAATCCCAATCTTCCAGTGTTCTAGAGCCATTCATCTCAATTGACACTATTATAGTCCAATCACTGGGTCTCATTTGGCACTTTCTCAAAGTGAGGCCTTCACTATCTAGGAGACATTACTTTTAATATATATCTATTTTTCCCCCATTAGGTTAGTCATATTGATGTGATCACAGCAGAGATGGCCAAAGACTTTGTGGAAGATGACACCACTCATGGTTAAATAGAAATGTATTGCCAATTTGCTTGGAAGATGTGTATAGTGTGATGCCTACACCGGGGAGCTGTAAATTAAAATCTGAAATATTTAGTCATTGTTAAAATAGTTTTTGAACATACATTTTAATCAAGAAGATTATTAGTTTCAGAGGAGCTTGAGTACCCATTTTGTCTCTGTTGCTGTATTCTTTTATAAGATACCTGTGTTACCTTTATACAATACCTGTAGTTTGAAAACTTTATCCCTACAAATCTTTTTGTAAAGTGTCCTGTTGCTGTTTTAAAGCTTTTTTGAAAAGTGCTAGCAATTCCTTCCTAATTATAATTTTATCATTTATACCGCCTCACATGTTTTTTTAAATAGCTTCAATTAAACAGTTGGTTTTATGGCTGTAATTCAGATGTGGTGTTTGGAGTTGTCTTCTCTTTACAGGATTCCCTTTCCATCAGTCCAGGTAAAGACTGTGGACATGTAGGATCTGGCTACGCATAGGAAATAAGAGGCAAAATAATGTGTCTCATTCTCTTCTGTATACATCTAACTTCCCATTTATTCTCCTTTGCATGGGTGGATGCCATGCAAATTGCAGCTTAGACAAAAGAATCAAATTCTGTATCCAGATGCCATCTGTGACTCAGCAGAAAAACACTCGAAATTTGTGTGCATCCGTTTTCACAGGCTGTCAAATGTTGAACAAAATATTGGATGAAATAGTAGGAGAAAATACTGGCAAGCCCTTATTAGAGGCCTCTAAAAATTTGTAAATCATCTGTCAAGACAGAGACTTTCCTTTTGACCCTACTATATTTATAGATATTGAAGAAAGGATGCCTCATACCCCAGCAAGCAGCCCTTGAACCTTGGAAACACCCATGCCAAAATAACAATAATCCCTACTGCATCTTTTCAGCTCCAAAGTTCTGCATAAGTAGGGCAGGTTGTGTCAGCAGCCAAAAAGCCATCTAGGGGTCAAAGTCTCTCACTTACAAATACCTGGATCCACTAGACCTCAGGGCGGGAGGGTACTGGAGAGTTTTCTATGATTATTTTTCTAGAACCTCATCTGTTGTTCATTTAATCTCTGATAGCAAGGGACCTAAACAAACCAAATTATCAAGAAGGACATTGCACACAAGAGCAGTAGAACCTGTTTCATTATAGAAAAATCCTTAGGACTTCAGTCCATATTGTTCACTCTACAGAAAATAGGAGGAGGAGTAATAGCAACAATACCAGACCTACAGCGACTGAACAAATGGATGGTGAAAGTCACATTCAGGATGTGATATCTCTAAGACTTTAAGTGAATCTAGTGGATGCTAACCTCTATATATCCCTAAGGCTATGTCACTGCCTAATATTTGTCCACACAAACTCATTTGCACTATAAGACCCTCCCATTCAGTTTCTGCCATTCCCCCCCCAGCACACAAATTCATAGTTTATCTGATGGAGTGCTCACTCCAGTTAGTTCAGAAACTCTCCCACCTGTGAGTGAACAGAGATCCCATCAGAGAAAAGATTCTTAAGAAGTTCCAGATCCTGAATGTAAAGAATGCAAGCCAACAGTCAGTGATGCATCTCTGCCTTCAACTTCTGGGACTGTTAGTCTAACATAGATATTGTACCACAGATAAGGCTCCACATGAAACAAAAGGCACCTACTGAGAATCTGGAAGACTCACCAGACGTGATGCAGAGGCATGTCTGCATTCTTTGATACACGTTCCTGTAATTGGAATGGTGATCCAGGAAGGAGAGGGTACCCCGCTAAAAGAAATTTGAGTACAGATAGCTGATGCAAGCCTCTTGGCATGAGGAGCATATGGTGCAACATCTTATAGGTTGGGGGTTGAGACTCTCAAAAGTGGAGGGTGGAGGAAGGGGAGAATAAATGTTATTGCTAAGGGCAATGAACCTGGCAATTAGCTTCAAGCAACAACTTCAGGGTTGACTTCTGCAATCTACTACAATGCTAGTATGATGCCTGAAAAACATGAGAGATGGGACCACAAGCTCAAAATTCCACTCTGAAATAATGGATACACTGTACATTGGGCAGTCTCCTATCTTGCCCATGAAGCCAGTTCCACAAAGGCGTTTCTTAAATCAGAAAGCAGACTGCCTGATCAGGCACTTTATTGATTATTCAGAACTATTCCCTAACTAAAGAAGTATTTAATCAGAGAGATACAAGTCACCGAGAAGTTGACAAATTTGCCGATTATCCAAGGAAAATGGATAATCTTTTCCTGAGCATAGATGCCTTCACCCACAAGTGTCCAACCAGGCTACTCTACAACTTTTGAACCCAATGTAGGAGCATTACTTGTTCAGTGCTCAAAGCAGGCCTGGCTCTCACCACAATTTTACGAGCCTTGTTAAAAGATTTTAGCAAAGAACAAAATCTTCACTGCCTCAGCTATTTCCTGGTAGTGGTCATCTGTAGCAAGTTATCTCCAGTGGCTGCGATTGCTGGCACCATCTGTCTGGTTAACCCCTGAATGGGATTTCTCAAAATGTGCCTCCAGAAATTCCTTCTGGGGACATGAACCATTTCTCAGTAGAGATTTGCTTATGATTGAAGCATGAATGTTTCTTTATATCCCTTCCAAAATCAGGGAGTAACCAGAGGCCACAGCTTCTTTGGCAATGAAAATGATTTTTTTTTCCAAGACAGTTCACATAAAGGATACAGAAAAAGAGGAAATAGGAGAGCTGAAGTCCTCCAACTCGTCAGTTGCTGGCCCAGAAGGCACTTCAGACTTGATAGATAGCCAAGGAACCTCCCCTGCAATTGCAGAAAACATCAGACCTCTTGAAGCAGGGACTTTTGCCTCTGGAACTGGACAACAGTCTGGGTCTCAGAAGTGTAGATCAGTCTAGTTTCTGCATTAATTTCACTAATAATTTTTGGTACCCAGACAGACCTCAAGCAGGACATTTCATTCATTGATCTGGTCAAATTATATTTCTGATGTGAGTGGAAACAGAAAGCTCTCTGGGGCAGGGACTTGCACTTTATTTGAATAGTGCTTGCACAGGGGGAGCCTGGCCTTTAGATGGCAGCATAATATAAATAAATAATAACCACAATGTTCTGGCGATCTCAGCTATGTTCTATTAGTTTCTCTGGGGTGGATTACTGGAGTTCTACAGCCAACCACCCTAGAAAAATGAGCATTAGCTTTTCTCGCATAGCTCTGATAAAGGTTGCTGGACACTCACATGGTTGCTGTGTTCGAGTCCATTACACTATGTACCCGTGTGCTCTTGAGTTTCCCTGTGTCTCAGTAGACTTACGCACTGTCTCTTTCCTTGGCCTTTGGCCTTGCTTGGTCTCTGTCCATTATCCCTTCATAGAAATTGGGACCATGTGGCTCAGTTGCCTTAAGTCTCTGGACCTGTGCTTTCTCTCACATACCCTGCCCAGTCTCTCCTGTAGTTTAAGTACACCCACTCCCCGAAGTTCCACCATGTGAGCACTTTGGGTTCACAGTTCACCTTTTCAGGGGCATGTGATAGGTGAAACACACAGACACAGAGCTGATCTTTGAAGAGGATTCTAAACACCATTCCTTTATAAAAAGGCAAAAATAATAAGTCAAAATATGGTAAGTCAAAATAAATAAAATGCTACAGGTAAGTCAAAAACATGGAGACCTGGGAGAAGGGTTGGAATTTGGGGGTGAGGGGGTAGAGGCCTGGGCTGTTTTAGCAGAGATAAGGGAGAGACAAGACAGAACTGGGGGGTGCGGGTGAGAATCAAATCTGTATCTTAGATGTCTATACTAATGCGAGACGTATGGGGAATAAGCAGGAAGAACTTGAAATGCTAGTAAATAAAAACAACTATGACATAGTTGGCATCACAGAGACCTGGTGGGTTAATACGTATGACTGGAATATTGGTATAGACGGGTACAACTTGCTCAGGAAGGACACTCAGGGACCTCTTGGATGTCCTGGAGCCTCCTGCAGCTCATAGCTTCTCTGAATCATAGCTCAATCTCTCTCTCTGCTCTGTCTAGCTTCCTTTGACTTTGGCTGATACTACAGTTAAACAGGACCCCTCTCCTACAAAATCATAATCCTCTGATCCCGTCTCCTGCCCAGAGCTTCCTGTTCCTTGCTTTGCGAGTTCTTTGAATTTGTACGTCCCACTACCAACACCTGGTTCCTTTTGTTCTGCTTCTGGGGATGTTACACATTCTCCAAGCCCAGACCCTTGCAGAGAAGTGGCTGGGGAAAAACTGTGTTTTCCCTAGGATACGATTACTCTTGTTCTCCCCAGGTAATATCTATGCAGGTGTTTGATAGTCCTTAACAATTAGCCTGTTCACAGATAGGGAGGAGTGGTGTCAACATGTCTTAGCACAAGGTGCACAAGACACTGCACAGTAGAGTCATAAAATGAGGATACAAAAGCTTATAAAATCAAATTGAAATTCATAAGCCGTACATAGATTCCCCAAATTGTCTCTCAGCGCTAGTGACATTCTTTAGGAAGGCACATCAGAATGTAGGCCAGGGGTCTCAAACACCTCTACGGACAACCTTTGATCAGCCCATGATACCAGCTTCCATCACCCACTTTGTTAAATTTTCAAACAAGCACCTTCCTGCTTTCTCCACATGCTGCCTGTCACGCTTGGGAGGCGCTCCCCATAAACATCTGCAAACCCACGTCATTATCTACCATAATGACAACATGGCATGACATACTGACAACAAATTGGACAGCTGTTAGAGGGTTGATGTACAGACACCTCTCCCTATCATACTGACCAATACTGTCTCATTGTTTCCTTGTATTCCCCCATCTGTCTGTATCCATCTTTTGTCTCTTGTCTTATTCTTAGATTGTAAGCTCCTTGAGACAGTAACCATCATATTTTTGTTCTGTTTGTACAGCACCTAGCATAATGGTCCATGACTGGGGCTTCTGGGTGCTATGGTACTACAAAAGATTAATAATTAGGGCCCTACCAAATTCACAGTCCTGAATAACGTGTCCCAGACCGTGAAATCTGGTCTTTTGTGTGCTTTTATCTTATATTCTACAGATTTCATGCGGGAGACCAGCATTTCTCAAATTGGGGGTCCTGACCCAAAAGTTTATTTTAGGGGGGGATCGCAGTATTGCTACCCTTACTTCTGCGCTGCCTTCAGAGCTCAGCGACCAGAGAATGGCGGCTGCTGACTGAGGGCCCAGCTCTGCAGGCAGCAGCGCAGAAGTAAAGGTGGCAATGGCAGACCAGGCCGTCCTTACTTCTGCGCTGCTGCTGGCGATGGCTCTGCCTTCAGAGCTGGGATCCTGGCCAGCAGCCGCTGCTCTCCAACTGCCCAGCTCTGAAGGCAGCGCAGCCGCCAGCAGCAACGCAGAAGTAAGGGTAGCAGTACAGCAAAACGCCCCCCCCCCCACACACACAATAATCTTGCGGGGGCCCCCCACAACTCCTTTATGGGTCAGCATAATTACAATATCATGAAATTTCAGATTTAAATAGCTGAAATCATGAAAGTTATGATTTCTAAAATCCTATGACCGTGAAATTGACCAAAACGTACTGTGAATTTGGAAGGGCCATATTAATAATTGAGGTTATTTTCTTTCTATCTCTGGCAAGAATAATCCCATTCAGTTTCTCCTACATGCTAGCATTTAAGGTGGTGATATTTAAAATGCTTTTTAGGAAGAATTTTTTCTTCTGTATATATTCCACAAATCTTTTTTTTTTTTATTTCTAAGGAGATAAATATTCTGCCAATTTTGTACAATTTTTATGTTGGTACTTGTTTCCCATGAAGTCATAATCTTCTTCCATGTGTTATATTTTCCATAACTAGAATTGTGATGTCTCCGAATTATTACTTCAAGGAAAGGGAAGAAGCAGTGAGAGCAGATATACTGTAAAGACACAACAAAAGATTTTTTTCCCCCTGAAGATTTCCTTAGTAATATATGAAAGCAGTAACAATAGCAATAAATACCAGAGTGGTAGCCATGTTAGTCTGTAGCCACAAAAACCACGAGGTCGGAAGAAGTGGGTTTTTTACCCACGAAAGCTTATGACCAAATAAATATGTTAGTCTTTAAGGTGCCACCGGACTCTCAATAGCAATAAATGTTTATTGTAAAGTGTAGTAGTCAAAGAGAAAAGTTCCTAAAATTTATATATTACTTTTGTGACTTTCATATCAGATTTACTCAGTTTTCAAGTCAAAAGATGATTTTTTTGTCTGCCAGTGCTAAAAATTCACTCTGGGATATGAAAAATCAAGCTCTGGTCATTCTGCCTCTTACACCATCATCAGGAATAAAGATTTTATCACCTGAATTTAGCAGACAAAATTGCTGGTTATGTGTAAGGTGGCATATAATCCAATTCACTCTTAAAGGCCTTTTAGCTCTGCAGTGCTAACAGGAGCAAAAGTTTGGTTTTTGTTAAGTCAGTGGACAGGCACATAGTACACAGACACATGGAGTTTGGAGGTGCCATTTTTATCACTTTTCTGCACTTTTAATTAATATGTAAACACATACTGTGATTTACAGGAGTATGTGAATCAGGGATTGTGCCTCTCCCATCAACCTATTTATCTGAACACAACTGTTAGAAAGGTTTACTGGAGTTATTCACCTTCATTCTCAAAGCTACCCAAATCTAAGGGTGGAATTTCATCATAGGATGCTGATCCCTTTGGTAAGGAGTTTTTATATTTCTAAAAAGATTTAAATCTTCTGATACTTGGGTTAAGGTTCAGGACATTGTTAAATTTGCATCTAGGACTTTTAAACCCGTATTTTAATGAATGTTTCAAAATGTAGTTTGTGGCTTTGACCAGCAGATGGAGATGAACTGGAGTAAACCGACGAGTTAAACCGTCATTGCAGGTATGGGGAAAAGCAGAGGTTTCTTCCTACAAAGTGTGCTAGTGGCAATGTGGCTTGGTGCTGATTGGGGGCCCCTAGTAGATAGAATAATACAAATAAGAAATAGTAGTTGTTATATTGACCAGTGGGGAGTAAAATATCTGGGAACATATCACTGCCCTGATTTTAAAAATTACATCCCCTACAGAATTCCAAGATTTGGCCACCTGGCTAAATCTCTCTGCATTCTTGAGGGGTAGGATCACTCTATTTAAAAGGAACCTCTCACCCAAAAGCTGCAAAAGCAAAATGCAGCAGTACAGCTAAAGAAAGCACGCAAGAGACTACGGAGAATATCAGGAACGGTGTAGAATAAAAATCTGAGTGCTTTAAATGAGATGAATGATGACTTATTTTTCAGGTGAGCTTCTCGATTGTGTGGGAGAGAGAGAGAATTTACCTATCACTGTCACTTACCTATTCCACTCTGGGGCTGGGATGTGCAGGAAGAGGGCACTTTTTATTGTAATTTTGCCAGCAAACTGGGTGAGAGGATTGGTAGGATGTCTCTAACTCTCCTGGATATTGCTCTACTGTCCTCAAGGCAGATTATTATCCTGTGAGCGCGTGTTCACACACACTCTCTCTCTCTCTCTCTCTCTCTCTCTCTCAAGAGCAACTATTTTGCTTTTGAAATTTTTTGAAATTCTCTAGGTTGTACTAAATATCAGATCCTCACGTGGAATAAATGGTCAGAGCTCCACCGACTTTAATGGAGCTATGACAATTTACAGAAGCTGAGGATGTGGCCTCCAATATGTTTTCAAAATATTCTTCTAGGGAAGGAAAACCTCAGATGTTGTACAAGTTCTTCATTTCTAGCCTCTGCCTCCATTCCAGATTAGCCACAATGAACTCCATGCTTTGCTATTACTATAATACTCAGGATTGTCTTTCTAGAAACAAAATCTAAACCGTTCCACAAGTGCTTTTAGCATAAGTTTGTTTGCTTAGAATGCTGCCTCATTCCTTGGTTAGGTGTATAAGAAAGCATTTTTGTTTAAATAGGGAATTAAATGAAATAGACTCCCCAACCCCTAACCTGCCTTTCTGTGAGTAGAAATACCTGTGGGATATGGATCTCATCACACATGGATACATTTTCATGGGAGCTGCTTCTTAAAATATGGACACCATGTTATTGGCCTGAAGTCTCTCTCCTCCCCATAGCAGTAGGCTCATATACACAGAAAGACTAATTTGGCTGATATCCTTGGATTTTCACTCATTCTGTCTTGCCATCTCCTGCACTGTAATCCTGCTGCTATAGCTGACCTCCACCTGCTGCACAGTAGTAATCACAAGGAGGAGAACCCAACACACCGTGTTGTATTCTCTCCTTCTGCCTTGGCCTCAGCGCATTTCCCACCCACCCCCGCCCGCTGTTCTTTCTCCCAGCCGATTTTTATTAGTGCAGTAACAGTAACACTTGGTAAGATCAAAGTGCGATCGCCTTCAGATTCCTCTATTGCTGAAGTTTGAGCTAAGTGTTAACTGCTCGCTTCAAGTGAAATAAACGGCATGCTTTTAGTGTGCCCGTTTATAAGCACGCTGGGCTAGCGTCAGTTTTCAGTCTGACTGGAAGGCTGCAACAGCTGTTTCATGTTATGTTTCACTTGCATTAGAATTAGTTACTTTTTCCAGACTCCCAGACTGCTTCCCCAATTATTATTTCTTGTCAAAATTCTTAATTAACAACAATACCGACACTGATCTTGGAATAACAGTGGAAGCGTAAAGGGTCAGATTGAGAAGTGAGACACACACCTTGGACAGCGCTTTCCGCAGTGCGAGTTCAATCCCAGTTTTATCTTTTTAGGTGCTGCTGAACTGGATATTTTGTGTGGCTCAGGATACAGCTGCACCTTGGTTGCCCAGCAAAGGAAGGAAAAACAATGGAATGCCTGTGAGGTATTTAGGTGTTGGCATTTATTGAATCACAGTTGATTTCTAGAAATAAACAACTGTAGAGCACTAGAGGGGGGTTGAAACAAAACAGCATGCCCAAGCACACCTGGACTTTGGGTAAATTCAGAACCTGATCCATACACTTCTTGGGCCCATCAGAAGTGAATTGATGTTCTCTCAGGGCAGACTTGCCTTTGTGTCTAATCCTCTATGCTGTTTGTCAAGTAGTTGGTGAAGTGTTCCTTGTTTGGATGGGAATCTGAATGGGGTATTTGGTACAGTACATCCCTGCTCTTTGTTGTCTACTTTCCTTCCTTCCTTTTTTTTTTTTTTTTTTGAGCTGCTGTGTTAAGTGACTCTGGAATGTGCATGGAGATGAGGGGGAAGCGTAGCTGGTTCCAGCTGGCATGATAAAACTGGAGAGAAAGTTCCCAGGATATCCAGACTTTCCAGTGCATTGTGTTTAGATAGAGTTTATAAAAAGAACCAGACTGAGAGGAATGGCTTGCGCAGGGGTTGGTGATGGCGTTGGAGATACCCTTAGGAAGTGCTGTTTTACGTGTCTGAAATATCATCAGCTGCAGCAGAAGGACAGAGAATCCTGAACCAGGGACTTGGCAGGCAAAGAAAAAGAAACGGATTCTCAAATATGTTTGCTTTAAAATACATTTATTGGCTCAGAAGCGATCCCTCCCCTTTCCTGCTTTCCAGACACACCTCCTCACCCTGCAAACTGGCAGCAAAGTAAATGGTTGCACAAAGAGTAGGGCCTGCCAGTGATTTACAATTTCAGCTGAATCACATGAGGGGTTCACACTGTGTTTTCTATGTAATGGGGCCCTACATCATCTCAGAATGAAGCCCCAGAATGCAAGTGTATGGTTTATACACTGACCGATTGCACAGAGATACCCTAAGCAGCTAGTAAGGTATGTCTATACTACCCGCCAGATCGGCAGGCAGTGATCAATCCAGCGGGGGTCGATTTATCGCATCTAGTCTAGATGCGATAAATTGACCCCCGAGCGCTCTCCCATCGACTCCTGTACTCCACTGCTGCGAGAGGGGCAGGCAGAGTCGACGGGGGAGCGGCAGCAGTCGACTCACCGCAGTGAGTAGGTCTAAGTACATCGACTTCAGCTACATTATTCACGTAGCTGAAGTTGCGTAACTTAAATCGACCTACCCACCCCCAGTGTAGACCAGGCCTTAGAGTCTGATGCCTGGATATTGATTTACAAAATGATGGCTACAGATTAGGAGCATGGGCTGTGTTCTAACTTTGCCACAGACTTGCTGGGTGATCTTGGCCAAGTCGCATCATCTCTGTGGCCTCAGTTTTTTGCATCTGTAAGGGTGCTGAAGTTTAATTCATTAACATCTGTGAAATACTTTGAAATCCTCAGGTAGTGGAAGGTGCTATAAATACCAGTATTACCTTATTATTGTTTTGGTTTTTGTCAGTTTAGTAGTTCAGTCAGTTTCCAGGTGGACAGGCATACACATCACTCCTCCCCCACAAAAAAGTTGATACAAATTAGCGCCCTTTGTCTGTCTCTGCAGAGAAGCCAAGGATCGGCTGGGCCATGGCACATGAAACTCCCTTCCCACCCTGAGTTCCTGTCCCTCTAGGGAAGGATTGAGGCTTATTGTGAAGACAGTGTGAGGAGGCTTCTCCTGCCCCACTCTGACGCCCCTGGCCTGTGGATAGAAAACTTCATTCTCCAGACACACAACTCAGCAGCTTTCACTAGCATTGTGAGTACTAAGAAATAAAAATAATTGTTAAGAGGAGCTGGTTACGTTGCATAATATCTAAAGCTATAGCCCTTGGTAACTTAGCAGTAATGAACATCCTCTTGCACTGCGGTATTTAGGAGTGAATAGCTCCTACCAATTGACATTAATACCCCTTCAGTGTCAGCCAGGGAGTGGGCAATGAGTTCATGGAGTATGTTCCAGTAATCTGTATTTGTTAGACTCTTCACAATTCCTAGTCTTTCCAGGTTTCACCTTGCTTGAGCACTGCACAGTAACTGCAGTAACTCGTGTGTGTAATTGTTTGGCAGGTCTCCACATTTGTGGAATTTACAATCATCACTGCGTCTGTAATGCTGGGAACAGCTTTTTTTATTTCTGGTGTATGATGAATTAGGCCATCTGTCTTCTAGGTCCACCCCCCTTGCTGGCAATTCGGCACTGTCACGCAGTCAGCCAAGGTCAAGGTCCCAGACCTTCGCTGTCTGTTGTGAAAATAATGGCTCAGTTCTGAAGTTCCGATTGTAATTTCTGAGCACATTACACACCCTTAGATCTCATCTGTCACTCAGAACAGGGAGTGTCCTTAATTTATAATAACAATAAGAATGAGGTAGTATATAGATAACCTTGCTTCACAGATGCAACCATATTTAAAGGGGCACATCATTTAGACCTAAAATTTGGGAGTGTTTCAAAACATAACATGACTATAACTTTATTTTAATCTCATGGAAAATGACAGGGGACACAATTTAAATGTTGCTAATGCAGACATGAGACAAGTGAGCGAATGCATGGGAACATGAAAGCGAGAGGCATGCAGAGAATGGGTACAGCGTGAGAACCTAAATGGAACAGAACTGGAAATTAAAGTGAAACTGACCACTCTAGCCTCACTGTCCCTGTTTTCTGAAATGAAAGCAGTAAACCACCAGCATAAGCGATGGCAGACAAATTAGATTGGTAAATTTCTCTGTTTGTATAAACCTGGGTAATAGTCGTACCTTAGGGCCTGTTCCAAAGCTCACTGAAGCTAATGGGAGGCTTTCCTTTGATTTCATTGGGCGTTGGCTCATGTTCACATGTAAGAAAACTAGAGCTGGGGGAGAACATACATGAAGACCAAGAACCTGAAGGTGCTTGAGGAGTCTTTGGGGAAACTCTTACCTAAACTGCTAGGTGTTGAGGATAATCCACTGACATTGGGAGAATTATTGAGAGCCATTTCTCTGGCACTCATCACAGTAGTAAATGAGTGCCTATTGAGTCCCACAGAGAAGATACTTTAGCAGTACAGCCAACCCTAAGTGTTCAAAAATTGAGTCAGGCATCAAAAATAAATCGGGGGGGAGGGGGGGGCAAGTGAGGCAATTTGTCCCGGGCCCCTGGGGCCCCCACGAGAGTTTTTTGGGACCCCTGGAATGGGGTCCTTCACTCGTTCCGGGGGCCCCGGAGCTTCTTCCGCTCCGGGTCTTCAGCAGCAGTTTGGTGATGGGTGGGTCCTTCTGCTCTGGGACCCGCCGCCTAAGTGTCCCGAAGACCTGCGGCGGGGGTTTCTTCCGTCTCAGGACCTGCCGCCGAAGTGCCGGGTCTTCGGCGGCGGGGGCCCCCTGCCGCTGAAGACCCCAGACCCCCTGAATCCTCTGGGCGGTCCTGCTCATGTAATGACGTGATTTTGGTATGTGTGGATTAAAGAGTGTCAACTGATCAGGAGATGCAGGTTGAATTCTTTGGGATGCCTCGTTGTTTATGTTGTGCTTTGCATATTACACATATTTAAGTGCTTATGGTTGCAGTGAGTTTCATAATTTTTGTTTTCTGTGTGCACTTTTGCTATAATGTCATTCTGTCTAAAAATTCCTTGAAACTAGAAATGAGTGCAGGGAATATGCCTGCCCTGACAAGGAGTGGGGAAAAAATGAGTGGAAATGTAGATCTTTTTCAGCTCTAACTTTGATTTAAAACAAAAAGGCCTGACAGGATGGGCTCCTTTGAGCTTTGTCTCACTGAGTAATATGTATTGACTCCGAGGATCTGGAGAACGCTGTACCTCCGCTTCTGTCAGAGAAGTTGGGAAGATGGTTTCTTAGGGTTCTGGCACAGCAATGGGCAGAGGCGGTGCTAGCCCATTGGGGGCCGTAAGCAGGAATATTTGTGGCCTCCCCCACAACATGACAAATAATAAAAAGTGAATAGGGAGCCCCCTTGAGCTGCTCAGGGCCCTTAGCAATTGCTTAGTCTGCTTATGCCTAGTGCTGGCTCTGGCAATAGGAGATGGGTCAGAGTTCACATCTGTTGATATAACAGTCTTGGTGCTTTCCCCCCCTACTATGCTCAGTCTATTTGTCAATGGGAAGAAGTTTCATCATTTTCCAGTGATAATCCAAAAGCTTTTCTTATGTCACCACTGAATGATGAGAAGCTGCTGCTGCTGCTGCTGCTGTTGTGTATTTGTATTAGTGCAACCCTTCTGCCAGGCAGAGTTGGCAGCAACAACGGGTTCAGTATCTAGGGGTTCCTTTTCAACAACACAACACAAAACCAGCTCGAGCCCCCACCCAGTGACCTGGGACAATTACACACCACCCCCTGGGCACCTCTAAGAGGCAATACTTCCCCTCTCGCAAGCACAGAGTCTGAGTGTAGCAAAAGACTTTTAATAAAAGGAGGGAAGTAACCAGGGGCGGCTCCAGGCACCAGCGCAGCAAGTGCGTGCCTGGGGCGGCAAGCCGTGGGGGGCGGTGTGCCGGTCGCCGTGAGGGCGGCAGTCAGACTGTCTGCGGCGGCATGCCTGCGGGAGGTCCGCCGGTTCCGCGGCTTCGGCAGCAATTCGGCGGCGGGTACACCGAAGGCGCGGGACCGGCCGAAGGCCACCTGACTGTCGTGCTTGGGGTGGCAAAAAACATAGAGCCGCCCCTGGAAGTAACTCAGCATTAATTTGGGAAAACACCGCAAACAGGGTTTATAAACATAAACCAAGAGCGAAAGACCCACCACCAAGTCAGTTGGGCAGTGTCCTTTTCCCCTCAGGTTCTCAAGTCCAGCAACCCAAAAGTCCCTTTAATGTGCCTGTCCCTTCTCTGCACCCACGCTCACCGTTGCTGTCCTTGGACAGTGCAGACCCAGAGTTCAGAGGTGCATCTGGAGAGTTCACCTTTCACCAGGGGTAGAGGGCCGGGTAAGGAGGCACCATACTCACTTTGCTGCTCATGCACTCACTCACCACCCCTTTCTGCGGGGCTCTGCTCTGGCACTTTCCGCCAGCCCCTCCTCTCCGCAGCCACCCTGCTGGCCGCACCAAGATGTCTTCAGGACCCCCCACATAACACAGCTCTCAATGATTTTAGATGTTGGTGGGGGAGCCTCAGGCTGGTACACACTGGGAAGTCTCTTGCATCAGAGACACTGTCCCAAAGCAAGGCTCACACCATCAGGTACAAGTACCTGTCCCCACCCTCTCTCAACTCACTGGCCTTTGGAACTCATATCCCCCCAGCCTAGCAAGTGCCGTTTAGTTGAGGGTGAGTCCTTCCATCAGGAAATGCCAAGTACCATTCTGCTGCCCTGGATTCACACAACAAGGATAACAACCCTTTATTACTCCTGCCCCAATAACAAGGAGACTGGGAATCCAACACCAGCCCAAAGTGACCATTTGGGGAAGCAATCCCATCATGCTGAGCATCTAGGCAGAGTGGGTGTGCCCATGCAAATGAGATCAGCTCCTGAACTCCTCTTCCACAGCTCATCACTGGATGTCAGGGGAGAGCTCATTCAGACTCTGCTTACATTAGAATGGCGTCTAACGCCCCGACCATTCCAGGGCCCCGCTGTGCTAGGCGTTGCAAAAACATATAATAAAACCATCCCTACCCCAAAACTCTTACAATCCTGCAATGAGCTCCATGTGAGTGGACTCCTGCATTCACGGGAAGCCACACTGATCTCACTGCAGGATGACAGGCGGTGCAACTGGTGGGTGAAACAAACATGAGAAGATCGTGTAGCAGAAATACAAACTCATTTTACATAAACTACTTCTGAGATTTTACATGGCTCCTAGAATCACTCTTATGACAGAATCTATTCTCCCTCCCATTGAGTCATCAGTTGTGGTCGTGATTTTTCTTTATACCTGCTTGAAAAGGTCTTACAGCCAGTCAGTCTGTGGTACACTTTTCATTCTTCTCTTTGGCTGATTTCTTGGAATCCATAGTTATAGTTTTCTAGTCTGGGTCCAAATTGGTGTAAGGACTTTAATACAAACGGTATTGTCTTCTCTGTATGATTTTTTTTTTTACCTTTGGTCATTTCAATTAAGCTATTACTGATCACTGAAACATGATCAAATATGAACCATTATTTTTTTAAAAAAATCTTCCCACACTTTCTTTGAAGCAGGTCAGTAGTACCTGCCCCTGTGGAGATGGAGAAATATATACAAAGAGGTGAAGTGACCTGGGTAAAATTTTCTGAAGTGCCACTGTGAAATAGAAGCCTACATCTCACTGACATTCAATGGAACTTAGATGCTTTTGCAAATTTTACTCTTTGGTGAAGGCCTGAAAGAACGTCAGGGCAAGAGGAAGAGATAATTGTAATTATAAAGATGTATAGTAGACGTTTGTGGGCTTTCGTCTTTGTTTCTGCTTCTGTCTGGTTTACCAGCCCAGCACCCACCTGTGTTTTGAGTGGCTCACCACTCAACTGTTGGATGTCTTGAAAGATTTTTGGAACGTAGACAGACACACAATATGTTTCTAGTCAAACAGCAAGACTTGATGGACAGTGTATTTCTGAAGGATTATCAGAGGCCTGGGGGCACGTTGTGAGACGTGAGGCTGAAGGCCAAGAGCTTTCAACCCCTGCAAGTGCAGTAATCTGTCAGAAATGCTTTGTCCTAAACAGTCTAATTGTGGACTTTGCACAGAAAATGATTAAGAAAGGAAAGGAACAAACAAGTTTGCCTGGCATGTTTAGTGGGGATTGTCAATATTTGACTTGAAATCCTGTCTTGTTCAGGGCCGGATTAACTTTTTGTGGGCCTGGCGCCAAAAATATTTGTGGGCCCCCCTGGGGAATGAACGGGCCAGGGGCAAGAGCACAGCGGGCAGGGTGGATTTGATTTAAATAATGATTTAAGTCACTAGTCAGGAAGACTCGATTTAATCATGGTTTTCTACATAAAAGTGCATTCTTGTTGGTTGTTATAACCTTAATACATATTCTTCACAACTCAGAGGTAGATGTAGGTTTCATTTTTAGAAGTTACACACTATACATTTTTAAACAGTGATTTATTTTGAAAACTTTTCAGATGAGTTTTACAGCTATATCAGAAAATGAATGTTTGGTTATTTCATTTACCAAAGGTAATTGAAGCAGATATTTATGAAGTCATTGGGAGGTGAACTATCTCCAATTCAACAGGTTAATCATTAATATTTGGAGGATTTTCTTGCCAGGCAGGGCCGGCTCCAGGCACCAGCCCAGCAAGCAGGTGCTTGGGGCGGCCAAGGGGAAGGGGCGGCACGTCAGCCTGTTCGGCGGTAATTTGGTGGCGGGTCCCTCTCGGAGGGAAGCACCTGCCGCCGAATTCCCACCAAAGAAGAAAGCGGCACGGTGGAGCTGCCACTGGAGTGCCGCCAATCGCAATTGCGATCGCGACTTTTTTCTTTTTTTTCTTCTTTTTTTTCCCCACCGTTTGGGGCGGCAAAAACCCTGGAGCCAGTCCTGTTGCCAGGCTGTATTAGGAGGAGAACATCACCAGACAGACATTTAAATTGGCACCATGGTAAATCTGGTACTGCTTGTTCCTGAAATTCCATAGACATCTCATAATTTAAATCAACAATTTTTTGTCAGATGAGACTTTCAGGGCTTGACAGCACTCTGTTATAAAGCTTTTACAAGCAACGTGATCCACAAATCGTGCAGTTGGATGGGACTCTTACGAAGCACATATTTCAGCTGGCTTGCTTTTTCACCTTCCATTCTCTCCAAAAACCACCTGAACTGATTCTTTTGCAGGAGCACTGGGAGCTGTGCCTTAGGCTATGACAAATAAATGAGCCTCTAGGTGATGCCCAAAAATATCCCCAAATAGTTTTCAGACTCATCATTTTCTGTCTCCTTAACTCGTTGAAGTCAGTGGCCATTTATACCAGCAGAGCATCTGGCCCCTAGACTATTTCCTGTCTCATAACTCTTAGTGCTTCTTCTCCACGAGAGCTGGGATTATCACAGAAGGAAAAGCCTCTGGTTTCCTGTGCCTCTTTAGAACAGAGCTAGCTTGGCATCATGGGAAGCAGACTCAGGAAGGAAGGAAACCTGAGGTGGAGAGGAAACAGTTGAGCCACCTAAGGAGAGGTGTCCCAGGGATCAGGGCCATTGGGGATGCTGTCGGAGGGGGAAAATGTTCCAAAGGGCCTGTTAGAGAAGCTAGAAAGTAGGGGGACCAGATGTCCCAATTTTACAGGGACAGTCCCAATATTTGGGGCTTTGTCTTATATAGGTGCCAATTACCCCCCACCCCTTGTCCCGATTTTTCACCCTTGCTATCTGGTCACCCTACTAGAACGGTTCCATTGGGACACAGCATTGGCAGTGGGATGGTTTTCATTTGGGGTTCCACTGAGGAGCAGACCCAGCAAGGAAGATTCCGAGCTGTTAGGGAATCTGTTTAGAGGGAGGAGAAGGGTATATTGGAGTTATAGAAGGCAGGGAAAGCAACAGTCTGAGACTAGCTGGACAGCATGGACACAGTGGACTTGTAGGGAATGCCCATACCAATGAAGAGCCAGATTATCCCTGGCCTGTGTGTAGTGAAGGAGCCTTCAGGACTTTGTCTAATGTAAGGGCCTCCACTGAGCCTCTTAGTGGGGTATTCACTGAAGATACAGAAGTAGCAGCATCCTCCGAGTGTATTATTCAATCTGGACATGATGGTAGGCAGGGCACAAACAGTCTGCTCAGTTGGAATGATTTTGTTTTGTGTTAACCTTCCAACAGGGATTTATCTGTCTGATGGGAATTATGATATGAAATACTCCGGTGTGGAAATTCTGTGTGGGGATTATCGGACTCATGTTTGGTTAACCCATAGCCGTCCATGAGCAATCCAGAGCTCCCATTGCAAAGGTTCTAAAGAATTAGCACTTAGTGACAGTCAATCCTAATTCTTTGTGCCAAAGAAAGAAAACAAGGGACATTTCTCTGTCATATCCCCCTGTGGCGTGTCAGTGTCTGGGAAGAAATTTTCAGCTTTCTTTCTTCCCCCTGGCCCTTTTTTTTTTTTAAACATTCCCTGGCTCATCTGAAAGATGCAGGAATTGACTCTCCAGCTTTGGTCTATAGGTGCATGATTTCCTGATGGGTCAAACCAAAACCTTGGATGCAGACACTTCCAAATATTGGGGAGGTTTGGATCCAGATCTGGATTTTGCACCTTTTCTTGACCGATTAAAATACAGAACAATTGAATTTCATATATACATTCCCCAGTTATCACAAAGCATTGAACAAAGTAGCACTTATTTTTGAGCTGGTCACGGATGGTTAACTGTATATGCAGCTTTGAGGCTACCATTGGAAAGCTCCTGGAAGTAGAATAAATGCATCAATTCATCTCTTAAAATAGGTGAGCAGTTAAGAGCATATAACTGTGGTGGCTTGGCATTGGCTATCTGTATGCTTCTGGGTGCAGCTCAGCTATCTGAGATAATGCTACAGCCCCTATGTTGTATCATGGCTGTTACAGTCTTCTGGGGCCCATTTGTTGTCAGTACCTCAGGGATGAATTCTTCAGGTCCAGTTATCAGGGCTTTCTCAGTGGAGGGCCCACCTCTGCTCCATCCACTGGTCCACTAGAAACCCATGTTTGGCTAGCTTCAAGGTGCAGTATAGTGCATCTATTTGGTCAAGAGTTTAAGTTTATTATTTTAGGTGCAGGTTCTACACGGAGTAAAGACAGTTTAAATATAGAATTCACAAAACATAGCTCTATCGTAAGTTGTCCAAGTGCTGAAGTGATGGGAGCTGTTTAGGAACCCATCAATGTATTGCTGTCACCTTCTGAAGACCTCGCTAGTGGTCTGATCCTGTGTGGTGGTCATGACCCTCCAAAACTATCCATAATGATGAGATGGAGCTACAGAAATGTGGAATAGTCTCCCAGTGGAAGTGATGGAAGCTCCATTGCTTGAGTCACTTTAAACTCGATGCAGAACTGAACAATATTATCGAGGGATGGCAGGTAGCCTTTTCATACTATAGTTTCCACTAGAGTCCATGATGATGCCTTATTTTTTCCCCCACTATAACTTTTTTGCTTGAAAAATTTGGCCTGATAATTGCCAGATATACTCTGAAAGCCAAAGAGAATGTTTTTTTGAAAAAGTCATTCACCTTTCTGGCTCATTTTCCTCACCTGTAAAATGCTGATAATACTTGAAAGCACCATAGAAATGCTAAGAATTATTGTTATGAACTAATGACATTCCATTACTGGGCAATGTAGACCTAGTAGTTTGTTGAGATCAGTGTAAACCCTAGTTATGTCCACTCATTCAGTCCTTCTCTCCTGATGTGCCCAGTCACCATGTAATAAAATAATCAGTCACACTTTGTGTTAAAGGTTACATTTATAAATAGTTAATTGGTTAGATATTTAACTAAATGGTTAACCAATTGTTATAGATTCCAACAGGTCAATAGATTGTTTCTAACTATGTCTAACACCTTCTAGTAATGTGTGTATAAACCAGGCTGGTGTGTGTTCATTCTGTGCTCTTTTACTTCTGTACAGTTACAACTCCAACCTTATTGGAACTTTTTTTCCCCTGCATGCAATTATAACATTCTCTTTCCATTGCTAACCCTGTAGTTTTGGATCCCTGAACTTTAGACTTTGAAAGCTGCATTTTGATTTGGATGTAAAGCACCTGCTATTTAGAGTGACACTTAAATCCATAATGAAAATTCAGTCCTAATCATCAAAGGAAAGTGAGAGTTAAGTTTGTGCATGTCCTCTGTATCCTGTTTCCCCGCTGCTCATCCACAGAAAATAAATCACAGTGGATGTCAATGCATCTCCTATTCTTTGTTTAAATGGTTAGAGTAGGCAGTGAGTGGGCAGTGAGTCCGTCATTTTGGGAATCCCATGTGAATATTAAAAAACGTATTTTTTTTTGATAGTCAATTAAAATGTTTTGATGAATACAACCTCCCCTCCCCCCCATTTTTAAAAAAGTCATAAGAAATCTATGGGTCTGATTTCACCACTCTGGCATTCCAGTTCTCTGCTCATGTGACTCCATTGAAATCACTGGAATTATATGTATGTAAGAGTGCAGGAACTCAACAGGCCATTGAAATCAGTGGAGTGACACAAGATTGAAGCTGGAGTAACACAGTAGCGAGCCAGGCCCTATATGATCAACTGTAAGCTTTTCACAGTAAAAGGCAATGCAAAGGAGACAATGCAATACGCACTATATTGCTACTCAAAGTGAAACAACACAATCCAAAATGTCCATGGAGCACTCAAAGGTCCAGAAGCAAGTATGCTGTCCAAGAAGTCATTGGTCTTGGGTTTCTTCAGACAAGAGATCGATAAGTGGATCCCAGATTTTCTGTATTCCACCTGAAAGTTGCCCTTGAAATGAGCAATATAAAACGTCTAAAGACATGAATGGAAGTCCACAGCTCAAGTAAAAACGCCCAGTTTTGTCCACTTTAACAAGCCAGCTTTCCAAAGGCCATCCCACCATAGACGTTCTGAGTACCTTCAGCCCTCAAGTGATGCCCAGCACCCTAGATGTGTTTTCCCAGCACATCTCCAAAAAGACATAACACAGACCTGATCCACAGAAAAGCAGTAAAAGTGATTTTACAGACGTGGGACTGAGGGCTGCTGCGATGCCACACAAGGAAAAATTAATGGGAAGATTTTAAAAGGCACAAATGGGAATTAAGCATCCAGGTCCCCTTGACTTTGAACCACTATTGGGCACCTAACTGCCCTTGTATCTTTGAAAAATCTCCCCCTAAAAGCCTAAGCTATTTAACGTGGAAAGGAAAAGAGGGAAGGGAAATCTCATAAAGGTCTATAAGATAATGACTGGTATAGAGAAGCATGGTCTCATGGTTCAGGCACTGCTTGGGGACTCAGAAACGTAACCCCAAAGTCATTTGAAATCAATGGGAAGACTTCAATTGACTTAAATGGGCTGTGGATCAGTGCCCAGGAAATCTCTATTCAGTTCCCAGCTCTGCCAGACTCTAATCAATCTATAAAATGGGTATAATACATCCTTTCTCCCACCCTTTGTCAATCTTGTCTATTGACATGACAAGCTCTTGCAGTCAGAGATTTTCATGTACCACAGTGAGGTACAGATCTAGTCCCAATTCAGGAAAGAACTTAAGAATTTAAAAGAGGGAAGGAGGAGGATCCGGGGAACTATAGGCCAGTCAGCCTCACCTCAGTCCCTGGAAAAATCATGGAGCAGGTCCTCAAGGAATCAATTCTGAAGCACTTAGAGGAGAGGAAAATGATCAGGACCAGTCAGCATGGATTCACCAAGGGCAAGTCATGCCTGACTAACCTAATTGACTTCTATGACGAGATAACTGGCTCTGTGGATGAGGGGAAAACAGTGGATGTGTTATTCCTTAACTTTAGCAAAGCTTTTGATATGGTCTCCCACAGCATTCTTGCCAGCAAGTTAAAGTAGTATGGACTGGATGAATGGACTATAAGGTGGATAGAAAGCTGGCTAGATCTTTTTCACTAGGAGGGTGGTGAAGCACTGGAATGGGTTACCTAGGGAGGTGGTGGAATCTCCTTCCTTAGAGGTTTTTAAGGTCAGGCTTGACAAAGCCCAGGATGGGATGATTTAGTTGGGGTTGGTCCTGCTTTGAGCAGGGGGTTGGACTAGATGACCTCCTGAGGTCCCTTCCAACCCTGATATTCTATGATTCTATGTGCTTGAGTGCTGTCCAGAATATTTGCCTGAATCTTAGATTCATAGTGTTTAAGGTCAGAAGGGACCATTAGTTCATCTAGTCCGGCCTCCTGCATATCACAGGCCATTGCATTTCACCCAGTTACCCCTGTATTAACCCCATAACTTGTGTTTGGCTAAAGTATAACTTCCTGACAGGCATCTGGTCTTGATATGAAGACCTCAAGATATACAGAATCCACCACTTTGCTTGGTAGCTTGTTCCAATGGTTAATCACCCTCCCTGTTTAAACAAAAACAAAAAAAAATGTGCCTAATTTCTAATTTGAATTTGTCTGGCTTCAGCTTCCAACCCTTGGTTCTTGTTGTGCCTGTCTTGACTACAGTCATTATGCTCTTCTCAAGTAGATTAAAGAGAACTAGTACCCAGTATTTTCTGCCCAGGAAAGTACTTATACCAGCGGTTCTCAAACTTTAGCAACCCAAGCACCCCCATTTTGATTTAAAAAATTTTGGGGACCCCCCCAAGTCTCCCACTCACCCCTTGCCCAGCTAAACGGGGGAGGGATAGCTCAGTGGTTTGAGCATCGGCCTGCTAAACCCAGGGTTGTGAGTTCTGTCTTTGAGGGTGCCACTTAGGGATCTGGGGCAAAATCAGTACTTGGTCCTGCTAGTGAAGGCAGGGGGCTGGACTTGATGCCTTTCGGGGTCCCTTCCAGTTCTATGAGATAGGTGTATCTCCATATATTATATTATTTATATTATAATCCCCTTCCCCGCCTCTTCCCCCAATGCTATGTCCCTACCCTGCCCCTTCTCCGAGGCCCCACCCTCCTTCATTCCATCCCCCCTCCCTCCATCACTCGCTCTCCCCCAATCCTCACTAACTTTCACCAGGCTGGGGCAGGGGGTTGCCATGCAGGAAGGGGTGAGGGGTGCAAGCTCTGGGCTGGGGCAGGGGGTTGGGGTGTGGGAGTGGTGAAGAGTGCGGCCTCCGGCCAGGCAGCACTTACCTCGGGCAGTTCCTGAAAGGGACTGGCACATCCCTCTGGCAGCAACTCCTAGGCAGGGGGCCCAGAGGGTCTCCATGTGCTGCCCCTGCCCACAGGCACCGCCCTCGCAGCTCCTATTGGCTGAAGTTCCTGCCAATGGGAGCTGCGGAGTCGGTGCTTGGGATAGGGGCAGTGTGCGGACACCACAGAGACCCACTCCCCCCCCCTCCAGCCCCCGGGGCTGCAGGGATGTGCCGACTGCTTCTGGGAGCGGCACTGAGTCAGGGCAGGTAGGAAGCCTGTTCCACAGCATGGAAGGGGAGGCACTGGGAGGGAGAGGGAGGAGCTGACTTATACACTTTAATCAAGTGACCTCTCAGTCTTCTTTTTGATAAAGTAACAGATTGAGTCTCAGTTGGGGTGTCTAGGTGCTACTGTAATGCAAATAAAGTAGTAGTATGATTTGTTAGGTGCCTAGTGTGTGCTTAGTGCTACTATAGTAGAAAAGACAGTCCCTGTCCAAACTGGTTTATAATCTAAATAGAAAATCCCTATTTGTAAAGTAGTTTGCAATATGTACAGCGCTATGTAAGCGTTAAGTTTGATCAGATAGCCAGTTGGGAGCAGCCTCTGTTTCTGATGAATGAGTGAGTATTTGGTCAAATAAAAGACAACCCCTATAAACCATCTACAAGATTTTACAGATGGTAAACTGCATAGGGAATGAATTTTCACAGTGCCTTGCAAACGGGGCTGTGATCATGTTTGGGGTCACTGTTCGTTAACATACTACACATAACTTTTATTTAACCTGTGGCGCGTTCTGCCGTAGAATGTTAGAGAATTTAATAAGATTTGAAAAGCAAGGATTAGACACGTTATTATGAGTACAGTATCTGCTGTGACGCTAGCTGTGATAACATTTCAAGGGCCATCAGTCCTCCTATTTCAAAGCATAAATTTATCATCAGCTGGAGTAATGGAGCGGATTCCTCAGTGGAATAACAAGTTCCTGCTAGGCGATCTATGGTATCATTTACTGAATGCTCGGTCACTCAGCCATACCTTCTCCTGGTGATGCCCCTAGAAAGAAATCACCTGTCTTTATCCCAGGGCAGTAGCTCAACCCCTCTTTATAATGCCTACAGTTAGCTCCCAGATGAGATTATGTCTTTAGCTGGCTGAGACCCGCATTGAGGATTACCCCAAAAAACCTCACGTTGCTTTCTGTCTTAGCCTGGCCTCAGTCTAGGGATACCTCTTTGCGGGGTCCCTTCCAGGGGGCACCAAGTGACTGCCCCAACCTCTCACAAGCACGAGCAGGGTTCTTGGTGCTGCAGAGCAGACTTTACAAGCTATGGAACCTAGCCAGGGCCTGGGGCCAAAACTTTTTATCATCTTTTATTTACAGGTATGAAAAAATATTGAAACTTCATCTGTTTGGTCTGCACGGGGCCTAGTGACCTTTTCCACATTTAAAATTAATGCCTTATGAAAGTCTAGTAATTTCATGAGTAAAATTAAGAACTTTTCCCTTGGGGGGCACTGGTTCTCTTTTACCTTAAGTTCCTAAATTAAATTAATTTGTTGGTCTCATTTTACTCCGTAATAGATTGTATGGTAGTTCCTGCATTTCAGATTTTGTGTGTGTGTATAATCTTTGTACACTAAGTAATAATAGGCTATCACAGCCAAGGAGAGTCCAAGTGAAAGTACTGTGCACCACAGAATTGTGGCTTTTTATGCCACTTCTTGCACCCCCTGAATCACGAGCTACATTCTGACCACTGATCTTTTTAGGAGGCAAGGGAGAGGGGTAGCATTGTGCGTGGGTTAGATATTCTGACTGTTAGAAGCTAAGGTTTCCTGTGAAATCTCCTCATCTTCCCCAGATGGGACAGTGAACCCTTCTAAGTCTACCTCGGTGAATGACTTCAGAGTGTTCAGTGGTTTAGAAGAACCCACAAAACTCTTGGATGTTTTGCACCCTTCTGCACCTGGCAGACTTGCCATGCCCATAAATGAGAAACAGTTGGCACCTGTGAAAGACTGTGCCCAACATCCATACCAGCCACATCAAAATGAGCTGACAGGAGGTACCAGGTCCCTTCCTGGGGATTTGGGCATTCTTATTCCCACCCAATGCCAGGTTCACTCGTAGTGGCTGCTGTCCAGGAGAGGTCAATGGGGACCTCCTAAATCCATACCGAGAGAGAAAGACGCAAAGAAATTTAGACCTCTTCAGGTGTAAGGTATATTCATCAGCCAGCCTCCAAATGTGAGTGGCTAATTATCAGGCCCTCCTCTCTAGGTATGATGACTTAAACTGGGATAAGTTGTCTCAGTTTGTAGACAAGCTTCCAAAAGAACTTCAAGAGGAGATGAAGGTCATTATGACGGAGGAGCATGTGATTGCCTGCACTTCCTTACAGGCTATGCTGGATGCATCTGACGTTGTGGGGCATGCTCTGGCCTCATCTGAGGGAATGAGGAGGTCTTTCTGGCTCCAGTCCTCAGACATCCCCAGAGAGCTCCAAACAACAATTGAGGATCTTCCATTTGAAGACAAGCCACTTTTAATGCTAGGATGGATGAGGCCCTCTCTTCCTTAACACTTGAGCGTGACAATACATTCTTTGGGTCTCTGTTTTTCCAGTCCCCAGAAGGAAGCAAGCACATCAACCTTCTTCCTTCAGACAGCTCTCCTCCACTCAATATGACCACCGGCCCCAGAGGACCTTAAAACTGCTGAGGATTTCACCACTCTGCCTCATCTTCTGCAGTTCCACAGCCTGGGGCTTTTTCCAGGCAGTGAGGTTGACATTAATGCTAAGAGCCTGGAAGAACTACATGAAGATCTTTTCTTTTTAGACTCCTCACCCATCTTTAGAAGCTGCCTCTCTTATTTCTGGGAAGTCTGGACTGGGATCCCTCAGATCAGTGGAAGATTGTAAACATGGAGTATTTTATTCAGTTCCGGTTTCCTCTTCTCTTTTACCCCCCTTCCCCGTCCCTTTTCAGGGACTCTTCTCAAAGGATACTGTTAAAGAAGTGGACTCCCTTTTACAACTGAGAGCAGTGTCAGAGGTGCCCTTAGAATTCCGGGCAGAAGGTTTGTTCTCATTACTTTCTCATCCCAAAGAAGAAAGGGGGTTGGTCCTGCCCTTTGGTTGTTCCATTGCACCAATGGTATTCACTAAGTGCTTGGCAGTCATGGCAACGCCTCTAAGGAAGCCAGGTCTATCCCTACTTTGATGACTGGCTAATTTGAGGAAGATCACCCCAATCGGTGAACAACTTGATCTAAGTAACCCTAAAGCTCTTTGCCTTCCTGAGACTCAGTCAGCAGAGAAAAATCCACACATACTCTGAATTAAAGCCAAGAGTTCATAGGAGAGGTGTTAGATTCAAAGTCAGCAAGAGCTTACCTTCTGCAGGAAAGATTCCAAATCACAATGAACCATCAACTACCTTGAAGCTCACCCAAGAACATCAGTGAGAACATGCCTCAGACTTTTGGGACACATGGCCTCCTGCACCTGTGTGATGCACTTTGCCAGACTTTGCCTACTCTCCATGCAAGGATGGTTAAAATCAGTGTGTCCATCCAGAAGACACCAAAAGGACAATGATGGTCATGATCCCACAAGAAGTCCTCCCATTATACTGATAGAAAGATCCTCCTTAGGGATGCAATGGCATACTCTTCTCTGCGCCTAGTGACAGACTCTGGTGACAGACCTCTCCACTCAGGGATATGGGGGCGGGGGAGCTCATTTAGATCATATTCAAATTCACGGCCTATGGTCCCTTCGAGAAGTTTGCGTCTTTAAATGCCATAGAGCTCAGAGCCATCTGCCTGGCATGCAAATTATTTCAGCCACTTCTCCAGGGACCCACAATACAAGTGCTGACAGACAGCGCCACAGCTATGCATTATGCCAACAGACAAGGGGAGTGTGATCATCCCCACTCTGTCTGAAGGCCGTGTAGCGCTGGAGATGGTGCATTCCAAATCAAATCACTCCGCTGGTCGGGCACCCTCCCGCCCTTTGGAACACCTTGGCAGATCAACTCAGCAGACAGTTCTCAGATGATTGAGTGATCTGTCTAAGACTCAGTCCTGCAGAACATCTTTTGTAAAATGGGGATTCCCAGAAATAGACCTGTCTGCCAGAGACCACAAGTGTCAAACATTCTGTTCCAGAGGTCCAGCTCATGCTCCTTGACACATGCTTTTCTCATCCCCTGAGAATGGACTGATATAAGCCTTTCTGCTGATCCCCCATTCTACTGAAGTCTCCGGGGAAACTGAGGCAAGATGTAGAAATGATGAATTATGATTGCCCCAGCACAGGCCAAACAGTTCTGAGATTCAGATCTTATGAACCTTATAACAGAGCCACCACTCATCTGCCTTGTTACGCCCAACGTAGACTCACAGAACAATGGTCAGATCCTGCATCTGGACCTATCACCATTACAACTGACAGCCTGCATGCTGGCTGAATAACGTCCACTGAAAGAAGCTGTTCAGCTGAAGTTCAGCACATTCTGCTCCAAAGCAGGAAAGCTTCAGTCAGCCTGACTTTTATAAAGTTAAGTGGAAGAGGTTTTCCTATGTGAGCATCTCAGCGCCAGCTATCTCCCTTCACACCACACAATTCAGCAACACTGGACTTTCTGTTAGCTCCATCAGAGTCTATCTAGCAGCAGTATCTGACATCACCCTCCTCTCCAGGACCATGCTGCTTTTTCCCACCTCACAGTGGCAAGGTTCCTTAAGGGCCTTATTCATGTTGTTCCTCAGGGCAGGAGCCCCCTCCCTCTTGGAATCCGAATGTACTAATCGCTGCTTTGATCAGTTCTCCCCCCATCCCCAAGCCCTTAGTTACCTGTTCCCTTTACTACCTGTCAATAAAAACTGCCTTTTTGGTAGCCATTACTGCAGCTCAAAGGAGAGGAGAGATTTAGGCCCTTAGCATAAGTCTCCACGGGCTTGGAACCTGGGTCTGCTGGTTCCTGAGCGGCCATGTCCACATCGCTACCCTACAGCTCAGAAGTGGGGAACAGCAGCCTATAAGCTGTGCAGGTTCAAGTACCACTGGATGTCCTGACTGGCAGAGACTTCCGTGCTCCCTGATTGGCCCAGCACATTATTTACGGCCCAGTGGAAACACCTGGAAGTTGTCTGTGCAACTAGTTGGAGCCCTGGCTTGCTGGTGCAAACAACCTTGCTGCACACTCCTGATCCCTTGCCTGGTTCCTGGCCTCACTTCTGGTCCTGCTCCCTAGTAGGGTTGCCAACTGTCTAATCACACAAACCCAAACACCCTTGCCCCGCCCTCTTCCCCCAAGGCCCCGCCACTTCTCTGAGGTCCTGCCCCACTCACTACATCCCTTCTCCCTCTGTTGCTCACTCTCACCCACTCTCACCAGGCTGGGGTAGGGAGTTGGGTTGTGGGAGGAGGTGCGGGCTCTGGGCTGGGGCCAAAGGGTTTGGAGTGTGGGAGGGGGCTCCAGGCTGAGTCTGGGGGAGGGAGTTGAGGTGCATGAGAGGGTGTGGGGTGCAAGCTCTGGGAGGGAGTTTGGTGCAGGAGGGGGCTCTGTGCTGGGGCAGGGGGTTAGGGTGCAGGAGGGGGTGTGGGCTTTAGATGGGGATTGGGGTGCAGGAGGGGGCTCTGGGCTGGGGCAGGGGTGCAGGAGAGGGTGTGGGCTCTGGGAGGGAGTTTGGGTGTGGAAGGGGGCTCAGGGCTGGGGTGGGGGTATGGGAGGGGTTTGGGGTGCTGGCTCCAGGAGGGGGCTCAGGGTTGGGGCAGGGAGGTGGGAGGGGGTGAGGGGTGTGGGCTCCAGCCAGGTGGCGCTTACCTAGGGTGGCTCCTGGGCGGCAGCACAGCACTGCAGGGCTAAGGCCAGGGCCGGCTCTCGCTTTTTTGCCGCCCAAGGCAAAAAAGCCTCCCCCCGCCCCCCGCCCCCCGGCGGGGAGCGCGCTGAGCCCGGCCCCACTCTCCCCTGCCGGCCGGAGCAGGGCGGCAAACCAGCCGCGACTCCACTCTCCCCAGCCGGCTATGTGGAGCCCAGTCCATGCTTTTATGAGACACTATTCTTTAGTAGAAGATTCCACACTGAATGCCCATTTTGATAGGGCTCTTCTGCAATTGGTGCTTAAGTAGGACTCCTGCTACCCACTCCAAGCAAACAGATAACTGAGTGTTAGTCACCCAGAGTGGAATCTATGTGGACACTCGTTCCAAGAAAACAGAATAGTTATTTACCTTATAGTAACTATGGTTGTTCAAGATGTGTTGTCCACATGGATTTTACAACCCTTCCCCACCACAACTGTGGGATTCTGTATTGGGGAAGAAATTGAGGGATAGTTTGGCCTTTATGCCCTTGAGTGGGGGGTGATTTGAAGATATCTAGACCACTATCCAAAAGAATCTGATCTCGCATGAATGGGGCACATGCACACCATGGATGGGATCCATGTAGACAACACATTTTGAAGAACCACAGTTACTGTACGGTAAGTAACCCTTCTTTCCTGAATTGAAAACAAAACTTTTTACAGACTCTTTATCAACGTAGCCACTTCTTGGGTTCTGTGCAGCAGCACTAAACCTTTCCTAAAGTCTCTTGTAAATAAAATGCACTCTCCTCAAAGGGAAGGGGGAATTTGGGCTTGGAGAATGGAATTACCTGAGCTGAAATTTGGCCAGGACCTCTATGATAAAGTGAATGTTTTGTCATCTAAATAAGAATGTGGCTGTAGAAGCCCATGAAATCTCTGTGCCCAGTTGTCAAATGTGGTCACTTAAACTGGTTACTTATAAAAAACTGGTCCCCTTGTATAAAGATCTATGAGGTCCTGCTTTACCTGCTGTGTTCTGCTCAACCTGTGCAAGAGTGTCAATAACATTAGCTTCAACAGTTCTTGGCTGTTTCACAAAAAGCAGCATTTTCCCATGTGGAAATAAATCAATGAAGACTGAACAGTGCCCTCAGTTATGCATGCATTAATAACAGTTGTGGAAATCAACTTGAAGGCAGAATTTGGCCCTAAATGAACAATATTGCCATCTATTATGTAACATGTAAAATTTTACAAACTTACTAGTACAACGAAAATCATAATATAAAATTTAATTCTAGTTAAATTCACATAAAAATTAAAGGGACACAGTCAGACCCCAATTTAGGTTGCATACAAAGCAACAGTACCAAAAACCTGAATCGGACTATAAATAGAAATGCTTATTACATGAATGTAAAAATAAGATTTTAAAGATTCTCAAGTTCTGTAGTAGTGTATGATGAGAACCAGAAGGGGAAATTATTAGAAACTGACTATCTTACATAAGCTACTGTCTAAATTGAATGAAATGTAAACTGAACAATGAGACTAAATCAGTTTTGTTTATATTGTTATTAGTAATACACAAAAGGAAAAAAATTTTAACTGATTTTATTTTGTCCCTTTTATAGTCATCCTGAATCTGGTTTTACAATGTCCTGTTCTGCTTTACCTTGTTCTTTTCTATTTTTTCTTTAAGCATTAGATTAGTGTAGCTAAGATGATGAACACTTGCCATTTCTGAAACTGGAAAGGAGGATGACACAAGCCATTAATGACATAAGTCAGTATTCTGGGATCAAACAGCATGCATAAACATTTGAGGTATGATCAGTGGCACACTCCAATCTTTTTGAAATTTACAGTACAGTATGTGGACAGAGGATTATGCTGCCTCTGGTGTGGGGTGGAGGTAGGATAATATTATTTCACAAGAAATGCAGAAAAACAAAGTTAGTGAACACTGTTCTACAATGGGACAAGATCTTTACAATATTTGCCTTTCATCAGCTGACTCCAGTGTATTGGAAAGTTTCAACTATCACATACTGCTGGTAACCTGGACAGATGAGGAATCTGTGGTTGAGTGCTTGATAGCTTTGACTCCACACAACTTTTTACATCCTGGTAATTCTTGATCTGCGCAGCTAGAATCTTGATGAAACTTGACCACCACATTTGGGGTTCAGTCCAGCTCTGAGTTTTCTCTCTCTCCTTCTGTTAATTTGGAAAAATGTCCTCTTTCTCAAAGCGTCATTTGGGAACTTCATTCTCTGCCTGTATATGGAGTTAATGTTCTGCTTTCAACTTTAAATTGCATAATCTTGCACTTTTAAAGTGATGTGATTTCCCTGTAACACCTACAGCTATGCAGACCAGTACCTTTTCAAGCAAGGGTTCTGCCCTCTATTTTCCTTTCAGTTTCTCCAGGAAATTTTCTCTTTGTGCTTTGGATTTAAAAGAGACACGAAGAGATTTAACCTCTGTTTATGTATGTAATCTGTACTCCTGCTCATCCAGTTAGCCACTTGCCTGCTGTTGTATGCTTAGGTATGACCAGGTAGAATGTATCAGGTGTATCCTAACATTGCATAATTCTATTGGCATGTTAAGGGACAATAGACATAGCACAACAGGTGCAATGGAGCAGGGGTTCTCAACCTTTTTCTTTCTGAGGCCCCTCCCCCATATGCTATAAAACCTCCATATCCCACCTGTGCCACAATAACTGGTTTTCTGCATATAAAAGCCAGGGCTGGCGTTAGGGGATAGCAAGCAGGGCAACTGCCTGGGGCCCCATTCCACAGAGGCCACCCATGGAGTTATATTGCTCAGGCTTTGGCTTCAGCCCTGGGTGGCGGGGCTCAGAGCCCTGGGCTTCAGCCCCATGCAATGGGGCTTGGCTTTCTGCCCAGGGCCCCAGCGAGTCTAATGCTGGCCTTGCTTGGCAGCCCCCCTGAAACCTTCTCATGGCCCCCCAGGGGTCCCCAGACCCCTGGTTGAGAATCACTGCAATGGAGGGCCTTCAGCAGAAAGGTTTAGTGAGGTCACTCTTGCTTCTAGCAGCTGTGGCCACCTGGTTCCACTTACATCCAGTAGAAACATCCATTTAAAAGGATCAAGTGAAAAGCTATGCTGGTTCAGGTTATTTCCAGGAAAATCTGAAAATGTATGAAATATGGAAACTTTTCCAGTGGTAGACTTTCTCTTACCCATGCATCACATGCTTCTGCTTTAGCCCTTATCTTCTCCATCCAAATATCACTTGGCTGGAACAACAGACAGAACCCAGGAACAATGCAACTGTGTAGAAAGGAAGAGAGGGGAAGAAAAGGCTGCAAAAGAGTGGATGTGGATGTTGTGAGGGTTTCGAAAATCAGAAGACCAGTCTGAAAATATACACGCATATATATTGTGGGAAAAACATCAACATGGTATTGTACTGAGTACAATTTATTTGCACCAATAAAATCCATGCTCTTTACCTTATCCACTTTCACAAGTGATGTAAATAGAATCGTGTGTGTATGAAATGTAACATGCTCATATTTTTATGCACAAACCTGAATACCATATACTAATCTACAGGCAGATGTTTGTTTCACAGTTATTCTTTCATTCCTTTCAGAAGGCAATCAATCACCTAGTATTTCTTTCACTTCCCTGATTAACTATAGGCATCACAGTGTCTCTCTATCTAAAGAATGACAATCACAGAAGCTTTCTCCACTCTAATAACATGGAAGAATTCCATGCAGAGCCACTTTTTCCAAATCAGAAAGGGGTGGAAGCTTGAGGCTTTTAATACTAAACTGAACAAAGCACTAGAGAATGTGGTGCACGGAACGATTCTTCGTTGGCAGGGAAAAGGATGTGATGCCCTGATTATTTTTCAATATATATATAAAGCACAGGTTGCTTGTCATTCTAGAAAGTCTCTTTAGTGTTATGCTGCTATTAAAGGGATTGTACACATTGAAATATACGCTGCTGGTATAATTCTCCATGACCTTGAATCTGGTTTAGATATTTACACCTGTGCAAAGTAAGTACAAAATGCAACCAAATCAGAATTTTCCACTCACAGTGGAAGTAGTATGCAAACTTTTTCAGAAAGCAACCCCTTGAAAGAGTCCCTAACCAGTACCCCTTTTCTGTTTCTCTGTAATATATGTGGTATATATCAAAAAGCATGAAGATGGGGGTATGTTAAAAGTTTTAATAGCACTCATTTGGAATAAGCAGCATAATTCACTCATTATTGATGAGTGGGAAAGCAATGTGTCCATCAAAATGTATGCAAGTTAAACCTATATCTCATATCACACTAGCATGCTTTAACTCTTTCTCTAATAGCTATTCCTGCATTAAAGCAGGGGTGGGTAAAGTTATTGCTAAATTGGCCCTGATCCTGCAAACATTTACACATGTGCTTAAGTGTTTGCAAGGTTGCGGGCCATAACTTATACAATCACTCAGTAAAAATACACTCTTTGGGTGATCCCTAATGTGAGTTTCTTTTAGGGATGACTCCATAACTCGTGACTAGCAAAGGAGAGTGATGACATTGCTGGCTGGTGCATAATCATCCTCTCCTATTTTATAAACACATGACACGGGCCATATGCAACAGATGATTATTTCCAGGTGTACATTATTGGTAAAGGGTAAAATGATATTAACACTTCCCTCCCTCCCAGAGGTGTGAAATTTAATGTTTGTAAAGCACTTTTAGATCCTTGATAGAACTACATTATGGAAGTGCTGGTATGTTAGATAAAATATTAAGCTGGGTTTCCTTTCTTGGGCTCCATCATAAAAAGGAGAGAGGACTATGAAGCTCACTACATTTTCTTGGGAACAGCTGTATGCCAGCAGCAGAAACCTGTCCCTCCCTCCATACCAAACCACTGACTGATGGCCACAAATAAGGCACCAGTAATAAAGGTGAGGAGGGAGATAGATTGTCACTGTGGTCAATTAGGCTTCAAGAACACAGTTAGCACCCTTCAAAGTAAGGATTAGGAAATGGATTCTTTGCTTGGAGCTCCAATAGTGTCCCCACCTGTGCTTCTAGGAAATAAAGGACAGAGATGACAGCAACTAATTTGGGATGCAAAATCTTACAATTGCATTGGAATGCTTTGTATAATTGTAGAAATATGGGTCAAATTGCTTCTTTGGGGCAGCGATTCCCTTTGTGTAGACATATAGGTACAACTTCCAGAACAGTTGGGTGCTACTGTAATAATGATGAAAAATATATAATTTGCATCAGGATATCAGGACCCCAAATAAGAGGCAGACAGAGGTACCACTGAGGCCCAGAGAAACAATCAGTTCTCCTGCAGAAGCCACCAGCAGGTTTCCTCCTGCATCTGTGAAAAAGAAGGAGAACAAAGCAGAGGAAAGTGCAGGCTCTCTGGGGGAGGGAGGATGGAGAGCTCCAGGGAGCTGAGGCAGAGCACAAATGGGGTGGGCAGGGAAGAGGCAGCACAGGGCAGCATCTCTTCTAGGAGATGGGCAGGAAGCTCAGGGCTGTGGAGGGGGGTGGAGCATTACTCCCCCTGCCCCTGTAGCTGGGGGGATGATGGGGAAGGGAGTGAGAGGACAGCTGGAGGAATAGAGAGGGGATGGATCTGACTTGCTGCCCCCAAAGGATTGGAGAGTTGGGGGGGGGGCTAGAACTAGGGGTGTGGGAGCACCCCATGGCTTGAAGGTAGTCATAACAACCAAATGCATCGCTTCCTCTTCCAGCACCCCCACTATAACAATTGTTCCAGCAGCCCTGGGGGGAGGAGTGGGTGCGGTGCACCTCCCAGGCCGGGAGGAGGATAGAAGGGGGGTCCTGGTTCACAGCACTCCCCAGGCTGGAAGGGGGACGGAAGGGGGGGGGGGTCCCGGGTCACTGCGCCCCCGGGTCGGGAGGGGAATGGGGGGGGGGGGTCCCGGCTCACTGCGCCCCCGGGTCGGGAGGGGAATGGAGGGGTGGGGGTCCCGGCTCACTGCGCTTCCCGGGCCAGGAGCGGGACGGAAGGGGGGGTCCCGGCTCACTGCGCCCCCCCCCCCCCGGGCCGAGAGAGGGACTGAAGGGGGGGGGGGTTCCCGGCTCTCTGCGTCCCCCCAGCAGCCGGGGACTCCCGCGTGTGTGGGGGGGGCTGCTCCTCCCATTGGCTCCGCTGTGCCAGCCATCGTCATAAATGCTGCTCCCCAGGCGCCGGCCGCCCCCCATAGGGCCGCCGCAGCCTCCTAGCCGGCCGGGGGGTGGCTCCCGCTCCGGGCTCCCGTGGGCCGGGCTGTCCAGCCCCCAGGCTTTGCTCCCTCCCTCCTCCCCCCCCCCCCCGGGCTGGCTCCGAGGCGCGCTCCGCGGTGCCCCATCGCTCCAGGGGGCTGGGGGAGGCTCTGGCTGAATGGTCCCCGCTGCCACCATGAACCAGGCCCCGGCCCCCAGCGGCTCTCAACAGCCCGACCGAGATGCCCGCAACGCGGCCCCCGGCCACCCGGCCTCCAGCAGAGGGATGCCGCCGCCGCCCCGTCTGCCCCAACTCATCCAAAAGTAAGAGGCGCGCTAGTGACTCCCAGGCTTGGAGCCGGAGCGGGGTCAAACTTCGCCCTTGTTCCTGGGCAGCTCCTGCTCCCCTTCCCTTTCCCCGCTGTGCCGGCGGGGTCACACTGGCAGTGCCGCGCACGGGGGTCTGTGGCAAAATCTCCCTCCCCGATGAATTGGTCTTTCTAGCCGGGTTGCTTTGGCAGGTCTGGAGCATGCAAATCCTTAAGGATCCGTTAGCTAAGGGATTTAAACGGCTCTCGCTGTTTTCCACTCTCCTAATTTAGGTACCAGGAGGAAGCAAATGTCACCCTCTCGGCCCTAGGCAGAGCCCCAGGACAAACTAGGGAAAATTCTGTACCTCTGATTTACAGACAGTCATCCCTACAAGGATCAGTAGCGGTTTAGCAGCCAGGTTGAGTTTTGCTGCTGGGGCTCGGCTGAGTTTCCTTTTAAACAGGGGCTCAACCATGTTCAGAGTATTTATTGGGTCCCTTATAATCCATTTCACTTCATGGTAGATTGTAGTTGGACGCTTCTGAAAAGTTTTTGCTTTTGTGGCGGCTGTTGTTTGTTGTTGCGTTCAGCAAAATTCATAAACCAAAGTTATTTTCCCATGAGTTGGCTGCAAATGTGATAGTCATCAGGCCTACAATGAGTGGAGTCAGTATTGTGCCGGTACAGACAAGACATACGAATAGTTAGGAAAACTTATCAGTCCCATGCATAAAAGACTCTCCCTCGCTCTTATCAGTGTAATAATGGTAATAAAAAACCTTATGATATTTTACTTTTTTACTCTCTCTCTCAAAAGGGGAAGAAATACCCTGACACATACAGTTGCTTAAGAGTGATAACTATTTTCTGTTGGGTTAAACCAGAGGGTTAAAGACTAACTAAATGCACTGTAATTAGTACATGAAATATGAATACTATATAAAAAGTGATACTGTACTGATGCAATTAAATTATATGTTCTCTATCTAACTTTTGTTTGTTTGCTTTGGTCATAGTTTTATGTTTAAAAAAAAAAACTCTGGACTTGTATTTTGGCAGAAAAATACACTTAGTAAATATAGATTTGGGAGCTGTTAGATTAGTCCCCTCTTGTTTTAAGATCTGCTGTTTGCTTTGTTGATTAGAAAAGAGGTTGAGCGTTAAGCATTAGCGTATGTTAAAAAATATATTTTGACATACTGGTCCAGGCCACAACAGGTATTAAGTTCTTGTGTTCGGTTTGTCAAGTAAATCTCTGGTATGGCCAAACAAAGTCTGATGCATGGTAAAGTAATACTAGCTTACTAGTTAAACTTAGTATTTGTAGAACTTTATCAGTAAGTGAACATATTTTCTTTAAATATTACTATATGACCAAGATTAAGTCTACAGAGCAAACACTCTCAACCTCCTTCCCCAACATATTCAACAGAACAATGTTTATTATAAACAGAACATATGGAACATTATTTTAGATTGAACATCTGTGTATTTAATTTAATTTTAAAATGTATATGAAAGCAGACTCTCCAAGATGTCTCTTTACTTTGTGGTACTAAAAGTTGACAGTGTTTTCTTAAGCAGGCAGCATAATTTTATATATGAAACTTTCCCATGTTTGGTATGTGTGTTCAATTATTCTTATAGAAACTGAACTTCAGTTTGAAATATTAGTGTGTATAAAATACAGAAATATAGTATTTATATAATATCCGTATCATATAGATCTGCTGGGTAACTGAAGAGCTACTATATACATAAATTGTAATCCTGCTACAAGCCACTTAAATTTGTTCCTAAACCATCACAAAGTCTGTCTGAACTTTTAAATGACAGTCTCTAAAGATGGCTCTAATATCTTATTGTTTATCAAGATTTTATACGGCACATAACACAAGTTAGCTAGGTGAAGACATCAAGGTGTTTCATGACCATCCTTTTGGTTTTTGTTTAAAACATTTTTAATAATCATCACATTTTTGATAATCGTTTCTGACTGCAAATTCAGTGTAAAAATTGAAATGTGAGTCTTCCTTCAAGTCTATCTTGAAGAAGACAATTTAAAGAACTTGGTGTGCGTCAACTGTTCTGTATCATGGCAGCATGGCGTAAAATGGCAAATGTCGAACATCTCTATCTAAGGCACTGCAACTTGATCGTGTTATTTTGTAACTGTGCTCCATAATTTAATCCGTGCTTCCATGTTTACATTATAGTTAGTGCACTCCCACATGAAGTATATTAAGTAGGAAATAATGGCAAATTGTATTTTGTTGCGTGAGGAATATTTGGGAATTAATTTTATAAACGGAATATTTGAGTCACATGTTGGTTATTTAAGATAACAAATATAATGGTACATCTTAAAAATTAGCTTTTTAATGTAAATTAAATGAACTGTAAATTAGGACAGATATGAGCCTCAAAACAAGATGCCTTAAAACAAGGAAATGGTCATTTGTTATTCTTTGCAGGAAAGAGAATTGCTGATTCATAACTAGAAAAGTTCACTGCTTATAGGAATTTTTCTTTTCCTCAGACGAGTTCTGCATTTCATGGTTGCCCTTTTAAAACATTTGCTTGACTTTTGTTTTTATTTTCCAATCCGCAGCAAAAAAAAAATAGCTTTTTAGATTAGATGCTAATTTTCTAGTTGGCCTAATGCAGAATATAATTTATTTTTATTACTGTTTTTTGTGGGCTGTTTCCATTTTGTTACTTCTATTTATTAGATTTATTTTTAAGTGGTCTGGCTCTCTTGGCCCCTATAAAAGTGTTAGAAGCTATTGCAGACTTTAGTGAAATAAAGATGGGATTATTGAAAATATTTTAAAATAACACTTTACAAGAGTAACTTGGTAACCATTTACAATAAACAATCTGTTAGGCAATTCTGAGTAAAGTTAATAGAACTGGAGATTTGATACTTTGACACAAAGTATCTTTGTTAAACTCTTGCAATGTGAACATAATAAACTAAGGGGTAGCAGTGTTAGTCTGGATCTGTAAAAAGCAACAAAGAGACCTGTGGCACTTTATAGACTAACAGATGCATTAGATCATAAGCTTTCGTGGGTGAATACATGTTGCGTCTGATGAAATGGGTATTCATCCATGAAAGCTTATGCTACAATACATCTGTTAGTCTATAAGGTGCCACAGGTCTCTTTGTTGCATAATAAACTAACTTTCTTATTTCCAAGGATTTTTAAAAATGGTTCTCCATCTTAAATTCATAATACTTTCATAAAATGTAATTAAGGTATTTCAGGTTTCTTGCTGATCCTAGACATGATTAATGAAATAAGATACATAGTACTGTAGAGTATGCTGTCTACACTCGGGTGTATAATTCTAAGTTCTGAAAACATCATTGGTCTTGACTAATAGAGCCTGAAAAGAGATTTATAGAAAGCTTAAAATTGCAAACATAAGCATGATTTAGTTAGTTGCATTGGGAAATGACTTTTTATTCCATGGAAATAAAATTTGGCTTTGAGGTCAACGCCATCGGATTATGAGATCAGTGTTGTGGGGGGAGTGTATCGTGAACTGATATTATTTTGAAGATTAATTTTAAAAATGCATATATTTGTTTATAAAATAAACCAGATAGCTAAGGAAAGGAAACAAGGGAAATTCTAATATTAGTAGCAATTATTAATGATTATTATTTTATTGTATTCTGTTTCTACTGTGGTAGTGCCTAAGGACCACAAACAGAGATTAATTGCCAATTATACTAGGGAGTGTACAAACAAATAAATTTTAGAAACCTGTAAAATACCTAAAATAGCTATTCTATACATAATAATGTTAAGGAGCTGTTTGAACTTCTTTATTCTTTTTTGCTAGAAAAGTTCACTTTACAAAACACGTTTTGTATTTTAGATGTTGCACCACACCGTGCAAAATCAATTTTTAGCCCGTGGTTCAGTGTTGTTCAGTATCACCTGCTCTTAGGTTGAGTGGGAATGCTTAAGAATCAAGAAGAAGCAAAAACTTGTAGTGGTAAATCTTTGGCTTCCAACATGCATGGTTCACTGGTGTGTAATAGAACAACTAGCTAGAAATAACTTTGAGAAAAGACTGATTAGCGTTATTACCTTAAATATAAAGAGACTTCATGAAATGCAGGTTGAATTCTGTATTTAAAAACCTTAGTTTAAAAAAAGCTGTGAGTCAATACACAGTTGAGGGCATTAATTGTAATTGAATGCATTGAAACTTTGAAATGATTAGTTGCACACTTGCAGTGTTAATAATTTGTCCTGGATATAATATCTAGCAAAAATGGCACGGTTTTGTAGCCTCCGGTAGATACTGACATAGGCTCATTGCATCTGTTTTGCAACCTAAGACATCTAAAATAATGAGACAAAAACAAAGCAAATATTTCTTTCTAAGGGAAATTGTTACCTCACTGTCATGTTTTGAACGTTTTGGAAGGAAGATGAAATTTCCAACCTCTGTGCCTAAGTAGTCATCAGTTTTAGGGATACGTATGTTGGTGTTGAAAATTTTCAGAATTCCTTCCTTTACTCCCTACATCTTAAATAAGGAATCTAGTTGGGAGAAAAACAAGCACTGAAGGAAAACATACTGTGGGATGAATGTGTCTATTCAAAGACCTGGAAGATCCAAGAGTGGCTTCCTTGCCTTATATCCTAAAATAGCTCTTGTTCCCAAATTAGGAAAAGGATACATCTAATTAATCTGTTTTTAGCTGTTATTTTAAAAATTAAATGTTAGCATCAAGTTTTCATATTGCTTATTGGGTTTTTTTTTGTTTTTGTTTTTTTGCTGATAAATGTAATTTTTTTTCAACTATAGGATTCTTTGGACTCACATTTGAGATAAAATATTAGATATACACCATTATATCCATTAGTCATGGCAAATAGCTTTTTACATATAGTGCATGCATAGCTGCTATTTAACAATGGTACTTTAGGAGAAAAACTGTTTTTATTGTCTTTGTTCTTATAGATCTAGGCTTCCCATATTTATATGCAGATTTAAACGACAGTTTTAAAAAAAGGAGTTAATCTGATTCTTTACATTTCTCTTTTCCTATACCTAACAAAACCATCACAGTGTAGTTAATGCCAATTATAACAATGTGATCTTCTTTGCCTTTTCCCCTAGCCCCAAATGAAAAAAAATTATCGTAGCCTTCTTCACCAGGAAATCTTAGCACAAAATTGGAAAGGAAATATAAGAACTAGATCAAGCAAAACTGGCATTGTGGTGTTAAGCAGAGCTTTACTAAACTACATCACCCTAGTCCTCCCATTCGCTGTTTGTATGTTGTCTTTTTACATTCTGCAGGACTATGAAGTGTCTCGTGCCTTTCTGATACTATATAAACAACGAGTCCCTTCTCAGACAATGCCTAGTATTCAATTCAGGACTCAAAATGTGGATCACAAATTAAGTGCAAAATGAAAAAACTATTTAAAGCTTCACTTCAATTTGAAATCCGTTTTTTGTATTAAAAAAAAAAAAAAGAGTTAAAAGTTGTTTCAGGCACTATCGGTGCCCTGGAGTCCACCTGGCAGTGCTTGTGGCTTAGTTATAACTTCCTACTGAAAATATTTTTCTCTCCCCTGTGACTGTGTGGATTACTGTAGATGGGAAACAGTAAAAACTAACTATACACGAGGTGCTGTCAAACGCACAGAGTAAGCAAACTGAAAAATAGAGATTTCTTTTTCTCTACTCTAGTCAATTTAAGTGTTACTGCCAATAGTAGGTAAAATATTTTCAGGCATAAAGTGTGATTTTTTTTTAAGTTAATGGCATTATTTTAATAATATAACTGTTTGAAACCAGGACTACAGAATCTTTTTTTTATCCAGAAATTTTCCTGTGGGCTACATAATAAAACTGAACAGAGTTTTGTCCTGGGATGAGCTCAATAGGTTTTAGGACCTGAGGAGGGAGTATTGAGGTGGAGACAGAAGTGGGACACCAAGCAGAACTATGCTTTTTAATAAGCATGAAAAAATCCCCCTGTGCACAAATATCCCATTGAATCTAACTTTTATGATTAGTTACGGTCATTATCCAATTTTGGATGACCCTGCAAATATGAAACTTGTTTGGAAGATTTTAATGGAGAAAATTCTGCTGAGCTGCAGCTGGCCTGGATAGCAGGCAGTGCCCATGGTTACAGTGCCAGAGACTTCAGTGGAAAGTGAAATGAATCTGTGCTTCAGGAGCAGGATAAGGAAATAAGCAAAGTAATTGGTGGTTTATGGAACACAACACATGGGAGTGGATTCCTTCTTACTGGTACTAAATTGAGTGGATCTAGTTCTTTTTTATTGGAAATTCAATACTACTGTTCCCATCAGTGAGGAGGCTGGGAAATGTTTGCCTTCGTTAAGCAGTCAGCTCTCACTACAGGCATTGTGAATGCAAATGCTCAAAGCAGTAGATATGTATAAGCTTGCATATTGACGCTACCGCTAAACGACTATACTGCATTTTTATCTTTGTTCTTTCCTGTATTAAGAGCCAATGTGTGGGGACAAATTCAGCCTTGATTCAGTATTGCAAAGAATCCTTTCTAAGGAATTGTCAAAACAATAATTAGAAGTAGTTACTTTAAAGAAAATTAACATTACACTTTGTGTGTAGACAGGACTACACAGATGTGTTTTGGGAGGGGAATAAATGGAGGCATTATTTGCAACAATCACTATACTGGACTGAAACATTTTATGCACTTTGCAAATATTACCTTGATTTTTTTTTTATCCTAACGAATTCTTTTCATCTGTTTTCCAGCTAAACATTTTGTCATGCTCTCCCGTCCCCCTGAGTATATATCCCTTGCTTTCATCCCCCTCATTCTTTGTAACATTTTGTACTTGATTTAAGGACACAGTTGATCTAGCCTCTGCCCCTGCTTTCTTTATACCACACTAATGACCTATCAATGGGGAACTGTCACTTTATGCTGTGGTTAAAAACTAGCAATCCTTGTATTGTGGAAACTTTTAATATCTTGTTTGTTCTGGATCAAGCACAGTCTATTTCACAAATTCCTCCTGCCTGTTATTAGAACAAATGCGAATTATATGCATTTTGCATCATACTGCGGGAAACAGCTTAATGCTTTTGTAGTGTCTTATTTGATTAGGGGGTAGATGTAATTATAATGTACAGAGGCTATTATTTCATGGCAGACTTATTGCATAGAGAAGTTTAGACTATATGCAGACCATTAGGTTAAAAGTGATTTTTATCTTTAAACACCTATTAAGCAGACCACATCCATTTATCTCTTATAGTCAAAAGATTTCAAAGGGGCTAACTTTGTCATTTAGTTTTCCTTCATAAGCATATTGTTAGGCCAACTAGGTTGACAATGACCATGGGCCCAATGTATAGTGATATTACATATAAATTGCAGCATAACTGACATTCTTTCTGAATTTGCCACAAAACGGTGCTCCAGAATCTAAGCTATAATTTACACAAATAAAAACTTTTCGCCCTTATGGGTGGTTGTGAGGATAGCCACTAAAATGCAAAAGCTTGCAGGGATGTCTGCCTGAGTCTGCAGACAGCTTGCATCTGTAGCTCTAGGAGGAGTGAAAGGTTGACTTTCATCAGTGTCGTGTTAACTCTGCAGCCTATTGATAATTGAAATGGTGATACGGGTAACTATTTCACTACTGATCCTTTTTAATAAATATACCCAGATTACTTACTCCTTCTTCAGTTTAGGATGTCCTGCATATACTGGGAATGAGTGAAGTGGGATGTGAGAAGAGGAATTTTAACCCTCTTTCCCCCCAACTCTGATTGCATTCTAGATGCCCAAAACCCCAGCTGTTCCCTACCTAGCTGTCAAAACCTCCAGCTTCTCCCCAAGATACCTACATTGCAGCTTTTTGTTTTCAATACAAAAAATGTGCAGCATATTGAAACTTTGGGAGCAGTGTAAAATATCCTGAATATAACATCACCAAGGATTACTGGTTTTGAGTCTACTGAACAGTGGGGAGGCATGTTGTGATAGGGTGTGAGATTCAGGGGCAGATCTACTTAATTCAAGACCAATATGTCTTCTAGGACATAGGGCCTTGATAATGAGTATGCATTTTCTCTTAACGTTTGTATCGTATTTTGGGGAATACTGAACTACTTACAAGTCTAAGTACAATGAGTAACTTGGCAGTTTAGTCTTCCTTTATTGAGCTAATAAATCGCCTCTTCTCCCTCCCCCCCCAGTTTGGGTTTTTGTATGTCTTACATGTAAGAGCACCAGTAACCTGAGAAAACAACAGAATCTATTTTCCACACTAAGAAGCATTATTTACAGGCAACTGTATCTACTTAAAGGTAGTGTTCTTTAGGGGAAAGTGCATTGAAGTCACTTTCTCGTTCAGTAATACTTGTATGATTCGTTATACTGACTATTTGTAAATGGACTGTTCTTCGTTGTTGTTGTGAGACCATTACATTTTAAAAACATAACTTTTGTTTTTAAATCTGTGAGCGTGCATATCAAATAAATACAGTATATTTCTTTAATACTATGCAGGATACTGCATTCTCTTTCTCCCTACTGCCCATTCTCCTTGGAAGTAAACTGAGTGCTGACAACTTATAGTATAGAGCAATTGTTTGAGAAATTCCCTCCATTATCCATAAATTAAACATGAGTAGCTTTATTCTCACAACTACGTACTCGGCCTTCTCAACATGGATGACTATGTTGGAGGCCAATTCAGAAATATTGTCTAAAAATGCATTTTCCCAACATAAGTTTGTTGGTGTTAAAGATTATACATATCTCAGATTGGGGCTGAAGTCGTGAGAGGGTTTCTTTCATCTCCTAAAACAGCAGAGAAATATTAGTAAAAGAGGCAGCATATTTCTCAGCTCTTGACTTCTCTTACCTACCTAAACTCGTCCATTAACACATCTGAAAATTCACACCATAGCTATCCATGTACTGTGAGCCATCCATTTGTGCTCTACTCTTTCGCCACCCAGTCACTTGGTTCATTCTTTCAAGGTCAGCCACGGTTTCCACCCTCCTGCCAGCCAGTAACTGAGCATCATGCTCTCTCCTCTGTTTACAACTTCATTTAAGGTCATTACTTTACGTTGCAGTTTACGTTACTGTCTTTTAGACAGGCCCACCCTGCTGCTGAAGTCCATTGCTGGCTGTTCTTGAAATGTGTCATGAGGCTAAACATTTTAGGAAGCCATGTAGTTAACCTCTTCTATTAAGTTTGAACTGCTTACTTTATGTCAGTGATTTTTTTCCCCCTTGATGTTAATGATCATGTCCTGGCAAGGAGTTTTTTCAAATATTCACTAGTGAACCATGGCTGCATGTTTTCCCCATGGCCCACTAAGATGGATTTTAGTAGCCCTGTTGGCATAATGGACAAAGAAGTTTGTAGACAGAACCCAGATTTAAAAAAAAAATTCTATAGCTCTTGATTCAAAGTCAATAGTGATTAAAAACTATACACTTTCAGTTGATAGCCTAATCTTTGGACTGGTAGACAATTTGAACATAATAGTGTATTTCGTCACCTCTGTATACTTAATGTGCCAAATATGTACCTATTTCATATTTAATAATAAAAGCGGAGGTAAAGAGGGGAACTTCTACAAACCATAGAACAGTATGTCTTCAATAAACTGAACTTTGTTCCAGAAGACTATTCATCATTATTGTCCAAGCTAAATTTCTATTTAGAGAATAAAATGGACGGAACTTGTTTGAAAGTAAAATAGAATAATTTTACTCTTTGTATTTCATTTTATGGTTGCATTTTAGATGTCCCAAGTATGAGTTTATGCAGAATAAAACAACAGCTTTCTTGTAATTTACATATTCCTGCCTTATGTGGACAGTTCAACTTTATTTCCTCTTTGGATATAGTATACAGACTATGAGCCTGATCTTGCAAAGCCTTATTCACACACATGAGGGTTCTTATGGGCTCCAATCCTCTCAGCAAACCTCACAAAGCATCCTGAATATTACCATTAAGCTTTCCCTCTGAAGGCACTGGAGCTACAGTACAAAAACACTTAAATACAATAATAATTAATAACAAAGACTTGATAAATATACAGTAGAGGCCAAAGAAAGAAAGAAACATCTAAACCATGTACCATGCTATTTTAAAGGGGCATGGTATCTGGGAGGAGATTCTACACTGGGTCCAACATTAATTAAAATAGAAATCTATACAATGTTGTCTTCGAAACAGGTGAGGGATGGGCTGAGACAGGTGTCCAGTCTCGATAAACTGCCACACCCCAAGGTTCTCCACATTAAGGATGATAGCTATCTGACTGCAGACATAAAAATAAGCAATTACAGAATTTAAAACTTCTCATTCGATCCATTGTCATGCTATTATACCTATAACTCAGCTATGCATTAGAAAGCAAATACTGTTGGTAACACTGCACAATTTTATTGCAAATCTTGCATTTTTGTGCTGTTTTGCTTAAAACCTCAGCTCCTTAGAATGTCGGGTTTCTTTTTTGGGGGGGAAAAAAAGTTGTTTGTTGGTTCTCATGGTTGTAGTGTGGACAAAGTGCGAACCCTACAGATTAAAAAAACAGAAGGCAAATAAAAACGCAACCTTTATTTTTGAAAACCTCATGATTTTAAGCATATCTCATGATTTTTTGCGGTCTAATTCATGACTTTTGAATACTTGGCGTTAGCAGAAGGTAAAGCTGTGGCAGTTTGAATTGATGAGGTTTCAAAAACTGGAGTGGGATGTTGATCATTTAATGAAGATTTCACGGTGTTGCTGTGTGAGATCATTAAAAAAATTCTTCTCCAATTCATTCTGCATGAAGGAAGTGTCCCTCTGAGTGACACATGTCAGGACCATACAATTCCCTCTACGCCTCTCAAGCACCATGGTAGGGGCTACATGGGCAGACTGCATGGGGTCTCCGCTCAGACGCCATATAGGCCAGCGTGGAATTGACTGGGGACAGTCTCGGAGAGAGGACATAAGGTCCCTGCTTACACAGATCCAGTGATCCAAAAGCCCCATTTGGGGGGAGAGGAAGGGTGACAGCTATTCTAGGATGGAATAGCTAGGAACAGGGGCCACACTGACTGCGGAAATTTATTTATTAACTGAAAACAAGAACAACCTTTTAATGTTTTGAGAACCATCCAGCTGTGCACTCAATTAGCCTCTGAAACCAAACACTCCTGTTACTGTTTCTCTTCTCTTCCTCCTGTTCCTTTTGATTACTCGCTACACCCACTTGTTGCATCTTGTGTTAAAATAGACTGTAAGATCTTTGGGGCAGGTACTGTCTGTTACTGCGCATGTGTGCAGCGCCTAATCCCATGGGGCTCTGACCCTAACTGGGGGCTCTAGCTACTACTGCAATGCAAAACCTACCTGTGGGGTTGGCGGCTGAGTTGCAAAATTCACATTGTCATGTGACGACAGTAGAGAACAAAGAGACAGCTGCTTTCTTCAAAAACCAAAGAGGGAACTCCATTATAATAAAGAAAAACAATTTTCTCCTTTAAAGCTAATGTATCCTCTGCTTTGTTGTACAGCTTTTGATTGGCTCCCTGCTACAGATGTAAAGAAACCTTGTACCTGTCCTCATGTATGAACAGTTGTTTACTAGGGCTTTTAACAGGAAGGGCCAAGACTTCACCCATATTGCTTATTGACTTAATAGTAGTCAATGTAAGAGATTTCCGCCCCCCATGTGTTTTAATTGAACACCTCTCTTATTTGTAGCGTTGAAAACAAAAGTTTTTGCTTTACCATTTCTTCAAGTTAAAGCACTATTAATTCAGAGTTGGTAACAATGTCCCAAGGCTGAGTATTTGATTGGCAAGTTTTAGCTTTGAGTAAATTTTCACAGCTGATCTACAAATCCCTCATGGACCATTAGATGCTTGACAGTAATGCTGGCAGGCACCACTATAATAATTGTAGTTTAAAGTTTGTTATATTTAGCGGTCTCAGCGTTAGTTGGAAGTCTGATGTGGCTGACCACTGTTAGAGATATCTCATTACAAATATACCACTACATTATCTGTATATCTTTTGCCAGTCAATTTTAAATTGGAAGTTGCTGTCCATACCAAACTGTTGAATGGCAATTTTGACCCATATTGACTCGCAGTGGGCAAAGTATGGGATGTCAGAGGATCCAATTAGTGACAAATGGACCCCAGTTCTCAAGTTTCCATAGAGAATTGCGCACATCACCTCCCACTTCCCACCTTCTCCCCGACAATACACACACACGATGGCTGAGAGAGTTATTTAGTCAGGGAAAAGTTTCTTAAAGTTAAATGTGATGAAGATCCACATCTGGTCCAGTTAGACTGAGAAACACATGACTTCCTGACATTATTAAACGGCAAATACTGAGGTAAACTTATTTGTCTGCAGCAAAGTTGGCAAGTATATGGGTGACCACTAAACTCTAAGAGGAGGACTGGCATCCTAGCACAAATGCCAACAGGCACTTCCAGCAAGACTTCAGTTACTTTTATTGTTTGTGATTTGTATCACCGTAGCACCTTGGAGCCCTAGTCATGGACCAGGATCTTCTTGTGCCAGACGCTGTACAAACCTAAAACAAAAGCAATGGTAGATTTGCAAATGCACGTGGAAGGCTGGTAAATGAAACAAGCCTTTTAGTATGATAGACATTGAAAACCACGGCTCAGATCGACATCAGTACACCAACGCAGCTGGAAACAGACAAGTTACTACTAGTGGCTATGACGTTGCCTGTATCAAGCTTCTGAGAACACCCCAGGTAAATTAGGGGCCTGATTGAGGGTCTAGTGAAGTCAGTGGAAAGACTCCCTTTGACTATACTGGCCTTTGGATCATGAGCTACTGGTTCCAGAAGCCTGGGCAGACTCAGAATGAGCTGAGTGCTCAGGCACTGAATAAAAAGTGCTGTGCTTTCTCTCCTGACAAAGCTTGAGTGAACGTTAGACTTGCCATGTGATGTAATCTGGTGCACTTCCTTGTGGGAGTGAGCGGTGATTGCTCAGTAGTATAGGGGAAGGGGTAGGAAGGTGATCGCTGCCATAGGTAAGGAATATTTCCTCCCTTCCCTTTTTGGGTTTGGACAAAGAGAAATTAAATGTAATGCAAAATGATTTTTGACTGACTATATCCAAATTTAGAACATAAGAACGGCCATACTGGGTCAGACCAAGGGTCCATCTAGCCCAGTATCCTGTCTTCTGAATCCCTTCAGCCTTTTCTACGGAAGCTAAATCAGCAGCTCTTACATAAATCAGTAAATCCTTTTCTGTATTTCATTATACATGAAGACAATTTTAAAGGCAATATCTAAACTATCTATCAATGGGGCAGGAAGAAGGAAAAATGGTCTCTGGTATTAACTCAGGCAACTTTGAAATTTTTGATTTGGAAAAAAATTCTCCAGTGATGAATTCACATTAAAATTTATATATTAAGAGAACCTGAAATGGTGTCCCTAAGGGTCCTGCTGCAACGTAAATAAAAAGCCTGTGTGATGCGGTCAGCCATGATAAAATGCGCATTGAAAGTGTGCTCTTGATGGAGGGACAGAAAAAGTCGGTTTAAAATGTTTCCTTGCTAGGAAGCATCTTTGGTTGATAGACATCCATTATAAACGAAATAGGATCAGTCATCGTCATCATCAGTCCTTGCTTTCAAGTGGCTTCGCATTCCATTTGTGGCAGTGAGCTCTCCAGTAGAACTTCCCGCTCTTGTGGCAGAAACGTGATGCTAAGGATGTCTGAGCCAGTTATGATATCAGACACTTAAACTAGATAAGAGAAACAGTTTTAAAGGAAACAAAACTAATTGCTTTCGTATGAACTACGCCAACACATGAAACCATGCCAATGGCAGAAAGAAAGAAGACATCCCCAAGCTCAGACATTTTTTATGGGACAATGATTTGCAAAACAATAGAAACTTTGTAGTGTTGTACAGAAATGAGGTAGGACTTGAGCAAATATATCAGCCAAAAAACAGTATTAGAATAAGAAAATGATGTGAAGAAGATGGATATGAGCAAATACAGCTGTCAAAATCTGGAAGAAGTATAAAGCGACAAGAGCTCTCCGTTTCTTCCCTGAGGGTTGAAGGAGTGGGAAGCAAGTGAATACGGGCCAGCTTCCAAACCCCTTGGTGAGTAGTTACTCACTGAGATAGTGAGACTCCTCATGGAGTGACAGGATTACTCACTGAGTAAGTGCTCACCAGCTTGAGTAAGGGGTTTACAATCTGGCACTAAATGGCAACAGTGGGTCCAAGTGGTCCCATTGATTTGGATGCCAGAACTTGCTTGAGGATAGAGTTTATAGGATCTGGCTTGATACGAGTCCCTGCTTAAGAAAAGAATTATATGAGGAAAAATGAATCTTAAATAATTTATTTTGATGATTATCTTGCCCTAAATTACCGGTGGGGGAAGCTATCAGAGAGGGCAATGGATGAAGTAATAAGTCCATCAGCTTTTTGTGGCTATGGGAAACCCTAGGTATCATACAGAAATTAAATCAAGCCAGTGTTTTCTTATGGGTTTTTTCCTCATGTCCATAGGTGCCATCTTTTTTTTGCTCGTCGGTGCTCCTCTCTGCCCTGCCCCTCTGTTCGAGCAGCAGGTGGGGCCTCAGGAGGAAGAAGCTGAGTAGGGGCGAGGCCTCAGGGCGGAGCATGGGTGGAGCAGGGGGCAGGGCCACGGTCTGGGTGCCGGGGCTCACAAAAAATTAATTCAACCCTGTGGGTGCTGCGCATCCCCTATTTTTTTTGTGTGGGTGCTTGAGCCCCAGAACACCCACAGAGTTGGCGCCTATGCTCACGTCATTAAGGGTTTTCTGGCTTAAGGGTTTTCTTTTCCTCCTATTGTTTAGAATTAGACTAAAACTATTTTTTCCCCCAGAAAAAATGGAGGGAATTGGTTGTATCTTTATGGGAGGCTAATCAAAATCTCACAATTTAAATAATGAGTGAGACAGTCTGCAATAAGTAAAATGCACCTATATCCTATTCAGTCAGGCGTAGGTAATTTGGAAGAGAATGCAACATGCTCACAGCATTCACAACATGACAGTTTCATGCATCATTGCATGTGAATGCAATACCAATGTTTATTCCTGAAACTTCCCAGTCTATTGATGGGGAAATGTTCTTTTCCTCAAAATAGGTGAAGAGGTCAGTTTTTTTTACTTGGTTTTGTTAGAAATTGATATATGGTTCAGTGAAAAACTGAAAAAAAAGATTTGCCCTTGTCCCATGCAATGTTAACCTTTCAGTAGCCTATAGTATCTGAAAGTTCTCTGACTGGTTTGTGTGCCTTTGAGCTTGAATGGCCCAAGGAAGTAAACCAGAACTTTTTCCTGCTTCAAAGGGTGTACGGATTTAACTGGGACTACAGCAGTTTATTAATAGAACCTGCTGCATTTCCTTCATACAAAAATACGAAGAGCGCTTTGCTGAGAAAAATTTTTGCTGCGCCTCTCTGTCTTTATGGCTCGCTCATCACCCAGCTAAAATTAAAAAGTGAAGTCAGGCTGTTCTTGCACTCTATTTTTAAATTGTTTTAGCATATGAATGTGAGTGTGAAATCTTTCTTTAGGCCTCCGTTAACTCAATTACCCACTTATTCAAAACATTCTCGTCTCAAATTACTGGATTATAACTGCGTTAACATGTTCTGTGTACATGCTGGAAAGTATGGCTCTCAAGGTAACATGCTTTTCTTTAGCTACCTGTATTTATTTTATTTGTTTGTTTTGCTCAGTTTGTAGTTATATAATCACTAACCAGTGATGATAAGAGACATCACAGAAGGCCAGCCAGTGTCTTTAAAATCTGCCTTGATCTTCAAGAATCCTAGTGAATAGAAATAAAAAAGATTATCTATACAATTCCTCCTCTCCTAGGAAGCATTACAGCTAAGGCTGGATGAAAACCCCTCTCTTCCCACCCCCAATTCTTTTTCAAGTGACAAATTTTCATTTTAAATTATTCATGGGAAATTTTCAGATGGGAACAAAATTTTCATTTCATTTAATTAGAATTGACATTTTTATTTTGATTTGGATTAAAATGTTTGTTCCATTTTGGTTTACAAAAACTGGAAAAAATATTTTAAATTTTTGGATCTTTGTTTTTCACCTTTGTATCTTTTTCTTTTTGCCACTCAATTGAATAGAATGAAACATTTCTAGGCTTTATGTTTTTTTTCACTTTTTTCCTTTATTTCACTCTAATTTTTCAACTTTAGAAAAGTTGCAAGTGACAAAAGGGAAAATGAAACATTGTAACTTTCCCACCCTGTAACTTTACATTTTGTTCTTAACCTTTTGAAAAGTTAGAGAGCAGCAAAATTAGGGTTATTTTTCCTTTTGTCACTCTTCAGAGCTTTTCCATCTTTAGAAAAGTTGCAAAATTAGAGAGTAGAAAAGAGAAAAAAGAAAAAAAAAGTGTGTGGGGGGGAAATAAGGGGAAAAACCCAACAAGCTTCCCTCCCCATCCTGTCCCTGAACTTTTTGCAGTCAATGGCGAAAAGGAGGAAAACAAATATTCAAAATTTTGAATTATTTTGAAAAATAAAATGAAAATCACAAACCATAACTAAATGAAAATATATTTTGTTTAGAAACAGTCATTAAAAAAAACTGAAAGAAAAATGCCAAACAACATTTTCCTCTAATATATATAAATTAGCAAGAATTTTTTTCCTTTGAGACATTTTGTCATGTTGAGAGACCTGCTATTTCTTGAAACATAGGGATTTCTGATCCCTGAGATATTGTAATCCCATGAGGAGTCGCTAGTGGTCACCATCAAAATGAATAGGAAAGCATTGTGTTCACAAAGAGAAAAATCATTGCTCCCAGATTCTTGATGTGTGTTATTTTAGTTTCAGACAATCACATTAATGAGGGAATACAGGGCCTGATCCAACTCCCACTGAACTCAATGGGAATCTTTCTAGTGACTTAATGGAAGTTGGATCAGTCTCATAGTGAGTGGACTTTCCTCCTTCAAATCTCTTCTTTGCCATGATGCCTATAAGACATTAGCCAGTTAATGATGGGTTAAAGATCAACCATGGAAATAAATGGCACTTATATCATATATTCAGTATTATCAGGGGAAAAATTGCATCTCTATATAAAGATTGTATATATTTCCTCTGCACAGGCTTCCTTAGCTTGTAAGATCTTTGGAGTGTGGACCATGTTATGTGTTTGGGTAGCAGTGTGGAATCTTGATCCTGATTAGGGCTTCTGGACACTACCGTAATATAAATGGTAAACTTAAAAGGAAACTCTTGAGGGCATTTATTATTGCTTTGATTCTGTTCTCTTGTTTCTTTTGGGGTGTGGCAGCAGACCCTGGGTGATGAGCATGGTATAAAATTTAGATGGCCACGCATTCTTAAGACTTCCCCAATTTCTTTCCTTGTGAAGTTGAGAGCTGGCTGAGGTTTCAAGAATCTTAGCAAAGAGTCTTAGACCATGGCTCATCCTCAGGACAAAACTACTACATTGAGCAAATTATTTAATCAGAGGAGCTTTCAAAAGTCAGGGATTTGAGAGGTTTCATCTTGAACTTATGCATCAGAGAAGAAGCCACCACCTTCCTTGGTGGTTTACCATGTTCACTCAGTCAAGTTCCTTTGTCTCCAACAGGAAACAGAAGTGCCTCTCTTGATCAAGGTTTGGTCTAGGGGTGACTGAGGCATAATGTCTTTGGTTCCATGTCCTCTCTCACCTCTCTTTCCCCTGCCACCCCAAATTGTAGTCAAGGCTTCAGGCTTTGCATCAGTGCCCTGCTAGGATTCCTTTGTTGATTATTCTTGTTCAAGTGGTGGTCAGGCCTCCCTCAGTTGTTTTGTTGTAGAGTTAGGTAGTGATACTGACGTTGGAGGAGGAGAAAAGTTTAGAAAGGCATTTCCTGTAGTGTCCAAAGCCTCCTGGAATGGTGTAGTGTGGGAATGTGTAGCAGGGTCAAATGCCCCCTATGTGCCCCTGCCTCCTTGTAGCCTAGGAACATGTAACAGACAGCCTGCCCTAGTGTTCCCTCTTGGAGTGTTCAAATAAAACTTCACCCAGGCTTTTTCTTGGTTAAAAAATACACCTTCTTGGGAACTGGGTGAAAATAAACTGCAAATAAAACTAAAAATCCCAAAGTCCATTCCTAAATCCACACAACACAAGGTTTCTCTTCTTCCTCCTAGGCCGTCCTACCTGAGGCCTTTGCAGTCTCTTCACTGCTTGTACAGGGTCTCTCTAAGGCCTCCCTGCCTGGGGAAACTACTTTGGTCTCAGGGTCTCCCCTGAAGGACCCTGTCCTCACTCTGTGCAGACTCTGCCATAATTTCTTGAACTGCTGCCCCTGTTGCTCTTTGTAGGGAATTACCTGATCCACCCCAGGTATGCCTCATTCTGTAATCAAGATTGGCTAGTGTCAGCCCTTTAGTGGCAAGCCACCCTGTTACAGAATGCTTAGGCCTACCTTTGGGCCTAATAAAATAGTAAACCCATTCTGAGAGTGCCATCTTTTGGGCTGGTCATGCAAGTGGTCCTTTGCCCCTGTCTAAGGTCTGCATGCTATCCATCTGCACGGCATCTTTCTGCTTATCTCTGTCTCTCCTGCCCACCAGAAATACCTGAGATTCCATGTACTTGGGTGTTAGCTGATAACACATTTCTGTTGCTGGATAGAGTATCATGTTGCTCTTCATGGTGATAAACAGTAGTATGGCCAGATAGCTAGACAGTGATGCCAAGTAACACAAACCTGGAGCCACAATATTTCTGACATATCCTTCCATGCCAACCTTTATGCTTGAAATAGCCTGCCTACTAATATGTGCCCCATCCCCCATTCCTTCTTCGGAAAACCCTTGGAAAACCATCTGTTCTGTTAAATGTTCTAGCTGTAATGACCACTATCCTCCCTGTTCCTTCTGTATTGTGCTAATTTCTGTTGTCATCTCTTCTGCCTTTAGATTGTAAACTTGTTCACATAGAGCTATGCTTGGCATATTTTGCCTTTAAAAAAAAAAAAGTATACACTTTTCAGCTCCTCTTCCATAAATGGAAAGTTTCACTTTCCGAGTTAAATCTGGACAACGTGGTTACTTGGGCAACAGGTTAATATCAGCCATTTTTTACACTGATCAATTTTTCAGGTGTTGGCAATGGTCCAACATTCATGATGATGTCAGGGAATCTGTATTTATTCAAAGACTCTATAATTCTTAGATTGCTGTTTATTCAGGAAGTGTTACTTGGCTGTGAATGGAATCTACTTTCCTTTACAATATACAGAGATACAGCTGATGGCACCAAACTCTCTGCATTTTAAAGTTTCTATAAATATTGTTAAAATGTTAACTGTTAATTTTTGTGAATTAAAATACCCACAGTGCTTATTCAGAGGCCCCAGTAAGGAAACAAAGTTTCAGGAATTCATGAAAATGCTTAAGCATTCATTAAAGTCTTCAAGAAAAGCAGAGACGTGGGTGGCTTGCTGAATTGGGGCCTGGTCTCGGTGCTTGCACTGTGCTCAACACCATGGTATCTGAGCACCTTACAAGTGTTAAAGGTACTCTCAGGCATGCATGTTTTGCGTGTGTGTGGACACTGTAAAACGAATGCAGAACCAAACACACGAGTCTACACAAGAATCCTTATTTTCACATTGGAAAATAAACCCTTTTACAGATTAACCATTTATTTGTATTTCTTTCCTTAGTTTTACTACAATCTTCATATTTAGCCACAAATTTAGTAGCCCCTGAAAAGAACAGGAAATATCTTGATAGATGTTCAAAGCACTTCCCTCTTATAGGGCTGATTTTGCAAGGAGTAGTGAATGCAGTTCTGAAGTGTTGAGTGCCCTCAGCTCACACTGACTTCACTGAGAGTCAAGGGTACTCGGCACCTTTCAGAATTGAACCTCTGGTGCATAGCAATTGTGAGATGAAGTTTTCAAATAAACATACAGAAGAATGTGGGTTTTCTGAGTTCTCCATCTTACTGTAATTGTGAAAAAGTGGTCCATTGTGATCACAGTTGTTGTACATACGATCTCTGCCTTTCTAAAACAAGATTGTGCCCAGCTCCAATGCAGGTGTGGAAGGGGGAAGATTTGCACAAGGAACAATGGAACACAAGTGTTCTGTGGGCTCACGGAGCTCAAGGACTGGCCATTTATGGCCAGAACTAACAAGACCGCATGCTGCATGCTTTCCAAGGAGGGTGGGATAGAAGAGCAGCAGTGCTTTCCACAATTCTAGGAAGCCTTGAGCCTGAGTGAGGCACAGTGCCTTTTGGAGCATCTCATTGGTCAGTGGGCTTCAGCATCATCACCAGGGCAGGGTGGTAGCTATGTACCAGGTTCTCATCCATGGAGTTTCCCTGTTATTGTCCATGACTAAATTTGTTTAATATAGAGACACCTCCATATTCTCACTAGCAGGTGTTTTGAAGCCATAAATTGTGTCTTTAAAACTATAACAGGATTCAAAAAGGAACTAGATAAGTTCATGGAGGATAGGTCCATCAATGGCTGTTAGCCAGGATGGGCAAGGAATGGGTGACAGGGATTTGCCAGAAGCTAGGAATGGGTGACGGGGTGGATCACTTGATGATTCCCTGTTCTGTTCATTCCCTCTGAAGCACCTGGTATTGGCCACTATCGGAAGACAGGATACTGGGCTAGATGGACCTTTGGTCTGACCCAGTATGGCCATTCTTATGTATTCTAAACCATCATATGAAACTCAGGCAACTTTTCTTTTGCTAATGCAAGGCTAATACTCTTCTGTTAAGGATAAATAGATTAGCATAGCAATTGCCATTTAAAATTAATCTGCTGACACTGACATTGCTTATAACCCATAAACTCTGTGAATCTTCTAGCTCACTCAGAAATTGGAAAGAAAATTTTATGGGCTGGAGCGATTATGGTAGAGAGGTTAATGGGCATTTATAAAGAGTAAATTAAATGAGTTTCTTTAGATAGCTGAACTGTTTAGCAGTCACCACCGTCGGTTTTAAAAATCTTACTGGCTTTAGCATGTGTGCAGCAGACACTTTAAATGCTGTACTGTGCCTCTCAATGGAATATTGAATTAAGTGAGCAGAGGATTAGAAACTGTCGCTGGTATTTAACAGCTTGAAAATTTTACCCATTTATTTGGATGGTATGTTTTTTACATGAACAGATTTACTAGCTAATTTAAACATTTTGTTTTAAATCTAAGACTATTAAAAATTCTAATGACGTTTTCTTCATATACTGGCATTGAAAGCAGTTATTACTATGAGCCATTAGTGTTTTACATACCAATCACTCTGAATTAAAGCTGTATATGTGGCATATTTAATTTGCTATGGTTGTATCTTGGAATTTTAGCATTATACAGTCAGTTTGGTACTTAACATTGACCGTGGGTCTGAGAACCTCTCACTTGATAACAGACTTTATGGTGCAATGCTGAGGCAAATCAAGGTTAAGTTTTTATTCTACAGCTGCCTTCAGTGACAGATGGGAAGAGGCAGCAGGGGTTAGGACACAGAACTAACACTCCAGAAGTCAGGAAACCTTGATTCTATTTTTGGCTCTGCTAATGACTTGCTATGTGACCTCTGGCAAGTCACTTTATCACCTCTTTGTCTCTATTTCCCTAACTGTAAAATGGGGCTAATGCTGCTTACCTACTTCTGTAAAGCACTTAGAGAGCTACAGATCAAAATCTGCTCTATAAATGATAATAATAATAATAATTAATTAATAAGTAATTAACAATTTTCCTCTGGTTTAGCAGAATTTCACATCACAGCATGTTGTGTAACTGTTACTTTTCATACTTGCAAATGGTGCTTTGCCACATTTTATTTAATCAGCAAGAGCATAACAGAATATTTTTATACTGCACAATATGTTTATTATTATTATTATTTTTTAAAAGTGCTTATGCGCTCTCCCCTTGAAGGGAATGGTATCTCGCCTTCCCGTTCATTTGCACTGGAGTTTCTTTTTAAGAAATACTTGCTGTGTGCTCCTAGTGGCTAGTTTAAATTAAACATCTTAGTTGTGGCATGAGACCACATGGAACTCATTACAGGACTGGGATCTTAGATTTCACTTCAAAGACCAATTGTAAAATTTAATTTGTTTTAATTTAAAGGTAGACAAAAAAAGAAACAACCCGTAAAACAATAAAAGTTGCATATTTTCCCGAAGCTGTAAAATGAAACCAGCATGTAGCATCTGCTCCCAATGAAGTCAGTGGGAAAGTTATTAACTTGAATGCTTCAAGCCTTTAGAGACTTGAAGTTTGAATTAACACAGGGCAGATGCCCCTTCCAGCTGATTCTGAAGTGCAGATTATCCCCTGGCGAAATTTTAAAAATGTGTCAGAAATGATCAACTTACACGCAGTTTAAACAGCTCTGACTTTATTTTAGGAAACAACCTATTTTTTCTTTTAGCAAAAATGATGGTACTGGGACTTATAAGAACAATATAAAGGGGTTTCTTCCATGAACTGGTATAACAGCCAAAGAACTAGCAGCAATTCAGGGAAATATAGCAATAATTAAATGAAATATTCAGAACCATAAAATAAAAAAGAATATCCCATTATATTAAGCAAAGGAAGATGTATACCCGGATTACTTTATTTATTCAACTCAAACTATTTATTTATATATATTTATAAATTTATTTATTTCACTCAAATCACTTTAGAAAAGATGTTTTACAGTTATTAATATTAATGACTCTTCCAAGATGTGAAAACTCCTTCGTTATCTCCAAAATGATCAAACCCTTGTCCTTCCAAAGTAATCCCCACTGATTTAAACAGAAGTTTGTGTTAGGGTAGAAAATTGAATGAAAAGCAGAATTATTTGGTGTAATATATATTATTATATATTGACAGGAAGGATTGTTAGTTATTCAGTCTGATGCAAAGCCCGAGGTTTAAGGTCCCATTAGAATCAACCCTTCTATTCTTTGGTTGCAATCCTAAAAAATAATGTTCTCTCCCAAATTATGTGCTATGCTTTGGCTCTCCTGTCAATTTAGGTTAGGATTATAGCAAGTATTCTGAACAGTTGGATGAGTGTGCAGATGTGTAATTTTTTAGCAATGAGTATGTGAAACATACCAGGCAGTGGCTACAGATAATTTGGATTGTGCTACAAGGTTATCTTAAAAAGCAACAGAGGGTCCTGTGGCACCTTTGAGACTAACAGAAGTACTGGGAGCATAAGCTTTCGTGGGTAAGAACCTCACTTCTTCAGATGCAAGTAATGGAAATCTCCAGAGGCAGGTTATCTTAAATTCACTGATTTTCATTCATTGCATTTAAAATAAATTAGTGATCCACTTTTGGGACAAGTCCTATGAAAAGCATTTTTAAGATTAACAGATCTTAAAACAGGGCACCACAGAACACATGGTTTTATTTATTTTAATGTTAAAATTAGGTCACAAACTCCCGTCCCCCCCCCAACCATTTTAATTTCACTTAGTATAAAGAGGAAAATCTGTTCAGATTTTTCACTTTCCTTTAACATTTTTCTAAATTTGTGCACTTACATGGTTCCTGTTCTTTTGATCTTAAACTCTACCCCACTGTGCTTAAGGCTAAATAAGTCTTCAATGATTGTCCCTTCATTGACTCCTCAGTTGGTTTGGTTCAATGGGAGTCTTTCCACTGACTTAGGTTTTGTCTACGCTACTGCGGTAAATTGACCTAAATTACACTACTCCAGCTATGTGAATAACGTTGCTGGAGTTGACATAGCGTGGGTCCACCCACTGCGGTGTCTACACCGTGCTGCGTTGACGAGAGACGCTCTCCTGTCGAGTTACCTGACTCGTTCCGGTGGAGTACTGGAGTCGACCGGAGAGTGCTCTGCTAAATCAGAACCAAATAAGACACTTGACTATCCAGACTGGAAAGCAGACAATTCCATCGATGAAAATTACTTCACCAGTGAACACTCTTGGCTGCTGTGTTGTACACTTGTGCATTCTTCAGCTGTATCTTCACCGACAAATGGGATGTTCAGTCCGCTCCCAGTGTAGCTCCACTGGTGACAATGGAAACTGTAACATACGCAGGCCTGTGTTTTCACCACTGTATGGTTTTAGTCATTAATTTAGATGATAAACTCTTTGGAGCAGGGACCATGTCTTTCTGTGTTTGCTGTGAAGAGCCTATCATGCTTGTGGATGCCATAAAATATTAAATACAAGTCACTACCAACCCAGGGAAACTTTAGATCAGCGTCCTATTAATGAAAAATTCTGTATCTCACTTAAGGTGACCAGATCACACAGGTGAAATATCGGGAAGTGGCGTGGGGGGGGGGAAGCAAAAAAAAAAAAAAAAGCTGGCGGCAGAGCAAAAAAAACCCAAACCCCCCCCCCCCCGCCGCCGGAGCTCCACGCCCCGCCCCGCCCCTCCCCAGCTTGCCTCTGCTCCGTTTCCGTCTCCACCTCCCCCCTCCCTCCAGCGCTTGCGCCGCCATACAGCTGATCAGCGCAAGCCTGGGAGGGAGGGGGGAGGAGGAGGAATGCGGCATGCTTGGGGAAGAGGCGGGGCTAGGGCGGGGATTTGGGGAGGGATCTAATGGGGCAGTGAGGGGGCGGGGATTTGGGGAGGGATCCAATGGGGGAAGGAGGGGGTGGAGTTGGGGTGGGGGGGGGCCACGAGCCCCCTCCGGGCTCCGCTCCACCTGTGAGCAGAGGCAAAATATAGGGACAATTCGTGTCCCGACCGAAGGTAGGTCGAGACACGGGACAAATAAATAAGCAAATATTGGGACAGTCCCGATAAAATCGGGATGTCTGGTCACCCTAATCTCACTACCATACTCCTGAGCTATCCAATCCACTTCTAGACCACATCCATGAATTCAGATATAAAAGAGGATTGCTTGAAAAAAAAAGATCCGATAAGGGTGCAGCCTGGAATTTAAATTCACACAGATGAGATACTTTTGTTCAAAACAATAGCCTGCTTAGTAAGTCAATAGCATATTCTACAAATCTCTCTTCGTGTGTTCATGCTGGAGCTCAAATGGGTTATGTTGTAAGTGAGGAAAAGATTTAGATTACTTCACAGTATTTGTGGTTTTCTTGTAACATTTTCCAGATGGCAGAACGTGATATGACCTATACTGTGTCATTTGCTTCAGTGAAAGCTCAGCCATACCTAACAAGTAACTAAGAACCTTGTAGGAGTTCATCATGCTAATACAACCATAGCTGATTAATCCAAACAGTCTTTATTATGGGGTCTGCACAGATTAACAAGTCAGTGGTCAGTGAATGCTGGAAGATTGATTACCGCCTAAATCTCTCCGATAACTAGATATCTAACGTGAATTAGCTCGTTCAAACTGTACTCGAGTTGATGAATTCCATTTTTCTAAGGACCATTAAGTAGTTCACAGCCACTGCATGTGCGTTTTGTTAACAATCAGATTTTAACAATATTTGTGGGTTTGGTATTTTTCCTTGAAAAGACTAGCAGTAGGCAAACTTTATTTTGCATTGGCTTTAAATAAAATGCATAATGGCTGAGGTCAGGCTAACTGAAGCTTGCTGTTGCTCATAATTCTGCTGGTGTCATTGCAGGAATGTTGTTTACTAATTGATGCTTTTATTAGGCTGAGAAATGAGACACATACATTTTTCAAAACGGACCATAATTTGAATGTTAAAAACCCCATCAAATTTTAACAGGCTCTTAAGGGTAAATCCCGCATCTTCTCAGCAACGATGGAAGACCTCAGATGTACTGCGGTGGGACCGATATGAGTCTCTGTGCAGGGGCAGAATCTGGGGAGCACACATGGAGTGAAGTTCCCCTTCATAGCAAGGAGCTCAGCTGTGTAGGGCTCCCTATCCGAGTCCCCAGAGAGCAGAGTTGTAGTGGCCCAGGGTCTGCAGATCCACTGATCATCATCTCCAGTGGAGCAGGAGTGCAGATAGAGTCCCTCTATCTCTTCCACTAGGCCCATTTACTTAGGTTAGGTACAGGAGAGAGGGTGAAAGGAGAGGGGGGGGGGGAATGTTTGGAAGAGGTACAAACTTTCATAGGACATTAGCCAACCTCTGAGGAGTTAGGAAGAAACTTCCCCTATAGTCATGTTATTTCATAATTGCCCACTTCAGGATTTCTTGCACCTTCCTCTGAAGCAGCTGGTATTGGCCACAACTGCAGGTGGGATATTGGGCTAGCTGAACTGGGCTGATCTAACAGGGCAATTCCTCTGTTATTGACACGTGTTCCCTAAGTAAAAAAAGGAGGTTTGCAATCAGAGTGGATTTTTTGGAGCCCTGCTTAAAAAATGAAGCAATTGCTACCATAATTTATATTTTAAAATAACTTTTAAGCTGTATCTAATTGTAACGATTGTACCTTATGGATTTTTTCATATCGTTTTTATTATATATGGCATTACCAGGCTGTAAAATATTATTATCCTTTTTACCACGTCCCTAGGGAATTCTAAAACTCAGTACGGAAATGTCTCATTGGTGGAAAAAAGATGATTTATATGATGCACATGTCTTATGGTATAGCTCTGCGATTATCTTTCCTCGTCTTTACTCTTCGTAACAAGCTTTTTGTTGTTCTGAGACATTCAATCCAGGCTCATTTATTGAATCAAGCTGTCTCTGCCCTGTTCAGCCCCGCTGCTGCTGAATATACTTTGGAGTCTGATTTGTATTGCTTGTCCTGTGAAGCAAAACACGTCAGAAGATTTCAGAAATTAAAGAACAACTGCAGAAATAAATTAAAATTATTAGCTAAGTTTTTACTTGACTCGTGACCAAACATTGAGAAGTGTGAGCAAATAGTGGACTTACCTATATCGTTAGAAGTAGTTGCCTACAGGGAAGTAACTAAGGCCATAAGCCAACTGAAGAGTGGCAAAGCATCAGGCTGTGATAAGATAGATGCCATAATGTCCAAAGCTGGAAAGATTGTGAATTACATGTGCTGAATGGTTTGGGAAAAGGAGATCTGTCCTAATATCTAGAGAAGAAGTGTCATCTATACAATCTCTGAAAAGGGAGACCAGCTTACTTGTGACAGCTGTAGAGAGGGACACTTCTGTCTGTGCCTGGAAAAGTGTTTTGCACTATCATTGTGATTAGGACAAAAACTGCTGACGATGAAGTATTCAGGGAAGAACAGGTTGGATTTTGACCCAATCCACCTCTACCCCAATATAACGCTGTCCTCTGGAGCCAAAAAATCGTACCGAGTTATAGGTGAAACCGCGTTATAGTGAACTTGCTTCGATCCTCCGGAGTGCGCAGCCCCGCCCCCCCGGAGCGCTGCTTTACCACATTCTATCTGAATTCGTGTTATATCGGGTCGCGTTACATAAGGATAGAGGTGTATGTCGTGTTCAGATCACATTTCCATCTTGAAAAGAATTATTGAGAAAGCAGAAGATGGTTTATAACGTCATTGATTTTACGAAAAGGTTTGATAGTGCCTACAGAGAAGCCCTCTGGAAGCTCCTGAGACCCTATGGAATTCCAACAAAGATTGTTAATTTGATAAAAGCTATGTCAGGACAGAGAATGGAGATACAGAATGACTTAAGCTTGTTACTGATGTAAGGCAAGATTGCATATTCTCCCTACTTGTCTTCTGCATTGTCATAGACTTTGCAGTGAGAAGACTGATGGATGTTGCCATGGACACTGGTATGATCTGGGTAAGAAATAAGCTGTGAGACCTTGATTTTGCAAATGTTATAGTCCTATTAGATACCAGCTTGGATAGAATGAAAAGAGATTTTATGAGCATAGAAGCAGAAGTGCCAAAATGGGACACGCAGAAGACCTAGATGATTGAGACAGGGGAAAAAATGCTGCCAACTCTGGCAGATGTATGAGTGGTGAAAAAGAATACGAAAGAGTTGATGACTTCATCTATCTTGGAAGAACAATATCTGCTAATGGCCAGCTAACAAAGTGAAGGCAAGAATTGGTAAAGCCAGTGGATCATTCTCCAATCTGTCAAACATCTGGAAGAATAAGAAGATACATATACGCACTAAAATGAGATTGTACAACACTGTTGTCCTCCCAACACTATTGTACATGTCGGAAACATGGCACATAGTGGAAGCACTCAATGGGAAGTCGAATGCATGTCACCAGCATTGTTTAAAAAGAATCCTGGGAATTCATTGGAGAGATCATGTAACCAATGTGGAACTGTTGAGCCATATGGGTCAGCCAACTGTGGACTCAATAATTAGACAGAGATGGCTACAGTGGTTCACCCATGTCATCCGGCTACCCTGTGGCAGAAGCACAAGGTATGTCTTAGACTGGATTGCACCTGGAGGGAAGAGACAGCATGGAGGACAAAGAATGGCCTATCACAGGATAGTTGAAAAAGATGCTGCCATCATGGAGACAACTTATGATGGAATCAGACATCTTGCTCTGGACAGAAAGCAATAGGAAGAATGGGTTTCTCAGGTGCCAGTAGGCACAGGCGAGTCTATGTCTAAGTAAGTAGACGTCACATTCAAAATGGGCTTGTACCAAAATTGACTGTACCGTGATCTGTGTACTTGTAACTGGGGATGGTGCTGGTTTCTCTTAGTGAGTGGCCATCATTCTGATGTTCAGTCCTGTCAGATGTAACACATTCTGTGTGACACTAGCGCATCAAGCTCCTCTGTCATGCCTCCTGGCTTTCCAGATGAGAGACCTCATGCCCTCAGCTGGGCTGTGGACAAGCAGCTGCAATTATTCCTTCCAGCTGTGGGGGAATGCTGTGGCAGCCTCTCTTCCTTCCCTCTTTCTGCACCCTTTGCATTCACCTGTGGAACATAGAGCCCCCCGGAAGGCAGGGGCAGGAGCTGGGGAAGAAAAAAATTCCCTCTTTCAAATTCTTTTCCACAGCAACCACTTCCAGAAGCCATTGACTCCCTCCAATACCCTGGTCCCCACTAGCTCCTCCCCACGTGCCTTCTTACTTCTCAGGTGTGCATGGAGGAACAGGCTCTTGCCTCCTCAAGAAGTGCTCCCCTTGAATGGAGGGACACGGCGGGAGGAAATCAATGACTTTTTCTCGCTGGCAAGAAATGTCTCGCCTGACGTTGCCAAGGATTTTGCAGCTTTGGATGTTTCTGAGTTGGAAACAGAGTCCTTTGGCTTTAGTTCGAGACACAGGAAATGCAGCTCAGAATTTGCTTGTGTGTGAGAGGCTGATGTAAATGCGGAACCGTTTTTCTTGAAAAATAACATTTATATGAAAACTTAGTATTTGCCTAGTAACCGTTTATCAAGTACTTTTTGGCACTAAGTGGTCTCTGCTTTTAAATAACCTAATTTGTGGAGGGGGCAGCGGGCATAAAAGACAACATTAATTTGGGTCTGTCGAGTTAACGTAGTATAGAGTGTCCAGATACCATATAGAGGAGGTCTAAATCCTGGCTGAAGGGAGCAGTCTGGCATGTCAGAGCACTAACGTAAGGAGCAGACGCTGTGCTGGCCAGACACATACCACAGCTTTCCAAGCTAGACAGTCCTTGAGCAGAAAAGGTCACAATTGAGGTTACTGTGTGTGATATAGTATTATTTTTAGAAATTAGAAATCACAGAAATTAGAGAGATCTGTAGGACACTCTATTCCTGCTTCTGCTCACGTAGGATTGTTACATACTTGAGTCCTTTTTAAAAAAACTAAACTCCATACCAGTTTTAAAGGTCTATTTGATTTAAAACGTGTTTAAAAGTAGTTTCAGGTGTATACATGTCCTTCAGCCCCCTGGCCAATTTTATGGTTTTACAGCCTCATTTTCTTTTCCTCTTTTTTAATCGGAAAAATTCACACCAATAACTGAGAGAACTGTTTATATAGAAAGCACAGTCAAATGCACACTATATTTTCAGCAATCTTTCAGTGATAGCAGTTGAATGTGTTGTTTTTAACAGCAATTGGTCGAAAAAGAATTCAGGCACAAGTATGATTGTTTTTTAACGTTGGCATTGTCCCTTAAAAATTCAAATAATGACCCTTCCCCTCCCTTCTCCAATTTCCAGTTAGTCCTAATACTGTCAATGTTTTGTAAACCATGTAATCACATATTTTAATCCGGACATTTATTTAAGACCAGGAATTCTTAAGGACTAGTAAAGCAACAGTACTGCACTCAGCAGTTGTTTCCTAGGGAAGATTTGTATTTATTCCAAACCAGCTGTGTTCAGACAATTTTTACAAAACACGTTTCAGAAAAAGCATGAAAACTGGTTTCTTGTATGAATCACTTGTTTAGTCTTTCACTAAACTCCTCTCCTCTCCTCTCCTCCAGATGCCACCTTTTACCCTTTTCCACCATATGGGTCAAGACTGCTTTTTTAAAAAGCAGTCAGCCCACAAAGTGCTATGGTGTATTTTTGTGTGGGTGTCAATAAATCCTCTTCCTTCCTGCAGGTAAAAAATAAATAACCTTAAAAACATCATGAAAACTTGTTGTACTGATAGTGTGTGGTAAAGGTGATAGATAAGATCAGGGCTACTGACTTAAATCAAATTATTATCTATATAGATACCCACTTCATTGGTTAGTTTAGGGACATCTGCATACCAAAGACAATAAACAAAACAAAGCAGTGTAAAGTGATGAAAGCTTAATGGAAAGTCAACCATACAATAGGCATATTTCTCCATTTTTGATCATTTTATTGTAGTTGAGCATTTTCTCTTAGGAGACACTGATATGTGCTAAACAAGATGATGTATTACAGGTATGCATATAACTTACCCTTTTTCCCCTCTTGTATTATTTCATCCGAGGATTTTTCTGTGTAATTGTGCTTTGAAAAGTAACTGCAAAAATGTCCCATTCTTACTCAGTAGATCTGTTCCATGTGTGCACAACTGAACACAAATAATTAATAACAATATTTGACGTTATAGCTGCTTGCTTTTCTGAAATTAGCTTACTTCTGTTGCAGTAGTTCTGCATAGATAGTATAGCAAAGAGAGGGAGAGCTTGATTGTGTTCTAGCTTGCGCAGCATCAAAAGGTTTGCATATCATCAAAAGAACTGGTTTCAGAGTAGCAGCCGTGTTCATCTGTATCCGCAAAAAGAACAGGAGTACGTGTGGTACCTTAGAGACGAACACATTTATTTGATCATAAGCTTTCGTGGGCTACAGCCCACTTCATCAGATGTCAAAAGAACTGTTCACCTGTCTTCAAAATGTACGATTTTTGATGTGTGATCCCAAAAGAACCTAAGTTGGCTTTGAAACCTCAGACTGAGGGCTGACCATTTAGATTTTTTTTTTTACTTGCAAGCTAAACATTTCTAATATGAAAGTTGTTTAGACAAGTATGAAACCCCACAATGCCAGTTTCAATAGCTTTTCAGAGTGTGTGTGCACTGAGAACATTTTAAAACCTGCTTTACAATTACATTTTAAAGTTGAACTGCTCTGGTTTCTGAGTATGTGTTCACTGCTGACTTTATTAGTCACATAGTTCCTAACAGCTCTGAAGGCAAATCTCTGTTCAATGGGAGAGATGCGGATGCAGGACCAGATTCAATGGAGCTATGCCAGTTCACACCCTACAGGGAACTGACCCCTCATTTATATCCTCATTTTTGCCTCAAACCTGATTAACTGGTTATTCATGCTCTGAATTATTGCCAAATATCTATGCTTCAAATTACTGATTCCAGATTATTGCTTTTTTCTTGATCGCATGATTTTCTACTCTCTCTATAAAGTTTCTAGTATCTTAAGATGTATTGTGTGCATTATGCTGTAGTATCTGAGAGTACCTCTGCACTGGAGTCAGAGGGGTGATTGCAGCTCATGTAGGTGTAACTGCGTTTAATCTAGTTTGCGCAGCTAAAAATAGTAGTGAAGACACAACGGCATGGACCTGGTGAATTTATACAGACCGCACTGAAGCCCATGTCGCCATGTTCTTTCCTGCAATTTTTAAGTTGCAGTAACTACACAAAAGCTAGCCAGATATGACAAAATGAGCTGCCGTCACATCTCCGATTGCAGTGTAGACATACCCGGAGAACCAAGCATTTAACTCGCCATTAAATCTTCTTGTTAAATGTCAAAGTTATTGGCAGAATTTTACAGATAGCAAAAACTTTGACTAAAGTGTTAATCCATTTTTTTCCCTTTACTTTGGGGAATTTTTAAAAATGATTTCATCCTGATACACTGTACTTGAAGGTGGTTACATCTTTATAGAATGGTATGTTTCTAGTTGCAGTGCACAAAGCATTGCAGTTTCACATTTTCAGAGATTTTTTTTCTTTCGCATATACGATATGGATAAGATTTCCTAAAGCTGCCTTGAATTTAGAGGCTCTTTAAAAAAATTGGTTCCTAATCTCTTGTTTCTTCTAAAAAAGTAATTGTATACCTAAGGGTTGTGAGTAGTTTTATCTTGCATTTGCTAACCCTGGATATTCCCAAGATTTACAATTTTTAAATAAAAGCAAACATAAAATAGCCTCTTACATAGGACTCACTCAGTACTCTTAAAGAGGGTGAAACCAGGGTTTGCATGGTTATTGTTTTGCAAAGAACTCTGTCCATGTTGAACGGTATACACCATTCTTATTAATATGTTAAAATTTGAATAAATCAGATGCCTAAATGTGTTAATATGTTTTCAGGGGGAAAAAATCACTTAAAAGCAGGTATAGTAGAGAAAATGAGTTTTCTAAAATCAAGCTATTAAAAAACAGCACTTCTACCTCCAGTAAGATTCATCAGCATCTAGTGGAAACACAACAAACTACAATTTGACAAAATATATTTAGTCGACAATTCAAAATGCTTTTCTGTAGCTTCTTAAAAATTTAAGATAACTTTAAACTATGCCACCAAAATGATTTACTGTGACCTGAAATTCTGTTTCAGGCCCCTGGTTACATTTCACAAGATAAACCAATAAAGGCCAACACTTGTTATCTGACTTGTTTCCTGACTGCCAAAGATTTAACTTAACCATATTGACTTCTGAAAAATACATGCAGTAGAGCCTTCCTAACTTGTGTGAATGTTCAGGAGGAGCATGGAGAATTACTGAATTTTTGTGAGCAAGAGAACAAACTCAATTTAAAAAGCCAAAGATTATGCATCACAAAAGGTATCGTGTTCATTTAGTTTGACAATTTTAGTTTAGTTTTAATTCGTCAGAATAATATTTCATAGTTCTATAAATCAGTGAAATCTTAATAATAGGATACTTTACTACTGCATCTGCCTATTAAATCTCAATTCAGAAGGAGGGAGAAATTGTTTTGTATGTGTTGTCTGATATATTACAAAGTATGTAGATTAGCAAAATGCAGATAGATGAGGGTCTGTTTTTTTTAGTCTTTGTTGTAAAGTATGTGGCCGTAACTGTAAAGGATGAGGTTTCTTCATATACTTTTTACTTTGCTATTTTTGAAAGAATCTTGAAAAGACACTAGTGAAATCACTTTAATCAATGTAGTAATAGGCGGTTTTTTAATTGTTTCTTATTGCCCTTGACCATCCTGGGTTTTCAAGGGCATGTCAGGGAAAAAGCTATTTTCAAATAGATTGCACCAACTAACTCCACATGCCATTATATCAAGTGCTTAATGGATTTCACAAAACAACTCACTGTGAGATAACTGTGGAAATGTGCACCGCTGCATTCAGAGTGAGATGATCTATTTCTGACAGTGAGACCATTAACAGGCCCCGGCTTTTATCAGGTCAACTGGTGGCAACTGAAGGCCTTATCGCTTTTTATTTTGCTGACAGCATTTCGTTATCCGTGATGGGTCACTGGTATTTAAACACCTAGATAAGAGAATTTATTTTTCTATTTTTAAGGATACTAGCAAGACCCAAGTAATTTGCAGAGGCAGAGAAGTGAGTTGGGGGAGTGTGTGAAAATATCAGTAGCAACATTGGGACGTCACAGAAAAAAAAAATATCCTAACTACTTTTCTGAAACTAAAGGTATTGATAGCATAGATTAATGTTTGATAAACTTTTTGAAAATCTGCATAGATTAAACTTTATTACTCTTTTCCATTTATTTAATTAATAATCAATTTAGTTTAATAGTGATGCTTGCAGCAGAAGCACATTTTATTTACTATCGGTCTGGGAGTTTGTGATCAGGGGTTTTTTTCCTTCATTTTTAACTGTTGAAGCGGCCCACTGACATTGCATGGGACTCAGGTTAAGAAAAGAAGTTATTTAAATGTATGTTTCATAATATTTACAACTAAATAAGCCAGTACAAACTGGTTAACCTATCTTACATAACTAAGCCACGGAAAAAAGCTTCTGAGTTGTGCATAAACAAAATGCATCGCATTCCGTGAGGTCTTACACCCTGTGAAACCCGCTAGAACTCACAAAGGAGAATTTGGATAAGCAGAACTGATTTAACGTTAGAGAGTGGTAATAGCCAAAATCTGGTGGCAATGCTTAACCACATTCTACTGTCAACCATTAATTGTTTTGAATGATAGGAATTAAAATCCTCCGACTTTACAGAAATGAAATAACCCAGTAATTAAGTGTAACGTTTTAAATAGTGACTAATGGATTTATGGATTAATAATAATTAAACTAGATAACCACCAAAATGTATACATTGAATCAGGTTCACTATAGTTGGAATTTTAAAAACTTTATTTCAGTAAAATGCAACTAATATTTTTAAATCTTTGCAGTGATAAAATATACAGGGTTTATGATGAAGAATTTAAGGGACACCATTAACTCTAAAATCTCATTGAAAATGTAGCATAGTTTACTGTAATTACAAATAACATTTAAGATTACTGTAACTGAAAGAAGCTAGGAAAATCACCATTTTTCCTTGCATTCAATTCGTTTACTTTGTGCATTAGACAACATTTATGTCAGGTCACTGATTCCTCAGTATAGATAATTAGCTGGTCAATTTCTTCCTTATTGAAAATACCCTTAAAAATGAAGTAGCAGATTAGGAAAACCCTTAATTTTTAAAAAGGTAATATGATATGAAACCTTCCCCCTAAAATCCAGGGCATGCTATTTAAAGGGTGTGCTGTCAGAAATATGGGTCTTTATTTGGTAGTCCATTTCAATAATAATTTTTAAAATCTTCAATTTGGCAATGGTCAATAAAACATGCTGAAAAAAGTTATATGAACACTTTCCTGATATGGCAATAAGAAATTTCTTTTCAGTTCTGCAGTTGCAGATTTTTTTTCCTGACACTCAGTTGTACTTATTATGCTTATCTTAATATAACCATCATCATATTATGACTGTTTGGTTGAATCATGCCAGAAAAAAACAGAAAATAAGGTACCAAATTATGCATATTTTTATCTTGCATATATGAAGTCCAGCAGGAGGTAATATTTAATACTTTGGGCAAATTTGATCTTACAGTTAATGGATAACTTTTTCTATGAGGAGCAAATACTAGGCTGAGCAAAGAAAAATTGTTGAAGCCCTTTCTGCTCTTAAGACAATTTGTTAGTGAGATGAAGCATGGTCTCGTAGGTAAAACATTGGACTAGGAGTTACATCTTCCATAGCTTATATAACCTACTTGTTGTCTCACCTTGGAAAAGTCACTTAACCGTCACATGCCTGAGTTTTCCTAATCTGTAAATGTTTAAACTCTTTAAATCTGTCAGATGGCAGGTGCTGAAGTTGCACAATTAATAGATTATGGCTATTTATGAATCATCCAAAATATTTCTGTAACAAATATGAATAAGTGTAGCTACATTAGGTAAAACTGGATACTCGTGGCTGTAGTTCTTCACATTTACCTTAGAATAGATCATTCCTCGGTGTTATAAATTGGTTATTGATGAAAAGCCATAGAGCAGCACTAAACCTGATGCTCCATCAATTGATCCCAGGTTGTCAAAAGTCACTACAGCTTAAAAAAAAAATCTTGTCATTTTTTCTGTCTAATTACTGTTATACATTGTTCCTATTGCAGTGGCACCAGTGGACCTCAAACACTCATTTATATTAGGTACTGTGCAAAAAAACCTGAACAGCCCAGATGTCACTGCCCCAGAGAGTTCTCCATGTTTAAGTGATCATGTACAGAGACATGACATTAGCAGGCATAAATCATCGGAGAGAAGGATACAAATTAGTTTAGGGAAGAATGTCCGAGAGAAGACAGTTGCCCTGAGGCAATCTCTAATTCCCTGGTGTGTAAGGACAATTTTATTCCTCATGACTCATAGAACCAGAGAAACTAGATAGCTATGAAAATGTTCCCCTGCCAGCAATGTAATCTACCTGTCATGTAACCATCCCAAAAGACTTGGGTTTGCCCCATCAGTGCATGTATTGCTCTGTTCAAAACCAAATATTTGTACCTCTGTCAACACAGAGCTCTTTGCATTACTACAGTTAATGTGTTGGTATTTCTCCTTTCAGCCACTTATCTTCAGGGTTTAAACAGCTGAAAAAAAAATCCCTTCGGTTGGCCTCTGGAACACTTTTCTGTCGACTACATTTTTAAAAAGCCTTGTGGCTGACTTTTCAAATTAATGGTTTCCTCCAAATATAGCTTGTAGTTTTATCCTTTGCTGCGGGTGGTGTTCACTGGGGTTCTTTAGCGTAGAAACCACTTTCATTTCTAGTACTTTGTTTTCTAGCTAAAAGTCCATAACCAACCCCTGTGTAACATGTATTTGGGTATTGTTGGAGGGGGGATGGTAGGGTGTCGTGTACTGGGTTTTTGGTTTGGGTTTTGCAATGTTGTCTAGTGGAAAGGTCAGAAAACTTGGGCTGCTAACTGCAGGGTTCTATCCCAGTTCTTGCCCCAACTTGCTCAGTGATTGTATGCAAGCAATTAAACCTGTTTGTGCTTCAGTGTGCCCATCTGCCTCCCTGCAGGAGTCTGGTGATGTTTGCAAAACACTTTAAGATCCTTTAGTGAAAGGTCCAATAGAATTGGAATGTATTATTTTTACTGATTGTATTCTTTAGGGTTCCCGGTTGACAGGGTTCCCGGGGTGCAACCGGGACTCTGGGACCACTGAGCCATTTCCCACCAACCTGGGGTATCCTTTTCACACTGTGATGCTGTTGTTAAGCCACAAACCTCTGGTAGGTTCTGCACTTACGCAGACATCCACATGCAGGGACTCACCCTTTGCCAGCCACTCATGAATCAACAATAGAGCGGCTCCAGCCAATTCCCCAGCCTTGTACCCCAGAACTGTACCATCTTGTTCTGGTCAGATGCCTGACCCATGTAAGTTCATTACCCACTGCCCCCCCCCCCCCGATGTGGAGAGGACACACACTAGCCTTTGTAAACTGAGCTGAGTTTTCCCAAGCACTTCAACCAAAACACACTGTTTTAGGTAAAATATAGAACAGATTTATTAACTACATAAAGATAGATTTTAAGTGATTATAAGTAGCAAGCACAGAGATCAAAGTTGGTTACTTAAGAAATAAATAAATTCGCAGAGTTTTACAAACTAAACAGGTTTTGAATCAAGCGGTGTCTCCCCTGACAGATGGTACAAGCAGGTTACAGTTCCTCAGTACGCAGGCTGGGAGTCTTTTCCAGCCTGAGACCACCTCCCCAGTTCAAAGTCTTTGTCCTCCAGATGTTTCTTCCAGGTGTTGAGTTGGGGGATGGGGGGAAGAGAGGTCAAGTGATGATGCCACTTCCCCTCTTTTATAGATTTTTCCAGCTTGCTGGAAAGATCTATGCTTCTGACATGGGGGTCCGTTCCCATTGGTCAAGCAGTGTCCATTGTCTACGTGCTCTCTCTGAGAAGTCTTCCGGGATGGCTGCTGGGGGAGTGGTTCCCTTTAATGGGCCATCAGGACATCTGGCCACTCCATTGTTGTACCTGAAAGGCTGGTTGTGGGTGTTCCCAACTTCACAACATATTTCAGTAATATCTACAGCAATACTTAACCTCACATACAATGATAGCACATACAATCCAACAGGATATTAATGTTCAACAGATCAAGACTTGCACAAAGATACATCACAAAGCATACTTTGTATAAACTGTATCATAATTATATGACAGTGGTGAATATGGGGGTTCCAGGGTGCTTCTTTGATGTCACACCACCCCCTTTAGTTTACTGCAGGAATGTTAGTCACTGACTAATGTGGGGGCAGTGTGCCCAAGGTCCTCTTTAGGTTTTGACCATACAACTCCCAAGTGTTCCTAAACATTGTAGTGTTACTCACACATGTTCTTGCAAAGTTCTGTACACTTTTTAACACTTTGTGGATCAGTCTGGTGATCTCAAAAGTTAGCAAGTGTGCCTTCTCTGGGTTGCTAGAAAACATCTCTTTGTATCTGTGCAGCATTGTTAACCCTTCTGCTTTTCCAACTGGTGTTAACTCAGTGCAGATATTAATGTTTTCTAGAGTTTAGGTATCTTGGCATTTAGCCATCAATGCCATGAGGTGGTGTGCCTCAGTTTCCCCTTCTACACAGCAGACCAATTTTATTATGGTTTCTCTGCTGTGCCAAGCTTCAAGCCTGTTTACAGATATTAGCTGAGAAACAGCATTACCATAGGACCTCTTAACATGGAGTGTGTTCTTATTTACCATTCCTATCATGTTCTAAAACTTTTCCTCAAAAATCACCTTTTCATAGGCTTTGCCATCAGTACCAAATTCTTTGTCATAAGGTTTACCATTAACACCAAACTTTTTATCATGAGATTTAACAAGAACACCAAATCTTTCATCACAGGTAGATATTTACAAGTATTTTAGTCATACTACACCTTCTGTTTAGACTGTCTGGTTTGTTCAGTGCCCACTGTATCTTTCAACTCTTTCCTGAACCTTCGCATTTGTTCAATTACTGTTTTTTCTTTCCATTCAGAGTTCCCTTCAGTGTTAGTCCGCAACCAAACCATGTCTTTGGGGCTGTGGTACTCCAGGGTCTGGTGAGGTAAGGATGTAAGGGGGATTCTGCATGTTGGCTAACCCTCAGTGGAGCTGTCTCACAATTCCAGGGTTACGCCCATGCAAAAAATCTATATCTCGTCTTGGGGTTACCCTGTGATCCCCACTTCCCTAGAGGGTTGTGATCTGTGCTCTCTGGACTAAGAGTGTCTATTCTTTGGACATATGTACCTTTTCCCATCAGCTCTCCCTTAGCTGTTTTCTGTGTCTTACCAGCCCGGGGGCAAGACACCAGTTGGGTCATCTGCATTCTCACAGACAACCATTCCTTCAGTAGAATCTTAAAGAGACACTGTTAATTTCCACAAGCATATCAGAAACAGCATCCTGAAAAACTGGGACCTGGATTGGGGTACCCTCCTTCATCTCTTCTTCTGTCCCCTAGAGGTCAGCTGTGTGACTGCTCCCCTCTGAAAGGTCAGTTGCACAGTTCTCTGTCCAAACTTGAGTCACAGGCTGAGTGCGTGGGTGCACAGATGGTGAATCAGCCACTCTGTCCTGGGCATCCTCTCCCAAGTGACCAGTGAGGAGAGATTCTTGAACTCCCACTATTCTTTCCCCAGCTCCCCTCTCTGGGGCCCCCTTAGATACATCTCTCTATGCTCTCTAGAGTGGGGTCTCTCCCCTATTCAGCTGTAAAGGACTTACAGTTAACAGCCTGGACAGTTAGTCAGAACGAAGCCAGACAGTCAGAATTCCCATTATTAAGCATTGGCAATTGAGCCTTAGAACAAATATGTATGTATTTGCCAGAGAGAATAAACGTGTGGAAATTGTGATTTACTTATGGTTGTTCCCTGAGCAGAATAGGCTGAGTTTGTCCAACCAGTTATTAATACGGGTGTATTTGAAATAGTTGATCTGGGACAATTTCTGTCCCTGTCCATCCCTAATTAACTGTCATTGAGCTGACACATGTGGACCCCCGGCCTTACAACCATTATACCTCAGGGGGTTTACTGAAGATTTTTAGCCTGGCGTGAGAGAGAAACTTAAAAAGAGAAAGATCTGCCCAGTATAGACTGGTGTTTGTTACTGACTTCCTGAGGAAACTACAATCCTTTGGTGATATTCCAGAAAACATCATCCTAGCCACTATGGATGTAGAAGCTCTCTACACAAATATTCCACACAAAGATGGACTACAAGCCATCAGGAATAGCATCCCCGATACTATCACGGCAAACCTGGTGGCTGAACTTTGTGACTTTGTCCTCACCCACAACTATTTCAGATTTGGGGACAATTTAAGTCAGTGGGACTGCTATAGGTACCCGCATGGCCCCACAGTATGCCAATGTTTTTATGGCTGACTTAGAACAACGCTTCCTCAGCTCTCATCCCCTAATACTCCTACTCCACCTGCGCTACATTGATGACATCTTCATCATCTGGACCCATGGGAAGGAGGCCATGGAGGAATTCCACCAGGATTTCAACAATTTCCACCCCACCATCAACCTCAGCCTGGACCAGTCCACACAAGAGGTCCACTTCCTAGACACTACAGTGCTAATAAGCGATGGTCACATAAACACCACCCTATACGGGAAACCTACTGACCACTATACTTACCTACATGCCTCCAGCTTTCATCCAGACCACATCACAAGATCCATTGTCTACAGCCAAGCTCTAAGATACAACTGCATTTGCTCCAATCCCTCATACAGAGACAAACACCTACAGGATCTCTATCAAGCATTCTTAAAACTACAGTACCCACCTGGTGAAGTGAAGAAACAGATTGACAGAGCCAGAAGGGTACCCAAAAGTCACCTACTACAAGACAGGCCCAACAAAGAAAGTAACAGAATGCCAGTAGCCGTCTCCTACAGCCCCTCATCTCCAGTGCCTCATCAAGGATCTACAACCTATCCTGAAGGACAATCCCTCACTCTCACAGACCTTGGGAGACAGGCCAGTCCTTGCTTACAAACAGCCCCCCAACCTGAAGCAAAAACTCACCAGCATCTACACACCACACAACAAAAACACCAACCCAGGAACCAAACCCTGCAACAAATCCCGGTGCCAACTCTGTCCACATATCTATTCAAGGGACACCATCATAGGACCTAACCACATTAGACACACCATCAGGGGCTCATTCACCTGCACGTCTACCAATGTGATTTATGCCATCATGTGCCAGCAATGCCCCTCTGCCATGTACATTGGCCAAACCGGACAGTTTCTATGCAAAAGAATAAATGGACACAAATCTGACATCGGAATTATAACATTCAAAAACCAGTAGGAGAACACTTCAGTCTCCCTGGCCACTCAATAACAGACCTGAAAGTGGCAATTCTTCACAAAAAAACTTCAAAAACAGACTCCAACATGAAACTGTCAAACTGAAATTAATTTGCAGACTGGACACCATCAAATTAGGCCTGAATAAAGACTGGGAGTGGCTGGGTCATTACAAAAACTAAACCTAATTTTCCCCCATACTAATTTCCCCCTACTGTTATTCACACCTTCTTGTCAACTGTTTGAAATGGGCCACTCTCATTATCACTACAAAAGTGATTTTTCCTCCTTTTATCCTATTGTTAATTGAATTGTCTCGTTAGACTGACCTCATACTTGGTAAGACAACTCCCATCTTTTCATGTGCTGTGTATTTATACTTGCTACTGTATTTTCCACTCCATGCATCTGATGAAGTGGGTTCTAGCCCACGAAAGCTTATGTCCAAATAAATTTGTTAGTCTCTAAGGTGCCACAAGGACTCCCCGGTGTTCTTGTTAAATCTGTTAGACAAGTGACCTCTAAAGAGCTAGAAGAGTTTAGCAATTTTCGCCTTATGGTTCACAGGATTAAGAGTTAGAAAAAACATCCTCCCTGGCTGAATGTTTGGAATTCCTCCAATCATGCTTGGACAAAGAGTTGTCTGTCAGTACCCTACGGACCCAAGCACCTGCTCTTAGAGACAGGATGTGGGGAGGATACCCACTATCTACATCTATGTAGTAGGGCAGTTTTGAGAATACTTATTAATATCAGACCCAAGGTTGGAAGTTTGTCTCCTTTCTCAGGAGCTTAAATTTGATATTTAAACTGTGAGAGCTACCCTTCTAGGGTCACAGCCTCAGCTATGTGAATTGTCAGAGCTCAACTGAAGTCAACAGAGCTATGATAGCTTATACCAGCTGAGCTCCTGGCTCCTACGGGTCTAAACCCAGTCCTGCTCCTGTAGGAACCAGTAGCACAATTCCACTTTATTTTTTGGGGAGAGAGACTGTGCACGATCTTTGTAACTTTATTTGCTTTTTTAAAAATCCACTATTTGTTCACTAGAGCAGGATGAATACTGCAAATAGTCATTCAACATTTCATGAGCTAATACACATCAATTCTTTCTACATGCTCTTTGTGTTTGTTTTTCTGCTTATTTTAGTTTAATGAGTTTACTAGCAGTAATGTTCAAATATCAAGCAAATATTGCAGCTTTATGGAAAGTGAATTCTGAATTTTAAAGAGTTATCCATACAAGAAATTTGATTCTAAGAATTATGCACATGCAGTAGAACCTGAAACTCATAGGAATGGACCCCGTGCGTCCAATCACAGCGTCAAATTTTGAATATCTAATACTTGCATCAGATTGCTTATGAACAAATTGCAGATCAAGAATTATTCATAGAAGTTGCTTAGCATATAATTTTTGAATAACTAATAAATTGGAGAATCAAAATCTTAGTGGTCAGTTTCTGAATGAAAAAATAGGAAATTTCTAATAATTTACTTGTTATAGATTATTCACCCAGCTCTGATATTAATCACCATGGTCTAGTGAATTATATGTTTCAAACACGTAGTGTGCTGTAGGTTTTTTAGAATTTCCTCAAATCTCTGTTTATGGTGCCAAACAATTCATTAGGTTTCTAACACTTATATACCTTTTTAAAAAATCAATATTTAATGAAAACATATGACATTTTTTGTTCAAGAAGCAAAACATTTAATTTTATCACTTTTGCTATATGTGCTGTATTTTTACTTGTATTTCTTAATTGTCATTCTATTAGTCTGTAGCTAATCTACTACCTATAAATAGGTACAATAACAAGAGACTGTCTAGGCAGTGTGTAAAATATCTGCTTCAGATTTTAAAGATGGTTAGTTTAAATCCAATTAGAAGGCTGCTTCTGTAGATTTTCTGTAATAGTACCATTATGTATTACTTCTTTCCACTTACTAAAGCAATAAAAGATCTGATTCAGAACAGTTCACATGTTTTTAAAAAAAGTGTCTAAAACCTTAACCATACTAGAAAAGGGTGAACTCTTAGACACAACAAAAAGGGATAAATTGGTCCCTATTTCTAGAATTTTAAAACCCACATGAGAACTCTGAAATGGGACGTATGATAGGGCATAATGACGATTGTGTGTTTGTGACCACTAAATGTCTGTCTATGACATGGATGTTTAATACAGATACTTCTCATAACTATGTATTTAATATTATTTACACATAACTTCATATGTATTATTATTACTAACGTTTATATGGTTCAACTATTTTTTTAACTTGAAATTTAGAAGGTTTTTGATGCTTTTGGTACTAGAGTAAAAAACTGATTGTTTTCTTGTAATGTGGGATTTGGCCAGCTGGTGAGTATTTCTGGGGTACTTCTGTCTTATTGTTATTGATTGGCAGACAAAAAAAGGGGGCATTTTCTGTGCTGGGAATTTGCCATTAGGTTTGGTAGGACTCTCCAGATATTTTCTGTATTTTGAAATCAAGTCTTGGTTGCTGACTGGGCTAGGTTGCCCTGAAATTAGGTGAGTTAGCTCCTGCTTTTTAGCAGGGCTCTTTGAATTGAAAGCCATGCAGGTTTTGATTGAATTAGGCCAGTGATTAGAGACAGCTGAGTGAGAGGAGTTGAGTCACCCATTCCAGCTGGGTGTGGGGCCCAGACTTTAAAAAGTACACAGGCTCCCACAGACGAAGGCAGCTGGCAGACTAAGGTAGGGAGGTTTTTTCTCTCCCCCTTAACTTGAAGGCTCTCTACAAGGAAGAACCCACAATGGGAGGAAAATGGCATGTCGCCAACACCACTGCTAGCTCTTCCTCTGCCTGTACCTGTGGGGCCCCCACCAGACAGGCATCTTGACACTGGACGCTTTCTCCGAGGTCCTCACGTGCTAGGAATGTGGCCTACATGCAGATTAAAGCCAGTCTGGGGGAAACCCCTGGTATGAGAGTTATCTATTGGTGGAATCCCTCAAGAAGCATGTCACAGGGCTGCAGGAGGAGGTGGCTTGTCTGCATAGCATTCAGGAGCACAAGGACTTCATTGACAGCATGCATGTGGGAACATGTGTAACGAAGGATACTGGACAACTACAAATGACTGCAGTAGCACCAGACGAGGAAGGAGAACCATCCATGGGCCACCTCGGGGTGTAGACAATTCTCCACCCCCACCAAGTTCCCATCCATTGTGGCCAAGCACCAGTAACTGTAATGGTGACAGGAGATGAGGAGCAGATCCCAATGGCTGAGGAGAAGGAGCCCCTTGCCTTCAAGTCTGGGAGGTTCATGGCCACCATGCCCAAGAGGAGGAGTCATAGGGTGCTGATGGTTGGGGACTCCATTCTGAGGGGGACAGAGATATCCATCTACTGACCTCACATAGAATCACAGAACTGGAAGGGACCTCGAGAGGTCATCTAGGCCAGTCCCTGCACTAGTGGCAGGACTAATTATCTAGACCATTCCTGACAGGTGTTTGTGTAACCTGCTCTTAAAAATCTCCAATGATGGAAATTCCACAACCTCCCTAGGCAATTTATTTTAGTGCTTAACCACCCTGATAGTTAGGAAGTTTTTCCTAATGTCCAACCTTAACCACCCTTGCTGCAATTTAAGCCCATTGCTTCTTGTCCTATCCTCAGAAGTTAAGAAAAACAATTTTTCTTCCTCCTCTTGTAACAACCTTTCATATACTTGAAAACTGTTATCATGTCCCTTCTCAGTCTTCTCTTTTTCAGACTAAACAAACCCAGTTTTTTCAATCTTCCCTCATAGGTCATGTTTTCTAGACCTTTAATCATTTCTGTTGCTCTTCCCTGGACTCTCTCCAATTTGTCCACATCCTTCCTGAAATGTGGCCCGCAGATCTGGACACACAATACTCCAGTTGAGGCCTAATCAGCGTGGAGTAGATTGGAAGAATTACTTCTCGTGTCTTGCTTACAACACTCCTGCTAATACATCCCAGAATGATGTTCACTTTTTTTGCAACAGCATTACACTGTTGACTCATATTTAGCTTGTGGTCCACTATAACACCCAGATCCCTTTTTGCAGTACTCCTTCCTAGGCAATCCTTTCCCATTTTGTACGCATGCAACTGATTGTTCCTTCCTAAGTGGAGTACTTTGCATTTGTCCTTATTGAATTTCATCCTGTTTACTTCAGACCATTTCTCCAGTTTGTCCAGATCATTTTGAATTTTAATCCTATCCTCCAAAGCACTGGCAACCCCTCCCAGCTTGGTATCATCCGCAAACTTTATAAGTGTACTCTCTATGCCATTATCTAAATGATTGATGAAGATATTGAACAGAACCGGACCCAGAACTGATCCCTGCAGGACCCCACTCATTATGCCCTTCCAGCAGTGAACCACTGATAACTACTCTCTGGGAAGGGTTTTCCAACCAGTTTTGCACCCACCTGATTGTGGCTTCATCTAGGTTGCATTTTCCCTAGTTTATTTATGAGAAGGTCATGCGAGACAGTATCAAAAGCTTTAGTAAAGTCAAGATATACCACATCTAGCACTTCCCTGCCCTATTCACAAGGCTTGTTATCCTGTCAAAGAAAGCTATCAGGTTGGTTTGACACGATTTGTTTTTGACAAATCCATGCTGACTGTTACTTATCACCTCATTATCTTCTAGATGTTTGCAAATCGATTGCTTAATTATTTGCTCCATTATCTTTCCAGATACAGAAGTTTAAGTTGACTGGTCTGTAATTCCCTGGGTTGTCCTTATTTTCCTTTTTATAGATGGGCGCTATATTTGCCCTTTTCCAGACTTCTGGAATCTCTCCCGTCTCCCATAACTTCTCAAAGATAATCGCTAATGGCTCCTCAGTCAGCTCCTTGAGTATTCTAGAATGCATTTCATCAGGCCCTGGTGACTTGAAGACATCTGATTTGTCCAAGTAATTTTTAACTTGTTCTTTCCCTATTTTAGCCTCTTCTGACCCTACCTCATTTTCACTGGTAATTCACTATGTAAGACGTCCAATCACCACCAACCTTCTTTGTGGCAACCGAAACAAAGAAGTCATTAAGCACTTCTGCCATTTCCACATTTTCTGTTATTTCCACCCCCCTCAATGAGTAATGGGCCTACCCTGTCCTTGGTCTTCCTCTTGCTTCTAATATATTTGTAGAATATTTTCTTGTTACCCTTGATGTCTCTAGCTAGTTTGATCTCGTTTTGTACCTTGGCCTTTCTAATTTTGTTCCTACATATTTATGTTATTTTATAGTCATCCTTTTTAATTTGACCTAGTTTCCACTTTTTGTAGGATTTATTTTTAATTTTTTTTATTTGTAGATCATTGAAAATCACTTGGTTAAGCCAGGCTGGTCTCTTGCCATACTTCCTATCTTTCCTACATGATGTCCCCAGAGGTGTGCTGCCTGCCTGGACCCCTCGTCCGAAAGGTCCATCCCTCTGACCGTTACTCCATGATGCTTATCCACAGAGGCAGTAATGATACTACTAGGTATGAGCAGATCAGCCATGGCTACAGGGCTTTGGGAGCAAGCGTGAAGGAGTTGGGGATGCGGGTTGTCTTCTTGTCTGTCTTCCTGGTTGAGGATAAGGCCCAGCACACACATGCATGTCCTGGAGATGAATGCCTGGCTGCACAGATGGTGTCAACAGGAGGGCTTCAGCTTCCTCAACCATGGGATGCTGTTCCAGGAAAAAGGACTGCTGGGAAGAGATGAGGTCTACCTGACCAAGAAGGGGAAGAGCATCTTTGCTCACCAACTTGCCAGCTTAGTGAGGAGAAGGCTTTAAACTAGGTTTAAAGGGGCAGATGACAAAATTCTACAGGTAGGGTATAAAACAAGGTGACCTTAACATAGGGCTAAATGTTGCAGCGAGGCAAGAAAAATTACAAGAGAGTCACAGGAGCAACAAGAGGGGAAATCAGTGGGGGAATCTGCTCAACATCTCAGCTGTCTGTACAGACATGCAAGGTGAATGGGGAATAAACAGAAGGAACTGGAAGTATTAGTACATAAGTTGCATTATGATTTCACTGGCATCACAGAGGCATGGTGGGATAAATCTCATGACTGGAAGGCTGGTGTAGAGGGGTTTAGCTTGTTCAGGAAGGACAGGCGGGGGGAAAAAAGGAGGCGGAGTTGCATTGTACATCAAGGATGCATACGCTTGATCCGAGGTCCAGAAGGAGGCCAGTTGAAAGTCTCTGTGTAAAGATAAAAGGGCGGAGGGGGTGAATAGGGGCCATGTCATGGTAGGGGTAGGGTTACCACCTTTGAAATGAAAAAAATAATGCTCCCCCCTCGCCCCAAGGCGAGGCCGCTGCAACCCCAACCACAAGGCAACTCCACAATCCCCCACCCTTAACAGTCACTTGTAGTATCTAGAGAGAGAACACAGATAAGATTGATAACATCGCACGTCTCCTCACTCTCGCATGACTCAAACTCTCTCACACAAATGCACAGGGTGCACTTGCATGTGGGTGGGCAGACAGCTGCTGTATTTCCAACAGTTTTGATCTGTTATCACTTAAACTGTGGAAGTGGGAATTCCGTAGCATCTTTAACTGGACACAGAAACTTTAAATATTTAGCTATCCCCATGTATTGTGATAATAATGCAAATCTTTAGACCCACATTAAAAAAACAATAACCTGGCAGATTAAATTATTTTTCTGGCAACTGGCAAATCCATAAAAAAACCTGGCCAGTTCAGTCAAATACTGGCCAGGTGGTAACCTAGGTAGGGGACTACTACAGACTACCAAATCAGGAGGAGTGGATGAGGCATTTCTTGAACAAATACACCTCTGCCCTGATATAACATGACCCAATAGAACATGAATTCGGATATAACGCGGTAAAGCAGTGCTCCAGGGGGGCGGGGCTGTGCACTCCGGTGGATCAAAGCAAGTTCGATATAACACGGTTTCACGTATAACGCGGTAAGATTTTTGGGCTCCCGAGGACAGCATTATATCAAGGTAGAGGTGTAACAGAAATATCCAAAACTCGAGAACGGGTAGTAATGGGGGACCTTAACTACCCAGACATCTGTTGAAAAAGTAATATTGCAAAACATAAAATATCCAATAAGTTCCTGGAATGTACTGGGGACAACTTCTTGTTTTAGCAAACATTGCTGTATGTTTTTTTCAGACAATTAGGGTTTTTACTGTACTTCGATAAAATTCAGGTTTTAAGTGTATTTTCATCACGTTGTTTGATCATTTTGAAAGTTCTCAAACACTGTTAAAAATAAAGGTTCAGATTTATCCCTTGTATAACTCTATTCCCTTCAAAGTTATTTAGGGGGTGAATTTCTCCAAATTATCGACTAAAATGGAAATATTGCCCCAGCCTGATTTGATTGTATCCTTGTAAACACCAAACTGATTGGAATTGTAGCCCTAAATATTGTAGTTATTTAGTAGATGCAAATTAAAATAAGGACAAGCCTTTGAAGTTTAAAGGAATGTTTTTATATGCATTTTTTAATCTGAGAAATAAATGAACCGGAAGAGAAAAATCAGCAACAAAAAGACACCTTTGTACAATATGAAACATTTCTAGTTACTTCAGAGATAATGTCAACTTACAAGAAAATTTGTTTAAAATATTTTATTATTAGCAATATATTATTAAAATTTCCTGGAACTGAAAGAATTTACAAATCCAATTCATATATGCTGTTTCTTTACTTACATTTTCCTCACTAGAAGAAGGAAAATTACTAAAGTCAGCTTCCCTTTTGCATATAATCAATTTTATTTTCAGATTCTCTGTGCTGGTACATTTGGGTTACAGACATAGCTGGAGAATGTTTATCTGTAGAAAAGCCTATTATAGATAATAGTCACCATTGATATAAAAAAAAATCAATGAAAACATTTATCTTGGTCTTGGCTCTCAGGGACAAGGAACTACTGTTTGAGAAATGCCTCACACATTGTGCATGTGAGCATACTCCAGAAAGTAAAAAATTAAAACAAATAGGCTTTGTTAAAAGTTTGCTTTTTGGGGAAAAAAAAAATCTTACATTTTGGGCCAAACTTTAATTGGCAGCTTCCCTTTAATCATTTTCAATTAAATATTTTCAAAGTGAAAATTAAGATGGTTTCTATTTGTTGTTTTAATAACTTTTAATATATATTTCTGTCCTTTAAGAGAGGTAGTGTAGAGAAAAGCTGTAGTAGAGCTGCAGAGGAACCATGATAGGTAAACCAGGAAGGTCAGGAATGATGGTGAGTTGCTAATGTAAGGTATTTTGTGCATTAGTAAATAATGCAAAGATTATATTGTTTCTGTTTTTCTTAAAATGTATTAAAATTAGTGTTGACAATGAAGTGCATTTCCTTGAAATCTTAATATCCTTGTTTTACTGTAAAGTATTATCTGTAAGACAAGACTACAAAAAAGGAAAAGGAAAAGGGAACTTTGGGGAGGGATAGCTCAGTGGTTTGAGCATTGGCTTGTTAAACCCAGGATTGTGAGTTCAATCCTTGAGGGGGCCACTTAGGGATCTGGGGTAAAATCAGTACTTGGTCCTGCTAGTGAAGGCAGGGGGCTGGACTCAATGACCTTTCAAGGTCCCTTCCACTTCTAGGAGATAGGATATCTCCATTAATTAAAATTAATTATTATTAAAACCAAGTTACTTGAAAATATTTTATTATGGGATGTGGCTGTTACATTTCAGTAGGCTGGTACAACTGTAAAATGTGATACTTTTAAATAGTTCATGTAATCCTTATCTGATGTGTTTACATCCCGAGAGTGAATTTCCTTTTGAGTACTATGATATAATTGTTTAATATAAACTCTTACGGAGAGTAACAAAAGAACATGAAAATTGAGCCTAATAATAATAACTAGCTCTTATAGATAGCACTTGCAGTGCTGTGCGTTTTCCTTATCAAATCAAACTTTGATTATAGGAATCTTATTTATAATTGTAAAATACTTTTCATGGAGAGGGGGGTTGTTTCTTTTCTTTCGACCTATGAAGATATTTCATTTTTAATGTAAAACCGTGGCTCTGTTCCATTATTGTTCCACGGTCCCACTTCTTTTAACCTGGGGTAAATAGTTTTCCCTATAAATGGGGAGGAACCTCCTCTTAAAAATAGATTATATTATGTTACATATTCTTTAAAATGGAATAGAAAAACACCACTACCACCAATCCCAGAAATCCCCTCCTTCTCTCATTCCCCCCACCCCCAGTACAGACACATACACATACAAAGCAACAGAGGGTCCTGTGGCACCTTAAAGACTAACAGAAGTATTGGGAGCATAAGCTTTTGTGGGTAAGAACCTCACTTCTTCAGATGCAAGAGGTACACACGCACACACACACACACACAATTGTTTCTCTTCCCTATAAAATGATTTTAACAGGCTTGTGCCTGGATGATGCTCAAAAATAACTTTGCTTTGGATCAGTTCTGATTTTATCCAGACTGCTTCACCATCCTTGTTTTAACTGGCACGTTTTAAAAGAACCATTAAAACAAAAGAACTCTATAATTTAGAGCCTCCATTTGTAAAATGTTTAAAACAGTTTAATAATTGGAACACAGAGAGAAACTGAAATGTTCGGTAATTGGATGAATACACCGTGTGCAGTACAAACATTAAAAGTTTATGGCCGTGGATGATATTATTTCCCCTACTCCCCTAGATTTAGGAGAGGAACAGTTGCGTGACTAAAACATGGGACTGGCAGTCAGAAGACACATGCTGTATTCCCCATTGTGACATAGACTTGCTGTGTGACCTGCAGCAAAATACATAATCTAACTATGCCTCAATTTCCTCACCTGTGAAAGGGATTAGGAGGGTGGATATGACCTGGGAGCCTGTCAGTGTCATCTGGCAGAGGGTCCACCATACTGTTACCCATACCGACTCATTATTTCCAAAACACTTGTCATAATATGTATCTACAAGGTGTCATATAAGGTATCATGTGTAAACTTGGTGACCCGCTGGTCCCCAAAATCATTGTGTGATGTATGTACGGGTTGTGTACAAAGAGTTTCCAGATGTGTGCTGGAAATATGTTCTTAAAATGTGTTTGGGAGGCGGTGGATAAACCCAGCCTGCCCTAGGCAAAGGAATGTGCATTTACCTATCTGGGTGGCTTGGTTACTAGCAGAAGACAGTGAAAGTACATTTACAGTACAAGTTTCAGAGTATTGAATCTATCTCCCCTTGTAAGTATGCTCACACTTCTTATCAAACTGTCTGTACTGGGCTATCTTGATTATCACTTCAAAAGTTTTTTTTCTCTTAATTAATTGGCCTCTCAGAGTTGGTAAGACAAACCCACCTGTTTATGCTCTCTGTATGTGTGTATATATCTCCTCAATATATGTTCCATTCTATATGCATCCAAAGAAGTGGGCTGTAGTCCACGAAAGCTTATGCTCTAATAAATTTGTTAGTCTCTAAGGTGCCACAAGTACTCCTGTTCTTCTTATTTACAGTACAGTACATGGTAAACAAAACAACAGGCTAACAAGCAGCAACTTAGGCTGGGTCTACACTACCCGCCTGAATCGGCGGGTAGAAATCAACCTCTCGGGGATCGATTTATCGATCCCCGAATCGACGCTCTTACTCCACCAGCGGAGGTGGGAGTAAGCGCCGTCGACGGGAAGCCGCAGAGGTCGATTTTGCCGCCATCCTCACAGCGGGGTAAGTTGGCTGCAATACGTCGAATTCAGCTACGCTATTCGTGTAGCTGAATTTGCATATCTTAAATCAACCCCCCCCTGTAGTGTAGATGTAGCCTTAGTGAGCATACCGGGGGAAGGATTGTGCACTCTAGGAATCCTACCTGGCTTGTGAAGCAGAGACAATGGACTTTGGGTAATATAAGTGGAGCAAAAAGGCATTTTGGTTACCTGTCACATAGGGAACAAAGGAGACTGCACTGTTGGATTTTGTGAACTTTGGGTCCCCCAGCCTGGAGATGCTGGTAACTTGATGTGAGTAAGAAACTGCTAAGGCAAAGATTGTAACTTGCTAATATGAAGTTTTAGTCACTAGATAAGGTGCTGTGTTTTGGCTGGGTTGTAACCATACTTGTCTCTTTTTCTCTTGCTTAAAATCACTTAAATTTCTGTTCTTTGTTAATAAACTTATCCTTGTTTTAGTACAAAGCCATCCCAGTGCTGTGTGTTAAAGCGAAGTGTGAGTCTTTAGCTCACCTAACTGGCTGACCTGTGTTCTGTCTCTTTGGAGACAAGCAAACCTAATAGTTTACGGGAATGTCCAGTGAGAGGGACTGGACGCTGCAGGGAGAGTCTCTGGGGAACTGGGGCTCACTGATTCTTATCTGCGAGGCAAGGTTTAGACTGACTCAGTCTCGAAGAGTTTGCTGGCAAGGCAGACAGGCTGGTATGTCAGGGAGCTGACCCAGAGCTTAGCAGCAGCAGTGCTCTCACTCACTGAGGCAGAAGGGTAACATAGTGGCTCACAGTTTTGGGTGCCTTGAGGAAGATGCCACAGTGGGTAATAATATTATCTGTGTTGTAGGCATGTGGTGAGGCCCAATACATTATTTTTGTAAGGTACTTGCGGTCCTTGTGTGGAAGGGGCTCTAATATTTAACAATGTTGTTAATTTGGATTGCGGTAGAGCCTAGAGGCCCCAAACCCATAGCGCTGGGCATTGTACAAACATAACAAAAAGACTGTCCCTGCCTCCACAGACCTTAGCAAGGATTAAAAGACCTCTACAAGGATTGGGTCTCCATTATTCAGAGTGTTGGAAAATGCAATCCCTGCTTAAACTGGGAAGAGCTGAACACCTAGTTTGAAAGAAAGCACAGCCACCATGAGTTTCCACAACTTTTTCAGTTATTTCATACTGTGAACGTAAGGGTGCAGGGCAGGGCCGGCTCTAGGCACCAGCAAAACAAGCTGGTGCTTGGGGTGGCGCATTTTTAGGGGAGGCATGGCCGGCGCCAGAATGCCGCCCTTAAAAATGTGCCCCGGCCGCCCTAGCTCACCTCCGCTGCTGCTGCCGCTCGCACGCCACAGCCTGGGGGGAGGAGGCAGGGCTGGGGATTTGGGGAAGGGGCGGAGCTGAGATGGGGCCAGGGGTGGGGTAATTAAAAAATGGGGGGGGGGGGGGCGGCCAAAATTGTTTTTGCTTGGGGCGGCAAAAATCCTAGAGCCGGCCCTGATGCAGGGACAAATATTAGAGAAGTATGGGAGAGGATTCAGAAGGATTAGGAGAACAGTAATCAGAATAGATGATGACCTATAGCAGCTATGTATACACATTGATGGCTCTGAGATTGCAAGAAATATTAATGCACAATTATGCACGTTGGCAGCTTATTGATAACATGCTACAGTATCGTGCATCCCTGCTCATTTGCATATTGAATAGAAATAGACTATATTACTGACTCTCACGTGGATGAAATGGGATACTCCCTGTGTGCAGTTTAAAAGATCAGTATTATAATTTACACCAAAGAAAGCACAGGTGCAGGGAACATAAATAAGATTGCGCATGCCTTCGTCATTCCATATCATGAACTGGTTAACTATACCGCTTCTCAGCTTGTAACTGAATATGTCCAAACTGGGCTCATGTTTATGAACAGCAGTGGGTGATATTTTGTATGAGATTGCTTGATGAGTTTCACATATCATCCACGTGACTCCCTTCACCAGAAGCCACTTCCTTACTTCTGTGCCTGTCGAGAGCCACAGACTTTTTGACGACACACTGACAGATGAGACCTGTTTACTGTAAACTGGAATCTTTTCTGTGCTGGAGAAGATATTGTAATAAGTAGGTTTTATAGCAGACTCTTTCTGTCATTAAAATGGCCCTGCTCTTCTTAAATGAACGAAGAAGATCCTGAGGCAGTGGTAATGGAAACTTATAAGGAAATGGCAGCTGACTAGATGCCTTAGGTGGCTGCTAACAGGGTAAAGAGTCTTTCACATTCAGGCCAGAGATCTGAGTTTAGGCCAGATTGGTAGTGACTGAAGGTGTGTATCATGGGGTATTTGTTTGGTGGCCTGTACAAAATGACGTGGTAGGTCTGAATTTGGTTCCTAGTGAATAGATGTCTCTGTTGCATTGTAATTAGCAACCTGGATGGTGGTATCAGCAGAAAGGACAAAGATGGCGTGGAGACTGAATTACCTCCCAACTCAAGAAGCAGTTCCTCAGATGAGTGGTGTGGAAGTTTGGAGGTGCTTTAACTGTTGCTGACTGTTCTATGTGTAAGCTGGATTCTAGTCACCAGGGCTGTCACACTTCTGAGCACGCTCAAGAACTATTGTGTCTTCCTCCTTCCAGAACAGCCAGAATTTAGGCACACGCTAATGGACTTGTGAAGAATTAAAATTGTTCACGTTTTATTCTAAATTTGCCTATCTCAGCCCAAGTCATGCTCTTTTGGAAAGCACCCATAAGAAGCTTGGAAGGCATGTAGAGAGAAAGGAAATCCAAAAGTAACCAATGCTTACCCCTGCACATTACATCTTAGATAGTTACAAATCTCTGTTTTGATAATCTGTATGCAGGGCCCTTCGTTTTTGGTTTTTATTTTATTTCATTTTCCCCAGCAATTTATTGATGTTTATTACTACAACAACAAAAACAGGTAAAAATTGGTGGAAAAAACTGTTAATTTTTCTGGGTAAATATCGGAGTTTATTTTGGTGGATGGAAGGACGCGGGATAGGGTGGCCAGACAGCAAGTGTGAAAAGTCGGGATGGGGTAGGGGATAATAGGAGCCTATATAAGACAAAGCCCCAAATATCGGGACTGTCCCTATAAAATGGGGACATCTGGTCACCCTAACGCGGGGGAAGTGTTCAGTAGATTAATGGAATTCAATGTGGTTTGCTGCAAAATGAAAACAGAACTCAAAACACAATGCCATCTCTGAGTTTAAGAAAACAATACACCTGTAATCCCTAAATAAAACGTTTCCTGTACACTTAGAACTATTAGCCTATAAATGTTTACATTTAATAACTGGGCCACACCATTTGCCGTGCATACACTCAACTTCATCCTTTTCTCCTGATTTCGTTTTTTTAAAACTTTCCAATACTTCCTTGTATTCTGATACACATTTTCATTTTCTTTCCATTTTAATGTGTCAGATTTTAAAACCGTTGTTTGCTAACAGCTTGAATCGTATCCGTGGTGGGAGTGAGATTCATCAGTACATTCAAATGCTTCTGTGCGTGCTTCTTGGATTATTGTATGTATCTTCTAGACTACTACATAGCCTTACTTCACCAGGCAGCTTTGCATATACACACAGAGTAATGTATTATCGTAATACATGTATCTCATGCAATGTATTGTATTTTCCTAATAAAACAAGGTTTTTTTTTATGTATTTGAATGATTCAAAAGTAGGGTGAAAATCAGAAAAAAAGAATAATACTTTCTGTAAAATCCAGGATTTTTTTTAGTAAAAATCTGTTTAAACTGAAAACAAAGGGGCTTATCTATATGTGATATGACAGACGGGGCTAATGTCCAGACCCTGGGTTGGCTCCAGCTTTTTTGCTGCCCAAAGCGGCGAAGCGGAAAAAAAAAAGAAAAGATAAAGCCGATCGGCGGCACTTCGGCAGCGGCTCAATCGTGCCACTTCGTTCTTCGGCAGAATGCGGTGGCGGGTCCTTTGCTCCCTCTCTTCCTCTTCGGCACTTCGGCAGCAGCTCAAAGAGGAACAGAGGAACTGAGGGAGCCGCTGCTGAAGACCCAGACGTGCCACCCCTTTCCATTGGCTGCCCCAAGCACCTGCTTCCTTCGCTGGTGCCTGGAGCCGGCCCTGTCCAGACCATCAAAACAGCTGGCACGTCCTTTGGCATAAAAGCAGGTAGTTCTAACAAGTGGGGTCATAAGTTCAGGTACTTACACATTCAAACGCATTGATATTTATATAATACAGGTCTGTTGCATCTTACACTGGGGTTACGTTCTGCAGTCAGAGCGTAAAGCGAAAATCACGTATAGTCAAAATTACATTGAGTGTAATGGCGGGCGGAATCGCCCGCATTATAGGTACCGTATTAAAATAGTTATTTTTCTCTTTTTGTTTTGTTTTTGCCGACTGGGTAAAGCTGAAATCGCGCATGTTAAATGCGCGTAAGATGCGACAGACCTGTATAGGAATCACTTGTGATATTAGAGGACTAGGCTGAGCATGCAGTGACACTCATTAGCATTCGTACTAGGTGAATGACATCAACCCATGAATCAGGTTGGAGTATTTTACTCTCCCTGAATGGAGTGTAAAATACTAAAACAGAAAAGCTCATTAGAGTGAAAGTTTGCTTTACCTTGCTTTTGCCCCTTCATTGATTTCCATTGTCAAAGCTTTCTCGTGACAGTCAATCATATACATCCCAGAGGGGAAATCCTGGTACTACTGAAGGCTATGAAAGTTTCGCCATTTACTTCAATCAGTCTAGAGTTTTGCCCAAGATATTTACTAAAGCAAAGAAGTGCTAGAATGTAAAAAGTAGACCTATCATCCCATAAAAGAATTGAAGCCACAAGACTTAGTGGTTTGTTTTTTGGGTGGCTCCCCTCCCCCCCCACCGGAGGATCAATATATAAGTCACTTTTCTTTCAAAAATAAGGTTTTTATTTTGCACTTTTAGTGTGGTACAGTGCTTGGTCCATATTTTTGTCGTTCGTGTTATTTGGTTCGGTAATGTGTTGCAGGAAATTCTTGAAAAACTTCTCCCACCACATACACAGGAAGAGGCCTGGGGTGGTATCCCTAGCCTCTCATGGAGTTGCTCCTTCTGGATACTGTTAATTTATCCCTTCCAGAAATCTCTGGACTCACAAGAATGCCTTTAAAGAGCAATTTTTTTTGCCTTTAAAATACATCAAATGGCAGGGATTTTAAGGAGGGGGGGGGGGAAATCCCAGCGGATGATGTCCCCATACAGCCCCTACCAAGTCATCACCTTATCCCCTACTTCAAACTATACAAGTTGAGATGCTGAGCTTATCCTATCAATGTATGCTGTATGTTTTTCAGGAACATAATGTAAAGCTTCCAGTATAATGTAAAAAGCAACAGAAGGTCCTGTGGCACCTTTAAGATTAACAGAAGTATTGGAGCATAAGCTTTCGTGGGTGAATGCCCGCTTCATCAGACGCAAGATGCAATGTATTTAATCTAACTTTGTCCAGAGTGATGCCTCGTTCTTTGGTTACTCTTACAAGGAAGTATTTGTGCATAAATGGGAAAACAAATGAAAATGTTCCCCAGTCCTTCCCTTCCCTTTACATGAGTGCATGTCCACTGGGTACATGGGGTTTATCACAGGCTAATGGAGAGAATTTTATGGTAGCCCCTTGCTTAAAATATTGACAGCAAACCACTGATCTGGTTTTAGTTTCTGGTTCTTGTCGGATTATGGACCTACATTGGACCTAAGTAAAGAATGGTTTTAAATTGTATTTGAATATTGGCATGAGCATAGGCTTAAAGCGTGTGACCACAAAAAAAAAATGAGAAAGAAAAGTTGCTTGTGTTAAATTTGTAGAGACCCTGGAAATGCCCGTGTTATCTTATTGACATATCTTATTACTGGACTGAAGTAATAGAAATATAGAAAACCTGGTTAATTGAGCACCAGGGTTTAGCACTAAGGTTCCTTTTTCAGTCTTTGGCTAAAGGCCAATAACCAGCAGTGACATCACTTGTTTGCTATATTGAATAAAATCAAGGTATTCTATCAGTTCTTTGTCAGAGCTTTTCCTTACCCCTCCGGAGTCGTGCTATGATGGGAAGATGTCGCCCAGGCCTGAGCCTTTTGCAAGTATTTTGGCCAATGCTTATGACTGAATTGTTGTTAGGATGTAGAATATAGGTGTATGTGCTTATATTTGTATTTTGGCTGGAACTAACGACAAGTGGCCTTTGAGATTAATAAAGGAAAGTTTGTGTGGCAACTGAGTCATGGTAGACCTTAATAAACATATAAATTTTCCAGCAGTCATGTTTATACATTTTTTCATTAAAGAATCAGCCCTTGGAGGTCTCATGATTCAAATAAATTATAAAAATAACAGGCTTTTTTTTGGTCATCTTTCGATAGTTGACAAATACAGAACATGGCTACATTTGTTTCATGGAAAGGTTTCACATCATATTTACTTACACACTAGCGGAGTGGTACTGGGTGTAGTCTAACCGCTTCAGGTTCACGGGGCCTCTGGACTTGAATGTGGCAGCACAATGCCAATGGCAGTAAATATACACAGTTATGGTTGAATGAAGACACTGTGGGAAACGAAACACATTAATCTACTGCGGCTGTGTGTGTGTTTTTTTTCTTAAATAAGCCGGTGCAATAAATTGCAAGTTTTTCCGTCATTTCTCTTCTACTTGTGGTTTCCCTTTTTTGTCCAGAGGGAGGGAGGGAGGAGACTGGAAATTGAGCTGAAGTATTAAAAGTATTAAAGTATAGAGGCAATTGAAAAAAAATATAAATTGGGTCATACCTGTATAGTGAACTCCTCCCCCTTGTGATCTCTCCCACGAGCAAATTTCAGTGTGTCAGGAAAACCTGTGTGTCATTTGTTTGGATGGTTTTTTGGAGGTGGTGGTGGGGAAAAAGATGGAGACATGGAACCCTACGTCTGGAAAGAACTAGACTTGAGAAGAGGACTGAATTAGAAAGTATTGTTTAAAGGTGACCTACAAAGGATCCTAAAAAACTGGTCTTTTGCCTTTTCGTTGGTACTATATCATATCTAAAAAGTCCTGGAAGGGTTGTTTGCTTTGTCTTGTACTTTTCTTTTCTGCCTTTTCTGCCTTTTTTTTTTTTTTTTAAACCTTGGATGTATCAGGAGTTTCAAGTCTGGTCTTCCCTGATAGACCTCTGGGAGGTCTGAGGGATGGTCAGTGTGAACTCTCCCTAGCTAAAATGGAGAGGATACCGAATACTTTACAAAGGCTTTCTTTATCCAAAATGTTAATTTTGGCATTGAAATTTAAAAGATATAAACAAAAACAAAAAGTTGGACTAAGAACCCCCTTCCTTTCTCAACTGCTCAGTCATTTTCTTGTGATGTCACCATTTCACTAGTTCTTCAGTCATTATAATCTTCCACTTCAGACAGGACCTCAATATTTAATGTAAAGAATAAGTAGAACATCTCCTTTTGAAAGAAAAAAACAACAGCAAACTTTCAAGCCACTTTCAGACTTGTAAGGAAGTGAAAAAGGGCACAAGCTCATATTTCCCCCCATAACAATCCAAAGCAGAGCGGACCGATGCATGTTCATTATCTGAGGCAGATGCCACCAGCAGAAGGTTGATTTTCTTTTTTTGGGTCCTGTAGTTTCCTCATCAGAGTGTTGCTCCTTTAAGACTTCTGAAAGCATAGAATCATATCATAGAATATCAGGGTTGGAAGGGAACTCAGGAGGTCATCTAGTCCAACCCCCTGCTCAAACCAGGACCAGTCCCTGACAGATTTTTGCCCCAGGTCCCTAAATGGCTCCCTCAAGGATTGAACTCATAACCCTGGTTTTAGCAGGCCAATGCTCAAACCACTGAGCTATCCCTCTCCCCTAATGCTCCACACCTCATCCCTCTCAGATTTTGAATGTCACTTCAGATTCTTAAAGCGTGGGTCGAGTGCCATAGCTATTTTTAGGAATTTCACATTGGTATCTTCTTTGCGTTTTCTCAAATCTGCAGTGAAAGTGTTCTTAAAAAGAACATGTGCTGGGTCTTCATCTGAGACTGTTATAACATGAAATATATGGGAGAATGGAGCTAAAACAGAACAGGAGACATACAATTCTCCCCCAAGGAGTTCAGTGACAAATTTAATTAACGCATTATTTTTTTAATGAGCATCATCAGCGTGGAAGCATGTCTCTGGAATGGTGGCCAAAGCATGAAGGGGCATATGAATGTTTAGCTATATTTGGCATCTAAATACCTTGCAATGCCGGCTACAAAAGTCCCATGCAAATGCCTATTCTCACTTTCAGGTGACATTGTAAATAAGAAGCAGGCAGCAGTATCTCCTGTAAATGTAAACAGATTTGTTTCTCTTAGCGATTGGCTTAACAAAAAGTAGGCTGCGTGGACTTGTAGTTTTACATTTGTTTTGTTTTTGAGTGCAGTTATGTAACCAAAAAAAAAATCTACATTTGTAAGTTACACTTTCACAATAAAGAGATTTCACTACAGTACTTATGAGGTGATTGAAAAATACTATTTCTTTTGATTATCATTTTTACAGTGTAAATATTTGTAATAAAAAATCATAGAAAGTGAGCACTGTACACTTTATATTCTGTGTTGTAATAGAAATCAATATATTTGAAAATGTAGAAAAATATCCAAAAACATGTAATACATTTCAATTGGTATTCTATTGTTTAACAGTGCGATTAATCGGGATTAATATTTTTAATCGCGATTAATTTTTTTGAGTTCATTCCGTGAGTTAACTGCGATTAATCGACAACCCTAATTAAAATATTTATTTTATGGGAGCCACTTATTCCTTTGGAGCACCTCAGAAGCATCCATCCTCTAGGACACAGACTAAATGAAAAATTAGCTTGCTAAGGTTATGATGTGTTGAGTAATTTCACATGCTCCTAAGAACTGCTTACTCTTTACTCAAGGAGTTTGATACCAAGTCAGGATGAAGGCTGATGTGGAATATGTGTTATACTGCCATGTCACTCACAGTGAAATCAATAAATCAGTGTATACATTTATCCTACATGGGCCTGGTCCCTGAACTACATTGATAGAATGTTATTTTTGCCAGATCGATGGTGTTAGATCATGTTTAATTAGAAATAATTTTATTCATAGTCTAGTGGTTCACCTAATTTATTAAACATATTGAAAAGCACAGCTGAAGCCATAATAAATTAAATTCTCTGATAGAAGAACTATAGAAGTGCCGGCATTTTTTATATCACTGTAGTGCTCTAAGAGCAGAACAACTTCAAGTCCTGTTCCCACGGACAGTTCTTGCTCTCAAAAGCAGGCATCCTAGAGTTGGACCTAGCTACAGTGCTGTGGGGCACCGAAAATGTTTTTGTTTTTCATATGAAAAAGAAAAATTGCATAAGATATCATCATTGCAAAACAAGAGGCACAGAAGAGAATAAAAGGTCAAGTAGGGAGAAAAACAAGATTTCCTTACTAAAATTACCTCCTGAGATAACCCATTATTGGAAGTGCACCATCCACCATGGGCCTGGAACTTGTTAAAAGGGGTTCAGCAGGGATCTAATGCCTCAAAACACCTGTTGCAGAATTCCCAAAATGCATCTACACAAGAAATTGGCCAGACAACTTCTTCCTTCACTTTCCTTTTTGGTGCATGCCCCAGAGGACCCATAATTAGTCATGTATCTGAGTACTTTATTAATGAGGGTTTAAACGCTAGTTTCTCTTGCATTGTGTTTTCCAGTCAATATTGCTACTAGTTTATCATTTTTTTGCTAGATTTGAAATGGAAGTTCCTTCCTAGAGGGCTGCAGTCTGACATTTTTGAGCCCTTGGGGGACCCTCCCCCACGAGGGGGAAGGTTACCAGAGCTCGGACGCCGGCCTGAGCCAACTGTCTGCACTTCAATTAAATAGCGCCTGAGTCCCACGAGCCCGAGTCAGCTGACATTTGCCAGCTGCAGGTGTTTTATTGCAGTGTAGACATACCCAAAATGTGAAGATCTTGGGCTTCACATATATGTAATAGAACTGAGACCCATCTAATTGACTACTCTCCTGGTTGTAAAGGTCAGGTGGTCCAGAACTTGAACTCAGCAGTGTCCCTTGTGGTTAAAAGATAGGAAACAAAGGGTAGGTATAAATGGTCAGTTTTCAGAATGGAGAGCGGTAAATAGTGGTGTCCCCCAGGGGTCTGTACTGGGAGGAGTCCTATTCAACGTATTCGTAAATGATCTGGAAAAAGGGGTAAACAGTGAGTTGGCAAAATGTACAGACGATACAAAACTACTCAAGATAGCTAAGTCCCAAGCAGACTCAGAAGAGCTACAAAAGGATCTCACAAAACTGGGTGACCGGGCAACAAAATGGCAGATGAAATTCAATGTTGAGAAATGCAAAGTAATGCACATTGGAAAACATAATCCTAACTATACGTATAAAATGATGGGGTCTATGTGCAGATATGGTCGCTCCATCTCAAAAAAGATTTGGAAAAGGTTCAGAAAAGGGCAACAAAAATTATTAGGGATATGGAACGGCTGCCATATGAAGAGAGATTAATAAGACTGGGACTTTTCAGCTTGGAAAAGAGACGATTAAGGGGGGATACAATAGAGGTCAATAAAATTATGACTGGTGTGGAGAAAGTAAATAAGGAAGTGTTATTTACTCCTCATAACAAAAAAATAGGCGTCACCACATGAAATTAATAGGCAGCAGGTTTAAAACAAACAAAAGGAAGTGTTTTTTCACACAACGCACAGTCAACCTGTGGAACTCCTTGCCAGAGGATGTTGTGAAGGCCAAGACTATAACAGGTTTAAAAATAGATACGTTCTTGGAGGATAGGTCCACCAATGGCTATTAGCCAGGATGGGCAGGTATGTGTCCCTAGCCTCTGTTTGGGGGGGATGGCTCACTTGATGATTACCTGTTCTGTTCATTCCCTCTGGGGCACCTGGCATTGGCCACTGTCAAAAGACAGGATACTGGGCTAGATGGACCTTTAGTCTGACCCACTATGACCGTTCTTATGTTCCTTCAAGGAGGAGCTCATTCCAGTCTGATGTTTCAAAAGGACATTTCACTCTGAACCCTGGGCCATTTGTCCAAATACTTTGTGAGCTGTATACCTGCCGGGAGTGTCTATTTATTGGACTCAGTATGAGAATCAGAGGATGGTAACCACACTCCAAAGACTGGTTCAACTGGATGAGCAGAGAATCAATTTTCTGGTCAAGAGGGGGAAAAAAATTCTTTCCCCACTTAGTGTTGAGTCTTAGAAAATAAGCTTAAAAGTATGTTAAAATAAATAAGTAAAATAAAGCCCTGTGTTGCTCCAGTAGGAAAAGGAGATGGCGAATTCATTGCAGCTGTCTTTTTGATAAATGTCCCTATGTTGAGTAACGGAGGCTGTGACATTCCTGTTATCCCTTCCTGATAATCTGAAAATCTTCTGTGCTGGATTGCCTTGCTCCATGCCTTCAACACTAGAGTGCCAGATAATGTCTGTGCGTCATTCCCTGGTGGATACATTAGCCAACAAGTTTATACAACGGGCCTCTATGGGTTGAAAACAGTAAGTCAAGAATCTAATGCAAGGCCGTCCCAAGAGCTCAGAAAGTTACAAATTTGCTAATTACATTACAAAAGGATATAGGTAGGGAGGGTAAGTGGAGCTGAATCAGTCGTGACCTGTTTAAATTAGACTAAGATTTCCTTTTACAGTCAATCTCACATGGCATTTCTTTTATTCGGAAGAGTATCAAAAAGTCCACTGTCTACTCTTCCTATATAAATATACATTTTTCTCCTTACCAAAAGTTAGTGGAGAGTCAAAAGAAAAGTGGTGTCTGGCCACTTGCAGATCTCTCTTCTATGTGATTGTTAATAATAATAATAGCCCATGATGGAGACAGATTTCCTATTGAAGATTTTGAACTCGGACTTTCAACTCCTCATGGCTCAAGTATTTTTTATCATTTTTTGCTTAAGCTGCTTTCTTTTGGCTGTGGAGGAAAGGAGTGAGGTGACCATGCAAATATATGCCCTCATATCTATTTCTCCCAGGGGTTGAGTGCACTGCCATGCAGTGGTACAACATGCCAGCACTTTTCTGGCAGCTCAATCAGTTTTGGCAGATTTTAAGCTTTTAAATGTAAAAAACCCACAAAAACTAGCGATTGTTATTGTGCAAAGGGCCCTTCTGGATGTGAACAGATGTTGTGCTGTCATTCGGAGTCTGCAGAGAGGCAGTAACTCTTAGGAGTGCCATACTTTTTTTGATTCTGAAGGCTACTGATGGCAACTTGTATTTTTTAAATCACAAATTGCCTGTCACTATCCTGACATGTTGGGCAGCGAGAACTCCACAGCAATGAACCACCTCTTTATTTTCTTAAAAGGGCTGAGAACAGCAATACAAATATCTGGGCAGATCAGTAGATAAATGTCAACACTGCTAACTATTTCATTGCTGATTATTTTAGCAGACTCAGACCTAGCTAAGTTCTTGCGAAGTTAATAAGTGCTGTGCCTTTTCTCCTGATGAACCTGATTCTGGAATGTTTATTAATGCTAAACACCTCTCCTCCCCCACCAGCCACCGCCCACCTCTGCATTCTGGGCAGCACTCGCAGTATGTTATGAGACTGTACTACTGTTCTTCACCCAGTTATTGGGGAATATTAGAGTGTTAAATGATGTTAACCCTTAATTAATCATATGGAGATCAGTGGAGTTGCAGCCGTTTATCTCATCAGCAAATCTGACCTCATGGATTTAATTTTTTTTAAATATTAAAAACAATTAATGTTTGCACCAGGCTGAAAATCTGCATATCAGGTTTTTGTTTAGTGTGGCTTAAAAGTGCAAGTTAAATCAAGGAGGGAAAATTTGAAATTACCAAAAAAAAAAGTGGTTCTCCCCCACCTGCATTATAAGGTTGCTGGGGTGTTTTAACATCACTTGTAACAGGGAGTTGAATGTGATATACAAACCATTTAGTCACCTGTGACTTGTTAAAAACTTTTTTTTTTTTAAGTCACAAGCTTGGGGTCTGAATTAGTTTGCGTCATGGGAAAGTCTTTGCACAGAGGCTTTGCAGTATCAGGCCCGCAGTAAGTGAAGATGATGCACGAGCGTTTTATTTGTTACAACTGAAGAGCCTGCAAAAGGAAAGAGAGCTGCAATGTACAGAGAAGCGTAAAATAATGAGATGCAAGTATTCATTCTTGATCAAAAGATTTCATAGCTGTGTAACGTCCAGTGAAAGACTGGGTGTGTTGAAGATATAAGCATCAGGTCACTTTGAGTAGCCCGTGGGTGTTAATATATAAATTATTGAAATTCTCCTATATTCTACCTCAAGACTAGATTATAGTGATGTGCTGAACTTGGAGCTGCACCTTAAGTCATTTGGAAGCTAAAGCTACTGCAGAATGTGGCAACCTGGTTTTTAAATAGTGCTCTGTTATGAATGTATCCAACCAGTGCTTCACAGTCTGCACCGGCTGCCTTTTGGTTCCCAGGTGAAATTGAAAGTGTTCGTATTGATCTGCTAAGTCCTAAATGATTGAGGAACTTTCTACCTGAATGAGAGAGCGCCTCTCTCCATGCCTTACTAACGGCTGCAGCTGAGATCTGCAGAGGTGCTTGAGCTAACCCCTTTTTGGTGCAAATGAGGGAGCTGCTGGCAGAACATGTTCAGTGAAGTTCCCTTTCCTTCGGAATCTGTCCTTCCTCTTTGGTCCAAAGGCCCTGGTCTGTGTAGACCTTCCACACACATTGTAGGAGAGCTGCGGAAGATGTGAATATTGCTTGAAGAGTGCTGCGTAGGGAAAAAAGAATTTGATTTGTGTTGTCTGGCTATTCAGTTGGGATTTGCGTGGAGGCTGTTTGTGTTCTTTTAATATGGATTGTTGATTCGTTCTGTTTTTACCTAGAGTGCAAAATAGGTGCCTTTTGTCCTTTTATAAATGCAAATAAATCCATTAATATATGCAATTCCATTTTTAAGAGTTATGGACTCAAAGCTGTTGGACGACACTTTTTAAAATTGTGACATTTTGCACCCCATATTCCCCATAGTGATATGATTATAATATAATTATGATGCGTCTTGTACAAAATATGTCATGTGAGGAGTCAATGAAAAAGTTATGGTTTGCTGAATATGACTATCCTATTTGTATGCATGTACCATTTTTGTACCTGGAGTTATAAATATTGACTATGCATCTATATTTCAAATGTGTTTGCTCCTGGGTAACACCCACATATTACTCTACATCCAGTGTAGCCAGCACATTGTAAAGGGGCTGTTATAGGTAATGGCTCATCAACAAGAACAATCGGCCATGGGAAAAGCTTCACCTCACCTGATAAGCTTTCCCGTCGACTCTTCAGCCAAAATATGGGTAATGGCTGCCATGACTCATCAAAGCATGCGAGGGCATTTACTAAATCATGTGATATTGGACTCCATTTTGGTGCCTGTACTTTTCCACAAACTGTGCTGGGGGCTTTGTTTGGGACAATGAAGTTCCCGCCACATGGAAGAACCTATAAAAGGGGGAAGTGACATCATCATAGGGCCTCACTCCCCTACAACACAACACCTGAAAACACCCGAGGAACAAAGACTGAGCAAGGGACGGGGGGTCCCAGGCGGGACAGGAGAATTCCTGCCTGTGTATGCAAAAGCTGTAACCTGCTTGTACTAGCTAACGGGATGAGACATTGCTTGATTCAAACCCTATCTAGTTTATAAAGCTTAGATTTGGTTTCTCTTTATTTCTTAGATAATCTGCTTTGATCTGTACCTCACTACTTACAATCACTTAAAATCTATCTTTCTGTTTTATATTTTTTTCCTAAAACAGTGTATTTTGCTTGAAGTGCTTGGGGAATCTGCTCAGGAGCAAAAACTGGTGCATTGTCCTCTCCTCATTGAGGGAGGGGCGGACTGGAGAATAAACTTACTGGTCAGGCTTTTGAGCAGGGCAAGACGGTACAGCTCTGGGGTCCTAGGCTGTGGAGCTGTGGGAATAGCCTTCGTGTAACTGCTGCTGGGTGAGTCCCTGTCTGTGTAAAATTTTGTGGGAGTGCAAGACCGGGAGCAGTCTGCAGCTTGTTACGGCATCACAGTGAGTAAGGGAGCCCACGTTGGTATGCCAGTGGTTTCAGCGGTACCTCAGTTCCAGGTTGCACCCCAGGGAAACCCGTCACAAAAGAAGTCATCTAAGATTAAAGGGTCTGATCCAAATCCCATTGAACTCATTGAAAATCTTTCCATTGACTTTGGATAAGGCCCAAAATAGCTGTTTTTAATTGCCAGGAGTCTACCACAAGAAATGGATGGTCATGGCACTTATTTAGAAACTAGTAATCGTTTAAGTGTAACAAATCATACTTTCTAAGCCTGGGTACTCTGGACATTAATAACTGATGAAGAATTGTATCTATGCATGCATTATGTGGTTGTCCTTTGGGAGACATTTATTACAGCCAACCAAGAATTTTTGGCACTCCTTATCACTATGCAAGCACCATTTTATTCTTATATGCTACTCAGCTCTTGCTAAACATAGAAATTTGTTTAAAACTGTTTGCAGGCTGTACCTTTGTGGTTATCAGATGTGCATAGTAACATTGGTTTATGAAACAAAAACTGATCATCTTTGACCCTGTGCAAAGATTTGCATTCCCTGGTGTTCACCCACTGATGGAAGCATTTTTAAAGGCAAACTGAGAAATTTAACACAATATATTTGCTATGTTCAAGCATCTTTGCCACTCAGCTAGTCTTTATAACGTCGATGTTTATCATTGATCAGACCTGTGCAACTTGCTTTTCTCTTGTTTTTTAGATATTGAGAATGAATATATATTTTTAAAGACCTTTGTGTATTACAAAGCAAAACATATAAAGTGTAAATAGATTCATAGATTCTAGGACTGGAAGGGACCTCGAGAGGTCATCGAGTCCAGTCCCCTGCCCTCATGGCAGGACCAAATACTGTCTAGACCATCCCTGTATGTAAGTCTCTGCATGTTTCCATGTAAGAAACGGGTCTCTAGTCCTTTATTTTTTATTATTGATTTAATATAAAATTAAAACAACTTATCTACAGGTTGCTTGACAAATAAATTTGTATTAGAAAATTGTTAAAATGACAACTGCAGAACTTCATTAATATTTTTCTTCTTTCTCCAGTTTCTTTAGTAAAATTGTCCATTGTACTTAAAGAAAAGCCACTTTTTACTGCAGATGTGAGTTCTGACAACATAAGGTAGTAGAATGGGCCTCATTGTCCAGGTGTGGAACACACATGAGTATCTGCCATGATTAAGTGTGAATACAGCACCTGATCATCCTGGTACATGCTGAGAAACTGTCATCACCCTCGAATCACAGATGCCTGCAGGATTAGGTTGATGAAGAGGAGAATGAGGATCTGATATTGACAAGAATGTGGTCTTTATATCTGAAAATAAAGGATTGGAAAGAGTGGTTTTGATCCTGTTAAGCACAGTATGTTCTGCTGGGGACTTATGACACGCCATTTTAAATTTAAAATATGCATCAAGATAAAGTTTTAAGTTAATTTTAGTCTTAAACAAGAGAATTTCCCCTAGTAAGAATGTTTGATAAAACACCTCACAAGTGCTTTGTGACCAACCCATTACATTTTCTGGATCAAATACTCTCTTTTGCGCATGTGTGTGTGTGCATGTGCACACACCTACTGAAGTCAGCATAACCTTGACTTTAGCAAAGTTTTTGATATTGTCTCCCACAGTATTCTTGCCAGCAAATTAAAGAAGTATGGATTGGATGAACGGACTATAAGATGGATAGAAAGCTGGCTAGATCGTCAGACTCAATGGGTAGTGATCAATGGCTCGATGTCTAGTTGGCAGCCGGTATCAGGCGGAGTGTCCCAGGTGTCGGTCCTGGGGCCGGTTTTGTTAATGAAGATGTTTAATGAACTGAATGATAGGATGGATTGCACCCTCAGCAAGTTCGTGGATGACACTAAGCTGGGGGAGAGGTAGATACGCTGGAGGCTAGGGATAGGGTCCAGAGTAAACTAGACAAATTGGAGGATTGGGCCAAAAGAAATCTGATGAGGTTCAACAAGGGCAAGTGCAGAATCCTGCACTTAGGACAGAAGAATCCCATGCACTGCTACAGGCTGGGGACCGACTGGCTAAGCAACATTTTGGCAGAAAAGGATCTGGGTATTACAGTGGACGAGAAGCTGGATATGAGTCAACAGTGTTCCCTTGTTGCCAAGAAGGCTAACGGCATATAGGGCTGCATTAGTAGGAGCATTGCCAGCAGATCAAAGGAAGTGATTATTCCCCTCTATTTGGCACGGGTGAAGCCACATCTGGAGTATTGCATCCAGTTTTGGGCCCCCCACTACAAAAGGGATGTGAACAAACTGGAAAGAGTCCAGCAGAGGGCAACGAAAATTATTAGGGGGCTGGGGCACATGACTTATGAGAAGAGGCTGAGGGAACTGGGCTTATTTAGTCTGCAGAAAAGTGAGGGTTTGATAGCAGCCTTCAACTATCTGAAGGGGGGTTCCAAAGAAGATGGAGCTAGGTTGTTTTCAGTGGTGGCAGATGACATAACAAGGAGCAATGGTCTTGAGTTGCAGTGGGGAAGGTCTAGGTTGGATATTAGGGAAAACTATTTCACTAGGAGGGTGGTGAAGCACTGGAATGGGCTACCTCGGGAGTGGTGGAATCTCTATCCTTAGAAGTTTTGAAGGCCCAGCTTGACAAAGCTCTGGCTGGGATGATTTAATTGAGGTTGGGCCTGCTTTGACCAGGGGGTTGGACTAGGTGACCTCCTGAGGTCTCTTCCAACCCTAATCTTCTATGACTCTATAATAAGCTCTGTATATGTATAGATAACAGTAAATTTGGTCTTCAGATAATAAAATTAGAAGCCAATTACAACCGTGAATCTTACCATTAGAAAGTTATTCAGCATAACTGCCATAAACACGTAAAATGGGTCCTACCCTGCTGCAAGTTTTAAAACAAAATTCTTGTTGACTTGAGTGAATGTTGACAAATTGCAGCTCTTAAATGTTATGGCAGAATTAATCTAAATAAACTTAATGGGAAATGGTGTCATTGGTGAACTATAATGGATATATTATGGAAAATATACATAATGGACTTTTGTGGATAAAAAGAAATAGCTGAAAAAATGGCTTTATATATCTAAAATAATTTCAAATATGGCCCATCTAGCACTTTCCACTGTGCAGAGCATGTTTAACAAATTGGATTTCAGTGAGAACTATTGTTGAAATGGTTGTGATCTTCAGTATGTGTTTTGGATTAGATCTTGCTAGTAATGATGTTTCCTATTTTGGCAGTTCAAGTATAGAGTATTTGTATAAAACTTAGAGGGTTTTTGTTGTTGTTAAGAGATTGAGGTGAGTGAATTCCAGGCTAGACTGTGTATCTGATTTGATTCAGGGTGATATTTAATTTCAGTATTATGGAGATCAATTATAGAGAGAGAAAGCAGGAAAGGTTCTGGAAATGGGGGCAGGCAATCTAATTATCAACAATCTACAACCAAAAAATTCTGTTAACTGAACGGAAACCAAATTCACTGTTTTATTTCCAACAGCAGTCTCTCATAACTCATAGAAACAGAGTTATGTTGGTATCGCCCTTCCTGCTGCAATTTTACTCATTATTTTTATTAGTTAATAAGACTGAAAACTAAAGTTACTTTTGTTTTGATACGTACAATCGTGTTCCAGACTCTGAGCAGTTTGCTAAAATTTCTTGGTTATTTCCTGTGTCACAGCGATGCTTTGGTAACACAAGAAAATGAGTCATCTCTTTGGAAATTCTTCGGTGGCAGGCCCTAGAGCCACACTGCTCTGCAGAATTCAAAGTTTCATCACCTGTAGAGCTTAATAATGATGCCTGTGCCGCAGATCCGTTTTACTGGCCCCAGGGAATTGTTACTCCAGTTAGCATCCACTTTCCTGACCCTAAAGCTGATCCACACAGCTGGACAGTAACCTGTTTATGGAAAGGGTGAGGACATGTGTCTCCCACTCTCCACATGTGCTCATGGAGTTCCCTAATGACCACATCCAGGCAGGCGTGGGTAGAGCTGGTGGTCTGAGAGCATGTGTAATTCAGTGATTTGATTTGTAAAAATCTACAAAATCATAATTTCAGTGGTGTCATCTTCTGCAGCGTGGTGGAGGTGTGGGGGACGGGACACTCAATGCCTCTCCACCCCCCACCAACTCCCAGGTCCTCTGGATGGTAGAAATGTTGATAATACAGTGTCTTTGGAAATGGGTTAAGTTGGCTATCATTTAAAAGCCCTTTGGCTCACAAATACAATGATACCAAACATGACAAACTGAGAACAATTATGTAGATGTACATTCGAGAAAATGTTTTAAAATCCTTGTATTTTTAATTCTATTTTAATACGGGTATTAAATCATGGTCAAACGTGCAGCCTTCACAAAGTTGTCGTGACTCTTGACTGACCATCCTGTGGTATTGCTTAATGCTCAGAACATGATACCTAATGGATTTTTTTATGTGACAGATGACTATAAACCGAAGGAGTGCGTCAAGCTGATTTCCAATCTTGGGCCAAAAAAAGAAGCAGTTCAGTGCTATTGATTATTAGCTTTGTTTATTATTCCAAAAGAGTTGCAATGAGGCACTGATTTGGGGGGCACGAGGGATAGCTCCGTGGTTTGAGCATTGGCCTGCTAAACCCAGGGTTGTGAGTTCAATCCTTGAGGGGGCCACTTAGGGATCTGGGGCAATATCAGTACTTGGTCCTGCTAGTGAAGGCAGGGTCTGGACTCGATGACCTTTCAGGGTCCCTTCCAGTTCTATGAGATAGGTATATCTCCATATATTAATATTATATTATTAAGATGTCAGCATCCAGCCAAAAATTACTGGAATCCCTCCGCAAATGTATGCACATAATTACATAACATACAGTACATCACCTTGATCGGTCCAGCCCTCACGTAGATTGCGCCGATCACAACGCATCTTCCATTCTTCTCTTATCCTGGCCTTCCTTCTCCATGGATCGGCCATGCCTTTTGCACAATAAACGTAACGCAAGTAATTCAAATCCCAAAGTAATTTATTACAAAATCCTTGTTTGTACTTTGGTCTTGATCATTTTTAGGCATCAATGGGGAGACACAGAGAACTGACTAATAGCTGAATCTTTGGAGAATGCCACTGCGGAGGACTGCTTAAATACAATGTTTGGCAGCCCCTTATATGCTATAAGAAGTGCACCCATAAACTGAACTTGGTGAGATTGGCGAAAAAGTTCATCAAGCATCAAGAAAAGATGGAAGATGCTGGGACAAGAGGCAGCTGTGGGTGAGACTCACCTTATGCTAGGTCCCATGGCATGCATTTCGAGAATTACACCTGCTTCTTCTGTGGTAAGCCAGAATCCCGAAGGCATCATAAAGCACAGTTTCAACACGTGAGACAGATGAGAAACTGTATGTAGCAGTCACTGGAAGGTAAAGTTAAGTGATGCATTGACCCAAAAGATGCCCATGAATTGCGTATCATATTGTGTGCTGCACCAAGAATGTTTGTAATGTGTTGCATCAGAATGCAAGAGCAACAGAAAGAAATACTGATTTTACTACTACAATGGTGGGACTCAGCTGGAGTTCATACGTTGCCTCACAGAGGTTCTAATAGATGGGAGAATGGTAGTGATGGCCAGTGCAAAGGCTACATACAGAGAAATATATGCGTTGAACAGGATTGTAGAGGAACAAAAGAGCAGAAAGGCCCGTAAAGCACTTATTGAAGACGAGCTGTGGGATATGGATATAGTGGGGTTTTAGCAGTCCTATCCACAGAAATGAAAGAGAGCACATTTCCTTAAAAGTTGCAGAGATGTGGTACTAAAGAAAATGCTGATGTCAACGGTAATATGAAGACTGTTAGCAGCTGCTAAATTTTTATGTAAAAGCGTTGTGTCCTTCAGTATGTGGGAGTTTCCAGGGATCCATAGCTGATGCCAGACCTCAAAAAATAATACCACGTGACCTGTACAACTACTTTAAGTGGTGCTTGGTGATCGCAGTGGCATCAGCACATACAGTAAGCAAGTGGAGCACAAAGCTGCCATTTTATCACAAAACCTTGTGTACGAGTCCTTGACTGAGAGACAGATTTCCAACATATACATGAGATCTGTGCGGCGTACCTGTAATCTATACTAATACTAATCTATATCTAACACTGGACCTGTAATGAAGTCCTCCTCATGTTTGACACATATGCAGTGGAATCAATTAAAAACAGCACCAGAAATAAAAGACTCCATGGTATTGCACCGGTTCAATATGAACTCACTGACTCCATGAACGTCGCCAATGTCACAGTGAAGAAGCTGCTGTCTCAAACTCGCACAAAGGATGAGTTAACCTTGCAGGAAAAGCACGCCAGCATGCGGAGAATTGCTTGAAGAATTTCATCGTTGCGTGGCATAACAAAGCTGCTGCTTTGTACTGGTCAGTAGGGTTTCTTTGTAATTCCTATGAGGAGGCTGGCACTAAAATTATCTTGCATGCCATCAAAGCCACAGGGAAAGGTGCTGCTAAACTCTGGGTTTTTGCACAAGACACAAATGTTCTAGTGATCTCCTTGAGAGGCTGCCCGAGACTGCCACAAGATTCTGCTTTTGTGCCTACTGCTGAGGAAGAGAATCATTGTATCTCGCTCAGAGATATGTTCCTATCTTTTGAATCATGAAAAGCTGCCAAGCTGTCAGGTTTCCATACCCGTTCAGGATGTGCAACTACTGGAAGGTTGGCTGGAAAGTGCCCCAGGGGTCAGTCTTGGGGCTGGTTTTGTTCAACATATTTATTAATGATCTAGATGATGGGATAGATTGCACCCTCAGCAAGTTCGCAGATGACACAAAGCTGGGGGGAGAGGCAGACATGCTGGAGGGTAGGGATAGGGTCCAGAGTGACCTAAACAAATTGGAGGATTGGGTCAAAAGAAATCTGATAAGGTTCAACAAGGACAAGTGCAGAATCCTGCACTTAGGACGGAAGAATCCCATGCACTGCTACAGGCTGTGGACCGACTGGCTAAGCAGCAGTTCGGCAGAAAAGGACCTGGGGATTACAGTGGACGAGAAGCTGGATATGAGTCAACAGTGTTCCCTTGTTGCCAAGAAGGCTAACGGCATATTGGGCTGCATTAGTTGGAGCATTGCCAGCAGATCAAAGGAAGTGATTATTCCCCTCTATTTGGCACGGGTGAGGCCACATCTGGAGTATTGCGTCCAGTTTTGGGCCCCCCACTACAGAAGGGATGTGGACAAACTGGAAAGAGTCCAGCGGAGGGCAACAAAAATTATTAGGGGCTGGGGCACATGACTTATGAGGAGAGGCTGAGGGAACTGGGCTTATTTAGTCTGCAGAAGAGAAAAGTGAGGGTTTGATAGCAACCTTCAACTACTTGAAGGGGGGTTCCAAAGAGGATGGAGCTAGGCTGTTCTCAGTGGTGGCAGATGACAGAACAAGAAGCAATGGTCTCAAGTTGCAGTGGGGGAGTTCTAGGTTGGACAGTAGGAAACACTATTTCACTAGGAGGGTGGTGAAGCACTGGAATGGGTTACCTAGGGAGGTAATAGAATCTCCATCCTTAGAGGTTTTTAAGACCCGGCTTGACAAAGCCTTGGCTGGGATGATTTAGTTGGTGTTAGATGACCTCCTGAGGTCTCTTCCAGCCCTAATATTCTATGATTCTATGAGTCTATGAAAGACCAAATTATCTCTCAGGAAGGCGTTTGATTCAGCTTCCAAAAACTCTCTCCTCACTCTGAAAATGCTTGGAACAGCCAAGATGGTCACTAATGAGGTCATAAATACGCTAGAGGCATTCATATGCTGAGTTTACCATTTGAAGACTAACATGACATTTGCAGAGCTACATTGGTGGATGTCTTTTAAAAAGCAGACAAATGAAGAATAATTGCCACTGACAAGGGGCGCATTTACACCTACTATCAAGAGGGCAAATTATCAAGCAGTGGAGTGGCTCCAGGATAATCAAGCACATCTAAAAGTACACTCCCTTATCAGGCATGGATGGGTCTTGGAGGAAGAGCTGATCAAACCCATTAGGCATGATATACCATACTCACCTGAATCAATCCTCCAACTAATCAAATGTTCATGTGCAAAGACCAGATGCTCACTACCCTGAAAATGTGTGGCCAGCAGCCTGCCTTGTGCAGAGATGTGCAAGTACGGCATGGGTGAGCATCAGCATGATGTGTCTAGCATTGGTGCCCTAGATGGAGATGACACTCATGATGACTTTGATGAATAAATGTTTTCTGTCCTACATGTCAATGCTAACTTCCCTAGCATTACCCATGCTCAATGTCTTTTTTTTTTTTTATGTAAGTGACGCATCCCTGTGTTAAGGCATAATTTTAAAAAGTTGATTTTTAAACATTTTCTCGAATACATATCTACATAATAGTTCTAGGTTTGTCATGTTTGATACTGTTGTGTTTGCAGGTTTTTGAATGATATCCAACTCAGCCCATTTCCAATGACGTATTATCAACATTTCCACCAACTGGAGGACCTGGAATGGGGGGTGAGGGCAGTGAGTTTCCACAGCCATGCTGCAGAGGGGGTGACAGTTGACATTATGATTGTGTAGATTTTTACAAATGAAATGACACCTCCTTGACCTGTCAATAACATGCCCACGGAATGAGATTTTACTACATTATGCCCTTAAATGATGGAAGCTGATTTGCAGCGAGTCAAATCAGTAAAAGCTTTAAGTGCAGTGCTCTTCACTAAACAATTTCTTAAAAAGTTGGCAGGAATCAATATGTCTGCTCCGATTTTAAAAACAAACCAACCACCCTACAGGGATGGAGCAGGACAAAGAAATCCCAACACCCTTTTTATTTACTAAAATGATCCACACAGAGACTTATTTTGTCTTGAAACAGGTACTGCAAACACTGATATTTATATATTGCCAAGAATGTGCTAGGCACAATACAGACTTAAAATCAGATAGGTCACATGTCACGGTCTAAATAGGTATTCCACAAAGGGATGGAGGAAAGAATTGACCTCAAATAATTAATTATTATTATGGGATTGAAATGTCTAGCTGATAATGAAGTACGGTTCCCTCTGGGGTGAAAGGCAACCCCTGTTCAACAGCACACAAAATCAGCCCTCGGCAGGTGAAACCCTGCCTTGAACTTGCAAGAGATTCTGCAGATGGGTTTGTTTCATTTTGTGGATAACTTATCCACTGTCATCAGGAAATTTCCTTTGCTCTTTTGGCACAGTTTGTGTAACTGGTACTTTCGGCTTGAGGATTTGAGTGGCCATGGAAAGCTTGTAAATCTCTTCAAGTCAGCACTTCAGTTGTACATTTCTGTGGGCATAAGGATTAAAATTCATAGCTGAGACACACCCTGGAGGTCATTGGTGTAACATTTGTTAGGACGCTTTATGAGTGAGAGGAAAGGGTTAAATGCACGTCTGCTGCGCTGTAATAAACAGTTGTCTCTGGTAATAAATTATCCAAGCTGCAGGTGGTCTGTGGTACTGACAAAATACTGGCTGTATGACCCTTAATATGACCTATGTCCAAGCTAGTAAACACTTCAGTGCATCTCTGTGCCATATTGTCTAAAAATAGTCAGCAACCCCGATGAAGTCTACTTTAAAGATTTCTTTTTTTGGATTTCTTTTGTATTTGAGTAAAAACGGTATGTTACTTTCTGCAATGCAACTATTAGAGCACAAGAGAGGCGCAAACAGCGAAACAGACAAAATTAATATGAAGCATGAAGGAGGACAGGTAGTGCCCAGTGGCAGAAGTTGATGCCAAAGCTGATAGGTTGCAGTATAAAACTTTTTTAGATCATATGCTAAAATTCTGGCTGTGCAATGGACGAAACAAAGACACAATTATTTCCCTCCACCGTAGTATCACAGTTCAGGGCAACCGCACCTGTATTCCCCCTCCATGGTCCAATGAGGGCATTCACTCTCAAGCTTCCAGCTCCCCACTTGTCACCTCTCTTGGGCGAAGACACATGTCTCGCTCCCTTCTGACTGGGGTAGTTCCAGGCTGCACGGTTCCTTGCCCACACTGTGTATTTCCCAGCAAGTCAAAGTGCCTGAGCAGGCCTGCTTTGCCTTTCTCCCCAGAGGCTACAAACAATATAATGGCCTGCAGGTACGAGTTAACACAGAGTCCTTTCTGAGCAAGCACATTTATTCTTAAGGTGAAAGCATGACAGAGAAAAACACATTAAGACAATAAAAGATCCTACACACATGCTAATAAGCTTACCAGAGATCACCCCAGCCCCAACAAGGGCTCTTACAGACACCACCAAGGGCTTTTTCTCTGGTCACAAGTCCGTAACAGCTGCTAGCTTAGAACAAGCACACCCATGAATTTGTATCTTTCATATAGTTTGGGGCTTTGATCCACAGAGACTGTGAATAATCAGCCAGACAATGATCCCCTTCTCAGGGCAAAGCTTCAAAAAGTTGGGTCTTTGCATAATCAGAGATGGTAATTTGCACTCACCTTCCACCAGGTATCTCCCAGGAACCCTACTTAACTTTGTTTGTCCGACACATTGTTTAAAATAGTCCTTTGACGCTCATGACCCTTCGCAAGGTTTACACTGGCCATGTCTCCTCTCCAGAGATGTTACATACAATCCCCCAATAATAAATAAACTTTGCATTTTTAATTCAGTGGTCTCTAAAGATACTTAAACTTAATTCAGTGAAGTTTAAATTAGTTCAGTAGGTTTGTCAAAGATATTGCAGGAAAATGTCATATCGGTTACATGTAGCACCTGCAAAATCTCTAATAGTATGGTTGTCTGCTTGGTTAATTTGTTTCCTGCATACGAGTTAGTCTTATGCTGCTGGTTGGGTGGTTATTGTTATGTGATCTTGCTATTTAATTAACTGTTACAATGCCTAAACTATTGCATATGGGTTTTTTCATTGTTTTTTACATCCAAAGAAATAAAATAAAAAGACAAATAATTTTAGTCCTTGGCCTAGTCATAGGTCAGGTTTTCTAGGCCTTTCATCACTTTTGTTGCCATTGTATGGTCATCTTTGTTTACTTGAAAAAGGTCTGCTGTAAGATATATAGTGAAATCTGTGGGTAGATAGGCATTAATGTGCTGAACTGATTTATGTAGGGAGAAATCATGGTCTAGTGGTTAGATTCAAGATCCCTGGGTTCTGTTCCTGAGGTGAGTCACTTAATTTCTATGTGCCTCAATTTTTCTCACCTGTAAAATGTATATTATAATACTGGATTATAATACTTACCAACGCAAAGCTGTCCTATAAAACAAAATTAAGGAATATTATCAAAGTACTTTTGCAATTCTTGGAAAGAGAGAAGGCCCTATAGAAGTCTGAAAGATCACAGGCTCAGTTTTGGGAGGTTAGCACCAGCAATGCAGACTGTTTTACATAGGAAAGCTAATTTCAAATTGAAAGCTCAGCTCTCATGAACTGGACAGCAAGAGGATAGGAGTGCTTCAAAATGTCATGTTCCTTAACAAGAGCCCCCAACTTTGCTTTACGAGCCTTTCATGCTATGTGCTAGAGAGGTGCAAAGAATTTTTATTGATAATTTATTGTCTCTTTGAAAAGAGTTATGATCCTATTTCCAGGAGGGCAGGGATAATTTGTGGCAGTCTTTAGGAACACCACTGAGGATGCAAACAGCCACACTTAGGTGTGTGAGGGCAGCGAAAGAAGAAAAAGTTCTAAAACTCCATCTGGGAAAAAATGTATTTCCGAACAATATTTCTTCTCGTGTGGAATTTTTGGTTATGAATTGATACGCTCAACATACATGGAGTTCTCTAGCCATGATGTCCTTGGCCTAAAGGTTCAATTGCTGATAGAATTATACCAGCTTCATTTCAGCAGCTGGTGAAAACGTCTCAGGCACATGGTCCCCTTTAATGAATGATCATGTGATACACATGGGCAATAGTTGTTGACAGGTATGTGGGCCAGTGCCCTATGTCTTGCAGCAATCTACACATGCCTGTGTCTGCAACTTCTGAGCCACTAGATTAGAAAGTTACGAGACACAACAAATGTTTCTTTGTGCGGAGGTTGTTTTGAATGTTTTGCACCTCACAGACCCTATCCTGAAAGCATCTACACACAGGAGTAGTCCCATTAAGGTCAGTGGGACTATTTTGCTTGAGTAAAATGACTCATGTGTGTAGGTGTTTGCAGAATTGAGCCCCAAGTGTTGAACTGTAAATGGAAGCTGTGAATGACTCCTCACTAAAGTAGGAGGGAAAACAAATTATGTTTCTATTGTAGTGCGTGGCAGTGGGTGGTTTTTCATCAGGGGGTCACTTGTACTTCATCCTCATCGCAAGTGTAGTGCTACAGATTAACATGCATGTTTTCTATTCCTTTAACTGCTTTAAATAGTAGAATGGTGTGAATGGGAACAAGTTATTTGTATTTGCACAATCTTGGGTATGTGCTTTTATAAGGCACCGGATTAACCTTCCCCAATACGCTCTACAGCTTGTAGCAGTCACCTGCTGTGCTGCTTGTGTGTTCGCTTACATTCCAAATCTTGCTCACTCCTCTTTGATTCTTGGGAAACTAACAAGGAGAGATGTGTAACTTTTACAGCGTGAATTGCGCAGGGGCAAGTGAATCCTCTTTTGCGTCTGTTTCTATGAAAGGTTTGCTATGCCGGGTTATTTATATCCTGCACTTCTCGCCAAATATGTGATGTAATTTCCTAAACTGTGGACTCATGACTAGTTGCTAATGTTATTCTATTTCACAAATAGCATGAATGAAATACAAACTTCACACAGCTAAAAGATAACTGTCTGCCTGCCTCTCCCACCTGTCGCCCTTCTGTGCCCATAAGCAGTGATGCTCCTCTAGCTGGATTTTTAGTGTACATGGCTAATTGTTACTACACTTGGCCAATGTGTGTATCAAGTTTTCAGAAATACAAAGTATCTTTATCTTAGCTGCACAAATCTCCCATGAGCACTAGGTTTAAATACATCCCGCATCATGCATTATTTTGGGAGGCGGTGGGGGGTCTAAGAGCCTTGTGTTGCTTGAATTAAGGAGGGCAATTTTAAATCCACTGCCCTTGTAAAAAAACATAATGTTATGGTTTATTGCTGTGTGGCGTGTGCACAGTTGGCCAAGCTGATTGGTAACACCAGGTTTTCCCATGAAGCCTGTGGGATTGACAGCCACAGCTTGATCACGACAACAGATGGAAATCTGCTGTATCCGCAAGCGTTCAAGCCCAGCAGGTTTTAAGGCTGCAGCAATGTGAACACCATTCACAGAGCAAAGTTGTGTCTGTAAGGCAAATGCCCAGTCCTGTGCCCTGTTGAGATTCAGAAGAATGAGTACACGCATACCTAAAAGCTTCTTATCTAGGATTATTGTACCAGAGATGGCTGATTTGCTATGATCTGTTCCATAAAAATGAGTATCTGAATCAGTGGAATTCCGAGATGAGGCCTGGGGCTTGATACACTCTTTTCTTTCTCACTTGCTCTTCCCCTCTTGAACGAATGCCCCTTGTTCTCAGTGGGTGGCAAGCCTCCTACTCATCCACTTGACATTCCCTGCTGGCTGCCTCTTCAGCAAAGACCCACTTCGAAGGGGGTCGGTAAATCCCTACCCCTCCTGGTGTTGCTTTTCTGAGACCCCTGTTCTCTCCTCATGGGAGATGGTGTGGACCCAGAATCAGGGGCAAATAGAAGGGCTAGTTCAGTGGCAGTATTTCCTGGCATGTGAGGGTTATAGGAATTGTGACTTGATTCCACCTCCCAGGATTCACAGATCTACCATCTTCCCCGACACAATATCCCCTACACCAGTGGTTTTCAACTCTCTGGGTACGCAGAGGTCTTGCAAGGGGTACATCAGCTCATCTAGATATTTGCCTGGTTTTACAGCAGGCTACATAAAAAGCACTAGTGAAGTCAATACAAACTAAAATTATAAAACCTAAACTTAATTTCCCCAATACTAATTTCTCCCTACTATAACTCACACCTTCTTGTCAACTGTCTGTAATGGGCCACTCTCTTACCACTTCAAAAGTTATTTTTCCTCCCTTGGTAGCCTGCTGTTAATTGATTTATCTCGTTAGACTGACCTCACACTTGGTAAAGCAACCCCCATCCTTTCATGTATTTATACCTACTCCTGTATTTTTCACTTCATGCATCTGATGAAGTGGGTTCTAGCCCACGAAAGCTTATGCCCAAATAAATTTGTTAGTCTCTAAGGTGCCACAAGGACTCCTTGTTTTTTTTGCTGATACAGACTAACACGGCTACCACTGAAACCTAAAAATTCATAGAGGCAATGACTTGTTTATATTGCTCTCTATACTATGCACTGAAATGTAAGTACAATATTTATATTCCTATTGATTTATTTTATAATTATATGGTAAAAATGAAATTTTCAGTAGTAGTGCACTGTGACACTTGTGTATTTTTATGTCTGATTTTGTAAGCAAATAGTTTTTAGGTGAGGTGAAACTTGGGGGTACACAAGACAGTTGGCTGGAAAGGTTGAGAGCCACTTCCACCTAGCCGAGGAATCTGGTTGGTTCTGCAGACCTAATGTATCTCAAGACTGGCCAGTGTCCTAGTAACTGAGCGCAGAATCTGAAATTCAGTGCAATGGTGTTGATTATTTTGACTGCTTTTCGTTATCTTGAGAATGCCAGTGTTCTTGGCACAAACTCGGCATTCACAAATATATCATCGTTTACTTGAAATAGTGTGTGAAGCAAAATCTTCGTCCTACAAGTGATTGCTTAAAGCTTGGTAAACACATACGCAACATACATTTTGACAACTCACCAGGGCTTGGAGTTGCTAAGATTTTCCTGACTCGGCTGTTTTCTCCTAGATAAATCAAACTGGATTTCCAGTCATTAAAACAAACACTTTGGCCATCTCAAGATTATTTTTTTTAAAAGGTCTTGCAAGACTTTTCACTACTCAAATCTGAGTCATGTGAATGGGTTACAATACAGTTTTATTTAGCACGGGGTCTGGCTACCCTACAAGTGCTACAGCGGCACAGCTGCAGGTACCCCGCTGAGTGTAGATGTAACACTGACAGACCCCAATCGTTGGCGGGCAGGATCAAACCTGGGACCTCTGGAGCTAAATGCATGAGCTAAAAGTCATCTGGCCCTTAGCTAAGGCTGTAGAGCAGACTCATTAATCTCTCTCTAAGTTGTCTCGGTGCCACTAGATGGGACAGAACACCACACCCAGGAGGTGTGTGGGTTACATACTTCCCATAGCTGAGGAAGTGCATCCCGAGCTTCAGAGACTTCCCAGTTGAAATCCCGAACGAGCTCCCACTTGTAACGCTGACCGATTCTGGTTGTCGGTGGGCGGAATCGAACCTGGGATCTCTAGGAGCTTAGTGCATGAGCCTTTACTGAATGAGCTAAAAGCCATACGGCCCTTAGCTAAGGCTGTAGAGCAAATTTATTAATCTCTCTCTAAGTGATCTTGGTGCCAGCAGATGGGACAGAACACCACACCCAGGAGATGTGTGGGTTACATAGACACTTGCTACAACAGCAGAAGGGCTATTTCTATCACTATAGTAAATCCACCCCCTCAAGAAGTGGTAGCTAAATCAACAGAAGAATTCTTCCATCTATCTAGCAATATGTAAACCAGGGTTTAGCTCAGATTAACTACATTACTCAGGGGTGTGAATTTTTCTCATCTCATCCCTTTGGTTTTTATTTGAAGATGTGTACACACAAGTGATTCCCCCCACCCAGTTCAGATATGAAAGGTGGGACTAAATCAATCAGACAGTGAGAGAGAGGAATTTGGAAGGCTAGCACTGGAGACTCTCTCACCAACCATGGAGAGACTATGCCTAAAGGAAAGAGGGGAGCCTGATGCTAGTTTGGTGGGATGGGCAGCAGAGAGATGTAGAAGGGGCTTAATGCACTTCTTGGATTCCTTTGGCTGCTGCCAGCAGAACGCCACACTACTCCTGCAAATTTCTTTCAGTTTATTCCCTATATTATTTTTAATTTCAGGCAATAATTAGTCTTTCCCACTTGCTGTTCCACCAAAGTTTTCTCTGTTAATTCCAAATCTTCCTTTACAGATGAGGTTTCTCCTCTCCTTTACATTCTGAATAACTGTTGTCCAAGTTTTTACCGCTTTTCCACCAACTTTCAGTTAAAACCAAAATGTTATATGTCTCTGATAGGAAAATGTCAATCCAGTGCCCTTATTTTTATATCATAGCCAATGTTAGAGTTTTCTAAGTGACTTCATTACATTACCCCATTTCTCATTTTTTTCCTCCTTGCTAGCTTTCTTAACCTGCTTTTTGCCACTGAATAGTTCTCTATCCACTCAAATTAGTTTTGCTGATCCTTCCTGTCTCCCTACCTACTTTTGTATAGAATGCCCTGTAGGCAGAGCCACGAATAGAACCCAAAGTTTCTGCTTCCCAGTGCTGTGCTTTAAATGGGAAAGCTGTTCTGTAATCTGTAAAATGGGGATAATAACACATACCACCTGCCTCAAAGGTTTAAATAGTGGTGTGGTTTAAATAGTTAATGTTTGTACGTTGCTTTGGACGTATAAAGTACTAAGTGTTATTAACTATGCAACCACACTTCCACTCTGCTTAGTCACAGACTAGGTACAATATGGCCAATGATATAGCAAGCTTCTCCCCAACCTCCCACTTGACCTGGACAGGCTAGCAATGGCCATTTTCCATCGCTGTTCAAGCATGGGCTCCTAGCTGCAGCTTCCAGCATGGGTGCCAGCTGTGGGGGGGGTTAACTTTTTTTGTGTTGTGGACTCCTTTCTGCTAGGATCTAAGTTGAAACTAACAACTCATTTTTCATAGGCCACAAGATAACCTGCAGATGAAAACTACTGTAAATCATTACTGACTCTAGCTAGAATCAAAGCATTGGTGAAGTGTTGACCTATACCTGTACCACACTTTCCCCCCTACTCCACACTGCTTTCTCCTAGTTAATTTGCTCTAATGTGGCTCCAAGATACTAGGTGTAGCTCCTTGATGTTGCCCACCTGTTGTGAAGCCAATACAGCTTCACAAGAGGGTTGTGGGAGGGAGGTTGGTGGAGGGATGGGTAGGGTACTCTACATTTAAGATGCCATTGCCTGTTTTAGAGTTATTGATAACTCAGAATAACAGGATCTTGAATGCATATGGATCAGTGTGCTAACTAACAAAGGCCAGGAGGGGGTACTGGTGGTGGTCTGTTTATAGAGCACCAGGGCCAACCAGAGAACAGGATGAGTTACTGCATAAGCATTGTCTGTAAGGTGTGGAAAGAAAAATGTGTGGATATGGGGAACTTCAGTTTGGGAGATATGTGCTGGCGATCTCATGCAGCCAATAGTAAAACATCAGTAGAGTTTTTAAAACTTACAGATAATGTTTCCACACAAAAGGTATTGCACCCAGGAGGTAACTCTAGTTTGGACTTCATTATGACAGATAAAGATGAATTAATCACTGGGCTAGTAGTTGGTGATCATGACCAAATTGCATTGATATGGGCAAGCAGAGGGCAATCCCAACGATTAATATATACTTGGTGTTTCACAACAGCTAATTTTCCAGAGCCGAAGAAAATTAATTGGGAGATGCCAGGCAACATGGTTTTATGGAAAATAGGTCTTGTCAAACAAACCTCATTTCATTCTTTGAGGAGATCACAAGTTTGGTTGATAAAGGTTGTTGCATAGATATAGTATTCTTAGATTTGGTAAGTTGTTTGATGTAGTGCATTTTGACTACAAAATTGCACTCTCTATTGTCAATAAAGTACCCGTTAAATGGCTGACAGATCTCAAAAAGTAGATGTCAATGGGCAATCATCCTCAAATGGGTCAGTACTGGGCCTGACATTATTCAACATTTTCATCAATGACCTGGAAGTAAATTTAAAATCACTGCTGATAAACTATGTGGATGACCTAAAGATTGGTGTAGTGATAAATAATGAGGAGAGGGCAGTCGTATAGAAAGATCTGGATCACTCAGTAAACTGGTCACATTCAAAGAAAAGACATTTTAATACACCCAAATGCTAATATAGCTACAAGCAAGGAAGGCAGGCCACGTCTACAGAATGGGGTCCTGGAAAGCAGTGATGCAGGAAAGGATTTAGGGTTCATAGTGAACAAGCAACTCAACCTGAGCTCACAGTGCAATGCTGTAGTTAAAATGGCTAATGTGATCCTTAAGCATATAAACGGGAGTGGTGAGTAGGAGAAGGGAGGTGATTATACCGCTGTGTGTGGCATTGGTGGAAGTGATACTGGAATACTGCTTCCACTTCTGGTGCCCACATTTTAAAAAATATATTGGAAAAAAGGGAGAGGGTGCCAGAAAAAGCCACAAAAATTAATGGAAGGCTAGAGACAATGCCCTTGAGAGAAAGACTTAGAGCTCAATCTGTTTAGTTTATCAAAAAGAAGATTGAGAGGTGACTTGATCTGAGTGTGTAGGTACTTCCTTGGGGAGAAAATACTGGGTAGTAAAGGTCTCTTTAATCTAGAGAAAGGCATAGCAAGAATCAGTTGCTGGAAGCTGAAGCCTAGTTAATTCAAATTAGAAATTGGGCACACATTTTTAACAGTGAGGCTGATTAACCACTGGCACAAGCTACCAAGAGAATCTCCATCATTTTGCTGTCTTCATATCAAGACTGGATACCTTCCTGGAAGATGTGCTTCAGTCTAACACAAGTTATTAAGCTCAATATCAGGGTAACTGGGTGAAATTTTATGGCCTGTGATATACAGGAGGTCAGACTAGATGATCTAACAGTTCCTTCTGGCCTTAAACTCTGTGAATCTATTTTTGTGTGAAAATCTCACAGATGGGTGACAACGACAGGGGTCAATATGAAACTTGACAGGGAGGCAAAGCACGGAGGGGCAGAGTTCTGTAAAGCTTTGAAGGTGATAACAAGAAACTTAAATTTGGCATGATATTGGCTAGGAAGCCAATGAAGGGATTCAAAAAGGGGAATTACTTGCTCAAACTGAAGGGCAAGGAAGAAAAGTCACTCGTTATTCCCAATTGCTTTTCCTTGTCCGCTACTCTGTCCAACCTTATGCACCCAGGTTTACTCCAGTGTCTTGGTACTTTACCTTTTTTTTGCACCGCACACCACACTTACTTGATCACCAGTGGTCTTTTACAGAATTAAATATTTACTTGACATTTCTTTGCATAATACGGTACCTGTTTTGACAGGAGTACTTGTGGCACCTTAGAGACTAACAAATTTATTAGAGCATAAGCTTTCGTGGACTACAGCCCACTTCTTCGGATGCGTCCACGAAAGCTTATGCTCTAATAAATTTGTTAGTCTCTAAGGTGCCACAAGTACTCCTGTTCTTCTTTTTGCGGATACAGACTAACACGGCTGTTACTCTGATACCTGTTTTGAATAACTATGTCAGGATAAAAGTCAAGACAGATACATTGGGGTTGTTTTATCTTTAAAACAAAAACAAACGTTGGGTCGGGAATGTTGAGATATACGACAAGATCCATGTTAACTGATCTCCAAACTCAGAGACAGTGACTAAGATGCAGTGACTTGTTGTTACTATGAATAGAATGACCCTCACACACCAGCTAGTACCCTGGCATTGGGCATAATAATAAAGGTCACAGAGTCTGTGAGTGTCTGTGGATCATGAGAATTCATTGACTTCTAAGTATTGGACCCTGGTCTGTAATTTCATATGAGGTCTAAAATCTTTAGGTGCTTTCAGATTAAGTGCATTGGACAAGTGAATGTCACATCAACATTGTATGCAACTCAGCTGCTGTCTGCTGCACTTGATATTGAGGAGGCCCATAGCTCAATGGAGCGTGAAGAGATGCTTATCTTATTCTGCAAGATTATCTCCTCTACGCTGAGGGCGTGGACATGTCACCACCGATGTTTTTGCCTTTCCCAAACACATTCTCTCAGAGTAAGTTCAAACACTGGAATGAATTCTGATACAAAGTAAGCATCTCTCTCTCTCTTAAATACTGTAGAGTAGAACCTCATTTACTTGTCCTGATTGAGACCTCAGTCCAGCACAAAATTTAAGCATTGCTTAAAGTTAAGCACTTGAGAAGTCTCACTGACTTCATTGGGATTATGGATGTACTTAACCGATGTGCTGGCTGAAGGCCTGAGAGACTTAACAAGTTAGCAAGTCAACACAATGGGTGTAGGTTTTGTTATGGTTAGACTAATCCTCAGGCATTTCGTTGACAAGTTTTAATTATTTATAACAACACTTGTAATATATGGAGTAAATACTTTGTGATGGCTTTTGTAAAAGCTCAGCAATGAAGTCTTAACCGCAGCACTCGATTAACCATTTGCTGACCAGTGTCTTGTATGAGAGTGTACGATCAGCAAAGTGCATGCTAGCCAGGGTCTGCTGTCCTGCATTGAACCTGATGGGAGCCAAGGCTTTCAGTTGCTATAGTAAAATGTTTAAGCAAGAGAATTTATATTTCAGGCAAAAAATGACTGTTGTGGAATAGTGTGAACCCTGCAGCGTTTGGTTCGTGGGGACTGGTGGTGAAGCATTCCCTACAGGCAGGGGGCTGGGACAATTTGTATTGTGGGGGTGCTGAGAGCCATTGAACCAAACTGAAAACCCTGTATAGGATGGAAACCACTTCAAGCCAGGGGGTGCGGTAGCACCCCTACCACTCCTTCTTCTACCACCTATGCCTACAGGTTGCCTGAGAAATTCAAGTTCTAATTCAGGCCCCTAAGAGGATCCTTTTACTTCCATAGGGACACTCTCCACATTCTTACTAGGATGCTTTGGAAACTTAAGGTAAAAATCTTCTTCATACTTCACTAGCCAACATGGTCTTAGTCTTTAGACTTGATTCCCCTAACAGTGGATCCCTCCATTATTTCTTGTGACAAGATCATAAACAGCCGAAGGAACAGGAGAGGTCGTGAGCTTGATGTTCAAAGAACAAAAGTTGGAAAAAACTACCCTCTTCTTTTTTTTCTCTCTGCCAGTTAAAGGGGAAAGAAGTCTCTAAAACATTAATAATGATAGGAGTAGAGCATGTATCATGAAGGCTTAGGCTGCTGAAGGTGTTACTCTTCCTAAACCCCTTAAAGCATGGTCAGTGAAATCAGCTGCTCCATCATGGGTCCTAAAAAGGACTTGTTTGTGGGCTTGCTCATGCTAAAATCGTAAACTTATAGGGGAACACGATGGAGCCCTATATGTGTGTGTAAAAAATACCCATATTAGCACCGATTTTCATATTGCTCATGAATGGTTTCACCCACTCGAAACATCTACTGATAAACCTTTATACCATGCCACACCATCCTGTATTCCTTATGTATGGGACACTGCAGTTTATCACATAGTTAATACCGCCACATGTAGGGTGTAAAATATATACACACGTGTGGACACACTATGTATATTATAATGTGTGTGCACATACATGTCATATTTTCTGTTATCCATAACGTGCGTAGTAGTCTGGATGTGTAATTATAAACATGATATCTCTTCGGGTGTTAACCATGTGATAAACTGCATAAGTAAAGAATACATGGTGTGCCATGATATAATGGTTTATCAGTATGAGTTTAGAATGGGCTAGCAAACCTTGCTCATTCTGGGCCTGATCCAAAGCCCCTTGAAGTCAGTGGAAATATGCCCTTCAACTTTTCAGTGCCCCTGATCAGGCCCTTAATGAAGGTTATAGTTTCTCAATTCAATGTCAAGGGCAAAATGAGAGAGTAAGAAACCCCCTAATAATGCTGTACCACATTGCATGTGACCTACAAAGTAGGTCTAATAGAGGCTGGTCTAAAGTCTCTGGCCATGTCAAGCTCTTAACAACTGAGAGCAGATACTGTGTATATTTGTAAAATCCCTGACGCCGAGCATTTTGAGAGTTGGAAACTCAATCTTTTGGCAGCAAATACTAAGTAGCACGCACTTGAGACCTTAAGTATGCAACATTCACAACTTTGCAAAAGCCTGGGAGGAGTGGGAGGCACATTTTTTGCAGCAGAAACATCAAGGCAGTTTGAAATCCTCTGTTCAAATTGCTGTCTAAGTCACACACAACTGTAACTTGCCTCTCTCTTTTTGTAATGTTGTTTGACATACTGTCACCAGCACTGAGCAAGTTTTTTCTCCTTGCACAGTGTGTGTGTCAACACATTACAGCTGTGATAAACAATCTTTCTGTTTTAAATTTCATACATTTTTGGATTATGTTACACTGAAATAAGCTGGTCTTCATCTGGTATTTTTTAAACTGCATATACATGGAAATGCTTGGCCCTATTATAAGACCAAGAGCAACCAAAATGCTTTGAGCATATACAGCATGTGAAATAAACTCCTACATGTACGTGACTAAGGAAAAACTACAGTTGAGAAAAAAAGAGATGGGGGTTGCCTGAGCTGAAATTCTGTTCTTCTTATATTCTGGGGCATGCATAAATGCATTAAAAGGTTCCTTCAATTCTAGGAAAAGGAAGGAGGTTCTTTTAGAAGATTCCCCGCAATCTACTCCATTGCTGAACATTTATTATAGACCACACACTGAAAACATAAAAATAGATTTTTTTTTAAAGGAAGATGTAGATTAACATCTAGAGTCCTCATCTTGCAAAATAATAAAGTGGATCTGAAGTTCTGATACTGTGGTTACAGTACATTGGTTTTTAGAAACCAGAAACTAGTGCGTTAACTTGTTGGATGTTTGTCAGAGTGGCTTAATAGGGCGTGTAAAATATTTCTAGTAAGAGGCTTTTGCATTAGAGAATTAGGATTGGGAAACCCCATTTTTGTTTAAAACGGCAGAAAATCCCGCAATAGCCAGAGAGTTTAGCTTCTTCATAATACAGATTCTGACCTGATCCTTATAAAAGTTTGATGATATCTGGTATCTTTTTTTTTTAAGTGAATTTCTTGCTATTGTTATTCTAAAATGAACTGTTTAGAATCTGGCAAAAGGAAGTCCTTGAAAGTTCAGTGTGATTGGCTGCCTGAAACGTTGACTAGGGAAAATATTGGGAAGAAAATGGTTAGAAAAGCTACCTTTCAACCAAGAAGAACGGCACTGCAGGGAGAGGAAGCCTAGACAGTACATTTCTGGTTGACCACTGTCCTCCTAGGTGTAACCTAAAGGCTCTCAAGCCTTTCTGTCTTGCACAGATTTGTCATGATACATGATTTGCTACTTACATATTGATGAGGCTTGTGTGAGCTTCAATCTGCCGGTCTGGACAGTAGGTCATTCCATACGGCTAGAAACACAACCATTCAAATGACTGAATTCTTATTCCGCTGTTAGCCCAGCTGCCTCCCTCCCGCCCTAAATTTGCTTCAGTCTCTGGTTTGCCTCCTATCAATGCAGACTTGTTCTAAAATTTGGAAGATGCAGTTAGTATTTCTGGGCCAAATGTTGGATTCATACCAGTTCATTGGCATGGCTGACAGGAAGAGAAAAGCAAACACAGAGACTGTGCCACCCTGCAGCCCTTCGTTAGGGGCTCCTTTATTGTTTTTAAACTTCTGATTGGCAGGTCCTTTATTGTCTAAGGTAGACGAGAAAGGAGCCTCAGATATTAATAAATCTTTCCTTTAGGCCTACAGACTACACGGGGGGCTTTAAGGCTAATGGAACTTCCAGTCCAAGTTGCACTGAATGCCCGTAAAGAAAGTGCAAAGAGGTCAACCATTTATCAAGAAACCCCCTCTCTCCAGAGCATGATTTCCCTCTCGCCCTTCCTTCCAGACATTCCAGCCCACTTGAAAGCAAGGTTGTTTTATATTCTGAGACCAAGTTTAGTTTGTATCTAATAGGGCTGGGAAAATGGCTTGTGGGAGTGGAGATAATCCAAAAATATTCCAGCCTTTTCTCTTTGAGATGCCATCAGTCTTCCTTAATATTCCTTAATAATGTCAAAGCCCGGAATCCCCTCCCACACCCAAACTCCCTCCCGGAGCGTGCATGCCCAAACCTCCTGTCCCAGCCCCCTCCTACACCCCAAACCACTCATCCTTAGCCCACACCCCCTCCTGCACTCTGAACCCCTTGGCCCCAGTCTGGAGCCCCCTGCTGTGCCCCAAACCCCGCATTCCCAGCCACTCCCTAGAGTCCACACCCCCAGCCATAGGCTGCACCTACTCACGCACTCTGAACCCCTCTGCCCCAGCCCAGAGCCCCCTCCTCCCAAACCCCTCATCCCCGGCCCCACCCCAGAGCCTGCACCCCCATCTGGAGTCCTTGCACCACCGCCCCAGCCCGGAGCCCTCACTTGTATCCTAAACCCCTCATTTCTGTCCCCACCCAGAGCCCACATCCCCAGCCCAGAGCCCATACCCCCTCCACTCACCCCAGCCCGGAGCCCTCTCCTGCACCCCAAACTCCTCATCCCTGGCCCCACCCCAGAGCCCGCACCCCCAGCCAGAGCCCTCAGCGCCGTCCCGCACCTCAATCCCCTGCCCCAGCCTGGTGAAAGTGAGTGAGGGTGGGGGAGAGCAAGCGGCAGAGGGAGGGGGGATGGAGTGAGCAGGAGCAGGGTCTTGGAGAAGGGGCAGGGCCTCGGAGAAGGGGTGGAGAAGGTGTTCTGTTTTGTGCAATTAGAAAGTTGGCAATCCTACCCGTGCGGTTAAGAGAATGAAATGAACGGTTCCCAGAGGTAAAAGACCTGGGATTTGGTGATGGGTCTTGGGTTTATGTGCTAGGGTGAGACCTTGTGGCCCGCCAAGGTCTCCACCATGTTGCACCCTCTGTCTCCCTCACGATGGGGGGGAGCGGGTGGGGGAGGGTGTGAGGACTCAGTGAGAGCTGAATCCTGGCGGGATAGACTGAGGAGAGCCTACCCCATGTTATGGGCAGGGGTAAAAGTAACATTAAACACTTACCAGTATGGGGGCCAGGGGTGGGGCCTCAGGCGGAAGGATCAGGGCTGGGGGTCAACCTCCTCCAGCCAGCCAGCCCATCTGTGTTGCCTGGCCCACACCACCTGGGGCTCTGACAGCAATTTAAAGGGCCTGGGGCTCCGGCCACTGCCACAGTATGGGCGGTGGCCAGGAGCCCCAGGCCTTTTTAAATCGCCGGCCCCGGGGCAGCTGTCCCTTTTGCCCGCCCCCTGTTGGCAGCCTGGGGGTAGAGAGCAAAAGGGGCAACGGCTGCGGCAGCGCTTTAAAGCAGGATCCTTTGCTATGGCAGTGCTTTAACGTCGGCTGCATACGGGCCGCTACTGGTGGCCACTTTTTATAGGTACGCCGTACCAGCCCACTTTCACCCCTGGTTATGGGTTATATGATAAGGAGCCCCGTAACCCCTGCACTGGAACCAATTAAATGCCTGGTATAGGCGAGTGTGGGGGATGGGAGGGCGGTGCCCCTCTCTTGTGCTAAAAGTTTAATAAAAGTTGCATCCTGCTGCTTCTTTCCATGCATCTGTCTGTCCTCCCTTTGCTGCTGTGTCCACCTCAATTAGGCATAACTCCCATAAGTGCGAGTGTTTCTGTTTCTGTTGTAAGTCCACATCCATTCCCATCCCCCACATCATACATATGGCTGCATTATTCATAGCCCAGGAAAATCAAACAACACTCAAATCCTTATTGACACTGGGCTGCGGTTCTGCCCTCTGTTACATGTGGACAGGTCCAGGTTGGATGGGTGTTAAATAGGGTAGAATTTGGTTCAGCGTATGCTGTCTCATCACTATCTTTTTACAAAGACCACTCCCTCAGACCCATTTTTCACCAGAATCCCTCTTCTTTCCTACAAAATAGAAAGTCTGGGAGACATGCAGGACTCTCAACGCCTCATGAAGCAAAGAACTATTCTATATTATCAACAAACTGTCGCTTCTGACACACCTGTGAAATTTCTGCTCAGTTCTGTCATACTTAAGGCTTGGTTGGGTGGCACTGGAGTTTAGCAGTGATGAAATCCTAAACTAGCTATTGTGTTCACTTATCACCTATTAACAATTTGCATATTGCAATGCAGAGGAACAGGTTAGGAGGCCTGTTGCACTATAAATAGGGTGACCAGATGTCCCATTTTTATAGGGACAGTCCCATTTTTGGGGACTTTTTCTTATATAGGCACCTATTACCTCCCACCCCCTGTCCTGTTTTTTCACGGTTGCTATCTGGTCATCCTAACTATAAATAGTTTCACTGTATCAGGGTGGACTATTAGAAGATCCTACTGTATTTATAATTATACACCTATGCCTGTGTGTCTTCTGCACACGCTTGTTAGTTTAAGTGGACTAGTTGACCTCCTGAGGTCCCTTCCAACCATGATATTCTATGAAGTGGGATTAGCTGCTGCACTGGCCTCTTCACAAGTGAGAATTTCATTCTGAATGAGGTAGGAATCTTGCAGAAATAATAGTATGTGATTATGTAACGACTTCATTGAAAAACATACGTGCGAGACAATCATAGTTCAGTTGTACATGGACAGCATGTACCTGAGAGGAATCTCTACTAGGTGCATCTGATGAAGGGGGTTTTAGCCCACGAAAGCTTATGCCCAAATAAATGTGTTAGTCTCTAAGGTGCCACAAAGACTCCTAGTTGTTTTTACTAGGTTGCAGTATCAGATGGACTAATGCTGCCTCCTGGTATTTGGTATTTGTTTAAAGTTCAAAAAACTGGAATCACAGTCTACATTTTCTCACTTACAACACAGTATTTTAAAACTTGTCTCGTGTCCGGCTTCCCCAGTGGACGTGTCCTTTACTTCTGCTCTTGCCTCTCTTTCCTAACTGTTTGTTCTTCAGCTGTAAAACCTGCAGCACACAGCACTGGTGCTAGAACATTTTTAATAGTGTGGGTGCTGAAAGCCAGCCCCCTTACCCCTGTCTGTGCCCCTGCCCCGAGCTGGGGCCAGGAGCAGGGCCATGTCTCCGGGAGGGGGCACCCGGACAGGGGTCAGGGGGCCGAGGCTGGGGTCACAGCTGGGGGTGGGTGTGGCAGCCGGGACTCTGGGCTGGGAGCCCACATGTGGGGCCAGGAGCTGAGCCCCACCTAAAACCTAGGGGTGCTGCAGCACCCTGTGCACCCCTAGTACCCACATCTATGGCACACCCGGGGGGTGGGTTCTTTTAACATTGCAGCATCCAGATGTAGAAATGTGAAAAAGGTTCTTTTCCTGGTGGAATTTGGCAGGCGCTATAGACAGACAGGTGTGACAACTTTGGAGTTGGCATTATGTTCCCGTACTTGATAGGGCTGCTAATGAGCTATTTTATGCTTCCTTGCTGTATTGGATGCTGTTATAATTCTGAGGATGGTCTCAGGTTTCCTTTTGGGACTATGGTTATTCACAATTCCTCTGGAGATCTATGAGTAGGCGCTTTCATGGTACTCTAAATTGAAGTCTTTTCAGATGCTCACATTTATTTAACGGATCTGTGTGCCCACCCATACATATACTGCATGCTGAATCGTTGTGCACTGAATTATTTTCTTTGTGCCTCTTATGAAGGAATTCCACAGCTTAATTGACAGTGTGGTAAACTAAACTGAATCATTGCTGATAACAATTGTGCATTGCAAATGCCCTATTAATAATAATAATTAATAAACAAGTATTCATTTCTCCTGGAACTTTGTGAAAGTTCTATTCTGCACATCATATGTATAGGAGGATGAAAAGGATTATACGTCAACTTTAGAGGTCCTTAATTAGGTTTTAACTCAGATTTCATAGTCGTTTTGCCTCGTAATGGTCTGAATAAACATTTTGGGATTTGGTCACACCTAAATTAGAAATGGGGTGTTTTATTAATGAAGATGCCCATCGTTCTTTAAGTGCAGTAATATTATTGGCCTGTATTACTTTAGTGAACACACCCCTTTGATCTACCAGCATCTGAAAATGGGACAAAGAATTCAAACTGAATAGTAAAATGTTCAGTCAGAAGGGTAAAATTATCGTGTCCGTTTTTTAGACTATCCAATAACATTTGCTGTAACTTCTCAGCATGCATCCGACAAAGTGGGCATTCACCCACGAAAGCTTATGCTCCAATACATCTGTTAGTCTTAAAGGTGCCATAGGACTCTCTGTTGCTTTTTATAGATCCAGACGAACACGGCTACCCCTCTGATACTTCTCAACGTGTGTGATGTAAATAATTTTCAATCGACAAAGCATGAACATCCAGTTTGCTTGCAAAAACATGGAAATGGGTCTGCACTTCTATTAATGAAAAAAATTCCCAAACCATTCTACATAGCTTTGTGCACTGCAGCAGACTTCTACTGATAAAATACGTTCTCATGCTTCTGCCTGAGATCAAATGTATTCATGTTTTGATAGTATCCATAACGTGATAGACGCTGTCTACACAAACAGGAAGAAACAGTCACACTTTGAAGAATTTACAGTCTAAGAAGACAAGCAACATACAAAGGGGGAGGGGGAGAGAGAAAAGAATATACCCAAAATGTCTTTTCATACACTTCTTTAATGTATATTTAATGCAGTGTTTTAAAAATCTAATAAATACACATCAGCGATACCTGACTGCTCTGCTCCTCAATTTATCCAGTTTGTTGTAGGCATTGTGGAAGAAATAAATCATGAGGAGGGACCTGAGGAAGGCAGTGGGCTTATGTGTAAGTTCAGAGTGGGCATTCCATACAGAAGGTGGAAGAAGTTGTGAAGATGATTGTAAGAGAAGTGGACAAGGAGGATAGCATCACCGATGAGGTAGAAAAGATGAGGGTGATACGAGAAGAGGCCAGAGTGGATAAGAAGCTGTGAAGGGCACTGAAAGTGGGGATAAAAAGCATGGATTTGATATAGTGGTAAGTATGGAGCCATTAGAGATTCAAAAAAGAAGGTGATATGGTCAGAGCAGTGGATAAGGATCTTAGCAGCCACGTTTTGAATGGATTGGGGGGTGATATGGGTGTTGGGGATGTGAGAGGAAATGAGGTTGCTGTAATTAAGACAGAAGACGAGCATTTGGACAAGTTCTAGTTGCAGGGCTAGAAAGAAAAGATATATCTAAATTATATTATGGAGGAAGAAGTAGCAAAATTTGGACATGGGATGGAGGAGAGGAGGGGATTATGGAAGCAGCACGGTGGGACTCCTAAAGAGCAGAAAGAGAACCAGCTGAATGAGATACTGATGGAATGACAACAGATAGGAGGAAAACTAGGAGAAGATGGAACCACAAAAGGCAAGGGAGGACAAACTGTCAAAGGAGAGGAGGGGTATGATCGTAATTGTGAAAAGCAGCAGGAGCTCAAGAAGAATAACAGTGTAGTAGTTGTTTGTTATCGTCTGATAGGTCATCTCTCCAGGGCCTATTTTCTGCTCTCCTTACAGGCAGAGGAACTTAATATATTCTATCTCTGTCTACTAACATACTGTATTATTTACTTGTAGCCAGGCTTTGCAGCATTTCAGATACTTAACCTCTTTTTCGGAATAATCAGGAGTAGCATACAGAGGGAATCTCTTTCCATATTTTTCTTACCTGTGTACCCAGCTCTTATTGAAGAGGGTAATTGTTTTAAGTGGCTAACAACCTTATGCATTTGCTACTTACTTCAGTCAGACATCCCCATCTAGTGGTGAGTAGGTCTTCATTAACATAGTCCTGCTTTGGGGACGAATGATGCTGTGCAGACCCTATATGCCCATTCACATCTCCCTAGCATTTAACGCTTTATGTTTACGTGTCTTACACTTTTACAAGTGCATTCACACCTGGAGGTTCTACTGTTAACTTCGACAGTGTCTTACACATTCATCAGCTTCTGCGTAGAGAAGTTTCTCCTGAATCCCTTAGCACCTGGTCCTTTCTTTGTTTTAGTTGTGTCATCCTTCGTTGGAGCTTATTAACCTCAGAAATATTGTTGGGGTATCCACCTTCTTCCTACACCTCAGTTGTGTCAAATTTTAGTCACCCATCTGGTGAATACAAATCTAACTTTCCTGACTTCTCTATAAAAACCTTGAGGCCTTTCTCTTTTGAATCTTTTTCAAATTGTCGGTCTCCATGTGATACTGTTGGTTTAGTGTATACTGTTGCAAATACTTACTTTGGTCTCATCTCGCCATTCTTCATTGGTGTTACACATGATGCTCAGAAATTAGTATTGCAAATGGCTGTCATGCAGATTTTAGCCAGAACCACATAATGTACTCCCAGGTTGAATTCTGCCATGATTTATCTGAATTAAGAGACACAGAGGCCCATTCCTACTCCTGTTGGAGGCAATGACAAAATTTCCTTGAGTCCAATAGCTGCAGAGGAAGGTACATTGTAGATTTTGTTCCCCCCTCCATTTTCTTATGTTTGGATCAGCCATATTGTCCCCCTCTCCTTCCACATCATTCCTACATCAGTAAGAATGTTGTATACAGAGCCAAGGGAGAGAATGGATTCAAGGCTCTGTGTAAGACTTTGCTGTTAAGGTCAGTTCACTTCTGACAATTTTAGATTTTCCTTTTTTTTTAATTGTTATTTTTCTCTGTTTTCTTTTGTTTGGCAAACTGAATGCTGCTTCCTCCCCTTGGCTACTGAGCCCAGATCTAGTTCAGTTAGTTAAACTTCCGGACAGAGTCCTAGATACCTCATGATAGAAACTGATAATATGAGACATATTTACAGTAGAACCCCGTTTATCCGAGCCTCCATTATCTGGCTCCTGTATTAACCGAACCAGGCAGTGGGGCTCGGGCAGTCACCCCCGCCGCCCTCGGGGCTGATAGCTGGAGTCCCGCCGCCCCACTGCCCACGGAGCCAACAGCCTGAGCTCCGCTGCCCGTGGGGTTTAAACTCTGCCTATTCTTCGGATTATACAAATTTTGGATTATCCGATTTGGCCTTGGTCCCAATTACGTCGGATAAGCGGGGTTCCACTGTATTTTATTGTGGAAATTTTCAGAGAGCAAAAGCAGCATATTCTTTTCACTTAAATCAAGATTCCTATGTGAAAAATAAATTGCTGCATTATTAAAAGGAAAAGTGTTTATTAAAGCAACTAGCACATTAAACAAACTGAAAATAGAGAACAGTCCTTCCTCTAGACTGTGCCAAAAAATCAGTGCCAGGTTTGTTGAAAAACAACAACATGGCAAGATAGAATAAGGTCAGCAACTAGTGCAGTGCCTTAAACTTTAATTAAATGATGAAATCACAATCAAAATTAACAAGAACATTAAGTAGCATTTTACAAAGACAAAGGATAACAACAATCATTTAACTTTTGAGCTTCGTTTTTCCACGGTTCTTGGTGGAAAACTAACTATTTTAGATTTTTCACGTTAAAGTCCAAATTTTCTTCAGTTTCACCACAACCCACCAATATAGGCCACATGTTGTTAGAGTACTTTGCTGTTTCAGTGACAGGTCAGCTCATTCAGTCAAGAGAAATGAAGTAAGAAACATGGCTAGGATTTGTCATATGGCTACATGGTGGAAAAACCATTGGAACCACATATTCCCTCCTGGCTAGCACAACAGAGACTGTAAGGGATCATGTACACGTACACAGGTAAGGTTATCTCATCACTCAAAGGTTGAAGTTGAGTGACTAGACCACCAGAGAGGAAAGACACAATCACGTACATTTCATGGCAGCAAGTTCAGACATGTGAATCACAAGTTAGACATGACAAAAACCTAGTTTATTCCCATGCTAATGCAGGTGCAGGCCACTTTTTCCATTCTAGTTGCCTACAAGGATGAGCCTTCCACCACAGATAGACTGTTTCACTGTCTTTGTAGGTGTCAGTGTCAGGAAACTTTTCCTGATATTGAGACTAGATTTTCATTTTCTACATTTTATTCCAGTACTACTTTTAGTACCGATGACATTCCAGGGTGCAATCCAGACCAGGGAAGTGCTGTGTCACCACTTGCCCTGCAACCTGGGGTGCCTCCCAATGCTTTGCTGAGGTAGCTCCCAACCCAGCCTCCTCACAAGCAGCCAAACAGCATGCAGGTCCCACCCTGAGTGTCTGTACAGCCACTGCCCTGGTCCAGCAGCTCTGACCCCAGCAGCCCGTCAGCAAACACCAGCCACCCTCTGGCTTCCGGCAGCCGTGGTTACTACTTGCAGGGTGACCCCAACACATTCCCAGTCCCAGATTTCCCGCAAAAACACGTGTTCTGCACTGTTCATCTCTCTCCTGGGCAGTCCAGATTTATTAGGTCCATTGCCCCTCTCAGGAGCTCAACATACAACATTCTGCTGCCCTAAAGGGAGTTACCCAACCAAGACACAACACTGGAATCATTTTAATTAAACAACAAAACAAGTTCATTTAGCTATAAAGTGAGAGATTTTAAGTGAGTACAGGTAATGAGGCATTAAAGTCAGAAATGGTTACAAGAGAAATAAAGATAAAACGCTTTCTGGACTTAACAAATTAGACTTGGTTCAAGGTAAAGTTCTTACCACATTTTCAGTACACTGCTGACCAAACTCTCAGGCCGGGATCTGCTCCCAAAGTCCAATAGCTGTTTCTTTTGTCTTCTTAGGTAAACAGAGAGAGATGGATAGGGAGAGAGAAACTGGGGTGTTTTTTGCCCGTCACAGACTCCCTTTGCGATGCATTTTCCTGAGAGTGACCCCTAGATACAGTTCTTTCCAGCTGAGAGCAAGGAGACATGGCACCTGGTGGGGGAGAGGCTTGCTAAGTTGTTTGTAGATGCAGATCTGTGTGTTCCTGTCCCGCTTCCTTGCCGAAGAATGGCCACTTGATAGGTGATGGCCCCTCAGCTTTAATGACACCGGGCTAGAGGTGTCAACTCTTGTCTGAGAAACAGGTTGACCCACTCCCCAGACTCGTCTGGGAAACACACTTCAGTCATGATTTCAGCTTAAGTTCATAACTTCACGTACAATGTTGATAACTTCACATATAATGACCAGCAAGTTAGTTTTCAAATGATAACTTACAAGGCATATTTTGTACAAAGATTATTACAAAGGTGTGTAGGGTATGAATACCGGGATGCATTCTGTCACAGTTACCCGTGGAGGGAGAGGAATTATTTAACAGCAATTATTTTTTACTTAGTCTAGTAGTACATAAACATCAATCCTGCAATTGTATTCCTGAAGGCAGAGCCTCCCTAAAGTCAGAAGGGCTCTGCCCAGGTGGATTTGATTACAGGAGTGGAGTTAAAGGTTTACATTTAGTCTCAGTCTCCCTAGCCCTTTGGTCATTTTTGTTGTTCTTCTCTGAACTCCTTTCTGTCTGTCTACATAGGTGAATTTGCATAGAGTGGAAAATAATTGGTTTGATCATTCTCCCATCCCTTATTTGCTTTGTATCAGGTAATGACCAAAATTTTAGTCAGCCTTTCAGATGCTTGCAAAGCTTTCGTGACCTATATTAAGCATGAAGCTTTCTGTGTACTATATACTGAGCATATTACAACATCTGAAAATAATTATGGTTTTGCTATTAAACTAAACTCTGTAGCCCTCAGTCTGTCAATCCTTGTTAGTTCCTAAATGGTTGGGGAAACAAAATATTGCCTGGAGTCAGGCCCATGTTACTACCAGTGCTTCAAATGCAGGGTAGGTGAGATGGTCACGGTCAGTCCTTTTTTCATTTGCAATGATGGGAACTTCTCATGAAGTCTTTCTTTGGACTTGGCAAATTGGTGTCTGCACTTCTTTATGATATATCGTCCAGATGAATTGCTTTCAGCAACTGGGAGTCCAGAGGTGATCTGGGAAGCCTTTGTATCAGCAAGAATATTCAAATAAAATCCTAAGAGCTCATTTAATTTCTTCCCTCCTTAGTTGGTTATTTTTGACAGCATCGTCTCGTTAATTGAACTTGTTTTCTAATGAAAGCTCCTTACCTGTATCCCCTTAGCAAAAGCTGAACTGATTCTCCAATACTTCGTTGTCTCCTTTCTTAAGCTGTTAATCACCATAAAAGCACTGGGTGGCAATATCAGCCAATTGGCATGTAAGTGAAGTGTTGAACTAAAAGCAATTGTGTGAAGTGGAATTATTATTTTAAGGAACAAGTTTCTTTATAAGGCATAGTGTTTATTAATGTGGCATTTAAAAGACCAAAAAGTAACGTAAGCCCAAAATACAAACTTACAATTGTTTTACACAAACTAATTATGAGAAATGTCATGAATTTAAATCACATTACTTTAAAATAGGTTTGTATTTGGAATTAAACCTGCACCTCCTGCAATCTCTAACACAATAGCCTTATGCTTCATGCAGGAAAACCAAAAAATAAAACGGACCCCTCTGAGTTTCGTGGTCCAAACTTCGTGAAACACAAACTGCCCCCAAAACAAACAGTGAAAAAATAAACCAGATTTCAAATTATTTCAGGTTCAGTGAGATGTTACTGCTAAACCAAGTCAGGTTATTTTAAGAATTTGGGGCCACTGACAAAGTGGGGGTCTTGTCTATGGCCCTTCTGGATTTTGGATGTTTTTATGAAACTGTATCGTGAAATTACTGTGTCATGGAAAATGTATATGTATGTGGATCCACCATGAGCTAGCAGTGTTGTCATGTCTGTGCGAGGCCAGAGACAATGTTGAATGACCAGCACTCAGCAATCCTCTTGAGGCGACTGGTGGGGGGCCATACTGGAGGGACACCAGCTAAAGGGGAGGACATGTGACCCCCCCCCCGTGACTCCTCCCCGGCTGGTCTATAAGAAGCCGGGACAGTATTTTTCACTATTTAACAGCACCGTGTACTACCCAATAAATCTGAGTTATTCTTTTCATCTGCTCCACCCAATGAGATTCATTGTGCTCCAATAACGTACTAAGGGATGGACAAACAAATCAGGGGAAAAAAATAAGAACCTCTCTCCCCAATCCTTCCCTTACACAACCTGAAAAATGTCACCTATCTAAAATAAACCCTTTTGCGTTATTCAGAAATGTATGGTTAAAGAGTCCCCCAAAGATTCTAACATCCCCCCTGATGGCTCCTGGCCCTTGCTGCCTCTCTTCCTCCCCCCCCCCCACCATGTCCCCTCTCACCCCCACTGCCTCCCCAGGCTTCCCACCCCCGCATAAACCTCCTCCCCCAGACTCATGGCCTCTGCTGCAGACGCCCATCCTTCCTGGCTCCCACTGCTTCCCCCAGACCACATGACTTCTGGTCCCTGCTGCCTCCCCCAGCCCTCCCCATATAATTCCCCCATCCCCCATGGGTCCTGACCTCCCCTGGATCCCCTTCTTTCCCTCCCATTGCCCCGACTCCCCAAGCTCCCTTTGCTCACCCCAGGCAGTGGCACTCAGGCAAGCTAGTCCAGGCATGTACCTGAGCAGCAGGTAACAGGAGCGGCTGCGGGACCAAAAGGGGACACACAGAAAAGCTTCCCCGTGCCCCCTCTGGCAGAGAGCTGGGCTGACAGCCCAGTCTCCCTTCCCTGCTCTAGGCACCATCTAGTGTGGCTCAGCGGGATAGCTAGCTGCTGGCACCTTTTCCATGCACACCTGTCTGCAGCTGCGCTCCAATTTCAAGTGGTAGAAATGTGCTCCACCCCCAGATGTCCGGGGAGGGGCATGTGACTCTTCTTGCCCCTCTGAGGCATCGCCAAAAGGAGAGTTACCAGGGGGAGAATAAAAGAAGCAGGTGACCCCAGCACCTCAGCTGGTGTAAATTAACATTGCCTCATTTGATCTAAGCTGACATTTAATGGCTGGGATCTGACCCGTATTTTTATTTTGATGTTGTCCCTTTTAATCAAATTGCAAGGTGGCTTAAAAATAGGGTGACCAGATGCCAAAGATGAAATATCGGGACGCCGGGGGGGGCGGAGCAAAAAAAAAAAAAAAAGTTGCCAGAGCACACCCCCTGCCCCGCCGCAACCCTCTGCAGCCGCTGGCTGGGCCCCCGGCTCTGCAATCAGATATGCAGCGCTCGGCTGCTCCTCTGTCCTAAAAGCCAGCCTCCCTCCCGGCACGGGTTTGTCCCGTCTCCACACACAAAGGCTGGTGCAGAAGGCAAAGTCCTGGGGGGTGGCGCCGGGAAGGCCGCAGGAGCAGTGGGCAGCGAGAACCCACCCAGGGCCGAGAGAGCCCCACAAAGGAGGCACAGACCCCCCCCTTCCCCACCCTGTAGCTGCCATAAGCTCCAGTGAACAAACCGGAGCGCTCCCCCCTTGGTGTGTGTGGTACTGCCGAGCCGCTTCCTTCTTCCCCCGCCACCTCCGCTCCACTCACGGGCAGGAGGTTTCGGGTTACAGCGCCCGCACCCCGGACCCCCCACAGCCGCCGCGTCAAGAGAGAGGCGCGGACTCGGAGCAACTGCCCGACCCTCCTCCCTCCATCCCCCCTCCACACATCCCTCCTCCGCTGGCCTCCAGGCGCAGCTGCTGCACCGCACCACCTTCTTAATCTTCATGGTGGCCGGGACAGATTGTTTACCTGCAGCGTCCGCAGGTTCAGCCAATCGCAGCTCCCACTGGCCATGGTACGCTGTTCCAGGCCAATGGGGGCTATGGGAAGCAGCACGGGCTGAGGGATGTGCTGGCCGCCGCTTCCCGCAGCCCCCATTGGCCTGAAGCGGCGAACTGTGGCCAGTGGGAGCTGCGATCGGCTGAATCTGCAGATGCTGCAGGTAAACAAACCGTCCCAGCCCGCTAGCGGCTTTCCCTGATGGGCCGAGCGCCAAAGGTTGCAGATCCCTGTCTTATATTATAAGCAGTAGTAACTAGAACATCAATTACATTACAGGAGACAATAACATGACTTTTCAGTTTCACGTTCACAAACGTGAATAATAAGAAACAATCATAACTGTGAATAAGTCTATTGAAATATAAGTCCTAATAAACTGACAGCCTGGGAAAAAGGAAATGATTTGATGCTCGAGACTATGGAATGAACATGAGGGGCTTTTTTTTTTTCTAATTCACGCAATTAACTAGTAAGTGTGAAGGAGGAAAGATAATAAAACAAATTAACAAATGAATTTTTCCTCAATTATGTCTTTTGTAATACTAAATAAAGACAATCATCGTCTGATGTTTTTATGGTGCAGAGGAGTCAGTTGATCCTTTTATGTTTTCATAAAGCATATCGGGTCACTTTGTCAATTCTCTGTTAATTCATCTCAGTTCAGTATGGCTGGATTACAAAGAATGCAGGTAAACTTTAATTTGCTCATAATCCTTTCCATTAAAAACTCCTCCGTTTTGCACAGTACTAACATAAATCATGAATACCTTGTCCTTTTTTTTTCTTTTAAATAAAGAAGATAATGCAGTTTGGTTTGACTTTAGCTAAGTAAATAAATAAGCTAAGTCCATTTATTCAGGTCTGAATACTGGTGACCTCAGAGCAGAATTTTCAGAAGTCTTCTTGATCCATCGATAACTTCACACACTCAGCAGTTGACCTCTCTGCGATCTGCTGCACATTATCCATCCATCTTCTTGCTGGGATTTCTGACAGCAGAGTCCGCTTCCCTCCAATAATATTTCTAACGTAAGCATTTGTCATCTTTCCCATCCACAAGATACACAAGAGTGTTTGCCAGCACCACATCTCCAAGGCTTCAATTTTCTTCTTGTCAGAAGCATTAGTTTCCCAGAATTCACATCCATAAGTCTGAGTCTCTATGGAAAAAACCCAAACTTTTCACCAATCAAACCTTCTTTCATTGTGAGATGCCACCGATCTTTCAAGCTTTCGTGTGGGAGCCTATGGCTGAGCGAGCTATCCCTATTCGTTTTCTGATTTCTTTGGAGAAGTCTCCTTGGTTGAATATGTGTGATCCCAGGTAATAAATTCTTAAATGACTTTAGCAACAGGTGGGAAAATGTGAGAATTACACATTGCATGAGTTACTCCTCAGATTTTGCAGTCTTTATCAGCATAAGTGCCCTCTGGAACAATCCCAGTATGACAGTTATTAAAATGATGGGCATAGGTTTGGTTTTCTAAGTTTCTGGCACGGCTCTTGCAGTTTTATAAGCCTGATCTATATATTCACGTCCGCATTGAAAACCAAGGTTTCTTGTAGTAAACTGTCAGGCAGTTCATCTTTAGTTTCAGCTGGTAGCCCTGATAAGAGAGCCTGCTTAGATACTTCCACAAAGTTTTCTTCAGATTAGTTTTTAAAAACACAATGTTTTGTCATTAATCACCTTGCTCACATATGCCTTGGTATTTTTGTCTTCTGTTTAACCCCTGTGTTATCTTCTTAGGGCAGCTCTAAATCTGCCTCTAGTCCTGCTTTCAAACCTCTCAAACCTTCAAACTGCAGAATCAGGTTTAAAACCCCATACATCGTTGGTTGCTTTCTCTCTCACCCTCTCCTCATCTGAGATTTGGGTGGCTGAAAAGCCCTCCACTATGCTTCCTGTATTCTCAGCTCCAGATCAGCACTCTTCATAAGAAGAAAATGTGAAGTGCACTGAAGAAGGGAGTCCTATGATGCCAGTCTGTCTGTCACCCTCCTGTCCACCACCTTGGTGGAGTCTGCCATAACGATGTAGGCACTCCAAAGCATGCAGATAGTTGTCTTTCCTCCTTGGCATCACTTTCCCCAGTACTGCAGCATTCGCCACAGGCTGCAATGGAGCTAGTGATGGAAATGACAAAACAGCAATCAAATACTGGGAGCATCAAAGGAGAACATGGGGAAGAGACAGAGAGGAGTGGGTGGGGGGGCTTGGGGGAAGGGGTGGAAGAGGCAGAACCAGGGTGGGGCCTCAGGGGAAGAGGCGGAGTGGGGCCTCAGGGGCAGGGCCATGGTCCAGGCGCTAGGGAGCTTCTGGGGCTCGCGTGTAAGCCTCCCCAAACAGAAGACTCATGCGCTGCCTATGCCCATGGACTTCTTCTAAGTTATCTCCAATTTGTGCCACACAGCCTGGCACACACAACACAGACCACCTCTTCAGCTTGAGGTTGAGCACCAGAAGTGTGCACAGCATTCCACACGCCTGAACAGACCGTTCCCCCCTCAAAACAGAGTTCTGAGGGAGCTGCTGTCACTATTTCAATGCATCAACTAAACTAGTTCATTTCCAGAAGCCCTTGGTCCCATTCGACTTCAGAGGGCAAATCCCGTCTTCCCAATAGAACACAGTGAGCTAATGACACACGACATCTGTGATGCTGGTAAATTGGGTGTTGGCTCTTGGCCTCAGCCAAGCACTGACAAATTCATTGCTGGAAACCAGTATGTTTCACCTGTGTGTTAAGATGGGTATTGGACTTATAACAATGTGTTTATACTTTATGGAATTCTTGAAAGTTGCTGCATGTATGAACCTCACTTATAAAACCTTTATCACGTATGATAAGGTCATCTGTAAGTTTTTGCTTTATAACTGTAAATAATGTTTGCTCTGGAACACTGAACCTGTCAGGAGGGATTGTCTTCTGCTCATCAAGGCTGTCAAATCTAAAAGGGCCATTGTGGGACATCACAATACAAAGACCTTGCTAACTGCCCCTTCACACCCATGAAGCGGCTACATGCTTTTTTCCATCCCATCAGCTTGAACTCTGGAAGAAGGAAATAAAGATAGCAGACAGGCAAGCTTTTAATCTCTTTTGCTGTTTGGACTCTCACAGGGCTGGAGCTACAAAACAGAAGCAGAGATCCCCAGGGTCAACCTGGGTTAGTCCTAAAAAACATTGAGTGCTTCAACTCTGTCACCTTTTGGAACCATAGACTGTAATCATTTGCATATATGTTTGCCTGCTTTAACCTATAAATAACTCTCTCGTTTCTTTTTCCTAGTTAAATCCTTAGTTAATTTATTATAGAATTGGCTACGAGCATTGTCTTTGGAGTGAGATCTGAGGTACAAATTGCCCCAGGGTAAGTGACTGGTCTCTTGGTACTGGAAGCAACCTGAATCTTTTGTGATCTTTGGTATATAGCAACCAACTATCACTAAGTCCAGCTTGCCTGGGTGGCAAGAGAGACTGGCATGCCCATGGGGACTGTCTGTGACTCCATGGTAAGACTGTTACAATGCTTCAGGAATTCACATTTGTTACTGGGTTGGTGAAATCTAATAATAGAACATACCACCATTTTGGGTTGTCTGTCCTGCTTCATGACAGTCTTGAGGTTGGCACTCAGTCATGAACCACTCCAGACAGTGTGACCACATCCATCTGTTGATTTAAACTATTGGTAAGGTGTAACAAACAATGTAATTATGGTTCTCCAGCAAACTATGTAAAATGAAGCAAGAAGGCATAGATTCCCTGTGACACTCAGTCTCAATCCATGGAGAAACTGGGGCCTATTTACAGATATCATCTGCAGTCAAAAAGAAACTATTATTTTCTTTTCAGACACAATTACTTAGTCCAGATCATGATCACTAGAAATGTTTTGTGCTGTGAACGGGAGACTAAACACTCCCCAGCCCTGCAGGAAAGACCACTCATCCTACTTCAGGGACAAAACTGATGGAACCAGAGAGTCTCACTGAGCTAAAGGCAAACAGTATCAGAATTAGGAAGAATGTCCGAGCTTGATGGAATTTGGGCCCGTCATCCAATCAGAAGCTCTGAGGACTGTCCATCTGGCTACCTAGGAAACAGACACTTGCATTTCATGGCTAGTGAACATTTGGTTCCATGATAATTAAGATTATCTGTGCTTCCATCTTCCTGCCGAAATTGCAAACTGCTAACACCCTGAATCCTGGAAAAGCTTGTGTTTAATCCTGCCTAGCCAACTACCAGTTTCCAGACTTGTTTTTCTTGGAACGTTTATTAAGCAGGTGATGGTTGCAAGCTCCAGCAGCCCCTGCCTTCTGCCAACGTCTTGATTACTGCAAAATCTGATTTCACGCTGGGCCATGGTAAAGACGGTGCTGTGATGTCACTTGTTGATGACCTTCTCCTGGCCTTAGATGGGAACAGATAGTTAATAGGAAAGTTTAGAGAATTGGTTTCTCCAAAGTAACAGTCTCCACCTGTGATCCTGGGAGCACTTGCTGGTGGTCCATGGAGAGCTGATTGATCATGTGGTATTAACTCTACTTGTTTTCAGTTGCTAAGTCACACTAAAAATACATTAAATATTTTCCTAATATTAATTATTGTTTACTAAGTGTTGTAGTAGCCACAGGGACAGCATATGGGGGTCAGGTCAGCAGAAGGAATCTTGCAGATCTGCTTAATTGTCTGTTGGTCAATTATTAATTTAAAAAGAACAGGAGTACTTGTGGCACCTTAGAGACTAACAAATTTATTTGAGCATAAGCTTTTGTGGGCTACAGCCCACTTCATGAAGTGGGCTGTAGCGTAGCCCATGAAAGCTTATGCTCAAATAAAATTGTTAGTCTCTAAGGTGCCACAAGTACTCCTGTTCTTTTTGCAGATACAGACTAACATGGATGCTACTCTGAAACTTGATAATTTAAGACTTCTGTTTCAGTTTGTATAAACATAACTGAATAAATTCATAGATTTTAAGGCTAGAAGGGTCCATTAGATTGTCTCTTCTGACCTCCAGTATAACACAGGCTATAGAATGTCACCAAGTTTCCACTGTAGATTACCTGGAGGTAGTATGGCTTAGTGGAGAGAGCTCTCAATTTCTATTCCTGATTTGCCACTGGCCTGCTGAGTGACCTTAGGCAAGTCATTTTACTGCTTTGTGCCTCAGTTTTCCCATCTGTGAAATGGGAATAATAATACTGACCTCCTTTGTAAAGCATGTTGTTATCTACCAATGAATAGAGTTATTTATATAAGAGCTAGGTATTATTACTATTACATTATATACAATCCCAACCTCGTAGCTCAGAGGAGACAGAATATGTGGCCCTGAGAGCTTGCAGTGGTTGTAACTGCTGCAGTCCATAGTTTTGTCTGTGGATGGTCTAAATGGATCTGAATGGTATTTTCCATCTCCAATTTCTTCTTCTTTAAGCAAATTTGACAGACTACTTAAATGTGAGTTCGGCCTGTGTCCCTGAGCGCAGGTATGGGCCCTGTTCACATATGTAACAATGTCTGTTGTTACACCATCAATCCTCTAGATGGTATTTCTAGTTTGCTATTTCCGACGTGGGGTATTGACACATAAGAAAGCCCTCTTGCTTTCCTGTATTTGGGGTCAGGAAGGAATTTTCCTCCAGGACAGATTGGCAGAGGCCCTGGGGGTTTTTCGCCTTCCTCTGCAGCGGGGGGCACGGGTCACTTGCTGAAGATTCTCTGCACCTTGAAGTCTTTAAACCATGATTTGAGGACTGCAATGGCTCAGACATAGGTTTGATACAGGAGTGGGTGGGTGAGATTCTGTGGCCTGCATTGTGCAGGAGGTCAGACTAAATGATCATAATGGTCCCTTCTGACCTTAAAGTCTATGATTCTATGATTCTATGTATGTTGTAAGCAAGTTAGTCTGTCTGAGGTTTTTTTAAGGCAGCTGAGTTGCCGTCCCATGGACAGACTAGCCCAGGGTACAATATTGACCCCAGAAAGGCTATTAATATTTGTAAAAAATCTGTTTGAATCTCTTACTATAAGAAAGTCTAGAGAATAACCACTCAATGAGAGTATGACTGTGTGCTGTGCTGTGCTGTGTGTGACTGTTCGACATGAAATTTGCTTGGAGTATTCCCTTCCCTCTTCTCTCTTTCTTTATTACGAATCGATTAATTGAGGTTAAAATTGGAGCTGGGCTCGTTTTGGATCAAACCCAATTACAGTCTGAAGACTAGTACATGTTTACTGTGATTTTTTTCAAAGGAACGACATACAATATATATACTCATGCTTGGAATGATAGATTTTTATCAGTAAATATAGATAAACGTTGATTTCACCGTACACACACAAAACAACAAAAAATATTTTCATCAATAACAATCAAAATTTACCAATAGGCAAAGTAAGAAAAATGCTGCTTAAGACCTTATTAGAGTTTGATTTAAGGCTGTTTATTTTGTATATTTTGACATATGATGTTGACAGTTTGTTTTAATTGTTATAAAGCTTTAATTTTTTTAATCTTAGGGTCTGTGTTATTAAATAATTGTCTGACCCACCCCATAATTTCCCACCCTGTGGAAATTTAAATTGATAAAAATTGAAAAAAGCTTAAAATTAAACATTGACATTATGCATCAGAGTTATAAATAAAAACAAATTCTTCCAAGCTTATATGTACGATAGGAACATAAGAATTCCTATAGTGGATCATACCATCATTCTGTCCAGCCCACTAGCCTCTCTCTGACAGTGGCCGGTACCAAATGCTTCAGAAGAAGGTGAAGTAAACTTTGAAGTAGGCATGGTATTACATGCCAATAGGGAAATTTCATCCTAACTCCCATTATTCAAAGGGTGCCTTATGCCCTGAAGCATAAGGTTTAAATTTCCTCCAGACTTTGGGTTTGTGAGAGAATATACTGCATAATACTGTCCCTCCAAACTGGAAAATCATGCAAAATATATTCAGCAAAATTTCCTGACTTGTGAATCAGTCGGCTTTGATGTTACTCTGCATGCAGTTTAACTCTGGAGGGTGTGGAAGAGAAGGCAGAACAAGAGGGGCAACGTTTCTTGCTTTCCGAGTGTTACACAGGGAATAGTGTGGTGTCCCACATCCAACCACTGCTCTTCACCCGCTGATTGTACTGCCTTTGGCTGACTGACTTCTCCATTTGTGCCTTCTGCTCTGCCGGATTCAGTTTGTCCCGTACTGCATTACTTCGTCTTCCATTTTGTTCACACTACAGGTGGTCTTAATTACTTTCTCTTACATCCACTGCAATTGAAGAAGAGCCTGTGAACTCCCTTGGGCCAGAGTCTAATCAACTCCTGCAGGCGCCATATTACCCTAACAGAAGGGCACACATGCTGGAAGACCGTATGTGTGGATGTTGTTGAGACTAGACCACAATTCCCATCTGAAAACAGTGAAATGGCTCCCAGGTCTAACTTTACACAGCAAGGATTATGGGGATGTTCCGTCACTAATCCATCTCTCAACTTGATTAGCTTTCAAAAATAAAACAAAGCAGGGAGTCTTGCAGGGTAATTTTGTCATCCTTTTAAAGGAATGGAAAGAGGCATTGTAATGCAGTTTTACACTGTTGTATTCTGAGGGGCAGATCTCTCTACAATGGGATAAAACCCACTGTTGTATTCTGAGGGGCAGATCTCTCTACAATGGGATAAAACCAGCCTCTGTAGTTCAGCACAGATGTGTTTGAATTCAGTAGCTAGGCAAAGAGACAACATTCCACAACAGTGAAGTTTGCCAGATTATCTGAAATGTTGTGATTTGGCGAGGGTTGCCAACCCTCCTGTTTTCACCAGTAATCTCCTGGAATCACGCTCTATCTCCCAGAGGCTACTTCAGCCAACTCGGAGATTTGGGGAGCTAATAGTCTGGTGCGGCAGCGGAGCTAAGGTAGGCTCTCTTACCTGCCTTGGCTCCGTGCCGTTCCCAGAAGCAGCCAGCACCATCCCTGCAGCCCCTGGGGCCGGGGGGATGGAGGGGGAAGGGGATCTCCGCACGCTGCCACCACCCTGAGTGCCGACTCTGCAGCTCCCATTGGCCGGGAACTGCACCCCAACCCCCTGCATCCCAACCACCTGCCCAGCCTAGGGCCTGCACCCAAACTCCCTCTCAGAGCCTGCACCCCTTCCCATACCCCAACCCTTGCCCCAGGCTCAGCCTAGAGCCCCCTCCCACACCCAAACTCCCTACAAGAACCCACACCGCCTCCTGCATCCCGACCCCCTGCCCCAGCCCAGAGCCCACACCCAAATTCCCTCCCAGAGCCTGCACCCCGCACTCCCTCCCATGCCCCCAACCCAGCCTGGTGAAAGTGACTGAGGGTGTGGGAGAGCAGGCGACAGAGGAAGGGGGAATCGAGTGAGCAGGGGTGGGGCCTCACGGAAGGGGCGGGGCAAATGTCTTTGGGTTTGCACGGTTAGACAATTGGCAATCCTAGATTTAGGGCCGTTTTTTGCCCTAGGTACTGAGTGAAATGGAAATGGTTTACAATAGGTGAAAATCTGGACAACGGTCAAGGGCATCTATACGGCTGAACAGTTGAATCTTTGCCTGTACTAGACTAACTACACCAGGCATGGCCTTCATACTGGATAACATTTTCTGCAATCAAATTGCTTACGTTACTTGTGTTGCTTTACTCTGTCATCCGCCCATTTTGGCTTGGTAGGAGAAACACAGCCAGGGTTGATATAATAAACACATCACTGGGCTCACCCATGCTACAGACTGGCCGACCAGCTGGAAGCAAGAAGGAGCCTGCGGTATTCAGTTGCGAGTCATAGACAGGCAGTGGTGAGGATTGGTTTTGTTGCTGGACGTAAAGACCTTGACCCTAGTTTCTGGCTAGGCACTCTGTAGGTGTTTCCTATGTTTTTAGAGAGGTTTACATGAAACAGATTCATGGTTGCTTTGATTTTTGATCAAGATCATTCAAATTTAAACAAAAGCTGACTTGCATCTCCGCGTCCCACTTAGTACAGTATATATACCGGGGTAGGCAACCTATTGCACACAAACTGATTTTCAGTGGCACTCACACTGCCAGGGTCCTGGCCACTGGTCCGGGGGGCTCTGCATTTCAATTTCATTTTAAATGAAGCTTCTTAAACATTTTTAAAACCTTGTTTACTTTACATACAACAATAGTTTAGTTCTATATTATAGACTTATAGAAAGAGACCTTCTAAAAACATTAAAATGTATTACTGGCACGTGAAACCTTAAATTCGAGTGAGTAAATGAAGACTTGGCACACCACTTCTGAAAGGTTGCCGACCCCTGATATATACAGAGGATAAAGTGAGGAGAAATACGTTAGATTGAGTGGAGAGACACAGTGAAGCTTTAGAAAGTGCTTTAGGCCTTGCTAATTGCCTTTCCTCCCATAGAATGTTAGGCTGTTTTCCACCGATGAAGTTGAGCGCATGCAGAGAAACACTCTGTTAGGCGCTCCCCCTTTTTAATAACAATCCCATCCAACTTCTAGAGATATGACTCCTTAGTGGGAGCAAAATCCTAAATTAGGTGAATAGTTTTTTTCTTTGGAGCGATATCGTGTGAGGTGTTTTACAATAAGTGACACTTAGGAGACAGCAACAGAGGGTCCTGTGGCACCTTTAAGACTAACAGAAGTACTGGGAGCATAAGCTTTCGTGGGTAAGAACCTCACTTCTTCAGATGCAAGTACAAGAAGTGAGGTTCTTACCCACGAAAGCTTATGCTCCGAATACTTCTGTTAGTCTTAAAGGTGCCACAGGACCCTCTTTTGCTTTTTACAGATTCTGACTAACACGGCTACCCCTCTGATACTTAGGAGACAGAAAAGCAGATAATGAGAACGAAAGGTACAAAAGATAGTTAGGGACACTTCGGTACTCAGCTTGGTGTAAACTTTATGCATTATAAAACTATGGTTCATGAACAGTCAATCATGGAAACTCACACACCAGTTTAGCACAGCGTCTGCTTTTATATTTTAAATAAATCATAATTTTGGAAGTGGCATCTTCGGTAATAAAATCTTGTAAGCTGCAAAATGCCGGCCATGTTGTGGAAGGTTTATGGGCTCCCAACAACTGTTACTAAATAAGGCTAAAAAATAACTTGCTTTTCCCAAGAGCTTAAAGGGGCGGGCAAGCTGAACAGCTGGAAACTAGCTGTAAAGGGAGTGAGCGGTTTGACTCCAGAGTTCTACGCACCTTAGAGAGCACAGGCACAATCGGGTTATATTGATCTTTGGACGAGGGACAGCAGCTCCTTTATTACTCTATCAAAGGGCAGTTTGCAGTTTTGGGATGGGGGAAGGACAATAGCATTTTTTTCATGGCTGAATCTTGGAACAACATAACATATGAGAGGGCCAGTAATTTTGACATCCAGAGAAGAGTAACCAAAGTTCTATCCCGTGTATAAAGAGGAAAAGCTTGTTTTTAGGAGTGATTTCTATGAGCACGAAATGGCTAAGAGGAAAGATTGATGAGACAACTTTCTAAATATGGTGTAAAAATGCACAACTTTCTGTTCCCTTATGCTGTTGGATCAGAATCACTGTTCCGTGTCTCATGCTAAATACTGTTCATATATTTAATGAACAATATATTAACACTGTTGAATGCAATTCAATTTAACGACATAGCAGTAATTATTTTTACAGTAATTTATTTTCTCAATAATTGACTTACTGGGAGGTCGCAAATCTTCTGAAAATGTCTGATTCGATCAGGAACAGAAATTTTAAATGACACACATTATGTGAGTCTCTGTGTTTTGAGTTTGACAACTCTGATTATTTGGAGATTATTTTTTGACCTTTTAGACCAAAGCACAATTTCCCATTGTTCTCTTGTAAAATTAACCATTCTGATATTTCGTCGATGTATATCCATTTTTTTTGCACAATTTGCCTAACCTGGATTGGGACCTCCTCCTTTGTAGGGTTCCTTGGAGTGAATCTGTATGGGTCTGGCTCTGCGGTGATGGTATGTGAAGAGACCGAGAACATATGGCATAAACATCAACTGATATTATTTGCCATTGACACTCCGTGCGTGTAATGCAAGAGACCTTGTGACCTGTCCTCCAGTCCTGGATATGGTTGTTTTTTAACCCACTCCTACAGTAATGACTTTGTAAGAGGAAGCTTGTAAATAGTCCGCATGCAGAAAGCAGGTAGAATGTCAATGGGATGTTTTAGGGAGGTGTGTGCGTAACACCAAAACCAGCTACTGGCTGTACCTCCTACTGGCACCCTTAAATGTTATAAAAAGGTAAGATTGCATAATGTCATCATGTCTCTTCCTACTGTGGAAGTGACACTGGTTTCTGTCCTCTCCAAAACACTGGCCATATTTTAATCTCCTAAGTGTAATGGTGTATTTTAGTAGTTTCTTGTGGTCTTTTTAAAGTTTAATTTTAAAAACACAATATTTCCATAACAAAAGAAAAGGTGAAACATTTGTAGATCTACTTAAATTTTATTTAAACTAACTATTCAGTTCATTTCATGTAGTGGTTGTGGTTGTTTTGGTGAACCAGGGTTTTTATACTTTAAGAAACATTCCATATGCTATTGATTTTACCTGTTTAATTACTCTTTGATGAGCATGTTAAACTATGTGAATAAATGAAAGGCAGAATTCTGTTAATATTATTTACAACCATTACGCCCAGAGCCATTTAAAAAAAACCCTAAAATGAATCAGAACATTAAAAAAATTTCAAAGTTGGCTGAATTTAGAAATGTTCTTATTTGCTAAAGAACTGACAATGTCATTAAATGTAGATCAAGCATCATGTTTGTGAATAGCTTCAGAATAGAGAAATATCAAAGTTATTATAGTAAGGATGATACATTTTTTACAACTAGTATTGGATGAGAAGTTACTTTGAAGAAGCCTTTTAATTTTCAGAGAAAAATCCAGAGACATAAGTAGCATATAATATTATAGAAAAGTGTTTCGTTATTGTTTATTTTCAGTAGTTCACGTGGTATGGAAAGTGCTTTCAAAACAGAAAAGAAAGCACAATCTGTGGCCTGAGAAACGTTTTGTGATTAAAAGATGTATCAAATATATATTATGCATTAAGTATAATAATCTAATACTGTTACCAACAGAACTAAATAAGACCTGTCCTTTTTCATGAACATAAAGCTATTGAGAAGTGTGTATTTTCAAGTAAAAATATGAAAAACATACCCCAAAAATAGTGCATGGGAAATAAGTATATTCTTAAACAAAAAGTAATGTCTTTTCAATTTACAATTTTATCATGTTTATTTAGCGTTTCAGTTAATATCTGTAGGGTGTTTGTTTGTTTTGTTTTCCTTAGAGAGGGTAATGTAGTAAAATCATTAGATGAAGGTGAAGGAGATGGCTGATATCGTACAGTGCTTAATTTGTAACGAAAGCCTAGGTGTGGGGCTCAAGAAATTGTTTTACTTTCATAACTGATGTGGCAAGCCCAGAGGTGCCGGGGCTATGAACTGCCAAGCCAAAGATGCTGGGACTTAGCCCTGGCCAGCCCTGATACAAATTGAGCACTGTTATCATCACTTTTTTTTTCTTTCGCTCCGCAGCTGCTCCGTCCAATTCTGTGGAATCAGACATTTTCAGCAACACTGGTTCTGATTTTCCAACATAATGCGCTAATTGCTTTTACCATGGAGAGCTCTGAATATATTAACTGTCAGTTACTCCTAACTAACACTGAAGGCAGAAATAAAGGAAAATCTTAAGAAGGTAAATGATATAAAATTTGGAATACAGAGTTTAGATTAAATTGCCTCCTTTGTCCAAAATGCATTTGGTGTGTGTTCAAGATTTAAGCATTTAAACCCTAGTCTATTTAATGTTTAGTTTTGGAAACTGATTGAATAACACTTATTTTATTATTCAAGACAATAAATTAATATTCTCTATGCCAAAGAGTTCTGATAATTATCGCATACTGATGTAATGCATTTTCTGCATGAAGGGACATACTATCTAAACTCTGCTGTGATTCACATGAATGACTGCTCTTTAATGCTAAAAAATAATAGAGACATTAAATATATATCATAAGACTTATATATAAGATGGCCTTATCTTTGCAATTTGGATCCTTTTAAGAAAACTGAATAACAGACAAGTACAAAACAGAGATTGAAGCCTTTTGGCCAAATTGGGTCTCCTTTTACCCCCAGGAAATCATATTGATATCATGTCTTAATAATCAAATCTGCATTGAGAGACCTTTAAAGAAGACTATTCTTCCACCCACTCTTATGTTTTTAAAGTAAACATAACCAAAAAGAGACATAAGAGGGTTGATCCTGTTTTCACTGAATTCACAAAGAGCTTCGCAATTGACTTCAATTGCAGCCAGATCAATTCTGTGTTTATCATGATTAATATGTATATAGTATATTTGTATAAATAATGTGTGTGAATACATAAGTAATAAGTATATATAATAATGTGTATCTGTTTTTAAAATATACAACATACAAGGAATACTTAAAAGAATACTTAAATATGCAATTATGTAATATGAACATCAGTTAAGAAAATTGCAGAAATTCAAATATCAAAAAATAGACCCACCTGTTATTCTAGTTGGCACATATTCTTTCAAGTTTATGTCACAAGGACAAAATAAATTCCATTAGCTGCTTGTAATAGGGAGGAGTTATTCCCATATTTCTCTTCAGAAGTTCACATACTATGCTGATTAGTATGTTATATATACCTAGATACTGTGTGTGTGTGTGTGTGTGTGTGTGTGTGTGTGTGTGTGTGTGTGTATATATATATATATATCACTTTATAATGAATCCAGTATTACTTCAATGTCCAAAAGCCATATATATAGATCTATGCAATACCAAATTGCTATTGGATGCTGTAGTAATATTGGATGAATTGTACAGTGATTATTAACAAACTGGAAGTATTATGAATTATGACAAATATTCTCATGTAGGTTTGACTCATTAAATATGCCATTTATTGACTTTTTTACATATCATTTGTCATTTAGACTATTTACCAACTAGTGATTGTTTATCAACCATTGTAATATTTTATTTTTTTCCCCAAGCAGCAATGTTTATTCTGAGAGCCAAATTAAGACGCTAACAGTGTTTATAAAGAATGTCACACACTGGGTTAATCATGTGTCTTTTTTTTTTTTAAATCTTACAAAGATTAGAAAAGTAGGGAAATTCTCTGCACATATGGTGCGTACAATACCTGAATGTTAGACAGATTTTCAGTTTGTCAAGATTACAAACTCTTTGTCTGCCAGAGCCTGGATTTATTAACGTGTCAGGCATGCTGCAAACCCCATGTTTCCTTCTCTCTTCTCGGTGTATTGAGGAAGTGGTTTGAAGGATGGGATAATTACATCTGTGAGCAGTCCTTTTGTATTTTGTGTGTTTACCTATGATAGGCACCCAGACTATGAATGGGTGCCTAGAGCTACATTGTATAAATTTAAAGAAATAAATAGGGAGACAGAATGTCTAGTGGTTGGAGAACGAGAATGAGAGACTGGGCTCTTTTTCCCTACATTGATTAACTGTGCTGCTTCGGGCAAGTCACTCCAGCCTCAATTTTCAGTCATATTCACAACTTCTGTGCACCTCAGTTTTTGGCTGCTTAGATTCAGACACTTCATTTTCTCACATTGGGCACTAAAAGTAGTAGTGAAAATACAGGTCTTAATATCTGAGTTATCGTTTCTGCAAAATAGAGACAGTAACTTTGCAAAAGAGCTTTTAGATTCTGTGGGGAAAGGCATTATATTAGTGCAAACTAGTAATATATATGATTTATTAAAACGAGGCATCATTCACCCTTACAACACCTGGCTTCCTCTATTTTCAAATACAACAAAAGTTGCCCAGAAGCCTTCAGGTATTATTAGGTGCATATAGTAAAATATATTTGTATATTGTTTAACATTTGTATGTAAGATCTATATTAAAATATTTACTTAGTTATTACAGATATTACTGTGTCCTTAGAATTAAGTGCTATATGCAAAGGATGTTTTTAAATTGGGTTTTTTGCCATTTTTTGCTTCATTATGGGGTATAAAGGAGGCTTGAAGGGATTTTTTAATTAGAGTTTTTGTTGTGTTCTGTTAAAAGGCTTCTGCTTGTTTTTTCGCTATGGCTACATCGGGAGTGTCAAGCCTACTCTTCTTTATTTAATGTTACTAGTTGGAGTGGGATGGGGGTCTGGGACATGCGCTGTGAATACTCACTGAGGCTTAAAGATGGGGGGGGGATGCTGACTCTGACAATGGCACTCATTCTTGCAAGTGTCCAGTAGGCGTTGCAGGTAGTTGGCCAATTATCTTCTCTCCTCCTCAGTCTCTCCTCTCTCACTCCATCTCTGTCCTGGGGGCCTTCTTCCCTCTTTGATCCTTCTTGCATTTTCCAGGTCTGCACCTTTCTCCTTCCTGGGTCCCTGTCCTCATCCCATAGGCATCTCCCAGTCTTTGTCTTTTCCTCTCCTAGCTGTTCCCCCTTTCTTTCATGTTCACCCCTGGGCCCTTCTTTCCCTGATTTCTCCATCTATCTCTTTCCATGTTGCTCTCACATTGGGTCCTCCTCTCCTTTTCCCCTCCTTTCGGGGCCTCGGGTGACCTCCTCTCTCCCACCTTGTGGTAGGCTTTTCCATAGTCCTCTCTCCTTCAGAGGCTTCATTCCCAATTTCTAGGGTCTCTCTCCCCACACTTTTTTGCTCTGCCCCACCCCTACAAATAGCACTCTGTCACTCTTCAGTCTCCCCGGAACCCCACCACTCATTCAGTCCCACCCAGCACTGTACAGCAGCCCTGCCCCAGAGCGTCCCCACACCCTTCTGCACGCCCAGGTACCCACAGCCATTCTGTCCCCTCCCAGCCGTTCTGCTCCACACCCCCTTGCTCGTGTCTCTCCTACCCTGTGCCTCATAGCTCTGAGGACCCTGCCTTTGCAATGGGGCTGGGGTGAGGTAATACTCCTTGGTACCCCTTCTTCACACACCCTGCACCCAATCTCTCTCGGCGGTGAGACATTCTGAGTAAGAGGCGTTGGCAGCCAACTGGAGCAGAACCAGACGTAGCCCGCAGAAGGCAGTAGCATGTCTTCCTCTGGGGATGGGATGGAGGAAGCGAGCCATTAAAAGAAACAAAACCCTACTCAGTACTATGAGCCTGTTTTGAGAGGTTGGGGGGGAGAGGCATCACCCCTGTTTTATATTTAGTTGTTTCTGGATCTTCTGCCATAGAGGACCTCACGCTGACACAGGGTTAATTCACAAGCTCCAGCTTTATTGTGGCTGCTTAAAACATGGCTGATTAAAACATGGCTTCTCAGATAGTTCCCCAGGAGCTGTCACTTCCAAACGATTCCCCTCAGGAAACAGTACGCTGCCTGAAAGTGTCTGCTAGCACTTCCATATTGTTACATCCCCTCTCATTTCAAGAAAACTGTCACACACCCCGGCAATAACTGATAACATAAACGCATATATTCCTTTCAGATGCTGACCACTCTTGAGGTTACTGCGTTCATCACCTGATCAGTTTGTCTAGCTATATACCCGTACAACTTGGAAGTCCATCACACAAAATCCTCAGATGAGCAGGTCTGTTAACAATCCACCCTCCTCTAGTACAGCATGGTTCACTGGTGATCCCTGGTGCTTTCTTCCTCCAGTCTGGTCAACTACAGGGCTCTAGGCTTGGTGTTGCTGGGGTTTCCATTGAAACACCTTCTTCCTCCTGTCTTTCCTCTGGTATGCCCCGGACATTGTCTGCTTTGAACAACTCTAGTTCAGGATTCTCCTGCTCTAGAACCCTAAGACACGTTGTCCAGGGTTCTTTTATTTTCCTGGGATGCCTATGCTTTTGCCTCACTCTCTGTCCATTGCCCATTTGCTGTTGATATGATCTTTGGTTTCCTGGTTGAACCACAGTGGCTTTGTGCTGGAACGTATCCTGTTTTGTTAATGGTTCCGGCTGCATTTTGTCACCTGGCTCCAGGTCTGGCTGAGCTCTCACGGGTCTGCTGTGGTAAAACGCTGGTCTTTTTTGTTGGTTTCTCTGCAGCTCAGCAAGTGAAGCACCTGAATACCCTCATACTAACAACCTTCCACTCCTCAGCAAGAGTGTCTGCTTTCTACAGCGCATCGGTCTTTGGGCTGGACTTCAATTTAGGCCTTGCGAGGGAGTATTTCTGTGATCTAGTAGTGCTACATATGGGTCAGCCTCTGCAGTTTTCACTTTTTTCAACAGTTTCTTAGCACTTTTTACTGCTGATTCCACTTTGTCATTGCTTTCAGGATGCCCTGGTGAAGATGTTATGTGATCAAAATCCCAGTCCGTACTGAAATTCCAGAACTCTCCTCAAACAAACTGTGGTCCGTTATCGGCACCCATGATATCCAGTATCCCATACCATGCAAAGTCTGCTTTTATATTCCATATAACAGTTCTGGATTCCTGTGTTTGGTAAATAGTCTATCTCCCAGAAATTGGAAAAATAGTCTAAAATGATCATAGAAGCAACCTTCAATTCCCAAATGTGACAAATGAACTTTGTGCATAATCTCATTCCTAAGAGCTGCTGGAATAACTGGTTTTTCTCCACAAAATATAATGCCATTCTGTATACACAATTTGTCTCTTATCGGAAGGAATGGTGTTATCCTTTTTAGGTACTTGGTCTTTTGTCATTGACCATCCTTATAGGATCATGAGTTTCAATGTCTGAACTATTCTGTCGTGCTCAGTACTTTTCTGTATCTCTTTCCACCTTTCATTGGAGATAGATAAGTACCATATTTATTGTTTCCACCTCAGCCTCTAGGGATCCTTCCTTGCTGGGTTCTGGTAGGTATGCATGGCTCAACGTGTCTCCCAACACCAAGTCTCTGCCTGGGCAATACTTAATCTGTACATCATACGTCTGCATTTCATCATCATCTGCTGTAAGCACTTCGGTGCACTGAATAGTGGCTTTGCCAAATGCACTTGAGAGGTTTATAGTCAGATTGTAGGTCCACAGTGCGACTGTAAGTGCATTGGTGAAACTTGTCAATTCCCAAGAGTATTGCTAACAACTCCTTTTTCAGTTTGAGCACAGGTATTCTCTGTCACAGACAGTGCTGTGTTTGCCAACGCAACAGGCTGTCCCCTTGCAGCATGGTAGCTCGGATGCATCACATTGCAGAATCAGAGGTTCCCCTGTACTGTAATATTTCAAAACGGGAGCTCTCTTTTACTTTCCAAAATGCTTGTTTGTGTTGGTCCATTCACTCCTATAAGGGGTCTCAATGTGTCAGCTGTCTCGGGATCTTGCAGCTCTCAAACAGATGGCTGCAACACTGTGCTAAATAAGTGACTATTCCCAGGAATCTATGGACTCCTTTAATACTGCTGAATCTTGACATTTCTCTAATTGCCCTCACTTTTTCTGGGTCTACTTTCAGGCCTTCGGAGATCAGCAAATGTCCAATGTATGGCACGTCGGTTACTCTCGTCCTGAGGTTGTCTAAGTTCAATTTTGTATTATTTTCTTTGCATCTCTGTTATAATTGTAGTAATTTGTAGTCATCATCTCATTGTACTTGTTCTGAGTTATCACCCTCTGCCACTGTCTGAACATCATCTGCTCTTGTGTGGATTCCCATCAGGCCCTCCAATGCTTGGGTCAATCTGCTCCGCAATACCTCTGGTGCAGGACTGATTCCCACCGGCATCCTTAATTATTGGTATCTCCCAAACTGAGCTGCGAAGGTTGTCAAGTAACTTGATTCTTCATCCAGTTCAATGTGCCAGTATCCATTTTTACATCACATGCTTGAAAAAGTCTCACTTTAGACAGATCTGGTAATTGTAGTCAGAGGGAAGTGGTTCCATTTTAAAATTTGGTTTGAAGGCTTTGGGTCTATGCATATTCTCAGTCTTCTGTATGACTTTCTTACCACCATAAAACTGTTTATCCTGTCTGTGCTCTTCTCTACAGGCTGTATAATTCCACAATTCTGTAGGTTCTGCAGTTTGTCTTTCAGTGGCTGTAGTAATGCAACAGGTACTCTTCTTTTTGGCAATTTAACTGGCTTCAAACTGGTGTTCATCTCTATTTTATAAACACCATCTAGCCATCCACCTCCCTGAAACACGTCTATACTCCCTCTGTATCATCTCCTGGTCCCAGGTAATACCATCCAAGGTATCTTCAGTCAACCCACTATCCACTTTCTTTATGTTCTGGAGCTGTACTTTTATCCTGTTAATGGCTTAAGTGGCCTTGCTGTCCAGAAGTGGTACTGCTGCCTCCTCATCTATGACCACAAAATCCAGTCTGTATTTCTTTGTGTTCCTTGGATTTCTTAATTTAATTTTACGTTTCTCCATGGGCTTTAAAGTGGTAAGGTTGTACATTGTTAACAGCTGGTTAGTCTCTTCTAACCATATGTCTGGGTTCACCAGATTGGTCGGGATAATGTTACAACTTGCTCCGCGATCTAATTGAAACAGTATCACTTTCCTCCCAAATAACATGGCTGCATACAACTGTTTCTAATACTCACTAGGGTCCTCTTGCACTGTTTACCAGCTGTTTGGTCAACCACATAATGCCCTCATGCTCACTGTTGCTCTCTTCAGTTACTGTGTGTAGCTTGGATTTGTTTTTCTTCTCTCTGGACAAACACTTGGCTGCAAAATGATTAAATTTGTCACAGATATGGCATTTTGTCCCATAAGCCAGGCACTTCTCTTTCTGTCTTACATGTTTTCTCCAACAATACTTGCATGTGTCTGTACTATTGTCATCTATTGATGTTGTATCTGATTTTGATTTCTGTTTCTTATGTACTGCAGGGGCAGTGTCTGCTGATTGTCCTTCCATGGTTCTAATCCTCTCCTTGGACAGTTCTGTAGCCCTGCATATCTCCAAGCTTTTCTCTATAGTTAAGTCAGCTTCCCTCCGCAACCGCTCTCGTACTTGTGAGTTTTGTATCCCACACACTATCTAATCTCTTATCAGCGAGTCTTTAATATTTTGAAAGTTACAACAGGCTGCTAGCACTTTTAAACTGCTGCTGTGCTTATCTAGACCCTCCCCAACTGCTTGATCCCAACTAAAGAAATGACACCTCTACCCCAATATAACGCAACCCAATATAACACAAATTCGGATATAACGCGGTAAAGCAGCACTCCGGGGGGGCGGGGCTGCGCACTCCGGCGGATCAAACCAAGTTCGATATAATGCGGTTTCGCCTATAAAGCAGTAAGACTTTTTGGCTCCCGAGGACAGTGTTATATCGAGGTAGAGGTGTGTATCTTTCCATCGTTTCATTTTTACAGGGGGTACAGTGACTATCAAAACAGCCCATTATTGCTTCTAAGGTGCATTGACCTCGGGGAAATTCTGCGCAGAGAATCTCACTTATCCCTCTCCCCCTTTCTCTAATCAGGTAACAAAACAGTTTTATTTTCACAGCCTCCTCTTTATCTGCCATAGCGATATCTACATAGAGATTAAATTCCTCTTTCCAGTTCTTCCATGCCTGAGCTAAATTCTTAGCTTCCAGGTTTAATGTCCCTGGAGGCTTCAACCCCTCCATCTTCTGTATTGGTCTTGTCTTCTAAAACAAAACTATGTACTCAGAGAAGTGTTCTGCTCTCAGCAGTGCAACTCTGAATGGTCTCTCTTGCTGTCTAGGACACAGTTATCACTGCCACCAAAGGAAGTATTTCTTCACACAACACACAGTCAACCTGTGCAACTCTTTACCAGGCAATGTTGTGAAGGTCAAAACTATAACAGAATTCAAAAAAGAATTAGATCAGTTCATGGAGGATAGGTCCATCAACGGCTATTAGCCAAGATGGTCAGGGATGCAGCTCCATGCTATGGGAGTCCCTAAACCTCTGACTGTCAGAAGCTGGGAGTGGACGACAGGGGGATGGATCACTTGATAATTGCTCTGTTCTGTTCATTCCCTCTGAAGTACCTGGCTTTGGCCACTGTTGCTCATGGCCCACTGGTGTGACCCGGTACCGCTGTTCTTACGTTCCTATGTTTTATGCTTCGTTGTGTGTGGATCTTCTGCCATGGAGGCTCTCACTCTGACACAGGGGTAATTAACAAACTCCAGCTTTATTGTGATTGCCTGCGACAGGGTTTCTTCTGCCTCATGGCTTCTCAGACAGTTCTGCGGGAGGTGTCGCTTCCAAACAGTCCCCCCCAGGAAACAGTGTGCTGCCTGAAAGTTATAGCCCCTACCATCTTCCATGGCAGCAGGCCTTTAAAAAAGCAGGGCACAAGCCCAATACTTTTTCCTTTCCCTTGAACCTAAGGACTGTCCTATTTAAACTAGCTGCAGGGGACAGAAAATAGAGCTGCGGCTCTGCGTAGGATAGGGGCATGCTGGCCATACCCCTTTCCATCTTGTCCTGTTTTCCCTGTTAGATCAGCATCAGGAAAGTACACAAGCTCCTGCTCTGTCTCTATGCCACCAGAAGATCATGCTTGCAGTGGGGTTATCCTCCCTGGGTCAGCTATACCAGCTTTGGGGCCAGCTTACATCTGTGGTCTGGTGCCAAGGTACTGCATCACAGTAGGTCATTTGGCCCAATATCTTTGCACAATCAAGGGTACTTGCAACCTATTATTTAAAAGGTATTGTCCCCCGTATTCATGAAATGATGTAGCTAATTTTATTCGGGCATCACAATGGTTTGGTCCTATGCTACTTCCGTAACTCTTAAAAATTGTATTTATGTATTTAGATTTATACAGAGTGTAATGAAAGCGCTTCAATCTAGTTCTGTGGGTGCCCTTGACAATTCCTAAAAAAACGTTCATCACCCTTAACTAGGAACTCCTATTAATAAAATGAACTAAGTTTTCCTGACGCATGCACCTGCATCGCAGATGATGAGAGCACGTCTCTCAGAATAGGGGGAATTGGTATGATTATGACATATTATTACTTTATTCAGCTATATTCGTATTTACAAAATAGTCCTGAAACACTATGACAGTACATGCAACACTGCTTCGAGAAAAATGGTACGAAGTGGTACAAAAGAAATCTTGAAACCAATGAACGCCACTATAGTATTCAAGAGTAAATGGAGTATCTCAGTGTTTCCCAAACTTGGGACGCCACTTGTGTAGGGAAAGCCCCTGGCAGGCCGTGCTGGTTTGTTTACCTGCCGAGTCTGCAGGTTTGGCCGATCACGGCTCCCACTGGCCGCGGTTCGCTGCTCCAGGCCAATGGGAGCTGCTGGAAGGGGCGGCCAGTATGTCCCTTGGCGCGCGCCGCTTCCAGCAGCTCCCATTGGCCTGGCGCAGTGAACCGCGGCCACTGGGAGCCGCGATTGGCCGAACCTGCGGACGCGGCAGGTAAACAAACCGGCCTGGCCCGCCAGGGGCTTTCCCTACACAAGTGGTGTCCCAAGTTTGGGAAACACTGGAGTATCTGTTACATTCTCTATCAGAGACACTATATCCTGTACTTACAAGGTGCTGGCTTTGCCTAAGTAGTATCTTTTCCATCTCTAACTTCTCTGACTCAAATGGAAGGAGGGCATTACACGAGAGAGTTACAAAGAAAAGCCAGTTATTGCAGTACCTGGAAATGGCATAGCAAACAGATGCCATATAACACAGGACATTTTCTGAGCAAAACTGAAGGTGCTGGCATCAGTGTGAATGTAAATCAAATATGGGGGAGCAAAATAGTGAAGCACTCTGAATGCCACAATCCTTGCTTTGTTGTTTTTATGCTATTGCCCTGGCTTGTGATCCATGATAGTGGCTTCATGGTTTGAGCCGGTCAAATGGAACAAAACTCTCGGTAAAGAAAACAAAACATGTAGTTGATTTCTGCAAGGTCTGTTGTCCCAGATGAGGCACTCCCAGACCTGTGCAGCATAAATTGGACTGGTTAATAAGAAATATTTCAGCAGCATTAGATGAGATGCAACTTTTTGTCTTACAACTGTAAATGTAAAGAACTGTTGATGCATATAAACAGAAACCATGGGGGGGGGGGCAGAACCTGGGAGGCGAAAGGACTTGCAGTGGGAGTCGGGCATCTCACTCCCTTAGACAGCTTTGAAAACCCCAGGCTTTACAGCTGTGTGATTATATAGTGAGTATTTGCATTCTATTCTCTACCACATGGTTAGCTTTGTGTAATAGGCTGAATAAGAGTATAGCCCCCAGTGCCAAACACACATGACTGTTCTGTCTAGGTCCCATATAAGCATTGGCTAATGTTTTCTTTTAAGTTCTCAATAACAGAATGGGCTTTTAATATAGAATTTGGATTATGAAGGATTTATGCCCCCATCGTTTAAATGCATTAAAGCAGGTCAGATTTTCAGTGCCCCGGTAATTAGCTGATTTTACTGTGACCAAAGCTCAGCAAGAAAACTTCAGCTGCATAGGATTCAGAACCTAAATAATAAAGGTGGAGTTCCCTCCTCTCCCTTCTGCACATGTCCAAAAATCTTCCGACCCAGCAAATCCTCCTGCAAAAACCAACTTAAATATTCATCCTAGAGCTCTGGAGGAAAAAAGGGTCCTGGAGTATAATTCAGATGAAAGAAAAATGTTTCCCCATTCGCTTTTTCACCAAAGCACCTATCCTTATTGATGTAAGTGGTGAGCTGATTTAACAATGAATTTAAACCCTACATTTTCTGGGGGGTTAGAAGAACAAAAGAATATAAACCTTGATTTTAAAAGTTAATCTGTTTTATATTACTTGGGTTTATCATAGCTGTACTTGTGACCCTAATTGCAGCACTGTTATAGGTAGGGTTGTGGAGCTCTTTTAATTCTAGGGGACAGATTTTGCCCTCATGTGCCTAAAGATGCTCATGGAAGATTGCTGAAGTTGTGCACATTTCATAGATTCTAGGATTCATAGATTCTAGGACTGGAAGGGACCTTGAGAGGTCATCAAGTCCAGTCCCCTGCCCTCATGGCAGAACTAAATACTGTCTAGACCATCCTGGATAGACATTTATCTAACCTACTCTTAAATATCTCCAGAGATGGAGATTCCACAACCTCCCTAGGCAGTTTATTCCAGTGTTTAACCACCCTGACAGTCAGGAACTTTTTCCTAATGTCCAGCCTAAACCTCCCTTGCTGCAGTTTAAGCCCATTGCTTCTTGTTCTATCCTTAGAGGCTAAGGTAAACAAGTTTTCTCCCTCCTCCTTATGACACCCATTTATTTGAAGGCAAGGTTTGGCCCTAAGACCGTATTGATTTTTGTTAGCTCTTTATATATAATATGGGGTTGGATTTTTTTTGCTTGTTTGTTTGCTCCGTCAGCCAAATGGTGAATATTTTTTTAAAAAGTTTAGAACCATTAGTCCAGCTGTTTTGGAACTAATGAAGCATTGGGGAGAAGATATGTTTTTTACTTTTAACAGAATATAATGTTTTGTGTTCAAATAACTCAAAAATGGCTTTTTTAAAGTCATCAAACTCACCATGTACATAGTCCTCAAGGAAGAGTTACAAGTTTGCTTGCTGTGTTAGAAAAAATTGATTCAGGCAAAAGTTGTAATTTACCAAAAATAGCATACTCTTGCATACATCGCTATCATAAATTATCATAATTGTAGAGTGGTGCAGAGTCGAAAATAGAAATGCATTTAGAGTACTCCTGTATTTCAAGTTGTTTTGGTTTATTTTTATGTACTAAAATGGATCATTATTTTCAGAAAACTTTGCTGAAATATGCACATTTTTAAATTATATTGTTAAAGTGAAAACAGTTTTTACCTTGGAAATTTTCACAAATTCATGTTTTCTCAATGTTCCGATGAAAAAATGTCATCTCAACAAAATTACATGTAATGCCAGATTCAGATGCATAATCACAGAGGACAATAAATGTTCATAAAGAATTCCACAAAACATTAAATTTTGCACACCTCTGAAGCACAGTACATTTGCCTGCCCTATTTAAACTCACTCCAGGTGCAACAGTCCAAATATACGCATGAGCAAGCATAATCCAAATCAATCACTCCACAAGTGTAATTCAGAATAGAATAGAAAGGTAATTTACCAAACCGCACTTTATGAACAATTTTGGCTTTGAATAAGCAATCAACATATTCTTTGAGTCTTCTAAAGAATGTTTTCTATTTAGCCCTTTCATTGCTCTCAGAGATGGGGTTATTCAACTAATCCAGGTGTTCAGATACTAACTACAGACAACTCTGTGATACTGTCTGTTCCTGGATGCTAAAGGTTACAGAGATAACAGATTGGCTGAACTAAATGCAATTTTATTGTGAATCTCATGATATTTGGTGTGTTTCTTAAAGCCTCGGCTCCTGGAGTCATATGAATGTGTACGTGAGAATCACAGCTTTCGTTTTTTGGTTTGGGGATTGTTTCGGGATTTTTTTCCCTTAAAGGTTTCTAGCCCTCATGGTTGTAGGGGAAAAAATGGAAAATGTGACCTGCCATACCTCAGATGTTAAAAATCAGAAGGGAAATAAAAAGAACCCCCAAAACTATTCGTTTTTAATCTCCAATCTCATGATTTTTGAACAATTAGGTTTGGCAAGACTAGCAGCAACAAATAATGTATAGGAGATGGATTGTTTTGTCCGTGTGGGTGTGTAAATAGGGTGCATTACTAATCAAAAATAGCTTTGCTGAGCAGAATCTTAATACAATTTATACAAATTAATACAATTTACATACAATCTTAATACAAAAATACAATAAAATCTTCAATATGTGGTTAAATCTGTGTCTCGGAGTTGACTGCAAAATTGTGCTGGCAAGAACTAGTCATAAATGTAAATATTTTGCTCCGATTGTAGAAATAGAGAAACAAAATTGAAAATGATTATATATAAATTTTTCAGGTCCCATAACCTCTCCTAGGTCCCATATTACATAGGGGAGCACAAGTTCTCAAACTTTTTCCTATCATGCACTGCTCTTTAAATACAGAGATCCTGTCCGAGACACAGCTGCTCTCAGCCTCCTAATCTACAGCCTCCTCCCAGCCCGGATGCAAGTGCCTCACCTTCCCAATCCTAGCTACAGTGCTTGGCTGCATTTAAAAATATCCCATTAAGGAAGGCGAGGGGGTGGGAACTCAGCAGGGCAGAGGGGAGGAGGGAACTGTGTTAAAAGAACTTTAAGGTTGCAACATGAAGCATTCCAAAGTCTGGAAATGCCAATGTTCAGAATGAACTTGCAACCCATGTCCCTCCTCTGCACCTTCCTTCATGATTTCACTTGCTAACAGTGGTAGGCAGGGACGGCAGCAGCTGCTGCTGATTAGTGACTTAATCTCACTCAGGCTCCCCTCTGCTCCGGTTCTGCAGACAGACACAGAGGTTATGTCTACACTACAATAAAACACCCCTGGCTGGCCCAGGTCATCTGACTCGGGCTCATGTAGCTCAGGCTGCGGGGCTATAAAATTGCAGGGTAGACATTTGGGCTCAGGCAGTAGCCTCGGCTCTGGGACCCTCCCCCTGATCTGTGGCCCCGCAAGGGGAGGGAGAGTGGATGTTGCTGCTCAGAGCAACACCGGGCACCGATCTCTGCTGTCCACTTGTGTCTCCCCTCCTGTCCTGCTTTAAAAATGGACAAACACTTCACTGTTGTGACAAAAGCAAGCTCTACGGAGTACCTTGAAATGTTGTGTTGCCCACGGGCAGAGAATCGCTATAACAGGGCACTATGGTGTAGAATCTTCTGTGGGGCAGTGTTAGCAGTGCTCCAAAATTAACTGCTATATTTATGGCACATCGAGTACCCGGTGCTTTGGGGGCATGGTTTGATAACATGTGAGACAAATGGTTTTACCGCCTCCCCTGAGAACTAGTTCCATGTGTCCAATAGGAGCTGTTACAAAGCCATTGCAGCTGTCGTACGGCTCTGATGGGTATGTGCTATTGTATGTCCTTTCAGCACCGTGGGATTAAATGGTTAGAAACAGTATTCATCTGGATCTCCAAAATCTCAAAGAATTATAAGTGGAACTACAAGCCCTTCAAGTTTTTATTTTCAGACTACTAGGCAATGCGTCTTTACGCTCATAAAGCATTTTTATAAAGAGTTTTTATTGCTTTTACGGTATACAGGATGGACTAACAGCTAAGAAATGAAACAACAGTTCTGATTTTAGTGAATCCCACATAGCATAACATAAATAAGGATAGTCCAGATGCTAGCTACACAATATATCTTTCATAGTATGTAATTAGGCGTAATAGTGTGTCTAATTTTCAGGTGGTAATAGCAACGTTTGCTAGTTTTCTACCACTTCATTGCATGTTAAAGCAATAGTTTTGCTAATTGGCTTGATTTTGTAATGTACTGAGCAACCTCATATCCTGTTGACATCCGCTTGGGATTTGTGGGGGCTTAGCCTCTCACGGGATTGGGTTTGTTTGTATGCACATGTAATACTTTGACCATGCTTTCCTGGTAACTTCCTTTTGCAAACGAATCTGTAGGAAACACTACAATAAAATCAGGTCAGATAATGAGCAATGGAAAGTAAAACCACCATAAGATAAAACAAAAAACACTACAGAGCTGAAGTCTGCTGATACGCGTTTATTCTACTGATACGCGTTTATTCTGTTGCTGCATAATGAAATACTGTTTGATATCCCTAGAGACAGATGTGTCCTGCAGTTGCTAATGGACATTTAACGTTAAATATGAAACCCATTTATTTTCTTTTAGTTGTACTTTAGATTTAACCAGATGTTTTACTAATTTGTGTTTTTAAAATGTCGCATACCGACAAGCCATCAAAATTAATTACATCTTTATAAATCAGCCAATTATTAACAGCAAATGTTGATGGTTAGTTCTTGCTTTGAAATTGAAACTTAATATATTTTTATAGAACAGATAAAATGAGTCTTGGACAAGATTCCTCTTATTCAACAGCTTAGTACTGTGCGTAGTAGTTGAAAGAATGAGCAACCATTAGAAATGTGTTGATTACCTGTGGTATGTAGTGTTGTTGTAGCTCTGTCGGACCCAGGATATTAGAGAGACAAAGTCGGTGAAGTAATATATTTTCTCTTGAGAGCTTGTCTCTCTCACCCACAGAAGTTGGTCCAATAAAAGCTATTACCTCACCCACCTGGATTATTAGCAGAAGCCCCTGGCAAGGAAAAGAGGGTGACATGACAGAGGTGGAAAATAGATGCAACCACTCCTCTGCTATGGGCCTGTAAGGGTATGTCTAGTCGGCAGCAAGCCTCCCCGCTTGGGTCAACAGGCTTGGGTTAACGCGATCAGAGCTAGCTCTCTAAAAATAGCTGTGTAGACAGCGCTTTGAAGCTGTGTAGACAGCGCTTTGAAGCTCACCCCCAGGACTGCTGCCAGCTTTTCTGCCGCCCTAGGCGGCAGAAGGTCCCGCCCTAAAATGCCGCCCCCCACAGAGGCGGCGGAAGGTCCCACCCCGGTCGCCGCCCCCCAAATTGTTGTGCCCTAGGCGACCGCCTAGGTCACCTAATGGGTTGCGCCGGCTCTGCTCACCCCCATGCCTAGGCTTCAGAACCCAACTTCCAGCCTGAGCTGCCACATCAAAGCACTGTCCCAGTGTCAGCTCTGCCAGCCCAAGTCTATTGACCCTAAGGGCCCAGCTCTGTCCAAACCGGGGCTTGCACTGCTTATAGAGGGAGTGTGGCCAGAGGATGCCATATTATGCACATCCACTGAACACTCTCATCCAGAGATTGTGCATATTTCCTGAAAGCACACAGGATGGTCATTATAGGCAGAGGTGATGTTTTGTGGTTTTGTTTTGAAGTTTCTGCAAATACAGTTCAGCTGTTTCCAAGACCAAACTTAGGGGGAAATGCATTGTTTGGCCGGTATTTTAAAATTCGCACAACTGTCTGGGGAAACGTTCTAGTGCTTCCATGTTTCAGAGTAAGGATGTGAAATGTAGCAGGAGGATTACCTTGCGGTCAGAGAGAAGCCTTGTGCTGCACCCATGAAAATCCTGAGCATACTCCATTGTGGAGCTGAGCAGGACTTTTCCTGCAATTGCTTCTCCTCTGTCCGGAGCCATTCTGGTGCTGGGCACAAGAACTGAAAGCAGTGAGACTGTCCTGTGCTTTCAGTTCTCCCCCTGCTTGATCCCAGGCAGCGTGGTGTCTTTATAAAAATAGTGATTGTGTAGCTAAAGTGCATCATAATGCATATGTACAATGGGGCAGAATTAAGTTTCTACAAGTAATCTTAATTCTGACCTTTCCTAACTTTTGAGTGCTTGACTTTGCAACCTTAACATTATTTTAATGTAGGGTTTTTTGTGTGTAATTTATATCCTTACACGGTTATTCAATGAACACCCTATTGCCTTTTGTTCAGTGTGGTATTTAGCTTTTTTTTTATTGATTTTTATTACATGTGACTAAGCTGTGTGGGAACATAACATCCCATTACACAGTCTCCCTCCAACCTTCTCTCTGGGCTGTTCCCTTTATGCCTTTTTTTTTTCATACCACCCTTACATTTGGATGAGCCTCCTAATTAAAGTTCATCAAGTATCCTCCTTTCCCACCTTCGCAACTCTCCTGAAGGCTTCCTTGTATTGTGAAGCATTCCAGCTCTGAATAACACACTCCACTGCAGCCCTAGTCCTGCAAGCTGTTAAGCACATGCATAAACGTACTCACATTAGGAGTCCCATTCAAGTTATTTAAACAAGGGTATATGATGAACATTAGCTGGGGTGAAAATTACGTAGACCTTGATTTTGATCTGGTGAGATTGTAGAATTATTTCATATCTTGCGATTAAAATTTGCAGACTTCACAGAACTGCATGTCTCTGTGTGTGTGTGTGTGTGTGTGTGTGTGTGTGTGTGTGTGTGTGTGTGTGTGTGTGTGTGTGAGAGAGAGAGAGAGAGAGAGAGACTCCTACGACAGCTCAGCTATTTCAAGGGAGAGGGGTTGTCTGATCATCCATTCATCCTGGCTCTGACTGTAGCTTTCCCTCCTGACTTTGGCGGGCTACTTGACTTTCCTGCCACAGTTTTCCCATCTGTAAAATAGAGACAGTCCTTACTTACTCATCAGAGCCCGCACTCCAAGCCAGAGACCTCACCCGCCCCCCTGCACCCCAACCCTTTGCCCCAGCCCCAGCACCATGAACCCCTCATTTATGGGCCCACCCCAGAGCCTGCACCCCCAGCAAGAGCCCTCACCCCCTCCCGCGCCCACCCAGTGAAAATGAGCAAATGAGTGAGAGTGGGTGAGAGCGAGTGACAGAAGGAAGGGGGATGGAGTGAGTGGGGGCGGGGCTTCAGAGAAGGGGCGGGGCAGTGGGCAGGGCAAGGGTGTTCGGTTTTCTGCCGTCAGAAAGTTGGCAACCCTAGATCAGACTCTAGATAAACATGTGGCTTTTTTCCCATCTTTGCAACACTGATCTCCCTAATGACATTTTAATTGAAATGAATATGGCACTAGACACTTAAGAGAGACGGCTTACTGCTGTGTCATAAACCACCATCTCGCCCTCCACAAGTTTAGAAAATCTAGCTTCTTAGCCCAGGTCCCATTATGGTAAGAAGGGGCTGCTGTTAACTTTTAGATTAATTCAACGAAACCGTCTCCTGTTCCTTTTCAGTGCGGCCAAGCTTCTGGACAAAAATCCGTTCTCTGTCAGCACTCCAAATCCGCTGCTTCCTTCTCCCGCAAGCCTTCAGCTCGCTCAGCTACAAGCCCAGCTTACCCTGCACAGGCTGAAATTGGCTCAGACAGCAGTCACCAGCAACCCAGCAGCTGCAACGGTATTGAATCAAGTTCTCTCCAAAGTGGCCATGTCTCAGCCACTGTTTAATCAATTAAGACATCCGGCCATGATTAACACTCCCCAGGGGCATGCTGGAGGACCTCAGCAAGGACCTGCGATCGCCAATACTAGCTTTCCATCTAGTGGAATACCTTTTCCAGCACAGAATCCAGCTTTAGCGGTACCAGGAGGAAGCATGGGGACTGTTGGGAACATACAGAATCAAAACCCAAATGCTATTGTCATGCACCCCTTTGGAGGTGTAATGTCTCAGCCATCCAGCCAACCAGCTGTAGTTATGAGTCTCAATAAGACAGGCCACTCGTCTGCTGCAGGAGGATTTTATGACTACAATAAACAAAATGTCTCTGCCCCTCAAGTATACACAGCTGATGCAGGCCAGGGCAATCAGCACAACTTCATGACCAGTGGGTCTCACTCAGTCTCCTCCTCCTCAGGAGGGGTACCCTATGAGGGTCATTTTGGTCCTTCTGGCCAACTAAAACATGACAGTCAGCCTGGATTTCAGAAAGACTTCTATGGCCCCAATTCTAAAGGACAACATCCAACAGGAATACAAGCTTTGGGGTTTTCGGGTGAGCCACAGATGAGTGCTCATCAAACTGTGAGTCAGAAAGGAGAAGCAGGCCCTGTGGTACATAACACAGGTGCAAATAGCCAGTGGGAAAACGCTCCTAATTTCTCCAGCCAGAACAAGCCTGACCTCGTGGTCAGTGGCAACTTGTGGCCGTCCACGGGTCAGCAGTATGAAATAAGAAATGAACTCTACAACCCTGAAGAACCGACACCTGACACAAAGTTTGGTGCTGGGACTACACTTCCTTTCCACAGACTTAACAATAGTAAACCAAGTTTCAGTAGTTCCCGAATGAGGCAGAATGAGGAGTTGACCACAAACACATCTGATTTGTCAATGAGATCTCTTCAGCCTCATGAGCTAAATGACTTTCACGGCATTGCCCCTCTTCACTTCCCACACGTCTGCACAATATGTGACAGAAAGATCTTTGATCTAAAGGTAAGTGATTCTATCTAACACATTAAGGGGTGATTCTACTCTGCAGAGTGATTCAATTAAATTCATCTTTTGGAGTCCTCTGTTCATATTGTCTCACTAATATCATATCGAACTTGCTTACTTTACAAGTAAAAATGACTATGTTGGCTTTTAAATACCAGTCCCGCAAACTCTAACTAGTCTCTGAGAGTCAAGATGGGGTCTTTCCGCCTTGTGCATCATCACTAGCAATAAAGATGCTGCAAGCTAAATTATGCTACTTGTGTAACCCTATCAACCTTGACTGGAGTTACCTGGGTGTAACTGAGGACATAATTTGTAGAACTGACTGGAGGACAGCAATTCTGTTTTGAGACAACTTTTGAGGTCTTGACATTCGCTTTTGTTTCATGCTGGAACAAAAACAGAACATTTTTATGAGCAGGGTTGCAGTTCTCCAAGGTGCTGAGAACCTTCAAAATTTATGGACACTAATGGAATTTGATGGTACTGAGCATCTTGCAGGATGAGGCCTTCAGCTATATTAACTTAACTGATTTAATACTCATAAACTTAATTGCTTGAGAAAAGTCATGCATAGAAGATTTTCAGGAGCTGGAGTCTTTTTAACATCCATTTATAGTATGTTACTTACAAGCTGTGAATTGATGTAAGTATGGAATGAATGTCCATGTAGAATTAGAATCATTCCATTTAGTACCCTTCTTATACAGTAAGCCTTTTTATTCTTACTTACCTCATGAATCACATCTTAGATTCTCTTGCCAGGTTTTTTCCATGAACTATAAAGTTAAATGAAACTACTAGTATACGAAATAAGTCGATTTCAAATACAGCCTCTATTTTACACTTATCAGTCATGTCCTGTTTATTTCAACATAGGACTGGGATCAGCACATTAAAGGAAATCTTCACATCCAAAAATGTATGGTTTTCTCAGAAAAGTAAGTACTGTTTCAGAGATCTTGGGCCAAATTCATGCTGGTGTAACTTCAATAGATTTATACCATGGTTGAATCTGGGCCTCTGAAATTTTGACATGTTGTGTTTGTTATGTTCCTGCTTCTTGAAGTAAAGCTCTCTTTTCCCTTTAAAGCACTGGCATCCGATGTGCGTTAAGTTCAGCGGAGGCAGCGTTGCATTCATCTCCAAATAACACATCAGTTTTCAACCCTTCTGGCATTGAAGGTGAGTTGTTTAAGTATTCATAATAATGAGTATGCAAATTAAAATGAAAAAGAAAGTAATTTTATAATGAACACATTTTTTTTGTAAAATTTCATCCTAAGTGGTCCCTTTTTAAGCTTTCTGTGCTAGGAGTTTATGGAAGAACTAAAGCCAAGAAAGCAAGCTTGTACCTTAAAGTATGAATTTGGTTTTCTTTTCATTCGTGTTTTTTGCTGTAGTACCGAGCAATCTGTAGTTCTGTGTAGAAGCGTGAATAATAATTCTGATTTATTTAGAAGCGGTCTTTTAAAATTTGACACATACATACAGTTAATACAAGGTTTTCACTGTGTGTGCACAATCCATTATTTAGATTACCCATCGAATGCTGGCTCATCTTATACCACTGTGTCAACAAGATCCTTTGGTCAGCCAGGTCCTACGTTTTCTTCCCCTCCTTCTGGAGTAAAAGTGAGTATATAAGGCAAAGAATCTCTTCTTCCTTGATTTAATTGTGGAAACAGACTATACTTAAATCAACAATGAACTAATGTTAAGGTCCCTTTTGGATAAGCAACTAAAACTTCAGATCTTTATTCAGATTCGCCTGTACCTCCTACATGTTTCTGGTCTTGGTTGAGTCGGGACTTTCTTACACAAGTATGGTTATTTTTGTTGTGTGCCCCAGTTGAAGCCTGGAGTGGATGAATCAGGAGAATGGTTTTCTCAATGTTTTCAAACCCCAAAGAGGCTGAGGTCCAGTTTGAGTTTGGGATGAAGATATGAGTTAGTTCTTACCTTATTCAAAATGTTTCACCCATCCCTACGAGCAACATGTAATCCTTTTGATAAAGTATTTCTAGCAGGGGTGTTCAACCTTCCCCACACTGGGACACCCTCTTATTTAGCAATATGGGAAGGGCAGGATGGGTGCAAGTCCCTGACACCTGTTTATTCCCCCCCTCCAATGGTCACAGCCCCCAGTTTGAGAACATGTGCTCTATAGGACTAGTTTTCTGTTAGTTAAACTTTCTGTGCTACTTGCTTGAGCTAGTGCCATTAGTAATGTTTCAGCAAGTTCACATCCCTGTTCACCCTTCCATGATTTCAGGTTGTAACTCTTCCCTGCGTTCATCATCGTTCCTCTCACATGCCAAAAATATTACAGTCTCACCCGGGTCACCTGAACTTTTATCCAAGTGGATAGAAAATTGCAAGTGTTAAATACAAACAGAAGCTAAAGTTAAAATTGATTCTTAAATTTAAAAGGGCTAATAATAATAATAAAAATCTAAAGAGATGGGAGTTAAAGTTGAAATATAGAAAAGCGAGGGTGAAAAATAGGGAAGTCATAGGTTCACTTCGGGTGCTGCTGCAATATAAATAGTAAATAATATCCAAATGTGTTTTTATGTTCAGCTTGTTATGCACTGGTCTACTGAGCATTGTGGTGTCAAAAGCATCTTGGAAACCCAAGCTGATTCTGTTCCCATCTCACCCCTATTTGCTTTGAGTTGTCACCTTCAGAAACATCACCCTGTTTGTTTTAATATGGTCATTATTCTGCTGTGCTCTCGTTTTGCTCATGCCATGGATGTTCAGAGATTCATAGATGATAAAACTAGAAGGGACCACTGTGATCATCTCGTCTGACCTCCTGTATAACACAGACCATAGGACTTCCCTGAATTAATACCTGTTTGAACTAGAGCATATTTTTTAGAAAAATCTTCCAATCATGATTTAAAAGTTGTCAGTGATGGAGAATCCACCACAACCCTTGGTAAGTTGTCCCAATGGTTAATTACTCTCACTATTAAATTTGTGCCTTATTTCCAGTCTGATTTTGTCTAGTTTCAGCTTCTAGCCATTGGATCGTGTTATACCATTGTCTACTAGATAGAAAAGGCCATTTTCAAATTTTTGTTCTGTATGTAGGTACTTATAGACTCTGATCAAGTCATCCCTTAACCTTCTCTAAACTTCCTTGAGTCCTCTTTGAGTCTGAGATGAAAATTTGAGTTAGTTCTTACCTTATTCAAAGTGTTTCACCCATCCCATGTTTTCTTTTAATCATTCTCATGGCTATTCTCAAGTTGCAGTGGGGGAGGTTTAGGTTGGATATTAGGAAAAACTTTTTCACTAGGAGGGTGGCGAAGCATTGGAATGGATTACCTAGGGAGGTGGTGGAATCTCCTTCCTTAGAGGTTTTTAAGGTCAGGCTTGACAAAGCCCTGGCTGGGATGATTTAGTTGGGGTTGGTCCTGCTTTGAGCAGGGGGTTGGACTAGATACCTCCTGAGGTCCCTTCCAACCCTGATATTCTCTGATTCTCTGACCCCTCTCCAATTATCAACATCCTTCTTGAATTGTAAACACCAGAATTGAACACAGTGTTCCAGTAGAAGTCACACCAGTGCCAAATACAAAGGTAATATCACCTTCTTATTACTACTCAAGATTCCTCTGTTTATGCATCCAAGTATCGTGTGAGCCCTTTTGGCGAGAGCATTGCACTGCAAGCTCATGTTCAGCTGAATATCTAACATAACCCCCAAGTGAATCACTGCTTCCCAGAATAGACCCCCCCCCCATTCCTGTAAGTATGGCCTACTTTCTTTGTGCATAGATGTACAACTTTACATTCGGCCCTATTAAAATGTACATTGTTTGCTTGCACCTGGCTTACCAAGCCATCCAGGGAGTGACCTGTCCTCTTCATTATTTATCACGCCCCCAATCCTTGTGCCATCTGCAAACTTTATCGGTGATGATTTTATTTTCTTCCAGGTCACTGATAAAAATGTTAAAATAGTGTAGGGCCAAGAACTGATCCCTGCAGGACCCCATTAGAAACACGCCCTCTTGATGATGATGATTCCCAATTTATAATTATATTTTGAGATCTGTCAATTAGCTAGTTTTTAATCCATGTAATGTGTGCCATGGTAATTTTGTATCATTTTAGTTTTTATAAACAAAATGCCATGTTGGTACCAAGTCAAATGCCTTTCAGGAGTCTGAGTAGATTATATCAGCACCATGTTTTTTAATCAACCAAATTTGTAATCTCATCAAAAAAAGATATCAAGTTAATCTGACAGGATCTATTTTCCATAAACCTATGTTGAGTGGCATTAACTATATTACACTTCTTTATCACTTTATTATTTGAGTTAACTGTTCATTATTTTTCCTGGGATTGATGTCAAGCTGACAGGTCTGTAATTACCCGGCTCATCCTGTTTACCTTTTTTAAATATTGGCACAACATTAGCGTACTTTCAGTTTTATAGATTCATAGACTCTAAGGCCAGAAGATCCCACTGTGATCATCTAGTCCACATCAGTTATCCCTGCACACATCACAGATCCTATTACACACTCAATAGCCAAACTCCCATTATTGTTATTTAACTGCCCAAATATAAACAAAAACTGGGGGGCTGATCTTTGTACCTCCAAGCTCTGCTTCTTCAGCTTGGCGTCCCCATTTTCTGAACTGGGAGAGAGGCTTTCACTATTTGCAATAGGCTGTCTTGGCCCACTTTACATTTATAACAATCCAGTTTTGTCCCAGTCCCAGCATTGAACTGAACTGTTTCCATTCATTTTTGCATTATTGCCCATCTCCCTCTTTTACAAACCAAATTTATCATTTGTTGCAGTCGTTCCATGTGGTCACAAGCCAGGTTTGAATCCTTTCTTTCCTCATACATATCAGACACAGAGCTGTAATTTACGGGGCTCATGGTGATCAGCTTCCGTCTTCCTCACTCGCGGCGGCTTCCTCTTCTGGAGAACTGCTGCCTGAAAAAAATTCAAGTTCTGTAACAATTTCCACAGCCTCTCGGAGTGTCTTTGGCCTCCTTTTGCTGATCTTGATCTGCAAGTCCAGCTGAGCAGCTGTAGATTGGTTCATTGCCAGTCTATCCTGGAAGGCCTCGGTGGTATCCAGATAGGCCAGGAATACAGGTTCTCTGCCAGTTCAGATGGGGTTTCTTCTTTCCCTCTCCTTCTAGCTCTGTAGCTGTGCCATGGCTAGTTCCAAACTGCATGTCAAAGGCTTATATTAGGTCTGGATAACTCCATCTCTTCTCAGGGTGTAAATTCTGCAGCACCATCAGAGGTGGGTCACCCAACTTGGCTGCTTGTAAGCCCCCTTTCTCTCCTTCTTCCAAGCCAATCATTTGAGCTATAATGTTGACTTGAGCCAGATACGCCTCCCAGAGAGTTTTCCCTTTTGCATTATTTGAGCTGGGGGTATATTTGCACTGCAGTGTAAGCCCAGGGTTCAAACTTAAGTGCAAGCCTAAACCTCCCCTTCCCTTCCATCTACATACCAATTGCACTAACCCAGGGCTTGGACACAGAGGCCCAGGACCCCCACGGGGGTTGAAGGTCCAAGCCTGAGTCAAGTCAAGACCCAGGGTTCAAGCCCTATTGCTTTGAAGCGTAGATGCAGCCCCACTGGACTCCTGTTCTGGGAGTCTGCCAAAAGTATGCCACAATTCCACAGGCGGACTTTCTTTGTCCTCTGGACAGTCAAGTTCAGTAGACAATCAGATTTTCCCACCCTTCACCGCAAACAAAAGTCTAAAGCAACCACCTTTTTGGAGGGCGCTAGGAAGTCTGGTTGGACTCGGTCCTACATAATGCAGTGTAGATGCTGGAGCCCCAGGTTGGGACTCAGAGTTCAACAGTCCCTAACCTGGGGTTACAAATGAGTTATAGACACTCCAGCCCTAGGTTAACACATCCAGGGTCTGCTAACTCTGGGCCTCTGCGGGTTCCAAGAGCGGTAGAGCTCAATTCCTCATCCAGGTGACTGTCTTCCTCTGTAGTCTGTGACCCTTTGATTTCCGTGTGTAGCTGAGTTTTTAGCTCCGTAAGTCCTTGCTGCAGCTCATCTTGGTTGGCAAGTTTCAGACTGGCTAAAGGTATGCATCAAATAATTTATTCAACAATTTTTTCATGGTATTTGACCAGATCTATAGGTTAATTACATGTAGAAATGGATTGTAAAGAAAGTTGATTGAAAATGCTGCTGAAAACCATACCTAATCAACAGTGCCCAGCTGTTCCTTTAAATTGTAGGGTATGGATTTGGCATGCGTGACAGAACAGGTATTTTTCATCCTCATTGGCTGACTTTATCCTCAAACTAGTAGGAGAGGGAAATCCATCAAGCCCTGTACATTCTCTATATACCATCTGCTAACAGCAATAACAAAAAAGGAATTTCACAATATCTTTGTTTATATGAATGTTGACTACTGAAGTTTTAAAATAGTGATTGTTGCCTGACTGCTTGAATTGGTAGAAAGTTTTTTACCCAGTTATGGAATTTAGATACAGATCGGAGTTCGGGTTCTGAGCCCCATCAAAGCTCAGGTGGGCCCATTTCTAGTCACAACCGCACACAATTACAGAGTTCACAGGAGTGGAGCATACAAAGCTATCCATCTGCCCAGGTTTGCTTAACAAGTTCATGAACCTTCATAACTTTTCAATTAACACAGTCTGCATTCGTGACAAGACCCGAACCTTTCTGAGTTTTGCCTGGTTTCAAGTTGCATCTTTCCAAAAGCATCACACACAGGGCTATTTTAGTACATCTCTATAGTGACTGTGCCTGCTAAAAGAAATATACAGCATCATATTCTCCTGAAATGTTGGCAGTGACAACCTGTTCATCGGCTTTTAACAAAACAAAACAATTATCAAGGGGTAGAGAGTGGCTCATGAAACCAAAATAGCCCAGCAACACAGCCCCAGCTCTGTCCTGCCACCAAAGTGCAAGCTTCTGCTCGGTTCCAATGTCAGTTTCAAAGGGAGATCCTGTCACTCAGGGAATGTCTAGACTGCCACCATGGAGTGTGATTTCAGCTCGAGTAGACATACCTAAACTAGCCTTAATCTGCCTAGTTCAGGTCCTAGAGCAGTGAAGCCTTGGCAGCATGGGCTAGCCATCTGAGTAATTACCCAGAGTCCCATGTGGGCTTCTACAGTTCATGCTGAAGACCACTGTGGTTTCACTAGTCTGTCACCAGAGCTGGCTGGATTAAAGCTGGTTTGGGTATGTCTGCTCAAGCTGCAACCATATCCGAGGATTGCAGTGTAGATATGCCCTCAATCAGGAATGAGACTTGGGCTTTCCCAGAAATTCTCTGGTAAATCAGAATTGCCGATCTTGAATTGGACCACGTTGCTAGAAGATTGTAAGCTCTTTGAGGCAGGGACTGTTTCGTACTATATATACTGCATAGAGCATCTAGCAGAATGGGTGCAGATTAGGGCCTTTAGGCACTAATGCAATATATATACTACCAAACAATACACCATACCTTTAACATGTCTAAGATCCCAAGACAAATTTCTGGCTGATGGATATGATGCAAGTCTTTTTTATCAATATGTCTCATATAAATAATACATAAGACCTCAAGCTTTCGAAAAAGCTAGGATACAGGCACTTGGCATCCATATTAGGTTAAACAACATTGGATTGTCCCTGAAAATTTAAGGGGAAGTATATTTAGATTTTAAAAAATGAATACTTTTCATAGCAGTTTAGGTCCCTTGGGCATGTGTCTGCAATATGCCAAGCATCCTCAACTCCTGTTCCCTTCGGCGGGAGTTGAGAGTGCTTAGTACCTTGCAGGACCAGGCCTTTAGCTCTCGGTTTGCTGGAGAAAATATCTGGCTTTTTGAACTTGGCAGTTGTTCAGCTTTCATAATGCAAAAGGATCTGCCTAGAAAAGCCAGGTATTGCAAAGCTAGTGCATTTGTAAAACGTCTTGATTTTCTTTTCTGTTCTAACGACAAAGCAACGAGGGACAATGAACAGATTAAAGGAGCTCTCCATTCTGGAGGAAAATGGGGAAAAAATAGTTAATTTATTCAAAAAGGTTACAATGTGTTCAATAATTCAATGAGTATTATTTGACCAGCACTAGTGGCGAGGTATAGAATCACAATAACTCTCATTTCCCAGTGTCTAGGCAACCTAAGATACAACTAAATAATAAATAGCGCACTGTACAGTGTCTCTTATATTTCATTGCAATGGAAAACAAAAACAAACAAATGGTAATATGTTAAAGCATGGAGGCGAGGTAATGGGTCAGAGGTGCAAATTGGGCAACATTAACTTTCTAAATTATAAACTCAGGTGACAAGCCAAACATCTGTGGTGGCTCCAGTGAACTTGATCGTATTAGCTCAATTGATTTGCACCTTTCTTTGAACTGCACATTCTAACTGAAGGCAGAGTTACTTCTCTGGGAAAAAAATCTGCCCTCACCGCATAGCAAAGATCATAAGTCCTCCACAGTACATCCCCAGTTATCTCCTGAGTGAGAAGTCTTCCGAGTAGCATTAGCTGGGTTACGTTACATACATCTCTCAACATAGCTCGATGCCTCTTTGAACAGGGAGTGCAAAGCCTCTTTTCCACGTAAGGGCGACAGGAGACTGCTTTGGAAACTGCCTCAGCATTTCAGAATAGATTTCCACTATCTCGACACGATTACCACTCTGCCAGCTTCAAATCTGTGCCAACCCAATTAGAGAACTCTGTTCGGTGTCTGTGTCAGTGTTCAAAAGGGGCCCCAAAGTGGAAACGCCGCAGTGTGTTTCATTGTCACGGCAGAAGGGGGAAGGTTGTAGGTTCTGCAAAATGAAATACACGTGACTGCCCTAAAAGTTAAACAGGGCTCATTTTACTTCCTGCATGATTCAGTCTGAGTTAGAGACAGAAGGATTTAAATGCAGCCCATGGTTATCCCATACCTCATCTGTAGTCCCCTCACCTGAATTTACTATATAATGTCCTGAGATGTCTTGGGTCTGATATAAAACTATAAGGTTGAGAACATTTAAAAGGAAGGACGTTTGGTTTTAATTTTTTTAGCGCTGATTAGGAAATCTCATTTGTGCAAAAACCTACCTAGTTGCTATATTATCAAACCTTCTATACAAATATGTTTATTCCTCTTAGTTTCCACAAAGCAAATCCACCGTGGGCCGAGTAGTACACATCTGCAATCTCCCCGAAGGAAGCTGCACAGAGAACGATGTCATTAATCTTGGACTTCCCTTTGGGAAAGTCACTAATTATATCCTCATGAAATCTACTAATCAGGTATTTTGCCTTTTGTGCCATTAATTGAATATATTAATCTTTGTGTAAGGCTGTTTCTTCATAATAGAAGCTTGAATATGCAAAGTGTGCTATTGAGGTACAAAGGGGTGTTTTTAAAGTGTGATCAGGGTTACAGATGTGGCCGTAACCCATGGCATCTCGGATTGCCTGTTAACTGGCAAAAACAGGTGAAAACTTTGTATTAATAAGTGAAACATTTTTGCAAAAATGTTTCTTTATCATTTCAGAAATTGGAATAATTTTGACTTGTTCTATTACCCTTAGTAGCTCCCTCTGTATTTTCATCGTGCTATTTATTTTTTCTACTCATCACTGCAGAGCTGATTTAGCCGTGGGAAGAATGAGCTGTGCTCTGTTCTGCTTCATTCATCATCCACTGTAGCTAAGCGCTGGTTACAGAATCTTCATTTTTGGTGATGCAGAAAGCAAAGCACAGCCTGGATTTTTAGATCACAGGCCGAGCTCATCATTCTGGTCATCAGCAAAATCTTATGTGGTATTTAAATTGTAAACTGATCAAAATTATATGGAAATAAATCACTGAAGTGGGATACGTATGACTTTATAGTCTTCTTATCATAACCATACTTTAAAATCCAGTACATTTACATTCATGAGTTTACACTGGGCACTTAAACTAAAGTCACATCAAAATATATTTTTATTTAAATTGTTATAAACCTGCTTGTTAACATCACTCTGATTTTTAATTCTTTCTGGCTTTTGATGGTGACAGACACGTCTCCTAACTTTTTGACATTTGATTTGTTGTCTTGCATGCCAAAGTCTGGATCCTTACTGAGTCTGCAAAACTCAGTTGGAAATCTCAAGAGCAGCACCTCTCCCAGTATTTCAGTTCCTCTGCTTCCTTTCACCAACTAACCATGAAGTTTGAAGGTGGCCGAGAAAAGGGGAAGAAAGTGAATTAACTTTTTCACATGCCAAGAAAGGTTTAGTTAAAGTCATTTTTATTTTTTTGCTAAATGGTTTCTTCATCTCGGTTTTTAGTAGGGTCTCATCTTTTATAATTGGCCATCCATTTTCTTTTAAATAAATGGAGACTGATCAAAATACTCCTGGTTACTATCTCAGTTCCAAAGTTGAAAAGCTACATGGCTCTAAGAAAATCTTGTTTCATTGGGATGCTTGTCGAAACTCTTGTGTTTTACAATTTACTATCACAAACGTCTCTTCAAAATTTTATGAACTAAAGTTGGTGTGCCACATTTTTCTCTTCCACTGCATATTGTCTAGCATCCACCAGCTTCTTCTTTTTTGTGATAGGCCTTTCTGGAAATGGCTTACACGGAGGCTGCACAGGCGATGGTGCAGTACTACCAAGAGAAACCTGCTATGATAAATGATGACAAGTTACTCATTAGAATGTCTAAAAGATACAAGGAGCTTCAGCTGAAGGTAAACTATAAACGTGTTCCAGATTGTACTATAACTCTGGACCTATTGGCACACCCTCAGAAACCCATCTAAAATCCTCTGCTCGTCACTGATTTTTACTTACCATAGTAAGAATTTAAAAAATGAAATGATGGCAAATAAGTTAACCAACATATGCTAACAAACCATGTTTACTTGACTGTTTGCTTTCTTCTTGTATTTGAGTTATTTGCAGAGACTCTACTTAATCTGATTGTCACACCATTAATTCTAAACTCCTTTCCCAACTGTCTTATTATGGCCAGACATTGGTATTGCTCAGTCTAACCAAAGCCTAATATCCAGCCGTGCATGAAACATTGCAGACTCCGTGTGGTGGCAAAAATAAGAGGCTACTATTCTTTCTGTCATTCTTCAGCTATGATTTAGTAAATATGGCTTCACTAATTGTACCCTGGAGCCACGGTACGATTTCCATGTGTAACTATGGTGGCAGTGCTGCCTTAAACATTTTTATCAACGGCTTGTTTTCTCTCTCTGCGGATGATCTAACTGAAGTGCAGAATCTGTCATGGGGAATCAGAATGCTGAACGATCATTCAGTCTTTGGCCTCTCTCCTGAGAGTGTCACTGCATGGATTCCTGTACTCTAAGAACTGGACTGAGAAAACCTAATGCATTTCACATGTGCCACCAACACTAAGGGACTAATTACTTTCATGATGACTAACCTGGGAAGGAACTAGTGATGTAGAGGTGAAAAGCTCCATTGCTCATTACCCACTCTCTGAGCCACATAGCGTGTGGTTTCATTTCACTGTATACAGGCTGAGTTGTGTGTATGCTGTAGCATTGGGTTGGGGGTAGCCCAGGGAAGAATGATGGTCCAGTAGTTAGGGCACAAGCCTGGGACTCCGATGACCTGGGTTCCATTCCCTGTTCTACCAAAGATGCGCCAGTCTCTGTGTGCCTCAGTTCCCCATCTCTAAAATGGGAAGAATAGTACCTCCCTACCTCACAGGGTGTTTTGGGGGTATATACATCAAAGCTTGTGAGGTGCTCAGATACTATGGTAATACAGGCCTGGTAAGCATCTAAGGTAGATAGATATTGAATGTGAACTTTAAAAATTTTCAGCAGTTCCAATTGCATGCAGCCTTATGGCTCAGAGGTTCCTGATTCTGTCCCTCAAAGGTAGCAAAAGTGATTTTTTTTAATCCAGGAAAGGGTGGCTTATACTGCTATGAACTGCTTTCAGTGCCCATATGACTACACCTCTATCTCGCTATAACGCTGTCCTCAGGAGCCAAAAAATCTTACTGCGTTATAGGTAAAACCGCGTTATATCGAACTTGCTTTGATCCACCATAGTGCGCAGCTCCGCCCCCCACTCTCCCCGGAGCACTGCTTTACCGCGTTATATCCGAATTTGTGTTATATCAGGTCACGTTATATTGGGGTAGAGGTGTATATTGTTCAGCTATTGTTGTTGTTAGTGTTTAAAGAGGTATGCCCACTTTGATCTGCTGTAATACATTTTTTTATAAATGGTCTTGAAAAAATTTCACCTGTTGAAATTTCTCTTACAAGCTTTCCTTGCATTTTTTATTTGAAGCTCCAATGGCTACACATGTTGTTGTGTGGCTATGCTCCTAAATGGGCTAAGCAGTGAAATTAAATACCATACCAATCTATTCCTAGGGAGGCAGAAACATGAATGACATGTCTATTTAATCCAGGTTTTGGGCTAGTGGCCTAATTTGCCTCTTGTTACATGGAGATGCCTAACAAATATTCTGTAGTGAATGCCCAGCAAAAAGAGACTGTCTAGTTTTCAGGTCATATCATATAAGCCAACAAATATAAAGATACAATGCTGTAGTGCAGGGGTAGGCAACCTATGGCACACAGGCCAAAAGCGGCACACGAGCTGATTTTCAGAGGCACTCATGCTGCCCGGGTCCTGGCCCCCGGTCCGGGGGGCTCTGCATTTTAATTTAATTTTAAATGAAGCTTCTTAAACATTTTAAAAACCTTATTTACTTTACATACAACAATAGTTTAGTTATATATTATAGACGTATAGAAAGAGACCTTCTAAAACCATTCAAATGTATGACTGGCAAGCGAAACCTTAAATTAGAGTGAATAAATGAAGACTCGGCACACCACTTCTGAAAGGTTGCCGACCCCTGCTGTAGTGTAACAGATCACTGTTTTCTATCAGTACAATTTTAATGCATCAGTCACCGTGCTACCAACTTTAGAGAAGATTGTAGGAAACACACTGTATCAGAACAATTTTCACAAGTACTGTCATGAAATGCTACATGGAATGTCACTTCACAGATGATGTTGCACGTAAAATAGCTTAGAGACATATTGGATTCTAAACAGGTATCTTTTATTTTGCTTAGAAACCAGGTAAAAATGTGGCAGCAATCATCCAGGACATCCATTCTCAAAAGGAAAGAGATATGTACCGTGAAGCCGACAGGTAACTCGTGATGTCAGCTGGGCATACTTTGTTTTTAATGACTTGATTCAGAGCAATATAGAAAGCAAATTCTGTATATTCTGAATACTGAGCCATTACTCTTGATGATTTAGAGGGTTGCTGGATGGTTTGGAAACGGGGGTTTGGATAACTCTGCTGACCGGCAAGCAGGATAATCACTGCATGTCTATTTACTTTTCTTTCTTAATTCTCTCTCTCTCTCTCATGTTTTGGTAGTCTTTTATATTTCATTTCTACTTCTTGGAAAAAAACACAAATGGATACTATGGTAAATCATAGAGCCTGGGTAATGAAACACAATGACCGATGGAATGATTGTTATGAAAGAAAATGGTTTTTATTATTAATTTCTTATTATTCTGAGCATTGACAATATGCTTGGCATGATGTACAAAACACAAATTACAAGACATTCCCTTATCTAAAGACAGACAAGCTAAATGCACTGGAAGACCCAGAAGAAGGAGAAGTGTTAAATAAAATTTTATTTTTATTTATTTTGCATACTTTCCATATGTCTCTTTTCTGTTGTGTGCAGTTATGGGCCTTGTGCTATGAGTAGTTCTGTAGGAGGGATAGTCACAAAGTGAAACAACTTTTAAAACTTGAAAAGAAGTGGCACATCTACCCTGAGTTATCACCTTAGTGATGTTCTGGATGCATAAATGGCTTGTATTAAACATGTCATAGGCTTTAGAAACTGACACCTTGTGACCCTCTTAAGGGAGAACAATTATGTTCTCTCATGACAGATTCTACATGGATTTTTTGAAAATGCTGTGAGCATCAGTACAATCCTAACCAGGCTCCAGCACATGCAAGGGAGCAATACATGTGTAAATAGATGCATGTGCAAATGAGTACATGTGAAAAATCTGTGGGTGTAATTTTTAAGGTTTGTTTGTTTTGGCCTCAGTGTACAAACCCAGTATTCAGTATGGCTGGATCCAAACAGGTTAAAGATTCCCTAGATTTCCTCCAGACAGAGATGATTAATTGTGTGCTTTCCTTCTGCTGCAGGTATGGGACTGAGAGGCCACGGTCTCGCAGCCCCATAAGTCGCTCTCTGTCACCAAGGTCCCACACCCCAAGCTTTACTTCCTGCAGCTCACCTCGCAGTCCATTGGGTGCCAGCAGGACAGACTGGGGAAATGGAAGAGAGTCATGGGATCAGTCCCCTTACTCCCGAAGAGAGGAAGAAAGAGATGCAGCACTCTGGAGAGAGAACGGGGAGGAGAAAAGGGATAGGACTGACACATGGGTTCACGAGAGAAAATACTATATACGGCAGCTGGATAAGCTAGACTTAGATGGACGGATCGAAGGCGTCAGAGGGCACAGAGAAAAGTACTTAAGGGGTGGTTCACCCAATGCCCTTCATGCTTTACCTGGATATAAGAGCAGGGAAGATGACTATTACAGAAAAGCAGCTAAGTCAAAATCTGATCGATACCAGAAGCAGCTGCCGGATGCCCCCGGGAAGTCTAAAAGAAAAGAAGAGGCCAGGTTAAGAGAGCGCAAACACTCTCACTGTGAGGACCTAGAGAAGGAGGAAACTTCAGAACAAAGGCCCAGCAAGGTATCTGAAGGCAGCAGGCAAAAGCAAAGTGATAAATATAAAATCAAGAAAGCTGATAAAGACCCAGTTGAAGATGCTGCGGCGGCGGCTGAAAGCAGTGACACAAAGGAAGGCAACGCACCTGAGAATGAGGTAACAGGGAGCTTCTTCGGTTAGAATGGGGGACACTACATAAAAGTGAACAGTTGTAACGCTGGAGTAATGACTTTTCTAATGGGCTCATAACTACTGTGATTGCTGTGAAGCTAGTCCAAACATGTCCTTTGTCTGCTTGTTTGCAATGAAACCGCAGTGATGGTTGCAGGTAAAAGTGATGTATACAAAATGTTTTGTTTTGCTCCCCTTTCAGCTAGCTAGAAACTCTCTTTCTATACAGCCACCTGTGATTTGTGGAGCAGTCAGCGTGGGAATGACCTTTTACTCTCATGACACGATTTTCTTGGTGTTGTAGGCACAGCAATTGGTAACTTGTATTTGTAATTCCCTGCTCTTCACTGTGACAATGAATATTACTAATTTCTCACTCCATGTAATGGCCGGGCAGGGACTCGTTATCTCTCTAGGCAGAAGCAGTGAATCTTCATAGCACATTACTTCATAGTTTTAAATTCCAAATTTTGCTGGTAGGTAAAGTTACAATCTCTCTGGGCTTGATTCTCTGCTTGGATGGAATGGAGAGGAAAAGCTTCATGGACCCGGTAGCAGCTCCCAAATTCACAACCTGTGCTCCAGGCTGCCCAAACCTATGCCTCGGGCCCTACCAAATTCACGGTTCACTTTGGTCAATTTCATGGCCACTGGGTCTTAAAATTGGTCAATTTCACAATGTCAGATATGTACATCTGAAATTTCAGGTGTTGTAACTATGGGGGTCCTGATCCAACAGGCGATTGTGGGGGCCGGAGGGGGTGTGTGTGTCCCAAAGCTGTTGAAGAGGGGCTGCAGGATTGCCGTACGCCCTTCTGTGCTGCCTTCAGAGCCCATCTCTGAAGACAGCAGCTGCGGAGTTCCCTGCAGCTGGACGGGGCTCCTGGAGGTGGGTCCGATCTCCCCAGTGCTGCTGGGAGTGCCCCAGCTGGGGGCTCCTAGCTGCTAGTCAGGGCCAGTGGTGGATTAATGTATGGGGCCCGTGCCCAGGGGCCCCAGACAATTTGAAAAATGGGTGCCTCAGCCCTGGCAGGAGCTGTGAGGGCAGCAGCCCTGAGCCCCGGGCACCCTGAGCCCCAGCTGGAGCCACGGGGCTGGGGGGAGCCCCGAGCTGGGCAGGAGCTGCGGGGGCTGGAGCTATGGAGAGTGGCAGCCCCCAGCCCAGGTCCCTAAGCCCGGGCAGGAGCCACAGCCACTAAACTCCCAGCCCCTGCAGGAGCGGTGGCGGGCAAATACCCCAGCACTAGGGCACCCCAAGCCCGAGCAGGGCCACAGGGGGAGGGGGGAAGCCCTGGAAATAGGGTGCCCTGAGCCACAGCAGGAGCCGCGGGAAGTGGCAGCCCCAAGCCTGGGTGCCCCAAGCCCCGCCAAGAGCCATGGGGGGCGGCAGTCCGGATCCCAGCTCTGGGGCTGCTGCAATGCAGAAGTGAGAGTTTACCACCCTCACTTCTGCGCCGCCTGCGGAGGTGGGTCTGATCTCCCCCCATAACAGCTGTGCAGGGGAAGAACAAGTCCTGTCCCTCCCCAGCCCGGTTGATTTCGGGGAGATTAGATTTCACTGAGAAGGTATTCATTATTTCACGGTCCGTGACATGTTTTTCACAGCTGTGAAATTGGTAGGGCCCTACGTATGCCACTGGCATAAGACCCTTTACTGAATTTACACGGCTGGCACAGGAGGCAGTAGGGCTGCCACCACCAGATTTCTGCCAGCAGAGTGTTCCGCTGTGTAGAGGGAATTCTCCAGTGGCTCTCTCTGGCTGGCTTAAAGTCACTTTGTGCTGCTTCAGACCAGAAAATCCAGATCATCAGGTTTAATAGAAGTGAAAGGTAAACCTGTCCAAGGTGTGTTTCAACAGGGGATGGGCTACCTTTCTCACGGCACCAGCCCTCCACAGAACAATCATTTTATACAGCAGCTCAAGAACTCAGTAGCGAACTTTGTGAGCAAAAGTTCATTTTCCTTATTCATGCACCTGGAGACCTGTCATGTGTAGTATCTCTACGCTTTCTTGGGGAGCAGTTGCACTTTTAGGGGTGCAAAATACACCGAGCCAGTTTTGAACTCACATTATTAACACCAAGCGGGGAGAAAAAGCCACTCGAACATTCTGTAACTTGCCACATCACCAGAAATACCATTATGGAGAGCTCTGTTATTCACTCCAGTACCTTGCAGCTTTCTTCCCCAAAAATCATTGACTAAAAGGAGCCTAATGGGACACCAGTGGGATTTGGGCACATAATTTAGTTGAGCTCTTCTGAAACGTTCTAACCTTAACTCTTTGTTACTTTGACACTACGTCTGATGACCCCATGGTGTACAGGGGTTGATAACATTACAGCACGGGTGTGTACGTATAAGGCTGTACATGTATTTAACTAACAATAGTCTTGAAAACGGGTAGGTGGTCAGTGTCTGTCGCTGGGGAGCGTTTACTTGAAGAAGCTGCTGGATATCCTGTTTCTGGTTCCCCAGGGGCACTGACTTGAGTTGATCCTGCTGAACTTCAAAATCTGTAGTCAGCTCCGGGCAAGCCTTAGTTGATCTTGCTCTCATTCCTCATGCAGGGAAAAAATGACGGACGTTTCCAGGTTGTAGCTCAGCAGTCTCTGTAGCACGCAGGCAATGGCTCTGCCACATCCAGTCAATCTGTTTGTCTGCACCAGATTTTTGTCCCCTTTTTCTTTTCCTGTGTTACTTCAGTGTGGCTGAATGATACCTCGGAGCAGGGCTCTCTCTAAGATGGGGGGAGGGATAGCTCAGTGGTTTGAGCATTGGCCTGCTAAACCCAGGGTTGTGAGTTCAATCCTTGAGGGGGACATTTGGGGATTTAGTTGGGAATTGGTCCTGCTTTGAGCAGGGGTTGGACTAGATGACTTCCTGAGGTCCCTTCCAACCCTGATAGTCTATGATTCTCTCTGGTGCCAGGCACCCTCCTGCCTGGCCCTGTGGTTCTCCTCTTGTGGTAGTCTGCAGGGACTACTAATGACAGAAGCTTTGATCTAGGCACTCTTGGCTCGTGCAGTTGGCACCTCAGAGAGGTAGAGCGGGAGGAGCCCACATCAAAGCTGTCATTCCTCTGTGTTAGGCGTACCTCTGGTCCTGGTCCATTGAGGATATGAGTCCGCTGCAGCTGCCAGGTGCAGATCTTAATCCTGCTGCAGGGGCTCCTGCTTTTAAACTCTGGAGGTCCTGGGTTCAGTCCCTGGTGACAACCAAGATGATGTGGCTTGATTGTCTTTTTGTGGTCACTTTGTGCTTCCTTGGAGAGAAGCTGCAGTGTTAATTGCACACACGTAATAGTCATCTTAAACTGACAGTGTTAGCAATAGACCTTCTGAGAATCTTTGGTTAAGGTCACTCATCAGGTTAAAGGGACGCCCTCAAGCTTCAAAGACCCAAACTTCCAGTCCACCTACTTTTTTTTTTTTTTTTTTTAAACACCATATAATGTTGTGGTGTGTTTTTCCAAAGTATAACCTATGCAAGGAACTGCGTTCCTGAGCAGTCCTCCAATCACAAATCAGTGGGTTGGGCCCCCCTTCTTACACTGCATTCAATCATTATAAACCAGGGTTGTTGGAAAACTGAAGAAGGAAGATTAGAAATTCATGAATTTTCAATCATTTCCATTTTTTTCCTCAAAATTTCTCTTTTTTAAAAATTTTCTGTCCAGCTTTGCTAGATAGAAGTCTCCAATCTCTGGGTGTTTCCCCAGAGTACAGTTCACTTGTACAAATTTGATGAATAAGGAATGGGACCATGCTGAATGCCTTTGCTCACGAAGACTCAGAATAGAACCAGAATGGAAATCTCTCTGTTTAGGATTACTGCTGAGTGTCACTACAGATAGACATATTGTATTTGTTTTAGCTTGGGAAAGAGGAGCATATTACAGAGAAGACCTCACCTTCAGCAAATAAACAAGGAAAAGATTCAGCAGATTCCATGGAAAGCACAAGAAAAGAGAAGGTAAGCTGTGTGTTAACTGGGTTTAGTCTCTAGTATAAAATGCAGCAACACATGAATTTGTCAGCAAATTTTGCAGACAGAAATATGACACCCCCATTGAATGCCATTTCTCAGACACTCTGAGAGGGGATGTCTAAATTAACTTACCTCATATTGAACTCTGCTTCTATGGATAGCTTTTGCCTGACAGGGTTCTGAGAGGCTCTTTTTTTAGTTGCTGTGTGCCTGTATAGATTACTTTTAATTGCTGCTGCCAAGTGCTATGCATGTGAAGGAACATATGCCTAAAAAGACTACATAACTGTACAGTGTGTCCAAAAATAAGAGGCAGTCATTTTGGAGCTACAGCAAAGGATCCGACAGGAGATGAAGCCTTTCCAGAATGATGGCGTTAGATGGACTGTAGACAACCTCTTTTTAAATATTTCTCTTGAATTAAATAATTTCACTACAAACCTCCCGTTGCAGTAGCACAGAGACATAGTCTTCGAAATTCTCCAGCTTCATACCTTTACAGTTACGAGCGGATGGTCGAATGTGGTAGCTATCACTATCTGGTGCAGTAGAAAATTGATCTCTTGATCAAGAACAGTCTGTCTACCCTAGGACACTGCCAGGCTTCATATGAAATGACCAAAGAGGAGAGAGACACAGATTTTTAATCTCTTATGCACATAAAATGATTCTGGGAGTTAAAATCTAACTTATTCCAAGTATGCATTAAAAGTAAGCAGACGTTGTAATTAATAGGTGCCATTCTGAAAGCCAGTGCTAATGTTTTGGAATGAAGGTCCACTGTTGGATACTGAGTTTATAATTAGTACCATCCTGCGATTTTATTTGGCATTTATCTAGTATTCCAGGAGATTAAAATCTTAGTGTAACTCTAAAGGCTAACTTCCTCCAAGGTCTAAGCCAGCTTCTGCTAGCAGAGTCTCTGGCAGAGGGTCCATGTGGAAGAAAGTGACTGCAGTAGGTAGCCACAAGTTTCCTTTCTCTGTAGGAGCTTGAGGTAGTGTGCAGCCAGGCAAAAAAATGACACTGTTGGTTGGGGAGAGGTTGGCCATGGTGATGATGGGGAGTGGACAAATTCAGCACATTCCCCCAGCAGTCTCTGCTGGCAAGGCTCCTATGTCCCCAGAGGGGTAGGTAAGTGAATTTCCTCTGGGCCTGAAGAAAGACTTATTCAAAGAATTAGGTACAACAGGTTGTGGATTTCTGGGCAGTTGTGGCACATGGTGATAATTAACATAAGACTGAGATGGAGAGATTTCAGCAACCCAGAGAGTTACAAAATATCCCCAAAGAAGTGCAGTGCTAGAAGCATTTATGTGGCTATTGTAAAGTGGTCTGTGTATATGTAACAGTGGGGGAACTCTCCGAGTGGTTAAACACAACTCCTATAGAAAAGCACATGCAGACCCAGAGATCAGTCATGGAGGACTTTCAGCAAGGATTCCCCACAATCAAGTCCAAAAAGAACAAAGGGAATGAACTTAATTCTTAAGTACCAACTTCATACAATCTTATAATAGTCAAGAAACAATAATAATAATAATAGCTTAATTTCTACTACCTAAGAAGGCTACTTCAGAATCCACATACACTATCCTCACAATTATACATAAGGTGACAAAGTTCCTCCTCTATCTTGGTGGGTCCTGCGCTTATTGGCGGATTTTCTTGCCTCAGAGATTCACCATGTGGGTTGGGGAACAGCCCAGAAACCTTCCCCTCTGGAAGAACCCACAGTCCAGGTCAATTGGGAGGTATGGGGGGAACCCGGGCCCACCCTCTACTCCGGGTTCCAGCCCAGGGCCCTGTGGACTGCAGCTGTCTAGAGTGCCTCCTGTAACAGCTGCATGACAGCTACAACTCCCTGGGCTACTTCCCCATGGCCTCCTCCAAACACCTTCCTTAGTCTCACCACAGGACCTTCCTCCTAGTGTCTGATAACACTTGTGCTCCTCAGTCCTCCAGCAGCATACCCTCTCAGCTCCTTGCACCTCTTGCTCCCAGCTCCTCACACTCGCACCACAAACTGAAGTGAGCTCCTTTTTAAAACCCAGGTGCCCTGATTGGCCTGCCTTAATTGCTTCTAGCAGCTTCTTCTTAATTAGCTCCAGGTGTCCTAATTAGCCTGCCTGCCTTAACTGGTTCTAGCAGGTTCCTGATTACTTTAGTGCAGCCCCTGCTCTAGTCACTCAGGGAACAGAAAACTACTCATCCAGTGACCAGTATATTTGCCCTCTACCAGACTCCTGTACCCCACTGGTCTGGGTCTGTCACAATACATATAAACAAAAGAAACAAATTAGATCTAAACAGGTCGGTCCCCACAAACTCACAGTGAGGAGTAACTCAGAGTTCCAACAGCTTAGGCTGAGTTTACCTGTCTCAGCTAGAGTCTTTGTTCATCGGCTCTATACAGTCTGCTGAGCTGAAAGCTCTGTAGCAATATCATCCCTCCTCTTGCTTGTAGAAATCTCCAACTGGAACCCAAGCAGACTTTCTCCTCCTCTACTGGACTATGGAATCACTCAGCTAGCTAGCTAATTAATCAGCCAATCGGTATTAAGTATATAAATCAATAACCCTATTACAAGAAAAATACAAAACTGAGAGTAGCCAGATATAGACGACTTTCCCCATCATCCCATTTAAATAAGAAAAAAGTTGCTGAACCAGACAATTGAACTAAAACGGTTTGTCTAAAATCAAATCACACTCAAGTTGTGTAACTAAAATGAAAGACATTAGTTTCCCCTCCCAGTTTCCTCTTTCTAACATGGCCAGGGCTTCCCTGTGTTGGGAAGTTAACAATACTCCTAACCTGCTGTCCGGTGCTTCAGAGTTAAGTGAAACCAGCCTGCTTTCTGTGCCATGGCTAAGCTTCTCCCAGCAGGTCACATGTCCTTTTGTAAAGCAGCTGCCCTGATTACTTGTCCTCAGTGGAGTCTATGAGTCCAGCTACCACACCCAATTCCAGAAACTTCTGGGTGTGGAGTGCTAATTGGACATCTGCCTAGCAAGAATGACCCAGACACAACTCACTCCTCTCCCGCTTCTCTCTAAAGAAATATCTCCCTATTAGCACGTGGATTACATATACACCTCCCTACACGTACACAGAGTAAATCAAACATGGTACCACAGTGTACCATTCCTAGGAATTGTGGACATGGTAGGACATGAGGGATGGCCAGTCCAAAGCATCACTTGTGATCACTACGCCAAAGCCCATTCCCTAATATTGAAGATATATATCTATGACATCTTTCCCAACCCGTTTCCCTCTCTGCTGCAGGAGCGAGACTGGGAAAGTGGAAGTGAGATGGAAGGTGAGGCCTGGTATCCAGCTAACATGGAAGAACTGGTCACAGTGGATGAAGTGGGAGAAGACGACTTTATTATGGAGCCAGATATAACTGAACTTGAAGAAATTGTTCCAGTTGATCCAAAAGACAAAGCATGCTCAGAAACGCATCAGTATGTAACTAGCATGTTAGAACTGGAAAAAGACCATAGCCAGATAAACAGGTGTGAAGGCGAATCGGCCCAGGAAGCTCCAGAAACGAGCTTCAGATCGGCAAAGGAAAGCATAGCTGCTTCCGGTGGCTGTCCAGAAGCTGCTGCTGCTGATGCAGTTACCGAAGCATCAAGCCTAAATCTGGACACTGAACAGAAGCCAGATGGATCACAAGAAGACAGAGCTCTTAGGGATTCTAATTACCACAAAAAGGAAGGAAAAATAGAGGAGAGCTCTGATAGTCACATGGAGGATGGACAGATACCTTCTGATCAAATGAAAGGAGAGACTCACCAGCTCTCTGGCACTTTTGTGGATCATTACAAGCAGATGGGATCACAAGAAACAGAGAGTAGAGAAGTCATGGAAATGCTTGTAAAAAACTCCAGTGAAGAAACAACGCGTGGAAGCCAAGAGTGTCAAGAGACGCGGGGTAACTACTTTTGTGTTTTCTTTTCTGCTGGTGGAGAGCTTTTATCTGTGCAAGATGCATTAGATTTTAATCTGCTGCTAACAAGAATAAATGTTGCTAATAGTGTCAAGATTTTCCTAGGAGCAGCTCAGTAAAAGAACCCTGCTGTCATGAGAGCCCTGTTAATCCTTTAAAGGCTTTTAGTCAAATGGTGTAAAGGAAATACGATAAGCAACTTGCAATAATCGGCTGTAACAGTCACATCTGGGTTCACGTGAGTTGAGCTGAACTCTTGTAGCCCCCTGCTAAGTACTTTGAATGGTCAATGAGAAGAACTCCAGTTCCTGCAGGTCAACAAATATCCGAGGGATATTTTATATCTGTCTGGCTCCCGCCCACATAAGAAACTCAGGATGGCTGTTTCTTACCCACCATGCAAAAAGATGAAAATAGTTTGTAGATTGTTACTTCTCTGTCCTTGTTCATGCAAGCATGTGACTTTGTGTGGGGACTTGGGTGGGTACTAACCAAGTACCATTATTTCTTAGATGTTCCCTCTAATATAACCTGCTGTGGCAAGGCACATGGTAACACAAAGCCAGAAAATATTTTCAGAGGGTAAGATTAATCATACCTGCCTATTTAAAAACTTTAGCTGTCAGGAAAAATACCTGAGTAAGGACAGAAGTGTCTGGAAGAACTGCAGAATCAGAATCAAGCCCTTTATTCTTAATCCTGCATCTCTGTTGTAATGCTGTAGTGACTTGGGATCTTGAGTGGCTCTGTATTTTATACATAATATATAAGCAATTCACATGTCTGGAACGGGGAGGAAGGATATCTTTCTTACCAGCCTTAATCCTTCCCAGTAAATCAACACAATATTTCCCATGCATTAAATCTGCTGCCTGCACTGATTTAACATATAAATACAGAATAATAGTGTTTGTCAGTATCCTGTAATACTGAGGCATGCATAAAGTAAGTATAGCTCCAGTTTTAAAACACTCTCTCTAATGAAAGGGGGCAATTACCAAAATGGAAAAGTTTAAAATATAAACAGAAGAGCAGTAATGAACATGAAATTGTCTCTAGAAAAAAAATGTAGTTAATGTGTGGTGTTTCTTATTGGTTAGCTATTGGCAGCTGTACTGTTTTAAGCATCCAGATTAGATGGAAATATTCTATTTCCAGGTCATGTTTAACTTCTGGCCTCATTCAGAAAAAGTTTTGAAAGGGGATTATAGAAGTTGTCTTATTTCATTACACTGTTTTCATTCAATGCATTTATTCCTTTGTTAAGTAAATTCTAGGTACCTGGAAATGAAATCTCCTGAATTCTCCGAGGTGAAATCTAAAAGAACCCATTCTTCACCATCCTGGGAACAAGAGGATGTTTTCACTGAACTTAGCATTCCTCTAGGTATGTCTAAACATTTAGGTCTCTCTCCACATGAGACACTGTCCATTGCAATACCTTGAATGTACAACAAGGTGTCACTTTAAGGCTACTTATTGTATTTGTTTCTCAGAACGAATGCAAGGAGAATCAAAAGAAACAGTAAGTAACACATGGTTAAATGTTGAAAGAACTGAGATTTTTATTCCAGATTATTGATGATTATTCCAGATAAATGGACTATGTGTTCATTAATGACACTGAACAGCTGAAATAACTGCCATTGGATTCCAAGGTCTAAAACATAGGGGGACTGACACATTCATAAAGAAATTATCTGGGCTTTGGTAGAAGCATTGCTCAGTGCCAAGGAAATCTTGAGGGCAGAGAGATCTCTCAAGTGAGTTCTCTGTACAGTAAGGAGCTTCTAAGCATATGACATGAAAAATGAGAGTGATTTAGCCCCGAATGGATCGATTACATTACACAACCATAGATCATGAACATACAGAATACACTGTGGTGTGATCTAATATAAAGTTATTATTGGCACTCGCTAGGAATGACCTATATAACTCAGTTGTGACTTTTGCCCCTAGTAAGTTCTGTGACTATCCCAACCCTTTGTGCTATACCATCATGTAGTCTCAATAAATATACATGCATATATTATCTGAGATAATGTATAAATACATATAATACCTAAGAGAATGTATACAATGTGTATTTGCAGTACATGATGTATTAAATTGCAACAAAGAATCCTGTGGCACCTTATAGACTAACAGACGTATTGGAGCATAAGCTTTCGTGGGTGAATACCCACTTCGTCAGATGCATGACGCATGATGTTTTAAATTGTAATTTTTCACCATCATTCGTCAGTGTTACAGAATTTGATGTCCTTTCAGGTGAACTTGAAAGTAGTAGATCTCGGATTAGCCTTTGTTTCTTTATCATTGAACTAAATTATATTTTTCTCTTTGAAAGTAAACCATGTTAATGTGATTCAAAATTGTTTGGTAGGTGTGGAATTTGTGGTGCCCAGAACTGGGTTTTACTGCAAGCTTTGTGGACTTTTCTACACGAATGAAGAGACAGCTAAGACAAGCCACTGCAGAAGTACTGTTCACTACAAAAATCTTCAGGTAAAACACACGTGTAATTAGTGTTAGTCCTGCTTCTACTAACGAATGGGTCAGACTGAGTAAAACTCTCTGGTGCTATAAAACGGACTTTCATGCAGGGCCACCGAGAGGGGGGAGTAAGTGGGGCAATTTGCCCCGGGCCCCACAGGGGCCTCCACGAGAATATAGTATTCTATAATATTGCAACTTTTTTTATGGAAGGGGCCCCTGAAATTGCTTTGCCCCAGGCCCCCTGAATCCTCTGGGTGGCCCTGCTTTCATGGTGCGCACAGAATTCAGTGGCATGGAAATGGACAGTTTTAAATCTTTTAAGCTGACAAATGTATAGAAATCAAATGGGTTGTGCAGTGCTGCCGGCCAGCACACTAGCCTGTCACCTCTGGATCCCTGTGCTCAAATCATGGCTCACAAGTGAAATGAGGTGAGAAGTCCACATCACAAAAATACTAGCACACAATTTGGCCCAGTTGAGTCTCTCCTCTTAAGAGTCCCAAAATTAGGGAATAGTAGGGGTGTTTCAGGTGAGGACTGAAGTGCATAGGCACTTCTTTCTGGGACAGATTGCACAGAGCCTGTCACCACTACTGATGTCTTAATTTCATGGCAGCTAAATTTGTTACCCTTTTAGAATTTGTATAATTTTATTTCTGTGCCAATTTAAGTCTCTACAGTATGTTTCAGCTTGAGGAATTTCAAAGCATTATGTGTATGATACATAAATGATCTGAGGGTGGCTTCATGGGCCACTGAAATGCAGCCATCTCTGATGTGGAACATGGCAGCTGTCCAACAGAGCAGCGCAATGCTACATAACAATTGCTAGAAGGCACTGAAGAAGAATGCCATGTCCTATGTATTTATTTAGATTTACTTTTAAATCCCCACCCCTTGCTCTGGGTATTTTTCCACGCACACACTAGACAATATTGCACTAAGATCATTGGCATATCCAAAAATAAATCAAACCCAACCCTACCTTGGTCACTTTTTAGATACCCACCTGCGAATATCAACAATCCCTGTTCATAACAGCATCACTATTAACCATACCTTTGTGCATTCTTCATCCATCCTGCTCGGTGCACCCCCACCCCAAGAAGAAAAGATGGGGCTGTGCAGCTTGTCTGGAACATATTCAGGCACACCAAGGGGGAAAATCAAATTCCGGTGTTGAGGATCACTCACAGAAAAGGCCCAGTCTGCTTGTTAAGATGTGATTATAGAGGGAGGATGGTCCGGGGGTTAGTAATTAAATATTGAGGTGAGTGGATATAGACGAAGAAGGATGGTCTAGGGCACCAGCATATCTGCTTTGGTACAGATTTCCTGTCTGACCTTGGGCAAGTCATTTAGCCTTTCTGTGTCTCAGTTCCCCAACTGAAGATAATAGCGTATACACTGCTCCCCCTCACATTAAACACATTAAAGGTTATGGTGATGGGGGCCGGATAAGTACCTAAAGTGGATAGATTATATTTTAAATTAGATCAGTGATTCGCAAACTGTGGGTCAGGACCCCAAAGTGGGCCGGCATTAGACTTGCTGGGGGCCAGGGATGAAGCCGAAGCCTGAGCCCCACCCAGGGCCGGCTCCAGGGTTTTGGCCACCCCAAGCAGCCAAAAAAAACCCACAAAAACAAAAACAAAAAAAGCCGCGATCACGATCTGCGGCGGCAATTCGGCGGGAGGTCCTTCGCTCCGAGCAGGAGTGAGGGACCGTCCGCCGAATTACCGCTGAACAGCTGGACATGCCGCCCCTCCCTGGAGTGGCCGCCCCAAGCACCTGCTTGGTAAGCTGGTGCCTGGAGCCAGCCCTGGCCCCACCACCTGGGGCCAAAGCCGAAGCCCGAGGGCTTCAGCCCTGGGCAGCAGGGCTCACACTTCAGCTTCAGTCCGGGGCGGTGGGGCTCAGATTATGGACCCCCCCATCCTTGGGCTTCTCTTGGGCCCCTCTGCCTGGGGCGGTGAGGCTCAGGAGGGCTCAGGCTTTGGTTCCCCCCTCCCCCCCCCGGGTCGTGTAGTAATTTTTGTTGTCAGAAGGGGGTCAACGTGCAATGAAGCTTGAGAACTGCAGAATTAGATTAATGCCAATCAATTTTCAAAGCCACTTTCATTCTGGTTTACATATAAATGTAGAGAGGTTTTATGGAATGCATTGTAATGCCTGACTGCCTTCTGGGTAGGTTTTGTAGTGGATTTCTATTTAAACCAAAAAAGTATTTTCTCCCTCTTGCTGCAGTTCTGTGATAAATAGCAGTTGGGGGTTTTAGATTGAGATTTTCAAAGCGGAGAAGGGCTTTAGCCACATGAGATGGTATTGAAATCAACAAGGGGGTGTGGCTAAACCCCTAGTCAGCTTTGAAAATCTCAACCATCATTGGGTAGGCAATAGCTTAAAAAAATCAGCTTATGGGTTATATGTTCCATCTATGTGTGCTAGTAATTAAATGTAGTTTATGGTTTAAAGATAAATTAAACCAACTTTAATGAATTCCATGTCTATCCAAAGACTCTTGTAATATTTACTCTTGCCTGCAGCCATGTGGAATTTTGTCCAGTTAGATCAAGACCGAGTGTTGTGTGCTGCGTTTCCACAGGCCACAGCTCTCTGTTCAAGATTACAGCAGTGGCAATCATCATGGTATACAATCTAAGAGCAGCTCTAAGGATCTTGGCAGGCAATGTTTGGGGTTTAAAAATGGACCAGTGACTACCCCTTCCCCTCAAAAAAAAAAAAAAAAAAAAAAAAAAGGGGGTGGGGAGGGAAAGTTGCCTCTGGAAGCTGAAGAATAGTTTTGAGTCACCTCCTGCTAAGCTGTACACATGAAACGTAAAGAGTTTTGCCCTTTCTCTAGAAAATGAAGGCTGAGTTTACAATAGTGACGGGCCCACACTCAGAAGATGCCCTGTCACCTGGACTGTGGCCACACCCCAAGGCCCTACCCCCACTTGGCCTCTTCCCCCTGAAGCCCCACCCCCAATCATTCCTCTCCACCCGCTCCCCCTCCCCCGCTCGCACCTCTCCAATCCCTCCCTGCCTGGCTCCTCTCCACCACCTCCCCACCTCACTCCTCTCCACACACCCCTCGTGTGAGTGACAGGCGGGGCCTGGTGGGAAAGAGGCCAAACAGGGCCAGGACCTCGGAGCGGAGCATGGGTGGAGAGCAGGGGCGGGGCCTTGGGGACGAGTGCAGGGGCGGGGCCTTTGGGCGGGCTCCAGGGCCCCCAAAAGTTAATCCGGCCCTGCACATTGTGAGTTTATGCAGGGTACCGTATAGACGGTGCAACAGCAGGTCATACACAGGCACCACTGAAAGGAGAGACACGTAGCAGGTGATAGGGTGCCTGCTGTGGAGTTGCCATTAGGATTCTGTTTTCCCCCCTGGAGCAGTGTTTTTAAATGACCAGTCCTAGACCAGAGCAGTTGTTCGTAGCTAGAGATGTATGTAATTTCTCATCACAGATGTACGTAGACTGATGGTGCTAATGAATCTGTTTCAAGACTTTGAGTAACTGGCATTTGCTTGGTCAGGATCTACAGAGAGGAACATTTTACTTGTGATGAGGAAGTTTTGTTCCCTTCTGCCTCTCATGCCATTCACCGGGGTTGAATTTGAGTATAACATTTTTGCATGCCTCTCTCACGCCCATGTCATTCCACCTTCCATTTTGTGTGCACCTCTGCCACCCAAGGGCGTTGCCAGTAAGTCACCAGCGTGACTGGCTGCTAATAGATTTTAGGATCGCACCATATTATTGATATTTAAGGCACTCGAACTCCATCATAATAAAACAAGTCAATTCAGGCAAATACTCCAGCCAGATTGTTAAAATTCTATCAGTGATGATTGTTGGCTTCACTTTTCCTTCCACTTAAAAGAAATAGATTTATATACATCAAAAGGTATGTGTCTAAGTCAGATGCTTTGCAAATGTAACGTATGTTTTCAATCATATCTCAGGAACAGTGTCTGCTCTCAATCCCACCACTTCAATACCAGTGTAATTCTGTTCACTTCTGTGGCATTACTGCTGATTTACCCCAATGTGAGAGCAGAATCGAGCAATCAGCTTCTAGTTGCCAGGAGAAAAGGTCTAGTAGATTGAGCATGGGACTGGGAGCCAGGATATCCTGAACTGTAGTCCTCCTGGTTCTGCTGCTGACTTCCTGGGTGGCATTGAGCAAGTCACTTAACCTCCCTGGTCTTGTCAGCATTAAGGGAATTTGCTCTAGGGGATCTACATGAATACAGATACACCAGTTTAAATTTCCTTAGTGTAGACAGAATGTCTGTGGGTTCTATCTCCCAGGGTTGTTAAGGGCTAGTGACAGTGCTTTGAAGCTATAAAGCACTCTGTGCTGAGTATTATCAATCTTGCTAATGCCACCTCTGGTTTTCCTTTGGTCACAGAAGTATCTATCCCAACTTGCAGAAGAGAGTCTGAAAATGAATGAAGAAGACAGCAATCTGCCACTGGACGTTGCTGGGATTGTTCCCCACTTTGAGAAGAAAAAGCTATGATGTCGCTCAACTAGAAGAGTTGTAAATGAGTGAATGCTGACATTTCATTGTTGATCTACATGGTGTGGTGATCAATTTGCACTGTGCAGGAGGAAGGAAAGCACAATAAACAGCATGTTCTATGTATTTATGCCCAGGGTTTGCCATTAAAAACCATAGTGCCTGGAATAGTTTCCCACGGGGAAGCAGTGCTGGCGTATCTGTAACAAGCACAGCTATTCTTTCTCAGGCTGTGTGTTGGGAGCGGCTTCCTATACTAACTCAGAATTCTCAGGGATTCTCAGATGCCACACAGTAGGTCAGGCTGAGTATTTAGAAGAATTTAGCATCCTCCAGTGGAAATGATCTGAAAAGAAATGTCCTGAATGAAGCTTTTAACATGAATATATTTTAAGTCACGTCACTCATTAGTATAGTGAACAATAGGCCTTGTTTAAGAGACCTAAAGCCATTGTGCTAGTGCTGTTAGATGGCATAAGGTAAATACCCCAGTGGCCTCAGGATATGTGCACCTAGAGCTTGGTGATGATAATCATCATCGTTTTTTAATTTTCGAGTGTTGTCCATGTACTCGATGTTGTACAAAGATCGAGGAAGTCACAGTCCCTGTCTCTAGGAGCGTACAATTGAAATCCAATACAGGCAGAACAGTTCAGGCTGAAAGTTATTTGCCTTCATTCTCCAGTGCTTTATATCCTGCGGGCTGGATGCTCTTTGGTAATTTCTGCGTTTGGAAATATTCCTTGGGAAAATTCTAAAAGTGTGTCCACTTTGTGTCTTAGATTAAACTCGCACAAGAAGCTTTATAACTGCTAGACGTTTCGCTTATGTAACTTGTAGAATTCTTTATCCATTCTCATTGGGGGGGTTTAAAACATGTTTTTCTAATCTTGGCCATCTTGAATTTCCTGGTCTTTATGGAAATAAGCCAGACACTTAATGTTGTTTTAACAGTTTTTGTATTCATTCCCCTGAATTTTTATGGCAAGTGTAACAACTGTTCACAGAATGCTGTAGTGAGAACACAGGATGCACCAGCAACTATAAATATTATTATTATGGCATTGTTTATACTCAGAGTTATTGCTTAATATAATGTAAAGTCCCATTGAAATGCACTATTTAGATTTCTGGTTAATTTCAATGGGCTTTGTGTAGCAAAGTGAATATGTACTAAAACTGCTGCCAGATTTGATCCTGGAATTATGCTTTTACAAAATGCACCACAAACCATGTCTCCAGGCAAGTGGTAAGAAAATTTTTGAAATGTTTGAAGTTTGGATGAAAAACGGAGAATGGGAGAATTTGCAGATTTCTCCCCCCCCCCCCCCCATTCTTTGTCCAGCTCTGATATTGACCATATTAAGGGCCACTGAAATCTCTGGCATTAGATGTTTCACTTAATGCAATAGGATTTTGTGTACAGTAAATAATTTCCCCACAGAATGGCTTATCCATCACAGAGAACAACATTAATGTTGCAAAGTGGCCAATCCGCCAAAACTGCTCCCACCAAAAAACCTGCTCCATATCACCTGCACCAGCAGCCATATTCTTCTTTCTCTGAAAATGGTTTCAGCTCAGTATCATATCTGCTGGCTGCATTTTGTTGTTTGGCAAGTTCCCTTTCAATTAGATGGTGCAGGCATTCCATTTATTTCAACCAGAGTTGGGTGCAAGCTGCAAATCTTGGATTCATTTTTCTCCAAAGTTCAGGATTCTGTGGATTCCAGGTCTGGCTTGGTGCGTCAGAGAGAAAGAAGGGAAGACACAATATTTAGGCATAGATCTGAGCGTCACCAGATTTCAGGTGTGACAGGATTTGGGTCCAAATTTATTTAAAACATGGCTTTTATTCCTCAATTAATTGAAACAAAAAATCTTGAAAAGCAAATTCTTCTTGCTACCAGATTTCTTATTACATTTTGATGAGATTTATTAGGCCACAATTTTTACTGCAAGATGTAAAATCATGAAAAGGGAAGTAAATAGTCTGTAGCTACTGTCCAAGGCATAGCTGTTAGGGCAGTGATGCATAGACTGAATGTGAAGAATTACTCTCATTGCCTGATAGCACGAGATGAATGGGGAGGGGAATCACCTAAGGAGCAAGCATCGAATTTTTATATCTCAGACTGTTCCAGAACTGGAGCACTCACCAGAGTGGTGGTAGATTTTTAGATCACCTGGTTACGTTAAAGCGGATGGGAGGTAGGGTTGATAGTGCCCCAAATCCCCACGCCTCTAGCAACTTATCACCAGCCAAACTCAAGTATGAAGAGTAGTCGTAGTATTATCCATTTGTATTTCAGTAGCACCGAGAGGTTCCAGCCCCCAAAGAACTTACAACCAGAGTTCAAAGTGAGAGACAACAGGTGGATGCAAACAAATGGGGGAAGTAGAAGGTGACAGTGAAACCATTCTGGTCAGCAGGAGTAAAACCATTAAACCTAGCTTCTGTGTTTGCCCATGGGCTTATTGTCAGACTTAAATGAGCGATTCAACTTATTACCCCCCAAATATTAAACCCTAAGGCCCAGATTCACTCCTGTGCTGCACCCCTTGCATATTTCACCTTGTGCTCGCAGGGCCAGTTGCATCAGAAGTGCAGAATCCGTCTGTGTTGCGGGTTGGTAGTGGTATCCTACAGCTCCGTCCCCAGAGATCTTGCCTGAGGAAGAGTGCTTCAGTTTCCAGCCAGGGCTCCAAAGGTTGGGGGCTTGATGGGCAGCCCAGGAGCCGTGCTGAGTTAGCACACCTCTCAGCCAGCCAGGATCGCCTTGCTTGTGCTGGCTGGTCCTAATCCCCCCTGTAAAAGTGGGGACACCCCTTTCCATGTGGAGTTTCCTCCTTTGACAGCCTGCAAACCCAGGTTCCACGGGCAGAACCCAAGGGGGGATTCTGGCCTAATTACTGTATTTGGGGTGCAGGGCCAAATGTTTAGAGCCTCCAGAAAGGCATCTGCGTGTGTGCACATGCACACAACTGTGATCAAATCCAGGCATTTTCAGGGGGGATTTGAAAACCTGACAAAACAGCACGTGAATGTGGCCAAAAAGGCAGCTGTAGTCCTGAGAATTTTATTTTATTTTGCAAAATCCCTGTATTCAAAAGCAGTTGAAAAGAACCTCCAAGTCTTAGCATTCAGTCTAACAATCCGTGCAATCAACTTTCAGCCCAACGCAATTAGAGACCTGCAATATAATGTCTTTCCATCAAAACAGCCCATAGAGGCAATGCTGGCAGGCATTTAATCCCTAGCCATCACTCTAATACTTATTCTGCTGAGCGGCAACGCACCTGTACAGGTAGCTATTTGCCTCTTTCAACTGCTGTAAAATGTGCTGTTTCTCTTTTGACTTGCTATATTTAAAATCTAAGATGTAGTATTTTTCTAGTCGGCATAGTTCTTCAACAATTTACATTTCTGATTAATATATGTATAGCACCAGGCAGTCTCAAGTCTAGCCGAAAAATTATTTATTATTATTTAAAGAAGAGCTTCCATGATATTTATGAATCACTTCAACATGTCTCAACCAAAGATTTCACAAAGGCTGCAGCCTTTCTGAACAGTGAACATGTTTTTATCTGCTGATCTCAAATAGTCTTTAATGTCACAATGCAACTTGCTTTCTTCAAGATTAAAAATTAAAAAAAAAAATCTAAACATTAGCCCCATAAGACTTAACACATTTTAATATTGGCTTGAACACTAAATTAGTGTCAGGCTGGTTATATTCAGGGTTTTTCTATTCTCTATTAAGGCTGTGATTTGTTTAATTATACTTGAACTGGACCAGACATACTATTTATTGAGCTTATAGAATCTTGTTAATTTAAGTTTTGCCTTGTAAACAATTGGGAATTTGTTAGAACTTGTTGAGTTATGTAGGTGGTGTCACCAGTATTAACTGATCTGTGCAACTGATTGCAAAGTGTTTCAGATTGTGTTTCTTAACAAGGATTTTAATAAAGAGAATTTTAGAGCATAAATAATGGTTGGTAGTTGTGCCAATGTTTTCACAATAACTTGCAGGGAGATTGGCACCTCTCAGAATTTGGTTCTTTGTAATTATGATTGAAGCCATTACTTACCCACCTACTGCCTAGGGTGACCAGATCACCCAAGACAAATATCGGGACGCGGGGGGAGCGGGGGTGACGCGGGGAGGGGGGGAGGGCGGAGGGGGGGGGGGGACAAAAAAAAAAAAAACCTTCCTCCGTAAGCGCTGGAGGGAGGCCCAGGAGACTCAGGGGAAGCGCGGGGCCGGGGTGAGTAACAGTCCGGCCTGGTCCCGAGCAGGCAGGACTCAGTTGGGTGGTAGGGCGAGGAGGGGGGCGGCCCGCGGGGCCAAGCGGCGGCTGTTCTCACCCCCGGCCAGCGGGACTCGGGAGCAGCCGCTGCTGCAGCTCCCACTGCCGCGGGGGCAGGAAGCGGCCATGGCGCTCTGCGGCTGCAGCTCTGGCGCCCCCGAACCCCCGAGCCGGGGCCTGCTGCGGGGACCCAGCAGCGCGCACGCTGCGCCCAGCCCCTGGCCAGTCGCGTCTGGGCTGCTGCCCAGCTGGTGCTATCCCGCGGCGGCCCCGGAGTGGGGGCAGCAGGCCCCAGCCCCCCCGTCCCGCAGGGGAACGAACGGGGCTGGGCTGCCGATGCCTCCGCCCCGGGGCCGCCGCGGGATAGCACCAGCTGGGCAGCTGGCCAGGGGCAGGGCCCAGCGTACGCGCTGCTGGGTCCCCGCAGCAGGCCCCGGCTCGGGGGGTTCGGAGGCACTGCACCCGCGGAGCGCCATGGCCGCTTCCTCCCCCGCGGTAGTGGGAGCTGCAGCAGCGGCTGCTCCCGAGTCCCGCTGGCCGGGGGGACAACAACAGCCGCCGCCTGGCCCCGCGGGCCGCCCCCCTCCTCTCCCAACCACCCAACTGAGTCCTGCCTGCTCGGGGCCAGGCCGGACTGTTACTCACCCCGGCCCCGCGCTTCCCCTGCGTCTCCCGGGCCTCCCTCCAGCGCTTGTGGAGGGAGGGGGAATAGTGAGCCCGGGGAAGAGGCGGGGATTCGGGGAGGGAGCCAATCGGGGGAGGAGGGGGCGGAGTCGGGGTGGGGGGGGGGGGTGCGAGCACTTCCGGGCTCTGGGCTCTGGGGCATTTCCTTGTTTGTCCAGTGTCCCGACCGCATGTCGGTCGGGACGCGGGACAAACAAGGAAATATCGGGACAGTCCCGATAAAATCGGGACGTCTGGTCACCCTACTATTGCCTCTCTATCTCCCTTCCTACACGTCACCTCCAGACTTACTGAGTGAGCTATCTACAGCTGTTGCATCTTGAATTCCTCTCCTCCACCTCCATCCTGGATTCCCTGCCACACTTTCTGAAACTGTTCTGATCTCTTTCTAGCCAACTCTCAAGGCATCTGCTTCACCTGCTTGTCCCATCTGCCGTGTTGATTGGACTCGCCTGCTTGACCATTCCTTTCTTGCCTTTCATGACATGGTCTTCTCCCTGGCTATCCTGCTGGGTCTCTTTGGTTGATCATACTTCCCTCCCCCATTTTCCCTACTGGTTCCACAATGCTCTATCCTAAGTCCCACGGTCCCACCCTCTTCTCTCACTAAACCCTTTCTCTGAGTAACCTCACCCATCAAAAGTGGGATCCACATGGAAAAATGCTCAATGAAGAATCATAGTTAGTTTAAGGGTAAGTAACTGTTCTTTGCTATTATCACTACTAAAGAGTTAAAGAAAGCTGTAAGGACAAAAGCAGTGGGGAAATCTATAAGTCTTTCTGTACTGTTGAAAGAATTGATTGGAAAAACAGGACAAAAACAGAGCAAAGGGGTGGGCTAGGAAGAAGACAGAAAGAGGGAAGGTAAGATGAGACAGGGTTTCCCCCTGCTGTACAGTAAATTATTACACAAAGTTGTGATTGCAGATTCGGTATGATTGGGGTGGCGGTGACAAAAGTTGATGACGTACAAAGCATACAGCTTGACTTTGAAATACAAACTCACTCTGTGTAGCAGCCAGATTTCTTGTGGATAATATGTCTGGAATACCCCGTTGTCCTGGTTACGGAGTATCTTTGTAGAACATAAGTACACCTTAAAAGGCATGCTGTGTAAATCATTTGGAACTATATCATGACATCATAAATGTGTATAATACCAATATTGTTGAATAGACACAGTACCTCAAGGATGCTCTTCATTGTATCATTCAGGAGCATGGAGGTTCAGGCTGAAAAGTCAGTTAACTCAAGGTCCAGGATTCTTTTCCCATTATTCACAGAATTCCCACTAAATACAATGCAAGTCTTGCTTGATCCCCATTGCCATGGGAGAGATCTGAACTGGGACTGCTTCAGAAATAGTGCTCTGCCATTGGGAAAGAGGAAGTGTCTCGTGTCATCTATCAATAAACCCTTTGGCAGGCCTCCTCCTCCAGGTATAAAAACTAGTGGCCATGCTGTGGAGCCAGGAAAAAGAATGTGAAAGCATTTGTCTGCGGGGGAAGGTAGAGAGCATAATTAAAGAATGTATTAAGATTCATACCATCCCAGTAGTCAGATAAAACTGTCCCCCATTTTACTGATGGGAAACTGAGGCACAACGTGACTAGCCCATTGTCATGCTGTAAATCAGTGGCAAAGCCGGGAATTAGAACCCAGGTCTATTCCTCAATTCTGTGCCTTCACTTCTTTTAAATAAGGATGGACTTGTGATTGCAGCACAGGAGTAATATATTTTAAGCACAAACACGGTCAGTTCTTTTCTCGGGGATGGCTTCCAGAGAGTGGTTCCAGTGAAGAATCTGAAAGAGAATTTTGGCCCTGGCTTAAAATATGATTCCTTTTGCTAAAGTTCTGGAGCATTCATATCAGTGATTTGGTTGTTATTGTCATATTTTAGGTGTGTTGCCATTTTGTTTTGAAAGTCTCATTATTCAGATCCACTCCCTTAATGCCTACATTGTTGGAGTGCGATCCAACTTGTTCGCACTGTTGAAAATTCAGTCTGTTTATTTTGGCACTTTTCCAGCACTATTTGCTGTGCTTAGAGGGACATTATCAATGCTGATAGGCTCCAAATATGAGTGCGCACACAGATACAAATGGCAGCTTTGCCTTAAAAAGTAAGGGTAAAATTATAATTGAGTGCATTTTGGCAGTCACCTAAGTGTTGTGATCTTGTCTGATCATGCAAGGCAAGCATGGCCAGGCTTGGCCAATCATGAAACAGGAGACCTCCAAGGAAAACCTTCTGCTGGAAGTCACATTGGTGAATCAATAGATGATGCTTTTCTCTCCAACTCAGTACTGAATCATTGCTTGTTCCATGGATAAGCTAGGCTAGCATGATCAAGCCAGAAGTGGTCCCATGTCAGCACTTCCTAGTTGTTATTACCACAAAGGTGCTCTCTGATTTACACAAGGGGTTTTCTGTGCTCACTTAGGGTGGATATAAAGTCAGGATCCAGGTTAGCAAACCACGCTAAAGAAGGAGTTTGAGAGAGGCTAGTCCTCCGATCTTGCTCTTTTATTTTATTTATTTCTGTAGTTACTACTTCTGGGATTAGTTAGCTGTTTTGCCAGGTTGTTCAGGGAAAGATTGGGTTAGCTTAGAAGAACAGATTTGCCCCCAGGTATCCTTGCTCACTCTTCCATTTGTGACTCATTTGTTTCCCTCGATATGTCAAGGATATTATTTCTAAAGTTGGTTCTAATGGCTGCCGCCTCCTCCTGCCCTGATCTTTGCACATGTGGAAAATATTATTTTGGCATTCCAAGATTATGGCAACAGGGGCCATATAAGAACCTAGATCAGCAAGTAGACAAATCAATCAATATTTGAAAGTTTCTAGACTGTACTGCAATGTGATTCTCCTTCTGGAGTCTAATCAAGAAATTAAATCTAGAGCCTGGTGCACATGAGGAATTGCTCTAGAATCTGGCATAATGCTCACAGGGGCTCCTGTGAAACATAGGAACTATTATGTTCACCTGCTCCAGAGTATCTATATTTTAGAGGTCTTAACCCTCATGACCCAGAGATCTCTTGGATGAGATTCAGCAAGTCATCTGAATTACTAGTGTATCAGCCCTATGATGCAAAACTTCTGGAGCCAAATCCAAGGGGTTATTATTAGTGAGATAACTGGAAGGTTTTGTTTGTTTGTTTAGACCCATAAGTCATATTTTTGGAGTTGACATCCAGAAGAGCAAGGCTGAGAATTAGCTCATCAACATCAACTCATTCATGCTGCAAGGAATGCGATTGTCCTATTGTGCAAATCTGGACTGGAAGTTAGCCAGGCAATTTAACACTTTTGGCAATAGTAGTTAACCCTTGGTATCCTGGCTGAAGTCCACTTTGGATAATTACATGCTCTTTCCTGAAAAGCCCTCTGCACTTTCATTAGGATGGTGTATTCTTCACTTTCCATCCTAAACTCTTAAACAGCTGGGGCTTTTTATGCCAGGTGTGGCTTTGTGGGTTAACTTAAGTATTTGTCTCTGTGTATGTATAACTATATGCATGAGTTTTATAGCTGCTTGTAAACCATGGCTGCCTTCACACAAAATCCACGGTCGTCAGTATGGATTGACCCAAGGTTCTTCAAGACTAGAATCACAGGCCTCTACCAACTGAGCTAAAATACATTTTCTTTAGCTCAGAGCTAGTAAGTGTTACTGTCATTGGGGCATGCTACAAGAGGGAGACATGCTCAAACGCCCTGGCCCAGTGTATTATCCTTTGGGATCCTCTTATACGAAATGCGTGGCATAAGTGTAAGATCTTGTGTATGTTTAAATAACATCACAGCACCAAGTAATCCAGTACCAGCACCACAACATCACTCTCAGATATATCTCCCCTGAAGTTAGAACATTAGGAAGCAGCTTTAGAAATGAGGTAGTGTAACCCACACGTCTCCTGATGTGGTGTTCTGTCCCATCTAGTGGCACCGAGACCGCTTAGAGAGAGTTAAATGTGTCTGCTCTACAGCCTTAGCTAACAGCCAGTTGGCTTTTAGCTCATGCGGTAGAGGCTTATGCACTAAGCTCCAGAGGTCCCGGTTCAGTGACGACAGGGGTCTGTCGGCGTTACAAGTGGGGGCTCGTCCAGGAATTCAACTGGGAAGTCTCTGAAGCTACAGCCATGCCCTAAAAGTCACGTTGTGTAGCCGCTGTTTGTTGGCTGTCCTGCTGACAAAAAACTTCCACCCCCAACGAGCAGCATTTGCTTGTCATGAGCAAAACTTTTGTCTTTCGGGGAGGTTTTTTTTTTTAAACACCTCTGAAAGATAAAAGTTTTGTCGTTCGATAGCCAGTGTAGACATATGAGTCTGTACCGTGCATGTGCCCTTCCACCCTGTAGATGTGTTGAGAGCACCTGTGTTAGTGAAAAGAACAATAGCATTTAGATAGGTCTGTATATCTTCAAAATGCTGTACAAGTATTCGCTAATGATGGGTGACAACGAAAGCGAACAACCAACACAGAAACTGCTAAAACCATTAGTGGATTGCATCAGTTATGCTAGGTTGTGCCTCAGAATGCTATGCAAGCACAAGATATTGGTATTCATGGTGTGTTTGCTAAACAACGTACCTGACACACTGCCATACGGAGAGCATGTGATGTTACAATGGTCAAGGGCATATTGCCTACAGGGTTGAGTTCTAAATAGTCTTTACTAAAGACTGGCTTAATACTCTCTAAGATCCTGATGAAAAATCCATTAATCTCTGTGCAAAGTTGGTTGTGGGGGGATTATATTAGGGGGCTAGTATTGTATATTATATATTATAGTATATTCGGGGGCTAAAGCATGGGAGTCTGGGTCTTAGTCCTAGCTCTGGCACAGACTTATTCCCAGCTCTGCCCCAGCTGCGGGACCTTAGGCAAAGTCACTTCACCACTCTGTGCCTCAGTTTCCCCATCTGTAAAATGGTGTTAGTATGGCCCTTAAAGAACTGGTACAAAGCGTGGTTCATTAACACTTTTAAAGTGCGTTTCGCTCTTCAGATAGGAGGTGCTATGGAAGCGTGAGGCCTGATTTTATCAATCACAAGTCATGGTGGTTTTTAAAGGGCAAATGCCATCTTTGCTTGTCTATGGATGTTTAAGTGGCATATTTCCAAGTACTTCAACCAGCCCCCGGATCAGGAGCTATCTGCAATGCCACATGAGTCACATACTGATAAAGTCTTAACTTAAGCCTTGTGTATATTAGTATTTGTTTAGGAAAGTTCCCATCAGTGATAAGAATGGCGGGAGCCATAAGGTAGGCAGGGTACAGGCGTTCTTGTTCTGCTATCTAGAGCTGCTCTTAGTGGGACTAGATGACATAGTGGTGAGAATGCCTGAGCCTTAGTGCAGCCGAAAGAGGTGAAAAAAAAAAATCTCAGGTGAAATCCTAGCCCGATAGCACCTATTCACGTCTGTTGGGCCAGGGTTTGCCCCCTCTTCTTTCAATGAATGCTCTTATCCACTGGGCATGGCATAAGCTGCATGACTTCAGTGGAGTTATGCCGATTCACACCAGTGGGGATCTGGCTCCTAGTCATTATGAAATATGTTACATTAGCCGGCACCCTTGATACTCATAGGTTGATGGAACTTAACCCAGGAGAGGTAGCTTCCCCCACCATCCTGCCTATCTGTCTTCTTTCTCCCCTATAAATGGCTCACTGAGGAGTGGAATTGTGATATCAGAGGTATTTGGGTGATTAAGAGGGGAAAGGAGCTGAACTGAACAGGCCCTGTACACAGTATAAAGAGGCTCATGTTGGAGCTTGTCTGCACACAGAAGTGCTCTGTGTAGGGTGTGAGTTTTAGTGAATTACACTGATGCAAAAAGCTGTATGGACACTATTATTGCAGCTTAAACCAGGTTTATTTTGGTGGACCTTAAATCCATTAGGAACAAGTTTTAGCTAATCTGAAATAAGTGACTTTTAGCTGAAATAAGAGTTTCATCATAGGGGGATATAGGACTGGAAGGGACCTCCTGGGTCCTTGAGTCCAGTCCCCTGCTGTCACAGGCAACCCCGACATATAATCCATTCATAAATTTATCAATGTCTGCGTTAAAACCACTTAGCTGTCTCGCCTCCACTACTCCTATCCGTAGGCTGTTCCAGAATCTCATGCCTCTGATGGCTAGCAACCTTCTTCTAAATTCCAGCCTAAATTTATTCCTGGCTAGTTTATACCCATCTCTTTACACCCATTTAACTAAATTGGTTTAACCAAACTCCTGCAAACTTGTATGTAGACCTGGCTGTAGTCTGCACATTCAAAAGCTTTTCATGCAGGAGAGATCTCTACAAAGCTCATCTCATTAAACCTTTAAATAATTGCCAGGAGCATTCCTGGGTCAGCTGCTTTCCTTTACATGGGATTGTAGTAACAACCGCATGACCTTTAATTGGTATGGCACTTATCTAACTGATTTACTCCCAAAGCCTTGGAGACCTTGATTCCTAATTAGAAGATCTCTCCCCCTCTTTCCTCAGACTTGTTTTAACACACCTCTCTTTTGTTCCACCATCTGCAAACAGTGCCTGTGTGCCTTTAGAGGGCACAGGAAGCATGATTTGTTTACAGGTTTCTTCTTGGCTGGGTGGTGTTTGCACTGCCGGTTGGACTGCTCCGGTTTATCTTTGGCAGATAGCAACATGCTGATGGCAGCAAACTTTCACCTTGAACCAGGGGGTGTTGCAAAACGGTGCTCTGCACACCTGTGACGGGAAACAAGGAAACCAGATAATTGCTAAGACATTCAAATCAGCCTCTCTCCAAAGGCTGGAATAAGCACTAGATCAGGGGTCGGCAACCTTTCAGAAGTGCTGGCCGAGTCTTCATTTATTCACTCTGATTTAAGGTCTTGTGTGCCAGTCATACATTTTAATGTTTTTAGAAGGTCTCTTTCTAGAAGTCTATAATATATAATGAAACTATTGTTGTATGTAAAGTAAAGAAGGTTTTTAAAATGTTTAAGAAGCTTCATTTAAAATTAAATTAAAATGCAGCGCCCCCCGGACCGGTGGCCAGGACCCGGGCAGTGTGAGTGCCACTGAAAATCAGCTCGCGTGCCGTCTTTGGCACGTGTGCCATAGGTTGCCTACCCCTGCACTAGATACTCTCAGCCCCAGGAACCGGCCCCATGGGCATATTGGCAGGTCAGTGTGGGTGGAAAACATGCACTGCCTTGCAGTGGATAAGGAGAGGGTGTTTAGTCTTTGAGGGCTTGCCAGTCTGCTGCCTTTCACCAGGACTCAATTCACTCTCTCTTTTGGAAAAGAAAGAAACATTTACTGGCTGAGTTTCTAACCTCTGAATCTGCCTGGTCTCCCTCTGGTCCCCAGTTCTGTACCCATAGATACACTGCATAGTGCCAAATTCATTGGACTGGCCTGTGGCGGCTGTTGTCTGGATGCACAAGGAGAGGGCACTGGGAACGGGTGTCTGTGCTTTCTGACCGCAGGAGTGGGGTAACCAGAAGCAAACCTTATCCCAAAGCAGGCGTGGCCAGAGATAGAGAATTAGACATGCATAAGAGAAAGTACATGGAACATAGCATGAAAAACAGCAAACAAAACGCAGGCCTATCTTCCAGCTCAAGGAGATAAGCACTGTCTTGAACAGGCAATTCCAATGTCTGTTTCCAGCTACTCACATCAGTCAGAGAAGTTAGAGATGGGAAATATTAACTAATTATCCAGTTCATGGTTTGGGCCCCAGAGAGAAGATATATTGGATATTAAGCTGGCAATAGGTCAGTGATGAAGCCAAGGGCCACAGAGGCCTGTCCTCCTTTCCTGTCCCTTTGCTCCCAAAAATAAGGTGTTTAAGGACTTTATTTAGTCCTGATTTTTACTTTGGTGTTTCTGATTTTCAGAAGAACTATTGGGTACCCCCATTCATAGGCAGCACCTCATCTTCGGCCCTTCACCACATACTCCTGCTCACAGTAGGAATCTTCCAACTTTCCCCACCACTTGTACCTGGTTGCACTCACCTAACTGAGGAAAGCAGGCATGGTGGATTGAGAAGCCTGCAAGTGACTTGCACTGAAACAAGTGAGGAGGTGAAGCTATACCTTGTCTCCCTGGCTTTATTTGGCCCATTGACAGCACAATCTTGATTTGCCAGGCAAAGGGTTAAAGTCTAATCTGAGTGTTTTGAGAAGAGCTGCTGCTGCGTGTGCATGAAAACATAGCAGCCCATCATACAAGGTATCCAAACATTCATGTGATCAGCACAGAAAAGTGCATTCTGGGAGCACAAGAAGTCTGAAAGTGATCTGCAGGGCACTGATTAAGGGCCATTTTCCACACATGAGTGGATGCATCTGATGTTTCCGCTGCTGTCTATACTTACACCGTACGAGCTGCATTCTCTTCCTTCCAGTGCTGAAGTGCCTCTGATTTGTCAGCTGCTTCTGCTCAAACATCTGAATTTCAGCTGTTCAAGCCTACAGTGTCAAAACCTATTCAGGGCCTGATGCAAAGCCCAAGGAAATCAATGGAATGACTCAGGTTAAATTCAATTGGCTTTGGATCAGGCCCTTATAGCTTCCCCGCCCTCCCCCCCCAAAAAAGTTTTATTTAACATGTCACCAAATCCTACCAATGTCTGCTGGAAAGGAGAGTCCTGAGCTTTGCCAGGACATGGTGAATGAAGTGGGAATAGAAGAACTTTGCACGCTGAGCAAAGGGGAAAAAAAAGAAAGTGACAGAAAAAAGCAGTGTACACATGAAAATATCATGCAGGCAATAGCCCACCATAGCTACTATTTCACCTTACTTACTATGTCTACATTGGATGTGTACCCACACCCTGGCTTGCTTGTATGTGGGTATATTGTAGCCAAGCCCATTTCCAAGATTTCACATTGCTCCAAACAAACCATCTCCTGTAAAGCTGCAGCTACATGTTTGGAGCAAGGATTTCTGGGGCACATCCCAGGGCTCTTAGTTCCTGACCAACTGGAGCCACTCTAGGAATTGGTTCCATCCTGGTGTATTGTGGGAGATCTTGTCTGTCCTCCCCAGACACTTAGGTGGAAGTGGTTTTAGCCCACCAACACATTTAGCTGAAGCAAAGGTTACTTACTTCCTTGCTCTGCAGGCCTTGGTCAACCACAGAGGCATGTTAATGAATATTTAATGTCAGATGTACAGGAGAGGTGCAGGACACTAGGATGGTGAGGAGATCTTGCGTTTTCCTGTTGAGACAAGCAGGGGCATTATTCCCTCTTAATAGTGTTATCAAGGGGTGTTGGTGTATAGTGTTATTTTGGAGGTCTTTGCCTACCTTCTCCTGCCACAGCTCATGAAAGCAGAAGATACAGGTACAGGCAATTGTGGGAATGGCAGCACAGGACGAGACTTTAGACTAGGCCCTTACTGCTCCACACTATAAAGTGGGCCAGCAGGGTGGGGGTCACAGCTCAACCTACACTCTGCCATGTGCCCTCAGATGAGCACAACCAGCTCAGGTTCAATACATGTATCTAAGGGCTTTGAGGGTGGCTGACGGGGGAGGTTGGGAACAAAAGCTTAGCACAGCATGCAGCAAGCCTGCGGTGTAGACATACCCTACGGGCTAAATGATGCACACAGATGCAGCTCTTTGAAGCTTACACCAGTGCTGATTTTGAGCCTGTATATCTTCAACAAAGGCTACCCCTGACACAAAAATGAATAACTTTTCACAAATACAAGAGACACGGCCATGTAGTCAGATTTGCCATGGAGTCAGACTCATTAAATAACCTTATAAGAGCTCCTGGAGCCTTTGAATCCCTTCCTTCCTATGGGAGATTTCCTACTATTTAGGATGAGTGCCCCTGAAGAACATTGAGTTACTGTAACCAAAAGACAATCCCGCCCAGCAGGGTGTGTGGGATGTTAAGACTCCAGGCCTTTATACTTTAAAGATTAGCACTGAAATGTGAGGCCATAATAGGCTTCTATTATAATCTCCTCCCATAGCTTTCAGCATTCACTCCTGTCTAGAACGCCCTCTACAGAGCAGCTGCCATTGTTATGTAAGGATGTGGGTATGGCTGCAAAGATCAAAGGCCACCCTCAAGCATTCAAAAATCATGAGTCACCCCCCCCAAATCATAAGATTGGCTTAAAAATCATGAGACTTTTTTTTAAATTAACAAATTTGGCATTCTTTTTATTTGCCTTCCAATTTTGGAGCCCTCAGCATGCACATTTGCACACTTTCATCCACCACCTTGAGGGCTAGGAATTTACTTTGCTTTTAAATGAAAGCCGAGGTTCTCTTGCACTGTCTTGATTCAAGGAGCTGGAGTTTAAGAAATACACTAAAAATCACGAGACTTGCACTAAAATCGTGAGAGTTGTCGACACTACAAAGATCGTCTTCTATTTTGGAAGGAGGGAGCTCTGAACTGCAGGGAGCTGCAGGCCGCTGTCTGTCACAGCTTCAGGGGTAACTGCACCTGTATTCTCTCTCCTGTGCCCCATCAGGTCTTAGATCTCCAGCTGTCACCTGTCTCTGGGGGGACCCGTCTCCCATTCCCTTCGGACCAGGGGTTTTAAGACTGCACAGCCCCCGACATGTACTGTGGTATCCCCAGCAAGCCAGTGGAAGGCCATGGGTCAGTTCAAACTCATCCTTGCATACAAAAGCCCTTTCTTTGTTTCCTAGCCTCTGGAAATCCCAACCTGACCCAATATGTGCAAACCACCCCAGTGGAGTAGAATGTCTCTGGAGTTGCTTGTAGTCTCACTGACTCACCTGATTCACCTCTCACCATTTTTTAGTTCCTGGAGGAGCTGCGGGAACCCACCCCTATAGGGTAGAATACAACCATACCTAAACCATTCTTAAATTCAATACAGTGGTCCGCAAAAACACTGCATGGGGTTGCAACATCTGTCACACCAGCCACCCCAGACTCTGGCTGCTGTTGTGTTAGTTTTGTAGGGTATGTCTACACTTAAAATGCTACAGTAGCACAGCTTCAGCCACTGTAGTGCTTCACTGTAGACACTACCTACGCCAATAGGAGGGGTTTTCCCATTGGCATAGGTAATCCAGCTCCCCGAGAGGTGGCAGCTAGGTCAACAGAAGAATTCTTCCATCAACCTGGCGCTGTCTACACGAAGAGTTAAGTCTGTGTAGCTACTTCTCTCAAGGGTGTGGATTTTTTACACCCCCGAGAGACACAGCTATACCAGTGTAAGTTCCTAGTGTAGACCAGCTCATAATGTTTAAATACAAATAATATAGTTGTTCAGTACGAGCTCTCTGGGCCTAAATAAGGAGACCAACTCCCTGCCTGCCTGCCTTCCACATAACTTCAAGGTGCTCATCTTTGACCCAGCAACCATTCCGATCTGAGTTCCACCTTACACCCCGGCTAGTGGACTGTGCCTTTAATGGTCCTACTAGTCGCCCACCCCATGATGTGCAGCTGGGTGGATTCAGGTGTGGTGCATGTAGAGTGATGTTTGAGCAGTCTGCAGTACCGATCTGTTCCTTGGAGCCTTCTGAGCCTGGGTCTGATTCCAACCCCAGTACATTACACCCCCTCCTTATGCACTTTCCCCCAGCCCCTAACTGCTGCTTTTATTCCCTCCTCCCATTATCAGCTTCATGCGGCCTTTCATGCAGTCCTTTGTGAGAGAAGCATATTCCTAGTGTTGCAAAAAAAAAAACCACACACACACACACACACACACACACACCCCTCCCCCGCTGCAATGACCAGACTGCTCTGTGTTTGCCTATATGCTGCCTTTTGCAATGTCTCAGGCACATTTCCTGACCTGGATTTGGGAAGAACCAAAACCCAGCAAGGGTTAGTGGTGGTATATGTATGTAGCTTCTGCAGCACTCGGGAGCTTTGGGGAGGAAAAGCAATGTATAATGGAGTAAACTATTAGCATTATGAATACTACTTTGCAATTATCTAGCAGCTTTTCATCCAAGGATTTCAAAGCACTTTGCAAGCATCAGCTAATTTAGCCCCATGGCATCATACAAGGTATATTATCATCATCCCCATTTAGCAGCGTGGGGCAAGGACAGGAAAGAGGCGAAGTGACTTGCCTGAGGTCACACAGTCCGTGGGAGCGGTGGGAACAAAGCCCAGAACTGCTGACTCCAAGTCTCAAGCCCTAACCCTAGACCACACCCCTTAAGATAATACTACTGGTTTATTTTTGTATCTGTGTTGTGTGACTGGAGTGCAGGGCCAGATTAGGTACTCTGCCTTTTTAGCAGGGCAGCAGACAGTGCAGATTCTATTCTGAGCGTCAGCACAGCCCCAAGAATTGCTCTCACTTCCAGCAGCCTTGCATTGTCTATGGGCCGCTCCACAGCTCAGAATGACTGGAGAGCAGAGCACTATAGCCATCCTTGGTGCTAACATGTCCCCCTCCAAACCTTGGCTATACTCCTAATCCAGAGGCTGCTGGGGGGGCGGGACAGGGGTTCTAGGCTGGGGAATTCTCCAGAGAGCCAGGCAGTCACTTTACAACCTCCCTATGCCATAGGAGTGGTGTAAAGGGGCCACAGCTGGTGCCAGACTCTGGCCCAATGTTAGGGTAACCAGATGTCCCGATTTTATAGGCACAATTGCAATTTTTGGGTCTTTATCTTATATAGACTCCTATTACCCCGAATCCCTGTCCTGATTTTTCACATTTGCTGTCTGGTCACCCTGACCAGTGTGTCCACAGAAATGTTGTAGCAGAGTGCTAAAGATGTATCTTGGCAGAACTACTGGATTTCAGTGGGGATTTCTGCTTTAAAACGGATGGAATGACGTTGGCCTAGTTGGAAGAACAACCTCGAAAGTAGCTTTTGTAGACAAAAAATCCTATTTCGCTCATTTCCCACTCCTCCTTCTCTGTCTCTTCCATACCCTTACAGCACATTTCAAAGTGCTGCTTTTATAGAATTGGTATAGCCAGGGTGAAAGGCACACTAGTCCGGGCCTGCCAGGAGCTTAGAAATGCAATTCTAAATGTTAAATGAGTTTGCTGTCTTCGCCAGCTGGGCTGTAGGGGGCTGCGTTAGCTGCCAAAACCTATGTGGTTGCAACACTAAGTTTGAGAATTCAACCACGCATAAGCGGATACATTCAGTGCCTTTCATTACATTGTCTCACCTACAAATTGTCAGTACAAGTCTGGGATGCTGAACAGAGAAAGGCAAGGTCGGGGGAAGGAGGAGAGAGGTAAGGAGAGATTGAAGAGGAAGAGATCGGGGCGAGCAAAAGATAGAGAAGGGGAAAAAAGAGAGACAGGAAGACATGCAAATAGCAATAAGATAGACCAGGCTCTTCTACCATCTACAGGTCTCAGAATGTCAATTGGCCATGCTGGTTTAAAATGCCCTTATGGGTGAACTATGAAGCAACTTTAAAGGTGACCTGCAAAGATAGTTCGGAAATATAATGATGTATTCTAAAAAGGACAGAAATGTATTTTCCCCACATTAAAGCTGTGTTTGTCTGTTTGGTTTTGCTTTAGATATAACAGGAATGTCAAGTTTTGGCCTATCTCGTTTTTCAGGCAGACTCAGGAGGTCTCAGCTGTATAATGGGAGTTTTCTTTCAGCTTAAATTAAGTTGTGTATGTGTGTGCTAAATTTTACAACAGGCCTTCTTTCTCCCATATGTTCATTAGATATTGGGGTGAGATACCTGTTAAAACCAAACACACCCACATTTTGTCTCCAAAATCCCTCTCCATCTTAGTTGTTCAACTTCCAGGCTCCCGTCTCATAGATTCATAGATTCTAGGACTGGAAGGGACCTCGAGAGGTCATCGAGTCCAGTCCCCTGCCCGCATGGCAGGACCAAATACTGTCTAGACCATCCTTGATAGACATTTATCTAACCTACTCTTAAATATCTCCAGAGATGGAGATTCCACAACCTCCCTAGGCAATTTATTCCAGTGTTTAACCACCCTGACAGTTAGGAACTTTTTCCTAATGTCCAACCTAGACCTCCCTTGCTGCAGTTTAAACCCATTGCTTCTTGTTCTATCCTTAGAGGCTAAGGTGAACAAGTTTTCTCCCTCCTCCTTATGACACCCTTTTAAATACCTGAAAATTGCTATCATGTCCCCTCTCAGTCTTCTCTTTTCCAAACTAAACAAACCCAATTCTTTCAGCCTTCCTTCATAGGTCATGTTCTCAAGATCTTTAATCATTCTTCTTGCTCTTCTCTGGACCCTTTCCAATTTCTCCACATCTTTTTTGAAATGCGGTCTCCTGTCATTGTGATGGCGGCCATCTTGGGAAATGAACTGGTGACCTCCAGACCTGAAAGCATCAATTCAAATATGAAAACAATTGAGCTAAAGAGCCAAGCTCTCAAGTTGAGAACTGTAATAGACCCATTTCCTTTGTGGATCAGGCACAAAGTGGGGCATGTAACTGACACTCATCAGCGGGTTATGTAATGATTTCACTAGTTCACCACAAAATCTTCCAGTTTAAACAAATTTCTGAAGTAATGCAAAAAACAAAAAGGAAAAAACTCAACTAGTAATTATAAATGACGCCCGGAGATCTTCTCCTACAATAATCTAGTGGAAAAGAACAATTATCACATGACAAAGACAATGTTTTGGGTCATTGGTATTGGCTTTTGACTGAATTCACTGTTTGGAATTCTTTATAGTCTAATCGGCTCACTTGATTTTTCCTATATAGCCTATAATATGTGGAGCCCTCTACAAAGAAGGCCTTTTCAGATGAGTGCTGCTGTTGTTAGGGCAAGAATAAACAGATAAGGTGACAACTATAATACAAAAGAGACATGTCTGGAATGGTTATTACTGTATTACAAAGCATGCCCAGAGCTTTTTCTAAGATTTCTTTTCAATTAAAAAATTTACTTATACCTTAAATAAACTCCCCTCCACCAGAAGTGGAACAATATATGTGTTTCCATTTCACCAGATATTTTTTTCTGAAATGTGGTGCCACCAACCTACAAATCCAGCTGGCTGAACATTGGATGTAGTATTATTATTGTATTTATGTAGCCCTATATGTTATTTGTACATAATACTGTACAAAACACATAGGCTGGGTCTTTGCTGCAAAGAGCTTACAAGCTAATTTAAACAAACACAGTACATAGGAATAAAGCTCTAATTAGAGGTGGGCCTGGAATGAAAAACCTCTATCTGGGTCTGTATTTCAAAGATCTCAAATTTGTCCTGCATCTGGGGTTTTGAGTCAGACTCTTCATTTGTTCAGATACAAGACACAGTGTTGCAATTCTTTTAGAGTAAATCAATGTAGGAAAATTCTGGGAAAATAAACAAAACAAACAAACAAACAACAATTACAAGACATCAGTTTTAAGAGTGTAGTATGCCATGGGGGTGTAATCTAGAATATGGGACATGGAAGGCTGTTCTAAGCCATAAGGAGTAGGTAGATGAGAAAACCGAGAAGCCATTTTATAGGTGGGGAAACTAGGGCATGAAAAGGTTAAGTCATTCCTCCAAAGTCACATAGATAGTCAGTGACAGAGCTGCGAATAATACCCATAGCTCATGACCATCTGAACCCCTAATTTACAATCTAGCTCACGTGCACTCTACTAATGAGCACATTCTAGTAAAACTCCAAACAGGCAGCAACAGCGTTTCCTGTTTGACAGCCATTGCAAAGGACCATGGGGAAATTTAAAAAATGACCATAATTAATTAGCACAGACAAATTGCACCTCAACTAAACCTTTCAGCCTGTAGCCATCACTGGCCAAAGTGGGATTAGATTGTTTGTTACCCAAGTAGCATTGCTATGTTTGCATCTAATTTTATTTTGGCACCCAAATGCCAACACAAAGGATGCAGAATAAATATGTATATAAGAAAATAAAACCACGAGATAAATGGGATTGTGTTTGGCAGATCCTGTTGTTTTTTGCTGTCTCAATTGATTGATAGTCTAACCTAGACTCCAGTCTCCACAGGCTGTATTATGGTCAAACAGAACCATTGAGGTGTCTGGATCACACATGCTGCTTTTTGAAATGGTTTAATGACTAAAAAAAATTGTTGAGAAACTGAAACCACTGTGTGCATTGGAATGTTATAGGACATCTCTAGTCAATTCAAATTAGTTTTTATTGATTTCTCTTGTGTTAGATATTTGCTGGAAGTGGGTGAATCACAACAGCTTTGATTCACATAGGATTCAAGCAAAAACAAGGAGTCCTTGTGGCACCTTAGGCCTGGTCCCCACTAACCCCCCACTTCGGACTAAGGTACGCAAATTCAGCTACGTTAATAACGTAGCTGAATTCGAAGTACCTTAGTCCGAACTTACCGCGGGTCCAGACGCGGCAGGGAGGCTCCCCCGTCGATGCCGCGTACTCCTCTCGCCGAGCTGGAGTACCGGCGTCGACGGCGAGCACTTCCGGGATCGATCCGGGATCGATTTATCGCGTCTAAACCAGATGCGATAAATCGATCCCAGAACATCGATTGCCTGCCGCCGGACCCTCCGGTAAGTGTAGACCTACCCTTAGAGACTAACAAATTTATTTGGGCATAAGGTTTCGTGGGCTAAATAAATTTGTTAGTCTCTAAGGTGCCACAAGGACTCCTCATTGTTTTTGCTGATACAGACTAACACGGCTACCACTCTGAAACATAGGATTCAAGAACATTCAAAAGACACCTTGATGAAACACACTTGTATCGGGGTAACCTCAAACTGGCATCTGTAGATAAGTTCTAAAACCGGACTGTATCTATACAAATTGCTTACAGATCCCCCACTGGCAGAGTAACAGGGCATTCCCTGTGCTGGAGGAAGGGCTAGTCTAATTGTTTGGGGGAATTCTGGCCAATAGCTTTCTTTCCTCTGTTTATGGGCGGGCCCAGCAAGTAAGTTGAACATGCCAGAAAAGTAGTGGATTCTTTGAAAACAACCAGAGAGAGAGAGAATGAGAATCTAGTGAAAAGCAAAGACTAAAAGGGACTTGTTTGCCAGAGCTTAAGCTCCAAAGGGAATCTATGAACTGCCTTCTGACTTCAGAATTATCAACAAGATTCTGGGCAGAAGCAAGGGTGGGGACTAGTAATTGCTTTGAGTACCAACTGGCAGTTCCATGCTAGGAGACATCATCATTATCAAGAATCCAGGTTAATAAAGCAGGCAGCAATCAACATCCAGGGTTTAAAGAATCCAGGACAGGATAACTCAACTCAGACACTTTGCACCTGAAACAAGGATCCAGCAGAAACCATTGAGAAAGGATTATTTCCAAGTGACTTTGGGTAACTTAATTCCATCTGAATTATAAAACTGGGGAAAAAGGAAAATTCTGTTTATTTTACCTGTGGTTTGTTAGAATATTTGCTGTGCAATATTAGTCCTGGTAGTCACAGAGAGGGGAAGAAATGTATCAAATTGGTTGCAAGCTAAGTATTTGTGTGGGCATTCAGTGTTTACTAAATCTTGGCTATATTTGCAGCATCTATATGTCTGTAAGTGTATGTGCTCCAGTTGAGTTGAGATTTATGGTGGTTGATATCAATGCTCTGAGCAGGGATATTCAACAAGAAAAATGCTTTTTATCTCCTGGAAATACCCAGGACAATATTGGGGTTCTCATCCGCTTGTGACTACCTTTAGCGACTCACAAGTGCTCCAGTCCTAAATAGCCTCCCAGAATCCCTTCTGCAATTTTACACAGAGCACTTCAAAGGGTGCAATGGGAATTGGTGCAAAGGTTTACTGGGGTGTCTTTGGCAAAAGCCTTCTCCTCTGCAGTTCCTTATTATTAGAGTCCAACCCTCCTCACCTAACTTCATCCAAACTCCCATTAACTCCAGTGGGAATGCTATACAAAATAAAGTTGTATGGTATTAACTGAGGAGCACACAACTGCCAGTAACTGAATAAATCCACTTTGCAGCAGATGTCTAACACAAGAGAGATCAATAAAAACAAAACTGAATTGGCTAGAGATGTCTCATAGCATTCCAATGCACATAGTGGTTTCATTTTCTCTGTCTACCCCGAATATGGTTTGTATGTATTAGATTCATAATTTCAAGACTAGAAGGGATCTGTCTGCTGGGTCATCTTCCACTCTATGACGTCCCTCCTTCCCCTCAAGTAGAAGAGTTATATCTACCTCGCCTGAGGCTTTGGAGTGATATTTCAGACCTGGTGCCAGAATCTCAAAATGTTCAGTGCTGCAACTCTGGAGAAAACACTGACTATAGTAAAGGAGGACGAAGAAGATGTAGCCTGCAAAGGCAGACTGCAAAAAGGACAGTTCTTGCCCTAGTCTAGTCTGGCGTCACTTAAAGATAAGGAATATATTATTTTCCTGATTTTAAAAAACCCCCAAAGTATTTCATTTATTTCAATTTATTTTTGGTCATTTGCCAAAGAGAAAATCTTGGGGTTGGGTGTTGAGTGGTAAATCTCAAGCTTTTCAATTTCCTCACTGTAGGCAAATACAGCAGGAATGTACTGCTACTGCAAGGCTAGCCTTACTTGGTAGGTCTTATGATTTAACTGGCATGGGACCAATTCATCTCCCTCCACACTTCCAGGTTCCCTATACACCCTGTTTACATATACCATTCTCCCTCACCCAGCCACTTCCTGCCTGTCTGCTCGAGGTGTGTTCACACTGTCTCACACTTTGGACTCAGCAAACCTAATCTAAATTGGTCTGTTTGTTTGAGGTCTATGTGCCTCTCTCTATAGTATCAGGTTGGCTCTAATAATCCTCTTAAATGGGCTGCTGGGAAATCAGGAGATAATGCTAAAGAATCAAAGGGGTAGCCGTGTTAGTCTGTATCCCCCAAATGAGGAGTCCGGTGGCACCTTAAAGACTAACAGATTTATTAGAACATAAGCTTTAGTGGGTAAAAGCCCACTTCTTCAGATGCAAGCACAACATTACAAGTGGATGAGGGCAGCAAGTGAACTGAGTATCTGCCATGCAGCCCTCAATGGATGATGGATGGGGAATCAGTGATTTAACCCACATGGGACCCATGCTATGCCTGGGTTGAGTATGTGTAACCCACACACTTTCTGGGTGTAGTGTTCTGTCGCATCTAGTGGCACCAAGACCACTTAGAGAGAGAGTTAAATGAGTCTGCTCTACAGCATTAGTTAACAGCCAGTTGGCTTTTAGCTCATGCGGTAGAGGCAGCACTAAGCTCCAGAGGTCCCTGGTTCAATCCTGCCCGCCGACGACCGGGGTCTGTTGGCATTACATATACATATGTGACACAGAGCCCCTGGAAATACAGTGCACTATGCAGCTGCATAGATCACCGAGGCTTCCTTAAAGCCACCTTTACTCTAGCTATGGAGCAATAACGTCCTATGTTAAGCAGATCGGTCTGGTGCCCTGCAGGGCTAAACTGATGTTGAGGGAAAAAAGCTGATGATGCATTATCTAATTGTGATATAAATGCATAGTGCCATGCTGAGTTGTTGTTTTTTTTTTGGCTCCCTTCTTAACTGCAGGGCTCTTAAGCCTTCTTCACTAAGTGTTACATTAAATTGTCTCTCGTTTATACTGAGAAATCGTGCATTTGATGACCTCCATTGACCCCAACTCCTTCTCTGCACCCTCTTGGCTTGTATTTTTTCTTGCATGCATTTAGGGTTGTTACCTAACCAGGTTTTCCCATGATTGTCCCTTTTTGAGGTAGCTGTCCTGTGAAATCTGAACGGGTGCTCAATACACACTGCCTGCTGTCCAGTTTTTTGGCCTCAGCATCATCTCAAATGTCCTGTTTTTTTGTACCTTGGAGGTGGCATCATTATGTGTATTAGATGGCATGGCCTCTGTGCCATGGGCCATAAACATTTATGGGACTGAAAAATAACAATTATTCCTCTGCTTTAGATCCCAGTATTTAACTGCTATTAATAAGGCTCTTTGGGAAGGCAACTGCCCTGACCCCCTGCCCCTGGTGAGTACACTGGCCCCCTGGATGGGTGAATAAACCAGCTGATGGGGTGATAAATGCCCTCCCAAAGGGATGGGAGGGTGGCAGAATGGGTGGGCTTTTGGCCACTGGCAACATAAATTCCTGCCTCCCAATGCTCATTTAGACCAGACCCATACAAGGTGCCAGGTGAGAGAACCTGCGGAGGCCATTTGAGTCCCAATACCTCCTCATTCTAGCACCTTGGGACCCCACCCCACCACTTCATAGGGCCCCATGGGGCAGCAAAGACCCCCTCTGCCTTGTAAAAAGCAACAGGGGGTCCTGTGGCACATTTAAGACTAACAGGTGCCACAGGACCCTCTGTTGCTTTTTACAGATTCAGACTAACACGGCTACCCCTCTGATACCCTCTGCCTTGTATATGTCTCCTCTTAACAGGCCTGGGGAGTCTGCTCACTCCTCCCCATCCTAGGGTGACCAGACAGCAAGTGTGAAAAATCGGGACAGGGAGTGGGGGGTAATAGGAGCCTATATAAGAAAAAGACCCAAAAATCGGGACTGTCCCTATAAAATCGGGACATCTGGTCACCCTACCCCATCCCCAATGTCCTGGGGCCAATAGGATGATGTGTGCCCCTCCCTCCCCAGTAGGCTGGACCACCCCTGCCTTCCCCTCCCCTCCCCAACACACAATGGTTCCTTCCTATTCCTTCCCTGCAGGACACACCCACACCCGCCCGTTACGAGCGGATGGTGTCGCCCTCCCTCTTTGCCGGTTGAGTACGCTCCTTCTCTTCCGCCCCCTTCCCGACCCCTCGCCCTCTGATTGGCTGCGGCGGGTAGAGCCAGGCGACCAATCCGCGGCGGCCGCTCGTGGCCGTGTCGCTGGGCAGAACAAAACAAAAACAAACAGGGCAGCGAAGGGGGCAGAGCGAGGCAGGCGGCGGCTGTGGGGAGCGGAGCCGCGGGGACGGGGCAGCCCTGGGGACCGCTGCCTACGGTAATGGGAACCCCGCCCTCCCGCTCGCGGCTCCAGGGAGGGGGGACGCGGGGTCTTTTCCTATTGGGAAGCCCCCTCGGATGGGGGCGGGGATTGCGGGGTCCTCGCCCCTCTCCAGCAGCCTCCTCAGGGGAAGTGCGGGATCCTTCCCCGGAAGTCTCTGAGGCGAGGGGGGGGTGTTCTGGGCTCCACGCCCCTCCTGGCTGGGTGGGCGTGTGGGGTCCTTCCCAGCTCTCCTCAGGCTTGTTCACAGTCCCCCCTTCGGCTCAGGGCGCCCCCCCCCCGAGAGTGATAGTGGGGGTGGTGTGGGGTCCTTGCTCCCTCAGGAGGGAGGGGGTGGTGTGGGGTCTCCATGCCCGCTCCCTGCTCTGTCCCCCAGCAGGGGGGATAATGGTGGGGTGACCAGACAGCAAGTGTGAAAAATCGGGACAGGGGGTGGGGGGGTAATAGGAGCCTATATAAGAAAAGGACCCCAAAATTGGGACTGTCCCTATAAAATTGGGACATCTGGTCATCCTAGGTGGGGGCTTACCCTCTGCTACCCTGTTTATTTCAGGGTCTTATCCTCCCCCCCCCTTCTGATTCCCCGTTAAAGACACCTCCTAAGAAGCAGTGCCCTTAATGGAGCCAGTGGTCTTCATCATAGAAGATCAGGGTTGGAAGGGACCTTAGGAGGTCTAGTCCGACCCCCTGCTCAAAGCAGGACCAATCCCAACTAAATCATCCCAGCCAGGGCTTTGTCCTAAAGATACAGTCGCTGGCATCTGTGGGGAAGGAGTGATCCCCAACCCCTCTGCTCCCCGGCCCAGTCTGGCTGGGTGAGGATGCGGTGACAGGCATGCTGCCCCCAAAGAGCACTAGGATTGAATTGGTTACTGGGGAGGAGGGAGCCTGGTTTCTCTCTTTACAGGAGAGCTGTTGGTTACCCTGCCACGCCAGGCTGTAAAGTCACTTTCTTTTCTTGTAAAGGCTGAGCTGGCTGCGGCACCTTTAAAAACAAAACAAACTAGCCACATCTGTCTGAAAACCACTTCCGTTGTTGTTTCTGATACTTTAAAGTGTGTGCTTTAAGACTTGTGTTGAAGGTGGATTGGTGTATGTTTAACTGTAACACTTGAGGTCTTTTTTGAATAAGTAATATTTTAGGCTATTTATACACCTAGTATTTATATAGAGCATTCTGTGCTATAAAAGTGTATGTATGGGTAAACCTTAGATGGAAATGGATCTTTTTACGGTACTACAGTGAGCACATGGCCACAAAAAATTATGCTGTAACACTATGTTTTCAACCTTGAAATGTTCACATTTCAGGCTGGAGGTTTTCATGCTTGGTCTCTGCTCAAAGGGAGGAAAAAATTCTGTGAAGTTTAAGTAACGTTTCTTTGGTTGTTTTTAGATGTGACTTCAGCCATTTTGCTGCAGTTTAAAAACATGGTATGACATTAATGATTAGTATCTTTTGCTTGAAGTTGGGGAAGGGAGAAATACAGTTTTAGAAGTGATTGTCATATCAAGCATACTCAAAGAAGATTTTAAATCTAGAGATTTTTAGACTTTTCTGAAGCCTTATTCCTTATCTAACATCACTGCAAATTCTTGGCCAGGGACACATTGGGGTTTGTTTGCTTATGTTAACTAGTGGGACGGCTTGGATGCAGGTGATCATGAAATGTGTACCTGGCTGATGAGTGCGGTTTAAATACCTACATAAATAGAAGTGTCTCATTGAAATATTCACAACTGAATGATCCAGAAAAGCTCCTTGTCTACCAGAGACCAAAGAAAATAGTGGACTTGAGAAAAAACCAAGACACCACCTCCCTCCAAAACAAAGTCTCCCAGGATCCTATGGTTTTTAGAGTCTTTGCAGCACTCTACAATGTTCTGCAAATTTAAAAAAAAAAAAAAAAAAAAAGCTCAAACTTAAGACCCCCTGTTGTCTTGTCTAGCTGTAGAGATTGTGAGCTCCCTGGGGCAGAGACTGTTCCCCCCCGAGTCAATCACAATGAATACTTGGTCCTTGATTGAAGTTCATTGGTGCTACCATAATATAAACAATAACAGTAAAAAACCGAACTAGACAATTGTGTCAGTTGCCTTTCCAAGGAGGTTTTACAAGCCCAGTCCTTAGGTCCACTAACATATTGGCTATCTGGCCTGAGGAAGGGGCACAGAGAGTAAGCCAGTTTGATTTCAGATACATACATCAGGAATGACCCTGGAAGTGTGAAAATTTGTGCCATTTGGATCCAGGGTCCATGACTCTAGTACCTAAATCTTCTCTGGGTGCTGAGGCCTCATCTCTTCCATTGTTGGAGTGTTACTGTTGCTGAGGATGATTTGGGCTTTTAAGGAACTTATCTCTGTTGATATTGGAAGTTACCCATATAACAAGAAACAAGGTAACGAGTAGGTATCCGCTGATGTGTTGGTATTGGATACTCCTCTGTTCTGCCGGAACAAGCCAATGTAGGTACTTTCTCAGTTCAGGACTCATACTTAGCTCCAAGGAAGTCACTACCACAGTAAGAGGCTGTAGGGCTGTCTTCAGCAGTCTCCTAAGCCTCGAGCAAGTCTCCATTTTGAGAATGTTTTGGGGCTGCCTCAAACATAAATTAATATGTTGGAATTTTAGGGTTCACTCTGCAGGGCTAAGGTGGCATCAGTCTCAGGAGTATGAATACGCAGAAGTAACCCTCTTGAACCACATAGTAGTTTTAAGTAATAGGTCATTAACTTAGTAGTTACATAATGTTGCTATGCATTACTTTGTTCATATTAACAACTCTGCACTACGGATCTTGTCTCTAAAGGCTCCATGAACCTATGGCGTGTCCGTGAGTGTTAACAATTTAATGTTCAACCTGTTTTGTTTTCTTAAGTGTGTTTACAGTAATTAAAGTGACACTGGAAAAACAGAGCCAACAGCAAGAGGCTATCTTTGTTTTAGTAGTCATATCTGCTTAGTCTACTGGTCAAAACCAAGTATTATTGCTATGGAACAGAGAGCTGTGGAAGTGGGACCTGGATTTTATTTCACATCTATAATATGACTTATTTTTATCCCAGAATATTTTTTGTTATTGGGGATTACACAAAGGAGGGGAAAAACAAGCTTTAAGTATCTTTTTGAGTTTGAATGCCAATAATACTAAAAATATGTAACTTTTTGTTAAACATGTTAACAGTCAATGAAGGTACACATTCTTCCTCAATTACGGTGGCTTACCCAGATGTATGATCCATGTGGTACCCCTCTCTCCCTTCTGTCACCCCCCCCCAAAAATCAATTTTGTGGCTATAACCTTACTAAAAAAGAAAGTAAGTATCTGCTTGCATGGTAGAAGGAAGTGGTAATACAAGTAAGTATTTTTATCATTGATCAGTGGGGGCTGGTAACATTTCAAAGCATGATAGCACAACTTGCATGTAAAAGTGCAAATACAGAGTCAGCTAAGGGGGGTATTTCAATTAAGTAATTGGACTAAGATAAGAAAGATGTGGATTGAATTTCCAGCTCTGCCACAGACTTCCTTGGCAAGTAATTTAATCTCCCTCTGCCTCAATTCCCCATCTATAAAATAGAGAAAATAATGCTTGCTTTTACCATGTGTTTGTCTTCAGGGCAGGCTCTGGCTTTTTTGCCACCCTAGGCAAAAAAGCCACCCGCCGCGCGCCCTCCCCCCCCCAGCGCGGCAGGGGAGGGTGCCGAGCCCGGCCGCGGGCCTGCAATCCCCGACCGGCCAGAGCGCCGGGAGCAGGGCGGAGAGCTCGGCCGGGGCTCTCTGCTCTCCCTGGCGGCCAGAGTGCCGGGAGGAGGGTGGAGAGCCCCTGGCGGCCAGAGCGCCGGGAGCAGGGCGGAGAGCCCGCTGCGGCTCCGCTCTCCCTGGCGGCCGGAGTGCCGTGGGGAGGGCGGCGAGCCCAGTCGCAGCCCGTCTCTCGGGCCGGAGCGCCCCACCACGCCGCCCCCCTCCAGGCGCCACCCCAAGCACATGCTTGGTGGGCTGGTGCCTGGAGCCGGCCCTGTTCGTTTTGTATATTCAGCTGAGGCAGTGTGGTCTAGTTCAGTGGTTCTCGACCTTTTTTCATTTGCAGGCCACTAAAAAATTTCAAATGGAGGTGCAGACCTTTTTGGAAATCTTAGGCATAGTCTGCGGCCCCCCAGGGATACGCAGAGAACAGGTTGAGATCCACTGGTATAGTTGGTAGAACTCTGGACTGGGATTCAGGGGAGATGGGTTCTGCCAGTGGCCTGCTGGGTGACTTTGGGCAAGTCACTTCATCTCTGTGCCTCAGTCACTCCCTCTGTAAAATGAAGGTAATGATACTGATCTCCTTTGCAAAGCCCTTTGAGATTTGCTTTACAAAAATTAACACCAAGTTTGAGTGTATATATCTACAGTATATATACTTATGCTCTGGATTTGCTGTGAGGCACAAAAGCTCTGATCTTTATGAATATGTGTGTGTAACTTTGAAAACTTTTTAATACATGACAAATTATTTTTCACTATATGAAGCTTTAGAAAATTAGTTTGAGCAAAATAGGAGCACATCATCGTGTGTCTAGACTGGCCTGTATTTATGACACGATGCTACCAATATGCGCTTTGTACAGATTTTCAGATCTTATACTGTAGTAGATGAATAATAAAGGTTTTTAGTTAGGAAATGTGAAGTAGTCCTAAGACTGATGTTGAATACTAGCATTACCAAGTTTAAGCAAGCCCATTTAACCATACTGATTTAAAAAAACAACCTGCTATAGAGGGGTAGTGAAGGTAGCTATTAAAAATAAAAATATATAACAAATGGAAGAAAGGTGGAAGTTGATAGTAATTGGATTGGAATTGTAGAAAATTCGTAAGAGATGCAAAGGGACACAAGGAAAAATCTATGGTGAGCAGTGTTAAGCACAATAATTATATATTTAGATTTTATTAGGAACAAAAAGAATCCTGACAATTGTATTGGTCCATTACTAGGTGGAAATGCTATAATTAGCAATAATAATGCAGAAAAGGTAGAAGTGTTCAGTAAATATGAATTCTGTATTTGGGGAGAAAACAGATGATGCAGTCTCATCATATGTTGATGATAACTCTTTTTACTATGCTAGTTTCTCTGGATAATATTAAGCAGAAGCTACTAAAGTTACACATTTTAAAATCAGCAGGTCCAAATAATTTGCATCCCAGAGTTTTAAGAGCTGTCTGAGGAGCTCACTGGACCATTTAATGTAGATTTTCAATATGTCTTGGAACACGGGAGTTCCAGAAGACTGTAAGAAAGCTAATGTTGTGCTAGTTTTAAAAATGGTAAACAGGATGACCCTGGCAATTTATCAGTCTGTCAGCCTGATATCAATCTTGGGCAAGATACAGAGCAGTTTATATCAATTAATCAAGAATTGAAGGAGGGTAATGGAAACCAACATGGGTTTATGGAAGATAGTTTGACAGGATTTAACTGGATCCCATCTTTTTAATGAGATTACTAGTTTGGTTGATTAAAGATAATAGTGTTGACATATTTAGATTTCTATAAGGTGACATTTTGATTAAAAAACTAGAATGATATAAAATTAACATGGCACACCTTAACTGGATTAAGAAATGGCTGATAGGTCTCAATGTAATTGCAAATGGGGGATCATCATCGAGCAGGTGGGTTTCCAGTGGGGCCCTGCAGGGATCTTTTTTTTTGCCCCTACGATATTTAACGTGTCAGTGACCTGGAAGAAAACAAAGTCATCACAGATAAAGTTTGCAGCTGACTGCAAAATTTGGGGAGAATTAAATTATGAAGAAGACAGGTCACTGATTCTGAGTGATCTGGATTTCTTGCTAAACTTGGTGCAAGCAAACAATATGCAATTTTAATACATAACATATACATCTTGGAACAAAGAATATAGGCGATACTTACAGGATGGGGGACTCTATCCTGGGAAGCAGTGATTTTAAAAAAGATGTGGTGGATAATTAGCTGAAAGTAAGCTCCCAATGTGACTCTGTGGCAAAAAGAGCTAATGTGATCCTGGGATGCATAAACAGGGGACTTGAGAGGTTATTTTACCTCTATACTTGACACTGATGCGACTGTTACTAGCCAGGGATGGTGCCCACAATTAAGAGGGATATTGATAAACTGGAGAGACAGCAGAGAAAAATCAAAAGAACGAATAAAGGATTAGAAAACATGCCTTATAGTGATAGATGGAAGGAGCTCAATCTGTTTAGTTTAATGAAGAGGAAATTAATGGGTGACTTGATTAGTCTGTAAGTACCTGTGGGGAACAAATATTTGATAATGCATTCTTCAGTCTAACTGAAAAAGGTATAACACAATCCAAAGGTTGGAAATTTATATTAAGAAATTCAGGCCAGGACTATACAACAGACCTATATCAGTATAACGGTGTTGCTCACGGGTGTGAAAAATCCACACGCTGAGCAATGTAATTATATCAACCTAATCCCTCATGTAGACAGAGCTATGTCGATGGGAGGGCTTCTCCTGTCAACATAGCTATAGCCTCTCGGGGAGGTGGATTAACTATGCTGACTTCGATTCTGTAGTGCTGTAAGTGAAGACAAGTCCTCAGACTGGAAATAAGATGTAAATATTCAATAGTGAAGGTAATTAACCACTGGAGTAGTTTACCAAGGGTCCTGGTGAATTCTCCATCACTGGTAATTTTTAAATGAAGACTGCAGGTTTTACTAAAACATACTGTTCTAGGAATGTTTTGGAGAAGTTCTATTGCCTGTGTTTTACAGGAAGTCAGATTAGATGGTCACAATGGTCCCTTCTGGCCCTTGGAACCTAAGAATTAAAGTTAATATTTAGTCTGGAGGTGTAAATGTTATCCATCTCTAGACGGACAGCAGGGCCGTCCCTACCCATACGCAAAGTACGCAGCTGCGTAGGGCACCAGGAAATCTGCGTGCTGCTCCAGCCCCCGCCCCGCCTCTTCCCACCCTGCTCCAGCCCAGCCCCCACTCCACCCCTTCCCAAAACCCACACCCCGCCTCTTCCCACCCTGCTCTGCCCCAGTGCCGCCGGTGAGTGTTGGGGGGGGCGGTACCTCCCTGCCCCCCAAGCCAGCCCTGCTCCCCCTCCCCCACAGGGGGGCTGCGTAGGCCCTAGAATAGTTACGGGCGGCCCTGACTGACAGTGCAGTCTCCTGATTAGTGTGACTATGTGAGCTGTAAAGCTGAGGTGTGCTGGCACCCATGTCATGTTTATAGTCTAAGATGGGGTTCTGAACCTCCCCAAGGAATATTACAGACAGATGTCCTTTCAAATTTTTGAAATGGAAGGTTGTCTCAAATAGATTTGTGGGAGGTCCTGTATGGGGGGGAAAAATCCTCCTCACTGGTGGTAGTTATAATAAATGTTAAAATTACTTTTCCTAGTTCTAGTGTTCTATGCAGTCTCTTTATTACTATATAATTGTATTTTCCTTTTGTTTTAAAGGAGAAACACATCTGTAATGGAACATTCTACTAGGAAGAAGAAAATTAACCTCCTAAGATAATCAGACGATCTTGATTCCCCTTCCTGAGTGAGCAGTACAAGAGAAGACTCTTAGCATAATAAGAGTGCTTCAGAACTGAATGATTGAGGTAATGCTGAAAGAAAGACATTTAAATGAGGTATTGGATGGCATGGGGGAGAGGACATTGCCTTACTCAAGGTTAATTGTTTGAAATTGGGGTGTGACCTGAGAAAATTGGATTATACACAGAAATCACTATAAAAAGACAAGTGTTGTACCTTCAACCACTGGTTATTCATCACTGAGTGAATAAGTCTGTACTAGGCAAGTGAACTAGAGGAGAAAAATGGGGAGGGTTGATGTCACCTAATGTCACAAACTGGCCACTCAACAATAAAGTGTTTGTAGGACTGCAACAGGTGGAAAGAGAAGAGGAGAAAAGCCATTGAAATCTCATGGGAGAACTACACCTACCAATAACATTCACAAGACTACAAAGTGATTCATGAAAACTTTGAAGGTAATAGTGTTTGATAAATGATGTAGCCAATATGTCTTTGTGTACTGCCCACCTGATTCACTTGCATATTGTAGTCTTACTGGCTGAAATCTTTTTTTTAAGAAAAGGGGAGATGCCATCTCTTTCAAAATCTCATTATTTAGCTGTTTATAGAGATGAATGGGAAGGGAGGAGAGGAAAATAACAGTAATCTCTCTAGAAAGAGAGAACTTGTTCACCTTGACCCCTAGCTAGCAGAATACACAGAAAAAGGAGAGAGCAGAGTATTCATGAGAGAATACAGAGGTGAGAGCTTCTCAGGTGTGTGTACTTCTGTAGAATAAATGTATATGGCCTATAGATCTGTGTTTGGGTGTAGGGGAGCCAGTGAATTAGGATGCATGGTAAGGGCTTGTCCAGTCTAGAAAGTTCTAATGCTTTAACTATAGTGGTATAGTTGAATTAGTACAACTCTCCTAGTGTGGATGCATGTATGGTGTCATAAAGATGCTTTAAACCCCCATAGATAGTCATATATGGGAAGGGGAATAACTATACTGGTATGAGTCATCTTTACATCGGTGTAATTGTGCCTGCACTAGGGTTTTTACCAGTATAACAACTACATAGGTCAATTAGGGGTGCGGTGTTTGGTTTAAAAAAAAAAGTATACTAGTAAAACTTGAAGTGTAGATTTGACCTTCTTCTTGGTGTTACAGTTGTACACTGTTACCTGTGCTGTTTTATAAATGGTGCTCTCTGTTACATTTTCACCATCCCATGAATATTTTCACTAGCACCAGTAAGTTAATGCTAATTAAAAAAAAAATACCAGTCTTAATACTTAAATTTGGGTGAAAATGAATGTTGACTAGGTAAAAGACTCCTAATATTCTAATTCAGTCAGACTTTAGTCCACTGAAAAATCAAATGTATTTCTGTATTCAATGTAATTGCATTTACTGCCTTTTTTTTTTTTCTTTTTTTTCTTTTTAGGCCTGAAAGGAAAGATTTCCGTTTACAGTCAGTTCAGTTGAAGTGCAATTAAACAACTATGGAAGTAGAGAATGAGCCGATATACAATGTTAACCCAACAGGTATATAACATCTTTAGTTTTTGTATTTAAACTATTGTTTAGTTGACACTGGAATTTCTTTTATTTGTAAATTGTATTGTGGTGGCTTTTTCATAGATTCTAGGACTGGAAGGGACCTCGAGAGGTCATCAAGTCCAGTCCCTTGCCCTCATGGCAGGACCAAATACTGTCTAGACCATCCCTGATAGACATTTATCTAACCTACTCTTAAATATCTCCAGAGATGGAGATTCCACAACTTCCCTAGGCAGTTTATTCCAGTGTTTAACCACCCTGACAGGAACTTTTTTCTAATGTCCAACCTAAACCTCCCTTGCTGCAGTTTAAGCCCATTGCTTCTTGTTCTATCCTTAGCGGCTAAGGTGAACAAGTTTTCTCCCTCCTCCTTATGACACCCTTTTAGATACCTGAAAACTGCTATCATGTCCCCTCTCAGTCTTCTCTTTTCCAAACTAAACAAACCCAATTCTTTCAGCCCTCCTTCATAGGTCATGTTCTCAAGACCTTTAATCATTCTTGTTGCTTTTCTCTGGACCCTCTCTAATTTCTCCACATCTTTCTTGAAATGCGGTGCCCAGAACTGGCCACAATACTCCAGTTGAGGCCTAACCAGCGCAGAGTAGAGCGGAAGAATGACTTCTTGTGTCTTGCTCACAACACACCTGTTAAGCAAACATGATTCTGTGATGTATTTTTTTCCAACAGCATCACACTGTTGACTCATATTTAGCTTGTGGTCCACTATAACCCCTAGATCCCTTTCTGCCGTACTCCTTCCTAGTCAGTCTCTTCCCATTCTGTATGTGTGAAACTGATTGTTCCTTCCTAAGTGGAGCACTTTGCATTTGTCTTTGTTAAACTTCAACCTGTTTACCTCAGACCATTTCTCCAATTTGTCCAGATCATTTTGAATTATGACCCTGTCCTCCAAAGCAGTTGCAATCCCTCCCAGTTTGGTATCCTCTGCAGACTTAATAAGCGTACTTTCTGTGCCAATATCGAAGTCGTTAATGAAGATATTGAACAGAGCCGGTCCCAAAACAGACCCCTGCAGAACCCCGCTTGTTATGCCTTTCCAGCAGGATTGGGAGCAATTCATAACAACTCTCTTGAGTACGGTTATCCAGCCCCGTGTCCTGTGCCTCTTCACCTGACCTCTGCTGCCTCCCTCTCTGTGGCTAACTGCTCCGGCTTGTGAGCCGGCTTCCCTCTCTTGCTGTGCCGCAGCAGCTCCTGGTGGGCGAAATGTGTAATTGCAGTGACTCTCTGGCAAAATGTATTTTCTGCGGGGGTGGGAGGGAATCTGCAGGGGACATGAATTCTGCATGTGTGCAGCGGTGCAGAATTCCTCCAGGAGTATCATATGGAAGCAATTCCTTACCCATACTTGTTTTTATTGCCATTTTCTGTACCTTTTCCATTTCTAATATATCTTTATTTGAGACAGGGCTACCAGAACTATTCGCAGTATTCAAGGTGTGGGCGTATCATGGATTTATATTGTGACAACAATATTTTTTTGTCTTATTATCTATCCCTTCCCTAAGAGTTCCTAACATTCTGTTAGCTTGACTGCCACTGAGCAGATGTTTTTGGAGAATTATACGCGATCACTCCAAGATCTTTGAGTGGTAACAGCAGATTTAGACCCCATCACTTTGTATGTATAGTTGGGAGTATGTTTTCCAATGTGCAGCACTTTGCATTTATCAACATTGAATTTCATCTGCCATTTTGTTGCCTGGTTACCTAATTTTGTGAGATTCCTTGGTAACTCTTAGCTAAGCCCAAAGTTGACTGCGATCTTGAGTGACTTTGTACCGTCTGCAAACTTTTCCACCTAACTGTTCTCCCTGTTTTCCTCATAACTTATGAATACACTGAATAGCACTGATCCCAGTACAAATCCTCAGGAGACCTCACTATTTACCCCTTTCCACTGTGAAAAATGACCATTTATTCCTACCCTTTGTTTCCTATCTTTTAAACAGTTACTGATCCACAAGAGGACCTTCCCCTCTTATCCCATGACTGTTTACTTTGCTTAAGAGCCATTGGTGAGGGACCTTGTCAAAGGCTTTCTGAAAGTCCAAGTACTCTATATCCACTGGGTCATCCTTGTCCTCCACATGCTTGTTGACCCTCTCAAAGAATTCTAATAGACTGGAGAGGCATGATTTCCTTTTACAAAAGACTCTGTATTGCTAAACTCCTCTTGATCATAAATTTAATAGAAGATGAACTGGTTGTACTTGCTCAGTAAGTACTATGAGTCTCAGGCTCTCCTTTATACTAGAAAACTGGAGTGACAACTAAATTAATGGCATTAAACCCAATGTAGGTGCACTTTAAGCACATTCATTTTTGCTTAAATTGCTTTAGATTATTAGTTTTAAAATAAATTTATAGAAGCCAAGGTTAAAGGTTTCAAGTGTTTCTACGTTAGTGGTTGTATCAGTTTAACTAGATCAATTTCGCTAAACTGGTTCACTTCTTTATTATGGGTAAAGGCTTACTGATCTAGAATACTTTTCATTGCAGTGAAACTATTCAAAAAGAAATCTTTTTTTTTTATTTGTACTTAAACTATTTATTTAAATTTTAAACACTTTTTAGAGATATAAACTTCTAGTTACTCTTCTCAAACTGCACTTAATGCATTTACCCAGCTCTGTAGTGGAGGGCAAAATGATAGAACTTAAAACATGCTGGTAATTGTGTATAGGCCAGTGCCAAAACTAATGCTTAATTGTTTAACATAGTCCTAGTCTAATGAGGTGACTAATTCTCACTGCGGTCTAGTTGCTTACAGAATTATAAGGGTAAGCTGTTTGTGCACAAACGGGGAAAAGTATGTTCTCAATAGCCTTTGTTCAAATTTCTTTTATTTTTAAATAGTCACTTTAGCGTTGATAGTAAGTATGTAATGTTTCAGCATTGCAACAATGTGCTGGCCCTTCGAGGTTTAGAAGTACTTCTGGGAAGATTTCCATATTACTGATCTAGAGACTGAGACCAGAGTTGACCTTAACGTCACTCTTGTCACGCTGCCTGGTATACAGCTAAAAGTGCCAATCTCAGGTCATATTGCCAAAATACAGGGCATGTACTCCAGGCACGTGGTATATTCTGTCACCAAGCCAATAACAAATATGTGCTTTCAAAATACTATACTAGTTATTATGAAGCCAGAGACAGGCCCCTTCAGGCACTCTAGCCCCTCATGCACCATCCAGACAACCAGACTTCTGTGTTAAATGACCATTAGAACCAGAAATCACATATATTAGGTTCTTCCAACTCCAAGGAGCCAGACATCCCCCGCCCCCGGGCAGATACTTTGAAGTTGGAATTGCTTCATTACGGCATTTTGTTCTCAATTACCTTCCATAAAACTGCTTAGTTTTGAAAAAAGAAGAACAGGAGTACTTGTGGCACCTTAGAGACTAACAAATTTATTAGAGCATATATGCATCCGAAGAAGTGGGCTGTAGTCCACGAAAGCTTATGCTCTAATAAATTTGTTAGTCTCTAAGGTGCCACAAGTACTCCTGTTCTTCTTTTTGCGGATACAGACTAACACGGCTGCTACTCTGAAACCTGTCATTAGTTTTGAAAATATTTCAGTTCTGAGAAATGTAGCCAAATGGAAATTGCCAGGTAGTATTTACCATAATGAAGTAATGTCACTTCAAAAAAATTGTACATGAATTTAGTGCATGTGGGAGTGCTAGATTGATAGCTGGGAAGTTTAAAATTTTCTGTTCATCCATAGAACAGGTTAAGTATAAGCAGACATGTTTTCAAGTGTCTGTTCTAAAAATAGAAAAAATGCTAAGGGCCCCACTCTGCAAACCTTCAGCATGTACACATAGATGGAATTCTATTTTAAAAACTGAAGTCTGAGCCTACAAGCCTTATTATTGGGTGTAGCTCTTACTTAAGAGTGTAGTCCCATTTACTGCAATGAGACTATATGTAGGTGTAAGCATTGCGTCCGGGAGTGTTTGCAGAACCAGCCCAATAAGGTATAGTGAAACACTTCCTATTTTATGCCGTTGCATCTTGGTAAAGATTCCAATTTTTAAAAAAAGTTGTGTTACTGCTTATCAACCGGTAAGTCAGTCCTTCATTGGTGGTATGCTGAGAAATTTCCAAGTGTGTGCTCTTGCAGTTTATTATCTCTTATTTCTATTGCAGCCAGTGGTACTCTATGAATTTTACTTACGGAAAATGGATATGTTTTACTGAGTTCGAGAGACATTATAAACCCAAGTAGCTCCATGCTTGTTTACAGAACCTCTTTACTTGGTTTATCTATTTGTAAAATGTTCATTCAGTTGCTCTTCACCTACCCACATACATGTTCTTTGGCATGTAGCTTAGGAGAGCTTTATTTCCCATTATGCCACTGCACCGGCAATGGAAAAGCAACAACTTTACCTTAAATAAAAGTAACTGGAATGTGGTCAGGTACTTTGATTCAGCAACCTTACATCTAATATTTCTTTTATATTACAGGTTTCCATTTTAAACATGTAATTTTATAAATCATGATGAATATTTTGTATAACTTTTACGATAACTGCTTAAAGCAGTAACTAGATTTTTCTTTGTGTCTTTTCTCTTTTGAGAACTTGATCATCTAAGTGACACTCCATTTTCTGGTGAGGAAGAAAATGGTGGAAGTGAGGAAATAAAGACTGAAATCAATGGAAATTGGATAGCTGCATCTTCCATTAATGAAGCTAAAATTAATGCTAGAGCAAAGAGGCGGTTAAGGAAAAATTCTTCTCGTGATTCTGGGAGAGGAGACTCTGTTAGTGATAATGGAGAGGCACTGAAAAGTGGAGTCACTGCACCAACTAGTCCAAAGGGAAAATTTCTGGACAGACGATCCCGGTCTGGAAAAGGAAGGGGACTACCAAAGAAAGGTTGGTGTAGCCTACTAAGAAGGGTCTCTGCTTATGGGCTTTTGTCTAAAGGCATGTATTTCCATTTGGATTATCTTCTCCCTAAACAACCTTTTCCGTCTATCCTGCCATTCAGTAGTTCTTTTTATAATGGTTGGATGGGGGTGGCCACAGCAGATAGCCATCTTCAATAATGGATTATGGTGTACACACATGCATTATTCATTATACCAAGCACAATCAACTTATTTCTTTAGGATACTACATTGTTGTTATATCATAATGTACAGTACAATCTACAGATCTTGAGGTTTATGATGGAATTTATATCTGGGATACTCCCTTTAATAACTTAGAGCACAATTATTTCAACCTTCAGCACTCTTTGTGCTGCCTCACGTTGCTTACAGTTTCCTGACTCAAGTGGTGCAAAGCCCAAATGGCTGGGAGTTGAAAGATATTATGCAAATACTTCTGCATATCCCAGAAAATCTGAGGCTTACACACACATGTCCGAATGAGGCATAATAGTATGGAGATATTTTGAGATCAACCTAGCATTTACCATAAGCTGGCTATCTTTTTTTTTTTTTTTTTTTTTTTTTTTCACTTTTGCATGTTTTGCTAGGTGGTGCAGGTGGCAAAGGTGTTTGGGGTACCCCAGGGCAAGTGTATGATGTGGAGGAAGTGGATATTAAAGATCCCAACTATGACGATGACCAGGTGAGCAAATGTTTTGTTTTATACAGTGACTTTCAAGAAAATTTTTTTTTCTCAGTCCTTTAAATTGTAATTAAAATGTATATTTTGGTAGTTTTTTCTTAATCTTTTTATAAAAATGCCTACATTCTTGTATTGGTTTTACTACAAAACTAGTGTTCACAAATCATCAGGGTCTCTTACAACAGTAATATTTTGAAGTGTTAAGTTGGTATCAACAGAAGTGAAAACAAATTCCATTTTCAGTATTTAGATACTGCTAGTGTTGGTACTGATTTTTAAGGTGCCTATTGCATATGGATAAAAAGAATAGTAGATAAATCAGGTTCTTGACATATACTTTATAGTAAAGACACAGAGGTACAACTGCTAAGTATGTGTGGTAGCTTTTTCTCTTCTTTGTTTTAAATTATTAGACATGAACACTAAATGCTGCAGGTCTCTGAAGGAGTTCAAAACCAGTACACCTTTCAGTTTTTAACTCTTTCTGCAGTTGCTCATTGTACAGACTCTGTGCAGTTGGTAGGGGGGAAAACTGGTCATATGGTCCTATCTTCCATATTTGGGTATGAACCAAGATAAAATCAATTTCAAAGTGGAACACTGGCTTTTTAATACAGCGGTGCACATCAAATCTAGGAAATCAGCTTGATGCACTGTTTTGAAAGTAAAATATAGATCTAATGGCTGAAGTCAAAGGATTCTTTAACAGATGTTGACACCACTGCCCACGCTGTGTGTCAAAGCTTAAGGGGGCGTATCTTGACAGCTAAAAATAGATGCATAAAGTAGTCACTGTTGTATCTTGGCCCTCTCAAATAGCACATAGTAGCTTGTTGAGGGTTGAGAATAGATAGTCTGAGTCTAAGGCTACAGACAATATTTAAAGAGTCTAGGACAGAGGTCCTCAAACTTTGAGGTGCAGAGGAATGTTCGAGGGGGCATGGCGGGGCTCAGGCCAGAACCCACAGTGGACGGGAGCACCACCTAGCCCCGCTCTGCTTCAGCCCCAACCTCTGCCTCCAACTGTGGCTCTGTTCCCGGCCCCAGCCCTGCTCCCAGCTGTGGCCCCAGCCTTGCTCCCTTACTCCTGTCTGTGCCCACCCCCGGGGGCCAGGAGTGGGGCCACAGTTCCTGGGGGGTGGGTGTAGACGGGTAAAGAGGGGGCATGACCGTGAAAAGTTTGGGGATCACTGGCCTAGGATAAGTGTGTAAATGTCCACTCTCAAGTGTGGCTTTCCCTTTCAGTGCTTACAGTTGAATGGGTCATAGGCAGTTGTAGAACCAGTTTAAAAAAAAAAAAAAATACTCCAAACATTTAAAAATCAAGCCGAACTGCTGAGTCGGACGCTTTAAGTACTGTCTTTCCAAAGCTGCTGCTCTTAGTTTATGCAAGACACCGCAGGATGCGTTTTTCAAACTGTGTTAAGTACTGGTTTCCTCTTTAGCTTCCCCACTAGGCAGCACCATGTTACACTTTTTGTCTAAGCTGTGATGGTTCTCTTGTACGTGGAGGCTGCAGTACCCCTCTGAACTACAAATGAATATCATATGCAGTGTGCAGCACAGACTCTGTCATGGTGGTCCAGGACACTAATATATCTATTCCTCTCATGCCCCCACCCAGACATAACCTGTTACAGCACTGTCCTTCCATCCCATTCCTTCCACACTCTCACACCCCTACCTATCTACTTACGTACGTCTGAATATTAGCATGTCAGTCCAGGAGGAGTGGGGAACTGAGGGATATGGAGAAAGATTGGCTGTGCTGGGGTTCTGGTTCTTAAGCTTATATTGCCCTACAAGGTCAGGCTGCCCCGTGGCCAATTGCTGCATGATCTCTTCCCCCTTTTGTGAGTGCTTCTAACTGACTTTACCAAACACCCTGAAAATTAAATGCCAAGTCCTTTTCCTCCTTAACACTTTTTACATGTTATTGGCGGTCTGGCCATGTAGCTGTTTTGAAAAACAGGCTGCTTCTTTATTGGGGAGGGGAGAATATCTTGTGGGGAAAGATGGAAGGAGTCTGGTTAAGCTTTTGCCTTTCTGCAGAGCTGGATATGAGTTTTTCTCCTTCCCTTCCATGTATGGTACACGAAAATTTTGTTTCTGACAGAATGGTGCCAGAAGAATCCTAGGCACTTATGATGTTGAAAGTTATAATGTTACTTACTAGTAAATTCAGCTTTTATATTTTTGGGAAATGTTATCTTTGTTCTAGAACTGATGAGTTTCCACAAACTGATTACAAAGGCATGATGCAGTCATTGCTGATAGAAATCTTGGCTGCAAGTACCAAAGAGTTAATGATTTTAAAAGGATTTAAGCCCTGCAATAAAGAGAGCAAGAGAGATGCTGCTGCTGTTCAGATGCAGTATCTGATTTCTTTTGTTTTTTTTTTTAAACAGGAGAATTGTGTCTATGAAACTGTAGTTCCACCTTTGGATGAAAGAGCATTTGATAAAACTTTAACACCATTGTTACAGGAATACTTTGAACATGGAGATACTAATGAAGTTGCGGTATGTCTGACAACTTGTATTTTTAAAAATACATCACTTGACATGGGAAGTCACAGTCAGTTACAAACGAGATTATAGAGGTGCTGATATGGAAATGCACAGTTAAGGCACCCAAACAACCTTCCTTCTGCCCTTGTAGTGATTATTTGAAATTTTTTTATTAAGTCTTTTAACTCTTTTTTTATTAATTGTTAACATTTTTTATTAAAATGTTAATATATTTTCTTCAAATCTTATTTAGGAGATGCTGAGGGATTTAAATCTTGGTGAAATGAAATACAGTGTGCCAGTGTTGGCCGTATCATTGTCATTAGAGGGGAAGGCTAGTCACAGAGAAATGACATCTAAGCTCCTCTCTGACCTTTGTGGGACAGTAGTGAGCACAAGTGATGTGGAAAAATCATTTGATAGACTACTGAAAGAACTACCTGAATTGATGTTGGATTCTCCCAGAGCACCACAGGTATGCCTACAGCCCTTTGCACCAGATCTTTGACTTTAACCTCCATGGTTAATGTCGTTCAGTTAAACTGCCTCATGAAATAAGGTGTAATGTATTTTCGTGGCATTATCACTTGTATGCTGTAGCTCCCTTCTGTCTCACGACTCCCCTTCCTAACTCCCAGATCAGTGTTTTAATTTGAGAAGTTTCCCTTTTTGTTTTTTTTTAAATTTGTGTAGCAAAACTAACACTTATTCAAGTAGTGTTCCTATAGGTGCCCCACTTCAGGTGCGCATGTGCTCCGTTTACCTCTGATCAGACTTTTTGTTTGTAGTAGTGCCCGTTTAGACCTCGCAGGATCTCCAGATATTCTTGTGCCCCATTCCAAGGATGCATAAAGCTGTGCAGGCAAACTGCCCTCCGTTCCTTCTCAGCTGCCTGATGGCCTGAGACAGAGCTTCTAGTGTGCACACTTCAGCTTTGCTATAGCTTAGCCTCGAGTCTTTAGTTCAGTTTTAGTTCTTTTGATAATCATACTGTAATGCAGAGGGTCTCCTGTTCTTTGCAAACAACTCTTATCTCAACCTGACAAATACATGTCTTGGAGGGTATTTATTATTCATAAAGAGTAGCATGGTAAAGTATCTACAGAAAGCCCTTGTCAGGATTCAGAATTGCAAGCTGTATGTACATGTAATATTTAAGGAATAATATATTTATATAGAAAGTATGTTTTATAGCCTTGAAGTAAAAGTTAGTCACTAAGGGACAATACGTCTCTGTGGTGTCCCATTCAAGCAGGAGGGAGTTGTTATGCCACCCTAGTTAGTTGTGATGTAAGGCAAGACTACGTTGTTTAGCCTTGCTCCATCCTAAAACTATCAATGGGGGTAAAAAAGGAACATTACAACAGACAAAACCTTACAAAGGCTCAACCTGTCTATGAATAAAGACAAAAGACTGATTCAATATAGGAGAGAGAGGAGAAAGACGCTCTTCCTCCTTTCAGTGAGGAGACCTCTTGGGGAGCAGGGATGTTCTCATGGAAAAATTGGATCCTGGTTCCTGTGAAGCCAGACAGCTCTTCAACAGACTGAACTTGGCAGGGAAAACCTACTTTATTAAATAGGCAAGGTAACTGTTAATAAGCATAGACCCAGGTTTGTAGGTTTTAGGATTTTGTTTTGTATTCATTTGTTTCCACCACTCTCCGGTTCCTAGTTAACTCTGAATTCTTTTTTAAGTAAACCTACTTTTGTTTTATTGTAAGTGCTCACATATGTGTGTGTGTAATTTTTTTTTTAAAAAAATTGTTTTTACAGGAACAGTAGTTTGAGGTAAGACTAGTGAACTGGGGTACACTGCTCCTTTGGGGGCAGAGGATCTGGGATTTCTTTGATTAGCCAGGGACAGGGGCTGGATATCACAGGGAAATGATTCAAAGGGACTCTGGGGTGCACCTGTTGTTAACCTGCAAGGGACAGCCCAGAGGAAAGAGCTCCCTAACACCACCATTCAAGCAAATACCCAGTTACCACAAGCAAGACTTCATTATGTTGGAGGCAGGTGGGTAAAAAGGTGACTCTCAATCCTGGGTACCCAGAGACCCATCACACGTACCTCTTAAGTTTATTTGGGGGGTTTGCATTTAATACCTCTTCTCCCCCCCCCCCCAATTCTGAGGGGCTTGCCTAAGGGGTCATTGTCGACCAGGTATCCAGTATCCCTAGGTTTCAAGTGTATCCCATATCTGTTGTGTGGGAGATACCCACATCTCAGCCAAGTGCAAGACCTCAGTTTCTAAAAGTAGAACTAGGAAAAAAATAGATTAAACTTTGGCTCCTCGTGATGGAATACTGCCTCTGACCAGCCTTGGATCCAGGCCTAGATATCACCCCCGCTGTCAAAACAGCTTCAGTCACCATCAAGATTGACCATTTTGAACTTTTTTTTATTCTCATACCCTCCTCACCACTAAAAAGAGTTGTGAGAGTTGTTGTTTAGCATGGCAGACAACATCCTACTAAGTCTACACTGTTCAGTAAAGACCAGAAGCGCCTCAACCTCTTTGGGTGTAAAAGCTACTCCTCTGCAACTCTCCAGTTTAGAAAAGAGAATTATCAGTCTCTGCTGGCAAACTATGATCACACCAAATATAGCAAATTCAATGCTTTTTTTTTTTTAAATGATCATCTTTCCTTCAGAACACGGGAACAGTTCTAGGCTACCATAACTGAGGGTCATCTCTCAGTGAGGACTGTCTTGCAAACTTCCCTACATGCAGTTGACACTGCAGCTTGTTCCATCTCGACTGCTGTTGTCATGTCGAGCATCTTGGCTGCAGCTGTTGGGATTGCCTAAGGAGGTTCAGATTACTGTAGAAGACCTTCCCTTTGATGGACTGACGCTTGAGTGAGTCCACCGACTAATCCTTGCACACCTTTACTGGATTCAAGGGCCACACACAGGTTTTGGTGTTTATATACAACTGCAGATAGAAGAAAATTTAGCAGAGCCCAAATGACACAGAAATCCCATCTGGTCCAATTCTTCAGCTTTCATAGACCAGGCAAACTGCCTAAGAGACCAAGATCTCAAAAGAAGACGCCCCCCCACTAATATCGCCCAGCCTTGTGTCCTCATTGAAACCTCAACTTTGGTGGTGTGGTTGAGGGTTCAGAACATCTCCTCCATCTTGTTAAATGTACCAATGGCTTCAATTTGCTAAGCAGTGCACACTTTCTCTGTGCAGGGCATCCTGATACATACCTCTAGATTGGTGGTTGCTATTGTCACGGCAGTCCTTGCTTCAGTATTGGATCCAGCTCCAAAGCCCCCTCTTTCTTCAAGGGATACCACTCAGGAGTCCCCTGAAGTGAAGCCCCCATAAGCCAATATTCAAAGAAAGAAGTTGCCCATCTTGTGCAGTAATTGGAATTCTTCTAGATGTGTATCCCTATGGGTACTCCACTACCTGCCTTCCTTCCCCTTTGCTTCAAAGTATTCTCTTGCGTGACTTCATGGTAGAGAAGGAGCTGAGGGTGGCTTGCCTGCACAGCTGTGTATATCCTTGGTATGGGGCATGAGGATGACATGCTCATGACTAGGTCAAATGGGCACTGCTATCTAAAATCTCTGATCATAGGCACATGGGGTCTGTGTGCACCCAAAGTGGAGCACCCATAGGTGAATAATTCCAGCTACTACCCAGGGTGAATAATCTCCACATTTTAAAAACAAAACCCAAATAACTATGTAAGCTAAAATGTCTATTCAGAAATCATGTTGAATTCAGTGTCTCAAAAATATTTCTCTTCTGTTGCAGTTAGTGGGCCAATTTATTGCTAGAGCAGTTGGAGATGGGATTTTATGTAGTACTTACATAGACAGCTACAAAGGCACCGTGGATTGTGTCCAGGCTCGGTAAGTGATTGCTCTTTGTAGTTAGTGTGTATAGGTCAGTTTTTTTTAAATCCTGAGCAAGCAAACCAGTAATTTGGTATTTTAAAATAAAGTAGGTGTGGCCACTCTCTTCTAGTATAAAAACAAGTCAACAACAACAAAAACCCTCAAAGGAAGTCTGTCACAAGAAAAACGTCCCAGACTTTTAAACCAAGAAATACTAAACGCTTCTGGCAAACTCAATCTTTAGTATCTAGTTGAATCTGTTTAACTCGGGCAGTAAACTAAATTTGACTAGCATTTTTGCAAACTGAATTCTTACAGTTTAACCTTTCCTCAGCCGCTTGAAAAGAGCTTACTAACTTATATTTAAGAAAAATTCTGATCAAATCAGAAACTATTAGGGAGTATTTTGCTTTAGAAAAAGACTGTATATGACCAGTAGGTTAATACAGCGTCAGGAGAAGCAACGTAATGATTTTGTGAAATAAACAAACAATTAAACTCTCTTTGCTTCATGCTTAGTGCTGCACAGAGAGTGTCAATCCTTCACATTCTCAGACTTTATCTCGTCCTATGTGGATATGAGGACTCAGTTTCAGAGTCAAAACTGTTTGAAGGAGCAGCCTATGTGCAAGGGGTGGGAGGGAAAAGAGAGTTTGAAAAATTACCCTCAGATTTTGGATACATCATTTTTTGTGTACAGTGTTGACCCTTCAGGCTTGGTTTTCGGAGGTATTGAGCACCCATAGCTTCCATTGACATCAGTTAGTGGTGTTGGTACTTAGTACCTCTGAAAATTAGGCTACTGTTTAGAGCAACAGAGTCCTGTGGCACCTTTAAGACTAACAGATGTATTGGAGCATAAGCTTTCGTGGGTGAGTGCCCACTTCGTCGAATGCATGACGAAGTGGGCACTCACCCACGAAAGCTTATGCTCCAATACATCTGTTAGTCTCAAAAGTGCCACAGGACTCTCTGTTGCTTTTTACAGATCCAGACTAACACGGCTACCCCTCTGATACTGTTTAGGTTACTTAACTTTAGGCACCCAAGTGTGAAAACTTTGTCATTCAGTTATGCAAATCCTTTTACTGTGGTTGAAGGATTTTTGGTTCCAATAATTAAGTATATCCATACATTTAGCATGGCCACCTCCACTTCTGGGACAGTTTACTTCTCACCTCACCTAGCCACTCCAAATAGTGAGTACAGTTTTCCATAATGTGACCGGGGCGGGGCAATTTGCCCCGAGCCTCGCAGGGGCCCCCACGAGAATATAGTATTGCCCCTTTTTTTATGGAAAGGGCCCCGGAAATTGCTTTGCCCCAGGCCCCCTGAATCCTCTGGGTGGTCCTGAATGTGACTACGATCCGCCTGAATAAATGGCTGAGTACTCCTCCTTGTTCAGGTATATGGTAGCCAATCTGGATCTAGGATTTTTCACATCCAGTTCCTCTTCCCAGTGAGGTGGCAAGCTTCCCTAGTTCCCCTGTCTTTTTAGAAACTCTGTTTGTTGTTCCTCTGCTGAAGCACCATTTTGTCTCCAGACGTCAGGAGTCCCAGAACTCTTTGAACCCAAAGGGAGTAAGCATTCTCCAAGGTAAAGGCACTTTAGGTTTAGCCACATGTTTGGAGACTTAGATTACTAAACAAATGCAGGGCTTTGAGAGATCCCAGATTTTACCATAGAGGGAATCCAACACACTTTTCCACTGGGTAGAGGAATGTCTGAGGTCCTGCCTTAATAATTCAGGTAGGCCGCCACTACTGTGTGGTCTGTTCCTATCAGAATGTAGCTGAAGGGAGAAGTTGGTAGGGAAGAGAACTTCAGGAAGCTCACCTGATGGCTGTCAGTTCCAGGTTGTCAATATGGACCTTGCATTGCTGAACAGACAGTGTCTTCTGAACTACCTGTGATGAAGTGTGAGCACATCATCTGAGGAGGATGGCATTTGTGATTATGTATATTTGTTGGGTTGCCTTGAAATAAGGGGTAAATTTTCTTGGAGTTGGATCTCCCTAGTCACTTATTGTGGGAAGCTATTACTAGCTGAGTAAAAGAAACTAGACGTTCTGTCCTCCTGTGTCAAATGAGGGAAGGATACTTGATGATGAAGAAGAAGAAATTTGGAACATAGCCTGGCCCACAGAACCAAGTCTTGACATAAGAGAAACTCCTTGTTCTTTCTTCCCTCCTCTGTAGTGAATTTATGTAAATAATTTTGTAACACAACCTTTGCTTTATAGAGCTGCATTGGACCGAGCTACTGTGCTGTTGAGTATGAAAAAAGGTGGAAAGCGTATAGACAGCGTATGGGGATCAGGTGGCGGACAGCAATCTGTAAAACATCTTGTTAAAGAGGTAGCTAATTTGTAAAAAACCTGTCGTGTGTGTGTGTGTGTGTGTGAAAGCTCATGCAGATTGACTGGGAAGGAGGAAAGAGATGCATTAACCTTGCACCTAAATCGTATTCTGCTGTTTTGAAATGTGTATTTATTATGAATTAAAGATGTTGACCATTACATTGACTGAAAAGGATGTTTGTCCTCTGTAGGCTTGTTTAGTGTACTTGGCTTTGTACAGTGAACACCCTAACGATAATACCTGCAATTAAGAGTTTATTATCTTAAAAAGATAGGCTAATGGGAGATAAGAAGCCTGAGAAATCCAGAGGGTGGGGATGATTGTATTTAATTAGTCTCCCTTTTGGCCTCATGGTTGGAGGATAGCTTTTTCAGACACTCCAATTAGGATGGGGAAGAAACAGCAGCAAGTTTGAGATACGTTCCAGATATTAGTAGAAAATTTCAAGGAAGGAGTCTGTGACTTTGAGGTTGCAAACCTGGCTTAGTTGGAGAATGATAGTGCCAAAGTAACCAAAAATGGGGGAAGATTTGGAGAAAAGAAAAGAAAATTAGTTTGATCTTTGTCATATTAAGCTTGAGTGGCCCATGGGCATTTTATCAAACATTATTTCTAATTCTGGGCTGCACGTTAAACATATATGTGTGCAGACACTGCATGTTTTGAAATGGTGTCTGGATAAGTGTTCAGCTTCATACTATCTGTATAGTTAGACATAACTTCTCAATTTAAGATGTATGTTTATTAAAATACTAGTTGCAGTTTGGGATACAATTTTTTTTAAAATGCATATCACTAGTTGTTGCGCGGCTGAGTAGGGGATTTATCAGATTAATTGTAAGATTTTAAACTATACCTAGTATTTTTTTTTTTTTTTTAAACAAATCCAATAGATTGATATGTTGCTGAAGGAGTACCTACTTTCTGGAGATGTATCAGAAGCTGAGCGTTGCCTTCAGGAACTAGAAGTGCCTCATTTTCACCATGAACTTGTATATGAAGTAAGACAGAAATCAGACTCCTTTTATTTTTGTAACTTTTTTTAAATTGTGGATAAATATGAGCAGATTCTAGGTTTTATTTCAGTGTGCACATGCAAGTAATGTAACTGAACTCTGAAGTTCCGCTCCTAAATATTAATGGTATCAGATGTCTAAATTCTCTAAGTACAGTGCATGCTACTTGTGCTTGGGTAAACTGTTGGTGTCTTCAGGAAGATGTAGAATTAAACTGTATTTATTACATGAATGGGGCAGTTACAGGATATTTTGTACTGAAAGAGCCATTTCACAGTTGTCTGCTGTGGAATAATGGCAAGAAAAATCCCATGCTCCAGTTTTGTAGTTTTGTTAAACCTAGATTTTCTTGTTGGTAGTGCTGTGAGCTATTTATTACAGCAGGTTTCAAGCAGATAGATTGCTCTTTTAATAGGTCTTTACCACTTCTGTTAGATTATACAGTCAATCCTTCACTAGTGGAGGATTGCTCCCTGTAGTATACTTCCTAATATTTTGTCTAATCTATTTTTAAATGCCCTGAGAGAGGGAGGAGAGACTATTCCACAGTCTAATACTGCCTTCTGTCAGTACATTTTTGCTGATATTGAACCAAATGTTTCCCTTTTTATAAAGTTGCTCCTTCATTCTCAAGAAGCTCCTTTGTCTTGGTGTTTTACACCCTTCAAATGTGTGTAAATTTTAATTCTCCATTGTGGTGTCTGTCTGATGCAAATACATGACATCAGAAAGTAGAGCCATCCACACTGCTGCTAACTGATGCCTGAGTACAGGGTCATGTGATTTAGAGTACCTCTAGAAATAGTCCAGAAAGCTTTTGTTCTATCTCTCCTCTTGCCTGGTGGTCTGTATACCTATGGTAACCTCTTCCTTGTTTTCATGCTTCGTATCCTTACCCAAATAATTTTTCCACCACATGCTTTGTTGTTATATTGTAGTATACTAGCATTGAAGGCGCATGTGATAAATACACATTTCTCCATGTGGAAATTTTACAACTCCGTTTGCGGCATTCACTTTTCATTTCTTGTAAAATGTACTTTTAGTTAAACACTTCGTCTTGCTTTATTTTAGGCAATTGTGATGGTTTTAGAATCGACTGGAGAAACAACCTTTAAAATGATGCTTGATTTGTTGAAATCCCTCTGGACGTCTACTGTCATTACTCTGGACCAAATGAAAAGAGTAAGTGTATTTTTCCAAAATATAATTGGAATAGTAATTCACAAAAAAATTGTTGTGTGTTTTCAAACGTCATTCCTGTTTTACACCTTCTCTTAAACTATAGATGGTGATCCATTGTTATCAATGGTACTGCTATGGTTCTGTTGGCCCTCCGGTGACTTGTACAAATAGGCGATAGCTGATGTTTCCAAGATAGAGCAATAAATGTTGTGTATCAAGGGGGTACAAACGAACTTCAACAGTGTTGTCTTGTGGAGCTGCAGAGTTGAGAATAATTTAAAATATGTTCTAATAACAAGGAAACGTTGAGGTGTCTTACTGAATTATGTGGTTTAATTACTAAAAATTTAAATCTTTCATAATGTTGCAATATAAAATAGGGATGTTTCTATGGATCTTGACCAGCCATTCTTACTGAAGTAGCCTTATTTAGATTTACTTGATTTAAAAAAAAATTACTTGGAGTATAAAAACAAAATCATTTAGCTATATCTGAACTAAATTGTGGTTCTGCCATAAGCCCTGAACAAGTGACCGCATATAGTTGTGTTGTCCCACACACTGGGAACCACTCTGTGACACATTCACAATCTAAGTTTCCATCTCCTCCCTACCGTCTACTCCGCTTCCCTTGCTCTGGGGGGAAGTGATTTTGTGTTGGGCACAGACTATTCAGCTGTCTGAGCTGGTGTGTTAGGGAGATGCTTAATGATTGGAGGAATGGTAAAACTCCAGAAACTGCTCCCTCTCTGATGTTACTACCCATGAGACTATGCTGTACAGGCAGGTTAGCCTGGTCACAGACAGGTCCTCTGATTTTGGGGAATCTTAAAATTTAGTTCATCTACCTAGGTAATACTGTGTTCTATAATGTGGTGCTAACTTGCCACTGAGGTGGTGTAGATTCCTTGAAATTATTTTTAATACTTTTAAAAAAGTAATAAATTACTTGGATTATTATAATCCCCTCAGAGTATAAAAGGGTAACCCTTTCTTGTAGCAAAATGTGACTTCATTACCCTAATTCTGATATTGCAGGGTTATGAACGAGTTTACCGTGAAATCCCAGATATTAACCTGGATGTGCCACATTCATACTCTATGCTTGAGCGGTTTGTAGAGGAATGCTTTCAGGCCGGAATCATTTCCAAACCACTGAGAGACCTCTGTCCTTCAAGGTACTTTTCATATAATTCTAAACAGAGCTGGTATATTAAGTTTGCCTGACATTTCCCATTATAAGACCCTGTCTTCAGCGGCTTAGAACTTTGCCAAACTTTAAGCATTTAGACTGAAACTTTCCATGCTGGGTGTCTGCCTGAGGGTGACTTCTTTTGGAAAATATCAGCCAAAAGGGTAGAGCAGTTGCTGAGAATGAACCTAGGAAATAATACATTGTTTGGTCAATGTTAAAAAATCATGCCAACTTTTTCTTTGGAAAGCTCTAGAGCGCCCCTGCTTTGGACCAGGAATTTGAAATTTGGCAGGAGGTGGCTGCTGTGTCAGGGATGTGTCTTTCGCTATCCCTATGAAAATCTGCCCAAATTTGGTCAATTTACAAGCCTTTGAAAACTCAGCTCACACATGCTCTTATATGTCTTAGATTTTAACAGCTACATTCCCCAAAGATTCCATCTGCACTTGGCATCCGCCACTCCAGGACTTTCCCTGTAATTGCAGCTCCAGCCTGCTGCAGGCCATGCCTGAACTGAGAGCAGGGAGACAGTCTCAACTGTGTTCTCCAGGAGACCCTCTTTGGGTAGCATGGAGGATGAAGTTGCCTGATTTTTGAATGCAGATGGGACAGCAGGGTTAGAAGGAGAACTGAAAATAGCTGTGTGAAGAGATTCGGACAAGGAATTGGGGGTGGGGTGGGGAATGATGACACTGAGATTGGGTGATGAACTGGGGAGGGAGGTCAGGGATGAGTAATATGAAGGAGGGGCAGCAACTGGAGGCCAGGGTTGTAGGGAGAGACTGATCAGATGAGAAGCTGGGAGTTGGAGGAACTGGAACTGGCTGGGCAAGGAGACCTGCCTCAGTTAAGACATAAAATAGATAATGCTCATGTAATGAGCAGCTATTCGATATTTTGTTTTATCCTCATTGTTCAGTAGGTGGCCCCATGCCTTATTTCTTGAGCTCTGGGGCATTGAGGTCTTAACACTGTACTCCTCTTTCACTTTTTAAAAAAGTGAGTTTTGCAAATTTATTCTACCTATTCACAAGGCATTGTTACTATGGGTTAGGTTATATACTGTATTTTTTAAAGGTCCTTTTTTATTTGATCTGCTGAAAATTAGGTTTCTCATATAGAAATTATCTTCCTGATGGCAATAAAGTCAGTTTGTAAAATTTTAATGAGTTTATTTGTATCCCAGAGAGAGCCAACATCCATAAACGAGGGACTTAAAATTGTCCCTTGTTCTGTTCTTTGAGGAGTCAAATCCATTCAGTTTTATACTGACACATTCCCTGGTATAGTTTTTTTTTTACATCATTTAAAATTAAAGCTCCATTATACTTCAGTTCTAGTGACTGTATGTAGAAGCACTATCAAAATTAAGTTTTTGTAACCTTTAATTAAACCTCTCATCTCCCTAGATTAATGTTTGCAAAGCACTTTGAGCTTTGTAATTGGAAGGCCCTATAAAATGTGCAAAGGATTATAACTTTCTGTCCTAGAGATTATTCCTCCCACTTGGGTTTGAGGCCCAATGACAAGGCAGCATAGGGAAGGATGCTTTGCATGACTTTGTACTATTCCTGCTCTTTGGCTAAATAGAGCCACACTATCTTGGCTGTCAAGCTAGCACCTTTCTCAGGTTCTAACACTGCAAGGCGTTCTAAGAAAGGGAGAAAGAAGTATTATGCCTGTTAAGAAACTTGAGAGTCAAGTTTTGAAAAGCCTAGTATAAATACAGTGTTCTGTGTAGAATATTCAGATTGATTATGTGGCCTTTTCAGATGATCAAGAATTTGACAGGTAATAGTGCTGATCACCATGTTATTCCCAGGACCTGTGAAGTGGTGCAGGGGATCACTCTAAGCTATAGTAAATAAAGAAAGACTATTGACACGAATGTGAAATTTATAATCTTGTATTTTGTTTTTCCTTACAGGGGAAGGAAGCGCTTTGTAAGTGAAGGAGATGGAGGTCGTCTTAAACTAGAGAGCTACTGAGTACAGAAACCAACTCTTGCAGCCTTAGATGTTTAAAGGGAAAAAATATATTCTTTATCTAAATTGTAAGAGTTGCTTAGCACAGTTCATATATAATTTTTTAAAGCACTTGTTTTGGGTACAAATCATTTCTGAAATAGTTTTGTAAATTTATATTCAGGAAGGGCATATAGTAGAACAGAACAAGTAACCACATTTCAGTGGTGGTGCCTTCAAATAAGCTACCCTTTTGTAAGTGCCATATGTTTATGACCTAATCATTCCATGTTCTGCATTGATGTCTGACTGTCACTCCTTTCCTTCAAGGACAGTGTTTTTGTAGTAAAATCACTGGTTTATACAAAGCTTTATTATAGAGGGGTCAAGTTAAACTGCTGTAACCTCATTTGGGCTGCTGCTGTTGAAATGCTGTGCTTTGGGAGGAAAAATGGTTATTTCTTTAAAGAATCTAAAAAATGGATTTGGTCATAAGACGTATTCATCTTTTCCAGGGGAACGCACTGATTGGTCTTAAAGACCAGTGCAGTAAAAGGTGTCTGGAACATCTATTTCTCTACAAAACTGGAAAAAATGAACAGTTCTGTAGAATGTATTACAAAATAAATTTTTGTAAAGCTATCCTCTTTCTTTGTTTTTATATAAGCAGTTTTGGAAAGCTCTTTGTGTCCTCTGCAGATAATCTTTGAACCAGGTGCCAATAAAATACATATCTAAAAAGTACCCTTTTGCATAGCATTTTGCAGAGGATTAATGAATACCTAAACTGAAAGGGACCTTTTACCAAAGACTTCCCTGAAAATGGGTACAATTTATGCAATCATATCTTTTCCTCGGTGTTAACTGTGCAATTGTGTTTTTTGTTTTTTGTTTTGTTTTGTTTTTTTAAACCACAAAATTTCAGTACATACTTGCTACCATGCAGGGCCGACTCTAACTTTTTTGCTGCCCCAAGCAGCAAAAAAAGCGCGCCGTGCCCCCCCCCCCCCCCGCCAAGCGCCGCGTGCCGGAGCCCGCCCCCCCCGCCGCCCCCCCCCCGAGCGCCGAGCCCCACGCCGCCAGAGCGCCCCCGCGGAATGCCGCGCTGCGCTTCCCCCCGCCGCCCCTTACCAGGTGCCGCCCCAAGCATGTGCTTGGGTGCCTGGAGCTGGCCCTGCTACCATGAAAGTAATTACCTTAGTTATAATGTTTGCGTTTCCAAAATTAACTTGTTTAAGCTCCTGCCATCCTATTTATTCAGGCTTTTGAAGCTAGTAGCCTCTCCAGATTTATATTTACTCTTTCACCGCTTCTTTTAAAATTGTTTTAGAAAAGGTTTATCTTAAAAAAAACAAAAGCCCAACAAACAAACAAGCAAACCCTTGGCATTAGATACTAATATGGATTCACAGGGGTATAATGGAAGCTCAAACATTTAGATGGTATTAACAGTATATGCTATTGTCTACATATAGAAAACAAAGGTGACTGCCCATATACAGTGCTTGATCCTAAATATAACAAATATAATAATTACAAATTCTGGTGTGTGTGTGTGACCATTAATGGGCAAGTGTTCCAAATCAGAAGGTACTCTTCAATATGAAGCACACACTGTACCAGTTTTATCCTAGAACTGATATTGTATGCCATTTTGTAATAAGTAAAGCAGCAGCCTGCAGTTCTTGTAAACGTTATCCAGGGCCCCTGTATTGATGTATACACCTGTTCCTTTATAAGAGTAATGGAACGAGTAGCTGTATTGATATTAACTACTCCAAACCTGTTAGAGACTGGGTGGGTGAAGTAAGCATTCAAGATTACAGTAATTGTCTGGTTTCACCCACATAGTGATTATTGGGCATTTAGTGCACTGGATGAGGTACACCACGTGTTGTGATAGGTATGTGTAGGACCCAGGGATCTTGAAAGGTGGAACATGGGGATGCTGAGAAGGTTAATTTTCTTAAATAAATAAATTAAAAGTTTGGGGGCACTTTTATTTTTATTTAGTGCAGAGAATCAACCCATGGTGCCAGAATGTCAACACTTTCAAAAGACGAGCCTGAGAGCCTAAATTCATAATTTTGATAAACACTAAAAATCCTGGTTTTAACAAAGACCCTGGATTTATGGCTTATTACAACGATCTCTAACCTACTAAGTCCACTTTTTGTCCTATGATTACAGGGATGTTAACAGGCCACTTCACCTGGAATGGTCCCTTAGCTTAGCATAAGCAGTTGGCGCATATTCTATCAGTTCCACCTTGTATTTAGCTATGATGCCCTGAGTACCTTTCCAGACCTGAGGAAGAGCTCTGTGTAGCTCGAAAGCTTCTCTCTGACCAACAGAAGTTAGTTTAATAAACTATATTGCCTCACCCACCTTGTCTGGCTAATACTCTGGGACCAACATGGCTCCTCCACCACCAAATCTGTTAATCTAGAATATGGTTGCCCAGTGGTGCCTTATATACTTCCAGAATGTTGATTTCAGCTATATTTAGAACTCTGGCAATCAGGAAACAGTGTAAAGGTGCACACCTCCCTTACAACACAACCTTAACTCTGCCCCCTGGAGCTAGTAGCCACTGGAATAGGTCAGGAAGGATGGTGCCACAATAAGTTGACATGAAGAATGAATAAGAGACTAGGCCATGGTTTGTGTTACATTCCACTGACTTGAATCGCAGTGTTTATCTGCATTCACTCTGTTTAGGTGCAGCTGAATTGAATAATGGCAGGATTAAGTGGAGCAGGCTGGCAAAAGCGGTCACTGTGATATGAGGAGAGGTACATGTATAGTATGTAGCATGCCTCATTGCAACATTGAGTTCTGTAGGCTGCCAGTAGCACTGCATAAGGACTGGCAGCAGCCTGGTGCTATACATGACTGGTCTTGAGGGCTTAGTGAGGGGTAAGCAAAGGCAACGTCTCAAAAAGGAATACTTGTGAGACAAAGCTGAAGGGGTGGTAACATTTTGCAAATCTGAGGTGGCTTCTCTTTGCTACATTTGACCTAAAGCCAAATATTGCTTCTGAAAAGTGAAGGTGTTACTATAAAACACACACTGTAGGACAAAGTATCTGTAAGGGTAGTTAATTCCCCCCCCCCTTTTTTTAAATAACTTTTCCACATCCTCATGTTCCTCTAACAAGTTCTACCTCTGGTTCCTTTGCCACTCAGAGAACGCCTTGGCTGCTTGTTGGTCTATTCCCTGGCCTTGTATCAACTGTTCTAGTCTCATCTCTCTATTTGGGGATGGGCACAAGCAAGGACTACACTGCTTGAGCTAGGGAGAGGATGCAGGGAGCCGACATGGAGTCAGTGGGGGACCTGGTTTAAAGGGGAGGGGGGGGGTACAAATAAGTGGCATGGATGTTGGATATTTGGGGGTGAGACCTGAAGTACCCTCTATCCCCCTCGGCACTGGTCTTGACCCATTCCTGTCTTCCTCACACTCTTGTGCTGCTGGGATCCCCTTTTTTCTCCAGGAACAGTACTGAGTGGACAGGTGAATCTGGAGGGGGAGTACTGGGTTCCTTCCCCAGATCAGGAAGCAGTAGAGGGAAAGGAGACCCGGTGGGCTGAGGAATTGTTGGGCAAGACAGAATGTTTGTATGGGGTTGGGGTATATATAGATGGTTCCAGTTCCCTTCCTCTTCAAGTGCATCTGAGAAGAGGATGGTGCCTAATTCTCCTTGCTTCTGCTTTGTCAGTGATTGAGCTACCTGAGAACAAATTTCTTTTGAGCAGCTCTGATTTGTTGTTGAGGGATTATAATAAAACCCCTCTTCAAAACCATAGTCATCAAACTGGGCTTTAAAAACACTAGTGCTTGGATGAGCCCTAACACTAGTAAAGATTGTTGAGGGGGGTGGCTGGCCCTGCATGCAGTAGCTGTATGAGAGCACAGCCCTAAGGCTGCTCTAGGGGGTGGGAGGAGACGAGACCCACCTCTGGATGCCTCTCCCTGCTGCAGGACCCTCGGGGAGTGGGCAGCAGCCCCAGGGGTTTCAGTAGCTGGAGGAGGCTTGTGGAGTTGGCACCAATCTTCCCTGTGCTGCTGGGAGTGCCCCAGCAAAAGGGGCTCCTAGCAACTGGGCAGAGCTGGGGCAGGCCAAGACTTGCTCTTCCCCAAAGCAGCCCTGCAGGGAATCTCTCACTGCTGCAGACAGCTCTGCACGCCCTCCTCCCCACACTGTAAAGCGCTGAAGGCAGCACAGAAATGAGAGTGGCAATCCCATGCCCCTACTACAACAAGTTTGCAAACCTCCCTCCCCCTGAAAAATTCCCTTTTGGGTCAGGAACCCCACAGTTACACCACCATGAAATTTCAGATTTAAACATCTGAAAATGTGACATTTGTCAATTTTCAAATCCTATGGCTGTGAAATTGACAATATTGGCCCATGAACTTCATAGGGCCCTATACGTCAGTTAGCCATTTGACCAAATGACCCAGCACCTTAGTCCCATTGTTCAGAAAGAGGTTTGAGTAAGAAGCATGATTACATTAGCCTAGTTGTTTATTAGTATTAATTTAATAGGGGGAAGATGACAGACTAAGATCTTTGACGAATTAGAAGTAAATCTAAAGTAAAATTAAAAATTGTGGTTTTAGGGCAAAAGTTGTGAAAGGTCCGTCCTGCCCAATGAGGGCAAAGCAACATCTGCACAAATTTTCAGAAAACTGCTGTGGCTAGAGCTTGAACTCAGTTCAACAGTTGCAGCATGTCAGCTTGTGCCACCCCCTTACGGTGGCAGACTGCCTACAAACTTTCGTTTGCAGCAGACTTACTGCACATGCACATTTCACTCTTTGGTCATCGATTTGTATCAACCCATGGTGTAGGAACAAATTTTACCCACTAAAAGGGGGCAATGAATTAGCTAAAATAAATCCTGAAAGGATAAAAGCAGTTGGAGGGTTTGATCCCCAATCATCTCAAATGATCCCCCACTCTAGACCATCAACCTTATCCAATACTCATCAGGCACAATAAATCAAGACCATTCCAGTAAGCATGTGGATTGTAGAGCACTTATGTAGTGCTTTAAACAGTAAACACTGCTTAACCTCTAGCAGAGCTGTGCTCTAACATAATAGTAGACCAGAATGGCCGGGCAAGATTAGTAACATTTCAGAAGTGTTAACTATACATCTGCAGCCTCCAGTAATGAATAAAGTACAGTAACTCCTCACTTAACATCCTCCCACTTAACGTTGTTTCAAAGTTACGTCGCTGCTCAATTAGGGAACATACTCATTTAAAGTTGTGCGATGCTCCCTTATAACGTCGTTTGGCTGCCTGCTCTGTCCACTGCTTGTAAGATTCTGTGGAAGAGCAGCGACTTTATAAGGGAGCATTGCACAAGTTCCTCTTCTCCACCTCCTCCCCCTCCCTCCCAGTGCTTCCCCCACCCCAAAACAGCTGTTTGGCAGCACTTAGGACTTGGTGCGGGGGGCTGGGGGGGAGGGAGGGAGGAGCAGGGATGCAGCTGCTCCAGAGAGGAGGTGCAGTGGGGGTGGGAAGAGGTGGGCCTGGAGCATCCCCTGGCAAAGTCAGCACCTGTTCTTCTCCGGGGAAGCTGCTGCTGTGAAGGTGCTTCCTAGCCCCCTTGCCTGCAGTGGGCTGTGCCTGTGTGGGGTAAGCCAGGGGCACTTCCCAACCACAGCACAGTACTGTACAGTATATAATGCCTTTTGTCTGCCCCCAACAGATTGCCTTGGAACCTAACCCCCCACATTTACATTAAATCTTATGGGAAAATTGGATTCGTTTAACATCGTTTCACTTAAAGTTGCATTTTTCAGGAACGTAACTACAACATTAAGTGAGGAGTCACTCTAAAGTGAATAGGTTACAAAAAATTTTTTTTAAATACGTTGAGACTTCATGGGGCTTTTTTTTTTTTCCTCCTTTCTTTCAAGCCAGCACAATTATGGAGCTTTTTAAAAAAGAAATCAAGCTGAGATAAGCTGAAAGCCGCAACTACACAGAAGATAGTAGTAAGCATACTAACAAAAGACTCATCTTAAGCAAAATCTACAGACATTTATATGTATAATATAAGAAGACATGAGCTAAGAAAGTTTAGTATGGACTTTTACCATTTCTGTACAGCAAACATCACTAGATTAATATACACAAACTAAAGGTACAATATTTAGGTGAAATATTTCTTAGAGGGGGTGAACCATCATGCACCCTATTGTTGGCTTTGTTGCTGCTGCTCCCTCTGTGCCACTTCTTGCTGGCGAATTGTCTCCTGTGCGGCTCGCTGCATTTTCTCTAGCTTTTCTAGGGTAACAGATTTTAAAGGCAATAGTTTTGGCTTACATAACACCATGGTAGCCACATCCTCCACTGACAACTGCCCTGAAGTGTAGAAGGAAAAATAAGAATATGCAAATTTCATATAATTGGCATAATTTTACAACCAAGTATAAATACATCTCAAATAAGAGCACCAAGTGTCATTGGAAAACCTAGTGTGTATATACAAGATCATACTTAATTTTGGACAAGATAGCATTCGTTTTCAGAAAGAATATACTGTTCTTTTGGGGAAAAGGTTTGCAAAAGCATAAGTCATTATCCTCAACTGATAAAGAAACCAGCTTGTTTTTCAGAAGTGGACCTATAGTCTGATTTTGAACCACAGGAAAAAAAATATTTGTTCAGGAACTGGAAAGTCACATGGCTGAGGGTTGGGACTTTTATATATTCAGATCTGTGCAAAAAATACAGACATCTAGACTATCATTGCTCCTTCTATTGGTCTCCTAAAAAATCAAGTTAATGACTAGGAGTCTCAGCTTTCCAATGGTAGCCAAGCAGATTGCTTATGTAATATAATGCCTTATTTCCTCATGTGACAGCTTTCCTGCCTTTCAGTGCCTACATTTTTACCAGCACAGCTACTAGAATTCAGTGCTTTACTGTCTGAAAGCAGCCCTGCAATCCCAACGTTCAAACTATATTGCTAGAACTAACAATTAGAATGAAGTTGTGAAAACCATTTTATGATTAAGATGGGGGTGGGATATGGGGAAGGTAAGTAAAACGGTAATCATAATGTGAGCTTCCTTTCTACTGTTTTCTGTCAGGGCTTACAATAGTTTGTAAACACGAATGTATGTGCTTTCAAATGCCCTGACCGGTGAGGGGAAGAGTGATCAAAGTAAAAACAGGATTCCTGCTTTAATTGAGAATATGCATCCACATACTTCATTGGTCTTGTCTAGGGCTGTGGCTTTGAGAGCTCTCCCAGCGCTGCAGGTACTCCACCTCCGCGAGGAGATTAGTTTACAGCGCTAGGACTGTTTACAGTGGCGCTTTACAGCGCTGAAACTTGCTGCGCTCAGGGGGGTGTTTTTTCACACCCCTGAGCGAGAAAGTTGCAGCGCCGTAAAGCGCCAGTGTAGCCATAGCCTTCATCAGGAAGGTTTGGGAGTAGTTGGCTTTTGGTTTGCTAGAGGTTCTAGTTGCTGTAAGAGGCAGTGGTTCTCAAACTTTTGTAGGGGTGACCCTTTTTACACAGCAAGCCTCTGAGAGCAACCCCGCCTTGTAAATTAAAACCCCTTTTTAAAAAACATTTAACACTATTATAAACGCTGGCAGCAAAGCAGGGTTTTTTGGGGGAGGGAGGCTGCCAGTTTGCAACCCCCCATTAATAACCCTGATCCCCAGTTTGAGAACCCCTGCTGTGACTACCCACTGATTGATAAATCTCGGTGCATGGTGCTTAAGAGAAAACCAAGGCCAGGTCTCTACTCCTAAGATCTTACCATGGGGGGAAGGAGATGTCCATCCACCCCAGAGAGGAAGGTCTGGCACACCCGTGCTAACTGAATCGAGCTACCGTGGGCAACACGGGGCTAAGTGCCACAGGAGCAGCCCGCCGAGAAGTCGGGGTACGTGCCCCCTGACCCCTCGCTGGCCGGCGGTGTGACCCCAGCGCCCCGGGGGAGGAGACGAGGCGGTGGGGGGCTGCGGGCCGGGCGCAGGGAGCACGGCCCTTACCTTGCTTGGGCAGCACCTCCCGGAAGAGGGACTTGCCCTCAGGCATGGCGGCGTCGAGCGGCTGCTCCCGGCCCGGCCCCCGTTGCTAGGGCCTGGGCAGGCCGCAGGGAACCTTCGACCTGCCCGTATCCGTGCGTCAGCACGGGACGCGTACCGCGCACGCAGCGTCCTGTCGTCACATCGTCATTCACGGTCCCACCGCCGTCTCCCCACCCCAGCAGCGCGCAAACGCATGCGCGCTGCGCATCGACCCTCCTTTTGCGGGAGGTCTTAACGCATGCGCAGTGGCCCCACAATAACTAGCGCTCCCACCATGCCCTGCGCTGTCTTGTTCCCTGCGGCCCTGTCGTCGTTGAGAAGCCTGGTCTCTTGTGGGGGGGCACTGCATTCTGGGAATTGTAGTCCCACTGCATGCTGGGACTTGTGGTGCGTTGGTGGTTCTACAGCACGCGGGGGAAGCCTGGTGCTGCCCTGGGCCTGGTGTATGCCGGGGGCACAGTCTGTGGGGTTGCTGGTGGATGTGAGAGGCAAGCCCAGCACGCCACACCTCCATAATTAATACCGCCTCAGTCTGCCCAGCTTTATTGCAAATGAAGCCTTGCCCCCAGGCTGCTGGCATGTGGCCCTCACTGGGGAGTGTTTAGCCGCCTGGTTCGGAGGGAGCACGCCCATAGCTGTGCAACCTGACCTGCGTTGGTTTTCAGTCTCCCTACCTGGCTTCCAGCTACTCCGGACTCTGCAAGGCTTTTTCTCTTTTGAGAACAGAAAAACCACCCATCCACCTCAGCCCTTGAGGGATCCCACCCAGGAGCCGTCCATCCGCCCCCCATAACCCTGGGGTCTGTTGTAGTTTCGGCAGGCTGAAGGCCCAGCATGTAGAGTGGGACCGGGTATTGGCCCTGCCCCCTGCCATGCGATGCATATGGCAGTTAAAGATTTTGATGCACAGCCGCGTGTGTTTGCTTTTTACGAGGAATGCTGGTCCCAAGTGAAAACCAAACCTAGCATATTAAATCTTTTCATCAGGAACCAGCCAGGCACCACAAAATCTACCCAAACAGGTTAAAAACTGGCCAGATGGCAACCTTTCCTATTTGACATGGTTCTAGAATGTTCTGGGAAAACACTAAGGGGGATAGAAAGCCCTTTGCCTTTAGATCTCTAGTTGAAGCCCAGCCTAGGTTGGAGGCTCTAAGAAGTTATCACTTGGCATCTTGCTTAATGACATCTACATGAAAGGAGGTGGTGAGCCTCTGCCCAGTTCCTAAGGGACAGGGCTCTGCAGTACAGAAGTTGCCCACCATACTTATCCCGAGTTGTCCCCTCGTTGCCAGCCTGAGAAAACTGAATGAGCCAGGGAACTTGAACTTGACAGCCCACAGTTGGTTTCTCCCTGTCAGCACTGATGGTCTTTGGTAGGGCAATGTGGAGAAGTCTATATTACCACTGTCCAATCCTGAGAAGTGCTGAGCTTCTGCAACTCCGACTGACATCAACATGAGGTGAGGGTATTCAGTACCTTGCAAGCGCAGGATTTCCTTCTCCAGGGCCATCAAACCAGCCGCTTTCACTAGGGTGACCAGATGAGAGGAAGAAAATATCGGGACACATGGCGGGGGTGGGGGGGGTTGCTGGCGGAGAAAAAAAAAAGCGGAGTGCCATGAAATATTGGGACAAATTGCGTCCTGACCAAACATCGGTCGGGATGCGGGACAAACGCCTAAATATCGGGACAGTCCCGATTTTATCGGGACGTCTGGTCACCCTACCTTTCACTGACATCAAGTTCACTCTACACTTGTTTGAAAATATCAACAAGATATTGCCCATTAGTGGTTTTTCCAGGATTTCAAATTCTGATCAAAGTTTTAATCTGATGTCCTAGAACTTGTAGTATGAGTGGCGCCACTGTTTAATGTAAAATTTAATTTAAAATGTAATCAAAGGCTGGGGTATTTCTAACTGCTAAAAGCACAAATCCAGCAAAACCAGATTTGCCAGCATTCCTCTCATCACTCAGATACATGCAGGGCCTGTCTGTGTTTTGGAGGATTCTTTATCATTTAGTAGCAACTTTTGTTGAAGAGCAGTTGGAAGTAAATGTGCTAACACAAAAGTCAGTAGATGCAGTTTCAGCTTCCTGGCTCTGCATGTGGATGGTAATCAAGTACTAATTCAATTCCAAGCTGAACTGTATTTTTAGATTTTGCTAATGATATTGTTTATATGGCCTGTACACCCTGTCCTTTACTTCAGTAATTTGTAGAGGGAAAAGCTCACATGTAGGAACAGTTAACATTTGTCAACCTGCAGCTAGTATTCGTGACCCCTATAGATGTAGTAAGAAACAGCAGATTCTGGTAACATTTTTCATAGTGATGTATATTAGCTACGGACAAAGATTTGTGGAAATTATAAACAATGGCACTGTTCAGTGATCAAAAGAGAATGAGGAAAATATTTTTTCCATAATAAGTTTTCTTTCTGGTTTTGATTTCACTTGGTCATGTTTCCCTCTGCTGACTTGGATGCTGTGCTGTTGGCACACTGGATGATCCTTCGCTGCTATTTCTAATGCATTTGTGGGGTTACAGTGAAACATGTACTAAGAATCCCACTTCCAGTAAGCAACACCATCTCTTCAATAGCTATTTAAAGCACCTGCAAGCATTGATTAAGGACAATTTTCTTTTTCCTTTAAGGCAACCTATACTAGGAATCAGATGGTCCCTCAGGTAGTCAGTTAAGACAGCTTTCACTTTACTTGACGTTTTTGTCTGTTTGTCACATTTGATGCCAGTATTGCAACTTGCAGAGGGCAAGAACAAGCCTTTTACTTTCTGCTTGTTGTGGAGCTGGCCAAAGGTACTGTAATGCTTTCTGCCTTGTTCCGGGGGAAAGGAAAAGTGGATCCATCTTCTATTGTAATCCACTTCTTCCAATTTCAAAATCCCCAAGTCATAATCTTGATAATGATGAAGCTATAAAATTGTCACATTCACTTCAGGGCCTGCCTCTTCATCCTTTGAAGTCTGTGGGAGTTTTCCCATTGCCTTTAATGGGAAAGGTTTTGTCTGATGCCCTAGAATTGCACCCACTGGAGTTTTCCCATGATTTTGAGGAAAACAGGATTAGGGCCTTATTTACCTTGTTTGGGGACTATTTTAGAAGAGGAAATTTAACATGATTTGTGTAATTTATGAATTTGCAATCTGAAAGTCTAACTGGCACTAATTTTTTAAGTTGGTAAATGGCCCAGCTGTTAGAAATGAACTAGAAAATCTTTATAATCAGATTCTTATACTATGTAAATATTAAATTGTAAAGTACAGCTCAGGTTTTGCAAGATGCCAATTATGAATGAAAATTCTGCAGCACTGGAGCAGTGCATATTCCTGTGCTAGTGAAAAAGAGCCTTAAAGTGACAGGAAGTTTAATTAAATACAAGGCAGCATTAACTTGAATTCCTGGGCTAGGTCTTTCTAGCTGCTTGTTCATCACAGATGGTTGTTTGGAGTCTAGCATTATGTAAGTATTGGCATTTACAGCAACTAAACCTCATCTCAGTCATGTAGGGAGTTACTTTCCAAAATGTTTTTCTTGTCAGTATTTTTCCTCGATGATATGAAACAATGGTCACCTTGATTTGTTACTTGAGAGTATTTTACTGATTGAGATCTGGGATCTGGCAATGTGCTAAATCCATTTTCTCAGCTAGCCAAATGCCAACTTGGCACTCTTCTAAAAATGCTGAGCCTTAGAGTTGTGGTGATGTATGGGTGGTTACTGGTGATTGGTTCCAGAAGTTGCCAGTAGAATTAATTTTAAAACACCTTGTGACACTTGGAGGAAGATTATATTAAACCATTAGGAATTGGAAGGCTAGAAATTGAGCAAGAGTTACAGGTATGAACTAATATATTGCTAGTTTGCACCTTCTGTCTGAAGATTTCAATCTCCTTAACAAATGTTAGGAGATTTAGTCTTGAGCTCGGCAAGTATTATTTACCACATTTCAGAGATGAGGAAAATGAGGCTTGGAGGACCTACTCCTGCTCGTTCTAAAAGCAGTGATTAAATGACAGAAGTTGTGACTTGTCAAATTATACGTCAAGGACGTGATTCTTTGGTTCTGCTAAGAAAAAGTGGCTTTATGATCCCTGCTTCTGGGGTTGGCTGAAGGCTGCTCTGACTTACGCTCAGTTGCGCAAGTGGCCAATCGAGCTGCCAGAAATAGCTGGAGAGCAGAGATACTTTGCCCATATCTTCTGTTCCCTGTGAATGCCCCTTGTGCTGGGACTAGGATAAGCAGAGCCACTATGCTGTCTCTATTCCACCTTGGGATTACCCTCATGAAAGTGTAGTTCCCAGCTGGCTGGTTAAATTGGCACAAAGTCCTGTAGCTGGAATGGAGGCCAGGATCTGACCCCAGGTTTGTGGCAGATGCAGGAACAGAACTCCAGTATTCTGACGCCAAGTCCTGTGCTCTAACCACATGTTTCTCAAAGGACATGAGACAGACCTTAACATAAAACCTAGTATTGTTCCTTAAAGTGTTCAAGCATGAGGATAATATATTCTGGATGCCATCCTCAAACTCGTTATGTCACAAATGAATTATTCTTGTACTTCGCAGAAAGCCTCACAACCACAAAACCAGCAACAGCGTTATAAATGATAACCTTGTTTTCCTCCTCTTCCCAGAGATAGTCTCAGAACAGCAGACAGCATATAGACATGCATTGCTGGAATCCAGTGAGTTTCATAACATTGCAGCCATTTGCTGAAAGCCCCACAATACTGCAAATACAAAACGAACGTTTATTTTAAGTCTTGAATGGAAAATATCTATCTTCGCCAAGGATAGGTCACGTGTCCCATGGGTGAAGGATGGGCTCAGGAGTAGCAATGTTGCCAGTTCCAAGTGTTCAAAACTCATGGGCCAGGCCCCCAAAATCATGTAATAGTTGTTGAGTTCTTTCTGTTTCTCTTCTGTTTTCTGAGCCATTAGAGTTCATGCTTTCCAGCTTTTTCCTGCAACCAGAAGGGCTAGAAACTTCACTGTATTTTAAAATGAAAGCTGAGATTCTTGCTTGATCACATAACCCGGAGTTTTAAGAAAATTTAAAAACAGCTAATATCACGTGTATTGGCAATGCTCCGGGTGACCATCTATCTTGGGTTTTAAGGGATATCTTTTGCTTGATTGATAGTGTCCATCCCATATTCAGTAAGGAGCCACTAATACAATCTGGTCAGATTAAAATATGTCTGTTTCCCAACTCTCTATCTTTGTTTTTTATATAAGCACTGATGATTACCATGTGACGATGCATGACTCTGTGCCATTTATAAAACATTGTGTGTGTCATCCCTACAAGTAAGCTTTGGTCCTGTGTTTTTCATACATTTATTTGTCCTTTATTTCCTTGAAACTTGCACAGGCACTCTAGGGTACAGACCATCCTCACCCAGGAACAAAGCAAGAGATTTACTCATACAGGTATACAGGGTGAGACCACAAGGTAACTTTGGGGACAGAAAGTCCAGTTTGACTCTCAGCAAGAATACAAGGTGCTATAAAAACTGGAAGGTGGTCAGACACGGAGTGCGGCGGCTGCCTCTGTGCATGAGGTGGTAGGGCCTGGGTTTATTTATGATTGATTTGATCATTATATTTGAGATTTTTTTGATGGTTGCAACCTGTGCACATTGAGGCCAGAATAAAAGCCTGCAGGAAAACCCCGTGCTTGGTAGAAGGGCTTGTCTTTTGTTGCTGAATGAGCTGATCTGTGCCACAGCGAGAGAAACTCTTCCTTCCGGCTTTGTTCAGTGTGAACGTCTGAAAACATATGGCACAGGGGACACAGAAGTAGCTTTCTGACTGGCTGCACTTTCTATTCTGTCTCAGTCACTATTGTCCAGCAAATGCTGAGATCTCACTGCCTGCCTTATTGTTATATAGAAATTCCATTCTGTGCGGTCACGGCAGATGCTCCAAAAAGGAGTTTCTATGAGATTAGTGCATCATTTGTGTGGTTAAAATCACTTAAGCTTTGGCCTAGGGCCTTACAGAGCTAGAAAAGGGTGCTAGAATTGCCCATAAATGCACCATCACTTTATTGTTTATTATTCCACCTCTCCCCAGCTGCTTAGAGTGTCTCTTGGAATATTTCTTTAATTGGTTGGGAAAAGTCTGAGACTTATCCTTTACTTACTGGGTAAAAATTAAGTGATGAGTCAATGGATCCTATACAGAAGTACAACTTTCATACACATAAGTCAATCATTGACATAACAGAGTAATGTCAATACCTAAAAATGTACTAGAAATTAAATTAACAGTTTAACATACAGATCATAAAACTCCCAATGCAGTCAACCAAGAAAGTTGTATTATCCTTTGAAATATACCTCCAAAGAAGCTGGAGAGGTGGAAGAGACCTATCAAATTATCCGGTCCATCTTCCTGATGGTGCAGGATCATTCCTATGGGATTTTGCCTAGTGCTCAGTCTAGTCTGGTTTTAACATTTCCTGGCGATGGGAGTTTGAACATATCCCTTTGGGAGACTATTGCACAGGTTGACAGATCTCACTTTTCAGGCCATTTTCCCAGCCTAAACATCCCTTTTTTATTATTCCCCTCCCAAGTACCTCTGCTCCCCAAAGTCTATTTTGAGGGTAAATTACTATTATCATGTTCTCTCTGAAAAGAAACTTAAGTGAGGTCTGTTTGGGGGTTATACGTGCAAGTGTTTTTCCCGTTAGATTCTCCCATTCTTCCTGTGACAGATATAGCAACCTCATGTAATATCTCTGGGGACCATATTATGTCAAGTGTATGAATGGTCTGGTTCAAACTGGGTTTTCCAGAGACCAACAGACAAAGAAAGGGCTTTTGCATAAAAAGCTGTATTTAAATTGACTCTGGGTTGTTAGAAGGCTTTCCCTTCACCCTCTCCCCTGGTTCTTGTCGTGTACACAGAAAGCAGAAGACTCAGAAGTCCGAAGTGCAAACAACGCAATGTTTATTGGGATTAGTTTCTAAGCAAGCATATTCAAAGCCGTTCACACCAGTCGGGCTTATCTCTATATGCCAATAGAGTCTGTTTCCCAGTGTTCCGTTCCCAGCTCTGACGCTGCAGAGCATTTACCCCGTGTCTCCCTTCCCAGCTCTGACACCACAGAGCCTTGCCTGTGTCCCTGTTCCCATTCCCCCCTTAGCAAGAATGATCCCAATTCCCGCCCCTACTTCTTGCTTGACCCCAATTTATATAGTAAAATTCTCAGCTATAACTTAACCAATCATTTTACTGAAATTTAGCTAACCAATCTTAGCATATTGTAACATAATTCTCTAACCAATTATGTCCCACTCCCCTAATTAACTTACACCTAGCAAAATTAATTATACCGCAGACAGAAACAAGTAGGGAACCTGACAGATTAACAATAGAAAAGTGAGGGGCATAAAGATAAAACAATACAGAAATGAGGGTTTCACAACCACAACCATTGATAAGTGATTTCTTGCCAGACAGGATGCTATCAAACTAAGTTTTTTTTAAAAACCATTTTAAGATCTGTTTCTTTACCCGGCTGGCAAGGGGCTGGCGGCCAGAAACCTACACCGGCAGCTGGCTAAGCGGGGCCAGTGGCCGGGACCCCGGCTGGCAGCAGTGTGCCAGTAAAAATCGGCTCATGTGCCGCCTTTGGCATGTGTACCGTAGGTTGCCGACTCCTGCTCTAGTCTTCATAATCAGACCCCTCTCTCTTAGGCCTGCTTGGTAAACTCTTTCTCAGGGGGTAATTTCCCCCACTTCCTTACTTTTTCCTTAACTCAGGGAGCCAGACTGGTAGCTTCCTCCCTGTAGCCTCCCCTATACTGTTGCCAACCTTCAGACTTTATGTTCTCTCACAAGTGAGCTTCCTTCTTATTAGTGCCCTCCACATAGCCTAAGTCTCCCCTGCCTACAGCTTAATTGGCTGATTGGGCTCACCTGACCTAAATCAATTCTCTCAGGACTGGTTGGGAGCACATCCTATCACAGGGGGATATCACAGTATAAGGCTGGGAGCTGTGAAGCCTTAAAACCCTCAGTCAGAAAGGAGTGGAAGAATGGTCCCTGCTGATGGCTAAAGACCTGAGTCCTGACTGGGCATTCCTGGAGTGGACCATGGAGGTGCAGCTACCCTGAAATGTTGACACTGCCAAACACGCTTAGTTCCTGTCTGTATGTATACCACAGTTCAGATGGTGGAGCTTCCGAAAGTGATGATTTCTAGTTCTGGCACTGACACTATTTCCATCTGTGGCCTTGAGTAATTTTAACTTGCTCCATTCTGACTGCAGAGAAGTTGCTCTGAACCCCTCCTGTGTCTGCTTGAAGATTGGAGGATCAGTAAGGTCAGTACGATGTCCTGCTTTGTGGGAGTATGAGGGCCACCCCCACTTACTCCTGTAAATGGCAGGGGGCAGAATTTAGTCCTTTATTAACCTGGTTTATGAAGCGAAACATGCTACTTTTATGCCAGCACTGCCATGTGTCATGCTATAGCAGCATGCATGGGGCTAATAAATCTTCAAAGACAAAAAACACCACCTAGCAGAAGCAAATCTCAGCCACATCAGAAGAATTCGGTAATGAGTCCTTAGTTTTAGCCCTGTCAGACATTAGGGATGAGCAAAATGGGCACCGTAGTAACAGTTGACGAATACTCCTTGTGCATGAAAAAAGCAAACTAGAAAATGCACACGCAGTGTTGGAGAGGGTGGCAGTAATGTGTGAAATGTAATAAGCACAGGGTTTGAAACATAGTTGACCTGTTGTTTGGTTGTGGCACATTGCATTGTAGTGTAGAAATGAAAGAGCTTGATTACCGTAAAGCAAGAGTGTTGACATAATGCAACTTGGCACATACCAGTAATTGCAGTCCAGTCCACTTCCTTTGGGAACCCAACCATCATTAAGCATGACTTGCCGTAGAATTTAGCAGAGGAATTACATAATCTTTGACATATGTGCGATACTGTGTTTTGCATCTGAGAGAGATGGAGGCACATTGAACAAACAAGATGCTCTTAAGACAATAGAAATGGACATCAATACCTAATTTCTATAGTGAAAGTGGACTGATACCAGCAGTTGCACAGGACAGAAGCAGCTGCACCATTCCTTTCACACCCACCCCAGCACGTACATCACACATTCTGGCTCCCACAACTTCTGATTTTCAACACTTTTGCTCCTACACTTTTTCTTCTGACAGGTGATAGCCCTTCTCTGTGTCCCTGCATTCCTTGCCTTCGCTGCACCTTGCAGGCACGTACAGTCTGGCACTTGGGAACATTTAGCCCAGAAATTTGCCTGTTTCTCTCCCATGCATTCAGATGGTGAGCAGAATTTCCTGTGTCTCACGCATCATTTTCCAGTGTCATCCAGATTCAAGATAGCAGCTTGTTCTTTTAATTAATTATTTTCTATATGTTATAATAGATATGTCTAAAATATAAAGGTGTTTTTAGAGTGATTTACTCTTCTTTGTAACAAGAGTAGTGATTAGATTATATCTTAGGGTGCAGTCTCCCTTTCAGGGAATAACATCTTTCTTTTGTAAATAATGCACTAACTGTACTGAGCATTTCATGCATTAGTCTAAGCAAATTAGATGTATAGGGCAATAATAGGTACAGTAATTGGCACTCCTAGTCATACAATTAATCTGGTTTCAAGACGCAACTAAACTGAAAGATCGGGTCTAGCTTTGAACAGCTTGAAGCAAATTCTCCGTTTCTAATCCTACATCAAGCATAATTATCTAGTCTTGTTTCAGGCACCTAGAACTCTAAAGTCTTGAAAAAGATCAAATCAGCATCTGTGTCCTCCTAAGTTTTTTTTGGCTCCATAATACACTCTCAGTCCACTTTTGATTTAGAGGAAAGGAAAATTGCAAATCCAATAGGCTATCAAGCAAGTTAAACTTCTATCATGCAAATTGAGAGTCAACCAGTTCAAACAGTTTATATTTCCAAGTCAACCTTACAAATAATGTAAATGAGCAAGCGATTACTTCGCCTCACCGACAATACATCTTTTGCTGAACATACTTTAGACAGGTTTATATGTTATTGAGGAAAATAGATTCATAAACTATGGAATATAAACTCTGGTAAGTCAAGTGTAAAAGTATAATTAGACAGGCCAAAACAGAATTCGAAGAGCAGCTAGCAAAAGACAGAAAAAGTAACAGCATTTTTTTAAGGACATCAGAAGCAGGAAGACTGCCAAAGAATCAGTGGGACCACTGGACAATCAACGTGCTAAAAGAGCACTCAAGGAAGACAAGGCCATTGCGGAGAAGCTAAATGAATTATTTGCCTCAGTCTTCACTGCAGAGAATGTGAGGGAGATTCACATACTTGAACCTTTCATTTTAGGTGACAAATCTGAGGAACTGTCCCAGATTGAAGTGTCAGTAGAGGAGATTTTGGAACAAATCACTAAATTAAAGAGTAATATGTTACCAGGACCAGATAGTATTCAAACAAGAGTTCTGAAGGAACTCAAATATGAAATTACAGATCATACATATCCTCTGGTATGTAACCTATTGCTAAATCAACCTCTGTATTGAGGACTGGAGGATAGCTAATATAATGCCGATTTTTTTTTTAAGAGTCCCGAGGCGATCCTGGCAATTACAGTAAGCCTAATTTCAGTACTAGCAAATTGGTTGAAAATATAGTAAAGAACAGAATTATCAGACATGTAGATGAACATGATTTGTTGGAGAAAAGTCAACAGGGCTTGTGTAGGGAAATTGTGCATCACCAATCTATTAGAATGCTTTGAAGATGTCAACCAACATGTGGACAAGGGTGATCCAGTGGATATAGTGTATTTGGACTTTCTGAAAGCCTTTGACTTGCTCTTTCACCAAAAATTCTTAAGCAAAGTAAGCAGTCATGGGATAAGAAGGAAGGTCCTCCCATGGATCAGTAACTGGTTAAAAGACAGGAAGCGAAGGGTAGGAATCAATGGCCATTTTTCGCAGGAGCGAGAGGTAAATAGTGAGGTCCCCCAAGGATCTGTACTGGGACCAGTCCTATTCAACATATTCATAAATGATCTGGCAACAGGGGTAAATAATGAGGTGGCAAAGTTTGCGAACAATACTAAATTACTCAAGATAGTTAAGTCCAACGCAGACTGCAAAGAGTTACAAAAGAATCTCACAAAACTGGGTGATGGAGCAACAAAATAGAAAATGAAATTCAATGTTGATGAATGCAAAGTAATGCACAATGGAAAACATAATCCCAGCTAAACGTACAAAATGATGGAGTCTAAATTAGCTGTTACTACTCAATAAAGGTATCTTGGAGTCGTGGATAGTTCTCTGAAAAAATCCACTCAATGTGCAACAGCAGTCAAAAAAGCTAACAGAATGGTAAGAACCATTAGGAAAAGAATAGATAATGAGACAGGAAATATCATTGTCACAATATGAATCCATGGTAGCCAATACCTTAAATGCTATGTACTGTTCCGGTTACCCCATCTCAAAAAAGAATTGGAAAAAATACAGAAAAGAGCAAAAAAAGGTAAAGTAATAAGTAATAAAAATGATTAGGGGTATGGAACTGCTTCCATACGAGGAGAGATTAAAAAGACTGAGACTGTTCAGCTTGGAAAAGAGCCAACTAAGGGGAATATGATAGAAGTCTATAAAATTATGAATAATGTGGAGAAAGTGAAAAAGGAAGTGCTATTTACCCCTTCACATAACACAAGAACCACCCAATGAAATGAATAGGCTGCAAGTTTAAAACAAAGGAAGTACTTGTTCACACAATGGACAGTCAACCTGTGGAATTCCTTGCCAGGGGATGTTGTGAAAGCAAAACCATAACTGGATTCAAAAAATAATGTGATAAGTTCATGGAGGGTAGGTCCATCTATGGCTATTAGCCAAGATGGTCAGGGATGCAACCCCATGCTCTGGGTGTCCCTAAACCTCTGACTGCCAGAAGTTGGGACTGGACGATAGGATGGATCACTTAGTAATGGACCTGTTCTGTTAATTCCTTCTGAAGCAACTGGCTGTGGCCATGTTCGGAAGACAGGATCCTGGGCTAATGAGTCATGTCTGAGGAAGCACTTATCCCCATTCCCCATCCTCCCACATACACCTTAAGTCAACCAGTGCCTCAGTTTGGCCTGAAGAGGATGCAGTGGGGGGAACATCACTATAGACTTAAGAGGGAGATGCTGAAGCTAGTGACTCTCAGTTTGCTGCTCTACATCAATATCACAGTGGCCAGCTGCAGAGAGCTGTAGCTGAGGTATTTTCAGTGCCACCAGCAAAGTGTTGGGAGAGGGAGAACAGAAGATTATTTTTGTTCACTGTGCCTGTGTTGTTATTTTTTTAACATATTTGAGGCCTACCGTGGCTGCACCATAGCTTCGATTCTTTTGAATATGGTTATTTACTGACATAGTTTTTTGTTTTATATTTCTAGTTGGATTCATAACAGCGTCCACAGCTGTTACCTGAAGCACTTGTGTCTCTGAAACATTTGTGCCTGAGGAAAATCAAGGAGGCTGACATTGGCCTGTAAATCCAGTTCTGGAGGTATGGCCAGACTCTGAGATGTCAACAGAGCCTTCGAGCTACCTGCTTTTTCTCCCCTCCTGTTCCTTGCCCTTTGTGCCTGATAGTGGCCTAAGTGTGCGCACTGCTGAGCAAACCCACTCCAAAGTGAGATTCTGTTATCTGATGGCTGCTCTGTGTAAAATGCCTCTAAACCTGCCTCTGCCATGATGCACCACTTCTGTCTGGAAGTTGCAAGGGGGGCACTGAGGTGTCTGCTAAACTCTATTAGTTTTATGGTTATCTCATCCTTCCAGTATGCCTCATCCCATTGCAACCTGGCTGACAGGTAGATAGTGAGCTCTTTGGTGCAGGGGCTGATTTTTTGGGGTTCTTGAGCTCTACGTTGCCTGGCATAATGGGGCCCTGATTGTCAATTAGGGCTCCTATGTGCTACCATAATATAAATAATAATAATAAATGCCAGGACTCCATGGAGGGCAGCTGATGTGGGGCTCTTCCTTGTAGCAGGCACTTGAAATTACAGTTTGTGGTACAAAATATTTTCACCCAGTAGATCCTTCACCCAGTTGCAATACCCTGGAAATTCCATGGTAGGTGCATTTTCCTGGTCATGCCCTTTCCGTATATGCCCCTTTCAATGGCATTACTTTTTGTGCCTGCATTCCCCTTTCACCTTCCTGAGAAAATGATCAGCAGATGCAAACAGCACTTGGATTCCATTTTCCCAGAAGTTCAGCTCAGTGGCCCAGACCATTTAGAAATGTCATCCTGAAAATTGTAAGGGAAGTTCAACTATTTTTGATTAGAATTTTATTTTGGTTAATGTAATAGTAACTTTAGCACCTTTGTAATATTAAACATTTTACCTTAATAAAAAATAATTTAAAAAAAAGCAGTGATTTCAAGGTGGTAAGGTCTCCTCCTACATTCAAATACTGATCAGCCCTGCTTGTGTCTCAGACCACACATCATCAGACTAGACTGATTGGAAGCATGAGTAAAATGGCAGCCAACACCGAGCGACACTAGCACCTTTCACACATGTGAGAAGATATTGAAATATTTCTATTAACTGTTTAGGAAATGAATTATTATATATTACAAGCAGGACTCGTAGCGATGCCTATTTTTAAGGTTGCCTGACACTTTCCATTATAAGGTCCTGTTTTCAGTCGCTTCTCACTTTGCCAAACTTTAACCACTGGGGCTGAAATTTTTCGTATCAGGTGTCTGTTTCAGGCTGAATTTGTTTGGAAAGAATTTGGCCATTTTTGAGAATCAGGCGAGGGAAATTATATATATATATATATTTGCCTATGTTAAAAAATGCTGATGATCTTTTTTTTTGAAGAAGAAGTTCTAGCACCTCTATATCGTGGATTGGGAGCTTGAAAGTTAGCAGGGGGTGGTGTTTTTGTCAGGAATGTGCTTTTTGCTGTTCTAGTGAAATCTACTCAAATTCTACAAGTTATTCTTTGAAAAATCTCTGTTTGCACATGCTTGGTGAAGACTTTTTAGAGTTTAGCCACTACAGTCTCTGAAGATTCCATCGAAATTGAGCACACTCCACTCTTCACACCACCTAGTGCTGACCAAACTCTGCATGTGCCTTCCCAATGGCATTATTGAGCACGGTCAGGGCTACAAAGGTGAAGCTGAACTTTCCTTGTACCTACTGCTCTGCACCAGGGTGGGGCCAGGCCCTGGAACTGAAAGCAAGGATCCTATCTTTCCTGTGGTTTCAATAACCACCCTTGCTGGCACCCTGCAGGCAGCATGGGGGAGGACAAGATGAGCCAGGGGACAAGAGCCAGACTGGGGAGGAGCGGGGGAAGGTTACATTGGGACAAGAAGGAGTCTGAGACTGAGACCAGAGAAAGAAACTGGGAATAGCAATTGAGGGGAGACTGGGACTCCTTGGGTGTGGAAACTGGGAGCTGTGAGAGGAGTGGAGCCTGGGACTGGTTGTGCCAGGAGACTGGAACTGGGGGTCGGTGTGGGAAAAGGGGGAAGACACTGAGATGGGACAAGGAGCTAGGGAGTGAGGCTAGACAAGAAAAGTAGGATTGGGAACAGCCAGGAGGAAATGGGGGAGGGGAAGGAGAGGACGTGGATCAGAAAAGGAGCTGCAGTGTAGGGTGGGAGTACTGGGACTGGCTGGACAAAAACACTGGGACAAAAAACCAAAGGGAGAGTGTGGGAGGAGAGACTGAGATTGCTGAGGAGCCTGAAGAAGGAAACTAGGACTGGGAGCCAGTGGTGATGGGGAAACAGGCAGGGGATATAATTGGAGGCTGGTGGGGAGAGGAGAGACAGATTGGAGAAGGAGTTGGGAGGATAAAAAAAAGTACTGGCTGGGCAAGGAGACGGGACGAAGAGGTGGTGAACTGTGTGTGTGGGGTGGGAAACTGGAGCTGGCTGAGGAAAGATACTGGGAGTGGAGGGAGATGGGGATAGGATGGGGGAGCCTAGAAGAGGATATTGGAATTGGGATGAGAAGCCTAAGGAGTGGAGACTAGGACTGGGTAGGCAAGGAGAATGGAACTGGCACAAGGTGTTTGGGGAGAGGGGCGAGACACAGCAGGGATAGGTTGGAGGAGATGGGGCAGAAGGGTGCTTGGGGAGTGGGAAGAAAATTTAAAAAATACTGTATTCTTGGAGGCGGGGTTGTTTTTGTTTTGTGGGGGGAGGGATAGGAAAAGTTATTTGTAGACCTTGTTCTTAAAACTTTATATTTTACCCCAGGGGTCGTCAACCTTTCAGAAGTGGAGTGCCGAGTCTTCATTTATTCACTCTAATTTAAGGTTTCGCGTGCCAGTCATACATTTTAACATTTTTAGAAGGTCTCTTTCTATAAGTCTATACTATATAACTAAACTATTGTATGTAAAGTAAATAAGGTTTTTAAAATGTTTAAGAAGCTTCATTGAAAATTAAATTAAAATGCAGAGCCCCCCGGACCGGTGGCCAAGACCCGGGCAGTGTGAGTGCCACTGAAAATCAGCTCGCGTGCCGTCTTTGGCACGCTTGCCATAGGTTGCCTACCCCTGTTTTACCCCATTAAGAGAAAAGACAAATGCACATCAACAGGGAGAAAGAAAAGAATGGCAAAAGTGAGGAAAATGTAGCTTCTGTGGCTGATGCTTGCCATTTAGACACTGGATAGGTAGATTGTCACAGCTCCATTGACTTCAGTTTACATCAGCTGAGGATCTATTCCTGGAAGACCGTACGGCACAACATGTGACCCAATTAGCCACTCCTGGCAAGCAAGAATTGCTTGTATCTTGCCAAACTAGTTGCAAAGTGTTGCAAGGTTAGATTTGTTCTGGCTGGTTAAGCCACATGGTTGTTAGACAGAAGGTAAAAATGGGAGAGAGGAAAGAGGTTAAAGATTAGTATCAGGGAGGAAACTCACACAGAAAGGGAGGACAGCAGAAGCCTTAGGTGGCTCAGGACACAGCTATAGCAATGTTGTCATCTGATTCGCTCCTCCTTTTGTCCAATGGACTGTTTTCCAAGAGCAGGAAAAAGAAGGGCAAAGAGCATGATGGTAAATCCTTCGCACTCAGGAGAAGATGGTTGTAAGAATAAAGGGGTCACAGAAATAATACTGCTGCTCAAAGCCCCCTGCCATCCTTTCTGACACACTAAGTTGCCAAATTCTCCACTGAGCAGAAATGTTCAAACAGGGTGGCAATCTCATTCCATTAAAATTGCCCCATGAAACCAAATTTCCAGTAGTCGCTGTATGAGCACTACTTTTATTTGGTTTACTGCTATATCTGTGATACCTTACCAGGAGCCCTGAAAAATCCTAATTAGCAATTACTTTGTCAAAACAAATTTGTGGCCTGATTCAGGATACACTAACACATGTGCTTAACTTTACACACATGAGTAGTTCATGGCTTTGTTCCTGCAAAAATTTCTGCAGGGACTTAATTTTACACACTTGAGTAGTCCCACTGAATTCAATAGGGCTGTCATGGGCCTGATCAAAGCCCACAAGTAAATTAAAAGACTCCCATGGGCTTTGGATGAGGTACCTTGGGCGTAAAGGTAAGTACATGCATGCCAGGTCCATGGTTTACACCATTTCTTTGACCCCCATTCTGTGCTTTTTAACAACAGTTTTACATAACATGTTTATAGGTTAAAATGACATTCTGGGATCTTTCCCCACTTTGGACAATTTAAGAGCCAGCACAGAGTACAGTTTAACATAGCAGTTGGTCTAGAAGTAAAGAATTCAGTTGAACTTGAAGGGGGAATCTAGTTGTAACTGCCCAAGTTATAATGTGGCTGTCAATGGCACTGTCGTTCTTTACAGAGCATGGTGTATACGCCGATGAGTTCTTTGATGGCTGCTGAGTCCGATGTGCAAGCGACAGTCCCATCAAAAAGGTAGGGCACACCCATGCACTAGCAGTGCTCTGAATCTGAGCAGCAGATTCTTTCCTCCTCTGACTCCAATCATCACAAAGCTTGATCCAGTCTGCCTGGCAATGCCTCACTCCATCTACAGACTGATTCTGTCAACCAGGGTGGCATTCTGCACTTTCCCAATCATCCACAGAATTCAAAAGGATACTAAATCATCTTCACAAACTTCCTGAAATCTGTGCAGCGGTATGCCTCTCTTTCTGAGCTTCAGAGTAGAGCACACTCTTTGAGATCCTGCAAGCCAATGATCCGAAAACTGTTTAGTCGTTTGGTATGTTTGGTGTAAGTCATCATCCATGTTTCTCAGCCATTTAGAAGAGTGGATAAAGCACATCTCATAAATATGGATTTTCACTTTAGTTGAGAATTTGTTATTGTTCCCGGCTCTGTCTTGCAAAAGACCATAGTTCCTGGCTGCTTTGCTACTAGTAAACTCAGCATCAAGATCTACATTGCTGGTAACAGTAGAGCCAACGTAACAAAATTGGTCAACAACATCTAGATGAATACCATCTAAGGCAGTCGTGGGCAACCCGTGGCCCATCAGGTCAAGCCACTGGGGGGCCGCCAGACCATTTATTTACATGTGAACGGCCGCCCTCAGCTCCCAGTGGCCGCGATTCGACGTTCTCGGCCAATGGGAGCTGCGGGAAGTGGCCATGGAAATGTCAACAAATGATCTGGTGGCCCACCAGCAGCTTGTCCTGACGGGCCACAGGTTGCTCACCACTGATCTATGGTGATATGTGGAACTGGTTCTCAAGAGCCTTGGTGCATGATAAGTCTTCTTCAAATTTATTTCTAGCCCAAAGATTTTGTGTGAATCAGAAAATTTGGTAATAAGATGTTGTAGGACATCAACACTATGAGCCGCAAAGGCTGCATACAATAGGTCCTTTATGATGATCTCAATCACCTTCATCTTAGCTCTGAACCTCGTAATGTTAAACAAACCTCCATCATGTCTAGTGCTAAGATAGACATCCTCTCGAACATCATGGAACGTATGTTGAAGCAGTAATGAGAAGTAAATATTTTAAAATGTAGAAGCCAGTACGCAACCCTAATTCACTTCATTGTTGATATTAAATGAGTCAGACTCTCAGTTTTCATACATTACAATTGCCTTCATGCCATTATGTAAGGATTTCACAAGGTTTAGCAATATAGGTGGACAACCAAGCTTCTTCAGAACAATATAAAACCCTGACTGACTAGGCCTGTCAAAGGCTTTTGTTAAATCTATAAAAGCCAGGTGCAATGGAATACACGTATCTCTGCACATTTCCTGCAGTTGTCTTACAGAGAAGACCATGTCTCTGGTGGACCTTCCCGAGCGGAAGCCACACTGGCTCTCAGGATTGATTCTCTCAGCTAAAGTTTGAAGTCTAGGTAAAAGAATACAGCTTAAGATTTTCCCCACGATGTTAAGAAGAGATATACCTCTGTATTTATTAAAAACACTTCTGTCTCCTTGTTTTTTATAGAGTTGGATGAAAAGAGCATCCTTAAAATCTTGAAGAACAGTTTCTTCCTTCCAACAGAGTAGCAATACCTCATGCAATCTTTGCAGCAAGTCTTTGCACATTTGTAGCTTTCAGCAGGTAGATAACCAGAGTCTGAAGCTTTGTTGTTGTCCTGAAGAATCTTTTTGATGCTTTGTTCAGGTTCCTCTAGTGTAGGTTTGGCATCCAGCAAAGTATAACTTCAAACCCAGGCAATTCATTTAACACACGCTGGTCTACTACAGACTCCCTTGAGTATATCATTCCATAGTGCTCAATCCACCTCTCCATTTGCTTCCCTTTACAAGTTATAAAATTGTCATCCACATCTTTCAGTGGAGATGTCTTGTTCTTTATTGGCCCAATGGCCTTTCTAATGACAGTAGACGGTTGTATGAGGGCACCTGCATCAGCCGCCCATTGGATGCTGGTGCAGAGACCCAGCCAAAATTCTTGAGCACACCTCCTGGAAGTTATTTGAACAACCTTATGAGATTCTCTTAGGTTGTTGAGTGCATCAGTAGTAGGAGTAGATTTGTAGGTGATCAAGGCAGAGCTTTTCCTCTCAATGCATGGCAGCAGTATCTCCAAATGGTCTATGAATCATTCAACATTTTTCTTGGTATTCTTTCCAAAACTCTTGATTGCCGCACTGTACATACTTGTCTTCAGGACGTCCCTGCATCTGAAGCAGTTTCATTCATTCTGGCTGTCTTTGCTACTTCGTCATTAAAAAGCTATTTCTTGAGAGGATAATTGATTCGGCACAAGTCAATACGAGGTTGTATGACAGTTTTATTATAGTGGATCTTCTTAGCTTGAAATTCCACTTTGCAGCAGACAAGAGAGTGGACTGTGTCACAGTCTGTGCTTTGGAAGGATCGTGTATGTAAGATATCTTTCAAATATGTACATTTCGTCAGTACCAAGTCCAGCTGGTGCCAGTGCTTGAACCTCAAGTGTCTCCACGATGATGTTCTTCTGATGTTACCAGCAAAGAAGGTGGTCACTGATAAGCCTTGACTGGCCCAGAGCTCGAGAACTCTCTGACCATTGTCATTCCTACATCCAATGCCAGGCCTACCCAGAATCCCAGGCCAGATGTCTGCACTGGACCCAACTCTTGCATTGAAGTCTCCAAGTCCTAAGATGGGTTCCTTCCATGGAATCCTGCTGATCAATTCTTCTAGCTGTTGGTAAAAACTATCCTTCTCCTCATCACTAGCCTGCAGAGTTGGAGCATAGACACTGACAAGGTTGATGAATCCCTTCTCTAAACTAACTCGAAGTGTCATGATATGTAAGGACACTGCAATTGGAACATCACACGATGACATATGTTCTTTTCTGATAGCAAAATCTACACCATACTCTCTCCTTACTCCCTCAGGTTTCCCATGCCAGTAAATGGTGTAGTCCTTCTCCCATATGAAGCCTGTATCTGAGAAGCGAGTTTCCAAAAGAGCTGCACTATTAGTTTTGAAAGATGCAGGTTTGTTACTCAACATTGCCATTTTCTTCCAATCCGAATTCAGGTCAAAGTCGTATGCAGGGGTTAAAGTTCGAATATTCCAGCAAGCAATTCTGTTTATAAATACAGTTGAGCCAGGATGTAAACAATGAGGCAGGACTTGTTTGACCCACCTTTTCTAGGCTCACTCTCACATGAGGCAAGCAGGCCATCCAGAAACAGGGCTGCATGGAATTCTTGGAAGCTGCCCCAGGACCCCCATGCCTCTCTCTCAGATTCCTGTGACCATCTTGCCAAGACCTTCAGTGCATATGCCTAGGCAAATTTATGGAGGACTGGAGGCTGCCAAAGACTTGTCATCCCCCCTTTAGACCAATGACATGGTGGTGGGTGAACCACAGTATCGGGGAGGCTAGCTCCTGGCCTGGCTCACCCCTTCCATCTGAGGCCCTGCCCCCCTTCCCTCAGGGAAGCCTAGAACGCCCCCCCCATGGCTGCCAGCCCTGCCCAGCCCCAGGCCACCCAAGCACCTCCAGCCCCAGAGCGCCCAGTGGGTGGCGCGTGGCCCCACCAGCCCCAGAGCACCGAGTGGGCGGTGCGTGCCCCCCTTCCCAGCCCTGGAGCACTGGGTGGGCAGCACGCGGCCCCCCCAGCCACCCAAATCCTAGCCGCCCTAGCCCCAGCTCCAGCCCCAGCCTCAGCAGGCTTCCCAGAAGAGGAGCAGCCTGCCTGGGCTGGGGCCAACTAGCAACAAGCAGGAAGGGGCCTTGGGGCGGAGCGTGGGACTGTTTCAGGAGGCACAGCCTTCCCCTGCCTATGCTACCCGCCGCCCATGACCACCGAGCCAGAATCCAAAGGCCAGAGTGAGTCTGGACGTTCAGTGACACAAAAGTTGTAGCTTCTGCCAGAGAGCAACCTAGACAGAGCAGCCATCTGCTTTCACTTTAGCGTGAGTGCCTTTTCTGTTGGGGTGAGACCCCTTAGCCTTTCTTCAACCAGGAAGTATCCACAAGGTAGTGGAGGATGCAGTTTAACATCATGCCCTACACTGAGGCTAAAGCCCTGCTCTTGGCAAAAATTTCATGGGGTGTGTAATAATGAGTATTGGGAGCTTGCTTTTCCATGCCATACGAAAGAAGATAGCTCCAGCAGCAGAGAGTGCTCATCACCAGGCTGCAGAATATGCATTCATTATTGACTCAGAAGGAAGATTGTCATCCTGCTGCACAGCCAAAATCACTTCCTGCAGTACCCACATGTTCCTTTCAGTGGTAGCCTGACCCTGCATAGCTTGTAAGAGCTGATGTAAACATAATGCAAAGTACCTTGCTGTAAGGTCATAATGAATGCCAGCCAGGGACAGTTTCCATTCTGTAGCAAAATATTTTAAATTTTTCCACTCTGTCCCTGCGATGTCAGAACAGTAGTTAACCATGACCTGCAATGGGGAAAATTTGATTTGAGTCTTTTAATATTATTATGATGCGTATAATGACTGAAAGGTTTTGTTTTGTTAATTACATTATTATTTCAGGTCATGTGTACCCTGAAGGACAGGATGGGGACTGGAGTAGTAGATACATTATTACAGCTGGGGAGAAAATGGGAGAAATGTTCCCATTTTTCATAAAAGGGTAATAGATTGTCATCGGCCGTCATTGATGGATTATTGGATTTAGAGACTAATTATGGATTCTCCTAATCATGCAGGGAAACCTTAGTTACATTCTTTTTGTGTTGGAAAGCAGCTAAGCAAAAGGAAGATTGATACCCAGATGCATGGCTTTCAGACTTTGTAGTCTTAGAGGTGGGGCTAGAGCAAGGGCCATGCGTTGAAATCATATGGGTTTTAAACTATATGTTGAGCTATCAGTTGTTGCAGAAAGCCTGTGTGTTCAACTGCAGTCGGTTTTGGCTATGAGTTTTTATGAGTCTGTGGAGTGAGGCAGAGGAAGAAAGCTGCTTCTTTGGGACAGAGTAGTGGTGCCTGTGTTCCTGAATGGAATTTGTTACCACCCCTGTTTCAAAAAACCGGACCTGTGTATATCTTGAAAATAAACAAATAGAAGGATGTATTTGCTTACTGCAATGTCACCAATTTCTGCTCCAAACAGGAAATTGGTTCACATAGACCTGTTACTGCTTTGAGAGGCAACATTAACATTATTTTGACAGCAATTTTCTGAACAGGTCTAGAAATTGTGACATTGTAACTAAGAGAATGAAGCCTCAGCAACTGAAGAAGGAGGGGATTTGAGTCAGACTGTTTAAAACTGTGCTAGTTCAAAAATCAAGAGTCAGGCCCCAAAGAACTCATGAGATTGGCTTAAAAATCATGAGATATTTTACCTGTGGAACTCGTTGTCCACGGATCAGAGACAGATTAAAATTTATTGGGGCCCTGGACAAAAAGAACATTTGGGCCCCTATTAAAATATGAATATATCAGAACGCATTAATACAAAGACTCCATTCACTGTTTACACACTGCAATAATGAAGCAAATCATATCCCAGTTCATTATACCTAAATTAACTGCTCAATGTTTCCACATAGACAATTAATATGGCTAGATATTATCCATTCCATAACACAAAGATGTTCACTGCTAATCTGGACAACACTGGTATTACAAGAATCAGGCGTTCAGAGGTCAACAAGTGGTTCTTGCATCTCCCACAATTTTCTTAAACCTGACCATTATGCAGGGAGAGACCATCAACAGCGGCTCTGACTCTTGCTAGTGGCCGCTCTGACACTTGTCCCTAAAATACTTAATTAACTTTAGGAAAAATAAATATACACATATCCATGTCCAAATCATTGTAATTTATTTATTTAGGGTTTTTCTTTTTGCAGACTCAGTAATAAAAATGTACAGTTGTCTCTATTCTTTACTGTACCTAAACAGAATAGAAACACAATTAAGGTGCTTTGCACGTTCTTGTCTTTTTTGTTCTTATTTCTTTTGCTTTTTTGGTTGTTGTTGTTGTTGTTGTTTTTTTAAAGACTTGCTACCTGGTAAGTCAGCTGCTGTGAAAAGTGATACTTGTAGGTTAATATCACTCTTCACAGCCTCCCAGCTAGCTACTAAGTCTGTTGTGAAAAGTGACATTAACAAACATACAAATATCACTTTTCACAGCAGACTTACTCAGCCCCAGCAACCCCGGGGACAAATTAAGCCCTGGAGGGGGAGGTGGGCAGGGAGGCAGCAGGAGCCAGGGGTGATGCGGGGAATGGATAGGGGCCAGAGGCCATGGGGAGGAGGGGGAGGAGATGGGGCGGCCGTGGGGGCCAGGGTTGATTGGGGGTGTGAGCCCAGGGCCAGCACCCACCGCTGCATGGCCGGGGGCCAGAGCTCGGGGCCGGAGCCAGAGAGCATGAAGCCCCACGGCCAGATCATGGGGCCCAAGCCCAAAGTCCTGCAGTGGGGGACGGAGCATGCGGCTTAAGCCCGGTGCTGGAGGAGGCAGTGGGGGCCGGGGGGAAGGGAGAAGGGGGAGGGGATGGGGGTGGCAGTGGGGGCCAGGGGCAATGGGGGGGAGGGTTGAACCCAGGGCCAGCACCCACTGCCGCATGGCTGGGGGTCGGAGCTGGAGAAGGCAATGGGGCTCAGGGGTAGTGGGCCCGGGGCCAGAGCCCACCACTGCATGGCTGGTGGCTGGAGAAGGCAGCGGGGACAAGGGGCGATGGGAGAAGGATGATGAGCCTGCGGCTGGAGCCCAGGCCCCTGTAGGAACAGAGTCCACCACTGCACAGCCAAAGCCTTGGGCCAGAGGAGGCAGCGGGGGCCAGGGACGGTGGCGGGGGGAGGAGGGGAAGATTTAAGCTCAGGGCCAGAGCTTGCCGCTATGTGGCCGGATCCCAAAGCCTGCGGTCGGGATCCCAGGGTCCGAGCCTGAAGCCTCACGGCTGGAGTCTGGGGCCCGCAGCCAGAGCCGGAGGCTCCATGGACCTGTGCATTAATCCACTGCTGCAGAGGATGTTGGGAAAGCCAAAAGTATAACTGGGTTCAAAAAAAGAATTAGATAAGTTCATGGAGGATAGGTCCATCAATGGCTATTAGCCACTATGACTTAGGGATGCAACACCATGCTCTGGGTGTCCCTATATCTCTGACTGCTAGAAGCTCGGACTGGACAATGGGATGGATCACTCGATAATTGCCCTGTTCTGTTCATTCCATCTGAGGCAGCTGGCACTGATCACTGGCAGAAGACAGGATACCGGGCTAGATGGACTATTGGTCTGACCCAGTATGGCTGTTCTTATGTTATTAAAAATAACAAAATTTGGGTTCTTTTTAAGGGCTTTCCAGTTTCTGAGCCTTGAGGGGGCACATGAGTCACGTTTTCCAGCTTTTCTATGCAACCACTTGCTATTTTTTTTTAAATGAAAGCTGAGATTTGCACTCAGTCTCCTGATTCCAGCAGCTGGGGCTTCCAGACAAACAGCCAACACTGTGAGCCGTGGGATAGAGTGGCAAGAGTTGGCGTTCATTAACGTCTATTTAACGAGGGAGTGCTTGCATGGAGGGATGGTTTTGTGAGACTAACACCTGCCCCCTGCATGCTTAGGGAGGGGAAGAAAGCTCTGAATCCGTGTATTAGAGACCCCCGCTAACGCCCAGAGCAGGGTCAGGGAGGCTGCACTAGATTGTCCCGAGCTTGCTAAGGTGATAGACCAAGTACTGTCAGAACACTAGTAAAAGAAGGGGCTGCTCATGGCAGAGAGTGGTGGGTATTGGCCTGTGGGGCTTCTGATGGTGTTGGGAAGGGGACGGGGTGTTACATCCTGAGGCCCCTCGTTAGGCCAGGCTAGGGCACGTGAGTGTCCGTAGTGGGACCCCCTCATGGTGGGGGAGTGGGAACATGGCTATTTTTGTCTTTTTTTTTTCATTATTTTTTACTCGCTGCCTTGTAGCATTTACCAGTTTCCTTTATTTTAACCCCCTCTTTAAAAAAACCCCCACTGTCATTGCCCAGCCGTTGCCCATGGCAACAAGGGCACTTCCGCCCTAATCCAAGATGGCGGCGCCACGCGGCGCTCTACCTGCCGCTCTCTATGGTGTGGGGGAGGCCGGTGGGTGGGGAGTCCCGTGACGGGTCGGTGCGCGGTGACGGCGGCCGGCAGGGGGGGCGGCGGGGCCGGGCCTGAGAGTGGCTGAGGAGGATGGCGGATCCCTCACGGTGAGTGGGGCTGGGCAGTCGCGGGGGGCAGGGGTCACCGAGGGAGGGTTGTGTGGAGGGGCGGGGGGCTGGGCGGTTGGCACGGCGAAGCAAGCTTGGGTGTGAGAGGGGGGCTAGGGGTGTGGGGATGAGCTCGGTGGGGCTGCAGCAGGGGGTGGGGAATAGGGGGCTAGGTTTGGAGGCAGTTGGGGCTGGGGGGTTTGGGAATAGGGGGCTGGGGTGGAGGAGTTAAGGGGTAGAGGGAGTTGAGGCTGGGGGATAGGGAATAGGGGGCTGGGGGTGGAGGTAGTTGGGGGGTTAGGGTAGGGAATAGGGCTGGGGGTGGAGGGGTTCGGGAATAGGGGCTGGGGGGTGGAGACAGTTGGGGTGGGGGTTAAGGAAGAGGGAGTTGGGGTTAGGGCATGGGGGCTGGGAGGTAGAGGGAATTGGGGCTGGGGGGGTTGGGAATAGGGGGCTGGGGGTGGAGGCAGTTGGGGGTGGGGGTTAGGGAAGAGGGAGTTGGGGTTTGGGAATAGGGGGCTGGGGTGGAGGAGTTAGGGGATAGAGGGAGTTGAGGCTGGGGGTTAGGGAATAGGGGGTGGAGGCAGTTGGGGGTGGGGGTCGGAATAGGGAGCTGGGGTGGAGGGAGTTGGGGGTTCGGGAATAGGGGGCTGGGGTGGAGGGGTTCGGAAATAGGGGGCTGGGGGTTAGGGACTAGGGGCTGGTGGGTGGAGGGAGTTGGGGGGTTAGGAGGCTAGTGAATGGAGGGGATTGGGGAATGGAGGGGCTCAAACATGGGGAGTGGGAGATGGGGGAATAGGGGGTGGAGGGAGTCGGGTTGGGGGAATAGGGGTGCGGTAGGGGTGAGCTAGTGGGGCTGTGTGGGAGACAGCTGAGGCTGCGTGTGGAGGCGAAGCCAGTGGCAGTGGCTTAAGGCAGAGGGCAGGGTGGAGAGAGAAGGGACTGGAGAGGCTGCTGTGGTGGTGAAAAGGTTGTTGAGTATGTTCTGTAGCACTAGCTACAGACACTCTCACATCACTTGCTGCTGCCAGGGAGAGCCTGTAGGTGGAGGAGTCTCGGCTCCAGCCTGGGCTGAGGCTGCCGTTGCTGACAGCAGGCAGGGGCTGGGCCTAAAAGGCAGCAAGACAGAAGAAGCAGGAACAGCCGAGATGGTAGAGAGCAGAAGCAGGAAGCCCCAAACACAAAGGCACTAAGGCCCCTTTATGAGCAGGTAAAACAAGCTTATTGGGAGAAGGGTGGGCCTGGATATGGTGGCTATTGGTTTTGAAATAAAATGCCATGGTGTCATGCTTTAAAAATATATCTTCTATGTGCTCCCTCCCCACCCCCGCTATAAACAAAGTGAGGGGTGTTGTCAGCTTTATAATTATTAGGGGAAACCCTTTCCAGAAACTGGTTATGGGCAGGTTCAAACACTTGCAGAAGACAAAACATAGCAGTCATCATTTAAAAATATATTGTGTGTTGCCCCCTGGTTTGCAGGGAACAATGTTAATAAACCTTTGCCTGGCATTTGTTTGCCAGCTATGGTACGGATCAGCTGTATAGCCTCTAGGTTTATGAGCAGGTGGGATGAACTCAAATTACTGCATATTGTGTGCCCGAGTATGAATTTCTTTAGTGTATAGTTAGCACTTAATCAGTGGTGTCCTGCCTCCCTGCAGCTTGGGATACTACTTTATGATACATTGTCTTCTTCATATAGTGAAATGGTGATATTAAAAAAATAAGGAAGCACAGTTTTTACAACCCTATCTTCCCTCCGACCAAAATATTGTGAGCAGGCTGAAGAGAAATTAAAGATGCTTTATGTATGTGTTTAGTAGCAACTAACATACAGAGTAATGTTTACCTGACATTCAGGGTAATCATTACATTTACTATGTGGCTTTACTAGCTATACCTCTCCCCCCATCTTTTCATATAGGTGTGACATTTTCCTGTTTCACTGCATTTATTTTGTGGCAATTCTGTTGGAGCCATACAAAAAGCTTCTCTTTAAAAGTATGTATTCTGCAATCAAATAATTTTTGTATCTGAACTATAGATGTGTTTTGAAGAACATTTAGTGACAGCTTCTAATACACATGAGGTTGTAAAAAGTGTGTTCATTGTCTATGTAAATTACACAAATATATCTTTAAGTCACTAGAGAGCTATAGTAATCATAATTGTATTGGATTGTTACATATACTTGACTACAGTTGTGTTTGTATGTGAACTACGTAGCAGTTCAGCATGACTGAAGTTTAATGGAGAAATATTGCGTTCAGACTGCACAGGGATTTATAAGAGTAGATATGGAAATTTTAAAAGTCATTATATATTAAATTAAAAAGTAGTAAAAGATTATGCTAATTGTAATTTTTAGTTAATGTCTTTGAAATTGATATGGATTGTGAAAGCATGCATTTTATGTAATTATGCATGCGTGTGCACAAAGACCTTTTCACGGCAGAATATTAATGATTGAGTTTTAATTGCATGTATTGTAATTGCTGCAGTAGTGACACAGTCTCAGCATTTTGGAACCAAAAATTGCTGAAACAAAAATTAGCCAATGATTTTTTGACAAATTACTTTGGTGTGTGTGTGTGTGTGTGTGTGTATATATATATATATATATAATGTAGCTTCTAATAGGAAAAAATCACACACTTTAGGTATTATTGGATGCATCTATTTATAAAATTAAGGGCCTGAAGAAGGTGGTGGTCATATTAAGTAATACAACATGTACAGCCATATTTTAAGCATAGCTTGCATAATGATCTCAATATAACCCCACGCTGATTTCTTAAAAGGATTTCTGCATCTTGAAAGTTTAATACTGTATTGTACATACATTCCATTAAAAAAAACCAAAAAACCTAATATTGTCAATTCTTGTTAAAAAGATTTGAGCTTGAATATTTTGATTTCCTGTTTGGTTAATCTTGAGCTCTGAGCAAGTAAAAATGAAAGATTTAGGAGGTTGCAGCTGGATCCTTTCAGTTCATGTTAAACATTTTATATATATACTTGTTTTGCTGAGGGGCTGGATTTCTGTAGATGTAACAAGTGAAATGATCAGGCAACAATCACCTACGTATAATCTGATAATAAAGCAAGATGATTTTGAACAAAAAACATCGTTGATGTATCTTGGATTCCTCATTTGAAAAGGGAATGCTTTTTCCATGGTTTGTCAGAATCAGAGCAACATAATATTCCCTATTCTACTTTTTATAGAAATGTAAAGTAGAATCCTCTATATCACATAACAGCAGAGGTAGGGTTGGTAAATAGTACTGGTTGTGACTAGCTGCTGATCCTGGTATAGTTGTATCTTCCCAACATGACATATCTGTAAGGCAAGGGATATGGGGAGGGGCATTCCTTTGTTATCTTCACAATTAAATCACACTAATGGAAGTACTCTACTTTAAGAACACTAGATTATTGAAAGGCTTCCATCTGACCAATGAATATTTTTTGTAGCTTTCTGCATGTGGTTTTCTTTTAACATTTTCATTGTGTGTGCTCCCATTAGGAAATCCTTGGATTTGTTGTTACATGATCATGGCTTTCTATGAAATGAGCATTTCTGCTGAAAGAATGTGTGATGGTCCTTATTTCAGTATTGTCATCATGAAGGAACTGTTCACTAGCGCGTGTGTGTAATATATGTACACCATGTCTATGGCTGTTTAGTAAAGAACGTTAGGTATGTACATGTCCATATCTTAACTGGATTAAGAATGTAAAACTAGACAGAGATCAAATTTTACATTGGTATCAGCCTTGTCTAATAGATATCTAAAGATTGGTGGGGAAGATGTGCTCAGGGTCCAAGAATAGTATCTTTTGGAAAGATTGCATTTTACAATAAGGGAATAAAATTCTCACTGGGAGAGTATTTGAACATTTCAGATGTGGCTAAAATATCAGCCTTTATCATTTAAATTTGAATGATAATTAAATACCGAGAATTCTCCCTTGCTACTGGCTTTTCCAAACTTCTGAGGAATGATGAAGAATTGCCCTCCACGCTAATTGCGCTTGGTCCTCCCTTGGTATCCTGCTGTTAAGTGAATTCTCTTGTTAGACTCACCTCACACTTGGTAAGGCAACTCCCATCCTTTCATGTATTTATACCTGCTCCTGTATTTTCCATTTCATGCATCTGATGGGTTCTAGCCCACGAAAGCTTATGCCCAAATAAATTTGTTAGTCTCTAAGGTGCCACAAGGACTCCTCATTGTTTGTGCTGGGGATTGTCTCTTTCCTCTTCTCTCCACCTAGCTACAGCTGGGATGGTTCCCTCAATTATCTCAGTCTCCCATCAGATTCTGATGGCTTTCTCTTTTCCTATCCTCAGTTAGGTGTTGGCTTTTTCAGTGTCTTTCAGAGGAGCTTGATGCTTGCTGTGTCTGGAACAGGTTACCTTGGTAGTGTGGCAGCAGTGTGAGGCTTCTGGCTACATCCTTGGCGGGGGGTGTTAGGTAAATGTTGATATGTTGCACTAGCCCAAACGTTAATTTAACCCACTGTTGGGAAGTACTGTTAACAAGTCCTGACGATGGATCAGCAGGTTTTCTGAAATTACCTAAGTTTATTATGTGTAGTTGTTTCCTGGGGTGGTTGGTTATGGATGCTTTTTGGATTGAACAAATCCTTGTATTTTTCCCTTTCTCTTTTTTATAGCCATATATTTAATTTTGATTACACATTGCATTGTGCTTTATCTTGGAGGAGATGACTGCATTTCTTTATGGAGATTTTTTTGGTGGGGGAGGAAAGGAACTGATGCTATGGAAGATTTAGCAGCCTCCCCATCAAGCTTGTAAAGACTAAAATAAGCCTTGTTTACATTACAATTGCCCTGTCTGACAATACTGCATATTTTCTTTGTGTCTGAAATACAGTTTGGTATGTTACAAAATGTATTGAGATACAACTTGTAGCATGTGGTGATAAAGTAATATTTGAGGTACTAACATTTTAATTTTTATGCTCACTGTGCCTGCACTACCGAGGTCCAATGTTATTTAGGTACTAAACCTCTCTTTAAATAGGGGCATATTCTGGAATCAAACTCTGTTCAGCATAGTATTTCTTTATAAAGAGATGGCTCTGATTACAAAGGAGTTGTACCGTCGTTAACCTCTAGGTAATGTGTTTCTTTTTAAAAATAAATAGATTGTGCTGTGTTTATAATTCTTTTTAAAAGCCTCAGACTTCACATCAGATAGTTAATTTCAGGCCTGTAAAGATCAGTACAGAGTAAGAAGAATCTGTGGTATATTGTAAGGAAAATATTACAGTACATGATCTCGTAAAGTGATACATGCTGCTTAGAGCTAAAACATGCTAGAATACCCTGAAGTAGTGTAAATTGGTCCCACTGTGGATGCTCGAAGAGCTCTTTTAATGATTTTGGCGTGCCTGTATCCTTAGTTCTTTTAGCATTTTGTGGTTTACTGTTAATTATTTAGACACATCACAGTCCTTTGAAAAGTAAGAAATAGGAAAAGCTTGAACAGTTTTAACTTTTCCTTCTGAGTTCCCTTCCCATGTGTGCCAAAGAATAGCTTGTAGTCTGTGTGCTGGTGATGTTAAAGTGCATCTTTGTTTTCTAAATATATATTGAATTTTAAGTTGCATGAAATACCCCTTTTGTTGTGAACATTCTTGTGCTGAAGAGTACACTTCATCATATGAAAATCATGTCAATATATTTTGAAAAGAGTTTATATTTAAAACGTGACACTTGGCTGCAAGTTGCAATCATCCTGCTAAAAGGGATATTATTTGTGTCACAAGCTATATGGGAGCCTAAATGTTCATCATGGGAAATGTGATGTTCAGAGCAAATTGGATGTAGTTTACTCTTACCTTTCTCACACCAGTCCTTTGTGTGCCTATGTCTGCTTCTTAAAGTGGCACACATCCAAAGTGTGGGCAGGGTATATGATGTGATCCATAAGACAGTATGGAATCATAATGATTACACAGACATGGTCTGGTTCAATGGACCTGTTTACCCCAATACTCAGAGGCTTATCATTATGTATGGATTCTGATTGTTCGTTCTTTTGGTATTATATAGACCACAGAAGCTGTGCACCTTATATAGACTTTTTAATACCTTACACATTTACATTATAATGGCTCCCTAAATATTGCAGCACATCTTGGTTCACTCTCTTACTGCCTAGCCTGTTGGTGTTTTAAAATACTCTTCATTTGAACATAGATCTTGTTCGTGGCTGGCAGTGTTTTTTAAGGGGGTTCTGAAGCACGTCATTAAGTGGTGAAGCCTGTTTGTGATGAGGTACAATTTTCATTTGTCCATGTTCCAGTCTCCCACCCTTTCTGCCCACATGTTGATATAGGCACTTGGAGATGAAACAACTTTTTTTTAAGCATAAGTGATTCTTTTCACCAACTATTTCCAAAGCTATTTTATATATGAGGTTGCAGAACTGTTGTTTACTTGGAACATGCCCCTGCATTCCTTGCGTACTCCAAACTCCTGTAGATTTCACTGGGAATGTTGGGTGTGCAAAGAATGCAGAATCGGGCTCCCTTGTTGTTTAGGTAGCACGTTAATAAAGTCTACATGGCTTATGATTAACATTACTAAAGGCATTCTTAATTTTTGTTGACAGTATCTACACACTGATATGACTGAACCCAGGCACAATTTGTGAGAACTGAAAGGGACAGATGCGTTGTCTGTTATGAGGTTCCTTTTCAAAGCTGTTAAGCATGCCATTAACCTGACTGTATTGGTGAGCAGATGTTGTGTTGTTTTACTACCATAAAATACCAATTTTTGCCAAAGTTTGAATTTAGTTGTCATCGTCATCATCGTGGCAAATCCCAAAGAGGTATGGTCTCCTTGCAGTTCAAGCACCGCCTGGCTTGATCTCTGGATAGGTTCTTACAGTAGTCTGGCTGAATATTTAGTTTGTCTGTCAATGGCAATCTTATTGCACCACTGAAGTTTTGGGTGCTCTCATGATTGCTAGCCATATAGGGACAAAATGCAGTTGATTAAAAATTCATTTTCCTTAGATACTGCCTTATCTTGTGATATGGCAACAATATATATATGGGGAGACAGAATGACATAGCAAGTAGTTATCTATATTATTTTGCTTTATCAACTATAATTTTAGGGTTTACTCTTTTTACACTGTCTTTGTAAACCGATGTAAACAACACTCAAAAATGATAGGCAAGTTTGATCCGATGAGCTTTTCCTATTTCTAAATGTCTAATGTAAGTAAATTGGCATGTTTCAATTGTAAAAGCTCCTTGAATAATATGACAAGGAGATAGCTAAGAAATTTCATGAAATAAGGATTGGTCCTGCTGTTGGAATTAAAGATGTCTAATTATGAAAATCTGGGAGGGTCTCAACTTGCAAGTGACAAATATTGCAAAACCATAAAATTTCTCTCAGCTCTCCTGCAGTCATGAACCTCTTAATAGTGTCCTGCAAAGTGCTGCCAAAAAAGTGTAATATATATTACTTGAACATTTCATTTTTAACAGTATTCATGGTAGTGAAAACTTGCAGTGTGAATACCAGGAGTTTAGATGAGGTAACTATGGTGACAACAATCATTTCCATGAATATAAGATTAAAGAGTACTGTATTCAGTGAAGGAATAAAAATAATCTTGCAACCAAGAGACTGAGAAACTTTTTAGCTGATACTTCTGAATTTTCATGTGCATTTGGCTTTTAATTATTTCTAGATTGTAACACGTAAGCTTGCTGTGGTATCTTGAAGAACATAGCACAACTGGTTACCAGTTCTGCCGTGGGATTTTCAAATCATTAGATCTAGACTACTCAAAATCTAAACGGAATGTTAATTGTCACTGCTAGAAATTGAACCATCTCTTTAAATGAAAGCTTGAATTCTTAGAACCACCACCACCCCCTACGGTTGACATAGATTAAGATGTTTTTAACATGAATTTTGTGCCTTTGGAAAACTACCTGATTGGCAGCCAGGGAGCCTGAAGCCCACTGTTTATCCTCAAGCTGTGTTTGCAGTGGATCATGATGTTGCAAACTTCTCTCCTCCACACTCCCAAATCACCCTAATCTTGATAAAAGGGGAGTTCAGTCTCCAAGTTTTAGTCAGGCTATGGCTTCTCTGCTCGTATTGCCAGTAAATGCCTACTAGAACAGTGTTATCTGAGCTACCAGTCTCTTGTATTTAAGATTTTCACTACCTCTTTATAGTCTCTAAATTATATTGCTTTGTGCTGTAACTCATGAAATTAACAGTGTTTACTAATACCAGTATGGAAGTAGAAACATTTACATTATCTCCAAATGTTTTTGATTATTTTAACTTCCTGGGGAAAAAAGAGCTTGCACAGGATAGTCAATTTTTTTAACAAGAGAAACCAATTCAGTGTCACTGTAATTTAAAGCTTTGTATGACAGCACAATAAGTCTAAATTAATAGAATATTTTCTGAATAATTCTCTAATGCTCCCTGTACAAAGCAAATGTAGATAGAAGAACAGGAGTACTTGTGGCACCTTAGAGACTAACAAATTTATTAGAGCATAAGCTTTCGTGGACTACAGCCCACTTCTTCGGATGCATATAGAATGGAACATATATTGAGGAGATATATATACACACATACAGAGAGCATAAACAGGTGGGAGTTGTCTTACCAACTCTGAGAGGCCAATTAATTAAGAGAAAAAAAACTTTTGAAGTGATAATCAAGCTAGCCGAGTACAGACAGTTTGATAATAAGTGTGAGAATACTTACAAGGGGAGATAGAGTTAATGTTTGTAATGGCTCAGCCATTCCCAGTCCTTATTCAAACCGGAGTTGATTGTGTCTAGTTTGTATATCAATTCTAGCTCACCAGTCTCTCTTTGGAGTCTGTTTTTGAAGTTTTTCTGTTGTAATATAGCCACCCGCAGGTCTGTCACTGAATGACCAGACAGGTTAAAGTGTTCTCCCACTGGTTTTTGAGTATTTTGATTCCTGATGTCAGATTTGTGTCCATTAATTCTTTTGCGTAGAGACTGTCCGGTTTGGCCAATGTACATGGCAGAGGGGCATTGCTGGCACATGATGGCATATATCACATTGGTAGATGTGCAGGTGAACGAGCCCCTGATGGTATGGCTGATGTGATTAGGTCCTATGATGATGTCACTTGAATAGATATGTGGACAGAGTTGGCATCGGGGTTTGTTACAAGGATAGGTTCCTGGGTTAGTGGTTTTGTTCAGTGATGTGTGGTTGCTGGTGAGTATTTGCTTTAGGTTGGGGGGTTGTCTGTAAGCGAGGACAGGTCTGTCTCCCAAGATCTGTGAGAGGAAAGGATCATCTTTCAGGATAGGTTGTAGATCTCTGATGATGCGCTGGAGAGGTTTTAGTTGGGGGCTGAAGGTGACAGCTAGTGGTGTTCTGTTATTTTCTTTGTTGGGCCTGTCTTGTAGGAGGTGACTTCTGGGTACTCGTCTGGGTCTGTCAATTTGTTTTTTCACTTCAGCAGGTGGGTATTGTAGTTTTAAGAATGCTTGATAGAGATCTTGTAGGTGCTTGTCTCTATCCGAGGGATTGGAGCAAATGCGGTTATATCTTAGAGCTTGGCTGTAGACAATGGATCGTGTGGTGTGTCCTGGATGGAAGCTGGAGGCATGTAGGTAAGTGTAGCGGTCAGTAGGTTTCCGGTATAGGGTGGTATTGATGTGACCATCGCTTATTAGCACAGTAGTGTCCAGGAAATGGACCGCTTGTGTGGATTGATCTAGGCTGAGGTTGATGGTGGGATGGAAATTATTGAAATCATGGTGAAATTCCTCCAGGGCTTCTTTTCCATGGGTCCAGATGATGAAGATGTCATCAATGTAGCGCAAGTAGAGTAGGGGCGTTAGGGGACGAGAGCTAAGGAAGCGTTGTTCTAAGTCAGCCATAAAAATGTTGGCATATTGTGGGGCCATGCGGGTACCCATAGCAGTGCCGCTGACTTGAAGGTATATATTGTCCCCAAATGTGAAATAGTTGTGGGTGAGGACAAAATCACAAAGTTCAGCCACCAGGTTAGCTGTGACATTATCAGGGATACTGTTCCTGATAGCTTGTAGTCCATCTTTGTGTGGAATATTGGTGTAGAGGGCTTCTACGTCCATAGTGGCCAGGATGGTGTTTTCTGGAAGATCACCGATGGATTGTAGTTTTCTCAGGAAGTCAGTGGTATCTCGAAGATAGCTGGGAGTGCTGGTAGCGTAGGGTCTGAGGACAGAGTCTACATAACCAGACAAGCCTGATGTTAGGGTGCCAATGCCTGAGATGATGGGGCGTCCAGGTGTAGATAGTGTAGCATGTAGAATATGCAAGATTAATTCAAATCCTTAACCAAGCAACAGATCTGTTTCTTTCTCCTGTTATATGCAGTCAAGTAAAATATTGATATCTACTTCCTTTCCCTTTAACAAGCCTGTAATCAAAAGGAAAACTTGCTTGATTGGCCAAGATAAAAATAATAGTTGCTTGACACTTGCAATTTTTATTGTATGAATTCTAGTATCTGTGAAGTTGTAACTTTGTGGATTTTGTGCTGCCAAGACAATTGCTTAGTATTTTTCCCGTGGCTTCAATCAGCTGCATCTGAAAAGTAGAACTATGCATTAAGAATGTTTATTTAATCCTAAAGAATGAGTAGGCAGAGGCCTTTCCCTTTATATTTCCATAAATGTTAAGTTCTTTTTAGAAGCCTTTTGTTACAGGGAGCTCACTGAATGTATGAGAGAGAACATGACATCACTAGCAAACTATATGGCTCCTGTAAAAGCTGGAGGCATCAGGTGGTTTAATATGTAAACAAAAGCCCATAGCAGCCTAAAATAGATCTTCATAAAAATAAACAGTGCAAAAAATTACCTTCTAAACAAGGAAGTGAAGGGGTACCAGAGGAGCTCTCTATGTAGTAGTATGTGTGTTGTATAAAATGCTGATCAGAGAAGAATATGAGGTATTTGCCTTGAAAACCCACAGAGTCTGGTATCGCCTCTGATAGCAGAGTATTTGTTTACATCTGTATATTGTTGATAGATGAATATGTAATCAAAGGTATTAAAAACAAAACATCTTGTAGAAAATATATAAAAGTAGCTGCTTCCCACAATTTATTTATTTATGGGGAAGGGTGAAACCAAATGATGCACATAAAAAATGGCTTGAACTGCTGTTAAGCCTGTAACAATTTTTTTCTAATATAGTCTAAAATTTAGTAGCTGTCTGCGTGTAACATACAGGATTGGCAGAATTAGATTTTTTTAATAATTTCAGTGGATAATGTTTGGTTAATAATTAAAAAAAATTCTTATCTATTTTAAATTTTCACAGTTGCAGGAGATTATGCAGACAATTATTTAATGACAAGATGTTGAGATTCAAAAAGTTAAAGCTTTATAACTTAAAACACAAATTGTTAACATCACATGTCAAATTATACAAAGTAAATATTATTAAATCAAACTTTAGTTCTCAAGCTGCATTTTTCTTACTTTGCCTATCAGTAAACTTCAATTGCCATCAGTGGAAATATTTTTTTATCAGTTTGTGTGTGTATTACTGAGCTTAGTAATATACAACATATATCAAAATTGAAAAATAACTAAGAAGTTACATTCAAGCCAAACGGAATTTTATACTACTGACAGAGTGTTCCAACTGTATTGAATTTAATTTTGGATGATTATTTTTATCTTGAGTTTATCAGGGTTTTGTTAATCTAAACTTCTGCTTAGTCATAAGAGAAGAGAGATTTGTGTCAGCAAATTTTTTGAATTACAACAGTAGGAACTTGTACTGAAGAGGGGCAAATTTTGTGCTGACTTGCACCTTGTGTAATTCCTTTGAAGTGCATGGTACAAGTGTATTGTACAAGGTGCAAATTAGGGCAGATTGTAGCCTGTTATATTTGTGTTTTACTGCTGGTTATGTATTTGCTGGCTGGTGTACTGGGAAAACTGATTAGTAGCTTGCTTGGTGACATGTAATGTGTTGTGTGGTTTCTACTTGGAAGTGGCAGGTCTGGTGGGGGAAGTAAAACTTTAATTAGTGCTGCCCTGAGTAGATCAAACTGGATTTTTTTCATTGCTTTGCCCATAATTTTATTTTCCTTGTCTTGTGCAATCATTTAGCGACCACACTCACTTTTTTTTCCTGGTTAGGGCTGTGTGTGTGCAGAGAAATGTTGGTTGACTGGTATTTCTCTCATATAAGACTTACAGAATAATGATTCTAAAATGGCTTTATGCAAACCTCATCATTCTAGAAGACTTCAATTATACACAAACAATCATTGATTAGACTTCAGTTACAAACTTATCTGTGGTGGTGGTGTTCTAAAGCAGGATTTTATTTATTGAACCAATTAGCTGTTGAGTGGAAATGCAGAATTCATATATATATCAACAAATTGCAGTACTGGCAACAGGAAGATCTTCATTCTCAGAGGACAGTGACAGTTAATGTGTAACAAGGATGTGGGTTCAAATCCTGCAATCCTGATTTGTGTGTGTAATCCCATTGAAATCGGTGGGTCTATTTTTAAGAGGAAGGATTACATGATTGGACCATATATTCAGTTGCATATGTATTCTGAAATGTTATTGAAACTGTTCCAACCTTTCTGCAACAGACAGATGGGATGCACGCTCCTCCTTTAACAAGCAGTTAGCTTCACTGGTATGACTGACTTTCTGTTCCTCTCTGGATCTCTAACTTTCCTCTTTGTTTCAGCCCCCACAGTTTCCTCTACTCTTTTCATACAGATCAGTAGCAGCTTTACATACTGCTGCCCTCCTGTGGTAGTGGAAAACAAAACATTTTTCTCAGACATCAAATTGTGTAAAATTGAGAAGGAAAAGGATGAAAGCAAAGAAACTATTTCTCCCATTCAGCATTTGCCCCTCCCAACATATAGCACCGCTCTTGGTTGAGTGTGCTGCTTCAAAAGCAGCTTTAAAAAATAATTTGTGAAATTTTTGAACTGATGTAATATAACAAACACTACAATTTGCATTTATAGCTCCTGTCATCCAAAGATCTCAAAGCACTTTAGAGAATTGATAGATGTTAGCCATCCAACACTTTTGTCAGTTAGGCACTATTTCCTCTTGTGTTACTGATGGAAAAGCTGGGTCAGGTAGACTACAGGGGAGATTTTCAAAACAAAAAATAGAAGTTAGGTGTTTGGCTCCATTTGATTGTGTGTCAATGGGAGGTGAATGTCAAATTCCTATCTGTATCTTTGAAAATCTGCCTCAATGTGACTGGGCCTAAGGTCACAATGAGTAAGTAGCGGAGCTGGATTATCACGTAGAACACCTGACTTCTAATTGTGTGTTCTGACCACTAGACAGGTTCCCTTTTCAAGCAAGTAAAAGCATAGCAAAGCAGCAGATATAAAACTGCTCTCTCTCTCTGAAAGCTTTAAGTGGCATTATTTCTTAATTTCTGCATGTAAACATAAGCATGTTAAATACATAGGATGCCATAAATCAGAAAATTTCCTTGGACTATCCTGAGGTGGGGGAGATATCACAGAAAATTTCTAGTTTTCAAACTTTAGGAAAAATGTATTTTGCAGTTTTTACCCCTCTGTTTTACACCAGTAAGATGTGATCTGTCAATGTTCATAGGCCTCAAATATCCATGATTTAAAAAAAATCACTTTTGCTTGCATATATCTATTGAACATTAGAGCAGTTATTGGCCCCGTGAAATAATAAAAATAATGGAGGGCAGCAATGATCTCAAAGTCAGAATTAATAGTCTACATACACAATTTACATACAACACTTTTTTTCTTTGGATGGCACAGGCGTCATGTTGGTTTGTGTAATGAGTACGGCTGTGTTTTTTCACAACCATGACTTCTGTGCTGAAAGATGTGACTTCTAGTACTTTTACTAAAAATTGTCTTTCACTCCAGTCTACCTGATTCTCTCAAGAATTTGTACAGAATTGATTCTTTATGAAGTAGTTTATTATGCTTTTGAAGATAAATGTTCACTTGTAATCTAGACAGTTTAAGAAAGAGTTTAAAAATTATTTCAGGAGCTAAATCTGCTCAGTCTCCCATCAAGTTTTTGTAACTTTACAGTCTTATATTTTGTCTCTATTGTTTCAGTGTGTGTCTCTTTCACATAGTAACTGAGGGTATGTCTACACTACGAAATTAGGTCGATTTTATAGAAGTCGATTTTTAGAAATCAATTTTATACAGTCGACTGCATATGTCCACACTAAGTGCATTAAGTCGGCGGAGTGCGTCCTCACTATTGTGGCTAGCATCGACTTACAGAATGGTGCACTGTGGGTAGCTATCCCACAGTTCCAGCAGTTTCCGCCGCCCATTGGAATTCTGGGTTAAGCTCCCAATGCCTGATGGGGCAAAAACATTGTCACGGGTGGTTTTGGGTACATGTCGTCAGTCGCCCCTCCCTCCGTGAAAACAACGGCAGACAGTCATTTCGCGCCAGACATCAGGGTGATTAGAAGAGCACAGCAAGGTGTGCTGCGCATCAGAGAGGCTTTGAAAACCAGTTTCATGACTGGCCAGGCTTCGGTGTGACAGTTGGGTGTGTTTCTCCCGGATGCGAACTGGCCCCCTTTGTTGATTTTTAATTCCCTGTAAGCCAACCACCCTCTCCCCTTCGAAATAAAGTAACTATTGTTTTGAAACCATGCATTCTTTCTTTCTTAATTAAAAATAAATAAATGAGATAATGGACAAGGTAGCCCGGGTGGGGTGGGGGAGGAGGGAAAGACAAGGCCATATTGCTTATTGTAGCCACGCTAAAACTCAAACTATTTGAATGGCAGCCTTGTGTTGCTTGGGCCATCCTCTGGAGTGGAGTGGCTGGGTGCCCGGAGCCTCCCCTCACCCGCGTTCTTGGGCATCTGGGTGAGGAGGCTATGGAACATGGGGAGGGGGGAGGCGGTTATACAGTGGATGCAGTGGTGGTGGTGGTGGGGGGTCTGTGCTCTTGTTGGCTTGCTTGCAGCTCCATCAGATGCTTCATCATGTCCATTTGCTCCCCCATTAACCTCAGCTTCGCGTCCTGCCTCCACTCTTCGCGTTCACTTAATTCTTTCCTGGCCTCTGCCACTGAATGCCTCCATGCATTAAACTGTGCCCTATCAGTGCGGGAGGACTGCATGAGCTGGGAAAACATGTCATCGCCAGTGTGGTTTTTTTCGCCTTCTAATCTGCGATAACCTCAGGGATGGAGATGATAGGGGAAGCGTAGAAACAGTCTACGCTCTACGATTCTGGGGGGACTGCACGGTCACGCTGACCAAACAGGAAATGAAATTCAAAAGTTCCCGGGGCTTTTCCTGTATACCTGGCTAGTGCATTGGAGTTCAAAGCGCTTTCCAGAGCGGTCACAATGGAGCACTCTGGGATAGCTCCCGGAGGCCAATACCGTAGATTTGCGTCCGCACTACTCCAAATTTGACCCAGCAAAGTTGATTTCAGCACTACTCCCCTCGCCAGGGAGGAGTACAGAAGTCGATTTTAAGAGCCCTTTAGGTCGACGGAACGGGGTTGGTTGTGTGGACGCATTCATTTTTAAATCGACCTAACGCGGCTAAATTCGACCTAACCCCGTAGTGTAGACCAGGCCTGAGATTGCAGGGCTGTCAAATATTAGGAATCCTCACCCTTGAAAAAATAAATACTTGTATAATCTTCATGTATATCTTGGGTCTTGCAGCAAAGGTAAAAATAAAGTTTTCAGGCGGGTGTGATTTTTTTTTCCATGTTGAACAGTGTCTTTGAAACTATTGATGACACCGATTTAACATTTTTAATAGAAAATTAATTGGATTCTTTTTGCTCTTGTGTATTTTATTCATTTTTTGCAGTCACAAAACCATGACTTTCCCCATATTTAGAAATGATGATCAAGGGATAATGAGCCAAAGAGGCGGAGTCTTGTGTGTATGATATGTGGGTCATGAAAGCAAACTGAAATTCAAATCATTCTTTCTCTCACTATTCATGTTAAAACACAATGCTGCAAACAATGTTCATGTTAAGGCATTTAGATATAATATATAACATGCAGTCTCACAACTATGTATATTCCAACCCAGATTTAGCTTTTCTCCCCATCTCTAGTTTGCCTTTTCAAATGGTATTGTTTTGAGGATTTTTCCTTTTGATATTAGGGGAATATTTTTAATGAGAGACTGCAAGTTACAAGGGAAAGTGCCAGGTTTGACACAGTTTTGCCTTGGCTGTCTGTTTTATTAAGATTTTTCTTTAAATTATGCACTGTGTATATATAAGCTATTGTGTGTGTGTGTATTAACGAAATTGTTTAAACAAGTTAATTTTTTTAAAGGCCATACATTATTTAACTACTCTTCAGTGTACAAATCTCTAATTAGCAACCATTGGACAATAATCTGAATGTCCAGGGGATTTGGGTGCATAATCCCATCCCCTCCACAGACAGTATCCTCAACCCCCTTAAATGTTAAAGACCTGGCTGCTTTTGACTGCTGTAGGTCTTGCATCTGCATTACACCTGTGGCCTAATATGAAGTTAGTAGTATAAAATAGCCAAATTTAAATGTTGACATTCAGGAATGAGTGTTTTATCTCAAGGCAGGAAAAACCTGATTGTTTTCCAGAGAACAGACAATGGTCCAATGGGGTGATACAGCTTCTTCTTATGAATCAAGCTGCTTAATTTACTGAAAGGTCCACTCTTGGCTATCTGGTGCCGGAAATGTTTGTGTAGTGTACCGGTATTCATGTAAATATCATTCAGTGATTAAATGTAGTCTTTTTAAATAGCTTAAGTTAAACTAGACTTGCAAAAGACTGTATTTTGAATTGTTTTCAGCTTCCTTTTGATATTTCTGATTACCATTCAGTAGTTCTTGGCGAAATATGTACATTATACTCAAACAAATCCATTAGCATTTGATACAATACAGAAAAATCATAATTAACAAATTGAGAGCTCTTTGCAAAATTGGGGAGGAAGAAACTTTAATTACAACAGATGGTATTTTTCAACCCACATCAGCATCACAGATTTGCTGGTTCTTTATCAATTTGTTTGTGGTCTTAATAGCATTTTTTTAAAAAACACATACATTTCAAAGTCTCTGACTCACTGGGGTAATTTCTCATCTCTTGAAACCCCTAAGATCTGTTGCCTGAAGTCAGACACCTTGTGCTATGGGCTTGTTAAATCTCCTAAACGAAGCAAGGATGGACTGGTTCAGTATGTGGAAGGAAGTCTTAAATGGAAAATGCAGATAGGGCTGAAGTATTGGTAATGGGGACTCAAAGTTCTGGCTGTTTCTGGTCATTGACGATCTTGAGCCAATATCCTTAATAGCATATTCATCATTGTGTCTTTAATAGTTAAATTCCAATTTAGGCCATTAAAATCTGTGTACCAAAAAATCCCTGTGTAGCTTCATTTGCATACAGTATTCTTCACTTGTTCTACTTTCTTCTCTGATAAGTGTGATAGACAGCTACTGTATTTCTCCCTGTACAGGTTGTGTAGCAATGGTGAGTGGAGTGTCCCCTACCTACTGTATCTGCCTCATTTAGTGAGGTTTAGTGAGCATTTGTGAAGCCTTTTTGAAATCCTCTCATGAAAGTGTTGTTAATGCCAAGTGTCACTCTAGGGAATAGTGAAATGAAGTTTCATTTTAAAAGTTTATATTAGTGCTGCACTAAATTCACAGTGGCCAAACAGTTTAGTTAATAGTAAATCTGTTCCATTGATGTCTTGTCTGTATTTAGGATTAGCCTCCCCCAGATTCAGTAAACAGTGGCCAGCAGCAGATGTATATACACCATTACATATCTGGAGCATATATAAGGAACACTGAATTTGCAATGGTTGAGTTTACTCCTGGTTCAAGTGGAGAAAACTCAATGGGTAAAAACTGTGGTTTTCCTTGATTGCCCTTGGAGTTTGCACTAGTGCAGCCCTACTGGTAACTGCCTATTGCTTTGCTGAATTTCAAGTGTAGACAAAAGTATGTGCCTAATTAATCAGTGCTTTCCTCTCCTTTTCTATGTTCTATAGTCATCTTTTTCTGCTATACTGATGTATGGGAGAAAATGAAACTGAAATGCAGGTTTCCCTCTTACTTTTTCACTCTCTCCCAGCCAAAGTATTACATCATGACAATATCTTTAAGCATCCAGCTCAGAATGAGGGTCCTCCAGATTGTCAGATTTCTGAAAGTGGGGATAGAATGTCGTCTTTTAAGCTTGATTTTAGAACTGATAATTTTTCAGTCTCATTTCTGTTTAATTTGCCTATGGATCTCTTATGTTTCTCCCACTCACCCACATTCACTTTTGAAAATGTCAGCAAAGGTATGGTAACCTTAATAAGGTTTGCTTAATTTTATGGTATTTATGTGTCGTTTCATTTAATGCTCAAGTCTTTGCTTCCCACAGAGTTTCAGAAACCTAAGGGCTGTATATATGTACATGTATAACATGGTCCAGTGGCTAGGGCACGGAACTGGGAGTCTGTTTCTGGTTTTGTCACTGATCTGCTAGATGGCCTTGGGGCAAGTCCCACCATTACTCTGTGCCTCTTTCCCTTTTGATGCTTGCCCATGCTCAGAAAATGGAAAACTAATGGCAGAGATAAGAATAGAATGTGGGACTGCTGTGTTGCAGTCCTAAGTTTTGTTCGCTGTGACTAGGCAAACCCTTAGAGAATATCTATTCCTCAAGCTTAGAAACTTGGAATAAAAGTCTTGTCTCTTAAATTCACATAGCAAAAATCTGCTCAATACTATTCTGTTCTCACACCTGCACGGAGTTCTTGATTTTTGGGGATTTGTTTAAAAATAATTCTCAATAAACACTTGTACTGATGATCTAGAATAGGAGGATAGAGAATTCTATAATTTTACATTAGAAAGCCTTTTAAAAAAAAGGAAAGTGGCAATCTCAAAAAAAAAAAAAAAAAAAAAGATTTTTCTGATTAGCTCTGTCTTCATAATGGAAGAGTAGCGATCCTTTTAAAAAAACATTAATTTTTGTAGCTGCAGCCTTCTGTTTGGCCTCAGGTGTTAGAGAATTTTTCCATTTGATTGCAAGATGTCTTAAAAACTCGCACTGTTTTTGGAACTTATAATTATCGAGTTCAATAACACTTTAAAAAAAGTAGCACTTACTGCACGTAAACTACCATTAAACGCATAATATGTAGCACTGTTGTGATATCAAGTTAAATTCAAGAGATTGAGTTTGGCAATCTTTTGCGGGAACAGAAGTGCTGAATTTAGAATGTGGGATATCTTTGTGTATTGCATCAGACCATGCTTGCAGAGAGTTGTGGAGCAATAAACAATTAACTTTTAAAGGAATGTAAAACATTTTTCAGACATTCCAGTAAGAGATTCCACCATTATATAGAACTCAGGAAGCAAACATGACATGTAGCATTTTCCTAAACTAAAAATAAAGTAGTGCATGCTCTTAAAACATTTAACGTGGTTTTTCCAAATGTTATAGCTAATATTTATCCCTGAGCATTTGCAGTCAGGCAAAATTTTTGAAATCCAGTGGTTACATAATTTGTGTGTTTATATGGTTCCGAATGTTGCACAGTATCCTATGTAATTTAAGTGGTAAACAGTATTCCAATGAAAGGAAACCAGGTGGAGCAGTGAGTAAAACGTTCTGGGAGGATGTATAGCCAGTGAAACACTGAGTTATGTACTTGGAGCAATATTTTTCTTTGAGGAAGGACACCTGACTTATATCTATAAAGATACAATTTTTATAGTTAGCCACTCAAATTCCAGTTGAATTACTACATTCCAATTAGATCTGTAATTCTTAAAAAGTTCTTGGGTTAAATTTGGCCCAAAACATAGGTTTTTTTAAAACAACTTTAACCAAACAAAAGACAAATAGAAATATTTCCATGATTTAACCCCCCACAGTCTCCCCCCAAATCCTCTAAGGGAGTGTCTACACTACAAACTTTGGTCAACACAAGTTATGTCGGCATAAAGCCGCCGCAGTTAGTACAGTGCATGTGTACTTGGCTTTTTGCTTCAGCGCTGTGCGTACTCACCAGGAGTGCTTGTGTCGATTCATAGTGCAGTGCACTGTAGGTAGGTATCCCAATGTGCAACCTGCCACCATACAGCACACTGTCTTTTGGGAAGTTTTGGCAATGCATGATGGGGCAGAAACGAGTCATGCAGGTATGATTGGGAGCAGGGGGTCAACTTCCCAGCCTGCAACTGTTTCCATCCCATGTCTATACATTGACCATGGCTCAATGCTGGTTGGGGAGGTGGTTTTACTGTGTCACTGTGATGGGGCACTTACATCGGTGGGAGACAAATTTAAGTGTAGACACGTGCACAGCTAGGTCAGTGCAAAAGTGACCACACTTTGTAGGGTAGAGCAGGTCAAACAAAGTTTTTAGATAAACTTCCCCTGCAGTATTTGCCACTCATACTAGCAGAATGGTGCAATGTTTGAGCACCTGAAAGAAACTGACTGGCTGATTTTTTTGCCCAAACTTAAAGCAATGTAAGAAGTAGATCAACATAAAAAGTGAAAAATAATTGTTTAAAACAGATTCACAAACAGTGCTTGCTTAGTGGTTTGTAGAGAGCTGGCTTGTTGTATGGTGCCTGTATTTAGTTAAGACATCTAAAAACTCATTAAATACCTTCCTGCTATTACTTGTTCCATGTAGGCAATTGATGAAATTGCCGCAAGGACGTTACGTGATTGTGAATGGGAGAGGGAAGTGCATTTCTGAGAGGTGGTGATCCCTTTCAAAGAAGAAATTTGAGAGCTCCTGGTTCAAAAACTAACTTTCAATTTTACAAATATAAAATGTTATCAAGATAGGGAAACAAAAATTCGAAAACATGTGAGGCTTAGCTAAATGCAGCCTGGAGTAAATGTCTCCAACTACTCTTGTTGTCCTCTGGGCTTAATTTAGTGATAGGGTAAATGGTTGTGTAAATTGGTCATACGCTAGTTTACAATTATACCTGTTTTAACTTGCACGGATTTGGTATGCAAAACAAATGTAAATTACATGCATGGAGGTAAAAGGGGGGAGTACAGGAAAAGCAACTCAGAAAGGAGTATATGATAAAGGCCCTCATTTCTCCCACACACATTTCAGTCTATATCATCCCCAACTGTCATGAAACCAAATTCAGCCCTGGCATAAGTAGGACCCCAGTTAATTTCAGTGGAAATTGCCCTTTTTATACCAGGGCTGAACTTGGTCCCCACAGAATATACCACTCTGTAAGTTGATCTCATTTTGCACATCTTCAAATTTTCCTCTCTTCCAGTAACCGTAAGTTTACAGCATTCAATGCTTTTAAATACTAAACAATAACCAATTACGAGGATGCTCAGTGCAGAACATTAAGCAGTACTCATTTGAGAATTATATTAGCATTTTTTGGCTAGGAATTTGAGTGATGTAGACGAGGACCAATTTGATAGGAAGTGTTTTGTGCTTAACATCTGTCTCTAGAACATTTTCTTACTTTTGTTTGAGGTTCAGTTTTATCTCCCATGTTTTCTCCTCCTCTTCTGGTCTCAGAGCTCTTTTTTTCTCTCTTCTCCTTAGATATTCCCTGCACAGGAGAGTATTCTTGCAGAATTAAATATTGGCTCCAATTCCAGTGTCTTATTCTGGAAGTGCTACCACCTGTAGACATCTAAGGCCTTGTCTACTATAGCAAAAGTTATCATGCTAAGAATTAATTATTAGGACTCTGTCAGGCTTGTAAATCCACACACAAATGATGTCAATGGTTTGTACTGGTGTTACATACTGTTTTGGATTGGACTTGCTTTGACCTGTCTGATTCAGCACTGTTTAAGGCTTCACTGTACTTTTAGTGTGGACATTATGTGAGCAGTTTAAATGTTCACAAATAGATTATATAAACATGAACCGATGATGACTTCTTGCCAAATTACTTAGAACATTTAAAAACAACACACTTGCTTTTGTCTAACGCGAAGGACAAAAAGAGGTAAAAATAAGTGAATTCATTAAAAATCATTATGCAGTAGAATTTTCCTTTTGGTTTTTGTATGTCAGCAATACCAATAGTATGAACTCTCATGTAGCGATGAGCTGCCCTGGAGCTTGAATCGTTTGATCCAAACTGTTTTATGTAGTTTTGTTCACTTCTGATTTTTTTTTCTTTGTTAGGTTACAGGAATCTTTAAGATACACGAGTTGCTCCTGTTGCACTTTTTTTAAAACAGTACAAACATGATTAAAACATTTTAAAGAGTTTTTAGTGTCCAACTGGTTCATGGCAAGAAGAAATCATGTTTTTCTTCTCTGTTAATAGTAGAAATGTCATTGAAGACATTTGTTTTGTGAAAAAAAAAAAAAGAAAATCTCATCCTAGCAGACTTTGAAGAATCTGGATCATATTTTTTTATGAAGGAAGGCATCTTGTTCCTGTGAAGTTACTCAATTTATTGTGACAGCATTTTTCAAAATTGTAAGCATGCACAAACTAATCTTATCAGGCTCATAGTTCAGAAAACAACAGTGCTCACTACTTCGTTAATCTAAGGTAATTTGACTTCAGAGTAGTTTGACCTGTGTTGCTAAACTTCAGATAAAAATGATGCATTATGTTTAAACATTTTTTGTGTGGTGATGTACTAGATTTCTTATGCAATCCCGAGTGCTAAAATGGCTCTACACAACAATGTTTTCTGTTCATTTCCACATAAAGGAACTCCTTAGTAAATGGGGCCAAGTATCTCCCCTGTCTTAGGTCCCAGTCCTGCAATGAGCTCTTAGTATTTGATGAGCAACATATTCCATATTCTAAATGTCTAGAATCAAATTATGCCCTATTTTGGGAACGTTCATGGAAGCACAAAACTGAGTCCCCAATTAATGTTCCTGTGAGAGAAGGTAGGAACTCTTGTCCTCAGCTGTGTGAATGTCCAGGTCTGTGAAGAAAACTGCCTCTTTGTGGTGATGACTTCTCTTTGCGGTCAACATTAACTTTCATGATGAAAATTCTTAGTTTGCTAGAAAATGATGCCACCTAGGCTGGCTGTCCCCTGCCACCCTCCACTTGGCTGTATTCTTGTGTCATTCCACAGAGAGGCTTTTAGGAAGGCACTGCCAATCTGACTCTTCCTTCTGATGTCATTTAGATTTTTGGCATGGATTTTCTGCTGCTTTCCTCTGTTCCAGATTTGGTGGGGATAGTGCTGTTGTGATGGCCCCTAGTAGGTAGTGCTGCATGCATATTTCTAAACCAGCATTTCATTGCCAAGAAATTAACCTGTACTATCTTGTTTCCTTCCCCCCAAAAAGTCAACTGCAGCAGCATTACTGGAGCCTATAAAAATGTTCTGTCTCCACTAACAATTTTATAACTGACACCACTAGTACAGTTTTTTCATGGACCTGTTGTCATGGCTGGCTATTAAGAATTATTAGCTAAGCAAGTAAAAGCTCAACTATATGCCATAAACTGATATACCATATTTTTGCCATCTGTAGTTACACATGCAATTTCTGGAAGAAAAAGGATTCTCCTGATAGAATGTGTGTATCTAATATAGCCTTAGATGTAATGAAGAGAATCAGCTAGACTGGAAATTGGGTTCCTATTATTGATGCCTCGTTTTTAATTAACTTTTTATTTAAACTGTACATTATACAATTTAATTATAAAATTAAAATAAGCATTAAACAACCTAATAATATAAAACAAAGGAGAAATAAGAGTACAAAAGAAGCGTAGGTGCAAGTTGTATGAGAACTTAAATGCAGATGCATTGGGACCAGGATTTTAGAGTTGAAGTCATTAGATGAATTGCCTGCAGTGACCCTAAAGAAAGGTGATCCAAGAGATGGCAGTAAACAAGTTTAGGAAGATCCTTCATAAAGCTGGATTGTCCATACTAAAGGCAAGGTCTTCTGTTAAATATTATGGAATTTGTTCAGGAGATAAAGAAACCAGAATGAAGAGCTAGTTCCTGCTTCTTGTTCCTAAAAAGAGAGTCCTATTTCTCTCATGCAAAGGACCTGAGAAATTTTTGAAAGCAAGCTCTGAAGATGAGCAGAGGGTCAGTATGAAATTATATCAGAAGCTGTAGAGGCCATCATATTTGGGGTTAATGGTTTCCATTGTAAACACCTGTATTATTTTATATATATATATATTTTTATGGAAGCTCACTTATCTGGCTGAAATTTTCCAGGCTTGGGTTGTGTTTTGTCAAAAAATAATTTATTTATTTGTTAAGCTTAGTTTAGTTTAAAGTTTAAGAAAACAGAGTTCATCTCTTGGAAAGCAGGAGGGTATGGGTGGAAAAGCCTTCCCAATTTTGTATTTATTAAAAAACACTCTATTTTTAATGAGGTCTACAGTCTAGACACATGCTAATAATCATCAAGAGTGTCTTGAGTATTCTGGTGAATTTGGTTTTGATTTCAGAGATGTGACCTTATGAAACGATTTTGTTCATAAGCATTACATTTTTAACTCAGGGTTTGCATGCTGAGCTCATAAGATGTGCCGCTAAGAAAGGGTACAGTGTGCATAGCTAACTCACCTGCATAGTGAAGAGTGAACTGAAGGTGCACATGCTCTTTGTAAAGAGCTTGAGAGAGGGCTTCTGCAGGTCTGTATGGGAGAATGTCTCGGCAGGCTTTATTAGGGGCAGGAAAAGAGCTAGGAGTGGTTTTGGGGGCCAGGAGCAGGGGGTTCTTGAGGAGGGTGGTTCTAGAGACAGGGAAGTTGCTGAAATTGAAAATGGATTCTCGTCTTATAGTAAAGTTTTTCCTGCAAATTGAAAACGTAAGTGCTGTTCTTACAAAATTGATAATGGTACAAGGCTCCCAATGATACATGTGGAAAACTTTATGCACCGGGTGGAATATTCCATGCAGACCTGTTTATAATTTCAGTGGCTTCGGGCTCCCCCAGGGGTTGCCATAGCTAATGGGTGTATAAGAGGAAATGCCTGTTCCTGAAGTTAGCATACTCAGCATGCTGCAGATTAAATATAACAAAATCAGTTAAATGGGGATATTGATACAATAGATATCACAGAAACTTGGTGGAATGAGGATAATCAATGGGACACAGTAATACCAGGGTACAAAATATATCAGAAGGACAGAACAGGTTGTGCTGGTGGGGGCAGTGGCACTATATGTGAAAGAAAGTAAAGAATCAAATTAAGTAAAAATCTTAAATGAATCAAACTGTACCATAGAATCTCTATGGATAGTAATTCCATGCTCTAATAATAAGAATATAGCAGTAGGGATATATTACTGACCACCTGACCTGCAGCTGGCAGGGGAGTGAGGAGGCAAGTGGTGGGTGGGGGACTGAGGAAGGATGCAGGAGGTGAGTGGCGGGGGTGGGGGTGAGGAGGCGAGTGGTGGGCATATGGGCAGTGGGTGGAGCCCCCCTTTGGGGAGGCTAGCCCCTGACTCCACCTTTTCCACCCATAACCCCGCAGCCAGAGCCCTGTGATCCCCTGCCCCGCCCCGTGGCTGGAGTCACAAGCCCCCTGCCCACAGAAGCCCCAACTCAACTGGAGGAGCCCTGGGCTGGCCGAAGCCCCGAGACACCCCTCCCCCCCCCAGCCAAAGGAGCTCCGGGTCGGCCGAAGTCCTGAGCCCCCGTCACCTGCCCGTAGGAGCCCCGGGTCGGCCGCAGCTATACCTTCCCTCCCCAGACCCAAGCCGCCCAGATATGTTTTTCATTATTATTTGGCCTTCTATGATGTCAAAGCATTTTTAAATTTACTTCAGAACCGTTGTACAGACAACCACTTTTACCAAAAAAGCAAAAGAAACCATAATAAAAAAGACAAGAACATGCAAAGCACCTTATTTGTGTTTCTGTTCTTAGGTCCAGTAAAGAAAAGATAACTGCATTATTTTTATTATTGAGTTTGCAAAAAAAACCCCAAAGCCTTACATATATACATCCAAATAATTGTAATTTATTTATGTGCATATTACTTCATTAACTTTAGGAAAAATAAATAATTTTAGGAAAAAGTGTCAGTGCTGTCACCAGCAAGAGTTGGTGGCCGCAGTCTGAGGCCACCAAAAAATTTGTTGTGAGAACCCCTGATCTAAGCCACAGTTCTAGAAGCTCCCATGCTGGCCAACCTACCTACACTAGGTAACAAGAGCGGGCCCACTGGTGCCCCCACTCCCAGATCCCTTGGCTACTGTCGCCGCCGCCATGCCTTGCCACCAGCAGAAGGCCCAATTTTGATATGATGGTCAAGAACTGCAAAACCCCCACATCACTTCCTGTGGCCCCCTGTGCCATCTTTGGGGGCCGTCTTGCTATATTCGCCCACCATTGGGTCAAGATCATCACAGATCGATGGGTTTTGGAGATGGTGTGATACGGCTGCACAATAGAATTTCTCATCTTCCAACCTCACCAGGACATGCTCCTGGGCGCTCTCTGGGGAGCTCCGCCCATAACATCCTCCTTCAACGTTGAGGCAGACGCTCTCCTTAAAGGGTGCTATCAAACACATGCCTGCCCCCTTCATTATCAGTGCCTTCTATTCCCCGTACTTTTCTCATCCCGAAGGAGGACGGGGGCCTCCACTCTATCCTTGATCTCTGCTTACTCAATACTTTCATCAGAAAGACCAAGTTCTAGATGGTGATGCTCATTTCCATCATTCCCTCCTTCCCCAGGGGGCATGGTTTGCAGTCCTCAACATGAAAGACACATTTCCATATCAATGTCTGCCTGGCCCACCGCGAGTTTCTTCACTTCTGTGTGGGCGACAACCGCTATCAATTATGGGTCCTTCCATTCAGCATTGCCATGGTCTTCACCAAAGTCTTTGCGGGGTCATAATGACCCACCTCAACCAAGGAAAGCACTTTGTATTCTCCTACCTGGATGACTGGCTGTTGATTGCTCCATCCCTTGCTGAGGTGGTGTCAGCAGTCATGGCCCTCCAGTGTCTTCTTGCCTTGTTGGGCATCTTTGTCAACCTGGAGAAGTCTGTGCTCCTCCCAACACAGACGATCCACTTCATCAGAGTGCACCTAGGCTCAATCATAATGCAAGCCTTCCTCCCCGCAGACAGCTTCGCTACCCTCTTGGCCCTCATGAAGACCCTGCGCTGCTAACCCATGCAAACTGCAAGTTTTACTGCTTTGGAGGGGCCAGGGGACTGGACTCCAAGGGTGACACCCTCCTTCTTCCTCCTGGTCAAAACGCTGACACCTTCCCCTCCACGCTATCTCTATGCCGGTTGTCTTAGACTATGTCCTGGAGATCAAGAACTTGGGCCCTGCGCTCAACTTGATCGGTGTCCACCTGCCACATGCTCCTTAGCCCACTTATCCAGGAAGTTCCTCTTCCTGGTGGCCATCACCTCTGCCTGGCGGGTCAGGGAACTGGTGGCTATGATGACTTGACCTCCTGTATACAGTTTTCCATAGAGACAAGGTCTCCCTGCGCCGTCACCCCAACTTCCTCCGAAAGGTTGTCTCTGAGTTTCATCTGAACCAGTCCATCCCATCTTCCTGTCTTCCATCCTAAACCCCATGCCACTCCCATGGATAGGACACTGCACTCCCTGGATAGTCGCAGGACACTGGCCTTGTGCTTGGACAGGACTTGCGCCTTTCGCGCCTCATCACACTTCTTTGTAGCCGTCGTGGAACGGTCGAGAGGGCAGGCCCTTTCCTCGCACTGCATATCAAGTTGGATCTCTAAGTGCATTACAGAATGCTATGCGCGCTCCAATGTGACATTGCCCGGCAGGATCACAGCACACTCCACATGAGCGCACACGGTCACCTCTGCCTCCCTGGCAGACATCCCCTGGCATGAGATCCTCTATGTGGCAACATGGCGCTCTGTCCACACCTTCACAGCGCATTACGCCATTGACCTGTGGGCAGCTGCAGACACCACTGTAGGCCATGTCATCCTGCAACAGGCTTTACCCATTGCGTTCTCGCATCCACCTCTGAGCTGATCGCTGCTCTGTACTCACCCACCTTTAGAATACATATAGGGACCACCACTCGAAGAAGAGGAGGCGGTTTCTTACCTGTAATTGAAGGTTCTTCGAGATGTGTGGTCCCTATTTGTATTCCAATACCTGCCCACCTTTCCTTCTGCTGTGAATTCTCTATGCTGTGGTAAGTGGGAGACTGAGGACACATCACCCTGCATAGCCTCTTATAACCTCGCATGGAGCACATGGCAATGTAAGGTGGCCGGGTCAACGGACACTCCTGCTGAAAAACTTGCAGCTCTGGCGCATGATGCACATGCGCACCCACATTTGGAATTAAGGGGCCCAATCAAGGTTTCACTGGCATTCCTAACCTTTTAGTGCTTGACTTTGCAACCTTATTTTTTTAATTTTGTTGTTTGGATGTAATTTCCTAAGGTTTTGAAATGTTTAATAATTGAAAAAATTCCATCAAGTGGAACCATGTTAACCCTCCCATGTGGGTTCATCAGCAGATTTAGGTTAGACTCACAGAAAATTTCTGTACCACTTGAACTAGTGAAGTAAATAACAGCAGTCGAAGGCACTTATCTTTTATGTAGACCTACCACTACAGGGGGATGGAGTCACATGCTTTGCCAGTGGGTTTCACAGCTAGTAGCTTCACAGTGAAAGAATGCTGAGACTTAGGAATCCTGGGTTCAAGTCCATGTTCCATATGAGAATGTGCTGTCATGGTTACCAGACCATGTTCTTTTCCCTTGCCCTTCTGCCCTGCCTCTCTTCCTTGCCCCTGGTTGCTCAACCTTCTGCATTCCAGTCAGGCTGTTTTCTCCTTTTCCATGCACTTCCTGGTTGGTATCAGGGAAGTGTTGAGAGCCCAAGAGGGTCAGTCTCCTTGACTCCCTGCTGTCTGGCGATGCCTAAGGCCCTACCAAATTCCCGGCCGTGAAAAACACGTCATGGACCATGAAATCTGTACTTTTGTGTACTTTTACCCTATATTCAAACTGAGGGTCTAGGTCTAAAGGGGGTTGCAAGGTTATTATAAGGGGGGGTCGCAGTATTGCCACCCTTATTTCTGCACTAACTTCAGAGCTGGGGGGCTGGACAGCCAAATTTCAGGTGCCTGCTTCAAAGCTGGAAGGGCACTAGAGCTTCTCAATGAAACAGTTATAAGAATTTTTTTTAACATGGACAAAATGTATTTTTCTCAGGTCTCATTATCGGAAATGGTTGAATCATTTTAGCTGAAATCACCCCCCCCCCACCCTAATTCAGTCTTAGGCAAACACCAGACTTGGAAAATTTCAGCCCATACAGTTTAAGTATGGCAAAGTTATAAGCAACTGAAAAGAGGGTCTTATAATGAGAAATGTTGGACAACTTTAAGGACATTGCTACTTCTGCCTATAATATGCATGTGTCAGGTTGAATACTCCTTAAACTGGGTTTCACTGCTTCTTGGTATTTTTAAATCTGCTTTGCTGTTAGTGGCAAACATTTGGAGATTCTGAAAAAACTTGAGTATAATTTTATTCTGCACCTTCTTGTCACAGTGCATAACAAACCTACGTTTATATAGTACCTTTTTATCCACAGAGTTTCCAAAGCTCTTTATAAATTTGTCTATGGATCTGCAACTCATATGTAAGAATCACTTCAAGCACCACTGCAATACAACTATCTTTTGGTTGAAATGTGGCAACTGTTTAACAGAGCACAGTAACACAGCACAGGAAGCAAATACAATATGCAATTGTAGGGTTACCATATTTTAATTAAAAAAAAAGAGGACACGCCATGGGGCCCCGGCCCCGCCCCAACAACACCCCTAGCCCCGCCCCACCTCTGCCCCTTCCCCAAAGTCCCCACCCCAACTCCGCCCCCTCCCCAGAACGCTCCGCCCCTGTGCTCCTCCCCATCCCCTGCTTCCCGCGAATCAAATGTTCGCGGGAAGCCTGAAACAGGGAGGCAGCAGGTAAGCGGGGGCGGTGGTGGCAGCGTGCGGGGGGATGCGAGGAGGCGCGGCCCAGTCCGCCCCCCCCCTATGTTGTCAAGGTAGCAAGGGAGTTTTCAAATAAATTAAGTGTATAATAGAGAATATATTACACAGTTATCACCTCTTCGCTTTCTCTCCTTTCCTCACCCTCTGGTATATTGCTATGTTGCTGAGGGGAAATGAATGAGCAAAAGGAAAGGATCTGCTGCTTGCTTTAGCATGGGTTCTCTTCCATGCTAAACAAAGTTCCCTCTGTGTCCACATCCTCCCTCTAAGGAGATTAATGAAATACATGTGAATAGCTCCCTCTTGAGAAATTCATATTCAATAGTAGCAAAATAGTAAGTGCCTTTTTTAGAGTAATTATTGCAGAATCTGGTAACAGGGCAACTTCTAGTGATCATAGAATATCAAGGTTGGAAGGGACCTCAGGAGGTCATCTAGTCCAACCCCCTGCTCAAAGCAGGACCAATCCCAAACTAAATCATCCCAGCCAGGGCTTCGTCAAGCCTGACCTTAAAAATCTCTAAGGAAGGAGATTCCACCACCTCCCTAGGTAACCCATTCCGGTGCTTCACCACCCTCCTAGTGAAAAAGTTTTTCCTAATATCCAACCTAAACCTCCCCCACCGCAACTTGAGACCATTACTCCTTGTTCTGTCATCTGCTATCACTGAGAACAGTCTAGCTCCATCCTCTTTGAAACCCCCTTTCAGGTAGTTGAAAACAGCTATAAAATCCCCCCTCATTCTCCTCTTCTGCAGACTAAACAATCCCAGTTCCCTCAGCCTCTCCTCATAAGTCATATGCTCCAGCCCCCTAATCATTTTTGTTGCCCTCCATTGGACTCTTTCCAGTTTTTCCACATCCTTCTTGTAGTGCGGGGCCCAAAACTGGACACAGTACTCTGGATGAGGCCTCACCAATGCCGAATAGAGGGGAATGATCACGTGGTGGTAGTGAAGTTTGTTTGTTTTTTCCCCACAGAGGGAAGGAAGAAAGCTTCGCTACAGCAATGTAGCCTTCTTTGACAGAGAAATTAATAGATGTCTTCTTGAAAGATGTGAGTTTGTACCTTTTGCAATGGCGAAAGGTGACATACAGCTTTGAAAGCTTAAGTCTTGTATTCACAAAACAGGTACAGTACACGCAGTGACAGTATATTGTTTTGTTCTCCATGCTCCTCAATGTGCCTCAACTGCAGCGTGAACAGACATAACTCCTAGTTCTTGGTCTCTGCTGAGACTGTCAATACCACCATTGTGGCGGTGTATATTTTTATGCAGGCTCTGCCCAGCGGGGCTCCAAACTCACTTCACATGACAATTTGTAGTTTTCAGATTTCATAATTTATGCAAGATTACACTGCCTGGTGGCACTACAAATTACCATGGCAACAATGAGCACACTCAAAACGTACATGTTGAGGAACCACATGTGCAGAAGCTACCAGTCTGTGTGTTAATATCACCTGCTTTCAGGAGTTAGATGCTAAATACACACAGAGTTCTGGTATTTTTTTGCAAACCAATACAAAATGGTATTTTAAGACTGGAATATTATATGTTAGCCATGCAAGATAATATTCCAGAAAGGACAGAAGTGAAAATATGGAAACAAGTATTTAGTAGAAGATGTGAATGTATAGTATATGTTAATACACTGGTGCCTTTCTACTAGTATTGTTTTCATTATAACACTTTCTTCATTTTGGCAGTATTGGACGTTGCTTGTTAGGCTTTTAATATGCAATTGATATATAAAGGATCCTGTAGTGGGTTGAAGTGTTTTGAAATTTGAGGCATTGTAATATACTTTCTGATACCCACACACATGCGCGTGTGCACACACAGTAGAGCTCCTCCTCTGGTTGGACACTCCCAGCCCGTTGGGCCTCTTGGGCTTTGTCTCAGGAGTGTGAACAGAGTCCAAGCACTGTCCCTGGCTTGGCATCTCTAGGCATACTCTGGGTACAGCTCCTCTGTATAGCACCTCCTCCTGAGAGCTAGGACCCCACTTTCCATCTGCCTATCCCCTGGAACTAGAGCTGACCCATCAGGCTTCCCCACAGTTTAAACACAGTTTCCCCACATCTCCAGCCATGTGGGTACTCTGAGTTTACAATTTAACTTTTCAGAGCCATAACAGTGAATGCTAACAGACACACGTTGCACAGGATTCTAAAACACGACTTAATCTTTACCTAACAGTGTGGGAAATACGCATATTGAGACAAAATAATACACACCTATACAGATTTTTCCCTGCCTCAGTTTCCTCACGGCTCTAGAGAATTCTTGGGTTTGGTGTGTCTGGGATCCTTCTCCAATAGCTCAGGATTTCTCCTCAGAATCAAGGAGCCTTTCTAGGTCAGCCAGCTTTCTCTGACCGTGGCCACTCCTGCACTTCAACCATACCCTCTCCCTTCCCATGAAAGCATGCCTGTCACTTCTTCTGTCCTACCTAAAGCTTCCTGTTTCTGAGTTAGTGAGTTTCTCAAATTAATATGTCCCACCAGCAACACTTGATTCCTTTGTTCTGCTGCTGAGAATTTTCCACTCCCCACTTTGAGTACCCTGCAGAGAAATTTGGTTGAACTGGTTTTCCTAGCCAATCCATTCAGCCAACCCATTGTCCCATGCCATGAGCCCACAGAGCTGGATGCGTGCTGACATAAGCTGCTGCTTGTGTGCACCATGGAGCTCATAGGTTTACATACTGAATTCAGACCAGGTTGTTATAGTCTGAAAGTTACCATCTCACTGTTCATTGGCTTGAGTGAAATGAGTTTAGTGGTCTCAGTGAACTATACCACATAAACTGAGTGCCAGCTGGGATGCGTGTTTACACCACTCCTGAACTGTGAAATGCTGTCCCAGGATAACTGTCTGGCACCTTTCATGAGCACTAAATTTGCTAACTTCAAGCCAATTAACATTTTTTTATTTAGCTTTTATACATATCAAATGTGCATAGTCTACTGAGGACCGTCCTGCCAGCCAGAGTGACCGTGGTAGATGAACTCATCAGTGCTCTCCACAGTGTTCGACCCTACCTGCACTAGGCCCAGCTCTGAGATTCTGCCTTGAGACGTTCAACCCCATAGTAGTCTTGACTGGTGAATAATTCTTGACCAACCTTGATTCTGGTGAGTGGAGCGGCAAGTCCTAATGTCCAGTTGATAGCTCAACCGAGTAGTACCAAAGTGAGAATTCATCCCTGTTGCATGCACGAGGTTGTGGAGAAATGTGGTGAAAGCCATGAAGCAGTGTGCCTTCTCACACAGGTACAAGTGTGAAGATAATGCACAAGATTTAGCAGAATAGCTGGGACGCCAGTACCTTTCAGTGGGAGCCAAAGTGCTGACCTGTCAACTGAATCAAAAGCCACTTTGATATCGATAAATGCCATGTAAAGCAGGTGGTTAAATTCTCAATGCAAGTCAGGCAGAAGCTGGAGAGTAAGGATAGAGTTGATTGTGGACTGCCTAGGAGTGAAACCTGGTTGTTGCTGTAGATGATGTCTGTTAAGCGGCTGCATCATACCAAGCACGTGAGAGAAGACCTTTCCAGGGACTGAAAATAATTAAATTAGTTTGTTGTTGCCACACTCAGTGTGAGATCCTTTCCCATAGGCGCTGACTCTGTGGGTGCTACGGGGCTCAAGCACCCAGAGAAGAAAATACTGGGTGCTCACCAGCCACAGCTGTTTGGCAGCTGGGCGAGGCACTTGGGGAGGGCAGAGAGCAGCAAGCGGCTGGTGGGCAGGAGTCTTAAGGGAGGGGTTGGAGCGTAGTGGGGAAGAGGCAGAGAGGGCGGAGCCTCAGGAGAGGGTGAAGTGGAGGCAGGAAAAGGTGGAGCATCAGGAGGGGGTGGAGTGGGGTCAGGAAGAGGCTGAGTTGGGGTGGGGTCTCAGGGTGGAGCACCCCCAGGGAAAAATAAAAGTCAGCGCCTATGTCCTTTACTCTTGTATGGGGGTGCTACAATACCGTCTTTTCATTTTGCTGGTATTCTGCCTGATGCCCACACTTATAAAAACAGTTGATGCAGGCCAGTCATACATATGATGGTCAATGATTGTCATGGTGTCTATATGCTTTCTAAAGTCAGGCTTTGTTTTTGTAGCAGTAGTGCAGCCACCTGGTGACTGACTGAGCAGTTCATCCCAACTGGTCTGGAGGTGGTTGCAGTAGCAGAAGTCTGTATACCCCTTTTGTAGATGAAAAAGCTGTAGGTCAGATGTCTGAAGCCTGTAAATTGTGGGAGAGAATTTGCTTCTTTTGCAGCAGGCTGGTTGGCTTGGGTTATTTGGGTTTTCAAATGAAAGTAATGTGGTTGGTGGTGCAGAAGAGGGAAATCCTTTGCAGTTGGTTCAGCTAATTTAAAAAAACCTATTCTTTGCTTTCCCATATGTGCTAAGTTATGGTATAATGGAATATTTTTCTGATACATCCCATACTGTTCCTCAGTAAAATTTCAGTACTTTCAGGAAGGTATATTTTTAAGGATTTTGGTTGTCTGCTTGTTTGTGTGGGGGTGCTAAAATTACTAAAATAGCATTTTGAACTTCACTCCTCCCCCCTCAAAAAGAAAACCCCTCCTTAAATCTGACTAAACTGAGTTTCCTAGGTCAGAGTTGGATCCTCAAAGTGTTTTTCTCCTTTTGTTATGGATTTGAATTGTTGCTCACCAATTCTGACTGTAGTTACGATCTGTTTTCTGGTAATGCTATACCTGACTCCTTTGGTACACGTAATATTCATAAAAGAGTAAGTGAAATGTTTCTTTTTGTGAGCTGTGTTTGAGTGGGGAAAATGGTCATCCTTTCAGAATTACATGTGATGCAATAGCAGTCCTCCTTTATATAGGTAAACTTCTTGATATATTAAAATTAGTCATATTTTACATCTCAATGCATATAATTTCAGTGCATTTAGTTTTGGAATATGCTGGATCCGAGATTGATTTATTTTAAGATATCTACTTTCCCTACTGAAATACACACTGACATGAGCCATTAACTCTGAATGTATAAGTGGAACTGAAAATGACCATTCTTTTAGGGGGGAGGGATAGCTCAGTGGTTTGAGCACTAGCCTGCTAAAACCAGGGTTGTGAGTTCAATCCTTGAGGGGGCCACTTGGGGATCTGGGGCAAAATCAGTACTTGGTCCTACTAGTGAAGGCAGGGGGCTGGACTCGATGACCTTTCAAGGTCCCTTCCAGTTCTAGGAGATGGGATATCTCCATTAATTAAATTAAATTAATTAAAGAGATGGCTGTTAGCAATCCTTTGTTAGGACTGCTATTGGTAAGTCCAAACAACTGTAAAAGATGCGTTAGTTTTTTTCTGTAGTTAATATTAATTTTTTTTACTATTTCTTGGTTCTTTGTCTCTACCAGGAAATGATGCTAGCCTGTCTCCATATTACTTAAAAACAACATCAAGTAAAACATCTTAATACTAATATTAGGATAACTAATATTGCAAGTGTAATTTTTTGTTAACCCATTGTGTTGTTAAACTTTGTAATGTCTTCCTACTTTTAGATACTAAGTCTAAGGGGAGTCCCCAACTCTTCCAGGTTACCAGTTAGCTGGATTTCCTTTGTGTCAAGGACCATGTTTCATTTGATTGCTGACCAGGAAGCAGTAGTACTTATATTTCTGAGCTGCAGATGATTAATTTCATGTTGTTCTTGGAATTGCAATAGTAACTATTCCTAGTTTCCATGCATGAGACCCAGGAAAAAAGTTTGTCTTTCTGTAAAGCAGTTATTTTACATAAACATTTCAGGATTGTATTCAACAATAGAAATATAACCACCATTTCATACAATTTCCCCAAGATTTTTATATATTGTTTTGCTCTCTTGATTCAACAGAACTTCTTCAGGTTTATTCTCCTTTTTGTCACCCAATTACCCATAAATCTTTAAAGTTTTCAGCAAATAATATGTATGATAGGTAGTTTCCACATCTATTAAATGGGGATAATGAAACTGACTTCCATTTGTAAAGTGCATTGAGATCTGTAGATGAAAAATTTTATACAGGGAACTAAATGGTGGTGGTCTTTTTTTAGACAACTAAAGAAAGATGACTTGGTTTAGAAGAGTTTAATTGTGTGTCCTTCTGGACTTCCATAGTTAAACTGGATTAAAAATAATTCTGGGAAATGTATTTTGGTTATATAAAACAATATTCAGTATCTCTCAAAATCTGTTTTTTCTTTAGTAATATCCAGAACATACTATGAGAGAGATTTTTGTTTAATTATCTTGAAACTCTTCTTTTGCTTGGTATCCCCAACCATGCCAGAGTAACCTCTTGTTTCCCCTTAAGCCCTTCATCACCTAATAATTTTAAAAAATATTCTCTGTCAGTATATCAGGACCTGAAGAAGAACTCTGTGTAAGATTGAAAGCTTGTCTCATTCACCAGCAGAAGTTGGTCCAATGAAAGATATTACCTAACCTACTTTTTCTCAGTATATCAGGAACACAATCTGAACAGCATTGAAAACTAGAAGTAGCTGGCAGAACTGGCCAGTTCTGTTCAACTTTGTTTTGCTAAAAATAGCTCAAGTTTTAAAAGTTGAAAAAATCCTCTCCTTGAAATGTTATATGAATGTTTGTGTGCAGCTTAGAATTGGTGGTGACTCTGGTTCTTTAGCTAGAGGGATCTGAAAAATGTGAATGAGACATGAACACATTTGTTGCCTCTGTAAAATTAGTAATTCTGTCCCCCATTCTACAAGCACTTAGATAAATGCCTAAATTTATGCATGAGTATTCTGTTTGACTTGAATGATGCTCCATTGAAGTCAAGATTCTGTAGAACTACTCATGAATGTAAAGCACTTCACTTGCATAAGTGTTTGGAAGATTGGGACCAACTTACCAAAAAAAAAACCCCAAAAAAACAAGTTACTGTATTAATTTTCATGGATAAATTCAGTCCTTAAATTGTGAGATAGTAGGACTAAAATCTTGCTAAATGCAAATTTTGTTGCAACCTTAAATATAGGTTGTCAGCTATTTGTATTACTACACACACAAACTATTTTAAGGAACATTGTTAAGGTAGCAAACTTAAGCATTCAAAAGTTAAGAAATTCCAGAATTAAATTAGGCTGTTAACCTTAATTTGGCTCCCTGGTGGGGTGCATTATGATTCAGTTTTTAATTATGATCACATTGTGACACACTGTGCCTCGGGGGAACCCCGTACATGCTCCATGTTCATCCTTGTAAAATGATGGTGTGGTATCCAATGCAAAGTTTGTCATGTCGGGTGTCTTCGGAAGCCTCGTGATGCACTGAGCATTGTTATAGTAATGTTCTAGGTTATAATTTCATGTATGTAGTTATGAGGCTGAAAATGTGTCCTTATGGCTTAAAACAAACCCAGGCAAAAACTCTCCAAGAGCAGAAGGGCAGTTCACACCTCATCAGGGCATGTATGGGACAAACCCAGCCCAGCCTCACCGGAACAAAGGATCTGTTGGACTCTCAAGTGAGTCACCCCCCTTCCCTTGGTCAGTTTGGGACTACCATATCACTGGAGTCACGTGAGCATTGATATCACTGTTATCAGCTCCCCTGCCATGAAGTGCAGTCTCTGCCGGCACTGCTCTGTGCCTGCCCGAGGCTTGCAGTTTTGGGGTGGGGGAATGGTGATCCCTGCCCCCCAAACTACACCCATGTTAAAAATTGGAGGATGTAGCCCCCTGGCCTCCCCTATTCTGGAGCTGGTGGTTCTGGCACCCTTGCCTCCAGTCCTGCCCCTGTCTGGTTTTGGGCCCAGAGCTTGGGGGGTTAAAGGGGACTTGGGCTGGCTGTGTGTGTGTGTGTGTGTGTGTGTTTGGCGGGGGGACCACAGCGCCCCTGACTGTAGGGCCCTGGGTGATCACCCATCTAGAAGGCCGGCCCTGCACCTCCCCCCAAAAGTGATGACCTCCCCATACCATGCTGCCCACTGCTCTCTGCCTGTCTAGCTCTGAAGGGAGCACCTCCGTCCGCAGCAGCGCAGAAGTAAGGGTGGCAATACTGCAACCCCTCTACAATAGCCTTGTGATCCCTCCCGCAACCCTCTTTGAGGCCGGGACCCCCATGGTTATAACACCCTGAAATTTCTGATATAAATATCTGAAACCGTGAAATGGATGATTTTTTAAATCCTATGTCTGTGAAATTGACCAAAATGGACAATGAATTTGGTAGGACCCTAGTTATAACCAACTAAACATTGGGTCTGATAAGGGGAAGTGTCAAGCAACCTTAACAATAGGGGATGCTACCAGCTCCACCTACAATTATAGTACTAGACCCCAGAGGACTCATCAGGATTCAAGGCCCCGTTACATTGCAAGATGCGAGTGTAATCAGACTTGGCAAAAGTGGCTGTGTAGTCAGCTTCAATTCCTTATTCTTATCTTCTACAGAACCTTGTTTCCAGACTTCACAGTATTTCTGTGTTCTCTAGTCTGGTTTCAGAGGCATGTTTTGTCCAAAGAACTTCTCACTAACTGCTTCCTCTCTGTTAATTTTAAGTTTGTCTAGATAGAAAGTGCTAGTTGCAAATCTTTCTCGGAGTAGGAGAAACATTTAATTTGAAGAGACGGGGTCTGAAAAGACGCAGTATATTTCCAGTACAACCTTAATTCTCAAACTTAAATAAAACAAAATAAAATAAAATCCTTCAGATAAATGTGTGCAGTATATTTAACATTTAGTTTTTTCCCATTCCTTGCTTTTGATTTACTGTTTTGAATGTATGTTTTGTGCTGCGAATCTGGCCGTTAGTCTTAAATTTCGGCATGTCACTTGGTTGCAGAGCTGACTGCCTGCAGACAGCATCAGCTTTGAAGAAAGCTATGAAAGATTGAATTCTTTGGTAGTAACCCTTTGTCTTGTTCTGACCATAGAAAGGAATACTTTTTTTTTTTTTAAATGTCTGATGTGAAAGAGGTTAAATGGGTAAAAATGGGGGTGGGGAGCCTTTGTAATGGTGAAAGTGTGTGTGTGTTCATTATAGTTTTATATTTGTAATGAAAACCTTAAGCTGTTACTGAGCAAGTACAAAAGCTGATTTTATGGTACACTTGTGAATAATTGCTCATAGGTGATTGAAATGTATATAAAAAAAATAATAATTTGGACCCTTCAGGTCAGGCCATCCCTTACATATGGAATGTCTCCCTGAACTATCTCCTCTTTCAGATACCTTTGAGAGCCACCTCTTTTGCGCTGCCTATAACGTATTAGGCAAAACACACTTGCCATGTCTTAAATTTGATTGAAAGCTATTTTGGGGAGCAGGGACTGTGTGGCTTTTACTGCATCTTGCACAGTGGGACCTGGATCCTGAGTGACCTGCAGTATTAACAATAAATTGATATAGTTTTCCATATTTATCAAAACTTTCAAATAGTATTTGACAGTATTGTGACTTATGCCTCAAAACGTTTGTATTCTATTCTAGTTGTACTGAAAACAAGCTAACTACCATTTGAGACTTTACTCTTTAGTTAGCTGATAGTGAGGCAACTGAGCTCCACCTGGATTTGTGTATATTGAGGATTCTGCCAATATCTTTCCTGTACTATCCACATAAAAGCATACAAATTATACAGTGCTGAAAATGGTTTCAAATGGTAACACAGTGGGGTTGCTATGCTAGAACAAAATGCAAGTTGGAGGAAGCTCAGTGGTTTGGGCATTGGCCTGCTAAACCCAGGGTTGAGTGTTCAATCCTTGAGGGGGCCACTTAGGGAACTGGGGCAAAATCAGTACTTGATCCTGCTAGTGAAGGCAGGGGACTGGACTCAATGACCTTCCAAGGTCCCTTCCAGTTCTAGGAGATAGGTATATCTCCATATAAGTTATTGGATACTTTAAAAGTCACATAGGAGTCTTAATAATTGAAAACGTGTCTGATGTTAATTGACCCCATTTGGCCCATGTTCAGAGGAATCCACATCAGAGACGCTTTCTATTATAAGAGTGTTCAAACTGGATTATTCTTTCTTTTTTTAAAAAAGGCAAAACAAAAAAAACTCCAAAAGGGTTTAAAAGAAAACAGGATCGATTGAGTACATTAAAGTGGGACTAATGTGGTATCATGTAGGCTACTGTAAATTTAATCCAATTTACAGAGTACAAAGTAGTAGTATTAGCACGTTTCAGGCAAGTTCTCAAAAGCATTGTAAACTAAGGCATAGAGATTACTTGACAGCATGATGCTATAGAAGTAACAAGTCAGAGCAGAGGACTGGAAGTTAAAGCTTCTGTTCCCATCTATGCCATTAGGAAGCACTATCTGCAGATTATAAGGGGAAAACTATGGTAGCCTTCTCTCCTCCAACTTCCACCCTCAAATATATCATTTTAGATTTGTTTTTCATCTTTGGTACTCTTCGATGTGACTGAAAATGGTGGATAGTGACTGATCATACTTTCATATCAGAGGCTTCCTGGAAACAAACTGTGTGAGTGTGCAAGTATGCCTATTCATAATAAGTAAGTGAATGAGTATTTTAAACATTAATAGAAGTTTGCGTTTAGCTGTAAGATTTCAGTGTCTTCAGTTCTTACTGATGATTTACTTAAGGGTATAAAATTTAATTTTGCTATGACTGTAACCGTGGGCCATATGAACTAGTACAGAAGATAAGTGGCAGAAAGGGAATGCAGTTCCTAACGTGGTGTTGATAAGAATGAAAATAGCTTTTGTGGTTGAGGCAAACAAGACCTTTTTGTAGAATGCTCAGTAACTCCTCATCAACAAATACTGCAGAACACACACTACGCACAGTTTTTCACACAACGCATAACCTGTGGAACTCCTTGCCAGAGGATGTTGTGAAGGTCAAGACTATAACAAGGTTAAAAAAAACCCTATATAATTCATGGAGGATAGGTCCATCAATGGCTATTAGCCAGGATGGGCAGGGATGGTGTCTCTAGCCTCTGTTTGCCAGAAGCTGGGAATGGGCAACTGGATGGATCACTTGATGATTACCTGTTCTGTTCATTCCCTCTGGGGCACCTGGCATTGGTCACTGTCGAAAGACAGGATATTGGGCTAGATGGACCCTGGGTCTGACCCAGTATGGCCGTTCTTATGTTCCTAAGGTATGTTGCTTTTGTAGGCAAAAGGGCAGGTTAGCATCAAAGGATAAAATTGACTTTTTATTGTCTTTTACAGACATGTATTTGAGAGGCAGCTTCAAAATGTGTTGGTGGTGAGTTTTGAAATGACCAGATGGTTCATGGGATTGATAATTGTCACAGGATTTAATCAAATTAGAACTATTAATAATTCTATTTATTTAGGAACATAGAAATTGCTGGACAGGATTCAGACCAGAGGTCATTCAAATCTTGTAGCCAATACCAGATGCTTTAGAGGAAGATGCAAAATATCCTGAAACGAGCTGTAATGGAAAAAACTGCCTGTAGGAGAGGTTTCTTCCTTGCCACCTTAATTGCAGGTTTGCTTGTCTTGCAAGATCAGGGTTTATATCCCTTCGAAACTTTTTTGGTTGATTTATGTATTTGTTTATTTTGGTAAGATTGTTTGAAATGGAACTTCATATCTAATTTCAACTGCTTGTTTGCATCTCGAAATGCACAAACCTGTTGATAGGTGACAAGGTTTTGTTTAATGTATTGCAGAAATAGAGAGGATTGTGATTCAGAATAGGTTAGAAGAGATTTCTTGATATGAAACGTTAACTTGATGACTCCAGCTTGGCTAACACCAGAGCTTGGACTCGGGGCCTCCATAGTTGAAAACAAGGGTCTCTATAGCTTGAACAAAAGAGCAGGGCTCTTCAGATTAAAGTTGTAGCATGGACCCTTATCCTCAGTGGATCAGGTACAGAGGGAGATGTGCCACACACACCAATCAGCGGAATATACTAAAGCTGTTGCTAGAAGCTAATGCACAAGAGCAGGTGACTCATACACTTTAATGAAGGCAATATTACATTTAAAAATGGAAGCTTACTCTTTTTCATCTTATTTTTAATAGTTCTTTCACAGTAAAGTAGTATTACATAAGAATGGCCATACTGGGTCAAATCCCAACAATTCATCTAGCCCAGTGTCCTGTCTTCTGACAGGGGCTGATGCCAGATGCTTCAGAGGGAATGAACAGAACAGGGCAGTTATTGAGTCATCCATCCCCTGTCATCCAGTCCCAGCTTCTGCCCGTCAGAGGTTTAGGGACACCCAGAGCATGGGGTTGTGTCCTTGACCATCTTGGCTGATAGGTCCATCAATGGCTATCTTCTGTGAACTTATCTAATACTTTTTTGAGCGCCAGTAATACTTTTTGGCCTGCACAACATCCCTGGCAATGAGTTCCACAGGTTGACTGTATTGTGTGAAGAAGTATTTCCTTATGTTTCTTTTAAACCTGCTGTCTGTTAATTTAATTGGGTGGCCCTTGGTGGTTGTGTTATGTAAATGGGTAAATAACACTTCCTTATTCGCTTTCTCCACACCATTCATGATTTTATAGACCTCTATCATATCTCGCCTTAGTCATCTCTTTTCTAAGCTGAACAGTCCTAGTCTTTTTAATCTCTCCTCATATGGAAGCTGGTCATACACCTAATCATATTTGTTGCCCTTCTCTGTATTTTTTCCATTTCTAATCTATCTTTTTTGAGATGGGTCAACCAGAAATGCACTCAGTTTTCAAGGTGCGGGCATACCATGGATTTATAGAGTGGCATTATGATATTTCCTATCCCTTTCCTAATGGTTCCTAACATTCTGTTAACTTTTTTGATTGCCGCTGTGCATTGAGCAGATGTTTTCAGAGACCTATCCCCGATCCTTCAAGAGCTTCCTTGTGTGGGAACAGCTAATTTAGACCATCATTTTGTATGTATAGTTGGCATTATATTTTCCAATGTGCATTACTTTGCATTTATCAACATTGAATTTCATCTGCCATTTTGTTGACCAGTCATCCAGTTTTGTGAAATGTCTTCGTAACTCTTTGCAGTCCGTTTTGGCATTAGCTATCTTGAGTAATTGTGTATCATCTGCAAACTTTGTCACCTGTTTACCACTTTTTCCAGATCATTTATTAATATGTTGAATAGCACTGGTCCCAATACTGATCCTTGAGGGACCCCACTTTTACCTCTCTACACTGTGAAAACTAACCATTTATTCCTACCTTTTTTCCACCCCATTTTTTTAACCAGTTATTGATCCATGAGAGGGCCTTCTTTCTGATACCCTGACTGCTTGTTTTGCTTAAGAGCCTTTGATGAGGGACTTTGTCAAAGGTTTTCCACAAGTCCAAGTACATTATATCTATTGGATCACCCATGTCCACATGCTTGTTGACTTTAAGAGATGGTTGTTGATTCTAATATATTGGTGAGGCATGATTTCCCTTTACAAAAGCTGTTGTCTCCTCCCCAACATATTGTGTTTATCTGTGTGTCTGATAATTCTGTTCTTTACTATAGTTTCAACCAATTTTCTCTAGAGCCTTTTTAAAAAAATCAGCATTACATTAGCTATCGTCCAACCATCCGGTACAGTGGCTGATTTAAGTGATAGGTTACATACCAATCATTCCTAAGCAGCGTTCTTGGGATTTGAATGTTAGGATTGGGTTCTTCATATGAAATATATGGGGAAGTTATAGACCTGGTTAAGTATCCACATGCTTGCTATCAAAATACTCCATATTTAACCTAAAAGAAAGTTATATTTACATTAACATTGTTTTATTTTTTTCTCTTGTGTTGCAGAAATTCTAATAAGGAGTATTTGACCATCTGATCTCTTAAAGTTGAACCTTTCGATACCAGGATTAGGAACAAGTGTCTTCAGAATCAATATGTAGCAAATGGGTATCACTCAACTGAAGTTGGTCCCTCAAGCCAACATATTTGTGTTTTAAGGATCCTTGTACTTTCAGCAGTGAATTAATTGTTTTTTTGTTAACCGAAAAAAGTGGATTTCATGTGGTGCTTGCTAAACATTGAATCACCATGAGTAGTAATCTAGGAAAAGAAAAAGACTGTAAAGAGAAGGATCCAAAAGTCCCATTGGCAAAGGAACGGGAGAAGGAGTCTAAGGCCTCTGGAGGATTTGGGAAAGAAAGCAAAGAAAAGGAGCCTAAGACCAAAGGGAAAGATGCCAAAGATGGAAAGAAGGACTCCAGTAGTGCACAGCCTGGGGTAGCTTTTTCAGTAGACAACACAATAAAACGACCTAATCCAGCCCCAGCTGCTCGCAAAAAATCCAGCAATGCGGAGGTGATCAAAGAGCTAAATAAATGCCGAGAAGAGAATTCAATGCGCTTGGACTTGTCCAAGAGGTCTATACACATGCTTCCATCATCTATCAAAGAGTTGACACAGTTAACGGAACTTTATTTATACAGTAACAAATTGCAGTCTCTACCTGCAGAGGTGGGCTGTCTTGTGAATCTGATGACACTGGCTTTAAGTGAGAACTCGCTTACCAGTTTGCCTGACTCTCTTGATAACTTGAAGAAATTGCGCATGCTTGATCTACGGCATAACAAACTTAGAGAAATTCCTTCAGTGGTGTACAGGCTAAATTCTCTTGCCACTCTTTATCTACGCTTTAATCGTATAACTACTGTGGAAAAGGATATCAAAAGCTTGTCAAAACTCACCATGCTTAGCATACGAGAGAACAAAATCAAGCAACTACCTGCTGAAATTGGTAAGCATTTACACTGTGTTTTAAAGTTTATGGTAAATCTTGTTTTAGTTCACTTTGTGATGCAGGTAGGTACACACAGATCACTGCTTTATGAAATTTTTTTTATAGATACTGCCCTCCTTTTATTATCATCATCATCATCAAGAAGAATCTTAGATTAGTTTCTTTGGATCTCAGCCACATTACCATGATGTTAGATTATGCTGGGGTATAATCAATATATTGTGTGTATATCTGTTAATTAAAAAATGTTGGGTCACATTTGATATTTAGGTTCCATTTATAAAGGGTAATAAATTATTGATAGATGTTATAAGCACAATACAGGCATAAATATGAAGTGTTATAGATGGTTACAAGCACATCAGTAAAATGCATTATGGATCGTTATAAACTATAGTTATAAGAAACATGTTGGACACTGTAACAATCTATAACAATTGGTCAACCATGTATGAAACATCAGCTGCTTATAAATGGTTAACGAATTTATTTATAAATGGAATCTTTTAGTGCTGTGACCAGGTATTGCATGCATCATTGCTAATGTATACATATTTTTTTGAACGAATAAAAAAGTATAGAACTCATAAATAACTATTCTAAATCTATTATACAGACTTATCTTTCAAACTTTAAAGTAAATGGGGTATCAGTTAATGTAGTTTAGTCATTTCAAGCAGTGATTGATGTAGTGATAGTCAGGAATTCCTGAACCACTTTTTAACAGGCCTTGATTCAGGAAAGCATCTCTATTTAGAAAACCATTTTAAGCGATACCTTATAGTACTTACACACACGATTGAAGTGTGTGGGCATGTGAGTTTATCACAAGATTTTATTTGTGTGTATCTCCAGTTCTAAAAATATAAGTACTAAATGCAATTTTAAAAACATGAAACATTCACAAGAGATTTAAAATAAGTTTTATCTTTCTTCTAATTTAGTCCCAGTTTTTTAGGCCCAGATTTTTAAAGGTGTTACTCCTGTCAGTGTTGCAAGGCCTAAGTTTCATTTTCAGAAGTGATTTAGGCACTTAGAACTCTTCCCTGTTAATAAACTCCTTGGCTGATTGGATTAGGGCCATAGAACTGGTCCATAGGTTTCTGTACAATTCTGGAAATACAATTGTTTAAATCCCTCAATGATCTCTGTCAAGTTAGCCCCACACTCGCTCCTGCAACGTAGTGTATTGAATTGCACATCTTCATAACAGCAGCACCCACTGTGAACTTCCAAACCACAAACTGCTGGTCAGCTGACCATTAATATCTGGTGTAGACCGCTTCCTCAGGATAATTTGGACATTGCACAAGTATTTCAGAACTGTCAGCTGCTGATTTCAGTCTCTGGCTCTGTGCTGGTGCTTCTGAAACATCCTCTATCCCAGAGGTGGGCAAAATACGGCCTGCGGGCCACATCCGGCCCGCGGGACCGTCCTGCCTGGCCCCCGAGCTCCTGGCCCGGGAGGCTCGCCCCTGGCCCCTCCCGTGCTGTCCCTCCTCCCCCGCAGCCTCAGCTCGCTCGCTTCGCCGCCAGCGCAATGCTCTAGGCGGTGGGGCTGAGAGCTCCTGGGGCAGCGCAGCTGCAGAGCCCAGCCTGACCCTGTCTCTGTGCTGTGTGATGGCTGCGTGGCCTGGCTCTAGTGCTGCCGGCCACATGGCCCGGCTCCAGACGGGCGGTGCGGCTGTAGTGCCGCCAGCCACCAGTGCTCCAGGCAGCACGGTAAGGGGGCATGGAGCAGGGGGGATTGGATAGAATTCGAGGGGTGGTTGGGGGTGGAGGTGTGGATAGAGGGGGGAACACAGGGTTGGATGGGGTGGCAGGGGGAGTCAGGGGCAGGGGTTCCGGGGGCAGTCAGGGGAGAGGGAGAAGGGGTGGTTGGATGGGGCAGGGGTCTGGGGGGGAAGGGAGGATCGCGTCAGGAATGAGAGGAGGGGTTGGATGGAGTGGGACAGGGAGCAGGGGTGTGTGTGGATGGGGCAGGGGTCCCGGGGGGGGGGGGGGGCGTCAGGAATGAGAGGAGGGGTTGGATGGAGTGGCGGGGGTCCAGGGGCGGTCAGGGGACAAGGAGTGGGGGGTGTGTGTGGATGGGGCAGGGGTCCCGGGGGGACCATCAGGGAAAAGGGGGGGTTGGATGGGGCAGGAGTCCTGGTGGGGGGGGGGCAAATCGGAGGTGGGAGCTGGGCCACGACCCCCTCCCCTAACTGGCCCTCCATACAATTTACAAAACCCTATGCGGCCCTCAGGCCAAAAAGTTTACCCGCCCCTGCTCTACCCCCTTGCTGCAGCTGCCTCAGTGCTTCGCTGAAACTTTTCTAAAGCTGCAGCAGAAACATTTCTTGCCAAGCAAGAGCTAAGAATTCAGCTTGGCCTCTATTTTGAGCAAATTACTTGGTGATGGCACTAGCTCCTGGGCCCTTCTGGGAGTTTTCTCCAGGCAGAATTATTGGAATTTCCCATGGAATTGTAGGAATTTGACCTCCTCCCCTACAATTTTGTTGGGCTCCCAAAAAGGTTTTTGAAATCTTCCACAAGCCATTGCTTCAAGGAGTGTGTCTGGAACCAGAGGGTAAGCATCTGTAACAGTAACATATAACACAAATATAGATATGGGGCAAAACTGCAATTGAAACAGCATAGCTAGTGTGGACACACTGCAGTGTTGGTAGTTAAACTGGTGCTCTCCCTCTGTTTGTTACTTACAAAAATTCAGTAGTTCAGTAAAGACATAGCTGTAAAATGCAGCTGGGGAGTGTTCCATATAAACGTATGCTAATGTTTTCGCCCCTCAGCTCACAGATACTAACATATGAAATAAAATGCAGTGAGATGCTGCTTTCCAGTTTACTTTTGGCATAGCTTCTTAAAAACTTTGTGTAGATAGTTTTAACACTACCTACACAAAGGTCGTCTTGAATGACTGTTATGTAAGCTTAAACTTTGTTTCCTGACTCTTGTATTTTTTTTAAATCTCAAGGCCAATGTTGCATTAAAATGTTTGGTTTCTCTCCCCCTCCCTCATTTATACACTTGGTCTCAAGAATCTTGAAAGTTTCTCCATGAAGCCATTTTACATACTGTATCTATCTGTGTATAATAGGCATATACTTTGAATTGCTTCAGAGTTCTTATTATTACAGCCTTTTCTGACTTTTTATGTAATTATTATTTACTATTTTTGTTGAGAATGTATTTGGTATTTTACCAAACAGGACAAATGCTGGCCTGAGCACCATGTTTTTTGTCCACACATCCAGATGTTGTTTGTATCTTGATTATTTGTATTGTTCTAGCGCTTAGAAAACTCAGTTATGGACCTGGATCCCATTGTGCTAAGCGCTGTATAAACAAAAAGACAGTTCCTGCCCACAAAGAATTTACCATTTTAAGTTTCTTTTTAAAAGAACACTTTTGGGCTTAACAGCATTTAAACATTTAAGCTAAAGATATTTACGTAGTTTACTTATAACTTGAAGAATTAGAGTTGAAAAATTATTTTCAGCTTTTAGAGTTAGGCTCTCACAAATTTTTGCTCACCTGATGTATGCAAATCAGCTGTCTGAGAATGCATATATAACAGGTTACAGTCAATAAATAATAGGATTGTGTGTATAAATTAGACGTATGCACCTAAATTTGAGAACCTGGCACTGAAAAAAAGTCTTATTTTCACTTATGTTCAGTTTCTCTCAGCCTAAACAACGAGAAGACTAATCAGTTTCACTTTTGTAATCCGTTTCTAGTCCATTTCACTGAGATAGTCTAGCACAAAGCTGTAGTGTGCATATCTTTGAATTGCAGAAAATATATTTGTTCGTTTCCGCTGGATAGTTTTCAGAAATGTCATTGAAGCATTTCTTACTGGTTTTAAACTTTTACAAATGAACTTATTTTTTTCAAAATCTATATTTTTGGCCAAATTTTACATAAGTCCCTTTACATTCTTTTAAGTTTTTCCTTTCACATATAGAGGTCTAGTACAAGTATAATAAATGCAGTATAACATCAGTTTTTAAATAGTCCAAGATTTATGTTCCCGAGCAGGAGGCAGAATGAGCCATTATCTTTTTATGAAACAGTATCACATGGAGCAAGTCAGATTCAGTTTCTTCTCATTTTAAGTATTACATTGTTCTAAGGTTCAAGACTCTCATATCTGGTGGTAAAAGTATTAACAAGCAGATTTACATAACATGCTGGTTAAGTATGTTGTGCTAGTGGCTGATCCATGGAGGATAAGACCCTATTGCAGCTGTCAGCTAAAGTACACCTCTACCCCGATATAACGCTGTCCTCGGGAGCCAAAAAATCTTACTGCGTTATAGGTGAAACCGCGTTATATCGAACTTGCTTTGATCCACCGGAGTGCGCAGCCCCGCCCCCGCCCCCGGAGCGCTACTTTACCTTGTTATATCCGAATTCATGTTATATCGGGTCGCGTTATATCGGGGTAGAGGTGTAGTTATTTATTGAGCTAAATTGGTAGAATCCTGTGCTGAAGGTGGTGATTTCCGTCCCTGTGGTAATGAGTGTGTTTTTCGGAGTGTTGGCCTGGACAGGGAATAGAATCCTAATCTCCTGCATAAAAAGCGGGAATATTGCTACTATGCTACAGTGAGAGGCGATATTAAAAAACCAAAGGTGGCTGGGTAGAATTATGTCATGAAACTGACATTTCATTGTCTACTGTCATGGGGCACTAGGGATTGTGATAGCCTTCTCTTCAGTCAAGTAGAGGATGTCCTTGAAGTACTTAACTGTGATGGCTTCATGATGAAGAAGACTTCAGGAGACTGTTGGTCTGTAAAAGAGGTTTCTAATAAAACAAAACACCTAATTAAAAGTAAATATAGCTTTGAAAAAAGTGTTGTGTGCAAAACTGCATGGGTGATAGGATTGTGTTATTGAAAGCCTTCTTAAAATTGTGTTGATCTGCCAGAGTGCATTATCTTGAAATCTAAGCCTTCTGAAAGAGGGGTACTACTTAGAATTAAACTTAGAGAGCAAAGATTTTAGCTGAATTGGTGAGATTTGTTTTAAGAATAATATAAATTTAGAAAAGGGAAAATAAGACAGGACAACGTGAACTCTGACCTCTTTGTAGAAAAAATACTAAACAGTAGTCATATTACAACATCCGAATACTTAGTCAGAAAATAAACTGTGTAAAAACATTAAGATTGCATATTTATCAAAATGTACTTCAAATGTGCCCACATTAGAAATCGATTTTGTTCCAATTGCTAGGTCTGCAAACTCAATCTGAAAATCAAACTCTTTCCCATTCCCCTTTTAAATTATCACCAGTAACAAAGGTTCTTCCATCAGTACCTAAGTGATTATTTAGTTCACTGTGTACAAGGCAGAACAGAAACTCTCTTGCTCTTCCAGAGCTTTATAGGCTCTGTACCCATAGAAGTGAAGATTTTGTAAGTAAAGTAAGCCAAACTGATTCAAACCGAGTGTGCAGAAATGTTGAATTGGTATGTGCCAGTTTTACTGTGCTGCATTTGACTGCCATCCCACTTCGAAGTCCTCTCTATAAAGTAACAGCAAAACTTGACAGTTTTATTGGATTTATTGGAATGTGTACCAAAGGATGCTAAAATGGGTTTTCCTGCTTTGTGTTCTCTAAAAGCACTGTGTTTTAATTATATATAGGTTTCAGTGCAAATTGTGATTTTTGTGGGTGTACTTCATAGCACATAATGTCTAACTACCTGATTGAACCCTCAAATCAAGTATCTAGCTATTTACAGTGCTATGAATTGTCAAAACCAGGAGCACTTTCAGAGTCAGGTGCTATGTCTCATAATTTGATCATCTTTCGTTTGTTATCATTGTTCCCTTCCCCACCTCCCTCCACTTTTTACCTTTACAATACCATAAAATGTTCATAGTACCAAAGAAATATCATTCCTGGAATATTTTCAAATCACATGTTCAGAGGCAAAAGGTCTTTGTAATTATAGTTGAATTCGTATTTACACAGAACACAAGTATGCTAGGTGCCTCATAGACAGAATGAGACAGGTCCTTGCTGGCCTGCCTACAGTACCACATCAAAAATGCATTATTTACATTTTCACTTGTGTACTCATCACTAACTACTTCTCTCGTTTTTTACTCCACCCTCATCTCTCTCCTTCCCTGATAATGGTGGTGGTTCATTTGTGTTCTGGTAGTGCCGTTCTCCCCATACTCTGAAGCAGTTCTTTTGTTATGCTCCCTGTAGGGTGAGAGAATTTCTCCAGTGAAAAATTATCACCTGTCTACAACTCTCTCCCTCTCCCAAATCCTCCCCACAATCCCATCCTAAATGCAAATGCACAATTTCTTACCCCAAAAGAATGTTCCCCAAACCAGTTCTTGTGACCCTTCCTTGGAGTCTTGTTAGGGTATTTGTCGAAGGCTTTTTAAAAGTCTTAAATAAATCACGACGTGGCTACAGCTACACACACTGCATACAAATAAATCACGTCAATCGGTTTGACATACTCAAAGAATTGTAGTAGATTAGAGACAAGATTTTCTTTAACAGAAACAATGCTGATTTGTCACTGTCGTATCACATGTACAGTAAAACCTCAGAGTTACAAACACCAGAGTTATGAACTGACCAGTCAACCAGACACCTCATTTGGAACCAAAAGTATGCAATCGGGCAGCACCAGCAGATCTCCCCCCAGCCCCAAAGGCAAATACAGTATAGTACTGTGTTAAAGGTAGACTACTAAAAAACAAAAACAAAAAAAAAAGGAAAAGCAGCATTTTTCTTTTGCATAGTAAAGGTACAAAGCTGTTAAGTCAGTGTTCAGTTGTAAACTTTTGAAAGAACAACCATAACGTTTTGTTCAGCGTTAGGAACAACCTCCATTCCCAAGGTGTTTGTAACTCTGAGGCTCTACTGTATGTAAGCAGTTTAATAGTTCTATTGTAATGGCCATTTCAGTTACTTTAACTATTGCTGTATTAATGTTTTGCTGCTCTGTACTTCCCAGGATCATCTAATACCTTTTAAAAACTTAGTTTTGCTACCCTGTAGTTCATTCAGAAGTACTGGGTGTATACCATCTGGTCCTGGTGACCTGTTGCCTTTCAAACTTGTTCCAGAACCATCTCCTCTTAACTCTTTAGTTTCTGGCAGTACTTTTTCTTTATTACCTGAAAAAGTAGATTCTGAATAGATATTTCCCCAACATCTTGTATTTGAGGACTGATGTAAAGAAATAACTTAGTTTCTCTGCAATATCCTTGTCTTTCTTCTTCGAGTGATTGCTCCTGTGTATTCCACAGTAGGTGTGCGTGCTCGCCACGTGCACCGGTGCCAGAAGTTTTTCCCTTAGCAGCATCCGTAGTGGGGGAGCACTGCTGTGATCCCTGGAGTGGGGCCAACATATCGTGCTATAAAGGGGGCTGCGTGCTCCCCCCACCCTCAGTTCCTTCTTGCCGCCGGTGAAGGTAGTCGGAACTTGTGCTCCAGCTTTGCTGCAGCATTTCTAGCCTTAGTGGTATACAGCTTTCCCTGAAGTTACTTGTTGAACTTTCTCTGTTAGTGCTGGGCTCAGGGCATGCCCCGTGGCCCAGGCTTCAAGTCGTGCGACTCTTGTCGCAATTCTATGCCCAGAAGCAATCCGCACTCTGTGTCTTCGCTGTCTGGGCGAGGCTCACATTAGTGAGAAGTGTAAGATCTGCCGCTCCTTCAAGTCGCGAACGAAGGAGCGTGAGATCTGACTCCGAGCTCTCCTAATGGAGTCGGCGTTGACCCCGGCACCGATGCGTCGAGCCAACCCCGCGCTGGGCACCTCGCCCCCGGCGCGCAGCGAAGTGCCCCCGGCGTGCATCAAAGCGCCCCAGGCGCGCCGTCCTGATTCCGCGCCCGGTACCGCGGCGTCGGTGCTCAGTGAGGCCCCGTCAATGAGCCAGCACCGCTCCCCTTCTAAGAAGCAAGGGAAGACTCAGCAGCGCCAGGAGAAAGAACAGCGTGAGGCTAGACCCGCACTGGGCAGCCCACGATCCCCATCGGGACCGAAACCTCCGACTTGGGTGGAGCGGAGTAGTCCAGTGCTGTCCATACGCGCCTCGCCAGAGGCGAGAATGCCTTCGATGCCGGAGGCAGCTCAGGCCGCGTGTGACATCATGACGCTTCTGGTACCGGGAGCGCCGCTTCAGTCGGGACCCCAATCCCGTGGGAAGCCATTGCTCAGTGCCCATCGACACTCCCTGGACGTCTCCGAGGTCGAGGTACCGTCCCGAGTTGAAGGGCTGAGCCGTGGACCTCGGCGCGCCTCCACGCCGCGAGCGAGCTTTCCACCTCCACTCCGACAGACTGTAGAGGAGGCACTAAGAGACGGCGCCGCTCTTCTTCGAGCCTTGACCGCAGGGACAGGTCTTGTCGTTGTCGGCACTGCCGTTCCCGCTCCGGCACCCGCCGTGGAAGGCGCCACGCTTGGAGCTCATCACGGGAGTCCCAGGCACCGAGGCGTCATAGTCTTGGGCGCCGGAGGCACTACGGGGACAGCACTCCTGACTCCTACCTATCCCCCTCCAGTGGCCAGAGACATCATGTACAGGACCGCTCCAGCAGTTCGTACGGCACCGTCCGCTCATCCCGGACTTCGGCATGAAGCCGCCCCTCGTCGAGCCACTCGGTGCCGCAAGACCAGCCGGCCCTTCCGGGCCACCTCGCGTCCCAGGGCCAGGCCATTCCCTGGCAGGGACAGTGGTGCCAGTGGTCACCGTGGCCCCAGGCACCGGTACCGCCGGTACCCCGCTCCGTGGCGGGAGCGTCCCAGGCCCAGCCAACGTCGCCGCCTCGGCACCACGATGAGGCAGTGGGCACCGACCCTGCGGCACCGACTCGGGCCCTGGGTCAGGACGTCGAGATTTCGGTACAGCCGGGTGCAGACGACACTGCGTCACCGACCTCCTCGGCTCTAGATGACTCGGTGGCGCCACCACCTCCGGTCTGTGAGGAGGATTTCAAGGCCCACCAGAAGCTACTCAGGAGGGTGGCATCAAACCTCCAGCTCCAGGCCGGGGAGATGGAGGAACCATCGGACACATTGTTTAATGTCCTGACCTCTTCGACACCAGGGCGTGTGGCCCTCGCGCTCCATCAGGGGGTGGTCAATATTACTACTGGCCTCTGGCAAACCCCAGCATCTCTCTGTCCGATCTCCAAAAAGGCCGAACGGAGATACTTTGTGCCCACAAAGGGGCACGAGTACTTATGATCCCGCCCAACTCCGAACTCTCTAGTGGTGGAATCGGTGAACCACCGAGAGAGACATGGCCAACCCGCTCCTACCCCTAAGAACAAAGACGCTCACAGGCTGGATTCCTTTGGGAGAAAGGTTTATTCGTCTGCGAGCTTTCAGCTCAGAGTGGCCAACCACCAGGCACTCTTGAGCAGATATGATTTTAACCTGTGGGGGTCCCTTCCCAAGTTTGAGCCCTCCCTCCACGAGAAGGACAGGAAGGAATTCCGGGCTCTTGTTGATGAGGGGGTGGCGTCGGCTAAAGCGGCGCTCCAGGCGGCCTCTGATGTGGTGGACACGGCCGCTCGTTCGATGGCTGTGGCGATTTCCATGAGAAGGGCATCCTGGCTTTCACTCTCTGGCCTATCGGCTGAGTCCCAGTCAATCACGTAGGACCTGCCGTTCGATGGTCGGGCCCTGTTGGCAGATCAAACAGACATGCGTCTGCATGGGATGAAAGACTCCCGTACTACCCTGCAGATGCTGGACCTGTACGTCCCGCCGGCCAAGGACAAGCCCAGGCCTCACACAGGGTACAGGTTGCGGCTTGTTTCGCCCCCTCACAGTTGCCCTCTGGCCAGGGAGTTGGCGGAGGACCCGGAACATGCGCTCCTCCTAGGTCAGGAGGTACAGCGCCTCCTCTGCCTGGGAGCCGTGGAGAGGGTACCTTGGGAATTCTGGGGCAAGGGATTCTATTCCAGGTATTTCCTCATCCCGAAGGCAAAGGGCGGGCTTCGGCCCATCCTCGATCTGCGGAAGCTCAACCAGTTCTTGGTTCGCTACAGATTCCGCATGGTGTCCCTAGCCTCTATTATTCCCTCTCTAGACCCGAGGTTTGCAGCGCTGGACCTTCAGGATGCCTACTTCCACATCCACATTTTCGAGGGTCACAGGCGCTACCTCCGTTTCCTGGTGGATCAGGACCACTACCAGTTTACGGTCCTCCCCTTTGGCCTCTCGACAGACCCCAGGGTCTTCACCAAATGTATGGCAGTGGTTGCGGCCCACCTCAGGAGGAGAGGGCTGCAGGTCTTTCCCTACCTGGACGATTGGCTGCTCAAGGGCAAGTCCCGGTCCCAGGTGCAGCAGCAAATATCCCTCTTGCTCCGCACCTGCTCCGCTCTGGGCCTAGTGGTAAACTAGGAGAAATCCACGTTAATTCCTGTCCAGCGCATAGAATTCATAGGAGCACTGCTGGATTCCCAGGTGGCCACGGCCTCCCTTCCCAGGAACAGGTTCGAGGCGCTCAAAGGCCTCGTCGCCTCGGTCACGACCTACCCCGTAACCACGGCTCGGATATGCCTTCAAATCCTCGGCCACATGGCAGCATGGACTACAGTGGTGTGACATGCCAGGCTCCGGATGAGGCCCCTCCAACTCTGGTTGGCCTCCCGATATTCCCAGGCCAGGGATGGCCTGGACAAGGTTGTCACGGTGCCGCCAACGGTGGTTGCAGACCTCCAATGATGGTCCCTCCCGAGCAGCATGCTCCGGGGTATCCCCTTCCGAGACCCCTCTCCCTCACTAGATCTAGTGTCAGATGCCTCAGACCTGGGCTGGGGATGCCCATGTGAGGGACATCAGGAACCAGGGTATGTGGTCACCCGAGGAACTGACCCTGCACATAAATGTCAGGGAACTCAGGGCTGTGCGACTGGCATGCCTGGCCTTTCGCCAGCACTTACAAGGGAACGTGGTCAGAATCCTCACGGACAACACCACCGCAATGTATTACATCAACAGGCAAGGGGACATGCGCTTCAGGGCTTTATGCCAGGAAGCCCAGTTCCTGTGGGAGTTCTGTATAGCCCACAACATCCTCCTCTGAGCATTCCACCTACCCGGCGAGAGCAACACGCTCGCAGATCGCCTGAGCAGGGTGTTCACGTCAGCACGAATGGTCCCTGCACAGGGAGGTGGCAGAATGGATTTTCTTTCAGTGGGGCACTCCCCAGGTGGACCTATTCGCCACCGCTCAGAACCGCCTGTGTCCCAGGTTCTGCTCCAGGATGATAGAAGGCGATGGGGCCATGACGGATGCCTTCCTGCTCGATTGGTCGGAGCCCCTGATGTACGCCTTCCCGCCCTTCCCCCTCATAGGCAGGGTCCTACAGAAGGTGAAGTCATTATCCTGATAGCCCCGGATTGGGCCCGTCAACATTGGTACGGGACCTTACTGCAACTCTTGGCGGCCCCCCCTCGCAGGCTGCAGCTCCACCCGGACCTCCTCTCTCAGGAGGGAGGTCGTCTCCTCCATCCCAACCTGGCCCCGCTCCACCAGACGGCGTGGCTGATCCGTGGCTAGATGCAGAGGAGGGGAGGTGTACCAAGGCTGTTAGACGGTTCCTGCTTGAAAGCAGGAAGCCGTCCACACAGAGGGCCTACCTGGCTAAGTGGTATCGGTTCTCCTCATGGGCGAGGGAGAGAGGTTCCTCCCCCGTGTCCGCTCCGCTCCAGCTGGTCCTGGACTACCTCCTGTCACTTAGGACCCAAGGGCTAGCTCCCTCCTCGATGGAGGGTGCACCTGGCAGCCATTTCGGCCTTCCACCCTCCAGTTGCGGGACAGTCAGTGTTCTCCCACCACATGACTTCCAGGTTTTTAAAGGGTTTGGACAGAGCATTCCCTTATGCTAGGCCCACGGTTCCCACTTCGGACCTGAAGCTGGTACTGTCACGCCTCACGGGACCTCCCTTTGAGCCATTGGCCACTTGTTACTGGTCCCACCTATCTGAGAAAGTGGCGTTTTTGGTGGCTATCACCTCAGCCCGCAGGGTTTCGGAGCTTAGGGTGCTGACCTCGGAACCCCCGTACACTGTCTTTCATAAGGGGAAGGTCCAGCTTCACCCACATCCGGCCTTCCTACCGAAGGTGGTCTCAGCGTTTCACATGGACCAGGACATATTTCTGCCTGTCCTGTGTCCTAAGCCCCATTCCTCCAATGAGGAACGATGCCTACACATGTTAGATGTGCGTAGGGTGCTGGCCTTTTACTTAGATCAAACAAGGCCATTCCGGACATCCCCTCAGCTTTGCATTGCTACGGCCGAGCACATGAGAGAGCAACCGGTTTCCACCCAGCGGATTTCCCGCTGGATCACCTCGTGCATTCGCACATGTTATGACCTGGCTGGGGTTCCCCCGTCTCCTATTGTTAAGGCGCATTCGACGAGAGCCCAGGCCTCGTCTGCGGCCTGTGTGGCTCATGTCCCTATTCAGGACATCTGCAGGGCTGCTACATGGTCCTCTGTCCATACTTTTGCATCGCACTATGCAATCGTCTCCCAAGCAAGGGACAACGCCGGGTTTGGTCGGGCGGTGCTCTGCACGGGTAACCCTTAACCTTTATCATTTAGAACTCCTACCCACCTCCGTGAGGTATAGCTTGGAGTTACCTACTGTGGAATACACAGGAGCAATCACTCGAAGAAGAAAGAACAGTTACCTGTTCCATAACTGGCGTTCTTCGAGATGTGTTGCTCCTGTCTATTCCACATCCCACCCTCCTTCCCCTCTGTCGGAGTTGTCTGGCAAGAAGGAACTGAGGGTGGGGAGAGCACGCAGCCCCCTTTATAGCGCGATCTGTCAGCTCCACTCCAGGGGTCGCAGCGGTGCTCCCCCACTACGGATGCTGCTAAGGGAAAAACTTCCGGTACCGGTGCACGTGTCGAGCACGCACACCTACTGTGGAATAGACAGGAGCAACACATCTCGAAGAACGCCAGTTACGGAACAGGTAACTGTCCTTTAATTGCTTCCTATACTCCAGCAGACTCAGCAGTGTCTACTAAATAGGCTTAAAGATTGCTTTGTTTATTTTTATGAAGGACATAAAATTAGGAGGCTTTTGGATACTTGCTCTTCAAATTTACTCTTAACTTCAAATTTCCATCTTACATTTTACTTGCTATAATTTATATTCCTTTCTGTATCCCTCACTAGGGTTGTATTTCCATTTTTTTGTAGGATACGGGGGTAGGTCAACATTGCAATTAAAGATCCATGGTGCAGCTGGGTTTACCCTGGTTCAGTGAAAATCTTGAAATCTTGCTTTTAGTTATATTCTGCTCTAGCCTCAGAAACCAAAGAAATGAAGGTCAGTAAAATTGCCGTGGAGGATGACACCAAGGAGAGCTTTTTTTTTTTTTCTTTTCACCTAGCTGTTGAATCATTAGTTCCCTCCCCCTTGGGAAAGAGACCAACTGAAAAAATATTCCTGCCAATAGCTAATGCTGAGCTCTGTAAAACTTTCTATCGACAACTGTGGAAATCTGCCTCCAAGGTGGGACTCTAGCTTAGTCTCCATATCTAGCAATCTCCATTCCATTGAGGTCACTGTGATGAATATTGGAATCGAAAAATGCAAAAGTGATAGAGAGTCAGATTGTGTGCATGAGAAGTATGAAGAACCAGAGGAAAAGTCTTGGGGTGGTGAAGTCAAGAAAGTATTTCAGTTTGCAAGTCTGTTACTTAGTCTAACCTTGTGCATTCCTTTGATCTCATTTTTATTACATTTTTCCATGTTGCTGGTATAGAACTGTCTTGCATAAAAATGTTGATATTAATCTTTACAGAGATAAAATGGTGCATTTTATAAAATGTCTATTATTTGGTTCAGCACACAGATCAATAGTAAATTTTCAACACAATTGAAATTGCTGTTACCTGGCTTCTCGCCTTAAGGGGACCAAATATTGTTTTCTCTGTGAATGCAATCTTTATGCTAGGCTGAAGCTGGTCTGGTCTATGCTGCAAGGGAAATATTTTTGGATTGCAGTTCTGGGAATCATAGGGACTGCTTACTCTAGACCTGGAATACCTCTTCTGTTCATACACAAAATTCACCAAGATGTTGGGACCATCCTATGGTTTTTACACCACTTTGTGTTTAGTTTACACGCAATTTCTGCGTGCACCTGTTCAGTCTCCACCAGTGTAGACAGTGGGTGTAGCAGCTGCACTGGTGTAGTCAATCATCCTCCCAGCTCCATCTCAATACTGTGTCCCACTACTCAATGACACTTCAGTTCAAGGGCTGCCCAGTACTATCTTCCATTTCATTTCCCCCTTTCAGCGGATCTGACAATACAGAGGAATGTATTTAGTTTGTATTAAGTCTGTACAGGAACCCCATTCCAGGAATCCTGACTGCAACCAAGGTGTGATGTTCCTTGGGAAATTGGTTTGATGACATTAATCGAGAATTTCCTAACTTCCCTGAATTTTTCAACCTTCACTTGAAAGTAATCGATTTCTTTTGTTACACGACGCACTCCTACAAGCTCCTTTTACCTCAGGTTTCAGGTGGGGAAACAATTTTGGGGTTTTAGTGTATCCTCCTTCCTCCTTGTTGAGTGCTGTAATTAATTCATGTTGTAAGTTAGGAAGATCCTAAATTAAACTCAAAGAAAATATTATTCAAGTTCTCTTAAAATATGCATGAAATCCATTTATACAAATGCTATAACCATTGTGCAGAAAAATGATAAAACAATTATAACTGTGACCATTCACCTTAAAAGGCTAAATTCTTTCTACTCAGTATGTTTTCCACATAAATTACATTTATTAATCAAAACCATTAGCTTGTACTTTATCTGTTCCTTAGGGCGGTCAGAAATAAATGGTAAAAGGCTCATTCTATCCACTATAATGATGCACTCAAATCCAATAGTGGGGGGGGGGCGGGAAGTATGTTGTGCTGAAGTTACACAATTACTTTGTAATACTTTCTAGGGTCAGGACATTTTTTATCTTTAATGTATCTCGTATAGCTTTCTGGGTAGACTAGATGATTTTGCTTTATTCTACAGTCAGTGAACCTAGTGAGGGATTAATAAATACCACAGCTATGGAAAATATTTGTAATCTGTCGCTGGCGCTAGTGAATGTAGATTCATTTTTAAAAAATATAAACTTAATAAGTAGTGTATTAAGTTGTATTGCTTTCAAGACATTAATTGATGCTAAAATGAAAAGATATCACTAATACTAGCACTGTCCTCTTCTTTGTACTGTCCAACAAGAGCTCTTTATTCTGTTGCTATGTCATCTGGTCCAGGATTTATCATGTAGTAAAGGATTTCAGAATTTCAATCTGCTTAAATATGGGGAGAGAGAGAATGGACAGTCACAAGATTTAATACAGTGGAAAAGGAGCTATATTGCAAATTGTGTATACAGCCCAAGGTTATTTTCCCCAGTGAATTTTGGCAGGAGATACCGAAGCCTATTTGATATTGACATGACTGCTCCCTCTAATTTAATATTAATCTGTAGATGTGTATGTATATAATACATATATACATACTGATATATGTACAGATTGGCAGGTAGCAATCGATCTATCAGGGATCGATTTATCACGTCTAGTGTAGACGTGATAAATCGATCCCTGATCGCTCTGCCGTCGACTCCTGAACTCCACCACGGCGAGAGGCGGAAGCAGAGTCAACGGGGGAGTGGCGGCTGTCGATCCCGCGCCGTGAGGATGCGAAATAAATGATTTTAAGTCGATCTAAGATACGTCGACTTCAGCTATGCTATTCTCAGTGTAGACCAGGCCTTAGTTTTGATGCTTCATCAGGGTCTTTCTGCTGAGTTGTATATCAGTATGGACTGACAAGAGTAAGAATGTAACGAAGTTTTAAAAATTTCACATCTCAGCAACCCCTTCCCCCCCCCAAAAGGCTATAAAATGATGTTGCACTTTATTTTGGACCATCACATGGTTTGACAGCTTCTCACCACATGCTCGATATGCTATGTGAAACCGCATATAGGCCTAACAGTGGTCATTATACTGTGTCTCTTGAAATTCCTTTCCTCAAGTCACTAAACAACATCATGATGTCATCCACTTCCTATTTTAAAATCTGATTTATATAGGGCAATAGCCTTCACTCAGTTTTAGGATTCAGTTTACTTCCTTGAAATAAAGATCTGTTGCACATGTCATTTTTTTGTACCAACAGTTTGTCTAAAATAAAACCTGTCTTTAACCCACACAAGCAAAAGCAGCATGATCTTCATCTATAACTATCTGGAATTGAGTTAGAATGCTAGGTAGGCACTGATACTTAGTTTTCTCCCAAGACTCAAGATTCAAATATTCCTAGCATCCAAGGCAGCCATGTCCAAACAAAATGAACTGTCTGTATGTGTTGTTGCAACCATGTGTGTGTCTGTTGCCACAATTCTCTGTAGGTGCAAGGAATGGAGTGGAGAGAATGTTGCTCCCCAAGTCAGTGTTCCTCCAACTTCAGCAGATATACCTGACCCTTCCCTCCCACAACTGGCCATGGAGGATGAGAATTAAATATGATGAAATGGAATTGTGCCATAGCATGAACTTGACTTTGTCATTGAGACAGAACAGTACAGTTATAGCCGCAGAACTTGAATCTTGTTCCAAACCTAAGCTTTGCTGATCATAAATTAAGAACTAGTGCCCTAAAATGCTGCCAAAATTCTCAGATTACCTTTAATAACACATGCAATATGGTATAAAAACGGGTTAGTGTTCCCTTCCTCCCCTTTATATTTTGTCATAAAAAGAAGAACTGTATGTCCCAATAGTCTAGTAGGGGCACAGACTCCCAAAATGTTGGGGCACTGTAGGACGTTATTGTTGCCTACCCTCTTGCTCTTTCATTCTCTTCTGTGTATTGTGGGATTGCTGCTCATTGCTCATGTATTGCTGGGTTCACTCCTCTCTTGATTGTTTCCATTGCAATGCTCATTGCTTATAATACATGTATAAATTGAATGCATATTCAGTCATGTAGGAGCACCATAAGCCAGGGGTGGCCAACCTGAGACTGAGAAGGAGCCAGAATTTACCAATATACATTGCCAAAGAGCCACAGTAATATGTCAGCAGCCCCCCATAAGCTCCCCCCCTCGCCCCCCTGTTCCCAGCACTTCCTGCCCACTGGCAGCTCCGACGATCTGTGCCTCCCCCTCCCTCCGTCCCCACACCTCCCGATCAGTTGTTTCATGGCGTGCAGGAGGCACTGGGGGAGAGGGGGAGGGGGAGGAGCAAGAGCATGGCAGGCTCAGGGGAGCGGGCAGGAAGAGGTGGAGTGGGGGACAGGGCCTGTGGCAGAGCCAGGGGTTGAGCAGTGAGCACCTCCAGCACACTGGAAAGTTGGTGCCTGTAGCTCCAGCCCCGGAGTCGGTGCCTGTACAAGGATCCGCATATTAACTTCTGAAGAGCCGCATGTGGCTTCGGAGCCACATGTTGGCCACCCCTGACCATAAGCAATACTTTCACACTTGATGTGAGAGTATTTTAGGGAAGTGCAATGAACATAGACAGTATAGTGTGGGATTTGGTGACAAAATACTATTTGTACTATGTACCTCTGAGCTGTGTAGATCTTTGCAGCCCATAAGAGTGATACAAGCTGAGAAAATCAGAATAATAAAACTGAATAGACAACATGCGTTTAACTTGGCAAGCCTTTTGGTAAATGGGTGTGAATTTTTTTTACCTCAAAAAAGTACCATACTATCATCTGAAGAAGTTAAGTAAACAAAATTCATAAGTATTTAGAATTTGTAATGAAATTTACCATTCATTCTTACAATGTAATCCATGGCCTTCTAGTCTGTGTACCATAATTCATGGCATCAGAGTTTACCCCAAGCTAGTCCTCGAGGTCCGCAAGGAGGCCCTAGAAGGATAGAGATGAATAAAACAGCACTAGAGGGTACGTTACTAAAATAGGCTTTATTTCTGCAATATCTATTCACTACTGTTCCAAAAATTGTCACTTATCCAGTGAATAGAAGTTGAAGCTATTAAAATCTGCAGTGTTAATTTCAGCTCCATTGAAATCAAAACATACAAAAAAAAGCATTAAAAATATTTTGGATCTTTTTGTTGCTGACACTGAAGTCAATTAAACTTTATCCTTGCAGAGATTTGTGCTCGATTCTTACCTCCCATACATCAGGGTAAATCAGGTGTGAAGTTTTGCTGGTGTAAAACAGATAGATATAAATCAGAAGAGAATCCAGGCCCTTTTTCTTTAAGACTTAACAAATAAAATTTTATTTCAACCTTTCTTACATTTTTAGCTATTATTGAGTATTTAAAATACATTATTCTGTAGGAATAGGTTTCCTGTTTAACTTAACAAACGTGCCATTTTTAAGTCTCAATCAGCAGTAGTTTTCTTGGTTTTCCAGCTTGTCAGCAAAATAATTGGTTCTGTTTTGATGTTTCACAAGCTATTTGTTCTTTGCAGCCTGAAAGTAATTCTAGGAAGTGGTTTCTCTATATGTAACTTACTGTAATGAATTTTTCAAAATTCAGTACAAACTGCTTACCTCCATGATGTTCCTAGCTTCAATTAAGCTGAAAGGGATGAATAATGAGAATAACCAAGCTCTTATACTTCTCACAGTACCAAATCAAAAACAAGGATAGCTGGCGCGGTCTTTTTTAATACGCTGAGACTCCTTCAGATAGCTGGAATCTATACTTTATGCTTTCGAAGGATGCTGATGCGGTTTTGAATCTGACTGTACTAGATTGTGATCCTGGTACGTCAGAAATATTTTGCAGCCATAATTTTAAGGTACACACAATACTTCGTTTTAAAACCGTAGCTGTGTATATCTGACCATTTATTTTTACTTCCATGTTGTAGTTTTATTTTTTAAACTAGACATTTTTAAAAAAGTGTTTTTTGGTGTGTTCACAGGTGAGTTGTGTAACCTCATAACTCTGGATGTAGCGCACAATCAGCTTGAACATCTTCCAAAGGAGATTGGAAATTGCACACAAATCACCAACCTTGACTTGCAGCACAATGAGCTTTTGGACCTACCAGAAACCATAGGTATGTGAAGGTGGGGTTGGGGAGAGAAATCACTGCTTTCCAAATGTTCAAGTCACTGAACACTAAGAATAGAAAATCTAAGAATAAAACGTAGACTGTAACTATAGAAGGGATAGGAATTTTGTTGTGGGCATTTTCACTATCAAGATCTCAAAGGGATATACACTTTCTAAAAATGTAATCTCTCTCAAACCCAAACACTGTTCATTCTAACTACTATAAGGGGTGGTCTACACTTGAAAATTAGGTACCCAGCTATGTCGCTCAGGGATGTGAAAAAACCCACATGAGTGATGGACTTATGCCAACCTAAGTCCCCTTCTTGACATCGCTAGGTCAACAAAAGAATTCTTCCACTGATCTAGCCAGCACCTCTTGAGGTTCTCCCATTGGTGTAAGTAGTGTCTACACTACAGCTGTGTTACTATAGCATTGTAAGTGGGAACATACCCTGAGAAGACTGGTCTAAACATTAGGCTGAGAACAAGAAATTCCTGGGTTCTAAACCTGGCTCTGACACCACTGTTTTCTGTGACTTGGGGGCAAGTCACTTAACCTCTGTCTTAGATTTCCCATTTATAAAATAGGAATACTGTTTGCTTATCCACCACATAGTGAAAAATCTATATATAGATGAATGGTGCTACATAAGTGCTAAAAATTATTAGTTTAAGGATAACGTTCTGAGTTGTATTTCAGTATTTGCTTTGAGTAGAGGAAAAATAGAGAAGACTTACAGAATCAATTTCAAGTACTAATTTATTCTTTGTATTTTCTACTTTTTAATAATATAATTTGAAAATCCACTTCCAAGTTCCCAAACGTACTATCTCAGTCGGTAAAATACAGGTTTTGATGTTGGGATTGGGAGTAAGAGTACTGAAATAAACTGATTCTTCCCTAGTTGGCTTCAGAAGCTCATATAGGACTGCACAGGTGAGGACTTTACTTATTTAATTAAATCTCTGTTGAACAAATGGTGGAATAAAACATATTGTTTAAAAAAACACAGCCCATCATGGTTGTAAGCTTTCAGCCTTGTTGAGTGGGCAAATAAAAGACAAAACTGAACCACTTGGGCAACATCTAATATTAATTAATAGAGCATTTCAGTATTATATATATATATATATAATGGGGAAATAAATGGGGGGATGAGGGGCAGAAGAGTGAAGAACCATTTAGAAAGACACCAACTATTTTTAGTAGCAAATTGTTGACCAGGAAGATATTGGGCCTTTTTACCCAGAGAGCTCTACCTGAATTGAGCTTACATGGATGAAATACCCACTGTTGCTGAATTTCATCATGTCCAGTTAATTTTATATTTAAAAACTAGGAGACATCTTTCCAGCTGGAATTTGCATCCGAATGCACAATTTGTAAGCATAGCTCTAACTTTAACTCTTTTTTATCAAGATTGGCAACGTCACTACCAAAACAAAATTGTCTTAACTTTAGTCTGCAGGTATAGTGCCCTTTGCTCATGTCAATCAGATTTTGTAAATTGTCACTTTACATGAGGGAGGTAATTAGGATTTTGGAAAGGTCAAGCTTCGAGTCTTCAAAATTGTTAAGGGCTAGAGTAGAAAAAAAGTGCTGCCAAAGTGATTTAGAATAGGAGGAAATTTAGAGAAAAACAAAAAAAATGTTTCAGGCTGCAAGGATTGATTTATGTCAAAGATTAAAAATAGCCAATAGAAGTAGCTTGGTTAACTAAAGAAACTAAGCGGGTACACACGTTTACAACTATCTGAAGGTTATAAACACCAAGACACAAGTTTTAACAACAAAAGTGCAGTGTAGACAGTCTTAGGCTGTCAACATGTTAAACCAGGGGTTCTCAAACTGGGGGTCGGGACCCCTCGGGGTCACAAGGTTCTTACATGGGGAGTCACAAGGTGCCAGCCTCCACCCCAAACCCTGCTTTGCCGCCAGCATTTATAGTGTTAAATATATAAAAAAGCATTTTTAATTGATGGGGGCGTGGGTCGCACTCAGATGCTTGCTATGTGAAAGGGGTCACTAGTTAAAAAAAAAAAAAAAGTTTGAGAATCACTGTGTTAAACTCTGTTGGGAATCTGGTCTGAGCTAAGATAAGAGTATTGTTATGATGGAAGGCATTCATGGGTGCTGTCCACCAATTGTTTGATCTGTAGGCCATTGCAGAGATGCTTGAGGCTGTGGCAGTATTAAACAGATGGCCAGGGCGCCATGTGTCTCCATTTTTCCTTTTTTAGTTTTCCGACTTTTCCCAAAATCAGTAGGGTTCTGGTAATTGATTTTGGAATTGATCAGATGCAGTATTAAAAAGTTACAAATAGAGTTAAAAAGTTAGTTAAAAGTTTAAGGTTTTTAAAAGTTAAAGAGTTACAAACAGAGAAATGCCATTAAACTGAGTATATGGACTTGCAGTCTCAGCTAAGGTAAGAGCATCAGATTAAATTAAGGCCTCAATCCACCAAACACATAGGCAGGTATTTAAATTTAAACACATCAGTAATCCCATTTAAATTGGTACTTAAAGTTAATGCTTTTCAGGATCAGAGCCTCAGACAGGAAAATTAGGATGAATATTAGGAAAAATTCCTGACAATGAGAATTATAGGCATAATCTCCCAAGCGAGAGGGTGGAAACCTCATATCCTAGGACATGTGAAGCTAGGGCTAGACAGAGCACTAGAAAATGTACTATATGAAACTATTCTGCATTAACAGAGGATGATTGAGATGACCTAGGCCTTGTCTACATGAGAAAGGTGCACTCGTTTAACGTAAATTGTTTTTTAAAACAGTGCAAATCCCTGTATAAACACTTGTTTCAGAATAAGAGTTTATTTCAGTTTATTAAATTGATTTTAATTGATTTAAGATAAACCAAAATAAGTGTACATAAAGCCTTTTGAAGTAGTTTAACTAAATTGCTTTAAAATCACACCTTAAGTTAAACTGGTTCAACTTTCTTGTGTAGATAAGCACTTAATATGCTCTCTAATTTACGGTTTCTTTGAATTTTTAGCATTTTTCCCATAGACCTGCTCTTTTGTAGTGGAAACACATAGGAGTCAGGAAACCTGGATTCTGTTCCTGCTTCTGCTACTGACTGGATGTGACCTTGGGAAAGTCACATAAGTGCTCTGTGTCTAACTTTCCTCCTTTGTAAAAGGAAAAAAAAATATTTGCCTATGTAAAACACTTCAAGATAATGAAACATGTTCTGTAAGCATAAGTATTATTTCTGCACTACTACAGAAATTCTTTTTACTAACAAGGTTTTCTGGTGTTTCTCAAAGCTATTATATTTATAATTTTCCTGTTTGGTGGACTTTTTTGTGGGAGAGGGCTCTGTCCATTTCTTTTTAAAAAATATATGAATGTTTCAGGAAAGTTTCCCCCCCCCCTTTCCGTTGCTCTTCTTTGTAGCTACACCTCTGTTCCTTAAGTATGTGGCCAGTAAACAGTTGTTGCTGTTTGATTTAACATTTTTATGTATGTGTGCCCAATAGACTACCTTTATCTTGTTGTATTATTTTTGCACTTTCTACCAATAAATGCTCTTCTAATTGACATCAAATATGTCTCAAAGATTTCTACACAGATCTTAGAAATTTTAACTGACATATAAATTCCAGAAAACGAGCTTGGATATCTTAAAGTTCCTTTCTTCACATCACCCTAATAGAAACTTGTCATTTAGTACTTCTAATGTATTTGTGATTCTCTAGCCTTAAGTATGTGGTTCATTCTTTAGAAAGAATTAAAATAAAATAATGTATTCATTCTTTTTTTAGCCTTTGATTTCGTAAATATAAAGAGTGTGTTAGAAAGGTTGCTGAGTGGAGTTATATTTAAGATAAATTTTTTTTTTCTGCCTTAGCAGCCTGACGGAAACTATTTGTAAGGGTTATTAGCCGCTTACCACCTAGAGAACTATGGAAAGAAATGTCTCCAATTAAATGGGCTAATACCTATGTGTTATAGGTGAACACCTTCCCTTGCCAGGTAGCTGTTCTAGGCCATTCGTGTTAATTTCTGTGCAAAATATTGATACACTATATTGAGAGATCTGTTGAAAGGCAATCATTAAATTTCTCAAAGCAGCGTGTAAAACTTACTTTAGAATAGACTACGGGGAAAGACCATGCTTACAGAAGATTGTCTTAAGAGGATATGAAAGAATCACACAACTTTTAGATAATCAGTTTATAAGTTAATAGAAGTGGGAAATGACTGGCAATGCAGTTGAAATAGCTTGGGCCTCTTGTAGGCATGCGATTTACTGAAAAAGTGATACTGTAGTAATCTTTAGTATGTTGCTGTCAGTGAATCAACTCCTCATCTGCCAAAGATGGTTTTTCTGTACATTTTCTTGATAGTTTGTTTTGCAATGGCATACTTTTCGCTTTTAAAGACATTTTTGTAGCCTTTTAAAGTTACTTATGTTCTTTCTCTAAACATATAGCTGTACCTGCATGGTGCTTATCTCTACAGAACATCAATGCTTTGCAGCTCTACAATCTGCCAAGTCAGATGCTGACTGGTGGAAGATAACATTGCACTGTGCTAACTGTTGTTGATTTTAGTCTGATTATATTTTTGCACCAAAAAAAGTATTACTGATCGAGGATGAATCTGTCTTTCAGAATGCATTATTTGTTGCTATATAAAATAAAGTTCAGAATAAGTCCATAAGTCCTGGGGGTAGTGGTGGGGGGAACGAAACTCCATTGATTGATAATGATCGACCTACATTTATGCATAGTACAAAAGAGGCAGTCTTAGCCAGTTCAGCAACAGTGGCTTTATTTCTTAGTCATGACGGTTTTGGTACAACATTAAAGCAAGTTGTGGCTTGATTTTTAGATTATAGCTTGTTTTGTGGTTAGAATAGTTCAGTGAGAGAGTTTTAGCACGGAGATGGAGATGCGGTGAATCGTCTATGGAATCCAAAGTCTGGCTTGCTTTGTTTCAGATGTTTGTTTTTTTCCCTAGGCTGGAGAATTTTCTTTCCAACTTTTTGATCTCTCCTCTTTTTCTTAGTTATCCCCCCCTTCCCCCCCCCACTGTGACACTTACCTGTGGTTGGGTGTGATGAGTGTTTCTTGCAACATCTACACATTGCCAGGTTCCAGCATGTTTGATGTCTAAGCACAGTTGAAATTTCACTGATTTAGTCAGTGCAAAAAACCTAACCGAAGACATCTGTTAATCACAAATAACTAATTTAGAATCAATCTGTTCTTGTAACAATTAATTTTGCCTTTCCAGTTTGCTAGGCCTGTCTCTCTTCTCTCCCCCCCCAGGAAACCTCTTTTAATGAAATCCGATTTTGTTTATAAGAGGGAAGGTTTGTCAAGTTTTGTGTTTCCTTGCTGGGTGTTTCTTGGGTAAGAAGCATTTACTGCTTGATTAGTTAGCTGAGCCTTGTCTTACCTCAGACAGCTTTCTGGGTGTGCTGTAAGATTTCTAATAAAAACAGAAAACTTTAAAGGAATGTTTCCTCACAGATTAATAGGACTGTACTGGAATGTTGAGGAGTTGCTAGCGAAAGGGCATAATTGTAATGGAGAGTGAGAGGCATGGTAGGGAAGGAACTATGCAACATCCAAGATTAAAAGGGCAGCAAAGCCAATTTAGTCACTGTGTATAAGTGTATAGTTTTGTTTCAAGTAACGCTTTCTTCTAAGTGCACTTTTGTACTATAACAAACGGCAATTTAGATATTAGTTATCAGGAAATGACTTAATGTCTTGTTCTACAGATATTGGCTTAATGCAGTCATATCAGTATTTTCTGTTGATTGAAAATAGTAAATTACTTTACATGTAGATCACTTCCTGTAAGAAAAATGTGCTTTGTGTAATAGCCTAGCATTTTCCAAGTACCATAAAGCAAAAAAGAGAGAGAGTCTAGAGTCAAAATTAAAATAGTTATGATACAATGTGATTTTTTTTTAATATGAGCCAATGTTTTGTTCTGAAGAAATATTTGGGAAATATACAGTTTATCTACTTTTAGTTATTAAATGCCTTATGCCAACTTGCAGTACAGCTAATGTTAACTTGGGGGAAGCATCCAAAAGAGACATAAAATGAGGTAAAGAACAATTTAGTAGACATTTGAGACAGAGAGAAGTAAAGTGTTTAAATTAATTGGCCATCGGATTAAAAGATTTTTTTAAAATTGTTCACTAAATACCACATTACAATTATAATTTCTCTTCAGCAAACTTAAATAGTTTAATCCCCTAAATGTAAATTTAATAGTTTTCTTATTTTTAAAAAAGGTAAAAAAGTTATCTGAGGGAGAAATTCAACAGGTAACATTAGAATTCAGGTAAGAAATCATTTTAAATTATTTTTCTATATCTACAAGCTTTCTCACCTACTGTCATCATTCTACAGTTTTGTACATGTTCTTCTAAAATGTGTTTAGTTTGATCATAGTCAGATATGTCTTATATTTATGAATATTTAGAGCAACAGCCTTTTTAATAGGCAAAGGATAGTGAGTTGTAAGTGTAGTAGCAGTAGCTCCAAAATGATTCTTTAATTAATAGCATCAAAAGAGACATTGCTGAACACATTTTCCATTTTCTGATACTGGTGTGATTTCTGAACACTGGTCCAGGAATAAAAAGAGAGAGGTTCTGAAATTAGACTCCATGCCCTACTCCATTGTATGTGAGCCCAGTGCTAAAATGGCAACTCACATGAAACCAAATATTTTGGGAAGAGGCATCGGCATGGGAGATAGTTGAAATTCTGCTGGAAGTTACTTCAGGCTGTTAAAGTTTTAACCTCAGATTTTACCTCTAACACTCCCTGTTGCACCTTGATTAAATAAGAGGGATGAGTGAATACCAAGTAAAAATACAGAGAAACAAAATTGAATTACTTCACTGTGGGGTATGAAATAGGTTTTACTAAATTTTAATAATTATTAATTCATTTGAAATGCTAAGAGGAAGAAGTCCTGGCTTGTGTTTTACAATTTGCTGCAGAACACCATCATGTATATTCTAAAGCATTTTGTTATTGGATCCATCACCCACAACTTTGAAATGGAAAAATTAAACTTTCCATATTTTATCTAAAAGGAATCTCCCAATGCAAACAAATTAAATAGAGTGAATACTTGCATACTGATCTTTTGTATATATCAGATTGACTTCTGGTGTCTTAACTGTGGTATACTAACTCTGGATTTCATTTGCTTTGTGTGTATATGTTTTTAACATTCTTTATTTCCCATATTATTCATGTTGGTCACTCAGGCCTGGTCTACACTACGAGATTAGGTCAAATTTAGCCGCGTTAGTCAATTTTATAATGAATGCTCTGCACAACCAACCCTGTTCCGCTGACCTAAAGGGCCCTTAAAATCGACTGCTGTACTCCTACCTGATGAGGGGAGTAGTGCTAAAATCGACCTTCCTGGTAGTAGTGTAGATGCAGCGTTGTGCAATTCGATGGTATTGGCCTCTGGGAGCTATCCCAGAGTGCTCCAATGTGAGTTTCAACTCTGATGCACTAGCCAGGTACACAGGAAAAGCACTGGGAACTTCTGAATTTCATTTCCTGTTTGGTCAGCGTGGCGAGTTCAGCAGAATCACAAACGAGCTCCAGCATGGAGTGAATGGGAGACCCTGGATCCGATTGCTGTATGGGAGAAGAATCTGTGCAGGCAGAACTCAGATCCAGCAGAAGAAATGCTAATATATATGCCAAAATCGCACAGGGTCTGGTGGAGAGAGGCTACACCAGGGATGCACAGCAGTGCCGCGTGAAAATTAAGGCACTCAGGCAAGCCTACCAAAAGATGAAGGCGGCAAACAGTTGCTCCTGGTCAGAGCCCCAGACATGTCACTTCTATGATCAGCTGCATGCCATTCTAGGGGGGAACCCTACCAGTTCCCCAACATTCTCTGTGGACACCTGCAAGGTGGCAGTCTCACGCAACACGGATGAGGATTTTATGGATGAGGAAGAGGAGGAGGAGAATGCGCAGCAGGCAAGCGGAGAATCCGTTCTCCCCAGCAGCCAGGACCTTTTCCTCACCCTGAGCCAATACCCTCCCAAGGCCTATTGTTCCCAGACCCTGATGGCAGAGAAGGCACCTCTGGTGAGTTCACATTTGTAACGACACTTCAGGGGTTAAAAGCAATTGTGTTTAATGTTTGATTTGCCCTGAACAATTGGGATGCATTCAGGGCCAGTACAGCTAATGGAAAAGTCTGTTTGTATTTGGGGATGGAGCGAGAATCCTCCAGGGACATCTCCATGAAGCTCTCCTGGAGGTACTCCGAAAGCCTTTGCAGAAGGTTTCTGGGGAGGGCTGCCTTATTTCGTCCTCCACGGTAGGACACTTTACCACGCCTAGCCAGTAGCAAGTTGTCTGGAATCATTGCAGCCCAAAGCATGACAATGAATGGTCCTGGGTTTTGGTCACATTCATGCAACATTCGGTCTTTATCTTTCTGTGTCAGCCTCAGGAGAGTGATATCATTCATGGTCACCTGGTTGAAATAGGGCAAGTTTTGTAAGGGAACAGTAATCCTCTCTGTTTGGTGATCCCCGACACATTAGACCCTGGGCATGCTGAGCTGTTTGCGCTTGGCTAAAAGGGATCATCCCAGAGAATAGCCATGCGGGGGGGCGGGGGTGTGCTGCACCCCAAAACCGCAATCCCTCCTTTTAAATGGCAACTGCAGCCCCTTCTTTTAAACGCAGCCCCTCCTTTTAAATGGCAAACACAACCAACTTTGGTTGCTATGGGAAAGGAGGGCGCTGCAGTTTGAAACCATTCCCACACGTTATGAACCGGAAGAAGCCAACCCCACGTACCCTTTTGCTTACCATGGCTGCGTGCACACTGAATTCTGTTGCCCAGCCATGTGTGATGTGTCACCATACCGGCAGGCGCTCAATATTAAAGGCAAAATGCGACCTTGTACCTAAAACACATGTGCTGTCTGCTATGAATTGCTTGATTAACTGTGAAAGAGTGTCCCTTTTGTTCTCAGAAATGTATCTTCTGTAAAGTGAACTCTCCCTTTTTTTCCCCTGCAGCTACAAATGTTTCTGTGCTCCCTGCATCAACTCCATCCCTGAGGTTATCGCAGATTAGAAGGCGAAAAAAATGCACTCGCAATGACATGTTTTCAGAGCTCATGCAATTCTCCCGCACTGATAGGGCACAGCTGAATGCATGGAGGCATTCAGTGGCAGAGGCCAGAAAAACATACAGTGACCGTGATCGTAATATGCAGGAGGAGATGCTGAGGCTAATGGGGGATCAAACGGACATGATGAGGTGTCTGGTGGAGCTGCAGGAAAGGCAACTAGACTACAGACCCCCACTGCAGCCATTGTTGAACCACCTGCCCTCCTCGCCAAGTTCCATATCCTCCTCACCCAGATGCCCAAGAACGCGGTGGGGGGAGGCTCCGGGCACCCTGTCACTCAACTCCAGGGGATGGCCGAAGCAACAGAAGATTGTCATTCAAACACCTTTGATTTGTAGTGTGGCTACAATAAGCAATGTGGTCTTGTCCTTTCCTCTCCTCCCCCACTCTGTTATCAAACCTTTCGTACACCTGGGCTTCCTTTTACTAGTCAGCATTGCCAGTGATCTCAGGTTTTTTTTAAATAAATAAAGAATGAATGGATTCAGAACAATAGGGACTTTATTTCCTTTGCCAGCTGCGGTCGAAGAGGGGAGGGAGATTGGCTTACAAGGAAGTACATTCACCAAAGATGACGGTTTTGCGTCAAGGACAAACACACACAACTGTCACACCGTAGCCTGGTCAGTCATGAAACTGTTTTTCAAAGCCTCTCTGATGCACAGCATACCTCGGTGTGCTCTTCCAATTGCTCTGGTGTCTGGCTGTTTAAAATTGTCTGCCAGGCGATCTGCCTCAACATCCCACCCCACCATAAACGTTTCCCCCTTACTCTCACAGATATTGTGGAGCACACAGCAAGCAGCAATAACCATGGGAATATTGCTTTTGTAGGTTTGCTAACCTACTCAACAAACTGCGCCAGCGCCCTTTTAAATGCCCAAAGGCACCATTCTGCACTTGCTCAGCCATAGTTGAACTGCTCCTTACTGCTGTCCAGGCTGCCTGTGTATGGCTTCATGAGCCATGGGAGCAAGGGGTAGGCTGGGTCCCCAAGGATAACTATTGGCATTTCACCATCCCTAATGGTAATTTTCCGGTCTGGGAAGAAAGTCCCTTCTTGCAGCTTTCCGAACAGCCCAGAGTTCTGAAAGATGCGAGCATCATGTACCCTTCCTAACCATCCCACATTGATGTCGGTGAAACGGCCCTTGTGATCCACCAGTGCTTGCAACACCATTGAGAAGTACCCCTTGTGGTTTATGTACTCTTTGGCAAGGTGGTCCGGTGCCAAGATAGGTATATGCGTTCCATCTATCGCCCCACCCCAGTTAGGGAACCTCATTGCAGCAAAGCCATCCACTGTGACCTGCATATTTCGCAGACTCACTACCCTTCTTAGCATAAGGGTATTGATTGTCCTTGGGTCACAGCAGCCCCCACGGTAGATTTGCCAACTCCGAATTGATTCTCGACTGACCGGTATCAGTCAGGTGTTGCAAGCTTCCACAGGGCTATTGCCACTCGCTTCTCAACTGTCAGGGCAGGTCTCAACTTAGTATTCCCGTGCTTCAGGGCGGGGAAAAGCAACTCTCAAAGTTCCATGAAAGTGGCCTTATGCATGCAAAAGTTTGCAGACATTGAGAATCATCCCATACCTGCAACACTATGCGGTCCCACCAGTCTGCACTTCTTTGCCGGGCGCAGAATCGGCATTTCACTGTAGCAACATGCCCCAATAGCACCATGATATCTCAATTGCCACATCCCGTGCTTTCAGGAATGTCTGTGTCCTTGTCCTCCTCACAGTCTTCCTCGTGCTGGCGGCAGGATAATGCACAAGGTGTTTGTAATGCTCACAAAAGCAGTGTACAGCTGAGCGGCCTCCATGATTGCCGTGCTATGGCGTCTGCACGGATAACCCAGGAAAAAAGGCGCAAAATTATTGTTTGCCGTTGCTCCCAAGGAGGGAGGGAAGAGGGGAGACTGACGACATGTACCCCAAACCACCTGCAATGTTTTTGCCCCATCAGGTATTGGGAGCTTAACCCAGGATTCCAGTGGGCCGCGGGGACTGTGGGATAGCTACCCACGGTGCACCACTCTGTGAGTCGATGCTAGCCACGGTATTGAGAACGCACTCCGCCAACCTAATGCGCTTAGTGGTGACATGCACGATCAACTGTATAAAATGGGTTGGTAAAGATAGACTTCTGTAAAATGGACCTAATTTCGTAGTGTAGATGTGCCCTCATTCATCCTGGTAGGTTTGGGATAGGATTATTTTTTTAGTCAGTGGTAGGTACCATCAGATGATATTTATGGATATAGGAATCTAAGCTGTGACTCAGCATTTTTAAAAGTATTTTTTTACAGTATAAAGAAAACCGACAATAGATTATTTTATTCATGCAAGGAGGAGGCATCAGATGAAGCAAGAAAGATCTGAAGGAACAAGACACAATGAAGAAAAGCAAGTCTGATATGGCTGCATACATGTTGATGCCTTGCAGCAAGGGAGGTTTAGGTTGGACATTAGGAAAAACTTCCTAACTGTCAGGGTGGTTAAGCACTGGAATAAATTGCCTAGGGAGGTTGAGGAATCTCCATCATTAGAGATTTTTAAGAGCAGGTTAGACAAAAACCTGTCAGGGATGATCTAGTTAATACTTAGTCCTGCCATGAGTGCAGGGGACTGGACTAGATGACCTCTCGAAGTTCCTTCCAGTCCTATGATTCTGTGTTCAAAGCCTGAATGATTGAACCACAAATCAAGTCTAGCTTTCACAGCTGAGAAAACATTCCAGAAGTGTGTGCCAATGTTTTATGCCTGCCAACATTGTAAAAATGAAACACAAAATGCGAGTCCAATTTTGGGGTGCTTAATTATTTGTGAGCAGCTTGCTGATATCCACTGCATGTGCACACACTTTGACGGTAGCAGTCATTAATGAAAGTTATAAACTGGTGATCAGTTCATGGGTTTGCCCTCTTCCTTCCTTATTTCAAAATTAAGATTATTTGGTCTATGTCATTGGCTTAAAAATATGGGCAAGAGTAGCCTTTTGCTGTATTCCTTGAAGTAAAATTTAGTGATTGTGGATGGTGCCTGATTGACATCTGCAAAGACTAAAGTCTGATATCTACAGAGTAAGTAAGCTTTAGGCAGCTTCTAAACTACACAGTGTGCCTAACCTTGACTAGGAACATCTTAACCATTTTTAAACAAAGTACTGTAGCCTATGTATGCGTTAGGCTACCTTTTTATTCATCAGAAACCTGACTAGACCCTTTACACTTCACCATGATCAAGTGGATTGACGGTTGCCTATAAGACTACCCAACCTCTGCTAGAAGGTGCTAAACACCATTTCTCAACTTTTTAGAAACACTTAGTCTTGTCTGCTTTAGGTTTTGTATTCAATTGTAGCATCTTATATTGACTGAACCTGTGTTCCTTTTCTTCCATGCTGCAACCTCACATTTTGTTCACTGAATTAAGTCCAGATGTCATATTAAGAAGCATACTACATTTTTTTGTAGTTTTTTCAGACATCATCTGAAAAATGCCATGCAGTTTGATTTAATCTGTGCCCACAATTCCCTATTATGTTAAAGATGGCATCAGTTGCCCTTTCATACATGTGATAGCAATAAACACTCAGTAGAAAATGATCTATGAGTGAACTAGGACAAGGTAACAATGCATAATAATGCAAATACACATTCTAACACAAGACTACTTAGAGTGATATCAAAATTTGGTGCAAAATGTCTATAAAAATTGCAGAATTTGTAATGTGCCCCCTTAACAATTTTGTTTAATAGACTTCAATGTTCTCTGTGATGTATTGTTGCAATTATCTATTACAAACTGCTGAAGGCTTTAAATCCTCTGATAACAAATAAATCATAAAAGGGGAGAGAACTATAATGGAAAGACTTTTTAATGCACAAGTTTTATAAATGTAAAAAGCTTTGTATTTTAATATAATTATACGAAAGCCACTAGTTCCGGTGAACTTATTTTATTTTATTTTGGTCTGAGTGCTTCCATAACATTAAAAAAAATTCCAGCTGGATCGCAAGCTAACCTATAATGCATTAAATTACATAGTGCAGAGTAATCATTACCCATTTTGTTGTAATGCTTTACACTTCCATAGTACTCTTCACTGAAGAGTCTCAAAGGGCTTAAAATAACTGAAGGTAGGGGAGAGGGGAGTGTGGTGAAGCTGCCGTAAAGAGGGACCTTACTCAGTCCCTTAGAGTCAGTAGTAGAGCTGGAAGTAAATTCAGGAGTTCCTAGTTCTGTGTTGAGACTGCTAGACCATATCTCTTCAGATTTTGAAATATTCTGAGTAGAAGAGGTATTTTCTCCTCTCTCAAAGAGAAACTGATAATATGGGAGAAATGGAAAAACCACCCTTAAATGGTCTTTCTGCAGATCAGTAATATTTCTGCATGTGTGCATTTCTTCGTTCTTTTTGGTCCTTCCCTCATAGCAATTGGCGGACAGCAGCAATCAATCTTTTTTCCCCTCTAAGCATCTGAAAATGTCCTTAACAGAGAATTTATTTTATAATAACCTATTTAGATTTCTGTTTATAGTAACATGCATTGAATTGAAATAATTTGTGGAATTTTTTCTGTGTTCTCCCAAGCAGTTTTTAAATTCAGTTTTGTATAAATTATCTTTGTGAAGCATGTAGTACCTGGTTTTCTAGCCACCCTAATGAAGTGGTTGGGAATTCTGTGCTTCAGCTGCTGCAAAACTAGGACCCCATGAAAGGTACATCTCCTGAAAAGGAGTGGAGCCTGCTAAGAAGAATGTAATGCTCTAATATTGACCAAATTTGCATTTCGTAAAACAGAACTGAAATAACTGGTACAAAGGTGGATGTCTAAAATCTGATTTTCCCCAAGGCAATCTGAATCTTGCATGAAGAAAGTTAAGAAAAATAATTTTGCAGGGGTTTTGTTAGGGTCGGCATCTTCCATTAGAAGAAAAATAAGCTGAGGCTTAACATGGCTTGCAAATCATGCTTAACAAAAGTTGTATCAAAGAATCACAAAATTGGGAGTATAAATATCATTAAAAGACATTTGCCGTGGAGAGGAGTTGGAGGTATCTTTACTTGTTTATTGCTAGCTTGCTGCTTTTCCTATCTAATACTTCTCTTCAGTTTGATGCCAAACTGACATGCTCATAAATATCTAATGCTGCTCTCCTTTGAGACATTCTGCCTGCACATCGGCAGGGTCATGCCTAGAAGAATTGTTGAGGTATAGTTCTAATGACAAAAATACAACTGAATGTGAACCTAATCGTTCTATAGTTGCTGTCCGTTTTACATACTCATGCCAAATAAATCAAGTGGACACATGCTGTTTTTGGTTTGCCTATTGTTAGTGATCACGTCAGATGTTAGCCTGTCTGCAGTCTTACTCCCAATTTTGTCTTTAGAAGGGATATAAACCCTCATACTCCAAACACAAGTCAGACACTAATTGAGGGGAGTTGGGAAGAAATTTCTCTTGTGGACAAGTTGCTCCCCAATCCCACTTCAATTCTAGTATGAGTTTAGAGACTGTCTCAATGAGCATGGTAAAAATGCTAAAATAGGTGTGCAAAGCATTAGGACCTTATTTTCAGAGGTTCTGAGCACCCACAACTGCAGTTTTAGTTGATGGGAGCTCTGCATGCTCAACATCTCTGAAAGTCAAGCCCCATAACTCCAGCCATTCATGCGATCTGCTGCTGAATTAATTTTTGGAATGGAAATGAAAGGGAGGAGGGGGGGAAGATAGTAATAAAAATGTGATGTTTAAGGTCTGTTATCAACCTGCTTGGATTGAAAAAAGCTTTAGCAGACTGGTGCAAATGCTATAAGAACCACTTATGGTTTGACACTTACTGCTGATGCAGTAGGCATATTGTGCAGGGCAGGCTCAGTACTAGTGTATGATGTATTGCAGCCACTAGTAAGCCTCTTTCATTAGGAGGAGAGAGATTAATGGAAAGGGGTAGAAACAAAGATGAGATGTGGAGGTGGTTTGAGAGGTGGTATTTATACTTATGATAATTTAAAAATTATTTTCCAATGTACCTTATTTTCTGGAAAATACTACATCTCTACCCTGATATAATGCTGTCCTTGGGAGCCAAAAAATCTTACCGCGTTACAGGTGAAACCGCGTTATATCGAACTTGCTTTGATCTGCTGGAGTGTGCAGTCTTCCCCCCCACCCTCCCGGAGCACTGCTTTACCGCGTTATTTCCGAATTCATGTTATATCGGGTCGCGTTATATCGGGATAGAGGTGTATATAATTCTGACCCTCTGACAGCAGCTGCTTTGAGGTTCCATTTTTTCCCAAATTGCTGGTGTGATTAGACATAGTACACTTTGTGTTTACAATCTTGTCATTGACATAGCCTACATTTGTATTGCTAAACAACAGTTGGCAATGTATATCCTTTACTCTGCTACTTCATATTGCATAGTGCCTGATGACATAACTCAGGATTCAAGAAGCATGTCGGAGAGCAAAGAACAAGTGATGGATTTTTACGTTTTGTGTGATGTTTGCCTGTTGTTCATTTATAGACTAGATTGTTAAATGCTATTTCATTTCTGAGAAGTGCTGTTAGAATGTTTTGACTCATCCCTAGAATGTTTCACCCTGAAGATCTTTGTGAATATGGGCACAATGAAATGAGATGTTTCCTATATTTTATGTTATAAATGAAGTTAGGACATACTAACTTTGCATGTAGTTAACAATTTTAGTTGTAATAGTAATAATTATAAACATGTGCCACCAGCTCAGCCACTGTTCCTTTCATTTCCCTAATTTTTGCTTTGTCTTCATCGGCAATAAATTAAACACTTTCCCATGCTCTTGGGCAAAATGCCAGAGATATCCATTGCAGACGTGCCCTCTGGTTCTTTGGGACTTAAGCTCAATATCTGCAGGGCAGATATTTCTACTGCACTGAGTGTCTCCTGCCTTATTAAGACACTCATCAGAAAGTCTCTATAGAAACTATGCTGAATCAGAGATTACAGATGGGAAAGACCTATTACAGATTACAGATGGGAAAGACCTATTAGATCATTCAGTCTATCCCCTTAATGATACAGGGAGGGGTCCTTATAATACACTTTGTCCAGTCTGGTTTCAAAAGTTCAAGGCAATGGGGCTTTCACCATGTTCCATGGGGAAACTATTCCCCAGCTAACAGATCTCACTGTTGGTTATACTTTCCCTGATGTTCAGCCTCCCTTTCCTTTGACTTAACTTCATCTCATTACATTTAATCATGTTTTGTGTACCACTGTAATAGTTTGTAATAATAATGTAGTAAAATGACTACAACACTGCGTATAGTAAAAATACTGTAATTTTGGATAAGTTATTTTGGGAAAAACTGGAAAACTTCAGGTAAAAGCTGGACTTCCTGGTGAAAAGACCAGAATGGAGGAACATCTAAAAAATTGACTTGTTGATTGCTCAGTGTGTGTCTCTGTTGTGAAACTTATAGAAAAACATATGTATATTATGCTTCTATTGCATATTTCATCTAAGGATCTGAAAATAGAGTACTTTGTGAACATCAGCTAATACTTTCAGTGCCCTGGTGAAGGGTGTGGTAATTCCATTTTACAGATGGGAAACTTGAGCCTCAGAGAGGTTGTTTCTTGACTAAGCGCACACAGTGGAAGAATCAGAAATAGAACAAGATTCCGTACTCTCAGTCCTGTGCCCTAACCCCTAAATGACATATATTAATAACACTTTGTTTTGCATTTGTAGGAAATTTGTCCAGTCTAAGTCGTCTTGGCCTAAGGTACAATAGACTGTCGGCAATCCCCAAGTCTTTAGCAAAATGTAGTGAACTTGATGAACTGAATTTGGAGAACAACAACATTTCTACTTTACCAGAGGTGAGAGGCACAAGGTGTTCACTTGGGGGAAAAACGTAATAGATTTTTTTAGTTTTGTGAGCACATCAAAATATTGCAGATTGATTTTTACATGAAAAGCTTTAAGGAACGAGCCTGCCACATTGACATGTATATCTAACCAGTTAGACAGTAATTCAATTGACGAATCGTCAGGCAACAAGACACTAACTCATTTTATCCATTTTCTAAATGTTCTTATGACACAATTAAACGACGAAGCCAGGGGCCCATCATTTTAGCTGGACGTGAGGTTCCTGTTGCAGATGCTAAGGGGGAAAGGAGACAGAAAACTAAGAGGGATCTCTCTGTCCACTTCCAACTGAAACAGGACTGTTCTGTTTTGATAAACAGGTGGACAAAAAGCCCCTATGTTTGTCATAGCTGCTTAATGTTAACATTTCCATAATCATGTAATGTAGGAGTTTGCAATTTACAACAATGTTTCGCTACCAGTGCATCCCTCAGTTGGGTAGCACACCACCCACTAGCTACAAAAGGTAAAAATCTGCAGAATCCTGTGGTAGTTATGACAGTGCAGGGGCAAGCTGTCTTGCTTCCTGCCTCTGCTATTGCACTTGCTAGTCCTATGCTGTTCCCTCCTGCCTCAGCCAAGTCACAGGATACTCCACCCTCCTCAACCCTGTAGAACTTGTGAGAGTTTTAGGTTTCATGATAAAATGCACAGAGTTTATTCTGCTTTGTTTCAGTTAGTGATCCAAACATTACTACTATTTTGTTCAGTCTACCTAACCTGTTCTCCGAAGAACTACATCTAAAATTATATTGCAAATATCATATAATTAAAATCTACCTAATGAGAAAAGAGAGAACATGTATGCAGGGGAAAAAAGGAAAAAGATGTGAACATCAATTAGAGGACCATTGAAAGCACCCAAGTACAGTAATTGTATAAATAATTAATAATTGTCTGAATTATTAAATTCAGCAACAACTGACTGGAAACAAAAGATGATTAAATATTGAGGTAGGCTTGTGCTTTAAAAAAAATGCGGTTGAGAGAAAGTTGCTCAGCTGCTTTTAAGAACAAAGCCGAATCACCCCACCCAGGCATGTAATGAAAGTAACTACAATGGTGATTACACATAGAAAAGCAATTGACTGGAGAACTGATTGCTTATCCTAAAATAAGTTGACTCCTAATCAAAAACTCCCTTACCAAATAGTGCGACCTTACCTAAATGTGTTAGTCTAACAATAAGTTATATGTTGCGACAAAGAAGTAGCTCAGATGTTAATGTAGTAGTGTAATCCATTTAAAATTAAGCATTCTTGGCTGCAATAGAAAGAAAATTCATTTGCAAAGAAATTGCTGAAATGCAAAATGAGCCTAGAGCTCATGATGCAATGCCTAATAAATATTGTATCTTAAAAGGATAAGTTGGGAAAGGCAGCAGTCCCACAGCTTCCATAAATATTGAGTGCATTATTTTCTTTAGACTGTGTGTAACTAAACTCTGCATCTTCCCCTCCAAAGCATTTTAATTGTTAGTTACTTGTGAGCTGTTAGAAAAATTATATGCACCAGCTAATACACATATTATTATCAACGTTTATGTATAGTCCCAGACTTAAAAAACAGCCTCTGCAAATTCCAAGGTCAGTTTAAAACAATAAGGTGTTAGGCAACCCCAAAGTACTAGTGCAAAGTACAGAACCAAAAATTGCAACTAAATAATAAAATCACTAAAGGCAGGATTTCCTCTTAAAAGATTGTGCTAAATAACAATGAGATTTTAATACGACTAATATCTCTGCAACTTAGTTTTATTGTTTACAGTTAGGAAAAAAATTGCTGCACTGATTTTTCTGAGATAAAACTTTTTTTTCTTGTGTTCAAATACCTGCAAATTTGTTGAGCCATGACATGAAGCAGAGCAAGTTGCTATTTGATGGTTTATTATATAATGAATGTGAAGCGGCCCTTAATTAAAAAAAAAAAAATTCATTCCTGAAACAACACTATAAAAATTTTATTGTAATTGTAATATTAAAACTGTAACTCGGGAAAAGTAAAGATATTTGAAGTTGATTGAAAGTTTTGAGAGCTTGCTGCTATTCAGTCTGTGATTGTAGATATTTTAATATTTCTGGTATGTAACATCGTGCATGAATCTTTAATCCCTGCAGTACCTAAACAAATAGGGCTGAATTAAGGTTGGCATTGTAATGAGCGAAAGATGAAATTTCAGCATTAATTTGGCACTCATTATTTATTTCTATGGTGCCAATAGTGTGTCTGGGTGCTTTATTGACCGGTACAAACCTGAGATTCCTGCCTAAAGGACCTTACAGTCTAAATTTTAAATGTTGGTACCTTTTATATACTGGCACCATGTATGTGTGGGAAGAGAGGAATACAGTTCTCTCCTAGTGATTGTGGATGAGAATGTATGGATGAGAGAGCTTTTTCTTAAGACTCGTTTATATATTGCAACTCTTTCTTATCTTGTTGGGTGCCCTGGGGGGAAGCTATTTTTTATTGAGACCCAATACAGTGAAAGAATTATATGTTCAAATAAATTTAAATGCACAGCTCAAGGTTCTCTCCCCCTCTTCCCCCCCTTTCCAGGGTCTCTTATCGAGTCTTGTGAACCTGACTAGTTTAACATTGGCCAGGAACTGCTTCCAGTCATATCCGGTGGGTGGTCCATCACAGTTCTCCACAATCTACTCTCTCAACATGGAACACAACCGCATCAGCAAAATCCCGTTTGGAATTTTCTCTAGAGCTAAAGTGTTAAGTAAGCTGAACATGAAGGTGAGCCACAGCAACGCTCCACTGTTTGTAACATCCACAGCAGATTCTGTGAACTGTAACAAATTTAATGATACAAAGAATAAACTTGTAGCATATGAAAGGGATACTTTGTCACCTTACTCAGATATCACAGACACACATCCTTTACCTGTGTTACTGATCCATTTCATTTTTCACTATTTAGTCTGTTAGCTCTTTCACATTGCCTTCACATTTGGACAGTGAAATTCAGTGAAGCTGTTTGTACTTTGCATGTTCAGGAATCTGAATGGTTGAATTGCAAACATTGGAGGGGAATATTTTGTTTTAAAACAATTTTATTTAAATTAAAAACAGAATCATGGAAAGAAATATCTATTGCCTTTTTAAAGCTTATTTTTGCAAAATCTAAAATCGAGACCTTGTTGTTACTATTACTTTTGCATTGAGGTAGCCCAGAGACCACAGGAAGAACTCATGTCCCATTGTGTTAGATATTGTATATTTTTAAAGAGACGCTTTACATCCCCTAAAGATCACAATATAAGCATATGATGACAGATTACAGGTGGAGAAAATAGCCATGAGGGATAATAGTGTAACAGTGGGTTTAGTTTAATATGTAACAGAATACACATTCAGAGATTTTCAATCTCTTTTGAAACTCGACAAATAGCCCCTCCCATGTCTTGATATAATTACATTATAGAAAATGTATTTATCAATAAATGATAATTATTATTTATTACTAATTGTGACAGCACCTACGATGTACAAGGCACTTTCAAGCTACGTCAGATAGTCTCTTCCCTGAAGAGCTTGCATTCTGAAATACAAAAATAGATTCATAGATACCGAGGCCAGAAGGGACCATTGTGATTATCTAGTCTGAGCTCATGTTTAACAGAGGTCAATAGAATTTCCCCAAAATAATTTATAGAGCAGATCTTTTAGAAAAACACTCAATCTTGTTTTAAAAATTGTCACTGATGGAGAATCCACTAAAACCCTTGGTAAATTATTTTAATGGTTAATTACTTACACTGTTAAAAATTTATGCTTTATTTCCAGTCTGAACCAGATGAAGAGGGCGCAACATAAAAGTAAAGTGGCTGGTGCATGTTTTAGTCATTTCAAGGGGGTTAAAATTTTTATTTTATTGTAAAAACTTATGTTTAACTGTCCTCCAATACATCTATTATTAGATGACTGAATTTTTGTTGACCTCACAACAGAAATTAGTCCGGGGAAGGATTTGAATGGTGAGAGGATAGTGTCTGGTACATTATTTGGAAAGAGTTTTTCAGGTGTAAGGGCAATGTGGAAAAATCAGACAAAAGAGGCAACATCTTCCTTTTTGTAATCTAGATGGGTCCTTAAATTAGAAAAAAAATTCTCTAAAGGTACCAATCACTCTTTAATGTCACACATGAACCAGTAGTTTGAACAGCCTGATTTCTTAGAATTTACTGTGTCCACTCTAGACCAAATTATATTACTAGCACTCTAAATAGTGAGTGTGTCTGACTTCATTCCAGTTTTTTTACTACATAAGCAATTTGGATGTATTTGCTATTTTAAAAACTACCCCAATGTCAGCAAACATAGAGCCTGTGGGCACTGCTGGCTGATATCTGTTCCAACTGCCTGTCATAGGCCAGATCCTGAAATAATGTCTGACACTTAAGTTGTTTTGTCATGGTACTTGACCTTTTATTAGGGTTTTTTTGTTTACTTTACACCCTCCATATTTTTAGGATAGCAGAATTGTTGCTAGGTTCTTTACATGATGTGGTGTTTGTTGTGTTTTTTTTTTTTTTTTTATTCATGTCTTAAGTGTTCACATCCTATCCAACAGTACGCAATGTTGAAAAGCGTAAGAAGTCAAAATTAACTATTGAGACCTTGGAAATTTCATGAGTTATTGCCTTTGTAATATGTTGTTTCCATTTCAGTCCATCACATTGGTAATACAAATCCAGCTCCACATGTCTAGATTGGGTAGTGTTCATTATATTTTGGGAATGCATTTTAAAGATTCAACCATTTAGCAAAGTTTTTTCTATTGGTTTATATGAGAACCAATCAAATTTTTGATTTATCTAAATGTTTCATCTTATTTAATCTCCAAGCTACCTTGCTGTTTTTTCATGCCAAAGCCTACATATTTTCTTTGTTAAATTGCAGGACAATCAGCTAACCTCGCTCCCCTTGGACTTTGGGACTTGGACCAGCATGGTGGAACTGAATTTAGCCACTAATCAGCTCACAAAAATTCCTGAGGATGTGTCTGGGCTAGTTTCCCTTGAGGTGAGAGAAACACAGTGAACGTCTGACTAAGCAAATCCTCAGAAATGAACTTAAAAAAAAGTATGTCCCAATAATAAGTGTGCTAACCGAACATATGAGTGTTTCATAAGTTTGACTTTCATTAATAGCTTTTTAAATGTTTCGTTTCGTTAAGCCTGTGTGCCTATTTCATTTATTAATCTATAGACAACCCCACATCACAAAGTGTACAGTGCAGAAAATAAAATGAATTAAAACTGGGCTGAACACCCAGAGGGACCAGCATACAAAGTGGGCCAAAATATTCCAACAAAAGAATGACAAAGTGGACTGAGTTCAGTTAGAAAGCATTGGACTGGGCCTCGAAACCAGCCACCAAGTGATTAAAAAGAAGGTTCTATAGATGGACTCCAGGAACCAAGTTGGCCCATTAAACAGATTTTATTGTTAGAGTGCCAATAGGAAAGGGCATATTTATGTTGTAAAATTAGGTAATTTTACAACTAAGTAGAAACACTAGGGAATTAAACAGAAAGAACTGCTTATGCAATGTTCATGCAAAAGTGAAAGTTCTTACAGCAATTTTAACTCAGCCACATTGCACATAGGTAATTGTGGACTGGTCACGGGGGTACCATGCTGAGATTGCTCAATTAGGGCAAACTGCGAAGAATGGAGCAGACAATCCCCAAAACTGGTGGTTATTCTAATACTTAGATTCACCAAGCCAGCAACAAAACAGCTTCCACAATACCTTACTGGTTACCCAGAAGCCAAAAACACAGATCCCATAAAGCAACCCAGCTTTGGACTTCTTCCCAGACTGGCAAGTCAGATATGAAGAGGATTACTGAAAATCTTGTTGTTCATATAAAAAGTTCTACCAATCCCATAGGATCAGACACGTTACCCTCCAGGTCACTGAATATTTCAGATCTTACCGAAATACATGCTTACAGCCAATTCTTATTAAATAATCTCAAGCTTATTAAAAAAGAAGAGTGTATTGGTTAAAAGATCATTATACATACATACAGACTAAGAGTTTTTAGATCAGTTTCATAGTAGATATGGTGAACTTTAGAGTTGCAAAGAGTTCTTTCAGAATTAGTCCGTAGTTTTAGTCCAATGTCCAATATCAGGGTGATCCAGATGGGATTGGAGACCTCAGTTTTGTGACTCAAACTTCTTCCCCTGATGAAGCTTAAGCACATCTGAGATGAAAGGATCAGGTTCCAAGAGCCCTTTAAACAGTTCCCAGGCAGCCTCTTGACACCATGCAGTACTTGGGTGAACAGTTGGCAATTATCCTATCTTTGAAGTAAACCACCTATTTCCTAACCATCAACGATAATTAGCTACCTGGATTAACGTAAGGCAATGCCTATCTCCCTTTATTTACAGGTAATTTGCTACATACTTCGAAGAGAAATTGACAGTGATATCAGTACATTCACAGTTCATTTAAATGTTAACATTTTCTTTTGATCTCTGAATTAACAGAATTCAGCAATACACAGGAACTGTTTGGTTACATGGCTAACACCTAACAAGATATAAGCAAACACTTACAATTAGAACAGGAGTACTTAGCATTACCTCTAATTCTCTAACCGTACAGGTTTGCATTTCAAACTCTAGTCTATTTAACATGAAATGGCCCTAATTACCATTTACCATATTCTTTAATATGTCTCTAAAGGTTGAATCTGGGTCAGTTAGCCGGCTAATTGTGTAACCCTTTCTGGCCCTGTGTCACAGTAATATTTTCTGTTCGGTTTTTCTTTTAGATATGTAGTTTAATAAGTTACTATTCATATTGTTTAGTATGTGCCTTAAAATACACAGGATATGCAATAAAACCACATTATTATTGACATGCTAACCTTAACTTTGGCATTTCCTGACTTTAACTGTGCAACCCTAACCTGGTTACGTTTCTCAGACCTGAAGAAGAGCTCTGCGTAAGCTTGAAAGCTTGTCTCTCTCACCAACAGAAGTTGGTCCAATAAAAGACATTACCTCCCTCACCTTGTCTCTCTAATATCCAGGACCGACACAGCTCCAACAATTCTGCATACAACCCTAACGATGCATTGTTGTAGAATTTTGCATTAACTGTTGAACTACTCACTTTTGTGTGTGTTTTAATATCGCAAAACAATAACATGGTAGGATTGGAAAGGAGAAATATCTAGCAATTCTAGCACAGTGCTAGGATCAATTCCCAGACCCTATTGGGGTTAGCTGGAAGATCTTAACTATCCAAAGCCAGCCGGACACCCCTCCAGAGCTTAGTGATGTCACTAAGGGTATGTCTACACTGCAGCAGGGCGCGCGCCTCCCAGTCTAGTTGGGCAGACTTGTGCTAGCGGGTCTTGAGGTAGCACATTAAAAGTAGCAGTGTGGAAGTTGTGGCTTGGATGTCAGCTTGGGCTCTCGAGCCTGCCCAGTCCCCCAGGTCTGAGATTGGGTCACTTGCCCGAGTCTCCACGGGAGCTGCAGCATCCACATTGCTCTTTTTAATGTGCACTAGCTGGAGCCCCATTAGCACAAATCTGTCAGTCTGTCTACCTGGGCTGGGAGGCTCGCTGCCAGCTGCAATGTAGACATAGCCTTTAGAGGAGGTGTGAGCAAACCTTTTGGCCTGAGGGCCACATCTGGGTATAGAAATTCTATGGCGGGCCATGAATGCTCATGAAATTGTGGGAGGGGGTGAGGGCTCTGGCTGGGGGTGCGGGCTCTGGGCCGGGGCTGGGGATGAGGGGTTTGGGGTGTAGGAGGGTGCTCTGGACTGGGACCGAGGGTGGGAGGGGGATCAGGGCTGGGGCAGGGGGTTAGGGCACGGGGCGGGGGGGTGAGGGCTCTGGGGGTGCAGGCGCTGGGGATGAGGGGGTTGGGATGTAGGAGGGTGCTCTGGGCTGGGACTGAGGGGTTCGGAGGGCGGGAGGGGGATCAGGGCTGGGGCAGATGGTTGGAGGGGGGGTGGCTCAGGGGTGTAGGCTCCAGCTGGCGCTTACCTCAAGGAACTCCTGGAAGTAGCAACATGTCCCCCCTCCGGCTCCTACGCAGAGGCATGGCCAGGCAGCTCTGCGTGCTGTCCCATCCTCAGGCGCTGCTTCTGCAGCTCCCATTCGCCATGGTTCCTGGCCAATGGGAGCTGCAGGGGCGGCATTTGGGGCAGGGACATAGTGTGGAGCACAGCCCTGTGGCTGCCCCTATGTGTAGGAGCTGGAGGGGGCACATGCCGCTGCTTGTGGGAGCTGCACGGAGTGGCCCCCGACCCTGCTCCCCAGCTGGAGCACCGGAACGGGGCAAGCCCCAGACCCTGCTCCCCAGCGGGAGCTCAAGGGTCGGATTAAAACAGCTGGCAGGCCGGATGCAGCCCATGGACCGTAGTTTGCCCACCCCTGCTTTAGCGCATGGATTATCAGGATCTAAGCACCTGCAGCTCTGTTGATTTAACAGGGATTTGTGGGTACTCAGCACCACTAAAAATGCAGCCCTTCACATTTGTGCCTCATCTTGCCCATTACCTACCTCACTGAGGTGTTGAGAGTTGCTTGTAAGCAACTTTGAGCTGCTCTGGAGAAAGGTGCTATATTACTGCAAACTATTCTTGAATGAATTACTTGGCTTCATAGATGAGCATAAGAACATAAGCATGGTACTTTACAGCAGAGAAAAGACAGATTTTCTACTTGGAGGAGTTTATAATCTGAGGTCTTGTCTACATGGAGACACTCAAGAAAGTTAATCAAAATAATTTTAAGTGGATTAGTTAAAGTGAAGAAAATGCCTGTGTGGATACACTTATTCAGAATTAAAGTGGGCTTAATTTGATGTACTTTGGAAGTGAATTAATCTAAATTGAATTAATGACACTTGAATTCTCAATAAGAATGCCCACACAGGGATTTAATGCAGTTTAACTAATCCTCTTTAAATTCACACCTTCAGTTAATTTGGATTAATTTCCCTGCATGTCCCCCTGTAAGCAAGCCCTAATTTAAAATGTAACTGAGAGCACCAGAAGAATTAAAAAAGGGGACTGATGAGGGAGGTCATTATAGGAGACCAATGCATGTGTGTAGAGTAGCCAAGTATTTTGTTATATTAGTCCCTTCCCAAAACCAACTTCTTGAAGGTGGTATAAAAAGTAAGAGGAAGTGGGGAAGTTTGGCAGATTGGGTCAGAGATGGATTGTCAAGCATAAGGGACAGCAAGGCAGATGGCACTGAGGCGGGCATGTGAAAGAATACAAATGATAGGGAAGTTATGTAGTAGGAAGTTGTCTGTTTTTCTTGAGTCATTGGGTTAAAATGGGCTCTTAGCTCTTTGTTTCTCCACTGTTTATTTTAAAAATGTATAAATTTTTTAAATAGTCCTATTAATCTGAAATCTGTTGTTCTGAATTTAAACTTCACTTCTGTTAAGCTCCATTTTGTAACGTGGTGTTAGTTTTGATTACTGAGTTAAGTTTAACTTTATCCTTTAGTTCAGTTTCACAGGAGTTTTACAAAACTTGTTAAACAGTATTTTGCATTCTATGGAATGCTACTTAATTCTGAAGTCTAAAGGGATTCTATTTTAGTTGGCACTTGCTTGCTGCATTACTTAAAATTTTCTCTGTTTTTTCTTCAGGTTCTTATCTTGTCAAATAATCTTCTGAAGAAACTTCCCCATGGCATTGGAAACCTACGGAAAATAAGAGAGTTGGATTTAGAGGAGAACAAACTGGAATCCTTGCCAAATGAAATCGCTTACCTTAAGGATCTGCAGGTAAAACAATGATGAGAGGAGATAAACATACCAAGCTTTTACTTTCAACAGGCTAATTTGTATCTTTCCCACTCAAATTAATGGTATCTGCCTCTTTAAGGAAAGTTAACGGAAGGCATTTACTATTAGCGAAGAGTATAAAGAATCAGGATTCTTGAGTTTTATTCCGGGTTCTGCCATTGATTCCCTGGTTGACCTTGAGAAAACAATTTGATTCTTCTTCAAGTGCTGGTCCTTATTTGTGTTCCACAGGTGGGTATACACGTGTGCCATGCCCCTGAGTCCAGCAGTTTTCCAAGCAGCATCCATTGATCCATGGGCCCACCATGACTAATAGATCCCTCCTTCTGGCCATACTGAGCACCCTTATAGCCGACATTGGCACTGTTGCAGGAGTCCTGCCACTTGTCGCCTTCTCATCAGCTGGTTCCGTCAGTGTACGAGGAGGAAGACACTGAGCCAGTACTGCCGGTTCCGACCAGAGCTTCCTCATCAGTGGATGACATGTTCATCCCTTTTGCCACCCTCTCTGCCAAGTGACCATTGGCAATATGAAGATCTTCTCCAAAGGGTGCCTACTGACTTGTAAATCCCATTGGAGGAGGTCCAGGACCCCCAGCACCATCTCCTGGACATCTTACAGCCCTAGGGGCCATCCAGGGTGGCCCTTTACATAAACGAGGCATACTACAACTGGCCAGAATGGTTTGGCACATACCTGCACCCGGAAGCAAGCAAAGAGATGCTATTTTGTGCTTCCCAAAGGGGCTGATTTCCTTTTTACACACCCTTCCCCTAATTCACTAGTTGTGCAAGTGACTGTGGAAGGGGCTCAGCAGCACCCTCAGACATCCACCCTGCCATAGAAAGTGTCAAAGAGGCTGGATCTCCTGGGCAGCAAGGCCTTCTCCTCCTCAGGCCTTCAGTTTCATATAGCCAATTACCAGGCATTGTTGGCTAAATATAACTTTAATACCTACACCACGCTGGCGGAGTTCAAAGACAAACCCCCTGGGGAAGATCAGGCCCAGTTGCATTTCTTGATGGATGAGGGGAGACTGGTGGCAAAGGTGGCTTTCCAGGTCACGGTGGATGCTACAGGGCTGGTCATGCATAGAAACTCTGGGCTCCAATCACCGGGCTTCCCAGGGGACGTCCAAAATACTATTCAAGACCTCCCTTTTGCTGAAGCCAATCTTCTCAGTGAAAAGGCAGACGAGTCTTTGCATTCCCTCAATGACTCGAGATCATTGGGATCTGTGCTCCAGTCCCCACGAGAATACATCAGAAACAGCCCTTCAGACCCTGGCCACCTTCTTCCTATCTCTCTTACTACCATCATCCACCTGAACCCCCTTGCAAGTGACTGAGATCCCGGAGAGGCTGTTTCCTGGCTCCAACCACTACCACATCGTCCATGTACTCCCAACTGCAAGCCAAAGGCTACTTTTGATATCCAGATCAAGACTCTCACACCACCACTGTTGACGCCTATTTCACCACCCATGCTGCCTTACCTTCTTCACCCACTTTTGGAGCAAGGTCACTATGGACAGTTGATTTCTGGAGATTATCCATCATGGATACTCCATAGATTTCCTTTCCTTTCCTCCTCACAAACCTCCCACCTGGCCACCCCTGGGGGACCCCTCCCACCAATTGATTCATCAACAAGAGGCAGACTTCCTACTCCACTGGCGAGTAATATTGATCATCCCACCTCAGTAGCGAGGAAGAGGGTTCAGCTCCCCATATTTTCTCATCCCCAAGAAAGGTGGAGGGTGGAGGTCCATCCTGGACCTTCAACAGCTCAATATTTTCATCAGGAAGCTGAAATGCACAATGATTACACTGGCATCGATGATCACCTTCCTCCAGGAGGGGGTGTAGTTCACACCTCTTGACATGAAGGATGCATATTTCCATGTGGACATTCACCTATTACATAGGAAATTCTTACAATTCAGGATTACACAGCAACAATACCAGTTTCGCCTCTTGTGATAGCTTATGGGGTCTTTGTGAACGTGTTCACAGTACTAGCAGCCTAGATGCAACACCAAGGAAATATGGTGTTCCCATACTTGCACAGTTAGCTTCTGGTGGGACATTCCCGACAAGAAGTTGTCTTCACAATCGATTGCCTTCAATGTCTCCTTGCCTCCCTAGGTGTCTGAATAAATGAAGACAGGTCCATTTTGTTACCTACACAGACAATAAATTTAATAGGAGCAAGGCTGGACTCTGTCTCGGCAGGAGCTTTCCTTCCAGTGGACAGATTTTACACGATGAGCGGCCTGATCATGCACATCACCCCTAAATCCCACACTATGCTGTGTTGGTGCCTCTACTTCGTGGGCCACATGGCTGCATGCAACTATGTGACTCCTTTTGCCCAGCTCCACTCGACCTACCTGCTGACCAAGGACCACATCAACTCCAGAGCTATTGTTCCCTCAGGAGTTCTCGCCTCTCTTGCTTGGTGGTCCAACCCGACCCAGACCATGGTGGGGACCCCCTGCAATCCTCCCATACTGAGGGCCACCATTGTGATGGATGCCTCCCTTACAGGATGGGGTGCTCACCTGGCCTACCATGCAGCCCAGGATATATGGTCGCCATGGGAAGCCAGGCTGCCTAGAAACTTGCTGGAACTGAGAGCAGTCTGCATAGCCTGCAAGGCCTTCTTTCCCCTCATATGCTTCCTCCACGTGCAAATCCTGTTGGACAATATCTTATCTATCTAATTAACAAACAGTGAGATCTTGTCTCCTCCGCCTGGAGGCAGTCAGACTGTGGATCTGGTATATCAGAAATCAGGTTTCCTTACAGGCCGTATATCTCCCAGGTGCTCAGAACTCTGTAACGGACAGACGAAGCAGAATCATTGAATATCAGGGTTGGAAGGGACCTCAGGAGGTCATCTAGTCCAACCCGCTGCTCAAGCAGGACCAATCCCCAGACAGTTTTTTGCCCCAGATCCCTAAATGGCCCCCTCAAGGATTGAACTCACAACCCTGGGTTTAGCAGGCCTGTGCTCAAACCACTGAGCTATGCCTCCCCCCCCCATGTAGACCATGAATGGGAAATACACAACACAGTTTTGACCAACATCTTTGCACAGTTGGGTAATCCCCTATGGAACCTCTTTGCATCCCAGATTAACAGAAAGCGTCTCATGTACAGCTCCAGAGGGGCCCATCAGCAGCAACCCTGAGTGACATTCTGCTGCTCCCAGGGGCGACCTCCAATAAATTTTTCCCCCTATTCTCCTCATACCGCAAGTTCTTCAGAAGATTCACTGAGACGCAGCCACCGTCATCCTTCTAGCACCCTGTTGACCCAGACAGTTCTGGTTCACGGATCTCCTAAAGCCGTCCATACACCCACCCATCAGGATCCGCTCATTAGCAGAACAGGCTCAGGCACCCCAATCCACGCTCACTCCACTTCACGGCCCAGTGTTTGGATGGGCATCAGACATGGAACACTCATGCTCTGCCTCGGTCTAGGAGATCCTTAACCAAAGCAGGAAAGAATCAACCAGAATGTGCTACTGGGCTAAATGACGCCACTTCTCTGCTTGGGCATTCAGGTTATCCTCAACTATCTCCTCGCCTTGCAAACATCAGGTTTAGCCCTTAGCTCACTGCATGCACACCTAGCAGCTATTAGCGCTTTCCTTCCCCCAGTAGAGGGATGCTATATCTTCACGCACCCCACGACAGTGCGGTTTATGAAAGGCTTGATCAGAACCTTCTCACCAGTCATCAAACCCACACCCCAGGTTTGATCATGACAGGATGAGGTTAAGGTCAGCTCTCGTCCTGTCAGCTCTCACAGGGCTGCTCTTCGAACCTATGGCAGCCTGTGCCATGACCCACCTCTGCATGGAAGTGTCATTCTTGGTAGCCATCACTTTGGCCAGAAGGGTCAGTAAGCTAGTGGCCATGATGGCAGACCCTCCCTACACAGTATTCCACAAGAAGGTGGTCTCCCTCTGGCTACACCCCAAATTCCTCCCCAAAATTGTGTCCGAATTCCATATCAGCCAATCAATTCACTTACCTATATTTTTCCAAAACCTCATGCCTCTCCTGAGGACAAGAAACTATACTCCCTTGATATCAGACGTGCCCAGGCGTTCTATCTGCAAAGAACCAAGCCCACTAGAAAGTTGACTCTTTGTCACCATAGTAGAAATATTAAGGGGCAAGCCATATCCTCACAGAGAATTTCTAAGTGGGGATGCATGCTAAAATGCTATAAGATAGCAAAACTTCCCCCCTCTCGGGAGTGTTACAGCTCACTCCACATGACCGCAAGCAGCCTCCACGGCATTCTTATCTGGCATCCCATTGTGGGACATTTACAAAGCTGCGACTTGGCAATCTGGCCGCACGTTTACGGCACACTATTCCCTGACTCGAGACAACCATGGATGTGGCAGTAGGAAGGACCATCTTACAAACAGCTCTGCTGCCAGCCTCCTTGCACCCACCTCCACGTTGATCACTGCTTGCAAGTCACTCACGTGTGGAATACACGTGGGGAGCTGCACAGGAAAAAGACGAGGTTACTTACTGTAACTGGAGGTTCTTCAAGATGTGTGGTCCCTATCTGTATTCCACTACCCACCCTCCATCCCCTCTGCTTTGGACTTGATTACATTGCAGTAACAAAAGGAAATAGAGTGGCATTGACCCTTCATACCCTGGGTCAGGAACACGAGTGGAGATATTGTGTGTGTGCAGATCAACAGACACTGCTTGGAAAAACTTCCAGACTCAGGTACATGTGTGCCTATGTGTGGAATACAGATAGGGACCACACATCTCGAAGAACCTCCAGTTACAGTTAGTAACTTCTCTTCTCTGCCCCAATTTGACCATGTATAAAATGAATAAAATAATAGACTTTGCAGAATTGTCCTGAGGTTTCAGTAAAGCTTATGAAGTGCCTTTTAGATCCTTGGTTAAAAGTGCATGTTGTTTATTAAGTTTAATAATATTTAAGAGAGAATTTGAATGCCATAGAGAACTAGAGATTTCCCTCCTTATGCTAGAAATACAATCTGTCAATTCAATAGCTACATTTTCTGATGTTACTCAACTGTTTGAAGGCACTGTTAGTAATTTTAAGAATTCATTTCTCCACCAGAAATTGGTCTTGACTAATAATCAGTTGACCACCCTTCCAAGAGGAATTGGTCACCTCATCAATCTAACACATCTTGGGCTAGGAGAGAATCTTCTCACACACCTTCCTGAAGAAATTGGTAAGGTGCTATTTCTGATAAATATAAATATACGGTATGGTTAAACAATAACCTCCAAATACCTCTGGGAGACACAAAATGATAGGAATTTATTGTATTCAGAAACAGAGGCCACAAAATTCAAGGAGAAACTTTTATTGTGAGGAGGTATGCAACCGTGCTTAAAATTTCTGCCAGCACTACAATATTACATGCTTTCTCTGTTTTCGTGAGAGAAATGACTTAGCTTTTTCGGATTAATTACCTTGTGGGTGAAGAACTTGTAGAGGGAAACTGACTTGGATTAAGTAGTTTCCTTCTCTATCAAACTCTTCACTGACTGTGCTAAAGAGAAATTTATAGGATTGTGCAATGCCAGTCAGTGTTAGTCAACTTTCCTTTCCAACCATTTCCTTGTAAAGACTCAGTAGGAAAGGAATCAGACTAATCCTATGACTTTTCTTTCTGGCCATGCTGCAGAAGTAAAATTTTGTGTGAGGGAAGGGGCTGCAGAGGGAATCTAGGAGAGGCACTTTCCTTCTACAAATCTTGCCATTTGCATTTCATCACACTGCTGCTTGCCTTGCTGAGACAAGAGAAGGGGAGAAGGAAATACAGGGAAAGGAGAGGAAAGAGAATAAAAAAACAGAGACCTAAACACCATGAAAACGAGTGAGAAATACAGTGCCACACAGCTAGAGAAGAGGGAAACAGAGATGCTTCAGCTGTCCCAGCACCTCCAGTGAAACACCAGCACAGCCAGTGCAAATCTTGCACATGTGTTGGAGTCAGAAGGGCCAGATCTCAGCTAAACCTGGCCCTATGCATTCTAGATCATAAATTAGTCGTGCTCAGGTGCCTTATGCTCTAATCTATAGAGTTAAAATAAATTACTGTGTTTAAAGCACTCTAGTGAAGTGTAGAGACTGGTTATTAAAGTTTTCAAATTTGATTGCCTCATGTAGAATCATCAGATAGTGCTCAAGTTCTGCCCAACTCTGCCCTTTCTGCTTTGCAGTCTCTCACCCTGGCTCCCCAATCTTCCTCAGATTCTACATGTGGTTCCCCGCTTGTACTCTGAACCTTTCGCATACTCTCCCAGTCCACCAGTGGTCCTGAAATCTTTCCTTCCTCAACACGCTCTTTAACCCTCTAATACTCCTGTTACCCTCTCTGCTTCTCCTCTAGGTCGTTGATGTTTCACCAAGAGGTGAGTGTTGTAAGGCAACAGGAGTATTCAGTAGAGATTTACATATTCTCATTACTGACTCTGCGACTGTGAACTGTTACATGATAGAAAAAATTCTGCTAATCATAACTACAGTAATACAAATAATAGTAAAAGAATTCTAACAATACCTACTTCCAATTAGCATTGAACCTCTTATCAGTATTTTGCGGTATGTGTCCAAGTACATCATTTTCCACACGTCACTTGCTCCCTTAAAGAATTACTCTGTGTAAACCTGTCTTTGCTCAGTTAATGCTCCCGCCAATGTCCCCAATTCAACATGACTTGGAAGCTTTGACAAACCAATAGTGCAATACTATCCTGCCATAATGAACTTCTTTTTTTAACCATTTTCATTAATCTAAAGTGGAGCTGGCCCTCAGAACAGGAGCAGTGCTTATGGTATACCTGATCTGTAGGAGCAGCAGAGAGTCCTGTGGCACCTTATAGACTAACAGAGGTATAGGAGCATGAGCTTTCGTGGGTGAATACCCACTTCTGCATCCGAAAAAGTGGGTATTCACCCATGAATGCTCATGCTCCTATACGTCTGTTAGTCTGTAAGGTGCCACAGGACTCTTTGCTGCTTTTACAGATCCAGACTAACACAGCTACCCCTTTGATACATGATCTGTAGGGAATACAATCTATATATAGGGATATACAGTTATCTTGTTTGGCGTCTAAGATAGGTAAGCATTGGCAAGAAAGAGAATGTTACTCTGCTGTCTAGCACATCATATTGGTTGATTTATGTAGCAATCACACTTTGAGTGGAAACCTTGCAGTGACCATCACTACAGAGAATTGAGCTGAATGACTCTTACTTAGACACCTGTGGGCAAGGGGGTTGGTATGCTTAAAAATAGAAGTGGACATGGGTTGTTTCCCTGGTAGAGAATTTCCAATTGAATTTCTCTTGTGAGTTTGAAAGCTTCTACTCACATGTTATAAGCCATGTGAAACAAAAGGGATATTTACTTTTATATTTATGAATGTTTTATTTTAACCAGGTACACTGGAGAATCTGGAAGAACTGTATTTGAATGACAACCCCAATCTGCACAGCCTTCCCTTTGAGCTGGCACTCTGCAGCAAACTGTCAATAATGAGTATTGAGAACTGCCCACTCAGCCACCTTCCACCTCAGATCGTTGCTGGGGGACCCTCGTTCATCATTCAGTTCCTAAAAATGCAGGGACCATATCGTGCCATGGTCTGATGTAAATTGGATTGTCCCATACACTGTACAAAATACAAACTGCATTAATGTTGTCATTATATATAATATAATATAATATACATATATTATATTATATTATATTATATTATATTATATTATATTATATATAAAAATATATAAATAATATAAAAAGGCAAATTTAAGACTGCATTATGTGTTTCTGCTAATAGAGGAATCATAGCCATTTAGATTTTTTTTATTCTGTAAAAATGCTTGTGTAAGTTTTCTTTGCTGAATTTGGTGGATGTTTGTCTGAGTAATCTGGAAATGCCAGTTCACTTAAAGCAATTGCCAGCGAATTCAAAAGTTGTTAAATTTAAGGGACAAGAGTAGTTTTTACTTAGATCTACTTTCAGTTAGCAAAAAATGCGCAATCTTTTATGGTGAACTTTTCTTTTCTGTTTTCCTCCCTCTCCTGTGTGTCAAAACCTGGTAGGGTCACACATCCTGAAGTTGGTGGGATTTTCTTTAATTTATTTTGAGATTTGAAACAAGCGGTGTTTTTATATTGTTTACAGTCAGAGTAAATCACTGGATTTTGTTTTGTTTTGATTTGCTCTGTTTTAATCAATCTAGAATTTATATGCTTCTGTTGAAGAATTTTTATCAGCTGGTTTGTATACTAAAAATACTTACTCATCAAAACAACTGGTAGGTGGAAAAGATGCAGTCAAAAAAGCTTGAAGTCTTGTAAGTCTTGCTTCCCTGAGTTATCAGTTGTGGGCATAACATATCTGAACTGAGCCTTTTGTTGTTGGTCTTTTCTAGCACAAGTAACCTTTTCAGATTGGTAAAAATATTGAATAGTCTCAGTGAAGAGCAGTTTTTGTTTTGTGAAGTTACAGATTCATAAGGTCTAACAGTATAGTTGAATGGCAAGGAAATAATATATATTATCTTTTTTTTGTTATAGTGTTGGGTCATAAACGACAACAGGCAATTTTAAGGATTCCTCGTAGTCCTTGTACAATAAATGAATGTCTTACTTTTAAACACTGCAATATATGTAAGTTTTAAGGTTGGTTAACAACGTACTATGGTTTTATATCTTGACTTGCCTTGTACCTCCTTCCATTATGGAACTTCTCTGTCCAAGCACAATTGCTTCACACTGTGCTGTTTTGCTGCTGAACTAAATGCACTTTTCCCCACAGCTGGGGCACTTGCTTCAAAATATTCAGTTCAGTACCACATCTATTTTTTTAATCTCATCCTGTCAATTTCAGTATTAAAGAACGTTCTGTTAAAAAGAGGCACCTTTTCATTTGTGCACAGATGGTGATAGCTCAGTAGAAATACTGTAAGTGGTTCACATGCGATTTTATTTGAATTTGCTTGGCTGCTTAGCAAGCTAAAGATGCTGCAGTGAAAGAGATACTGTCACTCCACTTGCATTGCCAGTTTAAGATGACCTTTTCTTTAAGAAGATGGAAACTCTAAAGGCAGTTACATTTCAGATGTTGGCTAAACTGTCCAATTTATACTCATTATAATGGAATTGCTGCTGGATTATTGTGCTTTAGAGAGGACTGTATCTTTTAACAAAATTAAATCAATTGATGTCAGAAAAAATCTATTTCACATGCAGAAGTTTGGGGGAGTATAATTTTTGGCTTTTAGACAAGCTTAATTTTATGTACTGCCTTTGGTCTAGTTTTTCCAGCATTAACAGTAACTTGCATTCTGTTTTGTCGTCTGATTTTTCATTAACAAGGAACAACTTTTAAATGGAAGGCAGGTGGAGATATAAAACCGTAGAGGGCTCAAACGTGCTGTAAAACTATTGTAGATGTCACTGGATTTTACCAAGTAATGTCCGTTCCCCTCCCTTGTTTTTTACATCTACTGTAGCTTTTCAGTTTAGATTTTAGTTTATAAAAGAAACTAGTTATTACAGCTCTGCCTGGAGATAATCTTTTTCATCAGTAAAGTGTTAAAATATGAATGCTGAAATGTGTAGCTTTGAAGACTGTAATCTAACTTCTGAATTTACTGCTGAAACCTACTTCTTGCTCCCTCAGTTCACTTGGGAAAACAGTTTTTGATTAATACGATTCCTTAAAACAAAGGTGGCTGCCCCTGTGTCTCAAAGCATATCAGTTGTGTTCCCCATTTGCACCCCAATCCCATTTTTGATGAGAGAATTTGCCCTTTAACTTATAAGACAACTCATGTCTCAATCTGTTACAATAGAGCAAGATTTTAGGTGTGTATTACAGTAGGAAACTAGCCCAAGAGGAGTCATTTTAGATGCTTCTTAAAAGTTTCAAATAATAGGGCATCTAATAGCAGGCTGCCTCCTCCTGAAGCGTTTCCATTGCCACTGTTAGACAGTCAGGTATAGGTGCTGTTGGGCTGCATTTACGGAATTAAGATTGTTTAGTATGTAAATATTTTAATCTGGTTTATTCATCTTGTTGAGGTACATGATTAATGACTGTACAATTGGAGCTGACCCACTCTTCCAAAAACTTGGTTGGATGAGAAGTTGGCTTACCAAAAATACTTTTTACACTCTTTAAAAAAAAAAAAAGGTCTCCATTACAGTTGTAAGAGTAAAGTAATGAATTAAAACATAGCTATGTTCACAACAGGATATTTTTCAATGTATCCTTGTGCTAAAATAGTAACTTCAATGCCAAATACTCCTGAGTCTTGTTTGGGAATTTAATTTTGTACTTTTTGAAGTGAATCCTTCTTGCAGTGTCTAGAGGGAGTGTGAGTAAAACAACGTGAGATATTAAGTTCTGGTGCAAAGAATTCAAAGACGTTTCCTTATGAAATGAGTTATTTAATTTTGGTGTTAAATGGGTGAGTATCATTGTTTGGAATAAGCTTTAATGTATACATGTTATTAGTCCCTCAGCTATTTATCTAACACCTTGATCATTTAAAACAATTCTATAACCTGACAACTTTTTTTAATTTTCCAGGATGTTGCATTTTGCATCTGTTAACTAAGTACAGTTTTTAGGTTGTCTCTAATGCCCAATGCCATTCAGTGGGATTTGTGTTCGTTTGTATATATGTTTAAGAACTTTTGGATCATGCGGATTAAATTAAAAATGAGAAGAAAGAACTCAGTCCAGACAAATATATGGTATTGAAGCATGAGCAAGATGGAGTAAAAAAGTTCTGTGGGTACTTTTTAAGACTAGGATGGTCAAAGAGGGGTGAGCCAGATTTCTGTTAAAACTTTTGTCCCTTGCGATACTGTTCTGGGTAGTGCTATCTCTGAAATAAATAAGAAGAGATTATAAAAAGTGTGACAATCTTTAGAAATCTGGGTGCAAATCAAATCATGACCTCTATTGCCTGCCTGTGGAAGTATCAGCACTTGTATTTATAGGACACTATCATGAACTATGCCTTGATTAACACAAGCAAAATACCATGCTACAGAGTATAGTATTATGGTACTCTGATAAGTAGAAAACTGATCATAAGGGTTGTCTTTTTTAAAACACTGATTAAATGTAAAGGAAGAATAACTGGCAATATGACTTTTAGTTTTGAAACAAATTATATTGTGTTTAAATTGACTAAATAGAAATTTGGCTGCTAACTCTTGGCTTTGAAAATGCTTGGTTTTCATAAACACTATAAAAATAATAATGTTCCCTCTCTGGCCACCTCACATTTAATTTCCTAAACAAAAACATCTAGCTGAACACACCCCGTGCAGTTTGGTCATATGGTTGCACACCTGGCCTCTTTTAACTTGCCCGATGCTATTGGAAACTCTTAAATCCATCTTACTTTATTTTAAAACAACTTAGTATTATAGAATATTTGATGCTTCGGTGCCTCTTTTGGTTTTAGGTTTTTTGTGCAGTTTTGTTTGTTAACGTTGTGTAAGAAATCATGTGCTCAAGCTTCTAGAAAGGACAATAAAGTTTGTTCACTTAAATGGTTTTAAAAAACAGGGCTTAGAAACGTCCAGCTGGTTAGTAATTGCAGCGCCTAAAAAGCAAAAACTTCAAGTACCATCTGTAATCCTGAAAGTGTGCAGAATACCTTTTTTAATGGAAAACCTTTTATCAGACGTTTCTTCCTTTCCTTGTTTCTCTCTTAAGGATCAATACAAAATCATAACATATCAAGGGAGGGACATGTCTTTTGTATTATTAAGGAATCTGAATGCAGCAGAGTATTTTTGTATAGTCAATATTGCACCTCAATTGTATCTTTAATTGGCATGCCAGAACTTGCTTTTAATTAGACGTACTGTTGGCAGTAATTTGCACAACACACAAACTTAAAAGGCACAGTTAGGACAATTACAAACAAATGATAGTATCTACAAACAGTATCTAACGGTTTTTGTTTTTATTCTAGCGATCAGAAGACTGTTTATTATTCTGATGTTTAGGTCTTAAACAGGTCCGCACAGGATTTTTGCTGTGGAAAAATACCTGCCCACATGAATTTGTGGTCAAAAGCTAAACAAAAGTGTAAACGGTCTACAAAAAATGTACTTTTAATCTGAATTATTGTAATGTTGATTGTTATGTCTATAATATAAAAGATTGCCTTGCTTTTTTATAAGTGTCATTCTGTATCAATGCATTCATTATAAATAGTATATTTGTAAATGAGCTGCCACTGAGTCTTTTGAAAGTTTTCTAGTGTTAAAATCTAACTTAACCTGGATGTAAATCATACTTTCGCAGTGTCACAAAAATGATTGAGAACTGCATTTTCATTATATACCTCTTCACTCTTTTGAAGATGTTTTTCCAAGTAAAATATGAAGTTTAATGTATACTGATTTCAGGAAACTTATACTTCAAAAATTGCATGACAGTAACTGCTCTAAACATAAAAATGTAAATTGCACACCTTTATAAAGCAAATGTTGGTAAAACCTTTTACTTTCATGTTATATTATTGTATAGTAAGGCGCAAAGAAAACAATATAGGATCGTTCTCTTTAGAGGGAAAAAGAAACCGTGACTATGGATTTTAGTGCAAAATGAGTTCCAAATAACCACATACATGAAAACAGATGTGGAACTATAGTTCTTAAGAGACAAGAAATCACCTGGATTTAATATTTGATTTAATAAAAGAAAACATTTTCAAAGTGATTTTATGTAGCTTTGAAAGTTATCTTGCAAGTATGCATAGCTCATATGATCCATATTCGGTGTTTCAAGTAGTAAATATTTACATCATGTTCTGCAAACCAAAAAGAGAGTGCTTAATACTTGTTTGAAATGAGAACATCTTAAGGGTTCAACTTTGATGCAACCCCTGCCGCTCCCCACCAACCCCTCCCCCCTCATCAAAATGCTTATCATAGTTGAATCTTTTTAAAATAGTGAGCCAGATTCTCAACTAGCATAAAGGTATCTCTGCCACTCGTCACTGTAGTATTTGAGCCCTGCTGCACTGAAGTCAATGGAGCTATGCCAGTTTACACCAGCTGAGGACCTGGCCAAAGTGTCTGATAATTATCGTATTACATCTTTCACTTGTATGTCAGTCTTTATACTATGAGTGATTTAGCAACCTGAACCAGGGACTCCTGTGTTCTAATCCCAGCTCTGATCCTCTTTCCCATCCATGGTGGCCTTTGGCAGGTCACTTCACCTCTTAGTGTGTCAACTTCCCCACCTGTAAAATAGGGATAATACAGGAATTTCGTGAAAATGAATTAGTTAAAGCACGTAATGGGCTCTGAAGATAAACGTCAAGTATTATATTCATGGAAAATGATCCCATTACAAAATGATCCATTTTGGGTTAAATCTGTTATAGAAACTACTGCAGCAGTTGCTATGCTTTATTGAATTAGCCATAATAGCAAGAATCACACTATCTCCTGCAGTTAATTTTGAGACAAATAGAAATTGCCCTCATTTTAAACAACTTCAGCTTATTAAAAGAGTTCATTGATTAAACACAATGAGAGGAAATATCTATACTAGTAGTAGAAGCACTTTTTCATGCTATTGGAGAAATCCACGGTGCTGGAAGATATGGCTTTAACATTGCTTGACGGGAGAGCTATTAATATTTTAATTGGCCTTTCTTATGCTTTTGATGTTCAGAATTTTCTGAAACCATTTATAAATCTCCACTTTTGTTGTGTTCTTTTTCTTGAAATGCTCTTGCTTTCCTTTTCTGTGGGGGTGGTTTCTCACAGGACATCACTTTAGTTTTACATTTTCCTTAGTTACTGGATCCCTCTCAGAAAAATTTTGTATTTAAGACATGCCCCCTTGAAAACAACCACCACTGGAATTAGTAACAAACTGATGATAATTGGCATCTGCTAGACTATCCTCAGTAACCACGGAGACTTAATGAAACTCAGAAGCAGTATCCCCAACCAATTGTGATCTGCTGCTGCTTCAAATAATTTTTGGGTAAAGTGAACTGATGGGCATTGTGCCAGGTCCTGAATTTCAAGAAATTGCCTGGTGTGAAAAATGAATAAAGTTCCAGTTTCTGGCATCCTCCATCATAAACACTATATCATTGGTCTGCAAGTCTGAAGTTTGGATCTCTTAAATGAGTTTCTTTTAGTGATCCCAAATGCTAGGAAGGAATGTGGGGTGAGAGGATTATCTAGGACCCTGTACTCATACACGGTTCATTACCCAATCGAGGTCTTAAGTGACCCTGAGCCAGATATTTAAATGTATTTAGGCAACTAAAAATGTCAATAGGTGCCTAATGGGATTTTTAAAAAAATTGTACAAGACAAGGCATGTTGTTGGTGCGTAGACAATAAAATAAAAGGGGCAACAGAATGGAAAATTGCACAGCAACACCCAAGAGAGAGCTTGGTGAGCATGAGAAATACACCACTGCTTCTCTTTCGAACACATCAAGTAGGAAAGAGCAGAACCACTGAATAAGGAGTCTCTTCCGCTGCACCATAGTCGGGCAGGACATGGTCACCTGTATCAAAGATTGCAGATCTAGAAATAAAACCATGGACAGCTGACCACTGTCTGTCACCAGGAGTAGAGAGCATCGAGGGGGGAAAAAAGAGTCTCCTGACCATAGCTGGACTTATACCCATGGGTCAAGCAAATCAGATGGCACCAAAGCTAATTTACCAGTCATCTTAGTCAACTTCTGCAGGAAGAGAAAATCTTGAGAGGAGGAGGTAATTAGATTGGCAGTGTAAAGTGATGATGGTTTGGAATAAGAGTATAATAACAGTTTGTGAGACCAGCCTGGCACCCTGCACTGTGATGTTAATTATCCTCCTAAGTCCCTCTTCCGCTCACCTGGCAGGCTGCCATAAAGCCTGGGTGTCTGTGATAATTGGGCCTACAAATGTACCCTAATTGTGAGCTCAACTGTGAAAAGAGAGTGAAAGTTAATAAAATGTCACAATAACCTATAACAAATGCTGAGGGGAAGAGATGCAAAAAAGTGACAGATTGAAGGTCACTGCCACCTCCACCAGCTCCAGCTAAATTCTCACGATCAGCTGAGATCTGACACTTTTTGTCCTCACCTACTTTGTGTGTCCTTTTTCTTTCCCCGCCTATTTTCTTCTCTATCCTATCCTCCTTTTGTCTTCTGTTTAATAAGAGTCTGGCTCAGTTTCCAAGACTGTATATTTTACAACATTGCTGTGACCAGAAAGAGGCAGTTAAAAGCAATACTCACCCTCCCTGAACAGCCTGACGCTGGTACAAGTTTGGCAAGTCTCAGAGTGGCTAAGACTGAGTGCTGTGCCTTTGGTTTTTCAGCAGTGAGGTTGCCAGTGAGAGTCAACACCAGAGCTAGAAAATGCAGTTTCTGTCTTTGCTTTCACCTTTTGTGTGTAGTTGTTTTGTTTTGTCTTCTAGGAAAGGGAATCGTACTTTAACAATCACAGAAACACTGACACCACCAGCCCATCTCAACCAACTTCTTTTTTTTTTTTTGCAAAAGAGCAGCTATTGCCATCGTTAATAGCATCCAAGAGGTGGTAAGGGGAGGGTTCCATCTAAAAACCCTCTCCAGGGAAAGGGAACAAGGGATGATGATAAAATGAAAGCTTTACGTTTCAGATGCTTTAACCCTTTCCCCCTTTTTTTCTCTGCCTTTAATAAAACACTAAAGATGTTTAACAGATTTGCTATGGTACTAAACAATCTGAGGTCTTTGTATGCTAAACCCTGAACCTTCTTTAAAAGTGTTTATTCAACAGTTTCAGGGTCATGTTAATGCCTTTGACTCTTTGGGCCCATGTAATCCATCAAAATTAATATAAAAGCTCCCCTGGAAGCTGCAGCTCTCAAGCTCTGAGACTTCCTTGGCTTCCTGCGTCCGGAGCTGTGGGGCAGCCCTCCAAGTGGACTGCATTGGAGACAAGACCCCATGGTTATCTGGGTCTGTGGCCCTGGGGTAGCCTGCCAGGTGGGTTGAGGCTCTGTTCCCTTTCATGGAGAATTCTGAAATGTTGGGGTTTCATTCCAAATTGGAATGGAACCAAACATCAACATATCAAAATCTTCCACAACATGGAATTACCTTCTCTGCACAGCTCTAGTTGAAAGCTCTTCCCATATGGTTTCTGGTCCTGTTCTTTGCCTCCATTTTCTCCTGCTTCAGATCACACTTCTCCAAGGCCTGTTTTCCCATCCCCTTTCTCTCCATGCAGTGATAATTACATGGACTGGGAGAGAGAGCCAAAAATATTGAACCAACAGTGTGTGACCTGACTCCTACTTTTTTGCCTCTTTAGATTGTAAACTCCTTGGATTTTCTCCAGTCATATCAGTGGAGGAAGGAAATGTGAGCTGAGGAACGAGATTTGTGTGTTGGAATGGATGGAGAGGTGACAGAGGGGGAGGTCCAAGCACCCTGGAATCAATGGAGGGAATTAAGGGACAGAGTTGTAGAGAAATCATGGATATTGATGATTTGGAAGTCAGTGCAAGGCTGAATGAAGGACATGGCAATGAGCAATATTAAAGACAGCAGCAGGAAGGAACTGGAAAGTTTTGCGGGGCGAGAGAGAGAACAAGACTTGATGAGTGCAAGTCAAGGCCTTGAGTAAAAGAAATGGTTCAGAACTGGAGATTCAATAAGGAAGTTAAGGAAACCCAGTGAAGGTGGGATGAGCCATCAACATGGAAGCCAAAGTTAGTGTGCCTGAAGGTAGGGGCTAAATGAGAGGGAAGGTGTGAGCAGAGCAGTCGAGCCAGGAGGACAGGAGAAAGCGACAGGAGGTAATGGGGCAGGGGGGATGGGCAGGAGTTTGACGTGGACTTTGGAGAGGTGAAGGAGAAGGGGAAATGAGATGAGGGAGAAGGAAAGTGGGGATAAAGCTGGAAATTGGGGAGGTCAGTGAGAGCATAGGGCATGCCAGAAAACGAGGCATGTTGAAGATGGAGAGGCATGTCCCCACATGTCCTTTGTTTCCCAGGAGAGAGTGGAGCTCTGTCTTAGAGGCAGCTCTGCTGCCACTATGTTAATATAATAGACTTGGATTTCTCCAAGGCGTTTGAGTTAGCACCATGCAACATTTTGATTACAAACCTGCATTATATGGCATTGACAGGTCAGGATTAAAAAGCGTCTCTCTGATCTCCAAAGTAGTATTAATGGGGAGATACCAATGACTGGGGCTCTTTCTAGAGGACTCTCCCAGGGGCCTGGTTTTGGTCAATTCTATATAATATTTTTATCAGCGATCTGGATGACCATATAAAATCTTTGCTGGTAACGTTTGCAGATGACCCACAGATCAGTGGGGTAGTAAATAATGAGAAGGGCAGGGTTACTGCCACTGAGTGATCTGAACTTCCTGGTTAAATGGTCACAAGCCAACAAAATGCATTTTAATACAGCCAAATGCCAAGTAAGACAGATGGGAATCAAGAATGCAGGTTACACCTAGTGGATGGATACTGTCCCGGAAATCAATGACTCAGAGAAGGATTTGGGCGTGGTCATGGATAATTGTGTCAACAGGAGTGCTCAGTGGGATGCTGGGGCAGAAAGGGCGAATGTGACTCTTGGCTGTCTAAACAGAGGAATATAATATCGAGCAGAAGTAGAGAAACGGTCTTTCTGTTAACAGCATTGGTAAGACTGCTACTAGAATACGGTGGCCAGTTCTGGTGTCCACACTTTAAGGAGGAGTTGGAAATGCCAGAGAAAGTTGAAAGCAGGGCCACAAAAAATTATCCTGGGGCTGGAAAACAACCCTCATGATGTGCTCAATTTATTCAGCTTATCAAAGAGAAGGTTGAGAGGTGAGTTGATCGCTGTGTCTAGATTCTTACACACAGAAAAGAGCTCTGATCATGGGGGGCTTTTCAGTATTGTTGACAACGGCATCACAAGATCCAATGGCTGGAAGTTCAACTTTGAAATAAGACAGTTTCCTGGCTCTGAGGGTAATTGAACATTGGAACAGTTCATTAGGGGAAGTGGAGGACTTATCCTTATGTGGAGTCTTGAAAACAATGTTAGATCTCTTTCTAAAGAATAGGTTTAAGTCCAGCTTCTGGGAGAAATTCTATGGCCTGTGTGTGTGAGGGGTTTGACTGGATGATTAGTGTGGTTCCTTCTCTTGGAATCTGTGAATCTATGACCCCTCCCCCCCATTTTCATTCACTTCCTTCACGGGCCATGGGGAGAACAAGATTGCTTGCCTTACCCTCAATATGCTCATAACTCTTGCAGCTCTGTGTTAACATAAGCTCTGACTATAAGCAAATCTCATGCTTCAGGGCTTCAGCCAGTCATCTGTAGGATTCAGGAAGGAATTCTTTCCACCGACGCACAATTGGCAAGATGTAATCTGATATGGGTTGGGTTTTTTTTGTTGTTTGTTTTTCCCTTTCTCTGAAGAATCGGAGATTGGCCATAGGTGGAGACAGGACACTAGTCCGGTGCTCTGAGGTGGTACAGAGAATTCTTTTTCTAGACATCTGGCTGATATGCTTTGCTCACATGCTCAGGGTCAAACTGGTCACCAGATTTGGCATCAGGAATGCATTTTCCCCCTGGTGAGACTGCCAGGGACCTTGGTATTTTTTTTACCTTCCTACGGAATGCAGATTGCCTGCTGGGATCATCTGGGCATATCTGACCTACACAATTCCTTGCCACGTCAGGGGCCTCAGACATTGGTAGCACCTTGGTCTCTCGTGTTCTCTGCCTGTGTCAAATAACAATTTACTCTCCTGAGGACTCTCCAGATGCTTTAGTTTAATATGGAGTCAATATAGGAGTATCTGGGTGAAATGTAATGGCCTGTGCAATACAGAAGATCAGACTAGATGATCTAATCGTACCTGCCAGCCAGTACAAAAGCTATTAAATCCAGCTGGGTGTGGCTTGCTGCCCCAGCCAGAAGCTGGAGGTAAGTGGAGGCAGGCAGGACGGAGGGCCTGGTCCTCTTTGTTCTTTGAGCTGTTAATCAATGTTTCCAGTAGTCAGGACATACCTAACGAAATGTGACGTATAGATGCATGCATTCTATACCCATTTCACATCTATTCCAAAACCACGATGCTTTTTAAATGCACTGTAGTACATAACAGCTAAGAAGGGGGCAGACATTTTATGAGCTTTTCCCATGGCTTCCTGTTAATCACATGCCATGGTCCAGCCTATCCTTTAGAGCCAGCAGTCCTAACAAACAGCCTGGTGTCCATCTGCCTATTCTCAAAATAGTTGAGAAACAAGCTCCGAATCGCCTCTAGCACACCTGTCTGATGAGTGGCCAGTGATGGGCATCATGGCAAAAACCTAGCTGGATAGATGCATAGAGGATTTGCATATGATTTCATACCTTTGCTGTTATTTCATTGGATACTTGATTATCATAATACCTTTAAAAATAGCGTACCACCATGCTGATCTGGACTGTTAGGGATGTCATAGACATTTAGCTAAACAGGAGGGGTTGGATTATTGGGGCTTTCTGAATAAGTGATTCAGTGTGAATAGATAGCTAAGGGCATGTCTACATTACAATCTTAAGTCAACCTACTCATTACTGAGGTGGCTGATGTCCACACTTCTGTTGGCGGTGCGCATCATCACCAGGAGCGCTTCCAGAGAATGAAGAGGGGCAGTGTCAACGGGCTGAGAGCCCTCAGCTCCGCACACCCCCTGCTGGGAACTCAGCTGACCTCCAGGGCATCGCGCCTCCGGTGGGGAGATCTGCACCTGGAGTTTGGTCGACTGCAATGCTCCCGGTGGGGACCCTGGGGGGCAGCAGGGCTCCCATTAGGGAGTCCAGGTGGCAATCCGGCTTGGAGCGGAGACCTGGCAGCAGCCCAGCTGAGGAATCAGGAGCCGGGCTTTGTCAGTTTCACTGCTCCGCTGTAACAACAGCCACTGTAAGTAAGCGTCACCCTAACTACACCGACATAAGCCCCATGCCTCTTGTGGAGGTGGAGTTATGTCGTGTAGTGGGGCACTTACATCAGTGGGAGCAAGGCTGTAGTGTGTACACTGACATAGTTAGATCGACATAAACTGCCTTATGTTGACCTAACTGTAATGTAGACCAGGGTCAAGATTTGGATAAGGAGGAGTGTTAGCTATTTATTTAGTTATTTCTACGGTCAGTCTTTGCCCGCTACCACTTAGTAATCAGAACAAACATTAGTTTTAGTCAGGGGCGGCTCTAGCTTTTTTGCCGCCCCAAAGCAGGCAGGCTGCCTTCGGTGGCATGCCTGCAGGAGGTCCGCCGGTCCCGCGGCTTCCGGCGTACCTGCCGCCGAATTGCCGCCGAATCCGCGGGACCGGTGGACCTCCCGCAGGCAAGTCGCCGAAGGCTGCCTGACTGCCGCCCTCTCAGGGACCGGCAGGGCGCCCCCTGCGGCTTGCTGCCCCAGGCATGCGCTTGGTGCCTGGAGCCACCGCTGGTTTTAGTACCTTAAATGATACAGAACATTTTCCATTCCTTACGGAGCTCTCAAATAGTTCGATCATTATAATCACTTTTATTGAAGGACGTTCCCCATAATCCCACTAAAGAGTTGTAATTTATTAGAAAAATATTAACAAAGCCTATATCCTAGTCAATTCACGCATACGTTTCATTCTCGCCTCCCAAGCCCTGAGGACCTTCATTGAAAGACGTGGCTTTTTCCACAGTAGGATGTTGTTAAATTTGCCACATTTACTTCTTGCTGTCGTCTCCCACCGACCTGACTGAAAACCCAGAATAGATTGGTGAGGGATTTACTACAATTTTCAGCAGTGAATTGAATTCAATCAGATTTTATTTGCCCAACAAGCTGGACTAGTGGTAGGAGTCCTAGCCTAGGGTATCTGTCAGGATGGTTTAATGTCTGCCTAGGATAGGGTTACATACTTGGGTGGGTGTCATTATTGTCCACTCCTTGTCTGGTGGCAGGTTGCTTTGTAGTACAGTAAGTAATGCCTAATTAAAACAGACTTGTTTTGAATAAATTAAAACAAATTGAAATCTGACCAGAACTGACATTCTGGATGGTGGTGAGCTTTCGATCTATTAGGCCACTGTGCCTGATTTAGGGTGTTCTTTTTCTCAGTGCATTCAGTTGCATTTACTACTTTCCCTTGGTTTTCAGTAATACTTGGACACCATATGGCAATTACAACAGTAATGAAGTGGTAACCCAGCAAATCATTCAGGCTCAATAAATGGAAAGCTGAGTTCAGGAAAAGTTCAGCTGTAGCCAGCTGTAGGAGGTTGTAAGCATTTCTCCTGAAGTTTATTTTCCCTTTTAATCCTCCTGCCATTAGATTTAAGTCACACTGACATACAGTAAATAGCAGAATAATAAGTGAAGGAATAATATGTCTCTTCAGCCCTAAATGGCATTGCTCCCAGAATGACTTGGGGAGAACAAGCAACGTGATTTGCGATGTTGACAGTGAAATAATTCTTTGATGGGGATATCCACTCAAGGTGGTGTTCACCCATGTTCAAAGGCTGAAGTGGAGCAGGAGGATTTTGCATAGTACTTCTGTGGTGGGATAGAAATGCACACCCCAGGAATAAGGAAAGAGACTTAATCCAGAGCAGCAGAGATTTGTATGTGCTGGATGTACACACTGGTGCGGGTGATTTTTTTTTTTGCACTAAAGGTTTTTTTTTAAGGGGTGGGAAATACCGATTTGGCAATACGAAAACAGTCGGTGAATCTCTCTCGATTTTGCCAAATTGTTTCAGTGTAAAAAAAAAAAAAAAAACCCTAAAAAAATTCTAAAAAATTGAAATGTTTCATTTTTCAACACTCTTGAAATGAAACCTATTGATTATTTGATTCTAAATGAATTTTCATTTCAAACTTTAATTTTATTTATTTTTTAAATCAAAAGCATTTTAAAGTGGACAAAATCTAAACAAAACATTTAGTCTGAGGTGAAATTATTTTTTTTCCTGATTTATTTCTATTTTTTTCAGCCAACCAAAACATCCATTTTTTCACCTAGCTCTAATACACACCGTCTTGAGTTTTAATAATTGATCTGTGACATTTAAAGACCTGAGGTGAAATCCTGGCCCCCGCTTGAAGTTTTACTGTTGATTTCAATGGGGCCAGAATTTCATCCTAGGATTTCTGGGGGGAGTGGAAATCAGAACCAACAAAATGTGTGCAAATTACAATGCAAGGCAGCGCTCTTTCTTTGTTGTAACCCTTCTCCCCGCCACCTCCCCATCTCTTTGTCTTCACTTGTTGGATTATGTCTACATCATTACACATAAAGCACCTGTTCCTGTAGAATCTCAGACTGTCACCTCTTTGGGTCAGGGAGCTGTTTTAGACCATTGGAAAGCAACTAGTAATGCTGAATAAGTGATGACGCTGAAAGTCAGCATTAAACTTCACCGGAGCATCTTATAAAAACAAATACCCCTCAGATCTGGGTAGTAATAACTTAAACACTAGACAAAAAAATTGCATGAATAAAAAGAATATTTTCTCTCTGAAATACAGTGTCTATGGAGTCTACACACCAACACCAGGACAGGCGATGCTGGCTTGAGTAAGGAGGTTTCCTCCCCAATTAGATCTGGTGTTTTTAGCTGTAGCTTGGTTATTGTCATGCAGGCACACGCAAGCTATATGGCAACGTCTGCCAGTCAGAGTTCAAACATCGGCCCACCTCCTTCCTGCAGAGATGTGGTCCAGGCATAGCTGCTTGGCTTCCTGTTTTTGCGTGTGTCACCCAGCAGCATTTGTTATAGCTCCTCAGAGGATTTCCCTCCGGGGTCTGACAGCTCATCCTCTTCCATGGAGTGGGGGCAATTACTTTCCATTTAGGGACTAAGTGATAAGATAGAAACCCATGGATACTGCTTCCTTCCAGCATCCCCTGCTGGTGGCAATGGGAATGACAGGAAGTGTTAGGGTAATATGCATGTCAAGGGTATGCTACATGTCCCTCCAGTGGATGGCTCACACAAAAGAGAATAGCCTACCACTGGTGCACAGTAATGGAGTTATTCCTTGAGTTCACCCAGTAGAGGTCTGTCCTTTTTGAGGGATACAGGACCCAAACTCATGTGTGTGCACGGGGGCTCAGCGGGGAGAAGGAAGTGTACATGCCATAATAAAATTGCCTTTGTAAAATCCACAGAACAAGCCCGGAAAACAGAATAATTCCTGCTGCTCCTTCAGGTCTTTGTGTGGATCCAGCTTAGGGGGCACATGTGTAACCCACATGCTTGTAGTGCAGCAACTGATGGTTTTTTTATTTTAAGTCTAAAGAGGCGAGAGAAACGGGGGGAGGAGTTGTGGACTTGAGCTGAATTCTCGGTCTCTGCACACGTGCCCAGGGCAGGGCAATGGGCAGGGGACCAATGGCAGTGGCTCTCAACCTTTCCAGATCACTGTACCCCTTTCAGGAGTCTGATTTGTCTTGCGTACCCCCAAATTTCACCTCACTTAAAAACCACTTGTTTACAAAGTCAGACATAATAATACACAAGTGTCACAGCCACTAGTACTGAGAAATTGCTTACTTTCTCATTTTGACCATATAGTTAGAAAATAAATCAACTGGAATATAAACATTGTACATACATTTCAGTGTATGATATGTAGAGCAATATAAACAAGTCATTGTATGAAATTTTAGTTTGTACTGACTTGGCTAATGCTTTTTATGTAGCCTGTTGTAAAACTCAGCAAATACCTGGATGTACCCCCTGGAAGACCTCTGCGCACCCCTAGGAGGATGCGTACTCCTGGTTGAGAACCGCTGCTCTAGAGGAGAGGGTGTGGTAGTTAGAGCATGCTTAGTAGCTGTCTGGGAAGCTATGCAAAGGGTTCCTTTACCTTGGTTAAGCAGATTAGCAGACTCCATGCAGCCACCAGCTGCAAGCTGAGCCGATCGGAGGTCAGTGTGGAAAGGTTGTAAATAGGGGGGGTTAGAGCCAGCCCTGTGAATTCAGATGCTGAACAAGGTGAGGCCGAGATGTGTCTGCTGGGAGAGCAGTGTCCCAGAAGCTGTGCCGCTTTGGATGCAGACTACAGCCTCCCTCTTTTGCTGGAAGCTGAGGGCACACTGTTGACTCCAGGCCTGCAATTGCTGCTGGCCATGAGGCTCTTTCAGCTCCTTTTGCTGAGGAGATGCTGAGGTGTTCAGAGGGAGCCATGGGGCTGCCTTTCTCCTCTGGCCCTGAGGAGTCTGTCCAGGTGATGCACTGCAAACCCTGAGAAGTCATCTCTATGTATGTATCCGTGCGTGCTGGGGACTGGGGCGGGTGCCTTCTCTGATGATTTTGGGTTCTACAACTTATGAATTGTGGCTAATGTTATGGAGTTGCTGTTCTGAAAACTGCTGTATCACGAATACCCGTCTGTACCTGTGCCCACCATGCCCGACCAACCCAAAAGAATGTCTTCCCCAGACTGAAGACAATGGACAGCAACTCTTATCAACTGCTCAGACAGCTGTGAAGGGAATGTGCTGGGAGAAGATGCTTCTTCCTCTTATCTGAGTGGTAGAGGAGGGGGTGGGGAGGGAAGAGCAATGGACAATCCTGAAACAGAACAAAGGATGCCAGGTGAGGGCAGGACCACTGTGTAAACAGACCCACACAGTCACAAAGGGGGCATGGGGTGAAATAAGATGGAAGTTGGGGCAGGAGGAGGGAAGGGAATGGCTGGACCCAGGTCACAAGAAGTGAGCTGGCGCCATGTTGCAGGAACCCAAGCCATGCTCTGCAGCGGAGGGAAGTGGATGGCTCTGACTCCAGCCCAAAGGATGCTGTGGAATGGAGAAGAAACTGAGGCAGGGTTTGTTGTTTTTGTATGGATCTCTGTGTGTGTCTCATACTAGGAAGTATAAGAGCAAATAATATGTTAAACTCTGGGCACAGTGTCTTGTGTGTAATGTGCTTCACAGTAGCATGTGCCTCCTGAGAGAGATAAATGGCAAACCAGAAGTGGAGTTCTGGGAGAGGATGTGTTTAAGCTACAGGGGGGTCAGCAAGGGGCTAGGCAGGTGGACTACAGCATCCAAGCTCTCAGGAATGGGTGACAGGATCTGCACCCTAAGAGATGTGCCTGGTGACTCCAGGAGCGGGGTCGTGTATGGTTCAGACACTGGGAGGCTTAAAACACCCAGGATCCCGAGGCTTGGATTCCTCTCACAGCAATCTGTAGGGTGGCCAAGAGGAGGCGCTCAACTGGATCTGTGGCACCCCGCACTGCAATTTGCGTAGCAGCAGCAGAGTGGGGCAGATGTCTGGGTAGAGGAACACCACAAAATAACTGCAAGGTCTTTAAGGACATCACCTTTAAGGATGTCGATTTTGATTGTGAAAGGACATGAGCTCATTGGCCTGGTGCAGTTCCTGTTGGCAATCATGTCACCCTATGAACTCCCAGTTGTAGTTTCTATTGGGCAAGACCCTGTTCACTTGCTGTTCTGGGGAGTGTTGCTGTGAGGGGTTGACAGGCTGATGCCATCTGCTGGAGAGATGGCTGAATTTCAGCTGTGGTTCAAGTGAGCCTCATCATCATCAGTCTGCTGTATTGATGTCAGCTGTTTTTATGTCTGAGTTTTCCAAGGAGGAGGATATTGTTATGTCTATGGCAGGGATCAGCAACCTTTGGCACGCAGCCCACCAGGGTAAGCACCCTGGCGGGCCGGGACAGTTTGTTTACCTGTGGACACGGCAGGTAAACAAACTGGCCCGGTCCACCAGGGTGCTTACCCTGGCGGGCCGCATGCCAAAGGTTGCCGATCCCTGGTCTCTGGCATACATGCCGAGAAGATGGATAAAAACAAAAAATACTCTTTCGGGAAGGTTGCAGCGTAACACTACTTTATTTCTTAGAATCCAGAACTTGGACACACAAGAATCAAAACCAGAGAGAGACAAAGCAGGCTGCTCCCTCAGAGAGCGAGGCACAACTCACCCCACTTTGCTTTAGGCTGTCGCTGCAGCCTGATTGCTTGAGGCTCAGAGTGAACACTTCCCTCCAGAGCTCCCTTGCCTGCAAGCAGGACCAGGAAACTGCTTACCACTTAGTGATTCCTTGTAATTTAACACAGTTTTCAGTACACCACAGATGGGTTTTATCCAACCTATCCTTTCTGTAGTGTCACAGGCCACATGCCATTGTAAAGGGGGAACATTATCATTATTATTCATATTACCATAGCCCCTAGGAGCCCAACTCAGGGACCAGGACCCCTTTGTGCCAGGTGCTGTACAAACACAACAAAAAGCTGGTTCCTGCTGCAAAGAGCCTATAGTGAGCCATAAAGTGAGGCTGAGACCTACCTGAAAGTGGCCTATGTCTGTAACAGGTGATGGGCAGCTATTTACACACACAAACAAAGCAATGGCATTTAAAAGCAGTTCCTTTAGTTGAAATATCTTTGGGCTGAATCCCCCCCTTTACAGCCTACCTGGGGAGGTAAGTAGTGTCTGAGGGTATGTCAATACCGCCCCAAAACGTGTGTTCTGAACTCGGATTAGTGAACCTGGGTTAATGTAGCAGTGAAGACACCAGGGCCGCCCAGAGGATTCAGGGGCCTGGGGCAAAGCAATTTTGGGGGCCCATTCCATTAAAAAAAAGTTGCAATACCATAGAATACTATATTCTTGTGGGGGCCCCTTGGATTGTCAGCTGGAGTTAAAGCCTATAAGGGAGCCTGGGGTTGAATTTGTGCGCTAAGCTGAGTTGCCGCATCTTCACTGCTATTTTAACCCAGTTTAGCTAGCCTGAGTTGAGAACACACTCGCTTTTGCAGTGTAGACACACCCTGAGTGGCACTGGCCAGACGCCTTCTGCTTGCCCCGTTCAAAGGCTGGCACAAAGTATGTGGACGGGGAGGGCAGGCCGCAGCAGTGCTCACTGCTCCTTTAAAACAGCACTTGGGTGTGCACAGGGGAGCCCTCTCCTTGCCCCCAACCTGCCTGTTCCTCCTTTGCAGCTTTCAGCCCTACTGGCTGTGACCTCCGGGGGGCGCTAGTGTCAGAGTTCTGCCTGCCTCCCGGGCCCACTCACCCTTTCAGCCAGGGCCATAATTAAACACGTTACACAGGGGAACTTCTTGCACCAAGAACAGCGATAGCACCTGTAAAAAGTCATCACGACCCCTGTCCCTTTTGTGCGGTACTCGTAAACCCCAGCACTGGAGGAGAGTAAAGGAAGTGAGAACAACAGGGGAAAAACCTTGTTCAAGTAGGAATGACTCTTAAACAGAGGAACACCCTACCCTCACTCACCGTTTATATGCTACGGGTGGAATCCTATTAGGGCCAAATGCGGCCAGATTCTGAATGCCGGTGGTGTCCGTGGACGTTCAGGGTGCCCATCACCTCACAGAATCAGGCCCATATGCAGTAGCGTGTGCACAGAGTCATGATACCACAGGCTGTGGTATGTGGCATCGGGGAAATGCAGGCATGGTATCATTGCATTGATCCTTTCTTCCTCACCAGCCTCCCTGCCCCTCACTCTCCTTCGTCCGTATCACCTCTCTTCTTTGATGGCGCAAATTGTTGTGGTGTTCGAGTGCCCACCGGGGACGCTTGTATAGGCTGGGGATGGATTGCCAGCTTGTCTACCCTGCTGATCAAGCTCAGATCACAACTGGCATCTTTTCCTTCCCAGTGCAAACCACAATTTAGTTGCCTCCACTTGGTGGGTTTAAAATACATCCTCACCTCAGAAAGGATAACAACGAAGGGCTGGGCACTAAGGGAAGTTTTACAAGCAGGGTTTGACGGCTGGCTGATCCCTTAGCGTTATTTGCTTTTGCCACTAGATGGTGAAATAAGTAATCCACGCAGGCACCCAAGCCTCATAACAGTCTGCTGCGGAGCCTCCTTGCTTGTGAAACGACTCCGATGTGCTCTGCTCTCTGGGAACCTGCAATTTCAGCCAATTATCCTCTGATGTTTCAGATGTCTCATCTCCTGCTGCCTCAGCACCCACCTGGCTCTTTGATCTTTGTAATCCTGAAGCTGCCAGGCTTGAGCTAGTGAAATGGATAAATCGGTGCTAAATGTGGATAGAAAACCGGTGTGAAATGAATGCTTCTTTCAATCTATCGCTTCATGCTTGTTTTAAAGAGTTAATAGTAACAGGGTGTCTTTCTGCCTTTCAATGAAGTGGTTCTGAGGCCATTTATACAGGGGATATGTTATCCCCCGCCCCCTTTCAGTGGGGATCCGTTCTTGGGACATGGTACTGTAATTAGCATCATGTGGGTGGAGCCACTGGGAGTGTACAGAGGTGCCAGGATCCCATTGCAGGCTGGGACTCCTGCGTGTTTTCAATTGCTACCCCTCAACACGGTCACGTTTCAGCCTTTGCCACCATATCGATTTAGCTTAACAAAGGAAAGGTTAAGGGGCTGACTTAGTCTATAAGTACCTACACCGGGACCAAGTATTTAATAATGGGCTCTTCGATCTAGCCAGAGATAGGTGGAACACGATCCAATGGCTGGAAGTTGAAGCTAGACCAATTCAAACGGGCAATAAGGCGTAAATTGTTAACAGTGAGTACTTAACCAGGGAAACAATTTACCAAGGGTGATGGTTGATTTTCCATCACGAGCAATTTTTAAATCAAGAGTTGAGGTTTTTTTTTTTTTTTTTTTTTTTAAAAACAAATTATTTGGGAGGAGTTCTAGGGCCTGTGTTATTCAGAACCTCAGACAAGAGGATCATGAGGGTCCCTTCTGTGAATCTGTTCTCTTTCCCGCTCTCACTTCAAAGATATTTACACCTGATACTTTGCTCTTGGAATGTTGCATTTTTCCAAGCATGGACTGGACAGAGCTGGCTGGGAAACAAAAATGGGAAAATGTCCTGGAAAATTTCTAAGTTTGAAATATTTTGGCTCTTGCTAGTAATTGAATGAATATTCACAACCTCGGCTCCTAAGCAATAGGTAGGTGTTGTCATCTTCATTTCACAGGTGGAAAAATGGAGGCCTGATTTACACTAAAAAGTTAGGTTGACCCAGCTACGTCACTCAGGGGCGTGAATAAGCCACACCCCTGAGTGAAGCAATTAAGCCAACCTAACCCCTGATCTAGAAAGTACTAGGTCAATTTCATCGACCTAGCTACCGCCTCTCAGGGAGGTGCATTACCTACGCCAAGCATCAGCGTAGCTCGTATGTGCACTGAAGTGCCACAGCAGTGCTGCAGCTATGGGTGGACAAACCCTGAGCAATGGCGAAAATAAAGGACTTGGAGAAGGTCACAAATGAAGGTTATGGCAGAACGGGGCCTAGAGCTCAGATTTCCTGATCCACAGTCATCATCTTTGAGCACAGGACCAGTACCGGATGGGGACAAACCGACCAAAAGGGGACTGTCTGGTTTATAACCAAATGAATTGCCTCTGTAAGCCAGAAAGGACCATTACAATTATCTAGTTTTACTCTCCTCCATAACCCTGGTTGCATAGAATTCACCAGTGATTACTCATGCAAGATTGACAGCCTGGGGATCCAGCCTGGCTCATGCAAGTGGTCATGCTGATGCCAATGGAAAAGACTAGTTGTGGCGCCCATGGACGATGCCTGTCATACGTCGTGAATATTCCATGTTCCATCTGCTAGTTTAATTTTTCTTGTGGTGTTGGCTATGCAGTTCCCGGGGGTTCATTCCAGCAGGTGCTGTCTTGCAGAAAGGGAGAGCACAAGCTTCAGGTAGCATCATTCACTGCTACTTAAAAGAGGCAATACAGGTGGTGCTGAGCTTTTGAAAGTTAACCTCTGGCCATGGTGAGTTCAGCGCTCCGGCCTTAGAGCAGGGAGGAGGGAATCCAAGTGGGAAAACGTGTCTCTCCCCTGAGCTCAGGTTTTTAATCCAATCAGGGACTGCAAGGGGTGCAGCAGATTGTCTCCCTGAGTCCCAGAAGTGGGGTGCCTGGGTTAAGCGAGGCCTACCTAAGCCTTAGGTACGACAAATGGGTGCAGATTGTTCATTGTGTTGGAACTAAAACACCCTTTCTTCTTATGCTTCGTCCTCCTGGTGACTTTAAATAACACTTTGTTTTTGGAAAGGCTGTTTTGTGACACGACTCGTGCCCTGGCCACCGTCCCCAACGGAAAAACCGCAGGGCAGCTGAATGCAGTCCGGCCTGCTGAGCAACCATGGAGCATATACAGGGTGCTGCACTCCAGGGCCCCCATAGGAAGAGTGGGAGAAGGGTGGGATTCCTCCCCAGAGAGGTGAAGGCTAAGGGCCCATGTGTGCACACGCATTCAGAGAGGCTGAGGCCTAGTCTACACTTAAAATTTAGATTGACACAGCCGTGTCCATCATGGGTAAAGTCACACCTCTGAGTGCTGTAGCTATGCTGACATATCTCCCCAGTGTAGACTTTGGGTACGTCTATACTTACCTCCGGGTCCGGCGGTAAGCAATCGATCTTCTGGGATCGATTTATCGCGTCTTGTCTAGACGCGATAAATCGATCCCGGAAGTGCTCGCCGTCGACGCCGGTACTCCTGCTCCCCAAGAGGAGTACCCGGAGTCGACGGGGGAGCCTGCCTGCCGCATGTGGACCCGCGGTAAGTACCTTGTAGTTCAAACTAAGTTACTTCGACATTATTCACATAGCTGAAGTTGCGTATCTTAGTTTGAACTGGGGGGTTAGTGTGGACCAGCCCATGGTCACTGGAAGAAAGATTCTGTCAGTATAGCTACTGCCACATGGAAAGGTGGATTGCCTACAAAGATGGGAAGACCCCTTCCATTGTTGTAGACAGCATCTATGCTACTGGGCCCCAGCGCCATAACTATGTCACTGTAGCACCCGCCGTGTAGACAAGCCATGATAGTGGTCCAAATGGAGCTAGCCCTGACCCCTGAGGTTATTCACGTCAAAAGTTCTGTGCCATCATATGGTCTAAAGCAAAAATGAAAAAAAAAACATATTGGAGTTGTTGGATAGAAATAATACTAGAAAATAAATATCAATAACTAATACATCAAATAAATAAATACTATACACTGCAGCACTAGCACTTCTCCTCTCATTGAGCTCTAATCTCTGCTATGGAGCTATTGGCTAACACAACTGCTAGTTTCTTCTCCTGCACTATATTGAGAAAATCCATGCTGCTGCCTGCAAGCCCTGCACAAGTAAGAATCCTGCCAGAAGAGGTGACCAAAGCCAAAAGAAACGCACAGGTACAGGACACTTGCCCAGGACAACAGAAAAGCAATTTAGAAAAATGCAAAGTGAGAATACAGAGCAGCAACATAATCACTGATGTAAATCTCTCAGCGTACGTGTCCCAGGTAGGCTCCCGTATTCAGCTTTTTTCAACGCAATGGTCAACATACTCAAAGGAGTAGGTAATATTCAACATGGCATCCCTGCAACCTGATCTAGTCTCCAGATGTACGTGGGTCGGAGACAGTTTCCCGGCTTGAACATCAAAACAAAGAGATTAGGCATCAGCACAGAACACTACATTGAAACTGTATTTTTGTACTGATTTATTCAAGTAACGTATAAAGTACAGACAGCAGCTGAACAGCCAAGCGTGGTGGAAATACACAGCTACAAATAGGGCTCAGTGTCTAGACGTGAATAAGCAAATAGTGTAAGATTGACAGGAAAGAACCAAACCCAAATCTACTGCTATAACAAACCGTGACAAGAAAGAACCATATCATAGAATCATAGAATATCAGGGTTGGAAGGGACCTCAAGAGGTCATCTAGTCCAACCCCCTGCTCAAAGCAGGACCAATTCCCAACTAAATCATCCTAGCCAGGGCTTTGTCAAGCCGGGCCTTAAAAACCTCCAAGGAAGGAGACTCCACCACCTCCCTAGGTAACGCATTCCAGTGTTTCACCACCCTCCTAGTGAAATATTTTTTCCTAATATCCAACCTGGACCTCCCCCACTGCAACTTGAGACCATTGCTCCTTGTTCTGTCATCTGCCACCACTGAGAACAGCCGAGCTCCATCCTCTTTGGAACCCCCCTTCAGGTAGTTGAAGGCTGCTATCAAATCCCCCCTCATTCTTCTCTTCTGGAGACTAAACAATCCCAGTTCCCTCAGCCTCTCCTCATAAGTCATGTGCTCCAGACCCCTAATCATTTTTGTTGCCCTCTGTTGGACTCTTTCCAATTTTTCCACATCCTCCTTGTAGTGTGGGGCCCAAAACTGGACACGGTATTCTAGATGAGGCCTCAGCAATGTCGAATAAAGGGGAACGATCACGTTCCTCGATCTGCTGGCAATGCCCCTACTTATACAGCCCAAAATGCCGTTAGCCTTCTTGGCAACAAGAGCACACTGTTGACTCATATCCAGCTTCTCGTCCACTGTGACCCCTAGGTCCTTTTCTGCAGAACTGCTACCTAGCCATTCGTTCCCTAGTCTGTAGCAGTGCATGGGATTCTTCCATCCTAAGTGCAGGACTCTGCACTTGTCCTTGTTGAACCTCATCAGGTTTTTTTTGGCCCAATCCTCTAATTTGTCTAGGTCCCTCTGTATCCGATCCCTACCCTTTAGTGTATCTACCACGCCTCCTAGTTTAGTGTCATCTGCAAACTTGCTGAGAGTGCAGTCCACACCATCCTCCAGATCTTTAATAAAGATATTAAACAAAACCGGCCCCAGGACCGACCCTTGGGGCACTCCGCTTGAAACCGGCTGCCAACTAGACATGGAGCCATTGATCACTACCCGTTGAGCCCGACGATCTAGCCAGCTTTCTATCCACCTTACAGTCCATTCGTCCAGCCCATACTTCTTTAACTTGGCGGCAAGAATACTGTGGGAGACCGTATCAAAAGCTTTGCTAAAGTCAAGGAATAACACATCCACTGCTTTCCCCTCATCCACAGAGCCAGTTATCTCATCATAGAAGGCAATTAGGTTAGTCAGGCACGACTTCCCCTTCGTGAATCCATGCTGACTGTTCCTGATCACTTTCCTCTCCTCTAAATGTTTCATAATTGATTCCTTGAGGACCTGCTCCATGATTTTTTCAGGGACTGAGGTGAGGCTGACTGGCCTGTAGTTCCCCGGATCCTCCTCCTTCCCTTTTTTAAAGATGGGCACTACATTAGTCTTTTTCCAGTCATCTGGGACCTCCCCCGATCGCCATGAGTTTTCAAAAATAATGGCTAATGGCTCTGCAATCTCACCCGCCAACTCCTTTAGCACCCTCGGATGCAGCACATCCAGCCCCATGGACTTGTGTACATCCAGATTTTCTAAATATAGTTTACCACGGCTCGGAGAGCACACCTCTAGCTTAATCCAGTGTCACTAGCTTCTAACGGTAGTGAGATCACCCGATGACATGAGCAGGACATGTGCAGAGATTGATGGTTCACGAGCATGTAAAGTTTTTTAAAATTAAAAATGATCATTACAATAGCTTCCCACCAAAGCATCACACCCCTCATGTTCTTTGAACACGGGCCCTGGTCAGAATGGAAAAACCTACATCACTGGTTGAGTTTTCCATTAGTCTTCATCGTGTGATCATGATCTCTGCTGTTCCTCTGCATTAACACCATCTCTGCTTCCTCCAGGGCATCTTGCTGACGTGTCATAAGCAAAGTTCCCATTGAAGTCCGTGGGAGTTTTGCCTGCATATGGGCTGCAGGATCAGGCTCCAGGAGGGAAAGCTCCCAAAAATCCTGTTTGCAAAAAGGAGCCCCCTGTTCCTTTTCCCATGGACTTCCACAGGAGAAAGAGTGGGGCCAGAACTGTGATTGCCTGCGTGTACCTTGCCCCATCTATCTTATGGCTGGAGGACTGAATGGAACATTCATCCTAGTCATAGATTTGAAGAGCAAAGGGACCATTGTGATCATCTAGCCTGACCTCCTGTATAACACAGACCAGAGAAGTCCATCCAGTTACCCCTTTATTGAGCCTTTATTGAGTTTGACTAAAGCACATATCCCAGAAAGGCAGCTGGTCTTGAGATGACGATTTCAAACAATGGAAAATCTACCCCTTCCCTTGGTAGTTTGCTCCAATGGCTAATCATTCATAAAACATGTCTTAGCAATCTTGAACGTTTTCTACATGCTTGTCTAATGTCTGCCTGTGATGTTCCCCTGGTGTTATCTGGACCGGTGATCTGCTAGGTCACTCCAGTCCTCGACTCTGGGAGCCAGCCTTACCCTGCTCTGCTCTGCACTGAGAACCCCCACTCCTGGGCTGTTCACACACAGCCTCTGGCGTGTAAGGTGCTCCTTGGATTGTGCAACTAAATGACGCTAGCCAATATCTCTGGACCCCGACACAACTCCATCTTGCAGTGTCCAGTTATGCCCGCTGGTCGCTACAAATTTATATGGGTTCGTCAATTTAACAAAGAAATTGATATGTACCAGGCTTGTTATCCCAAGGGGAGCCTCTGATACACTTCAAACCAAACGCACTGCATCAGGTTGAATAAACAAACAAATTTATTAACAACAAAAGATCGATTTTAAGTGGTTATAAGTCAAAGCACAAGAAGTTGGATTTGGTCAAATGAAATAAAAGCAAAACGCATTCTAAGCTGATCTTAACACTTTCAATGCCCTTACAAACTCGGATGCTTCTCACCACATGGCTGGCTGGTTACCCTTCAGCCAGGCTCTTCCCTTTGATCAGTGCTTCAGTCGCTTGGTGGTGACGTCTATAGATAGAGGTGGAAGAGAGAGGAAGAGCCTGGCAAATGTCTCTCCCTTTTATCATGTTCTTTCTTCCCTCTTGGCTTTGCTTCCCCCCCTTCAGAGTCAGGTGAGCATTACCTCATCGCAGTCCCAAACTGACCAAGGGAAGGGGGGTGATTCACTCGAGAGTCCAACAGATCCTTTGTTGTTGCCTAGGCCAGTGTCCTTTGTTCCTGTGAGGCTGGGCTGGGTTTGCCCCATACATGCCCTGATGAGGTGTGAACTGCCCCGCTGCTCTTGGAGAGTTTTTGTCTGGGCTTGTTTTAAGCCATGAGGACACATTTTCAGCCTCATAACTATATACATGAAATTACAATCTATAACATTACTATAACAACAATGCTCACTGCATCATGAGCCTCCCAAAGACACCCGACATGACAAACTTTGCATTGGATATCACACAATCATTTTATAAGGTTGAACATGGGGATATAGAGTGTTCCCCCAATATACAGAATGTCACACTGCTCTCTTCAGATAAATTCTGGCTCCCCATCAAAAGTCCGAAGGCCATTCTCCCATCTGTAATAACACTGTTTCCCCCTATGGCTAAGACCTGATTTGTACCAAATGTCTGGAAAACAGAATAGATTTGAACCCTTAACTATCGATTGTCATGTTCCCTTATTCCACAATCACGGGGTAATTCTGGAAACAAATATTTCCTGGAACTGATCGTACAGACAGCATATATTTTGTGTACATGTTGTCATAACTATTGTTTCCATGGAATATCTTACCATTCATGATTTGCTCTATGGCATTAGGTTAATAGATGGAAGCCAGGTGGAGTGTTTTCATTTATTATAATCCCGGTTTAGAGCTCAAAAGCAGGCCAGTGGCCCCAATTCACCTGTATTCTTTAGAAACAACCTCCTGACATAGTTCATGGAGGAGACATATGTTCCCTGAAGCTGCTTGCCTAATTAAGCAACTGGAATCAGTAGCAACTGTTCACCTTGGTTGTGAGGCATGTAAACGCACGTGTTCTGCAGCAGGATGTAGGCAGAGAAGTTGATCTTATGTTTATAAGAAGGGTCTGAATGAACTCTCCCCTGACAGCTAGTTGGGGAGGAGAAGAGACTTCCAGAGCAAACCGTATTTACATGAACACACCAACTCTGCCTAGATATCTAGCAGATAGAGTGGTGTTGCTCAAAGTGAGAAACTTTGACTGGTGTTGGGTTACAAATCACTTTAGTACTGAATGCCAGGGTAGTGAAATGTTATCAGTGTTGTTGTCTTTATTGTATGAGTAAAGGGGAGCAGAACTGTGCTTAATCTGTCCCAAATAAGGGGGTCACCCTCCGCTGAAAGGACCTTGTTAAGTCAGGGCCTTGAATGCCAGACTCCTGTGAAAATAGGAAGGCTGGGGACTCTCCCTAAGGGTCCCCGGTCTGGTTTAAACTGTTCCTCCCCACTGTTCAAAGATAGAGCTAAACAGGCTCCATGAGGAGCCTTTTGTTATTTTAAGTGCTCAAAGTTGCTGCCGATCACTTGTGATGGGACAGCGTCTCTGCCCAGTTAAGAGCTGAAAATCATTAAGACCTCCAGAGCCATCCCTAGCCATTCTGGTGCACTACGCAGCCCCCCCCGCCCCCCCCCCCCCCGCGGGTGTGTGTGTGTGTGTATGGGGGAGTCCAGGCCTCTGCGGGGGGGCAGGAGAAAGCTTGGGAGGGTAGGGGGGAACCGCCCCCCTGCATGAGCCAGCAGAGTGGATTGGGGCCGGGTCGCTCCACTTCCTGCCACCCGGTGATTGCAGGGAAGGCCCGACCCCGCACTCATGGGGCAGAGGGAAGTGGAGTGACCCAGCCCCAGCCTGCTCTGCTCTGCTCCCCTGGCTCCCAGCCTTGGGGCTTGGGGCGCAGGGAAGAACCATCCCCTAGCACTCACCAGCAGCGCAGCTGGGTCGCTACACTTCCCGCTGCTGGTGAGTGCAGGCCCGACCCCTGCTGCAGTTGTCAGGGGAGTGGGAACAGGGCTGGGGCGGAGCAGGGGCAGGGTCTTTGGGGAAAGGGGGGGGCGGGGGTGGAGCGGAACAAGGGCTGGAGCAGCACACAGCTGTGTAGGGTGCCAGGAAATTTGGTGCCCCAAATTTCCTGGTGCCCTACGCACCTGTGTACTTTGCATATGGGTAGAGATGGCCCTGAAGACCAGGGTAGAACCTCAAGAGACTGACCTGCAGAGGTCGTGGCAGAAGGTGACCAGCGAGTAGAACAGCAACAGGCAAGGCGGTGAATGGAGCAGAATGAGCAGCTGCCAAGGCGGCCAGCAGAGAGGAACAGTGGCTGGTGGGGTGGCCAGCCAAAGCAAGTGCTCAGATGGCAGAGCAAGCCAGGTGCCTTCTTCCCCAGGTGGGAGGTGACCTCACACAGATTCACCTCTCAACCCTGGGTCCTCACTGACCAAGGACAACCGCTGTGAGTGTGGTATGGTGAGGGAGCAGAGAGGGGCACAGAAAAGGAACTTTTGGTTGTAGAACTGAGGAACATGAGGCGGAAGGCACTGCCCCATGCACTCTGGCGTCGGTGTCCTGCTCACAGTTTTATGCTTATGAATCCTGCTTGTGGCATTTTCCCTAATTAATGTTGGGTGACTTCCTGCCTTTCGTTAAAAGTTTCTTTTCAACACTCAGACTCTGTGCTTGCGAGTGGGGAAGTATTGCCTCTCAGAAGCACCCAGGCGTGGTGTGTAATTCTCCCAGGTTACTGGGTGGGGGCTCGAGCTCGTTCTGTGTTGTATTGTTGAAGAAGAACCCCCTAAATTTGGAACCCAGCCCTGGTTGCTGCCGGCTCCACCTGGCTGAAGGGTTACGTGTTGAAAGGACTCACCTTTCCCCAGCTCCCTTGTAAGGGGTTCGTTATATACACAAAACAAATGCCATTGGAATGAGACGGGGGAGAAGGAGTCAGCTGATGGCAAACCGCTTTCTGCAGCCATGAGCAATCAATAATCTTTGATTTCACTCATTAGCGTAAACAAGAACTGTTCAGAATCGCCTTCCTCCACAGGTCTGCTCCGTGGGTGTCTTTGTGGGAGAGATCTGCTTACTGATAAAATCAAGCTCTTTTGCTTGTTAGCTGTATGACACCACTACAGTTATGGGAGAGCGAGCTGGATTCTGGTCTGCCTTGTGCATCAGCCCCAAGCTGCCTGCTAAGTTCCAACTGCAGTATCTTTACTATTAATATTGCCAGCCCCAAAGCTTCATGTATCATGAGTCTGGTTCCAAAATATTATGCCACTGCTATAAAAATCATGACATTTTTCTAAAACAATCCTACATTTATGGTTCTTTTTTTCTCTCCCTTCAGGTTTTTGATTCTTAGAATGCACTTCACGTCTTCTAGCTTTTCTCCATGAGGACTGGAAACTTTTTTTTTTTTTTAAACAAAGTTTGAGATTCTCACCTAATCCCATGACTCCGTGGAGGTGAGGCTTTAAGAAAAACACCAGATATCGTGAGACTTGAGAGAGAACTGTGAGCATTGATGACACTATCGTACTGATGGATGAGCCAGAAAGAACCCAGATTACCTTTCATAGCCCAAGGTTTCTTTACAGCACTTGCAGTTCACAACTACCTTTTTGTCTTGTAAATTGAACAAATCTGAGATATGTCACTGAGAGAGAATAAAAAGTGGATTCAATATTATAGAGTCCCTTTACGGACTCAGAGCAAAATTCTGCTCTCAGTTATAATGGTGTCAATAAAACAACAAAGAAACCTCACAAAAGCAAAGGAGAAAAACAGGACTAGGATGGAGTCTTTGATGTGGTGGATCTTTTCTCTCTAGCTTTTCCTCTCAAATATAGGAATGTAATGACATGACAGGTGTCCCTAGCTTGCAGAAGAGCGCAAATTCCAGCTGTGCACTTCGAACAAACCATATTCCAGCTGCTGGTCTGTCCATGCTTATCTCTGTCAAGTAGTTTTATCTGAATGAAAAATGGAAGCCCCTGATTGCATGAAGTTGTGGCATGGCTGGGAGTGGAGCTGTTTTGTTGGCTGGTATGAGTTCAGGGCATATCGGAGGCAATCGGGTACCTGCCAAAGGGAACCACCAAAAACAAGTAAGCAATTAACTCTTCTAAATGTATTCTTCCAGATGGAAACTAGTTTAGCGTTACAGAGAGCAGTCACACCTGGGTGTGTTTGGGTGTTTCCATCAGTGTATTAACATTAAACCAATTCTGGAGCAAATAGACTTAAATACATGATTTATGATTTCTAAATAGCTACATTATTTTGTCTTTGATCCTCCCTGGATGTGGAAGGGTGAAACTTATTTCTAGCATCCACAAGGCGCTTTCTCCACTGCATCACGCTCTCCATGCACTGAGGACTTCCATGATAGCAGTGAGCGTGGGGCTTTGTAGGCTGTGGATCCAGGCCCTGGCAGCTTAAATCCGTCCATGTTACTCTGAGGCCTAGTCTACACTTAAAATTTAGGTTGACATTAACTGTGGCCTTGGCTACACTTGCAGCTGTGCAGCGCTGTGAGGTAAACCTGTCTTCATACAACTGAGTAGGGAAAAGCGCTGCTGTCTGTCCACACTGACAGCTGCCAGCGCAGTGGCGTGGCCACACTTGCAACATTTGCAGCTGTGTTGGGAGTGGTGCATTATGGGCAGCTATCCCAGCATTCATGTGGCTGCAACGTGCTTTTCAAAACGGGGGCGAGGTGGGTGGAGTGTGACAGGGAGTGTGGGGGGAGAGAGAGTGCTTTTTGGAGCGTGTCAGCTCTCTATTTTGCAAGTTCCGAACTCCCAGCCCCCTGCTCATTCATTCACTCACTCAAAGCAAACAGCAAACTGTTTGCTTTTTCTCTGTGGTACGAGCTTCGAAACCGGCACTTCCGCATTCCTGCAGCTGGTCACAACAATGGAGAAGATTGGCCACTTGACAAGGTGACCAGTACAGCGCTGCAGGTTGATTCCTGGTACACACTCACAAGGGAGAGTCGTAGCCACTCCGCTGTATCTCTTATGTTTCTCAGGGAGGTGGAGTACCTGCAGCGGTGTACCCAGGGAGATACAGCGCTGTAAGTGCCCTGCCTGTGTGGACGGGGAGTGAGTTACAGCGCTGGGGGCGGCTTCACAGCGCTGTAACTCGCAAGTGTAGCCAAGGCCTGTATTGCTCAGAGGCTGTGAAAAAAATGTGGCTAAAGTTCAGCTCTCCTGACTCCATCGCTGGCTTTGCCAGAGATTTGGGCAAGTCACTTCATCTTTCTGTGGCTCGGTTTCCACCTGTGTTAAACGGGGATTATGACACATCCCTGGAGAGAGAGGAGTTTTAATTCACTTACATCGTCAGTAGGAAGGCGCCGCTCAAGGGCAAAGCATCATGATTAATAACCATCGTGACACTTGGATACTGAATTTTGTCCCGTTTCCATGGGAACATGCTGCATACAGCTCCTGCTCCCCACTGTCCTTTATGGCTGGCCACACCTTGTGCATTCCTGCGAAGACTCCACCATGCGCTGTTTCCCACCTCTATATTGCCAGAGAGTGAGTTCATCGATCAAATCTGAGCTCTTATTGCAAGTGGAGGGGAGATGACTGCTTCGGGGCATATGACTCAACCTTCGATTCCTAATACTTTAGCAGGAGAACCAGGCCAACTGGAGATGGGCTCACAACAGCCAAACTGCGTTCATGCTCCTGGAAAGGCAGACCTGCCTTTGCAGCTGTTGATGTCCCAGGCCTCGATCCTGTTCTCATCCTCTGACTTTGTTGTCAAGCCAATCTCTGGTTTGGATGGGAGGTGAGGGAGCCCATCTCATGAGACCAGGCCCTGCGCATACTGTATTGAAAAACTGGTTCAGATAACAGCAGTTAATGGGAAAAAATTAGACTGGGAATTTCAGTGGCACCGAAGAGTCTGTCTACAGTGCAGTTAGCCCAGGGCTGTGGGACCCAGGCTCATGGATTTGATGTTTCCAAACCTGCACTTGAGCATCCACACTGCACTGTAAACCTGGTCTTACAGTTGCTGGACCTGGGCCTCTCAGTTATGCTAACGCATCCACTGCGCAGACCTTCTGACTTGGATCTGTGGCTTGAGCTGTGTCCACACTGCCAAATGACAAAGACTTGGAACCGAATTGCCGCGGGACTTGGATCCTAGCTAGGACACAGGGCCCGCGTGCTGACCCAAGTCAGACTGATTTGTGTGTGAACAGACAGAGGCTTGGGCTGAAATCGGAGTCTGAGCCTGGGCTTAGTGTGCAGTGTAGACATACCCAGAGACTTAGACCCTGCCTCCCAATTCTCTTTGAATGTCTATGGGAGATGGACACCTAACTGCTTCATCCCCTTTGAAAATCTCAGCCTTTACTGAGCAATTTTCAGGCCTGAAAAGACACTGAAAATTATGCTTTAAGGCTTCCTACCTGCTAGGCTAGCTAGTGCTTGGACAATGTGACTGCCATTCGATTAGTAGCAGTAATGTTCAAGTCCCATTGAATCACTGATATTAGCAGGTGGCCTAGGCCATCTCCCTGCAAGTGCTGGGAGATTCCCAGTTGTATACTTTGGCCTAGATGCACAAGGGCACTCAGGCTTAGTGTGCGGATGTGGGGTGATATACAGGACGTCAGACTAGCCAATCTGGTGGTACCTTCTGGTCTTCAGCTTTATACTGGCGCCATCTTTCCCATGTGCCAGGGGGTGCTTGACCACCGACTCTGCCCCAGGCCCATCTCCCACTCCACCCCTTCTTCCAAGGCTCTGCCTTCGCCCCGCTTCTTCCCACCCCGTTCCAGCCCCTCCCCCAGTGCACTGTGCCCTCGCTCCTCCCCCTCCCTTCCAAAGCCTTCTGCATGCCGCAAAACAGCTGATCGCGGCGGCGGGATGGGGGGGAGGTTGATCAGCAGGGCTACCGGCGGGTGGCAAACACTGGGGGGCTATGGGGGAGCTGATTGGTGGCTGCGTGAGCTCCAGCCCTGGTGCTCCAGCCCTGGAGCACTCAGGGAGTAGGCACCTATGTCTTTATGTCTAGAAGACTGTGACCCAACTCATTGATTTCAATGGGCGTTAGGTTCCTAAGTTCAATTGTGAACGTGGCCTTAGTTCTCCAGTGTTCACTTCCTGGTGTTTGCATCATCCCATGCGATGGGATTTCCTTTGCCACCTTCTGGAAGCTCTTGCTGTCAAAATCTCACCCTTTCGGAATTTCACCCCCATGTTCCCATGCCGCAGTGAGGGGTGTGATTTATGACGCCTGTGCGTGATCTAGGGAAAGGACTCCAGTGTTGCCTGGGCATCACAAAGGAAATGGATTCACTGTCCCATGTGTTCAGCATGTCAATTAAATTAAAACTGCATTACGCAGTATCGCTAGCAGAGCGGCACTAAATCAATCTGAACAGGATGAAATGAACAACTAAAAAGGGCAGGGATGGAGGAACGATGCCTGGCTCTGAGTCACTTGCGTGCGCTTGGACCAGAAGACTGACAGCTCTGTGCAACACAGCTGGGCCCGGACATGCTTCCTGGGAGGTCATTGTTGCTTTTTCCGGTGGGGGAAGATCCACTGAGTTAATAGCACAGCTCCAGAGGGGTTGAGTCTGGGCCCCGCTATTGCCCTACTAGATTCTAGATCAGCTGCATAAGGCCAGCAGAGAGCTCGCCAGTGCAGTGTAACATAAGCATCCCCATGATACCGTCCCTCTCCACCCACTGGCAAGCCCCACTGGGCAGGTTGTGCCAGGATGGCACATGTCAGGGAAGGAAGGCAAGTGGCCATAAGGCTGGGCCCTTATAAAGATTCTGGGTTGCAATGTCACCCCTCGGCTACGGTGAGAGGCTGCCTCACTTCGAGCAGTTTCTGGAGTTGCTCTACGTTACTGTGACGGGTTGGATCACAGAAACCCCCTTGGGAGCTGTCACCTGACGTACCAAGACTACCCCTGCTCCTGTTTTCCCTGCCAGCTCAGGACTCCAGCACCCTGTCTTGCTGAGCCAGACACTTCCGTCTGCTCCAACACAGACCCAGGGTCTGAATCACTTGCCCCAAAGCTGCAAATTTACCTGAAAACAGCTCACAGAAGTGTGCTTGTCTCTAGCACTCAGATGTCCAACTCCCAATGGGGTCTAAACCCAGATAAATCCGTTTTACCCTGCATAAAGCTTATGCAGGGCAAACTCATAAATTGTTCGCCCTCTATAACACTGATAGAGAGATATCCACAGTTGTTTGCTCCCCCAGGTATTAATACATACTCTGAGTAAATTACTAAATAAAAAGTGAATTTATTAAATACAGAAAATAGGATTTAAGTGGTTCCAAGTAGTAACAGACAGAACAAAGTAAGTCACCAAGCAAAATAAAATAAAATGTGCAAATCTATGTCTAATCAAACTGAATACAGATAATCTCACCCTCAGAGATGCTTCAGTAAGCTTTTTCTCAGACTGGACACCTTCCACGCCTGGGCACAATTCTTTCCCCTGGTACAGCTCTTGTTCCAGCTCAGGTGATAGCTAGGGGATTCTTCATGATGGCTCCTCTCCCCTTTGTTCTGTTCCACCCCTTTATATATCTTTTGCATAAGGCGGGAACCCTTTGTCCCTCTGGGTTTCCACCGCCCCTCACTGGAAAAGCACCAGGTTAAAGATGGATTCCAGTTCAGGTGACATGTTCACATGTCACTGCAAGACTTCATTGCCCACTTGTCAGCACACACATATACAGGAAGACTAACAGGTAAACACAGCCATCTGCAGACAATGGTCCTTGTTAATGGAAGTCATCAAGATTCCAAACCATCATTACTGGCTCACACTTTACATAATTACAGTAGGCCCTCAGAGTTATATTTTATATTTCTAGTTTTAGATACAAGAGTGGTACATTTCTACAAATAGGATGATCACACTCAGTAGATTATAAGCTTTATAATGATACCTTACAAGAGATCTTTTGCACAAAGCATATCCCAGTTGCATTATAGTCACTTATTATCAAATCTTTATAAAACTATCCCAGTTACATTATATTCACGTATTATCATGTTTTTATAAAACCATATAGACTGCACAACGTCACAGTTACATTTTTGGAAATCGTGACCTCTGCAGCAGCCCAGAATCTGGGCATCAGACTGGTGGCATAAAGCTACCTTTGCTCCCAGCTCTCCAGGCTGGGCCTTCTGTGTTGTGTTGCTCAGGCAACGCTTCACAGAATCTCAGCCAGCCTTCCTGTGTGGGCTAGGGCAAGTCACTTGGAAAAAACCCAAACCAAAACACAGTGCCTTGGTTTCCCCATCTGTAAAATGGCATTATCCTCCCTTTCTCTGAAACCTTATCCATCACCTCTATTGATACTATCAGATATTGGGGTATGGACTGTCTTTTACTTTGTATTTCTACACTGCCTAGTAAAATGGAGCTGTATGCTCATCTGGACCTCTAGGTGTTCCTGTATTACAAATAAATAAATAAATAATAAAGGTGTGGAAAGATTTCAATATCAGCCTCCACAACCCTCCTTTATCAAGCAAAGAGCATGATGCGAATGCCTAGATCAATACATCCCACCTTTGAATATATTAATTTTTAAAATAACACAGGGCTTAGCAAGGAGCGTATGTAACAATAAACATATCTTCTGATCTTTCTACGTGGTCTTCCACACGCTCTCTCCTTCTCCCTGTATTTGTTGTCATCTTTTCCTCGGTTATGGCTTTGTTTAAATCGCAAGTTCCTTGTGGCAGGCATTTTATTTGTAATGCACCACAAACACTTGTGCAACCATGAACCATACCAGCAATAGCATCTCTGTTTGTAGGAAATTACGTGAACTGTATGTTGCTGTGGTTAAGGGCCTAGACTGGGACTGTGGGTTTAATACCCTGCTCTGTCACAAATCTCCTGTGTGACCATGAGCTAACCACTTAAATTTTCTGGGTTTCAGTTCCCCATCTGTGAAAATGTGGATAATCATACTTCCCACTGGAGCTAAGACAAAAACCGCTCAAATGTGTTTGTGAAATGGAATGGTGTCAAAACAATCATTATCAGATTGACAAAGTCAGGTTTTCCATGCAGGTCTCGCACTCCCCCAGTGATTGGAGAGTGACCCCGGACCTCAGATACCTTCTGTCGAAAACTTTGTTGCAAATCGACGTCTCCACGAAGTGGGAATGTTTCAGCATCAGTAAAATACTATTTTTAATGTCAAAATGTTTCATCAAAAATGTTCTGACCAGCTTCACTTTCTCTGTTTGCCTTAGCTATTTAGATTGTAAGCTCTTTGGCGCAGGGAGGTGTGTGTGTGTGTGTGTGTGTGTGTGTGTGTGTGTGTGTAGTACAATGGGGCCTTCATCTTATCTGAGATGGCTAAGCTCTTTAAATTAGTGCAAATAGTGATAATCTGAAGGCATTTTCATTTATGGCTGAGAAAGTCATAACGTTGCTCTGGTCACCCACTAAAATATGAGAGAGAGATACAGCTAAGTTCACATCTCTATGGCTTTTTTAAGTTCTCTTCCCTCTTGAATATTACACGTACATGTGAACTAGAAACTTGAGTCTCTAAGCCCAGATCCTCAAAGGAATTGAGTCTCCCACCTTTCACTGAAATTCTTAGAGGTAGAAGTTTTTGCTCTGCACCTGCTCTTCAAAAATATAAAGCTTACAGTTGTCACATCCCCATAGTACAAAAAAATCAGAAATCAGAGTTTCCTCAGGTTGCAGGCTAGCTGGGATTTAGACTTATTTAAAAAAAATTTTTTACCTACAATAATGTAATGCGGCCAGTAGGTGCCACTGCACCCTCACTCTGTCCTTGGTGCTGCCTTGCTCAAGTCAGCCCAGCGCTGCTTACACAAGATCCAGTAATACACATGCACTAATTCAGCACAAGCTACGTGGAGTCCTTTAAAAACCAAACTAAACTGCACTGTTCTGTTTGCTCCCTCTGAAGCACCTGGCACTGGCCACTGTCAGTGATACTGGGCTAGATGGACCATTGATCTGACCCAGCATGGCCGTTCTTATGTTCTGTAAGTTCTCCCCCAGCCCTGTGTCCACTGGGCAACCAGCACCATCTGGATGAGTATTGCTCTAGCCCAGGGTTTGTCGGGCATGCTGGACTCTTTAGTTTAAAAGCTGGTTTCCATTCCATCCCCCGCATAAGCAAACTGCTGGATTCAACAGAAGGAAGGAGCCTAACATGAATCTCCGTCCTTTGGTTCCATGTGCCTTGTTAACTAAACTTGTTCATAAGAAGTCACTGAAACAATCAGGGATGCTGGAACAACTTGTATTGTGGGGGTGCTGAGAGCCATTGAACCAAACAGTAAATCCTGTCTATGATGGAAACCACTTCCAGGCAGGGGGTGTGGCAGCACCTCCAGCACCCCTAGTGTCAGCACCTATGGAAACAATGACTATTATTAGTAATTATTTGTATTACCGTAGCACCAAAAGGCCCCACTCTCAGGCTTGTTGTGCTAGACACTGTAGAAATTCACAGTAAGGTTACCTGTGTCTACATTACAACAGCCTGGAGGTAGAATCATAGAATATCAGGGTTGGAAGGGACCTCAGGAGGTCATCTAGTCCAACCCCCTGCTCAAAGCAGGACCAAGCCCCAGACAGATTTTTGCCCCAGATCCCTAAATGGCCCCTTCAAAGATTGAACTCACAACCCTGGGTTTAGCAGGCCAATGCTCATAAGGCCCAGAGACAGACACGGTTGCTTTGCTGGAGCAGTGGCTGGGTCTAGCCTCCCCAGTAGGTAGCTGGAGGGGGGAGGGGGTGGGACTGTACTGGGTCGCTAACCCAAGACCTCGCCCATGTTGCTGCAGCCACACTGCTGTTTTGAGGCACTAGCTAAAGCAGAGCTGGCATGTGTATGTCTTCCTGAGCTGGGAATTACACCTCCCAGCTGCTGCGTAGCTGGACCCTAAAACACCCTCCCCCTGCCCTGAACAGTTTGCAATCTACATGCAAGTATTACCCAAGCTCGCCCACACATCACGACACAGAGCAAATACCCCAGAGTAAAATTCTCTCCCCCCACAACCTCCCTGGGTCGTGGTTGGCGCAAAGCAGCTTCTCACACCTGCTATCCCTGGGCGTCTGAGTGGAATCATTTAGTGCCGTCAGGCAGCACCTGAGAAATGCTGCCCGTTCCCCGCATTGCAAAAGCTGCTTTCACGGCATGACAGCTACATCAACCAGCCCTGCAGGGCACATCGGGCTGCCTGCCTGGCAAAGGGGTGGTGGCAGACACAGCGAGAGGGGGGCTCTGGTCCCCCCCCCCCCACACACACACAGGATCTCCACACCCCCGCTCGACACACACAGGGATCAACAATCCCCAGCACAGACACAGGTGAGCACCCCCCCGCCACACACACACAGGATCTCCACACCCCCGCTCGACACACACAGGGATCAAAACCCCTCAGCACAGACACAGGTGAGCACCCCCCACCTACACACACAGGATCTCCACACCCCCACTCGACACACACAGGGATCAACACCCCTCAGCACTGACACAGGCGAGCACGCCGCCCCTCCCCCCACCCCCACACAGGATCTCAACATGCGCGCCCCCCCACTGGAGATCAACAATCCCCAGCACAGAGACAGGAGAGCAGCACCCCCGCCCCCAACCCAAATGGGATTAACAATTTCCAGTGCCACCCCCCCGCCCACGGGATTAATCATCTCCCCGCTCTCTCTCGCGCACACATGTTACAACCCTTCCAGCGCTCTCTGGCGCGTGTGCAGGGGACACACACACACACACATGATTTAACAACCCGCAGCGGGCGCGCGCACACGTCCCCCCCCTCCCCGGCCCAGCACACGCACGCACACGCGGGATGAACAGCCTCCAACACACACACAGGTGATGAATGACCCCCAGCACCTTCCCGCCCAACCGCCCCTCTGCAGGCAGGTAGCGCCTCTCCTAACCGGGCTGTCCGCTGGTGGCCCTGGAGGACTCGGGGCGCCCCCCGGCTTCGGGCCCATGGGGAGAGGCGCTACCCGCCTGCAGACGGGCGTCTGGGCTGTAGCTGTAGTGGGGGTGGGGGCAGTAGGTGTCTGCGGCGGCGGTGGCTTGGGGGTGTCAGAGAGAGGGAGGGAGGGATGCAACGCGGTGTGTGAAGGGGCTAAATGGAGCGGGAGTAGAGCGGTGTGTGTGTGTGTGTGAATGGTGACCAGGGAGGTGTGTGTGTGTGTTAGTGGGACTGGTGTGTGACTGAGAGATAATGTGAATGGTGATCAGGGACACGTGTGTGTGTGACTGGTGACCAGGGACGACTGTGTGTGTGTGTGTGTGTGTGTGTGTGTGTGTGAATGGTCACCAGGGAGTCTGTGTGAGAGAGAGAATGTAAATGGTGAATAGGGGTGTGTGTGAATGCTAATTAGGGTCGAGAGTGTGAGTGGTGACCAGAGATGGGTGTGTGTGAATGATGACCATGGAGGTGTGTGTGTGTGTGTGTGTGTGTGGTGATCAGGGACTCGTGTGTGTGTGTGTGTGTGAATGGTGAACAGTGGTGTGAGTGTGTGCGCTTGACTGTGCATGCTAACCAGTGATATGTGTGCATGTGTGAGTGTGAGTGGTGACCAGGGAGGGGTGTGTGT